>NC_140413.1:69544166-72100833 GCF_965140295.1 Lepidochelys olivacea
TCTTAATTAACCTCTCCTGGTTCCCACAGCAGCATCTCTGTGGCAGGAAAAAAACAGTAGCATTCTTTGAAGTGTCTGGTCCAATACATGGGCAGCACTGAAGATGTTCCTTGCCCCACATAATCAGATACATCTAAGAGAAGTGAAGTGGTGAAGACCGATACTCATGACAACCACTGCAACAAAAGAGGGAGACAAAGGCTCAGTGGTTTGACCATTGGCCTGCTAAACCCAGGGTTGTGAGTTCAATCCTTGAGGGGGCCATTTAGGGATCTGGGGCAAAAATTGGGGATTGGTCCTGCTTCAAGCAGGGGGTTGGACTAGATGACCTCCTAAGGTCCCTTCCAATCCTAACCTTTGCACACACTGTGGCCCAAATCCACTTCTGGGGAAGTGCTATGGAGGGGAGAATACAGGGGAGCACTCACTGACATGACTATTAACTCCCAAAGAAGATACTACTGGTTATAGTAGTATCTTCCATCTTATATCAGCTGGCACTCTACTACCTTGATGTTGGGCACAGTAACAGAAGCTAAAGAATTGCATAAGACATTTCAAGATGGTCTTATAAAAGAGTACAGTGTATGTATTCAGCAAGTCTCTCAATGACTATGTTTGCTGTTGGTAAAAACTCTCCATTTCTGTCATAAGCCAGAAAATACTGGTGGTTCTAATGCACAATTAAAGGTGCAGCATTACAATTTGTTTTAACTGAACGTGTGCTTTTTAACGAAGGAAACTTTCAAAAGTGCTCCTCCGTTATCTTTTCTGGCTACCAGGTTATTCAATGAACTCTTGCAGCTGTTCTAGAGCCATGTGCACATAAGCCCTATATAGGAGGCATGGGTACAGGAGCTGCTCTTCCCTGTGTGCTCTTTCATTTGGAAGAGCTATTCTTTAAGCTACAACTATAAAATTAATACAGAATTGAGAAGGCAAGTTTTACTTCCCCGTGCCCTCCTTTCTGGGGTGGGCAGTGCCATAATTGCTGCAAGGACAGATATGCCACTGTGATCAGTGTTAAAACAGAAAGTAGTTACATCTATGTAGATTAGAGTAAAAGAGACCAATTCCTCAGTCCTTACTTAAGAACTCTCTCTGAAATCAAAGGTTTCAGAGTAACAGCCGTGTTAGTCTGTATTTGCAAAAAGAAAAGGAGTACTTGTGGCACCTTAGAGACTAACCAATTTATTTGAGCATAAGCTTTCGTGAGCTACAGCTCACTTCATCGGATGCATACTGTGGAAACTGCAGAAGACATTATATACACAGAGACCATGAAACAATTTGACCCAAGTAAAGCAAGCAGAACTGGGCCCCAACATGAGCAACTTTTATTATGATTTTTCTCTAATGCTTTAATATACCTGAAACATTATATTATAGTGGTACGGCAGAAATGAAATACAGACTTTTTCTTCCTCCAATTGTAGAGGCTCAGACTCTCAAACTAAGCATATAAATAAAATCCTTTAGTTACATACCCTATTCCTGAAATGTTATAAAAACACCAATGCAACATAAAGCAGTATTACAAAATAATATCTTTATAGAAAGTTATTTTAGAGCATATGTTGAGGTAAATTATAATAAAAAGCCCAACTGAGAGGGCATTACCAGTGTTATGGAGAAGTTTGGGTAGAGTTTAGCCAAAGGCCTGTTTTACAAAAGCTAATTTTTACCTACCAGTTGGTAAAGCTCTTATTGCTATCATACTTCAAAATAAGAATTCTTCAACTTACAAATTGAAAAAAATATATGAAGTTAGATTTGTATGAATGTTATGTATTCTGTCATAAATTTTAAAAAAGTAATTGTATCAAGTTTTCTTGATTGTTTAGTAAACAATTTGATTGTAGCACGTATATAAACTACACTATACGTTTTACCTGACACCATGCATGAAAATCAGCATAAAAAACTAAGTTTATCAAAGTTTAACTCCATGAGGAGAACACGAAAAAAGTGCAAATTATGTACCCAACATTTCTGTCACAGCTGATTTTTCTTAATATGGCCTGGAAAAAAAGTTTACAGCATATATTCAGAGAATCCTTACAAGAACATATATTCACCTCAATGTTTATATACAATATTTTGCTCAAAGTATTCACTGTATATGAAAAAACTGACTAGATAAAAATGTTTAAACAGTGTTTTTTTGAGGCGTTGGGAGGAAAATCCATGTAATACATCAGTCCCATTTCTCTTCCCCTTCAGTCAGTGCAACAAGAGCCTTGCTGTCAACAATGCCATTAGAACTTCAGCTACAGTGGTGCTCTAGGTGTGCCATTAGGGGTAGTTCTCTTATTTTTTTGCATCTGGCTCTGATGTTTTCTAGATCTCACTACCTTCATTCTCACTTCAAATACTTCATGTATGGCCTTGCGAAAACAATGGAAGTTATAGTCTATTAGTCCTAGAAAAAGAGGGAGACAAAAAGGAAAAAAAAGATTTTTTAATTTTAAAATCTTTACACAATATTAAAATACAATATCAAATTAACTTATTTCCATATTTTATTTACTAATGACTCACTTAACTGGCCTTGGGCTATAGTCAGTCAATCTTATGGACAACAATTTTTCATTTACTGCAAAAGCACATTTAATATTAAAACAGAATTATTTACAGTGTAGTAGCTAATGATTCTATACTAGATTCCCATATTATTTAATATATTTATTAATGATCTGAAAAGCAAAAGCGGTGGAGAGAGAAGGTGGTAGCAAAATTTGCACGTGACAGAATTATTTAACTTGGCCCTGGTCTACACCTAAAAATTAGATCGACCTAGCCACATCACTCAGGGCTGGAAAAAGTTTTGTGCCATGTGTAATGTACTTAAGTTGATCTAACCCCCCCCCTCTATAAATGCAGCTAGGTCAACGGGAGACCTAGCGATCACCTCTCAGAGAGTGAATCACCTACACTGATGGAAAAACCCCTTCCACTGTAGCCAGGACATAGCCTTAGTCAGGACCAAGTAGGACTAAAAGGAACTTCAGAGAGACCTAAACAAGGTAGGTGAACAGGCAACACGATGGCAAATGACATTCCATGTCTATAAATGCTAAGTAATATATATTGGAGGGAAAACATTTAAAACTTCTCATAGAGCAAACAGGGTTCTAAATTAACTGGATCAGCTCACAGGTGGGCCCTGGGCATCACTGCAGAGAAGACTTCTGATCAGTGTGCAAATATGTTAAAAAAAAACGAACAAGATGTTAGGTTGCATAAGGAATGGGATGGTTAATCTTATAATGCTTTTTATATTAATCAATGTTGCAGTATCAGCTGGAATACTGTGTGCAGTACTGGTCATCCAATCTCAAAAAGGTTATTGCTGAACCAGTGGAGGTTCAGAGAAGAGTGAAAAAAAAATGATAAAGAGCCTGGAAAGACTCTCATATGAAGAGAGATTGAAAAGAATGGGATTGTTAGAAAGGAGATGAATAAAAGGGGACATGATAAAAGTATATAAAATAATGAATGATCTAGCACAAGGCTGGGCAAACTTTTTGGCCCAAGGGGCACATCTGGGTGGGGAAATTGTATGCAGGGCAATGAATGTAGGGCTTGGGCAGGGTGTTGGGGTGTGGGAGGGAGTGCGGAGTGTAGCAGGGGGCTCAGTGCAGGGGGTTGGGGTGCAGGAGGGGTGCGGAGTGTGGCAGGGGTCTCAAGGCAGGGAGTGCAGGAGGGGGTGCGGGTTCGGCCAATTGGAGCTGTCGGGGGCGGTGCCTGCAGGCAAGGGCAGAGCACAGAGCTGCAGGTGCCGGCCGCTTCTGAGAGCAGCACTGGGCCTGGGTAGGCAGGGACCTGCCTTAGCCCCGTGGTGTCATGGGGGTGGCAATCCTGCAGGCTGGATCCAAAGCCCTGATGGGTTGGATCTGGCCATGGGCTGTAGTTTGCCCTCCCCTGATCTAGCACCAAGCCTATTAAGCATTGTTTGTTCACTACATGCTTTGTTTTCTAAAGTGTAGCCTTTTCAATAAGCACCCCAAAATTACACTCCTTGTACACTATAATGCAGTATAGTTAAAGAAAAATTCACCATAATAAAAGGATATACTGGAGAAGGTCTTAACACAGTAGCGCAAGTACAGCAAAATTTGGGTTAAGCCTGGCAGACTTGCTTTGGAGTTCTTTACAATGTCATGACTATTAGTAAAAAGAAAAGGAGTACTTGTGGCACCTTAGAGACTAACCAATTTATTTGAGCATGAGCTTTCGTGAGCTACAGCTCACTTCATCGGATGCATACCGTGGAAACTGCAGCAGATATTATATACAAACAGAGATCATGAAACAATACCTCCTCCCACCCCACTGTCCTGCTGGTAATAGCTTATCTAAAGTGATCATCAAGTTGGGCCATTTCCAGCACAAATCCAGGTTTTCTCACTCTCCACCCCGCTACACACAAACTCACTCTCCTGCTGGTAATAGCCCATCCAAAGTGACAACTCTCTTCACAATGTGCATGATAATCAAGGTGGGCCATTTCCTGCACAAATCCAGGTTCTCTCACCCCCTCACCCCCCTCCAAAAACCACACACACAAACTCACTCTCCTGCTGGTAATAGCTCATCCAAAGTGACCACTCTCCCTACAATGTGCATGGTAATCAAGGTGGGCCATGTCCAGCACAAATCCAGGCTCTCTCATCCCCCCCCTTTTTCCCCCCTCCCCCCCCGGGGGACACACACACACACAAACTCACTCTCCTGCTGGCAATAGCTCATCCAAACTGACCACTCTCCAAGTTTAAATCCAAGTTTAACCAGAACGTCCGGGGGGGAGGGGGGTGTAGGAAAAAACAAGGGGAAATAGGCTACCTTGCATAATGACTTAGCCACTCCCAGTCTCTTTTAGATAAGCTATTACCAGCAGGACAGTGGGGTGGGAGGAGGTATTGTTTCATGATCTCTGTGTGTATATAATATCTGCTGCAGTTTCCACAGTATGCATCCGATGAAGTGAGCTGTAGCTCACGAAAGCTCATGCTCAAATAAATTGGTTAGTCTCTAAGGTGCCACAAGTACTCCTTTTCTTTTTGCGAATACAGACTAACACGGCTGTTACTCTGATGACTATTAGTGTTAGTACAACTTGTAATATTAAAAATATAAGAGTTAATTCCAGCTTCAGGGCTAAGGAAATATCCCAGTTTGACAACACCAAAGATACTAGAGCTATATATTCACACCAACACCAATCAATCATTCAATGTTGATAAGATACCCACTATGACTGGAATTCCATAAAATGAGACAAGTCCTCTAATCAATTCACTGAACAGGGATAGCACCAGTATTGCTGACTACTACATACTGACCTGCTTACGTACAGTAATCTTGAGAGGGAGGAGGTGCATTCTAGGGCTACAACAATAGTTCATTCTTCACAGCTCAGTCTATAAGACTGTCAAGTATGGTTATTAGAACCAATAGTAAGGGTGGATTGTGAGACACACAGATACCTCTCCACTAGGAATCTGACTAAGACCAAAAGCTCAATACACACAGGACAATGAACAGCTGGACAGTGAACTAGATTTGTTAATACTCACCTTGGCAAGAGTCAGAATGGTCACTCACAAGCTTAGTACCTGATACACAAAACCTGAAAACTGCCTGGTTTCCAAACATGCAGTTTAAAAAAAAATCTTGAAGAGGCAATAACAAAACAAGTCTTTTCTTATTGAAAAGTAAGGACTCAAATGATTTTCCCTTGGGTTGTGTGGATAAGATATTACAATTGCATATTCTAATACCAATAAGTGCAATGCAAAGTTAGCAAGGGTGTGCTGAAACAATCATTATTTTTGTATTAGTATAAATGGAAGTCTTATTGCATTGACATTTGATTGTAAGGCTTTCTTTCATACAGGAAAGTTGTTAATGTATTTATCATTTCATCTTATCTGAGTGGCAACACAAACACCTCATACTTTTAAGCACAATGATATGTAAGCCATTTCAAAATATGCTTTTATTTTATATTTGTGATACCACTAGAAAGTAAAAAATCTATTACTACCAAAAAATAAAAAATACCTTTTCTCTCAAAGCTTTCTTCTCTTACAAAGCAAACAAGAGCAAGGAATTTTGTCACCTCCTTTAGATAAAGGACAGTTGTATTGTTCAGTTTTATGATTGCTGTTGACTCTTTGTCATAAGGTGTTCCTGCGCCATCTTCTTTGAGCCTAAATGGCAAAATTAAAAAAAAAACATGTAGTAAGTCACTGGAGAAATGTAAATTACTTATCTGTATAGATATATTTCACCTAAATACCTCAAAATGTGCTTATAAAAAATTCTGCTTCATAACTTCACTGTGAGATACGTATTATCCTTATTTTACACACTATGAAAATGGAGACAGAGAGGAAGATTAAAGGACTTGTTTAAAGTCACATAGGAAGTCTATGAGAGCTGGGAACAGAACCCAGATATCCTGACTGTCACATACCTGAAGTAAAACCACACTTCTTTCCTGTCTGTTATAGACCAATCTACCACAAACTTGTTTGCATTTTTATTAATATACAACACTCTGACCTTAGTCCAAACAAAGACTGTGAAACAATTACTCTATTCTGGCCTGATAATTCTGAGTTCAGTAACTTGATTTGGGCAGTGGCAGATGACTGACAGTTCAAGTCAATGCATTAAATTCCCCACAATGCACCTACTTATGCAACAGTATACCAAGAGGAGAGACTTCTTCCTGACTCAAGCTGATAATCAGCAAATACCTGTGATAAACCTTGTAATTTGATCCCAGTAGTGTAAATGCACATAGCAATTTTATTACTCTAAATGGGCGCCTCAGTTTCATGAACTATTCGCATCAATATCTTGGGGCAGCAAGTTCAAGATTCCACATTCTGTGGATATGCATTTCCTTTTATTGCTTTTACATTTGTCTTCAATTCATTATATGGCTTCTTGATCTTGTATTTGGGGAAAGGTCAAATGTGCATCAGAGCAGCATCTCTGCAGTTTAATGTCTCAATCACTTACTCTTCTCACTCTCGCACATCTCTGCAAGCTAAAATAATCCTAATCAGTTAAAAAAATCTTTATACCCAAGTCTTACCTTATGTCTCTAAGCTACACTATATCTCAATAAGATGACAAACAGAGATTTTTAACTGGTCACAAATGCTAAACCGTTATTTAAAGAGCGCATGGGACAGTCACAGTTTTTGCACACCTATACTGTTTAAGGTGCCATGTCCACTAATGGTGCACAACAAGTAATAAATTAGATCTGTTTATTTTTGATGTACACAGCAGCAGCTTTTTCCTTAAAATATAATGTTACAGAAGCTGATCCCGAAGTATTGTATGTATCTGCAAGGCACAAGCTTTTGTAAGATTAGTGAAGCATCTGAACGTGTGCAATCTGTAATAAAATATAAACTATAAGAACATTCTACAATTTTTCTCCCTTTTTAAAAATCTAAGTGTACTGTACCTCAGCCAAAACTATGCTTTATACGTTTAACAGGACTGTAGAACTTTGAGAGCCAGGCAAATGATTCAACTGGTACCTTTAAGATAGGATCCTTTTTTAGAAAGAGCTTTGCCCACTTGTTATCGTTAAAGACCCTATTGCAGTGTTTGCAGGTACCAAAGGCCACCACACACTTTTTATTGAGTATTTTATGGATTAGCCTTTAGAGGGCCGTGTTCCAGGATGCTCTATTTCTACCTCACTATGATCCTGACTTCAGTGGGAACAGTGGATGTTCCACATATCTCAGGATCAAGCTATAACAGATACCTTAGAAGATTTACAGTTACAGCAGTGAAGTGTATGATTGCTAATGGAAGGGGATGGGAAAATGAAAGTCAAGATAGCTGGGAACAAGAGTACGAGGAGGAAGGAGGCAAGGAGTAGCATATGCTCAAGTACCATTTGGTGGCAAACTAAATAAGAATAGTAATGGAAGCTGCACTTTAAAACAAAATGGCAAACATTTGTGTGTGAAATTCAAAAGAATGTCATTTTAAAAGAATGGTCCCCTCCCCTCCCCATTTCTATGTTAATGGCTATTATTAGGGCTCTAACAAATTCATGACAATGAAAAACACATCCCAGACCATGAAATCTTGCCTCCCCTGTGAAATCTGACAGGGAAGGGCAGAGTTGGGGGTCCCCCAGCCAGGGCTCCTACCATGCGCCAGTCTCCTGCTGCTAGTCCTGGCGGGTCTGGGGAGGGACAGGACTTCCTCTTCTTCTGCAGAGGCCACTCCCAGGGCCAGGTCAGACGCACCGCTGGGAACCTTCCCTGGCTGCTGGAAGCTCTGCGCCCCCACCCCGCTTCCTGCCCCCATTGCTCCCCAGCCACAGAGGGAGGGGTCACTTTACAGAGAGCAGGAGCAGAGCTTCTTGCAGCCAGGCAGGTTCCTGGAAGCGGATCTGACCTGGTGCCAGGAGTGGCTCCTGCAAGAGAAGCGGAAGTTCTGTCCCTCCCCAGCCCAGCCAGGACTAGCAGCTGGAGCCTGGCGCATGGTAGGAGCCTCCGGCTGGGGCGCCCCCAGCCAACTGCACCAGAACCAGGGAGCCATGCCCCACCACTTTTAACATGGGCATAGTTTGGGGGGCAGGGGTGATATTGTCCGCCCCAAACTGCAAGCCTCAGGCAGGCCTGAAGTGGTGCCAGCTGGGACTGCGCTTTACAGAGGGGGAACTGCCAGTGCTGATCCGTGTCTGCCCGAGGCTTGCAGTTTAGAGGTGCAACAACATCCTTGCCCCCAGCCTGCCTGGTACTGGTGGACACCCACTTCTACAAAGGTTTTGGAACCTTGTCCCCAGACCTGCCCCTCCCCAGTGCTCAAGGGTTAAAGGGCCCTTGGGCTGGCAAGGGGGGGACCCACAGCACCCCCTGACTACGGGGCCAGAGGCGGTCACCCACCCATAAGGCCAGCCCTTTCTCCCCCACAAAAAAGTGATGACCCCGCACACATCAAGCAACTCTCATGTCTGTGCTGCCCGCTGCTCTCCGGCTGCCCAGCTCTGAAGGCAGCACCTCCATCAGCAGCAGTGCAGAAGTAAGGGTGGCAACACCACAACACCCCTACAATAGCCTTGAGACCTCCCCTCAACCCTCTTTTGGGTTGGGACCTCATGCTTATAACACAATGAAATTTCAGATATAAATATCCAAAACCATGAAATTGATAATTTTTAAAATCCTACGACCATGAAATTGACCAAAATGGATGGTGTATTAGGTAAGGCTCTAGCTATTATCATAGCATATTTAAAGTCTCTGTGGGATTACAGGTATTTGGGATACTTTAGGCGATTTCCCATTCACTGCGACATACAGTAAGTACTGTGTTGCCTGTAAATCTGCAATGTTTCGAAGTCATTCCAATCTGTACGACAGTCAGTTTTTAGTTACCATATTATGTATTCTAGCCTAACAAGGTGGCCAAACAAGATTAACGAGCATGATTAACAACAATCTACTTACCCATAGATACAAGAAATATCGATAACAACATCTATCATATCACAGCAGAGCTCATAAGTTTGCATATCCACTGGAGTACTGTCTGTTGCAATATAAATTTTACTGACTACATCAAACAGAAATGCTTTCTCAATCCCAGAATTCTAGAAACAAAGAAAAAAATCCTTTCAAGGTATACGTCTCTTCAAATAATACCAAGCTTGTATACCCCACCCCTACCACACAGACAGCAAGTACAAGTGAAAATTAATATGCAATCATATTAACCATACATTAAAGCAGTTTCATATTTATAGTGTGGTAACGCATAGAGGCGCCCCCACAGTCAGGATTAAGGCCAATGGGAGCTGCGCCTGAGGAGCCAGTGCTTGTGGCAGGAGCAGTGCGAGGAGCCCTCCTGACTGGAGCTATGCAGACATGCGGAGACCAGTAGGGAGCTTGTGAGCCCCACCAATCCCCTCCCCACCAGCACCACCCCCTCCTCCCAGCACCAGTGAGGGTCCCAGCTGCATGCCGCAGCCCACCCACTATGCTCCAGCACCAGCGGGGATCCTTGGCCACACACCCCCAGCACCTGCAGGGCCCCAAGATCACCCCCTCACACACACTCCCCAGAGCACCGGCGGCATTCCAGCCCAAGTTTTAGTTAGGGGTATGTAGTAAAAGTCATGGACAGGTCACTGGCCGTGAATTTTTGTGTGCTGCCCATGACCTGTCCATGACTTTTACTGAAAATACCCATGACTAAAACATAGTGTTAACAATAAAGATTTGCACCAGCGGCTGAAACAAAGGGAAAATTCTCAGTGGGGATCGTGACAAAATTGCCAAGTGCTCCCCAGAAAAGAAACATCCAGAAGGAGAGGCAACTTTTCCAAACTTGCCAATCAAAGTAAGTTTCAGATAAGAAGAAAGTCCATTTATAGGTGCTGCCTAATACAGGTCTGAACTGTTGCTACAGCAATTCCATAATTCCACCAGAAGCCTTGAAAACCTCTGATAAACAGTTTTGATAGTTCAGACAAACTCAGTTAACAATCATTTCACTCAGTCCTGTTTTCTTTCAAAAGAACTATTTAACAAATATTTATAGATTAAAGTGACCTTCCTGCTACCTTTCACCCATTTCCAGGAATTAAGGGATTTCAGCTCGGGGTATTGTTCAGCACAATAGCCCATAACATTTTGGGCAGCTTAATTTTAAAGGACCTAAATTCATCCATCAATACAAAGGGGACTAATCCTGAGAACTCCCATCAGTAATAATAGGTGTCATGGGCTTGAATTTCTTTTATTTCAATTGGAAAACATACACCATAGATTGTTCTTAATGACACTTTCTAGTATATTGAAATTTACAGACTACACACTCTGGATATCTTACAATTCCTCAAAACCCAAGAACAAAAAAATAATATTTGATTGTCACATCTGACCAAAATGGCATCTGTACAATTTAAAAAGAGAAAAAAAGATTCATTTTAACACAAAAATTCCTCATGTACTTCAGCAGATGTCAAAATTCATCTAAAAATTCAGGTTTTACAAAAACACAAGATTTTAATTTCAATTTAAATTATTTAAATCCCCTATTATTTTAGTCTCCTGCAGTGTTTGAAACTCAAATATTGTAGTTTCATACATGAGTTGAATATGAAACTGAATAGAAAAGTTCTGTAAAAAGAATTAAAATGACTACTCTATTTTGTATTTCCAAGTGTGAGAAATACAGAGTAAAGAAGAGTAAAGATAAATGTAAAATCAGAGTTTTATAATCTAAGAGGGCATAATCAACATAGTATACCTTTAGTGGAGAAAGGAGAGGGTTGATGAGAGAATTCAGAAGGAAAGAAGAAATTGCTCAGATAAAATTAGCGACAGTACAAAAAAGGGTACACATACACATACACAGAAAAAGAAGTCTGAAAATATGAAACAAGAAGGATCAATATCATTATATATTGTTAGTTAGTCAGGTAAGATATAGTAACAAGTCAATACCCTAAAATATTCCAGTAATAATAATAGGAAGTGCACAGAATATCAGCATTATGTTACTTTTTAGGAAAGTGTATGAAGAATGATTGAAATATCATTGGCTCAAACTTGCCCTTGTTGAAAACACTGACAATACCCTAACAGACTTTGATGGGATTGTGCCTTATATACTGTTTTGCTTTTAAGAAAGCGAGTCAAGTTTGTTTTACCTCAAAAAAAATCAGCACTGAAGTTTCAGGAATGTGCACCTGTGATTCTAGTTTGGGCCCACTTCTAAATAAGGTGTCTTTTATTGTTTTCAGAGTACCCCACAACACTTCACAGATAAGAAAGGTGCTGTACAACATAAAAATAGTTTCTAATATATCCAAAAATGTAAACACACATTAAAAGTAAACATATTAAACAAATCTGAGAGAGTGATAATACGTAAGTAGGAAAAAGAAATGGAAGGAAGAGGTAATATCCAGCTGCCCTGGATTTAAAGGAGGTGAAACTAGAGTGAATCGATTTAAACTAAGGCAATTAAAATCACCAGTTTAAATCTATTGTAGAGAAGCTTAATTTAAAAATCAACTTTATCTTTAAAGTTTCCTAACGAAAACTTCACTTTCATCAGCAGGTGTTAGAGCCAACAACATGTAACTGTTTGATGTATTTTAAAGTGAAATATTCCCAATCCACCAAGCTAAATCTTTGGCTTAGTAAAATGTACGTCTCTTTATGCAGACACCTGGTTTAACAAAATTAATTCTTGTAAAAATGGAGAATATTTACTTTTAATTTTCATAGATATCAGATAAAATTTTGAAAAGTGCGTAATTGGCTTAGGGGTCTAAATCCCATTCACATCCAATGAGATGTAGGCTACCAAGTGCCTAGGGGTACGTTTACACAGGGGAAAAAAAACCTGAAGCTGGCCTGTGCCAGCCAAGTCAGGTTTGTGAACATCGCGAGACTTGGGCTGCGGGGCTGTTTCATTGCTGTGTAGACTTCTGTGCTTGGGCTGGCACCTGAGCTCTGGGACCCTTTCACTTTGCAGGGTCCTATAGCCTAGGCTCCTGCCTGAGTCCAGATGTCCACACAGCAGTGAAACAGCCCCATGCAGCGCAAGCCCTGCGAGCCCGAGTTGGCTGGTACAGGCCAGCTAAAAAAATAAAATAAAAAAAAATTGGGGATTGTGCCTGCTTTGAGCAGGGGGTTGGACTAGATGATCTCCTGAGGTCCCTTCCAACTCTGATATTCTATGATTCTATAGGTGTTTAGTTGTGCTGCACACATACCCTACGTTACTTTTGGAAATTGCACTTAGGCACTTGATAATTTTACTCATCTTACTATATTCATCCGTATATAGTACATATATATAGGATATGTAAGTTAGGTTGTGAGAATGAAACAAAACCACTGAACTTGGTATGTTAGAAATTAATGTTTTGTGTTTATAATTTTACAATCAACAAAGTATTTCACTGCTTGAAAGTTAAAAAGACATTGCCAGTACATTCCCGTCACATGAAGGATTATGCTATTTAAAACATAGGTTTTGTTGTTACTTCCTCCCAAGTGTTCAGGATGCCATAAAACAGAACAAAAGCAAATACCTGCTCCCACTTTTTGTTTTACTCAATGGAAATTTGCCTTTGACTTCAACAGCAGCAGACTAAGGATCTAAGCATTCACAAGTAACTTGGGACACAATCCTAAAAATTGCTTATTACTTAGATTGTATTAAAATCTAAAACATGCTAAGTGTTCTCCATAAAGGGAAGACGTACTCCATGCTCCAAAATGCCTACCAAGCACTATGTCTGGTAATAGTCCCATTGTCTTCAATGGGACTACTCACATGGATTACGTCCAGTAGTGAGTGTTTGCAGTAACTGCCCCTTAGAATGCTCTGGGACTGAGATTTTCCCAAGAGTTCTCAATATAGCTGAGTAATTCATAATGAATAATTTCTCATTCATTTAGCGTCTTTCTCTTGCTAAATATCTGCAAGCAAAAAATGAAAAACAAAACAAATAACCATTTCCTCAGTAATCAAATATGTCTGACACATTTCTTTACTCTGTGGATTGATTAGAGATATTCAATATCTGAAATTCAAGCTGTGTTGCTTAGCGATGGGATAGCTATGATGTATGACATTTATCTAATTAAGGAACAGAAACAAACTGTGTGTCTATCCTCAAAGTGAAGGGGGCCAGGATTTGTCCCTAAATATATATGGAGTTTTAAGGAATATCAGAAGTAATTCCACAGTCAGGCCTGTAACGTTTTCATCCAGCTGTATTTAGGATTTTTATTCAATAAGCTATACAGTGTACAGGACACATAATGATTTCTAGTATTTTGCATTTTTTGTCACATATTGATCCATTCCATAGTATTAAACTGATTTTGAACTGAACCCTTTAGATAGATTGTTGTAAATCCAATTTCAGTTTTTTTAAGAGAGTGTCAGATTTAAAAAACAAAAGTAAGCTTTAGTTTGATTTTAATTCAAAAAGTTATTGATTTTTATCTCCCCTGGACCAAAAAATTCTATATCCTAGGGGATACTCTGATAAAAAATAAACAAAATCCTGCTAAAAACCAAACCAAACAACAAATATTCCTCTGACTGAGGCTCAAAAGGAAGGATTTGTATGTAGCAAAGGCCTACACAGTTAAGGACCAACAGTGCTAGTTTATTTTGGCTGCCTGGAAAGCGGTAGGTAGTCTATAAAGACTACAGGTCAGGCATACTATGATCATGATTGCAAATATATTACTGCATTCTGAAAGAGTTCCCAGTGACAGAGAAACTTTGCTACAACTACTCCACCCCCCAGAATCATTACAATAGATCACTATTGCTGTTGGAAGGTCTTAATGGGATAAGTTGTGTTTAATGGGATAAGTTTCAGCTGTGCATATTGCTCAGCTGAAAAAACACCCTTCATCTCCAACACATGGCTTCCCATGGAAAAAGCCTGATCAAAACTGATATCAAGATTCTTAATCTGATTTATTATATCTGAAGTGAAGGAAGAACAAGCCTCTTAATTTTGTGATCTGTTTACCTCTACCCAGGAGTAAGAATTTGATTTTCCCAACACTGAAGATAAGATAGTTCTCAGCCATCACACCTACATTGTTGTTCATATGTTGCAGAGCTAGCCAGGTACAAAAGGCAAAAGAGAGGCAGTTGTATGTCACTGTTTACTGATTATACTTTTCCCTGTGTTTACGAATTGGACAAGCCTCCTTGGCAAGATATACCCTGCGCAACATGGGAGGCACAGTACAGATCCTTCAAGGACACCATTTTTCAAGGACTTGATAGAGAACTGTTCATCACTATCAACTGATTCCTGCATTCTAGGCATAACTGAAAACACCTACAGGGCATCTCCAGACACACCAGAACATCCCTCCATCACTGAAGAAACAGCCTATGGTCAATCATCTCAAGAGCTGCAGAATGGTTCAGCACAAACCCTCTGCTAGTTCCAGAACGGGCAGCTGATCCCAACATAAGATTATTTATGACCCTGATTCTTAATGACTGGCATGTTGTCAACATCAGTGAAGGCTGTCACCCAAATGGGAACCTATCCAGGATACTGCTATACTGCTATCTGTCTCAGATCTTGTATAATCCTCAGTACGGTATCTTAGTACTGTTGTCCAAGTGCCTCCAGAACTGAACTACCACCACCTTTTCAATCACTGTCTATGATAATGGGAGATTGGGAATGGGTGAGACTAGATGATCACAAGGATCCCTTCTGGCCTTATAATTTATGAAAATGTCAAGTGCTGTTTAAAAACAAACAGACAGAAGCCATACCACACAGACCTAGGTCACATTCAAACCAATAAAACAGATGAGGGATGACTGTCAGCTCACTCTATGCACCATCTAACCTTGAAAAATAATTTGACGATCTCAAAATATTTTCAGTTTAGAAAAAATGCAGCTACATTGTTCTGTAAATCTTGCAGGCATTTGGGTGCAAATCCTTCATGAGGTAGAAACCCTCAGCTCCTACTAACTTCACTTGAAACTGGGTGTGCACAGCATCTTTCAAAAAGGCACATAGCAGTTTTTAGGATTCAATTGTTACAGAATAAATCACAAGTTTTCTTGTACTCAATCAGTTCTATGCAAAAATCTAGAAAGTACACAAAAGTACTTACTGAGATAAAGATGTTAAGGAGGTTTTCCAGGGTTGGGAGCTGTGGAATCAGTTTCTGTACCACTTTGCTAAAGGCTTCAAATATAGAATGATCATATATGCTTGTCAGATAAAAGCTGGAAAAAATGTCACCATATTTTCCTTTTAGCCATATAAAAGGAACATTCTGAATCTGTCATAATGAGCGTGTAAAATATTTTGAAACACAAAGTACTTGAAGTTATACATTTTTCCCTTGTGATCAGAAGTTGCATAATGTTTCCAAAACACAGCTCTTCAACAAACTGAAGTCAATAATTAAAACAATTACATATATTTTCAAGGCTATATTTAGCATGACAGTATACAATATGAATACATAAAACCATAGATACTGCAAATCTGTGCTATATATGGAGTTTAATGATGTAGATCCCACTTCAATATCCTCTGGAAAACATTTTCTGTATACCAGGAGAGCAATATTACATAGCTTTTATGTATTGCTTTACATCTTGAAAATAGTAGGGATGAAATTAACAATGAAAAAATGCCACCAAAGTCATTAGCTACTCTATGAATTAACATGTTTGTGAAGCACTATATGCATTATGATGGCATTTCTTATTTCACAAGTCCCAAGAACAGCATTAAAGTTTTTAATGTCCTGTAGCTCCCAGTTTGTTGAAGTGCATTATTTTCAATTATTTGCTAAAATAACCTGTTGTTCTTTCTACAGACTGAATAATTTAGTCAAAGGCATTACCTTTTCCCTTAATAGTCATATCTAATAAATTCTTGTTGCCTGCTACTTCAATAGATTAGAAAGTGATAAACTGTCTATAAGATAGGTTGCTCTGGGTTCTGGCTTTAGCAATAAACATGGCTTTTATTCTTTTCCAGCAGACTCTGTGCACAGTTGCTTCACTCACCTGAGGTGAATTTTCTCTAATCCAGCATCTGCAAGGTCATCATTTGCCCTCTGGTGAATGTCTCTTTGGGTTTCAATCTTGTGATCATCAGACAAACCATCCACTTTATGAATAAAGATTTCAAAGTTGATGTCTGGATTCACTTTATAAGCTCTGGTCACAGTGAGATGCAACCTAGCCAAGGCCTCCATATAATCATCCTAATAATGGAAAAATAAAACCCACAACCTTACGACAAACAGTTATGAGACAAAAGCTAAATTTTATAAGATACTTGCAGACACTTCTACAGTTCAAAATTCCTTTGTTTTAAACTTCTGGGATCATAAAGGCCTATATCTGCACAAAGTCCAATTGCCGTCACTAGCAACTCCATGAAAGGAACCAGAGACTTTAAAGCAGACTAGTTATTTTTGCATTTAAAATAAAAACTAAACTAGGTTTTGAACCTTTATTTGCAAAAGAGAGGTTAAAAATAAACCAACTCTATCAACTTAATTGTAATTGGTGGTTATAGTCTTCAAAAGCACTTAAGTCCCATTAAAAGTCAACAGGACTTCGGCTCTAAGTCCCTTACGTGCTTTTGAAAATTTGACTGTCTCCATGTTTGCCATTCCATTTGCTTATAGCTGGAGGAGAAAAACAACGAAGACAAACAGGTGACCTGAATACCACCCTTATAACTTTCTCTTTACCTGAGAATCTATGACAAATATCAGTGCTCCAGTGCCTCTGAAAATCATCTCATAGTCAAATGTAGGGTCAAAGAAGTCAATTTGCCCAGGAAAGTCCCATATCTGAAAGTTAACAAAGGAGCTGTTGGAAACATCTTCTCTGCAGATCTTGTTAGTGCTCTCCAAGAAAAGGGTTTCATTTGGAGACATTTTGTGAAAGACAACTTTCTGAATGGAAGACTTCCCACTTCTTCTCAGTCCCATGAGTAGGATTCTTGGCTTAACTTCAGTACTGAAGGGGTCACTGAAATCCAAAACTGAATAAACCACACAATAAGCAGAATGATACACTCCAGCAGGGATAAATTACAACAGTTGTATTTATATTAAATACTATATTATATGCACTTTATATTTATTTACATTTTGCAGTGTTAATTACAGTACTTTAGTTTACGTGCATTTATATCTGCACCTAGACTACAACTGCCAACCTCAGAAAGTGGAAAGAAAGATATTTAAAATAAGATTTCTTCCCCCCTCCTAAACTAATATTTGAGAACCTACTACTTCTCACCTGAAAAAAAGATGAAGAGTGCTCAGGGCAAGATACCTGAGTAGAGAGCTATTAGGTGGCATCAAACACACATGTTCACACAAAAACAAACTCTTCATGCCTCCCACAACCTAAAAACATCTAGGTCTAATTTGCATTATAATCAGATACGTATTTTGCAGCTGTGTTTTTGTGGAGTAATAGAAATAACCAGCATCCAGTTAGGGAATGTACACTCTTAAGGACCATCACTCCCTGCTGTCACTTCACTATTTATCTTACTGCTCACTGATGCCCACCATGTAGCCTGAATGCTCAGCAGCCCTAGAATGAGAATTTGGTATGCTACTACTGTACTGCACTGTAATTGGCATCAGAACAGAGTTAATAGACCAGACCTATCAGTGCTGACAATTTTGGACCTCATATTGCAAATCATCATGTACAGAACTCCCACTGAAGAAATCACAGTTCTGTGTGCTGTGCATTTGCAGGATTGAAGCCTCAATGAACATTTTTAAATGAGGTACAGTACGGCATGAGGGGGAATCAAATGTGTGTTGCAAGTCCCCAGTGAGGCCATATATTTTTCCACAGTGTAAAGTGATAACACGTTTTGCAGTGACTGAGATGACAGAGGGCTTTAAAATGTACCCATTCATTGATATAAAGCCAGAAGTATAATCGCTCTTCATTTCTCCCCAGCTTGAAGCCTTACAGCCACAGCAAGATCACCATTTTTTTTTTTACAGTAAGTCTGCAACCCAGCAACCTTTCAGACTCTCACTCTACCTGCATCAGCTGCTTTGGAGTACAGGATTTTAAGAATACGTACTCCTTTTGGCCTTGACTGCTGCAACCCCGCAACTCTTTTCAAATTACTTTCGCTGAGATACTCTACCTGGCTTGTCACTCTAACTACATTACTCCCCTCTTCGAGTCCCTCCATTGGCTCTCCCTCCTCCACCACAACAAATACTGTACAAACTTTTCCTTGATTTTTTAATGGCCTTTCTTAATTTAGACCTACCTAATTAACTGTTCTGTTATGAGATAAATCCCTGCCTTTGTTCTGCCAAGGATGCCAGTCTTCATCACCTGCTTATCGGCTTCCCTTCACTCTTTCTCTTATGCTTACCTATACACAAGGGAAAGATTCCTTGTCAAAATCCGTACGGCTACCTCCTTATTCTCCTTCAGATCTTTCCTAAAAAGGCACCTCTACGACAATGCCTACAAGTCACTGCTGACTGAAAATGGTTCAGTAGGTAGAAGGTTGCTATTACTGCTGATTAGCTGTGTGTGAACGGTTCACCAACATTTGATGAAACATGCTTCTGTTACTGTTACCTCATCCACGCATCCTGATTGCTTATTTTAGACACCTGTTATACCATGTCTTTAGATAATAAAATCTTTTGGGGCACATGCCCCTTTTCACCCAGACTGAATACACACTATCATGTATCACCTCAGGAATATGTGCATGAGGTGGAGATCAGAGAGCCTCTCACAAACTGTAAAAGAATCACAGATAATAAAATTATCAGGTAGTTTTTGGCACAGGGGAGCTATTGTCCACAGCTCTAGTCTAAAAATCTTCATTCTTATAACACCTGCCACTGCAGCTCAAACTAAAAAAAAACAAACCAGGATCATTTTCTATTACACTCTCATTTTATGACTCAGTCCTTCCATCCACAATTGTGTAACTATCAAAGAAATGTTAGAAGCATCTCTCTTTTTCGATTAATGCTTTGTTTTAAACAATTTGCTTCTTTCTTATTTGGTTTTATTTAAAAAAAAACTAACAGTATTCTCTCACATGCAACCCAGCTTTGAAAACTTGCATATGTATGTATGTATCTGTGCATATGTGCAGGCATGTTATCTGTTAACAGCCATAGCATTCAAAAACAACACCAGAGACAGATTGTCATAGTACTGATGTAGGTAGGAAACGATGGTCCCACTAGTAATGCAAAGAGAAAGTGATTACCAGGCTGCAGTTTAGCCTTCATTTATGTCATTTTGATTCAAGAGAGATAATTTTGTGGATCTTGACACAGACTCAGAAAGCACTTGCCTAGTGATCTTCCTTGTATTTCTATGCAAAAGATAAGAATTAAGAACAGTATCAACAATGTGATTCTAATATCACTGTCCTTTTGTTGTCTAATTAAACTTGAAATACTTTAAAAATGTTTTTTAAAATAATCTAATTTCTCTTTATCCAATAGCAAGGATTATTGTTGGTTATCCAGACAGCTACTGGCTCTATCCAGTTGGGGGTGGGAGGAAGGGGGAAGAGTAGAATAATACTTTTTCTTGCTGACTCAGTCTGCTAGAGTTACAGACCATCCTATGCAGGATTGTAAGCCTCTAAAGAAAATACATGCCATAGGTGCTTCAGGAGGAGAAGGTGGCAACTTAGCAGGCAGCAGTCTTCCTTCTAGGCCAGTACTGAACCAAAGCCTCAGCACAGCGTTGAGGCTCATTGGGCTGTTGGAAGTTCGATCTCCAACAGAAGAGATGTTACTGTGTGCTATTAGACAGCTTGTATTAAACTCCAGAGGTGGTTGCTTTTCAACAGAGGTGAAATTTAGAGGAACAAACTATTCCAGCATAAGCACCAGTGTACCAGTATAAGCATCCACACAAAGGGACATAACAATTTAACTTTTTCAGTAAATTACAAAGATAACCGAAATAGTTAAATTGACAAAAAGCTTTATATGAGGCTTATGAGTTTTTAAAATGTTTTGAGACCTTAGGCTGAAAGGTGTTACTGGATATAATTACAAAGTACTTTCATGCAGTTCTGCAACATTTTGTCTGTACCATAAAGCACATATAAGGAACAGACACATGAACACAGCATATATGAAGGATCAAGATAGCAGCAGACAGTGGTCTGCCTCAGAGAACAATCGTTGCAGCAGACTAACAACATTGGCAACAACTAAATACCTCAACAGAAAAGAGAACTCTCACACCCACCATGAAAGACATATTGTTAGTTCACTGTTGGTGTAGTGTACAGATATATTATAGCAGCAAAGAGAGATTGTCTTCACTTGTTGTGTGTGTAACAATTACTCTTCTTCCTTCACTTCTCTGAAAACATCTTTTGGACCAAAAACCAAAAATGATACTTTTTAGACAAAGGACCAACCTTCATGAAAAGGTACCAAAATTCAAAATGAATGAGTTCAGGAATGGCAAATGAAGGATTTGATCCTGAAAGTTCTTGACTGCTGATTAGGACCATATATATGCCTTCAGCAAAAACAGTTGCTGGGGAAGGGAGATCTGCAAGATACCTGACAATGAAAGGAGCTTTATGAGATCAGTCTAAAATCCAATCTAACTCATAGTATTCATTCCCCAATAAACATTTTACAATTAATGACACTGTCATAATTTATAATTGACTTAATTCAGGGAAACACTCTAAGTAAATCTGGTATGGAAAATTATCTCAATGACTGGCATACTTGAATGTCATCTTCTGATCACCAAGCATTTAATATGTAATCTGGATCCAGAGTCAAACTTTGAGCATCTGAAATTCAAACTCAGTTCCAATTTCAAAAGAAAAATTTAATGACCTGAACTAATCTCCCCAAACTCAACCATCTCCCAGCTTTGGAAGGTTTGAAATCCAGAAATAAATGTTGTAGCTCAGGCCCATCTTTATAAAGTACTGTAGGAGACAGTTATGTATGACATGACAAAAGATTCTAGAGTAGTAATCTAATGTACTCTTATCGCTACACAAGTGTATGTATTCAAAGTGAAATACTATTAAAGTTAAACAAGTACAGGCACCTCTTGATGACTAATGTTACATAAATTGATGTTTTGTTTGCATGCGGGAAAAATTCATGTCAGTGCAGGGAGACCTACACAAGAACCTAAGAGGGGTTGAAGTAGTATAGATTCTCTGCACTGGGTGAATTTTGCCCATAAAGTGTAAGCTATGTGTTGTCATCAAGCCTATAAGTTCTTCCAGAAATTGGGTATGTTACTTGAAGTACACATGCTTGGGGTGTGCACATCAGGTATGTAAAAAAATGTAGTGCATATCCTGCTATGTGTCTTGCGTTAATTATTCAAGTGTTATTCCAGGGGAACTAATATCTTCTCTGTATTGGCACAGAGCATCACATTGGCACCACCTACTGGCTCAAGAGCAGCTAGACTAGGCAGCCACTGATTGTGACATAGTGTTACCGGAATGGCTGAGGTTAAGTGCAGATGATGCTATAAACTCCCTGATCCCATGATTTTTAGATAATTCTAAAAGGCCTGTACCCATACCCTCTTGTACTATGATCCCATTAGATATCACGAGTTAAACAGTGTCAGGTTGGATAATACATGGATGAAAGCCCTCCAAGTAAAACATAGTTGTTGCAGAAAGTGGTGTTGGCAATTTGGTGCGGGGGGAGAAGGGAGGGATCTCATTATTCTTCATGAATAACAAACCCTAGCTCAAGCATGGTGTTGTGATAATTCCATTGCTGGAGGTATGGTCTTGTGGACAAAACAAACCAAAGTTCTGGGACTTCATAGTTTGTTTTTTTCTAGAAAAGAAAAAGAAAAAAAGGTATTTGAAAGATTCCCATTGCTTCAAAATATACAGTACAGTCGCATCAATGTGTATGTACACGTGTTTATATAGGGTATGCCTACACTGTAATTAGATATCTGCAGCTGGCCCATGCCCCGTGACTCAGGCTCGCAGGCTTGGGACTAAGGGGCTGCTTAATTGTGGTGAAGACATTCGGGCTTGGACCGCAGCCCAAGCTCTGAGACCCTCCCACATCGCAGTGTACTAGAGCCCAGGCTCCAGTTCAAGCCTGAACATCTACACTGAAATTAAACAGCCCCTTCGCCCGAGCACACAAGCCACTTGACACAGGCCAGTGCGGGTTTTTAATTACAGTGTAGATATACCTATATAGGGCAATTTGCTAACTGTCTTGGCCAACTCAAGATCATAAGTGAAAAACTTTTGATGATTTATTTAATAAAAAACACTTTGGATGAAAGACTGTCTTTTGCTTTCCTTCTAGTCTGTGCTTTTTTTTTTTTTGCATGTTTCAAAGAATTAAAAAAAAATTATTTTGTCCAAAACCAATTATTCTTAATGACTTGAATTTTTAAATGAATTGTCATGTTGGGTAAACTTTGCCAAACTGCTCAACTTTTTCTGAAATCCTAATTTAAAGACTGCTTAATGTTAAAACTATACTTAAAAACAATTGATGTGAATTCTATTGCTTTTAGGACTGTAATTTAGCTTTCTTATTTTTCAAGTTTCAGAGCTGGAGATACATAAATTATATTTTCAGACCTATGACGAGATGGCAGAATTGCTAGAGCATTTTCCTTTGAGAAGATTAGAGATTTCCTTATATGTAGAGGAATGGGAAGATACATTGTCCGCCCACATTCTTTTGTTGAATGCATGACAAGTCCCTCCCCAGCTTGCCACAGAAATGCCTGTAGATACGTCACTACAACTTTCCAGACTAGGTTACTGAATTGTAGTTATGATATGACAAACACTACTCTACACATTTCACTTACTCTGGTAGTGGGGAAAAAAATCTATTCTTCCCTTTACAGAATAAAATTAGTATAATCATTGATATTTCTTACTGAAAAGGCTAACATTTATAAAAGTGAAGTTTACGCATAGTACAAATCTTAAAGATGTCAACAGTTTCCACTGGAGGGCAGCATGATCCTTTATTTTAATTTTCATCTGAAACCATGAAAATCCAGATTGCTAGTTAAATAATGTGCCCTTCGGAAGTATTCACAAATCAAGTTTTGTGCAAAACAACCTATCCAGAAGCACTTTCTTACACAGTGGAGATGCCTTTAGGCCATGACAGAATTCAGATATCAACAGCAGTTTTGCACATATTTATACAGTGTCACTGGCATACACACTGTGTTATAGAGAAAAAGCAAAACAAAAGCCCTTCTCAGAGAATTTATAATCATTGAGAGCAGTATATAGTCTTTACTGTGTTCTGCTAGTGAGGGTAGTACATAGTCTATACCATATTAGCTCCTTCACATTACTGGAGATGCTCACTAATATTTAAAGCAACACTCCATGCTTTAAGAAAAGGAGGACTTGTGGCACCTTAGAGACTAACCAATTTATTTGAGCATAAGCTTTCGTGAGCTACAGCTCACTTCATCGGATGCAGGACCTAGGGGTGACAGTGGACGAGAAGCTGGATATGAGTCAGCAGTGTGCCCTTGTTGCCAAAAAGGCCAATGGCATTTTGGGATGTATAAGTAGGGGCATAGCGAGCAGATCGAGGGACGTGATCGTTCCCCTCTATTCGACATTGGTGAGGCCTCATCTGGAGTACTGTGTCCAGTTTTGGGCCCCACACTTCAAGAAGGATGTGGATAAATTGGAGAGAGTCCAGCGAAGGGCAACAAAAATGATTAGGGGACTGGAACACATGAGTTATGAGGAGAGGCTGAGGGAGCTGGGATTGTTTAGCCTGCAGAAGAGAAGAATGAGGGGGGATTTGATAGCTGCTTTCAACTACCTGAAAGGGGGTTCCAAAGAGGATGGCTCTAGACTGTTCTCAATGGTAGCAGATGACAGAACGAGGAGTAATGGTCTCAAGTTGCAGTGGGGGAGGTTTAGATTGGATATTAGGAAAAACTTTTTCACTGAGAGGGTGGTGAAACACTGGAATGTGTTACCTAGGGAGGTGGTAGAATCTCCTTCCTTAGAGGTTTTTAAGGTCAGGCTTGACAAAGCCCTGGCTGGGATGATTTAACTGGGAATTGGTCCTGCTTTGAGCAGGGGGTTGGACTAGATGACCTTCTGGGGTCCCTTCCAACCCTGATATTCTATGATTCTATGATTCTATGCATACTGTGGAAACTGCAGAAGACATTATATACACAGACACCATGAAACAATACCTCATCCCACCCCACTCTCCTGCTGGTAATAGCTTATCTAAAGTGATCACTCTCCTTACATGCATCTGAGGAAGTGAGCTGTAGCTCACGAAAGCTTATGCTCTAATAAATTGGTTAGTCTCTAAGGTGCCACAAGTACTCCTTTTCTTTTTGCGAATACAGACTAACACGGCTGTTAATCTGAAACCTCTCCTTACAATGTGTATGATAATCAAGTTGGGCCATTTCCAGCACAAATCCAGGTTTTCTCACCCTCCGCCCCCCCCCCCCCCACACACACACACAAACTCACTCTCCTGCTGGTAATAGCCCATCCAAAGTGACCACTCTCTTTACAATGTGCATGATAATCAAGGTGGGCCATTTCCAGCACAAATCCAGGTTTTCTCACCCCCCACCCCCATACACACACAAACTCACTCTCCTGCTGGTAATAGTTCATTCAAAGTGACCACTGTCCCTACAATGTGCATGATAATCAAGGTGTGCCACAAGTACTCCTTTTCTTTTTGCGAATACAGACTAACACGGCTGTTACTCTGAAACTCCATGCTTTATAGGTTTCTTTCAAATAGTCCTCTTTAAGTCCCTATCCTGTGTCCCACACCAAATAGTGGGGGACAATTACGATATATCCCTTGCCTAGTTCACAGAAGCTGGCGTTGCAAGACATGTACGTGCCACATCCGCTAAAGATTCATATATCCCTTCATGCTTCAACCATCGTTCCAGAGGACATGCGTCCATGCTGATGATGGGTTCTGCTCGATAACTATCCAGAGTAGTGCAGACCAACGCATGTTCATTTTCATCATCTGAGTCAGATGCCACCAGCAAAAAGTTGATTTTCTTTTTTGGTAGTTCGGGTTCTGTAGTTTCTGCATTGGAATGTTGCTCTTTTAAGACTTCTGAAAGCATGCTCCACATCTGTCCCTCTCAAATTTTGGAAAGCACTTCAGATTCTTAAATCTTGGGTCGAATGCTGTAGCTATCTTTAGAAATATCACATTGGTACCTTCTTTGTGTTTTGTCAAATCTGCAGTGAAAAGTGTTTTTAAGATGAACAACATGTGCTGGGTCATCATCTGAGACTGCTATAATACAAAATACATGGCAGAATGCAGGTAAAACGCAGAGCAGGAGACATATAATTCTTCCCCAAGGAGATCAATCACAAATTTGATTAACGCATTATTTTTTTAACGAGTGTCATCAGCATGGAAGCATGTCCTCTGGAATGGTGGCCAAAGCACGAAGGGGCATATGAATGTTTGGCATATCTAGTACATAAATACCTTCCAATGCCGGCTATAAAAGTGCCATGTGAATGTCTGTTCTCACTTTCAGGTGACATTGTAAATAAGCAGTGGGCAGCATTATCTCTCGTAAATGTAAACAAACTTGTTTCTCTTAGTGATTGGCTGAACAAGAAGTAGGACTGAGTGGACTTGTAGGCGCTAAAGTTTTATATTGTTTTGTTTTTGAGTGCAGTTATGTTACAAAAAAAATCTGTATTTGTAAGTTGAGCTTTCACGATAAAGAGATTGCAATAGGAAGTAAATTGAAAAATATTATTATTTCTGTTTATCATTTTTACAGTGCAAATATTTGTAATAAAAATACACCTCTACCCCGATATAACGCGACCTGATATAACACTGGTTCGCATACAACGCAGCAAAGCAAGCCTCTTCTTCCCTGCCCCCCAGCCCAGGTCTGGGAGGCAGGAGCTGTGGGGGGGCACTATTGGGGGCCCCACAGGCCCAGAGCGGCCCGGGTGATTAACGGGGGGCTGGGAGCAGCCTGCTCTGCTTCCCACGCCCCAGCCCCGTCGCTCAGGGGAGGGGACTTGGGGGAAGGGATCCTGCCCCACACTCACCGGCAGCGGCCCCAGCCCGCTCCACTCCGCTACCTCCCAGCTGCAGCGCTCCATTTCCCGCCACCGGTGAATACGGGGGCGTCCTTTCCCCAACCTCCCCACACTCACCGGCGGCGGGAAGCGGAGCGCCGCAGCTGGGAGCTAGCGGAGTCGAGGGGGCTGGGGCCGCGTCGCTCTGCTTCCCACCGCAGGTGAATGCGCGAGGCATCCTTTTCCCAACCTCCCCGCACTCACCGGCAGCAGTGGAAGCAGAGCAGCAAGGCCCCAGCCCAACTCACTCCGCCAGCTCCCAGCCGCGGCGCTCTGCTTCCCGCCACCGGTGAGTGAGGGGGGCGTCCTTTGCCCAACTTCCCCGCACTCACCGATGGTGGGAAGCAGAGCACCTTAGCTGGGAGCTGGCAGTGAGTGCCTGTCAGGGGGCTGGGGTGTGGATAGAAGTCGGGGCAGTCAGGGGACAAGGAGCAGGGGAGTTAGGTAAGGGGTGGCGTCCTGGGGATGATTAGGGATGGGGGGGGGGTTCTCTGGAGGGGGCGGTCAGGAGACAAGGAGCAGGGGGGCCAAAGCAAGTTCGATATAATTCAATTTCACATATAATGCGGTAAGATTTTTTGGCTCCCGCGGACTGCATTATATTGGGGTAGAGGTGTAATATAAAGTGACCACTGTGCTCTTTGTATTTTTGTTGTAATTGAAATCAATGTATCTGAAAATGTAGAAAAACATCCAAAATATTTAATAAATTTCAACTGGTATTCTATTGTTTAACAGTGTGATTAAAACTGCGATTAATCGTGATTAATTTTTTAAATTTTTTGAGGGGAGGGATAGCTCAGTGGTTTGAGCATTGGCCTGCTAAACCCAGGGTTGTGAGTTCAATCCTTGAGGGGGCCATTTAGGGATTTGGGGCAAAAATTGGGGATTGGTCCTGCTTTGAGCAGGGGGTTGGACTAGATGACCTCCTGAGGTCCCTTCCAATCCTGATATTCTATGATTCTATGAAATTGTGGTTAATTTTTTGAGTTAATCATGTGAGTTAACTGCAATTAATCAACAGCCCTAGTTCATACATACTAGAAGTGGGGGTGGGAGAGAGATGATGTTCTTATCGCTAAAGAACAAACTGAGAATCAGAAGATCTGGTGGGTCTGTCGCAGAACAGAACCCAGATCTGGCATTCTGGTCCTGTATGATTTTTGGCCAGTCACGTAGGTGCTTTGTTGTACAGTTTCCCATCTGCAAGTGAGAAGATTTTTTATTACATACTCTCAAGTGGGTTGTGAGGCTTTACAAAATTAAGTGCTCTGAGGTCTTTGAATGGAAAAACAAAGAATGATTATATGTGGAAAGCTAGAAGATTACTGTGTTTTATGCACTAACATTTTCCAGTGTTCAGCCAAAAGGCAAGTAACTACTAGTCTTGGGAGGTGATCCACAGTATGTTCAGACACTCCCTTTGCATGTACAATCATAACCCCTATGTTTATATGTTGGAGTACAGGGACAAAGCAAACTAATAACTTTTGGAAAAAGTTATCTGCCATGTATTGATCTTCCTCCACTCCTCTTTCATGGGAAGGAGGGATCTGTGACTCTGATCTTTTCAGAGTTTGCTCCATGGGTCACAGACAAGGGTACAGGTAAGTCAAGTAAGCCAAGGGTAAGAGAAAGACATGTTTCTCTCCAGCCCAATGGAAGTTAAGTAAAGGAGATAACACAGCTCCAGGATCCCTCTATAGAGACTCTGCCCTTTTCAGGCCTCAGAAGCAACAGGCAGGTCAGATCCACTCAATTTCCAAGAGAGCTGTTGGTGGCCAGAGCCTTCTTGGAGACACAGAGTCTCTATGAACTGCCCTATCCACCTGTGGATTCCAGAGAGCCATCCTGTTTAGAAGAGGGTCTCATGGTTCATTCAAGGGAAAGAGAGTACCCCTGAAGGAACAACAGAGGATAAATTCCACAAGGGGATCCCTCCCTCAGTGCTTTTGCCTCCTCCAGATGTTTCTGGGACACAGCTGTTTTCATCAGTTAAATATAATATTATTATGCTACTAAAAAAATGTTTTCTAGAGTTGTTTTTTTTAACTGCTGCAGTGACAGCAAGGGTCTACTGAGAAATAATCACCATTCTCTTCTCAGTAAATTCCTTTGGATTACTTGTCTACAGCAAGTCTTAAACTCTACCCAAATTAAGAGTTATTTAAAAATAAACATGCTGTCAATTAGGAAACAAAAAAATTATAACTAATTTATATCAATCTTTGCAGACAGCTTTCCTAGCAAAAGTGTTCATATATGACACGTTGGGAAAAAGATGTGGACAGACAAATTACTCCAGAGGAATGGGGTTTGATTTGGCAAAGAGGATCAGCAACACACATCTGTAGCACAACAAAATAAAATTTCTTTAAGATACTGTTTCAATTGTACCTCATACCAGACAGCTTAAAAAGAGAGAGAGATTGTATGGGGATAAATGTTGAGAAACTGTGGTGAAAGATGAGATTTTATGTATGTATGCAGGACATGTCCAGTCATTAGAAAGTATTGGGATGCAATCTGTAGCCACATATCACAAACTATTGGATATTTATTATCAAATGATCCTTTGGTAATCATCCTGGGACTTCCTAGTGGTCACACAAAGGAAATAAAGAATTAATCTCTCATCTGCTAGTAGCTGCTAGGATATTGGTGGCATCTCACTGTAAAAAGAAAAATAGTCCAACTTCGGAGGAATGCTTCAAAAATATGGAAGGCTGTGGTTATGAAAAAATTAACACAAAAACTATGTATCCAGCAAAATAGACAGAGAACAGATAGATACTTAGCTATTTGGTTGCATTTTATTCAATATTCAGACGTAGTACATTCACCTGCAAAAACACCAGGACACCTGTCCAATTTTTTTGAATATTGATATATATTGACATTTGATAGACATACCTGGTCTGTTAAATGTGTATACAGAGATTTCACTCAATATAATAAAATCACTAGAAATTACATAAGTGTTATAATGATGTTCATTCTGTAATATGGTAATATCCTGTTAGAAAGATTGCATGAATATATTCCTGTATCTCTTTAAACAAAAGCTAACTGTTGTAATGAATTGCTTTGTTTCTGACATTTACATGACAAGGATTTGTAAACTAGTTAAAACTTCCTAAATAAATAAGTAGTTTGAAAAACACAGAAAATCCCTTACTCAGATTTTTTAAGTGACTTTAAAAGTAATAATACCTATTGCACCATATCATTGTATATCAACGAATATTTGGCTTTGTACTTAAAAAGCAACTCCCTGAAATATTCAGTGTTCTCCAAGCTCTTTTGTAAAATGTAACAGTGTTTCAAGGGAAAAACAGTGCACATTCTAAGTGAAAGCAACAGGTGTTGGCCTGGCCTACCTCTTTTGTAATGTATTTCCCAACAAGCATTTGTTTTGTAGCATCACTGTTGCCTCCACATGCACTGAAGGATGAAGCAAATGGCAACGCAGGCACCCACAGCAACACGTATATGCACACAGTCACACAGGCATTTAAGCAGAGCCTGGAAATCTGGGGACTGACATTCACAGCTGCAGAGCAGCCCTGGACACAGAACTATTTGCTTGCTGCTGCCTTTTATAGCCTGACATCTGTCCTCCCCGCTTCTTGGCACTCTAAAGAAACATCACCAAGCTATGTCCATTCATATTATACATGGAAAACTTTCATGGCAGAAGACATGGTAAGTACTATATGGAGATGTTTTTGTGTTTGAATGTCTCCTATTCCCATTCCCTAACACATATAACCAGTGCTGCTCTCCTTCTCCCCCCACCAGAACACTGAGTCCCCATGTCCCACCATCCATTCCTGTTCACATTTCCTAATGCATCCCTATTCCTTGTACATTCTCTTCACCATACAGCCACCTTGTTTTCCCTTCCTGCCTCCTACTCCATAACACAGCCAACTTTGACAAGCTCACACTTGCTTACTCTCCCTCCCGCCACAATACAGTGATCACTGCCCTACCTCCCTACTCAGTATCCCTTACACCCTCCCAAAACAGACCCTATCCCAGGGGTGGGCAAGCTACGGCCTGGGGGCCATATCTGGCCCTTCAGAAGTTTTAATACAACCCTTGAGCTCCTGCTGGGGAGCGGGGTCCGGTGCTTGCCTCACTCCAGCACTCTAGCCGGGGGCTTGCCCCGCTCTGTGCAGCTCCCAAAAGCAGTGCCATGTCCCCGCTCCAGCTTCTATGCCTAAAGGCAACCAGGGCGCTCCACACACAGCCTCCGCAACTCCCATTGGCCAGAAACCATGGCCAATGGGAGCTGCAGGGGCGGCACCTGCGGACGGGGAGCATGCAGAGATGCCCGGCTGCGCCTCCCCTTAGAAGCCAGAGGGTGGACATGCTGCTGCTTCCGGGAGCTGCTTGAGGTAAGCGCCGGCTGGAGACTGCACCCCTGACCCCCTCCCACACCCCAACCCCTGCCCTGATCCCCCTCCCACCCTCCGAACACCTTGGTCCCAGCCCGGAGTACCCTCCTGCACCCCCAACCCCTCATCCCCAGCCCCACCCCAGAGCCTGTATCCCCAGTCAGAGCCCTCGATCCCCTTCACACCCCAAACCCTGCCCCAGCCCAGAGCCCCCTCCTGCACCCTGAACTTCACATTTCTCGCCCCACCCCAGAGCCCGCATACCCACCCACACTGCAACCTCAATTTCATAAGCATTCATGGCCTGTCGTACAATTTCCATACCCAGATGTGGCCCTCAGACCAAAACGTTTGCTTACCCCTGCCCTAACCCCATCCTATACCCCCCCCATCACCAAATCCTGTCCCATCCCACACCCACCCAGCCAACCCCTTCCTTTATCCCATCCTCAGGGCCAGGACCTCCCCCTATTCCCAAAGAGCCAGACTCTTCTCCCTCCCCCACACTCAGACCCTACCTTGGTCCATCCCCCTACACCCAGAGCCAGTCCCCGCTCCCCACAGAGCCAGTCCAGTCTCTCTAGCCCCTACCCACTCTCCAGTCAGTGTATGCCTTTATCCTATCCCCGCATCCAGAGCCAGCTCCTCCCCATCCCCATAAAACCAGCCCCAGCCCTGCCCCATTCTCTGTTCCCCCACACCCTACCTCTGTGCCCTCCCGAGAGAGCCAGTCACCCCAGCCCATGCCCCTCACAGACAGCCCATCTTGCCTCATCCCTCCATATCTACAGTGCCAGCCCCTGCCTTGCCTCATCCCCCCCGTACCTACAGTGCCAGCCCCTTCCCCACCCCACACAGCCAGCCCCTGCCTTGCCTCACCCCACAGTGCCAGCCCCTTCCCCACCCCACACAGCCAGCCCCTGCCTTGCCTCACCCCACAGTGCCAGCCCCTCCCCCAGCACCGGGTCCGCTCCCGGCCCCGCAGGCTTGGCGCGGCGGCGGCGGCGCTGCCCTCCCCAGCACGGCGGGGCACTCACACGCTTCGTCGGCGCCGGTCTCCGGGTCTCCATCCGAGAAGGACTCGGCCCCATCCCCGTAGTCCGCGAGCCCAACAAGTTCATCTTCCTCCTCCTCCTCCTCCTCCTGCTGCGGCTTCCTCGGCACCTGGCTCATCGCGGCCGCCCCCCGCCGCTGCCGCGGGAGGTTCCGATTCGATCCCTTCCCCGCAGGTCTCGGGCCGGGCGGCGCTGCGACCGGAGCAGCCAGCCAGAGCCCCGCGTCCTCCCAGCGCAGCGAGCGAGAGAGACTGCGTGACCCGAGTCACCTGACACAGCCGGGCGGTCACTTACTCACCCAGGCACCGCCGCCACGCTCTGCACACGCACGGCAGCGCCACGCACTCCGCCCAGCCCCCGGCGCTGGCACAGGGCACTGCCACACTTGCGCGCCGAGCCGGCCCAGTCACACCCACTCCTTCCGCCCCCGTCACCCACAGACAGGCAGTGCCCCACCGAGCTGTGCCCCAGGCGGTAGCCAGGCACACCCACAGCCTCCCCCATCACTCACAGTCACTGCCACACTGAGCTGTGCCCCAGGCCAGTCACACTCACAGCCTCCCCCATCACTCACAGTCACTGCCACACTGAGCTGTGCCCCAGGCCAGTCACACCCACAGCCTCCCTCATCACTCACAGTCACTGCCACACTGAGCTGTGCCCCAGGCCAGTCACACCCACAGCCTCCCTCATCACTCACAGTCACTGCCACACTGAGCTGTGCCCCAGGCCAGTCACACCCACAGCCTCCCCCATCACTCACAGTCACTGCCACACACAGCTGTGCCCCAGGCCAGTCACACCCACAGCCTCCCCCATCACTCACAGTCACTGCCACACACAGCTGTGCCCCAGGCCAGTCACACCCACAGCCTCCCCCATCACTCACAGTCACTGCCACACACAGCTGTGCCCCAGGCCAGTCACACCCACAGCCTCCCCCATCACTCACAGTCACTGCCACACTGAGCTGTGCCCCCGGCCAGTCACACTCACAGCCTCCCCCATCACTCACAGTCACTGCCACACACAGCTGTGCCCCAGGCCAGTCACACCCACAGCCTCCCCCATCACTCACAGTCACTGCCACACACAGCTGTGCCCCAGGCCAGTCACACCCACAGCCTCCCCCATCACTCACAGTCACTGCCACACTGAGCTGTGCCCCAGGCCCGTCACACCCACAGCCTCCCCCATCACTCACAGTCACTGCCACACTGAGCTGTGCCCCAGGCCAGTCACACCCACAGCCTCCCTCATCACTCACAGTCACTGCCACACTGAGCTGTGCCCCAGGCCACTCACACCCACAGCCTCCCCCATCACTCACAGTCACTGCCACACTGAGCTGTGCCCCAGGCCAGTCACACTCACAGCCTCCCCCATCACTCACAGTCACTGCCACACACAGCTGTGCCCCAGGCCAGTCACACCCACAGCCTCCCCCATCACTCACAGTCACTGCCACACTGAGCTGTGCCCCAGGCCAGTCACACCCACAGCCTCCCCCATCACTCACAGTCACTGCCACACACAGCTGTGCCCCAGGCCAGTCACACCCACAGCCTCCCCCATCACTCACAGTCACTGCCACACACAGCTGTGCCCCAGGCCAGTCACACCCACAGCCTCCCCCATCACTCACAGTCACTGCCACACTGAGCTGTGCCCCCGGCCAGTCACACTCACAGCCTCCCCCATCACTCACAGTCACTGCCACACACAGCTGTGCCCCAGGCCAGTCACACCCACAGCCTCCCCCATCACTCACAGTCACTGCCACACACAGCTGTGCCCCAGGCCAGTCACACCCACAGCCTCCCCCATCACTCACAGTCACTGCCACACTGAGCTGTGCCCCAGGCCCGTCACACCCACAGCCTCCCCCATCACTCACAGTCACTGCCACACTGAGCTGTGCCCCAGGCCAGTCACACCCACAGCCTCCCTCATCACTCACAGTCACTGCCACACTGAGCTGTGCCCCAGGCCACTCACACCCACAGCCTCCCCCATCACTCACAGTCACTGCCACACTGAGCTGTGCCCCAGGCCAGTCACACCCACAGCCTCCCTCATCACTCACAGTCACTGCCACACTGAGCTGTGCCCCAGGCCAGTCACACCCACAGCCTCCCCCATCACTCACAGTCACTGCCACACACAGCTGTGCCCCAGGCCAGTCACACCCACAGCCTCCCCCATCACTCACAGTCACTGCCACACACAGCTGTGCCCCAGGCCAGTCACACCCACAGCCTCCCCCATCACTCACAGTCACTGCCACACTGAGCTGTGCCCCCGGCCAGTCACACTCACAGCCTCCCCCATCACTCACAGTCACTGCCACACACAGCTGTGCCCCAGGCCAGTCACACCCACAGCCTCCCCCATCACTCACAGTCACTGCCACACACAGCTGTGCCCCAGGCCAGTCACACCCACAGCCTCCCCCATCACTCACAGTCACTGCCACACTGAGCTGTGCCCCAGGCCCGTCACACCCACAGCCTCCCCCATCACTCACAGTCACTGCCACACTGAGCTGTGCCCCAGGCCAGTCACACCCACAGCCTCCCTCATCACTCACAGTCACTGCCACACTGAGCTGTGCCCCAGGCCACTCACACCCACAGCCTCCCCCATCACTCACAGTCACTGCCACACTGAGCTGTGCCCCAGGCCAGTCACACTCACAGCCTCCCCCATCACTCACAGTCACTGCCACACACAGCTGTGCCCCAGGCCAGTCACACCCACAGCCTCCCTCATCACTCACAGTCACTGCCACACTGAGCTGTGCCCCAGGCCAGTCACACCCACAGCCTCCCCCATCACTCACAGTCACTGCCACACACAGCTGTGCCCCAGGCCAGTCACACCCACAGCCTCCCCCATCACTCACAGTCACTGCCACACACAGCTGTGCCCCAGGCCAGTCACACCCACAGCCTCCCCCATCACTCACAGTCACTGCCACACTGAGCTGTGCCCCCGGCCAGTCACACTCACAGCCTCCCCCATCACTCACAGTCACTGCCACACACAGCTGTGCCCCAGGCCAGTCACACCCACAGCCTCCCCCATCACTCACAGTCACTGCCACACACAGCTGTGCCCCAGGCCAGTCACACCCACAGCCTCCCCCATCACTCACAGTCACTGCCACACTGAGCTGTGCCCCAGGCCCGTCACACCCACAGCCTCCCCCATCACTCACAGTCACTGCCACACTGAGCTGTGCCCCAGGCCAGTCACACCCACAGCCTCCCTCATCACTCACAGTCACTGCCACACTGAGCTGTGCCCCAGGCCACTCACACCCACAGCCTCCCCCATCACTCACAGTCACTGCCACACTGAGCTGTGCCCCAGGCCAGTCACACTCACAGCCTCCCCCATCACTCACAGTCACTGCCACACACAGCTGTGCCCCAGGCCAGTCACACCCACAGCCTCCCCAATCACTCACAGTCACTGCCACACACAGCTGTGCGCCAGGCCAGTCACACCCACAGCCTCCCCCATCACTCACACTCACTACCACATTGAGCTGTGCCCCAGGCCAGTCACACCCACAGCCTCCCTCATCACTCACAGTCACTGCCACACTGAGCTGTGCCCCAGGCCAGTCACACTAACAGCCTCCCCCATCACTCACAGTCACTGCCACACTGAGCTGTGCCCCAGGCCAGTCACACTCACAGCCTCCCCCATCACTCACAGTCACTGCCACACTGAGCTGTGCCCCAGGCCAGTCACACTCACAGCCTCCCCCATCACTCACAGTCACTGCCACACTGAGCTGTGCCCCAGGCCAGTCACACTCACAGCCTCCCCCATCACTCACAGTCACTGCCACACTGAGCTGTGCCCCCGGCCAGTCACACTCACAGCCTCTCCCATCACTCACAGTCACTGCCACACTGAGCTGTGCCCCAGGCCAGTCACACTCACAGCCTCCCCCATCACTCACAGTCACTGCCACACACAGCTGTGCCCCAGGCCAGTCACACTCACAGCCTCCCCCATCACTCACAGTCACTGCCACACTGAGCTGTGCCCCAGGCCAGTCACACCCACAGCCTCCCCCATCACTCACAGTCACTGCCACACACAGCTGTGCCCCAGGCCAGTCACACTCACAGCCTCCCCCATCACTCACAGTCACTGCCACACTGAGCTGTGCCCCCGGCCAGTCACACTCACAGCCTCCCCCATCACTCACAGTCACTGCCACACACAGCTGTGCCCCAGGCCAGTCACACTCACAGCCTCCCCCATCACTCACAGTCACTGCCACACACAGCTGTGCCCCAGGCCAGTCACACTCACAGCCTCCCCCATCACTCACAGTCACTGCCACACTGAGCTGTGCCCCAGGCCAGTCACACTCACAGCCTCCCCCATCACTCACAGTCACTGCCACACTGAGCTGTGCCCCAGGCCAGTCACACCCACAGCCTCCCCCATCACTCACAGTCACTGCCACACTGAGCTGTGCCCCAGGCCAGTCACACCCACAGCCTCCCCCATCACTCACAGTCACTGCCACACTGAGTTGTGCCCCAGGCCAGTCACACCCACAGCCTCCCCCATCACTCACAGTCACTGCCACACTGAGCTGTGCCCCAGGCCAGTCACACCCACAGCCTCCCCCATCACTCACAGTCACTGCCACACTGAGCTGTGCCCCAGGCCAGTCACACCCACAGCCTCCCCCATCACTCACAGTCACTGCCACACTGAGCTGTGCCCCAGGCCAGTCACACCCACAGCCTCCCCCATCACTCACAGTCACTGCCACACTGAGCTGTGCCCCAGGCCAGTCACACCCACAGCCTCCCCCATCACTCACAGTCACTGCCACACTGAGCTGTGCCCCAGGCCAGTCACACCCACAGCCTCCCTCATCACTCACAGTCACTGCCACACTGAGCTGTGCCCCAGGCCAGTCACACCCACAGCCTCCCTCATCACTCACAGTCACTGCCACACTGAGCTGTGCCCCAGGCCCGTCACACCCACAGCCTCCCCCATCACTCACTGTCACTGCCACACTGAGCTGTGCCCCAGGCCAGTCACACCCACAGCCTCCCTCATCACTCACAGTCACTGCCACACTGAGCTGTGCCCCAGGCCAGTCACACCCACAGCCTCCCCCATCACTCACAGTCACTGCCACACACAGCTGTGCCCCAGGCCAGTCACACCCACAGCCTCCCCCATCACTCACAGTCACTGCCACACACAGCTGTGCCCCAGGCCAGTCACACCCAAAGCCTCCCCCATCACTCACAGTCACTGCCACATTGAGCTGTGCCCCAGGCCAGTCACACCCACAGCCTCCCTCATCACTCACAGTCACTGCCACACTGAGCTGTGCCCCAGGCCAGTCACACCCACAGCCTCCCCCATCACTCACAGTCACTGCCACACTGAGCTGTGCCCCAGGCCAGTCACACTCACAGCCTCCCCCATCACTCACAGTCACTGCCACACTGAGCTGTGCCCCAGGCCAGTCACACTCACAGCCTCCCCCATCACTCACAGTCACTGCCACACTGAGCTGTGCCCCAGGCCAGTCACACTCACAGCCTCCCCCATCACTCACAGTCACTGCCACACACAGCTGTGCCCCAGGCCAGTCACACTCACAGCCTCCCCCATCACTCACAGTCACTGCCACACTGAGCTGTGCCCCCGGCCAGTCACACTCACAGCCTCCCCCATCACTCACAGTCACTGCCACACTGAGCTGTGCCCCAGGCCAGTCACACCCACAGCCTCCCCCATCACTCACAGTCACTGCCACACTGAGCTGTGCCCCCGGCCAGTCACACTCACAGCCTCCCCCATCACTCACAGTCACTGCCACACTGAGCTGTGCCCCAGGCCAGTCACACTCACAGCCTCCCCCATCACTCACAGTCACTGCCACACACAGCTGTGCCCCAGGCCAGTCACACTCACAGCCTCCCCCATCACTCACAGTCACTGCCACACTGAGCTGTGCCCCCGGCCAGTCACACTCACAGCCTCCCCCATCACTCACAGTCACTGCCACACTGAGCTGTGCCCCAGGCCAGTCACACCCACAGCCTCCCCCATCACTCACAGTCACTGCCACACTGAGCTGTGCCCCAGGCCAGTCACACTCACAGCCTCCCCCATCACTCACAGTCACTGCCACACTGAGCTGTGCCCCAGGCCAGTCACACTCACAGCCTCCCCCATCACTCACAGTCACTGCCACACACAGCTGTGCCCCAGGGCAGTCACACTCACAGCCTCCCCCATCACTCACAGTCACTGCCACACTGAGCTGTGCCCCAGGCCAGTCACACTCACAGCCTCCCCCATCACTCACAGTCACTGCCACACTGAGCTGTGCCCCCGGCCAGTCACACTCACAGCCTCCCCCATCACTCACAGTCACTGCCACACTGAGCTGTGCCCCCGGCCAGTCACACTCACAGCCTCCCCCATCACTCACAGTCACTGCCACACTGAGCTGTGCCCCAGGCCAGTCACACTCACAGCCTCCCCCATCACTCACAGTCACTGCCACACTGAGCTGTGCCCCAGGCCAGTCACACTCACAGCCTCCCCCATCACTCACAGTCACTGCCACACACAGCTGTGCCCCAGGGCAGTCACACTCACAGCCTCCCCCATCACTCACAGTCACTGCCACACTGAGCTGTGCTCCAGGCCAGTCACACTCACAGCCTCCCCCATCACTCACAGTCACTGCCACACTGAGCTGTGCCCCAGGCCAGTCACACTCACAGCCTCCCCCATCACTCACAGTCACTGCCACACTGAGCTGTGCCCCAGGCCAGTCACACTCACAGCCTCCCCCATCACTCACAGTCACTGCCACACTGAGCTGTGCCCCAGGCCAGTCACACTCACAGCCTCCCCCATCACTCACAGTCACTGCCACACTGAGCTGTGCCCCCGGCCAGTCACACTCACAGCCTCTCCCATCACTCACAGTCACTGCCACACTGAGCTGTGCCCCAGGCCAGTCACACTCACAGCCTCCCCCATCACTCACAGTCACTGCCACACACAGCTGTGCCCCAGGCCAGTCACACTCACAGCCTCCCCCATCACTCACAGTCACTGCCACACTGAGCTGTGCCCCAGGCCAGTCACACCCACAGCCTCCCCCATCACTCACAGTCACTGCCACACACAGCTGTGCCCCAGGCCAGTCACACTCACAGCCTCCCCCATCACTCACAGTCACTGCCACACTGAGCTGTGCCCCCGGCCAGTCACACTCACAGCCTCCCCCATCACTCACAGTCACTGCCACACACAGCTGTGCCCCAGGCCAGTCACACTCACAGCCTCCCCCATCACTCACAGTCACTGCCACACACAGCTGTGCCCCAGGCCAGTCACACTCACAGCCTCCCCCATCACTCACAGTCACTGCCACACTGAGCTGTGCCCCAGGCCAGTCACACTCACAGCCTCCCCCATCACTCACAGTCACTGCCACACTGAGCTGTGCCCCAGGCCAGTCACACCCACAGCCTCCCCCATCACTCACAGTCACTGCCACACTGAGCTGTGCCCCAGGCCAGTCACACCCACAGCCTCCCCCATCACTCACAGTCACTGCCACACTGAGTTGTGCCCCAGGCCAGTCACACCCACAGCCTCCCCCATCACTCACAGTCACTGCCACACTGAGCTGTGCCCCAGGCCAGTCACACCCACAGCCTCCCCCATCACTCACAGTCACTGCCACACTGAGCTGTGCCCCAGGCCAGTCACACCCACAGCCTCCCCCATCACTCACAGTCACTGCCACACTGAGCTGTGCCCCAGGCCAGTCACACCCACAGCCTCCCCCATCACTCACAGTCACTGCCACACTGAGCTGTGCCCCAGGCCAGTCACACCCACAGCCTCCCCCATCACTCACAGTCACTGCCACACTGAGCTGTGCCCCAGGCCAGTCACACCCACAGCCTCCCTCATCACTCACAGTCACTGCCACACTGAGCTGTGCCCCAGGCCAGTCACACCCACAGCCTCCCTCATCACTCACAGTCACTGCCACACTGAGCTGTGCCCCAGGCCCGTCACACCCACAGCCTCCCCCATCACTCACTGTCACTGCCACACTGAGCTGTGCCCCAGGCCAGTCACACCCACAGCCTCCCTCATCACTCACAGTCACTGCCACACTGAGCTGTGCCCCAGGCCAGTCACACCCACAGCCTCCCCCATCACTCACAGTCACTGCCACACACAGCTGTGCCCCAGGCCAGTCACACCCACAGCCTCCCCCATCACTCACAGTCACTGCCACACACAGCTGTGCCCCAGGCCAGTCACACCCAAAGCCTCCCCCATCACTCACAGTCACTGCCACATTGAGCTGTGCCCCAGGCCAGTCACACCCACAGCCTCCCTCATCACTCACAGTCACTGCCACACTGAGCTGTGCCCCAGGCCAGTCACACCCACAGCCTCCCCCATCACTCACAGTCACTGCCACACTGAGCTGTGCCCCAGGCCAGTCACACTCACAGCCTCCCCCATCACTCACAGTCACTGCCACACTGAGCTGTGCCCCAGGCCAGTCACACTCACAGCCTCCCCCATCACTCACAGTCACTGCCACACTGAGCTGTGCCCCAGGCCAGTCACACTCACAGCCTCCCCCATCACTCACAGTCACTGCCACACACAGCTGTGCCCCAGGCCAGTCACACTCACAGCCTCCCCCATCACTCACAGTCACTGCCACACTGAGCTGTGCCCCCGGCCAGTCACACTCACAGCCTCCCCCATCACTCACAGTCACTGCCACACTGAGCTGTGCCCCAGGCCAGTCACACCCACAGCCTCCCCCATCACTCACAGTCACTGCCACACTGAGCTGTGCCCCCGGCCAGTCACACTCACAGCCTCCCCCATCACTCACAGTCACTGCCACACTGAGCTGTGCCCCAGGCCAGTCACACTCACAGCCTCCCCCATCACTCACAGTCACTGCCACACACAGCTGTGCCCCAGGCCAGTCACACTCACAGCCTCCCCCATCACTCACAGTCACTGCCACACTGAGCTGTGCCCCCGGCCAGTCACACTCACAGCCTCCCCCATCACTCACAGTCACTGCCACACTGAGCTGTGCCCCAGGCCAGTCACACCCACAGCCTCCCCCATCACTCACAGTCACTGCCACACTGAGCTGTGCCCCAGGCCAGTCACACTCACAGCCTCCCCCATCACTCACAGTCACTGCCACACTGAGCTGTGCCCCAGGCCAGTCACACTCACAGCCTCCCCCATCACTCACAGTCACTGCCACACACAGCTGTGCCCCAGGGCAGTCACACTCACAGCCTCCCCCATCACTCACAGTCACTGCCACACTGAGCTGTGCCCCAGGCCAGTCACACTCACAGCCTCCCCCATCACTCACAGTCACTGCCACACTGAGCTGTGCCCCCGGCCAGTCACACTCACAGCCTCCCCCATCACTCACAGTCACTGCCACACTGAGCTGTGCCCCCGGCCAGTCACACTCACAGCCTCCCCCATCACTCACAGTCACTGCCACACTGAGCTGTGCCCCAGGCCAGTCACACTCACAGCCTCCCCCATCACTCACAGTCACTGCCACACTGAGCTGTGCCCCAGGCCAGTCACACTCACAGCCTCCCCCATCACTCACAGTCACTGCCACACACAGCTGTGCCCCAGGCCAGTCACACTCACAGCCTCCCCCATCACTCACAGTCACTGCCACACTGAGCTGTGCCCCAGGCCAGTCACACTCACAGCCTCCCCCATCACTCACAGTCACTGCCACACACAGCTGTGCCCCAGGGCAGTCACACTCACAGCCTCCCCCATCACTCACAGTCACTGCCACACTGAGCTGTGCTCCAGGCCAGTCACACTCACAGCCTCCCCCATCACTCACAGTCACTGCCACACTGAGCTGTGCCCCCGGCCAGTCACACTCACAGCCTCCCCCATCACTCACAGTCACTGCCACACTGAGCTGTGCCCCCGGCCAGTCACACTCACAGCCTCCCCCATCACTCACAGTCACTGCCACACTGAGCTGTGCCCCAGGCCAGTCACACTCACAGCCTCCCCCATCACTCACAGTCACTGCCACACTGAGCTGTGCCCCAGGCCAGTCACACTCACAGCCTCCCCCATCACTCACAGTCACTGCCACACACAGCTGTGCCCCAGGCCAGTCACACTCACAGCCTCCCCCATCACTCACAGTCACTGCCACACTGAGCTGTGCCCCAGGCCAGTCACACCCACAGCCTCCCCCATCACTCACAGTCACTGCCACACTGAGCTGTGCCCCAGGCCAGTCACACGCACAGCCTCCCCCATCACTCACAGTCACTGCCACACTGAGCTGTGCCCCAGGCCAGTCACACCCACAGCCTCCCCCATCACTCACAGTCACTGCCACACTGAGCTGTGCCCCCGGCCAGTCACACTCACAGCCTCCCCCATCACTCACAGTCACTGCCACACTGAGCTGTGCCCCCGGCCAGTCACACTCACAGCCTCCCTCATCACTCACAGTCACTGCCACACTGAGCTGTGCCCCAGGCCAGTCACACTCAAAGCCTCCCCCATCACTCACAGTCACTGCCACACTGAGCTGTGCCCCCGGCCAGTCACACTCACAGCCTCCCCCATCACTCACAGTCACTGCCACACTGAGCTGTGCCCCCGGCCAGTCACACCCACAGCCTCCCCCATCACTCACAGTCACTGCCACACTGAGCTGTGCCCCAGGCCAGTCACACTCACAGCCTCCCCCATCACTCACAGTCACTGCCACACTGAGCTGTGCCCCCGGCCAGTCACACTCACAGCCTCCCCCATCACTCACAGTCACTGCCACACTGAGCTGTGCCCCAGGCCAGTCACACTCACAGCCTCCCCCATCACTCACAGTCACTGCCACACTGAGCTGTGCCCCAGGCCAGTCACACCCACAGCCTCCCCCATCACTCACAATCACTGCCACACTGAGCTGTGCCCCAGGCCAGTCACACGCACAGCCTCCCCCATCACTCACAGTCACTGCCACACTGAGCTGTGCCCCAGGCCAGTCACACCCACAGCCTCCCCCATCACTCACAGTCACTGCCACACTGAGCTGTGCCCCCGGCCAGTCACACTCACAGCCTCCCCCATCACTCACAGTCACTGCCACACTGAGCTGTGCCCCCGGCCAGTCACACTCACAGCCTCCCCCATCACTCACAGTCACTGCCACACACAGCTGTGCCCCAGGCCAGTCACACCCACAGCCTCCCCCATCACTCACAGTCACTGCCACACTGAGCTGTGCCCCAGGCCAGTCACACCCACAGCCTCCCTCATCACTCACAGTCACTGCCACACTGAGCTGTGCCCCAGGCCAGTCACACTCACAGCCTCCCCCATCACTCACAGTCACTGCCACACTGAGCTGTGCCCCAGGCCAGTCACACTCACAGCCTCCCCCGTCACTCACAGTCACTGCCACACTGAGCTGTGCCCCAGGCCAGTCACACTCACAGCCTCCCCACATCACTCACAGTCACTGCCACACTGAGCTGTGCCCCCGGCCAGTCACACTCACAGCCTCCCCCCCACCCCCCATCAGAACTCATAGACAGGCACGGGCACACTGTGCACACCAAGTCGTGCCCCAGACCACCCATTCACATAGCCTACCCCCATTATTCAGACTTGGGACCAGGGCCATCCCTAGACATTGTGGTGCCCTATGCAGTCCCCCTGCGGGGGAGGGGGGTGACTGGCCCCAGGCCTCCACGGGAGGAAGGGGGGCAGGAGCAGGCTTGGGAGGCAAGGGGGAACCGCCCCCCAGCACGAGCCAGCATAGTGGATTGGGCCCAGGTCACTCCACTTCCTGCTGCCAGGTGATTCCAGGGCAGGTCCAACCCTGCACTCACAAGGCAGCAGGAAGTGGAGTGACCTGGGCCCAACCCGCTCCACTCTGCTCCCCTGGCTCCTAGCCTTGGGACTTGGGGGTCAGGGGGGAACCACCCTCCAGCATTCACTGGCGGCACTGCTGAGCGCCAGCAAAGCGGGCTGGGGCCAGGTCGCTCCACTTCCCGCTGCCTGGTGAGTGTAGGGCACACCCAACCCCTGCTGCAGTCTCCCGGGATGTAGCTCAGGGGAAGGGGTGGAGTGGGGCGGGGCTGGGGTGGAGCAGGGGTGGGAAGAGGCGGGACGGGGGCGGAGCAGGAGCAGGGGCTTTGGGGAAGAGGCAGAGCAGGGGCGGGGGCAGCTTTCTTGGGCAGCTCAGCAGGCCGGGGGATCGGGCTGGCCGCTGGAGCAGCACGCAGCTGCATAGGGCACCAGGAAATTTGGGGTGCCCTACACAGCTGCGCAGTTTGCATATGGGTATGCACAGTCCTGACGGGCACTGCCACACTGCACAGCAAGCTGTTCCGCAGGCCAGTCACACCCACAGCTTATCCCCTGTCATTTACAGACGGGTACTGTGCATGTGCAGCCATGCCCCAGGCCAGCCACCCACCCATCCAGCACACCCCACATTGTTCCCACATAGTCTTTGCCATTCTGTGCCCACTGTCATGCACTCTGTCATTTACAGATGGGCTCTTAGACCCATACACTTTGGCATTCACACTTATGCAGGAACACATACAGGCCCTGGTATATTGTATACTCACACAGTTATAGACTGTACTTAGAGAGAAAGGTATCTATTGTAACACATGCACAACACACACACACACACAAAATTATTGATGTACACACTAGTGGAAGCTAGTTTTCACATATTTTTAAAAAAATCTACATCTACTAATTCACACACGCACACCAATGCATATTCAGAGGCTCACCCATTTATACACATGGGCACTCAAACATGAAGGCACGGACATACTTATGTTAATTAGTGGTACCATAGTGCCATAGCAGCATAGGGGAAAATCTCCCACCTAGAGCCCCACCTCAAGACCACGCCTGCCTTTCCTATAGGTCCTCATCTGGGCTAATTGTCCAGTATCTAGATCTGGGATCGGTGAATCTAGGTGTACACCTTTCATCAGCAGCAGCGTGAACAGTTAGGGCTCAAATGGGCAGAAGAATTCTAATATGGATTAACGGCCATCAAACCTCAGGTGCCTGGCAGAGGACACTCTTTAGACAATGGCAGGAGCCATATAGACGAATTAGCAAGCACTGCGAGGCAGACGCAGCACCCTTCAGCCTTCGAGCCTTGGCTCTCCACTGGGTAAAGGTTGCGGTATCTGAGAGCGCGCATCCAGCTACTATGCACCACAGGTTGCACGTTAAACTATTCTGTGTGGACAATCTACAGGTACCAACAGTTCTCCCATCATCATTCATCAAACCCTTACAAAAAGACTCATGGCGTGAGTTTCCTGGGCAGTGCTGCTAGGCCTGAGAAGCTAAAAGCTGGTAGTCAACAATCTCCACATGAGCAGTCTAGGTGTGATGGTTGCATGATTCTTGCTCTGCGATGGGAACATGAGGTCCTACTTAGGCAACCAGACCCCACCTACCTCAATCCAAGGAGGCCCCTATAAAAGTTGGGGGTAAAAAGGGCTCACCTCTCACTGACTCCTGGCTGGTTTCCCACAATCATCAGGATCTCCATTTTAAGTGGGAGAAACAATTTTTAAAATGGACAGAAACTGACAATTGGATGCTGGATCGTTCTCACACTACTTGGCTCAAAGGAAAATTGAGCCCGTAGAAGAACTGCAATTGTATCAAAAGAGGTATACAGGTATCAAATATACATTGCTGCCTTATCTGAGACTAGATTAAATGACAGCGGTGCACTTAGAGAAAAAGAATATACTTTCTACTGGTCAGGCTACAAGGCAGATCAAAACATCAGCCTACACAGGGTAGGTTTTGCAATAGCGAACTCCATCACTAATAAACTACCACAGCAACCTATGTCAATATCTGAGCTCCTAATGACATTGCAGATACTATTGTCCCACAACAACTTTCTGACAATAACAAGCACCTATGCCCCAACACTACTTGCTCCTGAAGAAATGAAGACTCAGTTCTACAGCCAGTTGAGTGACACTCTAAGAAACATACTAAATAATGACAAAATCTTATTACTGAGTGACTTCAATGCTTGCATTGGAGATGACTACACCACTTGGAACAGAGTCATGGGGAAATTTGGACGTAGGTCTCTAAATACAAATAGAGAAAGAATCTTAATTTGTTGCATGTGTGTGTGTGTATGTGTGTGTGTGTAGAGAGAGCAAAAAAATATACAGATGCAGACAGAGAAAGCAGAAAGGAAGCCCAATTGATATCCAAGGAAGAAGTTATCGCGTGACCCTGAGAAAAAGCTGAGAGAGAGCTTGAAAGAGACTTCAGAGTAACAGCCGTGTTAGTCTGTCTTTGCAAAAAGAAAAGGAGTACTAGTGGCACCTTAGAGACTAACCAATTTATTTGAGCATAAGCTTTTGTGAACTACAGCTCACTTCATCGGATGCATTCAGTGGAAAATACAGTGAGGAGATTTATATACACACAGAACATGAAATATAAATCTCCTCACTGTATTTTCCACTGAATGCATCCGATGAAGTGAGCTGTAGCTCACGAAAGCTTATGCTCAAATAAATTGGTTAGTCTCTAAGGTGCCACTAGTACTCCTTTTCTTTTTGAAAGACACTTGGAACTGTGAATAAAGAAACTGTCTTCTGATGTTTGGTTTCTTCTGTGTTCAGGGAAACAGGCATTCTTGGTACATAAACAGCATTGCATCAAAGACATACCTAATTCCAGCATTGATTTCTCTCCCTAATTAAAAAAACTTGCAACCCACCCCCAAATCAGCTGACTGCTTAGGCCAAAAGGGGTAACTATAACTTTAAACATACAAACAGTCCCATTCAAGTCAATGGAGTTTAAGAGAGCGCACATGCTTATGCACATATGTAAATTTGCAAGACTGAGACAAGCCTAATTCTGCTCATGTTGAACTCAGTGACAAAACTCCCATTGATTCCAAAAAGAAAAGGAGTACTTGTGGCACCTTAGAGACTAACCAATTTATTTGAGCATAAGCTTTCGTGAGCTACAGCTCACTTCACTGAAACCATTGATTCCAGTGGATGCTAAGTAGGTCAAAAGGACTTACTTCTGTGAGGTGTTAATTTCCTCTATGCTTATGATCCAGGACTGCCAAAATATGGGCCTGATCCTGCAAACACTGACACAAGTACTTAACTTTTAGAGATGTGTGAATAGTTCTAGTTCCGTTAAGTTGGCGCCTAAGAGTACTGAATTTTATACATTAATGAATAAGATATAATTCCCATCAAAAGAAGAAGGATTGGGGCCTTAGTGAACAAGCAAATAAAAATAACAAGAAAATGTTCTTTATTTTAACAATTGTAATTTAATTATGATACTGAACTTCAGAGAGTGCTGTAGTATATTTTGTAAAATTACGAAGTCTTACTAACACAAGTCTTCACAATACAAACCTCTGTTGTGAAATCTTTCCTTGAACAATAGGGAGAAACAGACATTTTGGGGGTGAACTATGTAGTGTGCATATAAGCAAGGTATATATTTTGTTGTAAACCATTTTAGTTATATTGGAATGATATATACACAGAATTATATGTAAAATAAATAAAAAAGAGAAATCAACTATCACAAAAATTTGTTTTTAATGTTTGTGTTACTTCAGTATTTTAATTCATGTAAGTTCTGATCTTGAAAATGCATTTAAGTCATGTGAGTAGTCCCATTGAAGTTGATGGACTATTCTATGTAATTATGATTCTATAAATTCCTGATATTAAGCCCAACTCTTGCTCTTCTCCACCTCAAAATGGTCCCTGAGAAGGACATGACTTATATATCAATGATTTTATTGATTTCTGATGATTGACTAATATGCATTTGGTAGAAGCTATGTCTGAAAAATAGATTATTAATGAACAATCATTGTGCCCCGTATGTTGGTGTATTTTTTGGCCAGCAGTCAATTAGTGTTGGTCCTAGGACCGCACAGGGGGAAGGGAAGGATCAGGTTTAGAAAGGTCCTGGTTGTGGATGGAACAGCAGTAGAAAACATAGTTGTCTGTCTAAAGTTAGTACCAGTTGTCTTTTGTCCCTTGGAAGATTACAGTTTTGGTGCTTCTACCCCACCAACCCTTATATTACTGTCACCTTACATATGGTAGCTCATAGGCACCGACTTACTGAATTGCTGGGGAGGTACACGACCCCTGCTCCGCTCCAGACCCTGCCCCCACTCCACCCCTTTTGCCAAGCCACTACCCCCGCCCTACCTCTTCCCACCCCGGCTCCACCATTCTGCCAGGAGGACAGGAGCAGCACCCCCCACACAGTGGAGGCAGATGGAGAAGGACACTGGAAGAGCTGCTCATAGGGATAGACAAGAGGAACTAGAAGCAGTCTTAGTTTCTCAAGGCATGGGAGGATTGGCTCTTCAGCAGGAAGAGACACTGATGAACCAATTAACAGCACAGGAGCTACACCATAAGGAACAGGATGATGCCCACAAGGAACAGGAGCATTCCCTAATGGAGAGGCTCATAGAACTGGTAGCCAAATGAGTTCAGGGTCTGCCTGCTTCCAAGGCCACTGCACAGTCTGTAAACCGCCACCTCCTCTTCCTTCTCCTGCTGCCACCCAGGATGCTGCTGAACATAAAGTATGTAGCCCCTTTGTACATGCCAATGTTCCATCACATGCTTTTCTAGCAGCTGGACAATGTGTAAAGATGTCCCTCAGCATGGGAATATATCATCTTCTGTCTCCTTGCTGTGCCAAGATGGCACATCTGGCATTCCTGATTTCCCTTGCCCACCGGGGACCAAGACCAGTGTGCACAGAGTTTGTAAACCAGACTTGTTCTAAACCCACTCAGGACAGAAGCACTCCTCTTTACTCTCACAAATGTTATGGAATGTGGAGCATGCAATGATTATACAAACAGCGTTGTCCACACTGGCAGCCAGACAGAATAGGAAGTGCCAACAAGATTTCAGCATGCTCCTTGACTATTTTGCAGCTACTGAGCTTGTAACTGAAGTCTCTTTTTCCAGGGTAAATGATGTTGGGGGTACAGTTTAATGAGCCAAGACAGGAATGGGTATGCAGTGTCCCCAAAAATAACAATTGGTACAGACACACTGTAGAGAACCATATTCTTTCTGTGGAATAAAGTCCCTTCTTCAAGTACAATCCTGATCTCTTCAACATCTTGGCTTCATGAACCTCTCCAATGTTTCCCACGTTAAATGTTCATGAATCTGCCTCTAAATCTGTCCACTAAACTTGAAGAATGAGCAAATAGTAACCTTTTCGGTTCACATACTCACTTGCCCTTTTTGGTGAACAAAGTATTGGGATGTGTGTGCCATTGATAGGCCAGAATAGTTCAGAAACCTCATCTCCTCAAATCCAGGTACTATTTCTGCAACTTTGCTTATTCCAACTACCCATAGGTAGATCACAGTGCTAACTACCTCACAAACCTGCACAACCACAATGCTGACAGTGGATTTTCCAGTCCCCAAGTGGTTTGCAATGGACATTTACCTGTCTGGTATTGCCAGCTTCCAAAGGGCAGTAGCAACCTGCTCCTGCACAGATCTGTCTTGTCTTCCCTGAATCAAATGTTCTGGCACTGGGAGTTTGGCACAAGCTCCTCACACGGCTCCAGGAAGATCTTTTTCCTCATTTGGAAGTTCTGAAGCCACTGCTGATCACCCCAGGTTTCCAAAACTCTGTGATCCATGACCTGTGAACCATGACTGGTTCTCTTGTATCCAAAGATGATCCATCCAAGAGCAGATTGTGGCAATATCAGCATTTACTATATCTGTACCATATGAGCTGAATGAATTGTCATTGACCCTCCAAGTCAGCCATCTTCAACATGTCATAAAAATCTGTCCAAATTCTGTCCAGCATCTTGCTGATTACCTACTCCACTGCATAACCATTTGTCCCATGATAAGGAGCAGGAGCAGAACCACATCATCATCCCATTGCTCCATGTCTTCCACCCAGTTTGGCAGGGAATAACAGTGAGGGGCGATGTGATCAGGAACTACCATTGACCAATGTGTGAAGGCGGGGGACAGTACAAACAATACACAACAAACTAGTTCCTAAAGTGTCTCCCTGTGACACACAAAACCTGGGATATCACTCCTGAAATGGTAGCGCTAACATTGCATAACAACAGTGCAGCATGGATGTAGGTATATGTGTGTACACAGCATTATGCCTGTGTTCAGCTGCGATGGGGTGTCCACCCCACACAAGGCCTGAAGGGGTTAAGGTGGCCCGGTGGGCCAATTAGGCAGCTATACTGCACCTGGGGGGGAGGAGCCAGGGAGTGGGGACTAATTAGGGACAAGGCTCAGCTGGACAGGAATAGGAGGGGCCTGTATAAACACAGTAGCAATGAACAGCACAGTGTGAGATTACAGAAGTTGTTTTTTGGGGGAGGGATGAGAAGAGAAGACAAGGTAGGAAGCAGCCCAGGGATACACCTAGGGTGACCAAATAGCAAGTGTGAAAAATTGGGATGGAGGTGGGGGGTAATAAGTGCCTATATGAGAAAAAAACCCAAATATTGGGACTGTCCCTATAAAATTGGGACATCTGGTCACCCCAGATACACCAGCAAGGTTCAGGATTGTGCAGACCTTGATTGCTTGTTGTAGGATCCCTGGGCTGGGTACCTCTGCCAGTCCCTGGGGAAGTGGCACCCTTAAGGAGCAGTGAATGAGACAACTGCCTGAGACAGTGGGTCCTGAGAGACTACCAGAAAGCACTGCCCCCACCCCCAAAGGGGAAACTACAGTGAGCTGGCTGGTGGGCCAAGCCATGGAGGGGGAGCAGTTGAGTCCCAAGGAGAGTGACTGAGCGCAATTGTAGGAAGAGGTGTTGGCCTGGCAGAGCTAATCCCCACAGCGTGGAGTGACTAATGCACTACAGGACACCAGCACAGCATATGTGTGTATGGGGAGCATGCATGAGCATGTACACTGGTCTGCTAACTGTGTCCATGTGTGCCAGTGTAGACATAGCTGCAGATTGTCTGTCATAAGCCTGGGGTGGTGGGTTTAGCTGGTTGGGAAATAGAAGGGTTTCTTAACACTTTTTTCTGTTGAAATGGCACTTCTCTTCCCTCCCCCCTCCCCAAGCCATGGTTGTGGTCAATGGATCCCCTCTCTTCCTCCCCGCAAGTCAGTGAGAGCCGTTTCGCTCCTACCCACCCTCTGCGGCAGCCTTTGTCCCTGCCCGCTACGGCCGCCGGGTGTCGCTGCTGCAGAAAGCAAGGGGGGCGGGCTAGTTACCTGCGGAGGGAATCTGAGCAAGAGCTCGCAGGAACTTCACGCCGTCCCGGGGGAGCTGCGAGAAGCAAGCGGAGAGGTCCCCGAGGAAGGCGGGGGGAGGCTGGAGGAGCAGCAGGAACCCCCCCCTTGCACGGCCTGGCCGCACTGGACACGCAGGCGGGAGCCAGAGGAAAAGGTAGGGCTTTTGTGGGTGTGTGCCCCCCCATCCATTTACTAGCTAAGAGTGACCCTCCCTTTCCCCAGCACGGGCTGGGCTGAGAGACCGGCGTGTGGTGGCCCTGCTAGCTCGGCAGGTGTCTGAATTACCCCTCTACTAACGGAGCTGGCCTGCAGCCTAATCCCGCCGCTCCTCCCCCCACGCCCGCCTTTGCACTGGACTTGGTCCTCGCTTGTAAACAAGCGGAGGGCGTGGGGGCGCTGGGCGTTAATGCAGCAGCGGCTCGGTCCCTCCCTCAGCCCGACCTGGAGAGTGAGGAGCAGCTGGCTCCTTCCCCTCCCCGGGAGAGCGGCCAGAGAGCCGCGTCCCTGCCTTGGGGAAGGCGGGAGTTAGTTTCCGTGTCGCAGGGACAACGCGGTCTCGACTCCCCCGGGGGCCAAGTTCCGCAGTGGTGATTCGAGCTCCGCTCCCGGTGGCTCGAGGGGGAGTTGGAGTTGAGTCAGGAGGACTGCAGGATTGGGCCCCACTCTCCTTCCTCTGCGACTGCAGCCCCCGGGGTGCTCCTTGTAAACAGGCAGTCAGGACAGAAAGGTGTCTCTTCACCGTAGCTAGACACCCATCTACGCCCTCCAGCCTTGCAGGAACATAGTTGAGTGATCCTCTTTCTCTGGCAAATACTCTGTGCTGTAGATGTAGTATTGGCTACTACACCATGTTTTATCAGCCCCTCTCATTATGAAAGCCCCTATTTTCAGGCGTTTGCATCAGTCATAGCTGTGTTTGGTTTGGGATGTGATTTAGGCTGCTTGGAGGCATGGAACAAAATCAAAGGTTGATATGAACTGTGAGGGAGGTTTTCCGACTGGATGTTATAAGTAAGTGTTTGGATAGGAGTGAGCTTGGAGCCAGTTGATGTTTAATATTAAAGTGTTTGTTTTACACCAGGGACATGACAGAGTAAGGCTTTACTATCTGCAATGTTGAAACAGTAACATAATTTTGGATTAAAAAAAAAACCCTGAGGAGTACTTGTGGCACCTTAGAGACTAACACATTTATTTGGGTATAAACTTTTGTGGGCTAAAACCCACTTCATCAGATGCATGCCGTGGAAAATACAGTAGGAAGATATAGACACACAGAGAACATGAAAAAATGGGTGTTGCCATACCAACTGTAAGGAGACCAATCAATTAAGGTGGGTTATTGTCAGCAGGGGGAAAAAACCTTTTGTAGTGATGACCAGGATGGCCCATTTCAAATAGTTGACAAGAAGGTGTGATTTCCTCACTAAGGCCTGATCCTGCAACTGGATCTGTGAAGATGACCTTGATGCCTGTGTGAAGTCCTCATGAAGTCATTGTGGCTCCACAGAGATAGAGGGGGTCTGTCTGTGTGGGTCTGATTGCAGGATCAGGGCTTAAGTGGCTTTAATATCCGTATTTCAAGCTTTTATAGTGGCTTCTATTCAGAAATGGAAATCTGGCCCAAAGTCATCCTTCCTTTTCTTGACATCAAATAAAAACTGACAAATGTTTCCATTTGTTTATTACACGTACTAACTGCTCCCATTGATTTAACACCTTGTGATTACAGTATGCTCAGCTATAACTGGATATATGCTGTTTCCATCAATGGATGATCTGGAGTGTCATTGTCTTGCAGCATTCATTTTATTGCTAACACTAACGTAGTAAACATTTAGCATACTGTGAGTTAGTGTAGGCATTAGAAAAATACAGTGGGCAGGTATAAATATACAGCACATGAAAAGATGGAAGTTGCCTCACCAAGTGGGAGGTCAGTGCTAATGAGGCCAATTCAATCAGGGTGGATCTGGGCCATTCCTAACACTTCACAAGAAAGTGTGAGTATCAACCGCGGGGAAATTACTTTTTGCAGTGACCCAGCCACCCCAATCTTTATTCAGGCCTAATTTGATGATATCAAGTTTGCAAATTAATTCTAGTGCTGCAGTTTCTCATTTAAGTGTTGTTTTTGAAGGCTTTTTTTGTTGAAGACTGGCCACTTTTAAGTCTGTTGTTGAGTGTCCAGGGAGATTGAAGTGCTCTCCTACTGGTTTTTGAATGTTACAATTCTTGATGTCTGATTTGTATCCATTTATTCTTTTGTGTCGAGACTGTCCAGTTTGGCCAATGTACATGGCAGAGGGGCATTGCCGGCACATGATGGCATATATCGCATTGGTAGATGTGCAGGTGAATGAGTCCCTGATGGTGTGGCTGATGTGATTAGGTCCTATGATGGTGTCCCTTAAATAGATATGCGGACAGAGTTGGCAACGGGGTTTGTTGAAGGGATTGGTTCTTGGGTTAGCATTTCTGTTGTGTGGTGTGTGGTTGCTGGTGAGTATTTGCTTCAGGTTCGGGGGCTGTCTGTAGGCAAGGACTGGCCTGTCTCCCAAGATCTGTGAGAGTGATGGGTCATCCTTCAGGATAGGTTGTAGATCCTTGATGATGCGCTGGAGAGGTTTTAGTTGGGGGCTGTAGGTGATGGCTAGTGTCATTCTGTTACTTTCTTTGTTGGGCCTGTCCTGTAGTAGGTGACTTCTGGGTACCCTTCTGGCTCTGTCAATCTGTTTCTTCACTTCCCCAAGTGAGTAGTGGCCTCGTTAGCACTACAAAAAGTAATTCTCACTCTGTTAAAAGAAAAGGAGGACTTGTGGCATCTTAGAGACTAACAAATTTATTTGAGCATAAGCTTTTGTGAGCTACAGCTCACTTCATCGGATGCATATAGTGGGGAGATTTATATACACAGAGAAAATGAAACAATGGGTGTTACCATACACACTGTAAGGAGAGTGAGCTAGTAAGGTGAGCTATTACTAGCAGGAGAGCGGGGGCAGGGGGAACCTTTTGTAGTGATAATCAAGGTGGGCCATTTCCAGCAGCTGACAAGAATGTCTGAGGAACAGCTGGGGGGGGGGGGGAGGAAGAAATAAACATGGGGAAATAGTTTTACTTTGTGTAATGACCCATCCACTCCCAGTCTTTATTCAAGCCTAAGTTAATTGTATCCAGTTTGCAAATGTAATTCCAATTCAGCAGTCTCTCGTTGGAGTCTGTTTTTGACATTTTTTTGTTGAAGAATTGCCACTTTTAGGTCTGTAATCGAGTGACCAAAGAGATTGAAGAGTTCTCCAACTGGTTTTTGAATGTTATAATTCTTGATGTCTGATTTGTGTCCATTTATTCTTTTATGTCGAGACTGTCCAGTTTGGCCAATGTACATGGCAGAGGGGCATTGCTGGCACATGATGGCGCATATCACATTGGTAGATGTGCAGGTGAATGAGTCCCTGATGGTGTGGCTGATGTGATTAGGCCCTATGATGGTGTCCCCTGAATAGATATGTGGACACAGTTGGCAACAGGCTCTGTTGCAAGGATAGGTTCCTGGGTTAGTGATTCTGTTGTGTGGTGTGTGGTTGCTGGTGAGTATTTGCTTCAGGTTTGGGGACTGTCTGTCTGTAGGCAAGGACTGGCCTGTCTCCCAAGATCTGTGAGAGTGATGGGTCGTCCTTCAGGATAGGTTGTAGATCCTTGATGATGCATTGGAGAGGTTTTAGTTGGGGGCTGAAGGTGATGGCTAGTTGCGTTCTGTTATTTTCTTCGTTGGGCCTGTCCTGTAGTAGGTAACTTCTGGGTATTCTTCTGGCTCTGTCAGTCTGTTTCTTCACTTCAGCAGGTGGGTATTGTAGTTGTAAGAATGCTTGATAGAGATCTTGTAGGCGTTTGTCTTTGTCTGAGGGGTTGGAGCAAATGCGGTTGTATTGTAGAGCTTGGCTGTGGACAGTGGATCGTGTGGTGTGGTCTGGATGAAAGCTGGAGGCATGTAGGTAGGAATAGCGGTCAGTAGGTTTCCAGCATAGGGTGGTGTTTATGTGACCATCGCTTATTAGCACCGTAGTGTCCAGGAAGTGGATCTCTTGTGTGGACTGGTCCAGGCTGAGGTTGATGGTGGGATGGAAATTGTTGAAATCATGTTGGAATTCCTCAAGGGCTTCTTGTCCATGGGTCCAGATGATGATGTCATCAGTGTAGCACAAGTAGAATAGGGGCATTAGGGGACGAGAGCTGAGGAAGTGTTCTAAGTCGGCCATAAAAATGTTGGCATAGTGTGGGGCCATGCAGGAACCCATGACAGTGCCGCTGATTTGAAGGTATACATTGTCCCCAAATGTGAAATAGTTATGGGTGAGGACAGAGTCACAAAGTAGGTTTGCCATGACATTATCAGGGATAGTGTTCCTGATGGCTTGTAGTCCATCTTTGTGTGGAATGTTGGTGTAGAGGGTTTCTACATCCATAGTGGCTTGGATGGTGTTTTCAGGAAGATCACCGATGGATTGTAGTTTCCTCAGGAAGTCAGTGGTGTCTTGAAGATAGCTGGGAGTGTTGGTAGCATAGGGCCTGAGGAGGGAGTCTACATAGCCAGAGAATCCTGCTGTCAGGGTGCCAATGCCCGAGATGATGGGCATCCAGGATTTCCAGGTTTATGTAGCAGATAGAATACCCCTGGGTTTTGGGGTTCTCAGGGTGTGTCTGTGCAGATTTGTTCTTGTGCTTTTTCAGAGAGTTTCTTGAGCAGATGGTGTAGTTTCTTTTGGTAACCCTCAGTGGGATCAGAGGGTAATGGCTTGTAGAAAGTGGTGTTGGAGAGCTGCCTAGCAGCCTCTTGTTCATATTCAGACCTATTCAGGATGATGACAGCACCTCCTTTGTCAGCCTTTTTGATTATGATGTCAGAGTTGTTTCTAAAAAAGAAAAGGAGTACTTGTGGCACCTTAGAGACTAACCAATTTATCTGAGCATAAGCTTTCGTGAGCTACAGCTCACTTCATCGGATGCATACTGTGGAAAGTATAGAAGATCTTTTTATACGCACAAAGCATGAAAAAATGGGTGTTTACCACTACAAAAGGTTTTCTTCCCCCCCACCCCACTCTCCTGCTTATCTAAAGTGATCACTCTCCTTACAATGTGTATGAGTTGTTTCTGAGGCTGTGGATGGCATTGTGTTCTGCACGGCTGAGGTTATGGGGCAAGTGATGCTATTTTTCCACAATTTCAGGCCGTGCACGTTGGCAAAAGCACTCTATGTAGAAGTCCTGTCTGTTTCAACCTTCAGGAGGAGTCCACCCAGAATCCTTCTTTTTGTAGTGTTGGTAGGAAGGTCTCTGGGTTAGTATGTTGTTCAGAGGTGTGTTGGAAATATTCCTTGAGTCGGAGTCGGCAACTGTTGGGAATGGGCCACATCCACCCTGATTGGATTGGCCTCATTAGCACTGACCCGCCCCCCCCCACTTAGTAAAGTAACTCCCATCTTTTCATGTGCTGTATATTTATACCTGCCTACTGTATTTTTCACTCCATGCATCTGATTAAATGAGAGCCCATGAAAGCTTATGCCCAAATAAATTTGTTAGGGCTTGTCTACGCTACCAGCCGGGTCGGCAGGCAGCGATCAATCCAGTGGGAGTCGATTTATTGTCTAGTATAGACGTGATAAATTTACCACTGAGCACTCTCCCGTTGACTTCGGTACTCTACCAGAACGAGACGCGCAAGCGGAGTTGACGGGAGAGTGTCAGCTGTCAACTTCAGGGAAGACACCATGGTAAGTAGATCTAAGTACATCAGCTATGCTATTCACATAGCTGATCTTGCATATCATAGAATATCAGGGTTGGAAGGGACCTCAGGAGGTCATCTAGTCCAACCCCCTGCTCAAAGCAGGACCAATCCCCAATTTTTGGCCCAGATCCCTAAATGGCCCCCTCAAGGATTGAACTCACAACCCTGGGTTTAGCAGGCCAATGCTCAAACCTATTAGGTCGATGCTGCTCAGTAGTGTAGACAAGCCCTTAGTCTCTCAGGTGCCCCAAGGACTCCTCGTTGTTTTTGCTGATACAGACTAACACAGCTACCCCTCTGAAAGCTATACATTGCTTGATTTCAATGGGACTTTGTGTGGGAATAATAGTACAGCAGGGCATCACCTTTTACAAGGTCACAGCCCAAGTACTGACAAGACTAATCACTTAAATTCATAACTTTGCTAGATACTAAAAATTGTGGACTGAATAGAGAGAGACTGAATTTATGGCTTTATGCAACAATCTATAACCCCCTAAGAACTCCTTCCTTTCCTCCCTATGACAGGAGGGGTGTTAATGGGCCACTTAACACACATTTAAGCTCCTTCGTTTTCAGTTTTATAAAAAGTATTCATTTTTTTCTGACCTTTACCCTACTTTTGTATCATTCAAATATATATAAAAATTACTTGTTTTATTAGAGCATAAGCTTTCGTGAGCTACAGCTCACTTCATCGGATGCATACTGTGGAAAGTGTAGAAGATCTTTTTATACACACAAAGCATGAAAAAATACCTCCCCCCACCCCACTTTCCTCTATTACCAGCAGGAGAGTGGGGTGGAGGGAGGTATTTTTTCATGATTACCAGCAGGAGAGTGGGGTAGGGGGAGGTATTTTCTCATGCTTTGTGTGTATAAAAAGATCTTCTACACTTTCCACAGTATGTATCCGATGAAGTGAGCTGTAGCTCACGAAAGCTTATGCTCAAATAAATTGGTTAGTCTCTAAGGTGCCACAAGTACTCCTTTTCTTTTTGTGAATACAGACTAACACGGCTGTTGCTCTGAAACTTGTTTTATTAGGAAAATACAATACATTGCATGAGATATATGTATTATGATAAATTTTCTGTGTGTAAAATGAAAAGCTGCCTGTTGAAGTAAGGCTATGTATTAGTCTAGAAGATGTACACAATAAACAGACGCACACAAGTTCTGAAGTGCATGTGCATCTGAACGTACTGATGAAGCTCACGCCCACCACATACACATTTCAAGTAGTTAGCAGATAATGGTTTAAAAATTTGATACACTAAAATGAAAATCTGTATCAGAATACATTTCAGAACACAAGGAAGTATTTGAAAGGTTTTTAAAAAAACAAGAAAAAAGGATGAAGTTGAGTGTATGTGCTGTAAGTGATGTGTCCCAATTATTAAATGTACATATTTATAGGCTAATAGTTCTAAGTCTACACCAGTAAACTGTTTATTCAAATAAAAAGTTTTATTTGGGGATTAGAGAGATATTGTTTCCTTAAACTCAGAGGTGGCATTGTGTTTTGAGTTCTGTTTTAGTTCTGCAGCAAACCACACTGATGCACTGAATTAAAAGCATTAATCTATTGAGTACTCTTTCCCCATCTTCCAGTCCACCAAAATAAACCCCAATATCTACCCATAAATATATTAGTTTCTGTACTGATTTTCACCTGTTTTTGTGTAATAAACATTGATAAATCCTGGGAAAAATAAAATAAAATACAAACTGAATATGAAGGGCCCTACAGATTTCGAAGGGCCATTCAAGGTCAACTACGTATGCTAAACAATCTATTCCATCTTCTGTTTAGCTGTGACACTACATTTCCCAGAGCTGAAAAAGATCTATGTGTAAGCTTGTCTCTCTCACCAGCAGAAGTTGGTCCAATAAAATACATTATCTCACCCATCTTGCCTAAAAACCTGGCACTGCTATAACAACGCTACATAAGACTAATTATGGTCGTTCCAAAAACAAACAAAGCTTTGCTAGGTACTTCTCTATGTATGATAATGGCTTAGCTCCTTCAGACTATACACAGGCAACACTGAAGGTCTGAACCCAGTATGCCAAATTCAAGGTTAGGCCACTAGTGAACTTACAGTGGCACACATGTATCGGTGCAGCTGTGCTGCTGCAAGATCACTTATGTAGTTGCTCTATGCCGGTGGGAGGGAGCTCTCCCATTGACATTATAAAAGCACCTAATAAGCGGCAGTAGCTATGTCAGGGAGAGAAGCTCTCCTGCTGACAGCAGTGTGAACAAGAGCACTCATGTCGGTGTAACTTATGTTGCTGGGGGGTGGAATATTCACACCGCTGAGCAACATAAGAGTTGCTGATATAGGCTGGTGTGTGGACATAGCCTATTCAGTACAACAGAAACAATAATGTTTATTGACTTTGTAGGGATGTTGTGACACTTAATTGAACCACTTTGAAGATTTGAATAGAATGGAAATAAATAAAAATGTATTCAAGTATTTCAATCTCTCATTTTTCCATCAACAGTGAGGACTTCAGATGAACTTCCAGAGAGCCTATAGCTATATCTTTCCTTAGAGGTATATCAGATTAACATCTAACCAGAGGCAGTACTTTATTTAAAACTACAAATGAGATGCCTTATTTCACTTGTGGAATGGGCCTAGTGATATTTCCTTTGTAAGGATAAAGGGGTTGTAATTCCTCAGGGCAAATAAAAATGGAAATAAGTAATTTTAGTTCTCTATATTTACTGGGGGGGAAGGAGAGGGCATATATGTGTCTTGTCCAAAATCACCCAGCCCTGAAGAGAAGAAATATAACTGCAGCTGGAAGAGAGTGGGCAGTAGCAAAGTAGGTGTATGCTGGTGGACTAACTGTGCACTATGTGCACCAAAGAATATTCTCCACAGGATTCAAGTCCCTCTTTCTTCAGGGCTTCAGTTTTATTTTTTCTAAGTAACACAAGTTCAATATATCAAACATGTCACTGGCATCAGCTGGGAGGCTGCTGATTAAGCACAGGTGTGAGCCAACTCTCCTTAAAGGAGGCAAAAATATACATGTTCTCTGGCTCCAAGAGTTATTTGAAGACACTTTACAACCAACTCCTAGATAGTGTGGATATGTTCATACAAGATATACTGTGTAAGCTGTATGTAGAACTATTTGAATAATTACAAAAAAGTATAGCCTACTCAGCTGCCTGGGGTTAATTTATTGAACACCTCCACTGCTTTAGTGCCAAGGTGAAATAAATAAAATAGGACTGACATACGTATGTGTTATGTGAAGTTAGTTTACATTGCAAGCCAGAATTTGCTGGAATTCACATGGAATTAAAATTAGTTTTGTGCCTCTCTTGTGTTTGGCTCCAGTGAAACGCAAGCTAAAACTTAAAGCCAAGGATGAGTTATGACATGAGATGGAAAGAAAGTCTGAAACAACTGCATTTATTGCTGAAATCTGTTTAATTCTTTAAAATGTTCTAAATCTTCAGAATCTATTAGGAGTTAATGATACGGAACAAAATGCTTGTTCACTGAAGTCTTTGTTTTCACTTCTTTAGTGTTTAAAGGCTTAATATTCTAAGGAGTGGTTGAGGCAGAAATGAATAATAGTGAAAGCCCTTGACGTCGAAGCTGGTTTGCACATTATAGTAAAATACTTAGCTGAAGTTTGGTTTGCCTCCCTAAAATTAATACTTTGAGGGAAATATACTTTTTCAGCCACCAAGTTAAATTAAAAATAAAACTTGTTAAAACAACTAATGACTTTGATGTTTTCTACAGGAATTAAATCTGGATATTTTATTGGGATTAGGCCAAGCTATCTTGATGTTAGTATGAAAAGAAATACTTCACTTTCTGCCTGTCGAAATCCGTATAATTTCTTATCAGCCAGTTGCTATCGATATTGCAGTAATCAAAGAATGACTTAGAACTTTTATTCAAGTTCATATATAATGAATTTAGTAACTGAAAGTTTAGGTACCATGCAGTGAAAATATGCATGACCATGAATTTTGCTTTATAATTTTGTGTAATATAGTATAAAAAAAAAAGTATTATCCATATAAAATTGGTATTTCCTAATTATTGTTGCCCAGTACAGTGGGATAGAAAGAATACAAATACAGATTAACTTTGTGTCTTAAACTAATGGACCTCTGCTTAGAAAATGACAGCTTCCAGAGTAGCAGCCATGTTAGTCTGTATCCACAGAAAGAAAAGGAGTACTTGTGGCACCTTAGAGACTAACAATTTTATTTGAGCATAAACTTTTGTGAGCTACAGCTCACTTCATCGGATGTCATTGTTCCTGAAAGTATTTTTATAGTTCTTCAAAGTGCTTCTAATCATGGTGATATCAGGAGACAAATTCTGTTCCCAACTCTGTCACTGATTTACTATTGCTCTTGCACAAGTTACTTCAACCATCTTAAAAAGAAAAGGAGTACTTGTGGCACCTTAGAGACTAACCAATTTATTAGAGCATAAGCTTTCAACCATCTTGGTTTTGTAAATTGTGAAAGTGTTGTTGTTACCTTTTTTGATGGTTGCTGAATTGCAACATGGTGGATTTAGTTCATAAACATTTGGAGTTAGAGATTAATGCTTTAAACCATTTGAAATTTGGGATTCCATTTTTTGTTGTTGCCATTCCTAATCATAAAACTATTCCTTCATCTTGCTGTTCTCTGTGGTGATCTGCACTGGACACCCAGAACTGTAAGCCGCTGTTACCCGTCTCCTTTAGCAAATGTGAGTTTAACTGGAGATTATGTTATACCAATAAAATAAAAACCAGCAGGATCTTATTAAAGGGGAAAAGACAAAATGCCACATTTATTGTGAATACAGAAAGAATCATAGTAAGCAGTTAGTTATAGCTATAACATTCAATTTCATATTTATTCACACATTCATTCATACACACACACAGGTTCTGCAAGGTTGTTATCATAGTTACCAGCCTTAGAGTTGCTTGTGCCAAGCCACTGGCCAGGTGGCCTGGACATGAGGAGGGAGCAGGGCCTTGTCAGATGCACATCTGATACTCCTGGAAGTTGGTTTGCAGAATGAAACCCCAAAGTTTTCACTTTTTAGAGTCTATTTTTATAGGAATTTATTCCTATGTCAATCTATGGGAATTGCTTCATCATGCTGTTGCTGAATCGATCAGCAGATGGCACATTCCTGACCGCTCCATGCTGCCAGATGTTATCTTGTTCTTCCATTCTCTCATCCTTGAGGCTGTTGGGTGGATTCCAGTCTGCCCTCCGGGGGTCCTCTGGTTGTTTCCACTTGACGCCTTCTTCCACCGATCAGATTGACACTGGATTCTTAGGCTGGCACCTCCCTGATCATTCATTTATTATCCACACCAAGCATCCATCCACATACATCCTCTATCTCTATTTTAATCACAATTGTTAACAAAACCAGATAAATACAACAAAAGGGTGGGGAGTCTCTGTGTGTTTCTGTTGTTACAAAGTATTGCTTTGAGAACAGACTCTGTCTTAGGATGTACAAACACAATTAGCAGCTAAAAACCAAGAGACCTCCCTCTTAATTAAAATTTAAACCTCCCTAGAATTTAAACTGTGGGGAATCAAACTCATTTGTGATTTTAATACAGAACTTCTTTAATATGATCCAACAATTAGACTCTGTGCCAGCTCCATTCCTTTTGCTTCACTCACAACTTCCTCAAGACTCTACCTGTGTTTGTTACCTGCAGGGCAAGGTAATCAGTGAACCCCAGTTCCTGAATTCCCCAGAGGTATCTCTGTCTCTCTGTCTCTCTCTCTCTCTAGTGTCCAGTCCTTCATAGGACACTCACAGAAATTAAGTTCCTGCCTCCAGGAAGACACAGCACACACCAGCCTGTCAGTTAACTGAAGCTCACACTTGGTCAATATAACAGAGGTGGTTTATAGTAAAACTAAGAAGTTTATATTAACAAAGAACAGGGATTTAAGTGATACTAAACAAATGGAAAAGAGACAGGTTTGTTTACATACAAAACATGCTTTCTAGTGCATAAAACTTAATTTTAGCAAGTTGTATAGCCTAAAGCCATTTATCACTTATAGCAGATTATCAGCAGTTCCTGCCCTTTAGGCTGAGAGGGCCATCCTTCCTAGGCTCAGAGGGGGGACTGTTCCCTTTGTCCCCTGGGTGATGGATAACTAGGAATGTCCTTTTTCCTCCCCTTCATATTTTCCCAAGTCCATTATCTTGACTTCCAAGGAGTGCAGACTTGGACACTTGGTATGTTTACTAAATTGTTCTCTGTTGCTTCTTATCTTGATTGTTTTGTTTACCTGATATGTAATTGTACTTTAATTGTCCTCAACCTGTAATCAAGCCAGTCAGATAGGTAAACCCACACTTCTTTGTCTAGGGATGACTGCATTTATGCACTGCTTCCAAGGTGTATTTTAAGAACATATTTCCAGTACACAATTTTTTATACATAACCCATACATAAATCACACTCTGATTTTTTGGGACCAGCATGTCACCACTTTACCTATGATACCTTACATGACACCCTTTAGATACATATGAGTACATCCAAGTTACTGTATGGTGGACCCTCTGCCAGTTGACTCTAGGGTGACCAGATGTCCTGATTTTATAGGGACAGTCCAGATATGTGGGGCTTTGTCTTATATAGCTGCTTATTACCCCCCATCCTGATTTTTCACACTTGCTGTCTGGTCACCCTAGTTGACTCTGAGGAGCTCTTAGGGGCCTAATCTCTCACTTGATTACTGTAACAAACTCCTTTCCAGCCTCCTCCTTTTCTTTTCTTGTCCCCCTCCAGTCTGTCTAGTTACTGCATCCAAAACAACTACGTTACGAGAACGTTAAGATTGCAAAGTGAAGCACTCAAAGGTAAAGATGTGCCAGAATTAAGTTTGTAGGACCACTGCCTCATTTGTTCCAGAAATTGGAAGGGGTAACGTGAGTGAGGCAGTGGTTTGCAGCAAGAAGAAGGATGCTCTAGTAGTTAAGGCATAGAACGATGCTTTGGAGAAGTGGATTGTATCCTCTGCCACAGAGTTCCTCTGGGATGCTAGTCAAGTTAATTAAACCAAACTTTTCACAGGTGGCCACTAACTTTCTCCTTGCTTTCTGGAAGCACAGCTTGAGGTCCTGGGGGCTGATTTGCTGAAGTGTGGAGCTCTCCCAGCTGCAACTGAAATAATTGGGGGCCATACTTTAAACACACAAAGAGATATAATACTAAGTGCTCTGAGTACTCAAGCCATAGGCATCTAAAAGTGGGCACCCAAAATTAGTAGATACTTTTGACATTAATCTTTCTTTGCCTCAGCTCTCCTTCTGTAAAATGGGATAAAAAATACCACCTCACTTAACAGGGATTTTGTGAACATAGTTTTTGTGAGGCACTCAGCTGCTCTAGTGATGAGCACCATAGAGAAGCCTTAGTGCCAGGGAAGATGGAGGAGATATTTATATTGTCTACCTTGTTTTGGATGTCTATATTTAAAGGATGGCCCTGCTTTCTAGCCTGGACATAGTGCTATGAAAATTCCATTGTAATGAATCTGTGGAATTTAACACTAAGAAGAATAGGAAAATGTATTCATGCTTACCTGAAAATATCCTTTCTTCAAGTAATAAGTTACACAGATCTGGCCTACGTTGGAGACAAAGTGATCATCTAGCACAGAGATGGAAATTTAACATTTTAGTGGCACATGACGTCCAGTTCTGACGATTTGGGGTTGTTGTTATTAGGTGGTAGAAACTGTTTCTCAAAATATATTTATCACAATCTCTAATTTTTAAAAAGTAGATCTGAATTATCCTTTGGAAATTCTCAGCTGGAACTTCAGGAGGTGGGGGTGAGGTATTTCCCTACTGCCAATGACTGGCAGGTCTGGTTTTACCCCACAAGCTGCAAGCAGACTGAAGTTTGTGTTGTAATGGATCTGTGGATCAGCGTAGCTAAAGGATATTTTCAGGTAATTGCAGATCAGTTTTCCTATTCTAGGCAGAACAATCTTCATGTACAAACATGTACAGCATGGGTTCTTTTTGATCACAGGCACATATGCTGCTCTGCCTATTTCCCCAGTTCTTGTGAGAGTTAAGATGTAAGGTGTTGAAACATTTTTTTCCCCTTCTACATTTCTCGAAGAATTATTGTACATTTCAAGTACACTGCTTTGGTGCGGGGGACAGGTGGTTGTTTTTTGTTTTGTTTTTTTTAACTAAAGCGTGCCCCAGGTGAACTACAATTTGAGGTATAGGAGCTTTCCCTGAAGGATCTTGGAAACAAGGTGGTTCTCTTGTCCCTGCAACATGACCAGAGGAAAAGGAGGAGGCTGTGTTCATCTGGGGAGAGAGTTGGGTGTGTTTCTTCAAATGGGACACATGAAACACGGAAGGGGCAGCTGGAGGCAGAAGGCCACCGGGTTTGTTGAAAGACCAGAAAGGGGCCAACATACCAGTACAGTTTGTGGGAGGGATGGAAAGTGTCCACGTGTTGTGTGAAGAGCTATACCTTGTCTCCCACAGTAACTGGAGCGTTGACTTGACAATGGCAGTTGGCAAAGTGCTTATAGTTCTTCCTGGCAGCATCCAACTGGGGTTTCAGTTCCTCGTGGATGTGGTGGAGGTGTTAAAGCAGGTTGAAGGCTGTGGGGATGTAGGAAGTCCATTGTAGGGATGGGTGGAACCATACATGAAAGCCATAGTTGGAAAAGAATGGGCTCTGGCAGGTGGATTTGTAATCAGAGTTGTTACAAGTGAATTCTGCAAAGGGTAAAAGTAGGACCCACTCATCCTAGTGATAATTAATAAAAGCACAAATATTGCTCCAAAATTTGACTCACACATCCTGACTGTCCATGCATCTGGGGGCGATATGCTATGGAGGTTGCAGGCTCAGTTCCCTGTAAGCCGCACGGCTGCGCAGCAGCCTTCTTGGCACTGCGCAGGCACTCAGGGAACCCACCTGGGGACAGGGCACCCCTCTCCCAGCCCCAACCTAGCCCGGCCCCCAACTTGCCATGGCTGGGACACCCCTCCCCTGGCCCCAAATCTGCCAGGGCAGCCCGGACCTGCCGGAGGAGGAGCGCCTATCCTGCAGCCCTAGACCTGGAGCTGCTGCGGCGGGGAGAAGCTCTTCTCCCCCCTGCCCCAGCCCAGGTGCTGCTGCAGGGAGAGAGCTGGGGGGGAGTCCTCTTGTCCTGCTATAGCCTTGGAGCACCCTCCTGCACCCCAAACCCTTCATCCCCAGCCCCACCTCACAGCTCGCACCCCTAGCTGGAGCTCTCTCACCCCGGCACCCTAACCCTCTGCCCCAACCCTGAGCCCTCTCCCACACTCTGAACCCCTCGGCCCGACCCCCACCAAATGAATTTTGTTATGTGCACCAATATGGAGGTGATGTGTCACACACCACCTCCATATTGGTGCACATAATTAAATTCATTCCGCACGTGGGTGGGAAAAATTAGAGGGAGCACTGGTTGCAGGTAGACATCCAAGACCAGGAATAGCTCTTGGCAGAAGGGGGAGATGTTGTGACAATTGGGTCTCAAATTTACCCAAATTGTGACCTTAATTGTAAGAAGTATGAAAAAGTTCATAAGATATTACAATAACCTACAATAACCAATGTTGACGGGAGAAAGTGTAAAAGAGAGACACAAAAATTGAATTAGTCTAAACTGAAAAGGTCCACTGATACGATTCAAGGACTGTGTTGAAATTATGCTTATTTCAAAACAGGAGATGTGGAGCCAGAAGTTAATGAGCCAAAATTGATATGTTGGATATTAAGCATAATTAGTGGACAAAATAATAAGGGGATGGGCTGTTCCACTCACCACTCCCTTTTTGGAAAGAAAAATTTTGTAGGGATGTGACAGGTTCCCCCTGGGGTGCCACTTGGAACTGGGGTACCACTGGGTCCCCTGACCCACCAGCCTGGGCTCCCTCTTACACTGTACTGCTGTAACAAATTGCAGAGCTGTCCAGCCTGCACTTTCACCAGCATACGTACAGGTATAGGACACGCCAAGCTGCAGTTAAATGCAGACTCTCTGACCAGCTCCTGCATAAGAAGGCTACAGCTAAGGCAGCTCCCCAGGCGTGCACCCCCTCTGAAGTATAAACTCAGAATTATACTGTCTTGCGCTGCACAGGGAACTGTACAGCATAAGCTCATAAAGTTCACCCGCTCCCTCAATGTGGAGAGGAATATGCAACAACCTTTGCCCCTGAGCTGTGATTCCCATACACTTCACTCCTGCTCACTGCTTTAGATAAAGAAAAAACAAATTTATTAACTATAAAAGATTAGATTTTAAGTGATTATATGGCATAGCAAACCTATCAAAACAGATTACATAGCAAATAAACAAAAAACACAAACTACGCTTAATAGATTGGATATGAATTAGCAGATTCTCACCCTAAGAGATGATACAAGCAGGCTGAAGATTCTTCAGGGGCAGGCTGCACTTGCTTTACAGCTTGGAATCCCCAGGTGTTTCATTCACAGGCTAGAAATCCCTTTAGCCTGGGTCCAGCACTTCCCCCAGTTCAGCCTTTGTTCCTCAGGTGTTTCCAGGAGTTGGCTTGTATAGGGAGTGAAGAACCCCAGATGTCACTCCTGGCCTTATGTAGCTTTTTCATATGGCGGAAACCCTCTGTTTCAAAGCTCGGTTCCCAGAGCAGTCTGTGGAAGAATACTGACATCCCAAGATGGAGTCCAGAGATACGTGGTTTGATCACATGTCCTTGTAGAGTCATAGCAGCCATTACTCCCAGGCTGTTTGGAGTGTTCTCAAGATGTCTCATTACCAAGTGGGAGATAAGCTTTCTCTGAGGCCTATTTTTTTTCCTAATGGCCCATTCCCCTGAATAGGTCCTTACCCACCCACTGTCTAGCCTGGAAACGTCTTGTCCAGTGGGCCTTACCCAGGTGTAACTATGTTTGAAATACAGATACATAGTCAATATTCATAACTTCAGATAAAGTGATACATGCATGCAGATAGGATAATCATATTCAGCAAATCATAACTTTTCCAATGACATCTCACATGCATTATCTTGCATAAAATGCATCATAATTACGCTATAACGATATAATATCACTATGAAGAATATGGGGTGCAGTGTCACAGTGGAAAACCTCAAAAGAACAAAATGAAGAACAGACTTGGGCTACTTAGGTTTCCCCATCATGACTGCCATGCCTGCTGTGTTCTGGACACAGGGCCTTTTCTCAGGATCAGGATGATGATGATGCCCTGGGGCCAGGGGTCTTTTCACCCCATCAGCTCCAGCTGAATCACCAACATCACCTGGGATGATGACTACTACCATCCTGCTGGGCTGAGCCTGCTTGCCCGCACCTGGTGTGGAGGGGCAGGGCCCTTGGTTGTTTCTGGGGTAGGCCCAGCCCTTGCACTGTATTAGGGTTGGGTGCAGCCTTACTACCGAGTCCGTATCTGGGGGTGGGGATTCTCGCCCACACACTCAGTCTAACAGATTGTCATATTTGGGGTCAGGAAGGCATTTCCCCATGGGTTAGATTGGCAGAGACCCTGGAGGTTTTCACCTTCCTCTGCAGAATGGGACACTGGTCACTTGCAGGCTTAAACTAGTGTAAATGGTGGATTCTTTGTAACCTGAAGTCTTTAAACCATAATTTGAGGACTTCAGTAATTTAGCTAGAGGTTAGGTGCTAATTCCATCAGGCAAGATGACATAACCCAGGAAGTTGGTGGTGTAGTCAAACTCATTCTTTTCAGGTTTTGCACATAAGTCATTTGCCCTGAGGCACTCCAGTACCTGCTGGATGTGTGGTTGTCCAGTGTGAGGCTTTTGGAGAAACTGAGAATATCATCCTAGTAGATTACAGCAAACTGGTCTAGAATGTCCTTAAAGATGCCACTCACAAAGTGCTGGAATGTAGCCAGGGTGATGGAAAGGTCAAAGGTATTCATAGTGTCTGTAGTGGGTGTGGAACATTGTCTTACCTCCTGGATGTGAACCAGGTTGTATGCATTGCACAGGTCGAGCTTGGTGAAAAATTCAGCTGAGCGGACTTGTTCCAGAAGTTCATTAATCAGCAGGAGAGGGTACTTGCTTTTAATGGTAATGTTATTCAAGGCCTGTTCAGGAGAGCCTGACTAAAATAGCTTTGCATGGTAAACAATCTTACTGTGCTTTCTTGTTGAATAGAAATGTTTAACAGAGACATACCTATAAACTGTGCACAATACATTACAATAACTGGATTAGTTGACAGGATAACAACAAAATCTAAGCTCTCATTTGATTACTGATTCTGTCATATGTAGGGATGGAAAACAAGAGTAACACAAAGGAACTATTTATTATTTTCTTTTTTAACCTGCTGTCCTCCCCTTATCAGGCCGATAGGCAGCCAAGCAGAAAGGAGACAGTTGGAAGCAAAGCAAAGGAGAACCCAGAAGTCCCTTTCCTTTCTCCATACTTCCTCTCCCCAATGTCCCATCTATGTATTATGAAATCTACTATTTTGGTAGGAGCTGGTGATAAAGCAGTATTGTACCAATACAGGTAAAACATAATTCAGTCTTCTACGATTGATAGGTCAAAACCAAAATGTTCCTGAATCATGTTACAGTGTGCAAAGATCCAAAGCTGAGGCACAGTTCAGGTATATGATTTAATCTTCTTTATACCACAATACCAACTGTGTTTTAGCCAAGTTGGGATATTGGGGAGGTGTAACACCATTCTCGATTTTTACAGTGTAGATGAGCTCTCGCCTCGATCTGGTTCCTTCCAATAGTAGAGATAAAGGGGCAAGGAATGCTGAAATCTCAGGGCATTTATGTGTTAGCACATAGCACAGGTACTCATGACCAGTTGTAACACTCCTTCCTCGTGTAGTGGGACTAGGACTACATGGAGATACATTAGGGTGCAATGGTACTGGGGCACAAACTGCATATCTTAAAATTGGCTGCTCTATGCAGTCAGTGTTGCTGACTTTACAAGAACTGTGATAATGCGGCCTGCCTATCAGAGCTCCTTTCTTCCAGATTCTTCTTTCTCCCAAATGTGTGTGGCAAAGCATGATGTTATAGCAGACTTGATCAGCAAATTTGGTACAGATTCATCCTGTGCTCTGGAGGAGACCCCAGTCCCCAAGGTGGGGGTTTCAGGGTAATGACAGGCTATGGAGACCCTGGCAGCTTGGATTCTGTTGGAGCCAAGGTATCTTCAAGGGATGATAAAGGAGGTGAAGGAGTTGGGTGGTAATGTGAGGCATAGGGACCAACACAGATACCCCTTGCCTTTGGCAGATCCCACAGGACTGCGCTGAATTTCTTGCCACTTCCAGAACCGTCTCCTCATACAATGGAAGAATTAGAAGGAAAATTCATGAGTATAAATTTGCTGAGTTTCCACTTCATAGAATATCAGGGTTGGAAGGAACCTCAGGCGGTCATCTAGTCCAACCCCCCCGCAAAGCAGGACCAATCCCCAACTAAATCCATCCCAACCAGGGCTTTGTCAAGCCTGACCTTAAAAACCTCACAGGAATGAGATTCCACCACCTCCCTAGGTAACCCATTCCAGTGTTTCACCACCCTCCTAGTGAAAAAGTTTTTCCTAATATCCAACCTAAACCTCCCCCACTGCAAATTGAGACCATTACTTATTGTTCTGTCACTTCCATGTGTGTCTTGGCATGAGGCCCTGTGTATGTTGCTATTAGGACATGTTCTTAAACCAGGACTGATATGAGACCACTGTTTTTTTGGGACAGCAGTCTGGAAAAGAATCTCAGTCTCTGAGGAAAAAGTTTAGCCATTATCTCCAAAATGATTGCCCATTAGTGATGATGTTTTATCTATGCTAAGTTCCTGTTGGCACAGCGGATTTTCATTCTACCTGATTAGGTGTCATGTTGCAGCATAGCAGATGGCGTGCTTTTGTAGAATTCGCATTAGTAACAGTGTTTTCTTTGGGTCTCTGTAACATTACCTGCAGGTAACCCCTATGCAACACTCATTATATCTCATTTGAAGTAAGATTTGACCTTTTGTAACATCTACCTAACCTTTTGTTTGTACAGCTGGCAGGATTGTCACATGATACATGCAAAGCACATGGTGTTTAAGGTGTATCTAACTTAGGCATTTATAGTGTGCCTATTAGAGTTGTATCTAGGCCCTGTCACTATGAGAGATTGTAACATTATTTACAGTGGACCAAGGGGGGAAAAAAACCTAAAAATTTACAATTCAGTGAATTTTCCCACCTCTGCAATGTCTAAAGGCACCAGAATGAATTAAGGAATGAATTAAGGAAGTAGACAAGAGTATATACAGTACTCACTTACACAGCGATTGAAATATGGTGAATTTCTCACTCTTATTGTGAATCTGCTAGCTTTTACATACAATAGTCAGATAATTGCTTAGGATCAGAAGCCGGACGTGTGCCATTCATGTTAAAATTAGTTTTCTGGCACACTTAATTTTGTTTTAATGTAGTCTTTTTGTTTTTATAATGTTTTTCTGTAAAACAAACAAAAAAACCCCCGCATCATACTGGGGTTTTTCTGTCCCATTACAAATTAACTTTGCCACTTATTCATAAATTTGGGGTAGTTCAGATTTCCAATCCAAAACTCTTAAGTTTTCTCTGTGTCTGTCTGAGGAGTATATCCAACATTGTCAGAAGAATAGACTAGATGATTTAATTATTTTTTCCATCTCTGAATTTTACGATTTATATCTCAACAGCCACCTCATGTAGTGAGTCTGACATGCATATGCATGGTCAAGTAATCACAAGTTTATATGGAGTGTGCTGACAGCTTGTTATCCATAACCTATTTATTCAAAAGGAGCTTTTGAATATGTTGTATATCACAAATCATTTTGAAATGGATTCAAGTGCCCATATCTGAAGGTTTTTGAATGCTTAACATGAGGGTATTTTGTGTGTTGTGGTGGTGGTTGTTTTTTGAACTAAGCAGAGTTCCGTTAGGCAAAATTATATGTGGGCTTCACCGATATGCAGTCCTAGAAAACTGCAAATATTAGGTCCACAGATGGCCATTGTGAATGGGGGAAAGATTGGTTTAATAAATAGTGTCAAAAAGATAAAAGGAATGGGGGAATTTAGTCTCTCATCAGAGAATCATAGAGCTATTTGCAGGAGGGCAACTCAGTTAAATTGATTTTTGCATGTGTAGAAAGTGAGCTTTCAAAATAGTTGTTGGTCCTAGCCGAAGACCATGTATGTCTTATCCCAGCATGATCTCTTAAAGGTGAACTACAAAACCAAGATGAAAAATTAATTCAGCACTGATTTATGCACTTAATGCTCCCTAAACAAGGAGAGTTCTGCAGAAAAATAAGTTTTAAAAGTTAAAACTTAATTTTCATCACTTTGAAATCTTCTGGTACTAAGACCTCCATGTAGCAAATCAGGCTATACTAGAGAATTAGACAGTGTGGAGGAGAAATAATAATTTAAGACTTAAAGTTAAAAATGTTGAATGCCCTTTGTGTTCTGCTGAGTGCTGGGGGCAGTGGTTAGAACATGGAACTAAGAGCCGAGATTTGGTTTGTACTCCAGGCTGTACCACAGACTTTCTTTGTGACTAGTCACAAGGCAAGTCACTTAATCTCTCTCCAGTTTTCTCATCTGTTGGGGATAATAATACCAACTTGTATAAAGAACTTCAAGATCTCTGAAGAGCCATGTAAGTATAAAGTGTAATTATTTAGCACAAAAATCTGTGATTAATTGAGTTTTCATTTAGGCTTTGCAGTTTACATTTAAAGCTGATTTTTTTTGTTGTTGCTTTTTAAACTCCCTGAAACTAGGTTTTTCCAAAGTAAGCCCCATAAGGCCTTTAATTGTTAACAGTTTAATGATACATTGTTCCCTTATAGTTGTGCTAAGGATATTTAAAATGTTTGCTGAGAGGTCAAAAGACAGGTCAGTAATATCACAGTGTCTTGTGTGGTTAGGAACCTCCCATAATGCCTGGCATCCAAGGCATTTGAAAGGTACGGAGTTTGAAAAGACTGCTGCAAATGATTTAAGCTTCACTAATTCCGTTTGAAAGATACAGGAGCGAACATAATGTGGGGCAGATCAAGGCAGCCTAAGGCCTTTAGTAGACATAGTTCTTCAAAACTTTTTTCTTTTTTTAGTAGACATAGTTCTTCAAAACTTTTTCATAACTTTTACAAGGTTATTCACCCGTGTATCAAGATTGTCTTCTGAAATAAGTGTGCATTACATATACTGTGGAACCTTAATTCTGGGCTCGTTAGGGCATACTTTCAGAATCGGCAAATGTTACCTATATAATGTAATCATTCTAGTACATCTTGATGAAGCAAAAATCTTGTAATGAACTAAATTCCTAGGACGGTGTTGCATAATCCATCCCATCCCAGCCACAAACTTTCCCAAACCCAGACAACAAGACAGAAATTTGCATTTGTGCAGATCTAGCTCCTGTGTCAGTACGTGTCTTCATAGAACCCAAGGGGCATTTTGAATGTAAAAATGCATTAAAATAGCTGGCCTGATTTATGAAGAAAAGAAAAAAATAATCATGGTGATCTCGAACTATAAAATATTTTTATTCTGTATCAGGATAATATGTTTAATTTTTTTAGTGCATGTGCATTCACACTAATTATATAATTTGATGCTTGCTTGATGTGCATGTGTATAGACTTTTTTGCAGATGTGCAGATGAGTACAGTATAAATGCATAGATAGAAAGAGATGTACCAGCAGAGATTTTAATTCCAAATATTTAGAGGAAGTAAAAAAAATATCAAGGACTTTGGTATACGACACTCCTTACAATCTCTTCTTTAATTGCAGTGTGAGAACTGAAATTGTAACTCCATTTATTTTAGCTGTTCCCCCTCCTTTGCTAAAAGTTGAGATTTTTGCACAACCCATTATGTTTAAGTGGTTTTAATAGGTTTCACAACAATAGGCTGAACAAGGCATGTGCATTTCTGCCCAGACCTCAAATCTATTGAAAACTGCTTTGGGAAAACCATTATGTGTAATGGATTTTAAGTATTTTTGAGAAGTATGAAGAATCTGCTCGCTTGAGGACATAACGGTTATGCAATCCCATGAACATGTGAACAGCTGTGTCCATAAGCCCTCTTGCCTAGTCTAGGGAGGGTTTGTTAAATGCAGGTGAAATGATCCCAAGAGGTAGGCTGAAATTAACTGAACTTTATTTGAGCCCTGCAGGAAAGGGAGGGATAAAATTTGAACAGTGAAAGAAAAACAATGGGAGCTTCGGGAGAGGTACCTAGAGGAGCAGCCAGGGCAACACACAGACCCCGGTCCACGCCCCCTTCCTCCCCCCCAGGTTCTGGCCGCTTCCTGGAGCAGTGCGGGGGGCCTGCCCTGCCCCTGGTGTGCGCTGAGCCGGAGCCACTCTAGGTAAATGCTGGGGGGGTGGAGGGGGCTACGGGAAGCTGGCGGGCCGCAGAAAATAACCCCGCGGGCCAAGTGTTTGAGACCCCGATCTATCCCTTTCTTCACATTCTGTTAACTTTTTTGACTGCTGCTGCACATTGAGTGGATGTTTTCAGAGAACTATACACAATGACTCCAAGATCTTTCTTGAGTGGTAACAGCTAATTTAGACCCATTCATTTTATATGTATAGTTGGGATTATGTTTTCCAATATGCATTACTCTGCATTTATCAACATTGAATTTCATCTGTCATTTTGTTGCCCAGTCACCCAGTTTTGTGGGATCCCTTTGTAACTCTTTACAGTCTGCTTTGGAATTAACTATCTTGAATAGTTTTGTATCATCTCATATTTTGCCACCTCATTATTAACCCCTTTTTCCAGACCATTTATGAATATGTTGAATAGTACTGGTCCCAGTACAGACCCCTGGGGACACCGCTATTTACCTCTCTCCATTCTGAAAACCGACCATTTATTCCTACCCTTCGTTTCCTATCTTCTCACCAGCTACTGATCCATGAGAGGACCTTCCCTCTTATCCCATGACAGCTTACTTTGCTTAAGAGCCTTTGGTAAGGGACCTTGTCAAAGGCTTTCTGAAAATCTAAGTACACTATATCATGCTTGTCCACATTGGTATCAATAGCAGAAATCCCATTCACTACAGTAGGTGCAGGATTGGGTTCAGAACTGCTTTTTTCCCTTTTTTTCTGCTGTGTCACCAATTATCCTCTTTCTCGCTCAGTAGTCTGCAACACATTCCAGAGAGTGTCTGTGTGTGTGTGTGTGTGAGAGAGAGAGAGAGAGAGAGAGACAAAAATGCCTAGACTGTTACTGAATGAAGGACTTTGTTTGTGATGAATCTTGTAAAATCAGAGCTTTTCACTGAGGCACTAAATCTTTATGACTGAGTCTTTTGTTGCCGCCTTTTGTGTAGGGAGGAGAAGTTGTTAATTATTGTCTTGTGACACTTCCTTATGCTCTGGTCTGGATAAACCAGAAGGATTAATGGATTTAGTCCAGGGAGAAAGGGGTATGGTGCAATGGATGTGAAATGCTAATGGAAAAATGTAATATGTAGTAAATGTATTTGTTTTTGTTCACAGATGTGTGAAGTATTATGTAAGCATAGAAATGGGAGTTATTTTAGAAACAGGTCGGGGCACTTGAGTGTCAAGTGTTTTCAGGCAGCTAAGAGAAGTGAGTGCCTGTTACACTGGCAAGTTCTACCACACTTTGGAGGTAAGTCCCTCAAAGGTCAGAACTAAATTTAATAAACTTACTTTCAAACTTCATTCTTGAAGGTGTAACAGTATCCTGGAAGACTATAGAAAACTGGAGAACTAGTAGGATTATGTTACATTGTAAGGGTCAAAGAAATGAAACCTTAAAAGGAGAAGGGATTTTTATTCCATTATTTTAAACTCTATTTTTTTGTTTGTTTCTGTTAGCTTCTATTTAACAGAAACATTTGGAGAAAAACTCATTTTGTTAAGAATTCACCATCATTGCCCCCCTAATTAATGGCTGAAAAAGCTGCTGCTATGTATTTTTGACTCCTCCAGAAAGTTTGTTCTTCATGCTAAGGTCCACAGATTCATTACAATGGGCAGCTTGCGAGCAGACCCTGACCTGTCTGTCACTGGCAGCAGGGAAATGTCCCACCTCCTGAAGTTCCCACCAGTTTTTTCTGCCTCCACAGTGGCCAACTGCTCAATCAGATCTTCCTTCTCCAGAGATTTTTGTAGGAGATGTGGAAAAAACCAGTGGGTGATTAGTTCAGGTATCAGTTGGTTGTACGAGATTCATTGAAAAAGGTCCTTTGATTTTGTCATGATTTTAAAACTGCTGGACATTTTGAAGTTGTAAAAACCTTGTTCAAGATTAGAGAAAAATTCTATTGGGGAAGTGTGATGCTTGCATTGAAAAGGAGGTTTGTTTAAGACAGCAGTATCTTGTGGGGGCACCAGTGAGGTGTTACCCATACAAAATTCTCTGTTACACACACTCTAGGGCATCCACCTTTACCCGTCCATGGGCTCAAGGTGTAATCTTGCTAATTTAGGCACCACCACCCTTTCCCAGTTCATAAGGCTCCAGGCAAAAGGCACCTAACTTTTCCCAGGGTGTAATCTGGTTAATTTAAATACCCACCCTTGCCCAATTCTCGGGCTCAGGGTATATTGTTCTGTGGGTTTGCCGGACCTTTTACCAGTGACCTTTCACCACTTTTACCAGTTGTGACAAAGTTCCTCCTCTGCCTTGGTGAGTCCTGCGCTTACTGGTGGATTTGCTTGCCTCAGAGATTCACGGCCGCCCTCAGTTTGGCCACTTTTGCTAGTGGCTCAAACCTGCCGTTCACTCAGCTAACCTCATCGCTGGCCAGCATGGGGGAAGGGAGGAGAACAATCCCCGCAGTCTCTGCTCACCCACCTAGTGGGTTGGGGGATAGGCCAGGGACCTTCCCCTCTGGTGGGACCCACAGTCCAGGTCACCTTCTCTTGTCTCAAATAGGGATTGAGGGGGATGGGGGGAACCCAGGCCTGCCCTCTACTCCGGGTTCCAGCCCAGGGCCCTGTGGATTGCAACTGTCTACAGTGTCTCTTGTAACAGCTGCATGACAGCTACAACTCCCTGGGCTACTTCCCCAGGGCCTCCTCCCAACACCTTCTTTACCCTCACCGCAGAATCTTCCTCCTGAAGCCTGATCACGCTTGTACTCCTCAGTCCTCCAGCAGCACACCACCTCACTCCCTGCTCCTTGCACATCCTCCCCTAACTGATGGGAGGTCTTTTTTAAACCAGGTGTCCTGATTAGTCTGCCTGCCATAATTGATTCTAGTATGTTCTTAATTGGCTCCAGGTGTCTTAATTAGCTTGCCTGTCTTAATTGGTTCTATCAGGTTCTTGATTGCTCTAGTGCAGCCCCTGCCCTGGTCACTCAGGGAACAGAAAACTGTTATTCCAGTGGCCAGTATATTTGCCTTCGACCAGACTCCTGTACCCCACTGGTCTGGGTCTGTCACATATCCCTCCCCCCTGCTCAACACCAAGGGGTTGGGCAGCTTGGGACGCCAGACAGTGCACATGTGACAAGCCATCGGCATTGCCGTGACGGCTCCCTGCTCCATGCTGCACACGGAACTGGAAAGGTTGGAAGGATAAGAACCACTTGGTCACCCTTGCGCTCTTCTCCTTTGAAGAGGGGCAGGGTCGGTCACGAGGACAAATCTGCGCCCAAGCAGGTAGTAGCGCAATGTTTCCATGGCCCATTTTACAGCGAGGCACTCCTCTCTCCACCACTGCATATTTCTGTTTCCTCGGAAGGAGTTTCCTACTGAGGTAGAGAGTTGGGTGTTCCTCCTCCCCGACCATCTGTGATAGAGCAGAGCTCACTTCATCTCAAAGCTTCTGCTCAAATAAATTGGTTAGTCTCTAAGGTGCCACAAGTCCTCCTTTTCGTTTTGCGGATACAGACTAACACGGCTGCTACTCTGAAATAGAGAAATGGAGATCATAAAGACAAAACAATAAAGAAGCAGGGTTTTCACAACCACAACTTGTTGATAAGTGATTTCTTGCCAGACAGGATGCCATCAAACAAAGTTTTCTTTAACCATCTTAAGATTTGTTTCTTTATCTGGTGATGATGGGTGCTATTAGGACAGGATCACCTTCTTAACAGCCCAATGTTACATTGTTTTAATATGATTTAGATGGAATGTGAGGATGTGACTTTCTGGTTTCTGCTCTCCTAATATGGCTGCAGACAAAGGCCTCAGACCTTACAATATGGCTAAAGGAAAAGGCCTTATCCTTACAGGGGTGCATTACTGTTGATGTGCTTTGGCCTTTGCCTGAGACAGAGTCTGGTAATCAATATTTGTTGGTAGCCCTAGTCTACTTTACAAAGTGGCCTGAATTTCCAGTAAGGAACCAAGACTGTATGATTGTAACAGAGTTTCTACTGAATGAATTCTTCACCAGATTTGGTGTCGTGAACGCTTTACGCATGGATCAAGGGAGCAATTTTGAATCCATAGTGTTTCAGTAGGCTTCTGAGATTCTAAGGAACCACAAAACTCTCACCACCTCAGCGCACCCACAATCTGATAGGATGGTGGAAAGTTTCAATTGGATTCTGGGGGGGTTCAGCTGGCTACCTTTGTAGAACAGCACAAAAGGGACTTGGATCAGCATATCCCCTTTCTTTTGATTACTTATAGAACAGCTGTCAAAGAGAGTACAAAATGTACTCCAGCACTCCTCATGTTTGGGCATGATGAAAAGGACCCCAGTGAACCTCTGGTAGGGAGTTCCTGACAAGGAACAAAGCAATTTGTACCATTTGGACTATATAGAAACCCTACAGTCCAAAACCGAAAAAGTTCACATCTTTTCTAGAGAAAATTTTAGGATATCCTCTGATAAAATGAAAAGGCTCAATGATGTAATGGGGAAAGTTTTAAGAGGGTCCCTTGTCTGATTCCACAATCCTAGGGGAAAGAAGAGTAAGAGCTTTAACCCATGGTCTTCCCAAGGTTTAACCAGGTAATACTGGCCCAAATAAATGAATTGGTGTAAACAATTGAGTCCCAAGACTAAACTCTGAGTTATATATAAGGACCATCTGAGAAGGTATCATGTGGACAAGATTTCAGCATGGCAGCCACCTGAAACTAGAAATATAGCTATGGAAACTGAGGCTGGAAAATTTGTGACAGTAATGAGTTTCCCCTTTAGAACAGAATGGGTGTGTGATGGGTTGAACCCCCCTTTCAGGGTGCCACCTGATGTTCTGGTGTCTCACTGAGCCTGACCTTTCCACCAGCCTGGGTTTCCTCACCCTGTTCTTGCTGTGCTAGGCCCTCAAGCCTTCTCCAGCACACACACAGGTAACATACCCAGCTGCAGACACAGACTGAAATCAGCTCTGTGTGGAAGGACTTAGCTTGGAGAATGGCCAGCACTCACGTGCACACCTTCTTTGGGGTATAAAACCCAAAATAATAATGTCTTGAGCTGTATAGAAAGATCTGCACAGTGCAAGCTCATAAAAATTCAACCTCTCCCTCAATGTGTAGAGAAATATTTCTAGCTTTTTGCCCCCTCCAGATATGAATTGCATAAAATGGGTTTTGAAATAAACAAGTAATAAGTTTATTAACTACAAAATGTAAATTTTAAGTGATTACAAGGGATAGCAAACAGAAAAAAACAGATCACTGAGCAAATAAAACAAAACATGCAAACTAAGCTTAATACACTCAAGAAACAGGTTACAAAATGTAATTTCTCACCTTAAGAAAAGGAGTACTTGTGGCACCTTAGAGACTAACAAATCTCTAAGTTACTATTTATTACTCTAAGTAATAAATAAATAAGTAAATTTATTACACTAAGGTGCCACAAGTACTACTTTTCTTTTTACGGATACAGACTAACACGGCTGCTACTCTGAAACCTCTCACCTTAATGTTATTTTTGGGCTGGTTGCTGAGTTTCTGTAGTTTAGATTTCGTTATTTCTCTTTGCAGACTAGACCCCTCTCAGCCTGGACTCAGCCCTTGCCTTTCCCTCAGCTTAGTTCCTTTTCCTGCAGATGTTTTTAGCAATCTTTCTTCCTGGATGGGGAGACAATGAAGAAGAGTCCTGATGGCCTTACTCCCCAGCCTTAAATAGAATTTATATAAGGCGTGAAACCTTTGTTTCCAGTAGAAAAATACCAGCAGTGTCCAAGGTGGTACTCTGTACCAGTGACATCATCAAATGACCCTGCAGTGTCAAAGCAACATCCCAGGAAGTTCCTCAGGACAGTGGGAGATTAGTGTCTTCAAAGTTCTATTAACAAAAAGAAAAGGAGTACTTGTGGCACCTTAGAGACTAACCAATTTATTTGAGCATGAGCTTTCGTGAGCTGTGAGCATGATGCATCCGATGAAGTGAGCTGTAGCTCACGAAAGCTCATGCTCAAATAAATTGGTTAGTCTCTAAGGTGCCACAAGTACTCCTTTTCTTTTTGCGAATACAGACTAACACGGCTGTTACTCTGAAACCGTTCAAAGTTCTATTGTCCTTCTTAAATAGCTCATTCAGGCTGATTGCCTACTGTCTGGTGGGCGTTCCCCCAAATACACAAAAAGAAAAGGAGGACTTGTGGGACCTTAGAGACTAACAAATTTATTTGAACATAAGCTTTCGTGAGTAGCTCAAGAAAGCTTATGTTCAAATAAATTTGTTAGTCTCTAAGGTGCCACAAGTCCTCCTTTTCTTTTTGCGGATACAGACTAACACGGCTGCTACTCTGAAACCCCCAAATACAGACACAGTTGTAATTGTAACAAAGTCAATAATCCTAACCTCAGATACAGAAATGATACATGTATAAAAATTGGATAAACACATTCAGTAGATCATAACCTTTTCAATGATACCTCACATGACCCAATTTGCATAAAACAAATCTTAGTTATGCCATGTTCATGTCATAACAATATTTCTATGAAGTATATGGGGTGTAATATCACAAGGTGGGCCATGCTCCACAGAGCAGATTCCATGGAAATAATAGATGTTCTTCAGGGGTCATTGAAAGAAGGTCCCTATTAGGCATTTGGGGCAGGGAAAGAAAAACTTGGGTTGATGATGTGAATATATTCCAACACACACAGTGGATATGTAAATAGTTAAGACTGCATCAATAGTAATTTGTCAGTTTGTTTCCTCTTTAGGGTGTCACCACTGTAAGCTCCACCAGGGCAGTGGGCAAAGCTGAGAGGGGGTGTCTGTGATGTAGGTTGGGAGTAACTGCTGCCCTTCATTTAAGATAGTTGTAAGAAATTCATAAGTTCCTTTATGGAACCAGAGAGCTGAAATAATAGTGGCCTGTACCCCAAACACAGGCACACATCACTGCCCAAGACAAAGGCACCTGCAATGCACATGTTTCAGAGTAACAGCCGTGTTAGTCTGTATTCGCAAAAAGAAAAGGAGTACTTGTGGCACCTTAGAGACTAACCAATTTATTTGAGCATGAGCTTTCGTGAGCTACAGCTCACTTGAGCTGTAGCTCACGAAAGCTCATGCTCAATAAATTGGTTAGTCTCTAAGGTGCCACAAGTACTCCTTTTCTTTTTGCAATGCACATGTGAGCAGAGGAGTTCCTCTGTCTATTGTTTTGTGAAGGTTTGCATGTCTGTGAGAGAGAAGCAGGAAAAACACCAGACAAGCTGACAGAGAAGGGGCAAAGTAAAGCTAAGGATGCATTCAGAACGAGCACTGGGAATGTGTTCTTGAGAAAATCTGAGAGTGATTTTTGGGCTAAGTGCAAACTGGAAAAGGGGATTGAAACTGTGCGCAAAGAAACTGTCTCTTCTTGTTCATTTCCTGCAGTGTTCACGGAAACAGGACTTTTATGTATATTTTTTGTAAATAAACATGATTGCATCAAAGAAACACCTGAGTCCATCATCACCAATTTCTCCTCCTAATTGGCGCAACCTACAAGACAATTTGTGCCTAATGGTTCTGGTCAAAAGGGGTGATAGTATTTTTAATTCAGACAGGTAGTCTTCACAACTATCATGACATTTGTTCCTTAAATTAATTCAAGAAATATTCTTCCTTCACTGAAGCATCAAAGTCCGGTCTTCAGGAGCACTGATAATTGCAGCACAGCTTAGCCATGTCAGCTACATGGCTATTCGTTCACCAAATTCTGCCTACTGATCATCCAATCTTAGCCACCGCCGTTTCTTTTCTTTTCACAGAGGTCTTCTCCATGCTTTAGTGCACTTGGGAAGATGGAGGAGATATTTATATATAATTTGTCTTGTTTTGGTTATCTGTATGTAAAGGATGATCCTGCTTCCAAACCTGGAGGCACACTGCTACGAAAATCCTATTATAACAGCACTGTAGACCTCAGCACGAAGAAGAACATGAAAAGTTATCTGTGCTTACCTGAAAATTTCCTTTCAAGCAGTAACATCAATAGATCTGGCCCATCCTGGGGACAAGTGGATAATCCAGAACAGAGATGGAAATTGACAACGTACAAGCATTTGGGTTTGTTGTCATGAGGGTTTAACATGTTCTGCGGTAAAAGAAATTGTTCTTTTTTCTCAAAGTATATTTAACACAATCTAAATTAGGAAAGTAGATTTGAATTATGCCTGCTGTGGAAATTCTCAGCTGGAGAGAACAGGAGGCAGAGTAATCTCCTGCTGCCAGTGACTGACAGGTCTGGTTCTACCCCCAGGCTTGTAAGCATGCTGAAGTACTCGTAATAAATATGTGGACCTTGTTCAAAGAGAGGAAATTTTCGGGTAAGTACAGATACATTTTCCTAATTTTCCCTTCCTCTCCCACACCCCCAATAATGAGAAAGGAAGAAAAGATTTCACTTTCCTAATATTTCTAGGAAAACATAAACAGGAATACTTTGTATTTTAAATTGAAACAAAACCAAAATTTCAAGCCTTCTGTATACAACTTAAGATATCAAAAATGAGCAGAAATTCAGGTCTTTGTTTTTGTTTGCAGATCACCTTTTAAAAGTGATTTGGCCATAAGTCTAATGGTAAACTCCTACTATGAAGGCACCACCTGATGGTGGACTTGAGAAGGTTGGAAAATATGTACAGTAAAAGCTTTTTTATTCGCCATGTTGGGGGAATGGGAGGTGCTGGTAAGGGAAAAATTCCGGTTAACTAAGAGGGAGGGAGTTTGGGTGTGATGTTTGGATGCAAGAGGCAGTGTGGGGTGAGGGCTCTGGGAGGGAGTTTGGGTGTAAGAGGGGGCTCGGGGAAGGGGTTGGGGCACGGGAGGGGTTTTGGGGTGCCCGATCCGGTGGGTGCTCACCTTGGGTGGCTCCCCACAAGTGGAGACCTGTCTCTGCTGCTCCTAGGTGGAGGCACAGCTAGGCGGTTCTGCGTGCCGCCCTCCCAGCACCCCACCCTGCCCCGAGCGCTGGCTCCGCAGCTCTCATTGGCCAGGAGCTGCAGGGGTGGCACCTGTAGGTGGAGGCAGCGTGCAGAGCCACCCAGCCAGGCCTCCGCCTAGGAACAGCAGAAACATGTTGCCACTGGCAGGGAGCCATGCGGAGCCAGGTCTGGAGCCTGCTGGCCCCGCACCAACAGGACTTTTATGTCATCTATGAATTTACTGAGGGTGCAATCCATCCCATCATCCAGATCATTAATAAAGATGTTGAACAAAACTGGCCCCAGGATCTATGCCTAGGGCACTCTGCTTGATACCAGCTGCCAACTAGACATGGAGCCATTGATCACTACCCATTGAGCCCGACAATCTAGCCAGCTTTCTATCCACCTTATAGTCCATTCATCCAATCCATACTTTTTTAACTTGCTGGCAAGAATATTGTGGGAGACTTTGCTAAAGTCAAGATATATCACGTCCACTGCTTTCCCGGTATCTATAGAGCCAGTTATCTCATCATAGAAGGCAATCAGGTTGATCAGGCATGACTTGCCCTTGGTGAATCCATGTTGACTGTTCCTGATCATCTTTCTCTCCTCCAAGTGCTTCAAAATGGTTTCCCTGAGGACCTGCTCTATGATTTTTCCAGGGACTGAGGTGAGCCTGACTGGTCTTTAGTTCCCCGGGTTCTCCTTCTTCCCTTTTTTAAAGATGGGTACTATATTTGCCATTTTCCAGTTGTCCGGGACCTCCCCTGATCACCACGAGTTTTCAAAGATAATGGCCAATGGCTCTGCAATCATATCAGCCAATTCCCTCAGCACCCTTGGATGCATGAGATCTGGACTTGTGCATGTCCAGCTATTCTAAATAGTCCTTAACCTGTTCTTTCAGCACTGAGGGCTGCTCACCTCCTCCCCATACTGTGTTGCCCAGGACAGCAGTGTGGGAACTGACCTTTTCTGTGAAGACCGAGGCAAAAAAAGCATTGAGTACTTCAGCTTTTTCCACATCATCCATCACTAGGTTGCCTCCTCCATTCATTAAAGGTCCCACACTTTCCCTGACCTTTTTCTTGTTGCTAACATACTAATATAAACCCTTCTTGTTACCCTTCACATCCCTTGCTAGCTGCAACTCCAGTTGTGTTTTGGCCTTCCTAATTACACCCCTGCATGCTTGAGCAATATTTTTATACTCCTCCTTCTCATCTGACCAAGTTTCCGCTTCTTGTAAGCTTCCTTTTTGTGTTTAAGCTCACCAAAGATTTCACTGTTAAGCCAAGCTGGTTGCCTGACATATTTGATATTCTTTCCTCACATTGGGATGGTTTGTTCCTGTACCCTCAATAAGGCTTCTTTAAAATACAGCCAGCTTTCCTGGACTCCTTTTCCCTTCATATTAGCTTTGTAGGGGATCCTGCCCGTCAGTTCCCTAAGGGAGTCAGTCTGCTTTTCTGAGGTCCAGGGTCCATATTTTGCTACTCTCCTGTCTTCCTTAACTTTGGCTAAGGTTTTAAAGATTCTGGACTTTCTTCATAGGTTCTATTACAGTTACATTCTGTTTTCGTTATCATGGAACATTGTGAAGATTGCTCATGTATTAATGTTTTCCCTCAGATTAGAGGTAAGTGTAAAGACCAAAAGATTTAGTAGAGAGCTTGGCTGTCTTGGAATGCTTCAATTCATCATCTATTAAATAAGAGTCATCCCAACACATATTTGTGTTTCTTAATTATTTTCATTGCTCTTTCTTGCCTTTCTGAGCAGCTGTCCTTGATGAAGCTGGTTTGATTCAAGAGTGCCTTGTGCATGGGTAACACCACACTTTGGCACATCTCCATAAAATACTTCCTTGATTCTTGAAGAGTTCCAATGATACAAGGACAAAATTATACTTTCTTACTCCATATTGTCTGGTTTGAATACTGCAATAACATTAGATGTTCTAAAGCTTTTTATTACACTAGTTCACAGTGCAGTTTTTGAGAACAAGATTGGACCAGCTGAACATCCCATGGTGGTTGAGAGGACAGGAGGCAAGGTTTTCTGTATTGTTGGCCCATGATGATGGACAGTTCTGTCTTCTTAATGTACATCAAAGTCCATTAGGAACATCCTTTTGGGGAGACTGGATACATACTTGTTTTTATTTTTAGGCCCCCAAGTGGACAGACCTCTGTGTCTTGGAGTCTACTATTGGGTGGCCTGGGGATCTTGATTCACTTCCTTTCTCCCAAGATTCTGGGGATAACCGGCTGGCCCACTCCCCCATCTTTTGTGTTTGTGGGTGAGGGGGCACTCAAAAGAAGCTACTGCTCCCTGGTCCATATGGGGAGAATTTTCTTCAAAGATTCCTGTCCTTTCCCCTCTGGACTGGCTCAGCTAGCTCCACACTGAACCAGCTAAGCACTAAGCATAGCAGGGTGGGGTTTCCCTCTGGGGAAGAGCAAATTCCCTGGTTACTGGGGAGGAATCTCTCTGCCTCCCCACCAGCCCCAGGTTATCATAGGCCGAGCCCAGACCTCAGTCTTCTATCCTCCTTGCACAGATACTTACTATGCAAGTGACTTGAGACCTGTGAGAGCCAGTTCCTTTCCAGTAATTATGCATGCAAGTTGTTGTCACCTCCCAATGATTTTACAGCCTGTTCTATGTAATTCTTTATCTACTATATTCTAAGCTCATGTGGACCCAGATGTTCATATGCTAAAAAGATATTTTATTAGCTGTGTGCATATAGGTACACTGTAATGGTACTACTGAGCATCCGGAGATAAATACACTGAATCAGTTTTACAGTGTTGAGAGACTTGTCCGATTACATATTCATCTATGCTCAGTGGATGTGAAAATTGAAATAAGTACTTTTGATAGTCTGGTTTCCTCCTATGATCCTTGAAAGCTTGTGGTTGTTATAAATATTTATAAAGTAATCACAACGTATAAATGAGGATTGGGTCACATTGTACTAGCACTGTACAAACGAATACAAATGCAGCCTTTGTGTTAAGGAGTTAATGTTCTTCTTGATACTACAGAACAACAATTGTACTGTTTTCAAATAGATTTTCTTTAGAAATGAAGAGCCATGTTTCCAACTTCAGTTGACGAATTTGAAGGATATTGCTGTCTTTTAAAACTTTCTGCCTCAATATATGACAAATTGTTTCTCATGTTAATGTGCACCATTCTGAGGAACAACGGAAAGTATGGGAGGAAGGAAGGTCGCTGCATGTTGCTAGACCTCTCATTTACTCCAGTCATTGATGTGCCTTTTTTCTAGTGTTTATAATACCTGCTGGTAGTTTGTCTGTTATACCAATAAAAACAAAAACCAGCAGGATCTTATTAAAGGGAAAAAGGCAAAATACCACATTTATTGTGAATACAGAAAGAATCATAGTAAGCAGTTATAGCTATAACATTCCATTCAATCTCATATTTATTCTCACACACACACACACACACACACACACACACACACACACAGGTTCAGCAAGGTTGTTATCGTAGTTACCAGCCTTAGAGTTGCTCATGCCAAGCCACTGGCCAGGTGGCCTGGACATGAGGAGGGAGCAGGGCCTTGTCAGATGCTCATCTGATGCTCCTGGAAGTTGGTTTGCAGAATGAGACCCCAAAGTTCTCACTTTTTAGAGTCTATTTTTATAGGAATTTCTTCCTATGCCAGTCTATGGGAATTGCTTCATCATGCTGTTGCTGAATCAATCAGCAGATGGCACATTCCTGACAGGTCTGTGCTGCTAGATGTTATGTTGTTCTTTGGTTCTCCCGTTCTTGAGGCTGTTGGGTGGATTCCAGTCTGCCCTCCGGGGGGGTCCTCTGGTTATTTCCACTTGACGCCTTCTTCAGCCGATGGACACTGGATTCTTAGGCTGGCACCTCCCTGATCATTCAGTTATTATCCATACCAAGCATCCATCCACATACATCCTCTATCTCTATTTTAATCACAATTGTTAATACAACAAAAGGGTGGGGAGTCTCTGGGTGCTGTTTCTGTTGTTCGAGTATTGCTTTGAGTCTCTCTCTGTGAATTGCTTTGAGAACAGACTCTGTCTTAGAATGTACTAACACAATTAGCAGCTTGCAAGTTTTCCACATAGAGGGAGAGAAACAGTACCAAAAACCAAGAGACCTCTTAATTAGTAATACCCTGGAATTGAAACTCTGGGGAATCAAACTCATTTGTGATTTTAATACAGAACTTCTTTAATATGATCCAACATGTCTTGTGTGTTCTCGACTAAAGATCATTTGAACAGTGGATTTGTCTCTTGCGGAAGGAACCGTACTCTAATCTGCCTAAGTACTGAAATCAGTGTAGTTGCACTGCAAGATTGTATACAAAGTGTTTCCCTTGTTAGGCTATTTAAAGTGTAAGTTCCTTCCTAGTTCAAATTGTTATTAACAGTAAAGCAAACACATTTTAACACTGAACATACTATTATCTAAAACCAATTTATACTGCTTTGCTTGTTGCTACACTTGAGTCTGACAGCCTTTCTGTTACAAATCCATGTGTATAGAAGGATTTAACTCATCCGTAATATTATCTGATTGGAAATATGGCACAGAGTCTCAGCTACTAGAGAAAATAGCTTTTTTTACACTTTTAAAAAAAAGTTTGTCAGTTAGGGAATGGAGTTGCGCTCTTATAATCCACTAGAAGTGGGTAGTTTCACTCTTACCACATCAAAAGCTCATCTCTAGTGGTTTTTACTGAGGGACTGGAGTCTTCTCTTGTCCTTCAACTAGCAGGAGCTGGTAGATCTCTTTGCTCCTGCTCCCTCCCTGTTGTTTCAATTAATCTTCTCACCTCTGTCCCAGTCCCAGGCACCTTCCCCTCTGATAGCATCCCCTTAATCACCTGAGAATTGTTTTAAGTATTGAAAAAAGAAAAGGAGTACTTGTGGCACCTTAGAGACTAACCAATTTATTAGAGCATAAGCTTTCGTGAGCTACAGCTCACTTCCTCAGATGCATATCGTGGAAACTGCAGCAGGCTTTATATATACACAGAGAATATGAAACAATACCTACTCCCACCCCACTGTCCTGCTGGTAATAGCTTATCTAAAGTGATCATCAGGTGGGCCATTTCTAGCACAAATCCAGGTTTTCTCACCCTCCACCCCCACACACAAATTCACTCTCCTGCTGGTGATAGCCCATCCAAAGTGACAACTCTTTACACAATGTGCATGACAATCAAGTTGGGCTATTTCCTGCACAAATCCAGGTTTTCTCACATCCTCCCCACCCCCATACACACACAAAATAATGCGTTGGAGGGGTTTTAGTTGGGGGCTGAAGGTGACGGCTAGCGGCCCCCAACTAAAACCCCTCCAACGCATTATTAAGGATCTACAACCTATCCTAAGGGATGACCCAACACTCTCACAAATCTTGGGAGACAGGCCAGTCCTTGCCTACAGACAGCCCCGCAACCTGAAGCAAATACTCACCAACAACCACATACCACACAACAGAACCACTAACCCAGGAACTTATCCTTGCAACAAAGCCCGTTGCCAATTGTGCCCACATATCTATTCAGGGGACACCATCACAGGGCCTAATAACATCAGCCACGCTATCAGAGGCTCGTTCACCTGCACATCCACCAATGTGATATATGCCATCATGTGCCAGCAATGCCCCTCTGCCATATACATTGGTCAAACTGGACAGTCTCTACGTAAAAGAATAAATGGACACAAATCAGATGTCAAGAATTATAACATTCATAAACCAGTCGGAGAACACTTCAATCTCTCTGGTCACGCAATCACAGACATGAAGGTCGCTATCTTAAAACAAAAAAACTTCAAATCCAGACTCCAGCGAGAAACTGCTGAATTGGAATTCATTTGCAAATTGGATACTATTAATTTAGGCTTAAATAGAGACTGGGAGTGGCTAAGTCATTATGCAAGGTAGCCTGTTTCCTCTTGTTTTTTCCTACCCCCCCCCCCCAGATGTTCTGGTTTAACTTGGATTTAAAGTTGAAGAGTGGTCAGTTTGGATGAGCTATTACCAGCAGGAGAGTGAGTTTGTGTGTGTATGGGGGTGGGGGGGATGTGAGAAAACCTGGATTTGTGCAGGAAATAGCCCAACTTGATTGTCATGCACATTGTGTAAAGAGTTGTCACTTTGGATGGGCTATCACCAGCAGGAGAGTGAATTTGTGTGTGGGGGTGGAGGGTGAGAAAACCTGGATTTGTGCTAGAAATGGCCCACCTGATGATCACTTTAGATAAGCTATTACCAGCAGGACAGTGGGGTGGGAGTAGGTATTGTTTCATATTCTCTGTGTATATATAAAGCCTGCTGCAGTTTCCACGATATGCATCTGAGGAAGTGAGCTGTAGCTCACGAAAGCTTATGCTCTAATAAATTGGTTAGTCTCTAAGGTGCCACAAGTACTCCTTTTCTTTTTGCGAATACAGACTAACACGGCTGTTACTCTGAAACCTGTCCTTAAGTATTGAAGGAGCCTTGTCATGGTTGATAGATTCTGACAATACCTTGTGCCATTAAGTTGTTTGGGCCTTTGTGCCCACCTTGGAACACACATGGCTTTGTGACAATGCTTTGGAAGATCTTAGTCTTCTCTGTCCCTTTGGCCGAAATAAAAGCTGTCACTGCCCCCTTTTTCTGGCTCCCTCAAGATAGGAGAGAGAGATTTCTTTGGAGAGTGACATTCAGGCTGTGTCTACACTACAGCTTATGCTAGCATAATATATGTCACTCAGAGGTGTGAATAAACCACCTCCTTAAGCAACATAAGTTAGGCAGGCATAAATGCTTGTGTGCACAGCGCAACGTTGGAGGGAGAGCTTCTCCCATCAACATAGCTTCTGCTGTTCACAGAGGTGGCTTCTGGTTATAAAATTATATGCACCATTTAACCAGAATGTCTAAATTACTTTTGTAGAACTAGTGCTTCTTCAGAGTGAAGTAAAAGAGCTACTGCAGCTTACTGAAAATTTCCCCCAATATATTACTGATCAGATGGTGTTACAAAAGAGGATGACTCTCAGAAGGTGTGTGTTGTGAGTAGAGAATATTTTAAATATAAAAGACATACTTTGATTCAGTGTGCAAGATCAAGAGTAATATATTTTGTAATGAGGGAAGAATGTAGGCAATTTGATACAAGAAGGGTTTCAAAAATCACTTGAGATTTTTTTTTAATGAAGTGAGTTGCTAGTATGGTTAACTGCATTATCATGTACAGGACATGCTTCTAATTCTGTAACAGAAACTCCTTATCAAAAACATTGTTTTTATATAAACATTGTGAAAAGTTTACCCTTAAATAAGACCCATGTTGAGCTCGTTTCGAAAGTGGGGAATGGGATAAAATCTTACACATACTTGAAATGCCTGAACAGAGGAAAGAGTGTTAGTCAATTTAAAACATTATTTCCTCTTGCATTAGCTGTGTGATATTTTTTACAGTGCTGGTTTTAACATTACATGCATTCGTCATATTACTTCAGCATGGTACTCAATTCCCTAGCCTTTCTTCAAGAACATATAAACATCTCTGATGCCTTAACCATGCACTGACACAGAGATAGTCACATCCTGAGAGATGATACAGGCTAGTCCAGATTACTTATTTTTTTTCAACTCTCAAGGGGGAGTGACTTCTTGTACCAAGTCATGTGCTTCACATAAGGGGATTCTGTCATGTAAGGGGAAAGGGAGGCCAAGTTAGGGGCATACCAGATGTGAAAATAAACATCATTTTTTTCTAAATGAATGGTAATTACTTTTCCAAATTTATACTCCTCCATCAGCCAAACCTTAATACAGAGTAACTGATGCCACAGAGATTAATACAATTATCTACAATCAGAAGTAAAATTTTTTTTTACTGAGCTTTGCCACTTTTGGTTTCCTATTGAATATCCTTGAGACCCCCTCAATGTGCATAGTTGAGTGTGAGAAGATACTTTTTCTTCAGGGTTAGAACCCCTAGAATTCTCTTCTGACAACTGCTGTTTTTTAATCATTGACATGTTCTGGATTAAAATTGCTCCTTTCTAGCCAGGATGTGTTACCAATTTCCCAATGTTGTTGCTTTGGGTGTGACATACCTAGCATAGTGCACTTTTACTTTTGCACATCCAAATTCAGTTTCATAACACAGCAATATTGTGGGCAGTGTTCTGGATTGGAGTAACTTTAAAAAAAAAACTAGAAAATAAAGTGCATTTAACTTGAGCAGTTCATAAGGTTTTTTTTTTTTTTTTTTTTTTAACCCATTAGATTGTCTTAAATATCATGCACTGGTAAACCAATTCTAATATAATGCAACCGGTACATCTGCTACATTGTTATTGAAAACACATTAGTATTCCAATACATGTGCTTCTAACAGCTGATATGCATTGCATCCTGACTTGCATCTGAAAGATGTTTTGTGGCAAAACTTCCTATCACCACCAAGGGAATTGGATTTCTTGAAACTAATCCTCTTATCCAGTTTGTTTTCAATGTATCCATCACATTTACAGTGGAATCAGGATACACAGGTGCCTCAAAGATACTCCCTTTGTTATTGGTAAAGCAGTTTGTTGTTGTGTTAAGTTTTTCAATAGCTATATGTTGAAAAATCAGAACAAAAAATACCTTAAGGTGCCATAAGGTGAAATAGCATCCTTTGTTAAAGTCTATAAGCCTTGAAGGATTTTACCAGTTCCAATGCTGTGTGTCAAAGCCTGATTAAAAATACAAATCAGACCTGGTAATATAGGGAGTGACCATTGCTTGCGGAACCATGGAGGTTCATCACAATTAGGGATATCAAGTGATTAAAAATCCTCGTGATTAATTGTGTGATTAAAAAGATAGAATACTATTTATAGAAATATTTTTGGATGTTTTCCACATTTTCACATATATTGATTTCAATTACAACACAGATTACAAAGTGTACAGTGCTCATTTTATATTTTTATTATAAAATATGCACTGTAAAAATAAATAGTATTTTTCAATTCTCTTAATACACATACTGTAGTGCAGTCTCTTGAAAGAAAGTTGAACTTACAAATGTAGAATTGTGTACAAAAAATAACTGCATTCAAAAGTAAAACAATGTAAAACTTTAGAGCCTACAAATCCACTCAGTCATACTTCTTGTTGAGCCAATCGCTAAGAGAAACAAGTTTGTTTACATTTACAGGAGATAATGCTGCCCACTTCTTGTTTACAATGTCACCTGAAAGTGAGAACAGGCATTCATATGCCACTGTTGTAGACGGCATTGCAAGATATTTGTGTCAGATGCGCTAAAGATTCATATGTCCCTTCATGCTTCAACCATGATTCCAGAGGACACGCATCCATGGTAATGATGGGTTCTGCTCGATAACAGTTCAAACCATTGTAGACCAGTGCATGTTCATTTTCATCCTCTGGGTCAGATGCCACCAGCAGGAGGTTGATTTTCTTTTTTCGGTGGTTTGGGTTCTGTAGTTTCCACATGGGAGTATTACTCTTTTAAGACTTCTGAAAGCATGCTCCATACCCCGTTTCTCTGACTAGTCAGGAAGACTCAATTTAATCATGGATTTCTACATAAAAGTGCATTCTTGTAGATTATAATCTTAATACATATTCTTCACAACTCAGAGATGTAGGTTTCATTTTCAGAAAGTACGCACTATACAATTTTAAAGTGATTTATTATGAAAACTTTTCAGATTAGTTTTACAGCTCTTTCAGAAAATGAATGATTGTTTGGTTATTTCATTTATCAAAGGTAACTGAAGCAGATATTTATGAAGTCACTGGGAGGTGAATTATCTCTCATTCAACAGGTCAATCATTAATTTTTGGAGGATTTTCTTGCCATGCTGTATTAGGAGGAGAACATCACCAGACAGACATTTAAATTGTTTTATTTAACTAAAACAACAATGTTATGTATTCAACAGCAAACATATGCTTATTTTGTTAAAATAGTATATGAGTTTTTGAATGTAGTTAAACATTCAAGTTTTTTAAAATCAGGTTTTTTTTTGTTAATTGTTTTTAACAAATAGTTAAGGTTTGACCCTGGTACTGAGTAGTGAGAATATTTGCAAGAAAATGAGCTCGAGGTAGTGCTTGTCCCATTCGTTTTTTTAATGCTTGTAATTTAACTCTGTCCTTGCATATTTCTCTTTTTAAGATCTCACTCAGTTCCTTCCAAATTTCAACAACGTCAGCAATAAAACAGCTATTTCCCTGCATTTTGTTCGAGGCTACAGAAATAGGCTTCAGGGTACTCAGCATGTGTTCAACATGTCTCTTAAGCCCAAGATTGAGAACTTTGTCTGACGGTGCCATCTATTTTTTCATGATTCTGTTCACAAACTGTCATCAGATTAGGCCAGTTCTTGATATAGTGCCAAAACAGTCCACTCCTGAGTTCCATTGCGTGTCTGGTGGGACAGTTAGCTTGGTTCCTCCCATTTTTTTCAGAGCAGCTGCTGCAAAGTGGTTTATGGAAGAATTTTGCAATTTCAACAACATTAGCCTTTATTTCTGGAACACTGAAGTCTTTGGCTAGGAGGTGCATCAAATGAGCACTGCAACCGTATGTTATTAGCTTGGGACTCTCTTCTAAATAATTTCTTCTCATCCTGGATTTGCAGCATTGTCTGTGACCAAGTTGCGTGCTAGACATTTGAAATTTTTTTTCACAGTTTGTTATAGCTTTTACTGCTACTTCTTGTAAGTGTTCTGCTGTGTGTGCATTTCCTGATGTACCAATTGTTTCTGTAAGGAAGACATTCCCTTCTTCTGTTGTCACACAAGCACATACAACAGGATCATTGTGGACATTGCTCCACCCATCCAGACTCAGGTTAACAGTTTTACCCTCTAGACCTTTTGCATGTTGCTCAATTTCTCTTTCATACACTTTATCGAGTAATTTGCCTGCTTCATCTGCTGTGTTGTGTGGACTGTGTCCTGGTCTTAATGACTGAACCATGTTAATGAAGTGTGGGTTCTCAATCATACACAAAGTTTCCTTCCCCACTCTGAACTCTAGGGTACAGATGTGGGGACCTGCATGAAAGACCCTCTAAGCTTATTCTTACCAGCTTAGATTAAAAACTTCCCCAAGGTATAAACTTTGCCTTGTCTTTGAACCGTATGCTGCCACCACCAAGCATGTTAAACAAAGAACAGGGAAAGATCCCACTTGAAGACGTCTTCCCCCAAAATATCTCCCCAAGCCCTACACCCCCTTTCCTGGGGAAGGCTTGATAAAAATCCTCACCAATTTGTACAGGTGAACACAGACCCAAACCCTTGGATCTTAAGAACAATGAAAAAAATCAATCAGGTTCTTAAAAGAATTTTAATTAAAGAAAAGGTAAAAGAATCACTTCTGTAAAATCAGGATGGTAAATACCTTACGGGGTAATCAAATTCAAAACATAAAGAATCCCTCTAGGCAAAACCTTAAGTTACAAAAAGACACAAAAACAGGAATATACATTCCACCCAGCACAGCTTATTTTACCAGCCATTAAACAAAAGGAAATCTAACGCATTTCTAGCTAGATTACTTACTAACAGAAGTTCTGAGACTGCATTCCTGATCTGTTCCTGGAAAAAGCATCACACAAACAGACAGACCCTTTGTTCCCCCCATCCAGATTTAAAAGTATCTTGTCTCCTCATTGGTCATTTTGGTCAGGTGCCAGCGAGGTTATCTTAGCTTCTTAACCCTTTACAGGTGAAAGGGTTTTGCCTCTGGCCAGGAGGGATTTTATAGCACTGTATACAGACAGGTGGTTACCCTTCCCTTTATTTTTATGACAGTTGCATAAACAAACCAGGCAATTTTTTTAATCAATTGCCTTTTTTTGTAATCTGCTGGTTCTTATCACAAACTTCTCTATGGTTGTTTCTGGATAATGGAGGTGGTTTTTCTTTTTGCTACAGATGATACACTGTGGCTGTGTGACATACATGATGTGACTGAAACACTAACATTGGCAGATAACTCTGAAACTATAGAAAATGATGGTGATCTTGAAAGTGGATAGTCTTCAGAATCCTGTATGTTGAGGATGGATTCTCCTAAACAAAATAAGTCACTGCAGTTATTTAATTATTATTACCATACTGCTCATTTAGTATTACTCATTGCATTCACTGCCAGTACTACTTTAAAGGTGAAATGCGATTAAAACTGTGATTAATTTTTTTGAGTTAATCACATGAGTTAACTGCAATTAATTGACAGCCCTAATCACAATTATTTTTTCCCATGAGTAGGGACCTACCAAATTCATAGTTATGAAAAACACATCACGGACTCTGAAATCTGGTCTTTTGTGTGCTTTTATCCTATACTGTACAGATTTCAGGAGGGAGACCAACATTTCTCAACTTGGATGGTCCTGACCCAAAAGAGTGTTGTAGGAAGGTCACAATGTTGTTTTAGGGGGGTCGTGGTATTGCCACCCTTACTTCTGCACTGCCTTCAGAACTGGGCAGCTGGAGAGTGGCGGCTGTTGGCCAGGCTCCCAGCTCTGAAGGCAGCACCTCACCGGCAGCACAGAAGTAAGGGTGGCAACACCATACCCTGCCTCCCTAACTTCTGCGTTGCTGCTTTCAGAGCTGGGCAGCCGGAGAGTGGCGGCGGCTGACTGAGGGCCCATCTCTGCAGGCAGCAGCGCAGATGTAAGGGTGGCACAACTTCTGGGCTGCAGCTGGCGGCGGCTCTGCCTTCAGAGCTGGGCTCCCAATCAGCAGCTGCTGCTCTCCAGCAGCCCAGCTCTGAAGGCAGCGCCGCCACCAGCAGCAGCACAGAAGTAAGGGGAGCAGTACCACGCCCACTTACAATAACCTTATGACCCCCTACAACTTCTTGTTTTGGGTCAGGACCCCTACAATTACAACACGGTGAAATTTCCGATTTAAATAGCTGAAACTGTGAAATTTTCAATTTAAAAAATCCTATGACCCTAAAATTGACAAAAATGGACCATGAATTTGGTAGGGCCCTACCCATGAGCTTAAATGACTATGGAAATAATAATGTCCCAGTACTTTAATTTGCTCCTTGCTAAGAGGAAAACAGAGGAGGAGGAGGAGGGGTGGAAAAGCCCCAAAACTCACAAAGAGGGAAAGTGGCAGCCCTGGGACCCTGCATTATCATAAGGAGAGAGCAGCAAATGAGTGCTTGCTGTCATCACATGTAAAAGATGAAGCACAGGAAACAAAATTATAAGATCCCATTTGCATACACAGATATTTTTTCCTGGAAATGAGAAAATTTTGTTATATTGGCCTTGTCTATGTAAGAAAGCTGCACTGAATTTACTTAAATAGTAATTTTACCCGGGGTTTAATTAAACTGGTGCAAATCCATATGCCAACACTTATTTCATTTTCAAAATGTCTTTTTTTTCAGTTTATCTTAAACCTATGCTTAATCAATTTAAGTTAAACCAGAATAACCCTGGCTTAACCCAGAGCAAGAGTGTCCATGCAGCCTTTTGCGTCAGTTTAACTAAATCAGTTTAAAGTCACACCTTAACTTAAACCAGTGCATCTTTCTCATGGAGATAAACCCCCTATGTTTGTTTCATCTGCTCATTAAAATCCACACTTCTCTATCCTCTACAATCACTAGCATTTACTATTTGATGTAATTCTCTTTCCTGATAGCGGTGAGAACCTTCTCTTTTCTACCCTAGTACAGAGAAATATATGGAAGCAGCAAAGGGTAGAAAGGAGACTTGCAATGGGTCTGAAGCCCAATTACAAATGGCACAGGATATTGGTAGGTGCCAGTGGATATTTGTGTAAGCAGTGTCAGGATGAGCTCCACCCTGACATCTGGTGGTGAGGTGTGGCAAGTTGTGGAAAAGAACTTCAGGGGCCGATCTCATTTGCATAGGCACACCCACCACGCCTAGAATGAGACCATAGCTGCCCAAATGGTCACTTTGGCTGCTGTGGGATCCCCAGTGTCTCTGTTATTGGGGCAGGAAGAATAAATTGTTATTACCCTGATTATGGGAACTGTGCTTGGAACTGTACGTGGCCTTTTGTTGTGATGGAGGAATTCACCATCAACTAAGTAGCACTCGCTAGGCAAGGGTCATGGGTTCCAAAACTGTGTGAATGGAGAGAGGCTGGGGACAAGTAGTAATACTTGGTGGCATGGGCCCCTTGGTGAGGGCCTTACATGCTAATTGCACTTCCTCCTCTCTCCACTGTGGAATATCAGAGCTAATTTTGATTTCATTAGAAGTCTAGTTATAGGCTGCTGAGCTCACTTTGGGCTGACAGTGCACCAGCACTGGGGCTCCCCTACTACAAGCTGAATTCACCTAAGAGCTGAAATCACTGAGTGTTGTGTTAAGTAGTGGGGGAGCTTGAAGATATATTGTGGAGCAGTTTGCGGGACGGCTGGTGAAGCAGTTCGACGCGGAGCAGTGTGTGGATGGCAGGAACTGCTTGTGGGCCGTGGAGCTGAGTGAAGGAGTTCGTGGGGCAGCTGGCGGAGCGGAGCGCAGCTGAGCGAAGGAGTTTGTGGGGCGGCTGGCGGAGCGGAGCGCCGCTATGGAGCTATGGGGCGGTCAGCTTCAGATCATGTAAGGTGCCTCTTACCCCCGTCCCATTTCCACCCAGGTTGGGAGGTAAAGCTCTGCAGATAAACTTTCGAACTCTGGGGCTGCCTTGACCAGGGACAGAGACTTTTGGGGCATTGGACTTTTGGGACTTTGGGTGATTTGGGGTTGCTGGACTCAAGAACCAAAGGGAAAAGGGCATGCCCCCATTTGCCTGGGGTGGGTTTTTTTTTTTGCTCATGGGTTGTGTTATGAATCCTGTTGGTGGTGTTTCCCCAACATAATGCCACATTGTTTCTCTCTGTTATTAAAAGGCTTTTGCTACACTCAGACTATGTGCTTGCGAGAGGGGAAGTATTGCCTCTTGGAGGCGCCCAGCGGGGGTGGTATATATTTGTCCCAGGTCACTGGGTGGGGTCTCGAGCCGGTTTGCATTGTGTTATTGGAATGGAACCCCTAGATATTGAACCCGGCCCTTGTTGCTGCCAACTCTGACGGGCAGAAGGGTTACATTTGGATATTGGATATTTGTTTTCACAATCCTTTCCAATGATTTTGCCAAGGAAAGAGAGATTAGAGACAGGATGATAGTTGAAAAGAGCTGCTGCAACAATAAGAAAACATGCTTACTTTAGCTCTCCAATTCACCCCAGCCCCTGCAACTAATTGTGTTAATTTACAGATGAATAATGATCTGTTCAACTTCCAGTTTTCATTTGAAAAAACAAAACAAAAAAAGCCTTGGCCATTCCTATGATAATTTGCCAGCTCAACTGACACCTTACAAGTACAATAGTGAAATCCAGCTCAGAGTCCTGGCGTGGACTAATGTTTTAATCAGTGGGATGTATAGCAGGGGTGCTGAAACAGTTTGTATCGTGGGGGTGCTAAGAACCATTGAACCAAACTGTAAACCCTGTATATGATGGAATCCACTTCAAGCCAGGGGGTGCAGCTCCCCTAGTTCCAGCACCTATAATGTATAGTTTATTTTATGAGTTGGGTGAGCAAGTGTCTCAGAAAACTGGGAATAGGCTCTGAAAACAGGGCCAATCTTGTAGTGTGTACTAGTTTTATGGAAAGGGTGTTCTACCTTGTTTTTGTAAAGCATCCAGCTGTAAGCTGTGGACACCTAAAAGAGCCTATTGGCAGTTATAATTTATGACAGGCTGGTTAAACACACGTGTTCCTCAAGGACCACTCCCCATCAAGCTTTTCATTGCTGTGTGCTGCCATTCTATCTTCTCCACAAAGTGTCTAGATGCTGCCTCCTGCTTCTTCACCCTCCCCACTTCCCCTCCTCGCCCCCCCCCCCCCCGCTGTACACTCCCAACAGCCAAAGCTTTCCTATTCACACCTCCCTGGCCCTTCACCAAAATAGTCTCCTGTCTGGTTGCCCACGTTCTTTTCACCTTTCTATAACTGTCTTGGTTTTTCACTTTGAAAATTTGGTCATCCTACTCATGACGCTGTTCCCGTTTACAAAAATTGTTGTGAAAGAAAGAAACATCACCTTTTTAACCTTTACATCTCTTTTTCTCAATGTATTGACATTTTGTTACTTTTGAAGCAGATACTCATGTTATATATGGTATATGCTAAAGATTAGGTACACCAAATTAAGAAATTATTTACAAATTCTGATGTGATAAAGCAAGCTGTTAATATCTCTAAGTAGTTTGTTAGACATGCTGTAGAAACAACTTGATTCTAGCCCCCTTCCCTGAAGCTTGAGCAAATGACGTGCTGCAGGAGCAACTCAGCCAGTTTTGCTTGACCAGATCAGCTGGAGAGTCCTTAATTCTTTAACCTAATGGGCCCTGGGGATTCAGCTATTGTCATGTAAATTGGTCTTCCTGAGTGAGAATGGGCACAGGGGCGGTTGTCTCAGCTGCCCCTGTATTGTGAGTGTCATTCATTTCATGCTCAGTGTCCAAGACCAGAGGATGTTTTGCAAACACTTGTCTTTGTGAGGATTCACTGCTGCTTATCTGGCCTCGTTCAGTGTCACAGTACATCCCTGTGAGTAGTATGCTGCAAACTACTAGGTTTTTGTTTGTACAAGTGTAATAATACAGGTACTGTGGTACTGCTCCTGCCACAAACAGACAAGACGACAGTACTTTTATTTGGATAGCTGAAATACTTTGTTCTTTACCCTTCAGAAGGAACCATTAAAAGAATTAAGAAGTAATTGAACGTATTTTTGTTCTTCAAACAATGGGCCATATTCTCTTCTTAGTTTTTTTCTGGATTTAAATTAGGATAATTGACAGCTGAGTATGGCCCAGTATTTATTTGCAGTATTTTGTAAACATATATTTTTTCATTTTAAAAAAAAAAGGTTTCGACTATATATGCAATTAAGGTGAAATTGTTCTTTCACCACAATGTTGTTGTTGCTGCAAATGTTCTGACAGAAAATAATTTGTATTATAATTTTATACATTTTTATCAGAACGTGTCCTTTGTCTGTTCTACTATCACTGCTATAGAAGGAGATAAGTTTGTTTGCAATGTTGTTGTAGCTGTATTCGTCTCAGAATATGAGAGAGACACGGTGGGTGAGTTAATATCTTTTATTGTCCCCTGCACCAACAGAAGCTGGTCCAACAAGTTTCTGAGCTTCACAGACTTGAGAAAGAGCTCTGTGAAGCTCAAAAGCTTGTTGGTTCAATAAAAGATATTACCTCACCTTGTCTCTGTTATAGCTAAACTTGGCATTAGTTGCTGAGGGCCATCAGACAGAGAATTGAGGCAGGAGTATGTATTCTTACATGAACCAAACAAATGCAAAATTATTTCTGTAAAACAAAGATTATTTCAAAACCCTTTTGATAAAGAGATTCAGTGCTGGTATTTTAAATAATCAGTAGTTAGAAAAATCTTATTTTTGAGGAGGAGGAGGAGTATAAAAAGGATAAGATATTGTGGTTTGAGGGGAAGGAAAAGAAGAGAAAGAAAGACAATATATATATAGTGAATACACAAGCCGTTTCCGTGCATATACTGATTTATTGCTGTCCTAGAATCATAGCCCTAAACATGTGCATGTCTCAGCTGTTGTCTGTGAAAGTTAAATATAAATGTTTTATCTGTTTTTTTTAGTACACGCGGTATATAATGGTGCTCATGAAGGTTAGGAATGGATACAACATAATATAGTGTACAACTTTATTTGGTTAAAGTTTACCTGAAAAGGAGGAATAAAAGGGAGGTGAGTATTTTTTGTATTTCTTAATGATGCAGGAAGTAATCCTGAAAGAGTGTTAATTTCTGCTTGATTTTCACTTTAGAAATGGCTGAAGTATCAGAGCTTGTGTTTCCTGATTTTGCTGGAGATCTCCTGGGAGGAATCAGCATGACTGGAACGGAAATTTAGGGTTTGTCTTCACATATAGCTGCGCAGCTGCACTGCTGTCATGCTTTAGTGAAGATGCTACTATGCTAGGAGAAAAGGAGGACTTGTGGCACCTTAGAGTCTAACAAGTCCTCCTTTTCTTTTTGTGGATACAGACTAACACGGCTGCTACTCTGAAACCTGTTACTATGCTAGGGTGACCAGACAGCAAGTGTGAAAAATCGGGACATAGGGTAAGGGGTAATAGGAGCCTATATAAGAAAGACCCAAAAATCGGGACTGTCCCTATAAAATCAGGACATCTGGCCACCCTATACTACGTTGACCTCCTCCCATCAGCGTAGATAATCCACCTCCCTAAGAGGTGATAACTGTGTCGATGGGAGAAGCTCTTCCATCGACAGAGAGCTGTCTATGTGTGGGGTTTAGGTCGTTCTAATTACTTTGCTCAGTGGTGTGGATTTTTTTCCACACTCCTGAGTGATGTAGTTATGCAGATATAGGTCTGTAGTGTAGGCCTGGCCTTATTCAGTTCTAAACTGAGGGTTTGCAGGGTGAAAGGAGGGATTTGGAACCTTTAGCAAACTGATCCTTCTCCCCAGCAATTAGGTATTTCACCAACAAAACAAACAGGATATGTCTGACTAAATGTTCCTTCCCCTCAACTGCTCAAGTTTCTCTACCTTTGTACTTTTGTGATGGCATAATCTTTCCAGTTCTTTAGTCAGTCATTTAGTCTTCCAGGAAAAGAAGGAAAGACAAAACCTGATCCAAGTTTCTAATTAAAAAAAAAAAAAAAAAGGCAGAACCTCATACAAAACGAAACAAACAGAAAACTTCTTAGGCTTTTTGTATATGCTATATTAAAAAAAAAAAGTAGAAAAAGGTACAGAACAGTTGTTTTTCTTCTGCAGGTCACTTTAACAGTCGTTAACACAAACTTTAATCCAGAATATCTCACTGATTTAAATAATACTATTACAGAAATAATTAATAACAGAGAAATTAAGTAGTATAAGAAAGGGGGGAAGATACATTTTTATCTAGGATTTGAAATGAGTTGGAAAGTTGATGAGGCAGAGAAATGATACAAGACTGTCCTAGATGACAGGAGCAGCAAATGAGACGGCTTTCACGCTAACAGTGATGAGTTTATGTCGAAGGATAGAGAAGAGGCCAGCACTAGATGACATGGTCTGTGAAGCAGGCTGGAGCAAATCCATTGTGGATATTAGGCACAGAGAAAGCAAATATTGAACTAGGTCCTGAAATATAGGGATCCAATTGAGTTGTTTAAGGATGTGGTTGATGGGCTGATGTGCTCATAGCTTTAGTTAGAGCTAGTAATAGTTGGGCAAGCACCGTGAAAGCTTCATCACAGAACTCTGCCAATGCACCTCTTTTCTAACCCAATATATTAATGTTATCTCAGCACTGAGTGTCTCTTGAGAAACTGCCAGTCATACAGAATTGTGCCAACATATATAATTTGGGGCAAATGTTCTGTGAGGATTAGGATGAGACTAATATTTAACCTAATCTGATTTCAACCCAGTTATTCCAAGTAGAAGAGCAAGTGCATTATCCCATCAAACTACCTAGCCCTATTAGTTTTGTTTATTCATAATAAGAGAGTTTAGCAAAAACATATTTCCTCCATCTGCCCTTTCTATTCTGCAGAATGCTGTCTGTATTGTTTCCTATTTTTTATAATCCTCAAATGTCTGGCATAATGAGGAGTTTTTCCACTTTGACAACAAATGGAACATCTGCCATGTAAAATGGTGATCTGTTTTTCTTTTGAGTGGAAAGCTTTAACGTACGCTTCTTCCAGTCTCAGGTTAAGTCCTTGGTAAAATAGACATTGGTGGATGTTTAATTGTTACAGTCTCCTTTCCTGCAACTTTTTCCACCCTCTTCTTTTTAGAAATCAGAATTTTCGTCAGCTATTGGGAGGATTAATTCACAATACTGAGAAAAGAATGCTTAATAGTAAAGTTGAACATGCTAGAAATGACAAATGCACACAGCTAGAAAAAGCAAGCTATTTTCCCAGTAGGTGGGAAGGAGATTAAGTGAGCTGCACATTCACTTTCTGACATTGCTAAGGGAAGCCTCTGATGCACCTCATTGATTTTTTTTGACAAGTGAACATTATTTTTAATTTATAGTTTTTGTTTTGCTTTCACATTTTTTTTTTGAAAGTGTCTTGGGTGTTTGGAATATTTTATTTCAGCAGATTTAATTGTAGTGGTTTTCCTTTTCCGACCTCCCAAAGGTTTTCTGTAGTTGGTTGGCAGTACTTTTGCAGGGAGATTATTATTTTTGTGTGCTGTGGTTTGTACAGTTATGAATTAAAGAGGCAGAGGTGTGTGTGGGTGTGGGTGTTTTGGCAATGGGGCTATGTCTTTAAAATAGCCATTTTAATTAAAGCTCTTAATCCCTGCCATGTTACTTAATCTCTTAAATGAGCCATGTAATTTATTGAATTAGGAACTACAGTTTTAATCTTCCATTGAATACCTTAGAGCACCTTTTGGTTTCTGGCAGCCCCAGTAAAACAGTCCTCTCTTACTCAGAGCATGTGAGCGTTTATGGGAACTCTCCAAGGGCTAGAGCCTAAAGAGCGTAGCGTGTGGGATGCTTTCAGTGCTTGCTTCCAAGTTTCTGGTACACAGAACACGCTACCAAGCATCTAGAAGAATCTGGTGTTGTACCACAGCAACACATTGCAGTGAGGTCAGTTACAATAATAACCCGAAGTGTGTTGTGATGGTTCTCACATCAATGTGACATCAGTAGAAACTAGCCCAACAGAAACAATTTATGCTACTGTTAATACTGTTAATTTTGTCAAGTACTGATGTGCTTCCCACTGTAAAAGACACTAATATAGATCCTGCTCCTGGGAGTTTACAAACTAAGTTAAGTAACAGATACAGATAAGGCAAGATGCACTGGTTGAACTACTTAATGATGATTACAGGCTTATTTTCTGTCTTCCCCCTTTTCAATAAATATCGTGTGTGTGAGGTGTAGTGAGTATGTCAGGCCTGCTGAGATGAGCCACAAATGGGCCTCTGTGTCGCAGTAGTGAATTTAGCCAAAAATATCAATTGATGGGAGGCATCATTACCTACAGATTAGAGAACAGTACTTGGAGGCAGGCAACTCAAATTCTATTCATAACTACCATTGTCTTTCAGTGTAACCTTGGACAAGTTAATTAAACTCTCTTTTGACACTCTTATCTTTATTATTCCATTTTACAGATTGGATAATACTTACCTTTATAAGTGCTTTGAAAACGTCAGGTGAAAAATGTTATATAAATGTAAAGCATCCTTACTAATACAGCCACAAGAATCTTCTACGGTAATCAGACCATGTATAATTTCGATTTAGGACACAAACCCAGACTAATGCAACCAGTGCTCTGTTTAGATTAAGGCGACCTGCCCTCATTGATGGGCTCTCACTCATTTTACTTGCATGGAGTCTTGTTTTCTGTCAAAGTTTCAAAGTCTCTGTTTTTAAAAGTCACTGCCTATGAATGTGGTGCAGCTTCATAGGAAGTGAAGCCAGGAACCTCCAGTGCGTGTTTAATATTCATGGTGTATGCTTTTAAAAAAGCACTGCATGTTTTTAAAGTGGCATCACTGCACATGTAACAACTCATGGCACAGCATTCTGGGCCCCATTTCTACATATCAGCAAGAGTCTGTCTCTCTAAAAGTGAAAAGAAAAGTTTTTTAAAAAAACAGAAGTAGTAGCACCCACACCAGCCCCCTCACTCATGAACTGCCCTGGAGGGAGTATTCAAGGGAATTGTGCCAGTCTAACAAAACTCAAATAAATAAATATTTCATCACCTTTTACTATTATCCTAAGATGAAGAGCTATTCTGTCCATTGTAAAGCATATTTAGCTTTTAAAATGAACACAGGAAAGCTACTTAGGAACTACATGTGATCCAACATCTAGCTTTTTAGAATGGACAGATGAGAGCGTGTTACACTATTCCTCCACATGCTTTTTTGGTTAACAATCCAATTCCATGTCCAATTCAAAATGTGTTTTTTATCTAAAAGCCCATAAATGGCTACAATCACTTTCTCCACCCCTCTCTGAAAGCTTCAGTCAGTGGTGGTTCTATACATCAGTGACTCCCAACCTTTCCGGACTACTGTACCCCTTTCAGGAGTCTGATTTGTCTTGCATACCCCAAAGTTTCACCTCACTTAAAAACTACTTGCTTACAAAATCAGACATAAAAATACAAAAGTGTCACAGCACATTATTACTGAAAAATTTCTAACTTCCTCATTTTTACCATATAATTATAAATCAATTGGAATATAAATATTGTACTTACATTTTAGTGCAAGGGTGCGCAAACTTTTTGGCCCGAGGGCCACATCCAGGTGGGGAAATTGCTTGCAGGGCAGGGGGTTGGGGTGTGGAGGCGGAGTGTGTGTGTGTGGGGGGGGGGGGGCTTCAGGGCAAGGGGTTGGGGCAGAGGAGGGGTGCGGGGTGCATGAGGGGACTCACGGAAGGGGGTTAGGGTGCAGGAGGGGTGTGGAGTGCAGGAGGGGGCTCAGGTCGGGGTTGGGGTGCAGGAGGGGTGTGGGTGCAGGAGGGGGCTTGGGCAAGGGATTGGGGTTCAGGAGGGGTGTGGGGTGCAGGAGGGGGTTCAGGGCAGGGAGTTGGAGTGCAGCAGGGGTGCAAGGTGCAGGCAGGGGGCTTAGGGCAGGGTGTTGGGGGGCAGGGTACAGGAGGGGTTCAGACTCCAGCCCGGTGCCACTTACCTAGGGCAGCTCTGGGGTGGCAGCAGCGCACACTGGGGCCAGGGCAGGCTTCCCTACATGTCTGCCCTGGCCCCACGCCCCGCCACTCCGGGAAGCGGCTGGAACTACGTCCCTGCACAGCCTCTGGGGGAGAGGGGGCACAGGGCTCTGCGTGTTTCCCTCGCCTGTGGGTACCTCCCCCAGAGCTCCCATTGGCCGTGGTAACCTGTTCCTGACCAATGGGATCCGATGCATCCGATGAAGTGAGCTGTAGCTCACGAAAGCTTATGCTCAAATAAATTGGTTAGTGTCTTAAGGTGCCACAAGTACTCCCCAGGGATATGTGTACCCCTGGCTGAGAACCACTACTATAGATAAAGGAGCCCAAATCTGAACTCATGGGTATTGGGGCCTGGGTTTGCCTGATATTCCTCTGCCAAGAAATTCACTGCCATCACAGACCATGCTGAGCCTTGATTCTTGCAGCCTTGGCAAATGAGCTCTAAAATGCCCATGGCCATGTTAGTGACCATTTAGATGTAACTTTTTAAACTAGCTTTAATCCAAAGAGGAAGAGAAGAAAGTTTGGTTCTTTTCAAAAAGGATTTTACATTCTTCTAAATTTGGTCAGTGACATGGAGGCCTTATGGTGATGAGCACCCTATAAATGCTTATTAATAATAATTAATGAGTATTGTGTCTTCAGCATCATAAATTAAAAGTGAAACCCAATCTGAGCTCCAAAATTAGATCTAGGGAAAACTACCTTCCCAATTACATGACCTGCTACTTAGAATTGTCTCGGTGGAGTTTAGATTTAACTCCATTTAACTTCCATGGCAGAATGAAAGGGTAACGTGTCTGCTCCAGAGTTGTCGTCATCTGAATACAGGAAACATTTTTAAACAGTCATGTCTATTTTTTTGTCCTGCTTTCCACCTCATTACTTAAGAAAGGCCAGATGGACAAAGATTAATTTATTTGCCTATTTGCCATGGTTTTTGATGAACAGTTTTGTTTTGGTCATTTGTTTCACAGTGATTAAAAGACAAGACTAAATAACTTTAGATCAGTGATGGTTTTGACAACAAAAATCGTTCAAAGTGGAGCACTAGATCTTTTGTTATAGAACAACTATATTTTTGTTCTGCTTACATAAAAAGGACATAAATTATGATGTTTTACTGTAAAAACAAGAGGTACTCTCCTAGTGTTCTGCTTTATTTTTACTGGCAATTATATAAAAAGAAATTTGACAAAACAGCTACAATCACTAAACATTGCACCATACTACCAATATACTTACAATCATATGAACCTGCAACGGAGCTCTGTTTTAGCTCTTTCATAGTACTCTATCTTGAAATAGTTGAGCTAATACCAAAAAGCACATTCTGTTTTTGTTACAGCCATATCTCCCATTCAAGCACATTTGGAACATAGGTACATGAGGAATTTGGAATATAATATTAGATTTTAACGTACGTATAACAGACTCAGATGCATCCGATGAAGTGAGCTGTAGCTCATGAAAGCTTATGCTCAAATTGGTTAGTCTCTAAGGTGCCACAAGTACTCCTTTTCTTTTTGCGAATACAGATTAACACAGCTGTTACTCTGAGACTCAGATGAAATCACAAATTAAAACAAATTTCCTTCCATTTCTAGCTCTCATATATTAGTAGCTATACAAGAATTTGATTCTACTTTGTCCCTGGTGTGTGTGTGTGTATGTATGTTGCAAATTTTATATATATATCAGATGCTGTGATAAACTACAACAGTCTCAATGAGATAAGGAACCTATTATGTCACCTGAACAATAAAAAATAGGTTTAATTCCTTATCTCATTGAGACTGTTGTACTTTATCACAGCATCTGATGAGATAAAGAATTTGCTGCTATTGTTTAATTAAATGCTTGAGGATGTGAATGAATATTTCAAGTTGTTTTTGTTTCTCCTGGTTTGTAGCCAACAAAGTCTTCTGGATGAACAAAGCCCTCTAGACTACCTGTTATGTAGATTAATTGATAGCTTTCAGTTTATATTAGTTCTGTTTATTCTGCTTGAGTGCTAGTTCAAAGCCCTTATCTTGCAAAATGAAGAGAGTCAAAAATATATAAAGCAAACATATTCCAGCTCATTAGGTGGGTTTTAGACAAGTAGATTTTTTCTTTTTGAGAACATTGTATAACATGAAAGGATTGGAGTTGAAATGACAGAAGTTGAGGTTTGAAGTTTGTCTTTGAGCTACTCCATTGTACCTTGATTATGCAGGAGGTCTCAGAGTAACAGCCCATCACCTGGATCATTGAGAAACAAGACTAAAGAAAGTACTAGGAAATATTGTAGGGAACAATTCTGATAGAATAGCTCTCTTCCATCTCCTGTTTCTTTGATTCCTTTAAAATGCATGCTACTATAAGCATGCATTGTGGGTGGAATTTCACACTTAACTGAATTTCTTGTCTCTATCTTTTAGAAGTCTAGTAGTATAGTGGCATGTTGAGTGTCTTACAGATTTAACAGCATATGTCTTATCATTTCTAGAGGCTTAGTTGGCCATAAATTTGAAGAGTGACTTTTCTCAGGGGAGTGTTTTCTATATCTTTATAATTTGTCCAATATTTTAATATAATTCTCTTAACTGCATGCACTCTGTGATTGTCAGTAAACATTATGTCCCATGCTAAGATTCTGAAATTTTAGGAGTTCTTGTCCATTTTAAAATTCTTTTCAGGTGTCAAGTACAAGTCTCCTTATCACCAGCAGAACCCCAAGGAGGGATTGATTTAATCAGTTGATCGAAATGTCTTCCTTTACTTTGTGACAGCCTATGGCCCAAATCCTGCTCCCTTCCGCAGGCATGTACTGCCCAAAAGGCAGTGGAAAGGGTGTGCAGGATGCCAGGATACTACACAGCGGGATCTGAAGCCCCGCTATGCCTCACAACTGTGCTCCACAGGGAACCCATCCACATGAGTGCAGGGAGGGATTTTGGAGAGGGGCAGGGTAGGTGTACTGATATGACCAACAGATTATATGCACTTACATAGATGTATTAGCTGGCACATGTAGCCACATGGTATACTTAGACCGTCACTGACAGGGGTTTGTCTAATCTCTTCTTAAAAAATTCTAGTGATTTGGATTCCAGAACTTTCTTCAGTAGCCAATTCCAGCGCTTAACTATCCTTATTGCTAGAAAGTTTTTCCTAATATGTAACCTAAATCTCCCTTGCTGTACATTAAGCCCATTACTTCTTGTCCTGCCTTCAGTGAACACAGAGAACAATTGATCACCATCCTTTTTATAGCAGCCTTTAATATAATTGAAGACTGTTACCAGATTCCCGCTCGGTCTTCTTTTCTCAACACTAAACATGCCCAGTTTTTTAACTTTTCCTCATAGGCTATGTTTTCTAACCCTTTATCGTTTTTGTGGCTCTCTTGTAGGCTCACTGATTTCTCCACATCTTTCTTAGAGTGGTGCGCACAACTGGATACAGAACTCCAGCTTAGGTGTCACCAGTGTTGAATTGAGAAGAACCATTATCTCCCATATCTGGCACATGATGCTCCTGTTAATACACCCCGGAATGATATTGTCTTTATTGAGTTTCATCTTGTTGATTTCAGACCAAGTCTCCAATTTATCAAGATCATTTTGAATTTTAATCCTGTCCTCCAAAGTGCTTGCAACCACTTCCAAGGTGCCTATGTTTATACAGTGTCCAGGACAATTGGGCCCTGATCTTGACTGGATCCCTGGGCTCTACTATAATATACGTAGTAGTAGTAGAAGTATTAAAAGAGGGCTGTATCCCTCACTTTTAGCACACAGTGGTTTTAAACCTCATCTGAAAATACTCCATAGGAGTTTGATGCTTCAGCCTTTGCAGGCTGTGAAGTCACCATTGGTAGTTTAATTATTTTGTATGCATTTAAAGGAGGACAGTGAATCTACTATTAAAGAATTAACAGATACCGTTTTTAGACTTGAAGGTTCAGTATATATGTCAGGGCCCCGCATATATGTCAGGGCCCCGCTCAGGAAATCTAAAGCTGAATGGAATTTAGAAGCTCTTGATATTGCAATTACTTTATTCTCCAGGCTAGAATTCAAGGGTATTGACATTGTAACAGAAGACTGACACTTTTGGCTTAGCTCTTTTTGTAATGATGAAGCTTTCTGTAATAGCTCCCACACAGAATGTAGTGGTGGAATGATTGTGACTGACCCATTAAAAATTAAGGCCAGATTTGGTGACTTTTATGAACAGTTATATTGTTCCAGGTCTGGAGACTTAGCGGTTGTGAAAGGGCATCCTTTCTGAGAGGCAACAACATGTCTGAGCTCTTTGTTCAGGGTTATCTAGCTATGGAATGGAATTTCAGCAGTCCTTAACATGACAAATTTCCCCTCCCCTAAAATATGCTTGCTCCAAAATATCTCTGGTATACTAAAAGATTTTCTCAAGTGTAAATTTATTCATATATCCTTTTTGATGGCAAAACATGTTATTGAAGTTCAATATTATTGAAGTAAAAATACCTTCCCCTGAGTTGACATTGGGTTACTTCACTGCTCATCCAAGTTGGAAAAACCTGTTAGCATTCCTAAGACTATGCTACAGACTTTGATTGTTTTTGGGCTTCCTTACCGCCTTATAATAATCTTCAGCATACAAAGACTTATTCTCATTCAGGGACCTTTCCTGATCTAGTTAAATACTGTATTTCTTAATTGTATTTTTGAAAATGGACTTATCACATTTGTCACTGGGCACAGTGGTCAATGAATGTCAATTGGCTATGGACAGACTCAGCTTAAAGTTACTTGATCTTTAGTTGGGTTCTCTGAGAACATGCTTCTTTGCCACGTGCATGTTCATCTTCTGTATCTTGTTTGAAGGGCTAAACCCAGTGTAGGTCCCATGAGTACTGAGTCATGTTCCTTTTATTGAGATGATAGGGTAGATATGGTAGAACCTCATATTATCTTTAAAATGAAAATTAACCTACCAAGTTGTAGGGCTAAATTAATTTCTTTAATTCAGTTCCAAGTACAAACAAGGCTAATAGCTCTGTTTTGTCCTTAATGGTGTAAAAAAGCCCATTAAATTATTCATGGTGCATATATTATGCATTATTAAACAATTTTTTTGACAGAATCACTTTAAGAAAACCTCTAACATTTTTTTGTTAAGAGTAAGGTTAGTTATGATTGGAAACCTACATTTTGTTGTACATTCTAGTTCTGAATAAAGGACCTGGTTTCTTAACTGAGCACTACCTATCTATACAGCCATGAATCAGCAAAACACTGACTGGCTACGGTGTACTAGAGTGCTTAGTGGAGAATGGCACATTTAATCAGTATAGTTTTATTCTGTGTACTGTATAACAGTGTATATTTTTAAAACAAGCAGAAGATTTGTTCTGATTGTTATCAAACAATAGACTGAAGTCTTCTAAATGGCCACATTTTTTCCCCTCCTACTCTATGAAAACATACACATCCAACTAGAAAGCTAAATCAATAGAGACCTGATCCCTCATTTGCATGCAAAAGGGAAACCCCTGTCTTTCAGATAGAGTTCAGGAACCAGTCAATATCTCACTTTCTTTGAACTACTTAAGCTTGCTTAAACATTCTTTAGAAATAAATCTCTTTTGAAGATTTCTGTAGCTGAAGACCCCCAAACCAAAAAACTGCATGGGTTGTATAAGAGCCTCAATTTTTCAGTCACACATACGCATTTTTTAAAAATGAACATCCATTATTGTGTATCATGGAAATATATATTCAGAACATGGGTAATTTAAAAGGACATTGTCAGATGTTTTCGATTTGCTTTAATTTTGTTCCATTTTTTTCTGAAAGCCCACAGAGAGGCTTGAAGATTTGTTTTAGCTACTGAATTTTGCCTTTAACTTTTGACAATTTTACCTTTCCTCCTGCCAGTATTTCTCCTGGAGCCAATGCTAATATTCCTTTTTTTTCATTTCACAATAATTTCAATATATGTAGCCGTCTATATACCAAATTAGTCTGATTTCTTAACCATCACTGATAATGACAGCAGAGTCTGGGAATAGTACCTGCTGGTTATTGCTAGAAGAGAGGGACAGGAACAGAAAATATCCTTATTTTGTGAATCTTCCCAAGAAAGTGGCAATTAAAAAAAAAAAAAGGGTCAAGTGGCAGTTGTGAGCCTTTCTTCCCTTCTATTCTCTAGAACTACTGGTCTAATGCTGGCAGTGTACTGTGCAAGTTTCCATGCACAGGCTCTACCAATGCACATTCCTACTGATCTGCAGAGAGAAAAACACATGCGTCCATTGCAGGCTTGCGTGTCTCAAATAAAGGCTGCAAATTATGTCAGTGATGGTTTTGAGATGTGAACCAATTGTGATTAGGAGGAAACCAACAAACTCATTTTCACAAGGCACCTAAAGTCAATGTTTGAACCTGATATTAGAAAGGGACATTTGACTGCATTAACCTTATTGTTTTAAGCCATGTCTAGACTAGGAAAATAAGTTATGTTATAAAATGTGTTAGCTAACACATTTAACTAACATGATTTTAAATAGGACTTTGCACCTGGTGTAGACAGAGCAAGTCATGTTTGAAAACGTGTGGGCTGGCATGATAACCAAAGAAACATTTCCCCTCAATTCCGTTTGATTCCAGTGTGCTGGGAAGAGAAAGAGCAGTCAAACTGAGTCACCAAATTGTTAATACCCCATAATCTTGTGGGGTCAGGTCAGGAAGATACTTGGCTACTTGTTGCTGTGTTGTTTGAATGACTTTCTGAACCTCTTGTCCACAAAACTCCCCATAATTTTGAGAGAGACATAAGGAAGTGAATTTCAAAGGCTATCAATTTTGTTATCGAAAGAGGTTTTTCCATTTTAACTGATGTAGAGAGCACCTCACTACATCATACTAACATATAACCTTTATCTCCCCTGCCCTCTTTTTGGGGTCTTTTTATGGTGGAGGTACATATGTCTCTCTGAAACCTCTAGCTAAAATGTAAAGGTAGCCAGCTGTGTCAACACTGTTATCACTAAGATTTTAAGTACACAAGTAGGGGGGGGAAAAAAACCCCAAATAAATCCAAGTTTTCTACAATAACCATAACTTGGAACCCTATTGTGTATGTACTTCTTTTCTAGTGTCATATATGGGTTTAAATCCTATGCTTTTTAGTATATGTGCCGTGTGGATGTTCTTTTGGAAACTCTAACTTTGAATGACCTAACTTTTATGTGTTTAAAACTTCTCACATAGGTGTGTTTTGTGGGTTTTTATTTTTTTTGAAAGGATTAAAGAAGTTAAGGAAATGAAGATAAGGAGGCTTGCTAGATCTCATATAAACACAGGAATCAAGAGAACAGTCGCTCTTTTTTTTAAAGTTTGTGCATTCGAGAGTTATACCCAAGGCAAGAGAACCCTTACATCCTAAAGAGCACATACACATTTTTTTGAGGCCTTTTGGATCCAGCAGAAAAGGACACAGGTTTATCTGGGCTCCTCCAGATGCCACATTATAAATGGGGGAGGTTCCTGAAGAATTGTACTGAGGAGATCCAAGCAGGGTCCTAGGGATTAATAACTTTGCAGATACTGTACTCCCATACACGCCCACACCCATCAGATATGTCTTCATTCCCATAAGCCATGCCTCATGGTCTACACCAGTGGTTCTTAACCAGGGGTTCAGGGCCCCCTGGGGGGATGCGAACAGGTTTCAGGGGGTCTGCCAAGCAGGTCCAATGTTAGACTTGCGGGGGCCCAGGGCAGAAAGCCGGAGTCCCACTGCATGGGGCTGAAGCCCAGGGCTCTGAGCCCCGCCACCTGGGACTGAAGCAGAAGCCTGAGCAGCTTAGCTTCACGGTGCCTCCTGTGGCATGCGGCCCTGGACAATTGCCCCTTAATGCCGGTCCTGGTGTTTATATGCAGAAAACCAGTTATTGTGGCACAAGTGGGCCATGGAGTTTTTATAGCATGTTTTGGGAGGACCTCAGAAAGAAAAAGGTTGAGAATCCCTGGTCTACACTGGTACCTGTGCTGGGGAGGGCTATATGGCTATGTACACTGCACACTGCCAAAAAAGCATGCAATGTAGACATACATTAAGGTTATGTCCCCCTTTGGAGACTGTACTGGATAGCTATGTTGGCATAGCCCCCCTAATGTAGACTAAGTGTACGATGACATAAGGGTTTTTTCCATTAGTATAGGAACACCACCTCCCCAAACAATGTAGCTATGTCAACGGAAGCACTCTTTCGTCAGCATAGCTGTGTCTACACTGTCAGTTATGTCGACACAGCTGTGTTAGTCAGAGGTGTGGTTTTTTTCACGCCCATGGCCTTGATGTAGCTACGCTAATATATCTTTCAAGTGTAGACCATGCCTAAACTACCATCTTGCTTCACTATATGTTCCCTCAGAAGAGCAAGGTTTAGGCACATCAGCTGGGTAGTGTGTAGAATATTCTGTGGCTAGATGGAGGATCTCAGGTACATAAAAATTGCTGATTTTTTTTTAAAATTAAAACTGGATTTTTATTTAAATTACAGGTTTATTTTTTAAAATACACCTATTTAAAATTAATTTGAAATTGACAACCTTTGAGACCTAAACTTCTTATAATCTATTAAAATTTAATTTAATACAAAAAATATTAAACAGTATATGTCTGCTGCCAGGTTTTAAAAACAGTCAAACCATTGAACTGCTTGAAGTCACTGGCTAAGCTCCTGAAATCTGAGTTTCTTGAAGAGCTAAACCAGTGTTTGACAGCAATAGTCTTCTGCAGGTGCAGAGAATATTTTCTTTGTTACAGCTTCTTCAACTAGATCAGGGGTTCTCAAACTTCATTGCATCATGACCCCCTTCTGATAACAAAAATTACTACACGACCCCAGTAGGCAAGACCGAAGCCTGAGCCCACCCAAGCCCCGCTACCCCGGGCTGGGGGCCAAATCCTGAGTCCCACTGCCCCAGGGGTCCCAAAGCCCAAGGGCTTCAGCCCCAGGTGTGGGGCCCTGTAACTTGAGCCCCACCACCCAGGCCTGAAGCCCTCAGGCTTTGACTTTGGCCCCGGGCAGTGGGCTCGGGTTTTGACCACTGGTGGTGGAGCTAGGCCTTTGGCTTCAGCTCCGGGCCCCAAGAAATCTAATGGAAGCCTTGGTGACCCCATTAAAACAGAGTTGCGACCCACTTTGGTGTCCTGACCCACAGTTTGAGAACCACTGAACTAGATGAGTTCAATTACTAGTTCATTCAAAATTAAGAAACCAGTTGGAATTCGTAAAAGCAGGAAAGCTTTTTTCCTTTTCCAATTTATTAATAAAAACTAGGTGTTAGAGGATGAGATCTACTAGTTTTAAAATCTTCAAGGATATGGAGATGAGAAACAATCAGTTCAACTGACTAACTACTGATAACATTTCCTTTGTTTAATAAATGCAAAGCATGTTTTAATTAACGTTTTTGTCATGGATCCAGCACATTTAAGGTAGTTTTTTAACAATAAATATAATGCTGTATTTATACATTTTATTGAATTTGAATTTCCATCCAAATATAGCTTCATACAAGTCAAGCAAAAATTAATCATCATTCAGTAAAATATTAAGCTACATAATTGCTTAGATAACTGTGTACAGATACAGAGTATTGTCCTGATTAGCAAAAAGAAGCACCAAATTTAGCGTAAAGCATATGTTTATTGCAAATCAACGTTTTAATTGTTACCAAGAAATCAACTTCTCCTTAGGAAAACTACTAAAAAACACAAATTAGATTTAAATCAAAAGCTTGCTAATTTAAATTGTGATTTCAACAGCTTTGATTTAAATCAATCCATCGTGGAGGAGTTCACTTTACTTTTCATTGTAATTAGTCGTGCTCACGAATGGAGCTAGACTTTCACGTCAGAAATGTATAAACAAAACATTAGTAACTGGTAAGACCTGCCCAATCCACTTGAGGGAAAGCAGCTATGCTGTCTCCCCATATTGCATGTCACTGCTTCAGTTTCGGATACCCACAACCAGTACAGGGGGTGCACTTTTTTTTTTTTTTTTTTTTTTGGTGCAATGGGATGGGAACAGATAGCAAAGCATCAAAATACCTGCAAGCAATCAGGTTGCACTGCAGATATTTGGACTACAACACACGTATTGTTAAGAATGTTTGGACTTTTTGTGTGTTATCACTTTCCCTGTTAGAAGAAGTGATAATGTGATTCACAGTATAGCAAACCACAAACTCTGACCATTTAAAAACCACCAAGTAAAAACCCCAAGATGAGGATTTTTGTGGCTCTCCGAATAGATTGGCTTCACTAACAATGCTGTCTCTTCTGAAAAGTTCAGAAAATATGCAGCCTTCACATTGCATTGTGCTTTTTCGTTACTGGGGAGCATACAGATAAACTTTCCTCTCGGAGGTGGTTTTCTAAGCTGTGTTTATGTTGGCAAGTCAGATGTTAAAGATGCAATAAACATTAATATTGTGGAGTTAGGCAGGGGTGCTGAGAGCCATTGAACCAAATTGTAAACCCTGTATATGATGGGAACCACTTGAAGCCAGGGGTTGCTGCAGCACCTCCAGCACACCTAGTTCCAGCACTTAAGGAGTTAAGAGATTAAAAACTGCCTGAGTTGCAGAACCATATCTACATTTTCCAGGCTTATCAGTCTTTTTATTTTATTTGCACATAATATTGATTGCCATCAGTTATATTCTGAGATTGAGGGGCAGAGCTTTATTTATATTACAAATAAAATACACAAATATTTTGCATTCAATTACATGGAAGTGATGACAAGAATATATTATCTAACCCATTGCAATACAAATGAATGGTTCTCGTCCCACATAGCATAATCATCCTATTAAAATAAATGTTTTGTTCTATGTACAGTAAAGAGTGATGTTAGCTAGAGCTGAATGTTTAAAACATGAATTATTTAAACATTTTGTATATGTATTCTGTGTCTACAGTGTGCATATAATTTTATAAATCTATTAAATGTAAAATGAAATCCATTGCCTAGTGCTCAGCACTATGAAGATCAGGCTTTTTATTACTCTTTTAGGATCACACTGTCTTTAAATTTAAATTAATTGGGCCAAATCCCACTCCTATTTTAGTAAGTGATGAAGCACTTTTAAATTGATTCGTATGTGCATTACAACTCGAGTAATTAAACAGTATTTATGGACACCAAGAAGATAGATTTTACATTAAAATATTTATATTCATTGCCAGCTTACATCCTTATTTTATTTTCTGAATCACAGAACAGAAAGAAAGCAGGTACTGAACTGTGCAATGTGTTTTGTGGAATGTACTCAGAACAGTAATAGTGTTTAGCCATCCTACAGATATGGCTATTTATTGAGTCAGTCACTCAAACCTCAGTGTGATAGCAGCAAAAAGTGCTTATTCCTCTGAAATCATTTTGCATATTTGTATCCACATTTTTTCTCTTAATATCTAATGGGAAGTTATTTTTAGTGGAAAGGTCTATCTTGTTCCATTAGCTAGGAGTTTGGTACACATCAGATATTTCCTGTATTTGAAATGCCCTGTAGGCTAGGGCACTGACTCAATGATGTGCATATTTATTTACATAGGCATGAATTACAGTCCCTGCAATAAAGGCAGAAATGTGAACTTACATGGGGTGACAAAGGCAAGTTTCTAATACTCATGTGTAGCCTTTTTTCCCCTGGGAAAAAAAATCTGTTTTCACCATTCATGCTAAGTGGTCTGAAGCTAGTGTTGGCAAGCACCCAATGCTGATGTCTGACTAGTGGCCTGCACCTGCTCCAGCTACTGCCAATCAGCAGGGGTTATTTTGTGTAGATGGAGAAATCTCTGTAATGAGCTCAGACACATGCATAGAGAAGGAGAACTAGGGAAACGTGGAAGGAACAGAACAAAAGTAAACAGCCCTGTGCGTTGGTCATTAGGAGGTCCATAAATCCCATCTCACATGCATAGCATTGTGCAGATGTATCTCTAGTTTTATTGAAATGAAATTCTTAAAAATCAGACATATCAAAGGAGGCAGAAAGAAGAGAGGCAATCAAAGTTGAAGCCAGCACAGCACCATTATCTCATGCGTAGCCACTGTACCATATGGCCCTCCATTTAGATCACTGTTGTGGTCTGGTAAATCATATTTCCAAAGCACAGCAAGGGCACTTATCCTTAAGTGCTAAATCCAAGGCAAGTTTTTACTTGGCAGCTATTTTTTTGTTGTTTGAACCCAAATGCTTGAAAATTTGCTTAACTTCTGAAGAATACTGAATTTTCATGTTCTATCTCAAAGAGCCTGACAGAATTTTATCAAACTGCCCGAAAAATGTACTGCTTGACTAAGAATAACCACAGGAAAGTGCAATCCCCTATCCCACCGGAGAAAATTAAAGCAACATTCCAATATAAAATACCTAACTGTAACTCGGCCCATTTGCACCTATCAAATTTGGGGACATTTCGTGTGCATTTCCTGATGCATAGGCATTAAAAAAACCTTTTTTTATTGTTACATGCAATAAACTAAATATATTATTTAATTGCTTGGCCTGGATTGTAATGACTGGCAAATATTTTAACCAGTAGACCGAAATGTCTGATTTTTGCCAATATTTCAGAAATGATTTCACTATACCAACATGTTGTCTGACTAAATGTTATTTTGTATAACTTTTATTAAAAAAACAAAAACAAAAATCCCCCAAATACCTTAGTGAATCAAAACAGATATTTGGTAACAATGCACAGGAGGGATTGTTTTTCTTCACTCTTCCATGATGGAAGAACATGATTTTGACTTGAAATACATCTTTTTGTGGACTAAGCTGGTTCTGTGCATGTTAATCATGTCTGGAAATGTCTCAGTGCTCATTTATTTTCAGACCTTATTAATATCTCCCAATGTTAAGCCCTAAAGAAATGGGGAGCATCTGAATAGGGAATTTCATAGAGGTGTCAAATAATTCATGTATCATTTAGATGACATTATGTGGCATAAATCTTTGTGAAATGAAATGTTAAGATTTCTCAGAAGGCCCTGGGAAACCAAACAGTATTTGACTCACAACTGAAAACTCATAAAGTCAAGACAGCAGTGAATGCTACATGATGTACATATCAAAATGGTTTCACTTATGCCTTTAAAAAGACAGCGATTAAAACATTTCTTCTGTCTGCTTCCTTACGTCATACCAAATATGATTCTAGCATTTTTGAGTGCTTCATATTTCAGGTCAGTTTTTAATACATTGGATATCCCACTGTTTGAGCAGCTTGAGGTCTGCCCTGCCATCCCCAGCCCTGGCTCACCCCCAACATCTGCATCCTCCACACCTGCTCTAGTTCTGCAGTGTCTCTGGCAGAAATTCCATGACCAGCCTGATTTCCTCCATTACAAATTTCTCTCCTCCTTCAGTTCTGCCATCTTCCTAGCTGAACAACTCAACTTCTCCAACTTAATTGTATCACGTGACCTCAATCCCAGCTGCCTTTTTGCCACCTTTGTCTCCTCACTCCTCAAACTCTCCCCACCTCCTGCCTCTACTTCTCTCTCCACACAGGATTGCCCCGATTTCTTCCAAGAGAAAATGGACAGAATACAATGTGACCTTCCTCCTCCCCTCGGTTGCCTTCTTTTCTCCCTTTCCCACTGACAACTCTCTCCTCCAGCACAGACACAGAAGTTTCTCATCTGCCCTTCTCTAACTCCGCCACTTGCCCCAGTGACCCCATCCCATTTCCTGATCTTTCTTGCGCTCACTCACATCCCCTCCCTTACTCTTGTCCTTAACTGCTCACTCTCTTTTGGCTCTTTCCCCTCACAATACAATCATGCTTTGCTCTCTCCCATTTGAAAAAAACCCAACCCTGGATCCCTCTTGCCTCTCCAATTACTTCACCATCTCCCTTCCATCTCTAAGCTCATTGAATGTGCTGTTTACAATTGTTGTCTGGAACGCCTCCCCTCTGGTTCCATTGCAGACCCTGCAGTCTGGCTTCTGCCACTGAAACTGCTCTTGCCAAAGTCTCTAATGATCTCTTTCTGGCCAAAGCTCAACCCCTGCTCCGCCCCAGGCCCCACCCCCAAGCCTCGGCCCCGCCTCTTCCTGCCCCTGCCCTGTCTCTTCCCCACCTCTTCTGCTTCCGCTCCTCCCCCGCCCCCCCAACACGTTCTGCACACCACTGAACAGCTGATCGTGGCAGCCGGGAGCGCTGGGAGGGAGGGGTAGGAGCGGATTGGTGGGGCCTGCCGGTGGGAGGGAGAGCTGGGGGGTAAGGGGAGGAGCTGATCCGTGAGGCTGCTGGTGGGTGGGCTGAGCACCCACTATTTTTTTTCCATGGGTGCTCCAGCCCCAGAGCACACACGGAGTCGGTGCCTATGCCACTGACCACAATTATCTTCTTGAAATAATGTCTTCCTTTGGCTTCTGTGACTCTCCTCTCCTGGTTCTCCTCTTACCTCTCTGATCACCCATTTAGCATGTCCTTCAGAGAATCTTCCTCCCCATCTTCCCCTTTCAACTTTGTGTGGGGGTTCCACAGGGCTCTGTCCTTTGTCCCCTCTCTTCTCCTTTTGCACCTGAGGTTATCTCCTCTACAAACACAAATTCAACAACCGTCTCTATGTTGATGACACTCAGCTCTACCTCTGTACTCCAGACCTGTCTCCTCCTGTCCAAACTAAAATTTCAACCTGTCTCTATGGCATCTCCTCACTTACGTGTAGCCATAAGCTCATGCTTGTCACAGCTAAAACAGTGGTCTTAATCTTTGCGCCGTAAGCTTTCCCCTTTTGTGGTCATGTGGATGAAACCACCGTCCTGCCTGTTACTCAGTCTGTAATATGGGCATCATCTTTGTCTCAGACCTCTCTAGGTCCGCAAATCCCGGTTATGTCTATATCTTGCCAATTCTATTTTGCATAATATCTTTAAGATAAGGCCTTTCCTATCTGTCCACATAGCTAAAACTCTTGTCCAAGCTCTTATCAAACATCTGGATTACTGCAATATCCTTTTCTTTGGCCTTGACAAACCTTGGTAGTCTAGCCCTTCTCATATCTATTCAGAATGCTGCTGCAAAGATAATTTCCTAGCTTGTCACTTTGACCATATATCATCTGTCTCTTTGTATCCCCCCACTGGCCCTGCCTTCTTTATTGCATCAAACATAAGCTATTTGTCTTCGCTTTCAAGGCTCTTCACAGCCTGTTCCCACCTACCTATCATCTCTCATTCACTATTAAGATGTTAGTTTCTAAGGTGCCACAAATATGCCTTTTCTTTTTATTAAGATGTTGACTGCTGCCTCCTATCAGCCCAGCCTCCATCATCTACTTGTTAAATTTTCAAACAAGCAACTTCATGCTTTCTCCTATGCTACCCCTCACACTTGGGAGGAGCTCCCTGTAGACATCCACAAAACTGATACATTATCTTCCTTAAAACTCTCCTTTTCCATGATGCCTACAAAAACTTGACAACAGTTAGGCCACTGGTGTATTGAGCCTACTGCCTGTCCTACTGAGCAATGTTGCCTTATTGTTTCCTTGTACTCCCTCATCTATCTATTGGTCTATAGCCCTCTCTTGTTTCTTGTTTAGTACTTTGACTGTAAACTCTTTGTGGTCAGGACCATCTTTTTGTTCTGTTTGTCCAGTGCCTAACACAGTGGAATTCTGATTATCGACGAGGAGATCATAAGCCCTACCACAATATAAATAATAATAATATTAATAATTAATAAATAAAGTCAAGGTATTTTGGTAATGACAACATAATTAATTTAAATTGTGTGAATGTGCAATTTTTTTAAAGTTATCTTTCAAATGCCTTTTTTTTTTTTTTAACTCTGGCTGAATTAGGTAGTCTCTGTATCAATAATAATGATGTGTTTACTTATTTGGGAGTCTTGTAATTTTGCCCTATGGACTACAATCATATACTTTTCTGATCCTTATGTTCTTTCAGTTTTCCCTAATGTTAGTGACCTCACAGTCCCTATATAAAGTGAAGCAGACAAAATTGTTCATATTTTGTGGTGGGAATTTGTCCTTGGATTTATTCATAACGTTGCAATTCTGTTCACTGCAGTGATTTGGAGTTGGTGTCAAAGCAGAGAATGATGGAGTCAATGGGGCAGTGCAAAGGGGTGAGGAATCCAAAGATTACAGAGGAGAAATTAGACTGAAGCATCTGAAAATATTGGGATGAAAAAAGCTCAAGGTGGGCCAGAAATCACTAGTTTAAAACTAGCTTAAAATATTTTTCATTTTTATAGGTCTGTTAGACGAAGGAGGTTTACAATTTAATTTCTAGAATGAATACTGGGATATTAGACTTTGAAATCCTCCATTCATATTGGTACCTTTTGCTATTTGGACTTCAGGAGGGTTTGCAAAGAGTTAAATGACAGCTCAATACAGGATAATATATTGGTATATACAGTAAAAGAGAAGCATGGAAAGGATTAATAAGGGTAACAATAGTGGGGACTGCTTCGATGGAACCACAAAAGGAGAAATATCATGATGCTGAGATTCAAGTCAATAGTTTTTAAAGGATGAAATGCAGCTGCACTTGAAGGAAGAGATTTGTGTTCTCACGCACTTACGTTTTTAATTACACCAAGAATGCTCTGAGTTTAATTTAAAGACTTTAAATTGTTTCTTTTTGTGTTGGTGTATCTATGTCTAGATTATGTTTACAACGTTTTCCCTGTCATCATTATCTTTGGCTCTTTTTATTCTGTTTGAAGTGATCCCCCAGCAGGGTTAGCCAGAGGGCTGAAGTGTCAGATGTGTTCCTCAGAAAGGCATACAAGTATCATTTATATTTCCTTGGATGAAACCAAAGCCGAAAATGTTAGTGGTTTCCAACCATTGGATGAGGACCCATTTCTGAGTCACCAACTGATTCTAGGTGTGTTGTAAGCTGACTGCATTTTATAAAATTTTTTTTACATATACAGATAAAATGGTACAAGAATAAAGTATCTCATTCAGTCCCATTAACTGAGCTTAGAGTTGTCTGAAGACAATAATAGAACTGGCAAAGTCTCCATAATGAAGAGACCCTGAGGAGTATGGTAGGTAGACGGTAATGCAGAGGCAAGAAAATTAAAAAGGAATATAACAAGAAGTTTTAGTTAAGGCAACATGGGCAGGCAGGGAGATACTATAATTTTTCTTCTTATTCTTTCTTGTTTGTGCATTAAGCCTATAACATTATGGAGAAAACGGGCAAAGTGTGTCTGCCTCCCTTGCATCAGCTATCATAAGGTGATCCTTATACATAAAATTTAAGATGAAAACAGATTTTTACGTAAATGTCAATTAGCTTTTACACAAATATAATGGAATTACCTCTCCGAGAGGAAGTGAGTATTACTGCTATTGCCCCAAACTGTGAAACAAAGGAAGGTGAAGCAATTCGCAAAAGAAAAACAAATTCACATCATAATCATGAACCCACATACCTGAATTATGAAATTTACATTCATGAAAGACTGAATGTGGCCCCTCAGTGTGTTCTTTATGGAGATGTTTTGGTTAATGAGGAAAAAATAGAAAATAATCATGGTGATGCTAAAGAGTCCAGGTGAATAATTGCAGAAAGAAAGGGGATCGGTTATGTAAAGAAAATCAAGTTCTCTTACAATTTATTTTGTTTCTGGAATGTTAAATGTTGCATTTTTTATTCATTGTACAGCAATAACCTGTCATATGCTAATATATACACTACAACTATTTTGTCTGTATTAATAACTTTGGAGAGGTTTCTGTATAGTTGGTCATGTAATCACTCATTCAGTGGTTATATATGTGTTAGGGTGGCATAGTATTGAAGAGGTTGGAAAACATTTCTCTGACCAAGGGGAAGAACATCTGAATGTCAGAAATCTTCACTTTCTAGGCAATGCCCAATCAGGAAAGTGAAGTTTATGGAACCCCAGCCATCAACATCCTTCAGCAGTCTCTCATACACACGTGTGACCTTTGAACAGAAGACCAATTACCCAACAGTGCCACCTAGGTCATAAAAAAAAAATAAAGGCAATTCAACACAGTTGCTGTTCACCTTTGTCCATTGCTAAAAGAAGGTAACTGATTAACAGGATGAGTGCCTGCTCCGTCCCATCACCAGGTCTGGATACAAATGGCAAAGGTTGCAGGAAATCTGAAGAATTTAGGTAATACCAGAGCTGCTTGGACACTACGTTCTCAATTCTAGAACAGGAAAGTTGGAGACAAGGATATAATTGGCAAGATTATCAACATTAAGGGATGACTTATTGGGGTCAGGAGCCCATCAGTTCATAGATTCATAGATATTTAGGTCAGAAGGGACCATCATGATCATCTAGTCTGACCTCCTGCACAATGCAGGCCACAGAATTTCACCCACCACTCCTAAAAAAGACCTCACACCTATATCTGTGCTATTGAAGTCCTCAAATTGTAGTTTGAAGACCTCAAGGAGCAGAGAATCCTCCAGCAAGTGACCCGTGCCCCATGCTACAGAGGAAGGCGAAAAACCTCCAGGGCCTTCCAATCTGCCCTGGAGGAAAATTCCTTCCCGACCCCAAATATGGCGATCAGCTAAACCCTGAGCATATGGGCAAGATTCATCAGCCAGGTACTACAAAAAATTCTTTCCCGGGTAACTTGGATCTTACCCCATCTAAAAACCCATCACAGGCCATTGGGCCTATTTACCATGAATATTTAATTACCAAAACCATGTTATCCCATCATACCATCTCCTCCATAAACTTATCAAGTCTAATCTTAAAGCAAGATAGATCTTTTGCCTCCACTACTTCCCTCGGAAGGCAATTCCAAAACGTCACTCCTCTGATGGTTAGAAACCTTCGTCTAATTTCTAATCTAAATTTCCTAGTGGCCAGTTTATATCCATTTGTTCTTGTGTCCACATTGGTACTGAGTTTAAATAATTCCTCTCCCTCTCTGGTATTTATCCCTCTGATATATTTATAGAGAGCAATCATATCTCCCCTCAACCTTCTTTTAGTTAGGCTAAACAAGCCAAGCTCCCTGAGTCTCCTTTCATAAGACAAGTTTTCCATTCCTCGGATCATCCTAGTAGCCCTTCTCTGTACCTGTTCCAGTTTGAATTCATCCTTCTTAAACATGGGAGACCAGAACTGCACACAGTATTCCAGGTGAGGTCTCACCAGTGCCTTATATAACGGTACTAAAACCTCCTTATCCCTACTGGAAATACCTCTCCTGATGCATCCCAAGACGACATTAGCTTTTTTCACAGCCATATCACATTGGCAGCTCATAGTCATCCTATGATCAACCAATACTCCAAGGTCCTTTTCCTCCTCCGTTACTTCTAGTTGATGCGTCCCTAGCTTATAACTAAAATTCTTGTTATTAATCCCTAAATGCATGACCTTACACTTCTCATTATTAAATTTCATCCTATTCCTATTACTCCAGTTTACAAGGTCATCCAGATCCTCCTGTAGGGTATCCCTGTCCTTCTCTAAATTAGCAATACCTCCCAGCTTTGTATCATCTGCAAATTAATTTGCAAATTTGCAAATCAATCTGCAAATCAGTTGCTTGATTAAGAGTTGCTGACACTTTGTTAATGTGTCTCTTGGGAGAGCAGTCTCTTGCAATATTAGACCATTATTTCTGTGATAAATTTAGCTTGTGAAGGAGGGCATAGATCCAAATCAGTATGATGATTTGAAGTTCCCCAAGTTCTTCCAGAATTTAAGTGAGCAAAACTGCTGAAACTCACTAAGATAAGACATTATATTTGTCCAGCCTACACAGAATTGTCCATGGAAACAGCCTATCAGGTCTGAAACAGCCTATCAGGTTTGAATCTATCAGTCTGGTGTGCAAAGTAAGAGATAGAAAAATTGTTATTGTGAGAGAGACTCAAAATAGTGGTTGGGCATCAAATATTTGCTTTGAGTATCTAAGTAATGATATAAGCTCCCAAATGTGGATATCAAACAAACTGAAAAGTTGTTTGCTCTCTCTTCTGTTGGGCTGATGGAGTGGGTGTGCTCGGTCTTTACAGTTCATAGGAAGAACTTTTTGAGCTGACAGAACACCCCTTCAGTTTGGTCCTGGGAAAGAGACCCTATTACTCCTGCTTCCACCAACAGGGGTTTATCTAGGACTAGCATGGCTTAAACAAATTGATTTGTTTGGCAAGTTGGCCTTGTTAATGAAGAATCCACCCACTTAATTCCTTTTGGTCTTGGATAAACACTGTAGTAGAAATAGGGTATTCCCCCCCACGGCCCAGCTTGTCAGCTCAGAAGGACAATGAATACTAAAGGCCAGTACACCCAGCCACAGGCTCTCATTTTGTTAGTATCATATATGACTTCACTTTTAAGCAAGATGACTGCTTCAAGCACTGTTCAGTAATTATAATTGAAGAATTAAAACGATTAACTTTAATTAAACTGTTACTGCAAAATACTGATGTTTTCATTTTAAATGAGGTTAAGATCAAGAATAATTTAAAATGCACTTCTGTTCTGGGAAGTGGTAATGTAAAAATACCAGCCTTCTTTTTCCATAGACCTTGCTTTTTGCCTTTGTGTATATTCAGTGTCTTATCTTACATCACTCCTGTTACCATTGCAGAACCAGCACAGCTGTGAAAAAATAAACTGGGTTCTGCTCTGGCTTATCCGCAACAGAATTGTTAGCTAAGTACTAACTGCAGGGCCAAATTCAACTCCAATGAAAAAGCAGCAGAGCTGCTGAAGTAGAACTGAGGGAAGGATTTGACCTACAGAATATTTGCTACTGGTGGTTATGTATGAGCCAAAATAACACAGGTTGACTTTCAGGTTCTAGCTTGCACTTGCAGTTAAGAAAGTCATTAGAAAAGCCATCATTTTACTCTTAAATGGAGTGAATTTAAGAAGGACTAATTGGGATATTATAAATATTCCTCTGATATTTTCACAGTCATATTTCAGAGTATAGTCACATTTTTTAAATATATAGTGTGTAATGTATATCTCCCAATGTATAGTTATAATTTCCTAAATGTATTGAAGTTAGCAGTCTAGCTACTGATTATCATTTGATCACTTTTATGTGTGTATAAATTTACTTACGTTCATTCGGGAGGCAAAGTATGTGATTTCCAATAGGTAGATATGAATATCAATATGCTACAGTGGAAATTATACTAACTATAATCCTACTGTGGGTGGAGCCACATAATCAAGAAACTGACAAAAATAAAATGCAATTCCAATTAAGGTATATTATTACATTGCAAGACTTTGCTGTTAAAGGACTATTGTTTTGGGGTTTTTTTGTTTAAAAAAAGGCATTTTATTGTTTTACAGGCTCATTATAGGTTGTCGTGTTACATCAACCAGTAAGCGTAATTCCTTGGTCTCTATAGCACCCATGAAATCAGCGTTATGTGGATTTTGTTTTCACAGCATACCAATTGTGTGTAAGTGAGTAGAAATAGTGCAGATATTCAGCTGAAAAACAAAACCAGAAACAAACTGTATCTAAACGCTTCCTGGTGGTGTTCAAAAAGTATGGAGGCTGCTGAAAGGATAAATCTGCTTCTTTTCAAATTGTAGAAAATGACAATATACAATCAGATTGTTGGGGGCAAATAACTACTGTATAATGGTATTCTAGTCATTTTTACTGAAGTAGAACGTGTAATGTGCTGTCACATAGAATAAGTGAAGGAAAGAAGAGGGAGAAGAAAAATATTGCATTGTGTTACTTCTGTTAATAACAACAGGAGACTAAACTGATCAGTTACATACAGAGGTTCATAGTGTTAGGTGTTTCCCAGGACAGACAATTAAACAAAGAATTGCCTAGTTCTTAGCAGGGAAAGCTGAAGCTGTGGGAAATGTCAAAAGAAATGTAGGTCATATCCAGGATATGCTAATTATATTTTGTACTTTTTTAAAATGGAAAACCAAGCTCTACCTCCTTTTCCCAAATATTTCTATTACTTTTTGTATGCCTATCACATACATTTTTATAAAAAGAAAAGGAGTACTTGTGGCACCTTAGAGACTAACAAATTTATTTGAGCATAAGCTTTCGTGAGCTACAGCTCGTGAAGTGAGCTGTAGCTCACGAAAGCTTATGCTCAAATAAATTTGTTAGTCTCTAAGGTGCCACAAGTACTCCTTTTCTTTTTGCGAATACAGACTAACACGGCTGCTACTCTGAAACCATACATTTTTATGTGTTAGGTGATCCAAAATATTGCATTAGCATCATAAGGGTAGTATGATTTTAAGCCACAGTACTGCCATTTTTGGGAAAGTGAAGGTTTAGGAAGGGCTGTACTCTGGCACAGTATAGTATAGGCCACTATTTTCAAAATTGAGTGCCAGAACCGTCCTTAGGATTTATGGGGGCCCACGCAGTATTATTAAACTTGTGCCCCTGTGCCTGATGGCAGCCCTAGCTCGCAACCCGGCTGTGGGCTGGGGGGGAAGGAAGCGGGGAGGGAGGGAGGCAGGCAGCAAAGGATAACAAAACGCCCAGCCCGCCTCACAGTGGTGGAGAGTCACAGTTCCCCTCAGAGACCCCCGTACCCTCGCCCTCACGCAGAATGGATGTGCGGGAAGGTACCTAATTAAAAGCACTAAACCTGGGAATAATAAAGGTCAGTCAGAGGTTTTTTGATATGCCCTGAAGTTTGTCAGACATTTATTTGCAAAAACTTTGTAGTAAGGGCGAGTCAGCTGTTTTGCTGAATACAATATTAAATATTATGGAATACATGATGCAGCTCTTCTCTGTTTTACATTTTTTAATCAGTATTTCTGAGCTGATTTTATGTTTTAAATGTACTCTTAAACCTTCGTAATCATTCCAGATTACTACATATTTAACTCACTGAAACAAAGACATTATTTTAAAATAATCAGTCACAGAGATTTAGTGTGTTCATAACAATGTTCATTGCTTTTAGAAAAAGGGAACAATAATTTACTTTGTGTGATCTCCATAACAATAGACAGGTTTATGAAATTTCACTAACTTTAAAGAATGTTCCCAAAGATTTTAGGCATAACAAAGGATTTTATATCTTACTAAGGTACTGATTTTGCTGCAGGGTTCTCTTAAAATTAGTTCATCAGATAGTCAGAAGTAAAGAAAGGGAAACTCTTTGTCCAGCTATCTGGAAGGAAAGGGGTGTTGTCCCTTAAAGGGACCTCTTCAATGGCAGTGGAGGGTGACGGGGGTGGGGGGTGAAGGGAGAAAGGGATGGGCAGAAAAGACAGGAAGACTTTGGAAGCAAGTTTTTTTTTTACTATAGTAATTGAAATGTGTATTTTAGATAAGGGTGGTCTTTTGAAGGATTTATTTAAAAGAACTATGGCTGAAGATTCAAGCATTTAGGGCTAAAGATGATTGTGCATCTAAAAATCTATACCCGGATTTTATAATCTTCACCAACACACGAATGAAATATTTTTAAAGCAAATTTTAAACTAAGGTCCTGTAGACTGACATGTTTTGAGTAAATATTACAGTAATGCACAACTGTTTTTGTCAGTAAATTCAGAAACTGACAGTATATACCTGGGGTTTGGCAAATGCCTGTTAAATGGCTTCATTACCCCTTGAATAGCTCTTTAACAGTTTGTGTTGTGCTAATAGGGCTGGCAGGCTGGAGGCTTTTTCAGTTTTAACTACTAGATCCCCTCCTGAGGAAGACTCACCAGGCTGCAGCAGCTAGCTGTGGGAGTCTCAGGAAGGGTCAGAACAGGGATAGGAAAGCCAGGAGGGGGGACACTAAGACCAAGTGGTGCCCCAAATTTTCAGGTGCCCGCTGCATATGCTGCGTATGCCTAAGGATGGCCCTGTTGAGTGCCTGAAGTTAGGTGTGTAGGTTTGAATTTAGGTTCCTAAATAAGTGGCTTGATTTTTCAGTAGTGCTGAACATCCAGTGGTTGGCATTGGCCTCAGTATATAATACTAGGACTAGGAATATATGTTGCACCATAAAGTAGATGGCATAAACAAATCAATATTCAGAAAATCCATTCTTAAATATTGTTCTCCATAACTTACCATACTTAATGGGTAATATGAAGATGGAATACGCAATTTTTTATGGTAAAGGGCCAGAAGCTTAATTTAAAACCTCCAACATCGTATGAACAGGAGTTTGTAGCGTGACCATTCCAGGCCCCTGAACCTGCCAATATTCAAATTAGTTGCAAGAAGTTTTTTAAAACCCATCTCTTCCAGCCAATCAGAAGGAGCTCTCTGGAGAAAGACAGTATATAAATTGCATTCTCCCTCAGGACAGGGGAGATGCTGATAGAAGACAGAAGCCAGGGCCAAAAGGCTGAGCTCCAGCCAGAAAGAGTTGTGAACTGGTGCCCTTGGGTGGAGCAGACTGACAGAGGACTGTTGAATTATGATTATGAACTTTATGTTGGGGACTCATTGAAGATTGTTTGGATTATGTGATTAAGGAGTCTGAGGTTTGTATGAACTTTATTTAATATTAAACTAGTGCTCGGTAGGGGTGCTGTGGACAGTGGGGTGGGAGGAGGTATTTTTTCATATTCTCTGTGTATAAATAAAGTCTGCTGCAGTTTCCACGGCATGCATCCGATGAAGTGAGCTGTAGCTCACGAAAGCTCATGCTCAAATAAATTGGTTAGTCTCTAAGGTGCCACAAGTACTCCTTTTCTTTTTGCGAATACAGACTAACATGGCTGTTACTCTGAAACCTGGGTATATCTAAACAGCAATGTAAGCCTAGGATTAATGGGACTCACGTCAGCTGACCCATGTCAGGGAACCCTGGGCTTGACCATTGCATTTTAACTAGGGCTGTCAAGCGATTAAAAAAATTAGTTGGGATTAATTGCACTGTTAAACAATAATAGAATATCATTTATTTAACTATTTTTGGATGTTTTCTACATTTTCAAATATTTGATTTCAGTTACAACACAGAATACAAAGTGTACAGTGCTCACTTTATATTTTTGATTACAAGTATTTGTACTGTAAAAATAAAAAAGAAATAGTATTTTTCAGTTCACCTAATACAAGTATAGTAGTACAGTCTCTTTATCATGAAAGTTGACTTTACAAATGTAGAATTATGTACAAAAAATCTGCATTCAAAAATAAAATGTAAAATTTTAGAGCCTACAAGTCCACTCAGTCCTACTTCTTGTTCAGCCAATCACTCAGGCAAACAAGTTTGCTTACATTTGCAGGACATAATGCTGCCCACTTCTTATTTACAATGTCACCTGAAAGTGAGAATAGGTGTACTCATGGTACTGTGTAGCCGGTGTTGCAAGAAATTTAAATGCCAGATGTGCTAAAGATTCATATGTCCCTCATGCTTCAACTACCATTCCAGGGACCATGCATCCATGCTGATGACGGGTTCTGCTTGTTAACAATCCAAAGCAGTGTGGACTGACGCATGTTCATTTTCATCATCTGAATCAGCAGAACGTTGATTTTCTTTTTTGGTTGTTTGGGTTCTCTAGTTTCTGAGTGTTGCTCTTTTAAGACTTTTGAAAGCATGTCCACACCTCGTCCCTCTCAGATTTTGGAAGGCACTTCAGAGTCTTAAACCTTGGGTCGAGTGCTGTCGCTATTTTTATAAATCTCACATTGGTACCTTTACTTTTATTACTTTTTTTGTTAATTGTGTGAATTAACTGCAATTAATCAACTGCCCTAATTTTAACCCTAGGTTAAGGATTTTCTGATCTGTGCTCAAACCTAAGGCTCTTTGTCCACACTGCAGTGCACAGACCCAAGTCAAAGTAACTCTATCTCAGAGTGCCCAGCTCCTCACCCCCCGGTCCTCCCAATGTTGACACTCTAGCCCTATGAATGTGTTGCACTATGGAAAAACTCTACGTAACTGTGATGGTGCTGTCTGTGAGACTCAGGTGCCCATAAGGAGCACATGATACATGAACTGCATAATTAGCTCCTTTGGTGGCTGTCTCAGTAGAATGGCTGCAGTTGGAGAAGGCTTTATACTGAACTACCATCTCATCTGAGAATCGGGCTCTCCACCTCTAGGCTGAGTCACGTTGGCAGGAAAATGCCCATGTGCACCTGTGAGGATAATTAGGGCATCCGTCTCCAGGGCTGTCAAACTATTAAAATGAAACTTTGCAATTCTTAATTTTTAAAATGGGGTGTTCAATGAAGATGTTTTTGTTTTTTTTATTTTATTTTTGTTTGTTTTGAAGTTTGACATAAAAGGTAGGTTTAGAGGAAAGACCCCTCCCCCCACCCAGTGTGGATGCTGCTGGTTGCAGAAGTGAAGTGCATCCCCAGGGCATGGGGTGCAATGTGTTACAGCACTCCCCATCCCGAGATCCCTTATCCCTGCCCCTGCTACTCCCTGGGAAGCAGGGATAAGTGATCCCCAGGAGACTGTGGTGAAGTTTTGGGGCTGGCTCCCACTCACCATCCTCAGTGCCCGCAGCCCGGGCGCCTCTGCTTATGCAGCCCCATGGAGGGGCGCGAGCAAGGGCCAGAAAGTGGAGTGGAGACCAAGCAGCTGCCCTGAAGCGAGGGGCAGTGGCAGAGCTCCTGGCTCAGCATGGCTGAGGGAGTGATGACCCCCAACGTCCTGGTGGCCGCATATCTCCTTTGCTCCCTGCTCTGGGCAAGCTCCATGTAGCAGCGAGGAGGCACTGGAGTAGGAGCTGCTGCCACAGCAAGAGAAGCAGGAACAGTGGTAATGGTGCTTCTGGCCGCTGCGCTGGCTGCCCGCAGTGTTGCTCCTCTCTTGCCAGGATCTCTGGGCTATGTCTGGAGGACTTCTGAGACCCGAGTGAAGCCAGGACCACGTGCACACAGGAAAGCCACAGGGCTCATGCCTTAAGTCCCAGCTTAACATGAGCTCAGACCCTCCAGTCCTTCAGGGTCTAACCAAGCCCTAGGTTAGCCCAATTGGTGTGTGGATGCAGGGGGGCGGGGGTTGGCCTTACATTGCTGTGTAGACATGCCCTGAGTGGAGTGCTTAAGCGGCCTGCAAGAGGAGGCTAACAGGATGCCTGTAAAGTGACCCTGGCCATGAGGAAGTGCTTGGGTAGTGACCACCCTGCTACAAGCACTCTGCTGGCTTTAAGAGCCATAATTTAGCTCTCTAATTATAAAGTGTTCTGTACATTACAATGCTGTACACTGGTCCACTTTAAATAGCGTTACAATTTTAGTTAACTAGCGTTACCATGGTGTTGCCTATAGTTAGGAGATGGCACACTGTGGGGATTCAACTTACTTGCAAGTGGCAATTGGAACAATTTTTATGGTAACCATTAAACAGAAATAATTCTGGTTTAATGGTGTTCTATCGCAACTTAACTGACTTGGGGTTTTTTACCCATAATGTTTTGTATTTGTTTAGCATCAACATTATTCTCATCATTGTACAAACTCATGGACAATGGGTCCGACCCTCAGCTGGTGTTAATCAGCAAGACATGCTGCTACACTGATTTATACCAGCTATGGATCTGGGCCAGTACTTTGAGTGTTTTCTTCAATTCAGGAGTCAGAAAATTGAGAGAAATGGGCATATATCCTAGAAGATTCATTTTCCCTTGCATCTATAACTTCTTTGGTGACTGAATTGGGGCACGTAAGAAGGGACTGGAAGACATTATCTAACAATATAATTGAGATGTCTGCTGGATGAATAGGCTTCCATTAGGAACTGCAATGTTTTTGGTATTGTTACAGACATTTGACAGACATTGCTGTGGTGTGAGGTTCTTACGCAGTCATACTTCATCACTTGTCTATAAGAAAAAGAGTAGTTGTAGAAGTAACAGCAATCAGGATGCCAAGAACACTTTGTACAAAACAAGTAAAACAATGAAACCTGCTGATAGAGATATGGAGTGTTTGCTAAGAGCCACTGTAGTCTAGGGATTGAGCATGGGTCTCAGAGTCAGGAATTCTTGGCCTAACCTAAAATGATTTTCATTAGGACATTCAAAGGCATTTTTTAAAAAGGACTGTCCGTTTGCCAAATTTTAGCCATTGAGGCCTAGTTGTTTGGCACTAGAGCTGTTTGAGTTTTTTTTCATTATTGGGAAAGAGTATTTTTTCCTGCCTTCCTCATATGCAAAAATGTTTTTGTACAAACTTTTTAAAAAAAAATCATCCTTGAGTGAAGACTAGTCCTGCAAAACTGCAGCCCAAGAGGTAAAAGGTTCATAATGTTACAAACAACTGAAAACAAGGGAGTATAGTGGGAACAGTGAGGCAGCATTAACTATAGCTGTCACTAGGACTCCTTTCATAATATGTATTACATATATATTTACCAGAGGGATGCAACTTTATTTGATGGCCATGAATGAAAAGCATTACTTTTGGGCAAAGTATTAAGAAGTTACATATTTTTATGATGTATTTAAATATGTTAATTGAATTTTTTTTTGGCTTTGTTTTAATGAAATAGGTGAACAGCTTTTCAAATATGAAAGTGTTTGTGGATTTACCTATATTTTGTTGGGTCATTAAAAGTGACATACATATGCCAGTGTCAGAAAAAGAATTACGTCAAAGAACTAGAGATAAATCTGAAAAGAATCAACCAAAAACCTCATTACTCTTTGTATTTATTCTTTGTACCTCTCGCAAAGATATGCTGGATCCTTTGAAAAACCAGAATGTTGTGTCCCGACTCCCGGCATGAGAGACCATAAAATTGTTGACTGACCGAAGTGACACCTGAAGCTGAACTCAAGGACATTGCTCAGTCTGTTTGAATGTGACAGTTTTTGAAAGCTGCATCTGATCAATTCCAATATTTTCAGGGGATGTTCTAGGCATCAGTGGACTGAACCCGATTGATTTTAGTGAAGATCAGAAAATGAGGAAAGACTGATTTCCACTTAACTCACCATTTGGTTATTCAGAATACAGTGGTTCAGGTTAGGGTGCCAGAGAGTTTCCTCTGCTTGCAGTACTCAGTGGGCAGTCTGTGGGCCAGATCCTAATGGAAATCAAGCTTCTGGGAGCCACTTGACCCCACCCCACTTGGCTGGCCTCCCCAGGCAGCCCCTCACCCTCATTCTGATGAATTCCTCCAGCCATGTCTTTGTCCACCCTGGCCAGGCACCTAGTGTCCCCCTGGCCAGGCCCCTCTTCACCCCCGCTCCACTCCAGGCAGATCCCTCACCTTCTACCCCTGTATTCTGCCTGACCAAATGGGCATTCAGGGTGGGGGTCAGGGGCCTGGCTGAGTATGCAGCATGGCCTATGTAAGCAGCAAGTCTTTATGCTTATCCAAAAAATGTGCTGGATTCTTTGAAGAGCCAGAGAGATTTGTTCCCTACCTCAGAGAGTACAAAAATCTAGGTTAAGAGAGACGAAAAGTTATAATAAGTATAAACACAAGACAGTGGAAGTGACAATAGGACAGCAACATGTACACATGATGATGCCATAACTTAGATAAGAGATGCATTTCTTAATAGCCCCCAAAAAATGGTTCAGAAAGACCCAAATCTTCCCTAAACTGTAGCTACTTAAGCCCTGTGACCCAGTGTCTCTATTTGTAAACAGTAAAAGAACCAAGCACTCAGCAGCTCCCATTACTTAGCACTTTCAAAAACCAGCAAAAACAACGAGGAATCTTTGTGGCACCTTAGAGACTAACAAATTTATTTGGGCATAAGCTTTCGTGGGCTAAAACCCACTTCATCAGATGCATGGAGTGAAAAATACAGTAGGCAGGTATAAATATACAGCACATGAAAAGATGGGAGTTGCCTTACCAAGTGGGGGGTCAGTGCTAATGAGGCCAATTCAATCAGGGTAGATGTGGCCCATTCCCAACTATTGACAAGAAGGGGTGAATATCAACAGAGGGAAAATTACTTTTTGTATTGCTAATAAGGCCAATTTAATCAGCGTGGATGTGGCCCAGTAATTTTCCCTCTGTTGATATTCACCCCTTCTTGTCAACTGTTGGGAATGGGCCACATCCACCCTGACTGTGGGAGGAGGTATTGTTGTTGTACCAATAAAATAAAAACCAGCAGGATCTTATTAAAGGGAAAAAGGCAAAATACCACATTTATTGTGAATACAGAAAGAATCATAGTAAGCAGTTAGTTATAGCTATAACATTCCATTCAATCTCATATTTATTCACACATTCATTCATACAAACATACACACACACAGGTTCTGCAAGGTTGTTATCATAGTTACCAGCCTTAGAGTTGCTCATGCCAAGCCACTGGCCAGGTGGACTGGACATGAGGAGGGAGCAGGGCCTTGTCAGATGCTCATCTGATGCTCCTGGAAGTTGGTTTGCAGAATCAGACCCCAAAGTTCTCACTTTTTAGAGTCTATTTTTATAGGAATTTCTTCCTATGCCAGTCTCTGGGAATTGCTTCATCATGCTGTTGCTGAATCAATCAGCAGATAGCACATTCCTGACGGCTCCAAGATGTTATCTTGTTCTTTGGTTCTCCCATCCTTGAGGCTGTTGGGTGGATTCCAGTCTGCCCTCCGGGGGATGGGGGGGTCCTCTGGTTATTTCCACTTGACGCCTTCTTCAGCCGATGGACACTGGATTCTTAGGCTGGCACCTCCCTGATCATTCAGTTATTATCCACACCAAGCATCCATCCACATACATCCTCTATCTCTATTTTAATCACAATTGTTAATACAACAAAAGGGTGGGGAGTCTCTGGGTGCTGTTTCTGTTGTTAGAGTATTGCTTTGAGTCTCTCTCTCTTGTGAATTGCTTTGAGAACAGACTCTGTCTTAGAATGTACTAACACAATTAGCAGCTTGCAAGTTTCACACAGAGAGGGAGAGAAACAGTACCAAAAACCAAGAGACCTCTTAATTAGTAATACCCTGGAATTTAAACTCTGGGGAATCAAACTCATTTGTGATTTTAATACAGAACTTCTTTAATATGATCCAACATTGTTTCATGGTCTCTGTGTGTATATAATGTCTGCTGCAGTTTCCACGGTATGCATCTGATGAAGTGAGCTGTAGCTCACAAAAGCTCATGCTCAAATAAATTGGTTAGTCTCTAAGGTGCCACAAGTACTCCTTTTCTTTTTGCGAAGACAGACTAACACGGCTGTTACTCTGAAACCTGTCGTTATTTACTTAGGAACCTAACTGTCAGCTCTCCCTATTTCGGAAAATCTTGGTTCAAACTTGTATTTTTAGGTGGGCGGCAGTTGTAAAAACCTCAGAAGGAAATGATTGATTGTTTTTTCACATACATATTCAGCAAGTCATACACTGCAAAAAGCCCAGGTGTTAGATTTCCTGTTACTTCTCTGTTTGCTGTGACAGTCCATTTGTAATGTGCTCCTGATCATACTTATGCAGTTTGTCATGCTACAGTACAGTGACTTATGACTGCTGTTGGCAAAGAAAAGATTAAAGTCAGGAATCAGCTTGCAGGCTATACATTTCAGCAGTGTATATCCCACTCATCTCTGATCATGGGGTGTGCTGCAAGGTATGTTTTGTAAAATGTTCAGAAGCAGAAACTGAGAGATCCTGAAGCTTTGTGTGTTGTCTCAGTGGAGATAAGTAAAGAGCGACTTAGTATATGGTCATTTTTGTCTAATTCATAAAAATGAAGTGACATGTTTATTTTGTTTTCATATGTGTAAAATTCTTGGTTCTCAGAGGGTATAATTTCTATGTAAATGTAGACTTCGAAGAATTGTGGCTTTGATGTTGAGAGAATTACTGTAATTTGTAAAGAAAACTGTTGAATGAGAACCCTGGTGGCTTAGATGGAACATGGTAGGGAGAGGCGCTGGTGATCTAGGTTTGGGAATGGCCTTTGATCTTTTGCCTTGTGGCTGTTAAAGCTCAGGTGTGCCACAGACTAAGTGAATGTGCTGGCTGCTTACTCACCATGCTTAATGAACTAGCAGCTCTAGCCAAATGATCCCTGGAGTCAGGGCCGGTTTTAGGATTTATGGTGCCCTAGGCGGGATTATTAAACTGGTGCCCCTATGCCTGACTTGCTCTTAGCAACACAAACATAAGCTTACAGTACTGGAAAACTTGCCACATGCACTTTAGTAAAAACAGTTTAACTTAATTAAGGACACTGTAATGCTGATGGACTAGCACTAAAGAAGTAGCGCTATAGAAAAAAAATCTGATTTATTGACAGAATGATGCAAATATATTTTTTTAAATTTGTCAACATTTTATTGGAAATTTCTATGAAGAGGTATTGAAACCAGGATTTGTTTTTAATTAAAAGTGATCTTTCTGTCTTTTTTGGCTGCAAAATCAGTAATAATGTCATCGTATGACAAAGACAAAGTGATGTCTTGTTCGATTGCGAGAATAGCAAGACCAGTCAATCATTCCTGACTCATAGAATGGAGGTAGTTTTTAATGAGCTTTAGTTTTGAGAAACTCTGTTCTCCTGATGCTACTGTTACAGGAATTGTCTGTAGAATACAAGTGGCAATGTACACATTAGGATATATGTCAACAAGTTTGCTGATATGAATAAACTGTACAATGTCCATCACCGATTTTGCATGTGGCAACATTGATGACAATGTACTCAATTCTTCATACAGTTCAAGTCCATTTAAATCAAAACTATCACCGTGCTTCAGGAGGCTCTGTAGTTCATGCACTTCGTTATTTGCTGCTCTTGTTTTCCTATTTCGTTGAATTTAGTTATGTCATACAAATATCCAAACTTTTCATGGTGTGCTCGTAAGGTATTAAACCTTTCTTCAACGGCAAATATTGCTTTATCTATCACAACATTAAAAAATTCAACCTCAAATTTCTTTTCTGGATCATCTATGGGCTCATCTGTGCCTTCATATTCCGCATGCCGTTTTTGCCTTGAAACTCGTTTCACGTTCGGATATGGAAGTTTTGGTTCTACACCGAGTGCCTGTGCAAGCTGTCTTGCTGTAACCTGTGCTGCTTTGAATCCATTTCCTCTGTATTTCACTAAAAAGTCTTGTGTGGTGTTTAGTAAGGTAAGTGTTGAATCCAGCTGCATCATTGGACTCTGCATTATTTTGCTTACACTTGAAATTTTAACAAGAATGTCATACCAGATTACGACAGACATTAGAAACTTGAAGCTGGATATTTCAGAGGCCAATGACTGTGCTTCACTTTCAGCTTTTGGATCTCTGGCTTCTTCCGAAATAGCAACTCGTGCTTCGTAAACTTCCTGAGATTGGTTTCAGAGTAGTAGCCGTGTTAGTCTGTATCCGTAAAAAGAAAAGGAGTACTCGTGGCACTTTAGAGAGTAACAAATTTATTAGAGCATAAGCTTTCGTGAGCTACAGCTCACTTCATCGGATGCATACAATGGAAAATATAGTGGGGAGATTTTATATACACACAGAATATGAAACAATGGGTGTTACCATACAGACTGTAACGAGTGATCAGGAAAGGTGAGCTATTACCAGCAGGAGAGCATCTTTTACATGATGGCATATGCGCATCTACCAATGTGATGTATGCCATCATGTGCCAGCAATGCCGCTCTGCCATGTACATTGGCCAAACTGGACAGTCTCTATGTAAAATAATAAATGGACACAAATCGGACATCTAGAATTATAACATTCAAAAACTAGTTGGAGAATGCTTCAATCTCTTTGGTCACTCGATTACAGACCTAAAAGTGGCAATTCTTCAACAAAAAAAGTCAGAAACAGACTCCAATGAGAGACTGCTGAATTGGAATTAATTTGCAAACTGGATACAATTAACTTAGGCTTGAATAAAGACTGGGAGTGGATGTGTCATTACACAAAGAAAGTGAAACTTTTCCCCCATGTTTATTTCCCCCCCTACTGTTCCTCACATGTTCTTGTCAACTGCTGGAAATGGCCCACCTTGATTATCACTACAAAAGGTTTCTCCCCTTCCCTCCCCTCCTGCTGGTAATAGCTCACCTTACCTGATCACTCTTGTTACTGTGTGTCTGGTAACACCCATTGTTTCATGTTCTCTGTGTATATAAAATCTGCCCACTGTATTTTCCACTACATGCATCCGATGAAGTGAGCTGTAGCTCACGAAAGCTTATGCTCAAATAAATTTGTTAGTCTCTAAGGTGCCACAAGTACTCCTTTTCTTTTTCCTGAGATTGATATCTCAGTGTTTTTGCACTTTCTACTCTGCTTTCCCAGCGTGTCTCAGATAGAGGATTAACGGTAATACCATTGACATGTGCTTTGAATATTTGCCATTGTTGAGTGGAAGCTGAAAAGAGCATATAATGCGTTGCAGCAAACCAAAAAAATAAATAGCTTCTACGGAAGACTTGGTTATATCACACAAAATCAAATTAAGGCTGTGGCATGCACATGGAACAAAAAAGGCTAGTGGATTTTCTGCCAGCAATCTAGCTTGCATGCCAGAAATGCATCCTCTCATATTGGCACCATTATCCTAGTCTTGTCCTCTAATGTTCATTACTGACAATCCCATTTGTTTTAGTTCATCAAGGAGAGCTTGAAGAAGTCCAAAACCTGTAGAGTCCTCTACTTCTAAAAATGTGATAAATGATTTCTTAACTGTAATCTGTGCTGAATCACTAATGTCAACAAATCTCACTACTAACGACATCTGTTCTTGATGACTTATGTTCAGAGTGCAATCTAGAATTACGGCGAAATATTTTGCCAAAGTAACCAATGAAACAATTTTGTCTCTCACTTTATCACTCATTAGCATGATCAGTTCATTTTGAATTCTTGGTCCCAAATAGCGGTCATGTATTTCATTTTAGTTACTCTTTGGAGATGTTCACTCATCACTGTGTCAAATTTTCCAAGCAGTTGTACAAGGCCCATAAAATTGCCATTTTTGGGCTGGAATAATTTCTCAATGCTCCCTCTAAAAGCAAGATTGTTTGTTTTGTTGATAGATATTCAACAATAGATAATAGATGTTCAAGAACACAACGCCAATGCTGCTTCTGTGACTCCAACAATCTTTAATTTTGGGCATCAAGAGTTGTCTGATTTTTTTTTTTTAACCTTACACGCAGCTCACACCATTTGTGCATACTTTCAGTGTGGTGGTGTGCCTTTTCATGTTGCGGTAATATGTGACTAAGATTTTTCCAATCATTAATATCCATGGTTGCTATCTTAAAATTGCAACTATTGAAAAGCTTACATGGGAAACAAAATATAGCATCCTTGCATTTAGAGTACACAAGCCACCATCTGTTGACAATTTCACCATTAGAAAGTCTTTTATAGTAATTGTTTTCTGTGAATTTCCTACCTCTAATGTCTTTAGGATATTCAAGACTTTTTATTCTCCCAGGGCCTTTCTCAAGTATAATGGCACAGAATCTGTTTAAAGATTGTGGCTATGTGACAATGTCATCTATATCCCATGCTAGTACAGTTTCAACTGTTGTAATTTCTTGTTTTGTGACTGCATCTGTTTCAAATGATTGTTCTGTGTGGTGTTGCGTTTCTTGAGCTTCGTCTGCATAAAAATTTTCTTCGGCAGTTACTTGATGATCTTCATCAACTTTGTTGTTTTCATGACTTACAAACTTAAGTATGGAACCCTTCTGTGCTTGTACAGCTAATCCTCTTTCATCTTTCCATTTTCTTTTTTGTGACCTGGAAAGTTGTTTTCAACACGACATAACTTATAAGGGTGTTTTTTAAAGAAATAACTGTTTAAATTATCAGAAATATTATTTAAAATAACTAATATAGGATAGTCATGAGCCTGTGACCATGAGCTAGTGTGAAGACACCTCACAAGGCACTCTACCCTGACTGAGACACAGTAGAGTTGGAAACCCTTGTCATTTTTACAAAGCCACTTTTTAGTTTTAAATGTATAGTGGGCATCAGTCTTAATGTTAGTTACAACTCTATATCCACCTTATACTGTAAATAGATCAATGGCATTATCCAGTTTAATAAGCTGGGTTTCCAAACAGTGGCAAAATATAACCCTAGTTTTACTCCTAGGTAAAGCAGAAAGTGACCAAAATGAAGTCAGCACAGAATCATCTCATCTAGATTAAGGCAGCACAGAACTGTTACAGAAGTCCTATTGTGCCTTATTTTTGTTTGGAAAGACATTAGCAATAGCAGCTCATTTTGGGCACTGCCAGAAATGCATGATAAATCATTGCCTCTAAAGTTCCATCAAAAACTGACATTTTCACAGCTCTCGCATGATCTGCTGCACAGATTCTTCACAAGGAAGTGTCCTTGGCCTTTTTAACTCATATTAACTGTGTATTTACTTTATGAAAGTTGGACAAAACATTGTGAAAATGTAAGACATTGGCTGCCCAACCTCTGGGCTGGCAAAAGCTATACTGACTCACTGGGGGGAAAAAGCAAGAGACTCTTAGTACAACATATGGTCACTCTATACACTAGTAAGGAGATGACCATATTATAATCGTTGGAGGGTTCTATTTAGCAGTAACAGGGCTATTGTAAAGCCAGTCAACATTTTTTGTTTCTCTGATGAAAACTGGCCCACTTCCTGCCCCAAACCAAACTTGTCACAAATAATTGTCAACAACTTAATTTTCTGTTTTTGGCTAAAATACTGTTTTTGTTTTTTTTTAAAAATTGAAATTGGATTCAGGATTGTTAGCAAGCATTTTTGGCAAACAAAGTTGTTAAATGACAATCTAAATGGCAACACAGTACTGCTTTCATACTTGGCTCACTCACCCCCCCAGCCTGCTGGTCCAACAGCTTTAGTAGAGGAGGAGATAGATGGAAAACTGCAGTACCCCAAAATCCACCTCTTGGGGTGCAGAGTGGCAACAGCAGCAGCAAACCCTCAGGTCTGATCACACACCAATGGGCACCACCGCCAGTCCAACGGGCCATGGTGAAGTTAGCACAGCATCTGATCTCAGGGACGGGGCACCCACGGAGCCTCAGCAGCTCATCCTGCCCTGTGTAGCTACCCCCCCCCCCCCCGGATGAGAGAGATCGCTGCCAGCCCCGGGGGAGAGACGCGCTCCCCAGCTAGGGCGACCAGATGTTCTGTTTTTATAGGGCCAGTCCCGATATTTGGGGCTTTGTCTTATATAGGCACCAATTACCCCCACCTAGGGTGACCGGGTAGCAAGTGTGAAAAATCAGGATGGGGAGAGGGGTAATAGGAGCCTATATAAGAAAAAGACCCAAAAATTGGGACTGTCCCTATACAAGTGGGACATCTGGTCACTCTACCCCAACCCCCATCCTGATTTTTCACACATGCTAATGATGCTATCTGGCTTAGCCAGCTGACTGTGACCATTCCAATCCTGGCTGGCTGCCAAGGAAGTGAGTTACTTTCACTTTCATTCCTCAGCACGCAGCCAGTCAGCCCCCCCCTTCCCCTCACCCAACCCAGGCCTACCAGAGAGGAGGGGGGAGAGAGGGGTGCTCCATGGGGTGGGGAGAGGGGCGCTTCATGTGGGTGGGGGAGAAGAATGGATGTTATAGGGGGCAACAAAGGATACTGCAGCTTCCGAGCCTACCTCACCTCACAGCGGGGGAGAGAGTTACACTCGCAGGTGAGTTCCTCTTTCCCCCTTCCCTACCCTCTCCCCTTCCCAGAGACCCCAGCAGCCAATCTCCTCCCTCAGACTGTGCTGCATTCTATTTTTTCAGGATTTTGTTCACAAACTGTCATCAGATTAGGCCAGTTCTTGATGTAGTGCTCAAAACAGTCCACTGTTGAGTTCCATCGCACGTCTAGTGGGAGAGATAGCTTGGTTCCTCCCACTTTTTTCAGAGCAGCTGCCGCAAAGTGGTTTTACGGAAGAATTTTGCAATTTCAACAACATTAACCTTTATTTCTGGAACACTGAAGTCTTTGGCTAGGAGATGCATCAAATGAGCACTGCAACAATATGTTATTAGCTTGGCAATGTCTTCACTCTCTTCTAAATAATTTCTTCTCATCTTGGATGCATTTGCAGCATTGTCTGACCAAGCTGTGTACTGGATATTTGAATTTTTTTTTCACAGTTTGTTATAGCTTTTACTGCTACTTCTTGTAAGTGTTCTGCTGTGTGTGAATTTCCTGATCTATCAGTTTTTTCTGTAAGGAAGACATTCCCTTCTTCTCTTGTCACACAAGCACATACAACAGGATCATTGTGGAGACTGCTCCACCCATCAAGACTCAGGTTTACAATTTCACCCTCTAGACCTTTTGCAACACTGCTCAATTTCTCTTTCATACACTTTATCCAGCAATTTGCCTGAGACATCTGTTCCATTGGGTGACTGTATCCTGGTCTTAATGACTGAACCATGTTAATGAAGTGTGGGTTCTCAATCAAATGAAAAGGAGAGTTTGTTCCATAAACAAATGGGGCAATTTTTTCATCAACTACCTTTTTTTTGTCATCTGCTGGTTCTTATCACAAACTTATCTATGGTTGTTTCTGAATGATGGAGATCTTATTTTCTTTTTGCTACAGGTGATACAGTGTGGCTATTTGACATACATGATGTGACTGAAACACTATCATTGGCAGATAACTCTGAAACTATGGAAAATGATGGTCATCTTCAAGGTGGATAGTCTTCAGAATCCTATATGTTGAGGATGGATTCTCCTAAACAAAATAAGTCAATGCAGTTATTTAATTATTATTACCATACTGCTCATTTAGTATTACTCATTGCATTCACTGACACTTGGTACTACTTCAAAGGTGAAATTGTAAAAGGAAGATCTGCTTATTTCAGCTATTTATTTTTTATCACAACTGCATCTAAACAGATAGTACCATAGAGTAACGACTATATTTGTTGCTCAAACATGAGACTTCAAGAATAGTCCAGAAGGAAGACAGGCAGTCCTTAAGAAAGAATTATGAAATAAAAAAGTTTATCAACTTGAAGATCCTGCATGTTCAGACATGTTCCTTTTATCATCTTCAGCATAGCTTCCTCCTGGGAAGGAACACGTCTCATGATGTTGTTTCATTCAAGCAACCAGGCCTTGCATTTTTTGCATCCCTGTCTTATCCACAGGTAGAGGAACTTCATTAAAATATTCCCGAACTGGGTCTCTTTTACTGCTGCCATTATAGGTTTTCCCTTCTCATGAGAGAATGGTATGGTAGATCTCAAATCAATGAAGGCTACACTCAGAAAGACCTCAAGACTTCTGGAATATGCTACTCAAACAGTTTCCCTTTTGTTTCCATTTCCTGTCCCGCCCTTCTCACATTTATCTCCTGACTTGTTCTGCTTGTCCAGATCTCTTCTGCCCCCAACAATCTTCTATCCATTGAACTTTTTGAAACTTTGCACTTAAAGAGAGGTAAGGGATTGAGACTGTGTACACAAATTTGCAAAGGGCCAATAGGGTTGAGGTCTGTTATTCGTTACCGCTATATATTATTTATTTATTTATTGAAAACCATTTTTGCTGTTAACAAGCATTTTATCTCTGGAGACTCAAATCCACACTTTGAGAACTGCAAAACTAAGCATCTCTGATGGTATCTTCTAGACTGAAGACTTCTATCCCAGTGGGTAGATAGAAAGATGAACTTAAATAATCTATACAGAAGCCCCTGGAACCCCATCAGATTGGGTCCCTAATCCATGAACTATTGGAACTCATTTACAAAACTTTTTTTAAACATTACATGAATATATTGTCTCATACTATAGAATTAGAATTTATAATCCCTATTCCATAATGGGATATCTTTGAGCTATAATGTATCTTAATTAAAACTATCTTGAGATAGGTTTTTTTCCTCAAAAAGCATTTTATCAAAAAAAAAACCCAATTTTTTTTTGTTTAAAAAAAATCATAGATTTTTATGCACCCTGCCAAAAAGAAGTACTGTTCCTAGAAAAGCAGCTCTTTAAATAACATATTATTTATGCTGATCCAATTAGGAGTCTAGCTGTATATTAAGTTTTGATGGGTGTACCAACATTCATGATAAAGGAAGTGGGAGGTGTTGGACCATTGAAAACAGACACAGCAATACACAAAAGTAACAAATATAAATGATCAGTTTGGCCAGCATGGTTTCCCTAATAGATGCTGCACTCCTAGGGGTAGAGGTAGAGTATTTTTACTAAGAACGATGAAAGGCTGGAGAAGATTCCTATCAGTTGTGGCATATTCAGTATGTGTGTGTGTATGTATGTATGTGTGTGTATATATACACACACACACACACGTTACAAGAAGCTGTAAACCACTTTGAGTCCATTTAATTTGCTTAGTCCTTGCATATAAAAGCCACTATTGGCCTGTATTTCCTTGGAAACCGTTTCTTTTAAAGCAGTGTGTAAAGCTGCATACTTCATTTCATTTAAAGAGAGGTAAGGAATAGGATTTTTTTGTTCAGGATCTAGAAGACTTGTCAGGCTAGAAATTGATTTATTGCTGATAGTACAGGGCATTAGCTACAGAATGAGCTGTGAAATACCTACTAGTTTTGTTTTATCTGTATTTTCTTTTGGTTTTTCTCATCCACCAGCTCTGTTTATTGTTTGAAGGGTGTTTATGGAAAGGTAAATGTAATCTTTACTGTCTCTCTTTACTGTAAACTTTTTGGGGGAAATGGGGCGAGGGGAATGCAAATATAATGAGTAAGGTAGAGACTAGAAACATTAGTGAAGCCTCCTCTGAGGAGTATGTGTGAGTCCTGGAAGCTGAGATCAGTATTTTATTACCTAAGTTGCACAACAAATTTCTCGATCTTAGCCACTGGAGAGATGTCATCTGAAAGCAAGTAGGCAAACCTATAATCCCTTCCCCTGAGCTTCCTAGTGTTTGAAAATGTGCAAAACGTCAGAGCCCCATGATTCCCAAGAAAATGAATCCCCAGAATCACCTACAGAACTTGCCTATTCTACTAACTTTCAGATACTAAAAAGAAATTGTTACCTGATAAGTAACTGTGTCCTGCAGATATGCCTAGGGTGACTAGGTGAACACCCAGTCGAAAAGGAATCCTGATGGCTCCGGTCAGCACATTGACCAGGTGTGCCTTTCTGTGGTTGTGCTCTATGGATTTGTATTTGGGCTTCGGGAGTGGGCCTTTATTGGACCCATTGCAGCTGTGATAACATGTGGTCCTAAGTCCACACATAAAATTACAATAACTTTAGTGAACAAAAAACATGGAGCTGGTTATGAAAAATGGGGAAGAGGGGAGGGAAAGAATCGTGAAAACCTTTGTGAAATTTCATTTTTTTTTAAGTTACCCTTTTTGACTATTTTGCTTCCAGCTCTAGCACCCTGTAATAAATAAAATCTGAACTTTGCATAATACGGCTGTCAAAACAATAAATATACCTGTTTGGGCCTTGCAGTGAAAATGAGCACGTGAGAGAGGGTGGGGGGAGCAAGCGACAGAGGGAAGGGGGATGGAGTGAACGGAGGTGGGGCCTCAGGCTGGGCAGGGCCTCGGGGAAGGGGCAGGGCACTGGGCAGGGCAAGGGTGTTCAGTTTTCTGAAATTAGAAAGTTTGCAGCCCTAGATATGCCCCTGTGACGTTCCCCTCTGGTGTTATCTGGACCGGTGATCTGCTAGGTCACTCCAATCCTTGACTCTGGGAGCCAGCCTTACCCTGCTCTGCTGTGAGAACTCCCACTCCTGGGCTGTTCACGCACAGCCTCTAGCATGTAAGCTGCCCCTTGGATTGTGTAACCGAATGACACTAGCCAATACCTCTGGTTCCAGACACAACCTTAGGAACCTCCGTCTTGCAGTGTCCAGGTATGCCCACTGGATGCTGCAGGCTTATATGAGTTCATCAATTTAACAAAGAAATTGATATGTACCAGGCTTGTTATCCCAAGGGGAGTCTCTGACACACTTCAAACCAAACGCACTGCTTCAGATAGAATAAACAAACAGATGTATTAACTACAAAGATAAATATTAAGTGATTATAAATCAAAGCATAACAAGTCAGATTTAGTCAAATGAAATTAAAGCAAAACGCATTCTAAGCTGATCTTAACGCTTTCAATGCCCTTACAAACTTAGATGCTTCTCATCACAGGCTGGCTGGTTGCCCTTCAGGCAGGCTTGCCCCTTTGATCAGCGCTTCAGTCGCTTGGTGGTGTCGTCTGTAGATGGAGGTGGAAGAGAGAGAGAGAGCATGGCAAATGTCTCTCCCTTCCATCATGTCCTTTCTTCCCTCCTGGCTTTGCCACCTCCCCCCCCTTCAGAGTCAGATGAGCATTACCTCATCGCAGTCCCAAACTGACCAAAGGAAGGGGGGTGACTCACTCGAGAGTCCAGCCGATCCTTTGTTGTTGCCTAGGCCAGTGTCCTTTCTTCCTGTGAGGCTGGGCTGGGTTTGTCCCATACATGCCCTGATGAGGTGTGAACTGCTGCTCTGCTCTTGGAGAGTTTTTGCCTGGACTTGCTTTAAGCCATGAGGATACCTTTTCAGCCTCATAACTATATACATGAAATTATAACCTATAACATTACTGTAACAACAATTACTATAACATTGTAACAACAATGCTCAGTGCATCGTGAGCCTTCCGAAGACACCCAACATGACAAACTTTGCATTGGATACCACACAATCATTTTAGAAGGATGAACATGGGGGTGCTGGGTGTTCCCCCGAGGTACAGAGCATCACAGCCCCCACTAATAATCCTGACTACTCAGATGGTGAGTGCATTGCAATGGATAGGCCTGCTAGCTACACATTTGAAGCAGGATTGTGTGCTTAAATCAGTACGAAATGGAGGGGGAGATATGACTGATGAAGGCTGTGGCTGGGAAGTGGTAATGGGAGCCAGTCAGATACAAGTTTGATTTAAGAAATATGCGTCCTCATAATTTATAGTTTATTGCAGAGAGCTAAGGACGGGAGAAAGGGTGGCAGGTATGCCAACTTCCTGTAACTTTTGCCTTGCTGTATGTGGCTTATTCTTAAGTGTTGTGACCCTTTCTTCAAATTGTCTAAAAGTTGGTCAAAAGCTTTGATCCATAGTCTCGTCTATGCAGGACTTTCTAGCTTCAAGAAAAGTGTGCTATTCCGCAATAAAATTTCCTAACCCCCCAATCACTGTTGTTAAAAATGAAACTATGCTTCTACTGAATGGGTTATAGTACCACTTTCTAATGGGGATGTCCATGCTTGGTTTGGACGGGACCTCTACGTGAGGCATATGTCTCAACTATGATCCCTGCAAGATGCCGTGAGAGCAAGGTTACCCATACCTTTCAAATATTGAGGTTTTTGGGCTAAACACATGGTGTATTACTACATATTTGCACTCAGGAGTGTGGAAGAATGTCATGTTTCTGACTTTATGTACATATGGCCTCTGAGAGGTGACGTTCCTAAAAAGGACATTGCAATGGTGTTTCACTGATGCTGCTGTTATGTAGTGGTGGGGAGCTAAAAAGTATCACACCTCCCACCAACATATTTTTAAAATAGTTATTTTGGACTGTGAGGTGTCCACGATCTGAGATCTTCTGAGGTTCAGTGTGATTCTATACATAATGTCACTCATCTGAGAAAACTCCTTTCTCTAGAAGTCTAGTACATTTAAAATTCTGGGATAGCCATGCTCTTTAGTTCTGCTTGGAATGGCAGATTTTCTTCATAGTTAGATTTGATTCTCCAAATAACAATTGTATCTGATCATTTCATGGACATCGGAGAAAAAATGAGAACACATTTTGTGGTGGTTAGATTTGGACCAACATATAAAGCCTTTTTCTTGAGGAGTATGAAATATCCAGTGAAGTAAAGGAAAAAGTTTTTACTGGAGCCACTCGCTTACTTGACGGGCATGGGCATTCTTCCTGTATCCAGGGCAGAAAAGAGTTAATAAATCTCACTCTGTTTTGGAAGGATGATATCCGTGAAATGTAAAATAAATGTTCTTATTACTGTGTTGAAAAGAAAACTACGACATGGTCCCTGTTATATGGCTGATAGCTGACATGGTGATCGTTATTCCTTTGCCATGATACTGTTTTGCCTTGCTAATTTAAATATGCAAAAAATGACTGTATTGAAAAGGCTCTTCCGTAGGGTGACTCTTAATTCAGGAACTTAATACAAAAAACTCATAAGCAGCCAGGAATAATGGCAGAGTAAAATACATAGAACAGTCAAAAATCTTTGACAAGATTTTGATATTAAGCATTTGTTATCTATCTTTAGTTTTCTTCATTTTTATACGGTGTCCCATCATGCTGGTTTCTGAGTGCCTTCTGTGGAAAATGAACTTGGATACAGAAAGATCTCCTTTTTCCAGCCCAACCGACAGTAACAAGTTTAAAGGTTATTGGTAGGGTATATGTGTGTGCATGCACGCCTATATACACGCACAATGCATAGTCTGAGAAATACTGATGTGTTTTGAGAGAGTTCATGTAATTCTGTACGCAGACAAGATTGTGATATTTCATCTGGAAATGAGTTCAAGAGTCTTGGCCCAGCTAATCTAAAAGTTCTCTCTCCTGAGGATATGAGTATTCCCCTCTTTTGTTGAAAGCTTAATTTTCTAGTGGAGTGAAGCTATCATATGAGGTGGTCATCACAGAAAGAGAGGCAATCTCTTGGATAACCAAGGTCAGTATCATGCAGGACTTTGAAAATCAATACTGCAGCCTTGAACTGGATTCTGTGTTCAATGGGTAGCTAGTGTAGGGAGTAGTGGATTTTGATGATGTGTTCCCAGTAGCCTGTATTCATGAGTGGATGAGACACTGCATTATGGATTAGCTGTAGTTTCCTCAGGACATTGAGTTTCATTCCTCATTCTAAGGAACAGTAGTTGAGCCTGGAGGTAACGAGCTATTGGACAACCATGGCCAATCTGTGCCTGAAAGAATCAGGGGTAATGTTCTAGCTAGCCATGGGTGGAAATGGGTGTTCTTTGGCACCATTGCTATTTGAGTGTCTAAGTGCAGTGCAAAATCCAAAATGACCCGCACGGCTATGAACTGGGCTAACAGTCTGAGGGCAGATCCCTTCTGGTGGGACCTGTAGTAGTGAAGGGGAGCTTTTCAAAACACTGTTCTTTTCTTACCAGCATCACCTCAGTTTTGTCGGAGTTCAGTTTCAGCCAGCTGCCCTTCAACCAAGTGCTGGCCTGAGCCAGGCATTTGGAAAGCTGGGGGAGGCTGCTGTTAATGTTGGATAAAAGGGGGGTGTAGAGCTGGGTGTCATTCACATGCTACTGGCTGGCACATCAGCCCGTCATGTCTCGCTAATTTCTCCCAGTGGCTTCATGTAAATATTGAATGGGGAGGGAGAGAGATTTGAACCATGCAGGATGCAGGTGAGGGCCTGGTCCTGGATGAACAACTGTCTGTAAGAATTCTTTCATTTTAGTCATCAAGGAAAGACCAAGCTATTGCAACACATTGTCATTCACTCCTGCAGCCTCTTGGAAGCAGGGCAGGAGTGTCTACAGTATCAAATGCTGTGACCAAGTCCTGTAGGATGAGGATGGGTGTAATGTTGTTGAAAGACAGGAGGAAGCCATCCAGTATAGCATCAAATGCTGAGTATGTGCAATGGAATGACTGGGAGGCATTCAGGATGTTGGCAGTCAGGGAGGTAACCAGTTCTTGTATATCTTCTCAAGTTAGTTTGCTGAGGAAAGGAAGGTCAGAAACTGGGTGGTAATTTGCAAGAATTCCGTGTTGCCAGCTCTTGTGAATGTATTGTAAGTATCACAGTGTTTGGTGTTTGTTCTGAATGCCCCAGCTTCTGGAATGAAAGTCATTGCATGATACTTTCTTTTTTAAATGAAAGCTGAAATTACATTTCAAGTCCTCGTGGGGGTGGAGAAAAACTTGAAAACATTAAGCAAGTGCAACTTGAAGGGCAAACAGAGGGCAAATAGAAATAACTCCAAATTTATTTTTTCCAATATCTCTTGATTTTTAGCTCACGAAAGCTTATGCTCAAATAAATTGGTTAGTCTCTAAGATGCCACAAGTACTCCTTTTCTCATGTTTTTAGGGCCTGACTTACGATATTTGAATGCTTCAGGTTGACAGTACTGGGACACTAGTGATGAATGCAGATTTCTTGAGTACTGGCTGGACGGTTGCGTGTGTTAGAGTAAAGAGCAGCAACGCCAAAAGAAGTAGTGCTTGAGATACCTCATCCTGAGGTTAGCAGAGTAGAGAATTGCTTTGAAAATAAAAAATTAGATGGAAAATGTAATTTGCTCTATGGTGCAACAGGAGTGTCTGTCAGCGAAATAAGCCCCCAATCCAGTTTGCACTGGTACATCCCTGACTCTGAGCTTCCAATATGTACTAATGAATAATGAGTATCTGCCCAAGGTAAGACATTAATATAATCTGTGGAGACAGCTCCTAGTGTTTTCCATTGTCTAAAGATCCAGTAACTACTAGCTTTCCACTGGAAAGGCCTAAATTAGAAAGAGATAATAAAGTGACTGGCAGTCAGAGGGAGAAAACATCACAAGGATTATTAATGACTGTAAACACCTTGTACCATGAGTAAATCGTCCTAAGACGTTAGATAATTATAGAATAACCCGTACACAATTCTGAAATATTACTTTTACGAAATCTTCTGTTTGGTGAGTTATAGTGTAGTAGCAGTGAATGACAAGCCAAAAGGATCATATTATAGCTTGTCACAAAGACATGACAGACAACTTGCCACAGTGACAATGAAAGTCAAATCACAGAAGAGCAGAAGTTTTATTTTTGGCAGTAGTTACTGTTAATGTCACCTCACTTAATAGTATACCTACATTCCCACACACAAACTTAATAAAGTTGAAGTTAAAGTTGCAGGCATATATCAATGATTTGCAGGAATATTACCTCTCAGACAATCTAGTCAAAAAAATATAAAAAGTTAGAAATCCAGGAAATGCAGTGTTAAGATAGGTTTTAGAGTACCAGCTGTGTTAGTCTGTATCCGCAAAAAGAACAGGAGTATTTGTGGCACCTTAGAGACTAACATATCTAATAAATGTGTTAGTCTCTAAGGTGCCACAAGTACTCCTGTTCTTTTTTTAGTGTTAAGATAGTACTTCTCAAGCATTGTGAATTTTGCCTCAGGCACTGCATGATCTGAGGTGAACATCACAAGGTAAAGGGGATACCCAGATTTTCAGATCAAAGATATAAGTCCAGGAAAAAAGACAATAAGAAGAATTTATTATGCTGCTTTTATAAAAGATTGGTTAAGGCTCAAAGATTTAGAATTCCTTTGGAACATTTAATGAGAGAACAACAGATAGTAATGGTTTCCAATTAACATTTATAACAGAGGTGTTACTTTAATTTTGGTACAGATAGTTTGCAATGTCATGGACATCCTGATGTTTACATCACCTCTTAATGCTTTGTGTTAATGTATTTACTGAGTGTGGTACACAGCATAAATACATCAAGGGTAGTCATGATCTTATGTGTTATTTTAGGGAAAAGAATTAAGTGAATGTCTACTGTACAGCACTGCAATCTTCAAATCCTCTATCAACCTCATTTCCATGCCAATGTACCTCAGCCCTGACCCACAGGGCAACAGGTAAGGGTGATAAACTAGTCTAGCCTCAAGGCTGGCTTCTTTGATTGTCTGCTGAAACTACTTACAAGGGTATCAATTAATGTATGTTGTGGTGCTGTATTTTGACTTATGGTCACTTCTTTACTTGGAGCTGAATGGAGACCTTCAATTATTTTGGCTTAGGACCCTACGCAGCCATGAGATGATAATTTTGGATTGCTATTAACCTGGCCTGGACTTGAACCTGTGACCTAGGGGCAAATGATTCTATAATAGATGAGCAAACCCCCTGAGCCATCCAGTATTCCTTCAGTATTCCCTCCTACAGTATAATCCAAGACACTGGGCATCACATGAACTGTATAATGTAATAGCCAGGCTCTGTTTCCAGAAATGAGGGTTGGATGTTGTTATATTAGGATCAATTCAGAGAAGATTTTAGTTCACTTGCCAGTAGGTCACCTACTGCTTAGGGGCCTAATCCAAAATACATTGACATCAATGAACATCTAATAGGGCCCTAAAACAGACGATCATTTGAATTATCTACACAGTTTTTCTGTTCAGCAGTGACAGACAGCTGCTCAGTGAAAAGTGAAGGTGAGGGAGAATGAGCACATCCAGTTCCATCAGTGAGAATTATTATTACATTGACTTCTAATATAACTGCTGCTTTGGACAGAAAAGTGTACATACACTTTCCACACTAAAAGAAAAGGAGGACTTGTGGCACCTTAGAGACTAACCAATTTATTTGAGCATAAGCTTTTGTGAGCTACAGCTCACTTCATCGGATGGCTTATGCTCAAATAAATTGGTTAGTCTCTAAGGTGCCACAAGTCCTCCTTTTCTTTTTGCGAATACAAACTAACACGGCTGTTACTCTGAAAACTTTCCACACTGACACACACTCGGTTTCTTGCTCTCTCATTTCAGAATTTCCCAAGGTGTGGCAGCTCGCTGAATGTTTGTGCTTTCTCTTATCTTGATCATGACATCATACACTGTGACACCACTAGAAATGCTGTGTTGTGTTGGATATGATCAGGGCTTGAGTCATGCTGAAATGCTCCAGAACACCATTCCGGCACTCTTTTGGGAACTGTAACGGTGTTCCAGCACTTCCAGTACTATCGCTTCTGGAAGTACTAGAAGTGCATTTCAGCACTTTTCTTTTTTAAATCTAACACCATGAGCCACACCTAATGCAAAACTGTCCACTTCTAAAATATATTAGAGACACTTCCCCTCTGAATTTCAGTCACTAGTTTACAACTGGTGAGGTGTATTCTCATCTAAAGTTGATCATCTGACAAATGTGACCAATCCAGAGAGCAGTCTGGGTCATGGAGCAAGCATCATTCAACAAATATCTTTAGTCCCAGGAAAGAGTGCCAATGAAAAAATCACTAATTTTCTCTCTCTACACATATTCCTGTCCTTTGTTTCAGTGTGAAACAACTTTTCTCTGATGAGATGCAGTTGTGTCCTTCCAGTAAGTTTCTTGCCACCTTGTTTACAAATACAACTCAGAGCCTATGTAACCTATTGCAGTTCTACAGCATGTTGTGGATACAGGCAGAGCTCCCTTCAGAACTCTTAGGTTCTTGCTACTATCTTTATACAGTGCCTAGCACATTTTGGGCACTGTACTAATATAAATATTAACACCTCTATTTCCCCGAGAAAACACTGGCAGGAATTGCTGATGCCGTAAAGCAAATCATCTGCCCACTTCCTAGGACTTGTGAGCATTGCCTCAGCACTACTTCCACCTGCATCTGATTTAGCATCAAAGAACCAGGCTAGAATCACCAGCTCAGATGTTCATGTTTATTCAGTGAATTACTCCTGGATCGCTAAGCTGGCATAGCCCATTCATTGCATCTTTACGTGAAATCAAAGGATGTTAATTGTGGCTGGATTCTTGGGGCTGTCCCACCACCATTTACAAGATACTGATAGGATCTTGAGAAGGTCAGTGGCATGGAGATTATACTCAGTGCTATTTTGGCATCAGGAAGATCTTTCAAAGAATGTGAATGCAGATATAGCCTTTCTTCCTGTTCTGACAGTCAAATGTCTCCTGATGCTGCACTGATGCACATCTGTTCTCATTCATCCAGAAATTATGGTCTTAATGTTGGGTTTACTGGGTGAGTTCCTATGGCATGTGTTATATAGTAAATTAGACTAGATTATCATAATGATCCCTTCTGGCCTTAAAATCTACGCCTCTATGATCATATTTCTCTCCTGATCTTTTCCAGTATGTCATTACTTTTTAAAATGTTCACAAAATTTACTATTTTTTTCTTTACCATTGGCTAAAGATAGGCCTTTTGAAAGTGAAAGATTGATAGTGCTGGTGCAGACCACTGCTTTGCAAGCTTCCCCACATATCTCTTTCAGTGCTCCTCAGTCCTGACCTGCAACATTCCTCTGTTTCTGTCCTGGGTCTCTCTTAAGTGCAGGCTGCAGAAGGTGAAGAGTTACATCAACTTGTAAGGTAGCTTTTCAGTGGGGGTTATTGTCCACTAGTGAGTGGGAAGAGAATAAGACCACTGTGGTCATTTTCACTTTGACATTGGAACGCAGACTCTTGAAGGTGAAAGGTTGATACCAGCATTGCTTTAATCCAATACACTACCCACTCCCAGAAGGAGACTTTATCCAGAAATAAAACTCATTCATTTCAGAACCATTTTTGTCATCTGGAGGAAAGCAAAGCAAAGAACTCAAATGAGAGAATTTGCCATGGAGAAGAATCTGTGAATAACAAAGCAGGGGCAAAATAGCAGGCGCAAGAGGAAGAGAAATGAATTTTGGAAAGGATTTTAAAATGTAGGCCCAATCGTGCTCCCTTTAAATTCTGTGGGAGTTTTGCCATTGACTTCAGGGGCAGTTGGATAAGGTCCTAATTTTGCAGTAGCCGAATCTAATGCAGAAGATGATGGCAGTAAGGGAGATTTCTCAACATCTAGTAATCCCACTGTGCTTGAATTTCTGCATGCATGCAAAGCACAAAGAGCTCTGTTCTCACTCAAGCCCGACCAAATGTCTGGGTCAGTTCCCAGGGCTCAGACCCCAACACTTCTGTGAAATAGCAGTGAGCTGGAAGAACATTCTGGCTGTTAATACGCAAATGAACACCCAAGTGTCTAACATGTGTGTTTACACACACATACTGTTTCGTATTAAATAACGTATTTTGTTTTATCAGTATTGTTTGGCTAGAAAATGCTCACTGAGCGGTAAGCTTGCTTTTATAGACTGTCTTTTGAAGAGTGTGTGCGCGCACTGGTGTGTGTGTTTTGAAGGAGATGAGGGGAAACAAAGTTTTGAAACTTAATTATAGTAAGAAGATAACCTGATGAACGCTACATATAAAATACTAATAACGTTGAATATTATGGAAGGTGCAGCACAGCAGTCAGAGCATTTATAAACAAATATGCTCTTGAATCAATGCGGAGTATGTTGCCCTTACACAGGTTTTTCCCAAGGGCAATGAAAGTCAGGGCGTCAGGTTGGTAAGAAAGAAAATACATAAAGTGTGTGTGGGGGTGGGAGTGAGGGGAGGAGGAGGAAGCAGCTGTCTGTACAAGAAGATCAATGGCATTTCAGTGATGAGTTTAAGGGCTTGGCCACACTTGCACATTATACCACAGTAAAGCCGCCCAGAGCGCTCTACCTTACTCCCTGTCCACACTGGCAAGGCACGTAGAGCACTTTGACTCCCTAGCTGGAGCGCTCCTGGTAGTCCACCTCCCCGAGAGGGATAACAGCTGTTGCGTATTGGCTGAGATGCCCCAGGGTCAGTGTGAACAAGGAGTTAAGTTACTGTGCTCTGATTGACCTCCGGAAACTTCCCATAATCCCCTTAAGCAAAGTGAAAAGAAAAGGAGGACTTGTGGCACTTTAGAGACTAACCAATTTATTTGAGCATAAGCTTTCGTGAGCTACAGCTTCATTGGATGAGGTGTGCTGTAGCTCACGAAAGCTCATGCTCAAATAAATTGGTTAGTCTCTAAGGTGCCACAAGTACTCCTTTTCTTTTTGCGGATACAGACTAACATGGCTGCTACTCTGAAACCTGTAATTAAGCCAAGTGGTCACTCTTCCCTTTGTTGTGAAATTGCTGCAGGAATAGGAAGTGTCCTTTCAAAGCTCCATTTCAGACAGCGGCTGCTTATCTGATCAGACAAACATTTACTGTTTGCTTTGAGTGAGTGAGTGAGAGGCAGGGGTGGTGGTGGTGGGGGGCATGACTTACAAGACAGCATGCCGACACACTCTCAGCACTCCAAAAACCCACTCTCTCTCCCCCCACATACACACAACACACTCCACCCGACCCCCCTCGTTTGAAAAGCACATTGCAGCCACTTGAACGCCGGGATAGCTGCCCACAATGCACCTCTCCCAGTGCCGCTGCAAGTGCTGCAAATGTGGCCATGCCAGTGCGCTTGAAGCTGTCAATGTGGACAGACTGTGGCACTTTCCCTAGTACGCTCTCCGAAGGCTAGTTTAACCCAAAGCACTCTACAGCTGCAAGTGTAGCCATAGCCTAAATTGCAACCTTGATCCCCATATAATCCCATCTGAATGTGTGTCTGCCTGTGTTTAAAAGTTTAGGGCATGGCTACACTGGAAACTTCGAAGCGCTGCTGCGGGAGCGCTCCCACAGCAGCGCTTTGAAGTGCGAGTGTGGTTGAGCACGAGTGCTGGGAGAGAAGTCTCCCAGCGCTCCTGGTAATCCACCTCCACGAGGGGATTAGCTCCAAGTGCTGGGAGCATGGCTCCCAGCGCTGGGGCACTGTTTACACTAGCGCTTTAAAGCGCTCTGGCTTGCTGCGCTCAGGGGGGTGATTTTTCACCCCCCTGAGCCAGCAAGTTAGAGCGCTATAAAAAGTAAGTGGAGCCAAGCCCTCAGACTTGGCTGACACCACTTCACAATTTTGGGGTGGGTGGTAACAAGGTGTGATTTGAGAACTGTCAGTCAGATGAGCTTAAATTTAACTAAGCTGACAGTGGTGCTAGGATGACAGCACCTTATTTGATGAAGAGTTCAGCTAGCAGCAGGAGAAGCTGCCTTGGCTGGCTCCTTATGTTTGTGGCTGGCATGGCTAACTGTTGATTTAGAAGCAAGCAATTGTCAGATGTGAGAGAAGGGTAGCACAAATCAGTTTAATTTACTTTGCCTAACAAGAGTTGTGAACATTTTGGGAGACTGACTGACTGGCAACCAGGGTAACTAATAAGAATTAATAAAAACAAAAAATAGTCTCGGATGTTCCAGATTGTCCTAGACTTGTAAGAAGATGATGAATCCCAAATCCAGTGTATATATAAAAAACAGGAATCCTGTTCAATACAGTAACATTTCAAAATGTGGACTTTATACAACAGAGGAAAATAGCTATAAGATCAATACTCTAGTTTTCCAGAGTAATCATTTTTATTAGTCACCATCTTTCTTTAGTTTAAAAATGTTCACCAATGTAAGAAATGTGCTGCAAATAAATTATATTAATATATCTACTTGTGAAGAAAAATATGAATCAAATGTATATTGTCCCATAATTCATATCACTTTGCCTTTTTCTGGATAGCACTGCTACACTTTGATTTTTCCATTATAGTACTTTTTGTTGACCAAGTCCTCCTTTGGAAAGAGTATTCTCTTTTTTTGCAAAACACATTCAGGATCAGTTTGTATTGGAGACATTTGAGAATCTGAAAAGAGCAGTTAAAGGAAGAAAAGATGTGACATCCTGGAGAATCCTTAAAATATCAAAAGTTTGATGGTTGTTAGAAAGAAATAAAAGCTACATAGGCACTGACTCCGTGAGTGCTCTGGAACTGTAGCACCCATGGGAAAAAAACAGTGGATGCTCAGCACCCACCAGTGGCCACGCTGATCAGCTCCTCCACCTTCCCCCAGCGCCTCCCGCCAGCCAGTGGGCCCTGCCGATCAGCTCCTTCCCTCCTTCCCAGCTCCTCCTGCCTGCCACGGATCAGCTGTGCTGGGGGAGGCGGGGCAGGAGGTGCTGGGGGCGGAGGGGACAGAGCAAGGGCAGGGCACACTTGGGGGAAGAGGCGGGGTAGAGGTGGGGCCTTGGGGGAAAGGGTGTAGTGGGGTGGGGCTTGAAGCAGAGCAGGGGTGGAGTACCCCCTGGGGAAATTAGAAAGTTGGCGCCTCTGAAAAGCTATACCTGTATCCAGGAGACCGGGGAGCGAACGGCCCATGAGTAAGCTGCTGGGAAAAAATCAAATTCTTCGTAGCAGATAAATATGCAGAATGCAAAATATTATTTATGTTGCATCCTTTGTTCAAAATATGATCAAATCATTTACAGTGAGAGAGCGAGTAGAGACACCTTTGTACAGATTTTAATGCACTGATGTGCATATTAATAGGAAAGGAAACATATGCTGCACTGAAAGTGATTGGAGCAAAAGAAGAGAATTGCAATATGAGCATGTAAAGTGTCATTTAAGAGCTAATTATGATTATTAAATATTAATAGTGTAAAATATTGCTGCAAAATGCATGGTCTTTATTATGGAAGTGTCAGTAGTGAGCCCATAATTTGGGTTATGTAGTGATTTGCACGTAAAGCAGCATTAAAATCCTCCTTTTTTTGTTCATTATACTGTATAGCAAGAAGTTGTGATGGGTGTTTTTCTTGAAAGACTTGGGAACATTTTTGGTGGGCAGGTGAGGAATGGAGTTTGTCCATTGCAGGAAAAAAAAAATTGTGATTCTTTATTTATAGTATATGTGCCTTGATATCATGGTGATGGGCACGACGGAAATTCCTTGTTAGAGATGCAATTTTTCTTTTATCTAGACAGCAACTTAACTTGACCGCCGTTATTAATGACCTGTTGTCATGTGTTATATCCTGTCTATTTTGTTGTTTTATTTAGTGTTTGTGGGGTTTATATATTTGATGGATTTATATATGTTGATTCCTTTGGAAGCTTTTCAATAATCTACTGAATGTAAAGCAAGGAAATCCTGTGATTTTTGTCATTTTCTTACGAACAATATGGCTACTAAAAGATTCTTCTTCTCTAGGGTGACGTTAGAACAGCATTAATCAAGCAATGGTTTATCTTTGCAATATGTCCTGAAAGTGCCACGATAGTGAGCTGTATGTATGGAATGATGTCATCACCAGATGTCATCCACCAGCCTTTGAACATCCCTGAGATTTGATATTTCTACAAATTTCCAAACTTATTTGGCCTATTTTTTTAAAATAATCATTCTTATGCCTTTTGCTACTTGAGTCTTTGTGTAGGTAACGTTACTGACCAACTAGTCTAGTAATGATCACAGAGGAGGGCCTATACAGGTTCAGAGAAACCTATATTTTTGTCAGTTCTTTGGGCTATGTATAGGAGAAACTGAATCCAAAGAGCTTTCTGACTTTGTCACTGAGCAACCATGCACCTTGTTTTGTCACTTCCAGATACAAAAATGTCCTAAGGCACATTCAGTACTGACTGAGTCATCCATTTGGTAGAATCTGAGAACATGTTGCGGATATCAATATCAGACCTTGTCAAGATTCATAGCACTGAGTCATTGCTACGGGTCTGAATTACTAATTATTGATGTTAGTAGGACCGTCGTCTTTGATGCTGCAGTGACGAGAGGGATGCTGGGGGGAAAGACTGTTCTCAGAACTGAGTACTCTATGGAGCTATGTTATTACTGGATCTGTGGTCATCACATCTGGCAGGCTTTCTTTGATGCAAAAAGTGGGTATTGCTTTGCTTACCTTCCCAAGGTAAGTATTCTGATACTAGATACAATGATGCAGCGAGGACGAATGTGAATGTAAAATATGTAAAACCAAAATAAGTTCTCATATACTTTCTTTAGCTTGTGATGCAATAAGTTTGAATTGTTTCATGCTTCAGTTCTTTAATGAGGAAGCATTGTTCGGAGCTTGGTCACTGACACCAGGGAATTGGTATGAAGCACAAACCACATTGCAGAATTCTTTGTGCACAATTTGAGAGTGAGAACACAGCATATAATGGGTTTTAGTGTAGCACTTAGGCAGTTGTCTTTCTATTTACAGCATATATGAACATTTTAAAGAGGTGGACAGAGAGTTAAATATTACTGGGAGGGGCATATACTGATGTCTCCCTGCCCTAGTGCAGTAACTCCCAGCTGGGGCGGATTTGTTGAGGTGGAGTTTCCATGTATCTTTTGCACTGGGAAAGGGTCACTTGTCAGAGTAAGTATAAGGGGGTTGTTCCCCTTCCCTTTCTCACCATCTTTTTGCTTCTTTTGACTCTCCTCAGGAGAGAGAAAAAGTTGGTCTCTTGATCATCCAAGCTTTATTTACATCAAACATACTTTTCTGAATTGTGAGTAATCCGCAGTCCATAGCAGCTAAAGAAATATAAAGGGTCTGAACATGGGAATGCAGCTCATAGGTCAATACATTTCTGAAAAGGAGGAAGATGAGAGGATGACTTTAGGAGATGTAAATAGCACATTAGAAAGACATAAAAATTGATGGCTGGATCCATTCCTTAATATGCTTTTATACGTGATTCAATCAGTGGAAGAGGAAAGAAGGAAAATGCAATATAGCAGCAGTGCTATAACTGTAAATCACTTCAGAATCACAGAGCATGACAAGCTGAGAAGGCTAATGGTGTCTTCCAGAAAGAATTTACTGCAGTAATCAGAAAAGAGAGCAAGATAAGAAAAAACCCTAAGACCAAAAAGTGAGTACAATCTCTCATGTTTTACTTGCTAGTAGGGTAACTAACGTGAGATCCTTTGCACTAAGTGATGGTGCTAAGCGTCTGCTGAGCCACAAATCATTTGAGTGTTTGTGAACATTTCTATGGCTTCTAACTGTGTGGTTAAAGCTTGCATAATGCCTACATGGAATTTCTTTGTAAATCTCCTTTGAAACATCTGTCGGGAAAATGTTCACATTGTGCCTTCCTCAGAGATTCACTGTAAAACTCTCAAAATCTCACTGATGTCACTGATTTTTATGAAAGGAGAAAAAATAAATTGTCTGGCCATAAATATTTTAAGATGATCAAAACCAGTTACAGTTGTACATGTGCAACTTTCTCAAACGCATGAGCAGCCAAATTAGAGGTAAGGATAGGAACAAATAAGTGACTGTAAAACTGAGGGGGAATTCTAACAAGCAAGCAAATAGGTGGTCATGAAGGACAGGGAATGAGGAGAAACAGTAATGAAGGAATGTGGAAGCATCAATGACATGTTATTAACAATGCAGCTACAGCTCTGGGTGGTTCATCTTGTTTAAGCTTTGAAAAGCAAATCTTGGGGGTAAGATATAAATTTGATAGATCTTATAGACCAGCCTATTTATTACAACCATTTGCGTGACTTCCACCTTTAGTTACCCAGACTCCACGGGGATAGGTAGGTTTCCCCACTGCACGTTTTTGTATGCTCTGCCCCTTGCTAATCTCAGCTGCTCCCACAGTTTGTGCTACCACCTTTATGATGACATCTTGCAAATCAACTGTACCGCTTCATTTCTGACCTCTCGAACTCTGTCTAATCTTGCATGTCTACCTGCCTTTCAACTGATTCACTGTGGATACCGCTCCACCATCCCCCTTCTTGATATTGCTAAAGTCTATTCCTCCTTCATTTCAACAACCTAAAACCCTAAACCACACCTAAGTTATCTCTTGTCTTGACTGCTGTAATCTCCCACTTTCTGGCCTTTTGGGCCTTTTACCTCTCCAGTCTATTCAAAAAAGCTGCAGCTATAATCTTCCTTTACTGCCCCCAATTGTCACCTTTTCCCAATCGCGGCTGACCAGCTAAATGCCTGATCCCTTCCTGGCTTGTATTGTGTCTGTCCAAGATAGACTATAATTTCCTTGAGGTGTGGAGCTGTCTTACCTATGTTTTGTGAAGTTCTATCCGCACCACCACCACCACCCGCCCCAACTGGACTTCTATAAACAATAATTTTGTAAAAGTCTTCTATCTAAGGAGAAGTTTCTGGCTTATGAATAATAAAATTTACAGTACTTTGACCCTAGATATTAGTTTGTGATATTAATGAAAACTGGCATATTTTGTCTTGCAATAGGGCCCTAGGTTACCCATGTGACTGTGGACTCTCCCCAGCATTAGGGAAACGCAGTGGAATATGGTTTTGAGTATTAAGACTGCCGATTATAAGGCGTGCAAATTATGTTTATGTGGATGTGCTAGCTGCCTGACAGAAAGTTAGCCATACACTTAGAGACTGGTGGTTTCTATTTCAGTAGCTTGCGTTATTACGACTCTGTCTTTGCTCCTGATGAATAGCATGTGGCTCTTTGTAAGAGACATGCTTTTCAGTTAACTGAATCGTTCTCCTCCTCCCTTGTAACCTAAAAACAAAAAGATTTGAAATACACACTACACCTGGTATTGGCTTTAAATAGCCCTATGGATTCTGTGAGTTTTGAATTTGAATGAGAGGTCCTGAATATACTTCATCGTTGGCTGTCTAACTTCTGTGCTGGTGCTCTTTGTCTGCCTTAGGATCTGCACAGTGCTGCACGCTGTGTTAGCAATGGCTGCAAGTGTGGACAGATAGATGAGTGCAAGGAATTCTGTGCAAAGGCAAATTTACGATATGTGTAACACTTGATGAATTTGGAGATGGAAGAAATTTTCAGGGGAGAATTTATTTAAATATACTTTGTGGTTAAATTATGAGAAACAAAGTGAGCATGTCAATCAAGGAGGCAGTAGACAGAGTACTTTTGTGAATGAGTGGGAATGCTGGGGAAGATCTGACTCACAAATAACCTCCCTGGAGTACTTTAAAAAAGGATGCATTCTCTACAGTGCATTGTCTCTGGATTCTTTCTAGCCTCACTGTGGTATGAAGATGGTACCTATATGAGACCATAATTCTATCTGTAGCCTTGATGCCAATGTGGTTGAAGCGGAAACAAGAGGGAAGGTGTTTTGTATCCAAATCCTGTATGTCGCATGTAGAAATGCAAGTTACACCGGTAGGATGCGCGATCGTTTTTTCCGTAGCTCTCTGATCTGAAGAAAATTCAAGAGCATTTCAGAGGTTCGGTGATGAGTGGCTGTAGTGTTTCAGTTTGTAAAATGTTGCTGATGGCAGTTTTGTTTTCTAATCACTAGGTCCAGAAGATGGAATAGTAATTTCCCCATCCAGCGAGCTGGGGTCCTTTTTTGCCTCTGCATGCAATGTTTGGACTGATCTGAAGCTTTCGTTTTGGACTGAAGGGACTTGTCCACTGCTTGCCCTGGAAACCTTTCTCTCCTAATTCATGAGCCAGCAGGATGCGGTCGCCGTGCTTTCAGAACGCCTTCTCATAGCTGCGTACAAAGGCCAAGTGGATAATGTGGTGCAGCTTATCAACAAGGGTGCCAAGGTAGCAGTTACCAAGGTAACAAGAGAAAAACTCTTTACAAATTCCCTGGGAACTAGTGTAACTCCGAAACCATTGTCTGTGATAATGTTCTTGTTACTTTACAAATTTAAACATATGCGGGGGGATGGGGGGGGATTCGAAGTGTTTTGATTTTTCTTTAAATCTGCATTTATTAGCCAGCATTAACATGAAATAATACATTTATTTTCCTTCTCTGCTTCCAAGAAGGGGAAAAGACAGAGCATCACTGCATACTGGACCTTGAAAAATGTGCTGTCCTGGATGCCTGTGCAATGACATTTTTAAAATGTGCTTTGACTTTTGAGGAATTAACATGCTTTTAAATAATGACAGGTTTCAGAGTAGCCGCAGAAAGAAAAGGAGGACTTGTGGCAACTTAGAGACTAACAACTTTATTTGAGCAGAAGCTGTCGTGAGCTAAGCATCCGATGAAGTGAGCTGTAGCTCACAAAAGCTTATGCTCAAATAAAGTTGTTAGTCTCTAAGGTGCCACAAGTCCTCCTTTTCTTTTTGCTTTTAAAATTCATCACCATAGAGGAGAAAATTGGTGGGGAAGGGAAATCTTGAGGCTCTGCAAAAAGTTCAGGGTATCCTTCAGAGAGGAAGGAATAAAAGCTACCTATTCTTGTAAGATAAAGGTACCTGAGCTGTAATCATGTATTGTTCCTTAAGAGAAAGGTCCTTTGATAGTATGGGCTAAACTCTGGCTGCACTTAATGTGCAATCTCAGTGCAATTCCAAGGTTGAGGATTATAAACTTCATTTTCTATTCCAGGGTTGGAAAGTCAGGATTTGGCCCATTGTATCAAAGGACTTATAACAACACTTATAGTGAGATTTAAAAAAGAATGCAATTGAAATGAACCAACTGCCAGCTCTAACCATGTTATAAATAATATTTGCAAATAGTGCAGGTGACCTATGAAAAATTGCTCAGTCTGAGAGCTAAATATAGAAGAGTTTGAATCTGAACACAAATAGGCCTGAAATGATTTTTCTCAATATTTGTTAATCAAATCTGAATGTGAGAGGAATATGAATGGAAGATGGTGTTTTCTCCCTCGCTCCCTCTTTTTTTATTTTATTTTAAACCACAAAAACTTGGAGTACTCCCATCCTCCTCTGAAGTTTCCTAGTGGTCACCACATAAATCACAAGCCAAGATTCTCTGTGAAAAAGTGTCATTAACATTTAAAAGAAAAACATTTCTAGGAGCTGAAGAGAAGACATACAACCAGCCCTTCAGGGGTTTTTACCTCACACTTAGTGATGTGTGAGGAGATGTTTTATTTGAATAGGTCAGTGGCTGCCTGTGAAGGAGCTGACTGCATCTCCCACCCCAGCAACTAATTTTGCATATAGTTGGTTGTCACTGGAACCTGCTTTGCTTGCTAATGAGGCTTGCCCCTAGCTTTCTACTGCCTAGTCACAAAGCTAGTTAGGATGTTGCAGGACTGCGTGTAAGGCAGGAGCCATGAGAGAGGGAGAGAGAGGGAGTGGGTGGGTGGGAGAGAGAATGTGACAGAGTGAGAGATGGAAAGGCTGGTCTGTGGTCTGCTACAGAATTTTAAAACTATACAAATTAGTTGGGGAGGTGGAAGTGGGTGAGGTTAGACCTGCAAGGTCTATCAGATCTGGGAAAAGCTTAGTATTTGGCAAAATGCTGCCCTGAGGCATATTTAGTTTTAATTACGTTCATGGATCAATTGAGAACACAAAATTTGACTGTGAATATTAGCCTCCACAACACAGCTCTAAGGGCTGTCGGTAGGTTTTAAACAGAAAATGTGAATACATTAGATAAGGTGTAGAAATGGATTGGAATGATCTATCAATGACACCTGCTTTTTGAGATGCTCCCTTTGCCGTGTTTGGATCATAGTTATTTATTTTTAAAGCCAGAGTGCCCTGTGGGAAAATCAGTTTTACAGGGTTTTTTCCTGTTTATTGACCACAACCAGATGGCCTCTTGTTGATATGGTGACACTCAGTGCATAGGCCATAGTCATAGCAAATGTAAAAAGCTGTAGTAAAATTCTTCCTTTGACTCTGTTGTCCAAGCATCTCTGCTTGTCATGATCTGTCTAAAGAAAGATATTTGAATGGTGGTGGGATTTTTAATAAGAGGACTCAACTTTGGATCTGTAGTGTGCCCTGATGGTAAGGAAAGTATTAAAGGAACAGCAGGCACACTACACACTCTCATCCCCACTATAATTTTGAATGCAGGTTCCACATAGTGTCAACTGAAAAATCCAGTGCTCTGCATTATAGATTCCAGTGTAACCATGGAGCTGATTTAACTACTCCATCAAATTAGTTAATGTAAACTATGGTTCTAATGTGAGATCAGTAGATAATGACTTGGTACCGATATAGTCTAACTTTGAATTATTGACAACTTCCGTTTGTTACAATGAGTGCAACGGAAGTGCAAATTATGACCTGACCCTGAATATATGTTTGATTTATTACTGAATGTTCGTGATGGTGATAAAATCTGTTGGATGTCTCAGTCCACCAAAAAAATTCAATTTGTTTTGGAGTACAAGTTCAGGTTGATTCTAGAGCTAAGTAAAATTCAGCAAATTTCATTTGCAGAGGATCATATATATTTTAGATCCATGTGGCTTCATATCCTCCCCATTTTATTTGTTTTCCACATTTGAATGGGCCTACAATCTCAAAGCAAAAGTCAGTCAACCACGAACTGTTGATTTTGCAACAAAATTATCCCAAGGTGCAAACTTCTATATCAGCCCAGGTTCACAAGAAAGGTCTGTGAACTTTTCTGTGAATTTAGTATGAGTTTGGAGTTCATAACAAATTATGAAGCATGGTGAGTTTCACATGGCATGAGTTACAATGTGAACTTTAGTTGGTGCTTATTGTTTATCCCAAGTGGCACATCACTCCATGACTATTACTGATTTAAATTTTTCAAACCTGCGTAATAAAAATAATAAAATTTAATAGCTGATTGTTCTAGTATGACTGAAACACAGATTCTCTCTTCTTCCTCCCTAACAGAAAAGTCTTTACAAAATTAACCATAAATAAAGATCTGTTTATTCAGATCTGTATTTTATGCCTGATCTGTACTCTACATCTTTTATTTACATTTGTCAGTTTTTGCTGTCAGAGTTGACATTACATTCTATAAGATTTACCCTTAAAGGAAATTACAATCAGGGGCCCTGATCTTGTCCTCTTACCCAGGAAAAATTCCTCTTGAAGTCAACAAGAGTTTTCTTGGAGTAAGAAGTGCAGAAGCAGACCCTCAGTTTGGAGGAAAAGGAAAAGTTCTGTTGTACTTTAGGACACCAAATCGATTGCAAATGTGTGCTGGGAAGTGTAGCTGGCTTCACAAAACACTATACAGAACTATGCATGCCTGAAGTAGCTGGGCTCTAGAGCAAGCTATTTGTCTAGAAATTCTTTATAGTTCTTTATCCTCAGTTGATTTATTGGGCACCAGTCAAGTAAAAGTGAGACTTGTTTACCTTTCAAAACCAAGTCATTTAAAATGCTGGCAAGCCAATCCGATTCTCTTATCCTAAAAATGAAAGGTCACATGATGTGTTCATCGCTGCTTCAATAAACAAGAGTTTTATTGCAAAATGCTGTTTTAGTTTAGACTGCTATGTCTATATGTAAAGTGCTGTTTGCATTGGCTAGATGTTTGCATAGTATGAATAAAACTAAAGAAAGAAAATTCAATATAATTTTCATTAACGCTGAAATGCCCACTTCAGTGTTTGCTCAAAGATTTTTTTATTGTTTGTTTTAGTCAGATTAGTAATTGTGTTCAGCTGAGACTGTCAACTTCCATTGAAGTCCATAGGAGTTGCATGCATACAGCACCTCCACTGAAGTCAATAAGAGTTGAGGGCACTCAGAATCTTTTCAGGTTTTATATTTAAAATATAATAGGACAGCCCTGAGCCATATGTTCCTCCCCTTTTTCTACTTCCCTGGGCTTCATTACCTGTTACTCTGGCTCTTCACTGAAGCACTGTAAATGGTGATTTCCAAGTGCCATGGTTTGGATATTTCTGCAGCTATTGTGCAGTAATTATTAAATTGTAAAACCTACCTGTAAGGGTTTGGGCCCTTTGGGGTGTCACCTCATGTGCTGGGATTTAATTGAGTCAGACTGTTCTGCCAGCCTGGGTCCCCTTTACCTGGCCTTGCTGGGTGAGGCTCACAAGCCTTTTCCAACCAAGCACACAGGCAGGGCCACACCCAGCTGCACAGAGAGACAGAGATCTGCTTTGGAATGATTCAGCCTCAGGGGCTTGCCCCAACACCCTGCTGTCCATTCCCTTTAAGGGGTACAAACCAAAAGGTTTTATAAATTTGCCCCCTCCCTCAGTGTGGAAGGAGATATGCACAAATTCTTGCAGCCCCCCCCCCCCATTAGAAATTACAGAAACTGGTTCTGATAATAAACAAAACAAATTTTATTAACTACAAAAGTGAATATAAGAGATAATAGACAGAACAAAGCAGATTACTGACCAACTAAAGCAAAATCCGCAAGCTAAGCTCAATATACTTAAGAAACAGCTTACAAAATGTAATTTCTTATCCTAAATATTATTTTAGGCAGGTTGCAAAGTTTCTGTGGTTCAGAGTTCCAGTTATATTTTCAGACTGGACACCTATCTCAGTCTGGACTCCCCCCTTGCCTTCCCTTCAGGTTGCTTTAGCAGTCTCTCTTCTTGGGCAGACAGGCCATGAAGAGGAGGAGCCCCCTTTGCCTTATTCCCCCTCCCCCCTTAAATAGGATTTGTTTCCCAAACTTGACCCCCCCCTCCCTTCCAGTGGAAAGTTACAAGAAGTCCTAGGTAATGTTTAGTATCAGGTGACAAGACCACCTGACCTAGTAGTGTCACAGCATCCATGAGTCAGTGGCAGTATGGAGCATTGGCAGGAAGGCCAAGCCTTTTCACAGTCCATTGTCCTCGCTGATGGGCCAGCCGCCCTGTCTGGCTTTTCCATTGTAGTACTTGAAGTGTTAGCAGTGGGCATCACCCAAAGCAGCATAGTTGAAATACAGATACATAGTCAGTATTCCTAATTTCAGATACAGAAATGATAAAGGAATACAGATTGGATAATCACATTCAGTAAATCATAACCTTTCCAATGATATCTCACATGAGCCATCTTGCATAAAATATATCTCAGTTATGTCATATTCATATCATAAGTATATTTTCATAAAGAATATGGAGTGAAGTGTCACACTACCATTCCCACTTTACATTACAATTATTATTGTGCTGCTGGGAAGTACACATACCAATTATGCTAATCCTGCAAAGGAGCAGTCACCACAAATGGTGAGCTGCTACCACAGAGCAAAAATCAGAGAACTGGCTGGAACAGGGTAGAGCTAGGAATCAATAGTTCAAACAGTCTCTGAGTTCATAAGGGAACAAAAATACCCCTCTTTTACAGGTACACATCAATAGCCCCATCCCTGGTCCCAGCCAGCACTTACTTCATGACAATTCTTTCCCCTTGACCCTCATAAGATTCTATTTGTATTGTTGCCCTTTTTGGCCTGAGTGATTAGCCAATATTCTGGGCCGTGACGGGTTGCTTCTGTTAGCAGGAGAAACTGATGATGCAAGTCAGGTACTTCTGTAATTCAATCCTGTGTATCTACAAAAATGTACACAAAGCCCTGATTCCTTGAACACAATAGAAACAAACAGCAGCAGGCAGTTTCCTTGCTCAGCAATCCAACTCGATCGCCCCTGTAGGACGTGGTTTAGGTATATTTGTGTGGCAGCATGGGGAATGCCACTGAGTGTGCGTCACCTGCTCTGGGAATAAATACAAGACTTCAGCCTTCAGGACCTTCAGTCTTTTCATGAGCTACTTTTTGAGTTTAAAAAATAAATCCATCAATCTGAAAATGTGGGCTGTTTGATCCAATAGACTGGGTCATTTAAAAATAATTGGCTGCCAAAATTGAAAAAAAAACCCCAACCCTGCTCAGTTAAACTCTTAAATGATACTATACTCTGCCTTTTCTCCCCAGAGTTAGGGAGTAGTATTCACCTTCATTTTAAATTTCCTGCCTTTTTCTCAGTTTGTGACACAACTTTCTTTTGGGAAAGTTACTAATGGATGAATGTTTTAAATTGAAGTTTTATTTCTCTTTGATTAGGCATGAGTGAATTCTGTAAGTATATTTAATTCTTGCTATGATTTAATTAGTGTTCTGTGTCCACTTATGATTGCTGCTGTTATAGCTGCCGCATGGAGCAACAGCTAGAGTATCACTTTCAAAGGCCTTTTTTGTTTGCAACTATGTTCAGCTTTGGATGGGCATTGTGTAGTGAAGGAAGCTTGTGTAGGTGTCTAGAGACAGCCTGTCTTGTACAGTGCATGAGATGACCTTTCCTTATTGAACACTGAGGATACAAATAAATATTGAACAACTCTCCCCTCTGTGGAGCACCATGTGACCTGCTCACTGAATGAGACAGTGAACTGGCAGAAATAATAATATATTGTCTTGTAATTAAAGAATGTGTCGTAGTGAATGTGCACCTAGGGCAAAGGGAAGGATATGCAGTCAACCCTAACGTTGGCATTTTCTGACTTGAGTGCTTTCCATAGCAACCTTAATGCTGTTCTAACATTTTTTTACTTTTATTAATAGTAATAATTACTATTTAGCATTTGTAGCTGGTGTCATGGGTAACTTGGATGCTCCTCAGAAAAAGGAGAGACATACTGCTAACTCTGAGGGTTTACAGTTTACAATTCTGCAAATTCTAACTATTAAGTGTAGTTCCTATGACTGTGAGCCCATTGAAGTCACGGAATTATTCTTTTTGATGCCAGTGTGACTAATCACAATAGTTGGGACTATGCTGTGTAATAAGTGTTTGGAGGATGAGGCCCAGCGTTAGCTGAGACATGACATCAGGGAGATGTACTTCTAAACTTTTGAGGTGGCTTGTTTTCACTGGTTGTATTGCAAAAAAAGAGTAGTTGTTTGTCATGCTGTGATGCATGACTAGAAAGGGTTAAGCATCCCGCTAAATAAATAACCCTCAAAAGACATGTGAGGAGGTAATGATTGTGTTTTTGTGTATTTACATATATATGAGTAGGGTCCGACAATGTAATCAACAGTCCCTGTATATGCTGTAATTCTGATAATTCAGAGGTCAAAAGAACATCCTATCATTTAAATGAATTGTAAACACGGGATATCTCAGTATTCATCTCTCTTTGAAATGTATAGCAAACAGGGTGGATATAATCAATTTTTTTATTTAAATAGGTTTTTTCCTCAAAAAGCATTTTTATGAAAAAAAAACCTATCTCAAGATAGTTTTAATTAAGATACATTATAGCTCAAAGATATCTCATTATGGAATAGGGATTATAAATTCTAATTCCATAGTATGAGACAATATATTCATGTAATGTTTAAAAAAATTTTGTAAATGAGTTACAATAGTTCATGGATTAGGGACCCAATCTGATGGGGTTCCAGGGGCTACTGTATAGATTATTTAAGTTCATCTTTCTATCTCAGTGCTCAGTCTAGAAGATACCATGAGAGATGCTTAGTTTTGCAGTTCTCAAAGTGTGGATTTGTGTCTCCAGAGATAACATGCTTGTTAACAGCAAAAATGTTTTTCAATAAATAAATAATATATAGAGGTGAGAAATAACAGACCTCAAACCTATTGTTCCTCTGCAAATTTGTGTACACAAAGTCAATCCCTTATCTCTTTCTAAAAGTGCAAAGTTTCAAAAAGTTCATTGAATAGAAGATGGTTGGGGGCGGAAGAGATCTGGACAAGGAGAAGAAGTCTTGAGATAAATGTGAGAAGTGAGGGACAGGCAGTAGAAACAACAGGGAAACTGTTTGAGCAGCATATTCCAGAAGTCTTGAGGTCTTTCTGAGTGTAGCCTTCATTGATTTGAGATCTACCATACCATTCTCTCATGAGAAGGGAAAACCTATAATGGCAGCAGGCTGTAAAAGAGACCCAGTTCGGGAATATTTTAATGAAGTTCCTCTACCTGTGGATAAGACAGGCATGCATGCAAAATGCAAACAGTGCAGCAAAGAAATGCAAGGCCTGGTTGCCCAAATGAAACAACATCATGAGAAGTGTTCCTTCTCAGGAGGATGCTGCCTTGAAGATGATGAAAGGAACGTGTCAGAATATGCAGGATCTTCAGGTTGGTAAACTTTTTTATTTCATAATTCTTCCTTAAGGACTGCCTGTCTTCCTTCTGGGCTATTCTTGAATTCTCATGTTTGAGCAAAAAATATAGTTGTTACTCTATGGTACTATCTGTTTAGATGCAGTTGTGATAAAAAATAAATAGCTGAAATAAGCAGATCTTCCTTTTACAATTTCACCTTTAAAGTAGTATTGAGTGTCAGTGAATGCAATGAGTAATACTAAATGAGCAGTATGGTATTAATAAATAACTGCATTGACTTATTTTGTTTAGGAGAAACCATCCGCAACATACAATTCTGAAGACTATCCACCTTCAAGATGACCATCGTTTTCTATAGTTTCAGAGTTATCTGCCAATGATAGTGTTTCTGTCACATAGCCACAGTATATCACCTGTAGCAAAAAGAAAAAAACCCTCCATCATTCAGAAACAACCATAGATAAGTTTGTGATAAGAACCAGCAGATGACAAAAAAAGGTAATTGATGAAAAAATTACCCAGTTTGTTTATGGAACAAACTCTCCTTTTCATTTGATTGAGAACCCACACTTCATTAACATGGTTCAGTCATTAAGACCAGGATACAGTCACCCAATGGAACAAATGTCTCAGGCAAATTGCTGGATAAAGTGTACGAAAGAGAAATTGAGCAGTGTTGCAAAAGGTCTAGAGGGTGAAATTGTAAACCTGAGTCTTGATGGGTGGAGCAGTCTCCACAATGATCCTGTTGTATGTGCTTGTGTGACAACAGAAGAAGGGAATGTCTTCCTTACAGAAACAATTGATAGATCAGGAAATTCACACACAGCAGAGCACTTACAAGAAGTAGCAGTAAAAGCTATAACAAACTGTGAAAAAAAGTTCAAATGTCTAGTACACAGCTTAGTCAGACAATGCTGCAAATGTATACACGATGTGAAGAAATTATTTAGAAGAGAGTGAAGACATTGCCAAGCTAATAACATACTGTTGTAGTGCTCATTTGATGCATCTCCTAGCCAAAGACTTCAGTGTTCCAGAAATAAAGGCGAATGTTGTTGAAATTGCAAATTACTTCCATAACAACCACTTTTCAGCAGCTGCTCTGAAAAAAGTGGGAGGAACCAAGCTAACTCTCCCACAAGACGTGAGATGGAACTCAGCAGTGGACTGTTCTGAGCACTACATCAAGAACTGGCCTAATCTGATGACAGTTTGTGAACAAAATCCTGAAAAAATAGATGGCACTGTCACAGCCAAGGTTCTCAACATTGGGCTTAAGAGACGTGTTGAACACATGCTGAGTCCCCTGAAGCCTATTTCTGTAGCCTTGAACAAAATGCAGGGAAATCGCTGTTTTATTGCTGACGCTGTTGAAATTTGGAAGGCACTGAGTGAGATCTAAAAAGAGAAATATGCAAGGACAGAGTTAAATTACAAGCATTTAAAAAACGAATGGGACGAGCACTATCTCCAGCTCATTTTCTTGCAAATACTCTCAATACTCAGTAACAGGGTCAAACCTTAACTGCTGAAGACAAGGAGTTGGCTATGACATGGACATCCAGCAATCATCCCTCCAGAATGCCAACTATAATAAACTTCAGAGCTAAGGGTGAACCATTCAAGAAATCTATGTTTGCTGATGATGTTTTAAAGAAAGTCACACCAGTGACTTGGTGGAAGTCACTTAAGCACTTGGATTCAGAGACTGTTGAAGTGATAATCTCACTTTTAACAGCAGTAGCTTCTTCTGCCGGTGTAAAAAGAATATTTTCTTCCTTTGGACTAATTCATTCCAAATTGAGAAATCGTTTGGGACCTGAAAAAGCAGGAATGCTTCTTTTTCTTTTCCAGATTATGAAGAAACAGGAAAATGAAGGTGAAGATGACCGAGTTAGCTGCAGAAGTCAATATTTTAAGTTTCTCATGTTGACCTGGCTCACATAGTCGATTTAATTTTTTTAAAAAATATTTCATTTAACTATTTGTTAAAAACAATTTGAACAAAAACAAACCTGATTTTAAAAACTTGAATGTTTAACTAAATTCAAGAATTCATATGCTTGTTTTGTTAAAATATTATGTTTGTTATTGGAAAAAAAAATCCAGAATACATAACGTTGTTGTTTTAGTTAAATAAAACAATTTAAATGTCTGTCTGATGATATTCTCTTCTAATACAGCGTGGCAAGAAAATCCTCCAAATATTAATGATTAACCTGTTGAATTGGAGATAGTTCACCTCCAGATGACTTCATAAATATCTGCTTCAATTACCTTTGGTAAATGAAATAACCAAAGAATCATTCATTTTCTGATATAGCTGTAAAACTAATCTGAAAAGTTTTCAAAATTAAAAAATGTATAGTGTGTACCTTCTAAAAATAAAACCTACATCTATCTCTGAGTTGTGAAGAATATGTATTAAGGTTATAACAACCAACAAGAATGCACTTTCATGTAGAAATCCATGATTAAATTGAGTCTTCCTGACTAATGAGTTAAATCATGATTTAAATCAATTTGATTTAAATCAAATCCACCGTGATAGCAAATAATCTGTGAATTGTGGAGGAACAAGCAAATTGCCTTATGTTAATTCTGTAGCTAAATAATGGAGATGGACCTCCTTCAAAGTCATGCTAATTACCTTTTCAACTCCCAACTTTTCAAAAGACATGACATTGTATAAAAGATCCTTGGGTCCTGATTCTGTCATCTCAGATCTGCTTAGGCTTCATCAGGGTAGTTTTGAGTCACAAGACTGAGGTCCCAGTTATGCTGGTACACCCTGAATATGATATTTGGACATTGGACTATAACCTATGAACTATTGCTAAAAGAACTCTTTGTAACTACAAAGCTCACCATCTCTGCTATGAATCTGAATCTTAAGAACTGAATTCATGTCTGTATGTATATTGATCTTTTAACCATACTCTCTTATGTTTTTTAATAAATTTTAGTTTAGTTAATAAGAATTGGCTATAGCGTGTATTTGAGTAAGATCTGAAACATTCATTAACCTGGGAGGTAATGTGTCCGATCCTTTGGGATTGGTAGAACCTTTTCTTTTATATGATGAAATAAAATTTTCAGAAATCATCATATTTGACGTTGGTACCTGGATGGAAGTCTGAGGCTGGATTACTTTAAGGGAACTGTGTTGTTTGGACGTCTGAGTAACCAGTGAGGTAATAAAGAAGCTGTTTTAATGCTGACTTGGTAAATCTAAGTATTGGAATATCCACCAGCTTTTTGGAAATTGTCTGCCCTATTCTTTGCAGTTCACCCTAATTGAGTGACCACAGCTGGCTCCTCACTAGGACCCTGGTTACAAATGCTTTTTTGTTGTTGTCATTCTCTGTTTGACAAAACATCACAGGAGAAATCTGCTAAACTTAATAATCATTCTGTTAAAATGAGGAAGACTCACCCAAGAGGCAATTCCAGGAGGTAAGCACAGTGAGGGCTTGTCTTCACTACAGGGAGATTGACGCTGCAGCAGGAGTAGATCGGAGAGTGCTCTGCCATCGATTTAGTGGGTCTTGACTAGACCGGCTAAATCGACCTCTGCTGCATTGATTGCAGCAGCATCTATCTCCCAGTGGTGAAGATGAGCCCCGAGAAGAGTAAGGTAAGTCAACCAAAGAGTGTCTCCTGTCAATGCAGTGCAGTGAAGACACTGGGGTAAGTCGACCTAAGTTATATCTACTCCAGCTACATTAAGCAGATAGCTGGAGTAGTGTAACTTAGATTGACTTACCCTGGTAATGAAGACAAGCCCTGAGACAAAGCAGGACAGTGTTTGCTTTGTCGCTTATCACAATGTAATATGTGTAGTTTGATACTGGGATTCACTGGGACTGCAGAACATGTTCCAGATGGTCTCATTGAACTTAATAGTGAGAATAAATATGACAAAGGAAAAATGTGTGTAGTATTAAACACGTGTGTAATTTATCTGTTTTACTCAAACCAGATTGACGAGAGGCACTGCTAGCATAGTGCAGTCTATTTTGACATAGTCACTCCAGTATCATGGGTTTATAAAGTATATTTTTCAGGTAAAACAGAGCATAGCTTTTCTGCAGATCGTAAAGTTAAAATCATATCTATAAAATTGAATTGCATAATGGAATGGTTATAATCATTTTGCTTTGTAGCTAACTCACTGATTTTTTTTTTTAAATCCTGGAACTCGTTGCATTATGGCTAGTCTGTCATTGGTGACACTTTATATAGTATGATAGACATAGAGCTGTCAACAAGGTTTCATCTTGAGCACACATTATTAACAGATCTTGAAAATAATCCTCTATTATTAAGCTAGAAAGGTACCAAAATAAAATAAAAATCAGTACTTTTAGGAATTATTTGGCCAATAAACTAGCAGCTAAGGAGGATTTACATGACTTGTGGCCACCTGAGGCAACAGTTCACATTTGAATAAAAGTTCCTACACACATATAACAAACCATTTTATTGGCTCATTAATCTAAGTTGTTAAAGTCCCCAGTTCATATCTGCATCGTAGACCATGACAACTCCAAAGTTTATCAAGCCAGCATTAGTAATCGGATTTGAAATTATCTATCTATCATATTAAATATTTGTGAGCTGTTTAAAAACTATTAGGTCAGTGATCTGCATATTAAAAAGCCTGTGTCTGTTTTCACAATCACCTCCATGACCAAGCCTTCCTTGCAGTGAGCTGCTGTGAAAGCCTGTTGTTAGCTTGTATTTCCACCTTCACTAGCACCCATATATGCCTTCACACAAGACCTTCTCTGGTGTCATGGTGGAGGATGGCAAATGATGCTGCGGGAGGAAAGACACACTACTTTCAAAAGAGAGACTCATCTTCTTACCCCTCTCTCCCCAAGCCTTGTGGGTAGGGTGCACCCTTTTAAAAAGAAAAAAATACAAATTTGAGCCAAGTGAGATTGTGTTGTCAGTACCCCCCATTACAGCTGGCACTCTAGTGCCACCATTCTGACATGGAATTGTAGAAGACCAGAACAGAACCATGCAAGCACATCTCTATTGCTGCCAGGGTCTGCAGACATGGCATTAACCTTTTATCCAGTGAATAGGGCTGGATAACTCTCTCCCCAAAGTCTGTCAGCCCTGCTACTTGTGTTAGCCAGAGAGGGGCTGCTGGAGAGTGACTCCCAAGCTCTCTCCCACACTGAGTTTGCTGAGAGTTTTTTTTCCACATAGCCCCAGACTCTGCTGGCCTAAGGAGCATGAGCTTGATCTCTGGACCTAAACTCAGTTTTCTTAATTCTCCAGGTTGTACCATTGCTATATCTCCCAACTCCCTTCTGCACCTCCAGTTTTAATGCCATTGGGTATAAAAAGGAGATGCAGTTTCCAACTTTTTATCATGAGTATTAGTTTTTATCATGAGACACATGATATCTGGTATTTTTCTTAAAACTTTGGGCACTGAAGTCATATGGAAACACTAGAATTTCTGCTTTCATTAAAAAAAAATGTTTCTAGCCCTCAAAGTTGCAGAGATAAGCTTGGAAACATGAATCCTAAAAGTTGAAAAGCCACCATGCAAATAAAAAGAACTCCAAATTTATTATTTGTAAACCTTACGAATTTTAAGCTAATCTCAGGAGTTTTTGGGGCCTCGTTCATGATATTCAAATGTTAGGGGTTGCCAGTACTGGAAATGAAATGCACAAAGTTATGTGGTATGTATCGTACATTAGTGACACAGATGAACCAAAGCAAGGACATAGAATCAGAGAATCATAGACTTTAAGATCAGAAGGGATCATTATGATCATCTAATCTGACCTCCTGCACAACGCAGGCCAAAGAATCTCACCCACCCATCCTTGTAACAAACCCCTAACCTATGTCTGAGCTACTGAAGTCCTCAAATCGTGGTTTAAAGACTTCAAGGTGCAGAGAATCCTCCAGCAAGTGACCCATGCCCCACGCTGCAAAGGAAGGCAAAAAACTCCCAGGGCCTCTGCCAGTGTGCCCTGGAGGAAAATTCCTTCCCAATCCCAAATATGGCAATCAGCTAAACCCTGAGCATGTGGGCAAGACTCACCAGCCAGACACCCAGGAAAGAACTGTGACATTTTAAGTTGCCCTGAACTTGCTTCCTTAGGCCTAGAGCATGAAGGACATGAGTATCTCCCAGCACTGGAACTAGCCTTCCCTATCAGGCACTGCAGGTCTACAACCAACCATAAGCGATTCTTTTGCTTCCTCTGATCTGCCAGCCCCACCTGCCTGGTGTCAGCTGCTAGTTGGCTCCATGCCAGTTTTCCCATGTGTGTGCCTCAGCTCCTGATCTGACCACCTTACTCCTTAGTTGCAGCCTGACAAAGGAGTCAAGAACAGGTAGGCAAGGGGGGAGATGAGGCAGGAATACAGAGAGGGAGAAGAGGATGGGAGAGGTAACTGATAGGGGAGACAGGGTAAATCAGGACTGCATATTCTGCATACTTCAGAAAAGCCCCAGGCAGACAGACTTACTGTCCTAAAAGTTTCAGAGTAGCAGCCGTGTTAGTCTGTATTCGCAAAAAGAAAAGGAGGACTTGTGGCACCTTAGAGACTAACCAATTTATTAGAGCATAAGCTTTCGTGAGCTTTTTGTCCTAAAAGTTGTGATTTGTTCGACCTCCCAGCAGCCTGAGATCCCCTCTCCCTTTCCTGCATTGTCCACTTCCAAACAGTAAGAAACTAGCTAGTCCAAAGAGTTAAAAACCTGAGACCAAATACATCCCCAGTAAAGTCAATGGAGTTACACCAGAGAGGAACGTGGGCCCTAGGGATTAGCTAGTATCCTAAAGATTAGTATAATCTTTGGAGCCACTATATTTTATATGCCTGAGGTCATTGAATGATGCAGCACGTACCATAATATGTCACAGTACGTGTGCACAGTGGACAGTTTAACAATGGCATGCCCCCCCAATGTGAATTTCCTGAGTTGTATTTGTACGTTTCACAGGTCTTCAGATAACGCATAGGGGTATGTGTGTGCTGTGTGTGTGTGGGGGGGGAGGTACGCTGAGTGAGGGAAATGATCCAAGGGGTAAACATCTCGCATTAAAATAAATGCTTCATCTTCCTTTCAGAGTTTATTTTTAACAAAATATCTTTGGCTGCACCCCAGCATTGTTGCACTGGTTGGAGATGGTTATCGTATCAGGAAGTTCCCCCCCCAAACATATTCACATAGTTAGCCCTGCTCTCTCCCTTGTGAGCTGGCTTCAAGCAGGCTTTTGTTCCACTCCATGCACAGACTACAATAAAATGTTATTGTGATGTATCAGTAGCTTACTGGGAAGTGAGACAACTGATTATGTGATTTATTTATTGTAATTAAGTAATGGAGAAAGAACCTATAAGCCTAAACTTGTTTGAATCCATATTCATAATCGAAGCATTCAATTCATGCCCCAGAATCATTTGTCAATCTGGCCTTTTTTTTATGTTGCCTAGAGACTCTCTTATTTCTTTTGCTATTAAGTTACCTGAAACCGACACTAAGCTCTGGATCTCCTCCAAGCTGTAATAAAAGGAAATGTACTCCAGGCAGTAGGGCCAGCCATTACTTTACCTACAGTCTTAATAAAGGCCGTCTTTAGATCAGGTTGGACTTGTAAAAGCAGCAAGTTATTCATTGTTTAAACAAAGCTACAACTTTTTGTTTGTGGAGTTTTTAAATTTATGGCAGTGTTCTCACTGACTTTTTTTTTGTGGCTGTTTTGTTTACTGAGTTTGCCTAAGCACCTCAAGTGCTTTCAAAGGCAGACTGTGAAAGAAGAAATCAAGCTGTGTTCAAAGCTTCAGAGCAGTTAAACCAAAATGTACTGGATGGGAATGAGCCATTCACTTTTATGTGGGGAAAAATACCAGAGAAAACATTTGCACTTTGAAATATTTGAGTTCCGGAGTGGGTATGAACTTTTCCTTCGTTTGAGTTTAAAAAGGGGAAATAACAATTAACTAGCACTCTCCACATCTTTGAAGTGCTGTATAATCATTAACTAATTAATTTGCGATTGGGTTCTCCCTCCAGCAGTTCTGTGGGGGGAGAAGAAGGTTTCAACTTTTTTCATTACATGGAGGCTGTTTCCAAGGCCTTAACCACCTTCTTAGGAACATAGGAATTGTCATACCAGACCAGACCAATGGTGCATCTAGTAAAGTATCCTGCCTCCAACCAATGTTTCAGTTACATGGAGTAAAATTCCCATTGGGGAAGTTTCTTACTAACCCCAAGAATGTACTTAGATTGTAAGATCCTTGAGGTAGGAACTCCCTTTTTGTTCTGTGTTTGTACAGGACCTAGCACAATTGGACTGTGGTCCATGACTAGGACTTGTAGGCATTACGTCAATACAAATAATAAATAATGATTAATCGTTGGCTTATTCCTTTCCAGTTACTGAAGGCCACCAGTAGTCACTCAGTGCTAGAAGTGTTCACTTCTTCTGTTGCTAGATTTACCAGTGCAGTTTAATCTGCTCAGTCACAGTAAAATAAACCTGATGGATTCCTGAAAAAAAGAATATCCAGGCCAGGCTAAAACATCAGTTTGTACTTATTAACTACTGGTGGCTTTTGGGTGGAGGAATTGTGATTCTCAGTGGAAGAGTGGGTGGTCTAGTACATGATTGGGTTGTTAATTACTTGTCTTTTGGAATTGTGATGAAATAAAACGTATGTTGGACAGTCTTCCAACATTCTTGTTTTACAGTTCTTTAAGGTCTTTCACTTACTCCTCACATTCCTGACACTAATTATTTTACTTACACACTCAATTCCTTTTATGCTGATATTTTCTAATTTAGTTTATTAGGGTTACAATCTTAGCAAACTTCCTTATTTTCAGGTTTCAGAGTAGCAGCCGTGTTAGTCTGTATTTGCAAAAAGAAAAGGAGTACGCCACAAGTATTCCTTTTCTTTTTCCTTATTTTCGTTCTTCTTTATTGTACTGATGAACCTATTAATGTATGATTACACTTTGAACCTTCTTTTAAAACACATATCCCAGTGCCTTCCTTAGGAGCAGCAGCTGCTCCCATTTTTTCTGTTGTGTTCTCATTTTAAAGTCTGTCAAATGATAATCCAGTTGGGTGCAATTAAAACTGAACAACGTTCCTCTCTTGTCATTTTAATGTAGACTTTTATTACCCACTTACTGGGAAAAGCTATTTTCCTAATTAAAAAAAATCTTATTTTAAAGTCAGCTCTTACTTTCCTTTTCTCCTATCCCCGGAAACTGTACATCATTTCTGCATCTTCCTAATTAAAACTTTCCTGTTCCGTGTAGCCATCAAGGGACCTGACCCCAGTTGAACTGTGGATTGGCTTCTGATAGATACTGTGTTAAACACTGATTATATGGGTTAGGGATTAGTAAGGTAGTAAAGGTTTCAGAGTAACAGCCGTGTTAGTCTGTATTCGCAAAAAGAAAAGGAGTACTTGTGGCACCTTAGAGACTAACCAATTTATTAGAGCATAAGCTTTCGTGAGCTACAGCTCACTTCCTCAGATAAGCTATTACCAGCAGGACAGTGGGGTGGGAGTAGGTATTGTTTCATATTCTCTGTGTATATATAAAGCCTGCTGCAGTTTCCACGATATGCATCTGAGGAAGTGAGCTGTAGCTCACGAAAGCTTATGCTCTAATAAATTGGTTAGTCTCTAAGGTGCCACAAGTACTTCTTTTCTTTTTAAGGTAGTAAAATAAGTGATGTTAGGGGGCTTATTCCTTCACCCACTTACTTCCCTGGTCCTTCTCACATGAACAGAGAGCAACAATACCCGAAGTCCAAAGGTGCAAACAATTCGATGTTTATTGGGGTGAACTTCCAGCAAGCATGATTCCAGTTTCCTTCCTTAGTATCCTCCTTCCCAGCTCTGACACCACAGAGCCTTACACCTGTGTCCCTGTTCCCATTCCTACCCTTAGCCAAACATGATTCCAACTTCCTTACTCCCATTCCCTGTTCCCATTTCCCCCTTTAGCAAAACATGATTCCAATTTTCTTACCCCCATTCCCTGTTCCCATCTCACACACCCACATGCCCACCCACACCCACACCCAGTCACTTCCTCATTGACTACAGATTATATAGTTCTGCTTAGCTATACCTTAACCAATCATTTTCCTGAAATTTAACTAACCAATCCTAACACATTGTAACATGATTATGTAACCAATTATATCCCACCACCTCAATTAGTTTACACCCAGCAAAATTAATTATACAGCAGACAGGAACAATCACAGAACCAGACAGAGATTATACAGACAAACAACAGCAAAGTGGGAACTATAATGACAAAACAATGCAGAAGTGAGGATTTCACATCCCAGCTATTGATAAGTGAGTTCTTGCCAGACAGGATGCTATCAAACTAGTTTCCTTTTACATTTTCTAGGCACTTCCCTTTCTCTGGAGGTGATAGGAATACAATCCTGTCCTGATAGTGCCTAACAGCCCAATAGCACCTTATTTCAATGTGACTAGTTTGGAATGTGAGGATGTGACCGTTCGCTTCCCAGCTTACGGCTGCCTCTGCTGCTTAGCCAAAGGCCTGAGCCTAAGCACAGGGCCACAAACTGTCACAGTAAGAGAAGGCCCTTACACTGGCAGACAGTGGTTTTGATTCTTTCTTTTATACCTCTATCACTAGCCAAGTGATAAGAATACACCTAAATTCTTAGAGTATAGGCCTTTACAGACAGGCCTGAATATCTATATCCTAACAAGTGATATCTGAAAGACTGAGACATTTGTTCCTAGTTTATAGGCAGTAAGGGATTGGCTATCACATATGTTAACTCGAGTCACTTGTCGTGACTAGTGAAAACCATCCGGTTTTCAATCAGGCAGTTCAGATTTCTGCTTGTGTGTCCGGGTGCCATTGGACAAGCCACAATGTCCATTTTTTAAATCTGTGGCAACCCTAAGCAGAAGGAAGGAGACAGTGTAGCAGCAGCAGCCATCCCTGCCTCCAGGACCAGGCTGCTTGTGTGGCTCGTGGTGGCGCATGGCATGCAGGGGTGGGGCCTTGGGGGAAGAGGTGGAGAAGGAATGAGGCCTCAAGGGAAGAGGCAGGGCAGGGACAGGGCCTCAGGTGTCTAGTTACAGTCATTAGAAAGGTGGCAACACTAGATGTGACATATCTGTCATTCTTTCAAAGGGGAGCTGCTGACATAAACATCAGTCTTCTAGTGCTTATTTCTTTTGCAAGACTTTACCACTGTCTTTATAATGATTTATAGTACATTTGCCATACCGTGTGTTTTTGGAAGGGTGTTTAAGGGGATGTGTTAGTAGTGGAATTGAAAGTCCTCAATGGTTGTCCAGTGGAAAAGACAGAAGCAAAAAACTGATTAAGTTCTACTGTAGAATTGTAATGCAGAGCTGGATCAGAGTTTGCAAGAAGCAAAAAAAAAAAAAAAAAAGTTTATTGTAGACTTATATTATTGCAACAAGGTGTTGTCTCAAGGCTGGTGCCAATAAATCCAAATGAAGCAGAAAGCAGGAGAGGAAGTAGGCAGTTGCAACACACACACACAATATAAGGGAAGTCCTGTTATAAAATGAACATGTAAAGGTTTATAGTAGTTTGCAGCTTTAAACAGTAGGCTTCCCAGACAGAGGTGTGGACAGACCAATATGAAGAAAAGAAATGCCGGGCGTAAGTTTTAATGAACACTATGTATTAACCAGTGATCTACAAAAATCAGTATTTTCTCTTCATTCACAGCATGGCCGTACCCCTCTACATCTTGCTGCCTATAAGGGGCATCTCCGTGTTGTGCAGATTTTGCTGAAGGCAGGCTGTGACCTGGACATTCAGGATGATGTAAGTAGATGCAACCACTGTTCTACCAAGGGGCCTGCTCTTCCAATCAATGATTCAAATTCTGAACAGAGCTAGAGTTTTGCTTCTTAAAGGTGGGGATGAAATTAGAACAGAATCAGTCTCCCACCTATTCTAACTTTGAAGCATAACAAGTAAAACTGTATCAGAGTCATAGTAAAATTTAGAGTTTTAGATGAGTAGCTTGGTCCTTACTTTCAAGCTGTAGCAGAGCATTAAAAGATGCCTTTCTACTCCAGGCCTGAGTGAGTAGCAATAGAGGATGTTGCCTGCCATTTGGTACATACATGGAAATATGAGCTCATTTGTGTCACACGAGAGTCCCATTGAAACACTTTACGTGATATAATCTGCCAGAAATATTTGCAACAGAGAGGACTTCAAAAGGCAGAAGCTCTTCTCCAGAGAGCATAGGAAAATGAGCAATTGGCTTGAAGTACTGTACAGTACCACAGCAAATTGGCTACCAGTGTAATGCTTGTGGTATGAGTTATTCCCTGTGTCTCATAACCTGGTATGATAAATGAATAGTGTAAGTTATTTGTGATCATCCTTACAATTAGCAAATGATAGTTTTCAAAAAGTAAATCATTGGTATTTCTCAGTTTTTCTATAAAAACAGTGATAATGCTAGAGATGAATGCTAGAGAAAACGTTGCTTAGATGATGAGACATTGGAATTATTTGCATTATCAATTTGCATTATCTAACAAACAAGGAGTTAGGCTGAATTGTTTTTAACAGATTGAAATAAATTTGTCCAGATTCATTGTTGACTCCCGTTCACAGACTGTAATTTTGCCTCTAATTTCTTCTGTGGTGCTCCAACTCAGGATAGGAGTAATGACCCTGCTCCCAGGAGACTTAACATTGTTACTTGTGTCTCTGACCCAAGAGGTCTATTCTACAAATGCTGCAGCACTTTGATGAAGATGCTCTAAGCTGATGGGAGAGAGCTTTCCTATCAGTTTAGTTACTCCACCTCTATGAGAGGCAGTAGCTACATCGGTGAGGGAATCTCTCCCACTGACATAGTGCTATCTACAGGGTGCGGGGGAGGGCGGAATTTAATGTCAGCGTAACTATGTTGCTCGGGGTGTGGATTTTTCATACCCCTGATCAATGTGGTTATACTGAAGTAAGTGTGTAGTGTAGACCTGACCTGAGTGATGTCCGCATAGTTGCACTATTTAGGTCACTATTTAGTGGTCAGCAAGGCCATGTGCTATGGTGCTTAGAATTCAGGACTAGGCATTAAGGGCCAGATATTTAAAGGTGTTAGGTGCCTGAATATGCAGATAGGTACCTAGTGTGATTTTTTTCAAAAGCACCTAGGTGCCTCTAATTCCCATTGGGTGCTTTTGAAACTCCCGTTACGCACCTATTTGAATCTTTAGGTGCCTAAATATCTTCAAAAATCTCACTATTAAACAGCTGGGTTCTATTTCCAGCTGTCACTTGACAGTGAAACTTAGGATAGTCTCTGGTAGGCTTGTAACGTTGATTTTTCTGCAACCGCTCTTGTACTAAGGGAGTTGCTCTTGAGTCAGTAATTCCATTTCCTAACCTCTCATTGCTACAGTTTGCATCTCTGTAAAATAGGGCTAATACCTGCTATACGGATGTATAGGGAGGCTTGATTAATTCATATTTGTCAAGTGTTTTTAGATCCTCCCCATGAATGGTGATGTGCACAGTAAGTGCAGAGTATTGTTGTTATAACAAAATTACAGAAAGTATATAAGTACAGTCAGCTTTCCTGAAGTAAAGTAACTACTCTGAGAATCCAAGTTATGCCAATTATTTGTTTACCAGGTGGGATTTTTTGGGGGAAAAAAGAAAATGAACTATTTTCTCAGTGGGACTTGCATTTTTTGAATGCTGTTATCACAAAATCTGTGCTATATGTACATCTAACATTGCATTCTGAAGAAAGTGATAAAAGTAGGCATGCTGGGAAAATTGTAAATCGGAATTTATCATTACATCAGCCAAAGAGTGAGTCTTACTCCTCTGCAGATATATTCAGTTCATTCACTTTTCCTGTAACTTTCTCCAAGTCCTAGTTCACCACAGTGTGTTGCTGTACCAAGCACTGTAACTAATTTTAATAACAAACTAGAAATGTGGTTATGTTGTAAAGCCTATGTTCATAGAATTGAATTCCATTTTTGGATCCCCTTATATTATACTGGATATCTCCTCTGGATATAATGAGAGCATCAAGAATTGTTGCGCATTCTGAGAAGTGCCGTTTTGATTTGTTTCTTAGGGAAAAGAGGGAAGGAGAATAAAACTCCCAACTTGGGGATTATCACAGGACTGTCTGAGATGAAATGTGTTAGCTAAAATATGTCTGTTTTGCTTTCAGATGGTAAAAAAAGATTCCTGCCTATAAATTCCTGTTGTACAATCCATATTTGCACACTTTTTACATGCATCACACAGAGATGCTTCTATTGCTTTTCAGTCACTGTTACTGAGTGTCAGAAACTGAGGAAGAAACCCTTTATTCTGTTGGCATTGATGGATTTCAGCATCAAATATTGTCTATTAACATCCATTTCGTTAATATTATTCATAAATATGCAGTTGGGTCCAGATTTTTAAATTATACATTGGGGAAATAATCAGATAATTTATTTAAAAAATATTTTTTAAAATGTCTAATTTTCCATTTTTATGCAGAATTATTGTGATTACATGTGCAAATTATCCTCCTGCAACTTTAAAAATCGGATCCATGTTCTATTTCATTTTTTAAAAAGACAGGGGTAATCCAATAACAAAATTTTAATTTTGAGTTGAATATCTATAGCTAATTCATAAATGCAAGGACTAACTTTCCATCTGCCGCATGGCGAATAGAAGAAGATAATTCTAAATGTTGTGGAGAGACTAAAATACTAACTTCATGTTCTGCAGATGAAGTACTTTAAAACACTAAGAGACATGAGAATTAGTTGAAGAATGACCTCCAGTGGCCTGGAGTGGGATTATTATGAATTTCAACCTGTGGAAACCAGCTCTGTAGAGTATGCAACTCCAGGAACTAATTCTTTCCTTCTCCCTGCCAATCCTGCAAACTCTTACTGGAATGCTAATGCAAACTCTGATTGGTCAATGAGTATTCATACAGCACATACTTCAGAAATAGTCAAGGAGAAAGTTGCCCTGGTGAAAGGAATCAAGGAAGAAAAAGATGAGAAAAACCAGAGGAGAAAGGCTAGAAAGGAACCTAGAAGATCAGAAAGAGAGAAGGAGGTTAGAAATCTTGTGCATCAATCTTGCCTTGAGCTTCCCTCTGACATGGCTGCATGTAAAATCTTGGATTGGCAGTTTGGCATGTTAGAGTTCCTAAAATGGTGCATGGTTGCATGGCTGGGTTTCATTCTTGATGCTTTGCATAAAATTATCTACCCCTCGTTTGACATCCCACTGAAAGCTTTCTGACTATCTCAATGGAAAGTATGTCATTTAAAAAAAAAAATGAAATTTTACTTCTGGGAGTCCCATGTGAAAATCTAAGTTGAAGAAACTAACACAAATGGGCCATAACCCAAAGTTTAAAATTATTTCAACCAAAATGTAAATATGCAAAGTGCCTTCTGTAGTTCCAATAACTGACTTTTTAATTTCCTTTAGTTATGTTTATACTTTCTTGCCTTGATCATTTCTGCTGCCCTTTTATCACTATTGTCCAAGAGTAATATGCTTATTATTGTGATTTCATGATGATTCTCTCTGTTTAGCAAGGGAGAAGAGAATAGTAAGTTCACATCAAATGCTTGAAAGCCATGAATGGTTGATTCAACTACTTTAGAATATTGAAATATTCAGATGCTATTCGGAGTACTGTACTCTTACTGATATAATTTTCCCTATTTTAAACCTTCCGATTTTAATTAGCAATATGCTAAAGAAACATTGCCGTTCACTCTTTGATTTCAAAAGTTAAAATTTTCCAAACTTAGCAGTTTTGTCTCAGGAGTGAAGATAATTATCTTTCTTTTGATTTTTTTTTTTTTTTTAATTCAACATTCCCGGGGCAGGATATTTTGTTCACAACAAATAATTTGACCAACTTGGGCAGTGAATGGTGTAAACAGCAAGATAGAGTGGTGGGAGGAGGCAACAAGTGAGATTGGAAGGAGTATCCAATCTTTCACCCTTACAGGAGATAATAGCATTGATGGAGGCAGTAAAGAAGAGAATGTGACTGTTGGGGTTCTGGTAGATAATGGAAGAAGTGAAGTGCCTTGATTAGATCATGCTGAAGCACCAGTGGGATTCACAAACCTCTCAGCATGCTGGCTGTTCTGAATCCCATTTTTAGGTGCCTAACTCTCCTCTTGCATTGTATAGGGAGCCTGGGTCCCAAACTCAAGGTTATGAATTCCACTAGGAGATGAGGCAGGGGTGATGGATTCTTCCTAAAAGCGAGAGGGGGCCATGAGGCCCCACCCCCTCCATGGCCCTGCCCCTGCCCCTCCTCTTTCCCCTGAGACCCCATCCACCAGCTAAGCAGAAGCTGGGTCAGGGAGCCCGGGCCCCTCCACTTGCCCTGGGTGAAGGGGCCTGAGAGCAGCCCCTGGCCCGTTTCCCTGCTCCCAGGCCCCCCATCCAGGGCACATGGAGGGTCCACAGCTGCCAGCGCAGCTCTTAGCCTGACCCGGCTCCGGCTTCTGACCTGGGGGCAAGGCCTCAGGAGCTGAAGAGTCACAGCCGGGCCATAGTAAGAGTCACCCGGGCAGCTTTGGGGAGCCGCGGACCCTCCACCTGCCCTGGGCGGGGGCCCAAGGAGTGGGGACATGGGCCAGCGGCTGCTTTCGGCCCCCCATCCCAGGCAGGTGGAGGGTCCACAGCTGCCCAGGCTCCCTGTGCCTCTGACCCAAGCCAGGCTCCAGCTTCCAGCCTGGGCAGGGCCTCAGGGGGAAGAGGAGGAGCAGGGGGCCAGGCCCATCCGTCCACTTTCAAAAGTGGGAAGGCCATGGCCTCTTGGCCCCCCCCTGTTCTGGGGCCCCTATGGCAAGATGCCTAAAAGTTAGGCCATGTCTATGCAAAAGCGGCACAGCTATGATGTGCTATTGTAGCACTGTAATGTAGATGTTTCCTACACTGTCAGAAGGGATTTCTCCATTGATGTAGTTAATCCACCTCTCTGAGAGGCAGTAGCTAGGTTAATGGAAGAATTGTTCCTCTGACCTACCTGCACCTACAGGTATAGGTTGACCGATGTCACATAGAGTGTGAAATTTTTCACAGCCCTGAGCAATGTAGAAAGGTCAATATAATTTTTAGGTGTAGACCAGGCCTTAGGTGGTACAATGCTCAGTCCCCTTCTGAATCTATCTCCTAAATGTTTCAGTTCAGGCAAATCTCCTCCATCATCGTGGTAAAGGTCGCACCTGTACAACAGCACTATAATTCTCTTTTTTTCATTTTTACTGATCTTGCAGTCTGCAAACTGTCCCTTGTAAGCAAGTCACTTACAAACAAGATCATAAAGTGTTTGCTTCAGATTTATACACTTAACTGATTGTCTACAAAATCAATATGCACTATAGGTATTGTTTTTCTAACAATTTCCAGAACAGTATCCTGTCACGCATTCTAGAATGCTCACTGTTAAAGACAGGGCTCGGGCAAGTGCTCTTTGGAGACGAGATATTTTTTAATAAAAGAAAGAGATAGGCAATGTGAAAAATGTAAATGCAGAAAGAGAAATGTGAGTCAGTGATTACACTGCTTTGAAAGCTCAGACTCTGCACTTGCAGAGAGAAGCTGATGCACAAAATAAAAGCAACCAAACAAAAATTTTCAGTTGACCACATAAAGGCATCCTGATATTAGCTTTGTCCTAAAAGACAAAATAGTTTCACTAGAATTCTACAAATGGGGGGAAAGGCAGGTTAAAACAATATATGTATTCAGTATAATATATATCTTTTAGGTGCTCTATAACTTAAGGAGAAAAGTCTTCTATAATATCAAGGGTCCTGCAAATGACTGAGAACCTTTGAGTAAAATTAGTCTCTTTGTGCCTTTGAGTAGAATATGATTAGGATCAAAGTGGTAACACAGTTTAATTCAAATCTGAGCACACGTGGCACTTACATTTCAGTGATCCAACCTTCAGTCAGTGAGCACTCTGTGTTTGGAGAATGCTTTCACTACCTGGAGACAATCTAAGCAAGCTGGCCCATGTTGCCTGGTGGCAGAGTGGGGTGCTTGGAGAATGGCTTGGTCCCAAGCTGGATCAGCTGCTGCAGCCGTGAAAAGTGAGCTTATCTGCTTTTCAGCTATTGGTTTCTTTTTAATTAAAGTGAAATGTTCACAGGAGTAGCTGTTATCTCCCAAAAGCCAGTAAGTTAAATGTCTGTTTAATTAACTGCAATTACTTTAATTGGGTCAGAAGAGAAATAAGAAAAAATAATGTAACAACAAAAATGAATTGAGTTAGCACTATGAGAAGATCCTTATTTAAAGCTACAATGGGTCCACTCCATTCTTGTCTCCCATTTGAACTCTGTCACACAGAATGTTTCAGACCTTTAAGGCAAATGCTGTTTCACTATATACTTTATACTTTATTATCATGTCTTTCACAGTTTGGGCCTTGTAAATGTGTCATAGCAATAGTAAATGATGAATTTCTTTCTATTTTAATGATAGAATAAACTGGTCTGTGCATCATTCATACTACTCAAGTTAATATTATGCTCCATTAGCAATATCGGTGGCAGCCTAGAATGCTGTGACATTGTTGGATCTTCTCACAGACTTCAAGGCCAGAAGGGACCATCATGATCATCTAGTCTGACCACCTGCACATTGCAGGCCACAGAACCTCACCCACCCACTCCTGAAATAGACCCATAATCTCTGGCTGAGTTACTGAAGTCCTCAAATCTTGACTTAAAGACCAAGTTACAGAGAATTCACCATTTACTCTAGTTCAAACCAGCAAGTGATTCGTTCCCCATGCTGCAGAGGAAGGCGAAAACCCCCAGGGTCTTTGCCAATCTGACCTTGGGAAAATTCCTTTCCGATTACAAATGTGGCAGTCAGTTAGACCCTGAACATGTGGTTGCCGCATAATAATAGTTGTCAATAAATACATGACCCATAAAATTGTAATGAGATATAGTCTCTTAGGGTTATTTCAGTTTAGGGGTTTTTGATTACTTTTTTTTTTTATTTTGGCTTTAATTTAAGGAAATATGGAAGAGTTCAGACATATTTAAAATACTCAGTATTACCAACTCTTGCAATACTTGGTGTTTTTCTTAAGGTCTCAGATCCTGGAGCCATGTAAATATATGAGAATCTTAGCTTTTGTTTAAAAAAAATTCTAGCTTTCACAGTAGTGGAGAAAAGCTTGAAAACATGAGCCCTGAAGGCACAAAACACAGAAAAGAAATACAATTAACCCAAAATGTATTATTTTAAAAATCAGCCTCATGATTTTAAACCAATTTCATCATTTATTGGCGGCATTTTTGAATGCTTAGGGTTGGCAATACTGCTGTAAAAATTAATAATGTCTTCAATCTCACTAGAAAAAAACAGCCCCCTTAAGAACAATTTATAACTCACCTGCCAGTTGTCTAGCACCCTCTGTACGGGAGCAAACTATTCAATTATTCAACTACCCCAATTATATTCAGTTATCTGGATCTAAATACTTGCAGTCAAGTATGACAAAAACATGGCAATCTTCACTTTTTAGTGTTTTATTATAGTCTGTCATACTGATTGTATCAGACAAGTCATTTTTGTGATTATTACTTCTCGCTGTCTCCAGACTTTCCTTTTCTGTACACATTCCACATTTCTTCTATTCATTTGTTTTGGCAAACACCATGTAGGTGAGCTGGACTGTACAGGATTCCCAGTCTGGGAAGCGAAAGGCTCTGACTGGTAATCAGAACCAGGTCTCCTGTATGGTACTGTGGAACGTCTTTTCTCTCTCACTGTGTGGCTGAGATCATGGAATTTGTTTCAGCACCACAGACTCAAAATAGCTGCAGAGAATGAACAAACCAGCACAAAGATAAGATCTTGTAAGACTGATGTAATGAGATACAACTAAGAGATCTTAATTCTATGCCCTTTTCTTCCCTAGATATTGTTGGTCCTTGGAAGTATGGAACCAAAATTAATGTTAAACTGGCTATCTAGTAATGCTGTAATAATTTTTAAACTAGGTGCTAAGTAACCCCCATATTGCATCTGGGATAGTCTTCTGGTGAGAAGTTGTAACAATGAGCTGTAGGTGTTTTCAGGAATTAAAGATACTAAACTGTTAGTCTGCAATAGTAAACCATATAATGGTTCCATTACTCTTGGAAACCTTAATGATTGTAGTTTATTGGTATTGCTTTCAACAACAGCCAGTATTTGAATGGTATGTGTGATGTAAATATAGTTACAGTATATGGAATATGTGTATGATATCTGTATAAAGTATGTGTATGTGTATATTTATATGGATTCAAAATTAGATGGGACAGGCACTGATTAAAATAAATTGCTTCTTTTTACAGGGTGATCAGACAGCCTTGCACCGAGCTACTGTTGTAGGAAATACAGATGTAATAGCAACTCTCATTCAAGAGGGTTGCGCTTTGGACAGACAAGACAAGGTAATGAGAAGACCTGTTGGATAATAACTGCACTAGACTGTAATATTATCATTCTTTGGAATATGCTGTTTAGAATTTATACTCTGGAGTAAACCATTTAATTTGAATTTAATAGCAATTATGCAGATAAGAAACCCCACTTCCCTTTGGAAATATACTCCTGTTTTACTTACATTTGACATAAGTAGATCATCTCTGAGCCAGGAGTCTGACTTTCTCCTCATGATGCTGATTGTTGGCAACATGATAAAGACCACAGGCTTCAAAGGAAACATTGGGAATCAGCCAGCTAGTGAGGCAGCGTGTAGTGCTACTAAGAAAACTTAGTTCAGTGGAGGCTGAGCAGTGCTGTTTGTTAAGCAAAGATACGAACTGAATGTCTGTGAAGGAACCATGTTGATACCTCTTCAGAGGTATCATTAGTTAGGGAGGGAATCATTTCTTTGTCATTTGCAACTGGAAGTCATTTACCTGATATAATCAGAGATGCTTCTGCCCAACTAAGTAATATATATGTGGCCAGACAGGGCAATAAAAAGTGCTGGTTGCTTAGCAACATAATGTACCACTACCCCGTCAAGTTGACTCCCAATATATTTCTAGACTAATCAGATAGAGAATCAAGTTAAATAGTACCCTGGGGGCAACAATACATAGGGTAGTGCTGCAATATTGATTCTCTAGGAAGTGCTTTGGACTGTAGAGAAAACATGAGCTAAGTAGGTCTATATGTGAAAGCTCATATTCTACTTCAGATTTTATTTAATCCACATTTTAGATAAGGCTATTAATAAAAGCCAGTATCTACTAACCACACACTCACACACACACACACATTCTCTCTCTCTGCTTAGGTCAGAAGCTGAGTTCTAGGCAGAGGGAGACATCCAAAACTATAAAGCAAAAGCCTTCTATGGGGTTTGCTTTACTAGCCACCTGTATGAGGTTTCAGGAGAGTCTTCTCCCCAGCCCTTGAACTTCCTTGGTGTCTGCAGACCCAGCACCAAAATGAAAGCAAAAAGTCTGATAGGACCCTTACCCCTCTCTGGGATGGTATTGGGATACCCTTTTCACCCCCAGATCTTATTTTTTGCCTTCAGTCCTGTAGCACAAATCTATGTGCCCTGGTGAGAATTCACTGCATTTCTCAACTATGCACAGTGTAAAAACCCATTGCCATGTACGTATGGGGAAGGAAAGCAAGCCAAAATGGGGAAAGAATGGGTTAAAGAATATTTAGATAAATTGTATATATTCAGGTCAGCAGGCCTGAGGAAATTCATCCTAAGGTACTTAAGGAAATAGCTGAGGCAATCTCAGAACCACTAGCGATTATCTTTGAGAACTCATGGAGGAAATCTGAGGTCCCAGAGGACTGGAGAAGAGGAAACATAGTAACTAAGTTCCCCTAGCATTTAAAAGGGAAACAAAGAGGACCCAAGGAATTACAGACCAGTCAGCCTAGCTTTGATACCTGGAAAGATACTGAAAAAAGTTAACCAATTTGAAAGCAAAGGATAGAGGATAATAGGGTTTAAGGAACAGTTATCTGGTTTGCTGTCAGACTGGGAGAGTGTATCTATTGGGGTGCATAGGGGCCTGTTCTGGGTCTGGTACTAATCAATATTTTCATTAATGACTTGAATAATGAAGGAGAGAGTGTGCTTATAAAATCTGCAGATGAGACCAAGATGGGAGGGGTAGAAAGCATTTTGGAGCAGAGGATTAGAATTGAAAACAACCTTGACAAATTGGAGAATTGGTCTGAATTCAACAAGATTAAATTAAATAAAGACAAGTGCAAAGTACTACACATAAGAATGAAAAACAACTACAAAATGGGGAATAACTGGCTAAGCAGCAGTACTGCCTGAAAAGGACCTAGGGGGTTACAGTGGATCACAAATTCAATATGAGTCAACAGTGTGATGCAGTTGCAAAAAAGAGGCTAAAATCATTCTAGGGTGTATTAACAAGAGTGTTGTATGTAAGACATGGGAGATAACAGTCCTACTCTACTCAGCACTGGTGAGGCCTCATGTGGAGTACTGTGTGCCATACTTTAAGAAAGATGTGGACAAACTGGAGAGAATCTAGAGAACAAGAAAAACGATAAAAGGTTTAGCAACCTGACCTATGAGGAAAGGTTAAAAAAACTGGGCATGTTTAGCCTTGAGAAAAGACTGAGGGGGGGACCTAATAACAGTCTTCAGATATTTTAAGGGCTGGTATAGAAATGATGGTGATCAATTGTTCTCAGTCTGCACTGAAGGGAGGACAAGAAGTAATGGACTTAGTATGCAGCAAGGATGATTTAGCTTAGATATTAGGAAAAACGTTCTAACTACAAAGTGCTGGAACAGGCTTCCAAGGGAGGTTGTGTAATTTCCATCATTGAAGGCTTTTAACAGATTGCACAACCTGTCACGGATGGTCTAGGCTTTCTTGGTCCTGTCTCAGTGTAGTGGGTTGGACTAGAGAACCTCTCAAGGTCCCTTCCAGCCCAGCATTTCTATGATTCTATATAAACACCACCACAGTCATCAGTTAAATCATACTGTATGGAACTTCATAGAGAATTCCCATCACCTTTTGTTCCAAATACAGGTCACTAAAGGACAATTCTTGATTAGCTGTTACTATCTTTAGGGCTTATAGTCTTTCTGCGACAGCCACTGGAAGACAAGTCAATCACAAACACATGAACAGGTCTAATTCTAACTGTTGAAAAGGAAACCATCTACATCATAGGCTGCAATTCCCACCATCTCTTGCAGACGAAAGGATGCCAACAAAGAAAAGCAATGGAGCACATACTGCACACATGTCAGTATAATGTTATGCTTGGTTAGGAACTCAGAGGTTGGTGAAGTAGAGGCAGGGAGGGTTGAAAGTAGGAGGATGCCCATGGAAGTTGTTTAAGCCTAGGTCTAGCATACATATGCCTATCCCCAAACAGAATTAGATAGCAAGAAAAGGGAAATGATTTTTAATGCCCGAAGAGGGGTACAGCACTTACATTCTGAATGTAACATTCCTGTATGTGTGGACACAACACCCTAAACTGCTGCTCTTGTGTGTGTGCTCTTCAGGATGGGAATACAGCGCTTCATGAAGCATGTTGGCATGGATTCAGTCAGTCTGCCAAACTGCTCGTTAAAGCAGGCGCTAATGTTCTTGCCAGAAACAAGGTGAGATGCATGTAGAAAGAGCTTTCAGTTCCGATGTAAAATGGCTGTTTCTCATTGGTGGTGATCTCTGGTAATGGCATTTCTTAACAGGTGGTGGTCTAGTTCCTCGTGGGATTTCTCATTCTCTTTGAATTAATTATGCCTGGATGATTCCACTGCAACCATGAGGAAATTTTGTATTGTGACAGCTGAAACAGGAGGAGCTCAGTAATCCTTTGAATGATACATTAATTATGGCTGAAGAACACTGGAATTCTTAGAGAAACCTCTGCTGTGTCCTAATTTATATTGAGTGGATTCATTGTGATGGGCATGATTAAAATGAATATTAATTGAACTAATAGGGAAATAGCATTAAAATCCAATTTATCAGAAGTTACAGTCAAATGAATGCATAAACCACAAAACAAGGAAAACCGTATATCTTTTGTTACAATGTTTCCATTAATGTACCAGGATTTAGTCTTGTTAAAAATTTGTGAGGAACTCCAAGTGTGTCTCTCTTTCTATTATAATATCTTATGAGCAATTCAGGAGAACTGAATATATGACCCACCAGAACTGCAAACAAGATATTTTATAACACAAACATAGAGTACCAAGTGAGGACTGTAAAATTATATCATAAATTGGTGCAATATACCGTGACATAAACAATTTTGCTAAGATCAAAATGAAATACCCTTGGGAGATTTTTTTCCCCACTCACTAGTCAAAAGGTTAATGGAATAAGCTGAAAACCAGCAAGGGGCAATATATGCTAAATTAAGGTTGGGAATGTTCAGCCAGTTGAGCAGTCAGATTTCATGGACATCACTATGTGTTGTTACAGGCAACAGGAATGTAGAGCTTCTATACTTGGTGCCACAAGTCCTCCTTTTCTTTTTGCGAATACAGATTAACACGGCTGCTACTCTGAAACCTTATTTTACCTTGTAATTTTCCTTTAAAAAACGTTCCATACAATTTCAGTAAACATGTCTATAAAACTATGAAATAAGCCAACAGTTCAAAAGAACTACAGTTGGTAAAACTAAACTATACAATGAATGGTTTCAGAGTAACAGCCGTGTTAGTCTGTATTCGCAAAAAGAAAAGGAGTACTTGTGGCACCTTAGAGACTAACCAATTTATTTGAGCATAAGCTTTCGTGAGCTACAGCTCACTTCATTGGATGCATCATTATGGCAAACATTATTCTGTGAGATCAGTACTAGCGTTTTTACATCCGTGAACAGTCTGTAACTTTCCGGTCATATTTAGGAGGCTGGGAAATCAGAGGGGTCTTTTTCCAAATCAGTACAACTTGAGTCCAGTTCCTGTCACTAAAGTCAATGGGAGTTTTGCCATTCAGTAGGAGCAGGAGCCAGGTCCACTCTTTGAGCTCTAAGTTCCCTGTGCTTCCTCTGTAATTTTTGTGAATTTCTACCAAAGTGCTGCAGCCTCATTTCTCTGCCTTGCTGCTCGAATTTACACTTCTAACAGATAATAATGAAAGAACTGTACAGGCTCTTCAGAGAATAACCCAAGGGAAAAAATCTCTTCATTTAACTTTGTTCAGAGAAAAAAAGTCTGTAATGCCTGCTACAGTTCAGAGACTTGTATTCAGAACTGCACTACACAGTAATGTTGAATCAAAGACTTAAGACTCCTCTAAGAGTTCTTCCAATTCAAAATGTGCAAGCGATGACTGGTGTTTGAGCAGTAGGTGAGACATGAAAAGGAGGATAATTGGGAGGAGAATGAAAAAGAAGCAGGGAGCCTGATAATGCCTAAAACCCTTTTACTTGAGCTGATCACATTTTCAGATCCAAGCAAACCTATTGCAGGCTCAACGACAAAGATCAACAAAACAAATATTCTAAGGACTTGTCTACATGTGTGTGTGGGTGTGTGCTTTTGGATTAAGTTTGTGCACATTAACAGCTGTGGAATAACTATTCCGAAATAATTGTATCCATACAGCTTTTACTATATACTTCCCTCTTAATCAGTGTGCACACGCAGCACTGACTTCTTTTGAAATAAGCTCTCAACATATCAGGCAGGTATCCCATGGTGCTTTTCCCCGCTGCTGGTCTCTATGTATTCTGGGATTTTTCTGATGGTGCACTATAGGATACCCTACCTGAAGCCACTAGAATTCTGTGACTTGAGGTTCACAGCAGCAGATTTCCAGGATTCCTTTCCTCGTCTCCCATGGTTCATGTCTTTTGCAAGTCAGCCCATTTTCAAACTGCTGTCAGCCAGCATGGAGTGAAGCAATGCAGTCAGGGATACCATCGGAGGGACTGAAAAATTAATCTAGAATGCAGATGTGTCCACACAAACCTTCTTCTGCACTAACTTACTTCAAAATGAACTCAAGCCATTTTCAAAGTGGATTGTCCAATTTACACTAACTGGCCAGTTAATTTGAAAGAAGGATTGTGTCATGTGGACAGAGCCCATTTTATTGAAAAAACAAGCAAAAAATTGCAGTTAGTATAAAATAACCCTGCCTCACTGGTGTAGACAAGCCCTAAACTCTCAGGCCAACAAAACCCCTCAGCCCTTCAGAAGAATAAACACACAAACTTTTCCACATGTGAACTTCCACCTGTAACAAAACTCATCTTTGCTTTTCTCTGGACCCTTAGTAACTCACCAAGTTCTTTTCCTATTTCTGCCTGAAGACTTTCATGCATTGTAAATATACAAGCTCTCTGCAGCCTAAAACCATCACTCTGCCCCCATTATCTATACATGTGCTGATTTCCATAACTACCCTAATAGACTGGAAATAGCTTTGACCCTTGATTACCTAACAGACCACAGGAATTCAAACATACTTTCATTCAGGAATTAAAGTACAAAGCCATGGAGCAGCATGTTTCTTTGTGCAAAGAAACAGGAATTACATTTATAAGACAAATGTAACCATGTGCATATTTACTCACACTGTGCCCACAAACACGCACATATATGCATATGTGAGCTGACAGCCCCTCCAGGTGTAAACAGGAGAGCCGGGCATTCCATGAGGGATCCCGGGGTCTAGAATTCACTTCCACCTTTGTTTTGTCAGAGCACAAATGTGGAGACCTTCAATGAGACACACGTTTATTGAGATGGGGTGGTAGTGTTTGCTTGCTTTGTTTTTTGACTTATGTCTATTTTCTAAAGATGGCTTTTGTATTTTTCTGTCTCTTTCCTAAGGCAGGTAACACACCTCTGCACTTGGCCTGCCAAAATAGCCATTCCCAAAGTACTCGTGTTTTGTTACTTGGAGGATCTCAGGCACATCTCAAAAATAATGTAAGCTTAAAAAAAAATATTTTTTAAAATGATTATTCTTCTTCAGCTTGTGGAAATACAGCTTTCAAAATATCAAACTTTGCCTTTCTGTTTGTTATGAGGGCTGGGAGGAAAATAACAACTAAGTGACTAAACAGTGGGGTTTAAAAATGTTTTGTGATAAGACTAATGAAGGTGTTACTTATAACCGTTTTGAAGTGGGAGGGGGACAGAAAAATTAAAGATGTATGCATTGTTTTCTGCTGTTACATGCACCTGAACGCAAGCTATCCTTGGTTGCTCATTTTGAAGACAGAGAATCATAGAATATCAGGGTTGGAAGGGACCTCAGGAGGTCATCTAGTCCAACCCCCTGCTCAAAGCAGGACCGATCCCCAATTAAATCATCCCAGGCTTTGTCAAGCCTGACCTTAAAAACTTCTAAGGAAGGAGATTCCACCACCTCCCTAGGTAACGCATTCCAGTGTTTCACCACCCTCCTAGTGAAAAAGTTTTTCCTAATATCCAACCTAAATCTCCCCCACTGCAACTTGAGACCATTACTCCTTGTCCTGTCATCCGCTACCACTGAGAATAGTCTAGATCCATCCTCTTTGCCCCACCCGAATACTGTAATAGAAGTCTGCAGGTGGAGTCCTCCCCTGTGTTTGAAAAGTGGAAATCTTTAGAGGGTTCTGTAAGAGTCCAAGGAAATTCTTCAGAGACACTCCTGGGGGGGGGGGGGGGCGCTCATCTATCAAACCGAAGAACTTCACATGGTTTTGAATTTTCAAACTGCTTTCCTCCCTTTATTGGGGATCTGGCATAAAACAGAAACAAAACAAAACAAAAATTGGAGCCAGATATACCTGAGTTTAAACATAGCAAAGCCTGCAAAAGAGCACTGTACTCTAACTGCTTGAGGCCTTGCGTTTTGCATCCATTATAGAATTTCCAGCCCATGTCCAAGAACTTTGTGAATTGTGTGTGTCTATATTGGTGACCCTGTTGTAGAAGGTCATACGAGTCCCATTTTAATTATGTTGAGATACTATAAAAAGTTCACATTAGTTTTGATTTCAGTAGAACCAACCAACTCATCTAGCACACATGCAATAAAAAGGCAACACAGAAATAGAAAGGGGCATTTCCTTGCCTTGACTGGAATTCACACCCCCGCTCTGGATATTGCTAAATCTTTCCAGCCATGATTATTCATTCTTTACCAAATAGCATGTGGTGTATTAGAACTGGCTTTTCAAAAAAGTCCCTAGGATATGCTACTTCCTGACCCCTCCTACCAGGCATAATTTCTCCACCACCTCTCCATCCACTTCCTCTACTAAGTAATTTTAGCATTGTTTGAAGCAAATGTTTTCCCCATTTGTTTCAGGTTGATAATGGTGTAATGCTTGAGATGTGTTGAAGGTCTAGGGCAGTCAATACCCTTTCCAAGTTAACAGTGCTGGGGGGAGTGGATCAGCATTTATGTCGCACTCCCCATCAGTACCCAGCCTGAGCCAGAGAAGCTAATGATTCAACCAGTGGACCAAATTTGGTGATGAATCCTGGTCACATGCCACCTGAGGCATATTGCACATATGCTAAGAAGAAGTTAACAGTGCTGGCTATATATAATGAACATAGGGCCAGAACCTCAATGGAGCTATGACAGTTTATACCAGCTGAAAATCTAGTCCATAGCTTCCTTGAGATACATCCTCTGCACTTCCCCCATTGTACAATAACAGAAACAGTTGCTTGGTTTCACTGGCTTTCCATACAAATTCAGAGGTAAAAATATAAAGCAGCTAAGCCATTTGATCCCAAAAAACAATTAAATAAAGATGCTTCTATGTCATTCACCACATCTCCAGTTCAGTGTTAAATAGCTTACTTCATCCCCAAACACCCTGACAAGCATTAGCTTTTCTATTGTGACTACATGCTTAGAGCTTTATTTCTGTTTGCAGGCAGGAGATACCTGTTTGCACGTTGCTGCTCGTTATAATCACTTGCCCATCATTAGGGTACTCCTCAGTGCTTTCTGTTCTGTCCATGAAAAGAACCAGGTCAGTGCATGAACTATTCACTGCAGCCAGGCACCCTTTTTATAGGGCTAATAACTGAAATGAGGGACCATTGATCACATATGGGGCCCACTGTAAATACTCCCTTTTAATGTTCATTTCACTGTAATCTAAAGATACCTGGGCTTCTAAGAATAGCCTTAAAGAAATGGGGTGCCTGTGGTTTGTTATCATTTCAGAACATGTTGCTGCATTTACATTTCTAATTTATAACATTTTCTATTTATTATGCTATATAGAAATATATTTCTGTTTTTTTTTTTTAAATGGGAAACAGGAGTGAACTAGTGGTTAGAGCAGATTGTGATCACTAGATGTGATCACACTGGGCAAGACACTTCACCTCTTTGTGCCTCAGTTTACTCCCCGGTAAAGGAGGGATCATAATATTACCTGCCTCACAGAAGTGTAGAGAGGCAGAACTGATTAATGTTTGTAAGGCGATTTATGATGCTACATAAATTACATTTTTATTAACATTTTGTAGTATATTCTCTATTTGTCCAGTCCTTATTGCTTTAGTGGGAAGCAAAAACATGGAAAATTCAAGGAAAACTTGTGTTAAGTACAATGGAATGATTAAGCTACATGAGGATTAACCATCCAGGTTTATTTTACAGGAGAAACAAGCAAATGCTGCCCCAACTGAACAGCTTAGCTGGGTGGTACAACAGAATGGATTAGTGCATTTAAAAAAATGTACTAAATCTGCTAAGAAAAATAATTTATATGGTACTTTACAAACTAATGTTACTGAGACATTTTCCGTATAGGCATAGTGCAGGATCATACTTATGTTTTCTGATTTGTATGTACAATGTTGTTTTTCAAATGGAAAATATTACAGCAAATTGAATGGGTTTCAGCCAATTTAAATTGGCTATGCAATTTCATACATTAATATGCAGTATTGTTTAGGGGGATGAATTTAGTTGCTTGTGAGTTACTGAGTGATGATATTGACTAGGATTAGCATGGTACAAGCAGAAACCATTCTGCCTGTACTCCACAATATTACCCAGACAGCCTAAAGCTGACCTGTAACATATCTGTCTTCAGTGCCAGATTCTCCTAAATTGTTGCTGGCAAGCATATGTTATCTGTGTTGCATGTGTTCAGTGGTACCAAAGTTGTTTTTCATTTGTACTTGCAATACATGTCCAAAGGTGAAATGAATGCTCTAGTGCTCTGACCACGTATATATTGTGTAATCACTTAGGTTGCTATGTTCTAAGAGTTGTTTTAAGAAACATCAACATATCAAGTAAAAAACAAACTGTCTTATTGCAGTTTATCCAAGATAATTTTCCAGCTTGTCAAGCTCAAGAAGTGGCTCGTATGTTCGTAACACGAGGGCATCGAAGTCCAGATAATCAAACCTATAAAACTGTCACAGAGATGAGGATACACTATAACATTCTGCCCTCAGCAATGTTGCACCCCTGCATTTGAGGACAGATTTGGGTCAAGCGCTTTTGGGTCTCCAACATAATTTTCCTCTGTGAGCATATTCACATGGATCAGTTAATTTAATAGGAATATGGCTAATCCCAACCCTAGCTGCCTTCCTCAAAATGATGTGATTTAGCCCAAATCTTAGTCTGCCTCTCTGTTGATCAGTCCTTATTAAAGTTCAGTTCATGTAACTACATTTGGACCTACTGAACCATAAAGGGGCACAAAGAAACTGGAAATGCAGTACATACAAATCAAAGATGTCTGCTAGCATGTTGTATTCTACTTTGTAAATTTCAGACTGGAGATACTGCACTTCATGTAGCTGCTGCTTTAAATCACAAAAAGGTGGTCAAACTCTTACTGGAAGCAGGGGCTGATGGGTCAATTGTCAACAATGTAAGTACACGCAGAATTACTTTGATTCTTTATGATAATGTTTCAAAGATATTTTCTGCAGATTTTTCAAATGTTGGCTGATAATATGTAGACATTAGCTGTTAAGTAAATTAAAATGCTTGATTATTTTATACAAACACACACACAACTCTTTGACTTTAGGGGAGATATTTCAGAAATTTATTTTTTTGATGCTAGTTGAAGGAAATAATGTATTTTTTTTTCTTTTCAGGCAGGTCAGACTCCTCTAGAGGTTGCTAGACAGCATGATAATCCTGACGTTGCTCTTCTCCTTGCTAAGGCACCACAGGTACATTATAAATGTCTTTATTAGTAACAAACCCCAGAGCACCCTTTGGCAGGAATGTTCTTGGATAGCTCCTGGAGCGCGCACACAGCGGCAGTTGGGTTCCAGTGTTGCTAGGGTTCTACCGCCTTAAATGCCCACTTGTGCACTGATGTGCAGGGCAAATTAGAAGAGTGTGTCCCCCTAAAAAGGCTCTGTGGGATAGCAAATAAATAAGCTTGTCTCATTACCCAGTTTTTGTAATAAGACAGTGGAAAAAGTGATGATGTTATTGATTGGAAATGCCTCCTTGCTTCAGGTCTTACGCTTTAACCGTGGAAGAAGCCTTAGAAAGAAGAGAGAAAAACTCAAGGAGGAAAGACGAGCTCAGTCTGTACCAAGAGATGAGGTGGTACAGAGTAAGGTACAGCCAAGCATTTCCAGCTTAATGTGTTGAAAGGCAGGGAAGTCTGACCTAGCGATTACAATAAAATCCTTCAGCACTGAATTCACCTTTTGTGTAGCTGTGCAGCAGGCACCTGGAGAAACACACAGGTCCCTGACTGCAACCAATCCTATATGAGTTTCCAGCTTTATAATTCTTAGGGATGCTCAGAGCAAGGTATACTGTTAACCCTGGCCAGCGCAGTGCATCTTGCATTGCTGTTGAAGACCCTCTGGTGGTGATTCTCTATGCACTACTGTGCAAAACAACTTAAAATTAGGGATGTAGCAAAGACAAGCCCTCACAACTCCCTGTCTCTGTTTTAAATAGGGCAGTGTGTCAGCTGCTGAGGATACTCACAGCAGTGACCAGGTGCCTCAGAAGAAAGGAGATCTGAAAGATGAACCACGGTCAACTTCACCAGAGCCCAAAGGAAAGAATAACAAAAAGAAAAAGCCCAGAGAAAAGGTACCAATAAATTTAAAGTAACAGAGAGGGACTACTGTTAAACAATACAGAGTTCCCATCTCCTAGCAAAGGGGTAAGTACACCATCTCTCCAGCCTTCCGGTCTGAGACAGGAGTCAGCTAATTTTCTCAGATTCCAAGCAGCAGTCATTTATTGGGTTGTTTGTTTTTTTTTGTAAATTGGGGAATGTTGTGTGTGTTTCAGATTTCAGCACTCTCAGACCCTGCTTCACCAGCTGACCAGCAGACACTCCCTGGTCCGCAGCAGAGCTTACCTAAGCATCGTAGAAGTAAACATCGTTGCTCATCTCCACCACCCCCACATGAGTTCAGAGCCTACCAGCTTTACACACTGTATCGTGGAAAGGATGGTAAAGTAATGCAGGTAAACAAGCTATCACAATAAAAAATTAGTGAAGTACAAGTGCCAACTGGATTTGAGCACAGTTAGGAAATGAAACAGAGATGGCCTCTGACTATGTATTATGTTGTTAATTCTTCAGTTTGTTGTATGGGATTCACCAGTATTTTAGAATGAAGCCTGGCAACAGTAAGGTGGTTTTATGCATACCATGAAGTGTATGTTTAAGAGGTTTTGATAAATGAAGCATTTTCTATTTGTAGACAAGGTGCACACAATGATTGAAAATGACACTAGAATCTTGCAAGTTTCCACTTTGGAATGTTATTACCTATTTCCAGTAGGAAAAGCTAGAAGCTTTATAAATGAAAAGAAATGCACAGTCTCTGCCCTGAAGAGTTTACAGTCCAAACAGAAAGCCTGAATATGTGCAATACCTTTGTTTCAGTTTCTTCTCTTTACTAAATTGTGTCTGTTGGAGTTCAAGAATTACTAGAGGCTGGGTTTAACATACTATTGCCCCTTTTTGACCTGTAAGGTTAGCCAAAATTCAGGGTCTTGCAAGCTGTTTCCCTAAGAAGAAATTGATGTCAGGTATTTCTTTGATACAATCCTGCTTACTTACAAATAATGAACAAAGACCTTTCTCTGTGAACACAAGAAGAATTAAACAGGCTTGCTGCTTGCTTGTGTCTCCTTCTGTGGCGTTTCTCCTACTTTTTCTCAGACATGTCCCTGTACTAAAACAATATGCAGCAAAGCCCCTGAACCCATCTAGTTCTAATTCCTGAACAGCCTCCTATGTGCTTTTGTGTTGGGTAGAAGCTCCTATTGTTTCAGCTACTTGGTTCCATAAAGATGCTTTAATAGCTTCTTTACAACTATCTTAAATGAAGGGTGATGGTTATGCCCCTCCCCAATTTCACTGAGATTTAACTCAACCCATATGAAATAGAGCAGAGTGGTTAGTGAACAGGGAATACCAAACCACATAAACTCACTGCACTTCAGACACTGTAATTTGCTAACCTCGTGAATATGCAATGGATATTCCACCCATTTGTTTGACTTAGTATAGTTCCCCTAAATGTGAATCTGCAAATATTCACTTAAAGCCATTTTTAGAACAACACAAAAGCATGCAATAAATTATCAAGTGATTCCCCTATTGAAATGTAAGTGACTTTGATCTGATGGGTCTATTCCATCTAACTACTGCTGCTTTTATGCATTTTGTACCAAGACACATTCAGGAAAGCAGTGCTTCCCATCTCTGAATCTGAACATAAACCTTTATTCTCCCTTGCTGCACTTGGGGAATCGTGTATATCAGAAGGTAGGATGGAATTTAACAGAAACTGAAGAGCATCTATTGCAGACCTCATATACTCTGTTGCCATGATGGCCGGAGGCCTCAAGAAGTAGAAACTTTGGAGGAAGGATTGGAAAATTCCAGAGCCGAGCACAATGAGGACTATTCTGATGTTAGATGTGGGATTCAAGAAAGAAACCTGAGGCAGAGCTGTTATTTTATTTATTTAATTATTTCTATGGTAGTGCCCAGGAAGAGCTGGGCAATTTCTATACGTTCAATGAGGGATGGTTCCTGCTGCCCCAAGAATCCCTCAGTCTAAGGACAGAGGTAGGGAAAGGTTAAGGGGGAAAGGAACAAGAAGTAAGGATCTGCATACATGTCAGTTACATTTACTTATAGGCAGCATGGCATGAGTGGGGCTTTGAGAGACTTACATTTGGACATAGCAGGGTTCTTGCCGATGAGCTCAGGGAGGCTGCAAGGAAGAAGGCAAAGAGATGTGTGTGAGAGAAGTTGCCAGCAGACAGGTGAGGATGAGAGGAATGCTAGTGCAGCGAAGAGGGTTATGCAATGATATATATGGGATTTTAAATTGCAATTGAAGGAAACTGAGCAAAATGTTCAGGTTAAAGAAAAGTCAGAAGCCAAAACAAATCAGTTTTATAGCATCAAAAGCAAAAGAACACCCCAAAACCAACAACTCCCCTCCCCAATTTTACAGCATCAATAAGAATCATAACGTTAGGTCTCAGGCCCCAATCCTGTAATTGGATTTGCAAGATGGATCCTTGTTACCCATCTGGAGTCTCAGTGAAGTCAACAGTGCTCCATGCAGATCAGATTGCAGAACCCCAGCCTACATCATTCCCAAACAAAATATACTTCATGTATTTGTTTCCTTCTTCATGCAGGCCATGAGAGGTTATCAGGACAGTAATACAGTACCAAAGCAGATTAGCTAGGGTGGCAGGAAGTTCAATTATAGAAGAAGTAGTGAAAATTTACTGACTGTTTTGAGTGTTAATAGGACAGAGGGATAAAATAAAGCTATTTTGCAATTCCTTGTGCTCTTAGGCCCCAATAAATGGATGTCGTTGTGAGCCACTGATTAATAAACTGGAGAATCAGCTGGAGGCAACCGTGGAGGAGATAAAAGCTGAGTTTGGGACAGTGCAGGATAAGATGAATATCAAGCTGGGACAGATGGAAAACAAAACTCAACATCAAGTAAGAAAATGGTCCAGAGATATGCTATTAATGTTAGAAACATGGTTAAGTCTCAGTAAATATTTTCATTTTCATTGTGTGTGTGTGTGTGTGTGTATGTATGTATATATAAATAAATCTAATTCACACTTGTGACCTTTAAACTATGATGTTCCACCGGGAGATCTATTGTTACAAGCCAGAGTCCTGAGAAGAATAATAGTTAAAATAAACTGTACAGGTGACCTTCTGTGCTCACTTTGCATAGTGAATCAGAACTGGTTAGCTTCACTTTTAGGGTCTGATAGACTGAAGACAATGCTGCAGCTGTTGGGATTCAATGAAGGGAATGTTTAAAATTATCATGCTTTAAAATTTCAGTGAAAACAAGTTTTTAATTACTTTTAATTGTACAGCTTTGTGAGTGCCCCTTCCCCATCCCCCTTCTTGTAAGCAAGTTCTAATACTAGTTGATACTGTTCCTAGAAATGAAGGGTGAGAGTCAAAAGATTCATGATAATTTATCAATGTACACTGATTTTTTCCTAACGTGGTCTTTTGAACTGAGCTTTTGTGTTCTACCACAGCTCCGTGTTTTAGATAAGTTAATGGCTGAGAGGCTGTCTGCAGAGAGAAGAGAGTGCCTTCATCGCCTTCAGCAGCACGCTGAACTCGAAAAAACTGAGGGAGAGAAACGGCAGGTATGGGAGGAACAACTGTTCCACACAATTAACATAAATAAATAGCAGTAAGGGATGGATTAGTTGAAAGTTTGGTTCCAGTAAGCAGTGAAACGTCTGGATGCTTATCTGGCCCTCTGAAATATTTGAAGTGGACTTTAAAAGGTTATTTTGGTGGGGCTGGGGAGTTTCCAGAAGTCAGGAAGGTAAAATCTGGTCTGAGCTCTGACAACTCAGGGTTGGGTGTATGGAAACTTTTAACAAAGAATTCTTTTCCTTAAAATAATCACTAGAAGTTTTAACAACACACAACATTTTGAAAATTTGACTCAAGAACATCCCTTTCAACTTTTACTCTCTTGATCCTGGTGGTCATTTTATTAGTTCTTCTGTCACCAGAGTGTCTTTTGGATAGACTAAGCGTGATTTTTTAAATGTACAATTTTTTTTAAAGGAATTTTAAACCTGCTTTCTACAACCTAAAAAGGATACTTTACTTTTTCCTCCTTAGGTGATCTTTTCACTGTACGCTGAGACGATCCCCTTCCTCAAACACTCTTTTCCTTGATCTTTTCCTGCCCTCTTCCTCTGAAAAACACTTTCATGGAGAGAGGCAGAAGACTACAATCCCTTCCCTGTAGCATTATGGCAATACCACACTTTTCCCAAATTGAGCATTGCTGCAAATAAGCCACTATTACTTAGATTTATTTCTTTAACAGAATACTGGAACAGATATTGTTGTCCTCTAGCAGATACCCATCTGCTGTTTTGAATCCATCTCTTGGGTACAAACTCCCCACAAACATGCTAGTAAAGTTCTACTTGCACACTCACCGAGGGCTAGTAACTCTCTTTTGATTGGGAAGTAAAAACTAGGTATTTTCATTATGAAAATCCCAGTAAGAGTAGAGAAATACATTTCATACCTGTACTGGTAGATTTTCATGACACAACTTTGCAAAGCTGCCATAAACAAGAATAGGGGCGTAATATTAAAATAACTACTGCCCGGATATGCCTATGGAGACAGGGATGATCATTTAATCCATTGATCTCTCTCTCATCGCCAAAACCACTTTATCCAGAGGACATACTTCTGAGGCAGAAACAACAATTAGAGCTGCCCAAAGTTTTATAGCAAGAGGCCTGGGTATCAAACTGTCTTCTCTACCTGCTGGTCTCTGAGCCTTCTCCATGAAGACTGAAGAAACCTCAGTCTTCTAATTCTCCAAAAGAAAGAGTGATCCATAACAGGCAATCTCCTATCTGAATTATACTTAAGAAGCATAATATATATTCTTGTTCTATTAGGGCCTGATTCAATCAGTGGAAAGACTCCCATTGAATTCAACAGATTTTGGCTTAGACCCTTAGTAAACTGTTTGGGTAAGGACATGTTATTTGCATGGCACAAAGTCACAGTGCCACATAAATAACAGGCAAACTGAAGTATACAGGGACTGTTCTTTCTATATAATTCAGTTCTTACTGAATTTTTAAAATGTTCATCAGCAAATGCCCTCTAATACTAAGCATTTTTGTAACCTGAAAACCAGCGTTTGATTGTAAGTGACTGTGTTATCTGTTCTTCTAGCACAAAAATAAGAGAAGCACAGAAATCAGAGGTGGCACCATTGTCCCCAAAAACCCAATAGAGTTTGATCTGGACTTTTTTCTCCTAAAATCTGTTAGCTCTAATCACTGTCTTGCATAACTGTAACATCTGTGTATAAATGTTGTTTATGCCACTAGAAAATTACCATTTACTGTGATGTGTAGTGATTGTCAGCGAGGGCTGCTGTTGTAAACAGTAACTTTACTATGGCACAGGCACATTATAGCGAGCTCCATCGTAGATGGACTGAAGATTGTACCTGGAGTAATACATACTGACTTAAAATCTGGCAAAACATTTTTCTTTCACAGATTTCCTTGGTGGATGAATTGAAAACCTGGTGCATGTTAAAGATTCAGAATCTGGAGATGAAGCTTTCTGGAGATTCTAGATCTTCAAGACCAAAATCAACTCTGTCCACTTGTGAGTCCCTCACCGAGACCCTGGCTACAGAGAACCTCCATAGTGCCAAGGACTGTAAAACCAACCAGAGTCCACTACAGTCAGAGGACTCACAGCAGCATTCCTATATCACACTTCAAAACAGTCTCTCAGAAGACATGGGAAGGAGTAGAGTCCAGACATCAGAACAAAGCTTTGGAACACATTATTTTGCTGTTGAACAAGACACTGTATCAGGTATAATCTTGTTAGACATTTAGCTGTAGTTTTCAAAGGCATGTGCTGATTCACAGGGGAATAAAAATGCCAAGATTACTTAACTTCAGTGGTATGCTTTCCTTCCAGTCATCAATACCCCTCTTCCCCCATCTCCATACATTCTGGTTAAAACATGTTGCCTCCTTCAAGGCAACCACTAAAGTTTCAGGGCTTAGTTGGCAGGAATTTACCTTATTATATTTTTCTTGGCAAATCCTCAGCTGGTGAAAATAGATGTAGTTTCTACCACTTTCAGGGACAGTGGAGGGCTGGGTTTTCTCCCAACTCAGGGTCTTCCATGTAAGAGTGCACTAAACTGTCAAGTTTCCATTGAAGCGGCTATATTATATTTGTTTTATTGGTGCATGGACCTTATCCCCATATGTATAAACTATTCTTTTATGGTTTATCTATCCTAACTCCACACACCCTTTTTGTTCATTCTTCCTTTTTTCTCCCTTGATGATCACCATAGGAGTACATTCCATTCTTGAACATATGATTTTCTGATTCTAATATTACTGAATGAACAGCTTGCTAAGTGTAGTTCTTCTAGCACACACTAACCTAAAGACCAAAAGCCTGATCTCTGTGATGTCTGATCTTGCTGGCCTACAGAAAAGGCATCCTATGATCATGCCTCAATTTACGTTCTCGGGCAAGTAGGCTGCATTTTCTTTGAACAAATGTGTGTAAGTCAAGTCACTAGCCTGTGAATTTATCAATAGGAAGAAGTGATATATGTAGGGCTGTCAAGCGATTAAAAAAATTAATTGTACTGTTAACACTAGAACACCATTTATTTTAATTATTTTTGGATGTTTACAACAGAATACAAAGTGTATGGGCTCACTTTATATTTTTTTTATTACAAATATTTGCACTGTAAACAAAAAAAAATCAATTCTACCTCATACAAGTACTGTAGTGCAATCTCTTTATCATGAAAGTTGAACTTACAACTGTAGAATTATGTACAAAAAAACTGCATATAAAAATGTAAAACTTTAGAGCCTACAAGTCCACTCAGTCCTACTTCTTGGTCAGCCAGTCACTCAGACAAACAAGGTTGGTTACAATTTGCAGGAGATGATGGGTTCTGCTTGATAATGATCCAAAGCAGTGTGGACTGACGTGTTCATTTTCATCATCATGAGTCAGATGCCACCAGTAGAAGGTTGATTTTCTTTAACGTGGAAACTACAGAACCCAAACCATCATAAGAGTGTTGCTCTTTTAAGATTTCTAAAAGCATGCTCCACACCTCATAACCCACAGTTGAAGAATCTGAGAGGAGAGTGCTGTAGCTATTTTTAGAAATCTCACATCAGTATCTTCTTTGTGTTTTGTCAAATCTGCTGCGAAGGTGTTTTTAAAAAGAACATGTGCTCGGTCATCAGCCGAGACTGCTAGAACATGAAATACATGCAGAATGTGGGTAAAACAGAGCAGCAGACATACAATTCTCCCCTTAAGGAGTACAGTCACAAATTTAATTGACGCCTTTTTTTTTTAATAAGCATCATCAGCATGGAAACATGTACTCTGGAATGGTGCTGGAAGCATGAAGGGGTATAGGAATGTTTAGCATATCTGGCATGTAAATACCTTGCAAAGCCAGCTACAAAAGTGCCCTGTGAACACCTGTTCTCACTTTCAGGTGACATTGTAAATAAGAACCAGGCAGTGTAAAGAAACTTCTTTGTCTTAGCAATTGGCAGAATAAGTAGTAGGACTGAGTGGACTTGTAGACTCTAAAGTTTTACACTGTTTTGTTTTTGAGTGCAGTTATGTAACAAAAAAAAATCTGCATTTGTAAGTTACACTTTCACGATAAAGAGATTGCACTTCTGTACTTTTACAAGGAACTGAAAAATGTTTCTTTTGTTTATCATTTTTACAGTGCCTATATTTGTAATCAAAAATATAAAGTGAGCACTGTGCACGTTGTGTTGTAATTGAAATCAATATTGAAAATGTAGAAAAACATTCAAAATATTTAATATATTTCAAGTGGTAGTCTATTGTTATAAGTGTGATTATTCGCGATTAATTGACAGCCCTAGATATAAGACAATATATTATAAACGTCTACAAAATGTATAGCATGGTATATAGGAAACCTTGGCCTTCCCAATTCTCAGAACGGGAGATTCTCTTAATATTTGCATAAATGTCTGCTCAGAACTCATATTCTTTTTTTAATTTATAGGTGCAGAGCAACAAATGATATCTGCTTGTCCAGCTCCTTCTGCAGTCCCTCAAGTTGTTAGGCCTAAAGACAAAGCTTTTAGCTCCAGTGCTTTTGACAGGTTCCAACAGGAAGTGCCACTGTCAGAGCATTCAGGTTCCAAATTAAGACATGTTAAGGTACAAACTGCTTTGCAGCCCTTGACTGAATTTGCAAAGACTGAGCAACAGAGTGGCTACTTCATAGACAAAGGAACTCAAACAAAGAAGTCTGGCAAAAGTGGGCAGTCAAGACACAGGCCCCAGCAACACACAGTAACACATACCCAGCCACAGCAACCATCCGCTCTGCCTGGAGATCAACCAGCCCCTCAGATCAAAGACACTTCACAAGCTCTGGAGATTACTCAGTACTTTTTTGAGGCTGTTTCCACTCAAATGGAAAAGTGGTATGAGCGGAAGATTGACGAAGCCCAGTGCCAAGCTAATCAAAAAGCACAGCAAGACAAAGCTGCACTCAAGGAGCATATTAAAAGTTTAGAAGAGGAGCTCAATAAATTAAGGACTAAGGTGCAAAAAGAAAGCTAGCATCAAGAAAACAGGTGCAGGCATGGAAACTGAGGAATTGTTTTTTATATGAACTGCAGTGTGGCTGATTAAGATCTATTAGTATGTAGAGTATTGAACCCAATACATACAAATATAAGAACTGCCCTTTTTAATGAGATCTAATTTTAGAAATTAGAAGTTCCAGAAATACCGGGAGTAAATATCCAAAAAGACAGTTTTTGTAGTCATAAAACAGTAAGTCTCTGCAGATGGGACACACTCATGATACTATGAGTCCATAAAATTTTACAGTCAGAGATAAGAATTACCAGGTACCAATAACCCAAATCACATTCTAAAGAGAGAGTTTTCCCATTTCCTTGTAGGTCACAAAAAACACCTAATAGAAATGGTTTTGTTAGAAATAAGTTTTGTTTACAGAAGCTTCCCACTGATACTTTCCTCTGCCTTGGGTTTGCGTTGTTCAAGCATACTGTAACTTTGACTTCTCCTTAATTATTGTTTGAATAATTATTACAGGTTACATGATTAGTGAAGGTATCTATTCAAGTAACCTTATTGAAAAGTTGTAATTTCTTATATCAGATGAGTGGCAAATATTTTACCAAGTCCTCACTATGTTTTATGAGCAGCAGTACGTTCATAGGCAAGACTCTTCCTCTGAGATGCCTAAATTCCAATTTTCTATAGGAGCATGAAACACACAGACCCAGTGTGAATTCCTGGCTCTACTAAAGTAAATGGCAAAACTCCCATTATCTTCAGTAAGGCCAAGATTTCACTCCAAATGACTTGCCTAGCACCTCTTAAGTAACCCCCTCTTTCTTTTGTTTTCCCACATCCATTTCCCTTTAAGTGAAAAAAAGAAGAATTAGGGACCTTATATGTCCAGTGTTTTCTAAAGGAAAATCCATTCCAGACCACCAAGCTTAATAATTAGACAACTGCAAACTGACTAGCAGAACACCAAGGCTGACTGTACTGAACAGAAAATTCTGATAGCAGTTTGGCCACATCGTTTGCCATAAATGAAAATGTCCAACTTTGATGGACAGAAAATTCCCCTTTGTGAACTGCTATTGAGAATCTTTGAGCTTATTATTTATCGTTTATATTGCAGTAGTGTCTAAAAGCCTCAACCGTGTTGGGCCCCAATTCTGCTCAGTAATGTACAAACATAAGTTACCATAGATAGTTGCAGCTCTATCCATCTAGGGCTTTGTGCTTTAATCTAGTAGGAGACTCCGTAAGATACTGACAATAGAGACAAGGTTATTTAACAGAGATCACGATAGCCCAGGAACAGCTATCCTAAATCATTCCACTTAAAAAAAAACTGCAATATTATGCCAAGGAAAAAAAAAACCAAACAAGCAATCTCTTGACACTGGAAATCCAGATGAACAAAACGTACTTTACAGTATTGTAAACATTAACTCTTTAGAAATTGAGCTCATATCTTTTTAGTACATGTATAAAGCAAAGAAAATTGTATTATATTACAGTATTTTTAATTCTTATTAATGCACTATTAAGACAAGTACAGTATATCTGTAGTAAGGGAGATATTTGTTAATGCTAATGCTTTGACTTCAGTAGTCAAAAATAAAGAATTAGACATTTTCATATGTTTACAACTTTAAGTCAATTGTTTAAGCTACTGTAGGAATGCAGAGGCATGTTATTTAATTTTTGTATCATCTTGATAAAAAGTGAATGTTTTTGCCTAGTAATTAAACATAAATGTTGCTCAGAAAGCTATTTTTCATGTGTTTTCTAGCTTTACAGAGTTGATCACATTGAAAACTGCAGATACAGAGTGGGAAATGAGAAGCAGTTTAAAATAATAAATTCAAAGGAACCAGGGCTGTCAAGCAATTAAAAAAATGAATCGCAATTAACTGCACTGTTAATAATAGAATACCATTTATTTAATATTTTTGGATGTTTTCTACATTTTCAAATATATTGATTTCAATTACAACACATAATACAAAGTGTACAGTGCTCACTTCATATTTATTTTTGATTACAAGTATTTGCACTGTAAAAATAGTATTTTTCAATTCACTTAAGTACTGTAGTGCAGACTCTATCATGAAAGTTGAACTTTCAAATGTAGAGTTATGTACAAAAAAAATGCATTCAAAAATAAAAATGTAAAATTTTAGAGCCTGCAAGTCCACTCAGTCCTACTTCTTGTTCAGCCAATTGCTCAGACACAGAAGTTTGTTTACATTTGCAGGAGCTAATAATGTCCCTTCTTGTTTACAATGTCACCTGAAACTGAGAACAGATATTCGCATGGCACTGTTGTAGCCAGCATCGCAAGATATTTACATGCCAGATGCACTAAAGATTCATATGTCCCTTCATGCTTCAACCACCGTTCCAGCGGGCATGCGTCCATGTTGATGACGGGTTCTGCTCACTAGCAATCCAAAGCAGTGCAGACCAACGCATGTTGATTTTCATTATCTGAGTCAGATGCCACCAGCAGAAGGTGGATTCTCTTTTTTTGGTGGTGCGAGTTCTGTAGTTTCTGCATCAAAGTGTTGCTCTTTTAAGACTTCTGAAAGCATGCTCCATACCTCATCCCTTGCAGATTTTGGAAGGCACTTCAGATTCTTAAACCTTGGGTTGAGTGCTGTAGCTATCTTTAGAAATCTCACATTTGTACCTTCTTTGCGTTTTGTCAAATCTGCAGTGAAAGTGTTCTTAAAATGAGCAACATGTACTGGGTCATCATCCGAGACTGCTATAACATGAAATATATATGCAGAATGCAGGTAAAACAGAGCAGGAGACATACAATTCTCCCCCTAAGGAGTACAGTTAAAAAAAAAATGCATTAATTAAATTTGTAACAAGCATCATCAGCATGTCCTCTGGAATGATGGCCGAAGCATGAAGGGGCATAGAATGTTTAGCATATCTGGCATGTAAATACCTTGCAATGCTGGCTACAAAAGTGCCATGCAAATGCCTGTTCTCACTTTCTGGTGGGCAGAAGACGAGGGCAGCATTATCTTCTGTAAATGTAAACTAACTTGTTTGTCTTAGCAATTGGCTGAACAAGAAGTAGGACTGAGTGGATTGTAGGCTCTAAAGTTTTACACTGTTTTGTTTTTGAGTGCAGTTATGTAACAAAAAAATCTACATTTGCAAGTTGCACTTTAATGACAAAGATTGCACTACAGCACTTGTATGAGGTGAACTGAAAAATACTATTTCTTGTTTATCATTTTTACAGTGCAAATATTTGTAATAAAAATATACACTTTGATTTCAATTACAACATGGAATACAATATAGATGAAAATGTAGAAAAACATCCAAAATATTTAATAAATTACAATTGGTATTCTATTGTTTGACAGTGCGATTAAAGCTGCAATTAATTGCAATTAATTTTTTTTAACTGCAATTAATTGACAGCCCTAGTGGGAACTAAGCCCCTGAATTCTAATCCCAGTTTTCCCATTAATTTACTATCTATAAAATGCAGATAATACTTAGGTACAAAAATTATCTTACAGAGGTTCTATAAGGATTAACTAATTTAGTGACAGGTATTATTCATTCAACACAACGTTTACCATGGGACACAGGGAAAGGGAGCCTTTTCTGGCATTCTCCCCTACCCCACACTCTACACATTAGGCAAAATTGAAGTGATTCTTGGCTACTACCCACATAATCCACCCTGCCCTTTTACATACACAACCAAAGTTAATCCCATTATTCCATGAGAGTTTCTAATTCCTGCATGGACTCCTGCAGCAGATCTCATAACCCCTAAAAGGCTTCTGGCAGAGAGACTCACATGGACTCTGATGGAGTCCGCACATTGTGCTCCTACAGACTTATGGAACCAACTGGGACATTCTCAACTGCTTCATGGGACATTCTCAGTCAAGGACTGTACCCTGGTTGGAAGTCTTATATTGCCCAAAGTGGGTAAGGAGTGACAAAGTTCATTTTGACCTGTACAATTTGTTATATAAAATTGCTTATAAAAACTAAGCACAAGCTGAGTTAAAGAAATTTACAATCTGAATGTCTGAACTAAAAACTGTGATTACACAGTTTCAAGACTCTGGTAAAATCACAATTGCTAGAATACAAGTGAAAGGAAATGCCCATTAGGATTGCTAGATGTTGGTTTTGATTAAGGGGGTCATCTCTTTCTGTACTATGTTCTTCTGGGGGCAGCTGGCAGCTTGTTGAAGGGAGAGAGGAGGAGAAAGGCCTTACTGTGAGTCAGAGCTTCACTAATCATGGTTGTCACCACTCTCACCACCTGTTGGGACCTCGACATCATTTTCCTGCATCTGAATGATGTCCTAATCTGATCAGACAAGTAGAAGGAGCCAGATGACATCACCTTTAGAGGGTCAGCTAAATCCTGAGCAACAGCTGGGATATGAACCTGATGTTCCTAATATTACTCCCTACCTATGTGTCAGTGCCTCCTTATTTCTTCTACCTCTTTTGCCTTCTAAGAGACCAGCTTAGCCCGCGAGGAGTAATCTACCCTTGCAATATTGCTGTAAGCCTGTGACCAAAGAGGCAAGCTAAAAACAAGATTGATCGAGACTGCTAAGTACTAGAATAGCTAATAAGTTTGTGTGCTTTGCCAGTGATTGTTTCTAGCAGCTAAAGTGCAAGCAAGGAACAAACTGAAGCTGCAATTTAGAAAAGATCCATGAAGCTTATATCTCCCACTGGGTGTGTTTATTTTAAAAGTATGTTGGTTGAACTTCACCCACTAACCCTCAGAAGTTGCCAGCTAAATCTGACTTTTCCAGCAAAGACTTCTACTATAACCTTAAGACTACCAAGCAAAGTTTCTCTCTAGATAGAAAAAGGGAAGTTTTCAAAACAAAGTTTCAAATGTTTTAACTGTTTTTTGTGAATTTGTTAAAAGGTTTGTGTTACTGTGGGAGTAGGCTAGCATAAGTTTATATAAAGCACAATTAATTTAATGTTACAATAAAAGGGTTCTAGTACATTTTAAATCCTGAGCTCAATACTGTAAAAGGGACAGAGTGTTAATGACAAGCTCAACAAGTTGGCAGAAATTAAAGAGACACCAACTTGAAAAAAAAAATCACTTTCTTATCCCTTAAGGTTACTGTAATTGAAGACAAGTTAAAATGAAGAAAAAAAATCTTATCTTACTCAAGTTCACTAGTGTGTTGAGAGTGCATGTTATTTATTTGTGGTAGCTCCTAGAAGCCCCACGGCCTCAACAAGGATGGTCCCAGCCCCAAAGAGCCTACAGTGTTATGTACAATATAAAAACATTAGGTGATACAGACAGAAAAAGACAAGGAAACAATTAGACAATACTGGTCAGCATGATCTGCAAGAAACTGTAACCCTGCAGCAGTGTGCAGATAGAGATAGAGAAAGGGGAGTGGGAGGGGTGGGAAGACTTGGCCTTTGATGGTGATATACTCAGGCTCTGCTCAAAAAGGCCCTTCTAATCATCAAGGAAGCAGATTGTTTTTTAAAGAACTGAAGAAAAAAAATCAGGACATACTAATAAAGAGCCTACTACCAGAATATTGATTTTCCTTTGAATTCCATTTTTTTAAAATCATCTTGTCAGTGTCTGTTTAAAAAATCCACAGGAGCAACCTCTCTCAACACAAACCAGAGAGCTGTCTAATCCAGAGTCTCGTCTTCGGTAGTGGCCAGAACCAGATGCTTCAGAGAGAAGCTCAAGAAACCCCATAGACAACAATTTTGGAATATAGCCTAACTACAGGAGAAATTTCTTTCTAACAGCCCGTCAGTCAGTGGTTGGCTAACCAGCCTTGTGAAGTCTTTCAACCAAGACTGCAGGTATAGCTTTGAAGAAACTTGGTCTGCTGCTTGTTAGAGCTGAACCAAGACATACTAGCTGGCAGCTGTGTACATCTGTTGTTTGGATATATAGCTATTTACATTCAGAGAAACTCAACCTCCTTTACTTTTGAAATTGATATAAACAAAATATGTTGCCATTCATGTGGGGAATACAACATGAGGAAGGGCCACAACATTAATATACCTTTTCTGTTGTTCTACTTTATGTAAGAGATGAACACTTGTCAGTATAATCACAAGAGCTATTTCTTAATTTGGCAATAACCATATCCTAGGTTAAATTCTCTCACACTGTTAAGGTTTAATCAATCATGATTATGATTAAAGACACTACTTCAAACAAACAGGATCAAGATATCACCTACACATGGGGAATTTTCTTAGTATTTTGAACAAGTTTATTATGAAACAAACTTCAGGAGTTTGGGACTCTAGAGAAGACTCCCATAAGATTGTAACATTTAGAAGTACTAACGTAGGAAAAAACAAACAAAAATCTGGTTTGAATTTATTTTTTTTCTTTGGCAATGCTGCTCTTGTCTCAGCAGGTATTATGCCACACTTTCGATTATTTGAACAAATATGGCGTAAGTAATTTGTCTATGCCAAATATTCAGGTAACAGACTCAAAAAGAGAAAGGAAATAATGGAATTGTACTGTATTCCACCTTGAAACATTACCGGTATCTTTGCATAAGATGAGGTGCTGCATCCTGGAGAAAGTACTGTACTTCTCACAGTGGATGAAAGTCCATTGGCTCTCAGAATTAAGGTTAGGAGTTTGCCAGCTGAAGTGTTCTCTCAAGCTCCTGAAGCTGCATGTTGCCCTGAGTAATCATCATCCTAATTGCATCCTGTAAAGTGAAATGGAATCTGTTGGGCTGAACACGTATAACACACTACAGTACACAGATTTTTGCCAGAGTTGCTGCATTTTTCACTCAATTTCTTTGCCTGAGTCAACGGCACACAATAAAGCATTCAGCCTCTAAAACAATGAAGACAACACAATATGTTCATTATGATAGGTGAAGCAACTGTCTCTCACCAACAGAAGTTGGTCCAATAAAAGACATTACCTCACTCACCTTGTCTCTCTAACATACTGGGACCGACACGGCTACAACACTGCGTATATTAATTTGCCATTCATTTTTCCTTAAGTTCTTAATAGTGCCATTGGGGGTTATTCCTGTGGCTTAAAAGTAAGTGGAAAAGTTTCTTTGATTCAAAAATCTAACTACATTAGTATTTTCTTTATACATCCATGTCCTTTCCAATGTTTCTGTGAATAAATGGTAAGAACCACAGATGTGCATTGTAGAGAGGGATTTTTAAGAGATAAATTGTGTGGACATTCTTCTGAAATTCTTTAGTCTGCATAATTCCAGCCAGTAATTCTTTACTACTGACTAGGAAAGGTGCACAACTGGCAAGACGGGGTGTAGAAATGTTTGAGAAAAGGTGAAGTTTCCCCACCCATTGCTGCTTCCTATACAGATATCAAGTCAAGTCTGTTTTGTTCAGCCAAAATTAATAAATACTAATTTAAACATAACCCCAACAGATATCATAAAAGGCAGGTCCAGCATTAGTAAACTTAAACTTGCTCTCCACTATTCAATACAAAAGTTGTAAAATTAAAAGTTTTGTCTGATTCTTATTTCAAGCAAGCAGTTTTTGTTTTGTTTATTTAATTTAAGAAATCAGAAAAAAATAATCAGAAAAACTTTATTTACAAGCAAGAAAGAAAAGGAGAGATAGTGTTGATAGTTTTCATAGATTCCAAGGCCAGAAAGGGACCATTGTGATCATTTAGTCCAACCTCCTGTACAACACAGGCCATAAAACTTCCCCAAAATAATTCCTAGAGCATATATTTTAGAAAAAATATCCAATCTTGATTTAAAAATTGTTGGTGATGGGAGAATCCACACTGAGCCTTCTTAAATTATTCCAATAGCTAATTACCCTCACTGTCAAAAATTTACGCTTCAGTTCCAGTCTGAATTTGTCTAGCTTGAACTTTCAGCCATTGGATTGTGTTATACCTTTCTTTGCTAGGTTAAAGAGCCCATTATTAAATATTTGTTTCCTGTGTATATACTAACAGACTAATCAAGTCACCCCTAACTTTCTCTGTTAACCTAAATAGATTGACTCTATCACTATAAGCCCTGTTTCCTAATCTTTTAATCATTCTCATGGTGTGATTTTTCATTCTGTTGATAATAGCCCACTTTAATTGATTTGTCTCGACCCCCCCACTGGGTAAAGCAACTCCCATCTTTTTGTGTACTGCTATATATCTTCCTACTGTATTTTCCACTCCGTGTATCTGATGAAGTGGGTTTTAGCCCGCAAAACCTTATGCCCAAAAAATCTGTTAGTCTATAAAGGTGCCACAAGTACTCCTCCTTGTTTTTGCTGATACAGACTAACACGGCTACCACTCTGAAATCTCTCCCCAATATATTGTATCGCTTTTGTACAAACATTACTTGTTTTAGAAAAATCAGCAAAATAGATACAAAAACAGGTGTTATAGAAGTCTTGGTGCAGTTCTTAAAAAAACAAAGCATATGACAAACCATAATCTGTAGCACTAAGAGTGCTGCAAAGTATATAAAAGACATTGCTACGAGGCTTCTGCCTCCGATTGCTCACCTCATCTGTTGCATCTTTATTTCTTTTGAATTCTTCCCTTGCCCACTCCTTTAGATAGTGCCGATCAGTTTCGGTAGGTACCTGACGAATAGCCTGGAGAATTCTTCTGTATAACTGAAGAACCTGCTGCCGTCTCAAGAACTGCAAAGAAGAGGGGAAATGCCAGTTATGTTTGCTACTCCAGTGGTTTCCAGTCAGTTATATTATCAAAGAAAGGTTTTTTTAAAACCTTTGTAGAGATTTAAGCCAAATACCACCTGGAAATTAAATGAACCAAGAGAAAGTACCTGCTATGCAAGTTTAGTCTATAATAACCTTAAAATTGAGAAGAAAAACAGAGTAAATTTTAAATTTGAATGATCTAATCTGAGGTGGGCTATTGGAATAGAGCAGGGGGTTCTCAAACTTCATTGCACCGGGACCCCTGACAACAAAAATTACTACACGAGCCCAGGAGGAGGTACTGAAGCCTGAGTCTGCGCAAGCCCCACCACCCTGGGCAGGAGGGCCAAAGCTGAAACCCCAGGGCATGTAACCTGAGCCCTGCCGCACAGGGCTAAAGCCCTGGGACTTTGGTCCCGAGCAATGGGGCTCAGGCTTCAGCTCTGGGCCCCAGCAAGTGTAAGTCACCCTGGGGACCCCATTAAAATGGGGTCCTGACTTACAGTTTGAGAACTGCTGGAATAGAAGGAAATCTATAAAAAGGACTAGAAACTCCCATGATTAGCTACTGTATATTGCAAAGTGCTTAGTCATAGACCAGGGCCCCACTGTGCCCTCTATAAACACAACAGAAAGATGGTCCCTGCCCCACACATCTTATGATCTACAGCCTGGTCTACATATAGCTTTTGCGCCAATATAATTATTTCAGTTAGAGATGTGATTTTTTTTTTACTGACATCACTATATTTAGGCTTGGGAGGATCAGATGTGTATTGGTAAATGTAAATTTCACTATACATGCACAAATAAATAAATATTTCCACTGATAATCAAAATGTATGGATAGGCAAAGTAAGAAAAATACTGCTTGAGAACTTATCAGAAGTTGATTTAAAGTTATTTACTTTGTATATTTTGACAATTTAGGTTTTAAAGATTATAAAGCATTAACTTTTTGAATATCAATGTCTCCTGTCTTTAAATAATCATTGTCTGAACCCCTCATAATTCCCCACAACTGTGAAAATTGAAATAGCCTAAAATTTATAAAAAATGCGTAAAAATAAACATTGATGTTATCCATCAAAATTATTAAAAAAAAAATCAAATTCTACCAAGCCTAGTTATACTTTTATACTGGTAAAACTTCATCCACACTAGGGTTGTACCAGTATATTACACTGGTACATCTTATTCCCCATCACATGTGGAATAGGTATACCAGTATAAGCACCTTTATATCAGTACTACAGTGTCCACTCTTACTTAGGGGGGGGTTATACTACTTTAACTATACTACTATAACATTTGCACAGACAAGCTCTAAATATCAGAGTTGTTAGCATAGAAATTATAGCTGTATTGGAGAAGGAAAAGAAGGAGGGGGAGCTCTGTGGAACCCACACAGAAAATTGGGGGGGGGGGAGATTAGAAGGATTCTTCAAACAACATGCTGAAGGAGCAATTAGAGAGATGAAAGAATCAGGAAAGGACTCAGTCATGAAAGCCAAGCCAGGTCAGATTACCAGAGGAAGAGCACAGCTGACCATGTCAAAAACCGTTGTGAGGTGGAGGAGGGGATGCAGCACTGTTTCTGAGCTTTGGCCACGGAGGGGGGCATCAGAGATTTGGCCAATGTCTATACGTACAGAGAGCTCTCCCGTCAGTATAATAAAAGCACCTCCACAAGAGGCAGAAGCTCTGCTGGCGGGACAAGCTCTCCTGCCGACATAACGCTGTGCACAGGAGTGCTTATGTTGATGTAATGTTTATGTTGATGTTGCTTGGGGGTGGTTTTTTGACACCTCTGAGCAACATAAAATTTTGCCGACACAGGCTTAGGGTGGAGACAAGCCTTTGGCAAGAACTGTTTCAGGGCAGGGCAGCAGGCTCGGCAGGGGTTTAGGAGGGAAACGGAGGGGAGGCTACTGACGTCCAGCTGGAGTTGTGGGTGCTTAGCCCGACTGAAAATTGGTCCAAACCACTCACCCAAAGTCCCCCCGCAAGCGGCTGAGCAGAGTCTCTGGCGCTGCCAGCTGCCCCCCCCCTCGCTCCGGTTCTGAAAAACGCCGGGGCTTGTGCCAGTCACCCGGCCGCGCCCAGGTGGCAGGTAACAGGGGCAGCCTCTGAGCCCAGCCCCCCGAGCGGGGACCCCTGCACCCTGTAACCCGGCAGCGGCCCCAAGTCAGGCCGGTCGCTGGCTGCGCCCGGGCCCCTAACAGCAGGGGCTGAAGCCCCCCCCGCTCCGGCAGCAGCGACTCCCTCAGCCGCCACCGCGACCCCCCAGCTGGGCGGCCCTGAGGGAGGAGGGGCTCTGGCCGGCGGCGAGACGGGACCCCCCGGGCCGCTACCTGCTTCAGCGTCAGCGCCGCCGGAGGCAGCCGGGACGCGGCCATGACACCGACCAGGCCCTGCGCGCGCGCCGCAGCCCCGCCGCCGCCGCCTCCTCCTCCTCCTCCTCCGCCCGCCCTCGCGGGGCCCCTGGTCCCCTTCCTGCTCGCGGGGAGCGGCGGGTCCCGCTGCTCAGGCAGGGGCGGACACCCCCGAGGGCGTGAGGCTCAGCCAAGGGCGGGGAAGGGATTTTAAGGCCTGGCCTCGGCGTGGGCGGGAAACCTGCGGGTTCCGGGCCGCCCCGGGCCGTGCCCCGCCCCGGGCCGCAGAGCCGGCGCCAGCTCCTGGGGGCGCCCCCGAGGGAGGAGCCGCACAGCGCCCCCCGGCGTCCGCCTGCCCCAGCGCTGCAGCTGCGTGTTTGTGCCAGCGAGACCCAAGCCCGCCCCGCGTGGGCAGCCGGCGAGCTGGGAGGGGGTCTGAGAGGCTGGGACTGTTAACGCCTGGGGGGAGGCCTCCTTTCCCTGGACGATGGGATTAGGGAAGGTAAATAACCCAGCAGGCTGCAAACAGGATAGCTCAGTGGTTTGAGCAATGGCCTGCGGAACCCAGGGCTGCGAGCTCAATCCTTGAGGGGGCCGTTTAGGGATCTGAGGCAAAAAATGGGGATTAGTCCTGCTTTAAGCAGGGGCTTGGACTAGGTGACTTCCTGAGGTCCCTTCCAACCCTGATATTGTAAAATCACTAAAGGCAGTAGATTAGAAAGACAATGCCTGAGCTAGCTAAGATAAAAGGGCACTATTATTAGGAATGTAAAGACGAGGCTGAGTACAGCAAGTGAGCACAGAGCTTGCTGCACAGGAGGGGTTGGTTCCTGCAAATTAACCAAGCCCATCTAAAAATGGGTGAGGCAATGTATAGTAAATGTAATGAGATGTGTAATGTCTATAAAGGAAGAGAGTTGTCATGTACTTTTGGAGCTGTAATATACTTTGCATGCGTCTAGGGTGACCAGATGTCCTGATTTTATAGGGACAGTCCCGATTTTTCACATTTGCTGTTTGGTCACCCTACATCCATCCCACCTGCATTTGAGTCTAATCAACTCAGTATAGCACTGCTGTATACTAAATAAAGATATCTCAGTGACAAAGGCTGGAGTCCAACTACGTTCTTGGGAAGCATCATAGAAACTGATCCCAGAGGGAATCCCAAGGACTTTCCTCCCCAGCAGTCCTGAGGCTGTTTTAAATTATGCCTGGCTATACTCTTGGGGTTGAGGATAATCAGACATCTGGGAATTGCAGGAATACAGCAAAACTCCAGCCACGCACTTTTCCCCCTTAACCACACCATCACAGCCCTATTAAAGAGCCCCCAACTGAATGCACACAAGGCTGATGCATTTAAGTCCCATAACACTGTTAAGTTCTCCTTGGTCTAAAGAGGCTCTAGGATCAAGCAGTATCTCTTTGGCCTCTTTAGCACACTTTGTGGGCACAGATTCTGTTACCCTTTGAGAGTTGGGACCTGCAATCCAGCTGGCCACAGTCCCCAAGCTAAATGTGGACCCTCCCCCCCTCCAAAGACCTCTCTAAAAATCCCAGTAGCTTAAGCACCTTCCCAGAGCTCCAACCCTACAGGCATTCTCTGGTTTAGTTTACTTCTTCAGGGACAGGTGAGATTTCAAGCACATAACATGCAGGCTTAGTAAAGATTTCTGACCCAAACCACCATAGGACAAGAGACATACACATCTAGACAAAACAATGAAATGCCTATGTGCTTTTCCCTGCCTCAGTTTCCTCATCACTCAAGGCAGTAGTTTGGGGGTTTGGTCAGAATCCTTTAGGGTGTGCAGGATCCCCTCTCCTGCACACAGCTGCTTCTCTGAATCATTGAGTGTCTTCTCTCTACAGCCAACTTCTTTTGACATTGGCTGGGCCTGCAGTACAAAAAGGTCCTCTCTGCTACAAAAGCATGTCCCTTCATTTCTCTCCATCTCTGTGATTTTAGCACCTAGCACTGACTCCTACTTTCTCTGTTTCCCCCTTTCTGGAGAATTTTCACTGCTTCAAATCCTGTTCCCTTGCATAGAAGATGGAGAAAACTGGTTTCACCTAGGATGTGGCCCTCCCATTTGAATGGGAGCTTTATGATGACTCGCCAGTGTCTCTGGTCAGGTAGGGATGTGATACCAGCCCTGCTGGAATTAACTGAAATTATTAAAAATAGGAGACCATTAGACACTAATTTAACCATAAATTCTTTTATTAAGCCCAAAGGCTAAATGATATTTTAATCAATTGCCCTAAACATTCCTAAGCCTAAAAACACCCAATACAGTAATAAAGTATCCATAAGCATGTGATCAGTATACTTACATATAGGCCAGACTGAGTGAAAACTCTCATCCTGGCATAATCAAGTAGGATCTGATAACCTTCAGCTTCATGGCTCTCTTTATACCCTTCAGTTAAACTTGCTAGCTTTAGCAAAAGCCCAGTCTGAAAAAGTTTATCCTTGCTACTTTCCTTCCAACAAGGTCTTCCCTTCTTCTCTCTTCCCCACTCCTTGCTTACCAGCAGAACAGTGGGAAGGTTCGTGTTTGTTTCTTTTAAGACACAGTTTGTCTTGTTACTAGAAAGAAAAGGAGTACTTGTGGCACCTTAAATTTATTTGAGCATATGCATCTGATGAAGTGAGCTGTAGCTCACGAAAGCTTATGCTCAAATAAACTGGTTCGTCTCTAAGGTGCCACAACTACTCCTTTTCTTTTTACGAATACAGACTAACACGGCTGCTAGTCTGAAACCTGTCTTGTTACTGCAGCCTTTTATTTTTTTTGAACCATACATCCTTCCCACACAACAAGTAAAAATAATGCCACTAATTATTTTCACGACCTTCTTTTACCTGCTGATTGGGGTGTTACTAGCCACAAACCATAAAGCAAATACATTATTTTCTTAAACTTAATCTAACTTTAATTTCATAACTATTCCTACAGACCCTGATAACATGTGGCTGACTCCGTATCCCCTGAGGCATTTAGTGATACAATTTCATAAAATCAACCAGAATTTTCTAAGTTATAGTCAGATTCCCCAGATCATCACACCCTCCCAGCTATACCTGGTTGTGAAGAAGAGCCAGCACTTCAATATTCAGAGTTTCCACTGAGAATCCTGATGGGGCCAGTTAATATAGCTTGCCAGCAGATTTGCATTGGCCAAGTAGAACAAATCTGCCAGAATGTTTAGGAAGATGAGACCACCAATAAAAACTCACATATCTGGCAACCCCTTGCAGTCCAGAACAAGTGAAACCTGTGAAGTTATGCAAGCTTAGAACCCATCTGATTTGAGGACTGTTTGTATAATTTTCTGAAAATGTAAAGCATTATATGTGCGCCAAGTACTATTCCTGTGGCATAGCTATTTTTGCTTCATCAAATGACAAAGAATGGACACCATAATTACAAACAGTGGTACATCTTTTTATTAGTACAGACAGTAAGATGCATAGCTTTTGCAATGAAAAAAATCATGTACAATCTTTAAGACACTTGACTAAATGCGTCTTTAATGTCTGCCTTGGACAGGGGGCAAACTTCACAGTGTAAAGTGATAATGCAAGGAAGATCATATCATGGCATGTTTCATAAAAATACCCTGAAGGCATTATCCAACAACCAGCGACAATTGTTAAATAGGATGTGTTTAACCACAAAACACAGTTTTAAGTATTCAAGTACTTATATTTTGGTTGTATAAACCCATCCTTCCCCACCCACATGTACCACCATGTGTTTAGCTAAAACAGTTCCAAGGCTGTTCAAGTTCTTCCAATACAAGAAGTTACTTCCTAGAAAAAAGACTACTTCCCCCTTCAATTACATGAACATTCCAAATAAAATTTAAAAATAATAAATTACAACAGTGGTGGTGGAAGGTTTGCATTGTTATAGGGATAGGCAAATAAGTGAGTACAGAGTCTTTCACCATTGCATAGTCTCCTGCACTAGCAAATGGGGGACAGCACACCTAAAGCATTGCTTTTCTAGGCTGTCTGAATATCAGAAGGCAGTTCCTGCATGTAAATTCTGGATAGAGAGATCTCATCAAACCACTGATGAAATGCAGTCACACTTAAGTAATTTAGCAGCAATCAGATGTTTACTTGCTTTGTAAATTCTATAGACTCTCCGAGGCAGTCACCAGTTCAAACCACTGTCGCAGTGCATCACTGAGAGTCTCTGGGAGGGCATTCACATCTCTGAGGATTATGTAGAATGGGAATGGGAACTCTTCCATGTAGGATCTGATTTCAGGCATTTCTCCGGGGTCTTTGAATATAGGTACTTTAATGTCCAAGATGGAATCCTGTAAAAGAGTTGAAGGGATGACTGGACTGTAGGTACCATTTATCCAATTTTTCAAACACATTTCCCCAACATTGGACAATTAAAGGCAAAAATATTTTAAAATAAAACCCTAAATGCAACCCCCTCAGGGAAGTCAAATAGGGACAGGTATGACAAGCTGAAAATTAAAAAAAAAAAGTGCCTTTTTTCTCATATGCTTAGTCCTAAAACTGTACTGAGCAGAGAGTTACAGAATGAAATAGACTAAACTCCAAGCTTTTGTAATATTAAACAAACATACAAATAAATGCTAAGGAAAGACAAGAGACTAACATGACATGAACCTGCTATCACCTGGATCAATTTGCTTTTATGTTGTGTCATTCCCTGAGTATGCCCTTCCTTTGACTTTTAAGACTGTAAAGTTCTTTGGGTAGAAATTGTTTCTATTCACATTTGTACAATGGATAGCACAATGGGGCCCTGTTCCTGAGTTGGTGCTTTCGTAACAAATGTTAAATTACAAACCCAGATTAACCCTACCCCTGCTTCTTGTAAAGGAAAATAGAGCCTAGATTGCTCTGTGTAGCAGATCTAAAAGTTCCCATAGTGAGAAGCAAATTTTACCACCTCAAATTTAAGTTTGACATTAAAACCATGTTTAATCAGAACTTTGACAAACTACTATTAATCAGGAAAAGGTTTTAATAACAAATCAGGAAGGGTTTATTTAACTATCTTAGAGTTATCCTGTTGGCAACCTTTTCTTCCTACTTTCATCCTTAGAGCATTGCACTTGAGTTGATTCTTCCTCAATAAAGGTGCACTGCAGTAATGCTAAATATACTGAAATTCCGCTTTCTACTCCACTATGGAACCCTCCTGAAACCCTCCCACATCTCAGCTTCCAAACCCAGCACATGTCACACACCCAGCTACCAAACACTCTTTGCAAGTTGCCCAATCCAAACACTAAAAAGCTGCAAAACTCGCCTAGTTAGCAGCTCACTCTCTCAGCTGTTTTACTTTGTCTGATATTGGATCCCTGTCACCTTCATGTCAAATAGAGGTAGCTGCCAGAAACTATCATTTTAAATCACAATTGAGAGGGAATAAATCAGCTCTTTCAAATTCCTTTTGCTTTCAACTTTTTAAATTTAGAAATCTAGTAGCTATTTCTGTTCTAGCCAAAATTTATGATGACAGTCCCTAAATAATTATAAATCACCTCAAAGTTTTTAGCGTATCCATCACTGTGGATGCAAGAAGTGCAAATGAAGGAAGTAATTCCTTGTAAAGTACCCGCAAAAAGAAAAGGAGTACTTGTGGCACCTTAGAAACTAACAAATTTATTTGAGCATAAGCTTTCGTGAACTACAACAGCTCACTTCATCGGATGCATCCGATGAAGCTTACGCTCAAATATATTTCAGAGTAGCAGCCCTGAAAGCACGAAAGCTTATGCTCAAATAAACTGGTTAGTCTCTAAGGTGCCACAAGTACTCCTTTTCTTTTTGCGGATAGAGACTAACACAGCTGCTACTCTGAAACTTGTAAAGTACGTGGAAAGTCCCAGTTCGCACCTCTCCTGCCCACATCTTGAGGCACAATCATGCTCACAATTTTATCAATGGAGTTCGAAACACCCTGGAATTACTTTTAGGGTCCCAACACCTTGTCTGCCAAGGAAGTGACAAACTAGCCCAGGACAAGGAAGAGTCCTTGCGTAGGCTTTTGTGTGATGAAAACTGGGTGCTTTTCTGTCAGACAGAACCTTTCTGAATAGTTGGGGGCACACTGTTCATAACTAGGAGATGGTTACACATAATGCAATGGTATGGTACTATATTTGTGTACAGCACCCAGAACAATGGGACCTGATTCTGATCAGGGCCCTTGCATACGATCAGAATACAAATACATTCTTACTATCTACCAGAAAACTACAGCAAATATTTTTCTATAAACCAATTTATGGTAGATTTAGGCAATTCAACAGCACAGCCAACAGAAAATACTTTACAGCACACAGTATTGTGCTGGTTGCCTCCCAGTACAAATAAAATGACACGGTTCCAAACCCAAAGAGTTTAAAATCTAATTTCAAATATGACATAAGGAGTCACAGTAGAGAGAGGTTGAGGGAGCACTGACAGATGTTGCACATTAATTAAATTTTAATGACTTCACTAAAGGATAGTGAACAGAAAAGTGAACCAAAGAATTATTTTATATTAAACAAAATATCTTTGTTGACTCCTACAAAAGGCATAACCCAACTGTAGTTGCAAATGTACGACGGCTAGAAAAAATGATCTTGGTATAAATTCCCAGCTAATTTTATAAGGCAACCATTAAGAATACTGTGTGTAGCTTTCCTTTCACTGCCCAGAATGCTGTTTGATTGTTCACTCACTCACCCGGGAATTAGGATTATCTAATACGACAAAAATGACAAAGATATTGGCATTTTGAGCAGCCTGAACTGCTGCTGTGACTCGTTCCTTGCCTTCTAGGAAAAGGCCTCTTCCATCAGATACTATCAAGAGCAGCTGAGCGGTTTCTAAGCACAGGGAAAACAATATTTTCAGTTCCAATAAATAAGAACTTCTAACTCATTTAAATTGAAAACAAAAACATTGCATTTTATCACAATTTATTTTTGTTGTATGCACAATGGAAAACCTCAATAACCTCCATAAGAAAACAAAGTTCTGGTCAATTATTATTCTGTGACTTTTAAAAATTAAATTACAGCCCCAAGCAGATCAGGAAAGAGAATTTCTCTCCTAGAGATATGAGTTAGGCTTTGTCTACACGAGCACTTTTATTGATCGGGGTGTGAAAAAAATACCGCCCTGACCGTCATAAGTTTCACCGACAAAAGTGTCGGTGTGGACAGTGATATGTCAGCAGGAAACGCTCTCCCACCAGCATAGAGCGGCTACATAGGAGACCTCACAGCAGCGCAGCTGCAGGGGTACTGCTGTGCTGCTGTAGTGTAGACATAGCCTTAGGCAATTTTTAAATGGCCATTACCTCCATAAGGGAAGATAACAGGCAGGAAAAGTAAACTAGTGAATAAAGGTCTGGTATTGCATTCCTTGCTCACCACACTTGTCAGTTAGATAGGAATTTTGGGTGCACAAGGAATTCAAAGATTAGGCACCAGCTCTGCAGACTTGACTACTGCACATATCTGCTAAGGGGTTTATCCAACTTTCACTAAAATCAGTGGGAGCCTTTCTGAAGGTCAATGATTTCAAAGGTGTTTGAATAAAATATGTTACAACTTTAGTGCAATAAACTATTTCTAAACACAACTTAGTTGCTTTTTTTTTTGGCTAAATACCCAAAAGTCTATACAGAATGTCTATTAAAATATTTTTTGAGATAATGAAGCACAAAACATGGTCTTGAACACATCTTTTTTTTTGCTTTATTTGAAAGATCATCAAATGGATCTTTTTTGTTTTGCTTAATTTGCTACTTAGTCCTGCAAATGGTATTCAAAGTTTCAGCTTTTAAAATGGAAGTGCCAAAAGAGCCTCTTAACCAAACATTCCGTTTGAACATTGAAGACCATGGTGCTGAAAAGTAAGTGTCATCTCAATGCTGCAAGTCTTCACAGTTTTTCTCTATGACAGCATAGGAAAGATATTGCATTAAGACTGTAGTGAGCTATGTTGCGATGGTAACAAGTATAATTAGCATTTAAAAAGTGCTTACCTGGATTGATATTTTGAGACAACTGCTGTGCTGCAGCAAACATATTTGCTGATGATTCTAGAAACTGCAGCGAAGACAAACAAGAGAAAAGCAAGCTAATTATAAGCCGATGCATTAATGCTGGAAAGATTTTTAAAACAATTGAACTGGTTAAGAGAGTTCATCAGACTTTTCTACATCTCCTACAAGTTGCTACTGAATGTGGAAGATTGCTGGAGTTGTCTGGGTGCCTATCAATGGCTGCTGTTCTTGATGGCAGTATGGGCATATTAGGGATGCCAGAACCACAAGACAGTCCAACAAAGGAGAAAACTCAGGCAAGGTCCAAAAGGTACCGCTACAAGATTTTTTTCAAGAATCAGCCAAAAGCAAAAGAATGACTTTGGTAAACGGATCCTCTTCAGAGCAAGTCCTGGTGCTTGGTCAATTAAAAGATACCAGTAATCACGTCCGGAGTTCTCTTTCTCCCTGTGGCCATAATCCTGAATTAGGATTAAGGCTATGAATCGGTCAGAGAGGTCACGGATTCCGTGATTTCACATGACCTCCACAATTTCAGCCTGAGCAGCAGGACTCCAGCTGTCAGCCCCAGGTGATGGCACAGGCACCAACTTCTACTCGCAGCAGGGGGTGCTTGACCCCCCCCACCCCTGATCCCGCCCCAACTCCACCCTGCCCCACCCCTCCTGCCCCCATTCCAACCCCTTCCCCAAAATCTCCGCCCCAACTCCGCCCCATTCCAACTCCTTCCCCAAATCCCCGACCCAGGCACACCTCTTCCCCTGAGTGAGCCATGTTCCCACTCCTCCCCTGTCCCTCCCGGAGCTTGCTATGCTGCCAAACAGCTGTTTGGCGGCGGCAAGTGCTGGGAGGTAGGCAGAGGACCGGGGACGCAGCGCGCTCAGGGGAGGAGACAGAGGTGAGGGCAACTTGGCTGCCGGTGGGTGCAGAGCATCCATTAATTTTTCCCCGTGGGTGCTCCAGCCCCGGAGCACCCACGGAGTCGGCGCCTATGGGTGGTGGTGCTCTGGCTCCAGCCTACTCGGGCTTCTGTGATTTATTCTTTATTGCCACGTCCTGTCTGTGACTTCTACTAAAAATACCCATGACAAAATCTTAACCTTAACTGGGATCCACTAAAATAAATTCCTGCTGGACTTAAAATGGGACTCTTCCCCTACGCACTTAAATGGGATTCTGCATTAGTGCAGAACTTATACTAGTAAATCCAAATGTAGGATTAGCACCTGTACCAAAAATACAGTACAGCCTGAGCTGGGGGACTATCAGGGGAGAAGAGCACAAACAAAATTGACACTGCTGAGGATTAACTATTGCAACAAGATGCTAAGCTCTCCTATCCCTTATCTACTGAAGGTTAAATTGATGTACAGTGGAACAGCCATGCCATTCATGTATTTTGTTTTTATGTAAACATGAACAGTGCCTAAAGCCATGATTGTGAATGTCTTGTCTGGAACAAAAATTCTGCAACCCTGCAGTCCAAGAGGTACTTCTGCATACCTGAGCTATCTTAGTTTTCTTTTGTTGAAATTTGCAGAGGCGTAATATCCGTGTTCCTGACTGGTCACTGAATGGTTCATGGAATGGGTGCAGAAGTTGAACTGTCTCTCCAAAGCTGAAATTAAGTGTCATATGTGTGTGTTAAAAATATGTTTAATAAGAATTCTATATTGCTAATTTGCTCTAAAAATCTTAAAATAAATCCATGCTTAAAATATTCTCACCTACATACAGCAATCTGCCCCACTTCCAGAAGAGTCAATGCATTTCCAATCACTGCCAGGGATTCATATGCAAGCTAGGAAAAATGAAGTTAATCAAGATGAAGCAAAATGTTCAAAAGTATTTCTGTATGCAGGGTTGTTGTAGCCATGTCAGTCTCAGGATGTGAGAGATATAAGGTTGGTAAGGTCATATCTTTTATTGGAATAACTTCTGTTGGTGACAGATACAAGCTATGGAGCTACACAGAGCTCTTCCACAGGGCTGGGAAAGGTACTCAGTATCACAGCTAAATACAAGGTGGAACAGATAGTTTAGCATAGGCAGTTGGCACATATTCTAATGGACCATTTGAGATGAAGTGGCCAGTTAACATCCCTGTAGTCATAGGATGAAAAGGAGGGTTAGTGGGTTACAGATTGCTGAAATAAGCCAGAAGTCCAGTGTCTTTATTAAGACCACGATTTTTAGTGTCTACCAAAGTTATGAATTTAAGCGCCCAGACTCATCTTTTGAAAGTGTTTTGCAGTTTCCCTTTGAGGATGAGGACTGATAGGTCAGATATAGAGTGATTGCTTTGTGAAAAGTGTTCGCTCACAGGTGATATGGTGGTTTTGTCATTTATCATTTTCCTGTGTGAGTTCATTCGCGAGCGTAGTGATTGTCTGGTTTCACTTACATAGTTGTTATTGGGGCATTTAGTACACTGGATGAGGTACACCACATTTTGTGGTGAAGTGTTGCCAGTTCAATCTTTTGGTGCTGAATTAAAAGCATATCAAAGTTCATTTTCATAATCCAGGAAAATCAAATTTAAATACCACCCGTTAAATATTTGTTTCCTTATGTAATTGTGTATCTGTGTATATCAAATACAAACCTAGAGATATTACAAGCAAAACATTCGAAAAAATCTGATTTGAGGTATTAATGAATTACAGAAAGATTATGTTGCTGCTATTTGCAGTCAACTGAAATCCTGAGATAGGATATACACACTAACAGTTTAGGCTGATGAATGTAAATTAAAATGCTGCAATAATCAGACTGAGGGGAGTAAACATTTTTACTCAATACAAATTCTGTACTTTATAGATATATAAATGTGTCACTCATTTACCAGTGAAGCACAAAATATGCATTCTATACTGCAATTTAAAATATTTTAATAGTAGAGTTTGACTAAGGATTAGAAACTGCTTAAACTATCTTCATATTTTATGTGAGACATATTCAATTAATAGTGGACTCTCCTGTAAATTCAGTCCTCTATCAGAGTCACCAATCCCTGTCTACTCAATAACAGCACCTTCCATGCAGAACAATTCTTGATATAAATCAGCTCTTCTTCTGATATACAATTATAAAAAAAGACCTTGTTTACTGTACTGCTTCATCATTATTTTGTGGAATAGGTTCCTTCCAAGGTTTTATTTGCCCTACCTGTTTGGAGTGGTTGTCTATCATACTAGACGAGTCATCAATGGCCAAGCAAATCTGGTACTGACGTTTGCTGGGCTTGGTTCTTCGCAACCAGATTTTATCCTTTCGGAACTGACTGGCAATATATGGAATCACTTTGCGCATATTCAGTCTTTTTCCTGTTCTGTAATCACCTCTGAGAGTTAAGGAGCCAACAAAAATATTAGTGGGGAGAGTCATTTTATTGATAATAGTTTATACAATTTGGTAATTATGCACAGCAACACAGGCCGAGATTTTCAGAACTGGATGTCTAAAATTAGGCTCTTATGTCAATATTTAGGCCCCTACAAATTGGTCTGATTTTCAGCTCTATGGGGAGTTGGATGCTCAGCACTTTTGAAAACAGATTTTTAATGTAGGTGCCTAAATATGGAATTAGGAGCCTGACTTTAGGTACCCAGTGTTGAAAATTTTGGTAAAAAATTGTTTGACTTAAATCTTGTTCACAATCACTTGGAGCTAAACGGTGAATAATGCGGAGAAGATTTTGACTTCTAACATCATTTTGACTCACTAGAGCTTCCACTGAAATCAGTTCGATCATTGTATAAAAAAACCACCAAAAAAACTACAGACTCAAGACAGTGAAGTCTTACAATTCTTCACTACCAAATCACATTTGCAAGTCATCAGATTTGAGAGTTCTAAGAGTTCTAATTAAAAAATAAAATGAATGTGCATGCATATAGGAAACAGTTACTACAAATATTAGAGGATACTGCTGAGGCCCAAAAGCAACAAGCTGTGGCTGTAAAGACGCTTGGCCCACAAAACGAGAGGTTAAGAGGCTAGAAGCCTTAAACAGAAAAGACTTACTTCAACTTGGCTGCCTGAGTGGGTTCAAGTATGAGTCGTAGCTGCTCACAAAGCTGTTGTGAAAGAGGAGCGGTCAGTGCTAAATACCTCTGCCACATCTCAGCTGCCGTCTTTTCCTGTAACAGTACCAGACGAGACAAAACTCACTACATTCATTATGGACAAATGAAAAGCTGCGAAAAGCTGGAAGGAGAGAGCACAAGTCTGAGGACAACATTAATAGGACAAAGTAAGTCCTTCTGGTGAAGTTAGTGGGAAATGCTTGACGAAGGACTTATTTCTGGGCTCCAGTGGAATGTTCAAAAGAAAGCCTTCTAAAGGCAGAACAGTGTACTTATGTGCAACTGAAGTTTTAAAGGCTAAAAAAAAATAATTAAATCAATTCAGCAGGCTGAGCAGCTGATAATACTGTTATTGGAGGTATAACTACTGCTGTGTAGTATACTGGCACTATTGGAGGAATCCATCCTGGAGTTGGAAAAGTCCTTGACAGAGGTAATGAGAAGTACTGGTGGGTGGATAAATAACCAATATATCACTCTCCATAAAGAAAGAATTTATATGGAATGGAGCTAAGTGGCTTTTCCATGCAGCTGACTTGCTAGTGACCTGAAAGAAGGAAAAGAAATTTTGAATAGATCTCCTGGAAAGAGGCCCATACCATCAGGCCTTATTGCTATCTAGAAAGGGGCAGTCGATGTATTTATTTTTTCCAATGACTCCTACCATGCCAAGGAAAGTACTACTGAAACATGTTACTCTGAACTGGTTTGAGCTAGAGAACCAAGCAGTATCTTATCTCTCACTATGAATTTGCAAAATACATTGTTTTAAAGAGCAATTTTTACAATCTTAACAAACAGAAAAGTGTCTTCTCCTTTAAAATTAATCTTACTAAACTTGTAACGTGTACGGAAAAATGTCGACTAAGGGCTCGAATACTAGCTTCTCTTTGATTAGTAAGGATGATATCTGTGTACCTCTCCTGCAAATGGACCTGCCCAGGCATGAGAGTCTGCCTGTGCAGTTTCATTTGCTGGACAGGGTCCTTACATCATAAGACAGCAGAAAATGGTGCACAGATACCTCTTATTTTAGTCAACTCAGCTGTAAAGAGAAGACTTTATTAGCATTAGATTTTAAAAACCTCCCTTTAAACGTCACAGTATTCTAATGTCCAATGGCCATTCTTGCCTCCAAGCCTACACCAAATGGTTTTAACATTTCCACTACAATTGCCACTTTATAAACAGTAATGTTTTGATAGTTAAACTAGCACCACAACAAGATGGCTGCTGGCCCATGGTCTCTGAGACTGGGTGTTAAAAATGACATCACTTTTTAGCAGGGTGACTGCCAATAAGAGGAGTCTCCATAATGACAATTTTAATCAAGAGTAATTTTCAATACAATTTAGTTTATAGCTGTGGTAATCGCAGCCAAGTTGAAGGAAGTTCTGGCATTAGACAATCTAAAAACAGATATTGTAACACTGCAGACAAAGGGGGCAGCTTCCAGTAGTAATGTCTACAGACTGGTACAGGTACAGTGGCATGTAACCCTGGTAAATTGCAGGTGTCACCTACTCAATGTGTAAGGACTTGACAGGTTTGAGAGAGAAGTGTCTCACTAACTTGACAGGTTAGAGGTCATTACCAGAGCAAGTTCAGAGCAGCTTTCTCTAAACTGCAGATAATGCTTTGGAAACATGATTTGAATCATTGCCCAGGTGTAAGGTTTGTGTTAAGAAGTTTAAAGGACAAGCTAAACACCACAAGACAGAGGGAGATTCAAATGGCTTAGTCTGAAAATTAGATTCCAGACTGTAAGTCTTCATCCATAACTTCAATACAATACAATATGAAAGAGCGCACATTAAGGATTCCTATTGCAGGTTAAGATCACTAACCTCATCTGGGTTTCCAGATTGCTGAGTTTGCCAAGCTTCCAGTTGCTTTTCCAGTTCCTGTCTCAACTCTTCAGGATCTTTAATTATATGCTAAAGGTAGATTTATGAGAAACGGAGATAGTCCATATATCAGTAACCTCCAATCTTTACAGCATCATAAAAAAATTAGTAAGAGCCATTGAGAATTATAATAATGGCTAAGATACCTAGAAAACCAAGTTTAGCTTTCATTTTAAATTTCCATGATTGCTATTATCTCTTCTTGTTCTTCTGTACGGACACATAATTTTGGTTGTTACATGTATTTTGAATATGTATTAGAAGTACTGAATTTCAAGATGATTGATTTAAGTTGCCTTGCATCAAACTGTTGATTTTAATAATGACAGTAAAAAGAAAAATCAGTCTATTTCAATTTATTTAAATTTCCCAAAAGAAAAAGTTCACTCAGCAGCTAGTGGTAGACTCAAATAATTTTTTCTATTTAATGTATTAACATAGTATGGCAACTCACCTATCAGGCTAATATATTACTGTTTGATAGCTTGTGCACGCTTTGTTAAAATAACTTAAATTATATTTCTTCAGTCTTCACTGATGGTAACAGGACCTCAGACATCTAATCTTAGAGAGTAACTTAACAGGACTACAGTAAATGGGCCACATAATTGGTATTAAATAATCTCTAAAACCTGCATATTAGAAAGTTTAAAAATATTTTTCTTTATTGGGTTTTGTTTTAAACAAAATATTCAGCACATCACTGGAGAATCAGAAAAGTGCTGATAATTTCTGATCCCACAAGGAACTGTAAATCTCTCTTGTAATCTACTGCAGGTTAAGCGTAGGGGGGAATGGGAGTGTGTATGTATAGGACCCAGCTCCCTCTCCCTCGCTAAAAGCGAAGGGAGACCTCAACCCTTTTCCCCATGGCTTAGGTAAGTGATGCCTCCCCTCCTCATCTGGTGCAACAGGAGCTCCCCATCCTGTTTTAGTCTATTTTAATCACTTGATCTACTTGTATGTTTCCTCTTGTTTCACCTGTACATGGAAGAGCTAGACTATTCGGACCACAATTATATGGCATCTTTGCAGTCAGTAGCACTTCTCATAATGTTGTTTCATTCTTACTGGTAGGTCATTTGACACTACCAATATGTACAGGAACTTCAAAATACACTCCCTCTATCCCAAAATATCTGAAATTGTGATATAGTAAGACAACAAATTAAGATGAAAGGGTTTTGGCAATATCACACTGAAAAGGTTCCTCTTTCATAAACTGGCCCTCCACATAGCACATGTCTATACCAGAATTGCTATCTATAGACTGCTCAACCACAACCGATACCACAATTCTCCCCCAAATCTTCCCTGCCACTAAGGCTATTCCAATGCCACTGATGCACAGCTCCCACAACCCATCAGTGCAGGCCACACACTCCTGCCCACCTTTCCTCCTCTGCATGGGTGTTTAACCAGCGGGGGACACCCCAGATGTAACCAAGTAGTGGGGGAAATAAGAGTTTACATTCTAAATGAGCACTTCTCAGCTGTAAATTACATTAGATAGCTTCTCTCTCTCTCTCTCTCTCTCTCTCACTATTTCATATCCTTATGTAAAACAGCAGTGGGATGCTTTTGGTACAGTACCAGGACTGTAGTGTCCATCAAAAATTGATGGGCCGTATGTATAGTAGAGTCTTGGTTTCTTTCTGGTTCCTCCTCTGGCACCTTTGGTTGTTTGTCTGCGTTAGCATCTTTGACCTCCTCGGAGTTGAAAGCCTGGATTTCCAACTCCGTTTCATCAGACCCTATAGTTACATAATGCACAGTTACTAAACATCGTGTCCACTAAATTAAATTATGGCTACTATATCTTGGCTCCCATGGGCAGAGAATTCCCAAGTCTATCATGTGCTTTGGAGCTTTTCCTGTTTTGGGCAGTTATGGTTGACAACAGTCAGGCCCATCTTCCTGCCAGCTGAGAGCAGCTCAGTTCTATTGCCCCTTTCCCTTTGAGACAGTTCACTTCTCTTTATTCCATTCCCACTCAGCCCATCTAACCATTTTCTTCTCCAATTGGCACTTCTATGCTGCTGCGCCTGAGGAGACCACTCAGCCCACCCCTCAGACCCCTATTGTCTTGTTAAAATTGGGTTTTCTTGCATGCATCTGTGTACTCCTGTCACTCAGATTGAAATGCATCTATAAGCCAGTGAAGAATGAAAAGAATTGACATCTGCCCACCTAAACGGAAACCATTTGCCTTCTTTATGGAAGTGAAAAAAGATTAAGGAGACCATTGCCTTGAAAGGGAGTAACAAGGTACTCTGCCTCTCAACCAATTTAATAGTTAATGCTGGTTGCTGACTGGGACTTACAGTCGCAGCTTCAGACAAGCCCATTAAAAGCAGGCGTTTCAGAAATATCTATATAGAACTTCTTTAAAGGAAGTGAGGGGGCTATTTAAGGAGAGTTTACCAAGGGTTTTAGTGGCACTATACTTCTTTACTTCTGGCTTCAGCTCCTCTGTGTCTACAGCATTGAGATCTTCATTGTTCTGCATTTCTGTCTCCATGGCTGCTTCTTCAGAAACCACCTCTTCCTTCTCTTCACCAAGAGGCATAGTAGGTTTCTGCTGCTCCTTGCTAGCTACATCTGAACAAAGGGAACAGGACACACATTAAAGGAAAAAAAACAACTACTTTGCATTTTGAGGTTCTTCCATATCAGCACTCTAACAGAAAAACACATATCATATTTCAAATACCTGAAACCTCTATTTTGTTTTCTCTCAAGGTTTCACTTAAGTAAAACTTAAATCTGTGAAGCCGTTGAATGGGTGGAAAAATCAGTCTGAGCTATTGTCTCAATAACTGTACAATGTGAGCTGTGCTATGCTAGGAAACTAATGGTGTTAATCTACTTAAATTAATAATGGTTTTAAGTTATTGCTTTTTCAAACCCCGCATCCTCTCTGCCCCAAAAAACCCAAAAAATAATAATAATAAAAAAAAATACTCCAATGCGTTAAAAAAGCCAGCAACTTACTTCATATGGAGTAAACATAAAAAATGTACTTGGTTAACCTGAATATTTCACAGGAGTGTTAACAATGAAGACTGCAAGGCAAACAAAGTGAGATTTAAGGTAAAGTTTTTAAAAGTTTCAAACTTATGTAGGTGCCTAAGTCCCATTTTTAAAAGTGACTGACACTTAGAACCCTAAGTTTCACTCAAAATCAATGGCAGTTCAGGTCCTAAGTACCTAAGTCACTTTTGAAAATGGGATTTAGGTACTTCTAAAAACTTTAAGCTTGATCTATTGTGTCCAACTTTACCAGTACCAATGAAACAGTGATTTTATTATGAAAGAAGAGCAAAAATTACTTAAAAATCTGAAAAATTAAAAAAAAATCAAGAAATTTATTAAAAACAAAAGTTTGCTAAAAATCTTTAAACTATTTTGTTCCTATACACTGAGCCAAAATGGTGTAATTAGTAAGAAACTCTTCAGATAATAGGAGCCTTGCCCTCAATTCTGCAATGTTCATTCTTTAAATCTGAAGTTAATCTCTGAAGCCTTGTAAACACTGCCATACCATAAGTTTGTGCATCGTAGGATTCAGTGCCTTGTTTAATGTGTTCAAACGCATCAGCTTCTTCCACATTTTGTTCAGGCTGAGTTGTATTCTGTTTGGCTTCACTGCTGGATTCTATGGTTCTCAGTCGCTTGCGGACATGTTCACTGTGGTCCCCCATTGAGCGCTCATTGTCAGCCTGACCAGGTTTCCTCTTAAAACTCTGAAAATAGCAAATAAACACCAGGCATTTCTGATAAGGAAGTTGGAATCCGACCAAAAGGTTATGAACCAGAGTAAACAACAAGTAATTTATTTATTTGGTATTGCATGTTAGAAATTAATTTTTACTACTATAATGTACAAGAAAAAGAAAACGCAACCTGTGTATTTTTTCTGCTTTGTTTCTGAGAAGCCAGTCGTGCCATTAAGTTGGATTCATGGCCTTCTGTTTGATTTGCATCTGCAGCTCCACTCCCATGTTCCTAAAAGACAAAAGGCCACAAGGAAAAAATATTCACCTGCTGTTCTGCTGGCTTGTAAGAAAACTGTCGTCGCAAGACTAGGCACAAATGCTTTAGCACTTACTATACAAAAATTCTAGAAACTAAATGGGACTATGGCTTTTCATCTTATACAACTGAGCTATGGCTGAGCTGAACTGAGTTCTGGGGAATAAAAGTAAGAGCTTGCGTATATGTGCTATTTTTGTAGTGTGCAGATAATACACAATTCCATGGCTGAAGAATTAGCAAAAACAAACACCTCTGAGTGCCTGGGAGTTATCTGAAGAAACTGCAGATAAATTCATATAGATACACTCAGACTCAAATTTGAGAAAACTAATATTGTTTCTTGCTTGTAATTTGTCCCTAACTGTATTTAAACTTAGTATATACACAAGCGCTTTCCACATTCAGATAACCCTTTAAAGAGTATTCACTCTGTTCTAGACGTACGAAAGGAAGCACACAGATAAATTTGAAGTTAGATTCCCTAAGTATTAATAAGGACAAAACACTTCAAAGATATAATGCCCAAACTGCTTATTTAAAAAGCATTTAACAAGACAAAACAAAAAATCCATAGAAGTTCAACTAAGATATTTCCATTTATTTCACCTCTTTAGCCTGGTCCTTTTCTGAAGCTGCTCCAGCCAGCTCAACAGCACTGTCACTCTGCAGATTTTCTTCTCCTGTCGACCCATGAGCTTCATGTTCCATTCTCTCTACAGATTCAGGTAACTGCTCATCCTTCTCCAGACTATCTTCATCCTCTTCTTCCTGAAGTGATATCAAATACAGGTCTAGCACTCTAAAAATGTAGGGGCATGGTCATCGTGGTGACATAAGCTAGTTTAGAAATAAGCAGTGTCTATTTTATCTAAGTGGGGAATCCGTATTTCTCCCACAATATCACTGGAATTTTCTTCAGGTGTTTCTGCCACTACTGCCACAGGAAAAAAAATATCATAAGCCTCTTAATGGAGAAGTAAAAGTTGTTATTCTTCAAATAAGGGAGAATTCCTCTGCTAAATTTTATTAAAAGAAACCCCGATTATCCATATAGAGTTAAAACATGTTTTTTAACCTGAGGTTGAAGGCCTTGGTCAGCAGCTGGGATTCCTTTCTCTCTCTCCTCTTCAGCAGATTCTTTATCTTCTGTCAGTGGTTGTGTTTTCTCCTCTTCATTTTCCTCAGAGTTTTCTGTATTTCCTTCTTCTTGGTCATCAGCTTCTTCCCCCACTTCACCTTCACCCTCTGCTTTATCTTCAGAGGTGCTTCCTTCAGCTGGCTCTGGATCTCTGCCTGTATCTTGAGTATCTTCTCCATCCTTATCTTCTCCATTTTCAGCCTCATCTAAATCCACTGGCTTCTGTTCTATCTCAAAAGGATTTTCTTCTTCTGAGTTAAAGGATAAAGAAGTGATATAAAACTTTCAGCAAACAGAGAAAGCCTAACTGGAAGAAAAAAGCCTAGTGTTTCAAAATCATAACAGAAAAAAAATACAGCAGTCCCTTGTGTGCAGAATCTATGATTTTTCATAATAGCCATTTGCCTCCTCTCAGGTATGTATGTAAGGGCCCATCAGGGTCTATTCCTATTAACTAGCCCTGATCTAAATTTTCTCAGCTTTAAGTAGACTTTATTAAGTGCAAATACTTGGAGGTACTATAGAAAGTACAGAGAATGCAGCAACTGGGCAATAAAACATTCTGCCTGGGGAGGCTGTTGAATCATCACTACTAGATAACCCCTCAGAATATGTTAGATGAAATACTTGAATTATGAGATAAAATGTATTCCATACAGGTGACTGTAACAAATAGACTCTCATCCAGCCCTACTGTCCAATTCTTGATGCCAAAACATACTGTGAACTAACCAGTATGTAAAACTAGCAATTTTTATCTTCTGGTCTTAATGGTACATTTGGGTTGTTGTGCAACAGATTTTCTTACAAGGGATCTTATCTGACTCTTCCCTCAAGCTCCTCACTATTTGAGGTTCTCAAATAGTTCTTCACTGCGTAGTTGTAGAGACAATTTCTTAGTTGGTACCTTCTCCTTCCTTGTCCTCATCACTCCTCTCTTCATTCTCTAAGTTCAGGTCATCAGGAAGGTCCAAAGCTTCAGCTTCAAGCTGCTTCTCTTGCTTACCATGATAGGGATCTGCCTCATTCTCATCATATTCACGCTGATAAGCAGGAGAAGGAAGCAACATATTGTAAGTACAGGGGAAGGGGAAACGGGTTAAGAAGCAATTTCTCTGGGAAATGGAGATACATATATGGCACATTAAATTTTGCATTCAAAAATGGTAAATAGTAATTTCTACTAATTAGTTTCTCCAAGTCCCTAGGCCAGCCTGAACGGTGGGTTTGAAATTCTATTAAAGCAGCATATTCTTTTTGGTGAAGACACCCTGCTCTCTATCAAGATTAATTCCAGCAGTCATCTTTACCTTTTGTGCTGAATAAGGTGATGCTTCTCCTCAAGAACTGTACAAAGCTGCCCCCGGGAAGCCTTTCATACCTTTTCAAAGACTCAGTGGGGTTAGGCTGTATAGCTGCCATCCTCAATTAACAGGTGCTGCCTGCAACATCTTTTCTAAAGTATGCGCCCTGCTGTCTGTTCTAGAGCTGCCTGAATAGCAGAGAGGGATGCTAAAGAAAAGTATTTCTTACCCACTACTCTGGCTTTTTCTTTAAGCCTTGCTGTGCCAATCAATCCTTTCTGTCCCCAAACATCATGCTACTGTGTTTAGAATATAATTTTTATTGTCCAAAGTCTTAGAGCAGCCAGCTCTATTTCACATCCCTAGGTTGCATAGCCATTGTTTGGGCTGGCATAGATGGGTTTCTGAGGACTAGCAATTTACAGACATAGAAAGTCACAAAAACTAAAGACTACTCAGTTTAGGATGCAACTAAGTCTGTGTACTTAATTCTTTATTTTTAAAACCTTATGACAAATGCACCAAGGACAAAATAGGCAGCAGTTTGAATAAATATCACTGAATTGTGAGAGCAAAACTTCAGAATAGCACAGAATGGAGAGGCACTCTCCCGATCAATTAGTATTTTTAGGTAAAGTAAATGTAAGGAATCTCTGACTTTTGGAGCAATAGAATATATATAGTATATTGAATGTGTTATTTTTGTCACTAAGATATAGTATAGTTTTTGGCAAGGTTTTTCAGTTACTAGATAAAAACAATTCAAGTTCTCAGCAATACATAATGGACTAGAGGTATTTTAACAGCAGATCAGTATTCCCACTGAAATAATAAATAGCTTGTAACAATCTTGATTTTTCTTTTAAACTAGGCTAGCCATTTTTAATTTATAAAAATATATATATTAATCAGCCAGTAATATGCCATTACAACCCTTAGCATAAGTAGTACAACATTACACGCTTCTGAAGACCCTTTAAAGTACAGTATTCTTAGTTCTGTTTTAAAACCTTTTTACCTCATCTATTTGTTCGTGAATTTTCTCTTTGTTTTCACCATCCTCTGCTTGTTCCTCTTTTTCTTCATCCTTGGATGGCTTCTTTTTATCATTTTTATTGCCTGCATCCAAGTTGTCATCTTTTGCAACAAGCTCAGAATCACCCTGAGTATGGACAAAAAAAATCCAGAAAGTGATTATGCAAAATGCTAAAAAGTCTGTGTAATTATAGGGCCGCAGTTCCCAAAGGAAACAAACCAAACACATTTAGGATATATTCAAATTGCCCCCTTCTGAGGCCACTACAGAAGTGGTTACCTTCTTCAATTAATGTGCAACTACTACAGTCATGACTGACTTACCCATACTCAGCAAGCATGGACAACCTTACATCAGGGCAAGGCAAAAGGTTCACAGGGGACATATTTGGTTCAGGGTGATTTAATTCAGTTGGACATGTGATTGCATTGTGAATTTGAAACTCTCCATATCATGCTATAACTATGAGGATCAGATGCTTTCCTAAGGCTGGTCAGGAAAGTCCAAACTCTTGAAGATCAACTCTGGAGAAATCTGGGTTTGCTGAATTAGGGACAAGAGCCAAACCCTTACTGCTTCCATTTTACATACCCCCTCTTTTGAAGGGAGAATTTAACTACTCTCCCCCTTTATGACAGGTCTCATACTCTAGGTCACACTGAGTTAGTGAGGTTATTACTCCTGAGGGCATTCTGCGCCAAAAAATTAAAAATTCTGTGCACAGTATTTTACAATTGTGCAAATTTTATTTGTCAAATATGTGGAGGCTCCAGCATGGCACTGGGGAGCACAGGCCACTGGCTGCACAGAGGTAGGAGATCACTCTGCAGCTCCCACGCCGGGACATGGCTCAACAGTGGGGCTGCACCCAATCCTGACACACCGCAAAGACTGAGCCTGCCTCAGAAACACCCCAGGGCCCTGCCCCTCTGTGCCAGGTTCACCAAGTGCAGGCAGGCTCAGTCCGGCAGGATCCAAGTGTGGAGGGGCTTAGTGTGGGGAGATCCAGGTGTGGGTTGAGAGGGTTCTTTGTGGGGCAATCTGGGTGCGGGAGGCAATCTGGATGCACAGTGGCTTGTTGGGGGATTCTGGGTTCAATGGTAATGGGACTCTGTGGGGGGGGGTCCAGGTGAAGATGGTTGGAGCTCAGCGAGGCAGAGTCTGGGTGTAGGGGGGGACAGAGTTCAGCAGGGGAATCTGGAAGCGGGGGTTCAGTGGGAGGGTGAGGCTCAGTGGGGCGGGGATCCAGGTGCAGCTGGTTGGGGCTTGGTGGAGTGGGGATCTGGGTGCAGGTGGCTCGTCAGGGTGGTGCAAGTGCAGTGGGGCTTGGCGTGGAGGGGTGAGGCTCAGTGAGAGAGGCTGGGTATGAAAAGGTCTGGATGAATGGGGGTTGGGCAGATGGAGGAGCAGCTCTCCTCCCCCTGCAGCTGAGGAGCGATGAGTTGGGAGTTTTCAGAGCTTCCTGTAGCCTGTGGAGAAATCTGGGGGATGGGTCTGACCGGCCCCAGATGCCATGCAGGGGAAGAGGAAGTCCAGTCCTCCCCAGCCCAGCCAGGACTAGGAGCTGAGTCCAGCACAGGGTAGGAGCCACCAGTTGGGTCTTCCCCAGTCCCGCCCTCTGTCCCAGAGTGATTTACCTCTCTACTGGCTGTCCTGGGCACCCAAAACATACTGCTGGGGAGGGTCATATGACTTGTCTTGTGGCTTCCCTGTCAGAAAGTCATTTTTCTGCGGGGAAGCAACGAAATCTGCGGGGGACATGAATTCTGCACATGCGAAGTAGCGCAGAATTCACCCAGGAGGAAACAGTTGTACACATGGTAATAACATTGTACTATTTTTTACTTCTTTTGATCTCCTTTTGTTTTTTTACCTCATCCATTCCTGGTCCGGATTCTTCTGTTTTACTGTCATCATTGTCATTGTCCTCTTCATCATCATCGTCATTGTCATCACCCCAGAGCCTCTCATCCAGTTTATCAGCTTCAGCGTCACCAAGATTTCCCATCTGTTTATCCAGCTCTTCATCTTCATCTGATTTCTCACTGTCTTCTGTGTACAATACCACAACTCAATGGAACATGTCGCAACACTAATTCTGTCAAAGTGCTATATATACATATATATTTTTTTATTTAAAGTACACTGATGAGAAAATGCATTGACTCTGGACTTTTCCAAAATGTCACTTTACTCTGAAAAGCATTAAAAGATAGCCTCTTGCAATTCAAACATGAAGCCTGTTTAGAAGCAGCTGGTGATTCTATGCACACACAATCTACTAAGGCAAGAAATAATTTTGCCAAGTCTATCCTGTACAAGTTCTATTACAATATGCTGCTGCACAGCAAGCATGTGTGTTTTGCTGCAGGATTTTTAGTTAAGTGAAATTTGTTATGAATTATTATAAAGCACTGTAAAATCAAAATTTTCCCCCTAAAAAGTTTGCTCTATTTTCCTAAGTGACAGTCAAAAGTCAGTAACAGCCTATTTCTTTTGTACAAATATATTATAGCTTTGCTGAATATTGGCATTTACTGAAACACTCATTACTTTGAAAGACATCTGAAGTCATTAACCCATCTGTAGCACTGTGATAGGTCATTTGACAATAGGAAGGACAACCCATTCATTTGTTCCAGTTCCAAGCATCTGTTACAACTGAGGATTGTGAAGTTGGCTGTAGTTTGTGTTTTGTAACTCTGACTTGTTACTATTTATACTTTATTTTTTTCTATTCTATTCTTAGAGTTGGTTTAAGAGTGTCTGTATGCTTTGCTATGTGAAAGCAGGAACTGTTACTGAATTAGTCAATTGCATTTCTAGAAACTACAAGAGTGATATCTTACCAGACTGCCTTAATGAAAGAAACAAACCTTTTTTGTCCTGTTCCCCATCATGCATTTTCCCTTCAAAGTCCTCTGACATTTCAATTGCATTGTCCTCTCCTTCAATGTCTGGTTTGGAGTCTGGATCCTCTTTCTCCTTTTCTTGACCTTTTTGATAAGTGTCTTCCACCTGGATTATTAAATCAACAGTTACAATGGGTTTGTTTTCAAGATTAATGCTTGGTTTAACATTACCTTGATAACTAACTCATTGTAACTATTTTTATCTTGATATAAAACCTAACTTCTTCGTTGAACAGTAAAGCATCTCCATTTGTTTCTTTCACCTAAATACAATCTGTGTATTCTATTTTTTAGAACTTGAAATTAAAGGAAAAAAAAAACACAGATTTTCTCTTTCCATGGTTGTATTAAAAAAGAATAACCAACATATTCCTATCCTTTGAGTTTAGGAAGTTTCATATAAATCAAAATTGCTTACTGAATCCCTCAAAACATACCAGTACCAGAATTATAACCTAATCAATGGTTATATTAGTATTGCTGCCTTTTGTCATTTTTAAAAAGTATAACATTTACAGGATTGAAGGTCTGAACATTTCTACTTTCTACCGTCCTTTTCATTGGTAAAAATGTCCCAAAAAAAGAACTTGAACCTAACAGAAACTATTTTGCAGTGTTCAGCAATTTACAGGAGCCAAGAATGCTGCTTAAACATCGAATCTTACCCCGCTGGAATTTAGAAGGAAAAGGCAATTTACTCTGAAAGACCAAATTATAACAAATTCCACTCACAGTAACCAATGTTAGGGTTATACTACAAATTTGGTTTGCTGTGGCTCATGCTAATCCTCAAAATAAATCTTGATTTCAAATAACTGACCAGCGATTCATTCCTAGTTATCCTTGAACCAAACCACACACACATACCTGGTCTTCGTTTTCTATTTTGTCACTCACATCCTTCTTGCCTTCCCCATCTCCAATACCACCTCCCTCATAATCGTGGAACTCTGTTGCTCCCTCTCCAGCTGCATCCTCCATTAATTCTTTTGGCAGACAAAATCCCTACGAAAGGGAAACATATTTACTGATAAATAGTCAAAAATTAGTACTGACAAGTAAAGACAGTATAAGTGACAGTATTTTAAACAATAAGAACAAGAAGTGTTATACTTTGAGATCCATTTCCTTATATTGGCCCTACTTCTACAGTATTTCTTCCTAGAAATATATATTTGTGCAAATTTGAATAAACCTGAATAGAAATCAATTGTTTCATTAGCAATGAAAAGCGTAAAAAAAAGACTCAAAATCTCGAAGCAGTCTCACATTTTTTGTTTGCATCCCATCTGGCACACTGTAACTCTACCACGCTGCCGCTACATGCAACCAAGAAATGAACCAGAAAATCCCTGAAATCTCTTGAAAAATCAATGGAGAAAGCAAATTTTAGACATTTGTAAGTAAATTCAAACTGTACTTACACAATGTATATATTTACATTTAAACCATTGTAGACTTTTGTCTACATTATGTACAATTAATATCAATCTAATAATTTCTCTAAAGGTTCTTACCTTTTGGGTGAGCTCTGTAAATATACTAGTTAGAACAGAAAGCAATTTCCCAGTACTTCTGTGAGATGCCAAGGAAACAATGAGATAGAACAGGATAAGATCTGAATACTTGGAAAGCATGGGCATTAGGCGCACAAGTAAGTAGCAGGATTGATTGAAGAACTGCAAATTAAAGATAAGGGAAAAAGAGATTCCAGTCATATAACTCCATCTACGTTAAAATGAGTCCTCAGTCAGGGTAACAATACTGAAAACATAAATCCTTAAATCATGTGCTGCCTTGACTAACTAATGTGTCTGCACCATAAATGCAGTTTAGTTTAACAGGTGCCTTTTAGAAACTCTCCATCCTGAAAAATGTATTGTAACTATCTGTTCTCAAGAAATAACTGTGTGGAGTGAAGTGACTTCTTTTGTATTAAAGAACTCAATTTTAAGCCTAGAAAAATACATGAAAATATTTTTTCAGATAGACAGCCATTGGACATATTTTACTTAAATTCCTTCGGTTTCTGGTGCTTTTTCTATCTTTTGCATTTCACAAAAGCCAAACCTTTCTTTCCCTATAAAAAGCAAAGGCTTGTCTATAAGAACAGTTAGTCGGTGGCAAGCTGGGATATAAATCTACCTCGCACTAGTCTGCCAGACATTAACTGTCCATGTGGACCCTGCTTCCATGCAATGGAAGTTCTACAGTGCACTTTGATCCACCCTGTTTTCACACATCTTTCCAATTCTAAGGATAAATGCAGATGGGATAGGTGGCGAGGCAGAGACAGTGAATATTTATGAACCCATGTTCAAATCTTCCTCCCTTTGGGACCACAATACAAAGAGAAAGGGAAGAATGAATTTACCTTGTGTTTGTCTTCTGTGCAGTCCTCTCCATAAGATTTCAGTCTTTCCAGGAGTTCTGAAATGGCTGAAATTATTTTCTGCACATGCAGAGAACTCACATCAGCATAGAGGTCTTCATCCAAGAGCTGAGTTAAAAGCCCTGACTTGAGTCTGTCGGCTGAGGCCTCCTCCTCTTTGACAGAAATACAGAAACACAAAGTTACCAAAAACAGTCTCTACACTCTCAAAGTAAGAAATCCACCAATTCCTATCCTTATCAAGTTTTCATAGGTAGTTCCAATTAACATGAAATCTGTGATATTCAGTAACAGATGCTACTTAAATACAGGTGTAACCTAGGTGTGCATAATTTACACTCACAGACTTACCATCTTCCTCCGAGCATTTTTCTTCCTCCTTTCCTTCTTCCTGTTTTCTCTCCGTTAAACACTGGATAGCATACAGGACAACATGGATGGCAGTTTCTACTTGCACTGAGAAATGTTCTACAAACCCATCATCTGATTCTTGGTTCCCTTTTGAAACATAAAATAGCCATCTTAACATGGGAATGCATTAAATTTAAGTGCATTAGTAGTCGTCATATTTTCCTCATATACAGCACACATTGCTCTACATGATACACTGACTGGCACCTATTTAAACTGGGAGAGTTACACTTTTTCCAGGGATAGGCAATGGATGTTATTAGGGATGTGCTGAAAGCTTAATTAAACAAAGAGAACCAGAGCACTCAGACTTAAAAGTTTGGGCAAGGAGGCATTTAATCAACCCTGCGGTGGTCCAGCAGTTCCAGCCCCAGCATCTGGGTTAAGACTTTGGTGTCCACTGCACATTGACCGGGAGAATCCAAAAGCATAGGAAGTTTAAAAGGACTGGTGCATCTGGGACCAACCAGAGATCTCTAAAAAGGTGGTGGGGGATTGTGTAGCAGGGAACCTCAAAATTTTTAGCAAAGCATTCCAACCTTTCAGGGGTTAGCCAAAATGAAATGTGGAAGGTTTGCCCAACATTAAAAGAGATACTCTTAAAGAACACACAAGACATTGACAATTCTTTGGCTTAAAATATACTTGCTCAAAGCAAGCTCATGGAAGACGACAGCCAACAAAATAGTCTTGTTAATTTTCTCCCACACAGTGTGGGTGAATGTTTACACTCATGGAATTATGGTGCACATAATGCAGACAGGCACCATGCAAGTTTCCTCATACATCCCTCCCTAAGTTTTTTTTCTTAATCCTGAACTACAGCTACAAAATTAAGCAGACACTATAGACTACACAAGTTGTGTGATGACTTTGCAACGGACAAAAACTTCAGACGAGACCAAACTAGTTTTACTGTGCCCTAGGCACATTTAAACTCAGATGTCCTGAATTCTCATTTAAATTTCAAGATTTAGAGGAGCAGTCCTTACCATCACAGTCTGACGTCAAACTGAGAAGCTGGGTTTTCCAGGTAGTGAAGTCTGCGGCAGTTTTATTAACTTCCCCTTGGATGTATTCTAGGCTCTTGATTAATGCCATCTGCTTTGTGGACTGCCTACCTTCCATCCCTTGAAGAACATATAAGGACTCTATGCTCTGCAACTGAGCTGAGACTTTCAACAAACAGCTCAGCCCTGAACTGCAAACTTCAAAATCTTTCCTGGAAGAAGAAAGAAATGGCATAATACTGAAAGAAACATACATTTAAAATTATGCCTTTACTCTTTAAGATGGAGATTACTTTATTTCCTAATGGAATAAAAGTCATGGAAACAAGCACTGATGCCACCCATACGAAGTACAATATTGCTTAAAGGGTACCTGAAAAGGACAGGTGGAGTATGTACTGCTTTGCTTCTTTGTGATGTATAAGAAAAGCTCGAGATGGTGGTGGTTTGGGGTGTTGTTTTTTTTAAACTAAAAAAAAATTCTACTTTTATTTTTACATTAGAAATTCATGCCTTGTCTAAACTGGAACTATAGGAACAACAGGAGAACCAGTGGGATGATATCACTGGAAACCAGAGACAAACGCTGAGCAACAGAGGGCAAGGAATTTTTGGTTGGTTTATTAAAAAGAATTTGTTTGTTTTTGTTAATAACTATTTAACTCAAACAACAGAGAAACACTTAGCGGGAGAGGAAATCTTCATTAAAGACTCAACAAGCCTGCCTCTTTCAGTTAAGGATGTGGGACATCCCAATTTCTATCTGAGATTACCAACAAGTACTCCAGCAAAATCAGGAAAGGCCAGACTTGACATCCCAAATATTTCTGAGGTTAAAAATAAGCAGGAAAAAAGTATATCTTTCAGATTCTTAAAAAAAAATATTTCAAAATGCAGCAATATTGGCAAGCTTTTTAATTTACTTCCCAGGTGTATTGTTAAATCTTACAAATTCCAAAATGCACAGAAAGTATTTTGATTCTATGCATGCACACAACTCACCAGGAATAAAATAAGGTCTCACAAGACTGTTGTCTTAGTCTGTCTATATCTGCTTTCACGGTCTTAATCTCTGTGAGCATCTCAGTCACTCTTGCAGACAATTGCTGCCAGAGCTGATCCTGTTTTCGCATCCTGCATCCAGAGGGCAGTTGTTCTGCAGTCACTGGAGATAGGTATTTTAGCTCTGATTGGATTAGATCAGGTATTCCCATCTGGGCATTTTCCAGATTCTGTTCAGTTCCTTTACACTGAGGAATGTTTGTTTTCATATCCGTCCTTACATCATGACTACAGATTAAAGACTGTTCTCTTGGGCAGCACTGTACAAACCAAGACAGCTGCTCAAGGATCATCATACATTGCATGGCAAGATGTTGCAGTCTCTCAGTCCACTGCTGAATACTATCTTGAGGAGGAAAGGCTACATTATATTCTCTAGTAACATTCATCCTTGAATCAATTTCCTGTATACAACTCAGGAGATTCCTGTTTAGAAGAGTCATACAAGAAGAAAGGTTAAAGAGACAGTTTCTATTCAAATATTGAATCACATTTCCTTAAAGTAGAATCTTAGAAACAAGACACTATAAAATTAGAAGTAGTAAAATATTGTTATAATACCACTTTTCCCATCCAGATACAAATAACTTTTATTAAAGGACATTTAGGATATTTTTAATTATTTCAATAGATTTTCTGATTGATTTGCAATAATCTCTTGAAAGCTAGAAAATGAAGCTTTGTTTAATGACTCCCCCCAACACTTTGTACACAAGAGTTCGTTGAGATCCTCCCCCATCAAAATACTGCAGGTTTATTAAAAACAAGGAAGATTAACAAACTCCCTAGCCTACTTTCAATTATTCTTCACTTTCTTCCACTATTTAGAGTGGATAAATCCTACCAAGACAGCATTTTCCAAATGCTGTATGTTAGAGAACTCATGAAAAATGATCACATGAATCTGCCATAAATTTCAAGTGACAGCAATGCAGCTAAATATCTCTGCATACTTTATGCAGTCAGACTATTGCAAGGAATTATGTGAAGTACAGAAAAATATCAATAAATATTTACATTACAGTAGCACCAAAAGGCTCTAATTCAGATTGGGAGTCATACAAAAACCTAAGAGAACAGTCCCTAACTTAACATCATAGACAGTTCTATAGTGGTACAGAAAGAGTTTGTGGGAGCATGAGCAAGAGAGTGGAATTGGTTGGGATATCAATAACTCATCCAGAAGTGATTGAGAGTGGAATAAAATGCCTAAAGTCAAGGTATTTTGCACTGGTGATAATTTTTTTCAGCCCAAGAGCTGCAAACCCCTACAAAATAACATCCAACTATACATGATTTTTCTTTTAAACTCTGCTGAAATTTCTGTATTTTCACTTGGAGAGTCATGTGTTACTCCTGGGGGAATCCTGCACATCTGCAGATGCACAGAATTCATCTGTCCCACATAATATTCCCCCCCGCGCATAAAATGCGTTCTGCCCAAAAGTGCTGCAGTTCCACCTTTTGCCCACCAGAGGCTGCTGTTGCCCCAGAACAGCCAGCCACACAGCACTTCTGGGGCAGCATGTATTTTATGTGGGGAAAAGAAAATTCTATGCATGCCAAGTGCTGCAGAATTCCCCCAGAGTGCTCTCCCATCGATTTAGCGTGTCTTCAGCGGACCCAGTAAATCGACACTCGCTGCTTGCAGCCGTGCCAATCTTCCGGTAAGTATAGACACGCCCTGAGACTTCCCCAGCAGCCAGCTCACACAACTTCTCTCTTTGTCACACTCACACCCCCACATATTCTGTCTCTCCCCCTCCCCCCTGCCCATGTACCCCATCTCTGCAGAGTGGGGGAGGGGAGACAGGGCTCAGGACAGAGCAGGAGAGCTTTCAGTGAGCGCTTTAAAAAGACAGCGCACAGCGTCTCTCAGAAACCTCCCCAGCAAACAGCGCGCACACACACACACACACACACACACACAGAGTCTCTGTTTCTCACTCACACACACAGTCTTTCACACTCACCTCCCAACACATACTTGTATTATTATTGTTGTTACTTCTTGGTACTTCATAAGAACGGCCATACCGGGTCAGACCAAAGGTACATCTAGCCCAGTATCCTGTCTTCCGACAGTGGACAATGCCAGGGGCCCCAGAGGAAATGAACAGAAAATCATCAAGTGATCCATCTCCTGTCACTCATTCCCAGCCTCTGGCAAACAGAGGCTAGGGACACCATTCCTGCCCATCCTGGCTAATAGCCATGGATGGACCTATCCTCCATGAATTTATTTAGTTCTTTTTTGAACCCTGTTATAGTCTTGGCCTTCACAACATCCTCTGGCAAGGAGTTCCACAGGTTGACTGTGCGTTGTGTGAAAAAATACTTCCTTTTGTTTGTTTTAAACCTGCTGCCTCTTAATTTAATTTGGTGACCCCTAGTTCTTGTGTTCTGAGAAGGAGCACTTCCTGCAATGCACATACATTCTCTGTAATTTTATTCTTTCTAAGTGCGTTATTTTAGTTTTTTGACTGGTCCATGCATTTAATAATTTTTATTTCTCTCTTACACTTAAATTTAATTCTTTGACTAGTGAGTTCTAAAATGCCTAACCTGTCCTGGCTAGAGTAATTATCCCTATTGGTAACTTTTAAAAAATATATATTAAATCTAGGTTTTTTGTTTCTACTCATGGCGCACATCCACACACTACCTCGGTGCACATAACAAAATTTATCCCGCACATGGGTGGAAACAAATTAAGAGAGAACATTGCTCAGGAGCTAGTGGTGTGACAGCGTTGAGCCTGGGGGAGGGGGACTGCAGGGGGAACATGGGGATGGGGAGTGTGGGGCCGATGTGCCTGACTGAATGGGAGAGGCTTGGGGACAGCCAGGGTCTGCATGAGGAATGCTTCCCAACTCCCTAACAATCCTCTCCCACCCCCCCAAAACCTCCTCCAGGTTCACTCCCAGGCTCTTTCCCTCTCACTCAGCTCCCCCATTACCCCTCACCCCCCAAGCATTCACACTACTTCTGACAAGTGCAAGAAATATAGTTTTGTATTGTAATTTAAATGAATTACTCAAAGTTTCATATTAATATGCCTAGTAAGGAATCTATATGTCAAAAAATATGATTAGAATCTTTTTTTTTTGGTCTGTATTGTTACAGACATACTTGCTGACAGATATTTTGAAATAAATTACCACAATAATTGAAACTGGCATGATTGTATTGTTATTTTGACAAATAAAATATGCAGAATTTTTAATTTTTTGGCACAGAATTTCCCCAGGAGTAAACGTGTGTCAGCCACTTGCTAGCCAACTAATTCTCCCAAAAACTTGACAAGCTAAGATATAAATTAAACCAACTTAAGTCAGATCACAAGGCACTATCACTATCAAATGGCTTATGTTTGACAATCGAAGGATGTTGATATAATTTTATATTGTGATTCTTGTCTGGTCTTCAGTTGTGTAGCTCTCTCATTTCTCTTAAATGTTTTGATTCTTGGTAGGCTTTTTGTTTACTAAATTTTCAATCTGCTTGCCCAGATTTGAGCTCAGCTGTGACTCTTGCTCCACATTTTAATTCCAGAAGGTGGAGCTGTTAGTCTACTGAATTAAACACATTAGTATTAGAGTCCAGAATGTTGGTTTGAAATTGATGTTTGCACCAAGAGTGGAGACAAATGTGATCTAATCACAATTCTTTTCCTTTTATTTGAGACATCAGATGTATAGGCAAAAAATACAAAACACAGAAGAGAAATCTGTTCCTTTTATCATGCAATTTTCCATCCTTTTATAAATATTTATAGTCAACCTCCTCTTCACCATTTTAAAATAAGGCTATATTAATAAAATGTGAGATACCTCAGTATAATCCACTGTTCTGTCAAGGCAGTGAGTGAGCTCCTCTGCTTAACAAGTGTCTTCATAAGGTGTGCAGTGAATCCTTTACATCTATCAATGCTACCTAGTCCAATTTCCTGAAGAGAGGTGGGAGAGCAAGCAAAAGTGACTAAAACTGTGTTCAATTACATCACACTGCCTTGGACTGTGAGATCTAACAAGATCACGTGCGAAACAGCATCAGGCTTAGTCAGTGATTGGATGAGGGAATACCTGGAAAGCCTCAGGTACTGCAGAAAGTGCAGAATAACCATTCTTTCCCCTTTCAATACTAAACTAAAGCCCAGAAAAGGTATAGGCACTTTGCTGTTGAAGGTGTTATCTTTTGCATGAGACACATAATGGAGGCTCTGACCAAGTCTGATCATTATAAATCCCAGAGCATGTTTCATGAAAGCAGAGATACCAATGCTATTGTACTGACCAAATTCCACACTGGATAATTTGAATTTTGTCTATCTAAATATTTTCCACAGTGCAAGAGAGGCTAATGGGATTCCTGTATATGTACAACGCAATAAGCAATTTGGGATGAAAGATGCTGTACATACAATATAGATTATTAAATAACATCTTTGGTTATTTTTTAAGTTATATATTCACAAAACCAGAGACTCTCAATAGTTTTAAATCACTAAGTTGGAATGCGGTCCCCAAACCAGATTTTAAAGAAACATAGATCTTCTATGACTGTGACTCAAGTCATGCCACCCTTCAGAATCAGAAAATCCCAACTCCCAAGTTCAAAGTTGTAAAATAAAATTCAGATAAAAAGCATTCTCCATTTTTGCTTGCTGTTACTCCTTTACCTTGGCAGGTGCTAATAATGCTGTCTGAAGCCTAGAGTGGCGTGCAAGAGATCGATAGAAGTACTTCTGGCATCCATCCCACACAGAAGAGATCTCTGTCAGCAACCTGAAAGAATATGGATAAGTCTGACTTTAAAGAAGTTAGGATCCTGGAAAGTGCAACAGCAGGCCTGGTATCACCAAGCTTAGAGAAGCTGGATTTATTTGTGCATTTAGCCAGTAATTTTTTTGCAAGTTTATTAAATAAGTGAATGATCACATAAGTAAACAACGTTTTTTGGTTCCTCTATGCCTGTTTTAGGGGAAAAAAATACTAAAAAATTGAAGCTACTGAAGAATCTGAGTAGCAATTATAACTGAGACTTGGGTGACCCAACTCATCCCTATGTGACATTCCAAAATCACTCTACAATTTAAAGGGACACTAAGTTGGAATTTTTTTAAATGACTAAGGTTATGGCTACACTACACATGGCTGTGCAGTAACAGCCGTGCTGCTAAAAGCCGCACAGTGTAGCTGCTGTTTGTTGGCAGAAGAGGGCGCTCCTGCCGACAAAAAACTTCCATCCCCCACCAGTGGCAGTGGCTTTATAAGCAAGAGAGCGCGCCTGCTGACAAAGCGCTGTTCACACCGGTGCTTTTTGTCAGTAAAACTTTTGTTGTTCGGCGGGGCAGGAGAGAGGTTTTAAACACCCCTGAACGACAAAAGTTTTGCCGATGAAGTGTCAGCGTAGACATATCCTTAGTCTAGATTCCAGTACAGAATTCTTTGTCCTTATTTTGTTGTTGAGAAAGTAATATTATAAACAAACCCCTACATTTGGAAGGGCTATAAACCCTCATGCTTCAGGGCATAAGACCAAATCTGATTGAGGGGTTTACAAAAAATGCTTCCCCAGGGGTAGGTTAATCCATAACTCCCTGCTTTGGAGACCTTGCATCTTCCTCTCAAACATTTGTTGGAGACAGGAAACTAGACTAGATGGACCACTGGTTTGATCTTGAAAAGGAATTCCTATGGTTCCAGATTTCTAAACATTCGTTTAAAAAAGTAAAGTGTTTTTCTGCTTCCATTTTGATTGAAAAATATTTCCCCCTTAAGCGTTTTTAGTTATAGTAAAATCATAGGTGCTACAACAATAGGAGTAACATTTTCAGTGTTTACTGACCGTATATTTAAAGTAAAAGTAATTCATAGATGTAAAAAAAACCAAAACCCTAAAAATAATCCGAAAAGACTAGGCAGAACAAGTCATTTCAGATGCACTTCATTTTGTAACTTATGTTGACGGTTAATATTACAATCCAAAAGTATAAAATGCTAAGTACATACTTGGCATCCAATTCATGTGTGCAGTTGACTAGGGCTAGTGCACTGTGTAAATCCAAGGGGTGCAGGCAAAGCATATCCTGAGGGTCTTTTGAACGAGACCAAGCAAGGCCCTTTCGATATGACAAACCTAGAAAGACATTAAAAAAAACAAACCACTTATACCATGTCTTCATGCTCTGGTACTTTGATATACAGTATGAGATCTAGTCAGTACCAATTACGCTAACACACACAAAAGGTTTCAGATATTTCTGAGGCCAATTGCCCTTTAGGCAACCATACGTTAGTAGCTAATTCAGGATTATGATGGAGAAACACACAGGAAAGCAGTGAATGAAGACAAGTAGACAGTTAGCTTACGGGTGATTTAAAAATGGAGAGTAGTAAGACGTGGCAGAAGCAAACCAAAAAACCTGCATCTGAAAGGCAAAAACTGAAGTGTCAAATAAAACCAGGGACAAAGACAATCAGTCTTCACCCTGTTATTCTTGCAGTTGTTTTGAACTGGATTAAGTGTAATGTTGCTTTCACACAAGCCAACTTAAATAGTACTTTCAAAGCACTTGTGAATATAATTTTTATAGTCAAATAAGTATTATATAATAGCATCAAATTATTTCAAGTCACATCATCATATACCAAGTTCTCAAACAAAATGGAGAATAACCACAGCAGCAAGCACACAGCACTTTCCCCATCTTACACGAGGAAACTGAAGCACAGAAAGGTTAAATTCCCATGGTGTTGCAGTGGTAGGGGTAGAAATAGAACCCACATGTGATATCCAGTCCAGTGCCCTAGCTACCAGAAACCACCACCTGCCTACAACATTACATCCATTGACCAGCAACCTTCACGCAAAGTATTTATTTCACTAGAGTTATCACAGACCACTATCAAAGGCACGAAGTCCATCTATGGGGACAGATTCCACTTAGAGCCATTCATGTATATGGCCATCTAAATAAAATAGATCTTGGTATTCTGGGAACTACTTATACAGCATGCCCTGAGAAATGTTCTCTTTCAAGTATTGCCAGCACACAAAAATCATGAGCCAAGCCCCTCAGAAGTAATGAAATTGGCTTAAAAATCATGAGATTTTAAAAATAATACATTTAATGCTTTTCACTTGCCTTCTGGTCTGAGCCTTTAGGGCGCACTTTAGTGACTCGCTTGGATCACACTTCCAAGGTTTTCTCTGCAACTATAAGACCTAGGAACTTAACTTATTTTTAATGAAAGTTGAGAATCTCACCTAACCACATGCCTCCAGAAGCTGGGGCTTTAAAAAGAGACACCAAATAATATAAGACTCATGATAAAAATCACAAGAGTTAGCCACACTGTGACTTGCGAACCTATGTTTCTGGCTAGAGATTGGTAGAATAGCGATAAGGGAAAAAGAAAAGGTTTAAAGAAAATGTTGATAACAGCCATCCATTGTGGCCTATTACAAAGTATTTAAAGTTTACCACACAAACGTGTAAGACAAAAAAAGCCTAAAGTGTCAGGGCATTAAATTGGGCAATCAGCTTTTACCAGTCAGTCAGTCAGTCTATAAGGTCACTTACTGTAAACACAGTTACTCAGCCAAGAGATAGGCAAGAGAGACTTGGGTAGGATGTAAGGCTGGGGAAAAGCTGAGGTTTAAAAAAAAACTTCAGGAAGCTGTTGAGAAGGCTGCTGGGGCCTGAGGGCCAGTAAAACAATTACCAAGCTAAGAGACGCCACAGAGAAACACTGAGAAGTATTTGCTTGTGTGGAGATTCCACATTTTGTTAATTTCAGTGACCCAGGACAGCTTGTGAAAATGAGTCAATGTGACAAGAATGTAAACGATGCTGGACCAGTAGCTTTGGAGCTCTCCATTTATCTTTAGAACTTCCTGCACTGCCTTTCTAACATGCCTTAGCTTGTTCTTAAGGGCAAACAGTTCAGCCTTAATGTCCATTTGTTCCTTAGCTTCTCTTCCAATATCAGCCACTGAAACGTAGGCCCTTGTTCACTAGGGATGAGACTGGAATCACCAACTCATTTCACATTAGCTTTGAATCAGTAAATGGGTATGAGCTATAGAGTCCCCTCCCACTTCTAAAGTAGGACAGTGGCCACTGACTAAATATTCTGAATAAATTCTTTGAAACAGAAATCATATTGCATACAATGTAATCCAACACAATTGAATGGAAGGTCTGTTCTAATAATCCTGACTGACACCAAAATATTGACCTACATGAAGCTTTGATACACAAATCCAAACCAGTTCAATACAGGTTTACATGCTCATGAAAACATTATGCACAATGATGCCTCAATTTGGAGAAAGAAACTGGTATCACTCAATGTGTGTTTTTATTAGCAAAAGTATTCATTCTACATCTTCTGAATTTTTAACTCAATCACATTTAAACTAAATCTCACCTGTTGTAGTAAGGCTTTTAAAGAGATCTGATAAGGCCCGTTGTTTCTGCATAAGAATATGTTTGACCTCTGACTTCTGCTTTTCCTTATCTGCAGCCTGATTAATTGTTAAGTTCTGCAGTTCAACCACAGAGACAATGATATTACCTGTATGGGAGACAGTAGGAGAGAGACTTGAAACCTCAACATGCATAAACTAATTATGGAAAGGATCTATATACATAGCTGATTAAGAAAATGCTCTTAGATTTTTTTGGTCAGGTAGTCGTGTATTTCCAATACTCCCCTGTAAACTGCTCAAGACTCTCCACCAGGTCTAGAAATGAGTTCTTCTTCATAAGAGTTGCACATAACATCTTCATTCGCTTTGTAAGCTTGGGCAAACGACACTGAAGAGATTCTGTATCAAACATAACTCCACCATAGCATTCTTCTAAGAGCACGGTCTGTGAAAATGGAAGAAATCAGCATCCATATCAACAGACAGCTCCACGTGGATCATAGCTAAGGCTAAGATTATGTCACGGAATCTATGACTTCCGTAACATTTTCTGCTTCAGCCCCGGAGTGGCAGCGGGGCTGGAGCTGTCAGCCAGCGGGGCCATGGAGCCCAGAGGGTGGTAGGGGACCCCGCAGCTCCCAGCCGCCATGGGGGGGGGCACAGAGCTCCGAGCCATTGTGGGCGGTGGGGAAACTTGAAGCTTTCAGCCACCGCAGGTGGCCAGAGACCCAGAGCTCCAAGAACTCTCAGCTGTCGCAGGTGGGACCCCGAGTTCTGAGCCACAGGTCCTGGAGCTCCGAGCCACCAGAGCGGGTGGGGGCCCCCGCTGCTCCCAGCCACCATGGGTGCTGAGGGGGACCCTGAAGCTGTCAGCCACAGTGGCAGTGGGTGCTGGACCCACCCTTCCTTCCCCAGGGTTCCAGGAGCGATGGATTCTTCTAAAAGTGGGGGGGCCACTAGGCTCCCACCCTCCATAGCCCCACCTCTTCCCCTCAAAGCCCCACCCAGGCTAGAGCTGGGCCGGGGAGCCTGGGCCCCTCCACCTGCCCTGGGTTGGAGGCCAGAGAGTAGCCCCCGGCCCATGTCCCCGCCACCCGTGTACTCCAACCAGGGCAGGTACAGGGTCCGCGGCTCCTCACAGCTGCCCACACAGCTCTTAACCTGACCTGGCTCCAGCTTGGTCTGGGGGCAGGACCTCAGGGGCTGAAGTAAGACCCGCCCAGGCAGCTGTGAGGAGCCGCGGGCCCTCCACCTGCCCTGGAAGGGGGCCCAGGACACAGGCCACGGCCATCCACTTTCAAAACTGGGAGAGCCAGGGCCCCTAGGGCTCTCCTCCCTCAGCTCAGCCCCATTGTGTCAGTTACTTTTAGTAAAAGTCAGGACAGGTCATGGGCTTCCATGAATTTTTGTTTATTGCCTGTGACCCATCTGTGACTTTTACTAAAAATATTCATGACAAAATCTTAGCCTTAATCATAGCAACTTGCTGTAAGCCAACACTAAAGCTCCATATACAGCTGAAACGCAAAACATTTTATATCTAGTCAGCATATAATTCAAAAGTGTTGTGGCTTAATCAAAATACTAAGTTCAATTCCACATTTTGTCCACACCAACACTTGGGGTAAGTTGCAATATAAACACCATATCTCAATGCCTGTACTTTGATCCGTTAAACTTTTACCCCCAGTTGGGGAGATTGCAGATTATGTATTCCTTACGCCACCCGTTCCTAAACTGAATTTCGCACCCCTTGATAACCTGTACTTTATTCCCTGATAACCAGAAACTTCTATGCTTAAACTCTGTACCGTTTTCTTTCTACTTCAACATCATCTTAATAAAATTATTAAATCTGTTCTTATCAGTTTAATACCTGTTTCCCAATCCACAAGACAGGGATAACCATACTTATTTACCCCCACTCTGAAGGGCTGAGAGATTTAGTTGGTATCTGCAAACAGCTTTAAAGATACTCAGATGGAAGCTAAGAGTTAACTACAAAGTAGCATAATTATAAACCACTGAGAGTGTCAGGAGTTATCCCCAGGGCTGGTTAACAGTTATTCCTCAGGGCTTTCTCAACTCGCTTATCATTTGCTGTGGTTGTTTCATTCTCTCCAGGACAGAATTATCTACATCATTAAACTAGTAAAAACAAGCTAATAGTTGATAATCAGCAACAGTATATGCTTCTATTGAGAGGAATACAATAACGTAAAAGTGACTACATTAGAATTATATCAGATCCACTCTCAGACTGCCATACTGAAGTAACAATGCAAGGACAGAGAGGGAGAAAAAAAAATAAATAAAAAATCAAAACACTCTCCCAGCATGAAAAAATTGAACAGAATCCAGGAAACTGCCAGATGGGAATATCCGAGCCAATTTCATCCTCACAAATATTCTCAGTGAAACTTTATTTATTAACTGTATTTATTATTTAAGTTTATTAACACTTAAAACACTAATACTTCAACAGGAACATGAATCTGTTTCAGAATGTAAACTGGATAACTTCCCCTCTGGGCTGGACTACATGCTAGAGCTGAATCCAGGAAGGCTAAGAGTTATCAATTTATTTGAATCAGAAACATCATAGCCCTTTCAGACAAAAAGGCAAAATAAGCAGTCTTCCCTGTCACTGTTATTGTAATGACTAGCTAGATAAAAGACCACCACAGCCAATGCCTAAATACCTGGAGACAATGTCATCCACTAACAGATCCAGTAATCTGGAATACATATTACTCTGCATGGCAAAGCTTACTGTGCAGTACTGACGCTAAGCATATTCATCGCATTCCCTCCCTCTTGACCAAGCATTTTATCACACAAATCACAATTGAAAGACAAAACTCATACTTTAAAAAACTTTGACAACACTCAAAGAAGAGGTTTTTGGCACTGACTTGTGCAGAAAGTCATATAAAAACAAAATCAACATTCAAATCAGAATGCAGAACATATACTGCTTGTAACTAGAAAAGAAGTGCAGATACCTTGGCAGCATCTGTTCTAGCAGACAAAGTTTTTCTTAATATGCTGTTTAACCTCTGAACTTTTGTCTCTTTGTTCTCAGACTCTTCCTGCCTCTCCAAGCAGTCTAGCCCTTCCTCTTTATCACTCTCAACCAGGGCTGGTCGACAGGGCTCCTTCAGAACAGATTCAAACTTCTTCATGAATTTAAAGAGGGTCCTAATCACCACAGAAAAACACAGGATTATCAAATGTTCTATGGTACAAATGAAACCCCAGTGACATAACAAGCTCAGTGCTGCACAGAATCCAACTAGTAGGAAGTTAAAAATACAGTATGTGCATATACAGTCTATCACATTGGATCGCAAAATGGTCCCTTTCTTCCAAAATTTCCATGTTACCTGTGTGTCTTCTCCACAGACTGTTTTATAGCCCAGAAGCTGACATCATTCCACTTAGAAATTTTCACAAATTCCTGTAATAGAAGAGAAACTGCTAATGAAATATTCCTTAAAAATACAATGCAGTATTTGCTTTTAAAAGCGATCACAAAAAAAGGATGCATTAAGATGAGCTGACAGCCCCAAATAGCAAGGCATTCATGTTCACCTTCTGCTAGTGTACACATTTGAGCTGGAAGCGTTGCACAGACAACGTGGTTCGATCCATAGGGGCCTCATCACTCTGCAGTAATCTCTCTGGTTAAGTGGAACTGACTAACTCCAGACAAAAACTGCAGCCAACCCTCCCACTCAGCTAATTTTCACACAAAGTAGAGTGTGAGGAAGATTTCAATAGGAATTTCAGTAACCAGTAGAACTATTCAGTACAGTTCAAACAAGAATATCTGCTTCACTGCTCCTTTGCAGAATTCAGCACATTGTCTGAGGAAAGCTTCTATTCTTACCTTAAGTTCTTTTTCTATAGGCTGACGAAGTTCAGTAATCCTGGCTTGTACACATTCTGCAAACTGCTTGTAATAATTGTATAGGTTCCACAGAATGCTGCACAGCATGCCTGGAAGAGAACAGAGCTGTAACAACAAGCTTCTTTCAAAGATAACATTTTCTTCAATATCAACATCCATCTCTTTAAGTTCATGAAACCCAGCAATACTGATAGAAACACTATGAAAAGCAGGGCAGCAGCCACTACAGTAAGTGAGCTGTATGTTGCACCTGTGGACTCTTGTAATCAGTTTCCTGGAATCAAGGATAGTTTATTGCTCTAAAGGACAAGTTATGAACCCATTTACAAATGATAAAAAAGTACTTACCCTTTCCTTCTACTTGAGGCATTAGCAGGACATGACAGTGGAAAACCAACAGTGCTTGAAGTCGTGTATGAAATTCCCCCAAGGTAGATCCCTCAATAAAAGCTTGCAGTGTGTGGACCAGCACTGTTAAGCTCAGCTGCTCATTGGTTTCTGTGATTTCATCAGGGTGGGATTTTAAGGAAGAAAAGAGAAAATTCCTAATGCACATTTTCATTTGGCTGCTATAATCTGTATTGTGAGAGTCCAAATCAGGATCTGGCTCCCTCAGGCTAGTTTCTGTTAGGGCTGTTGATTAATCGCAGTTAACTCACGCAATTAACTCAAAAAAATTAATCACGATTAAAAAAAATCAGTCGTGACTAATTGCAGTTTTAATCCGCACTTTTAAACAATAGTATACCAATTGAAATTTATTAAATATTTTGGTTGTTTTTCTACATTTTCGTATATATTGTATTCTGTGTTGTAATTGAAATCTAAGTGTATATTATTTTTTATTATAAATATTTGCACTGTAAAAATGATAAACAAAAGAAACAGTTTTTTTCACTTCACCTCATACAAGTACTGTAGTATGATCTCTGTCATGAAAGAGCAACTCATAAAATGTAGATTTCTTTTTTGTTACATAACCACACTCAAAACCAAAATGTACAACTTCAGAGCCTACAAGTCCACTCAGTCCTACTTCTTGTTCAGCCAATCGCTAAGACAAACAAGTTTGTTTACATTTATGAGAGATAATGCTGCCCTTGTATTTACAATGTCACCAAAAAGCAAGAACAGGCACTTGGATGGCACTTTTGTAGCTGACATTACAAGGTATTCATTACAAAGCCACCATTCCAGAAGACATGCTTCCATGCTGATGACACTCATTAAAAAAATAAGCGTTAATTAAATTTGTGACTGAACTCCTTGGGGAAGAATTCTATGTCCCTGCTCTGTTTTACCTGCATTCTGCCATATATTTCATGGTATAGCAGTCTCGGATGATGAGTCAGCACAAGTTGTTCATTTTAAGAACACTTTCACTGCAGATCTGACAAAACGCAAATAAGGTACCAATGTGAGATTTCTAAAGATAGCTACAGCACTCAACCCAAGGTTTAAGAATCTGAAGTGCCTTCCAAAATCTGAGAGGGACGAGGTGTGCAGCATGCTTTCAGAAGTCTTAAAAAAGCAACACTCCCATGCGGAAACTACAGAACTGAAACCACCAAAAAAGAAAATCCATCTTCTGCTGGCGGCATCTGACTCAGATAATGAAAATGAACATGCGTCAGTCTGCACTGCTTTGGATGGTTATCGAGCACAACCTGCCATCAGCATTAACACATGTCCTCTGGAATGGTGGTTGAAGCATGAAGGGACATATGAATCTTTAGCGCATATGGCACGTAAATATCTTGCAACGCCAGCTACAACAGTGCCATGTGAACATGTGTTCTCACTTTCAGGTGACGTTGTAAATAAGAAGCGGGTAGCATTATCTCCTGCAAATGTAAACAAACTTGTCTGAGCGATTGGCTGAACAAAAAGTAGGGCTGATTGGACTTGCAGACTCTAAAATTTTACATTGTTTTATTTTTGAATGCAATTTTTTTTTTTACATAATTCTACATTTGTAAATTCAACGTTCACTGTAAAGAGATTGCATTACAGTACTTGTACTGGTGAATTGAAAAATACGATTTCTTTTTTTTCTTTATAGTGCAAATATTTGTAATAAAAAATATGATGTGAGCACTGTACACTTTGTATTCTGTGTTGTAATTGAAATTAATATATTTGAAAATGTAGAAAACACCCAAAAATATTTAAATAAATAGTATTTTATTATTGTTTAACAATGGATTAATCGTGATTAACCTTTTAAATTGCTTGACAGTCCTAGTTTCTGTATGAACCCAGGGAGAGATATTCTCTGTCCTGAAAAAACTTGCATTCTAATTTGAAACAAGCCACAACAATAGAAAGGAAAGAGGAAGATAAATGATAATAAGATCATATGATTGCAGAGGTCAGGTACATGCACAACTTGATGGTTCCAAATCATTTTTTTTATTTTCAATCTCTATGAATAAAAGAATTCTCAACCATCCCAGACTACCTCACAATCTAGAGATCATCAGTTGTTTAGTTCCTTGTAGGCTTCATAGCAGAGGAGGGTCTCAGAAAAATTTGAAAGTCCTAAGGATAGTGGCTTAATGGAACCAGCACCTGGACAGTATGTGGGGTGGTGGTGTGGAGAAGCAAAACCACTTTTCCAGTTGAAAAAACAAAACAAAACAAGGGTTGTTTTGAACAGTCCTAGAATCAATATAGCTGAGCTTGAATGGTAAATTTGGCATGAAAATATCCCTTTTTAAGGAGGGGAGCCCTTCCCTGCTGCAGAGGAAGTTGATTTTGCAGCTTTAGAGAATTGCATGCTGAGCATGTGCAGCTGTTTTACACTAAGCCTGTAAAGCGGACATCAGAGGACAGTTGCTGTGCATGCTATGTGATGAAATAACTGTAAAGTGTGCAGAGCCAGAGGGCACTTTGTATGGTGTGCAGAAGAGAGCTCAGGTTATGAGCTCAACGTGCCTTCTGTGGCTGCAGAGAAAGACTCCCTCTTGCAGACCCCCCAGCTTAAAAATACCACTTAGTGTGATGCATGACTGCTGAAGTTCTACTTCTAACTGGTCATATATCATAGGCATTTTAGGAAAAGCAAAACTAGGAAGGTGCCTGTACTAGAGAGAGGAGTACACATTCCTATTAGATGTGTATTTAAGTGGCAGAAAAAAAATCTGCAATATACATTGTATTTGAGTAATAGTATGTGAACATGTACATTAAAATAGCACATTCACCCAAAGGAGCACGAATTAAGGTTGTGTGGTATTTTCTGCCTAAGTGCTTAACTGCACCATTAATTGATGGAGCTGTATTATACATTTGTAGCAGGACAATAGTTACCTTCTGTGCTCCCCTCAGTTTGTTCTTGCATGTACTTCTCGATCATCTGATGGATTGAGAACCAGTGCTTTGTGGATTTTTCTGTGTGCTGCTTCATACTATTGTCCAGACTAACCGACCAGCAGCTGGAAACATAGATGGGGGAGGGAAACCAAGATAATTATTATTTTCAGGCAGAAAACTGAGTGTGTAAGAGATTACGTAACAGGCACAACTAACCACTCAAGTTCACAACTTTGTCACTACCACCTGAAGAAGCACAACCAATTCCACCACTAGCATCAGGGCTTAGGTATTTTGCCAGTCAGCGCTGAAAATATTTTTTGACCGCCCTGCCACCCAGAATGGCTGAGCTAACAAACACCAAACACACAAATGTGGCACTCAGGGCAACAACCCTGACTAGCATGGTGGCAGACAATAGGAAAACATGCTCTACATTCAGGGTGAGAGGTTTCAGAGTGGTAGCCATGTTAGTCTGTATCAGCAAAAACAACGAGGAGTCCTTGCGGCACCTCAGAGACTAACAAATTTATTTGGGTATAAGCTTTCGTGGGCTAGAACCCACTTCCTCAGATGCATGGAGTGGAAAATACAGGAGCAGGTATAAATATATGAAAATATGGGCGTTGCCTTGGCATTTTTTCCTGTATTTATACCTGCTCCTGTATTTTCCAATCGATGCATCTGATGAAGTGGGTTCTAGCCCACGAAAGCTTAGAGACTAACAAATTTATTTGGGCATAAGCTTTCGTGGGCTAGAACCCACTTCATCAGATGCATCGATTGGAAAATACAGGAGCAGGTATAAATACAGGAAAAAATGCCAAGGCAACGCCCATATTTTCATATATTTATACCTGCTCCTGTATTTTCCACTCCATGCATCTGAGGAAGTGGGTTCTAGCCCACGAAAGCTTATGCCCAAATAAATTTGTTAGTCTCTAAGGTGCCACAAGGGACTCCTCAAAGTTTTTATTCAGGGTGAGATGTAGTTCTGAAGATACTGCATTAAAATTAAGAGCTTAAGATATGGAGACAATGGTGCATGACACTCAAGAAAGAAATGACGAACAGTAGGGAACTGACAATTCTTACTTTAACTCCAATCTACGCCACTGGATGATCAGCTGAGTGACCAAATCAAGATGTTTCCGCAAAGATAAAGTTCGACTTGCATTCTCCTCCCAGTCCTGAAAGAGAGAAATTCCTCTTTATGGAAGACGAGAACTCACACTGGAGAAAGAGGCATTAAGCACGACAGAACATTCCCCCTCCATAACCACACAGGCTCGTGTCCCACGTATTTGTGACCAGCACTGGATTTCACAAAAAGCTCTAAGTTGGTTTTATTATAGTACCAACACCTAGGTCACTGTCTCTTGCCACAACCAATGATTTTACCTGCAGGTGAGCTATTAAATTGAGAAATTAAAATGGTTTCCTTTCCCCTCTTACCTGTGACTTTGCAAGCAGAATCTCTAAGCCATTCAGGAACTTTGAGAGAGGACTGGAGAGTGGGAAGCTACGGATTCTGTCCATCACAACCAATAGCTGCAACAAGAAAGACGTAAGTGACAGATGAAGTTCCCAGCTCAGAATAGTTGGTCAACCCACATGCAACACTTGAGTTTGAGCTAATCTACATTCAAACAACATCAGTGCTCCCCGTCTTTGAAAAAGAGAAAAACTTTTTATTTTAAAATGGCCTCTCCATTTTAGGATTTAGACCAGTGAAAGCCAATATTACACAACACATAAAAGCATCACACATGGCCCAACGATAAGAGCTTCAGCCAACATCAGGCTTATGGCACTTTGCATTCCTCTTCAGTGAGCATAATGGACTAGCTCCAGAGGGAGTCGCACCAAATCCTACCAAAGTGAAGGGTTAGAGAAAGGAGAAGACCCTCACTGTTGAATAGAAGTTACTCTGGAAAATCTGGAGCCTTAAATGAACTTATACTGAACAAACATTGTCTTACAAGTCATTAGTATGAACTTTGAGGCTTTAGGATCTGTAAAACACAGCATATTACTTTTATACTTGAATTAAAGATAGCACGTGTTTACATGAACAAACTTATCAATGTTACGTAACTAGATCATGTTGCTGACAGGTAGCTAACAAGCTACAAAATTATCATAATTTACAAGGATATAACTATATTTTTACTGTAAAACATTCATTATTTCATAATAGCTAGGTAATTAGATTCTGATGTGTATATACAAGCACACACACTGGGGTGCATTACACAGACACCCCTGCCCACACCCCTATTTACCTTGAAAGTTTACTGTAATGCTCTCACCTGCATAAGTGCAGGGTGTTCAGGCCATTCTTGCAGTAACCTGTTTACTTCTTTAGTGAAGTTATCAAGTACAGGCTGGCATTGTCGAACTTGCTGAATATTAGGGTGCTGGTAAAAGTCATACGGGGCATCTTGTTGTATGACGAGATCTGAAGTCACTTCCTCAAAAAGTGTATTTTGGAGAAGTGTGCCAACTAAAAGCTGGCTGCCAAGAAGATAATCATTCATTTCAGCACCTAAGAAGCCAAAAAGGAAGAACTCATACATTCTCTGATCACTTTTTCATTCACCAGAAACCTACATGTTTCTTTGTATGCCTAGAGCATTATCCAAAACCTTAGGACATTGTGTATTTTTCAGGTATGAGAATGTTTAAAGTATGAAGCAACGAAGCATGAATGCAGAAGGAAAAGGCTTAAAAATTCAGGTCTGTTGTTTTACCAGATCTTTGAACAGCAATAAGTTAGCCTAATACACAGCACGCTCCCAAAAATGGTTTGAGGTTGAATGGACAGAGTGACAGGTAACTAAGAAGTTCTACTCTGAGAAGTGATTAATATCATATCTTGGAGAGTCATGTATTATTGTTATAATTATTTCCATATCAACCATATTCAATTTCCAAGTAAAGACCATGTTATCCTCCCCCTCTCCCCCCCCCATTTCTAGCCCCACAAACCCAGTTTAGGAAAGGAAAAATCAAGCTAGGTTTTCTTTCCTCCTCCCTCTGGTAATTAAAGCCTTTCCAATCCAAATTAAACCCACAGGGAAATAGGTGCAACCCCACTGTCTTTAACAGGGCTGCACAGATGCAAGAGACTGGAATGTCATCAGTTCAGCTGATGAACCACAGAAGGAATAAGATCCAGCTCACTCTTTCTAGTTGGCTCCACGTGGCTGAAATGTGGAATGAATAAAGGCTGTAAAAATCTGACACAGAATTCAGAAGATAGGATTCTGAATACACACAGGGAACAGGTTTGTTAAAAGGTATCATTTTTGAGAGATCACTTTTCAGGGCAGAGTCATGGTTAGTATCTTATACAATGCCAGGAAAACACTGGTCTAAGACAAAGTATACTTAATCTGAAACAACTGCAGGTAAAGCTTAGGCATTATCAACAACCTTAAGCATTAAAATGGTATGCCTGAAGTATGACTAACAGCCTTACCGATCAAGGGATAGCAGTGTGCCACTAGAGAAGCACCAGTCTGATAGCAGGAAAGAAACGCACTGAAATAATGTTTAGCTTGATGTGGGGGCAGGCTCTGTTGATACCACAGGGATCGTGCGAAGTTTAGGCACAACTGCTGATGAATCATCATCACTGTTTGCATTGAACTCTGGGATAAGAGAGTTATTTCAGTGGCTACTGAATCCTCGGAGTCATCTTCATTTTCCATTTTTTCTTCTAGACTTGCCTGAGCTGTGATATCTTCAAAGTCCTGTAAGTTACATTAAAATAATAGTTAACTTTACCCTGCCTTTATGCTACATTTACTATTTGTATTGCACTAGTGACCAAAGGCCCCCTGTGCTAGGCACAGGTAGCAATGTTTACTATCCAATCTGAAAAAAAGACAAGTGACCTTAACAATGGGCTTTTCTTCACAGGGGCAGCAGGGGTCGATTGAGCAGGTCTAATGAAGACCCACTAAATTGATGGCAGAGCGCTCTCTGGTCAACCCCAGTACTCCTGCTCTCTGAGAAGAGTAAGGAAAGTCAACTGGACAGCATCTCCTGTTGACGCAGCACAGTGAAGACACTGGGGTAAGCTGACTTATGCTACATCGACTCCAGCATGAAGACAAGCCCAATGAGAGAGAAGGGGAAGAGAGAAACAGTGAGAACATAGTTACACAGGCTAGCTACATGCATAATCTGGTGGCTTCAAGCAATTTAAGGGAACGGAAATAGAAAGCAGAAGTACTCTCTTTGGCAGACTCTTTAGGATCAGCAAGTCTTGCCAGATCACCATCAAGTTCTAGCATCTTACTATTGCATAATAAGTGTTCTCACTACATTTAGGAACTGCCTATAGTTCAGGGGTGGGCAAACTATTTGGCCCAAGGGCCACATTGGGGTTGCAAAACTGTATGGAGGGCTGAGTAGGGAAGGCTGTGCCTCTCTAAACAGCCTGGACCCCTCCCCCTATCCGCCCCCTCCCACTTCCTGCCCCCTGACTGCCCTGCCTCAGAATCCCCTACCCATCCAACCCACCCGCTCCTTGTCCCCTGACTGCCCCCTCCCGGGACCCCCCCCGCCCCTAACTGCCCCCCTCAGGACCCCACCCCGCATCCAACCCCCCCCGCTCCCTATCCACACTCCCGCCCTGACAGGCCCCTCCCGCCCCGGGATTTCCACTTCTATCCAAACCCCCCGTTCCCCATCTCCTGACCGCCCCCCTCGAACCTCCGCCCATCCAACTGCTCCCTGTCCAACACCCCCACCCTCCTTACCATGCCGCCTAGAGCAGCAGGAGCTTGCAACCCCGCTGCCCAGCCAGAGCCAGCCACACCACTGCGCTGCGTGGCAGGAACGGTGGGCCAGAGCACTGGCAGCGCGGCAAGCTGAGACTGTGGGGGAGGGGGAGACAACAGGACAGGGGCCAGAGGCTAGCCTCCCCGGCCAGGAGCTTAGGAGCCGGGCAGGATGGTCCTGCGGGCCGTAGTTTGCCCACCTCTGCTGTACTTTATTCATCTGAACAGTAGACTTTGGTTTCAGAGTAGCAGCCATGTTACTCTGTATCCGCAATATGGCTAAGTCTATATTACAGCCTATGTCGGCATAATTTATGTCACTTAGGATTATGTGAATAAACCAGTCCCTGAAGCAACATAAGTTACACTGACATAGGCTTCTCCAGCCAACAGAGCTTCTGTTGTTTGTGGAGGTGGTTTTATTATGTTGACAGGAGAGCTCTCTCCTGTCGGCATAGAGCGTCTTCACAAGACGCACTGCAGCAGCGCAGCTGAAAGTGTAGACATGGCCTTTAAATCCACAGATGACTGTCCACAAACTCAAAAGAACAAAATATTTTAACAGTACACATAGAGTGCGCCATTATCTCAAAATCCTTCCCACATTCTTCTCCTGGAGAAGAGAGAAACTGATTCATTTCTCCCTACGTAAGAACAAAGTTAGTTTTTTAAAACTGTACAATGCATCTTTCCATAAAGTGATATTCTTCTACCTTCTCATAGAGAGGGAATCTCCTCCTAAATTCTCTCTCTTCCTCCTCTTCCTCACTTCGCCCCGTTCCATAGCTCTTACTCCTGTATCTGTACAGACGACTTTCTTGCTCCTCCTGCTCCTGGGTGCAGCGCTCCTGTTCATCCCATTCGTTTATAATTGCCTGAAAAACCAGAACACTGTGAAAATTCTTCAGAAATTATAACACACACAAACCACACTTGCCTCAGCAGTGAGGCAATGTCTTTGTTTTTCACAGTATGCAATATTATTACAAGTGTCCAAACCATGCTGAGTGAATACTGTAGTAACATTTCACTTGTAAATTCCTGGAACACCACACCTATGACTACTGTATGAAAAAGATCATGCAAATATGGGCCAAATCCTACAGTTAGGGCCCTACCAAATTCATGGCCGTGAAAAACATGTCAGAGGCCATACAAATCAAACCTCCCCCATGAAATATAGCTATTGGAGGGGAAGGGGAGGGTTGGAGTGCCCCAGCTGGGGGCTCCTACCCTGCACTGGACTCCAGCTGCTAGTCCCAGCTGGGCTGTGGAGGGATAGAATTTACTCTTCCCTTGCACAGCCACTCTTGGTGGGGAGATCAGACCCACCTCTGGAGGCAGTGCAGAAGTGAGGCTGTACCACCCTCACTCCTGTACTGAAGCAGCCCTGGAGCTTCCTGCAGCCGTACCTGAAGGTGGGTCTGATCTTCCCCGGAGAGCAGCCTTACAGGAGAAACGCAAGTCCTGTTCCTCCCCAGCCCAGCTGGGAGTCGGGCTTGGGGCTTCTGCCCCACGGCTCCTGTTGGGGCTCAGGGCGCCCAGGCTCCGGGCTTAAATGCCAGTAACTCCCGCCAGGGCTCCCACCCTGCAGCTTCTGCTCTCAGTGCTTCCACCCTATGGCTTCTGCCAGGCCTGGGCTGCCTGGGCTCAGGGCTTCTGCCTCATAGCTTCTGCCAGGGCTTGGGGCACCCATTTTTCCAGGGGTGCCCCAAATTGGCCAGGGTCCGTGGGCCCATGCGTTAATCCCCCACTGGCCGGAACTAGCAGCTAGGAACCTCCAGCCAGAGCGCTCCCAGCAGCATGAGGGAGATCAGACCCACCTCCACAAGCCTCCTCTAGCTGCAGGAAGCTCTGCAGCTCTGAAGGCAGCACAGCAGTGAGGATAGCAATCCCATGACCCCCCTACAACAGTTTTGCAAGCCCCCCACTCCAACCCCATTTTGGATCAGGACTCCCATGATTACAACACAATGAAATTTCAAATGTAAACATCTGAAAACATGAAATTGACTTATTTTCAAATCCTACGGCTAAGAAATTGACCAGAATGGACCTGAATTTGGTAGCCTCCTACCTATAGTCCTTACTGAATCCCTTATCAGAGAAAACCCCCCACTGAAATGAAAGGTAGGTTTTCATGAAGTAAGTACGGTAGGATTTGGTTTTATGTCTGAATATATGAATCATATTATCATAGCGCATTAAACATAATTACCATTTTTAATTCTATGAAAAAATTGCTACTGTTAGACATGGTATGGAATGTTGTGTTACTTTGGAAGATTACCCAGCTGGTTCAGCAGGTGAGACCCATATCTAGGCATCACTGTTGAAAGCAAAGTTACACTGCACCTCTGGCATTTGGCTTTTAGAAGTATTTGTTCCATTTACTCAGAAGACTTTACCTGACACAGATGCCTGAAAAGCTGCAGAGATTTCTGGTCCAGCTCTCCCTTAGACAATACATGGCATCGAAGATACAATAAGGCATTCACTAGCAGCTGTTCCTGAGTTGGGTAGGAACTCTGAACCCTTTCATCAGACTCTCCTTCAGAGCGTTTCAGAGATAACTTTTTAAGGCCACAGAGGATGTTCATAGATTGCACTGAGCATAAAGTATCCGCATGTGAAAGGTAACTGGGGAAGGTGGGACCAACAGAAGGAAATGCCAACAAAGAGGTAACAAGGGTGTCAAGTTTGGCTGGACAGACCATACTATTGAGTGTTGCATAAACTTCAGAGGACACTAGTCTCATGCCATGCTGCAGCTGTAAAATGGCAGCTTGCAGTGGGGTGATAGCATCAGGGTACAAAGTATATTCTTCTGCCAAGTGTTTTCTAAATTGATGGTGAGATTCCTGCCAGGATGCTTCTTCATTTAGCAGGTTCTGTACTGCCTGGAGCGACTTAGGTCTATTTCCACGAAGGAACTGTAGAAGACGGGCTAAGAGATCCTGGACTGTGGAAATTTGTGCAATGCTGGTGACATACTGGTGAACCTCCTGGTATAAGCAGTCATATGGCGGGACTTGGGGTCTGAAGGCCTGTTTTCTGGAAAGATTGTCTATTTGTTCCTTCAGCTGTTGCATTCTTTGGGGTAGAAGTCTATTAGGAAATAAAGATATTGACCAATTTTAGAAGCATATTATAAACTTAACTATTCCATTAGGGTGCACAATATGACTACAGTATATGAATCACCTAGGCTATGTGGTATTTCCTAAGAGACAGTAAAAAGTGCAGCTCTAGTGAAAGTCCCTTATGAAGCTTAGCCATTTAGAACTGGCTCTAATTCTAACTTCTAGTAACGAATTGTCAAAGCAGTTTGCATGTGCTGAAATGAGATCAGGGACTTTTGTTAACTTGGGAAAATTGTGAACAATGATTGCATGCTGGAGTTTGAGCCCATCTCTTGCGTACAGAAGGAGAGTTGCCTCTTGCCCATTAAAATTTCTTCCCCAGTTCCTCTGCTTAAGAAACACAAATTCTAGGAGTATCAGAGTACTTCACACCAGTATAAAGGTTCCTCACACTGGCATAGCTTATTCCTCTTCCCATATAGAGGTATACGGCATCTTTATATTGGTATAACTGCAACCCTCAGGGGTTGTACTACTTAAATTATACCAGTGTAGTTAAAACCATACAACTTATGTCTAGACAAACCCTTAGGGTATGTCTGCACTGCAGCTGGGAAGTGTGATTCCTAGTGTGGGTAGACAAGACTTGTGCTAGCTTGCAGTGTGGACATTGCGATATGGGTGGCAGCTTGGGCCAGCCATCTGAGCTTGGCCCCTGGGGGGGTTGGATGGGCTCAGACGCTTATTTTTAGCATGCTAGTTTGAACTGAGCTAGTGCAAGCCTGCTGGGAATCATACCTTCCAGACACAGTGACCCACCATGAGTGATCACCAGCCTAAGTCAGGCATTTGTGCTCCACTAAATAGTTCCTATACGTGCCTTTACTATCCTGATATGCAAGTCTTTGTTCCAGAATCAACTATATCAGAGATCTCCAAACTGTGGGGCATGCCCCCCTTGGGGGGCACGGAGGAATGTTGGGGGAAGGGGCAAAGAGGGCCTGGGGCAGCCCCCTGGGGGGCCAGGAGGGAGCGCCACCCAGCTCCCAGCTCTGCTCCAGCCCCACCCCCAGCGCCATGCCTGGCCCCAGCCACAGCGGTGGCCCCAGCTCCACACCCGGCCAGCTGCCAGCCCCCACCACGGCCCAGCTGTGGCTCTGATCTCTCTCCCAGGCTCAACCCCTGGCCGTGGCTTTGTTCCTAGCCTTGCTCCTGGCCCCAGAACCACCCCCGGCTATGGCCCCAGCCTCAAGCCCCCTACCCCTGTCCACGTCCAGTCCCCTGTGAGCAACAGCCCCACTCCTGGCTCCAGCTCAGCAGACAGCACAGATGGGGTGAGGCAGGACGCCACCCTCGAAAGTTAAGGGACCACTGAACTATATAAACAAAAATTATTTACAAAAAAGCAATACAAACAACATTACAATGCAACGGAAGAAATCCAGACCACATAAGCAGGTGCGACTCCCAAAGGATATCGCTGGCCTCTCCCAATCATCAACAAACTAGTTAAGTGCTTCTCCCATTACCTGATATGCGGATGAGTGAAACTGGTAATTGCTTCATCTTCAAGATCTTTTCCTGTATGTAACTGTGCTGACAGATTCAGTGTCTTCCATTTACACTGCAGGTGGTGTAACTAGTAAAGAACAAATTAAACAATTTTATGGTTTTCTTTTAGGTAGCACACAAAGCACACCTTCCAGGAGATTTAAGAAAATATGACTGAGTAATCTAATAATGGTACTCTAATATGGAGCTCATGCTTTTTCATCATTCACCTGTGCATAATTAAAATTAATTTCATGAACAAATGCGATGTATTCCAAAGTAGGAGTCAGCTTTAAAAAAGGGATAGAAAATCCACACTCACCTCCTCCTTGGCGTACTTGAGTTTGTATTCTCTTTTCACTGCAGGATCAAATCTAGTCTGTGGAAGCCACACCTGGATCTGCACCAAACCCATATTCACCCAGAGGCTACCTCGCCGAGCTGTCTCTGATAGGTCCTGAATTCCTTCTCCTTCCCCAAAGAACTGCTGCAAGCAGGTCAGCAAGAGACAGAGGACTTCTTTTGGCAGTACCTCCTGACCAGTGACATCCTTAAGTACTTTGAGAATGTACTGAAAAGCCACAGGGTCCTTGGAGGAGAGTTTATCACAGCGCTGTGAATATTCCTCTTGCAGGTCTACTGGAATCAGATCCTTCAGAGCCAAGAGCTGCCGACATAACATTACATCCTGGATTCTGGAATCCGTACACCTGAAGGAATAAGAATAAAAAGATATTGGCAGCCTGGTGAGTATAAGATTCTGTAATATTGCTGGTTTAGGTAAAAGATGTGTAACGGAAGGACCTCAATAGTACCTAAATTCTGCCATGGAAGAAACAGACATGTTGGTCCACAAAACTGTGTTGATTTCTTGAAGCTGTTGTGCTCTCTCCATCCACTCTCCCAGTATCACATGGGATGAGGACAGAACAGGAAGGCCACTCGCATCCCACTGGCTTGTCTTGATGCTGCTAGTTAGATTTTCAAAGAGGCACTTTGAGAAAACTGCTTGGTTCAAAACACCTGGGCCCTAAATTAAAAGATTACAAGATATGCAGTGTTAATAGCATTTCCTCATTTATTTTAACGTTACACAAAGATAAGCTTTATGAAAGGCTTTTTACCAAAACTACAAGATAATTGCTCACTTCAGCAAAACTATTAGAAAAAAATCTAATGGTGGAGCAACTCCAGATTTTAACACACACGCAGCACGTGCTCACATTCACCTCTACCAGCTAACAAATGTCGGCAGTGGACCAGCTTGTCTTGTCTACACTAGAGTTTTAAAACATGTTAGCAAAACTATTTTAAAAATAGACATTTTATTTTAGTTTAGCTATCCAATTATGTCACAAAACACAAACCTTCATAAAACGGTACATAGGGGATTTAGGCATTTTCCTTTCCTCTGCACCAGGTAGCGGCTTCCAGGTTAACCAGTACTCCGGATCTGTGGTTACAGTACTGTGCCAGAAGAATTCTAATACGCTACTGATCAGTTCTGACCACAGAAGAGACATTTCTTCATGGGATACCTAAAAGTGAGAGAGAAAAAAAATTTAAGTCTCCTAGGATAATTTACTGGCAGCGAAAGAAAATTATTATGCTAGAAACAAGAAAAAACACTGAATAGAATGTATGTGTGACATTCTTTTCTGATGGAGACAGGGCTGGCTCTACAGTTTTTGCCGCCCCAAGCAGTGAAAACAAACTGCCACCGCTGACGGCAAAAGGAAGAAGCTGCCGCCGATTTGCCGCTGTGGTGGGCGGAACAGAGAAGCTGCCGCCGAATTGCCGCCACGGCCGGAGGAACTACCGCACCTTTCTAACTGCCGCCCCAAGCACCTGCTTGGAACACTGGTGTCTGGAGCCGGCCCTGGATGGAGATATTATCACCTTTAGTCTTTTATAGCACCATAGAGTGTGGTTTACATCTCCTCTGAAAAAAATTATACTCCTATACAATAGCTTCCCCATCAGGTGTCTGTGCCCAGCAACAGCTTCCATTCTCTCCCTTCCCTGCACACGCACACACACATACACACTGTTGTGAGGGATAACTTCACAGGCCAAGTTTTCCGAACATAATCTCTGTTCTGTGACTCTGCAACTTTGCACAATAGTGCGCAGAGTTCCACAAGCCTAGAGAACAGATAAAGCCCTGTGACAATCTCACCAAAAATACTTGTTGAGAACTTGCTGGTGTATTGAAGCCTGTGGGAGCTATGAACTCACGCCACGGTTAAATTTTAACTTTTATTTAGCCTACCCTTTCTCCCAAGTAATAAAACGTGTTGGAATTATTACTTTGTAAACCTGTGAACTAGACACAGAAAAAATACTAGTGTTACAGATATTAACACTCATTCATGGAAGTTTGAACACAAACTTCTGCAAGCCTAAATTAAACTAAAACCTGTTCTTACCTTATTAAGATGTAACAAGTGCCACAGTCCATACAGATGTTGAGAGGCAGCTGGCGTCAGTTTAAGGCAAAAAGCTACATACTGACTTAGCTCTGAACACTTGTGTAGCTGTTGATTGCTGTTCTCCCTGTAGCTGAAGAAAAGGCTATCAACAAAAAACTATGCTACATAGTATGCAACTTGAATGCACAACTGAATGAGAAAAAGTAATGTCTTGACTGTAGCAAAGAGGTGTGAAACAGGATATTGCTAGGTTCAAAATCAACTATGTGACACTTTTTCAGTGAGACCATAAACAAGTCATTTAGAGGCAATTTCACCCATCTCGTTTTACTGTTCTTTTATAAAAACATGACCTTCACTGAAATCCTAATGCTGTATTGAGTGCACCAGATTTTTTAGAAGCTCCATGAGGGAAGCTACTCTATAAACCTCATTTTCTCTGCAATGCAATAATACAGACTTGCTTTCTTCGAAGAACTGGTAATCAGTCATAAAGCACACCTACATTTAGCCACTTGAAACAATGAAAATATTTAATTTAATTCAAATGGCTTGTTTTTTTTTATATTCTCTTTGCACAAATTGCACTTGTAGATATGTCCATCTACACCATCCAATGAGCATATGGTGATGCTCATTTTGGACTGTAGATCTCTGGTTTCTCAAGCTCTTATTGAACTTTTTGCAGGAGCTCAAGAATATTACCATGAAGGCTTGACAGAGGATTGAGAATTAAGGGACTAATGAGCAGACTTAGAAAAAAAAATTACTTCCTAGTAGGACTCTCTATAAAACCGTGGGCTTTTTTCTGGTGCTGTCACAATCCATTCGACTGTCAATAAAGATTTCTTTTCATAGTCTAAATACATTATTCCAGGAGGCTTGAAAAGCACAGTTATGCTATGCCTACACGGTGAACTAAGGGGGTGATTCCCCTGCTTGCGCACACATACTTTTGCCAGCTCTCATCAAACTAGTGCAAAAATAAATAGCAGCGTAGCTCGGAGGCACCGCTGAACCAGTGGGTAGGTACTTGGCACTGCTCAGCCATGCCTCTGTTGCTGCTACAGCACTACCACCTCTACGCTGCTATTTCTACTCGCGCCAGCTCAATGACAGCCAGCACTGTACCGGAGGAGGGCATCCCCCCCCACCCCACCCCGCCCCGCCCCTAATGTTGCCATAGCCTTAGTATAATCACGTCAATAAAAATCCCCTGTCTGCCCAAGAGATGATGGGAAGAAAGCTAGTAAATATTCAAGTTTAAACAACTCCTTCGACATTTCACTTTGGCTCTAGGTCCCAAGAAATGTGGTTTTGCATAAAGATAAGAATGATATATGTTGATTTGTATGCAGAGGGATGTAACACACTGATCCTCATAACTTTGCACAACAGATTCTAAATTTCATTCAAAAAACCTGCTCTTGCCTCACCTGCTTAGGCAAGCCTTAGTTACACAATCTGCTGTCAGTTTGTACTGCCAGAGCACTGCCAAATACTCCATTGCGGGCCACAACTGAATCCTACTACAGAGCTGGATTAATGAGGCAGAATCCAACTGACTGGAGACCGTGTCTTCAGTATGAATCTCTTCTGAATGACCAAGCTTAACTCCTTCTGCTTTCAGGTGTGAACACTGTAAATTCACGAACGTCCTTAATTCACCTGTACAATGGGGGATAAAAAGCACATGAATGCACATAAACATTTATTTATCAATTAACAGTCCAAGCAGCAAATCTGAAAGGAAGTGCTCATTCACACAGATACAAATGAGAAAGAGAAATATTTCTGGATGAAATAAACATACGCTAGATGTTCTGACACTGTGCTTCTGACTGTATTTGATTGTCACATATATGGCAAATTATTTACCTGGATTAACATCTTCTAAATGATTAGCTCTGAGAACCAGACCCGTGGCCTGCAGCAGTGCTTTCTTTATTTCCCATCCAGTGGCAGCAGTTTTCAGACAACAGATTTCGTCCTGCCATCTGCTTTCTCCAAAGGTAGGTCTCATCTCCAGGATGTTGAGTGCTTTGCTGAGTTCTTTCAACTGAGCAACAGACTCCATCACCAGTTTATCCTGCAAACGTAAAAAAACCCAAGAAAAGATATTTAAACAATCATTAGTTTTTGTTTCAAAGGTTATAATGACATAATGAACATAATCAGTGGTCCACTAACATCGTGCTCATGCTTTCTAAATTAAGAGTACTTGCACATGCAAAAGGTGTGCAACTTTATGCAAAACTTAACACCAATTCTTAATGCTTCATCTCCCTTATGTGTTCAATCCAACATTAAGAAGATGGATATGTTGAGATAAGTGACCAATCGATTAGTATTTAAGATTCAGTTTGTGTAAACTGGAAAAGGTAAAATAATTTTCACAACATTTTAATACTTTCATTTAACACGTTCATCTCTCACTGATAGTGAGGCATGTACCATGTGTTAACAATTGTATGACAGTGGGTTTACAAAGTCATGCCTGGAACCATCTACGCTGCATTGACATTAACTAGTTTACACAGTTAAGTCTCTCTACACCCTGCTTTGAAAATGTACCGTGGTGCTTTTCATATTAGCTCAATGCAATAATGCATTAGCTGCTTATGGAAGTTTGGAAGGATGGACTCTCCTTCCTCAAGCAACTGAATACTAGTCAATGGAATGCAGAATATGCCTCGTAATCTAACAATTGAAGAGGTAGCATCACCTGTTGGATGGTTAAGTGCTGCCATCTCTCTCTAAAGAGGCAGGGTGGGGAACATTTGAGAAGGCTGTAGGCAATTTTAAATGGCAGTTCTCTGAATCAGGGTTTCTTAAATTGGGTTGCCAGAATGTGTCAAAGGGTCTCGTAGGATGCTCAGTGAGGGGGAAGGAGGGCAGGGGTTAGATCCTGTCCCTGGTGGATGGATTGCAGAGCCCATCCCATGCTCACCCCGCAGGGGCAGTTCCTGCAGCTCCAGTCCCCTGGGGCTGGGTGGACTCAGCTTTCCGTTCCAGGCACTGTAACCTGGTGCATGGGATCCCAGTGCTGCTCAGGATTGGCCCAGTTGCCCCTTCATCATTATGACAAGGGGCTGGCCAGCCCAATTTTGGGCAGTGGTGCTGCAACCCTATGCGCCAAGATGCAATGTCACTTTCACAAATTTGGCCCAGCCCCCTGTCACAAGGGCTAGGCCAATCTGAGCAGTACTGTGATCCTGGAAGTCACAACAGAGCCAAGCCTAGCCAGCCCCAGGGACAGATGCAGCAGGAGCCACCAATCTGGTACACCGAGAGTATTTATTTAATACTTATTTACTTCTTATTACATTACTGTGTATATTATATATTGTGATTAAGAAATATTTGGTAATCCACATGTTTTTTGTACTAAAGATATTTATAGGGTTGCAACAGCCCATCAAGGTTTACAAGGCCTGAACCCAAAAACATTGAAAGCCACTGCAAGTATCCTGATCATTGAGTACTATCAGTGTGAATAGTTTGGGTATATGAGCCATTTAGCTTCAAGGGAAGTGAGGGTGAGGCAGAAATTAGATTGGATGAAGGCAGCCAAGTAGGAACCTGGAGTAAATTTTTTAAAAGTACCCGACTTTCAAATCCCGCTTTCAAATATGATGTTGGCCCCAAGGCCCAAATTTTTAGAAGTACTTAGGCATTGCTGTGCACAATGTTGTAATGTGTAACTTATTTGGGATCCTAAGTCTCATTTTCAAAAGGGATTTAGGTGCCTAAATCAGTTACACATGGCACAGAGGAGCACAGCAGTGCTTAACTACCTTTAAAAATCTGGGCCCAAGGGCCAGATTGTAAACCTAAAGATATAGACAGGTGCCTACCGGAATTGAAATCAATGGGAGTTAGGCACATTAGGTACTTCTGAAAATCCCACCAAGCACCTATTTGAATCTTTAGGTGCCTTTGTGCCTAAATACCTTCTTGCCTTTAGAAAGCTAAGACCTACTGACTTTCAGTAAAGTTAGGCTCCCAAGTGCCTACGTCACTTCTGAAAAGGGGATTTAACTTTACTTTTTAAGTTAATTCTTTCAGAAGTTTATCCTTTTATAGAAGACCTGGAGGTAAAATTCTCAACTAGGCTGAACACTGAAATCTACCAACACTGGTTTGGTTTGCAAAGGCATGGTGCGGTTCACACAGGGGGTGTACCTCCCTTGTTCTGCCTGGTCTGAAGGTGCCACAAGTACTCCTTTTCTTTTCGCAAATACAGACTAACATGGCTGTTACTCTGAAACAAATATCCAGGACTACTTTACAGCAGAAATATCTCCATACTCATGCAACACCCTAACCTATTCGTTAAAGAACTACTACTCTGGACAATCCATCAACAATGTTATTACTAATTTAGACAGCTGATACATTTCAGAAAGAAACTCATATTAAAAAAAATGTTAAAATTAGCATTAGTCATTCTTATGAATCCAGGGAGATAGGAGTGTCCATTTGCTGGCTTGGGAAATGAGTATAATAGTACAAGAACCCTACAGAGATTTGCTGCGAGCATTAAGGAATGTTTGTAATGTACTTAGATATACTTGGAAGCAAGGTGCTATAGTTGTCCAAAACATTCCATCACAAATGGAATAATGTACCTTGAAAGGAAGAGGTCTCCCAAGAGACTTCTGCAGCTTCTTTACACCAATAGAAATACCAGCAGGACTGGCCAAACAGCTATGAATCTGCTGTGAAACAGACTGAATTTCCTTGGAAACCCTTCAAGTAGAAAGGAAAAAAGTTTTCAAAAAAGTTCAAGCGGGTAAAGGCAAAAGGACATGCAACAAGGAGAACAAGAGACTTATTTTCTTCTCCTATACTCCACTAAAAAATGGGTGCTGGACAAAATTACATACAGGCACATCTTCACTGAGGATGGGGCCAATGCTAAGAAACGTCAGAAGTTCCAAAACAAACGCATTCAACTAATACACTTGTATTTGCAGTGAGAGTGGAACATAACAAACATCAATACTTGTGCTTACAGAGTAAATGAAGCTCATCAGTTTTAGCTGGTGTATTTTAAAAAGAATGCTAACGTAACTGTTTAATATGGCCACATATGTAGCAAAGGGGCCGGGGGTGGGAAGCAACCCTTTCAATTAGTTGCATTATGCGTGAGCTAAACAACCTACTTGTGCTGCTCGTGTCCAGCCAGCATCTGAGGAATTCTGTTCATTAAATGCTTCACAACCCAGTGCCAGTGAAGCGATAGGAGTGCCAAGCCTGGAGAATCCACCGTCAGTGTGTCAGATGCTGCCCAAAACCGGTCACGCCACAGCAAGCAGTAGAAGATCTATAGGCAAGTCAGGAAAGTTATAGCCTTCCCATCGCTGAAGCCTGGCATATTACAGTACATCTTGCATTGTAGTTGAGGCACTGATGTTCCTAACTCTGCTACTCTCATAATTAGACAATATTATGTTTTAAATCAAGAGATCTATCCTCAACTGGTTTACCTATGTGTTCTAAAAATATCAGTAACTGTAGAATCCATTGTTAACTGATCCCCACCAGTGTAGGAAACAGAGCACAAAGCAAGATGGACCTCCTTCAAGGATTTTACAATCTAAATTAGATACGGACAATTCAATTCAGACAACACACCAGATGAAGAAGATATAGCGTTAAAGCAACATAATTAGTGCTGGGGATTGCCTTTAAAAGGCTTTGTTGCAAGAGGCTTTAAAACAGACTCTAGATGGAGGGGGAAACTGTTTGGTACGTCATGGGGGAAGGAATTCCAAGCATACAAAGTGGCCCGGAAAAAGGAGAGAGGGCAAGAGAGAATGAAAGACACAAAGGTTATGTTAAAAGGGAGTTTGGGGGTGTCAGGTAGGTAGAAATGAGAGCAGAGATGTAAGAAGAAATAGATTTGTTCAGGTATGAGAGGAGGATGAGAAACCTGAACTTGATGTAGGAAGTGAGAAGAAGCCAGTGAAGGGATTTGAAGAGTGGCATGATCGATGTGGTGGGAGATTTTAACAAAAGCATTTTGAACTGTTTGAGGTGATAGGAAGAGATGATATAAAAGGAAGTAATGAAAGTATGTTGAAAACCTACATGTTATCTTAGAACAGTGGTGTTTAACCTGTGGCCTTCAGATCCCTAGGAGTCCACAGACTATGCTTACGAATTCCAAAGTCGTCCGCACCACCATTTGAAACTTTTTAGGGGTCCACAAATGAAAAAAGGTTGAAAACCACTGTCTTAGAATAAAGAGTGGTAGAAAATGGACACAACAGTTTACTATAAATCTGCAGATCAGCTTAACCCCTTATACCTGACACTATACAAACAATCACATTCCACATTCTAACCAAAACCCTGCCATTTATTTCAGTGTCCATGGGACTAAAAATAGAGAAGCTCCTCCAGAATTCTGGATCCTAAATAACTGTCGCAAGAGCAATTTAAAAACTCTACTCACCTCATGCACATTGTCATCTGTTAAGGTCACTTGAGAAGACTTCACCCAGTGCAACATAAAGGCATCCCAAAGTTCAAAGAAAGCAGCAAGATTGGCCACAATAGCATGTGGAAGAGAGTTATAACTCCCTGGATCTTGATTTAAAGAACAGAACAAAAAAAAGGGGGTAAAAGTTACAATATTCCAACACCACAAAGTCACATAGAAGAGTTAATCTCTGGCCACCATATCTCACGGTTACAGTGGTCATCGCTTAAAAACTTTACAGTTTTTCCTTGCGTAACTACATATTTCCTTGGTATCTACAGCATTCCCTATTACTTCTAAGTAGGAAGGATAGGGAATACTGCAAATATGGAGGCAACACTGGTCAGTCAACTAAAGGCAACTGTGAAGTGAAAGTCATGTTGTTACCGACTTTCTTCTGAGGCGGAATTCAAACTGTAAATGCATAAAATTGCAGGACTGAAACTAAGTTTTTCCTGATATAAAAAACCACTAGCCACAGACCTCCTCTCTTTCCCTTTATTACATGCAATTTAATTTCTTCTCTGCTTGGGGAGTTAAATACAGCCAGTGAGATCAAGTTCCACCAGCGGTGTAACGGTTTGTGTGTATGTTACACTGGGATAGCATTAGAAAGGGGAATTCTTCATATATAATCAACGATACCATGGCAAGAAATAAATTGTCAATTGGGGAAGTGACAGCCTCACAGATCAAAAAGGTAAGACCTAGCAGATTTGAGCTACATAGACCCTCCTCTCTTTTCATTTGTCATTCTACTTCTCATCTGGCTATCAATTCAACTTATTGCAGTCTCTCAGTGATCCAGAAGGACAATGGTCTTTAGACCACAGAACAAATGTAAGCTTTGATATTTAGTCAGTTTTTGCCCATGCATTCTCTGGAAAAGGACAAAAATTACATTAAACCTGCTCAATGCAGTTGGCTCAGCAAACATACAGAATACATGATTAAAATATCTAGTAGGCAGAGTAAATGCCAATCTCTACCATTCCGATTTTACAAAATGATGCTGTATTTAATAAAATAATTTTAATATCAACTTAGAACTCTGTTTAAAATAAAACCACAATACTAGTGCCAAAAAGTTGCTATATGAGACACTAATTGGTGTTTGTCATCAAGTCTTTCCACTTAAACTATAAACAAACATTGCTCCAGTTGCACACCAAAAGGAAGTGAAAAGTCTGAAGCTTTACTCCTCTCCAATTTCCACTAAACACCTTTTTTATAGTCGTTACCAATGAAGGCATGCAATGTCACTCTCTCTCTACACACATACATATTTATTTAGGAGAGAGAAATTATCCACACATACTCTACTGGAGGGGCGTACCTACTCTACTAGAGTAATATTTTATATTGCTATAGCTCTGGTCTGCATGTGTTTCATAAACATATAAAACGTTCACACATATGATGGGCAGTATAAAATCATGCTTGGGGTAACTGAGCTTTTATAACAGAATCCTATGCAATATAACTATTCTTTTCTTGTTCATTAAACATATTATGCAGTAAAAGAAACAATGAGATAATCAGTCCTACCTTTATGGAACTCTAGAGACATTCTTAAGGCACTAGTTCTCAACTTTTTGCTAGTAATCAAGTTCTTCTCAGTATAGCTCCTTTTTTCCCGGTCAAGAAATAATATTGCCCTGAATTAAAAACAACATAAGGGTGTTAGGAGAAGTCAGACATGACCATCTGAAAAGCCTCTATACTATATCAGGGAGGGTAGAGCATATTAGGAGATTTGATATCTCAGAACTAACTATTTGAAGCGAGAATCAAAGGTCTGAACAGTGACATGTCAGATAGCTTAAATTTGGCCTGTAAAGGATGTTAAATTAAATCTTCAATTTTTAAAACTTTTCCTGGAACACACAAAATGATTTCTCTGTCTATTAACAGCTTAGACTGGACACCTCAAAAGGAAAGGTACTCGGCAATTATGCCGCAGAATCCATGCAACTACAGGTGATTATGTGGGAAGTTAGCATTTGCCAGGTGGCAAGAACCACCTTTTTACTCTGAACTCAGAGTTTTACTTTATAACTTGCCCATTCCCCCCCTTTTTATTTAAGCGAAGAGCAATAGTGGGAAAGGCAGTCTAGTTCCTTCCCTCCGTACAAAAAGGTGTTCTGAGTCTGAAGTCAGTAGCATCACAGCACCACTCCCATGCTTTCTGCTTCTTCCCCTGGTTCTGTTTTTTTGGGGAAGTATTCTAGCACAATATCTGCTAAACTACCATGTGCTCTTTCCCTATGCCATCAGCAGAGTGACAGGCTCCAGCCTGTCTATAACCCAAAAGCAGGGGCTGAAGATTTAGATTTTCATATGTTATAGCCAAACAAACCAAGACTAGGGTTTTAGACCTTATCTGTCAAACTTTAAGCAAAATGTTCAGCAGGAACATTGGCAATAATCACAACAGCATTGGCTAGAATCGCAATGTAAACTTCACAAGCCACCAGGCTTCCACTCTGCATTTGTCTTAACCCACCGGTTTGCTACAGACATCAGAAGGACAAAAAGCTGATCTGTGTGTTCCACTTCTGTATCAAAGTTCACTGAATTTCTAATGATATTCAAAAACTGCATATTCCATCTTGGATCCAGTGGCATCACGTGTTCATCTGGTAAGGCAAGTAGTTACAGAGAAAGACAGTGTTTTGCCAAATAAAAATGGTATTGCTTTTCTTTCTCCAACCCTCCAAGAAATGGTATGGGATTTCCATAAATGTAATGAGAGAGATCACTAGCAGAACTGGGGTATCATCGAGTGCAAGGGTCAATTTCAGCATGCAAAGAAGACTCATGAGGTCAGCTATTCTTTCAACTATTTCTTTATTTTGGGGATGGGACAATGCTCCAGTGCAGGCATGTGAGAGGAAGAGAGGTAGAGCAGGAAAGCTCCTCCCCACAGAGCACCCAAGTAGAAGGCAGCAGTAATTTGACTGTAGGCCCTGGAAGCACAGTGATAAGTGTGAGGTGGTCACTGGTTAAGGCACCAGGAAGGCACTTCAGATACAGGTTCAGGTCCCTACTTCACCACAGACTTCCTGTGTGACCTTGGGCAAGTCACTTAGTGTCTGTGCCCCAGTCCCCATCTACAAACTAGGGATAACAGCCATTTTCAATGCTCCAGAAAGTTTCTGCCATCCCAACAGGCATGCCTTACTAGAGCATACTACTTCTAAGAAGGTGCACTTCTCGGCCTCACCCTGCACACCTCTAGATTAAAGCCATTTCCTTATCATTCTTTTGAAATCTATTCATTCCTTTGTCCCTGAATTCCTGTAAATGCCAAATGTTAACCCAAGATGCAAGGTGGGTGGGGGAATATCTTTTATTGGACCAACTTCTGTTGGTGACAGATAAAAGCTTTCGAACCACACAGAGCTCTTCTTCAGGTCTGGGACAGGTACTCTGAGCGTCACAGCTAAACACAAGGTGGAGCAGATTGTTTAGCATAGGTAGGTAGCACATATTCTAGAGGACCATTCAAGGTGGAGTGGCCTGTTACCCTAACATACTACCCATATTTTTCAACATTACCTACTTCCAACCAAGAAAATAGTACAAGAGTAGCACTCTCCATGGTGCCACACATGTGCTGTATAACCACTTCCAATATATTTCAGAGGGAACCACACGCCAATTTAAGGTTAATTCCAGTGAACTTCGCAATATTTTGCATATCACCAATCCACCCAACTTGCAAGTTCCACTTTCAGAGTCATAATGCATAACTATTTTTGTTAAGCGGATTTTCCCAGAGAAGCTGTGACACATTCAGAACTCAATCTGCCTACAGTCTTCACTCCTTAAAAGAAAAACAGGATGCACAAATGACTAGAAAGGAGGGGGGCGGGGGAAATGTAAAGGTACCTGTTATGTTTGGCTGTAGCAACTTGATCACACTACTGATTCCAGCAGAGAGGGGACTGGAGTAGAAACTGTTCAGCGATGCGGCACCAGCTTCTAGTTGAGTGCGCACTGAATCTGTAGGTGAGAATAATAGTTAGGAGTGTTTAGCTTTGAAGGTACAAAGCATATTTAGTCAACAAAAATACTCAAGATGTGCCAGCCAAAATCTCATCTGCCCACTTCATGGTTGCCCTTTCTACACTAACTACAGACAGCAGACCAGTCTTTCAGCAGGCCCGTAACAGCATGCTCTGCAGCAATCTGATCTCAGTATTACATAGGCTTCAGAAGGCATTTTGGGATTGACTGTCAAACAGATAAAGCAGTAAACAGGGTACATGACAGTCACGACACAAGAAATCAACACATGGGAATTTCCATGTACTTCTATGATTTTTAGGGTCTGGTTTTCAAAAGTCAATGCAAGTTACGTATCTAACTCCCATGGATTTATTTATTATCTATCACTGATTTTTTCTGCAGAATCTAACTTTCAGTCAAATAATTTTCTAGCCATTTGCAATATTTTCTGGTTACAATTTCAGATAATTAATACACACATGGCTGTTGGGAGAAAAACAATAGCATCGAGAGCGTGAATCTCAACCACTGCAATGTGATATAACGAATACTGGGATTTTCAAAGGAGCTTAAGGGAGTTAGATTCCCAAATCCTACTGGGCATTTAATTCCCTTCCACTGGGATTTTCAAAGGAGCCTAAGTCTTTAATTATGATGATCATTTAAATGCCAGCATTGTGAACTATTACACCAGTGATAGAATTTGCAAGCATGCACAGTTATGTGGCTTTCCCCTGTGGTTGTACGTTCCATTCCTGTGAAAGGATGTCCCAAACAAATAGAGCTGCAAGGTATAAATATCCAAATACTCTACAATAGTTTGTTTTAATCTAGCAGGGGTTGGCCGCATAGTAGCATTTTCAGTCTCGGGTGGCTTCTGCAGGCAAGTGACACAGCTTGTCTGTTGCTAGAAACACTCTAAATTATCTGTTTCAATTAAGCAAATGTAATAAATTAATTTACAAAAAGCATTTCCAATCCTACGATAATTAAACTGGTCTATCAAATCTTTAATGCTTTTTAGCCTGCAATCTAACACTCATCATTCTGAGTGGTTAGACATCACACAATCTCAGGAAAATCCCAGTTTCGCAGAGTTTCTCTGGCTGTCCAGCTAATTTATTTAAGACTAGGCAATCTGTAAACATAATTGCATAATTTTTACAGTTTTTACTGCTGCTGTGAAGGAAAAACAATGGAGAGAACTAAATCAGTCTGTGGTAACTATAATAATTAAGAATAATACCTACCAAGCACTTGTGGTAGATTCTTGGTTAAGTGATTAAGCCATCTAACTCTCAACATCCAATCCTGATTGGATGCCTTTTCTATGAACAATTCAACAGAAGTAGATAGGACTTCAATTTCATCTGTCCAATAGGCATCCATCTGAACAGCACTGAATCGGAGACTCTCTGCATTAGTGGATTGCATAACTTTCTGCAAATCTTGCAGAGTAAGTGGCAGTGTTCTGAAATGAATGAAAATAATTAGGGTTAAATACGTGAAGACTAGGAAAAAACCACCCTAATTCCAAAATGAGTCAATTCTCAAAGTGAAATTACTGATAATTACTATGTAAAGTATCACCAAATAACCTCCACAATTTATGCGAACAGTCTTTTTGCCCCAGGTAGATAACTATTTGAAAATACCCCTATTTTCCAAATTCACTTAGCTTTTGTTTTCAGTAGATTTTTAAATCCACTTTACCATTTTTAACTGAGTTTAAGATGTCTGCTACCAGCAACTCAGTATTACGGCTACTTCATACACACAAATGACAAAGCATGGAGCTTTACAGGACAAATTACAACTGAGTTCCTGCACCAAAGAGTCCACAGCATGAGAATACAGGTACGGATGAGGGGAGAAGAGGGAAGGAAGAGAGGGCACAGGAGAAAAACAATGTTCCTTTCTTATTTTCAGATAAATATTTAACTTCAGTATGAACTTCTACGCCTTGCTCTGCCACTGACTTGTCACATGACATTGTGCATCAGTGCACTTAAAGATTTGCACAGGAAGACACCAGTCTGCCACCAGGAGTTTACAATATAAGTGAACACTAACTGAGGTTTTGCTTCAACGTTGTGAAAGTTTGAAAAATTGGGCATGAAACTGACAAGAGGAGCTCTTTCTTCTGACCACCACATGCAGGACTCAGATCTGGCAGCTCTATTTGGATAAGGAGCTCAAAGTTTGGCTATTCATCTGAAGCTACTGGACCAAAATCTCGTAAGGAAATGTTCTCAAATATCAAGTAATCCTCTTTCTGCCAGTTCAAAAAGGAGCATAAGAACAGGTCCTTTTGTGGTTATTTCTGTTTCTGGATGAAACCACGGAGTACAGAGCAGTGCTAGTATATTCTGAAGTATTAGCCACACGATTTTAAACTTCAAAGGGTTTGGATCCAAAAAGTTTTGGGCCAGTTCTTGATTGGACTTATTTGTGTATCTCCAACGTTAACATTTACTCTACGCTTTAGACCTGGAACGGCCTCCTCCATTCTGACACAGGAAGTTTCTACTCTTATTCAAACCTTTTCTGATGGCTCTCTTTTCCAATATGCCCAGCAACTAACACTTCAGAGTAAGAATGTGGGCACCCACCTTCTTCATAGTGTCAGGGTATTCAATATATTTGTTAGACTACTTAAACTGTAAGGTAGATTACTCAGTAAGGGCAGAAAGAACTGTGTACGCTATTGGACCTTAATTCAATTAATTTGTAAGAAAACTGGGGCAGGGCTGGGGAAGAGAATAAAAAGATACTTAAAATCTAAGATGCCTTGCCTTGCCCATTTCTATATAATTCTGAATACCTTAATCCAGGTTAATGTAGACTGAGAATGTTTATTCATTTGAAAATCAAAACAAAACAGATATTGAGGGTTCAGAGTAAACGTAAAAAGTTAGCCACACATCCCTGATTGAATAGCATCGTGGTGACACCATTTACTGATAGTGGATACAGTAACAGAGTGTTAAACCTGTATTATTTGTTGCTCATTCTTTAACCAAAAAAAAGTGTCTCTTGCCCACCTGCTGTTTTTCAGGCTCAGTCTGTTCAGACAATATGCTAGGACCTGTCCGTCACTCTGGACTGTAGAAAGAAGTGAGTCTTCAGCTAAAAACAGACCCGTAGGTAGAGAGTCTGGCCACAATCCCATTGCTAGCAGGGAGTCACCCCAAGTTGCATGGGAAGTCAGAGCTGAAACATGCTTCATTACCAACTCCAGCACAAGCTAAAACAGAACAGCATAGAGCAATTCAGCATTATGTATTCAAACATGCATTCAGATACTACTACTCAGGCAGGGTTTTAATTAAGAATATACATAATCTTACTTTATTACAGATTTCATATTAAAAGATCTCAAAGCACTTCAACCACAACTAAAACACATGATACTCAGCTGCTTGTAACAGCACATAATAGTGAACAGTAAGATAGGAAGCCAATACCACCATATTCAGGTGGAACTTCAGGCTGACAGAACAATTTCTCCAGGCTGTAAATCGGCTAGAGCTACCGCCTCTAACTATTGCTTGAGGAGACATGGAATGTAAATAATAAATTAACAGATCTCATCTTTAAGTCTCATCTTAAGAGACAATGGTTCACACTGCAGAAGTGGAGTAAGGAGGCTAGAAGCAGCTGGATTTGCCAGCTGGGGAATTACCTAGCACACGGGTTCAGATTAAATGCCCTATCCTACTGCATGCTCCCATGACCTCCATGACCAGTTTTAGGGGAATGCCTGGGGGCATGGAGAATGTGTCATGGAAGGCGAAGATGTAGCTGAAGTACACTGTACACTTCAGCCATTCTGTGGCACAGAAAGGCCTCTTGGGAAACCACTGCAGTATGGGTTAAGTCAGAGAATTCCCAGGGGTACTCCAGATTACACTGGGCCAAAGAAACCCCTAGAACCCACTGAACCCCGGAAGTGTGAAAGCAGTTTAAAACTACCTTTTCTCTGCTCTCCATCAGGCTGCGACTCTTGACAAGTGCAGCTCAAAACTGGGGCCTGAAACTCCCAAGAGCACAATGCTCTCCAACAGCATGCTAGGGCCTTTCACAGGACAGAGTGCTGCTTTCAGCATCACCAACCCTCCTTCTGGCAGCAGTCTTTTCTAGGAATTTCGATATTGTTGTTCATTTGTGAAAAAACACAACACAGTTTTAAGGAGAATGAAACATTTACCTTTTGGTTCATCTGGGACTGCTGTGAGCGGACGTACACTTCCCAGCAAGCTCTGTAAAAACTCTTCACTAAACCAAGGCCTCGATGCAACTGTTGTACAATTAGTGTAGTAGCATGAATCAAAGATGACAATGACAACACAGAACCTGAAAAAGCAATGAATATTAATATCAGCCAACCATTTCTGTAGAACATTCCAGATACTTTAATTTGCCAACACCCTCCCTTCTGACCATACTCACCTGCTGGGGGCACACACTATCACTCTATAGTGCCTTGAAGCAGAGCACCCAACATTAATGAAATATGCCTTGCATTACCCCCAGGCAAGGTAGCAAATATCCCCATTTTACAAGCAGAGAAAATTAGACCAACAGAAGTTAAATGGAGCATCACTAACTCAAAAATCACTTTTTGCCTGTAAATGATTATATCTGTTACAAGACAGACCTAAAATTACATTATCTGAAACAGTAGAGAAATGTCTATTTTTTCCTAGCTATTCAGTGCACAGCCAGTCTCTCTGCCTCGGCTATATGGTCACACTCAAGTTTCCCATGGGTCTATCATGCAGCCACATGGGAAAAAGACTTTTAAAAATGTGATTATAAAACTACAAAAGCACACCTGCTTCAAATCCCAGGCCTATCTAAACCTTACCTTTTTTAAAAAATTGTCTAAATTTTAAGATGATTGTGTCATTTTAAGTGACTTGGCCAAGGTCAAACATCAAGTGGCAGATTTGGGAATAGAAACCAAATTTCCAGATTCCCAGTTCTTCTCTTTCAGATGATCTCTTTCCACAGAGCCACCCACTGAGAGAAATTTTTCCATGCTAACTGAATTAATCCCAGCCTAGACAGAATGTAAATACAACTCATTCTTTATTAAATTATACTTATAGTTCTTATAAAAGACTGCACTGACAAAGGAGACAGATGTGTTGCAGACATGTCATACTGATCATGCAGAAGGAAATTTAAAGTAGTACTAAGGACCACAACACCACTTTAGCCTTTACCATGGGGCTTGAGTGATACAAGGGCCTTGTGCAAGTCTTTTCTCCTGTGCTGATTTTCAACCAGAATAAGTTTATTGTCATTCACAACCCACCTTCCCCCCCGGCTGCCCCTCTCTGCATTCTGCGGACTCTTGCACAATTCATAGCAATGTAAAGAGAAATCATAAGTGTGTGGTGGGATCTCTTGAGCTTTATAATTCACACCTAGTCCTTGAAGAGCAGAAATGAAAGAAAAAACCTAATTATACTAAAAGCATCTGCCTCTCTACTTTAACTGGACATAACGCACATTGGAGGGACCAGAATATTCCAGTCTTAACATTCAGTGCCAAGCCTAGGGCCACACAAGATATATAATGCCCAGGCAGGGAGTATTTACTGAACTGTTAAGGCGGCTTGTCTCACCTGCTATAGTTTCTTTAGTTTCTGAATGTACAGCCATGAGTGCATTGCATACACTGTCTCCTTGTAAGCCCAGTCCATGCAGCAACACCTTCATGTCCAGATTGTCCAATAAACTCCCATCACTTTCCCCAGGAATGTAAATCTCAATCCCACGGTTCCTCATGGCTCGGGATATTTCCCCATGAAAAGGATCCATTGAAAGGAAAAGCCTATTAAATATGCAGAACAGATTAATAAAATAATTAAGATTCACTTTAGAACCACTAAGTTTGCTCTGCAGAGAATGCCACAGCAAATAAAATAATCAATTAAATAATGCTAATAAAGTGTTAAATACTGAGGAAAGAGAGGTTACCTCTCTTCCATAACCAGAGTTCTCAGAGATGTGTGATCCCTATCTGTGTTCCACAGTGGCTATGCATGCACTTCACATGCCTGAAACTGGAAGATTCTTTCTAGTAGCATATCTGTGCACTCTCTCTTTGTACTCTGAAGTTAAAGACTCATAGACTTTAAGGCCAGAAGGGACCATCATGATCATCTTGTCTGACCTCCTGCACATTGCAGGCCACAGAAACTCACCCACCCTCGTAGCATGCCTGTAATAGACACATAACCTTTGGCTGTTTTACTGAAGTCCTCAAATCATGATTTGAAGACTGAGGGTATAAGAGGCAGTGCAGACCACCCACCTCTCAAGTTTCTTCTCTACTACGATCCAAAGCATAGGGGAAGGAGAGCTGGTAACAGAAAACAGACAGGGATGTCTCATCTCGAGAAACTCTGGTTATGGAAGGTAGGTAACCTCTCTTTCTTCTTCAAGTGCTGGTCCCTAAGGGTATTTCATTTTGGATGACTGTCAAAACAGGACTCATGAAGGAGGAGGGTAAAGGATGCATCAGTTGAGGAGGCATGCACCAGGGAATAGTGTCTTGTGAAGGTATGGAATGGAACTCCATGTGGCTGCTTGGCATATGTAAACAAGAGGTACTCCCCGAAGTGAAGCTGACAAAGTGGGACCACACATGGTGTAGTGGAGGAATCTCAGACAACAACAGAGAAAGACACAATCCAAAATCCACTTAGTCTTTACGATGAGACAGCTTTCCCTCTCATGCATTCTGCAAAGGCAACCAAGAGTCTGAGTGAATTCCTAAAGGGTTTTTTTTTTTTGCTTTGTAGATGGAATGGAGTCTCTGTTCCTCCTTGGTAGTGTGAGGCTCAGGAAAATATACATAAAGTTATGAACTGATTTACTTGCAAATTGGAGACTACTTTGAGGACAAATTTAGGGTGGAATTATGAGGAAACCTTATCTTTATGGAATATGGTGTAAGGTGGGTCATCCATTAGGGTTCCCATTTCTCCCACCCTTTTGTCCAAAGTGAAGGCCACAAGGAAAGCAACTTTCACAGCTAAATGGGATAGTGAGCATAGTGCTAGCAGTTCAAAAGGTGGCTTACTTAGTTACTGTTGAAAGGACCAAAGTTCAGATCCCAAGTAGGAGCAGGTTTAATTACTGGAGGAAAGGTTCTGAGTAAACCCTTCAGAAACTGCAGTTGCTGGATTCATGAAGATGGAATAGTTGTCAGTCAGAGGGTAGAAGGTGCTGACTGTTGCTAAGTGAAACCAAAGCGAGCTAGGGGAAAGAACAATCCAAGAGGGTAGGGATGCCTGTTTCCTGCGGGGACCATAGTGACATCCAGCCCAAATAGAATATCATTTCCACTTAGCTAATTAACATTTCCGGGTAGATTCTTTTCTGCTGTTGCTACGGATAACTAAGAGCTGCCAAACATTGCTGCTCTAGGTTCAATGCCCATCCAAATATTACACTGCCAGGCTAAGTGTCTTCAGATATCTGATCCTGCCTGCGTTCTGCGTCAGGAGGTCTGGGAAGGATAAAGTACTGATCAATGGACAGGATTACAGTCAAAGGAGAACAGGGAACCAAAACAGCAGCAACCATTTGGGAGCAATGAGGATGATCACCACTTTATCCTGCTGGATCTTTCTGAGAACTCGAATTAGGAGGGTTGGGGGAGAAGGTGTACATCAGATTTCCCAACAATGGAATCAGAAGGGCATCTCCTCTGGAGTTTGGACCCTGTGCTCCATTGGAGCAGTTCATCACGCACTTCTTGTTGTCCTGCAACAGGTCCAAAGTCGGAGATCCCCACTGATGGAACATCTCCCTCACATATTGTGAGCCTCCCATTCACGATCCATCAAGAAGTGATGGCTGAAGCTGCCTACCGAAGTGTTGTGGATTCCAGGGTGGTGTACTGCTGACAGTGTAATTTGATGATGGATGCACTGATCCCACAGGTGAACTGACTCTATACAAAGAGGTGTAGATCTTGCTCCTCTTCCTCTCCCCCCCACCCTCTTGTTGATACACAACTCTACCCCGATATAAGGCGATCCGATATAACCCGAATTTGTATATAACAACGAGGTAAAGCATTTCCTCCCCCTGTACCTCCCAGGCTTGCACAAGCCTGGGAGGGAGGGGGGAGAAGCGGAGCGGCGGCACGCTCAGGCGAGGAGGCGGAGTGGAGGTGAGATCGGGCGGGGCGGGGGGCGCACGGGGAGGGCCGCAGCAAGTAACTGGGGAGGTGGGGCGCAGAGGAACCGCTCCCCGCCCCAGCTCACCTCTACTCCGCCTCCTCCCCCAAGCGTGCCGCTGCTCCGCTTCTCCCCGCTCCCTCCCTCCCAGGTTTGCCGCGCCAAACAGCTGATTCGTGGCAAGCCTCGAAGGGAAAGAGGGAAGGGGGGGAGAAGCGGCGCGGCGGCATGCTCAGGGGAAGAGGCAGAGATGAGCTGGGGTGGGGAGCTGCCAGTGGGTGCTCTGCACCCACCAATTTTTCTCCATGGGTGCTCCAGTCCCGGAGCACCCACGCAGTTGGCACCTATGGCGGCAGCATGTCTGGCTCCGACACGCTGCTCTGAGCATCGTGTTAAGGGGGCCGGGCCAGGGGGTTGGATAAGGGGCAGAGGGTCTCGGGGGGCGGTCAGGGAACAGGGAGCAGGGGGGGTTGGATGGGTCAGGGGTTCTGAGGGGTCCGTCGGGGGCAGGAAGTAGGTGGGAATCGGAGAGGGGGCGGGGCCAGGCTGTTTGGGGAGGCACAGCCTTCCCTACCCAGCCCTCCATAGCAAGTTCGATATAACGCGGTTTCACATATAACGCAGTAAGATTTTTTGGCTCCCGAGGACCGCGTTATATCGGGGTAGAGGTGTATAATATATTGGTCATATTGTCCAACATCACTGGACATGTTGGGAGTGAATAAGTAGCAAGCATCTTTTGCAGGCCTCCGAGACTAATTTCTGTTCTAGTAGATTTATACACATTCTTGGCTCACAGGAGGGTCCATGTCCCCTCAGCTCTATGTTCATCTAGACATGCACTACAATTTAACAGAGACATGTCCGTGATTAACATCTTCTGGGGAGGCGGTGGAGTGAAAGGAACTCCCACACACACCTGTTCTTTGTCTTGCCACAAAGTTAGAGCATCCCACACACTGTTAGGGATTGTCCCTACTGTGCTTGCTTAGCACATAAACCATGCAAAGCCAGGCATGTAGGCACTGGAGTCAGAGTCTGGAAAACCAGGTAATTTCGGCATAAGACAGATGTGGTACGTCCAAACCAATGTTTGTGCACTCTTTCTGAGAAGGCGGATCAGAATGCTCGTGGATTGGAATCTGTCTCTGGAAAGGCTGGCTCTGAGTGAGTCCAGAGATGCTCCCATGAAATCTATAGCCTGTGATGGTGCTGAAGTGTAGTTGTAGCCATGTCAGTCCCAGATACTAGAGACACAAGAGGGGTGAGGTAATATCTTTTACTGGACCAGCTGCTGTTGGAGAGAGAGAGAGAAAAGCCTTTCAGCTCTGTGTGGCTTGAAATCTTCTCTCTCTCTCACCAATGGAAGCTGGTCCAAAAAAAGGTATTACCTCATCCTCCTTGGTGCCAAAGTGGACTTTTCTACATTTATACAGATTTCTAACACTGTTAGGAGCGTCAGCAAGGATGAAGTTGATGAGATTACCTCGTGACAAGATTTCCATGCCAGGAAGAAGGGAGAGCAGTGTGGTGAAGAGGAAAACCCCCAAAGGGGAAAAACAGACTCCCAAGACCCTAACTATACTAAAACTATCTAACAAGATGTGTTTTTGAACTATTTACACATAAAGTTGAAGGACGAGTTTTGAGGACACTGGAGTGTTCCATCTCACACCGTGCAGCAGTAAGAAGGAATTGGAGAAGTGCCCAGTCTGTACTGTCCCTTATAGCCTTGGTTCAGAACACGAGGAGACACAGTACTTAGGTGTGGACCAAAACGGACATTACTAACAAGAATCTTCCAATCCCACAGTGGACCAGCATGCACGGAACTTACTCAGGCAGATTCCCAGTGAACTCAATGTGAGTTCACCTTATGTAAGTTCACCTTAGCATTAGGACACAAATTTATGTTAACTTCCCTTTAAAGTTATTTGGATCAATTATATAAAGCACCCTCTGCCTCTGTTCTGCCTCTCTATTTGGACAGAAAGAGGTGTTAAACTCATTCAGCAAAAACCCAAAAACACAGGCAAATTCTTCTGTGGTCACCCCCTAACAAGACATTCTTGCTGCAGAAGGCTATTTAGATGTGAAGAGATTTTGGAGGACAGTAGAAAACCATCCAATTGTAACAATGCTGGAGTTGCTATGTGCCCTCAGAGCATTTAAATTGCCACTACCAGTGTAAGTTGTTTTTTCAGTCAAAACCCAACAAAAATATAAAGTAACTTCACAGAAGTAAAGAAATGGAGCACCTGAAATTCGGATGAGGGGCAACAGTAGGGGTGGTGCCATCTATCACACCTCTCTCACTCATGGTAAGGACGCCCCCAGGTTCGAGTAGAGCATTCAAGCGGTCCAGCACTGATGGACTACATTCAAAAGAAAGTTTACATGAGTTGCAAATTATCTTTCATCATCAATCCCAGTTAATCAAAACACTATAATCCAAAAATGAAGAGCTGAAGTGATAATCAAAGCAGTTGGAAAAGAACTTTTACTAACTAGATACTGTGCCATCAGACTAACTTTTTCAGCTTTAGAAAATTTTTATGAACGACTGAAGGGCCAAGTGAACAAGGGAGGTAGAAAGAGGTTTATTGACTGAAGAAATGAAATTACTGTATGCTCTTACTTGCAGAAGTTTACATTGTCCATTAAAAGCCAGTCCCCAGATTGCAACGCCTGAATCAACATTCCATCAACCCATTCAAAAGTGCCATGACTGTTACCATCCACAGACTGAACAAGCTGCAGCCTGAAATGTCGAAATTCTTCCATCAGTCTCGAAAACTCTGAAACAGAACACATCTTGTAATCACTACTTCTATTACTGGCCAAGACAGCCTTCATTTCCAGTGAAGTGACAAGCTAGTAGTTTACTGAGTAAACTAAATGAGCCACTGCTGGATTTCACATTTCCTCCACATTAGAGAACTATGTAATTTAGGCCCTTATGCAACTGGATCCATGTGCCCAAGATCTACATGGATACAGGGTCTTGGCAGGGTGGATACAGCTGCAAGATTTGGAACTTAGAGTCTACTACATCTAACACAGGGGGCGAGGTTAATAGATACTAATGGTGCATTTTTATTAAATGCTGAAAAGAGCAGTTGACAGGATTTAATTAGAAATGCATCACCCTCCTGAAATTGATGAAAATGTGTCCACTTTTTATTCTAGACATTAACTGCAAGAACAAACATCCCCAAGTTCCCCTCTTCAGAGGGGCAAGACAAGGATGCCAACTACCTCCATAACCATTTCCTTTAGCTTTGGAAATCCAGCCATTGGAATTAGAAAGACAGTGGTAAAAATTTGTGGAGAGGAAGACCATAAAATAAATCTTATATGCAACAATATTCTACTATTAAAATCAAGATGCAGATATCAATACAACTGCTATCGAACATCTCTCAATTTGGCCTTGTAATTGGTTATAAAGTTGAACTGGGAGGATTTACTATTGTCAATTTAATCCAACAGTTCCCTTTCCCTCCATTTGTTTGTTACATGCATATATTTTGCATGCTATGAACTCCCCACAGGCACAGGAGTCCACCCACACCAAACTCACTGAAGCTCTGGGGTTCTCGATTATAAGCTCTTTGAGGCATGAGCTGTCCCTCATTACATATTTGTAAAATATCCAGTACAACAAGACCCTGATTTTGGCTGCTGCGCAGTACCATAGTACATTTGTATAATAAAACAAATCTGAAGAAACCACTAATAAAGAACCTTTCTAACAGATGAACTGTGTGTTACATATGCAGAGTTCATAGTAGCTTCAGAGATAAGCAATGAAAAACCAGGAATCATTTTCAACATTTCATTAGATCTATAACTTGGCACAGAGTTGTCCGTACCTGGAATATTTAATTTTCAGTGCTTTGATTTCAAATAAGCTCTGTACATACCTGCTTTTGAATAAGAGTTTATTTTGTTGTTTAGTCGCTGGATAAGTGCAAGTATTCCCTCTAGTTTGTTCACCAGTTCACTTGTGACACTTCTACTCCCTTCACCCAGAGATTTGGGTTTAAAGTTAAGGATGAAACTGCTCCAAGCACGCAACACAACTTCAGCATCATCGGGACAGATTTCAGTCAGAAGGAGACTGTCCCTTATTAGTGTCCTCACAGCACTCTCCACTTTCTCTAGTAGGCACTGCCATGGCCGAATGACATCAACCTGCAACATTAAGCGGTTACTATATCCAGAAAGCCATAGTATATAGATACTATTCAGTGCTTTAACTCTAATGTCACAACTACTATATATAGTTGGATAAACTTTAGTTGGTGTTGGTCCTGCTTTGAGCAGGGGGTTGGACTAGATGACCTCCTGAGGTCCCTTCCAACCCTAATATTCTATGATTCTATGAAATTACCTCCCATCCCCAAAAATAATATTTACCTGTTCAAATCCACCTAAGAGTTCAGTTGTATCCATAGCACTGTTCATTGCCATAACCTTTAATCGATGACCTGTCAGGTGAGCCAGAAGTTCAACAAGGCTGGTCTTCCCAACAGCTGCAGGACCCACCAATATTACCATCCAGCCCATATGCACACATTTCATTATGGACTCAAGGGACTGCAGGGAATGATGTAAAAGAGACAGACGTCTGCAAGGGGGAGGAATATAGTTGCCACGAGCAAGAACTGAGTAGCCAATCTAAAAAGAATTAATAAACACACTTAAGTATGTTGATGGGGGGCGATGAAGGCAAGAGAAGGGAAAATGGAAGCTCAAGTTTACGGTGATAAAAAAAATCACCTCTTTTTAATTTATCTTACCTGAACATTATAAGGAGTGATGAGAAACTGTCTGGTTCCCCTATATGGATTAGAATTCTGGCCAAAAACATCCCTGAATATGGAAATGACCTAAAATAGCCAAAAGAAAGGTTAAAAAAAGATGAATCAGCCTAGATTTCTACAGTGTGGGGATTATGTTTTATTTCTGTAGAAATTTTCACTGTGAGCTACCCCAAAGCGCTTTACCAACTTATTCACGGTTTATTCAAAGGGATCATTTCATCCAGCAATGAAATGCTGCAACTGTTTTGCAGCACTCATCAGCAATTCCACAAGTCCTTCAGACTTAGCAAATCATGGCTTCTTATCACAGAACATGGAACACAATTTAATACTACCAGTACCTCTTTTCTTTAACTGAGTACAGGCAGAGAAGCCAGCCAGTAAAGCTTCTGAAATAGCATATAGAAAGAGACAATGCGGATCAAGGAAAGGGGAAAGAATGAAACATAAGGGAAAAATGACCAAGCAGCTATTTGGCACAAAAGTTTAGTCTTATGGTTTGATAAATTTTCAGTCTAGGTTGTTTGGTTATTTTTATTTAAACTGTAATGAGGAAAATGAAAGGAGTATTAGAGAGCAGGAGGAGTCTGAGTGGTATAAAGCTAACCCAAATAAATGAATTTTAGGGGGGACTTAAAGTAAGTAAGTGGGTTTGCTTGGCATACTGAACAAGGGAGACAGTTTCAAGCCTGGGGAGTGGCGTGAAAAAAGGCACTGTCAAATGGGAGAAGACATAGGGTTCAATAAAGCCAAAGAAGCTGGCAGAATATAATACAGAAGGGTGGTGGTAGATGGCGACAAAATGTAAGTAGGGTGACACTGTACAACACATTCACGTTACAGATAATGGCTTTGAAGGATGCAGAAACGAAACAAAGCCAGTGGAGGAAAAAACAACAACCTTGCAACATTAACTAAGTAGATTACACTACTCACCCTCCCTCCCACAGCTGTCGACCAATTGCTACTCAATTCCTAGATCCTTCCACATATCATTACTAATTTTCTTCCCAACTTCACAACCTTCGGTCCCCATCCACTCATGAAATTCAGGTCATTCCATAAGAACGTGTAAGGTATTTTTGCATAAATACTGATATTTAATAGATGACCTGAGAAATGTTTTATATTGTTTTGCCCTTGTAAAAGTATTTTGCTGCTGCCAGTAGCAGAGAAGTAAGGGTGGCAATGCCATACTATGCCACCCTTACTTCTGTGCTGTTGCTGGCAGCGGCACTGCTTTCAGAGCTGGGCATCCATATATGTGCTTGTATGGTGGGAGTGAGGGGCATAAACAATTACAGATACAAAGCGGGGGGACGGGGGGCGTGATCAACGTTTGAGAACCACTGTCTTACACGAATAGCTTTAGAAACAATAGGTATTTCAAAAGGAAATTAGGAAAAGGTACATGAAGGATGTCTGAAAATTTTCCTTTGTGTGCAACAGTAATTTCTACAGGAAAACTGTCAAATATCATTGCATTTACATAAAAAGAAAAGGAGGACTTGTGGCACCTTAGAAACTAACCAATTTATTTGAGCATAAGCTTTCGTGAGCTATAGCTCACGAAAGCTTATGCTCAAATAAATTGGTTAGTCGCTAAGGTGCCACAAGTACTCCTTTTCTTTTTGCGAATACAGACTAACACGGCTGTTACTCTGAAACCTGCATTTACATAGGCATTACTGGAAACATGTAACAATCAAGGAACAGAGAGCAAGGATGTACAGCTCACCTTCTCTTGGTCTTCTCTGGTTCTCATTCTTTCACCATAGACCAAAAATACATGTTGGCCTGGATCATAGCATCCTGGTGACTGATCAACAAGTATCAGCTGACACCAGCGGAAAAGATCACGCAGGTTAAATTCCCAGGGTCCTCCTTTCTGTCCCCACTTCTTGAGAGCATTAACCTCTTGATCAATCTGGAGAAAGCAGCAGTTCAAAATCTTTTTATTTCACTCACATATGCAGTCATCTTAGAAATATTTTTAAAAGCCAAGTAGACCTGTGTCATTAGGCTCTGCTCACCTGATGTAGAGAACATTGCCAATAGGAGTTAGGAGCCCTGCTCACTTCATTGTCGCTGTCAGGAGCCATCTGGGGTCTGTTGCCACCAGATTCAGCCCACCCAAAATGAAGGTGGTCTTTTATCTCCTAATGACCTAACATCTTAGTCATTGCATGAACTCACATTTCTTTTGCAATCTGCCAATATCCTTTCAGTGATATTCCACCATATAATAATTCTACATAAGGCATATAATTAGGCATGGAAGGATTAAATTTTAATCAGTAATGCCAGTAAACATTGATTTAACTGTACACACACAAACTAATGAAAAAATATTTCCATCAATAATCAAAATTTACAGATGGGCAAAGAAAGAAAAATGCTGCTTGAGAACTTAAGAGTTGGATTTAAGGATATTTACTTCGGATATTTTGATATGTGATGTTGACAATTTGTGTTTTAATGGTTATAAAGGTTTAGCTTTTTGAATCACAACATTTACTGTCATTTACTAATTATTGTGTACCCAATCAATATCCCAATAAATTCCCTCAACTGTGAAAATTTGATAAAAATAAAAATAATGGTTAAAACCTATAATTTTGTGCAACTGTGAAAATTTAAATTGATAAAAATTGAAAAAGTGCTTAAACTAAACATCAATATTGTCTGTTGAAATAATAAAAAAAAATTTAATGCAGCCAAGTGTACATATAATATATATTCTTTTATCTCTTCATACTTTTCTTGGCTTTAAAGGTCAGCTATTTTATCTCTCTCTCTCTCACACACACACACACAAAAGAAAAGCCCCCTCAGATAAAATTCTTTCAGTGGACTTTATCACAATGCCAACTTTAGTAGAATTGACAGCTTGGAGAGTAGATGTGCTCCTTCCCCAAGTCTCCTCAGATATGGCCAAACAGGGATAACTATCTGTTTTAGAAGCAACTCGATAAGCACGTCAAAAATCTTATCTTTGTTTGTAAACCAGTCCAACCCCAATGACTCAGTGGAGGGGATTTTTCTGCAATAAAAGTCTTTGAAATTAGACTCATTTGAATTAAACTTTTACAATGTATTGTGGACTTAGAAAAAGTAAGTTTGAAAACGTTTAGGACACTAATGTGCAGAACAACAGGCCTTAAACCCTAAACAGAGCACTTCTATGTCTTGAGGCACCATAAATTAGAAGCTATTGAATGCCTGTTAAAATAGACTAAATTCTGGATGTTGGTTATCTCTGTATCTATTGCTAAAAGGATTTATCCATTATGGTCTTCTCTTGTGATTGTAACTGATCATCCCGCAAATATACTAAAAATACCCTGCATACCCACAAAAGCCTCTATTGCTCAACATACTTCAATTTCTACTTTTCCTAGAGTATAGTCCTTTTCACAGCATTCTATGATAAATAACAGCCTTAAATCCAGAAACAGAAATGTAACTCAGTTTTGTAAAAACAAAGCTTTGGTTTTCCCTCATGTTTCTAGAATAGCCCACACTCAGTGAGAACAATTATTTTTCAAATTCACCTGTCAGCATTGTCACCCCAAAACTACCCTCTATATATTTTTTTAAACGTTTCTCACTCATTCTGCCTACCTCAGACAACTGTTTTCATCAGTACAAATCTGAAAAGTAAACATATTTTACCTTGTTATTGAAAGCAACCATTTTAGCAATAATATTTTTGTCGATGGCAGGAAACAGGGTATTCCCAATGAACTCCATATCTGCAGCTGTAAGTGGATCAACATATACCTGCAGGACCAAGAACACATGGAGGAATTTATGTAGTGTGCATGTGGGTTACATCACAAGAAGGACACAAAAAAGAATCATAGGCATAACCTGAAATGAATGCATGACTTGCCTGTGTAAATCTATTAAGAAAGGACTTGGGCAGCCCCTTTCTTCCACCTCCTTGTCTGTAGGGATTCTGGCATCCAAAGATCTTCGTCTTCTTATGTTGCACATGAAAACTCATCCCTAATTCTGGGATGTAAATCTCTGCTCGGTGATCAAAGCAGGCATTTAGTCCTTCTAATACAGACTGAGAAGCCAGATTTAACTATTTGAAAAAAGAAATAAGATGAAATAATGTTGTTCAAAAGTGGCCTCCACTTTAGCAGGCTATAATTTAAACACAAATGTGATTCAACTTTTCTTGCCTGTCCAAACATGATCATACATGACTATCCACAGCTAACAAATCCCACATTATGGCACTGCACTAGTGGGTAAGGTAAGGTTTTTCTGTTCTATTTACATTCTTTTACAATGCCCTCACCAACGTATCTGAGCATGATTGCATTATAGATGTCTATTTTCAAGCATTCATTTTTCCTTTTGAACTATTTTCATGCTACTCCTAAATCCACAGATTAAATGTTTTATCAAGTTAATAAAGTTAGTTGAGATATTTATGTTACACAAATGCTTAAAAATTGTGTTTCGCACAACAGAGGAAATTAGGGTGGGTTTGTTTTTTAATATACACAAATAGCTAAAGACACAATTTCTTTTCAAAACATCATACTTAGTATAACTGTAGTCCAGGTCTCCATGAGGAATGCATACTTTGCTACATACAAAACATTTTTAAAAAGAAATAACTTGCAGTCAGTTTAAGGGTAACATTTTCAAAAGTGCTTTAAGCAACTTAGGAGTCTAAATCCATTTTCAAAAGTGACTGCAGACTTTTAGGAGCTTAACTTTCATTGAAAGTCAGTGGAATTAGGGGCCTACGTCTCATTTTCAAAGATGATTTAGGCACTTCCAACCATGTCATTTAGCTGGTTGTGAAAATTTTACCCCAAACACCCATAAATCACCACTTCTCTTCTCCTAAATATTCCCATTTTATCGGTTTGCCAGACTTGCATTCACCTCATCTAATACAATCCAGTGTCCACCCTTTAATGCTGCAAGCAGGGGTCCATCACGCCAGGCAAATTCTCCTCCCTTTCCACCTTCCACAGGCAAGTCTGTCCCAAATAAATCTGTCACATCCTTGGGGAAACAGAGGAAGAAAGCAAAGATTTAAAACTAGATAAAAGGTTACCAGATTTCGAGCTTGCTTTGCATTTTTGCTTATTTTTTAAAAGCTAAGATCTAGTTATGCATTTAAAATTGATGATAGTTAAAAGAAGATATTCTACATTTTCCATATTGGGACTTCAGTCACCAAATACAGTATGCAGAACAATGCAAGAACATGAATGTCAGCCTCCAGCAAAGACTATGACTACCCTAGAGAGCTTACAGCAGCACAGCTGCACTGATGCAGCTGCATTGCTGTAAGATCCCTGTGTAGCCACTCTAAGGCCTGGTCTACACTCGGAGGGGAAACTGATCTAAGATAACGCAACTTCAGCTACGAGAATAGCGTAGCTGAAGTTGACATATCTTTAGATCGACTTAGAATCACTTACTTCGTGTCCTCGCAGCGCGGGATCCATGTTCACCGCTCCCCTGTCAACTCCGCTTCCCCCTCTCACCGTGGTGGAGTTCCAGAGTCCACGGCAGAGCAATCGGGGATCGATTTATCGCGTCTACACTAGATGCGATAAATCGATCCCCGATAGATTGATCGCTACCCGCCAACCCGGCAGGTAGCGTAGACATGGCCACAGTCAATGGGAGAGAGATCTCCCATCAACTTAATTAATCCACCCCCAACAAGTGGCAGTGGCTATGCCGGCGGAGAAGCTCTCCTGCTGACATAGCACTGTCCACGCTGGCCTTAAAATTGACATAAATTATGTTGCTCAAGGGGGTGGCGAATTCATACCCCTGAGCAATATAATTTATATTGACTTCGGCTATGGCTACACTACAGCTTAAGTCTTTCAAACAAGTTTGCAGCACTCAAACTATATGCAGCGTACGTGATGATCTGCACATTGTAATCAGCACAGAGCACAGTTTCTGGAAACAACAGCGGCTCTCTGCTCTGTCATGACACTCCACTCCTCATTAGTCTAATCTCAAGACTGATGAGGGAAGCCGGACAATTATGACTCAACATCTGAGTTTACAAGTGTAACCACTCATGCTTCATAAAATAAGAAACCAAAATAATATTTTACATATGGATCTACACATTTTTTTAAAAAAAATCAATTACCGGGTAATATTTTACCCTACCGTTTGCTCAGACAGGTTGATTCGAACAAGGCAATTTCCTGAAGCCTTTGCCAATGCTGCTACTAGACTGGTCTTGCCCACGCCTGGAGACCCCTCCAGCAGAATGGGTTTGTTAAGCTGTAAGGCTCTTAACAGCCTTTGTGCATTCACTGCTGTAGTTCCTGCATTTAAAGCATAATCTGAAACACTGTTCCTCTGAAAAACAGGGCCTACGATGAAGAGAAAGCAAAACAAAATTAAACCACAGACTAAATATTACAGATATTTAGAATATTTTAGATCACGTTTTCTAAAGTCCTATTAACTTGCCAACTGCTTTTTCACCCTACTACAGCGCGTGATGGAAGATAGACCAGTAACTAAATTATGTATCAAGCAGTTATCCTCAGAAATCTGGCAGACATATTTAGTGTTTGATATTCGGTTTGACCTCAGCGCAGTCTCCATTTGTTCATGCATAATTTTGTGCATACACACACACCTGCACATGCACTTTTTGCAATGCGTTTTGGACATGGAATTTTAAAACCTGTAGGTGTTCATGAACCAAAGTGGAGGGAAAGTTTATGAATCTGTTCACACATTGCCAGTTTTGTGAGCCAAAGTTAAGTGCCCTCTCATGCAAGCATTTACTTTACTCTGGTTATAGAACACATCCTGGAGAAAACATTGATCTTCTTGCCCACCAGAAACCTTCACCTTTAGAGCTCACTGTAATTTCAATAGTAAATCACCATTTCTCACGTATGCAAGGTGTTAGTCACTATCCTTCTTTAAAGATTTCGATATTTGTTTCCTAGGAAAGAGGTATTCTCCCCTTTTGGGTGCCAGTTATCCTGTTAGAAAGTAAACCATGTATAACTTTGTATAAGATTCTGTGATTAGATGTATTTATAAGAGCCAGTCACCTAAGTTCCCTCTAAGCTGTGTGGCTTTGCAGCAGCCTATCAAGGGCCACACATGAGCTCAGGGCTACAGTGGGAAGAGGTGCCTCCCCCGCAGCTCTAGCCCCAGAGCTGCCACGGCCAGGGAGAGAGATTATTCCCCAGCCCCGGAATTGCCATGGCTGGGTAGAGGCGGGGATAGGTGCCCCAGCCCCAGCGTTGCCATGGCCAGGGAGAGGCGCCTCTCCCCCGGCCCCAGCACAGGTACTGCTGCGGGGAGAGGGCTGGGGGAAGTCCTCTCCCCCACGTGGCCAGGGGGCAGCCTGCACCCCAAGTCCCTCATCCCCGGCCCCACCCCAGAGCCCGCACCCCCAGTTGGGGCCCTCACCTCAACCCTCTGCCCCAGCCCTGAGCCCACTCCCACACTCTGAACCCCTCTGCCCCGGCCCCTCTCCCACCACACATCACCTCCATATTGGTGCACATAACAAAATTCATTCTGCACATGCATGGGAAAAATTAGAGGGAACATTGCCCGTCACCATGTTTTTGAATGTTTCAAGTTAGGCACTGGCTATAATACAACAGAGACATGCTCTAAACAGGGATGTCCAATCTAAGGCCCACCAGGGCATTTCATAAGGCCTGCTTCAACACAATACACTAACTGATTCATTAGTATTTTGTCGTCATGATTACATCATTTTAGTTTGCACAAGTGTGCAAATAGACAATACCGTACAATTGAGAAACAACCTATCTAAATACTTATGAAACAAGCTGAACTTAAAATATAACTCAATACAGGTGACTTTAAACTTATTCAAATATGTAGAATCTGTTTGGCCCACACACATTTAGGGTTAGGCTTATGTGACCTTCCTCCATAATCAGACTGGGTACTACTGCTCTGAATTGTGCAATGTTATAAAATAAAAGTTAGCCAAATGAATTATGAGTCAGCACTCTGACTCCCACCACTCTTTTCCATCCCAGCACATTTCTCCTTACTTATAAACACCTGAAAACATTCCATCCTTCCAAAAGAGTGTGCGTTATATGACAAACTTCTTATTTAGAACTCTTCCATTTTTCTTTATATTAGACCTCTCCATTTGTCTACACATTTATTTTTGTTTAAATAAAATCGACATGCCTGCTGCCTAAAAAAAAGAGACTTTACATCAGTAAAGTCACAATCAAAATATATTATCCTGCCAATAACTGGCTCCACCAAAAGGACAGTCTCCAAATTTACAACTCCCATGATGTCACACTAAAGAGCACACAGGCTAAGGTAACACCTCCATCCACTTCTCTTCTCAGTCATTAAAAGCATACACAAATTTAACTCAGACAGAGGCTTCCCCCAAAGAGCTGGCAGCAACTTCTCGTTAAGTGGCACCGAGTGAAACACCCTTCCTTATTCCCCTGGTCTGCAAATCTAGTTACAGAAACACTATCTTTAATCTCATCAGTAATGAAAGTATGAAGGGAGAGTGAGCTCTTACATAGCCAGACCATATACAGAGCTTCAGAGAAGCCAGCAATATCCAGTTTGTCTGGACATAGATAAGCCCTTGCAGCATAAAGAGCACAGGTGCAGCATGCTCAGCATAGCTAAACAGGTCGGCTACTGTGTCCTGCACTACCCTAATATCTCCGGTGGACTTCAGAGGTGCATCAGAGTCACCCAATCTAGAGAGTGACAAGGATTGCATGAGGGAACACAGGTCACAACATCCTGACCAGGCGCAGATAGAAAAAAATTTTGACACTTAGATCAGACACTGTAGCAGATAAGGGTCCAAAATAACCCCTGTGCTGCACACCTTGGATTAAGGGAAGGCACAACACTTCATAGCATAGAACCCCTCACCACCACAGATCAGTTCTCCCATTCCCCACCAGCATCACCTCTCTTTTTTCTGGGTTGAACTTCAGGCATTTCACCTTGATCCATGCCTCTCAAGCAGACACTGGATAAGCAGAGAGACTGTATTGCCTGGCTTTGATGAAAGACCTAGCTTTTAGCTATCAGCACAATGGGTATTATAGTACGAATCCATTAATGTGGTTTTATCAGTGGCATCAAAATGCACAGCCCACATGATGTATGTGGCCTGCATGACACATTCAGATTGTGCAGAATCTCATCTTTTTTTTTTTTTTTAATAGGGTTTCTAGTCCTCATGGCAACAGAGATAATCTTCCACACATGAACTGAATGTAACTGATGCCATGATATCTGCCAAGTCAGAAAAAAACATCCTGAAACAAAGACTCAGGGGTATGAACTTTATTGTCCACTTTTGACCAGTCTAGAGTTGTCAACTTTAACGCACAATGACCACACTTCAATGTCAATATTAATTATTCCATTGCTGATTATTTTAGCAAATGGAACAGCAAAAGGATGGGTGTAAAGCCCTACGGGGAAAGGGAATTAGGAGTTGCTTCAGAGAAGAAAATGCAGAGAGAACAGAGGAGATACACAGAGGGAAGACGGAGAGTGAAAAAGAGAAAAGAAGAGAACGAAAAAGAGAAACAAAGGACAGAAGTAGTTGTGGCCTAAACAGGAGCAGATTTTCCTTTGTAAGTGATACAAAATATGCCAATGACATGCTGAGTAAACAGTTCAGTTACTACATAATGGCTGTGTTTCTCCCTTGATCTCTCTGCAAACATCCCACTGATCTTAATGGCACCCCCAATGCTGTGGAATGCTGGGATCATGAAATCCCGAATTCATATCATGTCCTGCAGAATTAAACATGGAATCCAGCCCTCTTCCCTGAGCAAGTCTGAAGAGACAAGAGAGAGAAGAGAAGACAACAAGATGAAACCCTACAAGATCTCTTATGAAAACTTCGCAGAATGACATGCAATTTCCCCAACACTGCTGTTGTTGGACTTCTCAGAAAGGAGGGAAGAGATGCTAAATAACCCCATCCACTCATTCCACAGTCCATAGACAGATCAGTATCACCCCACAGTAAACAGCAGGAAAAGGAACTAGTAGGTCTAATAAAGTCATCGAACAGACAGCAGAACTTAGTCGGTCACCAAGAGATCCATTGGCCAAGAAAACCCATGCAGATAGACACTATCATTCACTGAAATAAAACCCTCCGGGACAAGGAAATCAGAAGTTTCAAAACAACATTAGAGCCGCTTCCTCAAAACCTTCTCAGCCAGCTTTACCTACAAAAAAGGCTCAAAACCCAAAGGTAATTTGTAGGACTACCATTGTCAAGAAATGGTTTCTTATATAAGGGCCCATGACCGCTTCTCTGACAGAAGCTGCCTAGATGCATGCATCCGATGAAGTGAGCTGTAGCTCACGAAAGCTTATGCTCAAATAAATTGGTTAGTCTCTAAGGTGCCACAAGTACTCCTTTTCTTTTTGCGAATACAGACTAACATGGCTGTTACTCTGAAACTAGAGAAAACAGTTTCACTCAACAACTGACCCAAACTGCTAGCCTGCAGCAGCAGCAAGACACCTGGTGAACTTATGTGGTCTTGGTATCTCATAGGCTGTAGGCCACAACTCACCTAGTTCCTCCATAAGCAGACACTAATGATCCCCAATACAGCACATTTTCCATCTACTTTGTGGATGGAATCTTAAATATCAGCTTCCTGTATCCAAACAAAGTAAAATACAATACACCAGGTTGTCCAATGCTAAAACACAATTCTGTTGGTCTAGATTCCCTAGATGCTATGGTGGGAGAAGAAGAGGCAGATAAAAATAAAACTTTTAGACTTCATTATAGCTGCAGCACAAGATTGCAGAAACTATGCCACAATCAAACTCAGAGCCATGAACGTCACCAGTACTAGTGTCCCTCCAATTCACCTGTGTACTAACGGGGCACAATGACAACAATGGGAGGAGAGGGGAAGTTTGATGCCCTATATCAGTGTTTAAGAGGAAAAGAGATCTTATTGTCCTAGCCAGTCCACAAGCAGAATGGTCCAAATATTACACAATAAGAATATCTAGGTTCGCATATCATACTCAGTCCTGTGGTACCCACATACTCTCCCTTGGAATTCTAAGGCTGCAATGGGTCAGTCAGTAAGTCTCTAACAGTGGAGCAATAAGATAGGTTCCCATTCCTTGAGAAGTGGATGGATGAGCACTGCCCATGGCCCAAAGCTAGCAGCTGATCTGACCATGAAAACTGAGATATCATTACACACCAAAATTGAGGTCAGATGAAGTGTAATATGCCTGAAGCAGCCACTCAAAGTAAAAAAAAAAATGGTTGCTTACAGATATGGCTTTCTAAAAAGGGTGGAACAATTATATTAGATATGCTTGGAAATACTCTGCAGCGCTTTTATAAAAAGAAAAGAGGTTGTGTCTTTATTTTTAGAACACATGAATTACAGCGTAGTTCCCCACATATCTTGGGGCTAAGGCTAGTACTTGATAAGTCATTAAAAACAAAACATGGGATGAATGTTCCCCACCCCACAAAAAACACTTGCCTCTTGGTATAAAAAATGGATGGACTCCGATGAAGTTTTCCATCCATATAAATTCTCTCTCCTTTGTTCTGTAGTAAATCCTCAGTTCATCCTTCTGATATTCCGTAAGCTCAACAATAGTGCAAAGTTTCTCACATAAGAATTTCAGACATTTTTCACGAGCGGATAAAGCAGTATCAGCAGAGCAAGATGTTGTACCTATATTAAAGAAAACAAAAGGAAGTAAAATAAGATTTCCAACTGCAGCCAGTTGCTTTCATTTCAAAATTCAGAAACACATGGACAGCCAACAGTATAGAAACTGCAGTGCAGTAAACTACAGTGAATGCACAGTGCTGAGCTCAACCAAATACTGTTAGTGAATTCAACAAAGACACACACACATGTATGAAATATAGATCTACAGATACAGTAGCATTGTTTTCCAGAAGGCACAAGGTGCTTGATGTCTCATCACAACTGTATTACTGCCTTGAATTAAAAATCAAAAAGGTGAAGGTTAATCAACCTACTGTACTATAGGTGGGGCAGGGTAACACTGCCTATTATTAAAGTTGCCTCACACTTCCCATTAAAAGATCCTGTTTATAGCTGCTTATAACTATGCAAAACTTCAACAGTTTGGGCTGAAATTTTCCAGGCCAGATGTCTGCTTAAGGCAGATTTTTTGGAGAAATTCACATGCTTATGTTTGTCAGTTTTCAAGTCTGAGGGAAGAAGGGAAACACCCTACAACAGGAGATAGGAGGAGGGGGTACTGACTGGACAAGAAGATTGGGAGTAGGAACCAGAGGTTGAGAAGCAGGGGGAGAAGAAACAGATCCGACAAGGAACTGGGTCCACAGGAAGAACTGGGACTGATTAGGCAAAGTTACCGGAATGGGGAGACAAACAGGTTGAGAAACCTGGGAGCATGGGGGTGGGGGCAGGAGGAGGAAAGAGAGACGAATTGGATAAGGAACTGGGAGGGTAGGAACTGGGATTGGCTGGGCAAGGAGACTGGGACTGGAAAGAGAAGCCTGAGAAATGGAAACAGAGTGGGTGGGGCAAGGGGTGAAGAAGAGACAGGACTGGACCAGACACAGGCCAGACAGGTTGGAGGGAGCAGGGCAAAAAGGGATCAAGCTTCGTGAAGGGTGGAGACAGGCAGAAGAGTCTGTACCCACTAGAGTACACTCCCCTCTAGAGCCTGGAACAGAACCCATGATTGCTGACTCTTACAACTCTTCTGCTGTCAGCAAATATCTGTGGAAACCCACTGGAAAGTCAGTGTCTCATCCCCTTTAGAGGTGGTCGACAGAGGATGAGCACCTACTAATTGCTATCAGTTCTTCTGTGAATGCAAGTGGCAAAGGTCTCTGCTGCGGATCTAAAGGTCCCAACCCTGCTAATGACCCATGTGGGTGTCAATATGAGGCCACAATAGAATTTCTGTTTTTTCCAATTTACTATTTTAAAAGCCTAGGAAGTTACACTCAAAAACACTACAATGAAAGAACATTAAGGTTGCAAACTCAAGCACTCAAAAGTTAGGAAATGCCAGAATTAAGTTTGCCTGTGCAACCTTAATTCAGCCCGCTTATGTGTATACATCATGATACAGTCTTTATTTACATGATAATATAGTTTTTCCACTGGACCCCTCCCTTAATCAGTGGACAGGACAGACCTGCTCTGGGGATGAATCAGGGTTGTGTAGGGAAGGAGGAAGCTACTGTCTGTAGGACCCTGGCCTCATTTGTTGCAGAAGTTGGAAAGTATGTAGGGAAGGAGGGAGGGGATTGCAAAAAGAGAAGGGACGCTCTCTTGATTAAGGCAGTTGAATTCCATCCCTGCCTCTGCCAAAGGAGCTCCTGTGTGATGCTAGGCAAGTCGCTTAACTAAACTTGTCAGATGTGGTCATTAATTGTTTGTTTCTCATTTTCTGGGCACCTGACTTGAAACCCTGAGGTCTGATTTACAGAAGATCTGAGCATCCACAACTGCAGCTGAGGTTAATGGGAGCTGTGCTTTGAACATATGAAGTGCTATATAATGCTAAGTACGCTGAAAAACCAGGTCCTAAGGGCCTCAAATTGGGCACCCAACTTTTTTGGATATTTTTGTCCTTATTCTCTCTGCCTCAGCACCCCATCTGATAATACCCGCTCATCTCACAGGAGTGTTGTGAAGGTAAGTTAATATTTCTGAAACGCTGAGGTACTACAATGAGGAGTCCCAGAGAAGAGCCCAAGAGGAAATTAAAAATTCTGTCTTCAGAGCAGGGCTTGAATACACTGCAGTAAATAAGGCCTCAGGCCACACATTGAATGAGATGGATAAAATAATATCAAATTAGATACTCATTTATTGAGCACTGTCCATACTGGGCACTGAATGAGGCAGGCATCCTATGGAAATATAGTATGTGAACAAGTAATTAAAAACTGTATCACCAGAAATACACGTAAGGGGATGGTGCTTGACTTTGCAACTTTAATGTAGTTTTGTATATGTGCAGTGTGTAGCTTGCTGAACCATTCAAGAAGTCCTTGCTGTTAAAAATGGCAAGCAAAAACACGCTAAGTTAAAGATACTGACAAATGGAAGCAAATATTTTCATCATGCCTTCATTTTAACCAAACTAAACACTGGGATATCAATCAAATATGAAGAGCAAAATAAGAAAAAAAATGTAAAGAGTTAAATATATTCACCTCTTCTTTGATAAGCACTGATGACCTACCTGAACCTATTCCATCAATGTACACCAGGCACGCAGCATGGACAAAAGACGTCACAGGAGAGATGTAAAATAGGCTGTACTCCTCATCTTCTACCATGACATTCATAAAGTTAACCCACGATAAGACGTCCCGGACACTGAGAATACACTGACGCCCAAATTCTTGGTTGGTTAGCCATTCAATAAAGTCCATCATCAGCTCAGCTATGTCTGTCCCTAAAACATAAAAAAAAAAGGAGATGTTGCAATTATAAACTGAATTATATAGGTCATTTCCAGCACAAAGCTGTATAACTAGAACCCTGAAATACAGAAAATCAATCAAGTTCTTCAGATTTGTTTTAAAAAAATATTTGCATTGAAGTGTGGTGCTTTCAATCTTCAAAAAGTGCTCAATGAAAGGGGGAGAGGAGAAGAGTGAAGAACAGATTTATAATCCTCTACAACACACTTTAAAAACTAATACATCCACAAAATTCATCACATGCATTTTATATATAGCATAGGTCAAAAAAAAAGTCATACTGATATGAGGAACTAATGAAATTTAGTTCCTGAAATCAAAGTTTTTTCAGCAAAATACAGAAACTCCTTTCTTTGAGAATGGTTCCCAGATACAGAATTGTGAGCAACAGATGAATTGGTTATTGGGTATCGCTTTTTTTTTTTTTTAATCAAGTATTTGCTATAAGCATTTCAGCAGAAGCACCAGTTTATAGTAGCTTAACAGGTTGCCTGAAAATGTCCTCATCCATAGCAAACAAGGTAGACATGGAAGATTCCACTTTGAATCTGAGATTAGGAAATGGTTCAACACACTAAAGGACCCAAAATAAATCTGATTTCTTCTTTCTTGGGGCTACAAAGAATATGAAGTAACCTTCAAAATTTGTTCCCATCCCCCAGATAATTTTCAGAATAAAAAGGCCTCCCTGATCTTGGAAAAAACAAAGAAAGAGAAAATACCCTTGGAAGATGAAGGATTATCCACTGGGATGAAAAGAAAAAGACCCTCTCCCACAAGGAAAGCATGGAGGAAAAAGGTTAACAGTACCAAATCTTTGTGCCTCTGCTTAGGGACTGACGAGGAATGTTTGGGTTCACTTCCAGGTATTCCTAAAACGAAATTAGTCTAATGCTTCAGAGGGAAATTCCTGACAAATGAGCGACTGCCGAACCCCCAACCCCACCCCAGAAAGATCTGGCAAAAAACCCTGACTGACATCAGGAGCGATGCAGGCTGTCTACATGATCTGTTGGAGAGAGAGATGGGACTGGGAAGGAATTCTGCAAAAAAACGTGCCACAGCAAGAGTTATCAAGCTGCTTGAGCTCCTTGTATTGGAGCCTGGGGCTCAGCTCTAAGGACACCTCTCCCTCTTTTGAACTGTGACCTACTAGAGCAGTCATGAAAACTCAAGGGGAAGGGCAAGCACCAGCAGCTTAGCAGAGAATCTGGAAACGTCGAAGAATTCTGAGAGTACCCCCTGGGAGCGGAGGTTAAAGGCTCCTGGAAAGGTTTAGCAGGCAGAAATAACTCATTGAGCCACTCATGTAATCCACAGGCTAGGCAAAGGAGTGGGGTGGTGTTTGCTAATGAAAGCCCTTTACCTTGTGGAAATCTGAAAAATCTTTTCAGAGTCTGAGGCTATCATGGAAAAAGTTGCTGTTCCCCACAAGTGAGCCCTCGCCCTATTTTACAGGCCTTTCAAAGCCCCAGAAACCTGCTTCCATTGATGCCTCTGGGAAAGCCTCGACTCCCAACATGGGCACGTCTCTCCCCCTTTAGAGAAGCTGAGGGGCTAGTTTAATCTGATTTCCAGAAATGGATCCAGCCTTTGAGCCAATTGCAAAGGTTTCGCTCTCAGAGGAGGACTCTTAAGGCTCCCCACAGCACATAAGTACTGCAGGAGACACAGATGGTTTGTTCATTGCTCTTCCCCCCCAACCCAATCCTTTTCTTTAGCCTTCTCTGGTAGATGCCAGATTTGCACACAGAAGTCACTTTCCTGTATGCCGCTTTGAGTAAAGCAGGTATCTAACTGCAGCAGAGGAAGGAGTACTTCAGGGGGGAAATTGTGCCAGACCAACAGAGGAGGAGGAACCCAGCGTCTGCACTGTCAAAGACTGAACCACCCAAAAGTTAAAATGTAAGGGAACACAAGAGAGAGCTCAGTAAATTAAACCAACAGCCAAGCTGTCAGTAGCAAAGGAAATGAGAGATATGGTCCTGGTCTTTTGTTCCTCCCCAATACCTGAGAAATAGGATAAGATATTGAAGAGGAGGGAAGAGTTCAGGTGGGGAGGGGACCTTTGCATTGCTTTGCTGAAAGCTATCAACTTTTGGTCAGTCACATGGCAATGGAATGCTATGAAGGGAGGAACAGAGGCCAGTGTATGTATCAGTCTGTTTGCAGAGATAGTTGTATTTATGGATGGAAGAAGCATTAGTGTGAATCCTTGCCAAAACCATCTCAATCTGCAAATTCAGTTCTCTCCCCAATGCAGAGTTTAAATTTGACACAAAACTAAATTATACTTACCTTGGTGGTTTATCCTGTCCAGAGACAGTCCTGGATGAAGATTGTGCTTTACGATCTGTATTAAATCCTCACGACTGTTACTCTGTGGACACCATATCTCTGTAAATCTGTTGCGCAGTGCAGGAGAAAGCTGCAGGCAATAAAATATAACTATATAGCCACTACCAGCATACATCATGGCTACTACAGACCTACATTACTTAAGCTTGCATTTAAACTATCATAGGCTAGTAGTTCTAGTGCGTGTGAATTATTAGAACAGTAAATAAACTGACTCCTTTTCGAAATCATGTAGTATTCCTTCTAATAATGATAGGGTGTTTATAGCTATCACTAGTAGGAGAAAATGTGGCTCTTTTAGTGCAAGACCAAGAGGACACACCAACTGTTCATCTGAAATACTGAAAGAGAATAGGGGAGAAAATGAGATAGATTGCAAGAATCAGAGTGAGATGGAACTTCAGAGACACAGTCTATCAAACAAGGGCTGTATAATCTCATCTGCCTCTCGGCCTTTGAAAGAAAGACCACCATAGAGGTAAAGGGTTGAATTGGAATGCCTTTCCTTAATTGCTCCTTTGCGCTGGATTATAAAGAGCAATCATCAACCAGTACATATGCAATAAAGAAGCAATTTCCCTTTAATTACTGAACCCGGGGCTTTCTGGTAGATTTGTTAGCATGCTAAAAATGACTGATTTTTTTTTTTTTTTTTAAAATGGGCACCCCCCTCTCTAGGGGTAAAAAAGCTGAAGCTTTGAGTTCAAATGTCTGTCATTCCTTAGACGGTTATTAAGTTCCTTTTAAAACAACGTAAGGGGTTACTTTAGAACTGTTGTTCTTATTTTGTGGGAAATCTTGCCCTACTGGCATTTGCCCATTTTTTGGAGACCCTAGGTGACAACTTCTAGTTGCCAGTTTTCGTCTGTTCCAGGAGCACAATCTGTCATTGCATCCCCACACCACATCATAAAGACTCCACAGCAAGAACTGGATTTGGATGTAGTTTCCTTTGCGAGTTACACTTCATTTACTTAAAATGTTCTGCATATCAAGTCTACTTATGTGATTCAGTATCCACATTTTTCTTTGTTGATATTTTGTTGAGTGCTTGTTTACATTGTCAAAATAACAGTACACGGGTGGGAGAAGAAAGACACACCTTAGTCCTCCTTTAGAGCCAGGAGACAGACTCCAATATGCAATACTGCATGCTGGGACCTATACCATGTGCATGCTGCACATTCAAGTCATAATTCCAATGGCCTCTCAGAATTTACCTCTTTTTTTCCAAAGTCACCTCCTGGGTTCATGGTTGCTAGGATGCGAAATTTCTTTCCCGCAATCAGAAGTTCTACTTCATTATCCTCATCTTCTTGACTACCTTTTTCAGCAAGCACCAGCGTCTTCTCAACTTCAAGAACACTACAAACCAGGTTTTAAAAAAACTGTGTTATAAAAATTGTTTTATTTAAATCCCATAGCTTGCACTTTAGAAGGTCACCAGTCTTTTTAAAAATACATAAACGTGAGGTAGCTTTGCTTAGCTCGATTTCTAAGGCTATGTCTACACTACACAGCTTTTAGCGACATGGCTGTGTCACTAAAGCCGTGCCGCTAGATGACAGGCAGCGTAGCTGCTGTTTGTCGCCTCTCCTGACAACAAAAAATTTCCACCCGCAACGAGCGGCATCTCCTGCCGACAACGCGCTGTTCACACTGGTGCTTCTCGCGGCAAAACTTTTGTCTTTCCGAGGGGCAGCAGAAGACAAGAGTTTTCTCGTTCAAATACCAGTGTCAACATAGCTTAAGTCACAAAGCTCAATATAATGGGTTTCAGCAAAAGTAAATGATAAATTCTGCTTATCCTTTCCAACTGACAATATTTCTGAATACACAGATGTGGAAAGCTCATCTACACCTTGATGTGAAAGTCTGTGTAAAGTGGTTGGTCAAAAGATTTACATTGTAGCATGGACCTTTCAAAAGCTCTCTCTTATAAATACAATGCCAAAAGTAACATTCACAGCTGAAGCTTGATGAAGAGCACACTGAATTAGTTTTCAAGTTTATGGAATACAAAACTGACAAGTTACAACAAATTCACTATCAGTGCAACTTAAAATATCTATTTAATATTTTTAGTTGCATACCCCACCCCCTAATGTACTCTCACTAGTGAACTGTGTGAAGGAGCTAAAAGCGTGACCCATTACTGTGCATGTTAGCAAAAGTGGTCAGGAAGATGTTGCCTGGAATCATTAACAAAACAATAAAGTTAACTGAAGAAGATTAGTTTGCAAGGTGCACATGAGCTATGAAAAATCTACTTGAAATAAAGAAACTATTGAGACATCAAAGAAAGTAATTGCTGGTCATCTCAATATATTTGGTAAGAGAAAAGACGGACTTTAAAATGAAGGGTGCTGTAATCTAACAGTAGTATATAGTGTCAGTTGTAACACCTTTACATAAAAAAATTTGGGAAGGTATTGAAAGACACCAATTTGCTAGGCACCTTTCCTGTTCTTGGACAAGGCATGTTACTTCCCATGAACGTAATGACAGACTGAGAAATGTTTTTTTTACAGGAACTGGCAGAAAATAAGGCTTTCATCTATCTTTCTATATAAGGAAAGGTTGTAGCTCTAGCTACAGGTCTCATTGTAGATTCCATTTTAATCACGTATACTTATTTTGTTTTTGTTCTATTGTGTTGTTAACTGTCCCTACATGCTATCCTTTACGGAGAACTGTGTTTTAACTATTTTACCTGGGGAAATTAACCAGCTGTTAAAACAAATGGACTCTCTTGTCCTGTCAGTCTATGCACAGAAAGGTGACTATAACATTTTGAGCACAGGTTAAGCACATGAAGGTGGTCTTCAGTCTGAAGCAGTGCCACAGAACAGGGGTTCTCAACCTTTTTCTTTCCGAGTCCGCCCCGCCCCCCAACGTGCTATGAAAACTCCGGGCCTACATGTGCCACAAAAAATGTTTTTTCCTGCATATCCAGTAAATTAAAAGCCAGGGCCAGCATTAGGAGATAGCAAGCAGGGCAACTGTCCAAGGTCCCATGCCACCGGGGCTCCGCAAAGCTAAGTTGGATTCATCCCCATACGGCAGCGTACAGGCTTCAGCTTTGGCCCCAGGCAGCGGGGCTCAGGCTTCGGCTTTCTTCCCTGGGCCAAAGTGACTCTAATGCCAGCCCTGCTCTCTGGTTTATTTTGGCAGACGTCCTGAAATCTGCTCGCAGCCCCCGGACTCCTGGTTGAAAACCACTCACGAAGAGCAAATCTCATAGTAACGCTTAGCACACAGCTACGGATATAAACAACCCAAGGACACAAATCATTGCCACAATAATCTTGAACAAATTTGGACTCCTTTGCTTTTGGATCAGGATACTTCTAAGTTCTTCTAATAAGTTCAGCTAAATCACTATTGAAGTGCAAGAGTAAATTTTCATCCTGTCCTTTTCATAGGTCTACCTTACCATCCCTTCTCCTTCTCTGTTGCCAGCAGCCTCCCCAATAGCAAGCAATTGTCTAAAATTACAGGACTAATATGGGTGCAGTCAGCGTCTTTCTGCTGGAGACCGATCAGTTCACAAACTAAGTGATCTGGTACAGCAGCTTAACAGTGAATGCGCCACTGAGTTACTTTGGATCTTTTTTATTTAAACAGGAATTGAGCAACTAAGAAAAAGGGACGCTGGCTAAGATTAACAATTAGAAGCTAGATTATCTAACTCATTTGTGTGATAAATGTAGCCTGGTGAAGGGCTGCTTAACATTACACACTTTTAGAATGCATACCTATTAAGTCTTTCCAACACAGAATCATCAGCTAATGAAATCTCATCCAGGAGAAAAAAGCCGTCCTCCTTCATTGCTAAAACAAGGGGTCCATCGTGCCATTCAAAGAGTCTAGAACTGTCAAATTCCTCCTAGGTAATGGGGAAGAAAAAGAAGAGTCAGCAGGGATTTGTCATTCTCTGCTCTCTTGACCACACTAAAGCTCAGTGATACCAGTCACCCCTTGTCATGAGACAGACCTTGTCCTTTGATCTCTGTCTGACTGGCCGTAGTCCTCCCAGGAAGTCTGATGTCTCCATATGCAAGTGGCAGTTCACAGAATGTAATTTCTGATTTGCCAAGGCTGCAAATATCTGACAAATAGTAGTTTTGCCACACCTATAACATGAACAAAGAAAACCAATGAAGTCAACTTAGAACAAAAACAGAAGGGGTCCACAACCACTTAATGGCCCACTTCAGCAACAAAGCCGTTCCAGCTGGATTTCCTCAAAGCCCTGCAGGGTAATGGCCCCACCATGCTGTTCCTCTTACTCCCACGTATTCCTTTCTCTGAAAGCTGACCCACCTTACAAAAATGAAATGAATTGCATCCACTTTTGGCACGCAAAACATTGCTGAATTGCCACTATTATTAATTAAAACATTAATAGTGAGGGACCTGCACCCTCAGATTTGATTTGGACTTTAGAAAGGTAACAAATTTCACATCTCCAAATCGCCTCTGAATGATGCATAATGCATCAGTGATTAAGGCATCATAAAATATCAGAAGGGCCATGGAGAAAAATGTTAGCCTCTCACTATAAGAAGAAAAAAAAAACTTATCAGTAAATTAAATTCTCCAAATGTATTGCCTTTTGAAGATCCATACTATAGGAGTCATGAGACATCATTGATGCTCTTATCTAGGTTTAGAGCAAGCTTATATCAGTGTAGTTTGCACCTATCCACACAGATGTTTCACTGGTTTAACATCACAATTAAACTGGTGCAACTAAGAGCATGTCTACACTTGCCATTTAAAGTGGAAAAAGACCCTTTTTTTGCACAAACTCCATGGGAATGTCTACACTTGCCAATGTCTTTTTCCAGTGAAACTCAGAAGTTTCACTGCAAAAAGAAAACCACCTCCATGAGGTCTTACCGGTGATGCTTTTGCGGTGATGTGCAAGTGAAGACATGTTCTTCCAGTTTACAGAGCTTTTAGCCTCCACAGGATATCCCACAGTGCTAGATGACCATTCTGGCCAGCAGCTCTGCTGCTCTGACGCCAGGTAAACAGACATCCACCCCTCCCCCTGTAAAGCCCTGGGAACTTTGAAATTCCCCTTCCTGTTTTCTTGGCAAGTGCTCACTTATCTGGCCAGGTGACAATGCCTGCTCCACGGAGCAACAATCCCCCGCTTGAAGCAATGCTGACCTACTGGAGCTGATCAGTGCTTGGGGAGAGGAGGCTGTGCAGGGACCCAGGATGCCCCACGATCACACCCCCGACTTCCCACAAGACCTATCACCAAATGAAGAGAGCTGCACTGCGGGATTGCTGCCCTCAGTGTGCTGCTCTCACGTTGATGGAAGTGCTGCAAATGTAAACACTCTCTGACGCCTGTGGAAGTAAGTGAATACACAAACCAGCGCTTTTCTTTCACCAGTTCACTATCACCATTTAAACTGACAGCACAAAAACTCTACAATTGTAGTCATAGCCTATGTGTTTGAACCAGGCTTAAGGCTACACAAGGCCTTACCCATCCTTCCTTCCTTTCCACCTCCAATTGTCCCAGAAAGGACTCCTAGGAAGGAAGTGGTAATTCAATCTAGATCTGTACTGGCCATACATTCAGAGGCAGTATTCAGTAAGTGGAGACTGATGGATTTTGACCTCTCTTTGTCCTTTCATGAATTGTCTCTACAGAGCTCCACTGCAGGAAACTAAATATAATCCAGGAGGTCGTCTGAGGAGAATGCCAAAATTGAAGCAACACTGCCCACCCACACAGAGGACTACACCTAGCCCCATTAACAGATTAACATTTTGTGAATGAAGTAATTGAATTTCAAGCAGCAGCTTAAATACCAAGACAATAAACCTTTGACAAGCAGCCAATGTACCCATTCCTAGTGTAGAACAAGTTCTCCTTACAGGCTTGAACACAAGCAATCATCCATTTTGAAAGACTAAGAAATGAAAGTCAAATATCAGGGGGTAACAGTGTTAGTCTGTATCCACAAAAAAATAAACAAGGAGTCCAGTGGCTGTTAGTCTTTAAGGTGCCACCGGACTCCTAAGAAATGAAAGGTCTTGACTGTTAAATTGAAATACTTACATAAGATTTATTCTTTTCCAAGTAGCATCCAAGTTCCCTTTTAGCATCTAATTACTTGAGTCTCTTCTTTCCCAACTTCAGCCTCTTCTTACTCTCTAAGGCTATGACTACACTACGAGGCTTTTAGGGACAAAAATCTTCCACACCCCATGAGCAGCAGCAGCTTTGTCGGAAAGAGAGCACTCCTGCTGACAAAGCACTGTTCACACCGGCGCTTTTCATCGGTAAAACCTTTGTCGTTCAGGGGGGTGCTTTTTTAACGCCCCTGAACGACAAAAGATTGGTCGACGACGTGTCAGTGTAGACAAAGACTAACAGAATTACCTAATACTAAATTTATAACCAGCATGAGAGATCTGCTTCCATGACCTCTTTTTTGCAGAAAGGAAAAAAATAAAAAGGATGGGCTGGGCCTTATGCAGTCAGATCCTGGAACATATGTAAATGTATTCACCACTATCCACCAGATTTATTACTAACTTTTCCAGGTTTCAAGAGAATGGTATGTAATTCTTATACTGAGATTCTAACAGACAGTTCATGAACGAAACTCAACCCCCCTCCTCTCCAGTTCAGTTTCAATACATCCCTAACAGGTTTATATAACACTGTTGTACAAATTAGATAAAATAAAGCAAAACCACAAGAGATACTTTTAATGTAGTTTGCTAAAACAGGTGCACTCCAACACAGCACTCTAAAAAGTTAACTCTGTATTACAGCAGCTACAAACCTGACTTGACATTTGAGACAGTTTTAGATTCACAAAGGCTGTGAAACAGCAAGGCATTTAAGCAAGGCTCCTCTTTAAGGATAAGTAGTTTTACTAACTTCAGTGAGGTCACTCATGTTTAAATGTCGGTATGCAGTTAAGGACCTTGCTGAACAGGGCTAAACAGAACAATTCATTACTGTAATAGAAAAACAAGTTACCCAGTGTCTCCCACCAGCAGTACTGGTTCGCCAAACTCCAGGGCTCGTCCTACCAGAACTGCAAGCCTCCTCATCCCTTGAGTCCAGACAACATGACTAAACTCACTGTCCATCACCGACATCTGCGTAGATGATTTAACTGCCCAACAAAGAACAAGCTGATTAGCTTTAATCACACGCATCAGGTTTTTGATTTAGTCCTTTTTGCAAACTCACCCAATAACTTTCTAACGCTTTCCTCTGAGAAGAGAGAGTGAGGATACAATTTCTTCTTAAAATGCTTTTCAAGGACACTTTGAATAACATCAACCTCCTCCTGCTTCCTGACTCTGCCTGCCAGAAGCATGAAACCTGTAAATAAGGCAAGAGAAATCAGAGTGTTTGCTTTGATTCTTAAAGTGGAATGTGTGACATATGAGCAGTACAATCCAGACCAATGAATAGCTGTGACCCCTGCCCTGTAACCTGGGATGCCCTTTATAATGCCTTGCCGCTGTTGCCTCCAGCCTGGACGGCTCACAGACAGCCTCCAGCATATAAGTCACTCCCAACAAAGATTTTAGGGTCCCACTGAATCTTTCCACCAAACCATTTGTTTCTGGGTGATATGAGGTAGCTTTTAGTTGTGTCACTCCACAACTTCCATAGCTCACTGAATAGCTGAGACATAAAATTTGACCCAAGGTCAGATAAAAATCTCTTTAGGGAAATGCACTCTGCTAAAGATAGTGAAAATGGCTCTTGCCACAGATTCTGCCTCAGTCTTAGTCAGAGCTAATCCACTACCACCAAGATACATTTCTTTCCCCTTTGGGTAGGACCCACGATGTCCATTGTTACCCTCAAAAATGCCTCTTATATTACAAGCAAGGGGCATAGAGGAACTTTCTCAGGTACTTTTGACTTAATTCACAAAACCTGCAATAATTCCTCACATCACTCTGTATTCCTGGCCTGTATTATTTTTTCTTTAACCTGTCATCGGTTCTCTGTGCCCCCAAGTGACCAGCAAAAGGACAATCATATCCTAGCACATAGCATGGTGCTATGTGGGCACAACCAACTGCTTACAGGGTTGCCCAGAGCTTTGGTTTTTACCCATAGGAGCCTCCCTATACAATCTCCCATCTTCTTCAAAAAACCTCTCCCCATTTTTCTTTCCTGGGGCACCCTCTGACGCTCTCTAGAGTGGGATCTATCCCTTATTCAACTGCAAAATGCTAGCAGCTGATATCTGGGACCACTTCTTCAGTCACAGGGGTTATCTCCGCCCCAGCTGGCCCTGACGGCATGCTGTTTTTCTCTGCCATGCAGGCGCCAGCCTCAGCCCCTCCCACACCTGGAAACAGTTTCCTTCTGCTGCAGAAGAGTTAGAGAAGGAATTCTCAATCTGGGGGTCATGACCCCTCGGGGATCTCATGGTGGTTACGGGGGGTCAGAAGCTGTAAAATCCCTCCCCCAGTTTTTAATTCATAAGGAGGGTCACACTCAGAGGCTTGCTGAGTGAAAGGGGTCACTAATACAGAAATTTTGAAAACCACCGAGTTAGAGAGACCTCCCCCCAGCAGTTTCTGGGACGTTACCACTCCCCTCTAGGATCCAACACAATACTCCCTTTGACATCTTTCTGTTACCAAATTAATAGCCTTAATCATATGCAAAATAGCATTCCCAACAAGTATTTCAATGGGGATACTACCCAGCACAACTATTGCACTTTCTAAACCTTCCCATTCCACCTAGCCCATGCACCTTGGCTAAAAGCACAGGAATTATATGTCCTCCCACTACTAGAAGCTCCACTTTCTCATCAGGTAACATTTCAGTCTGTTGGACCTTGCGTCCCTTGACCAGAGAGATCTGGGCTCCAGTGTCTCCCCCGCTTCCCACCCCGGGTACTCCTTGCTATTTACTCTGGCAACCTTAACAACTTCCACATCGACCCCCTCAAGGTCAGTCCTCACAAAACTCATCAGGTGAGTTTAAAATAGATTGGATGGGGCTTAGTTTCTTTTAGCTTGGGACATTGATTTCTCAGGTGCTCAGTAGAGTTACACTAGAAACATCTTCTTGGACTCTCCTCCTTCTCAGGAGGTTTGTGATGCAAATTTCCAGGAGGGGAACAATTTGGGGGCAGGGGGCAGACTGCCTGGGCTCCCAAATACCCTCCTTTTTTCTGAGGCGTAAAACAGGATCACCCTTTACACTGGCTTTGCATCCCTCCTTCTCTGGACTGCTCTCATTGGACATCTGGGTTTGCACAAAGGAATGAGCCACGGTGGCCACTTCTTGCAAATTTTAAAGATTTATCCCATAAACTATTCCAAATCTCATCAGTGCATATACTGAGGAAATGTTCTTGAGCAAAGAGATCAAGCAATTGGCTAAAATCCTTATGCCCCGCCCCCCTTCCCTTTCCCCATTTTCTTATTAGGTCACACATCTTATAGGCATATTCGCTATGACTTGTACCATCACTTTTCTTGAGATTTCTAAATTTCAACCTATTCACTCCAGGAATAATTTGAAACATTTGAAAAGCAGCTTTTTAAAATTCAGACTATCTCAAGGCTACCTCAATAAGCATTTCATTAAATACATTCAAAGCTTTGCAATCAGTGTGGGTACTTTTTTGTCCTCAGGAATATTATGAACCTCAGATAGCCTTTCAAAAGTGGTAGATATTCTTCAGTGAAGTCTGTTGCCTTGTATGCATGGAGGATAGGTCCATCAATGGCCTAGCCTCTGTTTGCCCAAAGTTGGAATGAGCAACAGGGGATGGATCACTTGATGATTGCCTGTTCTGTCAATTCCCTCTGCGGCACCAGGCATTGAACACTGTTGGAAGACAGGATACTGGGCTAGATGGACCTTTGGTCTGACCTAGTATGGCTGCTCTTACGTTCTTATGCAGGACACAATTTGTTACAGCTGAGAGCTCCTTGAAGGGAGCAAAAGATTGGTGACACTGGGATCTGTCCATGTTTTGCCATAATGCCAAGATTATATTTCCTCTCCTTCTCTAGGGCCTTTTTCTCTTTCAGCTCCCTGGGTCATCTATGGATAGCTTTTCTCTCTCTTCTTTTTCCTTCTGAGCTTCCAGGGCTTGTTGGAGGGCAGCTATTTCTTTTTCCTTCAGCTCCATGGCTCACCAGTGGGCAGCTTCGTGCTGCTGCTCTTCCGCTTGCCTGTCTTTGGCTCTTCACTCTCCTTGCCACCTTTGGTGCTCACATTCTTTATCTCTTTCTTCTTTCTCCAACCTGGCCAGTTCTAGCTTTTCAGTTGTTTCGCTGGTGTTCATACTTATGCTTTACTGTTTATATTTCCCTTACCAGAAATAAGCAAACAGAAAACAACAAACTGTAACCTCTCTTTGATTGTTTCCAGCCACCATACTTAAGACTCCCTTAAAATTGCTAGACCGGTGCTTAAAATTGCTAGAGGCAGTGTAAGCCTCATTTAAACTAAAAAAGCTGTGCATAAACCCTAGTTCGCTGCACCACTGTGACATGTCAGGATACAATCCAGACTAATGAGCAGCTGTGTCACCCCTGCCCAGTAACCTGGGGTGACCTTTACAATGCCTTGCTGCTGTAGTCTCCGGCCTGGACTGCTCACAGCCTCCAGCATATAAATCACTCCCAACTATGTCTGTGTATGTGCTGCAGGCAGCCAGCCAGCCAGCAGCACCCTGGCTCTTACCAGCCTGGGTTATGCTACAGGGTGACCCCAACACACTCCCGGATTTCTACCCAGAAATGTATGTCCTCTACATACTGCATGTATGCCTTCTCATGGACAGTACCAATATACTGAGTCCATTATTCCTTTAAGGTAATAATATGGTCACAACTTGTTACCCCAAACAGTTATCCAGGCACTTAAACTTGAACACACTGGATTAGATAAAACAATAAAATGAGTTTATTAACTACAAAGAGAGAGAATTTAAGTGAGTACAAGTAACGGGGCATAAAAGTCAGAAATGGTTACAAGAAAAATAAAGATAAAACACTTACCGGTACCTAATTTAACAAACTACATTAGATTCAAAGCAGTTTTCTCACACATGCTTTCAGCAGTGTTACTGACCCAAACTCAGTCAGTCCAGACCCTTCCCCCAAAGTCCAATGGCTACTTCCTTTGTCTCTTCAGGTGCAGTGGATGCAATAGACAGGGAGAGAGAGAGAGGGGTGTTTGTCCCTCCTTTTTATATTATCGGTCCCCCTCTTGAAAAACATTTGCAGCTGAGACCCAGGGGACAAAGAATCTATGTAGAAGGCTATTCCCTGCTGGGTTTTTTTCCACCTGTTTGAACTTCCTTTGTTTTGTCTGCCTACGTGAGGATTCTGTTTACTGCTTAAATGCAAATTAAGTCAGGTGCACACTCCTTCCTTTGTTAAGGACAGACCTGATTTCTGCCTGGGCAGGGCTGTGGGGTTTGGAATATGTGTTCATAACATCAAAAAGTAGAATCTTATAATGACACATACAATGTTTCCACACATTTTGCCAGGACAATACTGACCAGAAAATTCTGAGTTTTCAAATGACATCTTACAAGGCATACTTTGTACAGAGATTATTACAATAGTGTGCAGGGTGTGAATACAGGAGTGTATTCCATCACAGATTATTACTGCTCAGTAACAAGGGACAAAGGTTTGTATTTGAAAAGTGGGGTTAAAAATGTTTACATTAGTTCTTTAAAAAAATGAAGTATCATGAAGAACAGGAGCAAAGACCCACCATCGTTTGCTAAATGCTGAAGCCAGTCATAATCCTTCTCTGTCTGTTCTGCCAATCTGTATCTTTCAGCCCAACGAAACAGATCTCGAAGAGTAATGAAACCATGCTTCCCAGCAAACACTGTTGAACCTCTGCGATAAGACTACCAAGTGAGCAAAGAGGACGGTTAAAATTTAATATGTATTCCTCATTCAAACAAACGTCAGTGAAATGAAAACGTAATAAATTCGTAATCCCAGCCTAAGACTTCCTCTCATTTAATAACTGGAATATAGTTTTCACTTTCTTGCAATACAGTAAAAAGGTCTAAGCACATTCAATTCTAGAAGGAAGAAAGGACAGAAGGAAGAAAGAGGTACCTCCAGGTTTTATTACTGCATTTGTTTTTAAAGAAAACACATATTTTGGTAAGTAGCCAGAGCTAAATGGTTGTTCACAACAATCTATTTCAGCACCTAGGATCTAGAAAAATGTGGGAGCACAATATTTTTTAAAGTATTTAAACAAAAATCCAAAAATGAGGCACTGGTAGCTACTGGACTTGGTTTTGCTTTTAAACAAAAACTCAAACTGAAAGGGTTCACTTAAGCCAGCAAACTTGGTTATTTTAAATTAGAGACTTCTCCGTTGTTAAGTCATACAATATTTTTTTTAAAGGCCTTAGTTTTACTTCTATATTAAAAGGGGGAAGAAAAAAAAAAAGACACCAATACCTGCAGATTCAGCATGATTTTGACGAGTTTACTGCAGTAAGAAGGTGGCAGACTGCATCGCTTGTGAAGGATTGTTTCTAGCTCAGCACTTGGCAGCTCATCAAAATGCAGCTCCACAAAACGATTCCTGAAGGCTCTGGACAACACCTAAAATGTACGTTTGGGAATAGTACTTCTGAACTTTGCTTTTTCCCTTTAATCCTTGTAAACTATATCCTGCACATACAGTCAAAGGAAGCTGAGCTACCCTGAAGGTTTAGTGATTAAAATCCAATGGGACAAGGAATAGATAGGATCGTGCTTAAAACTTACAAAATGGACATTAAAGATGCAAAAGGTCTATTCTCCAGCAGTCTGAGACAACCAAATAATCAGTCAGGGCAAATTACATTTAATTACTTAGGCTCTGATTCAGCAAAGTGCTTAAAAGTGTGCTTAACATCTCTGCTGAACTGGAGCTTTAGCGTCCACCAGAGAAGCTACTGACCTGCCCTTAAAAATTCTTGGTGTGTTCTCTGACTGGCAAGTCTGAATAAAGGCTTAAACTGAACACTGCTCTCCAACTTCACTTCTCTTGTAAAGGCCACCAAATAGCAGAAGAATTAGATTATTTGCCTACCCACTCTGCTTCTTTGCCAAATTCTTCTCTGGCACCTCACAGCCAGTTGCATCCAATACTGAACTTCATAAAAAGTGCATGTGTGTGCTGTTCATGAAATGCAGTAGTTCTTAAGCTTCATTTACAAGGAAGAGAAAGGAAGCCAGTTTTCTCATATTCATCCACTAGTGTTATGTGCTAGTCAGTCAAGACACACAGAATTTTTAAGTGTAGATCATATCAGCATTTGGTCACTGCAACAGACATGCTAGATTAATTTTGAAATTAAAAACTATTGGAACTACTATATATTCTTGTTGAGGAAACTTCAAAACTCAGAAAGGTTCCTTCTACCTAGGCTGGCAACCTAGATCTCTTTCTTGAACAGGGGTTCTCCAACTGGGTGGGAGAGCATTCACCTGGGGGGTGCAGAATATATTAGGGCGGGAGTGCGTGAGAAATGTTAGGGAAAAAAAAAAATACTTTCTGCGCACTTTCAGAGCTGGGTGGCCGGAGAGATGTGGCTGCTGGCTGTGCACCCAGGGGAGGTGGGGAGCTTACTATTACAGACACAAAGAAGGGGGCCCGCGATAAAATAAGTTTGAGAACCACTGCTCTAGAATACATATCTGTTTTATTTACACACGGGCTTTTCTATGGCATTCACAGCCCTAGCATTTGAGCACCTTATAAACATTAATGTATCTTCACAACATTTTACAGATGGCAACTTAGGCATTGAGAGACTAAGGGTATGTCTACACTGCAACTGGAAAGTGAGATTCCCAGTGCAGGTAGACAGACAGACTCATACCAGCTCAACTTGAGCTAGCTGCCCCAGCTTGGACCCAGGGGGTCAGGAGGGCTTGGATTCTGGTGGCTACCTCAACCCACTGCCCATGCTGCAATGTCCACACTATGATTTTTAACATACTAGTTCAAGCTGAGCTAGTGCGCATCTGTCTATGGGTCCCGGGAATCACCTCCCAAGTTGCAGTGTAGATATAGCCTAAGTGACTTGCCCAAGCTCACATAGGCAGGCAGTCCAGTGCCTTGGCTAGAAGACCATCTTCCCTTCTGCTACTCCTTTACACTTTCATATTATCATGTTATCTGATATGTGTGAGAAAGTTTCTGTGCCACAGGTCTCTGCACCCCTGAAAGAATAATATGGTGAAGCTTTCTTCCTAATGTAAGAATAACCGAAAGCAAGAGGAGAGATCGACAAACCTTCCTGCCGCCATACAGTCCTGGTGGATTCTGTGTAGCAAACAGCATAAATCGAGGGTGTGCCCTGACAACTTCTTGTGTCTCTGTTATGAACAGCTCTCTGTTATCATCCAGCAGTCTGTTGAGTGCCTCCAGAACATCTGTAGGAGCCAAATTCAGTTCATCGAGGATAATCCAGTAGCCCTTTCTCATAGCATCAATAAGGACACCTGTGTTGGAATACAAAAGGTTCTGGTTAAAACTTTAAGGTAATCTGCATGAAAATATACAAAAAACCCAGCAAACACAAGTAATCCTTGCAGCCAGTTTTACTTCAGAATAAAATAAGTTAACCCACAGCAAGATGTGCAACAGCACTGAAGCTGTTAAACCCTTTAGCTCTCCCCTCTGTCAGTGCAATGGACCAAAGAACAAGAGATGGAAGAACGCCTAAAGGAACCCCTTTAACACAATAACCAGAGACCTGCACAACTGAACTAACTGCATGAAAGCTCATATTTGCATTGACACAACCGTGACCAGAGCTTTTTTCATCTCTGCGTAATATGTAAAATGGAAGGGAATTAGAGGTAAATGTGATAAGCGATAACCTTACCTTCCTTAAACATCAGCTTCCCAGAAGTGTCTGATGTATAACAGCCAATGTACTCCTGGATGTCAGTATGTTCGTGATTGTTAATCCGCACACAGTGGTTCCCACTAGCTGCAGCCAACCAGCGAATTAAACTAGTTTTACCAACTGATGTCTCTCCTTGAATCAGCACTGGATGAGTCCTTCAGGGATTAGCAAAGACAATATTTTAGAAGCAGTATTTTAGGTTGACAGTAAAATATCCTGTGTGTATATGAAAAGGAAGTAATGCATCTGTACTGTTTGCAATTTATCAGAGCCTTGTGTAACAGATTATCAAGAGACTACAATTTAGCCTCTCAAGGTCTCATTTATGTTCCTCACCCAAGTCACAGAGCCAGTCAGTGTCAAAGCCAGGACATAATCTCAAATACCTTTATTCCCATATGCTAACTACTATACCATGCTGCCTCCGTCATCACTTGTGAAATCAGAGGCTGGTCGATATCAGCACAAACTATTTTTATACCAAGCTTTATAGGGCTTAAGTGGGACTGTACATGACAAAATTTAGGCTGTTTAAGGACAATGAAAGAAAAGCTGGTTTCATATCCTCTCAAGCATGCAGATAACTGGACTACAGTAGAACCTCAGAGTTATGAACACCGTTTGTAAAACTGAACAAAACGTTATGGGGGTTATTTCAAAAGTTTACAACTGAACATTGACTTAATACAGATTTGAAACTTTACTATGCAGAAGAAAAATGCCGCTTTCCCTCTATTTTTTAGTAGTTTACATTTAACACAGTACTGTACTGTATTTGCTTTTTTTTGGTCTCTGCTGCTGCCTGATTGCGTACTTCTGGTTCCAAATGAGGTGTGTAGTTGACCGGTCAGTTCGTAACTCTGGTGTTTGTAACTTTGAGGTTCTACTGTACTTATGCTCTTGTCTTAGAATACTAAGAACAAGTGACGTGCACACGCCCCCCACAACTGCTAGCTACTGGTCAAAGGTCATTCTTGTAGCTCGGCATGCAATTCCTACAGTAGGCTTTCTGCAGGTCAGTCATGAAGGAGAATTATTCCTCTCAGAAGAAGCGTCTCATCATTTTTTAATGTTAACGCATATTTTAATCTATTAAGATTTAAGGGGCAACATTAAGTATAGAAATATAATAGAGGTAGGTAACCTCAATTACAGAATTGTATGTTATCTTTTTAATTTTGTATTCTGACACAAAAATTTAAACAAACATACCCTGCAGACACAACTCTGACAATGTCTTTCAGATTAAGTTTAACAGAAGAAGTTAGTACATAAGTCTCATCTATCACAGGTTCCTTATCCCCCACTGAAATCCAGTAACCTTCTATTTGTACAGCTCTCCCTCCTTGGGGCTCTGGTAGTGGCTGAAAAACAGGATAGAAATAACAGATTATACAAATGTGTTTCATATTGTTTTCTAACAGCAGCAGCTATTTTTGCACTACTATAGCATCATCCATAAAAAGCAATTTACAGACATTAGCTTAATCCTCAGCACTCCTGTGAGGTATGTATTATCCCCATTTTACAGATTTGAATCCAAGGAAGAGAAGGTGACTCGTCTAAAGTCAAGAATCTGTGCAGAGCTGTGAACAGAACCCCAGGTCCTCTGACTCCCAGTTCTGGACTTTAATGTGACATGCTATTCTGAAAAGTGACTTGTAGGAATTTCTTGAACTGAGGGGGTTACTTATTTTTATTTCATCGTTACTGGAGAGTTGTTAATTTCTAGCATCAAAACATCTCTCTAAGGAATTTAATCCCTGTATACGAACTTTCAAAATAGCTCTTCATTCACCACTTTCTTCAGAAAGTCTAAATTGAAGTCACTATGTAGTGTTGCAATAGGGCCTACTCTGGCAAGCAATGAAGCCCACAAAGTCAAGAAAGAACTATTAATGTTTTAAATGACAATATTTTGTATTTCAGCCCTGCAAGTTCACTCTGTGCTCCAAGAATCAACCTGGATTCTCCCTCTTCAAGATGAAGCTCAGATTTTTGCTTCATTAGAGCACAAGCCTTTTCCATACCAATGTGTATTGCCCCTTATGTTAAAACAAAAGAAAACAAAAAAAAAACCCAGCAAGTTCCTCCCCAACCTCTACTTCAGAATTAGAGTCATCACTATTAAAGTTGGTCTGGTCATTCTCTGAAATTTGGCAAGATTCAGTCATATGCAAGTTCTCCACATCCTTTCAATGTTTTCAGATGAAAGAATAAGTCAGCTAAGAAAATACCATGCTTAAACCATATAGTTCAAGTTAAATGAAATAACATTTTATCAGAAACGACCAATAGGATAAAGTTTAAATGTTTGAGAACTTTTAAAATTACTAAAGCATGATCAACAAGGGAAAATGTATTTAAAAACAATCTTCCTGATAACATTAAACATGCCAAAATATTCAGAAGTTCCTACCTGCTTAAGGAGGCTTTTGATGTTGCCAGAGACAATATGCTGGCAAATTAGCTTCTGAACTATCGGGTGAGAAACTCTGTCAAGCTGTGTCAGGAAGCCCAAGCAAAAGCCCTACAAAAATAAAGTTATTTTCTATTGTGAAGTGAAAATTTCTTTAAGCTTTATTTTTTAAGGCATTTGTTTGATATCTGATGCCCCTAGAAAATATGATTTTCCTTGTATTCCTTTACCCAAGTAGATTGTGTATTGAACACACACTTAGGAACAAAATCACACAGAAAGATCATTACCTCATACAGTGAGCGCTGTATGTTTTTACATGGATTAGATGCTGCAAATCTCAAAGCCCTGCAAAGTGTACGAAGGCTGTAGTGAGGTCTATGGCCAGTCCCATCCACCAATTTTGCTTCTGTCTCTTTTCTCACAGATAAATAGAAGCTACAAAATAAAGAGTTAAACCAGTTACTTATTTGTATTCAGGCCAGCGGACAACAATTCCGAGCCCCAGGGCAGAACAGTCAATGGTCTGCCGAGAAAGTGATGGCTGAGGTTTATGACACTACTTTTTATCCTATTGATAACACATTAGGACTCAATATGCGTAAATTGTGGCATTGCTTGATCTAGTTAACTTTTTTTTCCCCAGTTACAGCACCAGTATTAAACAAATTGTGAGCCTAAATATAAGCTATAGAATTTGTTATTTTGAATGATAAAGTTAAATTAAATAAATACATTATGAAATTAATTAATATATAAAACATTTAAAGAAGCACAAAGTAAGAAAACACCTGAAGTATCAAGTAGGCTAATTAAACACCTAATCGTGATTCATGTGCAATCTAAAGACCAGGAAAGAAACTGATATACAAGATGTAACTGAATATGACTAACAAAGTTAAAATGTACAATACTTGTGCTGCTGATGCTGTGGGACATCAGCACCCAGAGCAATGAGGAGACAGCAGACATTGTGCGCCACATCAACCAGGAGATCTCCAAGGAGAGGGAAAACCTGCACCTCGTTCCCTGGTTGAGCGGTGGAGGTGGCCCCTCATCCTGTGCTCGAGACAGCAGCTAGCTCGTCAGCCAGTGCTAGCAGCAGCAGAAGGGGGAGGGTGGGCGCTAATCCCAGCTGCCTCTCGGCAAACAGAGGGGCTCCATTGGGTGGCTGAACTTGCTGGCTTGTGTCTGGTGAGGAGCTGCAGCCCCGGGGGAGGAAATCTGGTAGCACAGAAGGAGCTTGTTCCTCTTTAAAGTATCCCTGTCCTCAGACCCGCAGCCGTAGAGACAGCATGGCAGGCACAGCAGCCAGAGGAGGCAGCAAGCTCCGCAGTTCCCAAGCTGCTGTTGCTGAAGCTCTGCCAGACTAGCTGGGTGCGGCAGTGCTCTGGCAAACTGTTACTGTCACAACGAGGGATGGCGCTCTGTACAGCACAGCAGGATTTCTATCTTAATTTTTATTAAAAAGTACGTATCTATCCCATCCGCCTGGGCCCTTTTAAATCACCAGACCCCTGGCGATCCCTTTCCTTGCCCTGACCCCGGCCCCCGTTGGCAGGCCAGTTTGTGTTTCATCGTTACTGAAGAGTTGATAATCTCTAGCATCAAAACATCTCTCTAAGGGATTTAATCCCTGTATAGGAATATTCAAAATAGCCTCTTCATTCACCACTTTCCTTGGAAGGTCTAAATTGAAGTCAGCACGCAGTGTTGCAATAGGGCCTACTCTGGCAGGCAATGAAGCCCAAAAAGTCAAGAAAGAACTATTAATGTTTTAAATGACAATATTTTGTATTTCAGGGAGATAACCTGGTTTGCCATGTATCACTAGGTATTCACAAAGTCCTCTGAACAGATACTTTAGATTGCCCCAAAAAACTGAACTGCAGAAATTTAGCACGTTGGAGGCAACACGCCTGCTCTAAAGGAAAGAGGTTCTGTGGCAGGCAAGCAAACCATCCCCACAACTGACACACAATGATATTCTGAAGTAGCCGCCCCTTCTAACCTCTCAGATGGAGGAAAGGATTAAAGCAATAATTTTCTCTAACTGGTAATGTCAATAAACTACTTTTTGGAATGAGGATGGAAGAAAGGAAGACAAACAGCAATAAAAGGTAACATACAAGTAGTCCTAGAATAAGGAGGTTGGGTGTCATTCTTCAAGAACCTAGGGTGGGAGAGACTAATATAAAAAATTGTAGGCTGTAATTATGTATTTTCATTTGCAGCTTATTCCACTGAGGCTTCATAAAAATGTAAATATAACCTACTTCATGATTCCTTGTACTGTGTTTTTGCTCACATTCAAGCCTTTCAGATAGTCCATGATAAGAATGAGCAAGTCTCCTTCATTCTGCAGTTCTTCTACATAAAGTTCAGTAAACCTACGAGAAAAATTAAGCTATAACACTTAGACATCTGCCTGCTGATGATAAAACAGACACTCTGAAATTTCATTATGGCCCAGTTAATCTCTCACAGAACATATAATGCTCAAAATATAGCATAAGCAGCAAATCAAATATTGATTTGTTTGCCAACATAAAGATTTATTGACTTGATATACAAATACCAACTGAACTGAAGCAGAGAATAATATGTAACTACAGGCTAAGTACTACATTGCTTAAGGACAAAGTATCAATATCTGTATTGTTTTATACAGTCTACCAAGTTCAACTCACAATACGAGAAACATGCTTTTAAAAGGAGTTTGTGGTACAGAGCTCCAGACAGCAGTTACTGAATATTAAAGTATTGGCACAGCAAGAGGGCTTTTGAAAACTGATTCTCTATATTAATCACTCAACTGCTGTGAAATATACCACACATCCAATTTTTGTGCTGTCAAGCTTACCTCGCATATTCCCTCTTTTCATAATGGAGCAACCATTTAAATAGAGAAAAACAACTCATCAAGATAAAAAGGAAACAAAGCAGCTACATTAGCAGCAAAGTATCTACTTTAAATTTAGCTACTGAAGTGGAGTTCTAAGCCACTCCAAAAATGGCAGTAATGGGATTTCATGTTCATTGTCTCACTGACTGTGCATTAATTATGCTTACCAAGTATAAAAATAGCATTTCTGATTGTTTAGTCCTGGAAACTCATCCTGGGATCTGAGAATCAAGTTGGGTTCTTTGCATCTCATACATCACTGCTAACAATGGTTCTGCAGGCCAAAGTAGGCCAGCTACATTTGTAAAATTCCATTGCCTTTAGTGATTTTGGAAAAATGTAATTTACTGGAACTTAAAATAAGCAATTCTGACTATAATGCAAAAGGTGAAATTTACTCCAGCTCTCTCTCTCTCTCTTATTGCTATTAGCTCTGCAAAGCTAAAAGCAACAAAACCTTATTTTTGTCACTAGTGACAGCAGATGATTAACTACACACAGTGAACAGATCTCCTGAGTAAGCAGTGAAGATTTTCACGTGGTCACTTTTCAGGGTGGTATAAATTTTGTATAAGTTTCCTGACAATCAGCAGGGAAATTGCATGAGAAAGACACAGCAGGTCCAGAACTTAGCACTCACCAGGTGATGTCAGGTGTGTTACACTAGAGAAAGAAATTCTCTCAGACCCACTTTTCCCCAGCCCCAGTGGTCCTTTGAGTCCCAAATATTCCAGGTATCACACATCCACTCCCATGTCCAACTAACCTTCCTCCAACTTTTGAAGACTAAATATATAGCTCTTTGTACAGCCCATCAACACTGCTAAGTTAACAAGAATGATTACTAGAGGACTGTGAAGCACTTGCCTTTATTATTCCCAAGAGGCACAGAGCATGCTGCTACAGCCTCTTGACAACTTACATTTAAGGAAGGACTCCTAAAGAGTAACATTCTATACTATTTCGAGACCAGCTCTTTAGGTTCTGCATCAGCAGAACAGTAGTTTCCTCCTGCTATTCAATCAACATTCTTCAACTGTCTGATAACAAACACCTCTCAGAATGACAGGTTTCAGAATGGTAGCTGTGTGTCACGGAGTGTGGGGGAGTCCAGGCCTTGCACCCCCTCTTCCTGGGTTCACCATGACTCTCAGCCAGCCAGTAAAACAGAAGGTTTATTGGACAATAGGAACAGAGTCTAAAACAGAGCTTGTGGGTACAACCAGGACCCCTCAGTCAAGTCCCTCTGGGGGGCAGGGAGCTTAGACCCCAGCCTTGGGGGTTCCCTGAGTTCCACCACCCAGCACAAAACTGAAACTAAAACCCCTCCAGCAGGCTCTCTCCTCCAGCCTTTGTCCAGTTTCCCGGGCAGAGGTGTTACCTTCCCCCGCCCCCTCCTAGCTCAGGTTACAGGCTCTCAGGTATCCCATCCCCAATGAAACTCCCCAGCCACATTCCCAAGTCAACACTCCCCCCCACCCTACTGCCTCACACCGTGTTAGTCTGTATCAGCAAAAATAACGAGGCGTCCTTGTGGCACCTTAGAGACTAACAAATTTATTTGGGCATAAGCTTTCGTGGGGTAAAACCCACTTCAGCAGATGCACGGAGTGAAAAATACAGTAAGAAGAATATATATTATTTTATGTGCTATAATATATATTCTTCTTACTTTATTTTTGTTAGTCTCTAAGGCATCTCTCAGAATGTCTGTCTCCTGGGGCTTCAAGCACAGATGTTGTACCATTCATGTTGACTCATGAAACTAGTCAAATTCCAAAACAGACAGCAACTTTAACTATTTTACAATCCATTCATTTTTTTTAACCTGTTTCTTATTCCTGGGGGTAGATTTCTCTTTCCAACATCCGTAGCTGGATTCATACAGGCAAACAAACGAAAACCAGGATGACGCACCAGAGGTTCTAAAAAGAAAAATAAAGATGTTTCCCTTCTATTCACAAACACAAAAATGCAAACCAAAACACTATAATGTAAATCAAAGACATTTCTTGGTTAATCCAAAACAGTTTAAGTCCCCCTCCTCTCTACCACTCATTGCTATCCTGCATCCTCTTTTAACTACAATGCCACTGTTTAAGACTTTAGCGATTCACCTGGTCTGGTGAGTTAGGACATATCTACAACCTTGGGGTAATGACCACTACAGGGGATGTGATTTCTAAAGTGCACTGGCATGTTGTGCATTAATTAGTCCATGTAGACCCTGTAGGTGTACACTAAAAGTTCCCTAATACTAGCACTTTAATCTAGTACTTTTAGTGCACACTAGTAGGGTCCACAGTTAGGGAAGGATCACCTAGCAAGCCAGAGGCAGAGCTGGGAACTGTAGCCAGGTCATCACAGTCTCAGTCCAGTATGCTATACACTATACTGTCTGCCCAATGTACGGAGTTCCTTCTGCATCACCTCTAGAGACATGAAATTCTTATTCAGGGATGCTCCAGACATCTGTTCAAAAAGAGAGGCTAAGAGCAAGAGCAACAGCAATTTCTGAAGACTGAAGACACTGGGGCCTTCATGTAAGTACTACTTCTCCTCTCACATAAAGAAGTGAAGTCATACTGCCAGTGCATTTGCCTTTCACTCCTTATGGAGGAAAAATTCTGCAATGATTATTTTAAGCTATATGGGAGGGGGAGTTGGCCAATTCAGATGACTTTGTTGCTACAGAACAGTGAGAAGCACTGTTATGTAAACTGGCAGCTGCATTCTGCATGAGTTGATGTTTGCATGGTCTTCAAGCTAAACCACAAGAACAGCACACAGCTGTAATCTAATCCAGAAGTGAAATAACTTTAACCGGGCTCTATACTAGGAAAGATGTGGACAAACTGGAAAGAGTCCAGAAAAGAGCAAAAAAAAAAAAAAAAAAGATAAAATTCATGGAGGATTCTGGCGACCAGATCTGCATGCAATATTCAAGATAGGGGCGTATCATGGATTTATATACGGGCATTATGATATTTACTGTCTTATTATCTATCCCTTACCTAATGGTTCCTAACATTCTGTTAGCTTTTTTGACTGCCATTGCACATTGAGCAGATGTTTTCAGAGAACTATGCACAGTGACGCCAAGATCTTTCTTGAGTGGTAACAGCTAATTTAGACCACATCATTTTGTACATACAGTTGGGATTGTGTTTTCCAAAATGCATTACTTTGCATTTTTCAACGCTAAGTTTCATCTGCCATTTTGTTGTCCGGTCACTCAGTTTTGTGAGATCCCTTTGTAACTCTTCACATTCTGCTTTGGACTTAACTATCTTTTTGTATCATCTGTAGTTTTGTATCATCTGCAAATTTGCCACCTCACTGTTTACCCCTTTTTTCCAGATCATTTATGAATATGTTGAACAGCACTGGCCCCAGTACAGATCCTTGGGGGACACCACTATTTACCTCTCTCCATTCTGAAAACTGACCATTTATTCCTATCCTTTATTTCCTGCCTTTTAACCAGTTACTGATCCAAGAGAGGACCTTCCCTCTTACTCCATGACTGCTTACTTTGCTTAAGAGCCTTAGGTGAGGGACCTTGCCAAAGGCTTTCTGAAAGTCCAAATACACTATATCAACTGGATCACCCTTGTCCACATGTTTGTTGAGCTCCTCAAAGAATTCTAATAGATTGGTGAGGCATGTTCCCTTTACAAAACCCATATTGACTCTTTTCCAACAAATTGTATTCATCTGTGTGTCTGATAATTCTATTCTTTAATATAGTTTCAACCAATTTGTGTGGTACTCAAGTTAGGCTTATCAGCCTAAAAAAATGGTGTCACATTAGCTATCCTCCAGCCACCTGGTACAGAAACTGATTTAAGAGATACATACCATAGTAGGACTAGTAATGGGCTTAATCCTCAGAAAGAGAAATTTAGGTTAGATATTAGGAAAAGCTTTCCACCTATAAGGGAAGTTAAGCTCTAGAATAGACTTCTAAGGGAGGTAATGGACTCCCTATCATTGGAGGTTTTTAAGAACAGGTTGGACAAACACATGTCAGAGCTGGTCTAGCCTCAGAGCAGGGGCTGGATTTGATGACATCCCTTCCAATCATAAATGTTATGGTTCTATTAATGTTTGTAATGGTGACAAGAGGATACATACTTTTCTCTTAAACAGCCAGTCTCAGCCTTCCAGTAAAACAGATGGAAAAAAGCACTTGTGGCCTCAGCTACTAGGTGGATATTCTGAACCAGTCAATAACGGAACAGGATCCCAACGTTGCACATCAAAGTAACAAAACACATGGGCATTACCCTACAGATTACGTCCACTACTTCAGGATCGCTTCTGCCACATCATCTTATTCAAGTCCTGATCTTAGCTAGACACTTGCAGTCAAGCTTCACTACCCACCAAGTATGACAGAGCTGAATGTCATCAGCATTCTGGTGCCACTGCAATCCAAACCATCTCATATGTCCCACAATTTGCCTTACATACACACTTATAAAGTACATTGTTGCCAGACACCAAAGTACAGCACAAACAAACATACTAATAGTACCTGTGTCTCCTCTGTCTAGTAACACCAGTGAGCCAGATGATCCTTCTAGCAAGCCACTCAGGCATTCTAAAGTCTCTGCTGAAGCCAAATTAATCTCATCCAGTAAAATCCACTCTCCTTTCTTCACCGCTTGTGCCAGAGTACCCTAAAAAGTGGAACCCATTCAATGTTAGCTATTTAACGTTGAGGATATACGAAACATCTGGTGAAGCTGTGAACACGAATTACACCCTATCTTGTAATCTGTGGATTGTCTAGATGAATGGAAAAATCAAATTCCACTTCAGTGAGAGCTGTACCTCTCAGTAAGATTTTTTTTTTTTAAATTAAATGACTTGTCAAGAATTTAGACAACTCAAATATACTTTGAATGTACACTATTAATAAAGTTAATAAAATTACAAGGAACAATAATTTACAACATCAACAAGAATTTGGGAAATGATAACAACTAAAAATCTAATGCAATTCACTTGAACCATTTATAAAAGTCTTTGTAGATACTTGAAGCTAAAAATACAAAATTATGATTATCTAGATATTCTGTTGGAAAATTTAGTGCAGTCATTTATCCCGCTAAACCTGATTTTCAGCTCAAGTTTTCCCAAAGTTGCTTTTCTAACATGGTGCACCAGAACTGACGATATGAGCATTATTGATATTCTCGTGTCAAAGCAAGTATAGCTTTCATCAGACCATCAATATGTTGCTTTACAACCAAACAAACTCTTTCTAGCCATCCCAGCCTCAAGGAAAAATAGTGCATCCAAGTCCACACCACCACTGTTTGTAAAGTTTTTGCTTCATAAAAAGACTTGTCAGTACACCTAATTATCTTATAATATTGGTTAATTGTAACTGTAAATACTGCCCCCCACTTTCCTAGCCCAATGTCATATTTAAATATCTAAATACCTCTACAAATGCAAACACCAGAAAATTTTCTGTCATTTTCATCTGTTGATGGGCATGGTTAAGTCTAAGACCAAATGCTTCCCACTTTTCTTTCAGTGGTGAGCCTACAAGAAAAACAAATTTGATTTTTGTAACATCAGAATGATGGCATAAAACACATTGCTATAACACTGAATTTTGTGAAGCCACTGCAGCCATGGAATATAATGCAATAAGATGGAGCTTAGCTGAACTCATAAGGAGAAGAAAATACTCAAGTTTTGCAGTTTAGATCCCATGAATTAAAACAAGGAACTGTTATAGTTTTGTTCAAATGCATTTTTAAAATGTTCTAAGAGCTTAAAATTGTATTTCATGAGTATAATCAACCTGCTATTCATGCAAAAGTCTCCCAGCTTAGGAGCAGCCTCTTGCCAGTGATGAGCTGCCAGAAGCTCAAGAACCAGTTCCTTCACTCGCTCCGGGTCTTCAGCAGCACTTCGGCAGCACGTCCTTCAGTCCCTCCGGGTCTTCAGCGGCACTGAAGGACCCGCCGCCAAAATGCCGCCAAAGACCCGGAACGAATGAAGGACCCGCCGCTGAAGTGCCGCCGAAGACTCGGAGTGCCGTCGGGTCAGTAAAAATTCACATGGGAGCCTCCCCAGCCGAGAGCTCAGGCGGGACAGACAGGACGGTCCCGCAGGCCACATCCTGTCCGTCCCGCCTGAGCTTCCCCACCCCTTAAACAACCGGTTCTAAACAGGCTTCAAAATTTAACAACTGGTTCATGTGAACCGGTGCAAACTGGCTCCAGCTCACCACTGCCTCTTGCTGACACATTCAATAGTATCAGAAATAATGTACTTTCCAATCCAGTGAGACAGTAAGTGGTGCTGCAGGAAATGATGTAATCTGCAAAACCTATTTGGGGAGGGAGGAAATTGAGAATAAACACTCTTGTAACTGAATGGGGTCCACAAACTAGGTTTCTTGATGATATTCTAATACTGTTACTCATCCGTCATAATGTCTGGTTTTTGATCAAGTCACTGCCTGAGGTAAGAGTGTTCATCACAATGTCGGACGTGGTTAGCTTTGTAAGTTTTATTTTCTATTGTGCATTACTTTTCATTTGCATTGGGACTTCAATCACGTTTTTTTTTTTTTTTTTGTCTTTGAGGATTATTAACACTCCCCTGAAAGCCAATCAATTATTTAAACCTATATCAGAATCTAGTTAGTTTAACCTGTGCTCTGCTGAAGCAGGAAAGGTCTTTAACACTCCCCTGAAGAATGCTCACCCCCGTTTAGGCTAGTGCTTTCTTTAGTACCTGCAGAGCTGAGGAGAACCAGCTAAAGGAAGGGCAAGAAAATGTACATAATTAATTCAGTTTGGCCCGCACCAAATGAAAGTTAAAATTATTATTATTAATTATATGTATTACTATAGTGTGCAGCAGCCCCAGTCATGAACCAGGACCCCATAGTGCTAGGCGCTGTACAAAAACAGAACAAAAAATGGTCCACATCCCAGACAGCTTACAATTTAAGTGCAAGACAAAAGCCAATAGATGGACAGACAAACTAACAGACGGGGCAGAGCAAGAGAACTACAAGACATTTTTCAGCATGATAGGCAGTGGTCTCAGCACACCAGTGGCCTATCGGTTGTCAAGTTTTCTGTAGGCATGACAGCACAGGGAAGTTTTAAGGAAGGATCTGTTCGAGGACAATGAGGTAGCCTTGCAGATGTTTATGAGAAGCTCCTCCTAAGTATGAGGGCAGCATAGGAAGAAGCATGGAAGAGCTTGTTTGAAAATTGAACAAGTGGGTGATGGAGGCTGGCATCACGGCCTGATAAATAGTGGATGTCTCGATTTCGATAGCTACTGAGAGATGATAGGTAAGGTGGTGAGAGGCTGTGACGGGCCTTGGAAGTGAAGACAAGCAGTTTATGTTTGATGCGCTAGAGAAGGGGAAGCCGGTGGAGGGATGCAAAGAGAGGAGTGACCTGATCAAAGCGACAGGCTTGGAAAACGATCACTAGAGCAGCATTTTAAATAGATAAGAAGAGAGGGCCAAGATTGCATTTGCAAGGCCAGAGAAGATGAAGTTGTGCAAATCAGCAGACAAGGAACTGACCACCACAACTTTTACCTTCTGCAACAGTTAACTGTTGATGATGAGTGCTTGCTTAGGTTGAATTCTTACCTGATGTGTTTTCTTTTGCTTCCTTATTAATGGCAGATTTGTGAACATGCTGCATTAATTTGAGTAGATCATGCCAACGTTTCTGTCTGTAACACGTCTGGATATGACCCAAGAAAGTTTGATTTTGCTTCCTGGAAAACGTCTGAGAGAAGAGTTCCTCAAAAGACTCTCGTAAGGGCAGCCAAATCAATTTGTTATCCACTGGTTTATAGCTGTGCAGGACCAAGAGAGAAATTAGTTACTTGTTTCATGGCCAAATGCCAGCTCCCCTCTGCTCCTGTGAAATTTGACAAAATTTGTGTCCCTGAACTGCAGATGTTATGAGGTCACATAGAAATTCAGAACAAACAATTATAAACTAAGGTTTATTAGATTTGAAATGGCAAATGCATACATGCTCCTTAGAAAGCGATTTTATACTAACCGTACGGCTCTAATAGCCAATCCACCCTCGCTACTATCAGCCAAAATACCTAGTAGATATTTCGATAACTATATATACTAGGCAAGTTTGGCTTTTTATTTTAGCAGCTGTGGCTTGCACACTTGTCCACAGAACTTAATTAAGCCATTTAAGAGCACAAGCTCTTGAATGCGAGTGGTGATAGCAGGATTCCTGCTCACTGAAACACCTACTTGGTTACCCATTTTTATAAGTTACACTATAGTTCAGTTGTGTTTATAATCAAATATGCTTGAATGAAAGCTTGCTTTAATACATTTTCAGTCCATTCTATATCAACTAATTCAACGACTCACCCCCCAAGCAGATCTGCAGTGTCACTCTGTTGGTTCATATTGATAACCCTCAAATGGTGTCCTTGAAACAAAAGAAAAAGTCATCATTTGTGTATTTTCTATTGCCTCTGTACAAAGTGGAATATTTATACTTTATTATACCTGTAATATGAGCAAGGTATTGGACAGTCGAGGTTTTGCCAGTTCCTGTTTCACCCACCAACAGCACAGGCTCTCCTTTGTCAACACACATCGCAAGCTGTTCAATCAGTACCGAAGATGGGCGTGTGGCAGCAAAGTTTTGCTTCTCCCTGCCAAGCCAGAGAAAGCAGCTGTTAAGGACAAGGTACCTCAAGAAACTCTCACTTCAATTTTAATTTTTTTCCCCTTAGGGTTGCAACTAAAGTTTTGACTTTTAAATAAGAAAATATGTCTAACAAAAACAGTTCCAAGATGTGCGTTTAAATACCAGATTAGACACACCAGTGTTTGTTTTCTCTATTTACAACTCAGAAATCTAGACTTTTTCGTTAACAACTTTTTATTGATTATATTAAAGAAATTTGGGCTTCTCACAAGAATCCTTGGTTTTTACACTTCCCTCTTCCCTACCACCTGAGTTACTGCCACCAAAACAGCTTTCATTGCTACATCCTTCAAATGATCCCTTCACCAAGTCAGATTTGCTGTTGTCACCACTCAACACCTTCCCAGACATTTCCAGCTCTAGCCTGATTTCAGGATATTCTAATTTAAAAGGTACAGAGAATCTCCATCCTTCGTTTGTTAGAGATGCCATGCTGACATCTCAGTCCTGATATAAGATTCTGATATCAAAACAAACAGCCTTCTTCTTTTGCTTAAAATGATGTTGTCAGACTCCCTTAACATGCAACTTTTATACTTTAGCTTTCAATACGTTCGACTCCAACATAAAATGTATAGCTCCCAGGGAAAAAGGTACAGGAAGGGTGAACTACAGTCATCTTTACCTTTGTATAAGAAGTGCCTGAGTTTGCTTCCGCAAGAGCCGCACTCTTCCCACAGCGACTTCATGTTCCCTTATTAGAATTTCTGGTTTATGAAGCTGACAATAGAACTCTGCCTAAATAGAAAGCACCATTATTTCCACTGTATATCATAATTCTGCCTGATACTTTATGCAAAGAACATAGCCTGTACGTTTTCTGTTCATCTAGTATCATTGTGTAACAAGCTCATTTGCTCATGAACACATTTTGAATCCTCATCACTTAGAAGACTTAAGAATCTTCCAAGTTCCACTCCTTCCTCCCAATGGTCCTTTTTCATTGGACAAGTATTGATTTCTCTCTGTACTTCTTATGGAACCTATGTCATTATGGGTCTATTTTGTCAATCTCTTTGCTAATCAATTACTTAAACCTGTATCAGAATCTAATTAGTTTAACGTGTGCTCTGCTGAAGCAGGAAAGCAAACAGCTTTTTGGGTGAGGCATAATATTATTTGTGTATAGAGGCACTGAGTGGGATGTCTGTCTCAATAGGATATTCATGGCAGTTACAGATTCTTCTGTTCCTATACTTAAACAATGGGGAATGAGGGAAGTGAACAGAAAAATCTGTATATATATATTTGACATTTTGAATTCTTCTCAAAGATCTTCTAAAGTTTTCATTCATTAAAGAAGGCTGCAAAGGAGGGATACTGTCAACTTTGGGGTAAAGGATGGAGATAGGAAGAGAGGAAGATCACACTTTTATCTGAAAATGTTGTAAGTTATCCAAGTAAATCATCAGTGAAAGACTAGAGGAAACACACTTTCTGTTTGCTTTGTGCATCTGACAGTGCTAATCAACTTCACTGTTTTATAGATCGTCAGTTGGCCTTTGTTTCTCATTCATTAGCATGATGAGAACACCTGCACACTGATCTGGAAGGAGTTCACATTTATACTCTTCCCCAGGCACAGGCATGGGAAGTAGAGGCGCGGAGGTGCTGCAGTACCCCCAGGTTTTATGCAGGGTCCCGGCTGCGCACGCGGGGTCCCAGCTGCCAGCCCCACTCCTGGCCATGCATGCGGGGTCCCGCATCATGGCTGCTGGCCCCATGCCCAGGGGTCCCAGCTGCCGGCCCCCCTCCCAGCCGTGCATGTGGGGTCCCAGCTGCCAGTGCCACACACGGGACTCTGCTACTGGCCCTGCGCCTGCCCCCAGCCATGGACCCAACCTCAGCCCCCTCATCCATGTCCTTGTCCCCTACTCCTGGAGACACAACCCTGCTCCCAGCCTCAGCCTGGGGGAGGCGGGGAGGGAGGGGGGGTGTCGGCACGAGGTAAAAAGTTTGGGGATAGTTCTGCTGGCTTTCAACCCCCCCCATAAAAAGCATTTAAGCGCCACTGTCCCCAGGCCCTTTAAAAGAGGCTTTAGTGGCAAGGCTGAAACTATAACTGGAGAGTCAAAAAGCAGTCATGAGCACAGACAGGAAGGGGAAGAGGGAGCCCAAGTATGTGCTGCTGCTCTTGGGCCCTGTTCTAAGACGATTCTAAACATCAGCTGAACAGCAGGGAAAAAAAGAATTTTTAAAAATTTAGTCTAAGAAGTGTAAAGCCTGGATATTCTTAAATTAGTCATTTCCAAAAAATTCAAATACACTATCTGTCCTTTTAAGGAGGGTCTCTAAGACTAATATTACTTTAATACCTAGACTGAGAAGCATTCTTATACATACATTTTTTCAAACTGTATCTATCCTAAAAAGCTAAAACAGCATCAGCGTCAGCATTTTGTTGCACATGAATAACCAGTTTTACTTATGCCTGTAACTATGAAATTAAATGGTTTCATCCAGGCAAAAAGTCATCTTTTACCATTCATTTATTGAACAATTTAGAATATTTTAAATAAAGGCCACGCTAACCGTTTCTCAATATACCTTTTTCTTGGAAATGTTTAGTTTGCTTCCAATAATTTCTGCCATTTTCTGCCTGCTCCCTTGCTTGGACAGCATAGCTGTGAAACAGTCTAATGCCTGTCAAAGGAAAAAAACACCACCACATTTTCAATTAATATGTTGTAACTTGACAGTAATCACGACACTTCACGTACCCTGGGCCTTATCAAGAGCTCACTGAAGTCAGTAGGATTCTTTTTATTGATTTTAGTGGACTTTGGATCTGACCCCATGTGTCCAACTACACAAAGTTCAGAAAGAACCCTAAAAACCCTGTAATTACTTAAAATAACATTTCTATACCTGGGAGTGTCACAGCTTTAGAATCTTCTTGGGTGATAAGCATCTCCTCATGGGTCACAAGATACCACACCTTAAAGCTACCTCCGAGGCATGATTGGACAATACCAGTTCTACATAACAAGCCAGGTTAATACATAGGGAAAATTCCACATTTGGAGAAAGGAAACCATTTTTAATCACTTGCCAAAAAAAACAAATGACATTTGAAATGGCTGAGGAATTTGAAATGTTAGAGTAAGTCTTGTAATGGAAAAGCACAGGTGAGGTTCAAAGGTGTGTTACACATGGCATCACCTCCACATACCTGCTTCTATGGATACACACAGAAGCATGTGATAAATTTAATATTTAAATTTAAATTTAAAATTTAATAGACCTGTGAAATAAAGTTACAACAGGCTACCACTGTATCACTTGCCCACAAATTCATCTCCCAAGGACTTACTCTAACATTGCAAATCTCTTGGCAACTTCAAAGAGCAACCAATCTTTATTTTTTTAAATGAGCCAGGAAATGCATCTTTACTATACCAAAACATGTAACCCATCACCACCCCAGGCCAAGGGTAAAAAACCTGTCCTGAGCTGCCCAGTAAGCAATTCTAAATATAAGCATCACAGCCTTAAAGTATCAGCAATGCCAAAAACAGAATCTTGTCATCATGGGAGAGGGAAGGTCTGCCTCTTCCTGATGAGCTCAGTGTTTGCATATAGCCCTGGAGGTGCCCCAGGCTATCAGACTTTAAAACAACATTTTTTTGTTTAAAAAACAGGCTGCTTTGAGAGGTGTTTTACATGTATTCGTTTTAATTTCTCCCTTCCTTTGAGTCCTGCATAAGTTGGATTTAGAAGTTGGATAAAGGCCTCTGGGTCATAGGTGGGGGATATATTACCACCATTTTTAAAGAAAAGACATTAAAATATTCCTAAAGTTGTGTTTTTGTAGCACATAGGATGCACTAATGGCACGCATTTGAGATGATATACATAACACATAACTTTGCCACTCACCAGCAATGTGCCATCCCAAACTCACACCACTAAAACTTACGTCACACCACCATTCCAGTAAGTTGATCAGAGAGAAATTCAGTATGTTACTACACAAAGACCTTTTCCAGGTCCAAGATGTCTAAGACCATAGGGATGCCTATGGGCTCTGTTACTGCATCCATCACTCCAACTAGAATCTGTTCAAGGCAGCACTATTTTTTTAAAATGAGTCTTGCTTTATGCCTTAAGGGCCAACACCAACATCCTTAGTGAACAACTGTAAAATGGATTAAGTCTTACTGTACCTCCTGAAAAATATTCACTGCAGTAGTTGAGGAAGAGCTGTCAAAGTTGTAGGCAATCCTGCCGCACCAATTCAATAAATCTCTAAGACAAGAGAGAGAGGAAGCCATATGTTGGGTACAGCTGAACAGTAATACACAACTCTTCTTTCCTCAATTCAGTCCAATTACTCTCCCTGCTGGTAACTAGATTTTATTTTCATTCAGATTTCATTTTACTTTTTAAATGTACACATGAAGGTATCACAGAAGTGGGATGTGTACTCCAAAGTGCAAATGACTACAGTAGAACCTCAGAGTTACGAACACCTCGGGAATGGAGATTGTTTGTAACTCTGGCCATGTCTACATCAACGCTGCTGTGATCGATGCAGTGGGGGTTGATTTAGTGCAGTGGTGGGCAACCTGTGGCCCATGGGCCACAGGCGGCCCACCACTGATTTACTGGGTCTAGTGAAGACCCGCTAAATCAACTGCAGAGAGCTCTCTGGTCAACTCCGGTACTCCACTGGAATGAGAGGAGTAAGTTAAATTGACGGGAGAGCATCTCCCATTGATGCAGTGTGGTGTACACGCCACAGTAAATCGACCTAATCTACGTAGCTGGAGTAGCATAATTTAGGTCAATTTATCCCCGTAGTGTAGACAAGGCCTCTGAAATGTTCGTAACTCTGAACAAAATGTTATGGTTGTTCTTTCAGAAGTTTACTACTGAACATTGACTTAATACAGCTTTGAAACTTTACTATGCAGAAGAAAAACGATGCTTTCCCTTTTTTTAGCAGTTTACCTTTAACACAGTACTGTACTGTATTTGTCTTTTTTTTTTTCTTTCTTTCTTTTTTTTTGGTCTCTGCTGCTGCCTGATTCCGTATTGTTAGTTCCAAATGAGGCCTTTGGTTTACTGCTCAGTTCATAACTTCGGTTTTTGTAGCTGTGCGGTTCTACTGTACTTAAAGAGCCACAATGTCTATTTTGGCAAAGTACTAGCAAACTATCAGAAACAGCCAGACATACATACCACATTAACAATTCCAGATAAACAAAGTTATTACAAAAAGCTTGCTTTTGTAATTGAGTAATTTATAAGGAAAATCTTTTCAAAGCTCAAGTTGCTTGCCAAAACCTCATTCCTTCTGAACTTCAGAATAAAGCAAACATGTTTCTGATGACAATGTTCATGACTAATATTAAGCGCGCAAATGGCTATGTTTTTAATAAAGGCCATTTCTATCACACTCCAAGGCTACTCTGCACTACCATATATCTAGTATTTGCATATTTTTTCATGAAATAATACTGATTATATAACTCAGTACAACTATCTTCGGTGCTTGATGTGAGAAGAAAGAGGAAAATCCAACAATCTACTCTGCATTTTGTCATCATTAGACAGGCCAAAAAAGAATTTGAAGCGCAACTAGCCAAAGACTCAAATACTAACATAAAAAAAAAGCGTACATCAGAAGCAGGAAGCATTCTAAACAATCAGTGGGACCACTGGATGATTGAGTGCTAAAGGAGTGCTCCAGGAAGATAAGGCCATTGGAGAAAAACTGAATTAATTCTTTGCATCAGTCTTCACTACAGAGGATGTGAGGGAGATTCCCAAACCTGAGCCATTCTTTTTAAGATGACAAATCTGATTAACTGTCCCAGATTGAGGTGTCATTAGAGGAGGTTTTGGAGCAAATTGATAAAAAGTAATAAGTCACCAGGACCAGATGGTATTCACAAAAGAGTTCTGAAGGAACTCATATATGAAACTGCAGAACTACTAACTGTGGTATGTAACTATCATTTAAATCAGCTTCTGTAGCAGATGACTGGAGGACAGCTAATGTGACGCCAATTTTTTGAGGCTATTCTGGCTACTAAAGGCCAGTAAGCCTAACTCAGTAAAAGGCAAATTAGTTGAAACTATATTAAAGAACAGAATTATCAGAAACACAGATGAATACAATTTGTTGGGGAAGAGTCAACATGGCTTTTGTAAAGGGAAATTATGCCTCAACAATCTATCAGAATTCTTCAAGGGAGTCAAACAAACATGCGGACAAAGAGGGTTGAGTGGATTTAATGTATTTAAGACTTTCAGAAAGCCTTTGACAAGGTCCCTCACCAAAGGCTCTTAAGCAAACTAAGCAGTCATGGAATAAGAGGGAAGGCTCGCTCATGGATCAGTAACCGTTTAAAAGAAAAGAAACAAAGGGTAGAAATAAATGGTTAGTTTTTGCAATGGAAAGAGGTAAATAGTGGTGTCCCCAGGGGTCTGTACTAGAACCAGTGCTGTTCAACATATTTAAAAATGATCTGGAAAAGGGGGTAAACAGTGAGGTGGAAAAATTTGAAGATGATACAAAATTACTCAAGATAGTTAAGTCCAAAGCAAACTGCAAAGATCTCACAAAGGGATCTCACAAAACTGGGTGACTGAACAATAAAATGGCAGATAAAATTCAATGTTGATATATGCAAAGTAATGCATTTTGGAAATTTCAACTATGCATACAAAATCATGGGGTCTAAATTAGCTGTTACCACCCAAGAAAGAGATCTTGGAGTCATTTTGGATAGTTCTCTAAAAACATTTGCTCAACGCACAGAGGCAGTCAAAAAAGTGACCAGAATGTTAGGAACCATTAGGAAAGGGATAGATAATAAGAAAGAAAATATCATAATGTCTCTATATAAATCCATGGTAGGCCACACCTTAAATACTGTGCGCAGATGTGGTTCCTCCATCTTAAAAAAGATATATCAGAAATGGAAAAGGCATAGAAAAGGGCAAAAAAAATTATTAGGGGTATGGAACAGCTTCCATGTCAGGAGAGATTAAAAAGACTGGAATTTTCAAATTTGGAAAAGAGACAACTAAGAGGGGATATGATAGTGGTCTATAAAATCATGACTGGTGTGAAGAAAGTGAATAAGGAAGTGTTATTTACCCCTTCACATAACAGAAGAACCAGGGGGTCACCAAATGAAAATAGGCAGCAGGTTTAAAACAAACAAAGGGAAGTACTTCTTCACACAACGCACAGTCAACTCATTGCCAGGGGATGCTGTGAAGGCTAAAACTATAACAGGGTTCAAAAAAGAACTAGATAAGTTCATGGATAGGTCCATCAATGGCTATTAGCCAGGATGGTCAGGGATGCAACCCTATGCTCTGAGTGTCCCTACCCTCTGTTTGCCAGAGCTGGAAATGGACAACAGGGGAGGGATTACTTGATGACTGCCTGTTCTATTCATTCCCTCTGAAGCACCTGGCATTGACCACTGTCAGAAGACAGGATACCGAGCTACATGAACCATTGGTCTGACTCACTAAGGCTGTTCTTATGTCACAAAAAGCCATAAAATAATTGTATGCTACAGGATTGGCTTCTTTGAGCAAACTATAGATTAGAATGCCATAAACAATTGCTTAACACCAAGATGCACTAATCTCATGTGCAAATAAAGAATACAGCTGAAAAAATATTTATTAGTTACCCCTTAATCTCATTTGTGTCCCTTTTCAACAAGAAGTTTTAGTTGTAATTAGCAAATCTTACCTACTAGACCAGAGGTGGGCAACAACGGCCCGCAGGCCACATCCGGCCCGTGGGCCCATCCTGCCCGGTCCTTGAGCTCCCCGCCGGACAGGCTAGCCCCCAGCCCCGCCCCTGCTGTTCCCCGTCCCCCACAGCTACAGTGCCACGCGGGCAGCAGCATGTCTGGCTCCGGCTGGGCGGCACGGCTGCCAGATATAATGCTCTGAGCGCCACGGTAAGGGGACCGGAGGTGCCAGGGGGCAGTCAGGGGACAGGGTGCAGTTGGATAGGTGTGGGAGTCCCGGGGGGGCCTGTCAGCTGATGGTTGGATGGGGCAGAGGTTCTGGGGCGGGCTGAAAAGGCGTGGAAGTCCCGGGGGGCCTGTCAAAGGGCAGGGCTGTGGATAGGGATCGGGGCAGTCAGGGGACAGGGAGCAGGGGGGCGGTTAGAAGCGGGGGGTCCCAGGACAGGACAGTCAGGGGACAAGAAGCAGGGGGGTTGAATGGGTCAGTGGTTCCTCGGGGAGCAGTCAGGGGGTGGGAAGTGGGAGAGGGCGGATAGGGGGCGGGGCCAGGCTGTTTGGAGAGGCACAGCCTTCTCTACCCAGCCCTCCATAGAGTTTTGCAACCCCAATGTGGTCCTCGAGCCAAAAAGTTTGCCCACCCCTGTACTAGACCTTATACATTTTGCTAAAATAGGCATTGAGAAATATCCCTGTGGCTTTATATTAAATTCTTATTTCTGACCCCTTGATCCCAAGATGTTCAAATCATTCAGGACATTTTACATTTAATCAAAATTATGCAGTCAATCTTGCATAGTAGTTATATTCCACACTACACAAGAAAGTGAAGTTCTACATCCTTTGGATTCAGAGTTCCAGAGGGCTACAAAGCATTAAAAATGACTTTAAAACAAACAAAAGAATGACAGAATTTTCCAAGACTATTAATTTTTTAACTTATGTTTCATAATGTTAATGGTTTTTCCCCAAGGAAAAAACCACAAACCAAGCCAAGTTTACTGTAAACTTTCACTCGCTGGCTAAATATTCTCTGAATAAATGTGTAAGGGACAAACCTACCTCAGAGATAGTTCTCTTCCCTCCAGATTTGGCCTTTTGTTTTCTTTTCTCATTTCTGATGTATCTTCCACTCCCTGCTCACAGGCAGGAAAACTGATTTCTGTTGTCTGATGCTTGTCTCCAGTCAGCTGAATATAAATGTCTAGTAGACAATCAGTCACAGCAGCAAGGTTGGGGTATCTGCCCTGAAGAATCTGACAAACAGAAATTGCAATCTGTATAAACTCAGAAGCCAACTACTAGTCATGCAAGTTTTATTAGGATATACTCAGATAATCACTCCCCAAGAGGCCAAGTTACAAAGACCAGTAAGGGGGGATCCAGTCTTAAAAAGAAGCTAAGTACTTTTGTAGCCTATAAAAATGATGAAGCAAGAGGAAGACCAAGGACAGAATAGGCCTGTTACTCAACGAGGGGGGAAAGAAAACAACAGAACATGTGGAAATGGCAGAGGTGCTTAATGACTCCTTTGTTTCGGTTTTCACCGAAGTTGGTGGCGATTGGACGTCTAATATAGTGAATGCCAGTGAAAATGAGGTAGGATCAGAGTCTAAAATAGGGAAAGACCAAGTCAAAAATTACTTAGACAAGTTAGATGTCTTCAAATCACATGGGCCTGATGAAATGCATCCTAGAATACTCAAGGAGCTGACTGAGGAGATATCTGAGCCATTAGCAGTTATCTTTGAAAAGTCGTGGAAGACAGGAGACATTCCAAAGACTGGAAAAGGGCAAATATAGTGCTCATCTATAAAATGGGAAATAAGGACAACCTGGGGAATTACAGACCAGTCAGCTTAACTTCTGTAACTGAAAGATAATGGAGCAAATAATTAAGCAATCAATTTGCAAACACCTAGAAGATAATAAGGTGATAAATAACATTCAGCATGGATTTGTCAAGAACACATTGTGTCAAACCAACCTGATAGCTTTCTTTGACAGGGTAACAAGCCTTGTGGACTGGGGGGGGAAGGGGTAGATGTGGTATATCTTGACTTTAGTAAGGCTTTCGATGCTGTCTCGAATGACCTTCTCATAAACAAACTAGGGAAATACAACCTAGATGGAGCTACTATAAGATGGGTGCATAACTGGTTGGAAAATTGTTCCCAGAGAATAATCATCAGTGGTTCACAGTCATGCTGGAAGGGCATAACGAGTGGGATCCTGCAGGGATCTGTTCTGGGTCCGGTTCTGTTCAGTATCTTCATCAATGATTTAGATAATGGCATAAAGAGTACACTTATAAAATCTGCGGATGATACCAAGCTGGGAGGGGTTGCAACTGCTTTGGAGGATAGAATTAAAACTCAAAATGATCTGGAAAAACTGGAGAAATGATCTTAAGTAAATAGGATGAAATTCAATACGGACAAATGCAAAGTACTTCACTTAGGAAGGAACAATCAGTTGCACACATACAAAATGGGAAATGACTACCTAGGAAGGAGTACTGCGGAAAGGGATCTGGATCACAAGCTAAATAGGAGTCAACAGTGTAACGCTGCTTCAAAAAAAAAAAAAAAAGCAAACATACTTCTGGGATGTATTAGCAGGAATATGGTAAGCAAGACACGAGAAATAATTTTTCCGCTCTACTCCATGGTGATTAGGCCTCAACTGGAGCATTGTGTCCAGTTCTGGGCACCACATTTCAGGAAAGATGTAGACAAATTGGAGAAAGTCCAGAGAAAAGCAACAAAAATTATTAAAAGATCTAGAAAATATGACCTATGAGGGAAGACTGAAAAAACTGGATTTGTTTAGTCTGGAGAAGAGAAGATTGAGAGGGGACATAACAGTTTTCAAGTGCATAAAAGATTGTTACAAGGAGGAGAGAGAAAAATTGTTCTTCTTAACCTCTGAGGATAGGACAAGAAGCAATGGGCTAAAATTGCAGCAAGGGAGGTTTAGGTTGGACATTAGGAAAAACTTCCGAACTGTCTAAGTGGTTAAGCACTGGAATAAATTGCCTAAGGAGGCTGTGGAATCTCCATTATTGGGGATTTTTAAGAGCAAGTTGGACAAACATCTGTCAGGGGTGGTCTAGATAATACTTAGTTCCGCCTTGAGTGCAGGGGACTGGACTTGAGTGCAGGGGATGACCTCTCAAGGTCCCTTTCAGTTCTATGATGCTTGCTTATGTTATACAGAACTGTGTTGAAATGTAAGTACAGTAGATTCTGCTTAATAGAAACTTGGATATTAACAACTTCCAGTTAATAACAGTGTTTTGCCAGGAACCAATCCCGTCCGATTGATTTTAATGTAAATGGGGTTTGGATATTGGCAACAGCATGCTGCTTATTAGCCGTATTTTTGAGAAAAAAGGATCCACCTTCAGGCAAGTTTGTAGGGATGCAGCCCCACAAGGAAGCACTGGGATGGGCCGAGCACACTGCATGCAGGTTTGCAGAGCTGCAGATAGGGAAGCAAGTGCTGAGACCTGCCTTCCCTGGCTGCAGCAGTGCAAATGAGCCTGTGGCTGGTGCTCAGCTGGTCCCATAGCTTCCTTCTGGGATGGCAGCTTGCAAACCTGCACATAGGGACCACACAGGAGATGATAGGCTGTGGGCTGGGAGAGGAGGCTGCAGGCAGAGTGGGAGGAAGCAGCTGCAGCCCAGATGCCAGAGCTGCATGGTACCTCTCCCAGTACCTGCACTCTCCCGACTACACCCTGTCAGGGCACTCCATATAGGGAAGAAAGTGCTGGGACATGCTGAGCCAAAGGATGCAGAGAGAGGTACTGTGCAGCTCCATGAGCCCCCAGTACACCTATTCCCTGGAAAACCCTGGTATTCGGGCTGCTGCCCCCCTCCTTGTTGCTGTCTGCCCACAAGCAGGTTTGTGGGCTGCACCCAGGGAAGGCACATCCCAGCATTTCCTTCCCTGGCTGCTGCCTCAGAAAGCTACTTTCTGCTTATTAGCAATTGTTGGACAATAGCAACTTTTTGCTGGCAACCAAGAGGTTGCTAACAAACGGAATCTACTCTAGGCCCAAAAATCGGTTTCCTAAAATCAGGCTTGACAACAGTCAAACGAGGCCTGGTAGAAGATGGGTCAAGTGAAGTGAGACAATTCAGAGGCAAGTTAGAGATAAATTAGGGCATAACCCCAGGTCATGTTGTGAAATGCGATGGGGAGGGTCCCAGAACCTGGGCTCCAGCCCAAACCCAAATGCCTGCACCACAATTTTACAGCCCTGCAAGCCTGAATCAGCTGACACGGGCCAGCCATGGATGTTTAACTGCAGTGTAAACGTACCCTAAGAGGCTTGTGGATCCCTTCCACACCTCCATGAGAATTAGAAGGGTTAAAATTCCCCTCAAGTCTTTTGATTGGGGACCGGGGGGGGGCACAAAAAGAACCAAAAAAAAGTCTTCCTCCCATTGACAAGCCTTCTTCACACTCAGATTGCACTTTGAGGTCTATACCTGCAAAGAAAAGGGCTAGAGAATTACTTTTTAAATGGAAGCTTTCTTCTCCAGCAGTCATTTGATGTACTATACTAAGCTCAACCAAAGTAGACATTCCCTAGAGATGTTAAGAATTGTGCTGAACGGTTCTATTTTGAGGTTGCCCAAAATCTCTCTCTGATTCACTTCCAAGCTTTGTAGAATAAGTATTCCTTTGCCCCAGATCTAACCTATCCATTTTGAAGCCAATATGACTATTTTGTGGATTTTGAACAACAAAAACAAGAATCAGGTTTATTATGGAATCTCTGTTGTAAACCTTAACTCTGGAACAACGTCTGGTGCTCTATAACGACATTACTCCACCTACCTCTTTGAGTTCTGCTTTATTCATGTTATCCATCCGAATTTTGGTCCAATGCTTGTCCAGAAGAGTAGCATGACTGTTTTGTTGTCGGTACCAACCACCACCACAGCTGAAGACTCTAAATTAAACAAACACACCCAATGGAGTCATATAGCTTATTACATATAGTTTAACTGAAGAATTTAAAATTCCATATTCTACCATAGGACTATTCCAATGCCTCAAAGAACTAGTAAGTTTAGCACATTTGTCTTGGTCTAATCTGAATGCACAGGGCTTCTAGGGTCCATAGCAGAAGCTGCATGTCATCCTGTCTCTTTTCCATATTACCCACCCCTTACTGGTGTATATTTCTCCTTTTGGCCCAAACTGCCTATTCCCACAGAGAAACATGCAGAAGGGAGAGAGCCAGAGCAGCAGCAAACTACCCTGGAGATTTCCCTTACCAAGTTTGCTGCCCTATCTAGGGGAGGGGCTTGGAATGAGGAGGGGAGTTATGTCTCCTCACTTCCCAGATCCTCTCCAGTTCTCAACTCCACACACATAGCTGCTGCATCTGTCCTAACTCCGAGTTCTATGCTGACTCCCATTGCTCCTGCAGGATCCGTGCTTTCACTGACTAGGCTCAAAGCAGCTGCAGAGGTGGACAAGGGGAAATTATAACTGTGAACTGCAAAGTCTGTCAGGTCTGGACAAGACAGTGCCTGGGAGGACATTGCTCTTCCCCATGGCTCCAGACCTCAATATCCATAGATATCCAATATCCATAAGAGCTCCTTCAGACATAGCATCAGTGAGAATTTCCTGTTGCAGAGATCACTTTTCACACATACAAGAAAGGGCACTGCCCTTGTCCTCCGATCCCTGCTTGTTTGCCACTGTATTACTGTCACCAGTTGTTTCTCACCCTGTCTTGGTCTCACTTTTCTCGTCACTCTCTCCGCCCTTGTTACTCCAGTTTTCACTGCTCCCATCTTTACCGCCTCCTGTTTTGCTCCTTCTTCCTTGCCAGACACCCCTCATTTTTGCCCTGTTTTCCCCCTTTCCTTTGCAGCAGTGTAAGGATGAACAAGGAGCTGCCCATGGATCTTCTCACCTGACTCAATTCCCTGACAGAGTTTTCTCTGAACTCACCATCTACTGGCTTCCCAGAGCAGCAGGAGGTCGCACCAGCAAAACCTACTGCTGCACATTAAGACACCTCCCACACCTTCAAAGCCCATGCCATGCCCGCCATGGCAGCAGTCCTGTGCATGCAACTGATTATCAGCCTTTTACTTACACATCTTGAAATTCTATCCTTTTTTTTTAAATTCACTCCTTCAATTTAAAGAAAATGAAACCCACTCATGACTATTTAGAGACTGTCCCAATAATACTTTGACACAGCTCCGCCAAAGAGGTGTGAAGCACCAGAGTAGCATCAACAGAGCTTACAATTCTACTATATCAAGACATATGCACATTGGGTTAAGCTCCCAAATAACAAACAATGATTAAGGCTCCGTGACTTCTGCAGAGGCCAGTGTGGCTGACCTCAGAGCCACCCAAGCAGCTGGCTCAGAGGCCAGCTGCTCTGGTGGCCCCAGGGACAGCCACATCAGCTGCTTCTATAGTAGCCCCAGAACCAGCCACATCAGCTGCTGCTGGGGCGGCCCCAGGGACCGCCCGAACAACAGCCAGTGTGACTGGCCCTGGGGACTGCCCCAGCAGCAGTCACAGAGCGGCCAGAGCCCCCAGGATTTAGCCAGGGGTATTTTTAGTAAAAGTCATGGACAGGTCAGGGATCATGAATTTTTCTTTATTGCTTGTGACCTATGACTTTTCTAAAAATACCCGTGACTAAATCGTAGCCTGAACAATGATCAATAGGAAGAAAATCTTTTCTCGAAGGAAAACATAAGCAGTAGGAAAAAGTTGTTTAAGTTTTGAAAAGTATAGCAAAAATGTTGCTCAACAATATTCTTTTAAATGGTGCACTATATATACTTCGGTATTCTTCCAACTTTCATAAGCACTACAAAAATGTGAGAATCAAATATTTTACATATTAGTTTTAACAACATGAAAATCAGAACATATCATTCTGAGCCAAAAACTCTCCATAAAGGAAAATGAAGGACCATCCAATCTGAATATTTGTTGACTTTCTTACTTTTAACCTACAAAGCCTTCAATCTTGCTGAAGTAATGGTTGCATAAGATGCTACAGTATAAATCCAGTCCTACTGCAAGGCTGTTCGATATTTAATGCATTTCTTTTACATGTTTTATGACTAATGAAGTCTGTGTATCGCATTCTAGCCCTCTGAACTTTATGTTGGTCTGAATTCCTTACTCTTGCTGCCTTCAGCTTAAAAGCAGCCAATTAACGCTCATGTTTATTTTACCTTACATGCCTACCTTCTGGTTGCAAAGAACTGGAATCCAGGAGACACTTTTAAACAGTCTCCACGACCAGGAATCAGTAATTCTTCATTTTCCAGAAGAGGAATCAGCACAGAGATCTGAAAAAGAGAAAGAACTCCTACCTTGGAAACAAAAAGCAATACTCCTACTTCTTTTGGGAGAAGCTCAACCACCCAGACTGCATTTCTTTCATGAATCACCAGCCCACTTATACTGAGCTACCTTAATATGCCAGTCAGCCAGAAACAGCACTTCCTCTCATAGGTACATGTTTCTAAGCGACACTGACAAGGATTGAACAGTCCCAGTTAACATCATTCAGCAGCAAGTTCCATAAAGAGAATACATTACTACACTCTTTCTGCTGGCATTCACATTTTAATAGAAAAATGACCATCAGCATTTTCCTTTTCATCTTTCTTCACTCTGACCACTGTGGTATCCCAATTTTTACACTGCATTACACAAGTCAGAAATCTTGCCTTTTGATAGCCCAATAGACTAAAAGGTAGTTTCACCCTTGCATGTTTGAAACCTCCTCTTTCCAATTGGCCAAGGAAAGTGTCTCTCTAAATCAAAGACCTCATTTATGGCAGCCATCAGTACCTTCTATCACAAAAATATCCCCACATCCCAACTCTGCCCATCACCCCACTAGAGTATAAAATGTTGATTCCCCTGAATGACTTACATCCCAAACAGAAAGAAAAGAAATAACGGGTTGGAGGAAGGGCTGGGGTTACGAGGAAATTGCCATACAAGAAGCTTGCTGGGGTGGGGTTTGGGGGCGACAGAGAGGATGGTAGGATGCAAGGAGTCTGGTGCATATAATAAGCTCAGCCTACAAAAGTGAGGAAGTATACAACCCTCTAGTGGTAAAATACTCAAATATAGAGAAGGTGTTTATAGAAAAGCACGGAATTATAAAGTAAAAATACAGATATCATAAAAAAATCCAGGCTACATTAAACTGTAATTTACCTTTTAAAATAAGACACTTCAGAATATTTCAAGTAGCCCCATAAAATTGCTTAAGACCTAAATTCATAAGGAGGCTATATATTGGCTTTGTTATAGGGTCCCTATGGTTTGAAAGTCTGCATCCCAATAAAAGTAAAACTGGCAGCAGAGTTAGTGCCATAAAGGATTCTTTACAGAGCTATGAAAAAATAACTGGATGCAAGAAAGAATTTGAATTTTTGCAGAACGTCCAATATAATATTTATATGAGATACCTCTTTGTAGAAGGCAGTGTAGAATTCCAGTCACTGATATAAGGAAAAGTTCTCTCTAATGAACACTAGTTCTATAACTGACTATTAGGAATCAATTAAGATAAATGTCACAGTACTTGTTCCAGAGCATAATATGGTATAATCTTTTACACTGTTTCAGCTGGGGCAAGGAGAGGTGAGTGAAAAAGAATGAATGTACCAATTGGTCAATTCAGATTACCTAATTAATGATCATTTTTTTCCCCTCTCCTCCCCCTTGCACCTCCTGCCCCAACTCAACAGATCCAAGATGCACACACTACCGCTGATTGGGCATTAGCCTTTAAAACCAACTATCAGTATGCCATCACCCATTTATTTTACAATGTTGCCTATAGGAGAAAGTAAATTGCATACCACATCCAGAGGAGCATAGTCAATATCCTCCAGCAGAATCCAGTGTCCTTTGGTGACAGCTTGTGTCAAAGTTCCAGGCTGCCACACAAACTCCCCTGGCACATCTGTACAACGATACATACCCAGTAATGTCTGTTAAAAAAAAAAAACCAGTAGAAATAAATAAAAACTGGTTTATTATATGTCTTGATAAACTCAAATAACTTACATAATATATCTAACCCCAGTATGTAAGTCATACACATAACCTGCCTAGAGCCCTGTGTGGATGCAATGTCTCTAGAGCTCTGTGCAGATACAAAATTTGTATCCACAGCTGATCCACAAAAATGGCCCGCAGATATCTGCGGATACAAAGCAGGTATCCATGGATTTGCATGGCTCTATAAATATCAACACCATCCTCAGATAGTTTTTTTCAGTAGGATACTAATTTTAGTGTTCAAAGAAAAATGTAAGCAACAGCATTCTTGAAACACTCCTATTATTCTCTTAACAGCTATTAGCTACAATCCAAAGTGATCTACAGCTAGACTCAGCCTTCTTAGGAAAAGTAGTTAACACTGGAAATGTCAGGAGTATATACACAATTTTTATTAAATCAATTACTTTCCATGGCTTGATCTGACATCCCGCTAATGTAACACATCCCAACTCTTTGTGCCTTTTACATCAAGATGAAACATGAAGTTACTATTCAAGGTACTTATAAAATAGGAAAAAAAATGAAGTTTTAGAAATAATTTACAACAGCTAAATGCATCCACTCATAGCTAGGGTCTTCCGTATCTTTATTAAAACACAACTTTTATCTTAAAAGGGAGATTACCAACTTGAAATGCAGCCCATTTAAAAAAAAAGATAAAACAGACAGGTATTCCACCTGTCCCTGGATACCCCAATAGACTGTAGTTTCACATCCATATTTTCCTACTTCTAAAAATGTTTTCTACCTCCCCATCCCTGTGTGAAAAACCCACAACAAAGAGAATACCAAACTATATAGGAGAAACAATTAAACTGGAATACAGTCAAATATATAAAGCAAAAATAAGATACATTTTAAAATAAAAAGCTCTTTCTAGAAACACACTAGAAATTCTTTTCAAAGTAGCAGCCGTGTTAGTCTGTATCCACAAAAAGAAAAGGAGTACTTGTGGCACCTTAGAGACGAACAAATTTATTTGAGCATAAGCTTTCGTGAGCTACAGCTCACTTCATCGGTGCCATAAAGATACACTCCTCTTCTAAGCATTTCTTGGATAGTTCAGTTATATATTTAATTTTTTTTTTAACCTTTATACTTTGCTATTTATTTCCAGTCCCATCACACTCTCCTGAAATGGTGATCTTACAACTAAGCTCTGAGAGGCAGTTTTATTTCTACCTTTCTAAATATTTCAAAGACTCGATGAAAAGGACTAGCTCTTCCATACAAGCGGTATAGGCTGCTGCATCTGGCAACAAAATCCCCAAAGTCAACATTGTTTGTGAATGTTAGCCTGCTCACAAAACTGTAGGTGTTTAACAAAGTTAAATGAAATTCTTAGTGCCCTCCCAGCCACAGTGTAAAGCCAGAAAATGCATCAGCTCAAACTCACTAGGATATGCATGAAATATCTGAACTGTGCAATTTTCACTAGGGCCTTGTCTACATGACAGAGCTGCACCAGTTTAACTTAAAACAGTTTTAAAATCTATATAGTTACACCAGTGCAAACCCTGTGTAGACATTCATCAGTTTAAAAGTAACTTGTTTCAATGTAACTTAAACCTGCTCTCAAGTGTCTTAAGGTAAATAGAAAAAAGCCTGGTATAAAACTGAAATAAGAGTGTCCACGCAGCCTTTCACACCAGCTAAATCATTTTAAAATCACCCCTTTAATTAATCAGAGCAGCTCTCTCATATACACAAGTCTTAAAAAATGTAGTAACTTTAAAATAAAAAAAAAAAGAATTGATGTGATGCAGTTTTTGTGAAGAATTTAAAGCTTACTAAGCCCGTATCTTGAAGTTTCTCATTTTCAAATTCTTCAATTCCCATTAGGAATTTGGACTTGCTGCAGATCAATATTTCACATTTCAAAAAACTTAAGTAATGTAAATTCATGTATAAGGATGGGGTTTTGAGTGTCAAGCATAAATGAGTTTACCCTTCCCCCAATAGCAGGAATATTTTTCCATTACCTTACTGTCTGTCTGATCTCCAAGTTGAACTTTCAGAATATGAGGGGGCTTCATTCTTCCTGTAATGACTGCTAAATACTCAATTAAAGAAGTTTTGCCACATCCTATTGGTCCCTCTAATAATACAGGATTCTGGAAAGCTACTGCCATTGCAAGGTTTTGAAGATTCATGCAGGTAGATTCAACCAGCACAAAATGCTTAATGGTACTTTCCTGTTAGGGTAGAGAACTTAAGTTACCATACTGAAGTGTTTATTCATAGATGAGTTGTGCACAGTATTACTGGAATGCTCCAATGCAGCATTCATAAAAATGAGTCTGAATACTAGAAAATGCCAGCTATATAGCTCTTACTAGGAGCTTATGCCAAATGATATAATGGATCATTGAGAATGCAGATTGAACAAACAATACTTAATGGTTAGTATTAAAATACAGATTCAATCCACCAAAAACCTACAATAAAAATATACAATTTATAAAGTGTATGCATGAGCTAATTTGCTCTCAAAAAACAGTCATACTACAGATGCCATAATGGTAGAGTGATTATTTTAATGTTCCACCAATGTTTATCAGATTTACCTATTAAAAAAAAATCCTTTGATGTATACAGCAAATTAAGTCATTAGAGCAGCTCCCTATTACAGAACAAAGCCTTACCATAATCCAACAGCAGTTGTTTACTGATAACCTTACTCATGAGATTAAAGTGCTGAATCTATTCATATTTGCATAGACAACAATGTGGAGCCACTAAACTCACTGATGTACGAACATTAACAAAAATATACTAAATATTATACGTCATCTTTTACTCAGATTATTTTAGTGCATTTAGACTTTTTAATGGGAAGTTATATTTTCCAATCAGGGTGTAATATGAATCATCAACACATTCTTAACATATCTTAACTTTTCTACAGATGTGAAAACTTCAGTTTATTCCACAGAAATTGCCATTTTCCTGACATGCAAGGAGAGAGGAGCTAGAACAGAAAATCAAACTTATCCTTCATTGAAAATATGAAGAGCCTAATATTTTGAACTCCTATTTTAAACAAGTTTCAATTACTTATAAGAATTGGTAGATGGTCAATACAGTTTTATTTTGCTTGTAATTTTATTACTAGACAGAGTCCGGGAAATTCAGAAGTTGAAAATCCTGTCTCCTTGATTCCCACACTGTTTGAGAAGTGCTGAAAAACTGATGCTCTCCACACACTTCTCCAGGTCAGTGCTTTTAGATTAAACAACTTGTGCTAAGGCTGAACAGAGTCAGGAGTTGAGATCAGGTTAGAGCGAAAGCAAGAAAGGTGGTTTGGGGAGTGGTCTAGTCTGAGAGTACTGGCTGAAGCTACAGGAAGTACAGAGGGTGGGAATGGGGAGAACAGGTTAGAGGCAGATCCTTTCTGCAGAACATGGACATGTTTCTCAGTTTGTCAATCTGTACTTCACTTGCCTTAACAGTTTACAAAAAGAAATAAAAGTTTTTAAAAAACTGTTTAGGTGAACATGTTTAAAATATGCATATTAAAACCTACCCAAAATGTGCAGAGTCCAGTGCCTTTCCTATCAATGTAAGTGTAGAAATATTTTCCTATTTGTTTTCTTTTCCTGCCTATTAGCAGGAAAGTGGCAGCCTCCACAGAGTAAGTTTTAATTTATTTAAAAAATAAATGTTAAAGAATGTCTTATTTTGGGGAGCAACTGCCGGCAAAGAGAGGGTATAAACTCATATGGCATAAAAAAACATTTCCATGAAGGTACAAATGACTGTTTCAGACCCCCTTGCTAGCTAGGCCATGACCCCATGTTCTTGAGAAAGCCTCTGGATTTGGCAAGGAGATACTATACAGAGCTGGAAAAGTAGCTGCTGAACATTCTCTCAGAGCCAGTTTACAAGAGCTGATATGTAGAAACCGAACAAATCGCTGTGTTAACCCTTACACTGCTTCATTCCAACATACAGCTTCTCTGAAGTACCAACATTCCACTTCACAGTGCCTTAGTGAATGGCACAGCGTGAAATAAAATTTGCCGCCAGTACTACATACATTCAACTTCACTTAAGAAATCAACCAATGTAGGTCAATTCTTAGCATTCACATTTTAATAATTAGGAGACAATTAAGGCTGTACCTACCTGTTCTTTAGGCACAAGTTGTTGCCTTGGTAGCACAACTCCACATACTGCTATTACATTTGCAGAGAGGTCACCTGATATGATGTCTCCTTGCGTGTACTGCAGCCCTTTCTCTCTGTGCCAAAGAGAGGTGTCTGGATTGGCCAAAACAAGGGCTCTCTCCACATTCCACATCTGTGATTCTTCCAGTTGCCTGTCAAATTAGTATCCACATTCATTATTGCAGTTGGATGTAATTTACACCAAATATACTTAATCATGCAATGTATTCAATGTGAAAATGCATCTTACTTTAGTCTGAAACGTATTAATTCATCTGGATTGAAGATCTTCTTAAGGAAAGATAATTTGTGCTCATCATTCATACATGTAACCAAAGCAAGGCAATTTGAAGTGTACCTGCAAAGAACATTTTCAACAAAATAGATTTCAAAAGATTCTTCAGAAACCTATTTTTCTGATTCATAAACAAAGACACAAAATTTTAGAAGAAGAATCTTGTACATCTTTTTCCCCCAGAGGGGTCGATAGAGAGAAAGAATTGGCTTCCCCATAGCTACAGCTGGGCTATAGATCAAGAATGTGTCGTCCGACTCTTAGTAGAAAAAAGACTCACCTTTTGGCATATAACTGATAGAGGCAATGAATTTTGTATTGTAAGCTATAAAAGTTTGCTACCCAAGGCAAAAGTGTAGTACCATTTTAAAATGATTTGCTGTGTCCTGTTTCATATTTTATTGCTTCATTTCAGTGAATGCTCTTTAAGTGTTTTTATTTACAGTATAATAATCTGAAATATTTCTCTAGAGAAAACTGACTCAAGTCTTGACATATTGAAACAATGTGCCTCACAATGTAACAAGCCTTTCTATAAGTAGGGTATATTGCGGCAAACACAACAATTAGGTGCACTTTTTAAATAGAAGCATCTCTTGGATATCTTCACCTTAAATGGAGAATCTGGCTTTCTAGAAGATCTGGCTTTCCTCTAATTCAGCAGTTAGATTGACCATAGTATCAACAGATCAAGACATTAGCTCAAGGCTCAGTGCCAACAGAATCCTAAAACCACTTCAAATCTTTTGACTTCACTACTCGATACAGCTGCCTCTTCAAATAATGAATATATAACTTAAAAAATGTTTAGTACAAAATCTGACAGGCAAATACATTTTTCATCAGGTTTAGTCAGTTCTCATTTTCTGACCACCATCAATGTGCAGTGAGGCTGAAAGAGGAAAGCCCCCAGAAGAAGAGTGGCTCAGCACAAAATTTAAAGTCAGCTAGTTTCTCCCTTCCAAAATTACTGTAAAAAAGCCATATAAACCTACTCCGGTAAATGAACCAGTAACTCTAAAATGATAACCTTATCTCATGCCTTACTGTCAAGTGAATTTAGAGTACTGGTGTATTTTTAAAAATCGAGACAGTTAACCTTTCTTCACTCCATTGCCCAGGAGTCAGTTTGACCAGAAGTCATGATGAAGAGCTATTGAAACCCATACAGACCCCATCTGTGAACTACCACCATTGTAAGCAAGCTCCCAACCTTTCAGATCATTTTGGATCTTAGCAAAAGGTGCTATAAATGTTTTGTGTATCTTCCTGGACCCAAAGAGAGCTCACGGATTTCCTTGGGCTCTGGTGTGAGGAGCATGTGCAGGCACAGCTCAGAAATTCAAGCCAGAACAAGATGATCTACAAGCACTCGTTGGAAAAAGTGGCAGCTCTGGGTTATTGAACAGCAGTGCCATCAGAAGGAAAAGGAACTGAGGCAGGAGTACAAGCACACAAACGACAGCTCTCTAAGCCTGGTGCATCACCCACTGAGTGCACTTTCTATTCTGGGTGATGCACCAGGCTTAGAGGAGCTGTCTTTTATGTGCTTTATCATAATTTAGAAAGTTAGGTAGGTGGGTGGGGGTTTTTCCCTCCATTTTGCAGTAGAAACTTTAATGTTTTTAAATGTTTACAGTTTTTATTTTAACTGAAACTTAAGACCTTTTTCTTAGGAGACATTGGTAGACATGTATGAAATCTGAACCCCAATTTAACACATTACTCCTAGGGGAATTCTGGGCCAAAAAAATTAAAAATTCTGCACACAATATTTTTAAATTCTGCATATTTTAGTTGTCAAAACAACACAATCACTCCAGTTTGAAATATTTTGGTAATTTATTTCAAAATACCTGTCAACAATACAGAAAACACCAAAAAAAAAAAAAAAAAAAAGTTCCCCCAGGAGAAGAGAGTGAAAGAAAGTCCTACGACAGGGGTAGTCAATTATTTTTTGTCAAAGTCCAAATTTCTTGGTCAAGGTCTAGTCAAGGTCCAGACACCAGAGTAAATAAGTAAAAAAATAATAACAATAATGAAAATAATAAGTAAATAAAAAGATTTTGGGGTCCATTCAAAAGCGTCTGGTGGTCCGGATTTGGCCCATGGTGCACCTATTGACTACCCTGTCCTATGACAACCAGTTCCAGTTGGGGGAGGGGGTGGAGGGGTGTGGTGGGGGCCACCAGAACCAAGACACCTGCATTCCCTGCCGCCCAGTGCTCAGCTGCTGGGCACCCCCCAGCCCAGACATTCGTACCCCCCTCTCCCCAAAACCCAGCCACGGGGCACCCCCCAGCCCCACAAACCTCCACCCCCAGTGCCTTTACTCCCCCTAGATTCTTTACTGTCCCACTGGGGGATGTATTGCGGTGTGGCCCTGCCCTTCCTCACCATTGGCCAGAGCTGGGTCTCCCAGGACCTCTCCCATTCCCAGGAGAATGAGACCAAGCTGGGCAGTCAGAGTGTGCAGAGCCTTCAACCCCACTGCGAGCTGGGCTCTGCAGAGTCCAGCAGCCCCTAGTGACAGCCAGCAACCCCAATTCTGTAGGGGAAACATGGATTTCTGGGCAAATTCTGCATTGCGCAGTGGTGCAGAATTCCCCCAGGAGTGGCACATTCTTTGTCTGGTATTGCTGAAGGTTGCTCTCATCTTTCCCCTTAAAAGTGAAGGCTGCTAGGAGAAATTCAGAACATTTGTCCATGAATGGAAAAGATTTTTGGATTTAAACTTACCAGCGGACCAAAGTATCATGACTCCTTAGCAGCGGAACACACACACTCCAGTCCCACAATTCCCGGAATACAGACTGCTCTTGTTGAAGGAATAGGTATGCAGCTTCCATGAGATCACGTAACTTCATCCGTCTGCGCCCATATCGGACTGTGTTTGCATCAGAACTTTCCAAGAAGAGTCTTTGGAACACTGGTGATGTATCCTTAAAATATCTGAGAGCAAACCTTAGAGAGAGATAAGTGGAGACATTACGATAGGCAAACGTGCATAAATAGCACAGAAAACAATCTACAAAAGAATTCTAATCCACAAAAGTCCTGAAACAGTAATTGTTGGTACTATACAATGCAAACCAAATGTAAAATGAAGCCTTGTTTACAATTGGAAATAGTACCATTTTATCTGAGACAAGGTGGGTGATGTAATATCCTTTACTGAACCAATTTCTGCGTAGCCTGAAAATTTGTTTCACCAACAGAGCTCTTCTTCAAGTCTGGGAAAGGTACTCAGAGCATCACAGCTAAACACAAGGTGGAATAGACTGTTTAGCATAAGTAGTTAACATATTTCACCTTGTATCTGTTCCATCTTGTATTTACCTATGACACTCTGAAGCCTATATATACACACACTTAAAATGTTAGAGAGACACATATGCGCTGCTGTAGCGCTTCAGTGTAGACACTTACCACAGAAACAGGAGGGATTCTCCCATCGCTGTAGCTAATCCACCTCCCCAAGAGACGGTAGCTAGGTCAAAGGAAGACTTCTTCCATCCACCTATCACTGTCTGCACAGGGGGTTAGGTCAGCATAGCTGCATCTCTCAGGGGGGTAGATTTTTCACACACCTGACAGATGTAGCTATGCTGGTGTAAGTTTCCAGTGTAGACCAGCCTTGACTCCCCTTCCCAGACCCAAAGAAGAGTTCTTGTAGCTCAAAAGTTTGTTTTTTCTCACTAACAGAAGTTGGTTCAATAAAAAAGATATTACCTCACCCACCTTGTCTCTCTAATACAGTAGAACCTCAGAGTCACAAACACCAGAGTATGAACTGAATGGTCAACCACACACCTCATCTGGAACCTCAAGTACACAATCAGACAGACAGACAATAGAGTACAGTGCTGTGTTAAATGTCAACTACTAAAAAAATAAAGAGAAAGCAGCATTTTTCTTCTGCATAGTTCAAGGCTGTATTCAGTCAATGTTCAGTTGTAAACTTTTGAAAGAAACAACCATCATGTTTTGTTCAGAGTTACCAACATTCCAGAATTATGAACAACCTACATTCCCGAAGTGTTCGTAACTATGAGATTCTACTGTAACCCGAGACCACCACTTACTACTACCACCACACTGCAAACAACCATTAGCAGTCATTTGTGAACAGTCAGTTTAACTGACTAGTGCTGATTATACAGATTACAAGGACAAACAGTGGTCAGCACCATTTCCACTAACCAGTGTTAAGATCTTGTCAAGAGAGGTTTAATTCCAATTTGCTGAACCAGTACTGACCACTTTTATTTAGGTCAAATTTGGATTTAGTAGCCTAATTTTAGATGCATAGTTTTGAAAATTTTAGCCAATGAATAATTTTCACATAACTCTCTACCATGCACGTCAGACATTTTTCTATTTTATTTCAATCATTGAAAAAGATGCATATCATGTTAGACATTGCCAGACATTCATTTAAACATGTCCTTTAATTTAAAAGCTTGGGTTTTCTCAGTCAGAGTTTCAATTCAAGAAATGTCCATTACCAAGGCAATAAAAATATATGAAAATACCCATTCTCCCATAGCCAGAAGATCCATCTACTGACTAGTCAGCACTACCTAGTATACAGCGAACAAGTTCAAACATCACACAAGCAGACATCACATCACTTACGGAAGCACATCAGGGTGGTCACCAATTAGCTTGCTCATTGCTACACAAAGCCTTTCATGCAGATCGTGGTTGATTTGGCCACCAGCATTAATGGTTTCTGCATTTCTTTCCAGTAAATCCAGCAGGATTGGTCGAAACTGACGACCAATCAGTAGAGTACATTCTTTATCCACTAATAACTGTGCTAAGGCATTGAGAATACACTGGCGATCCTGCCGAGTCCAGATCTGGAGGAGAAGAAAGTGGAAAAGGACAATTAACAATCACGATCACATCAAAAATGAGTTATCATTCCAAATCACGTTTCAGCTACTTACGTCACCAGTCAGTTTAAGACTCAACCAGAAATTTTAAACAGAAATCAGGCAGCACATCAGATAAGTAGCAAAGGCAGAGGTAATAGGAGGTGGGGAAGGATAGGAGGCCAACTTCCCTTACTCCCCACAGCAGCCTTTAGAAATGTGTGTGGTGTCTTTTCAATCAACTGGCAAAAGGAGGTATAATGACACAAATTTTCACACCAGAAATTGTGTGATTTTCACACCAGAAATTGATGCTCTGGAGAGCATCATAATGGAACAGAGAGCCAGGGACAAAACTAAATGACTCTAAGATCCCATGTGCCAACTTGCAACATTGAGAGTGGGGAGCCAGACCCAACGCTATGGGACAGGAGCTGCCACTGCTGGGTGAGTGCAGGGCTGCCCACCAATAGCCAATCGTATGTCATTTACTCCCCCTGAACCCCATTCCAGAACCTGGGCTCCACAACTGATTATATATACATAAATACTTGTACTTCAGGGCACCCTCTGCAGTCACACCACTGTCACTGGAAATCAGTAAGGAGCGTAGTCCACTACGCAGTCTGAAAAGCATTTATAGCAGTTATAAAGAAACACCGTTACAACCTCGGGTTACATGCCTGTTTATTATTTCTGTTTAAGACACCAAACCTTAAATCAGTCATGCTATAAATGACTTTCTTTCCACGTTTCTGATAGTGTTTAAGGTACACAACACTTCTGAGAGAAGGAATTTTTTATTTGCAGTTTTGAAAAATATTTTCAACGGTCATGTCCAAGGGACCATTTATACAAGAAAATGCATCACAAATTCTGCAAAAGAGAACAAATAAGACCCAGACTGGTTATCAACACCAGTTCATTCCCATTCTCTTTATGTAAAAAAACAACTAGTCTTTTCTCAAGTCTTTGTTTTGCAGCCTACTGCTATTATCTCCCAGTCATAAAACAGTTCTTGTGGAAACTTATCTCCCTTCTTGTTCAAGGTTCTGTGTAGCAAAACATAAAGCAGTATAAATACATTCATACAACATTCTTATCCCTCGCTCCAAACAACATAAATTGTCTTGACCAGCTCCTCATTTACCATTAGTTTTGTTCTTGTGAAACCGAACACTGAGTTTCCCTCACTTCCTCTCAGCTCTCAGAGGAGAATAAACCCAGAGACAACATACTTTTCTCTGACACCAGCTAAGAGTCTACTATTTTTATTTTATAGGTGGTTTGAACCAATTGTTTTATGTTCATCAGGAACATGGAAGAGTCTGTTCATTACAGAATTTAAAACAGGTGCCTGATTTTGAGTAGCAAAAACTATTCTATTATTTTTAACTGCTGTAACAATTGATAAGTTGTACGAAGACAATATAGATCAGTATAGAGATGAGTCTGCATAGTAAAATCAAAAGGTAACAATGAAAATACACAAAGCCAAGCAGGCAAATTGGGTATTAATTTTATCACTTGTGGAAGATGAGAAGCTGAGGCTTTATAAGTCAGGCAATAGAATCATAGAATCATAGAATATCAGGGTTGGAAGGGACCTCAGGAGGTCATCTAGTCCAACCCCCTGCTCAAAGCAGAACCAATCCCCAATTAAATCATCCCAGCCAGGGCTTTGTCAAGCCTGACCTTAAAAACTTCTAAGGAAGGAGATTCTACCACCTCCCTAGGTAACGCATTCCAGTGTTTCACCACCCTCCTAGTGAAAAAGTTTTTCCTAATATCCAACCTAAACCTCCCCCACTGCAACTTGAGACCATTACTACTTGTCCTGTCCTCTTCTACCACTGAGAATAGTCTAGAACCATCCTCTCTGGAACCACCTCTCAGGTAGTTGAAAGCAGCTATCAAATCCCCCCTCATTCTTCTCTTCCGCAGACTAAACAATCCCAGTTCCCTCAGCCTCTCCTCATAAGTCATGTGTTCCAGACCCCTAATCATTTTTGTTGCCCTTCGCTGGACTCTCTCCAATTTATCCACATCCTTCTTGTAGTGTGGGGCCCAAAACTGGACACAGTACTCCAGATGAGGCCTCACCAATGTCAAATAGAGGGGGACGATCACATCCCTCGATCTGCTCGCTATGCCCCACTTATACATCCCAAAATGCCATTGGCCTTCTTGGCAACAAGGGCACACTGCTGACTCATATCCAGCTTCTCGTCCACTGTCACCCCTAGGTCCTTTTCCACAGAACTGCTGCCTAGCCATTCGGTCCCTAGTCTGTAGCTGTGCATTGGGTTCTTCCGTCCTAAGTGCAGGACCCCGCACTTATCCTTATTGAAGCTCATCAGATTTCTTTTGACCCAATCCTCCAATTTGTCTAGGTCCCTCTGTATCCTATCCCTGCCCTCCAGCGTATCTACCACTCCTCCCAGTTTAGTATCATCCGCAAATTTGCTGAGAGTGCAATCCACACCATCCTCCAGATCATTTATGAAGATATTGAACAAAACCGGCCCCAGGACCGACCCCTGGGACACTCCACTTGACACTGGCTGCCAACTAGACATGGAGCCAATACACAAACAGCACCAGCATAATTTCCCTATACCACTCACATACCTCAGTACTGGCATGGAGGGATCACATCTAGGGTGAAAGAGTAATTTAGTCTCCAAGTCTACTCAATCCTTAGCTACTCCAATAAGACAGCTAACAGGGATGCTTATTTTGTTTCTGAGACAGTCCTTTGGTTCTACAGGCAACGAGGTAAAATTTAGGCTGCCAACTAAGAGAATAAAGTCCAGGGCCCCCATGGTAGCAGCCAAAGTTCTCAGCATTGGGCTTAAGAGAAATGTTGAACACATGCTGAGTACCCTGAAGCCTATTTCTGTAGCCTTGAACAAAATGCAGGGAAACAGCCGTTTTATTGCTGACACTGTTGAAAATTGGAAGGAACTGAGTGAGATCTTAGAAAGAGACATATGCAATGACAGAGTTAAATTACAAGCATTAAAAAAAATGAATAGGACAAGCACTATCTCCAGCTCATTTTCTTGCAAATATTCTCAATACTCGGGACCAGGGTCAAACCTTAACTGCTGAAGAAGAGGAGTTGGCAATGACATGGACATCCCTCAATCATCCCTCAATAATGCCAACTATAATAAACTTCAGAGCTAATGGTGAACCATTCAAGAAATATGTTTGCTGATGATGTTCTAAAGAAAGTCACACCAGTGAACTGGTGGAAGTCACTTAAGCACTTGGATTCAGAGACTGTTGAAGTGATAATCTAATTTTTAACAGCAGTCGCTTCTTCTGACGGTGTAGAAAGAATATTTTCTTCCTTTGGACTAATTCATTCCAAATTGAGAAATCGTTTGGGACCTGAAAAAGCAGGAAAGCTTGTTTTTCTTTTCCAGATTATGAACAAACAGGAAAACGAAGGTGAGGACAACTGAGTTAGCTGCAGAAGCCAATATTTTAAGTTTCTCATGTTGACCTGGCTAACATAGTCTATTTAATTTCTGTTTTTAAAAAAAAATATTTCATTTAACTATTTTAGTTAAAAACAATGTTAACAAAAACAAACCTGATTTTAAAAAACTTGAATGTTTAACTACATTCAAAAATTCATATGCTTGTTTTGTTAAAATATTATATGTTTGCTGTTGAAGAAAAAAATCCAGAATACATAACGTTGTTTTAGTTAAATAAAACAATTTAAATGTCTGTCTGGCGATGTTCTCCTCCTAATACAGCATGGCAAGAAAATCTTCCAAATATTAATGATTAATACTACATTAATACTAATACTAATACTAATAATACATTAATACTAATGAACTGGAGATAGTTCACCTCCCAATGACTTCATAAATATCTGCTTCAATTACCTTTGGTAAATGAAATAACCAACCATTTAAATTATGATTTAAATCAATTTGATGTAAATCAAATCCACCCCGGGTCCCTCACCAAAAGCTCTTAAGCAAACTAAGCAGTCACGGAATAAGAGTGAAGGCCCTCTCATGAATCAACAACAGGTCAAAAGAGAGGAAACAAAGGATAGGAATAAACAGTCAGTTTTCACAGTGGAGAAAGATCAATAGCAGGGTCCCAGAAGGATCGGTCCTGGGACTGTACTGTTCATCCTATTCATAGATGATCTGGAAAAGGGGGTGAACAGTGAGGTGGCAAAATTTTCAGACAACACAAAATTACTCAAGATAGTTAAGTCCAAAGCAGACTGCAAAGTGTTACAAAGGGATCTCACTGAACAGGCTGAGTGGATGACAAAATGATCAATGAAATTCATTGTCGATAAGTGCAAAGCAATTCATATTGGAAAGCATAATCCCAACTATACATTCAGAACCACAGGGTCTAAACTAGCTGTTACCACTCAAGAAAGATCTTGGAGTCACTGTGGGTAGGTCTTTGAAAACATCTGCTCAATGTGCAGCTTCAGTCATAAAAGCTAACAGGAAAGAGATTGATAAGAAGACAGAAAATATCATAATCCCTCTACATAAATCGATGGTACACCCACACACTGAATAATACATGCAGTTCTGATGGCCCCCATTTCAAAAAAAGATATAGTAGAATTTGAAAAGATGCTGAAAAGAGCAGCAAAAACTATTAGGGGTATGGAACAAATTCCATTCAAGTAGAAATTAAAAATATATATATTTTTTCTCCACTGAATGCATCCGATGAAGTGAGCTGTAGCTCATGAAAGCTTATGCTCAAATAAATTGCTTAGTCTCTAAGGTGCCACAAGTACTCCTTTTCTTTTTGCGAATACAGACTAACACGGCTGCTACTCTGAAACCCATTAAAAAGATTGGGACTATTCATCTTAGAAGAGACGACTAAGAGAGGATATGTTAGAGATCCACAAAATCATGAATGGTATGCAGAAAGTGAATAGGGAAGTATTATTTACCCCTTCACATAACAAAAGAAATAGGGGTCACCTGATGACAGAATAGGTAGCAGGTTTAAAAACAAACATAAGCAAGTACTTCTTCACTCAATGTAGTCAATTTGTGGAGCTCATTGCCAAGGGGCGTCCTGAAGGTCAAAAGTACAACTGGGCTCAAAAAAGAATTAGATACATTCATGGAAGATAGGTCCACCATTTGATATTTGCCAAGATGATCGGAGACACTCCACAAATGCGTGTGGTTTGGTTTAAACATTTGTGTTCTGAAACAAACATCTGTGGAGTGTCTAGGTTAGCATTTAAAAATATGCTGTTTTAAATTAACTGATGATCATTTAAATCAAGTTAAAATGGAAGCACAAACTATAGTCTAGACTTACCCTTAGAGTTACAGTAGGAAGACGCTGAGTTTAAATTAAGTTAGCCAAACTACGCTAAGCTAGACTGAAATTGACCTTTTTCCTCATGTAGATATAGGGTAACATCTTTAGCTCGTCACCTTCTAAGCTCAAGACAGATAAAATAAGCTGAGGTGGTAACCTACATACCTCTGGAAGAGGTCAGGCTTAGCTAGCATGTGTCAACTAAGGCTTTGTCTCCACTAGCACTTTTGTCAGTCAGGGGTGTGAAAAAAACACCCTCCAGACCAACACAAGTTTCACCAACAAATGTGTCAGTGTGGACAGCGCTGTGTCGGTGGGAGATGCTCTTTTGTCAACATACCTACCGCCACTCATTGGGGGTGGTTTAATTATGCTGGCAAGAGAGCTCTCCCCCACCGGCACACAGCGGCTACCCAGGAGACTTTACAGCGGTGTAGCTGCAGCGGTACAGCTGTAAGGTGAGTAGTGTAGACACAGCCTAAGCCTGACCTAGGCTCAACCACATTTCCTAATCAAGACAAACCTATAGAGCAGTGGTTCTCAAACTAGGGCCGCCACTTGTTCAGGGAAAAGCCCCTGGTGGGCCAGGAAGGGCGGCCAGCACATCCCTTGGCCGGCATCGCTTCCCGCAGCCCCCATTGGCCTGGAGCGGCGAACCACAGCCAGTGGGAGCTGCGATTGGCCGAACCTGCAGACGCAGCAGGTAAACAAACTGGCCCAACCCGTTAGAGGCTTTCCCTGAACAAGCGGCAGCCCTAGTTTGAGAACCACTGCTATAGAGAACAAACAGTACATTCTACTGCCTTGGAACAGGAAACTTAATAGGCAATAAACTATTTAATATGAGGACAAAGATTGGGGAGGATAACAGTCCCACCTAAACTAATATCAAGGATAACAGATAACATGGTCACTACTGTGGGCTAGATACAAATGCAACAACTGCCATTTTCTAGCTGTAAAGGCTTGTGCCTAATTTAAACTAATCACAAATGTACTGAAAAGGAGAGGGTCAGGGGATGAAGAAGCATAACCGCACCAAGGGCAGATGAATATAATCTTCAGTTGCCTTCATGCGAGGAGGTATTGACAGCCAAATGGCGCTCCTGTCGGGTTTTATTCAAAACACTATTTCCTTGTTCTAAATGTTTTGTGCAGTGTTAAGTTGTATCATTTAATTTGAATGCTAGACTTTCATCTGACCTGGAGATTCAACTGCAGGTTTGTGTTGTCCCACATGAAAGGAGAACATGTACACACTGCTCACTCTGTCTGTGCACAGATCCCATATCATCCTGAGGTGAAGGGCATTAAGATGAATGGTGCGCAAGTTAAGTATCAAAAGTTTATTTCCAGTGTAGAGTTTGATTTGGAAAGCATCGGCAGACTAGGTTCATAACACTAGAGAGCAGCAATCACAAGCCAATCTGATGTTATGATAACACATATAATAAATTGTTAGAGATATTTCTCTCCCAATTCTGAACATGTATCTAGCGAGTTATTTTTATTTCTGTACTGAAGGTTAGAACATGCATGTCATGGTAGATCACCATATTTGATCCTTTTTAAAAAAGGATCATTAATTTTTTTGTGACTAAAGTTTTAGTGGCTTTACACGTAGTAGCTAGAGCCATCTACAAAGTCAGACAGAACCACACCTGTCTAACATACACATCCTCCTGCACGGTAAATGGGAAAAAGCTAAATACTACCAAGAAATGGCCAAAAAGAGTGAGATAAAACAATATGTGCAATTACATCCAGGCAATACCCTGAATGGTATGTGTAAATACAAGGCTTGTTAAAGCCCAGTAAAGACCAAATATCTTCAGATTGCTAGTGTTTGAAGAGACTGTTGTAAACCACCCATCTCAGGGATGGAGGATTTCCACCTCTGCAGGAGAAGCTTCTTTATTAATAGAATCATTCACAGAAACCACAGCTCTTCAGAGCCAGAGAGGCAGAAAGAGCTCAGCACTGAGCACAAACCATGCCTTTGCTACATGTTATGTGACTGCATATCTGGTAGCTAAATCTTTTTGTTTGTTTTAAAGCTTAACATTTTAAGGAGGAGGCAGTTTGCCCCAGTTGTTAGGGTACTAGACTGGGTCTCCGGAAGCATAGAGCCTATTCTTGCTCTGCTTTGGCTTGCTGGGTGACCTTGGGGGAGTGAGTTCACCTCTCTGTTCTTCAGTTTCCCCATCTGTGAAGGGAGTAATGACAATAACTCCTTGGTAAAATGATGGAGAGCTGCAAATTATTATTTTATTAAAAAATCCCTCAGTTCATATACATCTGAGAAGTGAAAGTCATAATGCAAGATAAACTAGCATAAACGTAAAGTAATCCCAAAGAATCAACCAATTTGAGAACCAGAATCTAGTGTCCCAGATGTCCCTTAAGACTCTCTCAAATGTTCTCTCCTACTTGCTGCTTAAGCCATAACTGCATAGAGATACTGCCCAAAGACTCAGAACTTTCAATTCAAGTTGCTCAGTTCACAGAGTGATGAAAGACGGAGAAAAAAAGAAGGATGTTGTGTTACCCTCCTGCTTGTAGTTTGACCTTCACATTTCTGAACTGTGGCCACAAAACCCCACACTGCCACAAGGAGCCAAAACGACTTTCTCTAATAAAACCAGCATATGAGACTGCACCCATGAAAATGCAACGTTCTGATTCAAAAGAGTTTGAAGTCCAAATATTTGCTGCACATTAAGGACAATAGAAAATGTATGTTAGTTGTGACAGTACCTTTTCATACGGTATGAACATTCAGGCTGAGTATTTTATTGTGGCAGATGCCCAAATACTGGTGATAATGCCTATTATGCTAACTCACGTTTACATTGCTACTGGACCAGGGTGTCTGTAAACATTACTAGAACAATTGAGTTTGATTATTTTTAAACACAGAAATTGAAGATACATTCTCACATGGATGCAGCACAACTCTGGGTCTACACTTAAAAGTTATATCGGCTTAGCTATATCAATCACTAGATGTGGAAAAAACGTAGATGCAGCTCTATCGACAGAAGTGTGCTGCTCTCAACCTATCTAATATCATTCGAGGTGGTGTTCCTACAAGCAGATAGAAAAATTCTTCTTCTGGTGGTAGGCTGCATCTACACAAGGAGGCTATGCCAGCATGGACTGTGCAGTGCAGACATAGTTTTAATAGGTAAGGCTAGTGCTTGTGAAAGATATCCCCTTGACACCACTGAAAACTGGAAATCCTCTGTTCATAGAGTAAATAAGGCATAACTAGCAGCAGTGAAAACTTCCCCCTACTTTTCCTTACCAGCCCTTCTTGAACCTACTCTAGATAGAAAAATCCCTCTAAATGTGAGAAGGGTCATTCTGTTACCATGACAATTCAATACTTAGCTTCTCACAGAGTTGCCAACAAGGGTGCCAATTGTGTGGGTGCTGCATGATATGGATCCCCCGCAAGTGAAAACTGTACTAAGCCAAACTCATTTCATCTAGTCCAAATAAATACCACGTGCCCATAATCACACCAATACCTCTCATTTTAGACTCAAATTAATTGCTGCCCCTCACAAGGGTGCTTGCATTACCCAGAAATGCAGGGTCAGGAAATTAAGAGTGGTTGAAATTTTGGCATGATTATTTTTCTTTAGCTGAGACACTATTTATATGACTCATTTAAGCATGAACAGCAAAATCCCTTACAACCAGAGGGAGAAGCTTTAAATGCTTCTTTAAAATGAATCCCAAAAGCAGGATTCTCTTCCCCAAATTACTCCTGCAGGAATTCTGTTCCAAAATTTAAAAAATTCTGCGCACAATATTTTAAAATTTTGCAAAATTCTGCATATTTTAGTTGTCAAAATAACACAATATAATCATTCCAGTTTCAATTATTTTTGTAATTTATTTCAAAATACCTGTCAACAAGTATGTCAACAATACAGTCAGCAGCAAAAAAGATTCCCCCAGGAGTAGAGAGTTAAAGAAACCCCTACGACAACCCATTTCCAGTTGGATGGTGCTGGTGGAGGCTATGTGGGGCCTCCAGAGCCTAGACCCCTGCATTCCCATTCCCCAAAGCTCAGCTGCAGAATACCCCCCAGCCCAGACACCAGCACCCCAAGAGGCTTTACTCCCCCCAGCTTCTTTACTGTCCTGCCAGGGGACGTGGTGCGGTGCAGCCCTGCCATTCCTTACCCTTTGCCAGAGCTGGGTCTCCCGGGCCCTCTCCTCTCCCTGGGAGAATGAGGATCAAGCAGATAGTGCAGCCTCCAGCCCAGCCAGGCTGGATGCTCCGCTCACTCAGAGCTGGGCACTGCAAAGTCCAGCGGCCCCTGGTGGTGGCCAGCAGCTCTGCAGCCCAATTCTGTGGGGGAAAACGGGGAATTCTGCAAAATTCTGCATTGTGCAGTGGCACAGAATTCCCCCAGGAGTACCAAATAGATTTTGGACAAGTCCCTTTGACAATTATTTATGAAACACTAAAGAGACGAGGAGAAGGGAGCCAAACAAAAGTACTGAAGTTGCAGAACAATACAAGCAGAATGTATCCTGTATATAAAGCCATAAAGATATTATATATTTAGCAAATTAAAATGATGAACAGAAAGGATGGCTGGAGATGATTGCTGTTGAGTGACCCCAGCCTAATATATAAGGTACTAAGTTCTCGGAAGCTGAAGGTCCAAAGCCTGGCAATACCACAACAGCCTTTCATCTCGCCAAAAGAATTAACTACTATCCACCAAGGTTCTACCACTGGCCCCTATTCTACAATCCATCTTTCTATCAGTTTCCAGCAAGCAAGAGTAATAAAATTGAAGCTCACCTTCTCCTAAAGCTACAGGAAAGGGGAAGGACATTCTCTCTCTCATACTATTTCTCATACATTCTCCCTCCTGGCTCCAGTCAGAGAGAGATGGACTGCTCTGCCTCTTCTTGCTACTCTACCCTTCCCCGCTTCCATTTCTCAGGTCTTTCTCCCTCATGAATAACTTCAATACCTGACTCCGCTGCTTCTTGCCTGTCAGATTCAGCTCCCAAATGTATCATTCTGACAGTCTTGTCAATTTCCTACAACATATAACTTGGCAGCTGAAGTTTCTGACTTCATTAAGAGGAAATATCTGGACTGGTTTGATGAGAATGACTCTCAACTATGTCAGCTCTTGAACTCGCTGCATGCTTTTGCTCCAAGCCTACAAAGCAGATAAAGTTCAGCTGCTAGGAGGGCTGCATATCATTGAGCAAATCAGATGGTTCAGACCAGACTTCAGCAAATGATAAAGCAGTGGCAGAAAACAAAGTGGCAAAATTACAACCAATAGCAGACCGCAAACACACCAAAAGCTTTTTTCCTGGTCTCCATGCTGGGTATGCTCCCAGGTGAAACGGGATAACCCTTGTATGCACTCTGGATGGCAATCAACTTTTAATTAACAAAAAATAAATGCTTGATGGATGGAACATTTCAGTTCACTTCTCAACTACCCTTCAGACATCCCTGAGGAAGCAATGAATGCCCTTCCGCAACACCCTTTAGAAGAAGGGCCTGCACCAGCCCCTACCTCATACAAGACTACAGTCAAGCAGATGTCACAAGAGAAATCACCTGGACTAGATGCCATTCCAGCAGAACTGTACAAGCAGGCTGGCTACCATATTGCAAGGCACCTTACAAGGCTCTTCCAAATTATATGGGAGCAAGAGTCAGTGTCACGGGATTTCGAGGATGTCAATATTGTTCACCTTTATCAATTTGCCCTATCACCTTTAAGGTGATCATCTCTCAGCATTTCCCTACCTTCGGCTCCTGGGTTATACTGAATAGACCTAACAACTATTTTTGGAAACTATTTTCCTTGAGTCTCAGTGGGGATTTCGGTCTGAATGGGGCACTACACACATGATCTTTGCAGCCCCTCAGCTCCAGGAAAAATTCCAGGAACAAAACTGTGGCTTTCATATGGTGTTAATCAACTTAGCCAAGGTTTTTGATTCTGTAAATCATGAGGGACTCCGGAAACTTCTGTTCATCTTTGGATGCTGTGCAAAGTTTATTTCTGTCATCTGGTCCTTCCATAATGGGATAATGGTCAGAGTGATGGAAAATGGAAAGATAGCAGACCACTGTCACTAATGGCCCCAAACAAGGCTCTGTGCTTGCTCCCATACTCTTTTCCATCCTTTTTTTGGCTATGCTTATGCATGCACTTCATAACACTGACAGAGGAATATTTATTCAGTTCTGCACCGATGGAAATTGTTTAATCTGCAACACTTCTGTGCTCATACAAAAGTGGCAGCTTTACTTATTATTTACTTTTTACTTTTATTTGCTGATGACTGTGCACTAGTTACAGGTTTCCGAGTAGCAGCCGTGTTGGTCTGTATTCGCAAAAAGAAAAGGAGTACTTGTGGCACCTTAGAAACTCAAATAAATTTGTTAGTCTCTAAGGTGCCACAAGTACTCCTTTTCTTTGTGCACTAGTTGTTCACTAGATTAATGACATTCAATTTATAAACTGATCACTTCGTTCATGCAGTTAATTGCTTTAGTTTCACAATTAGTCTAAAAAAAACCCTGAAATACTGTATGAACCGGTGCAGGGAGATGTGCATGTCTACCCATTTATTAAGATCAACACCACTCCTCTCAACGCTCCTCTTGATACCTGGAGAGCATGCTGTCTAAGGCGAACTCTGCATTTGGGAAGTTGCCACACCACCTACAGAATGATAAGGGCACCAAAATAAGCGATAATCAAAATATCTAACGACACTTCTGTATGGTTGTGAGACATGAACAACACATTGCCTCATTCCAGGAAACTCGATCAGTCCCATTTGCCTTCAGTCTGTTTGCAGGGTCAAATAGTTGATCAAGATTCCTAATATCAAAATCCTTAATTGCTGACAGACGTCCGGCACTCAAAACATGCTCATAATGGCTCAGCTGCATTGGTCTGGGCACCTTGTTTGTACGGCTGACTCAAGAACACTCAAGGCCATATTTTGTGGTCAGTTACAACAAGGCAGTCACTCTCATGGTTGTTGGTACAAATGGTATAAAGATACACTGAAGTCAAATCTGAAAACATGTGAGGTCGAGCCCAGTAACTGGGAAGAAACAGCCCATGACAGAGCAAGGTGGTGGCAGGTTTGTCATGTTACCATTAACTATTTTGAAGCAAAGTGCATCAACACCTTATGTGAAAAAAATAAACAGCGCAAAGCAAGGAGACAACAGCCTACAGTAGTCACGGACAATTACTCAGTTCCATGTGCAATGATGTTTGCAGTTCTCACATCCATCTGATCTCCCACATACATGTTCGCTTATAGAGTTGGCTAAATCCTTGCACATCAGTTTCACTTTGCTCCTACTAGTGCTTGAGAAAACTGTAACCACCAATGAATAGCACTGTCTAAAAATAAATAAGACTGCAAATTACTGCTTCACAGTAGGAAGGTTTTTCCTAACTTTAGCAGAGAGAAATTCATTTTGAAATGAAAGTTTACATCTGAAAAAGTTTGATGGTTTAGGCTCCCTCACTCTCGGACATCAGGAACACTCAAATGGGAAAGTGTATTTTGAGCCCTATGTATACAGATATGCCGTTTAAGTGCTTTGAAACGTCAGTCACGAAAGATGCTATAATACAAAATTTTTGCACTTTTATCTCCTCTTCCAACACCTTCCAACTGAAGACTGCCAAATGCTTCACAGACATAAATGAATTAGATCTCAACATCAACACAACATAGATAAGTAGCCCTACTTTTTAACTAAAGAAACTACAGCACATAGAAGTCAGAGATCTTCTCCAGATCACATAGCAAGTGGTAAAGCTAAGAACAGAACTCATTACTTTACTAGGCCATATTCCCTCTAATATTTACAAAGAAGAGTGAGAGAAAAATACATCCTGAAGTGTAGGGAACTGAAGCAGAGAAACTGAGGCCCAGAGCATGAAAGGTATCTCAATGCCTAGCTCCCTCTAGCTCTCACTGTAGGGCAGATTCATCTCCACAGCCCTGGAAGACAGTGGAGGTTAAAACCAAGGAGGAACAGTTTGCTATCGATGGGGATAGAGTACAGAGATGTTAGAAGGGGAGCTCCCGTGGCTCCAACTACAGAGACCAGAAGAAGAAAAGATCTAACTACGCAGAACAGTAGAAGAGGTGTTTTGTCCTTTCCCCATTAGGGAAACACCTGGGTGAGAAGACAGGGCTGGACAAGCATTGCAGGGTGAGAGCCAGCAGGAAACAAAGACGGAGGGGCGATGGGGGTGCATGGTGTTCCCTGCACAGGGTGCAGCTGTCCTTTGCTCTCCGTAGCAGACGCTGCCCGAAGGGAGATGGAGGGCGGGAGGGGTCGTGTCTTTGGGGAGGGCAGCTCTGGCGAAGCAGACGAGGGCTGAGGGTGTTTCAGAAGAAGGGGGTGCCCTTGTTCTCCTCCCCAGCCCCACAGCGATAGCCGGGTGACGCAGCAGGCGGCAGCGGGGGGAGGCGCGGGGTGGGAGGGCTGCCCAGGGAGCTGCCCCGTGCCCCCGGGAGCTGCGCTGGCGCTGCGCGGCCACTAGCTCACCTGCTTGGCCAGGAACCTGCCCAGCTCGCTGCTGCTCTTCTCGTTCCGCTGCGCCACCAGCTGCAGCGCACCGGCTAGGTGGAGCCGCAGGGCCTCCATGTCCCCGCGCCACAGCCCCCGCCGCCGCGAGCTCCGGGGTCTCTCGTGGAGGGGGAGGGCGCGCTTCCCTTCGGAAGCTCCGATACACCGCGACACGTGGGGGGCAAGAAGAGACGCGCAGCTCGCGCTGGACAAGCTTCCGTTTCTGGCAAAACGTCACCAAGCAGCGCCGTTGAGGGAAAGGAAGAAGCCTCGCGACCCCAGCCGCGGGGCCGGTGGAAAACTACGCGTCCCAGCATGCATCACTCCCCCGTGAGCCCGAGCGGCCACTGGGAAGATCGAGCGCTGCCTAGTGGGATCTGTAGTTTTCCAAGGGGCTCCCCGGGAGCAGGTGCAGTTCTACTCACAGCCTCGGGAGCTGGGGCGAGTCTTACCCTGTCCCTTCGCTGTGATCTCGGATGCTACTGCTCGTTCCTGCCCGGGTTCAGCGTTCAGAGTTCGGTCCTGCCGGCTGCCAAGGCTCCTCAGTGCCCACTGAACTACTGATATGACACTGCAGCTACATGGGCAGCGAGGAGACAGCAGGTGTATGAGGCGAACAGGTCGGGCTCGGGGAGAAGGGCGACGAGGTAACTAGAACATGGTCGTGTGTTGATACTGACTAGCGGCGCGGCGCATGCACCGTTGCTGTCTCCTCGCGTGTTGGCGGTGGTCTGTAGACACCTGGGCACACTGGAGCCTGGTGGGGGAATCTGGATGAGAAGCTGGTAGCCTGACAATATTTTCAAGGAGTTTTGACGTTGATACAGTGACAGCAGGATCGGGGCCTCCTGTTTTAGACTCTGATCCTACAAGGGGATCCATTTATACCCACACCGAGTCGATTTGATTTCACTGAATAAGGGTCTCAAGCTGCAAATGCTTCATGACGGAGACCTTGTCCAGCTCATTGTACCCAGCACGCCGCTGGAGGGGGTGGCGGTGGTGAAAAACGAATAATGTCATGTGAGCGCTGCAAACAGTGCCACTAACACAGGCAAAGGCAGTTCGCGGCGCTGTTTCGCTCCCCCTTGGCCGCCCCGAGTATTGCCCACGGGCGGAGCACGAGGATTGTGCAGCTGTATTTTTAGCTGCGGCGTGAAAATAGAGACTTAAAAATGAACCTCCTCGTTTGCCCATTGCCCCAGGACGCGAGGCATTACCCCTCCCTCCCGGCAGGTACATCTGCTCCGGGCGGGCGGGGCGCTGGGGCAGGCGCCCCGGAAGCAGAGTACAGCGCTAGGGTCTGGGAGCGGAGCTCTGGGCGCAGGGGAAAGGGGGTGGAGCTCGAGTGGAGGGGGTGAGGCCAGGCTCTTGGGGGCGGGGCCGCCTCAGACGGTTCACTTTCGCGCCAACTGTTTTTGCCTAGAGGCGGGAACTAGTGACGTCAATAAGGTTACGTGCTGTGCGTCCCTGTTGAGTGGCTGGCCGTTGCCCGAATCCCGCCCCTCCTCCCCTTGGCCCGGCCTGCGGGACCTGCGGCGGCGGCGACAACGGCGGCCCTGGGGGGATCCCGGGTTTCTGGGAAGCTGCCGCGGCGCGGGAGAGACGCCAACCGGTTGGTGAAGGGGGCGGGACAGGGGGCGCCAGGCGGATACTCGCAGCCAGGGGGAGGGGTTGGAAGAGAGAGACCCAATCTCCGCCCCCCGCCCGGCATAGCCCCCTCGGGACTGGCACAGCCTCCCCCCTACAGCTACCAGCCTGGCATAGCCCCCCCACCAGCCCTAGCCTGGAACAACCCCGCCATCCCCCCCCCCCGCTGCTGCCACGGCCACTCCCTGCCTGGCTCAGCCCCCACCATCACCTTCCCCACCCAGCCTGGCACAGCGACACCTCCCTAGCTGCTGCCACCCCACCCAGTATGAGCTGCCCCGACTGGCATGGCCCCCTGCCCAGCTGTTGCCCATCCCCAGCCTGACATGCCCTCTCCCGGCTGGCTCCCTTTCCCCCAGCCTGGAATAGCTCCTGTCTGCCCTTGCCCCATTGCCCAGTCATTGTCATCACCACCTTGGCATAGCCCACAGCATCCCTGGCCAGTCATAAACCCAATCCCTGTTCTTCCCTCACCTCCCGGCATGGCATAACCCCTATTTTCCCTATTGCCATCCCTGGCATGGCATAACTTACTAAATGGGAAATGACTACCTAGGAAGGATTGCTGCAGAAAAGGATCTGGGGGTTATAGTGGATCACAAACTATGAGCTAACAGTACAATACTGTTGCAAAAAAAAGCAGACACTATTCTGGGATGTATTAGCAGTAGTGGTGTAAGCAAGAAGAAGTAATTCTGCCACTCTGTTCAACACTGACAAGTCCTTAACTGGAGTATTGTGTCCAGTTCTGAGCACCACACTTCAGGAGAGATGTGGACAAACTGGAGAAAGTCTAGAGGAGAGCAACACCTCCACCCACTGAGACTCTTGATGCTGCCCTTTGTGTATGCCCTGGTAAAGATTTCATAGCATAGTTACTTGTGCTGGTATCCAGATATCTTAGTCTCCCTGCCCCCCCGCCCATTGTATTATTCTATGTTCACCAGGCTGCCACCCTCACTTCAGCGGTGGTCGCATGTCAATGGTGGTGGGAAGGATTAAATGATAGTTTCCAGTTGGTGTACAATGTCTTGGGCTAAGTGCTATTGGATCCATTGGCAGGAAAAATGTCACGTAAATGTGCAGTGTCATACAGGTTGCTGCTTTGGTTTTTAACTGTAACAGGAATTTACTTTTTAAGTGTAGGCAGGAGTGGAATTGGATTATTTTCATTAATTGGTTTAGGAATACACTTGGTAGACCTATTATCTTTATGCAGTGTAAACTGAACTGGCTGCCTAGGAAAGCTTTTTCCTAAGAAGATTATTTAGCAATACTAAATAAAATAGAGGTTAATATAATTTTGTCTTGCTTAAGAACACTTGTAATTCTGCATGAAGTTGTCCTTCATTTATATGATAAAGGCTTGTTTATTTTGCCAGACTACAGAGCTATATTCTGTAACCTGGCATCAAAAATCCACCTCGATCTACTTCGCTTGTTGTTAGATCTCATTAAAGAATGAGTGCCACATTCAAACCTGTTGTGAGTGATACTTAAAGATGCTTTTAGTTCATGATATAGTTTTCAAATATTGGTTAATCTAACTGTTCTGCTTTTTTATTGTACACGCAGATGGGGAAGCTGTAGGGAGTTAATATAATGGAAACAGATGATGATGGACTGACATTGTGTGATATCCCTTATGGTGGTAAGACCTTTATTAAATAGGTTGTTAATTTTTTACTTTGCAAGATGAAGACAAATCCTCCACACCATATGTATAGTAATACTATGATGAGTGAAAATAATAGAATGTGTCTTTAAAAATCATTTAAATCTAATTAGTACTGCAAGTACTAAAATGCTATAATCATGTGGTTAATGCATGGTGTCAGTACAGGCCAGAGTTAAGGTTGTGTGGGTATCTTAACATGTGTAGATTTTAAGTGTAACCTTAACTCTGCATTTCCTGGGTTTGTAATGCAAGATTTTGAGATAACTACAACATCCCAGTAGTGTCTTACCTTTAAATTGCTTCCCTCAACCTGAACTCCATTTTAAAATAGTTTTTTATGTGGGATTATTATAGGAGGTGTACTAGTTTGTGTCTGCTGTATATTCATGAGTACATTTACTTTCACAAGCAATCAAGATACTGTAAATATTATTTTCCCAACCAAGAGAAAATCAAAACAAGGCAAACAAGACCAGATATCAAATTTCAGGTGCACTATGCATACCAATATCTACAGTAGTAATAACTGTTCGTTGCAGAATTGGAGGGGTTCGAAGAACGCCAGTGAGAATGAGTAGAGGCATAAGAAGTCTGATATGAAAAGACATTGAAAAGACTGGGATTGTTAACCTGAAAAATAAGACAGACAAAAGATGTTCAGAATTTCCCAAGTTTGCAAGAAATCTCAGTATTCAAAATTTCTTGTGAAATGGGGGATTTGGAAAAAAATTTCTTTTGGAACACTGAAACAGGGTGATTCTAAAATAAAATAGACTCCTTGATATCCAGCAGCAGCTGAGTGAAATAGACATGATTATATCAGTTTCATTCCTGCCCATCATTGAATAGCTGCAGTGAAACTGGTGTGAATTGTGTCAACAGCTGCCAGAGATCCAGGGGGCTGCACTTGTGGGGCAGCCCTGCCATGCAGATTGCCCCGCGGCTGCGATTTTAGGACTTCCAAACTCCCAGGCCAGCTGGCTGACTCCCACAGCCTGTGGAGCTAGCTGCTTCAAGAGTCTGGCTCAGGCCAGGGAGCCAACTGGCCAAGGAGTCTGGTTCAGTGGCCAGGAGCCTGACAGCTCCAGATTCATATGGGGCTTTCAAAATCTCTGCTGCAGTGCTAGGAGCTTAAACACTGAGAACCAAGTCTGCCAGGCTCCCAGCTGCATGGCAGGGAACCTGAAAGCCCTGACAGCTGTGGCTCCCAGTGATTCCTGACTCCTAGCTCAAGCCAGAGTTTTCAGGGCTTCTAGGCTCCTTGCTGCAGAATCAGGGCTTCCAGGCTCCCTGCTCTGCTGCAGGAAGCCTGGAAGCCCTGCAGTCCCTGGCCCAAGGCAGTCCACATGGTGGGGCTCCCCCAAAGCCTGCCAAGTGAGTTGGTAGGGACCCCGGGCTTGCTTTCATGGGAAATTTCAGTCTTGATGAACCAGCTTTTTCCAATGAGCTCTAGTTATATTATTAAAGTATCAGTAAACTTTAATCATATGAATAAGCTATTTGAATTGAAACACAGATTACATAAACAGATTGCTATATTAAATTTCTTATCAATGTACTATGAGGAGATTTTTAAAATAGCAGTAGTTTTCCATCATTTGGTGTTATGATGCTTTTATCTAATTTCCAGAGTGGTCCAAGCTTTGGCTGTGAAGTGCCATTGGACTAGGGTTTCAAATTTCAATATGGATGACTTACTGCTTACAAATTTATTTATGTGTAGATCTTCTGTCTAAGACTTTGGGAACCAAGGGTCTGTCTTTTCCTCATTGACACTAAAGACTTTTTTTTTCATAGGAGTGGAAACTTACCTTAGTGTCATTGGCCAAAATGTCCCTATTTCCCACCAGTGTGTAGCCTTTGCCTATTTTTTGTTATCCCAGAGGTAGCTGAATTCCATTAGCAGTACATATGCTTAGTTATAAAGTAGTTGGTGATGATAGGTGCTATACAAATGTAAAACGTTGTTCGTTAATACATTAGTGTTAATTGTAGTTCTGTGAAATGCACACTCGCATAGAAAGAGTAAAGCTTAAAAGTTTAAAAATTTTGCTTTTGATCTTGCTTTATTTGCAGCTTCCTCTTTTAGGGATGATGATGAGAGCTCAGTGGATATTTATGATGGTTTGGACAGCACTTCAGTTGTTTCAGGTGTGTTGACAATAAACTGCTGCATTGTCTTATTCAGTTTGATCTACTATGTGAGGATTCTTGATGCTACACACAAATAAAGTGTCACCTGCCTGACTGGGTGAATTATGTTAATAATATCTATTTGTATTATGGTAGCATCTAAGAATTTCAGTCAAGGATTGGGGCCCCATTGTGGTAGGCACTGTGTAGCCAAATAACATCCCTGTCACAGAGATTTTGAAGTCTAGGTGCCTGAATAGGAGGTGACTGATGAACAAAACATACAGATAGGATGAGGGAGAGTGTTTGACGTCTGTGGTCTATGCTTTTGCATTACAGTGGAGCTAAAGCATGTGAGTCAAGATGTGAAAGGGGACATAAAACAACAAAGAGGAAAGTTTGCCAGTTATATTCGAAGTGCCCTTCATTTTGGAACATTCTTGGTAACTGGGTTGAGTGTGAGACTGCCCCTTCTCTTTCTGACTGACCTGCCTGCTACCTGTAACTCACAGGAGTCACAGGCTGGGCTTTCTTGGTAGCTGGTCTCTGCCCCAGGAATCTTCTCCTACTCGAAATGTTTCTGAGACTGAACCCAGCCAGATGCAGAATGCATTGCAAGACACACTTTGTTCTGGCTATCCATTAATTACTGACTTTTAAAATCCTGGAAACTTGGCCTACCATCTAGATTTACCCCTTCTCAGCACTTTTAAATTAAAGGGCTTGCTATGCATTTGCTCTCTGTTTTAATTGAAAACAGTATTAACCAATCATGTAAAATGCATCTCAGTGAGGGTAGCTGTCCTATGAGTCAGTAACAACAATAAAAAAATGTAAACAAAATATTTGCAAGCAGACTTTAAAAGTAAATTTCATTTACGTTTACATTAGACTGCAAATTAGGCCCTTACATTTTCAAATAAAATAAAAGTAGCACAAATATTAAAGTGGGGCAGGGAGAATCTTCTTACTGTTGTGACTTTCTCACTGAAGAATGTGAACTGTCTTGTTTAAAAGGCCTCTCCTCTGACAGAAGTCTGCTCACTGCATAACACAAACTACTTTGATCATATTTTTTTCCTTTTCCTAATGAGTATTTCTTATTTCAGACAATCCTGCTCAAAACTCTACACCCACAAGAAACTGTTTAAACCTATTTGATGAGATCCTGATTGAAGAAGGAACTGCAAAGGAAGCAACTTACAATGATGTGTGTATTAATATGATTACAGCTATGTCACATGCTAGCAGACTGCAAAAATTGTTTTTAAAACAACACTGGTGGTCAAATCATAGAAGAAAAAAAACTTTAATATAACAGAACTATGTACTAAACAATTTTATCTTAATTTCAAAGGTTATGTAAGAGAATTGGGCTTATGTTCTAATTATGGCATTGTCTATTCTCATGTTAATATATGAAGTGTCATGATGAGATTATACCCTTTGACATTTCAGTCCTCCTCCCAGTTATATTATGAAAAAACTCTTGCACTGATTATGGAGAAATGGTCTGTATACTTAAGGGTGTGATTGGGCTTCTCAGAAAACTAATCTTGAAACTGCAAAACTTAAACTACTTTACCTTAAACCTCTGAATTGTAGTTCCTGAATAAAAAGAAAAAAATGTTTTGAAAATTTGGAGGCAGTTGGCTAAACTGTGATATAAGTATGACTGTTTGGAAAATTGCATGTTCATTTTTATAAAAGTTTCCTAACTTCTGTATGATTCAAAAAATATCTTAAATTAGAAACTCTAAAACTTTCTTTATTTTTTTTTACCTCTACAAGAACTTGTTCCTTGACTGTTTTTGGAAAGGTTGGGATTTGGCATTTTTCATTATATTTAGTTTAAAATATGAGTCCTCTGTATTACATAAAGTCCACAGGGTCCCTGATGGGGACTGGTACTTTACAAAACCAGAGAGAGCTATACATGCTCTACCCATATAGCTCTTAAAGGTTGTAAGAAAAGGAATGCATGCAGAGTTGCTGCTTAGCACAGTTTTTGAACTCATCAGAAGTTCCACTTCTGCAGAAGCTTGTTTTGTGACTCCAGATAAGCTCATCTTCATCTCCTAGTGGCTTGGCTCCCTGTACCTCCCTAGCTTACTACTGTTGTACATATATGCACATGTAAGTTTACTCTGCTCATGTGAAAGTCAGTGAGCTTTTTCATACCTTTTTTAACACCCAAACTGGGGAAGTTATTTTATCCACTCACATAAATAAGCTAACATGATTTTTTTTTTTAAATCTGACAGCTTTTTAGACCAGTTAATATTTTAAAATGAGAATGGTGTTGGGAAGAAATGTCATTTTATCAGCTATGTCCTTAACTAAAGAACAGTTTCCAGATACAAATCTTAGAACCGTTAACTTAACCAACTTTTGCAAAATAGTCATCCTCTATAAAGTGAAAACTCCTTTATTTTACAGTTGAAGGCAGAGTATGGAAAATGTCAGCAGCAGATTAAAGAGTTGATGAAGAATTTTAAGGAAATACAGGCACAGGTACTGTGTGCTAAAGGGTATCTTTAAAACTTTTATCAACGAGAATTCAGTTTGCTTTAAATACGCTAATAAGGCATCCAAAGTATATTGCTTTAAGAGATAATACAACTAATTAAACATCATATCTTTCTGGTAGGTATCTACTGCAAGAACTTTCCCAGGAATCTTTAAAGCAAAAGACAGTCACTTGTTGCGCCTCTGTAGGATATATTCAAAATGTCAAAATGAGACAGTGCCTTTAGTAGATTACTAGATAGATAAACTTGTGTTTCTAAAATGACACACAATAATGTAAGCTAGCCTGTTAGGAACCCTAACTCTATACTTCTAAAAAATTAAAAAAAGAGAGAGCGAGCTGGATGGCTGCTTCTGGAAAGATGTTCAGTTCTTTTGTTGATATTGTCTATTTAATGTATAATTTGTCAGGGTCTCCACAGCCCTTCAGAGTAGTTAATCCTGAAGATTAGGGAATTGAAAGCAAAAAATAAAGACCTGATGCTGAACCACCTTCAACTCCCACTGATGGCAGTGAGAGCTGAAAATGCTCAATGCCTCTGAATTTGTTCCTACATAATTGTATTTTGTCATGCTTTACTGAGAACAATCTGATGCCCACTATCAACCCCAGTAGACCCTGCTGTAGACTAATGTTGCCAGGAGAGAATTGTACAGCTTCCAAGCTAAATTGTACACTTGACACAATGACAGTGAGAGCAACAAATAGTAGAAGGCCTGGAGCAAGGAAGGATGTGGATTACATCAGTACAATTCTATGGGCACTCAGTATAAAACATGGTTACATCTTGGTGATATATATTTTTAATATATCAAAAACACAAAGAACATCAGTAAGAATGAAGACTTTTGACTCGTGTAGAGACCATTCATTCACTGCCTTTTACATAACTATTGCCATACATTTTGTAGTCTCTTTTAATAGGAATGTCTGTTTTTCTAATTGCTATCCTATGTGTCTAATAATGTTTTAATGCATGTGTGAGGGTAAATATTTGAAGCTAATTCTCCATGCATTTTTTTTAAATAGAACTCCATTCTACAAAATGAAAATCAGGCACTTAAAAAGAATATTTCAGCACTTATCAAAACTGCTAGAGTGGAAATTAATCGCAAAGATGAGGAAATTAGTAACCTCCACCAAAGGTACAAGTAGACAAGTCTAATTTATTATTTACTTTTTGTTTGAACATAGGTTTATAGCCTTCGATTAAAAACTTTTTATGCATTTTAAGTGGAAATGAACACATGAAAAATCGCTGTTTAGTAAATGGTTGTCTATAGCTAATCTTAGTCCTTTTTTTTTTTTTTTTTTTTCTTTTTTTTTGTCAGAAGTGCTGATCTGAACTCTCTGGGTTCTACCCAGGAATCATTGAGAATTTCTTACGGCCTGACCATATGCTTAACCTTATCTTTGGGACAGGTTTGAACTGGGGACTTTAATCATCCCATTGTATGTGTTTCAATGTAGGCTAGTGGTCTCCAACCTTTTTACACAAAAGATCACTTCTTGAATTCAAGATCAACCCAGGATTTACCCTGCCCCTTCACTGAGGCCCCGCCCCGCTCACTCCATTTCCCCCCTCCCTTGTCGCTCACTCTCCCCCACCTTCACTCATTTTCACCGGGCTGGGGCTGAGGGGTTTGGCATGTGGAGGGGGCTCAAGGGCTGAACCTGGGGTAGGGGATTGTGGTGCAAGCTCTTGGAGGGAGTTTGGGTGCAGGGGTCATATGGTCACACTGCATCTGATCTTATAGAATCCACTGGATGTTTTATGAATTTTACTTTTTATTAAGTGTCATTTGTGGTTTATAGATTCAAAATCCTTTAGGGATTGTCACAAATCAGTATAACATTCTCAACTGTGGGGTGTGCATTGGCTGAGTCTGGGGCAGGGGGTTGGGCTGTAGGAGTGAGGGGTGCAAGCTCTGGGAGGGAGTTTGGTGCAGGAGGGTGCTCCTGGCTGGGGCAGAGTGTTGGGGTGCAGGAAAGAGTGAGGGGTGCAGCCTCTGAGAGGGAGTTTGGTGCAGGAGGGGGCACCGAGCTGGGGCAGGGGGAGTGCGGTGCAGGAGGGGGTGCCAGGTGCAGGCTCTGGCCGGGACGTGCTTACCACAGGCAGCTCCTGGCCCGCAGTGTAGCGTGGCTCAGGCAGGCAGGCTGCCTGGCTGCCTCGGCCCCATGTCACTCCCGGAAGTGTCTCCCTGATGGCATGTCTCTGTGACCCCTGGCGGGAGGGGGGCAGCAGGTCTCCACGCACTGCCCATGCCCACAAGCGCCATCCCTGCAGCTCCCACTGGCTGATTCCCAGTTGGGGAGCCCTGCTGCGCTGCCAGACTTTTAGCGGCCTGGAGATCGCAATCAACTGGCAGAGGCTCCCGGATCGACAGGTTGGTGACCACTGATGTAGACTATCTATCTCATCCATATTTTTGTTCCAGAGCTAGTCTACTCTAAAAGTCTCAGATTGATAAACCCCATAGATTTTTTTTTGGATACTTCTTGCTGGCCTTTCTAGCCAGATGTTGAAGAGCTCTACGTCCACTGTTAGTTATGAGGGGGCTGTCTATATTAGCAACTTGTCATACTCTGGCTGTCCTAGGCCAGGAGTTCAAAGCACTAGTGTGTAGACTAGAAAAGAGTTGACTGTCTGGGTCTTGGACTCTGAGGCTAAGCGTAAGACTGGGACTCCAGAGAGCTGGTTACATTCCCAGCTCTGTCACTTACTACCTCTATGACCTCAGGCAAGTCCCTTAGTTTATTTGTGCCTCAGTTTATCCATCAGTAAAATGGAAATAAAAATTTCCCTACCTTATTAAAGGGTATTGTGAGGATAAAACCATTGTTTGTGAGATAATCAGATGTTGCAGTGTTGGAGGTCATTAGCACCTAAACTGTATGAAGTTCTTTTAGAGATGGTTATCAGAAGTGCTATGACTGAGATCAAAAAATGTTTGTTTGTCTTTATTCGTAGTTGTCATGAGGTATTGTCCACATGAATGTATTTGAATAGTATACAGTCTGATAAATACACATTGCCTTGTTCTATTAGTTCTTTCAATTGATGGCTGAGACATGCTAGCTGTTTTCTTCACAACCTTGAGTTCAGCATTCTAGATCTCAAAACTATTATTTTCTTTCAAAATCTTTATTTTGAAAAACATTTTCAAACTATACTTCTATAAGTCCCCAAAAGATAATGAAGCAATTATTAGCTATTTCAGAGGTGTCCATCATGCACTCGAGGCTACTAGTCAGGTCATAACACACTGTCGTCCCCATCTATCTGTCATCCCATTAGGATATGTTGTAGGAAATGACTGGTCAAGGTCTGATTTAGTCAGTGTTACGGGCATTCTTATGGCAATCCCGACAGACAAATTTTGGGCACATATTTCATGACAGACTTCATCACCATTGTGACTGAAATCTCTTTATAAGGAAAAGATGCCTTGTTTGAGGCTTTGAAAAAGCTACAAAGTGTTATATTCTTAGATACTGTGGTGATGGGTACAGTACAAGAACCTGAATAGAATACAATGTACTGGAACTCAAACAATGAAACCAAGTCTTGGCCCTTATGTCCAAAAACTTATCTATAGCAATGGCAAATTTGTGAAAAAGTAAACATCTCTGGGTCTTAAGAGACAAATCTGTAGAAAAATCGGACCCATGTATTTCAGTTTTGATGATTTAAGTAGACACAGTGCCCTAGTGATAAAGAAGAATTGGCACATTGTGACAATATACAGATTGTTAATCTGTTTAAGCCACTTTACATAGAGGTTGAGTGAGAGGGAAATAAAAGGGTTATTAAAAAAAATACTTCGATACCATCAAGTTCACAACAAATGTAAGTACCCATATGCTTTTAACTGTCAGGATACATGCCTTTCAGGGTCTGTTGCTCTTGATAGAAATACTGTTCTCCTTGTATTGTTGCACTATGATGCCAGAACATAGGTTTTCCAAAATTAGCATAATCAAAACAAGCTCATACACGTATTCAGCAAAGCCCACAGGATTTGATGCAAATACTGGTGAATGGCCCCAGTGTAGATACTTTCTAGCCAGATCAGGCTACTCCCTATTAGTGTGAAAGAGGACCAGGATTAAAAAATCTTGGTGGACGCAGTCACAGTGAACACTTAACAACAGTAGCAAGCTGAACTGGTAAAGGTGAGCTGTTCTGTCTGATCAGATCTAGATTTCAAACCTAATTAACATAATACCTAAATAATACTAAGGATTAGAATTTTTACTTACTTTAAAATGAGTTATTACATAATCTCCAATGTGACTTAGTCTCAGCCTAATAAGGACCAGTAGGTTTTTTAGTGTGTATTAAATTAAGGGCAAAATTAAACATTAGCACTAAATGAAAATCAGGCATACGAAAAAAGGCTTGTTTTGAACACTCTCTCATTTTTATTCCAAGTACAGGGAAATGGCTTTAGGCAATCACAGCAGCAACAAAATTTTATTGACTGGAAAGCATAAGACCAAAAATAGGGACAACCACGTTTTTTCATCCATAGGCAAATTCCATTTTTTGGCTGCTAAGTGGTCAGCAAATAATGTTTCTCTACTTGGGACTGACATGAGATTTTTTTTTTTTTTTTTGCCCTGTAGTTCCTTACATGTTTGTTCTTAGTTTTGAAGGTATACTTGGATTCAGTTTAGAAGTTGTAGGTATCAGAGCTATCTCATCCGTGACTCTGAAAACACCTACAAGTATGACTTCTATATGTTATCACTATGCTCTTACTTCGTTTTCTGGATTATGGACTGGCATTCATTTAGAATTAGTCATGAGAGTGTAAGAAACATGGCGTTGTTTTTAACCAGGCCCTTTATGTGGAGTGCCATATGCTGGACCTGGCACAAAAGTGAGTCTTTTCTGTTCTAGCTATGTAGTTTTTGCATGCCCCTCACTATTTGCATAGGCTGTGCTTCTTCCCCCTCCCCTCGCCCCCCCACCGTGATGACCTTGCAGCAGTTGCACATGGCCTTGATGAGGCTTGATTATCATAATTTACTTGTTTTCTTTTGCGTGCAGCAAGTTCAACACAATAGTTTATTTGCTTATTGGTTTGATCATATTACACCTATTCTTACTGCCTGTCTACATACTGGCAGGTTTGCTGTCTGAGTTAGCGTGGTTGATTTTTATGATTCCGAATGGCATAAGCCCTGATTATATTTGAGACCACCTCTGAGTCTTGTGCTGATGGTTATAGCTTTTTCACTGCTTGGCAATGAAACAGTAATTTCAAATAATAAAACTAATATGTAGAATATACAATTCTATCTTTCTTGCCTTGTGGTTCCTTGTGCATTTGTTTTTGGGATATTTCACCACAAGTCTTTTTTTCAAATGAGTTGCTTTTTGAGGCCAAGTGAATTGATTGTCAGCTTTTAAAATTCTAGGTGTACTTTAAAAATGTTTTTTTATTAATGTCGTAGTTTTACCCAATTCTTCCTTCAAACTGAGAATTTAGAAAAATAAATACGAAAAACATTCACTGTAAATTGTGAAAGATCAAGCTACATAGACCCTTAAGCTGCAATTCTTACTCTATAGAATTTCACCTATAAAAGCTGCAAACTTAGAAATTTTAAGATAAATGCCTTGTATTGTGAGCTTTGCTGTCCTTTAATCAGTACCACTGCATAACAGTTTAAGAAAGAACCAAGGTGTTCATAGAATTTTGGCTTTAGTTAAATTTATAAAAAAAACAAACACCAAGACTTAATATGATTCTTCTCTCTGTTTACAAATAGGTTATCAGAATTTTCCAGTCATCGAAATAACTACGCTAGAACGTATCTTCCAGGATCAACTAACACAAGGTGCTCCAAGATACCTAAAACAAAAGATCCTAAATTCAGAGCTGCTTCTTTAGTAGACAATACAAAGACAGATCATAGATTGAAAACTGACTGTTCCAAAGATATACATCACAGTTATTCATCTCACAATATGGAGGATGGAAAATCACACACAGAAAGAAGAAACTCTCCATATTTACTCAGATATCCTCCTAAAGAGCTTTGTAATGACAGTTCTCTTATCTGTTTCCAAAACTTTGACTACTACTCCAATAAGGGTAATAGGAAGGAAAGAGAAATGAAAAATGGTGAGCAGTATAGCAGGGCTAATGACAACAGGTACAAAAGAGATACATACCAGAGCACTGGCAATAGTACAGATAGTGAACAGGGAAACACAGACTCTTATCAAAAGTTGCAAATATATTCAGAAAAATCTGGTAAAAGTGAGCTGCAGCAAGAAAGTAAGAGCAAAATGCTGAAATGTAGCCCACCTGTGGAAAATAGAACTGATAGGTGCATTTCTACCTGGGAGAAACAAACAACCATTAAGGAGAGATCACAAACAGTTGAATCTCAAGGTGATGAAAAGGTTGAAAGGTCACAATACATAAACAAACAGGACCTTGAAACACGTGATAAAGATGAGAGAAATTTTGAACAGAAAAACAAATCAACTGAAAAGCAACAAGAACAACCAAGAAGGTCTTGCCGAGTGAATAGTCCACATTCAAAGAATGAAACTGCAAGGAGCCCACACAAATCACATAAGTTCCCCATGGAAGACTGTAGAAGAGGAACAGATGAAGATTGCAAGAGGGATGGGGGAGCAAATGATCATCGTTCCCGAGAGGCAAGATCTTCACCTTCCACTTCCAGCAACAGAGAGCACAAACATACACGCTCCAAGGAAAGTAGCAGCAGATATGAATGGGAAACTACATATTCAAAATCAGAGAGACACAGAACTGAAGAAAAAAGGAAAAGAGAGAGAGAAAACCAGGAAGAAAGTAGGCATCCTAGAAATGAAAGAAAAGTAACAAAAGAAATTACACACCAGACTACAAAAGAATCCAAGAATACAGATGCTACAAAAAATGAGAGAAACAAATCATCTAAACCAGAAGGAACACCCAGAGTAGCAGATGGTTTAAAAGAGCACAAAGCTGGAAAGGCTAAAGATGATAAAAATGGAACAAAAAAGAAAGATCTAAAACTAAGCTTTATGGAAAAGCTAAATTTAACTCTTTCTCCTGCTAAAACACAGCCTCTCTGTCAAAATAATGGAATTGAAACAGATTCCAAAAAAGCCAGTAGTGAAGGCAGTGCAGAGACCCCAGGGCATACAGAAATGTTAACACCTGCCCAACCTATTAGTATTGGTTCAGTAGAGCAAACCCAGGTTCCAGTTCAAACAGACTTGGAACCAGAGACACCTGTTTCTGAGATCAAAAGGAAAACTGAAAATGAAGCTTTGGGAGAAACTCTAGACCTACTGCAGCCTGAAGCTTTGACAAAAACCGTGGATGCACTGCAACCTGAACTGACTAATGATAACACTGTGTCCCTTCCTGAGGCTGGACAAGAGATGGAAGAGGCAGACACAACATGCAGAGTTTCTGAGTTAGCAAGCCCTGTGAATCATGAAGCTCGGAACATTGATTATGATGACTTGGAGACCATTAGTTCTGATGATTTTGAGTCCCATAGTGTCACAGATGATATTAGACAAATGAAGTCAGACTCATTAATGCAAGTGGTAGATACCAATGATGGTGCATCTGGAGAAAGTTTTCAGTATCCTGCCAAGGAAAACAGTGTTTCGAAAACTGTACCTTACAAGGAGGGCGTGACTACATCTGAGCCAACTGACAGGGATATACCAGCTGATGGAGGCATACCAGTAGTTGATGAAAACACTTGTAATTTGGAGCAAAACTTGCCAGAACCAGAAATCAGTATAGTAACATCTTCTCATAGTGATAAAATAGATCCTAGAACTAAAGCAAGAGAAACTAACCCAGTTCCTGCTGATGATAATTCAATATTAAGCATTGATCTCAATCACTTGAGGTACATTCCAAAGGTTATCAGCCCACTGAATAGTCCAATGCGACCCTTGGCTAAAGTACTTAGGATGGAGAGCCCTTGCAAAGGACTTGTGAAGAGTTATAACAAAGGTATTCATCTATATTTTATCCTAGTTTTGTTTTCAATTTTAGATATCTCTCCAAAATATGCATTAGTGCAGGGGTGGCCAACCTGTGGCTCTTCAGAAGTTAATATCCGGCTTCTTTTATAGGCAGTGACTCCTGGGCTGGAGCTATAGGCACCAAATTTCCAGTGTGTCGGGGGGTGCTCACTGCTCAACCCCTGGCTCTGCCACAGGCCCTGCCCCCACTCCACCTTCTCCTGAGCCTGCCATGCCCTTGCTCCTCTCCCCTTTTCACCAGGAAACAGCTGATTGGGGGGGAGAGGGAGGTCCTGATCTGTTGGACTGCCAGTGGGTGGGAGGCCCTGTGAGTGGTGGGGGAGCTTATGGGGGGCTGCTGATGTATTTTACTGTGGCTCTTTGGCAATGTACATTGGTAAATTCTCAGGCTCAGGTTAGCCACCCCTGCATTAGTGGGAAGTAAAGATGATTGTCTTTTTGAGATTTTTAAACCCAGAGAATGGCTTTGTCTATGCCATTGCTTTCTCTTTCATATTCCCCTTTGTATGCACACTTTATAGTGGGGAATCTATGATTGCCTGATTGCAGTGGGCAATTGGACTTCAGTGTTTACGATTCACACACAATACGTTGGAGTTAAGGAGTGAAGGAATTTGTATTAACCTTATGCAAAATAAACACACAACATTGCGTAAACATAAACATAAAACATAGTCATTAAAGGGATGGACAGACCAATGAAGGGATCTCATGTAAGCATCTGTTATGTTAGTTTATACATTCAATTAGGATTGATTGATGAAAATTCATTTTCTACAATCCATTGACAAACATAACTTTGATCCATAATGAATGCATAAACTCTTCCAACATATACAGCAATAATTTTATTTGTTGGCTTCTATATACCTGTTTTTCAAAAGGATTTAAACCCTATCTTACATAGAAAAATTGATAGTAACCCAAACTATTGAGCCCTCCAAAATATTTTGCACTTCTGTGGCAAACGATCTCGCTGCTCTACAAACATTAGTGAACTAAGCTTTCCAACATCCAAGTAGAGTAGAAAGTAGAAGGGGCTAGGTCTGATTGAAAGTTTTCCATCAACATTGTTTTTCAACAGAAGATTGGGGTTTTGTTTAAATTAATTGTTTTGCAAAAAGTGTTTGGTTTTCTGTGGAAAATTTAGATTTTTGTTGAAATACACAATGCTCACAAACTAAAATATTTAATTATTATGAAATGCTGCTGCAGTGTCTCATGGGAGTTGCAGTTCTGGTGTCTCATGCTCCCGTTCTCTCTTATGAGCTAGGATCTGCAGCTGGACTTTATCTCCCATGATGCACCTTGGCTTCTTTCCAAGAAAGGAGACTGGTGCATTATGGGAGATGTACTCCCATTCTCCTCTACAGACTGACTTTTCTGGTAGGACAAGGCACCACAGCGGCATTTCAGAATTGCAGTATTTCAGCAGAAAACCAAAATATTAAAATTCTTGCCTAAAATTTAAAATTTTCCATTGGGGTGGGGGAATATGCACATGCTTTCTGATCACCTCTAGTGATATCCCTAGTTACAGATGGGAGACTGGGATCAAAGGGAGCAAATTTTTAAAGGTACTGAGGGGCCTAAAGAGGCAGGTTAATGCCTAACTCCAGTGATTGCAATGGAAGTCAGGTGCCTAGATGCTTTTTGAAAACCCTACTAGATGTCTATCTCCTCTTTAGGTGCCTATATACCTTAAAAAATTTGGCCCTAAATGACTTGTCTGTGGGAAAGATGGGAATTGGAGCTGAATCTCCGAAATTCCAGGGGTGTGCGTTAGCCACCAAACTATTCTTCCCCTCAGTTAAATGAATTTGAATGTCTAAATATGTTTTACAAATATGAGACAGTCAGGATGAAAGTAGCAGAAAATTTCACATACAAATAATCATTAGAGTGTACCATAAATTGACAGAAGAGCTGTCCTATCAAGTACACATGAGATACAATAACATGAGAAGTTAGGGAAAAGTCAGTAACCCTGTTTCTGAATTTCCTGACTCCTGTGTAGTTAAATCTCAACTTTCACTTTCCATTACTATAATGGGGGATTTAATGGAGCTTTTAGTGTATTCACAGAGGAGAAATGGGAAAGGGTGAAGAGTTTAAATCCTTTTTCACATACTTTACTACACTTGTATAATCATTACTTTCTGCAAAACTCAGTGTACTGGTGGAACTCTATCGCACTTGACCAGCAATTCTTAAATCTTTTCATCTGAACCGCCATTCATAAATTTGCAAACGTGATATTTAACATAACAGCAAATATAGCTGATACTAGTTGATAAGAAAATAGAAATAGGGGACCTGAGGAGATTAGACCCCAAGTAGATAAATGCCAAATGAAGGATTATCATTCTATAGCATATCCCTAGAGTCGTTTATATAAAAAAAAAAAAAAAAAAAGTATCCATCTGGTCCAGGACTTGAACTGCCATATTTCAAACTATATATATTAGTACAAGGGTGGGCAAACTTTTTGGCCCGACGGCCACATCGGGGTTGCAAAACTGTACAGAGCGCCAGATAGGGAAGGCTGTGCCTCCCCCAAACAGCCTGGCCTCCACCCCCTGACTGCCCCCCTCAGAACCCCCAACCCATCCAACCCCCCCTGCTCCTTGTCCCCTGACTGACCCCCACCCCTATCCACACCCCCCGCCCCCTGACAGGCCCTCCGGGACTCCCACTCCCAACCCTCCCTGTTCCCTGACTGCCCCCCTTCCAGAACCTCCACCCCATCCAACCACCCTCTGCTCCCTGACTGCCCCCTGGGACCTCCCACCCCCTTACCATGCTGCTCAGAGCAGCAGGAGCACGCCGCCAGGCCAGAGCCAGCTGCGCTCCCCGGAAGGAGCGGCAGGCCACTAAGAGGGAGGGGCTGGGAGCAAGCCTCCCCGGCTGGGAGCTCAGGGGCTGGGCAGGACAGTCCCATGGGCCATAGTTTGTCCACCTCTGTACTAGTACCTTTCCCAGACCTAAAGAAGAGCTCTGTGTAAACTCATCTCTTTCACCAACAGAAGTTGGTCCAATAAAAGATGTTACAGTACCCCACCAACCATGTTTCTCTAATATCACAGGACCAGCACGTTTATAGCAACACTGCACATACCTCAAAGTAGTAATTTTTATCTTTAAGTTAGACTCTCTAATAGTAATAGCCATTTCATCTGTTTTTGACAGGCAAGAAGTTATAGTCTCCCTTAGTCCTGAAATTCAGTACTCCTCTCTATTATAACTCCTGCTTAGGTGTCCCAGGATACACTTTATGCATATGCTGCTGCTTTAGTTTGTTAAAAGTTTGGTTAGGTAGAAAGTTCAGGAGTTTTTGCATAAAGAAAGCTGAAAAACATTGTTTAAGAACAGTAAAAGTTGCAAAACTTGTAGAAGGTAATTGTTATGTAACTGTCAAATATCTTTGTCTCCATTCCTTTCCAAAAATCATTAATGGAATAACAGTTTTACTGCTCTGGAAGCTATACAAAATGAATGTCCAAGAACACTGACTTCAAAGAGGTGGCCACAGGAGAATGTTTGTTTGTGGAAAGCAATTATTTTGAATTCATATTTTCTCTTGTTTTTGACATGAAATGTTGTGAGATGTCAGTGAGAAAAAGGATATTTAATACCTATGTAATTAAAAATATAAAAGAATTTAATAAATATGGGTGCCCAACAAACAAACCCAAACAGCTACAAATCTTAATCGAATAGTATTTACCACTTAATTACACATATGTAGATGATTTTTTGATTTTTTTTTATAATGGGGAGCCAAAATTTGTCTCTAATAGCTTGATATTGCACTAACTCTAACCAGATGCCTTTTAAAAAAAACTCCCAATTGATTGGTTTTACAATAAGGTATTAAAAATTGAAAGATCAAACAATTGGTAAACTTGATTGTGAGGGGGAAAAAATAAGTAATTTTTGAGAAAGCAGTATTAAAAAAAAAAAAATCCTGACCTTTCCCCTTGTCTCCCACATTTCTGTAATTCAAACAACTAAAGTAAATACTTGTTTATCAAAAATTAATAGGAGGAACAATCTCTTATGCTGTAGCGTTTGGTTTAACCTCTGGACTAATCTTTATCTTAAAGTTATCCGCAACTGAAATTAACTTATTGTGTCTATAGTGCTTAGTGTGATGGGACCCAACCCTTACTTAGTAGATTCATAGATTTTTAAATACTGAAAGGACAGTTACATCCCTTTTGGTGGCCCTGATTCAGAGAAATGAATGCCAAAGTAAATAAGTGATTTATGTTACATATTTTGACCTTATTATGAAACCAGTAAAGGAAAACCAGAATTCAGGTGTAAATCTTGTTATGCTTTGTGGTTTCATAGTTGGACTCTAAAGACACAGCCTTGCACAATATTAGCATAACAAATAACTTTATTTGTGTAAAGAGTAAAATAGTGAAAATTTTCAAGTATTTTATTTTTCTTCAACCAAAAAATTCAGTGCCGATCATAATATTTTAACCAAACAAAACTTGCATAATCCATATTTGTTTATAAAGACTGAAAAAATCCCACTGACATCAATGGGAGCAGAATGAGGTACTTATTTTTTATCTTTAATCTGCTTTCTCAGTGTTGTTCATAGCTATCAGAGTTTAAGATCAAGTATACCGAGTAGAAGCTGACAATTCTAAACAGTTAAGCACCCAGTTCTAATAAAAGGTAAACCGCTGAGTCTTCTGGGTTTTTCCTAAAATGTTTGCTCTGTGTGGAATTTTTGTTTTATAGATGCTTAACAAACTATTCTCTCTTTATAGATTTAACTCCTGAAAGCACAGTTGCCTGTCCCTCAAAGACTCTGTCAAATGAAGTAAATAAAGAAAATCAAAAGCCAGTTTGCTCACCTGACAAACACTCAGAGATGGAGTCCCAGCTGAGCATATCCTCTGATGAATTAGAAGAAGGAGAAATTGTAAGTGATGATGAAAAATCCAAATCAGAAAGAAACTCTGAGAATAGTAAAATATCAAGGGGAAGAGCTTCTCCTGAAACACACAATTTGAGCAGCAGTCCACATAACCAAATGAATAAAACTGCATCTTGCAATGAAGATAGTGGAAAATTAGTTTACATAAAAGTAAATGCAAACAAAAGTAGAGAAAAACATAAAACTGGAGCTACCCGATCGTCAAAGGAAAGAAAGAAAAATAAAACTGTGAGCATTGCTTGCCTTGAAAAAATAGTTCAAATTATTCTTGAACCTTCTACAGTACAAGAAATTATGCAGATGTTAAAAGCTATACGAAAACAGATAAGGAAAAATTATATGAAGTTCAAGATGCATTTCCCAGTTCAGCATTTTCACAGAATTATAGAATCAGCCATTTTGAATTTTACATCATTGATAAAGTACCTAAACTTTTCCAAGATGTCTAAATTAGGCGAGACTTTAAAACTGACTCTCTGTGAAACTATAGAGTCTAAACTTAGGCATGTTAAAAAGAATGCAACAGTGGAACAACTTTTTGAACAACAGCTGTCAGATATGAAAAAACAGTTATGGAAATTTGTGGATGAACGGCTTGATTACTTATTTGAAAAAATAAAGAGAATTTTAGTAAAACTGTGTGATTTAGTAAGCATCAGAAATGAGAGTGATGAAGGAAAGCTTGAAATTGTAACTACACAAAACCAGAAATGCATAACAGGTCATAAAAACGACATACAGAAATCCAGGAAAAAGTCCCTAAAAGTAAAATCTCAAAAGTCTGAAGAATATGTCCTTCCTAAACCAGTGGTAACTTATCAACCATTTAACAAGTGTCACCATGACAAAAATAAAATAGCTGCACCAAAAAATGTGATTACAAAATGTCTAAATTCCATTGATAATACAAGGAACTCCCAAACCCAAGTGCTGCCCTCTAAGGAAAATAATTTACAAGGCACCCTAACTCCACTGAAAAGTGCAAGATACGAAAAGGAAGGGTTTCACCTGGTCAGAGATGCTCACAAGTCTGATTTTAATTATGAACTTCTCACAGAACAGCAAACTTCTAGCCTCACATTCAACCTAGTGAGTGATGCACAAATGGGTGAAATATTCAAAAGTTTGTTACAAGGCTCTGATCTTTTAGAAAAAAGCATCAGCAGCATTGATGCAGATCAGTGGGAGTTCAGGACACCAGAAAAACAGATCCTGGAAAGTCAGAAATGCAGAAATAATCCTGCTTCTGTTATAGAAGAGGCAGTTCCAATAGCGTCCAGTGTGAAATCTAGACCAGTAGAGGGTATTAATTGGCCTGCAGTTTCACCTGAAAGAGCCTCATCTTTATCATCTAGACTTCAGATGCCAGTTGATCCAGATGTGTTGGATGAAAGCTGTATGTTTGAAGTTCCCCCAAGTGCAGCTTCTAGCAAAGATGATGAATGCAGTTTACAAAGGAATAAGTCATTTGTTTCTTCTATACTCCTTGAAGATCTAGCAGTTTCTTTAACTATTCCATCACCTTTGAAATCGGATGCTCATCTTAGCTTTCTGAAACCTGAAAACACATCCGGTTCAACTCCTGAGGGAGTTCTTAGTGCACATTACAGTGAAGATGCTCTTCTTGAAGAAGAGGATGCCACCGAACAAGACATTCATTTGGCTTTAGAATCTGATAACTCAAGCAGCAGATCAAGTTGCTCTTCATGGACAAGTCGGCCTATTGTTCCAGGTTTCCCTTGTGACCCCAGCCTACCAATGCAAGCAGTAATAATGGAGAAATCCAATGATCACTTCATTGTTAAGATAAGGCGTGCAGTGCCATCTACATCACCGACCCTTTGTCAGACTACCCTGGTGGAGGAGTCACTGGTATCCTTAACCAAGAAAGAAAAGGAAGAAATAATATCTGCCAAAATAAGAGAAGATAATCGGGCTGCTACAGGCACGACTGTTGAAGAAAATGATTCTAAGAGCAATATGAACGCCATTGATTCCACTGATGAGCTGTGTAATGTCAGTGCTAGACAAGAACAAGCTCATGATTTGCTTGAGCCTCTTAAGGAGCCCCATAGTGCCCCTGGAAAAGACGAAGCTCCTAACTTGTATGAACCCTTTTCAGAAACATCAAACAAAAATAGCCATGGTAGTGAAAACACAAGTGAAGACTTTAAGCTGTCTCAGATGCATGAATTGAAAGTGCCTGAAAACAAGAAAGAAATATCTAATACTTCAGTAGAAAGTCCTGTTAAAGCTGAAGTTGCTTTTCCTTCTGAATGTAGTGTTGATGCATATATAGATTTGACAGAAGATATTGTCAATGAAAGTGAAGCAGATTTATGTAGTCTTGCAGTGGAATCTACTTTAAAAGTTACAGAACAGGAAATTCATACAGGAAACTTAGATAAAGGTGATACAAAGGAAGAACCATTAGAGTGCAGTATCGATGCATATATCGATTTAACAGAAGAGCTTTCCAGTGAGATTAAAGCAGATGAGTGCAACTCTAAAACAAAATCCACTTTAAATGTTGATTTGGGATGCCAGACAAGTCTTGATAAAACTAGCAAAAAGAGAAAAAAAGAGTCTGTAACAGACAATTCCAAGTCAAAAAAACCAAAAAAGGAAACTGAATCAGCTAGTGAAAGAAATAATAAAAGTAGTAAGAAGTCTGAGGAGAAAGGTTTAGCTCTCAAAAGATCGTCTTCCGGTGAGAGGACTGAATTGCCTGAGAATAAAGATCCTTCAACTTCCTCCACATTGCCACGTAGTCTATATGCCAAAAACATCATTAAAAAGAAAGGAGAAGTAGTTGTTTCTTGGACAAGGTAAGAGTATTGACAGTATACTATTTTGGTGGGGGGTGGGGTCAGGGGACATGTTTGAAGTATGGGGTTAAAAATTAATTTAGTTGGTGACTGAAGTTCCATATTTCTACAGAATAAACACAGTAATGGCCACAGCAGTGCAAGCCTCCCCATTTGCTGCTATAAGTTGAGCCTCCCTCAGCCTTGTTCAGAAAAGACCTCCTAGATTGTGAGAGTGATCTAGTCTCCATATCCATTTAGTTCTTGATCTCTTTTCTGGGGGTGCCACTTAATGGCGCTAGTGGTTGTGTGGGTTGTTGTTTTTTTTTTTATTATTTTAACCATATTGACATCTGTTCACTGGAAACAGGTCTGAGACACTAACTCATTTCACAATCCACTGAACAGCTATTGGAAGATAGTGTTTTTCAGTCACTTTATGTGGGTTGGAGTCAGACAGGTGTGCTAACGGAGAAAGGTTTCAGATCTCATAATTTCTGATTTATCTAGCCTCCCAGCAGTGATTTTTATTTTTTTAAAATGTCTGGAATTACAGATGAAATTCAGTGTTGAGCAAATGAAATTCACTGTTGATAAATGCAAAGTAGGGCATATTAGAAACCACAATCCCAACTATACATAAAAATGATGGGGTCTAAATTAGCTGTTACCACTCAAGAAAGAGATCTTGGAGCCATTATGGATAGTTCTCTGAAAATATCCTATCAATGTGTAGCAGCAGTCAAAAAAGCTAACAATGTTAAGAACCATTAGGAAAGGGATAGATAATGCCTTTATATAAATCAATGGTATGCACACACCTTGAATATTGCGTGCAGTTCTGGTCACCACATCTCAAAAAAGATATAGTAGAAATGAAAAAGATACAGTGAAGTGCAACAAAAATGATTACGGGTGTGGAACAGCTTCCATATGAGGAGAGATTAAAAATACCAGGATTGTTCACCTTGGAAAGGAGACAACGATATGATGGTCTATAAAATCGGGAATGGTGTGGAGAAAGTGAATAAGAAAGTGTTATTTACTCCTCATAACAAGAGGTCAGCCCATGAAATTAATAGGCAGTAAGCTTAAAACAAACAAAAGGAAATACTATCTCACACAACACACACACAATCTATGGCACTCAGTGCCAGGGGATATTGTTAAGGCCAAAGGTATAACTTGGTTCAAAATAGAATTAGATATGTTCATGGAGGATAGGTCCATCGATGGACCTATTAACCAGGATGGTCAGGGATGCAACCTGGTGCTCTGAGTGTCCCTAAACATCTGACTGCCAGATGCTGGAACTGGACAGCAGGAGATGGCTCACTTGATAATTGTCCTTTTCTGTTTGTTCCCTTCGAAGCATCTCAGAGAGACAAGTTAGGTCAGGTAATATCTTTTATTATTGGACCAACTTCTGTTGGTGAGAGTGACAAGCTTTTGAGCCACACAGAGCTCTTCTTCAGGTCTGGGTTTGTGTGGCTTGAAATTTTCTCTCACCAACAGAAGTTGGTCCAAAAACGAGATTACCCACCTTGCATCTCTAATATCTGGGTATTGACACAGATGCAGCTGCACTGCATACAACTTTGAAGCATCTGACAGTGGCCACTGTCAAAAGACAGTATACTGGGATAGATGGACCATTAGTCTGACCAAATATTGCCCTTTTTATGTTCTTATATAACACTCCTAAATTTTTATCATGAAACCTTTTGACCTAACCATATGTTGTTTTATTTTGAAGTTCTCATTGATTTCTTCAGAAAGTTAATTATTCCTACAAGAGTGTGATTTTTAAAATCTAATACATCATAACTGTTGCTAGAAACAAGCAAATCAGTTAAGATATTGAGAGTGCGCTACAATTTCTGACTTATGAAATCTGTTCTAATTCAAAGGCCTGAAGTTTTCTCCTCCTGCTGAACTACCTCCTAAAGGATAATGAAGAGTTCATTTTAAATAGCTAGTCATCACATACGTTTTTAATTTTATATACTTTGAGCTCTTGTGGAATTTCTAAATAACATACTTTGCACTTATTGGTGTATGTAGCACGTTTCATCCAAAGATTTCACAAACAAATGACTCCTCTTAGCCGATTTGTGAAGGTGGTATATATGCCCATTTTACAGATGGCTACACTGAGGCACAAAGAGGTTATGAGCTATCCAAAGGTCACATAGTGAATCAATGGCAAATTTGGGAATAGAATCCTAACTCTTTTCTGCTTTGATCACTAAACTTCTATGTAGATAATAGGAGTGTGGAGAAATGAAATAACTGGTATTCTTAAGAGTAGCGTGTTTGTTTGACGTTTTGAGTCTGGAACATTCAAAACTTCAAAATGTGGGATCTCTGAGTTTTGCACAAATGGTAGAACACTAGAGGTTAACATGGTAGTACAGTGCCCTATGAAATGAGAAGACCATGGTTTTGAATGCTGTCCTACGTTCTAGGTCTCTAGGCTGAGTAAACTTGATTGCCCTTTTTATTGTACAAATATAGGGGGAGAGTGAGAATCTTTTATTCCAAAAATTTAGTCTGCCTATATATCTACATTAACATGTGCTTGTATGCAACAACACTGCTGATAGCTTTACATCAGCAAAAGGAAATGTCTGCTATCAGTTTCATATCACTGTTTTAATTAATGCTTCATAGTTTGGGAATAGTGGGGTTTTGTGTGTCAAAGTAATGTTTAAAAATTAAATTAATCTTGGAATTTTTTCTTAGAAATGATGACCGAGAAATTCTATTGGCGTGTCAAAAAAACGGACCTTCAGGAAAAACATTTGTTTCCATAGCTGCCAGGCTAAACAAAAGCCCAGATCAGGTATGTATATTTATTCTAGTTGGACAAGCTCCTGTATTGTTACATTTCTGATTCCATAGTCCTGGAACAATATTTTTCTTCAAAGCACTTAAGGACAGAGATGTTAGGCTTCACAAATTAGGAATTATTATTGTTCTTGCACATGTAGCTGGGGATTGGGAGAAGGGGAAATCTCTCAGACTCTTTTGGGTTTTATTATTTTGAATTATAAGCATTCATCTTTTGTCTGTCTCAAGTCCTTAGGCAGGAATACTATGTTGGAAAATAAAGTAGTACTGGACTCCAGCTGTTTTGAATCTCAGTAATTATGATGGAGAATGAAGATTTCAATCACTGAAAGTGTAAAGTGGAGCAGAAGACCCATTTGCTGTCACATTCCTAAATCCTTTGGGTACTTCTGAAAAATCTCCCCCTAAAATTCACAGAACTAACGAGCAGTTGAGAGAGACAGTCAGATTTACATCTAGAAATTCTAATATTGGTGGATTAATCTGAACTGGTAGATGTTGAAATCCAGAGTGCTAATAATGTGTGGTGTTTTGTTTTTTCTCCCCTTAGGTTTCAGAAAGATTCAAGCAGTTAATGAAGTTGTTCAAAAAGTCAAAGTGCAAGTAGCTATTAAGCAAGTTGCTGTTGTGGTACAGGGTTTTGCTGTTGTCAGCAATGACTGACTACTCCAAGTACACACTTATGGATACTTTGGGAAGTATCCAAGTCAGAACACCTAGTTCAGTAAACTGGTGAACTGTCATTTATTAGCCCACTCTTCTCCATATAGTTGACATATACTTTATCTTGGCTCAAATAGCAACGAGCATTCATTCTTATAGCCTCCCAATAGTATGTCAGCCATATGTGGGGAAAACAAAAGCCAAACAAAACCAGCAGGCTGAATGAAGGAAGAAAATTCCTGTACAATAGAACAGTGTGAATTCAAAACTGCGGAGACTCAGTTGTTAGTTAAACTTGTTACATAACTGAGGAAACCTGCTCAGTCTGATGAAACTAGTGAAGCCTGTTAAAGGTGCTGTAAACAGACTTTGTGTGACAATGTGAAACATGGGTTTTATAAACCTAAATAATTGCCTGTTGTCCAACTGCTAGGAAATCTTGGGTGTGTAAAACACTGTTTTAGTTGGTTGTGGGGTTTTTTTCCAATGTGACTTTAAAATACAGTTCTTAATAGGAATAATCCTGAAGTCAGTTGTTTTAGTAGCTGGATTATCACATAATGACATAGTTGATCCTTTCCTACTGCATGAATTGCTAACAGTGGAATTCATGTTGGGGGGAAAATCGGACATTGTGTCAAGGAGTTAAACTAGTCATTAATTCAGTGGCCAGTTTTTCAGATGAGTGCTTACCTTCTGAGATTGACTGCTGTGGAGTATTCCTTTATTAAGGGGTATTTTGAAGGTGAAAAAGTGGCTGTTCGGATTCTGTTTCAAAAAGCCTTGTCTGTTAAATGTTGAACAGCTGAATTTTTCCTTCAGAAGAAATGTTTAAGTAATACAAATTTACAAAAAGTTCATGTCATTTTGCCAAAAGTTTATCCTCTCTAACGTGCATCTTAGAAATAGCCATTTATTTAAATAGCATCCTTCAATATGTGTAGGGTTTTGGGACTAAAATTTAATATGCATTAATCACATTAATTTAAATGGTTTAGAAACATGGACTTCTTTGTAATTGCCTTGTAAAAGGCAATATCATATTTGATTGCCAGAGGGAAAATCCTTTCCTAAACAGCCACTGAAAGCCTACGTCCATTTAATATACTTGGGCAGCATCATGTCAATGTTCAAAAGTTTCCTTGCATCAGATGTCTAAGTGCATGTGTTTAACTCTTTAAAATCTTAGAAATTGTTATCTTTAAATATTAGTATACTCTCTTTAAAATACACATTACCATTTTATCATAGATTTCTAATAAGTTTACAGATGCCTATTTTGGTCACAGTCTGCTAATTATGCACTGGACAAATTTGTAATTTGAATAAATAGATGTCAAGGTTCAGGACCAGATTCTGTGGTCTTTACTGCATCAAAACATAAATTGAAATTACCTGGACTTTTGCCTGAATAAGAACCTCACCCTGGTTTACTAACTTCAGTTTAGTGCTACAATTTAGGTTGGCTTACATTTTTCCAAAAGCCAGTGAACCCTTATTATACCATCAGCATGTCATATGTTATTCCCCTGCCACATACATCCTAAGAGGAACAGTAACAAACATATTAGAACTAGAAGCCCAATAGACTGTTGGATTGATTATTCCTTGTCAATTGTGCTGTTATGTTTTCTGTTTTGCAAATATTACCTATGGAGTCATGACTGTTACATTGCCGGAAAGTATGTAACCTATGTGTTAGATAGCAGCACCCTATACAATGTTAGAAGTAGTGAATTATTTAAACATAGGTTGTGGCTTTGCAATTGGCAGTTTTCCATCTTATACATCAGGGATTGGCAACCTTTGGCATACGGCCCATCAGGGAAATCCGCTGGCGGGCCGGGACCGTTTGTTTACCTGCAGTGTCCGTACGTTAGGCTGATCGCAGCTCCCACTGGCTGCGGTCCCCTGTTCCAGGCCAATGGGGGCTGCAGGAAGCCAAGGGGTGTGCTGGCTGCCGCTTCCGCAAGCCCCCAATGGCCTGGAACGGCAAACCACGGCCAGTGGGAGCTGCGATCAGCCGAACGTGTGGATACTGCAGGTAAACAAACCATCCCAGCCCACCAGTGGATTTCCCTGACTGGCCGTGTGCCAAAGGTTCCTGATCCCTTTATAGAACAAAATGTGTACAGTATCAAAGGCACTAAAGAAAAGCTAATGGCTTTCAGTGCTTGACCCTCCTCTTCCCCCTCACAAAGGCAAGCAATAAATATTATTATAAAGCACACTTGGCCCCTCTTTCTGTTGCTCTACATTCATAACTAAAAAATGATTGGTTTAGTTCTGACTTGAATTCCTTTTTTTGTAAATTGTTAAACTATTTTTTTAAATGTTGCCTATTGTAAGTATGTGTACAGGTTCCCGTATGGCTATGTAAAATATCTTATGTATATATGTGTATATATAGCTTTGTTTAGCCAAAGATTTTTAACTATGTAAAATTCCAAGTTTATTTTGTATAAACTATTAGTTTGCTTACTATAAGAGCAATGCAAAAAATAATAAAACTTTGTAAAGTTCACACTTACGTTCTTGTTGATCAAATGTTGGCTTGAAGTATTTTGTACCATTGTTTGTAATTTATTTCTTCATTAAGAATTTTGATACCATATATGCAAAAAGACTGTAGGTTTATATACAGTACAAACTTGTAAAACCTCATGTAAATGAAAACAACTTCTCTGAATAACTATTGGTTAATGGTGTGGCAACTGCAACTGCTATGCAGCAGCATTTAAGTTGCTTCTATAAATAATGAGGATGTTGGGAAAGTTCTTCTCTTTCCTCCACATGAACAATAAACATGAAAGTGCTTAGCCAGCACTCTGGTTACTTGAATTATGTATTGGCTTATTTTGAAGTGAACTATTAATGTATTAAACATTTATGTGTCTACAAAATGAATAGATGGGAAACTGGACCCTCCTTAAAAACAAACTCAAGTGTTTCTTAAAATATTTGAGAATTACATAGTTCCCCTCCCTCTTTCCAAAGTGTGTGTGTTGCTGCTGTGAGATTAACATCTAGACTTAGTACCACATGAGGAAGATGGTTTTCCATGGAAAGCAGATAATCTAGTAACTTCCCTCCCTCCCTCCTCTCCAAAAAAAAAAAAAAAAAATCTTAACCTAACTTGCTATTTAGGAGTAAATCCTTCCAGCAGGTAGGAGCATGGAGACACAAGCCACATCATATAGACAGAGCTGAACCATTCTGTTAAGTAGAAATGAATACATTTAGTTGGCAATAGCATTAAGGAGTTTTCCAAATCAGAAATTCCACTTGTAGGCATGGTCTCTGGGTAGGTTGCCCATACTGAAGCCCTTGTCCTCTAAGGGAGGTCTACGTTGCAATTAAATGCCTGTCAGCCTACTCAGCTCAGTCACATGGGTCTTGGGCTAAGGAGCTGTTTAACTGTGGTGTAGATGCTCAAGCTGAAGGGACCTTCTCCCCTTGGGTCCTAGTCAGTGAACACAGGCCAGCTGTGGGTGTTGAATTGCAGTGTAGACATACCCTAAGTGTACTCCTTTCACGTGGCAGGTCTGTGCCTCCACTTTTCTTTGGGGTGAGATTGCACAATCCATCCACACTCTGATCAAGTCTCTGGGTTGCAACCTCCTGTGTACCAAGCGGGACTAATAGAGCAGGTCCAATTGGGGTCAGCGTCTGCAAGGAGTTCCCTTTGGAAGTCAGAGGCAACATATTTGTAGTGTTATAGAAACAGCTTCTTTAAAACAAAGTATGATTTATTTTTCCCCAGAGGTGTACACAGCTCAGAGAAGTGTTTTTCAAATAAACAAAAAAATCCCACCTACATCCATATTCATTTAACTAAGCTTAACCTCTTCAGCAATAGTTTAGGTGGAGTTGGCTTATTCCCCAGTCTACATCGTTTATAGAGTAGCTCAGTCAGTCTTCTGCTTTTTCACTGATACAGCCTAGCTCACCATTCTGACCACTTACCCCTCTCCCTTTCTGCCAGGAGCTTTTTTCAAAAAATAGTGAGGGTCTTCTGATCTCAGGCTTAGCCTTGGGTAGAGTAAAACATCCTAACCTACCAGCTGCTGTCCAAGACATTGTTGTCTTAGTGCCCTTGAAGCTGGGTTACTGATCAGCCAATGTCATTATTCAACACTTCCTGCTTGGCTCCTTACCCACTGCTTTACAGCCTCTTTTGATTTAACACACTGCATTTAGGTAGGCAGTAATACAGACTTGAACAGTGAAAATAAAAAATTCAGGCATTTCCCCAATATGTCTCATGGGCTCAGTAGCAAAGTTAGTTGTATATCATTGTGATGCTCTAATGTGTAGTAATGATCTCATTAAGAAACCTTCCCTATTACTATAAGTGAAGATAGGACAGAACCTTGAGAGATAGCATCAGCAGTGGATGTGGAATGTAATAGTTTGTCATTTGGAAGTTATGACTGGACGTAGAAGGCACTTCTTCAGCTACTAGTTAGTTACCAAACCAACAACCCATGTTCATTTGTATCAAAAACTTCTAGACAGCTGACAACCTAAAGCCAGCTTGAGATGGATCATGATTAAAATGCAGTCTTCCTTATAAAGGAAACTTGGAACCTACTGTAGGGTCCAAGGCACCTGGAATTAAATTTAGGGAATTCTCAGCTTCCCTATATATAGATATGAAATTGAGCAGCAAGGAACACGCAGTTCAGCAGCAGAAGTGGGTTTCTTGAGATTAGACCTCCACCTGTTTAAGAATGGTTGGTAGTCTTCCCTCTCTAAATGTAGCACTGACCATTCCTGTCCATAAAGTCACTACTGTAAGCAACCACAGTCAACTGCAGGCTAGAGCCATAAGTGATAGGATTCAAGGAACTCAAGATTATATCAACATCTCAGCAGAAAACAAATCAAATGTGGCCAATGGATAGCAGTCTGCAGGAGAAGGCAGTGCGCATAATCATAAAGGACTGGTACTGATCTATTTATTTGCAAAGGCTATTGCAAAACTATCACAGCATGCAAATGAAGGGACTAGTAGCAGATGAAGGCTGTCCACAGTAATTTGTTGTCCTTATTTATAAAGGCTCAGGTGGAGAGGTTGTCAGCCTCAGTCACAGCCCTTGAGAAAGCTTTATATATTTTTTGTTGTAAGAGTATAGTCGTGGTGCCTCTCCTTCCCAATCCAGCTCTCTGTTCCTTTCTCAGTGGCCACCAGAGTCAAGATGGGTTCGGTGAGTTAAGCACAGGGGGAATTTAGGAGGAGAATTCCAATGCCTAAATTTAAGAGGCCCTGCCACCAAGTGGTAGGTGCCATACATTGCATGGAAAGAGTTAGGCACCTACAAAGGGGATTCACAGAAGACTCATGCTGAGGCAGGGAGTTGGCTGTGTTAGCCAGGAGGAAATGCCAGGAAAGGGGTATGGCCTAAGCCTCATCCCTCAGAGAGAAGTAGGCACCTAATCCAGGTCATTCCTGGCTCCAAAAAAACAAAAAGGTTTTAGTACTATTTGCCCTTGCTGGCATTAGCTGGCCAATCTGTTACAACAGCTTCAAGTCAGAATTTTAGTACACATTACCTCAAGTTAAATTTAAAGCTATAGTGGCTGTAAGACTAAACTATAGAACACCCATTGTAATATTAAAAAATTATATATATATTCCTACCTGGTGGTTTAAAGCATAGCTCTTGTTTTGCAACCTTACCTTATCTCTTGATTGGCGGCGGCTATGGCGCTGATGATGTGTTGAGGCAGCACTCAATAGAGAAGCATCAGGACGGTGGTTTAAATAGGGGTTTGGAAGAGTGGGTGAGATAACAATGCCACAATGACACGTTCCCCAAAACATCTCCCAAGCCTCCACCCTAGATAAAAATCAAGCCCCCTAACTCATATCTTGCAACCCTGGTTCTCTATTTTCCCATCTCTCACTTGCCAAGACACTATCAGGGCCCCACAACAAAGCCCCATACTTTACCCCCTTCCACTGGCACCCTTGTGTGGACATGAATTTTACACAGGCCACCTATCAGGCAGTCTTGGTAGAGGGGTGTTTATCTTTGACAGAGTGGGCTGGCATCTACAGACAACAGCAGCAAATGGATGTAAGTAGTCTAACATTCATTTACCACTAGCAGTTGGACCTTCTAGCAGTTGCTGAAGAAGACTACAGTAGATGTTTGTGCCAGTCTGCTATTTAATGTACATCCACTGCCTTAGTTTGCTACAACAGCACCAGGTAAAGATGTTCAGGTGAAAGCTGGGAAAGAGAAAGACAAGGGAAACTCTGGACCCTATCCCTACCTTCCAGTGTATCTACCTCTCCTCCCAGATTAGTGCCATCTGTAAACTTATTGAGGGTGCAATCCATCCCATCATCCAGATCATTAATGAAGATGTTGAACAAAACCGGTCCCAGGACTGACCCCTGAGGCACTCCACTTGGTACCAGCTGCCAACTAGACGTTGAGCCATTCAGCACTACCCGTTGAGCCCGATGATCTAGCCAGCTTTCTATCCACCTTATAGTCCATTCATCCAGCCCATACTTCTTTAACTTGCTGGCAAGCATACTGTGGGAGACCGTATGAAAAACTTTGCTAAAGTCATGGTATATCATAGCCACCGCTTTCCCCACATCCAGTTATCTCATCATAGAAGGCAATCAGGTTAGTCCAGCATGACTTGCCCTTGGTGAATCCATGCTGACTGCTCTGATCACCATCTTCTCTTCCAAGTGCTGGGTTTAGTATAGTTTTATCAGTCCATCACACGTTTTTTTTTGGTTTTTTTTGGTGATCAAATGGCCTCAAAGTACTCTAAGGGAGGTGGGTAGAGCATGGACATATTATATAAAAGAAAGAGTGATTAGCAACTCCCTTATCACTTGCTGCCGGGTATTGTATAAAATGCAGCAGCTTCTACTGTAGAACAGGGAAGAAGAGATTGAGCGCTTGCCTACACTAAAAGTGCTGCAGCTGTGCCGCTGTAGTTCTTCAGTGCAGTTGCTACCTATGTGAACAGGGGGGCTTCTCCCACCAGCATACTCCAATCCTCCGAGAGGCCGTAGTTAGGATGATGGGAGAATTCTCTCATCAACCTAGTGCTGTCTACACCAGGGGTTAAGTCGGTTTAACTGGTCACCCAGGGATGTGGATTTTTCACATCCCTGAGCAACATAGTTTTACCGCCCTAATTTCCTAGTGTAGACCAGGCCTGACTAACTGGTACATAATTTCCCCACATCAACAAATTCTTCACTTTTTATAGTTGTGAAGGGCATATAACCTTTATTTTGCTCTCTCAGTACAAGCTCTAAAGACAATGAGACTCCTATTTCCTTGAACAGATTCCCCCAGACAGACTCATTCAGTGAGATGGTGAAGAAGCTGTAGATGTGCCCAACTCTGCCACCTCCTGCTTATCACCCATTCCTGACCTTGAATAGTCATCTAAGTGGTTATGATTTTCTATCATAATGTAAGTGGAGGTGATTTTCTATCATTTTGCCACACACACACTACAAATCCCAAGATGAAACTTTATCCCTTATAACCCAGGAAACCTTTCACAAAAAATAAACCCAGAAAAGCCTAATGACAGAGAGAGAGAAATATGCTAACATCTCTGTCTGTCCTACAGTCAAACCCGGCTTCCTTCTACCCCCAAACAAAACTACCCTATGCAGTGATTCTCAACCAGGAGCATGCAGAGGTCTTCCAGGGGTTACAGTAACTCAGTTAGATATTTGCCTAGTTTTACAACAGGCTACATAAAAACAATAGTGAAGTCAGTACAAACTAAAATTTCATACAATGACCTGTTCATACTGCTCTATATACTGTACACTGAAATGTAAGTACAGTTTATATTCCAATTGATTTATTTTATAATTATATGGTGAAAGTGAGAAAGTTAGCAATTTTTCAGTAATAGTGTGCTATGACACTTTTGTATTTTTATGTCTGATTTTGTAAACAAGTAGTTTTTAAGTGAGGTGAAACTTGCGGGTACACAAGACAAATCAGACTCCTGAAAGGGGTACAGTAGTCTGGAGTACTCTCCACGTCCCTATATCATCATCATCATCCTTAAGTCCTGAACCAAACAATGATATATTTTCTGGGAGCACTATTTTTAAAGGCACATCCCAGTGCTGTCACAGAAGAGCTGGGTCTGGGGACTTTGATGAAGTTATTTTTGCCAAGTGAAACTCTCACCTTCTAGACACCACCAACCTCAGTCACAAAATTACTTCCTAAATAGGATATCAGCCATGAGTAGCGACTCTCACCCTCCTTGATGTGGTCAGAGTTACCGGTGGAGGAGGTGCCAAGGTGGGGCACAGCGAAACTACAGGTTCCTTTGTTTCTGGATATTAGCAGGCTATAGATGGAAGAGATCCCACAAGGTTGCCAGTGGGGCTACAGATGGGGCAGGAAGAAAAAGATCAGTGTAAATAAGTTGCCCCTTTACAGATGTTTACATTTCCACAGCTCTATGGAAAGGGAAGTTGTCTTCACCCAGGAAGATGAGCATCAGAGTGAGAACACTGTTTCTTAGTGTATTGTGGCTTAGTTACAGGATTCTGCTTTGGGTAGTACGATCAGCAGTAGAGTTGTTCAGGATGCGTTTGTCTCATTTAAAATATTCTCTTGCAACTCCTGCACCTTCTTTGTAAATGTTTTGTTTCATAGGGGACAGTTTCACAATCCATAAAGTAGTGGGCCAACCAGGGAAGAAACTATCCAGGATCCACTTCTTTCTGATTGATAACAATCAAAGATCTGGTCACGCTCCCCTGCTTGACACTCACCAGAGTGCTCTAAGGGGATCCTAATGCTGAATCACATGTGCCCTGAGCCTGCTGAAGCTGGGAAGAATTTAGGCATTGTTCCTGGCTTTGGCCCTCTAGGCAGGCATGCTAGGTACAGACCTCATGCCTGATTCCTCCTCTTGGCAATGAGGACTCCCAGTGGTCCAATTGCCTAGGTCTTGAAGCTCATGCCATCTCCCCCAAGCCTCCCCAGCAGCTATTACACATTCCCCAGAATCCCACCGTAGGCATGAGCCTTCTGGTTTACAGTTCACCTGTTATTGGGTACATGATAAACTCCAGCAAAACATACACATGGCTGTACTTTGCACAGGAGTCTAAAAACCTCATTGCTCTTTGCTAAGCCTGAAAGAAAGAGATTTAGGCAAAATAAACATACCTACATGCATTTTCCCTGCCTTGGTTTCCTCACTACTCTGGAAAGTTCTTCAGGTATTGGATCTTCAGGACAGAGTCAGGCTTCTCCTCCAAAACAGAGAGTGTGTGGCTTCTCAGAGACCCTCTTTTTTATACTCTCCATCCCCTTTTGTCAGGTGACGCCATGAGCTGCCTAATCACGTGATCACAGAACCTACCAGGTGACTTTGTTGCCAGGTGAACGCTCCTCTGATGAACCAGTTCTCCTGGGTGGAAGCTAGTTTTTTGTCTAGAATGCTTCTTTTAAATAGAGGACCATCCAGATTTAACAACCTTCTATTGTTAGCCCTGTGTATCACTACTCCTTGGAATTCCAGTCCCATGGGGAAGTAAAAGGACAACAGAGGACAAACAAGCTGCACATTCAAAATGTGGTTTGTAGCTTGATAAAGAAACATCCAGAGAATTCATAATCCCACAGAGAATTCATCAGTTGTACATAAACAGATTCCCCAAATCATCACAATAAGGAAGTTCAGCACTAGTGACCACAAGCTACTGGAATTCAGTCAGGAAATCGGGGTTCAGTCCCCAGCTCAACCACAGATTTCCTTGGGCCAATCACTAAACCTTAAACCTCCTCCCATTCACACACAACCCCCCCTCACCCAAGTTTGATGGTGCTTTAAACCTGGGTTATCTGGTCTGGCTGGGATTATGGGCTAGACCAGGGGTCGGCAACCTTCGGCACATGGCCCATTAGGGTAATCCGCTGACAGGCAGTGAGCCATTTTGTTTATGTTGAGCATCCACAGGCATGGCCCCCCGCAGCTCCCAGTGGCCACGGTTCGCAGTTCCCAGCCAATGGGAGCTGCAGGAAGCCATGGGCAGCAGGGATGTAAACGTAAACAAAATGTCTCACAGCCCACCAGAGGATTACCCTGATGGGCTACATGCTGAAGGTTGCTGACCCCTGGGCTAGAGGTTAGGTGCTGCTTTCCCTTGCGGGTTGGTAAACTGTTCCCTTTGGAGTGAGGATGCAGGCTAAATCACTTGAATGCTGACAGTCCTCCAGTGGCTTCTCACAATTTCCCCATGTGCCCAGAAGTCCTGCCAAGTTCTCCCACGATTCATTAGGAAAAAATCATATTGCTGCTCAGTTTACCAGAACACAAGGAACCATGGGATACACTCCCAGAAGTCCCCCATACCAATGAGGATGTAGTAACCCGGGTATGGCCTTACAGTGTGACTGGTCACACCCAGGCTAGGCTAACCTAGATGCCAATCACTCGAGTTAACTCTGCCATGAAAACATATGCTCTGGCTCAGTTCTCCATGTGTCTATATCAGATAAAAAAATGATGGAAGAAAGGAAGTGCTATTTAGACTGCAAGCTCTTTGGGATTTATAATGTGTTTGTATAATGTCTAGTGAAATGGAGCCTAGATCTGAGTTGGGGCCTCTAGGTGCTACTGTAGTACAACTAAATAAAACAAGAAAAGCCCAATGTATCTTCATGAGGAATGGCTGAAAAATGCAGCATCTATGTCCAGGGTAATTGTAGGGAAAGGCTGTCATATTACGTCTGCTGGAGAGGGGAGAGGAAATGGAATAAACAAGAGATAATGGAGTTAAAGACAAAAGGTGAGGAATTTAATTAACATTTACAGTCAGTCATGGTGACAGAGAGCACAGTTAGAAAAAAATACATGGAAAATCTTACTGACATTGTGGAACTGAGATTGTGAAAGTGAAGTGGGAAGTGATCCACATATAATCTCTCTCAAGAAATATTCCACTCTATGGGGGGGGTAAAAAAAAGAGAAGCCCTGTGCTAAAGCAAATATACTATGCTACAGAAAACCATTGTGAACTTTGCACCTTACACTGCATCTTTGAAAATCTGGGTCTCTTTGGATCACAAACACAGCATCAGAATTTGTTAACTTTCAGGGAAAATGTAGTCTTTTACAAGTTTCCACTTTCATATATATCCACGTTCAACCGCCTATAGTTTCAAAGTATCCCCCTACCAGATGCCAATTTAGAATCATAGAATATCAGAGTTGGAAGGGACCTCTGGAGGTCATCTAGTCCAACCCCCTGCTCAGAGCAGGACCAATCCCTAACTATATCATCCCAGCCAGGGCTTTGTAAAGCCTGGGGGACCTTAACTTTTAAGGAAGGGGATTCCACCACCTCCCTAGGTAACGCATTCCAGTGTTTCACCACCCTCCTAGTGAAAAAGTTTTTCCTAATATCCAACCTAAACCTCCCCCACTGCAACCTGAGACCATTACTCCTTGTTCTGTCATCTGCTATCACTGAGAATAGTCTAGATCCATCCTCTTTGGATCCACCTCTCAGGTAGTTAAAAGCAGCTATCAAATCCCCCCTCATTCTTCTCTTCTGTAGACTAAACAATCCCAGTTCCCTCAGCCTCTCCTCATAAGTCATGTGTTCCAGACCCCTAATCATTTTTGTTGCCCTTAACTCAGTAGGCAACAGACTGTGAAATCGGACATGACCGATTGATCACTCACATTGATTCTCATGGAAACTAATGGAATGTAAAGAAAACATATGAATCTTTAGCACAGTAAAGGGAGGTTATTTATGCATTTTACAAAATAAACTTTCATTTATGAATCGGATCAGCAAGGAGGCATAGCCTTTGTGGATTTGAAGAAAATAATTAGCAGGGACGTTATAAAGCATTGAAGTACATCCTGAGCCTTGGGACATGGCTTTGTTAGAAGCCAATGACTAAAATAATTGCATGATAATTCTGGCTAGGGGCACCATTCCATCACCAGCTGACCAAACTCTTCATATATAGTTTGGGCTCAGTGATCCCAGCATTCACATTCACAGAACTATGAATTGTGTTCAGAGTGCCAGCTGTTCCACATCTATGTTTTTGGTCTTCAAAAACAAACAAACGAAAAGAATATCAATTTCAAAGGAAGCTCTCTGGGCTATAACATTCAACAACAGTCTAGAATCCATCTGTAATGTTCTAAGCTACTAATAACCAAGAAATTTCTCACAAGGTAAGCAGCAGAAAAACATCTTAACTCATGTATGGGGAAAGTGTGGAGCAGATAGATATGTGTATGTGCTTGAAATGAAGAGATCTAAATTAAAACATGTAGAAATAATACAGAAAAAGAATTTGTAAATTAATATTTCACTTTTTGCATAGAAATTATCCTTCAGAAAAGCTGGGATCTTGTAAATAGTTTAGTGATAGGTTATAACAGTAGTCCATGGTAATACTTATATCTTTAAAAAATCTGTTAGCATTTAACCGGTTTGTAACCAGCCTTTGCAAATCATAGTGGACAAAACTCTGACACACATTTGACTAAGACTAAAATTTAATTAGAAAATAAATCAATAAAAAATGCCAAACAAACTCACTTTTCCCCACAAGACAAATTGATTTTCCCCAATGTCAGTCATATTTGTGCATGACTTTTAAAAGTTTAATATAAAAACAAAAATCACATTTGGACAGCCTGAATGTCACCTGAGCCTTTTTGGTATTTCAAAAAGTGTAATTAGAAATGTCCAAGATATATAACTACTATTGTACTTTTCATAATTAAAAAAAAAATCTCACCAGTGTATTGTAAGGGGATATTTTTAAATGTGTGTTTTTTCCCTTTGCACCCAGATACTTTGACTCTGAGACTGATACTGAAGATCAGATTGTTAAAAGGTGCCCAGATAATATCACTGAAAGCGAGTGTGTTAGGGACACTGGAAAATTACTATTGCAACAATATTGCTGATCCTTTCATTTTAGGTCTTAACGCAGTTTTAGCTTTTTCTCCAGAATGATGGCTTTCATAGACAGACTGGATTTTCCATTGCAGGGAGAGCCTTCACCATATAAACTGAATTGTTGTTCTGCCAACCCAGCCATTTAAGTAAATGGTCTTCAAATAATATCAGCAGTAAAAGTGTGAACTATACCAGAGAGTCTAGGATACAGCTATTTAAATATTGGCAAAGGCAAACTAAAAAATAAATACTTTGCCAGAGACAAGGCAGTATGTTCATGCCCCTCTATGTCCTCCCCAGAATGGATGCTTTGGCATTCCATTAGCCAAAGGACACTATTGCCATTCTCCCTCTGCTCGAAAGATACTAGGTTTCCCCTACTGCTGCTTTCTTGGCATTAAAAGAAGGCCTTGTCTCCCCTTTGCTGTTGCGTTTAAAAGCCAGCATCTCACTTAGGGCCTGATCCAAGCCCACTGACTTCAACAAGCATTAGATCAGGCTCTTGCAACCCAGCAAATGTTACATGAAATTTCTTAGTTTCACTGCTGCACCTTCCATAGGGTGAATCACCTTTCCAGGGAAGCTGTGCAGTAACAAAATCCGATGCATCAGCAAACACCACTATGGAATACACAGCCCCTTGAATGCCTTAGGAGTGGAAGCTTGTGATTAGGTGTATCACTGGATCTTCCGCTTTACTGCTGGATATTTTATAATTTGATTGAATTCACTGATGTCTAGGGGAGTTTGCTAACATGGCATTACTGTTCTTGTTGAATTCACAGATTATGCATCTCATTTGCAAGATCTGAAAAATAGGTCATTAAAAAAGCTTGTCATGTAACATTTTCTAGAATTTGGCAAACCTTTTCTCTCCCTAGATTTCTGTGGATTCTGACATTATATAATAATATATTTAATTTAATAGAAATATGTTATATAGCATAAGAAATACCCAGACAATATTCCACAAGGAGAGGGAAAATTCATTACTATTTTCTTCTGAAGATTTCCCATGTCTCTGGTGGAGTGCAGCAGAGAAGGTATCCCAGATACGTCAGGAAAGCGAATAGAATACCCAGAATAATTAGGTTTTCTGAACAAATTCTCAGTGTCAAAAGGAAAGTTCAAGTGAGGATTCAAATAGTCAGGAAACAGAAACTTTCTCAAGTTCAGGACAGAATTTCTGTTCTAAATCAAAAAGAAAAGGAGTACTTGTGGCACCTTAGAGACTAACCAATTTATTAGAGCATGAGCTTTCGTGAGCTACAGCTCACTTCATCTGATGAAGTGAGCTGTAGCTCACGAAAGCTCATGCTCTAATAAATTGGTTAGTCTCTAAGGTGCCACAAGTACTCCTTTTCTTTTTGCGAATACAGACTAACACGGCTGTTACTCTGAAACCTGTTCTAAATCAGAGAGCTAGAGGAAAGGACCAGAATAGCCAAGGGTCTGAGTAGGTAAGGTACTCACCTGAAATGTGAGATACCAATGTTGAAGTCCCTGTTCCAATCTTGGAGGGTGAGGGTAGTTAGCCTCTCCCCCTCAACTTTTCATTCAACATTTCTGAAATGTCTGTTTCATTCCACATTGGAATGAAAACAAATCCCAACATCTCAAACATTTTCCATGAAAATGGAATTCTTGTTTTCCAGTCATCCCTAACCATAAAAGATGTAGAAAGAAAAGAAAAGTCCAGAGCACCTTGAAATGCTGAGAGAGTGGCCCAAAGAGGATTAGAAATGTGAAGGTGGCTAGAAAGACCGAAAGAATGTGGCTTATTAGTATAGTGCATGTTACTGAGAGTTTTGAGCCAAGACTGTAAGTACTGTAACAATGAGCCATTGTCAGAATTCTCATTTTTTGTCAGCACAAAACCACTTCTACCATCTACTGGTTGTGTTATCTCTATGGTTAGAGACAGATACCACTCTCAAGACCTCCCCCCTCCCAACTGCCTCTTGCTTTCTTTAAAGACCCAGTTGGAGGGATAATTGGGTGTTATTTTAAATAATTAAAATTTATGATGGTTCAGGAATTATTTTAATAGCTTCACCTTTTATCTCTACATACATTACTTTGTTTGTGTTGAAGTTTTGGGAGATAAACCATTCCAGCAGATCTTTTATCCATTTATTAAAAGATTAAGCATGCAGTTAGCAAACAAATGTGAGTTTAAGCAAAATGTCACTAGCTAATTTAACTTATCACCAAGTTTACAATAAAAATGCAATAATCAAATCAAGATTATAATTAAAGTATAAGCAATACATTGATGGTTTAATTTATCTGGCTTGTCAATTACTACAGTAAGTAACTAAATCAAATGATAAATTAAGGAAAACAATTATCTTAGTATGTCACAGGAAGGATAAGGGGATAAACTGTTCCCCTTGATTTCAGCAATTTTGCTGATTTCCTAGTAACTTCCTCCTTTGGCCTTCTCTTGTTGAGTTTTACTGTTCACAGAAACTACATCAAACTGTGGTTTACTTAATCTGTTTCCCCACCCCACTTGAAGACAATGTTCATATCTTTCTGGCAGTCTGGCACAAATACAAAATTATTTCTAGAATCCCATACTCCTTAGAACGACACTCATTTAACCCAGAGATCTCTTGCTGAGTAGGTAACAGACTAAGGGGTGTAGTGTCTACTTTGGGGAACAGTTAGTGGCAAACAAAGAGAAAGAAAGACACACACACACACTTGTACTAATGGAACCTGGAGCTATTCTAGTGTTCTTCAATTGCTCTGCAGAAGGATTTTCACACATACTTAAAGTCTTCAGTTCATATGATTGGTATTAGTTTGGAACTAAGTTGATATTTACTGGTATCATTAGGATGAAATGAAGATTTTTTGCATGTGGGGGAGGGAGAGTTTGGTCTCTCCTCTCTCTTAGTTGTAGACTTCAGGCTTGGCTTAGCAGATGGTCAGTCTTTCACCTCTTGTTCTTTGGATGGCCAGTCCAGGGAAGAAAACAGGATATAACAACTCTGGGTGTCCTTGTTGATGCAATAGATCACCTCCCTCCCTTTCTGTCTACAAAGTTTAGTCTTTTGTAGTGATCAATGTCCTTGCTCCGCCTCAGGGGATACGTCAATATCTTCACAGGCCAATTAGATGTTAGAGGCTGGTAGTTGTAATTTGATGTGAGCCAATGACCTGTCATCTTGATCTTGAAGTCACATCAAAGATTCCAGGTTAGCGTGTGCATGTCTTTAACAATAACCACAAATGAATGTCTCTTGAAAACAGGATACAAGAAAGTACCATGTGTTGAGGATAGACAGACTTTCACTTAGGCCAAAGACATCACTGTTTTCATTGTTTAAATATAATTGATAACTTGTCAGTGTTTACTTATCCACACATTCCCACACATCCTCGTGACAGTGAGTTAAGACGCTGGGAAAAGAACTCTAAGAGGTGGGGCAAAGTCTATGGCAAGTGGATGACCTTATTCTAATAACCTTTTGCCTACGAACCAGAAAGCTGCTTCAAACATCTCCTAGTAATCGAACTTTCATTAAACATTTGGCCAACTAAAGTTACTCAAGTCTAAATCCAAATATGGCTTAGGTTCCCTACACAGATAAACCCACCTGTTTTTTCCTCCTCCAAAGGTCAAGATGTTCTCTACTCCTAGGATGTTCTATTGGAATTTGTTCTTCAACATTAGCAGTGAAGAACAATTTATAACTTCATTTAAACACTGTTTGTATGAGAGAGAAGAAACACAAAGAAAAAACATTTGAACATACTCTCAAAGTCTCAGGCTAGTAAAAGCCACACTTGTACATCTTCCACTGCCTACACTAAGGAATTTTAGCAAAAAAATTCCCACCAGTGCTAGGACCAGTTCAGCTAAACTGGTATAAGCACAAGTGAGAGCCCTAGTGTAAATGAGGTTCCAGTGGCTTCCAGTATTTTACCATGTTAGTAAAATATAAGGGAAGTGATACTGAATATAACATCCATGTTCACATTACATTTTTTTAAAATATCAATTTGGGAACTTATATGAAGCTCCCACAGAATTTCCATAATCAGCTGCACTGAGGTGCCCCAGAAACCAAGGGCTCTTGTTGCAGAATTTAGGTCCCATTTGGTGAAGAGCACAAGGGCCTTTGGACTTCAGCTAATTAATGGACTTTCCCACACTCACTGATAAAAATCTTTATACCACTCAGTTGTGTTCCCCATTCTATCTGTAAAGATACTCACAAATCCTAAAATTAGTGATCAAGCCAAAGCCCCATTGACTGCAGTAAGACTTTGCCCTAATAAAATCTAAGGCCCCCCATCCTGCATGTGATTATGTGAGTATTCCTGTTGAACTGAATGAGACTACCCAGAGGTGTAAAGTTAGAAATGTGCTCAAATGTTTGCAGGGTTGGAGCCTTCATGAAAACTTCAGGTTTGTGCCCATAGTTGGTAGGAAGCCAATGAATGAAAGGCTCTATTATGGATGTAAGGTATTAGCAATAAAAGTCTCATGTCAGGCCTACTTTTCAAAGTACCGTCAATGGGCTTAGTTTGCCGGCTTGAGTTATCGCCACACTGCTGTGGCTGTCTCACATTCAAAGCCAAAGGCAGAACCACTGCCACAGAAATTGAGTGGGTGAAGCTGCTGCCAGCTATAGCCCGATTATATGAACAATGATGTTGAAAAAGAAAACCAACTGCTTCAGTAATAGTAAGGATGTGATGTAAACCAGTAAGTGAGGAAAGAGCTTCAAAAGTTTATCACTGAAATCAGCCTCTAAGGTCGAAGTACGATCTTGCCTTTGTATCTCTCACCCACATCCTTTATGTGATGTTAATTTGGTGTGTGTAGTAATGAGCCATTTATTGGAAAACTCAGGAACTTTTAAAATCTCTTCCCTCATGGGTGTGTCATAAGGAAATATGAAAAAGCGTTATTGAACATAGCTGAAAAGCTCCAGTTCCTATAGAAATCCAGCTTAATGTGGGATGCTTTAATGACATGGGATTTTCCATTTCAGACATGAGCCTCTGATGATGGGGGATTGGAACTTGCTAGGCAGCATCCTCGAGGAAGTGCACATCCACTCCACCATCGTGGGAAAAATCTGGCTCACTATCCTTTTCATATTCCGGATGCTGGTGCTGGGAGTGGCTGCTGAAGATGTTTGGGATGACGAGCAGTCTGAGTTCATTTGTAACACAGAGCAACCTGGCTGCAGCAACGTTTGTTATGACAAAGCCTTCCCCATCTCTTTGATCAGATACTGGGTGCTACAGATCATCTTTGTCTCTTCCCCATCCCTAGTGTACATGGGACATGCACTTTATAGACTTAGGGCCCTTGAGAAAGAGAGGCAGAAGAAGAAAACCCATCTTAGAGCCCAGCTGGAAGAACTGGAACCTGTCCCAGAGGAGCACAAGAGAATGGAGAGGGAGTTGAGGAAGTTAGAAGAACAGAAGAAAGTGAACAAAGCGCCCTTGAGAGGGTCCCTATTGCGCACCTACATCCTGCATATCTTGACCCGCTCAGCGGTAGAAGTGGGCTTTATGATAGGTCAGTATCTTTTATATGGGCTTCAAATGTATCCCCTTTACAAATGCACTCGTCCTCCCTGCCCTAACACGGTGGATTGTTTTGTGTCCAGACCCACAGAGAAGACCATCTTTATGATTTTCATGCATAGCATCGCAGCTGTCTCCCTGTTCCTGAACATCCTAGAGATTATCCACCTGGGGATAAGGAAGATAAAGAAGACCCTGCATGGGAGGCAGAGAAGAGAGGCAGTGATGGCAGAGGAGACAAGCATTTGCACCTTGAAGAAGAACTCGGTGGTGCAGCAAGTTTGCATCATGAGCAATTCCTCCCCCCAGAGCAGCTATAAACTTTTGCCAAACCAGCAGGGTGGGCTGCCTGTTTATCTGCCCCCAGTGCAAGGATACAAAGTGCTCCAGGCACCTGCTGATCAATGCCAGCAGGCAGTAGGGATGGGTGCTGAGCAGCGCCGGTGCAGCACAGATAGGCCTAGAAGTGAGCAGCACCATGGACAGGTCCCTCGCCTCTACAAGCACCCGGAAAACCCCTGCGAGAGGGAGCAGCACTATAGACAGCTCTCCAACCAGCACCTGGGACAGCCATCCCGTCACCCTTCCTCCAGCAGCGAGGAGACCCACAAGCAGCCCCAGCAGGACATCCAGAGCTGCCCAGGGAATGAACAGCACATCCCAGAGCTGCCCAGGAACCCCGTGCAGCCAGCCAAGACACCCACTCGTGCCGGTCCGCTGGAGATCCCCCAAGCCCCCCGCAATATACTCCGCAAACACAGCCGGGTGGGCAGCTGCAAAGACTATGGGGACGATCGCGGTGACTCTCCGGACAGCGGGCATTATCAGGGCAATCGCAAGGCCAGCTTCCTGTCCAGGGTGCTGTCTGAGAGCCAGCTGGCCAGTGACTCGGAGAGCTCTGACTCCAGGAATGGCTCCAGCTCTGAAGCCAAATGCAGAGAGGAGAGCAGCCCGCCCATCACCCCACCACCCCCTTGTGCAACGGGACGTAGAATGTCCATGGTAAGTAGAGCCAAGTGTCCTGCCCTCTATAGCCGCTAGTGTGACTTACTGCTCTTCGTAGGGCGTCTGAGCCTTAGGCAAGGCCTCAGGATGGCCAGGATGTGGCTGGGAAGTTGTTCGGATACAGTAACAAACAACATACCTGGCCTCATGCCTCACATGACCACATCCCTCACAATCCTTGAAGGTTTCAAATCAACCTCTCTCTCTGCTTAAATGGGATTGTCTTTTGCCTCTAAAGTGAATATTACCAGTAACAGATCATTCATCACTTTATTGGCTTCGGTCACTGAGGTTTCTTATATATTTAAACAATATAAATATATCCCCCAATTGATCTTTAAAGGATTTTACCATATCCTAGTAGAGGTTCATTCCACTCTGGGTTTCTTTACAATACAAGAAATTAAAATCCTGGCCCCCACTGAAATCAATGAGAAAATTCCCCTCAGCTTCAGGGGGCAGGATTTCTCTTGGACTGTAACTTTGGGTTAAACCATTGCCTAAATTAGATTATTAAATCTTTATCAAAAATGTAAAATTTCTGCTAGATTAGGGTTGGTTTTTTTTGCCATAAAACACTGAATAATACCGCAAGTGGGTAATTTCATATTTAGCACCTGTTCATATTCCGTAACCACACAATCTGTCTGAAACTAGCTTGTTTACTTTCGATTTTAATAAACAATTGTAGTTTGGATCCAGATGCCAACAAAGTTGAATTTTAAAATAGCTTAAGCCCAGCAGTTGCAAACCCTTAGTCAGGCTCACTGGCTTGGGGGTGGGGGCACAGTAAGTATGGATCTGCAGACCTTCAGATATTATCTTATACCATCTGAGGTAAAAATGATTTTAAAAGAAAACAAGCTTACTCTCAAAACACTGTGGGCCCTCGAATACATGTCATTCCATTTCCCCCATTCTTTAATAACTAACCTTTTTACACATTAAAAATGTATGTCTGAACCTCTGCCTAATGAGCAGAAAGTATATTTGTACATTATTCAGCACATTACCATTTTGATTCGCCAGTTTCAATTGTGCCATAGTCTCTATAACGTATAGACAATCAGCAAATACCATACAGAAGAAAATTCTCATTCTCTTAAATACAGTGTCATCATTTTCCCCTTTGTTGTTTCCAATACTGGAGGGAGAGAGGGATCAGAGTCCATCTTGCTGGTTTTCTGTGTCTGCTTGAGTCTGAGGTATCTTTTCTCCTCAGCAACACAGGCTATCACAAGCAAATCATACCTGTCCTCTGCTCCCTACAGTGACTTGTCATAGAATTCCAAATCAAGTTCAAGGTCTGGGTCCTTATCTTCAAGGAGCTCTATGGCCTGGGCCCAGAATATCTGAAAAACTGCATAGTGCTCCAGGATGAAGACACTGGATAACAACTATGATCCTCTGGCACAGTGGGACTCTCTATGATAAGGGTAAAGCTCATCTGTGCAGGAGTCAGAGCTTTTTCAGGGGCAATCTGTCTGTGGAATGAACTCCCTCAGGAACTAGACAAACCTCCCATTACACGTACAAAGTGCATTTTCTTTGACTGTGCTATATAAATACATAGCAACAGGCATATTTCTAAAAAACAAACCAAAACCCCTACCAAAACAAGACACTCCACTGCACATGCTTCTCCCATGGAGAGAGGATGAGAGAAAAAACAACACATGATAGATGTTAGTCATGATGCTTAATGCACTACTGGTAGGCATTCAGATACTATGATGATAAGTGCAGCATAAGGACTGGAATATAATAGAATGGGATTATTTAAAAGGTAAACAGTAAAACCAGAACAAACAGGACAGAACTTAAGCAGCATCTTAATGAAAATTAATGACAGCCTTGCCTGCCATTCTTAAATACAGGGCATGACAATAGCTGCTATTTTGCCTTTTGGGTCAGGTCTTCGAAAGAATTATATTCAACTTGCAAAACTAAACAATTTCAATGTTCTTGAAAGCAGCACACCTTGCTCAGCATGCAAGTGTTTGTGGTAAACACCCTTCATGGATCACTATCTGTGTGAATGTCACCAGCATTTTGAAATTTGTATACACACATCAGCTAATCTGTCACTACCTGCCTACAATGTGTCCATGCGATCGCAAGGCAGACATGCTGTTACATACAATTTGATCACTATTGCAGCAAATGCTATTTGGTACAAATATTGCTAAGAGACTTGATGAAGAACAATAAAAATTTTCCAATGCACCACAAAAAACTGTTGCTCTAGGAAATCAAAAAAACTATACCATAATGTGTCTAATGCCTCCCTATCCTTATGATTTCTATACATTATGGTTGGAATTGTAAAAAGTACTTAGTATTGGCCAAATTTTGTTCCCATTTACATCAGTGGGAGTTTTACCATACAATAAGGTTTAGATTTTTTAAAAATGGTATTATTATTTACCTACTTCCCTGTCAGGAGCATTGAGAAGATTAAATTATTTGATCTTAATATAAGGCAACAAAAATGAAAAAAAATAAAAAAATTTAAACTGAAGTACAAAAAAGGCTATTTCTACTTCTGTTTAATAATGACTTAAAATAATAATCCAGACAAAGAATTGCCACCCTGAAACCTGATAAATCTGCACAGCACAAAACCTAAATACATTTTCAAACAACAATTTAAACAGCCAGAAATATACTTCTCCACTCTGCATTGCCATTGATCAAAAAAATTTCTAATTTGGGCAACCAATGGAGGGAAAACACCCTCAGACAAAGGGGTTGATATGATCTCTTCTGTCTTTTTTGATTACTTCCCCAAACTACCACCATCACCTCTATCTTGGCTAGAATAGGTCTCAGATAGATTTTTTTTCCTTTCATCTATGCCCTAATCTCTACCAGATTTTGATTAAGGCACATCAACCTCAATTGGATGAGATAGAGCCAAGCTGGTTATCATCTGCATCTGAAAATATCACAGTCTCTGCCCCGTTAATCCTTCCATGAGCCCCTCATTATAGATTTCAGAGTAGCAGCCGTGTTAGTCTGAATCCACACAAAGAAAAGGAGGACTTGTGGCACCGTAGAGACTAACCAATTTATTTGAGCATAAGCTTTCGTGAGCTACAACTCTCTTCATCGGATGCATGCAGTGGAAAATACAGTGGGGAGATTTTATATACACAGAGAACATGAAACAATGGGTGTTACCCTACACACTGTAACAAGAGTGATCAGGTAAGGTGAGCTATTACCAGCAGGAGAGCTGGGGGGGGGGAAGGGGAGAAGGGAACCTTTTGTAGTGATAATCAAGGTGGGCCCTTTCCAGCAGTTGACAAAAATGTGTGAACAGTGTGTGTGTGTGTGTGTGGAAATAAACATGGGGAAATAGTTTTACTTTGTGTAATGACCCATCCACTCCCAGTCTCTATTCAAGCCTAAATTAATTGTATCCAGTTTGCAAATTAATTCCAATTCAGCAGTCTTTCACTGGAGTCTGTTTTTGAAGTTTTTTTGTTGAAGAATTACCACTTTTAGGTCTGTAATCACTCTGCTGCTGGTAATAGCTCACCTTACCTGATCACTCTTGTTACAGTGTGTATGGTAACACTCATTGTTTCATGTGCTCTGTGTATATAACATCTCCCCACTGTATTTTCCACTGCATGCATCCGATGAAGTGAGCTGTAGCTCACGAAAGCTCATGCTCAAATAAATTTGTTAGTCTCTAAGGTGCCACAAGTACTCCTCCTCATTATAGATAGAACCCTGTTGCACCCCATATTTGAGATTCCTAGGAGAAGCAAATCAATTGCCTACAACTGCTGTCCAATCTCTCTCAGATAAAAAAGTTTGAATTTACAAAAAATCAATGCCATCCACTGCTGCTAGGGCCTGAATGTGAGTCAACAACATCCCATGATTAGGGATATTGAAGGCAGCTGGCAGAACTAACAATATCATCATAGATGCTTGATTTTATCCATCACCAGGAGATCATTGACCAATATAACCAGTGCAGCCTCCTGGCCAAACACAAATTTCTACGCAGATTGACAACGGTCAAGGAGACTAGCAGCATCTTCCTAGTACTTCCCAACTGGCCCTCACCAGTCAGGAAAAAATTGGACCCTAAACACAGATCTAGCACAAAGTTCTTCAACATCTGGAGTACCTCTAAGCAATGCTGTCTTAAACTGAGTTTGCCACTTGGGATACAGCTCTGTTCTCATGAATGCTAATGCATTGCTCTGGATCAGATAGATTATATTTGCAAAACAATGAATTTCATCACCAGATGTGGGACTCAGACCAGTCATTGAGCAGAGACAGTCCTGATTAGTCAAGCTGTCTAAAGAACCCCTGTCTGAAACTTGGTAGAGATTAAGAGCCATTCCTTTGCTTCACGTACAGCCATGTCATAAGAATTTTAAAAATCTTTACACAGCTTTTATCCAAGACTTTTACCATGAGCAGCCTATATACTTCATTTGTCAGAGGTGATTCATAAACCTGGAAGACTGAACCTGGGAAAGAGAACATCAAGGGGACACTTCAGTAGGGGAGGTCAAAAGATTGTTAAAATATCCTCTGGACAGAGCAATCCTTTGGAGAAACAACATTTTCCTTCACAGTTCCCTGAAAATCCTTTAGTTCCATTACCCTATAAGGCCAGTCCACCAAAATGGGCCCTTCATTCTGACAGGAGAGAAGTACCAGAGTGACAAAGTTGGGAGAGAATATTCAGTCCATGATACAAGTATAATTTTCAGGTTTCAGAGTCGCAGCCGTGTTAGTCTGTATTCGCAAAAAGAAAAGGAGTACTTGTGGCACCTTAGAGACTAACCAATTTATTTCAGCATAAGCTTTCGTGAGCTACACCTCACTTCATCGGATGCATTCAGTAAGCTTATGGTCAAATAAATTGGTTCCTCTCTAAGGTGCCACAAGTCCTCCTTTTCTTTTTGTATAATTTTCAGTTGCCTTCACCTAATCCAAACAAAACAACTACAGCATGACCTGCTGTATGAGTGAGCTTGCAACAAGCTAGGATAGTCTCATGGCTATCATTGTTGTCATGAAGTCCTCAGCTGACTCAGGGAGTTCGTCATCTACGTGGATGCTGACATCAACAAGAACGATCAGCCGCAGAGGTTCCAAAACCACAGTAGTGGGGAATTTCATCAGCTCCCACAGAACCTTTGCAGTGCAGCAGGGAAATCGGGACATCGATATGGCTCCATCTTAACCGCTGCCCAGGACTCACATGGAAGATTACACCTAGCTTTTCTGGGCCCGATCTGCCCTCAGCTACACAGCTATAACCCCCCATCCGCATTTTAATCAAGGGGGATTGCAGCCATGTAACTGAGGGGAAAATGGAATCCTGCCTCAGGGCCTGATCCTGCAAGTCTTCCTAAGATCAGTAGACCGCCCTTGGACAAGTAGTCACATTGATGTCAGTGCGAAGTGACCCATTGACTTCAACACAATTACGTTCATGAGTGAGGGTTTACTGAGGCTTGAGTCCTTACTTTCTACACTAGTAATATTTTAACCTTTGGGTTCATTGTGATATTAACTAGATCAGACACAAAGTGGACCAGTGAAGGATCTGATCCTGCACACCTTTATGCCTGTAACTTTACTCTCATGAGGAGGCCTACTGATTTCAGTAGAACTTCTCCCATGTCTGTGTCCAGGAGCAAGCGAGTGCAATGTGATTGTCTACACCGAATGCCAGGCAACCTGGAGCTATTTGGTTCATGGAGTAGGAGTTACCTGAAACTTCTCAATGGGGAGCAGAAAATGAGGTATCAGAATTCTCCCTTGAAACAGTGAAGAAGGGGAGAGAGGAGAAATTTACTTTCCAAGCAACCATGAGTGGAAGGACAAGATCACTTACCCTTGCTGACTGGGATACAGCAGGAACAAAAATAAAGAAAAGTGGAGCTAATGCATGGAATAGTGTTTATAGTGTAGACACACCCTATTTGAGCTTGATCCCATTAGTTGCTGAGGGTGTGTCTACATTATAAATTTATGTTTATAAACTATGTTAGGTCGATTTACAGCCATCGCAGTAATTACCCAGTGGGGAGCGGAGAGCCTGGCGGGGCAGCTGGGCTCCTGGCTGGGAGATCTGCACGTGGTGTCCAGTCAGCTGCCCCATTCCCGCTGGGGAAGAAGGAGCTGAGAAGCCTGGTGCAGCTGCCCCATTCCTGGAAGGGGCTGGAGAGCCCAGGAGCGGAGTGGGGGGAGACAGCCAGGCTTCTGGCAGGGAGATCCGTGCTTGGAATCCGGTCAGCTGCTGTGCTCCCAATGGGGAGCGGGGAGCTGGCAGTGCAGATTGGAGTGGGGAGCCTGGTCAGCAGGCCGGCTCGGAGCAGGGAGTCAGGATCCCAGGGGGAAGCAAAGCTCCCCACAGGGAGCCTGGGCAGCAGTACGGCTTGAAGCGGAGACTCGAAATTTGGAAACTGAGAAGAATGACAGGCAATAGATGTAAGTAACACTCTTTTACAGGGACACTGTGCTGCCCTAACTACACTGACATAAGCCCTACACCTCTTGTGAAAGTGGAGTTATCACGTTGGTATAGTAGGGCACTTACATCAGTGGGAGCAAGGCTGTAGTAGATACACTGACATAATCAGGTTGACGTAAGCTGCCTCACGCTGTAGTTTAGACCAGGCCTGAGTGTCCTCAATCCTCAGTGAAGATAATGGGAGTTGCACGTGCTCAGAACCTCACACAATCAGGCCCAAATTGGATTTCTGATTTTCGTTTGCCAGGGAGAAGGTATCAATGGGTGAAATCCTGGCCCTACTGAAGTCAGTGAGAGTTGTTTTTTCCCCCCTCCTGCTTACTTCTCCATTTAGCTTTGGGTTATTTTCCCACTGGGCAAATGGCTAGTAGTAACTGGAGATAATGCAGACAGCGGCAGAGCCTGCTATTCAGCTTGGGCTCTTACAATCTTTTCAGTACACACAAATGGTCACCATCCTTGTGGGAGCACCTATGGAATAAATAGCCATTAATTTAAACTGAAACCTGCCACAACCTAAGGCGCTAAACCAGCCAGTGGAAACGATTGTATATTAAAATAATGTTTTGTGTCTGTTTGATACTCAGAACAACATGGAATATGCCAGCTAAGCCCCATCAAAACATAGCATTGTGATGACAAACTGAGCAAAGTTGCTCTGTTCTACTCAGATGTTGGAAAAGCTTTAAACATTAATTTTTTATGGTTGTGTTCCTGCGTCAGCTCTTGCTGTTTTTTTTCATGCAGTTTGTTTCTACATGACTGTCCTAATTCTTGAATGCTCTGGATTATTGCTATGCTGCAAACTGAACTCTGCCCAGGAGTGCTCCAATGTACTTTGTGATGAAGACACCCGAAGTACCAAGGGCCTGTACAGTTTACTTGATCCACTAAACTAGCCATCCAGCAGGTTCACAGACCATCCAGACTCAAAATGACAAACTTGTGGGCTGATAAGAAATTGGCACTCAGGGATCTCCTGTCTGAGGAATGTGTACGTTAATACAGATCAGGCTGATTTTTAGAAACTGGAGCTCTGCTGAGTGTAGCTTTGTCCATGTATCTCTAGCAAAGCTATAAAAAAGCTGTGCGTTCATTTGCTTGTATGTTTCCAGCATCAGGACTGCAGGATTGGGCCCTTCAGTAGAGTTACAGCAGTGATTAATGTATAAATGCAAGAGGGACCTTTCTGTTACGACCGCAAAAGGCAGTATAATGTAAATGTATTAAAACGTAAACAGATTTTTTAAAAATTCCAACTATATTTTGATGGAACCTGGGTTAATAACGGTGTTTTTTTTTTTTTTTTTTAAAAAAAACACCTCTCTGTGTTCTTTAAGACCACTCAGTCTCACTTTCTCTTTCTCTTGTCATCTTTCAGAGCATGCTCCTAGAACTATCATCTATCATGAAAAAATAATGCCACTCTGGGGACAAGAAACAAACCAAGGAATCGTGTACGAACCAATCCTCAGCAGGAAGCAAAAAAACCAGCCTCTCCATTTTTTCTGAAGCTAAAAAGCATGATGCAGTTCATGGAAGAAAGCCCTTGCTTCACACACCGCCAAGTTTTATGACATCACATGTAGCAACGTAGCCTGACTGCCGCTGTGGGCCGACAACCTGCTTCAAAACTCAAGATTTCACTCATATATACCAAGCAGCAGCTGCTTTGTGTGTGCAGTTACTGCAGAAATGGCATTGTCTCCTTGGAGAATATTTGGGAGGCACAACTTGTTGTTTAGGCCTGTAGTGTTTATCTCTGTAAGATGCAAGCTCTATACTTTCAAAGGAGTGGTGAGACCGAAGACGTTTGCAAGGAAACCTTAGTTAGATATGAAGGTTTTCGGAAGGATTCTTTTACATTTCACTCCCTGGGGCCCACCAGCCAGTGAATAAAAGATGAAAGCAGCACACCAGGACTTTGTAGCACCGTCCTCCAGGTTGAACAAAGAGAGATCTAAATCCACGCTGCTGCTCAGCAACCTGGGCTAAGGTGAAGCTCACATTCTTTTAGGGATTAATTGCCACTCTGACATTGTCTCCCTCATTGCCAACACCCTCACTGCAAAACAATACACAAAATCAAATTGGCTGATTGCTTTTTAATGTGAAGCTTATGCATTCTTCTTCAGTTTGCTAAATGAGAGATCCCAAAACATCTGCCCGGGATCATAAAGATCGCATTCTTTTGTTCATTCCATCAGTTCCTATATGGGCTGTAAAAAAGAAAAAAAACGTGGCCTCACTGTTTGATAGGAAATAGCTGCTTTGGATAATTAGATTTCTAATATGTGCATGACCCAGGACAATCGCACTTCCAACCCATGTACCTTAAAAATAAGGCACCCTCTCCCAAACTATCCATATCAGTCCCCGCTCACGTGCTCATCAACTCCTCCAATTCATTATTCAACGACACACTCTCATCTCTTGCCTTTGTTATCAATGCTCCATTTGTTCCAGTGAAGAATCACATTTTTAAGCAAGCTAGGTGGTTGGTATGTCAGTCTCCCTAATCATGCAACACCTTTGTGGCTCTGACAGCTGCACAGAAATAGTAGTAAAAAGCACAAAAAAAATAAAAAATAAAAAAATAAAAAAAGCACTGAGTGTAAAAAGCGTTAGGCTGCTCACTGAGCTTGCATAGTGCTTTTATCCTAGTTTTAATTACTTCCATCCATACTACTCAAGGATGTATGCCTCAGTTACACACTGTTTGGTTAAGCTATTGCTTGGGTTTTTTTGTTTTTGTTTTGTTTTTTAAACTGAAAAATGAAACCAAAAATCCCAGCCATTAAAGAAGCAGCCATGACCTCTTACGGACGGATAAACAAAGCTTGACTACAGACCGGGAGTAGAGTCTGTGCTGTATGGAGATATAAATGATGAAGTATCTTCTGACAAACTTGAAAGGAAAGGGGCCTTTGCTGATGTATATGCCAGCTTTTCCAGGAAGATTCTGGAGCGTAGCATCACCGCTCTTTTTTTCTAAAGGACACTGCTGGTTTAAACATCACAGGCCAGGTTTACTACTGTAGAAGCAAAAGGGTGTAAGTTACATCTCCAGGGACAGCAGCATTGGCAGAGGCATTTATCCTCAAAGCCGGGCAGTCTGTGGTATACTTTTTTGTCTATAAAAAGACAAAGGCTTTATAGGAGCTCTCTCCCGATGGAGCCTTTTTGGGCAGTGCGCTGCATTAGTGTGCATCTCCCAGCAGGCCTGGCAAGGTCACGCCCACTTTGGCCCTGATTCAGCAGAGCACTGAGCAAGCTCTTAAATCAAACTGAATCAAGGTCTTTGTGGGTTGTGCTGGCCAGCTCCTGGCCTCCAGCTGGACTTGGGATTGCAGACAGCTCACATTGCTGTCTCCTTCTTCCTGGCAATCTTAATGTGATGGGGGGCTTGCAGCTTAAGAGACTTTAAAAAACCGCAGTAAACTTGTCTGAGTTACCACCACCTTTAACATTATTAAAACAATATAACGTACTTTCTTTTGTTTACGCTCTTTATTTTTTGCATTCCTCTCAGCTTGAACAATGCTAACATGTCAGCCAGTCTCATTTCCAGATTTCCATTCATTCGTGGAATGCTGCAATGTTTGGGTTGCAAATGCTGCAAAGACTTTTGTTTGCTTGTTTGTTCTGGGTTGGAATTTTTGCTTTGTTTTGCATTTCCATAGAAACAATTCTATTTTCTCTTAGGTTTTGTTAAAAAATACAGTGGTTACTTAAGTGACGTTGAGAACGAAGGATGAACTAGCTTGAATCAGTATTATGGGGATATAGTTATGTGAGTTACTCTGTGCACTCAGTCATACAGCAACACACCTCTGGTAGTCATGCAATGGACCTGCCTGGAGCACAGATAACCAGTCGTGCTGTACTAGGCCTACATAGGTGGAGGTTGTCATGTGGTCAAGGATTAACCACGTTTCATATATCCTCCAGAAATTAAACCATTACTCTTGCATTAATAAATAGGACATTAATTTCAGAGGCAAGAAAAGTTGATATATCATACATAATGATATGTCTTTATTTCATCAACAGAAATGGTGTCTAGACAAAATTCAGTTAACACTAGCAATTCAAATGAATGGAAAGTTTTTTTTTTGCGCACAATACTGTATTTACAATGAGTAAATGAAGTTTTAAATTCATTAGTTCATAACAATGCTTTTTTTTCCAAAAAGGTAAAAATTCTTAGTAACAGAGAATAAGCATCAACAGCCATCTCGTTTATACAATAAAAATCACAAGAAACCACAGTCACCTAGAAAAAAATAAAGACAAGCTTAAGAACTAGTACAATAAAATGATGCATTGAATTAAGTTACATTAATCGCATAGAATCTGTGTAAAAAGTAGAAAAACACCTGATGTAACCTGTTACAGTCATTGACCAGTTATGAGAGGTACAGAGGATTATACAGGTAGATATGTGTGAAAACTGTCCATATACTGTTTGACCTGTGGAGGAAGAGAAGAGAGGTTGCACCCCCTTGCATACACGGATAAAACCCTGTTTTGAATATGGCCTCTGAAATCTGTAAGGCATATATTAGAGGTGCACTTGTATCCAACTGGTTCTGGAACAAACTCTTAGGGCAATTCCACTCTTGAAATCAGAAGGTGATGCTTGAAATTAATAGCAAACAACAAGCATCAAAGATCACCAAAGTGTTTAGTATAATTTCTGCTAGTCTGAAGGATCCAGATACTTTCGGTCAGAGCATGAGTAGCTGGTACAGTATCTACACACATACAATTCTCTCGGTTATAGTACAAATGCAGGGTAACATTGTCTCAGAAAAATGCGGTGTTCTAAGTATGATGGGTCCAAGAGAGAATAACAATCCAGATAATGAAATTGCTCCCCCATCACACCATAAACTTTAGGATTGTTGGGTTGGCCCTGTTATAGAGATGGGCCCAGGTGTGAAACCTAGGCCTTGAGTTCAGATTCTGGACTCTCCCAAAAGTCTGTGGATCCAAGCATCCTCCTGTTTGATTTTGGAGCCATCTCCAGTTCTAAGAAGCGGATGAAATCAAATACTGACAATTCTGTCATATCTACTTTTTCAGAGTCAGTTATTTTCTGTATGCCCCTAATCAGCCCAAAGGGACAGTTTCTGCATTACATGCGTGTTTTTTAATCATGTGGGTGGATTACACCTACATGAATGCCTATTTCATATAAAGTTAACAAAACTGGAATAAGAATGGGATTTACCCAACTGTTATTTTTCCTATTGTTTGATTTGGCTAATTATTATGTCACAGTTTTAAAAAGCGTTTTAAGGATTCCTCACTGCCAAAAAAGGGGATTTTATTTGCCCAATGGCAGCATTATGTGTGTATTACAGTAAAAAATTTGATATAAATACTACCTATCTTGGTGGAGTGTAGGAAAATACTGTACACTTTGTCATTGTAAGTAATGCCATTATATCTTTCACACTAAAGAGAATAATTTATTATTCTACAATCCACCAACAATAGATTTTTTTATATAAAGACACTTTTTGAATGCACATGTATATACACATCTATTGTATTCTGCAGCATCAACTCTGATGCCTGAGTCATGAAATATTCCAAATAGTATTATAAACAGGTGAACAGACACACTCGAACTGTAACTACATATATAACTAAGTTTTGGATTGCCTTGGCAGAGACAAACTACAATACAACTTTGATGGGTAGAGAAAACACATTATATGTTGTAGGAGGCAACAGAATATAAATTCTTTGTGTTATTTTTATCTAAAGTAAGGTATAACTAGAAACATTAAGACATGCCATACTCAGCAGATCCTCTTGGCTACATCATCAACTCCATTGCTCTTACTGAAGCTAAACCTTCCCTAGACAGAACCTAAAAGATTTAAAACATTTAAAATGATGAAAATGTAGACAATGGAACCTGCTAACAAATCACCACAAAACATATTTCAAATTGGCAGGAGATGAAAAGATTGCTCCTCATTTAAATCAAGGTAATCAGCTTAACTGTGGAGGATTTGAAGTAGATTAGAATACAAGCTTCTGTAGGCTTGACTAATATTCCCTATGTTTTATGGTAAAACACACTACAGTTCTGTTCTCTAATCCCAGACTTATTTCTATTTTAACATGAACAGCAATGGAATATATGACACCAGTGAGGAAGTGATCTAACTTCTGGAATTAGAGTGTTTCGTCATGTTTTCCTTAAAGGGTCAAATTTTCTCTTCTAGGATTATGCCAACTCCAGCATACAGGTTTGTTGTTTTCTTCCATTGGCAATCATAAGGTTAAATGTTAAAAATCTAACTATACAAATATGTATTTCTATTTAAGCTTTTTAAAATAAAGACTCGACAAAGTGTTGAAGTTAGGATTAACAACCATACTATCAGCATTAATAACTTCTCTGGCAGCCAGTTATTCTGTTTGACAAAGTTCTTTTTACCTAGTTCCCACTCTCCCTTTTAAAGAGAGGCAGCAGTTGGCATACTAATCACTGTGGTTTGTCTTTGCAACACAACGTTTTTTTACTTCCTTGGGGGGGAAAAATACAAGGATTAGATCCAAAAATATAGTGCATCTTATAAGCAGCATATATCCTTAGAAAGACATAATAAATTACACATACAATATATAAAATAATAGTTTTATACTGCAGCATCAAACTCTGACGCCTGAGTCATCATATGTTAGGAAGTCTGTGATATAAATATAAATGTCCTGATAACATGGCTGACTTTTTTTCATCGTTACCTCTTTGTTCCAGAATCAGCTTTTAATGAACTTTAATTACTTCCAAGGCACCTCCAGATAACGCAGAGAAACAAATACATTATATAATGTAGTATTCATTTGACACAAGTATAATAAGCCTAAATGAAATGAGGTTTTCTGGCAATACAAGTATAGCAAAGGTAAATAAAAAGGAGAACTAGATGTAGACTGGACAAAGCTAGATGCTCAAGAATTCACACTCATGCTATATTGGTGCAGCATTCAACATGAAAACCCTAGCACAAAATTTCAAAGCACTACATTAGAGACCAGAAACTGCAGCTTTCTTCATGAATAACTGCATGACCCTTATTTTAAAAGATGCATTTTTGTTGGCTAAACCCCTTCATTTGCTAAATATTGTAGTTAACTTCTTCTAAAAATTGCATTTTTTGGTCAACTGTTTTAATATCTCACCACAGATTGTTTATTTCGACTCGTGTCCAGTTCTGAAGCTAATTCTCCCAGATGTTTCCCTTTAAAGTTAACCCAGTAACAGTTTTGAGAGCCACATGGTTCAGAAGAGCAAAAACATATGTGTGTAAATATATAGGTCAAGGAAGCAATGACAAATCAGTCACTTCTAATGGCGAAGAATGAAATCAAACATCACGAAAAGCTTGAAAAAAGAGAGAGAGAGAGAGAGAGACACACACACACACACTTATTTGAGCAGTGGTTTTAAATATCAGTTCCCATGAAAAAGAAAACCAGGAGGCCCAGCACCAGAGTGAGCCGGGTCGATCCCAAGAGCTGCAGCACACGTTCTGTGGTGGCTTTGTTTGTTTGTTTTTAACAGTTGGAATGAGGTCAAGAGTACCAGTTGCACATGAGTCGTTAGCAGGGTAAATCTTCATGCCAGGAAGCTAATTCAAACTTTGTATCTATCTATATAGGAGGTCACTTAAAAAAAAAAAAGGCAACAGAAAGTCTTTAAAATACTGTCAGTTGACCAAAAAAATAGCTATGACGCTAGAATGTGATTCACATTTAGTTTTAAACTCTAGCTTTCACTATGGTCTCACAGAAACAAGACAACTCTGCAAAACACAGAGCTGCTCTGCAATGTCAATGAATTCAAAGGAAAATCAAATTCCTCAGAAAGAGCTTCTAGATCAGTTTCCTGCACAATATGGCTGGAGGGGTGGGAAGTGTTCCAAATATATTTAGATCTCTATATTTTAGAAGAAAGGATGACGTCCCCCCTTCTTCAACTGTGTGAATTAGGAATTTGTGGCATTTGGATATCTCTGAACATTTAAAGATAAGGATTTTGCACAGAAACGGTTAATACTTAAACATAAATTATGATTTTTTTTTTAAAAAATCACATATCCTACATTATATACTAATTTCTTTGTACATGCAGAAAAAAAAACATTTTTCAACAAACATGGCACATGCTATATGCATTTCCTCCTCTGTAGCTAGGCTACCGTCGTTTGGGAGAAGAGAGCAGAAGCAAGACTGGCAAGTCCGTGATGGCCCATGAGCACAATCTCAAAACACAAAAATAGAGGAGAGAGGGAGCTGATTCCTCCTCCAGGAAAAGATGCTGATTTACTGAGTGCCTCAAAAAAGCACCAGGACACACCCGTAGTGTAAACATTAGCACAATAGAACCTACTGTCACTTAGTGCTTGTGAAAAGCTGCTTTTTCAAACGGGTGTGCCCAGCTGGTCAATTTTGCAGCAAGAGTGAACAATGTCAACTGTAGAGCATGGGTGGTGTTGTCCAGGATAAAGCCTCAGTACTAGCCACACACCCTGGCGCAGATAGGGCAAAGAATCACAAAATAAAATTCAATACACTTATCAGAATACTAATACTGATACTACTACTACTAATTAATAATAAAACGGTTACGAGAACTTTTTGTCTATGCCGTACATCGATGTCATGCTCGGAAAGCTGCTGTCCCACGCTATCATAACATAATTTATTCATTACCTGTTTCACCGGATCACTTGAGATACAAATTCAATACAGTTACAACTAAGCCAATTCTCTGAGCAGTCTCCTGTGAGACAGCGCTGTTTTAGAAGCTGACTTGTGCTGATGACAACGCTGTAGAGTAAGAGGATTCTATAACACAACACTTCAAAGGGTAAGCAACCAAATCAGGTAATGTTTTGCTCCTTACGGGATACAGCGTTCACTTGACTTCTGTAAGCAAACATCTGCAAGTCTCAGTAATGGGCCTGATCTTGCAATTCTTTCCTACATGACTAGTCAGATAGATTTCAATAGGCCTGATTCTGATCTCACACCCGTGAGAATCAAGAGTAAGTCTCCTGAAGTAAATGGAGTAACAACTGGGTAAAACTGGTGGGAGATCAAAATCAGGGCCAATGGGACTATACCAGTGGTTCTGAACCTGCGGCCTGCTTGTGGCCCACTCAGCACACAGCTGCAATCCATGTGACATCCTCAGGTCCATACAGGTAGTATATATATTGTGTGGATGTGGGCCACAAAACACACAAGAGAGCTGCACATGTGGCCCACAATGGTAAGTAGGTTGAGAGCCACTAGACTATATGTATGAGCAGTGACTACTTGCCTGGGAAGGGGTGCAGATTCGGGGTCTGATCCAAAACCCACTGAAATTGATGCGTGTGTTTCCATTTATTTCGATGGGCTTTGAGGACCTTGGACCCCAATTTAGGAACATATGCTTGACTGATCTGCTTTTTATATTTGATTAAAGAGCAAAATGCAGCTTACCATATAGTCCAAAAGCATCATTAACAGTGTTTAAATTTTGTTTGGGAAAGAAAAAGAATATAAAAATATTCAAGCAGATTTTCTTTTACACATTATCTGGTGAATTCAGTATTTGGCAAGATTGTTCTTCCTACATAATCATCTCCTGAGTGTTTTTTCTATTAGCTAAAACTTTATAATTTTCTTTCAACTATAAAGTAAAGAATACAGTATACTCAAGTTATACTGAAGTCACAACTTCATTATGAAAAGAGGTTTGACCAGAAACTCAGTGCAAGTGGCAAAGTTGACCATTACTGTACAGTATCTGCAAGAAAATAAAATAAATCCACATTGCTCAAACGGCACAAAATGGCTGTGCCAAAAACAAAAACCTGGCTATAATAAAAATCTCAGATAAGCTTCCAATATTAAAATTTTATAAATAAGTACAAACTGAATGATATTGCTGAACTGTGAACCAAGAAAAAAAAAACCAAACAAATCATGTAACAAGTTACCAAACTAGTTTCTAGCATTAAAGACAAAAAAGGAATGTTGGAACTTGTTTATACAATATAAATGAAAGTTTCCAGTTGTAGGATGAGAAAAATTGAGGCATGCAGGGACTTTTGCATATGGATATATATATTTTATATATATATTATATATAATATGTACAGTTTCGCTATAAAACTTTGATGTGTAAAGAAGCTGTCTTCAATGAAAAATTGAACATTCAGAGGAAATTCCTGAGTTAGGGTTTTGTGACATGGGTCACCGAGAAAAAAGCTGCAGTGGGGTCCTCAGAGGTGTTATGTCCATCCCTGTTAAGATTGAAATTAACATACAAAAACAGACAGTGTTGCCACTGTTTAATTCCCTGCCTGAGCAAGGGATAGCACCATTGTGAAGATAACTCCTGCTTGTAGAGAGGAGGGAATACTTAAAAACAGTATTGCTGCTAAGACCACTGTAGTGTGCACCAAATACGTTCTTCTAGACAACAAATGAATGCTGCCACTGGCTGACTGAAGAACACCTGACCAGGTGTAATGTAAGGTTACAAGTCACTAGGTGTAATCTTTCCTAGGCTGCTCATCTGTTGTACATTTATCAGTCATTTCCTGACAGAAGTCTACTGTCACTGTTTGGCTACTCTGTTCTAGAGGAAGCTCTCTTTCTGAGTAAGTACCTTGGGCAGCTCCATCAAGCCCTCTTTCAGCTGTACAATTTTCTGAGACATTGTTAGGTAGCCAGTGAGCTCCTATTTGCACAGAGTCTTGCTCTGAGCAGCACTGCATGCCTTCCCCAACACACTGGGATGTCACTAGGTTTTGCTCTACTCCAGCTGGTGAAGGGTTGATATTGGTGGCTGTTGGTAGATCCATAGGCCTGAGAACAGGGCAATATCGGTGCAGGGCTTGGATCTGTTCAGGGCTCTGCATATCCCTACACACTTCTTGGGAAAGACATGAGAAGTTATCTAACAATTCTCCCATGCATGCTTTCAGCTGGTTCCTTTCAGACAGTAATTTCTCTTTCTCACACACCTGAAAGAGAAAGAAGGCATCTTAGCTTCACAAAAGGCCACTGACTGCAGTTAAGGCTCTATTCCAGTTTTACATGTTGCTTTATCCACTGTGTAAAATTACAGACAACATTCTGATTTTGTATGGCACAGAGTAAGTCACAGACACATGCAATACTTCGTCCTCCACCTGCTCTGCATGGACTTGTTAATTGCATGCTACCATCTGCAAGATGTTTGGTTTGAAGAGAATAAAGCCACTAATTCTTGGAAGGCCGTTGTTTTCCTCAGTCATACTGTGGTCACAGGACACACACTTTTGGAAGATGACTACTTTCTATGAGAGAAATCCACTAGCTGCATAAAGTTAGAGAAATTGGGTTCTAAGCAGATGGAATGAGGAAGGGCTGGGGAAGTAAAATTTACCCTAAAACCCAAGATCAGTCCGTGGGACAACTGTGCATTCCCTCTGTGGTTTACATTCCAGCCTACAAATAACTACACCCTTCTGCACAAGTTGGACAGGTTGTTGGGACCACAGGCTCTAATGGAAAAGTGATCCCGTGGTCCCTGCCAGAGCCTGCTCCTTTTGCGGGCTTCTGTTCCTGCCTGTGTGCAGCTGGCATGTGTGACTTCCATGGAGATTGTTGCAAACGGGGTACGCTGTGCTCTCTCAGGCAAATCTTTTAAGTGAGCCTTATGTGATGCAGAAGATCTCATGCTGCCCTCATGCACCACGAGTGAATTTCATTATACGTGAATTAGATGAGCAATTCTTCTACATTAGCCATTAGGAACTAGTGAACTGTGGTCACACTTGACCTCTGCATTATTTATCTAAGATCCCTCCACTTAGGATCTTATATTGGCACCCATCACTATCGTACCAGTATGTGTCCCACAAGTAAACACACCAGTGAGATCTCTCTCCTTTCCCTGCTGGCAAGGACATGCTTACAGGTTTGCTTTGTTTTTTTAATTAACATAGAAAAATATTAAGGTATAAGCAAGAATAAGGATAGCTGGGTTTTATAATTTGCTCTGAGTGCAGCAAAGTTAATGGTCATGGTTCTTTTGTTTGGCAGCAAGTTCTAGAGGCTCAGGTGAAAGCTGTCTCCTGTCCTCATAAGTCTCTTCTCATTAGACAATAGTTTCATTATTCCAGCGGAACAAAGCTCTTCTGGGTGGCTGTAGCCAGGGCTAGAGACACAATTTCAAGTAGCCAGGACCAGTTCACGCAGAGCTATGAAAATCAGGACAAAGATCTGGGACTGAACTCTGTGTTCAATAGAGAGAGTGGCGAATCAGGGTGATACATTTCTGACAATGTGTACTGCTGAGTAGGCAGACTGAGTGCGCATACACATACACACTCTAAAGAAGACCACAGGGTTTATCTTAATTAAAAATACTGTCAAAAATACAAAAAGCTGCTAAAATGTAAAGAAAAGGCCTGAAATTACAAAGTTTAAAAAAAAAGCAGATTCAGTCCAGAAGGGACCATTATGATCATCTAATCTGACCGCCTCCATTAAACAAGGTGTTGCATTTCACCCAGTAATTCATGCTATATATTGAAGATGCTCTTGATCGTTTAAAAAAAGTGCATGTATGAAAGTTAGCTGCAAGACGACAATGGGCATCAATTTGTTATGTCAGCTTCAGACCCATTATTGGAATAAGAGTTACCTTTTCCATAACTGGTGTTCTTCAGGATGTGTTGCTCATGTCTATTCCACAGCAGGTGTGTGTGCTCGCCACGTGCACTGGCGCCGAAAGTTTTTCCCCTAGAAGTACCCGTAGGGGGGGCACCCCCCAGCGACCCCTGCAGTGGTGCCTGCCTGGCGTGGTATAAGGGGAGCTGTACGCTCCCCCCACCCTCAGTTCCTTCTTGAGAGACAACTCCGACAGAGGGGAAAGAGGGCAGGATGTGGAATAGACATGACCACACATCTCGAAGAACACCAGCTACGGAAAAGGTAACTGTCTTTTCTTTGAGTGATTGCTCATATGTATTCCACAATTGGTGATTACAAGCTATATCTGTTGGAGGTGGGTAGGAGTTCACAAGTTCCCAGGATGGAGGATAGCCCTGCCGAAGCCGGCATCATCCCTGGTTTGGGGGACGATCGCATAGTGCGAGGTGAACGTGTGAACTGAAGACCAAGTGGTGGCCCTACAAATGTCCTGGATAGGAATGTGGGCCATGAAGGCAGCCGATGAGGCCTGCGCCCAAGTGGAATGTGCCCTCACAACGGGTGGCGGGGGGACACCCACCAGCTCATAACAGGAACGAATTCATAATGTGATCCAATTAGAAAGCCGTTGAGTGGAAATCGGCTGGCCCCTCGCGTGCTCAGCTGAGGCGATGAACAGTTGCGAGGACTTTCTGAATGGCCTGGTCTGCTTGAGGTAGAAAGTCAGAGCCTGCCACACATCAAGCGTGTGGAGACTGTGTTCCTCACTGGACGCGTGAGGCTTGGGGCAGAGGACTGGTAGAAAAATGTCCTGACCCATGTGGTAGGCGGAGGCCACCTTCGGGAGGAACGCCGGGTGTGGGTGGAACTGGACCTTGTCTTTATGAAAGACTGTTCCCCACATGGGCCCTCCGACGCATCGGACACCAGCTCCAACAACAGGGCCCTGTCCCTGAATGAGACCCCTTGGAGCATGTTGTTTGGGGAGGACCACCACCGTAGGGAGGTGATCACAGAGTCCAGCACAGTGAGGAGCTTGCCCATCCTGTCCGTGGCCTGGGAGAACTTTGAGGTGCACCAGAGCTGGAGGGGCCTCATCCTGAGTCTGGCGTGACAGACCATGTACATGTACACTGACATGTGACCCAAGAGTTGTAGGCAAACCCTGGCTGTTGTCACCAGGAACCCTGCGACGGAGTCAATGAGACTTTCAGGGTCTTGACTCTGTCTGCCAGGAGAGAGGCCCTGGCTGACACTGCATCCAGGAGCGCCCTGATAAACTCTATGTGTTGGACTGGGACTAATGGGACATGGTGTTTTTTACCAACAGGCCCAAGGTGGTGCACGTGGACAGGAGGAGCGCCACGTGATCCCTCACATGCGACCAGGAGGTGCTCTTGACAAGCCAATCGTCCAGATAGGGAAATATCTGGACCCCCCGCCATCTGAGGTAGGCCGTTACCACCGACATGCATTTTGTAAACACCCTGGGGGCAGTGGACAGACCAAACGGGAGGAATTGGTAATGATTCTGTCCCACCACGAAACAGAGGAAGTGCCTGTGTCCCTCAAATATGTGGATGTGGAAGTATGCGTCTTGTAGATCGAGGGCAGCATACCAGTCCCCAGGATCCAGGGAGGGGATGTTGGAGGCCAGGGAGACCATGCAGAACTTGAGCTTCACCATGTACTGGTTCAGACCTTGGAGGTCCAGGATGGGCCTGAGCCTTTGGGATAAGGAAATAACGGGAGTAATACCCCTTGCCCATGAACTTCTTGGGCACCACCTCTATCGCTCCCAGACCTAGGAGCCACCCCCCCTCCTTCTCGAGCAGAGCTTCATGAGAGGGGTCCCCCAAGGGGGACTGGGGTGGGGGGGTGGTTAGGTGGGGAGGAAGTAAAGTGGAGGGTGTAACCCTGGGAGAAGGTGTTGAGGACCCATCAGTCCGAGGTTGGCCATGACCATTCTGGGAGGAAAGCACACAATCTGTTGGAGAAGGGAAGCTTTATTGGGGGTGGATCCCTGATGAGGACTGGTGCGGTGCCCCCAAGCGTCCTGTCAAAAACGCCTTTTCCCCGCCTGCTTGCCCTTGGAGGACCCATGCTGGCGGGGGCAGGCCGAGACTGCCTGTGAGGGTGTCTCTTGTAGTCCTGCTGCTTCTTATGGGAGGCCTCATACTTCGGGAGGGCAGCCTGGGCGGGAGTCTGCTGCGGCTTGAACTTAGGTTTTGCTGGAGCCAGGACATAGGGGCTCAGAGTCTGGAGGGTCGTGCGGGAGTCTTTCATGCCCTGCAGCCTTGTATCTGTTTCCTCCGCAAACAGAGCTTTCCTTCTGAATGGGAGATCCTGTGGTGGGGATCGAGGACAGCCTGACATGGGCCTAGCCTCTGTCCCAGACTTCTCTCAGTGCCGCTGCGAAAGAGAGAGTCTTCCTGGCCTTCTTGGCATGCTCCGTGGACAGGGAGCGGTGCCAACAGGTCGATGGCACTGGAGGGACGCCATGTACCGACTGGTTCGAAGCAGCGCTGGATAACGATTCGGAGAGGTGTCCCGGGGTCGGGGTCAGCTCCAACTCCATCAGGATGGCCCAGAGCCTAATGTCCCTTTCTCTTTTGGTCCAAGGCTTTAACGACTTGCAAATCTTGCACCTTTCGCTGACATGGGTTTCTCCAAAGCAACGCAAACAGTCTGTGTGCGGGTCACTGCTTGGCACAGAATGCTACAAGAGTGGCACGACTTAAACCGCAGGGCGCTGGGCATGTCCCGGCCCAGGCTCACTGACTAACTAAACTAACTAAACAGCTAACTACAGGTACTAACACTGAACGAACGAACGAACAGATGGTTCTGGAGATGAGCTACAGCAAAGCTGGAGCAGAGCAGTTCCAACGCACCCTCACTGGTGGCAAGAAGGAGCTGAGGGTTGGGGCAGTGCGCGGATCCCCTTACACCACGCCAGGCAGGCACCACTCCAGGAGTCAATCACCCCCTAATGGTACTACTAGGGGAGACACTTCTGGCACCAGTGCACGTGGTGAGCATGCACACCTATTATGGAAAACACATGAGCAATCACTCAAAGAAGAACATATCAAACTGGAATTCAAACTGGAACAGGTACAGAGAAGGGCTACTAGGATGATCTGTGGAATGGAAAACCTGTCTGATGAAAGGAGACTCAAGGAGCTTGGCTTGTTTAGCCTAACCAAAAGAAGGTTGAGGGGAAATATGATTGCTCTCTATAAATATATCAGAGGCATAAACACCAGAGGGAGAGGAATTATTTAAGCTCAGTACTAATGTGGACACAAGAACAAATGGATATAAACTGGCCATCAGGAAGTTTAGGCTTGAAATTAGATGAAGGTTTCTAACCATCAGAGGAGTGAAGTTCTGGAATAGCCTTCCAAGGGAAGCAGAGGGGGCAAAAGACCTATCTGGCGTCAAGATTAAACTCGATAAATTTATGGAGGAGATGGTATGATGGGATAACATGATTTTGGCAATTAACTGATCTTTAACTATTCATGGTAAATAGGCCCAGTGGCCTGTGATGGGACGTTAGATGGGGTGGGATCTGAGTTACTACAGAGAATTCTTTCCTGGGTATCTGACTAGTGAATCTTGCCCACATGCTCAGGGTTCAGCTGATCGCCATATTGGGGTCAGGAAGGAATTTTCATCCAGGACAGATTGGAAGAGGCCCTGGGGGTTTTTCGCCTTCCTTTGTAGCATGGGGCACGGGTCACTTGCTGGAGGATGCTTTGCACCTTGAAGTCTTTAAACCATGATTTGAGGACTTCAATAGCTCAGACATAGGTGAGAGGTTTATCACAGGAATGGGTGGATGAGATTCTGTGGCCTGCATTTTGCAGGAGGTCAGACTAGATGATCATAATGGTCCCTTCTGACTTTAATGTCTATGAGTCTATATCGTTTCCACACAGCTATGAGAATGGGAAAGAGACAAAGAACAGTTTACATGAAAAAACACCACCTGCCAAAATATTGATAAATCCACCAAGAAAACAAAAATAAACAGATGCCCAAGTGTATCTTGAGATGAATAAATCATGTAAGAAAATGTATATTATGTGTGTGCAGATAAGGCAGAATGTAAGTGGATGGATGGATGGGTCTGTGAGAAGCATGTAATGTCATGAGCAGGGAATAGCATTTCACACATTGCCCATCCTTAGATCACCAGCGTAAAGGAGGTTGCTGAGGTCTGCGAAATAAGGATAATGAAAAAAATTCCATCCTTAATAAAAAATAAAGCACTCCAGGTGATATTATATACATGAAAAAATGGAGACTTACTGGTCACCTTGGGGTACACAGTGTGACAAATTAATTTCAAATAAAGGCCTTGAGTCTTTAAGTCAATGGGAGTTTTGCTATTGGTTTTCTTATACAAAAATTAGTATGTGATCCTGAAATTGAACACTGTCTTACAATGTGTATATGCAAAAGGGCAGAGTTAAGGTTGCATGAGCTACCTTAATTTTGGCATTTCCTAACCTTTGTACTTCATTTTCTTCTTTTAATGTATTCTGTATGGCAAAAAATGTCATGGAATGCGTTATGGAAAAAGGTAGCAGTGTTAGAACAGAGGATGTTTTCTGAAGTTATCTTTCAGGCCAGTGCTATTGCGACCAAAAGACAAGGCTTTCTGATCAGGTCATAGCCATGAAATGAAACTCTGGCAATGAGTTTGGGACTACATTACTTTGGTTTCAGAGATTTTCTAGTGTTATTGCTGGGTAGCTCTCATTTCTTTGGATATTTAGATTCTTTGTCTCGAGGCTTTTTCGGTTTCTTTTCTATATTTTCAGTCTACTTGCTAAATTAAGTTGTTGAAAATAATGTGTGGTGAGCTGAAACATTCAGAAAAAAAACAACCACCCTGCACTAAACGCAAGAAAATAATCTCAACATGGAGATTATTTCATACACCTGAGTGCTCCACTCCATCATAGTAATAATAATCATGGTCTACAAATACTTGGCATGTTTGAAGTATTTTAAAGACATCGTCCTGTTACTACCCAATTGTGTGAGGCAGAAAGATTAAGTGACTTGTACAAGGCCACATATAGGGTTGGTTTGAGGCAGTGAGACTGGTATTTTGGATTTCCAGTCCAGTGCTTGACACTCTAAATCAAGTATCACTGAAAAATTAGTTTGTGTACTGAAATTAAATGAAATTAAGAACATATTCCTCCCTGCCATTATGCACAGCATTGCCTTGAGATTATCATAAGGTATTTTGATTGACATAACTAGTGACATATACATGCAAGCATGAATCTGGGTGAAGTGTAATTGCTTTGATTCAAAACCAAAACAATAACAAAAAACCCCACTCAGCTACCTGCCTTTGTGAAATAAAAGTAAGTTGGTTATTGAGATTTACCTCATTGAACTTAAATTAACTAAAAACTGCACTGGAATTGTTTTGAATATTTGTCCATCATTCAGCCGACAGCCCTATTATCAGATTTAATTGAGGCCACAACAAGTAACTCACCAATTTGCGGATTTCACATTCTAAGTTCTGGATACAGTCCAGTTTTCTTTTGCGGCAGCGCTGAGCTGCAATCCGGTTCTTACTGCGCCGGCGAACATCATGGATGAACTCTAACTGTTCTGAGGTTAACTTGTGCATCTTTATCATCATCTGGAAATCATTCCGTGGAAGATCTGTGATTTGATCTACAGGAAAAGGAAGCTTCACCTAAAACAAAAACAACCAATAAAGTTACAATTTGCTTGGTTAATACAGTAGGAACAACGCTGTAAAAGTCACTTAATTGTTTTTCCCCAAACAAATGGAGCAGCAAAAGTTTCATAATCTCTTTGGTAACAAACACCCCATCAAAGCCAACAAACCAACCAACCCACCCATCCACCAAAGCTTACTGCTGCCATGTGATTGATTTTGTGGGGGAAATAAATTATTTGGGCCAGATTCTCAACTGTTGTAAACCCATGTAATTCCACTGAAATCAACAATGCTTTTCTGATTTACACCTGCTAAAAATCTGGCCCTATGAAACTAGTACTTCAAAAGAATTCTCATAGAATCTCTTACACAAACATGGAGCCTAATCCTCTCAAGTGGGAAATGTGTTATGGGAGCAGTTAATTGCTACTGATTTCAATGGGGGTAGAGGATGCCAAACTCCACACAGGATCAGATCCAATTTTGCAGTGGGAGTTTTATCTGCAAATGAACTATGGGACTAAGTCCCAGACGAGCTGCCATGTTAAAAATGCAACCTGAAAACATCAATGGGATCACAAAGTTATATATAACAGCAGCTAGGATTGGTTTTACAAGCAGTCCAAATTAACAGCGCACCATGTCATTTGGAAGGGTCAGAGTAACTGAAAACAATCCTTATTCTTTCTTTACTAAAATATGTAAAAAAAAGACATTTACTAATATTCCATTTAAAAAAAGTATGACAAAGTCACATTTACTAGAAAAAAAATCTAAAACCTCATTTATTGAAATTGAAACATTTATTCTAAGCTCTTGTACTTCTGCTCTGATGTCATAGCTGAATGCAAACACATCAGTCATCTCTTGATTTCGGAAATTCTAACCCTTTCTCCCACAGTTCTCGCAAAAAGAAAAAAAAAACAAAACAAAAAAACACAACCCCAAACACACAACAAGACGGGATGGATCACTTGATAATTACATGTTCTGTTCATTACCTCTGAAGCACTTGGCATTGGTCACTGTCGGAAGAGAGGATACTGGGCTAGATGGACCTTGGTCTGACCCAGTATGGCTGTTCTTATGTTCTAATGCAAGTTAAAGCTGTAAACACAGTCTTTGAGACAGCTAACATGTCTGTGCAAACCGAAATGTTGCTGGATGAATTAAACAAAATCAATTTCTGGCATAAAAACTGTTTCACAAATTGTGTGAACAAATGAGAGTTGTGTGCAAAAAGACCAAACAACTGTAAACTGGAGCCTTACTTCCCTTTTAGTGAGACAAGGTGGGTGAGGTAATATCTTTGATTGGACCAACTTCTGTGGGTGAGAAAGACAAGCTTTCAAGCTACACATGTCAGGACCTGAAGAAGAACTCTGTTAGCTCAAAAGCTTCTCTTTCTTTCTCACTAACAGAAGTTGGTCCAATCAAAGATATTACCTCACCCACCTTCTCTCTCTCTAATATTCTGGGACCTACAAGGCTATGCTGTCTTTTTAGTGTTGTATCTACATGGACCAAAAGATGGCAGTAAACATTTAATTTCTACTGTGATTATACAGTTCAACTCCTATTTAAAGAAGCAGACTATACAGTACTTAATAATTGGCTACCAGAGAAAATACATTTAGTTTCTCTAGCCAACCAAAAGATTCTGGTGAAAAGGCTCCTCTGATATTCAAACATGCAATTACTACCCTCAACCAGTGCCCTTTAAGTATGTAGAGATAAAGAGATTAAGTGCACAGATAACTCTAAAATGAAAACACCTTTTTCCGGTTTGTTTACATCCAATAGTTTGCTAGGGACACACACATAACAAAACATACTTTGACATTCTTGATAATTTAATCTCTTCACGTCGGCAAACATGCCCGCAATTTCGTCACTTCTTTATTGTTGCCTTGCATTTCCATGCACTCTAATGTCATTGCTCCATTTTTCACTCAGCCCCAGCCACGTGAAACTTGGCACAAGCACCTACTGTATCCTTTCACACAGGTTTCATGGAATGAATTTTTCCTCCTGTCCCTGTGAAACTATGGCTCAGAAACTGCTTAATATTGTAACAGATCACACTGCAGATCAGTTTAATGGAAGAAGAAATACTAAGCCGGTGCTGCCAAGGAAAACAATACTAAGCGTATATACACAGAGATTGACCTTAGACATGGTGATGTGGACTACCTTGTTTGCAAATGACTACCTACTGATATGAAGAATGTTTGATTTCCCTTTCATACCCTTTGGACAGTAAACATAAACTTAGTGTCATTTGGTTTGCTCTTAAGCCTCAGCCAGTGCCTGGAAAACAAAACAAAAAAACCTGTCTGTGCATTCCTTTGGAAAACACCACAGTTTAACCAGTAAAAATAAGGCTTTTACATTCAAGTTTTGACACCAAGAGTGAAAACAAGTTTTAATTGTTTTGCTCAAAAAGTTGTTGAAATGCAGGCAAATTTCCTGTCTGCACATAATGTCACAGGGAAAAGTTCATGTGGCAATACATTGGAATCTACTTGTAAACTCCAGCGAGAAGCAGGGCAAGGAGACAGGAAAATAAAGAGAAAGATTCAGAAATGATGTGGGTTGAATGTGCAAACCTGGACGTACTGGGCCCAACTTTGCTCTCCATCAGAAAAACTAGAGTGATTCCATTGACTTCAACATGCAGAGTCACATGAGATTAAAAAAAGTAAAAGGAAGACAGTGGGAGAACATCAGTCTCATCCTCCTTCACTTTACACATTATTTTTAATGTAATGCCACTTTCTTCACCTTTAAATGGTGAAACTATTTCTCAGCTAAAAAAAGGCTTCTGGGGAGTGGCTGCTGTGGGTAACTATTCTATAGTGTAGTTATACAAAGCTAGTGATATTTTATGCTGATTGTGGGCCAGATTCTCAACTGATATAAACTGCAATGGAGCTATGTGGATTTCCACAAGTTGAGGATCTGGTCATGTCTCTAGCAATCTCTCAAAGGTGAGTAGCCTGCTGTATAAAACAAAACAGAGCTGCTTCTGAAAGAAAAAGGAAACTTTTCTGAACTCGGCCTTTCAGAGAGTAAGGAATTTTCTAGCCCCAGTTTGGGATATTTCAAGTCAGAAACATCCACAGAAGCCCCATTCTCTCAGCGAGTTATTACAGCAGAAGCTATACCACTGGAGAAGGGAGCTATATAAGTAACTATCTGTACAATTACTTCTGCTGGATTTTTACATCACAGCAGAGGCCCTGTTCTTCACCAAAGATACCTCATAAATACTGCAGCCTACATCACTAAGCATACCAACCCATTCTGCTATCGCTGCAGATCCCTAAATCCCCTAAATTATGGATGATACATTCACAGGAAAGATGGCCAAACAATGCTTGTGAAAACTAAACTCTGCCTATGATTTTGGGGACTTTTTCCTTCATCATTACCACGACAATGTCAGTGTAAATGTCATTACATCGAATGGCTAAGCAATTTAGTAGTGACCTAGATAGACAAGGACAGCCATTGACTCAGCAAGTGAAAGGCGCATACATAACCAATTAATTCTTTCAAGCTTCACTAGCTAATGCCAGCTTGGACAGTGTGCCATTTACTACTGCACTGCTCATGTACTGTACTAATAATTGCTTTTCTTCTGAATAAATGGACAGAATCAAGCACAGTACAATCCACATGAGAGACGTGAACATCTTTAGCTTTTCACTTTTTATTTCTAATTGAATTTTCACAGCATCTTACTTGGGCTGCCAAATCTCTTTAACAAAATACTAGAAAGGTGGCTGAACCTCCTTGGCTCTAGCAGCAACATTAAAACAATTGAAGGAGCCCACAGGGAAAGGTGTGTAATAAAGCAGGGACCCCTAGACACGGACAGCACCTTTAAACACAGGCCCGAAAAATCTTGCTCTTTTGGTATTTGCTTTGTTTGCACAACAACGTAAAAATTGCTACCGCGTTCCTTTTAAACGGAGAGCAGCAGCATAGTGACAGCCTGTGGTACTTAAATAGCTTGGCCCTGACACAGCTTGCAGCTCCTGGTGAGGGCATCTAAAGCAGGGACTGGCAACCTTTGGGACGCGGCCCATCAGGGAAAGCCACTGGCGGGCCAGGATGGTTTGTTTACCTGCTGCATCCGCTCCCACTGGCCGTGGTTTGCCATCCCAGGCCAATGGGGGCTGCGGGAAGTGGCATGGGCCACTGAGGGATGTGCTGGCCGCCACTTCCTAAGGCCCCCATTGGCCTGGAACGGTGAACTGCGGCCAGTGGGAGCTGCGATTGGCCACTGCAGGTAAACAAACCATCCCAGCCCGCTAGTGTCCTGGGCCGCCTGACGGGCCGCGTGCCAAAGGTTGCCAATCCCTGATCTAAAGTATGGATTGTATCCTAGGAGTGACTTTTTGTGGGGAGTGAGAATTGTTTGTTATATCCTGAGCATACAATCACTGCTGTTATTTCTGATACTGTTTTCCTAAAATGCATTTAGAGGGGAATTTTCAAAAGCGCTCTACACTGGCCCAACTCGACTGCCACTGAAATCATACTGTTGACCCCCAGTGGGAGCAGTGTCAGGCCAACAATGGGGCTTTTGAAAACCCTGCCTCCCCTGCACAAACACTGTGATTTGTGAGTGTACACTGTGGTGAAAGCGTTCAGAAACAGAAACTGCTTTTTCTGACCATAATCTCCCCTCCTCACCCAGTGGAAAACCCATGAGAAGCCAAAGCCTAAAGAACAAAGAACAAAAACCATCTCTACAAGGGGCCTTCTAGCCTATGGCAAACAAACCTAACAAGATGAAAACCAAGCCATCTGTGGGATAATCATGCATAACAGAGTTTTGGAAGGGACTGCTCACTCTGTCTTGCCCTTCAGTATACTCTTCTCTCTTTTTTTCCCCCCACCAGCCACAGTCCTTCTCCCACCTGGATCCTGCCAGTCACTATCACCCATCCACAGTTCCTCTATAGACAACAGTTTTCACTCGTCTGCCATTTCTCCCTCCCTCTGCAGCCAGTCTTTCCACCATTCACTATGTGGGTGCTACTTCAGTGGACTAGTGAAGCTGATCAGCTCCTAGTCAGCACTGCTGCTCAGGACATGTGACCATCAGACTGGATACAAGGGTGACAACTCTCCAGAAATCACAGATTACTATTGCATTTATTAATAGGGACTCAGTACCGGGTTGTCTGGGCTGACCTTACATGGCACAGACTGGAATCCATTAACACTCCCAAACATAGGAGCAAATATATTTCTCCCCTCTCAAACTGCTGATTCCCTTCAAAAACTTTAATATTTAGTTTTTGGTCACCAGAGGAGCAGAGAACTGTTTCATCTGTCACTTGACATGAAGGCTTCTGGACTCTCATTGAAGAGAATTTGCCTTTAACATCTTCAATTGTACCAGCACTGCTTTTGTGAAAATTTCCTTTGAAATGTGAATCCCTAAATCCAAGTGGGAAATTCTTAAATATAAATGAAAGACATATTGAATAGGATTCCTTAGATATTAATAGTTCTTGGAAAACAGCCTCCTAACTCCTTCTGCCCTTGTTTATTCTTTTCAGGAAAACTGTATCTCAGTGACCTGATTTTAGATTTTATTTTTACTTAATGCAGAAGAATCTGGTGCAACAAATACATAGATTTCATTACAAATGATGTTTAGAGACAGGTTGCACCCATATTGTTTTATAGCAGCAAAAGGATATTTAGGAATATACATTTTACGAAAGCAAAGTACCATTGGGGAGAACGTTTCTGTTCTGGACGGTCTTATTTTTTTGCTGTTTTAAGCAAGACTGTTGGAAATTGGTCATGAAGCAAAAACAGCTGTATTCTTGTCAGTGGTATTACATTCCAATAATTGACTTTAAGTACTCTCCAGAGGCTGAGAGAAACGAGTGAAGAGAAGGATTTGTATGAAATTGGCCATTATATTAAACAATATGCCAATTCCATAAAATCCAGCTCAAAGGACTCTGGTGCAGATAGTTTCTCCTTCCTGCTCCTATAACTGTACTGCATTGTAACAGGGATATTTCTGCTTGCACCTGCTATTTTATCTCTCAAAGGTAATGGAAGACAAAAATCTCAGTAATCCCATCATACCCACACGATTCTTTCCAAAGGAAGAAAACATACAACACAGAGGCATTCCCCTCCCACCACCACCACCACCTATTTTCTGAATTAACTGATTTGAGTACATGTGCTTTTGCATGGCCCACAATCCCCAAGAGAGCAGTCACTGAAGTCTGGGCACTGATGACATGTTGGGACCCAAATCAAGAATGACCGGTTTAAAATCCAAATGACATTAGATACTTTGTCTGATAACTGAGGGTCAGAGTCCGTCAGCCATACTTACCCTGAGCAGTCCCATTGCAATCAATGGGATTACTCAAGGAGCAAGGTACTGCTCAGTGTGAATGAGGATGCAGAATATGGCCCTTTAGGTAGTAGGGATTAATTATACTCACTCGACTATTTCATCAGCTACACTTTAAAATACAAACAAGTAACCCATGAATAATTTTATCTCATGATGCATGGAGACTGAGGAACTACAGACCAGCCTGCAAAGTAATAAAGATGGCAAGGGGCAAAAATCACATTTTCAAGGCTGGCGGAAGCTAATTTCCAGGGACATGGATATTATAGAGTTTCTTAAGATGTCTATATGATAAAACTCTTCTTAAATGAGATTACATTGTATTTCTATCAGATGTTCTGTTGAATGGCCTTCCCAAATTCTCTTTTCAATCTAAGATCTGAACTGAGACTTAGTGCTCACAGAGTCTCATTTCCTGTTACCTTCGATTGTTTATCTGGGTTCAGAGATCAATACCACACCATGGAGTATTAATTTACTCCCACTAGCAATACTTTTCATCAATACATCTCAAAGTGTCCTGCAAAAGTGGACAAGCACGAGCATAATTCCTGTCTTATACATGAGGCACAGAGAGTTGACGTGCCCAGCATTACATAGAAAGTCAATGGCAGAATCAGAAATAGAAGTCAAGCATCTTAATGCCCAGCCCTGTGCTCAGTCCACTAGACCACAACTTGTAGCCAGGGGCATTCTGAAGCCAGTTTCAGTACCCCATCTGTCTGTTTCTCCCATGAATGTCTTCCTCCTTTTGTCCTCGCCACCCTGTATGCATACAAAGCTCTCTCTAAGACTATCCACAAGACCCACCCCCCATCCTCCTCATTCAACTCCTTCAGACCCAGTTCTGCTGCAGCATCTACACACAGCAACAAAGACAGCTAATGAGTCATTTAAAACAAACAAAAATCCCAACCTCCCATTCTCTTTACTACACCATGCTATGCATTTGCCCTCACCAAGTAAAGGAATGATTTTGTGCTATTGCTGTATTCCCTCCTCCACCTTCTCCCTGCTGTCTTGTTCTCCCCTTGTAAATGTGACATCTAATATAGGGCTTGTGACGTGGCCATGCAGGGGCATGAGGCCTCACCCACTCCTATGTGGCTGCTTTAGAACCTGGATCTCAGATCTGGGTCCAGTTCAATGCTCTGGATATCCCACCCCACAGGAAGCAAAGGGGCAAGAGGAGGAGGAACACTGTCTCCACTACAACACACCTCTGCTCCCATCACAGACGTGGGAAATAAGATGTACACTTTCAAAACTACTTCACTGCCACAAATTGTGACTCCTGGGTCAGTCACGATGCCTCCTGGGTCTGTTCGTGGTGGGCACTCTGGTATAGACCACCAGACCAGAAGGATGAGGTAGACAAGGCTTTCTTCGGACAACTAACAGAATTTTCTAGATCACAGGCCCAAGTTCTCATCAGGGATTTCAATCACCTTGATATCTGCTGGGAGAACAATACAGCAGTGCACAGACAATCCAGGAAGTTTTTGGACAACTTCCTGGTGCAAGTGCTGGAGGAACCAACTAGGGGCCATGCTCTTCTTGACCTGCTGCTCACAAAAAGAGAAGAATTGATAGAAGAAGTAGAAGTGGGTGGCAACCTAGGCAGCAGTGACTATGAGACGGTCAAGTTCAGGATCCTGACAAAAGGAAGAAAGGAGAGCAGCAGAAACTGCTGGACTTCAGAACTTTCTGGACTTCAGAAAAGCAGACTCTGACTCCCTCAGGGAACCAATGGGTAGGATCCCCTGGGTGGCTACTATGAGGGGGAAAGGAATCCAGGAGAGCTGGGTCTATTTTAAAGACGTCTTTTTGAGGGCGCAGGAATAACCATCCCAATGTGCAGAAAGAATAGCAAATATGGCAGGTGACCAGCTTGGCTTAACAGAGAAATCTTTGGTGAGCTTAAACACAAAAAAGAAGTTTACAAGAAGTGGAAACTTGGACAGATGACTAGGGAGGAGTATAAAAATATTGCTCGAGTATGTGGGGTAATCAGGCAGGCCAAAGCACAGTTGGAGTTGCAGCTAGCAAGGGATGTGAAGGGTAATAAGAAGGGTTTCTACAGGTATGTTAGCAACAAGAAGGAGGTCAGGGAAAGTGCGGGACCCTTACTAAATGGGGGAGGCAACCCAGTGACAGATGATGTGGAAAAAGCTGAAGTACTCAATGCTTTTTTTGCCACAGAAAAGGTCAGCTCCCACATTGCTGCATTGGGCAACACAGCATGGGGAGGAGGTGAGCAGCCCTCAGTGCTGAAAGAACAGGTTAAGGACTATTTAGAAAAGCTGGACATGCACAAGTCCAAGGGGCTGCATCTAATGCATCCAAGGGCGATGAGGGAGTTGGCGGATGGGATTGCAGAACCATTGGCCATTATCTTTGAAAACTCATGGCGATCGGGGGAGGTCCCGGCCGACCGGAAAAAGGCAAATATAGTGCCCATCTTTAAAAATGGAAAAAAGGAGAACCCGGGAACTAGAGACCGGGCAGTCTCACTTCAGTCCCTGGAAAAATCATAAAGGAGGTCCTCAAAGAATCCATTTTGAAGCACTTGGAGGAAAGGAAGGTGATCAGGAACAGTCAACATGGATTCACCAAGGGCAAGTCAGGTCTGATGAACCTGATTGCCTTCTATGATGAGATAACTGGCTCTGTGGATATGGGGAAAGTGGTGGACGTGATATCTTTACTTCAGCAAAGCTTTGGATACAGTCTCCCATAGTATTCTTGTCAGCAAGTTAAAGAAGTATGGATTAGATGAATGGACTATAAGGTGGACAGAAAGCTGGCTAGATCATTGGGCTCGACGGGTAGTGATCAACAGCTTGATGTCCGGTTGGCAGCTGGTATCAAGCGGAGTGCCCTAGTGGTTGGTGCTGGGACCAGTTTTGTTCAGCATCTTCATTAATTATCTGGGTGATGGGATAGATTGCACCCTCAGCAAGTTTGTGGATGACACTAAACTGGGGTGAGAGATAGATATGCTGGAGGGTAGGGATAGGGTCCAGAGTGACCTAGACAAATTGGAGGAATGAGCCAAAAGAAATCTGATGAGGTTCAACAAGGACAAGTGCAGAGACCTGCACTTAAGGACGGAAGAATCCCAGGCACCGACAGGCTAGGGATCGACTGGCTAAGCGGCAGCTCTGCAGAAAAGGACCTAGGGATTACAGTGGACGAGAAGCTGGATTTGAGTCAACAGTCACCTTGATATCTGCTGGGAGAGCAAGAAGGCTCTTGTTGCCAAGAAGGCTAACAGCATATTGGGCTGTATTAGTAGGAGCATTGCCAGCAGATCGAAGCAAATGATTATTCCCCTCTATTCAGCATGGGAGAGACCACATCTGGAGTACTGTGTCCAGTTTTGGGCCCCCCACTACAGAAGGGACGTGGACAAATTGGAGAGAGTCCAGCGGAGGGCAACAAAAATGATTAGGGGGCTGGGGCACATGACTTATGAGGAGAGGCTGAGGGAACTGGGCTTGTTTGGTCTGCAGAAGAGAAGAGTGAGAGGGGATTTGATAGCAGCCTTCAACTTCCTGAAGGTGTGGGGGTGGGATTCCAAAGAGGATGGAGCTCGGCTGTTCTCAGTTGTGGCAGATGACAGAACAAGGAGCAATGGTCTCAAGTTATAGTTGGGGAGGTCTAGGTTGGATATTAGGAAAAACTATTTCACTAAGAGGGTGGTGAACCACTGGAATGGGTTACCTAGGGAGGTGGTGGAATCTCCATCCTTAGAGGTTTTTAAGGTCCAGCTTGACAAAGCCTTGGCTGGGATGATTTAGTTGGGGTTGGTCCTGCTTTGAGCAGGGGATTGAACTAGATGACCTCCTGAAGTCTCTTCCTAATCTTCTATGATTCTATGAACCACACCTCAGGAAGAATGTAGGAATAATACATAGCAGCAATTGGTTGAAGTTTTGAAAAATTAATTGACTTTCTACAAAATGTGGGGGATAAAATAAAACAGGGTTTTGTGTGTCCCTCCCTCTCTCTTTTTACTCCTATGAGCCCGAGTCCAGTCCGTTCTATCCTAGGCTCTCACAACACATGCTATGAACTTACCTGCTTTCCATGCTAGAGCAGTAGGTCTCAAGGCAACATTTTATTGTTCCGACACAGGACAGCAGATGTGCAGTTCTGTACAGAAATTACTCTAGTACACTCGCCTCAATTCCCTAATGGAATTCTGTAAAAACACCCATTCTCTTTTCAGCTCTCAAGCTATGCACTGCACCTTCATTCTCCCAACCTTATAAATTTACATTGAAATACTCACTCCTAGTTAGTGAACTGCCACCACAGCATTTATATCTGGCCTTTTTGCCTTTGTAAAATGACCCTATTTCTCCCTCACTGATGGAAGAACATTTGTCAGTGCTGCATTGAAACTCACAGCCTGTTTCTTGGTCCCATACACTTTCCCTACTTCTCTCAATCGATCCTGTAAGTTCATGAATAACATTCCTCAATGTTTTATGCAACTGTCTGCTAGAATTCTTCAGTAACAAGGAAAGTGTGGTCCTAGGCAGGAAGTACAATCCAAATAATCAATTTGATGAGAAGCAAAGCCCACTGGTTGCAAATAAAGACAACACATAGGGAGGCTGCACAGTTTAGAGCAGTGGTGGGCAACCTGTGGCCCATGGGGCATGCAACATTTTGCTGACGTTGACCGCCCGCAGGCACTGCCTCCTGCAACTCCCAGTGGCGGCGGTTGGCCATTCCTGTCCAATGGGAGCTGTGGGAAGCTGCAGCCAGCATGTCCCTGTGGCCTGCTGCTTCCCACAGCTACCATTGGCTACGAATGGCAAACTGCGACCACTGAGAGCTGTGGAGGGCCATACCTGCGGACAGTCAATGTTAGCAAAATGTCTCACAGCCCGCAATTAGATTACCCTGATGGGCTGCAGGTTGCCCACTACTGGTTTAGAGGATAGGCCATGAGACTGTGAGGAAGCAAACCTGGTTCTATTCCTGGTTCTGTCACTGACCAGCTGTGTGACTTTAGGTTAGTTATTTCACCTCTTTGTGACACTGTTTCCCCTCCCACCCTTTGTCTGTCTCATACAGATTGCAAGAGATTTGGAGCAGGGACCCTCTGTTTATACAGTGCAGTGCCTACCTCTACAAGGACATAATCTTGGTTGGACCCTGTAAGTGCTACCATAATATTATACTTTATAAACCAAGCTGGAGGAAACAGTACAGTTTAAGAGTGAAAATATACTTTAATTCCTTAGAATAGATATATTTTTTGCTAGGTGCGAGAAGGAAAAAGAGAGGTGGCAGAATTTCTATGAACATGAATTTACTCTCATCATTCACCTGTTTGCTGCTGCTTGCTTAATACTGAAATTTCAGTAAGTGCCAAGTCTCTAGGAACTCAACACAGCTATTCATGATCTCTCCTCTGTTAACCATGCAGATTCAGCTGATGAGGAGATGAATACATATTACCCTTTGCCTCTGTAAATTAGAAAGTGCTGGGCAAATGCCAAAAGTTATCTGAGAGAATAAAGGATTTATTCAATGGGTCACAATGACTGTTACATGTGTACTTATCTTAATTCCCTACCTCATGTCCTCTGTCTTGCACAGGACATGATTCACTGTCTGCTTCTGAGAACGACCCAGACTCATCACTGGAGTTTGTTCCATAGGATGGCTCACATTTAATCTGGGGTCTGACTTGGTTGTACATTCCATCTCCCATCATGCCTGGCTCCTGATGTTCAGGGGCCAGGAATCGAGCTCCTTGGGAACAGGGGGAAGATGAAAACTCACACAGAGGGAGGCTACAGGGAGAACCAACACTGCCATCCTCTGCATATGAGTAGGAGGAACATGAGCTAGAGGTCCTGGTTCTGGTTTCCAAAGGAGGAGAGCGAGGGCAAACTTTAATTGGCACCGGGCAGCTGGTGTTAGGCCGCATCCTTCCTGGCAAGTGATCAGCTGTCAGTCCACTGTGGGAATAGGTCTGTGAACTAGGAAGGGATTGGCTGCCTCCAGCCCACAGACCCTTTGGCACAGTCTCAGTGAGGTCTTTGTCCAAGCTGCTCACACCAGAATATGAATGCACTGAAGTGTTTACTTGGTCACAAGCACTTGAAGAGAATATAACACTCCTCCTGTCCAGTTCACCTTCCTGTTTACAGAGTGCTTCAAAACCAGGCCCTCTGAGTGGCGATCCCATTGTGAAGTTGGAAGTATCCTTCTGAATGGCATGGGACTGTCCATAATTCCCTGTGAAAGGGCTGTAGTCAGTTTTCTGGTCACCCTGAGTTGTCCCTTTGTCAAAAGGGCATGCTGGACTCCTGGCAAAGTGCTGTTGGGAAGTACTGGGGAAGCCAACCAAATCTACACTTTTTGTTCTGTTGAAAAAAGACCTTAAGCAGGAAGGAGAAGACACACTTTTAGACCTGTCAACACAAGTGGGACTTGGCTGTTTCCTGTCCATTTCGACATCCCCTTCTTTATCCCTGATGTCAGGCTCATCTCCAGACAGGCAAAGTGTGATGCTTTCTTCATCGTTTTCCTCATTCTGAGGCTCGCTTTTTATCTGCCCCACAGCAAGTCCTGATTTGAGGCCATTTCCAGGACTCTCTTCACTGAATGTGCTTGCAAAACCTGAGGTACTGATGGGTGATGTGTTGTAGACATTCTTGGTACAAGCAAGCTGGTATTTCTTATATTTGGGGTACCGTGTTACTGTGTCTTTGTCCAAACTGTCCTTGCTATCTCTCAGCATGTCAGAGTCAGGCAGCATCCCTTCTTCCTTGTCTGCTCCAGAACTAGCGGATTCAAAGTTAAAGGGTTCCTGATGCATTCTTTCCCTTGGGCAAGATATCTTTGAAGTCTCTGATTCCATAGTTTCCTCCTCTTCTCCCTCAGAGTTCTCTTCATCATGCATTCTCTGACAGGTGGTATCCTTTTTGCACAGGAACAGGCCATCTTCATTGTTCAGCAGCTGAGTCTGAAGGAAGCTGAAGCAGGAGTCCTCCAGGTTGTGCATGCGCAGGAATTCAGCACAGTGGATGACCTCCTGGATGTTTTCTCTGCTGAGTAACAGCTTAGCAGTGTAGGCAAACTGTAACAATGGACCAAATCCTCTGGCAGTGACCTGCAAAAAAAACCAACAGGGAAATTGACATCATTACCATCAGCACAGCTATTGTCCCAAGCCTTTCAAGTGTAGTTAGATAACCTGACAGCTCTACTGTCCATAAATAAATACTGTAAAGTACCAGTTAATCTTTTATCAGGTCAGCAATGATGCTACTTCCAATAATTAATGCTGTTTGCTCTGTGTTGCTTTTATACCTCGTATTACAGGCTGAACTAAATATTACTTAGCCTGAGCGACTTAAAGAGCTATGAACAAGGCATTTAAAAGATCTAAAAATATCTATTAGCATACACACTGTTAATCCGTCAATGAATGAATTCACAGTTCTCCGTTAACATGATGCATTGCAACATAAAGATACAAATGAAAGCATGTTTCTTCTAACCCTGGTGCAGAATGGGTTGGAGGATAAAGGTGTCATTTAATCTGAACAGTGTTTTGGGAGGGAAACGTGTACGCTGAATATTATATGAAAATTCAGATAAAAACTTTTCCTCCTAGTTTGAAAGGCAACCAGGCTAATGTTTCCTCAAATCTCTGCTAGCCACCATTTATCAAGTTTCTATTTCACAAATAATGGAAGATTTTGAATTTGTACTGCACATGGGTTCTCCTCAATCAGAGGAATTGCATTATTTATGGTTTCAGTGAATACAAATTACAGCACACAGGGAATAGGTTTGCATTCATATTCAACTGCTACAAGCCACACAGAGCCCTAGCCTGGCACACAATTTTACTCTATTTTTTTTTGAGAATTAATTATAGTTATTTCCTGGATCGTATTATACATATACACCACACACATATTGTATATAAGGAATACATACCCCCACATGTGTACATGCACACTTCCCCCCAACCCCCGCTTCCTCAGATATGTTGTGGTGAGATCCATATACATAGCCGTGTGATAAATTGCATCTATCATGCACTTTTGACTACTGTACCCCGCCTGCATCCTGCCCATTAAGCCACTGCCATCGACTTCGACTAAAGGCTTTCCCCATCTGCCCGCCCCCACAAGTTATTCTGGACTGAAGCGCAGCACAAGTACTACTCGTTCCTGGAGCGAGGTTTAAGATCTGATATGTCCTGACTAATCCAGGACTAGAAATGGAAGCTTTATCCTAATGGGAAAGGGAGATTTCTAGCTTTTTCTGGTCCCCATCCTTTGTATTCGGAAAAACAGACTTGCCCAAATTTTGGCTGACAGACCAGTCCAAAGCTGTGGCTCAAGGAACAAGATTTCTAAGACAGGAAGGACTGTCCAGTGGTTAGGGCACTAAGATGGGACTCAAAAAAACAGCATTAAATTCCTTGCAGCACCTAAGTCTTCCTGTATGACACTGGGCAAGCCGCTTAGCCTCTCTGTACCTTAGGTCCCCATTTGTAAAATAGGGAAGCTGGTTCCTATTACACAGGGGTGTTGTGAAGATAAATACATTAAAGATCACGAGGCACACCGATAGGATGATAACAGGAGACAGATAAGTACTCTAAGACAGGCAGATAGCTTTCCAGTGAGTTACACAGCACCTGTTTTACCCGTGCAGTGTTCTGATAAATCAAATTTTAACTCTGAAAAGTTAGGATAGTAATCATAGATATGTAGGGCTAGAAGGGACTTTGAGAGATTATCTAGTCTCTTGTGCTGAGGCAGAACCAAGTAAACCTAGATCATCCCTGACAGGTGTTTATCTAACCTCTTCTTAAAAATCTCCAATGACAAAAATCTCCCTTAGTAAGCTGTTCCAGTGTATAACTATCCTTATGTTAGAAAGTTTTTCCTAACATCTAACCTAAATCTCCCTTGCTGTAGATTAAGCCCCTTACTTCTTGTCTGACCTTCAGCGGACATGGAGAACAGTTGATCATAGTCCTCTTTGTAACAGCCCTTAATATAACTGAAGACTTATCGGGTCCTCTCTCAGTCTTTGCTCAAGACTAAACATGACCAGTTCTTTTTTTTTTTTTTTTTAAACTTTTCCTCATAGGTCAGGTTTTTTAAACCTTTCATCATTTCTGTTGCTCTTCTTTGCACTCTCTCCAATTTGTCCACATCTTTCCTAAAGTGTGGCATGAAAAATTGGACACAGTACTCCAGTTGAGGTCTCACCAATACCAAGTAGACCAGAACAATCACCTTTTGTGTCCTGTTAATATACCCCAGAATGACATTAGCCTTTTTCACAACTGCATCATATTGCTGACTCATATTCAATTTGTGATCCACTATAGCCCCCAGATCCTTTTCAGTGGTACTACCACTAAGCCAGTTATTCTCCATTTTGTAGTTATACATTTGATTTTTCCTTTCTAAGTGAAGTACTTTGCACTTGTCTTTATTGTATTTAATTTTATTGAATTCAGACCAATTCTCCAATTTGTCAAGATCCTTTTGAATTCTAATCCTGTCCTCCAAAGTGCTTGCAACCCTTCCCAGCTTCCACAAATGTTATAAGCATACTCTCCATTATCCAAGTCATTAATAAAATATTGACTAGTACTGGACCCAGGATAGACTCCAGCGGCAACCACTGATAACTACTGTGACAAAGCTCTGTCCTTGCCTCCGTAGGTCCCGCGTTTCCTGGCAGATTTCGCTAGCCTCAGAGGCTCACTGTGACCCTCCGCGTAACCCTTCTCTCTCTCTAGAGACAAGGGTCATAGTCTACTGAGCCATTTTCATCATAAGCCAGCGAGGGAGGTGAGGAGAAGTTATCCTTCCTTGCACAGTCTCTGTTGTCTCCCAGTCTCAGTGATTAATCAGGGGGCAAAAGGGGGGGGAGCCCGGGCCCACCCTCTACTCCGGGCTCCAGCCCAGGGACCCTAATAGTATCAGCTATGGTAGCTGACCTTTTAGAAACATGACATGTAGAATTCCCTGGGCTACTTCCCCCATAGCAGCCCTCAATTCCTCAAGCTCCACTTCACCCTTACCTCAGGACCTCCTTCCTTGTGCCTGATATGGTGTGTACTACTCAGCCTCTCCAACAGCGCAACTTCCTCCCCGCTCCTGACATGCACACCCACCTGACTAACTGGGAGGCTTTTAACTAGTTTCAGCCAGCCCCTGATTGGCTTCAGATGTCCCAATCAACCTAGCCTTCTCCCTGTCTTCTGGAAAGTTCTTAACTGGCCCTAGGTGTCTTAATTGACCTGGAGCAGTTGCCATTTCACTTATCCTGGTACCAGGATTTGTTTAGCCTGGAGTTAATATATCTATCTCCCACTACTTTTCTATAGCCATCTGGCCTTGCCCCGTCACACTACTCTTTGAGTAAGATCTTTCAACCACTTGCGCACTTATCTTACATTAATTCATCTAGACCACAGTTCCCTAGTTTGCTTATAAGAATGTTGTGTGGCTGTGTCAAAAGCCTTACTAAAAATCAAGATATATCATGCCTACTGCTTCCCCCTATGGGAATAATTATGTATGTTTGGAATCCACTCACTCATAATGCTAAAGCCATGAATGAGTCGTGCAGGTCATTCCAAAGAAGTGCTTATAAATCCTTGGCCACACAGCACCATCAGGTACTTTGTACAGGCCACATATTTTAAGAGTAAAAACCAGAGAGAGAGAATTTTAAGAAACCATTGTAAAGCCAGGTTGTCAAGAGCCCTACTATATAAACCTTGGAAGGAGAGGAAAACAACTATTTTTTTAGACACTTCTTAAAATTGCTCCCAATAGATTTTCTATATTAACAGTACTGCAATAAATGGTATTTTAGAAAACTTCTAACTTGACTGCTTATTTCTTACATAATTCTTGCAACAAAGCCTATACATTCCCCCTTTACAATATGCCTCTAGTGGAAAATTGCCTAGATTTAGGAGTTGGCTATTGAACTGATCTTTGTGTCAGTTGCCTCCAGTGTCAGTGTCAAGGTTCCTTCCCCACTTTGAACTCTAGGGTACAGATGTGGGGACCTGCATGAAAGACCCCCTAAGTTTATTCTTACCAGCTTAGATTAAAACTTCCCCAAGGCACAGATTTCTTTCTTGCCTTGGGAACCAGCTTAGGTTAAAAACCTGATACGCTACCACCAAGCGATTTAAACAAAGAACAGGGAAAGAGACCACTTGGAGACGTCTTCCCCCAAAATATCCCCCCAAGCCCTACACCCCCTTTCCTAGGGAAGGCTTGATAATAAAATTCTCACCAATTGGTACAGGTGAACAGAGACCCAAACCCTTGGATCTTAAGAATAATGAAAAATCAATCAGGTTCTTAAAAGAAGAATTTTATTCAAAGAAAAGGTAAAAGAATCACCTCTGTAAAATCAGGATAGTAAATACTTTATAGGGTAATCAGATTCAAAACACAGAGAATCCCTCTAGGCAAAACTTTAAGTTACAAAAAGACACAAAAACAGGAATACACATTCCCTCCAGCACAGCAAATTTCACAAGCCAAAAAACAAAAGAAAATCTAATGCATTTTCTAGCTAGATTACTTACTAACTTTTACAGGAATTGGAAGGCTTGCATCGTTGATCTGTTCCCAGCAAAGGTATCACAGAGAGAGAGAGACAAAAGCCTTTTCCCCCCCTCCAGATTTGAAAGAATTTTGTCCCCTCATTGGCCATTTTGGGTCAGGTGCCAGCAAGGTTATTTTAGCTTCTTAACCATTTACTGGTGAAAGGATTTTGCCTCTGGCCAGGATGGACTTGATAGCACTGCATACAGAAAGGTGGTTACCCTTCCCTTTATATTCATGACAGTCAGTGTTACATTTTTTGCCTGCTAGATTGTCAGTTCATTGAAAGCATATCTGCATTTTATCTACACGCAGCTTAATTAGCAAGATTGTCCGTAAACTTTAAACATAAGAATGGCTATAGTGGGTCAGACCAAAGGTCCATCTAGCCCAGAATCCTGTTTTCCAACATTGGCCAAAGGCAGGTCTCCAGAGAGAATGAACAGAACATGGAATCACCAAGTGATCACCATCCCCTGTCACCCACTCCCAGCCTCTGGCAAACAGAGGCTAGGGACACCATCCCTGCCCATCCTGGCTAATAGCCATTGATGGACCTATCCTCCAACTTACCTAGTTCTTTTTGTACCCTGTTTATAGTCCTGGCCTTCACAATATCCTCTGGTAAAGAGTTCCACCAGTTGACTGTGTGGTGTGTGAATAAATACTTCCTTTTGTTTGTTTTAAACCTGCTGCCTATTAATTTCATTTGGTGACCCCTAGTTCTTGTGTCATGAGAAGGAGTAAATAACATTTCCTTATTTACTTTCTCCACACTAGTCATGACTTTATAAACCTCAATCATATCCCCCCTTAGTCGTCTCTTTTCCCAGCTGAAAAGTCCCAGTCTTATTAATCTCTCCTCATACGGAAGCCGTTACATACCCCTAATTATTTTTGTTGCCCTTTTCTGTACCTTTTCCAATTCAATACATCATTTTAAGATAGGGTGACCACATCTGCATTCAGTATTCAAGATGTGGGCATACCATGGATTTATAGAGGCAATATGATATTTTCTGTTTTATTATCTATCCCTTTCTTAATGATTCCCAACATTCTGTTTGCTTTTTTGACTGCCGCTGCACATTGAGTGGATGTTTTCAGAGAACTATCCACAATGATTCCAAGATCTCTTTCTTGAGTGGTAACAGCTAATTTAGATCCCAGCATTTTGTATGTATAGTTGGGATTATGTTTTCCAATGTGCACTTCTTTGCATCTATCAACATTGAATTTCATCTGCCATTTTATTGCCCAGCACCCAGTTTTGTGAGATCCCTTTGTAACTCTTTGCAGTCTGCTTTGGACTTAACTATTTTGAGTAGTTTTTTTTATCATCTGCAAATTTTGCCACCTCACTGTTTACCCACTTTTCCAGATCATTTATGAATATGTTGAACAGTACTGGTCCCAGTACAGACCCTTGGAGGACACCACTGTTTACCTCTCTCCATTATGAATACTGACCATTTATTCCTACCCTTTGTTTCCTATCTTTTAACCAGTTACCAAGCCACGAGAGGACCTTCCCTTTTAACCCATGACAGCTTACTTTGCTTAAGAGCCTTTGGTGAGGGACCTTGTCAAAGGCTTTCTGAAAATCTAAGCATATTATGTCCACTGGATCACCCTTGTCCACATGCTTGTTGACCCGCTGTGATAAATGAAGGCCGGGGTAGCTCCCTTTTATGGACACCCAGCCAAGCAGTTAGCTATAAAGTCCCTCTTGGTGGCTGTTCTCTGTTTGCTTTGCCTGTAAAGGGTTAACAAAGTTCCCCAGGTAAAGAAAAAGGAGTGGGCATCTGACCAAAAGAGCCAATGGGAGGGCTAGAACTTTTTAAAATTGGGAAAAAACTTCCCTTTGTCTGTCTGTTGTGGTTCTCCGGAGAGCAGAGATACAGAGCAGCAACGCTGTAAGCAGCTTTAAGCCAGTGTGGCAGAGCGCTGACTGTATCCCTGTGGGTCCCGTGCTTCCAGGCAGTTTATGCTAGCCTCCAAGGCTCACTGTGACCCTACATGTAGCCCTTCTCTCTCTAGGGCCAGGGTTACAGTCTACTGAGCCCTTTTCATCATAAGCCAACAAGAAGGTCGGTGAGAGAACTCGCACAGTCTCTGTTGTCCCTAAGGGCTTATTCAAGAACAGTTTAGCCTCCTGTCCTGACAGGGGCCTGTCTTCCCCTCCCAGGAGATGTTTCTGTAGTGGCAGGTGGGGGGGAACCCAGGCCTGCCCTCTACTCTGGATTCCGGCCCAGGGACCTTAATGGCAGCAGCTGTTGGCAGCCGACCTTTTACTGCCAGAGTTGCTACATTTCCCTAGGCCACTTCCCCACAGCTCCCCCGGTTCTCTCTCTTAAAGACTCCTTCACCCTTACCTTAGGGCTCCCCTTCCAGTGGTTTGAGGATGTCTTCATTACCCAGCCCTTCAGCCGCACTTCCTCGCCTCTGGCTCCCTGACTCTCCTGGACCTGACTAGAGTGAGCCCTTTTAGAGTATCAGAGGGGCCTTAATTAGAGTAAGGTGTTCTCATTAGCTTAACAGCTTCAACTGATTCTTTGCAGGCTAATTGGAGTCAGGTGTCCACCCTAGCCTGGAGCAGCCTTTGCTCTGGTTAGTCAGGGAACAGAAAACTGCTTGTCCCGTGGCCAGTATATCTGCCTTCGACTACTCTGCTGTACCCAACTGGCCTGGGTCTATCACACGAGGTATGATCATAGATCATCAATTCATACCTTGAATCTGCTTATCTGAAGCCTCAGATATGTAAGTAAATCAGAAAATGTCTAGAAAGACATGATTAGGGTTATTTCTTTTATTTCTTATTGGCTTGTGGACTCCTCTATGCTAACCCCTGCTGCTTTTATTTTGCTTGTAACATTTAAGCTGAACCTCAAGAGTTATCTTGGTGCTTAATTTTTATAATTGTTTCTTTTAAGATCTAGCAAAAAGCCTAAGGTCCAAATGTATTTCCTTTCTTTTTGGGTTTAATAAAATTTACCTTTTTAAAGAGGTTTGTGCATATGTTCTTTAATTAGCTGGTGGCAACAGCTGATTTCCTTTGTTTTTTTCTCAGCTCTTCACAGGAAGGGGGGTGAAAGGGCTTGGGGGTACCCCACAGGAAGGAATTCCCAAGTATTTCTTCCTGGGTTATCAAAAGCGGGGGGGCAGGGGGAAGGTTTGCACTTGGGTGGTGGCACCACCTACCCCTCCAAGGTCAGAGAGAAGCTGTGACCTTTGGAGTTTAATACCAGCGTGGAGTGGCAGGTATTAATTTTTTTAGAATCCTTGTGGATCCCCATCTTCTGCACTCAAAATGCTAGAGAGAGAGAGAGTCAGCCTTGACAACCCCTTAAAAAATTCTAGTAGATTGATGAGGCATGATTTGCCTTTACAAAACCATGTTGACTCTTCCAACAAATCATGTTCATCTACGTGTCTGATAATTCTGTTCTTTACTATAGTTTCAACCAGTTTTCCTGGTACTGAAGTTAGTCTTACCGGCTTGTAATTGCTGGGATCACCTCTGGAGCCTTTTTTAAAAATTGGCATCACATTAGCTATCCTCCAGTCATCTGGTACAGAAGATGATTTAGATGATTTAAATGAGCCACTCAGAAGCCAATTTTTTCTTGATAAGATCTTCAATAAATGGGTTTTTGTATCACTGCATATCTTGTAAAAATCAGCTACAACCTGTGTCTGTAAGAGCAGTAGATGATAGTGTATTTGAGATCAGAAGAGACTCCGTGGAATAAAAAGGTTCTCATAGTAGTTATCTAACATAACCACTAGGGGGAATGACTGCAAAACAAATTGAGGCACTGGATGGCTCTACTATGTTTTCACTTGTGATGTTTGCTATAGTATAGATACTCTAAAGAACCTTAACTGACTTATAACATTCCACAATAAAGCTATCTTCCAGGCTGACTCTGTCTTTCACTCCTAATAACTCCAGATGATAAATACACAGCATCCAGGACATCTGTTACACCTGTTTAATGCAGAAAATGTCAGAAGCAGAGCTCTTGCCATGCTAAGGAGGAAATATGGAAGAGACCCCTTTAAGATATGTGGAAAAAACTTGGAATGAACGGCAGATGAGAGAGATGGTCAGGCCTGCACCTTGAATTAATTTTGATCGGACATAGAAATTTTGTAACTATCACTGTCCTAATTCATTTACAGCCAGAGAGAAGTAAATTTACCATTAACGTACCAGAACAATCATACTTTCAGCTCTAACAGACGCCCTCAGGAAGGGGTCTCTGAAATGTTTCAATTCAGAGCTAATGTTTTAAACTATACAAACAACAACTTCGATAATAAATGTGTTCAAACACTTGCTGGTTAGTGTTAAAACTAGCAGAATCTCAGTAGCCTGAAGCTGTCTAAATACTGATTTGGCCTCTATTGTGGGTCCACCATCTTACTGCCTTTGGAACTACTTATATTTAATTCACTGTGACAAGAAAGCAGATATTCAGGCACTAGAGTATGGTTATACATACTGCACATTTTGAAAAGGAAGATTTAAAAGCTGCATATATTACAGCTACCCAGGCATTTCTGTATCTATGGGTTGGGTTTTTACAGCAGGAATGGTCCTTTAAAAAGATCAAACTACAGATATGTCACAGTACAATTAGTGAATCCAAGGTGATACGTTTTACTAATGGAACTGGGGTTTATTAACCCAAAATAATGCTCCCCATTTATATTTTAGAGAAACTTTGGGTAGATGGATACAATGCTACTCACAGACCAACACCACAATCAAACTTTATTTTTGATGTTACAAATAAGATGTCCGATTTCCAGGATTTATTTGCTACCAAATTTGAGAGGTGTTTTCAATAAAAATAAGCATTAAATGAGACAGCTCAGTTTGTGGGAATAAGTATGGAGTATCCTCTCCAAACTGATATGCCAGGTCACTACACCACTAGTTTCTCATCATACACAGCTCTTCTGAATACCCACTTCTATCAAATTAACCACAACCATTGCTAGACAGAGTAGTTAAAAGTTTGTGTGTACAAAACCCTAACCTAGTAAACAAACAAGCTCTGGAACAATATATGTGTGCCAGCTCTCTGACCGTTTGCTGTATCCCTTTCTTTTACCCTTCATTCCTTTGCTGTCTTTTTGATTGTAAGCTGGGCTTTGTCCTCCTATATATTTGAAATGTGCCTAGCACACTGTGGGCTCTACCACAACCTAAGTAATGAAGAATTTTATTTTTGATTTTCTTGTGTAACCCCCTGGTCTGTGGGCATTAAATATCTCACTCTGTGTCCCAGCCACATTGGATACCAGACTGTCACAGCCCCACCCACAGAGACTGGCTCTTTAGCTCAAGTTACAGACACTCCTGTTTTTAGCTCAGGAGGTCCCTGGTTCGGCTCCCGTGTTGGCCATAATGGCAGTTGTCACGCTTGCTCCCAATGATCGAAATTTAATGTGGAACTCTAAGCCAATTTTGTCTTATGAAGCAACATGAGGCCTGGCTAGCGATGGAATGGAGGAGTGTGATGCTGATCATCAGGAGCATTCTAGAAACTGTGTATAGTGGGGAGATGATTATCAAAAGATTCTGAGATTATAAGGCTGTAAAGGTCCACTGTGATCTAGTCTGACCTTCTACATAACACAGGCCATAGGACCTTCACTAAATTAATTCCTGTTTGAACTACAGCATATCTTTTAGAAAGATTAGCATTAGAAAATACGTTTACTGACAAGACCATAAATTTATAGACTCTCAGAAACCAAGGATGCAAACCCATTTTAGATTATTCTGTCTCTCCCTTCGTTACATAGAGAGTAATGAGTGTTTTGTTCTATCTAATTTTAATTGGCTTGAGTGACTGGACTTCCACTACTTCCTTTAGGAGACTGTTACTAGAACCTACTTAAGATCTCACTGCTAGGAAATTTTGCTTCCCTTATTTTCAGTCACACTATTTTTTGTTTTATCTCCTTGGCTCACTCTAAATAATTCCTCTCCCTCCTGGGCATTTAGACATTTCAAATACTTGCAGAATTACCATATTCCCTACCTTCCACTTGTCCTTACTTGGTATTAAATGCTCAATAAACCAAAAACTAGATAATCTAAGGGAAATATTTGGAAAATAATGGTACTCTGGGACATTCGGAGGTGAGAATGGGAAGCAGATTAGGCCTGAGCTGGCAATGCAAAAATGTTAGCAAAAAAGACCAATCCCGTTGTGGCTGCACATGCAAAGGGAGTGAGGTATCGTTCTTGTATAGAAATGTTCAGAACTGCCTGCAGTATTCTAGGAGTAGCCATTCTCTAAATGCATTTGTGACACTTCACTGGAAATGCTCCATAGCAGTACTACCAAAATGTCAATAAATGGGAGCTAAACTCAAAGAAGAATGAGAGAAGTGATTAAGGGGCTGGGAGAGACTGATTTATGAGGAAATAGTGAAATAACTTAATATGTAAAAATTAGCTAAGTGATAGCTAAAATGGAATGAGATTCCATTTACAATAGTCTGAAGGGTGTAAACGCTAAGGAGAGAGAAGATATTAAAAGGAGGTACTGCTGGGTGCAATGGGATAAAACTGTAAAAGGGAAAATGTAGACAATTCCTTTTATACTCAAGCTAGTTGTTAATTGTCTTAAGATTGTGGAATGGCTTCCCAAGCAAAGTGATGAATACCTTGTTGCTTGAAACTTGACAAAGCAGTGAAGAATATACTGCCGAGAAAAAAATCTTGTCCTGGCAGGGATGGACTAGATGATTTGGTGGGTCTTTTCCAGCTCTAATTTCTAGGACTGTGTAAGTGACTTCATTCATAACTTATCAGAGAATAACCAAAAGCAGCTGATTCATTAGTAAAAATATCTTGGGTGTTTAAAATAATAATTCTTTAAAAACCAGCAAGAGGCATTAACTTGCTCCACTGGATGCAAAAAGTTCTCTGGAGTGTTAGCCACATAACTCTCATTGCCTTTAGCAGTAGTGTAAATTGCTAGGTCAGAACTTTGCAATGCTTTGAGAATTAGGGATAGGTATAAGAACAGCTGAAGGCCTTCATTCTGAAAGCACTTATGCAGACAATTAACTTTACACTCTCATGTGGAAAGATAAAGCATGCATATAAAGTGCTTGCAGGACCACAGTTTAAGGTTATAATATTCAGAATTTGTAATCTGAGGGCATCACAAAAGCATCTAAAAACAGTACAAATAGTTTCCCTTCACCTCTATCTCCAAAAAGTGATTTAACTAATTTAAAGCATTTTTTGCAAGGCAAGGGAAAAAGAAAATGTAGATCGAGGCTGACACTTTGAATATCAAATTCTAAACTTAACTATTAATTAAAAATACTGAGTAATAAACATAGGAAGGTGTGTTTTTGTTTTAAAGAGAAATCAGAAACCATCTATTCATTATTTTATTGCTATATGGTGGTAGTTGATATAATACCTAACACTAATTTAGAGGCATGTGTAAAGACTTTAATCAACTTCAGAGTTGAAGATTGTTTCCTAAATCCTCAGCCTTATTAGTCAAATTAGTAAGTGTCTCCTAGGCCAATAAGTTCCTAAAGCTACAATTTATATAATCAAGCACACCCTAAAAATAGAAGATAAGATTAGTGACAGTTAACCGTTCCTATTTTTTTCTGCAGCCCGAAGAAGGTCTCAGGGATTAAACAACACCTCTAATCTTATTTGCTATAATTAACATGCACTTTATTCTTTTTCTTTTGCAGGCATTGTGTATGCATAGCATGTGCATTATTTTCAGAGTGTAATTTAATAACTAAGATCAGTAACCAGGATATTATTTCATTAAGAGTTAAGTGACTTTCTGATTATTTACTTAGTTATTTTTACTTGGAATGGGGTTTCTTGGCAGATTCTGTTTTTCCCAGCCTGGAGTTTTTTGTTTGCTTGTTTGTAAATCTTTTCAGACAAAAAGAAAAGGAGTACTTGTGGCACCTTAGAGACTAACCAATTTATTTGAGCATGAGCTTTCGTGAGCTACAGCTCACTTCATCGGAAAGCTCATGCTCAAATAAATTGGTTAGTCTCTAAGGTGCCACAAGTACTCCTTTTCTTTTTGCGAATACAGACTAACACGGCTGTTACTCTGAAACCTGTCTTTTCAGACAGTTTGCCCAACATCCTACTATATTTGCACAGGCAAACATTCTGTTGCATGTGTAAAACAGACAGTTGCAGATTTTCATGCTTTGCATATACAAATGCCTATCAGCATGCATAAGATTGGTGTGTGCAAGATTAGACGTTGCTTTGCAGATTGCAATCTTTTACGATAATACAGCAATGCACAGGAAGAGAGGAAAAGGCAGGAAAAGAGGCAGGAAAAGAGACCCAAAGATGAAGACGAATAGGATACAAATAAAATAATACAGTATTTATTTTTTAAGCCAGAGACAAATATGCCAACCTTATTTTGACTTAATTGTGTGGCTTAAGTATCCTCCAATCCCTAAAGGTTAAAAAGAATGGTAGCCCTGCAATCACAACAGTGCACATTTCCCCTGTCTGATCCTTATCAAGAGGCCACTGGGTTAGATCCATTAATCTAATTTCATTTCATATAAGGAATCAGCAATCACTCTTTAAAATCCAGTTTGGTTCAGAAGCAGGGAGGCTACATGAATCTGTATCTGGACTTTTAAATACAACGTTAAAAGCAGTTCCCGTGCTGGTACTGAAGTAATGAAAGCTCTAGGCAAGGCCTGCAGTTTTGCTTGAAAAACGCCTTCTATGCTCAGCGTATTTTTATCTTGAGTTTTACTTTCTACCCACTCAGGCTGGTGATCACAAACTTTGATACAAGACTGATCTAACGTCAAATTGATAGTCTGACAACTTTTTGACATCAACTCGAAAGTGTGAGTGACAGCATCACAATGAAAACATCTCTGCATCCATGCATCCTAATGAAGGGAAGGACCCAGACCATAAAGCTCTTTTCTCCAAAATGCTGATTTATCTTTTTTAGTAAAAATAAAAACTAAAAAAGCAAAGCCTAACCACCTGCAAAGCAGCACTGCAGCCAGGCTGAGGGCTGCTTTTCTTTGAAGTACATCCACTTCAAATGCCTCTTAAGAGGTCAGGCTACAGTGCTTCAGGTGCCTTAACTCCCTTTGTTGTTTTACTTTTACTTAAGAGGCCAAATGGGAGCACTTTTATGGCATCCAACTTTACTTTTACTGTAGAAGTTTTAAGTATAGTAGCCCCTCTTGCAAGCTCAAGCTTCTGATCAGGAAGGAGAGAGGTCTGTTACAGCCTTTGATTACCTATGCAGTAGTATTTATAAATTGGAGAAGGAAAAAAATCTATTTCCATTTTCTTCATCTCCTTGACATAATGAAGATGTAGTGGGCCAACATTTCACAGAGGCACCCACTTGCACACTTGTTAGCAGATCACTGGCTGTTTAAATGCTAGTTTGCAAAGTTATCTAGTACTCAAGCACAAATTCCAGCTGCTCATGCTTACTGAGAATGGGGTATTTAAAAAACCTCACTAAAAATAAAACCTGACTGGCAAGTCTGAACTCAGGCTTTTTGATCCTGCATTTTGATCTTCACTGGTGGAACCTGGCAGCCAGCCAGCTGAATTCAACTGGACCAGTTGTGGGTTCAGATTTCAGGACTGGAGCCACAGCTTTGAGCAGTCAGGGTCTGAAACTTTGTTATAACTGGCGTCTCTGGAGTCTGGGTATTTGTTTATGCAAATGAGGATTGCGATTTTCAGGAGTCAAAACTAACATTTAGTGTTTTTAAAGATTCATTCCTGTCAAGTGAAACGAACACCTTATTTATGGTTTATAAGGATCTTGCCAAAAGTAAATGCAAATGAAAGGTTTCAGCAACAGGACTGAAATTAATATTCAAAGGTGGAAGGATCGTCATGGGGCTGAAGCTAAGCCTGAAAGTGAGGAGATTTAGGTTCTGGCTCAGACACAGACTCCCTGTGCGATACTAGGGTTGCCAACTTTCTCATCGCACAAATTTGAACACCCTTGCCTCCCTCCTCCAAGGCCCTGCCCCCACTCACTCCATCTCCCCTCCCTCTGTGACTCACTCTCCCCCCACCTCACTCAAGTCCCCCTGCCCCAGCCTGGTGATTGGGGTGCGGGAGGGGGTGAGAGCTCCGGGGTGGGGCCAGAAATGAAGGGTCCAGAGTGTGGGAGAGAGCTCAGGGCTGGGGTAGGTGGTTGGGATGTGAGGGCTCCAGCTGCATGCATGGGCTCTGGGGTGGGGCCGGGAATGAGGAGTTTGGGATGCAGGAGGGGACTCCAGGCTGGGACCGAGGGGTTCAGAGTGCAGGAGGGGGCTCAGGGCTGGGGCAGGCAGTTAGGGTGTGGGAGGGGGTGTGGGCTCCAGGAGGGAGTTTGGGTACAGGAGGGGGTTCCGAGCTTGAGCACGGGCTCCTGGCAGCGCTCACCTCGGGCGGCTCCCGTAAGCGACAATATGTCTCTCTGGCTCCTAGGCACAGGGGCAGCGTGGTGGCTCAGTGCGCTGCTCCTGCCTGCAGGTACCAGCCCCGCAGCTCCCGTTGGCCGTGGTTCCTGGCCAATAGGAGCTGTGGTGCTGATGCTTGGGGCAGGGGCAGAGCGCGGAACCTTCCTGCCCACCGCTGCGCCCAGGGGCTGCAGGAACATGCTGGCCACTTCTGGGAGCCACGTGGAGCCACTACATGCAGGGAGCCTGCCTCAGCCCCACTGTGCCACCGACTGGACTTTTAGCGACCCAGTCAGCGGTGCTGACCAGAGCCACCAGGATCCCTTTTCAATCAGGCATTCCAGCTGAAAACTGGACACCGGGCAACTCTACGTGACACTGCCTAAGCCTCAGCCATTCTGTACCTCAGTTTCATGCCATGTAAAATAGGGATAATAATATTTCCCTACCTTACAGGGAGATGGAGACTTAATTCTTTAAATGTTTGTAAAACACAGAGATCCCTGGATGGCAAGTGCTTCACTAGCATGAAGTACTAGAATGATAAGAAGGAAAGGCTGACTCACTTAAAACACCTTTCCAAACAGAAGCTGCCTTTCCCCAAGGACAAAAAAAATTGTAAACTATGGACATTGCTTTGTGAAAACAGTGTCATTACTGGCAGCAGGACTGTCATAAACATACAGCTAAGGGTAGCATAAAATCCCTCCTTTACCTGTAAAGGGTTAAGAAGCTCAGATAACCTGGTTGGCACCTGACCAAAAGGACCAATAAGGGGAGAAGATACTTTCAAATCTGTGGGGGAAGGTTTCTGATTTGTGTTTCCGTGTGTTCTCTCAGGAGGCAGAGAGGCACCAGGTCAGGGAAATATATCTCCTTCAAACAATCCTGAAACGAGTCTCTGATATTAGAAAAAGTGTAAGTAAACAAGGCAAGGTGCGTTCGGTTATCTTTTGTTTTAGCTTGTGAATTTTTCCTTTGCTAGAGGGAGGTGTATTCCTGTTTTTTGTATCTTCGAAGTTAAACATAGAGAGGAATTCCTCTGTGTTTTAAATCTTTCTTTTGTTACCCTGTAAAGTTACCTTCCATCCTGATTTTACAGAGGTGATTCTTTTACTTTTTTTTTTTTTTTTAAGTAAAATTCTTCTTTTAAGAACCTGATTGATTTTCAGTGTCCTAAAGACCCAGAGGTTTGGGTCTGTGCTCACTTTGTAACCAATTGGTTAGGATATTATTCTAAAGCCTCCCCAGGAAAGGGGGTATAGGAATTTGGGGGGATATTTTGGGGGGACATAGGGCTCCAAGTGGCCTTCCCTGAATGTTTGTTTAAATTACTTGGTGGTGGCAGCAATACCAAAGGCAAGGAAGAAATTAGTGCCTTGGGGAAGTTTTTCACCTAAGCTGGTAGAAATAAGCTTAGGGGGTCTTTCATGTGGGTCCCCACATCTGTATCCCAGAGTTCAGAGTGGGGAGGGAACCCTGACAAGCACACATGGCTCAGAAATGATTGCCAAGTGCTGAGATGGCATAAATGATAAGTTAATCAATATTTACATTATTGGTCATGTCAGATTTCAATAGTCTGACATACATGTTAGAGTGCAAAACTTAAGACATACACATGTTTAGGTCCCTCAAAATCAAGTTTACTGCCATAGCAATGTGTACCTTTGAAGTATTCTTAAACATGTTGGTCCCGAATACTTTGCCACTTACAATTTTCAGTTAGGAAACATATCTTTAAAAAAAATATGGGAACACTACTGAATTGGAAAATCTGGTGCTTTTCTGTGCACTCAGAACCATGAAAACGGAAAACCATAAACTTGACCTTAGTTTAATAAAAAGTAAAGGATGCTGTATAACAGGTGTAATAATGATGCCTGTGATCTGATGAAACCATTCATTCTGCATTCAGAGAAACTGGGCTCAGCTCCATTGAGCTAGACCAACTTGCACCAGCTGAGGATCTGGACCAATGTATTTCCCCTGTTAGGTGACTAGGGTATAATAATCAAAAGATACAGATGGTTCATAAAGGACAGTCAGGAGAATACCTGTGTAGAAGAATGGCTGAAGAAATTGAAGTGTAAAGTTGTTATTGATTGTTATAGTCCTTACAAATCAAGGGTGGAGATGATGCAAAGAGAAAATCAGTCACAAGGATGTTACAGATCATCTGATTCAAAACTTATTTTTCAATACAATATTTGCCTTAACAGACATGGAATGGAGCAATACAGAAAGACAAAGGACAACTTGGTCAGCAGGTGCATGCAGCATTCCATCCTTGGATGCACATACAAAATTCACATTGAAATCAGTGGGTGAGACACATACACCCACAAAGAGAAAGAGTTTAATGCAAGAATGTCAAGACCAAAATAGAAACTCAAATTCAGATTCAAGAGAAACAAGCCACATTTTGAAAGGGGAAAATTAAGCAGTGTGTAAGACACAGTAGATAAAATAAAATGGGATGAGGAAGGGGAGGGGAACAGTCCTAAAGAGGGGGGAAATTAAGTGGTCACAAAATAAAGATTATAGGTGAAAGTACGTAAAAGACTTGTTTGTGAGCATGACATGTTCAAAGGCCTCCTGGGAGGAAAACCAAAAGCAGCTTTGGACATTTAAAATATCTAGGATGAAAAGGGAACATGCAAAAGCTGTCAGGTTACACGAGCAAACAGAATAAAAACAGGAAAAGTAAAGACACACAGAAGAAACTTGGCCGTTCTGAGTGGTGACTAGGAGAGCTGATTTGGAGGACTGAGTTTTTGGAAGCTGCAAGTAAGGAAACATACAAGGAAAAATTAGCAATGCACCACAAATGACACTTTATTTGTGTCTCTCTTTTTGCAAGTGGAGTTAAGTTTCAGTTATTTATGTGAATTCTTCATAGTGTTCTGATAAATACACTACTATATTTTGTAAATACAATAGAATCTTCACAGCAAGACATCTCACTACAGCATCTGCTATTACATTTTGCTGAGTGCAGGCAAGGCAAAGACATGTACATTATTGCGTATGGTTCAGTGAAATGCTAATTAGCAAAGTTATACTATAAGAAGCAAACCGAGAAGGAAGGAGACAACAGGGCTATTGCGGGATAAGACTGCAAAAATAGGGACAGATGAAAATGGTGTTGTTAAAGGATTCTTTCATATGGTGTGTCTTGGGCAAATTTCTAACCTGGCGGAGCCCATCCCTCTCCAGGCACTGTGGGTATGGGTACAGAACAGGACCACTGCTCCTCCTACATGTTATAAGAGGCGACTAAAAAGGGGCTGCCTGGAGAAGGATGGGCTCTGCCAGGTTAGAAATTTGCCCAAGACACACCATATGATGAGCAAGTCAATGATGTCCATACCGGATTGATCACAGCCCAAATTAATAATGACCGCGCCATCCATCTCCCACCAGGGCAGAAGCGACAAGTATACTACTGGTGTAACCCCAACAAAGAGGATCCGTGGAAGAGATAACATCACCATAGCCACATGGAATGTAAGGACATTGAAACAAATAGGGAGGTTGAAAGAACTCACGTACGAAATGGAACAATACACCTGGCACCTCCTAGGAATTTCTGAGGTCAGATGGAAGAACTTTGGAGAGGTACTAACGGAAGGCGGCCATGTACTCTATTACAGTAGAGAGGACAAACATGTCAATGGCATAGGATTTCTTGTGCATAAAGATATCAAGAATTCAGTATTAGGATGCCGCCCAATGTCCAGCAGGTTTATTTCCATCTGTCTAAAGGCAGTACCGTTTAATATCACAGTGGTACAAGTCTACACCCCTACAACAGTCTATGATGATGAGCAAATTGAAGATTTTTACAATCAGCTCCAAGACATCATCGATAAGGTACACAAGAAAGATATCCTGATTATACAAGGAGGTTGGAGTGCTAAAGTGGGTACTAACGAACAGGCAGATTGGTGAGATTATTGTGGTCTTTTCTGTAATGCGGTAACCAACAAGAGAGGATTGAGACTTTTGGAGTTCGCCAACTATAACAATCTGGTTCTTGCAAACACATTAGGAGCACAAAGTATCCAGACGATCAACATGGCACCCACCTAATAGTCTACATCACAGCCAGATCAACTACATCATGGTGCAAAACCGATTTCATTCTGGGATTAACAGAGCTAAAACAAGGAGTTTCCCTGGTGCTGATACTGGGAGTAATCACAGCCTTGTGATGCTAAATTTTTGGTTGCGGCTAAGGAAAATAATCAGGCCAAAGTTCACCAGAACCAAGTTTGACTTAAAAAGACTCAGAGACCGAAACATTGCAGAGTCATTCCAAATTTGGCGGAAAATTTGTCCCGCTGCTTGCTCTAGCGGAAGACGTAGAAACAATGACCAACAATTTCAACACTGTAATGAATGAGGTAGCAATGGACATCCTTGGGAAACATCATAAGAAGACAAAACCATGAGTCACAAATGACATACTACAAAAGAGAGACAGGAACAGCACTGAGGGAGCTGATAAATACAGAGTGATTGGCAGAAAGATCAAGAAAGGAATGAAGGGGCCAAGGAGATATGGATTGAAAAACAATGCTCTAAAATTGAAGAGTATATAATAATAAAAATAGCTCATGAGCCTTCTGGGTTGTAACATCTGATGAAGGAAAAATGGACCAAAGCTAATGCAATTCAAGACAAAGAAGGGAACAGTCTTACAGAAGAAAGGGACATCATCAATAGGTGGACAAACTACTACTCTGATCTATACAACCACCAGAAAAATGGAGATCCTAGTGTCTTAGTCAGCCCAGATTCAACAGAGGATGATGATTTTCCAGTACTGCGTGAAGAAGTGGAGACAGCTGTGAAATCACTCAAGAACGGAAAGGCTACAGGTATTGACAACACCCCAGCCAAACTGATGAAATTCGGAGGAGAAATAGCAATAGATATACTCACCAAGATCTGCAACAAAATCTGGCAGACCAGTAAGTGGTCCTCCACGTGGACACAGTCACTAATCATCACTCTGACAAAGAAAGGCAACCTGCAATTGTGTCAAAATTACCGGACCATAAGCTTAATTAGCCATCCTAGCAAAGTGATGTTGAAAGTCCTACTGAACAGACTGAAGCCACAGAGAATATCATCGCTGAAGAACAGGCTGAATTTAGTGCTGGAAGACGGAACACAGAACAGATTTTCAAGCTTCGTGTTCTATGTGAGAAGTTACTTACAACACCAGCAGGACATCTACCATGTCTTTGTTGACTTTAAGAAGGCATTTGACAGAGTATGGCACGAAGCTCTCGGGCAACCATGAAGTAGTACAGTGTTCGTCATAAGCTTATGAAGAAGGAGGATCCTGGGAACTACAGGCCAGTCAGCCTCACCTCAGTCCCTGGAAAAATCATGGAGAAGGTCCTCAAAGAATCAATCCTGAAGCACTTGCATGAGAGGAAAGTGATCAGGAACAGCCAGCATGGATTCACCAAGGGAAGGTCATGCCTGACTAATCTAATCGTCTTTTATGATGAGATTACTGGTTCTGTGGATGAAGGGAAAGCAGTGGATGTATTGTTTCTTGACTTTAGCAAAGCTTTTGACACTGTCTCCCACAGTATTCTTGTCAGCAAGTTAAGGAAGTATGGGCTGGATGAATGCACTATAAGGTGGGTAGAAAGCTGGCTAGATTGTCGGGCTCAACGGGTAGTGATCAATGGCTCCATGTCTAGTTGGCAGCCGGTATCAAGTGGAGTACCCCAAGGGTCAGTCCTGGGGCCGGTTTTGTTCAATATCTTCATTAATGATCTGGAGGATGGTGTGGATTGCACTCTCAGCAAATTTGCGGATGATACTAAACTGGGAGGAGTGGTAGATACGCTGGAGGGGAGGGATAGGATACAGAAGGACCTAGACAAATTGGAGGATTGGGCCAAAAGAAATCTGATGAGGTTCAATAAGGATAAGTGCAGGGTCCTGCACTTAGGACGGAAGAACCCAATGCACAGCTACAGACTAGGGACCGAATGGCTAGGCAGCAGTTCTGCGGAAAAGGACCTAGGGGTGACAGTGGACGAGAAGCTGGATATGAGTCAGCAGTGTGCCCTTGTTGCCAAGAAGGCCAATGGCATTTTGGGATGTATAAGTAGGGGCATAGCGAGCAGATCGAGGGACGTGATCGTTCTCCTCTATTCGACATTGGTGAGGCCTCATCTGGAGTACTGTGTCCAGTTTTGGGCCCCATACTACAAGAAGGATGTGGATAAATTGGAGAGAGTCCAGCGAAGGGCAACAAAAATGATTAGGGGACTGGAACACATGAGTTATGAGGAGAGGCTGAGGGAGCTGGGATTGTTTAGCCTGCAGAAGAGAAGAATGAGGGGGGATTTGATAGCTGCTTTCAACTACCTGAAAGGGGGTTCCAAAGAGGATGGCTCTAGACTGTTCTCAATGGTAGCAGATGACAGAACGAGGAGTAATGGTCTCAAGTTGCAGTGGGGGAGGTTTAGATTGGATATTAGGAAAAACTTTTTCACTAAGAGGGTGGTGAAACACTGGAATGCGTTACCTAGGGAGGTGGTAGAATCTCCTTCCTTAGAGGTTTTTAAGGTCAGGCTTGACAAAGCCCTGGCTGGGATGATTTAACTGGGAATTGGTCCTGCTTTGAGCAGGGGGTTGGACTAGATGACCTTCTGGGGTCCCTTCCAACCCTGATATTCTATGATTTATTCTTACCATTAAACAACTGTATGCCAAGGCCAGCACTACAGTTCTCGTCAATGGCACAATAGGAGAGTGGTTTTGTACCACTGTTGGAGTCCAGCAAAGCTGCCTTCTTTCGCCCACACTGTTCAACATCTACTTGGAACGCATAATGACTGATGTCCTAGAAGATCACATATGCACAGTCAGCATTGGAGGACGAACAATCTCAAATCTTCGGTTCACTGACATTTATGGCCTGGCAGGCAGCAAAGATGAATTTGCCAACCTTGTGAAATGATTGGATGAAACCTCCGCAAAATATGGCACGGAAATCAGTGCAGAGAAAACCAAGCTGATGACAAACAAACGTGATGCGATCAGCTCACACATCACTATCAATGGACAAGAGCTGGAGACTGAAACAATTCAAGTATTTGGAGGCAATCATCACTGATGAAGGATCCAAGACAGAAATTCGGGCAAGAACTGTGTAAACAACAGCAGCAGTGGCAAAGCTAAAGCCAATTTGGAGGAATAAGAACATCTCTCTGGAATCCAAACTGAAACTGTTGCACGCATTGGTCATCTCAGTTTTTCTGTATGTGTGCAAGACATGGACTCTTACCGCAGAACTTGAGTGGAAAATACAGGTAGTAGAGAGGAGATGCTTTTGTAAAACCCTGGGCAGTTCCTACTTCGACCAAGAAACTAATGAAGAGGTCCACAACATCATCATCCAATGCGCTGGGTCATATGAAGACCTCCTGATGACTGTGAAGAAACACAAGCTGAAGTGGTACGGCCACATACTAAAATCATCTGGCCTATCCAAGATCATCCTCCAAGGGACAGTACAGGGGAAGAGAAGAAGAGGTAGGCAGGGGTGGAGACAATTGGTTGATTGCTCATCAGTGATGGTGCCCCAATGACCAATGCTGTTATGGGAGTGATGATGACGAAAAGATTCTCTGCCTTTGTTTTTCACAAGATTGTTACCAGTCAGGAGTTAATGCCTCAAGATACTAGTGTTTCCAATGTTTCCTGTTACTGCAAACCAGCATGGCACAGAATATAAAAATCACTAGTTTCCTTATGCTGGGTTAGTAAGAGAACATGGCTCAGTAATGACTCTAACATTCCAGATACTGGGATATTTTAGCTGGGCTGTGGAAGGAATGTAATGTCAAAAGCTTCAATATTCCACTTGACTAGATAAACAGGTAATTAGAATTAACTGGTAGGCTGCAACCATGTATAAATATCCCATCATCCTGCAGGCCATGATGTTTTTAAATGAAAACTGTATTTTCTTCAGTTTTCATTTTTTCTTTTACTTTCCAATGTTTGGAAATACACATTTCTTATGTTCACTTTGGGACATGTTGATTTTTGCTCCTGTGCTCCTAATGGATCTGAGGATTAGCATGTGTTTGTGTTTTACTACTTTGTGTTCAGATTTCATTAATGACATCCGCACAGCTCAGGGAATATGATTTGTAAATGAACTGCCACTGCAGAGCTGGCAAAGAGAGCACAACCTTGTTTGGTTCACAACCTATACAAAGAATGGTTAATTCCTTCTACGGAAGTGTAAAAGAATACAGACTCCATAAATACCAGCAGGCCATGATGAGGCATTTACTATTTAACACTATTAATCTCTAATAGTACCACTGAAGAAAATATTTCACATGTGGCTAAATTTGCTGCTGATTCAAAATATTTGGGACATAAGTATAGAAGCCTTGATTGTCTGCTGCCTTGCACCTTCTGTAGGCATTTACACCTTTTCAGAATTAGTGTATAGTAGGGAGGCCAGGTGGCCAGTTTTCAACTGGAAAGTCCAGTCGAAAAGGGGACCTAACAATTTCCGGTCAGATCTACTGACGGACACCCAAAGTCTGGTTACTGCAGATGGAGGAGCGGGGTGAGGCGTTGGGTCATCACCCATGCCAGCCCCTAATCAGCCAGGGCCACCTCCTACCTGCGTCAGGCAGCTGCAGCTACCAGCCCTGGCTCCGCAGGCAAGTCCCTCCCAACCTGGTTGGAGGGGGGGTACAGAGTGGGAGGGAAGAGAGGGGGAAAAAGCAGCGAGCGATAGGGGGCGGGGGAAAGAGGAGTGAACAGGGGTGGGGCCATGGTGGGAGAGGTGAAGCAAGGCCTCAGGGGCATGGCCCTCAGGGGCAAGGCCTTGGGGAAAAAGATGGGGTTGGGTCAGGCCAGGCCAGGCCTCGGACGTGAAGAGGCAGGGAAGGGGAGTTCCGGCACTCCTCCTGGAGTGCCTGGTTTTTAAATATTACAAAGTTGGCAACTCTAGTGCATAGTAAGTGTAAGATGCTACCAAGTCAGAATGGAAGCATTTGATACCCACTGTGCACATGTGTAAAGGACAAAGTATATGATGCAAAGTAGTGGAGAATCAGGGGAAAAGATTCTTTTTTAAGTCTTTCCATCTTTCCTCGAGGCCTTCAATACCAGCAATGGACATACAGTATAATAGTAAGCAATGATACATATTGTTTCACTTAGGTTCCGAAATGATCTATAGAGAAAGTGAAATATATAGAAAATTCCAACTGGAATATGACCCAATGTAATGCAGTTTTAATTCTTTCTTGTCCTGTGTGGGTTCAAGTGAGACATTTTAATGCTATTTTGACTGCGAGTGTATGTGCTTGAGAGAGAGAGAGTATGTACACACACACACACACACACACACAGTGACATCTGATAAGTGTGTATCTGCACATGTATGGAAAAAGAGAGAGAATATGCACGTGCATATATATATATATATATGAGAGAGAGAGTGAGAAACTCCCATCTATTCTGAAAGGATTGTGTTCTCCTTGGATTTCTATTACCATCATATTATTGCTACACTACAGTGCATCTAAAAGGCTACAGTTCTGGCAGCCAACATCATTACAGCTGCTCAGCTTATTAACAGAATAAATAAACTCAGAGACACTGGTAAAAAAATATTCACTACAATTATCGCTGTCTGATAAAATAATGAACAGTAAAAAGCGTCGTTCTGCTGTCTCATCTACAAGTGTGCATTTACTGCTGTGTATGATGAAAAACAGTTTCTTTGCACACAATCATCCTAAAATGTGTTCTTTTTTTAAACAAAAGATATTTTGAGTTAGTATCTTTCAACTCATAAGATAAGACCCTTCATTTGCTGAATTCAATGTGCTCCATTTCCTTTCCTGTCACATAAAATGCCATTAATTCCCAACACAACTCAACAAGAAAATCATGCACATAACAACATACAGCTTTGACACAGGAAGAAATTGGTGAACTATACGAACAACCACCAGTGGAGAAATATCAACTAAAGATACCTATAGGAAAGCAGAACGTATACAACATTCTTGTGCTCTCAGAGACCAAAGGGGAGTTAGACATCACCTTTTGTCCATCTGCCAAGCAAGGGAAATCCAAGCAAGGGAAATGGTAAAATGGAGCAAAGCCAGTAAACTGCTTCTAAGGTAACGAGGAGTCCTTGTGGCACCTTAGAGGCTAAAAAATTTAAAATAAATTTGTTAGCCTCTAAGGTGCGACAAGGACTCCTCGTTATTTTTGCTGATACCGACTAACACAGCTACCACTCTAAAACCTGCTTCTAAGATGATAGTCCTTTCTTTCCCCTTCTTCTCCAACCGAAGCCTGTTCTCTTTGCACGCTCATTTTTCTTGATGCTTCCCCACCGCACTGTTAGATTCTGAATGATATACTCAAGCAGTGTCTTTCCTTGACAGTGTTAGGAAACTCAGTTTGGGTTTTATTAACATAATTTATCATTTCACTACAAATGTCCAATTTTTTATTTAATATTTAGCAAGACAGCCGGAGAGTGACTGAAGAACTAACATGCACAGTGTTGCCAAGCAGACACACAGTGTTGTTATCCTGATATTGGTCTATAATCTGTTAACCTGTATAACTCCATGACACTGTCTCTCAGAAAGGTGCTAAGCTGTTTTCTTCTTCTAAAGGTACCCTTTTGGGTTTAATTTGGAAAGCAATAGCACATTCATTACTGGAGCTGTTAAATTTATGAAAATAAGCTATCTGGGTTCAAGACCACGTACTACAGAGCAGTAATTACGTTAAACCTTGAGTCAAGTCATCATTCCATTTTTGTCGACATATTATCCCGATTAAAGAGACACTGCACCCTTTCAAGTCTAACTGAACAGATTAACAGTGATATATTCTCACTTGAAGGTTCCAAAAAAGGACTGAATAAAAACACTTTGTTTATTCAGGTTCTCAGACCGAGCCCACCATGGTAGTATCTGACCACCAGTGGGGATAGAGACGGAGTAGAAGCCCCTTTGAAGTCAATGGGGACTACTCAGAGCAGTAAGCATATGCTCTGTAGCGTTTGCAAGATCAAGCCCTTTGTTTCAGTGGAGGCTGGTGACATCTGAGAAGAAAGTGGTAAAACGGACATGTGCCTCCAGAGGTCCTTGCAAAAATATTGGCTATTTTGGATAGTATTGATGCAATCTGATGTCCACTAGCCATGCTGTAAGTTTAAGTACAAGCTTGACTGTTTTATGCAAGTTTCTGCATGAGAGGACAAGATCGGCCCCAGGGTGCAAAAGTTTGCCAGGCACTCAGGGAAGGGCCACATCTCAGGCAGCTCTGAAGGAAGGAGGAAAGATCAGATGGAGATGGCAGGGTGTGGGGAAAGGGAGAAGAGCAGGAGATGGATGAAACAAAAAACCAGAGCAAAAAGCAGCAGCTGGCGAGAGAGAGAGGAAGGAATTGTCTAAGATACCTTCTTCTTCCTTCTGTGCTACAAAAACATAGCAAAATAAATAGATGCCCACTACATCAGCTCCTCTTTACACATTTGTCTTCTATAGCTACATCTGCCTTCTCTCTCCTCTTCACCTTTGTTCCTTCACTCCCTCCTCCTCTTTTCTCCTGTGTTTCTTGCTCTCCTGTCTGTACCCATCTGCCTTTTGTTTCTCTGACCCCACCTAAAGAGAATATGTCCCCCCTTTTTTCCTCCCTGGCCCCTTCACCCTAAATTCCAAAGTGGGCTTCATTGCCAGACTGCATCTCCCTTCACACCCTGCCTCTTTCCCTCCACAAACCAATAGCTCTTCTTTCCCTTACCAATTTCACACTGTTTGGGGCAGGGCAGGACAGGGCAAGAAAAATGTGATGCAAAGCAGGAGGCAGGGTAGCAAAGACAGAGCTGCTTTAGAGCAGACTTGCCTACCCTGGTTGGTAGGTTCAAGGGGAGTGGGTGCTTAGGAGGAGACATGCCCCCACCGTGTTTCCTAAATACCACTACTAAATGCACCACTGTTTTCTTAGAGGAGAGTTGTGTCAAGTCTTCAGCATCCCTCTCAAACTTTTCATTTTCCTCTCCCTAAGTCTCAGTCGTTGGTCACATTTGGCAGTCTAAGCAGGATAGGCATTGCTTGTCCTGCACAAGCCACCTGTGTTTACTTTCCCCTCATTAAAAAGAGTTCCTTTGCATTGTTTCATCTGCATATTTACAAAGACGAATGAACTCTCTTCAAATGAATTACTGAAAAAGCCCCTTTGGAATGCAAAATACAGAAAGTGGTACAGGAATCACTGGAGAAGAACTGAAGTTCATTTTAAATCAGTGGACCATGTACAAATGCTGTCTTACAAACAGGATTATTTAATTTAAACCATAGATCTGTCAAGCTTCAAATGGAGCCTGTCATTTCTTGGCTTCATTATAAATCAGGATTATATTACAATTTATGTTAGGTTAAGTCATTGCTTAGATACAAGGCGGCAAAAAAAAAAAAAATTACACAGCAATCAGTAAATAGAGCAAAGTCATTGCACTGTTCTGAAAGGCAAAAAGTCATCTTGCTATATGAGGATCCAAGCTGTCCTGTACCAAGACTGTTACTAATAAATAAAAGACCTCTGGGAAAAGTGCTGAGCGTACGCTGGGTCTATTTTCAGCTTGCATCAGCAGCTGCTGCCCCTGGGATCACATCTTTACTCATACCCTACACCATATGTAATCACTCCAGTGCTGCAACCAGTAAGATAATGAAAGAGCATGGCATAAATCTATACTTGAGTGGAATGCTAAATGAGAAAAATAACACAAAAAGGGGGGAAATAAACCACATTTTCAAGTCATTAGGAAGAAAGACTTTGACATATGAAGTGTTGCAACCATTAATAGCACTTATCATATAGAGTGGAGACAAAGAGACAAATTAATCAAACTGACAGAACTGGGACATTTTATGCTAATGCGGGCTCCTGGGTTTTAGTGTGTATTCCTCTGTGTCTGGAAAACTGATACCATTACAGGGCAGGAAATTGCATGAACAACATGCAACAGATCATAAAAATTCACACACTGAGCACAAAAACACAGGCAAAAGCACTGTAAAAACAAGGCTAGAGACCCCAACAGAGGAACTACCAACAGCTAATGAATGCAAATAAGTACAGGAATATTTCCCATTCATGCATAACAATTAGACATAGGCTGTGACTCCACAGTCTCAAATACCATAGGTAAAATAAAGCCTGGAGAGCTAACATGCAGATAGCTGGGAGAATAGCTGGCCATGTCAGATTCTAAATTTGTTAGCAGTATTGCAGCCAGCAGTTTAAAGCCACTGGGGAATTAACCTGGCCAAGTGCAATCTCTGCCTAAATCTATTGCCATGTTGTTGTTAAATTTAATTGAATGTATAAAGGGGAGGAATAAAAGCAGAAATAAAAATGGTAGCAGCACCCCTCAACAAAGCAAAAATCCCCACACAAGAAAGCAAATCCAAAAAACACACAATTAGAAAGATGGCAAATAAAAGCATTTTAAAGTCATTCTATTGGGCATGCATAGCCACTTGCTGTCCAAAGCCACAGATGTCTTGTGAAAAGCAGGAAATGGCAAGAACTAAAGGAATGCTGGGAAGGGCAGTGTGTAGTAGAAGATCTTGCCAAGGTTACTTTGTTTGCCATAGAGGCCTCTTAAGGACCTTGAAAAATCACTGTCAAAACCAACCACTAGTGAAGTGTGTAGAGCTAATCATCCACGTAAACATCAAATGACTGATAATTCACTTCATTGTCACCCAAGGCGTTGCTGACTGCAGTCTGTGTTACGATATAGATATTCAGGCCTGTCTGTAAAGGCCTATACTCTAAGAATGTAGGTGTATTCTTATCACTTGGCTAATTATAGAGGTATAAAAGAAAGAATCAAAATCACTGTCTGCTGGTGTAAGGGCCTTCTCTTACTGTGACAGTCTGAGGCCTTGTTCTTAGCTAAGGCCTTTGGCTAAGCAGCAGAGGCAGCCATAAGCTGGGAAGCAAACAGTCACATCCTCACATTCCAAACTAGTCACATTGAAATAAGGTGCTATTGGGCTGTTAGGCACTATCAGGACAGGATTGTATTCCTATCACCTCCAGAGAAAGGGAAGTGCCTAGAAAATGTAAAAGGAAACTTAGTTTGATAGCATCCTGTCTGGCAAGAACTCACTTATCAATAGCTGGGATGTGAAATCCTCATTTCTGTATTGTCTTGTCATTATAGTTCCCACTTTGCTATTGTTTGTCTGTATAATCTCTGTCTGGTTCTGTGATTGTTCCTGTCTGCTGTATAATTAATTTTGCTGGGTGTAAACTAATTAAGGTGGTGGGATATAATTGGTTACATAATCATGTTACAATATGTTAGGATTGGTTAGTTAAATTTCAGGAAAATGATTGGTTAAGGTATAGCTAAGCAGAACTCAAGTTTTACTATATAATCTGTAGTCAATGAGGAAGTGAGTGGGTGTGGGTGGGAGGGGGTTGGGCGTGTGGGTGAGGGAGATGGGAACAGGGAATAGGGGTAAGGAAACTGGAATCAAGTTTTGCTAAAAGGGGAAATGGGAACAGGGAATGGGGCTGGGGAAATTGGAATCATGTTTGGCTAAGGGCAGGAATGGGAACAGGGACACAGGTGTAAGGCTCTGTGGTGTCAGAGCTGGGAAGGAGGATACTAAGGAAGGAAACTGTATTCATGCTTCCTGGAAGTTCACCCCAATAAACATCAAATTGTTTGCACCTTTGGATTTGGGTATTGTTGCTGTCTGTTCATGCGAGAAGTACCAGGGAAGTGAGTGGGTGAAGGAATAAGCCCCCTAAACATCAAATGACTGATAATTCACTTCATTGTCACCCAAGGCGTTGCTGACTGCAGTCTGCTTCTAAAAGGGGGAGGATGCCTAGTTGATAACACATAGGTCTATACAGTACCACCACTCTGAGGTGGAGGAATTAAGGCAATAAATAAAACCAATCGTTAATAAAAAAGCAACTTTAATACATTTGGGGCTGCATAATTTCAAACCCAACCCCTGCTTCCCACCCCATACCATATTTTTATGTGACTGTTGATGCTAGTGTTGTTGAACAGATTTTGAGTACCAGTGTTATGGGCATAAACAGGATGAGAATGTTGAGACCATGCAGTGGGTAGGGACTTGCTGCTTCCCACATGAGCAGTGAAGTACAAATCCTGTACACAGCTCTAGGCTGGGGAGACCTTCCCACGCACAGTGGAATAAGTGCAGTTCAATTTCATCAGAGATGGAGGGGAGTTGACCAGAGGGTGCACATACCCTTCATAAAGTGGAGTCCTGCTCATGAGAGCTCTCTAAAGCAATCTCAAACAAAGCACTTCGGGGTTTGCTGAAGATTTCATCTGTGTGACCTGGGCAAATATCAAAGACTGAAAATTTCGTCTAGTTCTTCTGATTGTTTTTTTGTACTAGGCCGAGCACCACGTTGAAGCTCAATAAATAACAAACAGACTACAATGGAGCCTGCTCTGAAGAGGTTAGAATCCAACTAGACAGAACTGTGTACACTACAAGTAAATATACATACACACAAAATATACTTAGATTATGGGTTGAATATGGAATATTTTTTCCTTTTAAAATTTTTAATAAGTAAATTTAAGACAATAATAATATAGAGGCATCTGATTTCTTTAATTCTTTAGGTCTTTGAAGATATCCTGGAAGTGTTCTGCAGACATCCAAGATGCAATCACCTTTTCTTCTTCTCCAATTGCAAGTGAGAGTAGGTCTTTTCTTCTCTCAAATTCTAGTTACAGTGAAATCTGAAAACCTTCCTTAAAAGGAAGAGATTGAGACAGGTGAAGAGACTGAGACCAATTTAACTTTCTGAGAAGAGGGATGAGGTGCAATGATAAGAAATGACTATAAAGTTTTCCCACCTTCTTGGCCAAAGCAACTGCTATCAGGAAAAACAGTTTCAAAGGATCTGAGACCTCATCCCATGTTCAAGAAAACAGAAATCTGCTTTAAAACTAAATTGTTACTCGAATAGCAGATATCTCAGAGTATCTGAGCATAAGACGATGGGATCTAGTCTAAGCCCTTGCAAGCCTGTTGTGAAGAGCACTAATAGCTGCTTAAGAAGTGTAGAGCCAGCCTGTTCTACAGATCTTCTTGGATGAAGTCCAGGATAGTGAGAATATCAGAGGTTCTAGCCAGAATCTCTTTGGCTGTGAACAAGATGAAGACAAAGAAAGAGAATGAGACTGGAACTTCTTGTCTTTGACAGTCCACTTGGCTATCCCCTCACATGCTAGGTCTTCAGTTTGAGGGTTCCTAGATCAGAGTGTAGAAAACCCTGCAAAAGAAGAATTGGAACAAAAATAACTGTCACTCAGTTATTTGTTCAGAATCTTTCACATGAGCAGGTTTAGTGAGAGTGGGGCAGAAAGTCTAGTTTAGATTGGAGCCATACTTGAAGGTAAACACTTCTGCAACCTTTGCAAGCTACTCTTTTTCCTGCTACTGAATGTTCTGATGGGTTTGTATGTGTGAACATGTCCATTTGGAGCATGCCCCATACTCCCCTTCCTTGTCCCCTATTCTTCAGGGACAGCTCCTCTTTTATTCTTCACTTGTTTGGACATTTGTCTAGATATCATTTCTACTCATTGGCCAGTGACTACATAAACTGGGCAAATGAAAGCATGTATCTTCAGTGTTAACAGATGAGAAAGTACAATTGATAGACAGTACCTAGAGTGGACTGCAGAATCTCCATTTCTAGTTTCTTGGGTGTGACAGGCTTATTCAGACATTTTAAATCTAGCATTGGCTTAACATACACAGTCTTCTGCAAACAGACATGTTCCAGGATTAGGAACTGGCTGATTTGGTTGTATGTCCACAAGATTAAACAGCTCATTCAGAAATCCCTTATGTGTGAATGAAGAAGGCCTTACTTAGACGCCACTGGGTGAGATAGGGAAGATAAAGACTAGTTTAATTAAATAGCCAGATTAAACAATCTAAAGGATCTATTTACCTAATGGGGCTCACTCTCAGTCCTTCTGGAAGCTGAAAGTATGCTTTACTCCTCCCTGGATGTGGAAGGGAAGTTGAAAAAGCTGTGAGAAGACAAATTCTGACCTCTCATGAAAGGCCTTTGGCATGAGCCCTGACCTTTGAAAGAACAGGAAATAACTCAGCTTACTCTGTTTTTACTTGATCAGAAGCCTCTGGACTGGAAAATTTTCTCAGAAGAGTGTGGGTGGTGGTAAGGGGACATAGTCCAAGCACTCACAAGGATGTTCTGTTGCTGTCTGTCTTAGATGGAAGGGATGTTTTGTTTTCAATCTTCTTTCAGAGCTGTCCCCGTATAGTCTGGGCCCCTTGCAGACCACAAGTCTAAATTTTAAAAATAGAATTACCTCCCCATATATACTGCCAGAAGCATTGCTGGACAAAACATATCTCCACATTGCTAGCTGCCAGTCTGAGAAAATCCTTGATCAAGTCATCAGGAGCCAACATTTCCAAAACTGATTGTTGAAGTTTCATTTACAAAATTTGCATGGGCACCATATTTACATTTGAACATGAAACAAAGGTCACATGCTTACCCATTTTGTGCATATAAACACTATGGGTCTGTGCATTATTTAGGGAGCCAGTTTTGAAAATTTGGTAATAACAATTCTAAAACAACTAAGCACCAACCAGGGCCTTATGGGCACTTTTAGAAAGCATGGATTTGAAATTGCTCATTGGAGAGCAGAATGGACATCTACTATACCTTCAGCCTTGATAATATTAGAATAGTATAATGGCCATCCTAGCTAGAAGAGTGTATTTCCTGAATCCTACACTGAGCTGTCTTTAGCAAAACACAGAGGGGACCATCAAAATAAATTGGACAACAGGGAAAAAGAGGAGGTACAGACTGACTACCTTGGGGAATACCTGCCAAACCTCTATGCTCTTAGCAGTAAGCTCATAGAATCATACGACTGGAAGGGCCCTCGAGAAGTCTTCTAGTCCAGTCCCCTTCATACACTTCAGTGTTTCTTACTGACTTACAGGTTCTGGTTAACTGTGCTTCAGAGGCATCTCAGATCCTTTGACTAACAAAGAGGATGGATAGAGAGGCAATGCTCTCCTTTGCCTGGTTGTTACAAAGAGCACTAGCCGTAAGGGGTTTTTACCCTAGATGGAGACTGAAGTTTGTGAAGTGTGATATAGATCATTTAATTTATTAAACCTTAATCTCCATGGAATTATCTGCATAAGGGACTACAGAGTTCTGTGAATGAGACAAAGACATCCTACCCTGTTCCTCAGTCTCTGATGAGGAAGATGTTTTCTTGCTAGACAGTGCCTGGTAGGATCAGTAGCTGCTGAAAGAAAATACTGAGGCTAGAGTAAAGCTGATTAGGAACACACCAAGCACAAATTTATCACAACTTGATGCCTACAGTTAGGCCCCTTACTAAAAGTGGGCTGATCTGAAGAGGTGTTGAACACCCACAACCTTCATTTACTTCTATTGCTAATCTCTTTGGCTTTTCGTCCTGTGTTTGTACAGTGCCTAGAACAATGGGGCTCCTGACCATACATGGGACTCCCAGGCACTACTGCAATACAAATGAATAATAAAAACAATTTAAAAAATTAACTTAGATGCTTACAGTTAAGCATCTACATTCTAAAATGTATTCCTAAGAACACAGCTGGATTCAAACAAATCAAGTTTCTTTCTGAGCCTGGATTTGACAAAGAATTTGGCAATCCAGGTGTGACCGTTTGGGGAACCTGTATATGGACCAATTATGAATTCTAGTTGATTTTGAAATTGCTGTACCACTGAATGCCTCAGTGGACATGGAATCAGCCATCTGCTATCAGGGCTGGTGTAGGGTGACCAGACAGCAAGTATGAAAAATCGGAACAGGGGGTGGGAGGTAATAGGTGCCTATATAACACAAAGCCCCAAATATCGGGACTGTCCCTGTAGATTGGTTACCCTAGGCTGGTGTCGCATCTCTTCCAGACCAGGGCATGGGTGATGGAAGCTTGCTTTGAATGCAGCGGCAGAGGGATAGGAGGGTGATATGAGTGGGTCCTCTCCACGAGGAGTGTTGTGACAACTGTGCCTACAAATTTATCCCTATTGCGAGCTCAACTGTTAAAAAAAATATGCGAAAGTTCATAAGATGTTACAATAAACCTGAAAAAAGGTCAAGTTGCTTACAAAGTTGAACACTGTATCAAGTGCAAGAGAACCAGACAATGCAGCTAGATTAGTCTAAACGAAAAAAATCCAAGCTGATATGATTCAACGACTGTGTTGAAATTATACTTGTTAAAAACAGTAGATGTGAACCTGAAGTCAATGAGCTAAAATTGGGAGGTCATATTTTGTGGGGTAAGTATGCAAACAAACAAAGAAAACAGATGGAGGCTTATGGAAAGAGCTTCACCATCACGGCTGCCACTAACACTGTCTCCTGGGACCAGGGCCTTCGCCATCCTGATCCTGAGAGGAGTCCTGACTAAACCAGGTTAGATAGAGGGATCTTGATGACATCACTACCACTACCCACACCTAAACACCACCTGGGATGAAACAACACTGGACTTTAACAGCAGAAGCAATGATATGTCCAGCCCATTTCAATTAATGTCTCCTCTTTTCCGCAAAAAGGACAATTATTATCATCTTTGACTGTCAAACAACAGGAGGGTTTTCTTTTTAAAAACTGTCTACAGCTAAAGGAAAAGGGAACAAGGGATACTGTTAAAATGAAACTCTTATATAATATTTTACATTTCAAATGCTTTATCTGTTTTTCCTTCTTTTTTGTATCTTTAATCAAAAGTTAAAAGGATTTTTAATGGTGTGTTTGCTGTAGTACTAAGCAGGTTGAAATCTTTGTATACCTTGTTTTATGCTGTTTAATGCTGGACAGTGACTGGGTTATGTTAGCACCTTTAGCCCATATATTCCATCTAAATTAATACAACTGGAGTGAGGGAGCTACTAAGAGTTGGCGGGAGGTGGGCAGCCAACTCTAAGCTGGGAAGGGGTGGTTCCAGTGGTTTGTCTCTCTCTCGCCGACCAAAAGGGGAAAGCTGCTCCCAGCCCCATCACCCTTTTTCCTTTCTACTCCCCGGCATGGGTGTCAACTTTCCCTGACGCCGGTGGGTGCTTGTGCCCCCCCCCCCAGTCTCGGTCCCAACTCTACCCCTTCCCCACCCCCATTCCAACCCCTTCCCCAAAGTCCCTGCCCCAACTCCGCCCCCTATTGGACCCCTTCCCCAAATCCCTGCCCTGGCCCCACTTCTTCCCCAAGTGCGCTGCGATCCCCCTCCTCCCCAGCCGTGCAAAAAAGTGGTTTTGCGGCACAAGCGCTGGGAACTAGGGGGAAAAAGCGGGCACATGGCGCGCTCACGGGAGGAGACAGAGACAGAGCGGAGGTAGAGGCAAGTTGGGCAGGGGGGCGGGGTGGGGAGCTGCTGGTGGGTGCAAAGCACCCACCAATTTTTCCCCATGGGTGCTTCAGACCCAGAGTACCCGTGGAGTCAGTGCCTATGATCCCCAGGCCAGTCCTGTGGGTCCTGCTCTTGCCTCCATGTCTTTTTTACAGAGAATACTGGTTCCCAGAATATGTAGCAGAACAACATGTGGGGGCAGAAACAGATCAAGCCCCACTGTCTCACATCTTCCTCCACCCCTCACAGTTCCACTGCCCCTGGACCAAGGACAATGGAGAGTTGGTAACCTGAATGGTTCCTGTTCAAATGAGAGCACCCTAGAACAATGGGCTGGCTGATGCCTAGGAGATCTAGTTTGATCCAGCTTGTCTGCAGGGATGGGGAGAGGAACTATGGAGGCAGCAGGCGAAAAAGGTCCAGGTCCACAAAGGTACCCAGGCTCCTAACTTCCATTTAAAAATGTAGAAGGGACTCAAAGAGAGAGAGGCACATAACGAAGCAGGCTTTAGGAGGGAGAGGGAACCAGGAACTGTGGGACCAGTCAAAGCTGAAGGAAGCTGACTGCAGAGGTCAGAGAGACACTCTGATTCGGAACAGAAGCCCAGAGCTGGAGAAGTGCATCCCAGCAGAAGGTACCGGGAACCTAGAAAAGGCACAGACCTAAATTCCAAAGAATGCTCAGGAGTGGTGAGGAAATTTAGGCAGGGAATGGCAAAAGGGGTTTCTTATTTTATACGGATTGAAGTCAGGCTAACCAGCCCACAGCTAGGTCATTATGCTTGCCCTTTTTGAATCTTGGCACAACATTAGCACTTTTCCCTGGTCTTCCATTATTAAATATTAACATTAGTGCCAGAGATCTCCTCAGCCAACTCCTTAGGACTCCTGTGTGCAAGTTAACCAGGCCTGATTTAAAAATGATTATCCCTTGTAGATGTTTTTCAACATCCTCCTCAGTTACTAATGGACTAGAGGTACTTCTTCATCCTCTCATGATACGAGTACATCATCCTGTATATCCAATGCACAGCAGAAATACTTATTAAAATTGATAAGACTGATGCAGGAAAGGCAGAAGTATTTCATATTTCCATTTAATAATGAGCCTGTACCATTGCTAGGATTTGTTTTGTTCCTAATATACTTTAAAACAAATCATTTTCATTTGTGAGGATCCATGGCTCCCCAGGCAACCTCCATATCCTAGGTGTCGTACAGGAGCCCATGAGTAACTGGTGGGTTGAGTGGCTACTTGAACTCCAGACCCACCAAAGGTCCCACACACAGAAGTTCTGAGTCGAGGAGCGCCCGGCCCCACGACTGGTCCAGCTGAGCTATTTTAGTCAGAAGCAGGCACAGGAAGTTGTCCGTGCAACTGGGTGAATTCTAGGCTGGCTGATACACTGGACCCTGCCTTCTCACCTGACTCCTGAGCCCTGCTTTCCCAACTTATCTCTGATTCCGGCTTCCCTATCTTGCTCCTGGTTCCTGCTTTCCTGACCTGTTCCTGGTTCTTGCCTGACTCTTGGTTTGCCTCCCAACTCCAACTCTGACCCTTGGCATGACTCCTGACTCTGACTCAGGCTCTGACTCTTGGCTTGGGTTACTAATTTCCTATGCTGTCTCTTGCTCCAATCACTAGATATGATTGCTCAAGCCCCAGTCATGATATTATTGTCCTTAGCCTGGCCAGCCATGCATTTTTCCCTAATGACCTTCACTTCCCTTATCAATTTTCCACACTTTGTAACTTCCAATTGATATTGATTGCTATCTATTTTGCCTTTTTCCCATTTGTTATATGTTGCTTTTTTATTCTAACTGTGGCCTTCACATTGCCACTGAACCAGGACGGGGCTTTTACCCACACTTGTCCTCTTTCTTGATTGTAGAATTGTATCTTTTTGGTAAGCTTGTAAAAACTCTAATTTTTGTTCCCCTTTTCCATCTAACTTAGTCCACCCCTATGACGTAACACATAAGTTTCCTCAGATTTGGGAAATTAACCCTTTTGAAGCACAAAGCACTTATATATATATTTTACTGATTGGGACTGTTTATCCCGATGACTGATCCCTAGGAAACCACCAACTTTCAGTTTAGTGATTAATCCATCTTTACCATGATGAGTTCCAGACCAGTTACCTTGTGTTGAGTGCAATACCTTTTGTGTTGAAAAATCATCATCTATAAGTTTTAGAAAATTGGATGTTTTACTACTGACTGCATAAGACCTCTAGCATGTATCTCCCAAACTGAAGTCTCGCAACACAGCTTTCAGCAGAGTTAGTTTGAGTCAGTATTTGGATAGGAGACCTCAAAAAACCCATAGATATTGCAAGAAGCAGTGATGATGATTTAGTACTGGCCCAAAGCCCCAGCATGGTGGAATGGGGCACTATGCAGCACAATGCAAAAAACCGAGCACTTGTCTACTTGCAATCATTAAAAACCCTATTGTATTATTCATAAGAGGTGCATTTACCTCAGTGTCCTTTGCAAATTCCAATACGGGTAAGTTGTATTCTGCCCACCTACACAATGCACTTCAGTTTCAGACTGGATATGATGTTCTTCACTTCCCATTCTTAACTTTTGTGGACCGCTGCTATGTCATGTTTAACCCCAGAACCTGTCATGTTTAATCCCAGAAGGGGCTGCATTTCAATGGTAGCTGAGATGATTAGCCAATGCAGTTTGAAATGCACTCAGGGATACCTTGTGACAAAAGGTGCTATATAAGGGTAAGATACTCTTATCCTGAGTTTCTAGGCATGCTGATGAGGTGGTGTGCTCAGCACTGGGAGGGAAGGTCCCCCTACAGGATTGAGTCTAAGCCCAGTGGAAGTCAATGGGAATCTTTCCACGGACTTTAGATCAGGCCGCCACATGATTAGCCCTCTATAAATCCCTTCTGGCACACAAAAAGAATGGTGTTTGTGGGCTCTATGAAGAGCTGATAGTCAGTCCTGCTGCACCACAACAAAGGCAATGCCTTTTAGAAAGGGAAGGAAGGAAGCAGGTGTATAAGGGGGGGAAATGGAGAAGACCTTTAGAGTTGCAAGGGAAGCGAGTTAAACAATACTGTACTGAAGAAGGAAAGCAACAACATTTTACAGCCATCTTATTTTCATGCATGCTATCCATTCCCAAATGTTTAATGTAAATAAAATAGGACATCCCTACTGTTATATAAGAATACATACCTATCACTACCCATGCATTTAGCATTCTCTTCAAGTAGCAACTATTTGGCAGGGCTCCTTTTAAATTTTAAATTGTGTTTGTGATTTACAAGCAAGAGAGCCTGCATTTTACACGGTGTCTTTCCAACAGTATGTTAAATCCCATCGGCCAAATTCACCAGTGGCACAAGGGGTTCAACTCTAACAAAGGCAATGGGGTTGCGCCCACTGACACTAGTGGTGAACTGGCATTATGTGTTTATTTTTCATTTTTATTTCAGTAGTGAATTTTTATGTTATTGAAAAGGAAAAAGAAAAAAAAAAAAAGCACATACCACCACCAGGGGGAGGGAAAGCAATTACTTCCAAGCTTTGAAATGTTTTCCTTAGTATGTGTTTTTACCTAGTTCTCTTCATAATGCAGTGGATCAGAACAGGAACACATTTCATTTTTCTTCATCAGAAGAGATGAGAAGCTAACTACTGACACTGAAGTTGCACATACAAAAGTAGAGGCAGTCATGACATCCACGAAGTGGCTATATATCAGCCAATATCAAAGAATTCAGGTTCCATTCCACTGTGGACAGCTATAGCATCATGCAGGATATGTGAAATCACACAATGCTTGAGTGCTCTACAATGCCCAGCCACAAATGGGTGGGATATGGCTGGAATTTCAGATTTAAATATGTACTTTCTTGCAGTTTTCAGGGAAGAAGGTAGAGAGGGAGTTATGATTTAATTTTCTGTATTAAATTATATATATTGTTATGTCCTTGTCACTTCTCCTGACCCAGAGTCATGGTACTAAACCCATCTAGATTTATATGTATACTAAACATTATTCCCAATATACCTCTCCAGTGCATACTGCAGTAGTTCTTCGGGATTCACTGATGTATGTGCAGTGAATGAATCTAAACAATGGTATATATTCCACACAATGAATCTATAAAACTGAATGCAAAGTAAAAATCCTTAAGAGAAGTGGTTTCCATGCTTGAGCATTAATGAGAATGGCACTGGTGGTCTCAGACTCATGAAATATAAATGTGTATAGGGCTTGGCTTTATTAGTAGCTTTGAGGGTTTGATGGCTGTAACTCTTGTCATTCCACAGACAGCTCTGCAAACAGAGGGGTCAGGGGCAGCGGATGCAAGTCAGATTAGCGTAGTCTGCTGAGTCAATGACAGAAATTATTCCAGCCAGCGACTGTGATTTGCAAAGAACATTAAAAGCTGATGCAGACATGAAAAGGGACTACTGCTTTAAAGCCTATTACTCTCTGAGAGTTAACATTAGATATTCCTAATGCTGCTTTTTGGAGTACCAAGGGAAGAGGAGCTTTTGTAGTTGTCCATCACTGGACAGTATCTCCCCAACTGAGGAACAAGGATTCATGCAGATTATTTTATCCTCACATTGTCTTTCCCCTTCCACATTTATACAGAACCCTTCCATTCCAAGCTCCCGAGGAGCTTCCTCCAAAGGCCAGTCAATGAATTCCTTAAAAATATTATATTCATATGTACACACAGTGTACACAGAGAGAAAGGAGGCACAGTAAGAGAATACTGTTTATTTCTATAAAGATAAAAAGGAATAGTAATCTCCTTCAGCCATCAGGGTACTGTAAAAGTTCACCTCCTGCATCCTGCCTTTGATTTTCTCCTGAACCCAATTCATCTATTCATCTTTTGTTGGCTAATTCCAAGCATTTTTTCCTCAGGCCGGCAGGCTGGCATGGATAACTAACAGCTGCCAGTATTTCTCATTGCTATTGGTTAAGAAACACACTAAGGTTAGATGCCTGGTTCCATCCCACCCTAGGTGCTGAATACATTAACTTTCCAGCATACTCAGCCTTTGGCAGTCTGAATCTCTCTCTCAGCCTGCATTTCTCCTTTGCATTTCTCCTTGGAAAGATTAACTACCCCAGGAGCGAGTCCATGAAAATTAAAGAAACAGATGACAGATTTTAGAGACTGGTCATCATGGAAAAATGGCAAATTTTACAATGGGCCCCAGGTTAAGGGCAAAAGCCTTTATGAAGGCAAAGGCATTTACTACGTAGTGTGAGTTATCTCACTTCTAAACATCATTCTCCAAATAGTGAAAAACAAAAAACAAAAGAAAATGACATTTCTTTCTCTCTCCTGGTGGTGCGTATTAGCCATAGAAACGCTTATTTAACCACTCAGCATCACCTGTGGATTTTTTCTGACATTAAAGTCCACTTCAGACAGTAGAGGCACTGGGAACCACAAGATCAAACAGATTCAAGGGAGGAAAAGGATGCAGATAGAAAAGTTAATTGAGAAGGAGAAAATCATTCTTATAATGCCAGTCGTACCTGTTGGTCAGTTGGTAGAGCGACAAACCTGCCATTCCAGGTTCTTGCATCTAACACTTACAAGTCAAAAATGCCAGAGAGAATTCCGTAGCATTCAAAAAGTTACCTAAGACTCTTAATCTTAATGGATTTGCCTTCTTGAGTTCCTAAAATTTGTTCCAAACACTAAAATCTAAAAGAAAAGACAAAACTGAAAGCAGACCTGTGGATTCTGGCTTTGGTTATGTTAGCTTGGGATTCTTATTTTCTTGTGACAGTTGTTTTTAAATGCTTTCAGAGTTTAAGTGAAGTCTCAATTTTCAGGAAGCAAAGAGAAACGAGATATATAATCAATGCTTTTCTTCTGTTCACCTTTTCGCTTCTAGATGGGACTAAATGCCCCTGCACTTTTATTGGCAAAGCAAGGCAGGTAATAACTGTGAATAAGAAACCTATTCTTAGAAGTACTGGCTCTTTCTCAAGTAAAGTACCACTACAGCATGAATGACTCAATCATCTACTGAAGAGCTATTACTTGCAGTGATGAAGCAATGTTAATTGGATAATGGCCTGCTGCCAGCTAATATTGGCATGACCTACAATACCCTTGGCTGACAGCCACGTATGTCTCTCTATCACACCTTATTTTTTGTAATCTGGATGGGAAGTGGAAGCCATTAAAAAAAACTCCCAAGTGATATTTAACTTCTTATTGTGAATTAAAAGCTTAATTAAGTGCCTTGTTAAAGGAAGAAGACCAGTTCCTGTGATTAAATAAAACACAACAGTTAGGGATATGAATAATTTTAGAAACTTAATATTTTCCAAGAAAAGAATTAATTAGGTTCACTTTTAACAAGAGCTGCTAGGATAAGAACCTAACAGAAAACTACTGAAAAACAGGACAGTAAAAAATAAATGTACAATTTTTGGAGAACAAATAAAATCAAGTGAGAGGAAAACTTCTATAAAATTAACATTCATAGACGTGGTTCTTAATAATTCTACTTTGCAACAATCTATGGATTTATTACATGCTCATTTTTCTAAGGGTTGTCTATATGCAAATTAACTAATGGTGTTATCTGAAATCAATTTAGTTGGACCAATGTAAAAGGCTGTGTGGATACTCTTGAGTTGATATAAAAATAGCCTGTACTAATTTGGCTTAAGTTGATTAGGAAAAGGTTTAAACTAAACCAAAATAAGCTACACTTAAAGCAACATAAGAGCATATAACACAATGGTTTGCACTGGTTTAAAAAACAATTTCAATTAAACCAGTTCCACTTTCTGTGGGTAGGCAAGGTATGATATTTCATTAATTTCAATATGGTAGAAATGAATGGATTTTTTAAAAAACACAAATGATTTTAAATCAGTCCATCCATTGTTTAAACTAGACAACCATTATAAATTTGAGAAGGGTCCAGATGACCTAATTCCAGCTTCTAAACAGAAAACAAATCTGCAACTTAGTCTTCAAAGGAAGATTTATTTTTTGGATAGTTAAAAATAAGCTTCTGTTTAATAAAACAAAACCAAACAACCCAACTCAGATGAGCTAAGTATTAACAGTAGGTAAGTATGTTGGCAACTGATTTTATGCTTTTCTGTACACCAGTGCAACATTTAAGCCTTCACTGGACACTAACTCCTATTTTTATGATTTCACATTTATGATAGCACAAAGAGAACCTAAAACTTGATGCTTGTGTGGCTGGTTTAGAAATATTTTTGTTATATTACAAGTGCTTCTTACCCTTTAGTGAGTTTTTGAGCCATCAGGGCTATTTAAAAAGGATAACTTAAGGGTACTTTTGTTCTTGTGGTACCAACTATATCTCAAAGTAAATTAGCCTTTTCTAAAAACATTACAGCATTAAGTGTTTATAGAAAACCTCTGAGTCTGAAAAGTTTCTTTGCCTAGGATACAGGTATTACCTAGTGAACTAGAAGGACTACAAAATTATCATAATAAATGTGTAATTAAATGCTTTGTCATATTTTCCTGACCCCTCTTGCAAAATTTGAAGGTTTTTTGATTCTGCTAAAGGAAGCAAGAAGCCCAGGCAGCCATCTTTGATGATGGCATACAGCTTCAAACATATAAAGTATAGGAGTCTATCAAAACAGCCAGATTAGAACAGCCAACAAAAGTAGAGAAATCTGCATATGCACCCTATAGTAACTGAGAAATTACTGTACTGTGATTATGCATATCCTTGTGCTCCAATTGGTTAAAAATGGTTGTTAGACAATTAAAGAATTTACATACATATATTTATTCAAATAAACCAGTGATTGAACAAATCAGACCTCTTAGCCTGTCAGCACAGGGATTTACATATGTAAGAAACAAGTACCTATACCGTATCCCTGCTCTGACTGAAATAGCATTATCTCAGTCCATCTAAAAGAAGTAAAACCCTGTTGCCATGTAATAAATCTACGTCAATGAAAAACTAACACCACTTATCCCTTACATAGTACTTTATATTTTCAGACCACTGAAAAGTATTAAAAGCCAGATTCTCTGCTGGTATAATTCCACTGACTTCAATGGAGTACGGTAGCAGAGAATTTAGTCCTAAATCGCTACAGCTGTTTTGCATTTTGCTTATTTTTTTTAAGTAACTGTCTCATATTAACCTGAAAATAATGCTTATACTATTTATTTTAATGGTGATTGTACATAATAGAAATCATGTATGGCTAGAATGATGTTACTTATGTGGAAGGAATAGTCTTTATATTTTAACAGCCGTGTCACTAGGTATGTTTCATATCTCTCTTGTAAAAAACTACCAAAAGTTGCTTTGCAATAAAGAGACTGCATACATCACTAAGTTAAATAGGTTTTTCCGTAGTAAGATTATTAACTAACATTGTGTAGAAACATAATGCAGGTACTAGTGTGTCCTATATGATATGAATAAAATCTTAACGAAATGGCACTGGACTACAGCTTATTTATGATGAATTATTTTTTACCCCATTTTATTTTTAGTTTTCAAAGTCACGTTGAAATTAATCAGGTACTTGCATCATCTATTTCAATCAAGCTGTGTGTAAATCAGCATAACCGGCAATAATACGGTATAGAAATATAATGAATAGCAAGACTATTCTAATCTCTGACAAGGTTTAAGTGACAACTGTACTGCTCAAGGTGCAGCTTTTTGACTGCCTTAAAACACAAAGGTGATGTACAACTAAACATGCTTTAAGGTCAATTTAAACCTTCAAAAGCCAAGAAATTTAGAGACAACCTAAAAAATATATTTTAAAGACAAGAGCTAAGAAGTTAGACACAAAATTATCTGAAGGAGCCAGAGGCAAAGGGGCATTCAACACATAACTGACTGAAGTTTACTGTTTTAGTTTCAGGACGCATGAAGTTACATTCACTGACTTCCACTGTTATTCATTAATTTGTACCATGATGTAACATCAAAGCTACAGTATTATTGTTGTTAATAATTGTTTTAATATCAACAATAAATGGTGCCTCAGTAGAGCCAGCCCACAGGGAATCAGGTATGTAGAAATTTTATGTAAATGGCCTTATTTTAAAAATGTTATTTTAATTCCAATGGGTATAAAGTAATTAATGTTGAAACAATTTATTAGTCTCTTATCAGACCCTAGAACACCATTTACCTACCGATCAGGTAACTTCATGCTCCTCTGACACTCCACAGATAACATCTTTACTACCATTGCATGCCTGTACAAGAGAGCAAGAAGACATAGCAGCCCCAGTGCACCAGGTGAGTTACCTGGCATAGTGTATGTTCACCACAAAGTAGTGGGAAGCAAAGTATTTTGTGACTCTGATGTGTCCAGGGGTTTCAGTCCAACATAACATATCCTCATGGCAAAGCCACAAGTAAGCCCTGTGTAGCTGTTAAGTCAGACTGATGCATGCTAGGGAATCACAATGTAGTGGGAGCCAGCAGGTGTTATTTCATGGGAAAACAACAAAAGGTAAGCTTTGCAGTGAGTTTGGTCTTTAATGCCCTCTGTCCATTGCTATTTGGGACATTCTGTATCTTTAACACCTACGAAATTATTTTCCGAAATAATTTGTTCAGCACATTTTTTCAGCATAAATCACGTGGCTTGAGGCAGTAAAATATCATACCAGTGATGAGCGGAAGGAAAAGGAAACAATGCTCAGCGAGAAATACAGGGAAAGGAACAAGAACCAAAATACTCACTGCTGAAACGGGGAGGGTGGCAATGAGACCCAAAATAATGCGACAATACAAATGATTTTTAAACAGTAACCCACTTTCTCAGAGCCAAATGGCCCTTTTAAATTTCCTGTCTAGAAAACCAGAAGAATATCAGGGTCCACATAACGTACTGAATGGTGCTATAGTCATTAAGTGACCTCTGTTTGGGTACTACTCTTTCAGCAGTGGCGAGAAAAGGAAGCTCAAACATTTTAAAGCTTTACTATAGTAACTGGTTTGAAATGCTGGCTGCTTTTTTCCAGCAGAGATGGCTCTGTGAATACGTTCATTCTTTAACTCTCAAGGGGCATCCAACAACTCAACCAACCAAAACAGTAAAAAGCAACAGTCACGTACAGTCAGATCCTAGAATCTGTGCTACATTTGGATTTATCTTTTAAGACCTTGATGGGTTAGCTGACTAGTAGCGAGTACACCATTACTGCCATGTAAGATGGGTTTGTTTTTATAACAGAGGAATAATGACATACTGTACCTCCTCTGGCAGGCTGACAACCAGGTCATTTTCCGTCTGCCCAACCAGTGCCTGCAAGAAGTATTCACTGCAAGCAGCCAGCACAGCCCGGTGGGCTCGAAACTCTTTCCCCTCCACAATCAAAGTCACATCACAGAGAATATCCTGCTTCCGCTGGTCATTTAGGCACAGGAGGATATTGGTACAATGGACTGTTGACTCATACACATACATGGGGGATTCAGTCTTCTCATCCACAGACATTCCGTTCACACCCTAAAATAGAAATAGCAACAATAAGGAGAGATATTGCTGAAGAGTTATTACAGCGATCACAATTTTAACAGCAAGAGCGAGACAACACCATAATTTGCGTCCTGCAAGATCTAGGCAGCAAACTGCTGAACTGCTGATCAGCACATTAATTATTAGTGTGAACAAAGAACTCAGAAAAGTTACTTGGAAAGACGTTTACATTACAAGCCTTTATTCTACCCCACTTTGTAGGCTCCCCCCACCCAATATAAAATCAAACTAGACTTCAGATTAGTCCACAAAATGTGTACAAATAAAAGACTACAAATAACTACTTAATTCTTTAATTGTTTAAGTAATTACACATAAAACTTTGGAAAATTAGAGGAAAAATAAAAACATGAGAATATTGGGTCTTCCACAGAGACAGCAGGTTTTGACCCTTGTCCTTCTGTTGTTGTGTTATGCCAAGAAGCCTGACATTTAAGTTGAGATGTATACATTCAGGTGAGCAGTGCTTTTGGAATTTACACTGAAAACCCAGGCTTAACTGAGAAGGAGCCGGGAGCTGTACGTGACAGAAAGAACCCACTTAACTATGATGATCTCATTTCTTATTGTCTCAATAACAGATCTAGTTATTTTTAAAGATCAATGGGGCTGTGTGAAAGACTTTCAGAGAATTTAGAATTAATTTATTACCAGGTTGAATTAATTTTATTACCAGGTTCCATGGCTGAAGCAATAAAAATTCATTCGCTGTTTAAGACATTTATGGAGAAAGCAAAAGTAGTTTCTATTTCTTATCTTTCCAAATTAAGAAACCAAGGTCCTAGTCTTTCAAGCTCATGTGTGGGAGAAATTCTGAGCCAGGGCAAAGCAGCAGTGAAGTCACTGAGGGGGCTTGTCTTCACTACCAGGATAAGTTGACTGAAGTTACGCTACTCCAGCTACAGAAACAACATAGCTGGAGTAGACGCAGCTTAGGTTGACTTACTGTGGTGTCTTCACTGCACTGCATCCACGGGAGATGCTCTCCAGTTGACTTACCTTACTCTTCTGGGGGAGCTGTAGTCCACCAGAGCGCGCTCTGCTGTCGATTTAGCAGGTCTACATTAGACCCACTAAATCAACACCCGCTGCATCAATTGCAGCAGTGTCAATCTCCCCAGTAGCGAAGACAAGACCAAGGTATCATGTGGGTGCAGAAGAGTTTGCCCCTGTCTAGAAATTTGTAGAACCATGGGTTAAATAATTTCTATTTATATGATGCATAATATCCACTGCAAGAGTGCAAACAGGGAGATTCCTGATCTGTTCCTGACATACAACTCCCTGCACATTTGAACAAAATTATTTTTTCTTCACTTACTTTCATCATCATCATCATCACTTGAGGGACCCCATGTGTAGCTGAATAATTTAAACAATTTATTCCCCACCCTTCCATAGCTTTATGGAGAGTTCTGTTTAGTACTGAAGTCAATCTTATTGTTTGCTTTGCTTTCTTGTTCTAATTTTTGTGGCAAGAAAAACAATGGAAATGTATTCTATGCTATGTTTAGCCTTGGCAGGCAGAATTTAATTTTAATTTTAATTTTTTGATAATTTCAATGGATAATATTGATCTTTATTGTTAAGCATTTTTTTAGATTATCAAATTAACAAATTAGTTAAATTAACAAATTACAAATTAGTTGTAGGAAATTATAGGGGAGAGGGAGGATCCAGACAAGAATAATTTACTGACATTAGACATAAAGATTCAAAAAGTTAAAGCTTTATAACCAATACAACACACATTGTCAACATCACATATCAAAATACACAAAGTATATATCCTTAAATAAAACTCTAATAAGTTCTCAAGAAGCAAATTTTATTTTTTACTTTGCCTATCTGTAAATTTCAATTATCATTGATATCATTGAAATTTTGTTGTTGTTGTTGGTTTGTGTGTGTACAGTGAAATCAACATTTAACGACAAAAATCTAATCCTTCCAAGCCTACCTATCAGGGAAGATTCAGAGTCATTACAGGTAGTGGTTACAAACCAATTGTTGATACAATATAGTTTACATTACAAATACCTGAATCTACAGTAGGAAACTGATGCAAAATTCCTCATTTGTTAAAAGCAGGTCTTTTAGACAATTTTTACTTGAATAATTATAGTTTTGTGTGCAAAAGATCCTATGCATTCAAAAATCTAGCAGGAAAAGGCTTCAAAATGGACCTGTTTTCTACACGTAAATGTATACTCACATTTTCAATCAAAGAATATTCCTCAACTCAACTAATTTTAGGAATTCATAAATTCCAAGTTCAGAAGGGATCATTGTGATAATCTACTCTGATTCTCCTGTATAACACAGTCCCTAGAACTTCCCCAAAGTAATTCTAGACCATATACATAGATGATATTCTGTCCGATTAGGGACAGCAGCAATGGATTAATAAAAATAAAGTTTTAGACTTCTGTAAAGCAGAGAGACCATGACTGAGATCTTGCTTCAATACAGACATCCAGATTGTTGACTCTGGAATCTCAGAACTACGGTGGGAATTCATAACGAAATGCTTATGACTATTTTACACTTACTGATGAAGGCCAAGATTCTCAACAGTAGGTGCCTAAGGTTAAACTCCTAAATAAGTGGCTAGATTTTCAGAAGTGCTAAATACCAGTCATCGCCCTCTCATTTGATTGTGTCTTTTTATAGGCATACACACAACTATCTATCTACAGTTGAGGGGTGTCATTTTGGTTTTCTGCAGTTTTACTTTTTCTTATGGGTTTGTGTTCTTAAATTGAGAAAATTTACACTCAAAAATTCTCATGAAGTGAGATTAATGATCAGAAATGATTGCAATCATTTTATTAGGATTATGGTAATGTAAAAGAGAAAATGATACTTAGCTCAGCCCACTCACAGCTTTCTGTATAACTGATCTTAGATACTCATGATAACGTAAAATAATGTTTTAAGTGGTCACTCATAAGTGGTGTGAAATGTAAGATTTTACAAGAAAAATCTAGTGGGAAAATCTGAAAGTTGCAAATGACAATTAAATGGAGAATGCATATTTTTTCAGGCAAATCTCATGTCTGTAATGTCTGAGATGATTCTGAAACTGTACCAGAAACTTGAAACCTGGCAGATAAAAAGAATCAACTATATTTTCAGTATTTAAAAAAAAAAAAAAAAGACACTTTGCCTTAAGTTGCAATCCGTTTAGTATAGTAATAGCACAATAAGCAAATATTTGTGTGAATCAAACACTGAATTCTTTGGTTACTAGTTAGTAATTTCCTTCTTTAACTATTGCTCTTATCAAATTTTTAAAAAATATTTATGATAAAGCTAGTGGAATGGTGAGAACATCACCATGTGTTTCCCCACTGGTTACTCAGCAAGCCTTTAACTAATAGGAAAAGTGTTGGCCTACGGAGGTCCCTGATTTGAATGCGACCTGTACTGATTGTCACCACCAGCCATTTCCACTGCAGCCAGTGGCTAGTAGGTGAAAAGAATTTGGGGTCTAAGCATAGTTTCTTGTACCCCAGACAGTTATTTGTTGCCATGTCCTATAGCAGTGGAAGTGGAGGGCCCAGGCAGCCTTTCTGTACCAAACCACCATGTTGGAGAGGGGAGGCAGAAAAGGCTCTTATTAATTCAAGTATTGTGTGAAGGCATCATCTGGCCCATATGAAGACAAAGATGACTATTTACACAAAGATGTGCACGCATTAGGTCAGGGATATGTCAGTGAGAGAGACAGACACTCTAAACCAGGGGTTCTCAAACTTCATTGCACCGCAACCCCCTTCTGATAACAAAAATTACTTCACAACCCCAGGAGCGGGGGACTGAAACCTGAGCCCTCCTAAGCCTTGCCAAAGCGCCGAGCCCCACAGCTCCGGGCTGGGGAGCCAAAGCTGAAGCTCAAGGGATTCAGCTCCATGCAGTGAGCCTGCAACCTGAGTCCTGCCACCCAGGGCTGAAGCTCTCAGTCTTCGGCTTCGGCCCTGGGTAGTGGGGCTCGGGCTTCAATCTCGGGCCTCAGCAAGTCTAAATCAGCCCTGGTGATCCCATTCAAAGGGGGTAGCGACCCACAGTTTGAGAACCGCTGGTCTAAACACATCTGCTGTAATATGCCAGAAAAGGTTTATTGGGTGTTGCCTCAATTTGACTACAACATTCAATTTAAGCATGAAAGCCAGCAAGTGAAACTGTGTAATTTACCATTTAGAATCACAGCACTGGATCCAGTGCAAAATGAATACAATGAAATGCTCGCAAACATACTACAGAGACTGCATTAAGCCCTGTAAAAAGGTTCCTCTCAGTTTTCTCTTGATCAAGTTAAGAGGATTGATGAAGTGTTGTATTTTTTAGCTCCATTTACTAAATTACATTCTCTAATTAATTTTTTCAAAAACTAATCACTTAGAATAAGGGTCTTATGAATAACTGTTAAAAGAACTGCTTGAGCACAAGTAAGAATCCCAGGTTAGATTTAGTTAGACTACACAGCAGAAGTGCACAGAAACTGTCTGACAGTATTTCTTATCCAACAGGATGCAGACAGTATTCTGAGCTTTTCTGCTGTAACACTGACTGCAAAAGATACCACAGGGAATTCATGCGAAAATAGCTATTTCAAGTGGTAGTCAAGAAATATTTAATACTCCTTTCAGGATTAAAAATCCCATACATCTTTGTAGAGGGAAGCCATTTAGTGCCTCAGACAATATGCACTGTAGTTCTAAAGTGGAAATAAGGGAAACTGTTTAACAGGTCCCATCCCCACACTTTCTCCTAAATATCTTGCTCCATGAGGATTACTTGCTTAATAATAGCAGAAGTTTGGTCTTAGAGGAAACCTATCAAAGTTTGACCCATCAGTTAACAAGTTCCTTAGAGCTGTGAAAAATGACCAGCATTAAAATCTATTATTGTGAGCTCTTAATTATTTACATTCCCATAACAACAAAGGAATCATTTATAATCAATAAAACCATTTATATCTTTGCTGCGTTCCCTTAAAAGAAACTATTGAAAAACTTAATGATTAATTCAGCAGTTTCGAGAGCTCACTAACAACAGTAGACTATACACAAAGGTCTCTTCAGTGAACTCATTATTTAATTAATAAATGTTGAACACCAAACAGTTCAGAGTCATATGAAACTCCCAAGTATTGTGTTTTAACCAATTAATTATCAATTACAGCATCATAAAATATCAGCACAAAAATAGAAATAATGAAATTTAATTATACATTATTCTTCTTAGTTGCCACAAATACTATACAAGAGTGATTTGGATTAATAATTCATACAGCAATAATGTATCAGGAAAGATAATTATACAGTGCCACAATTCTCACACTGATTTTTGTAATTACAGATTACAACCGTGTTAGCAATTCAAAAAGGTTAGAGAGCAGGAGTAATTTGCTAGGTCATCTTCAGATACATTAATGTCTTTTTCTTTCAGCACCAAAGATAATTGAAAATACAACAATGGACCAATCAAGACTGCATGGGCCTGCCTATTGCCAAATATACTGTACCTGGGCCTTAGATCCTTTGTAACTGAGTCCTTAGTGATTAGCTTCTTGTATTGTTTAAATAACCTATGCTGCAAAGCACAAGGTAAATTGCCAAGTGGAAAAAACCTCACAAAATAAAAAAATATTCTTCAATACTTAAGAAACGAGATCATGGACTATACTAGAGGACAATGAATAGAAGCAAAGTTTTTATATCCCATATCACTATTGCCTATGCAGGTTGAATAATAGAGCTAGTTGGGAATTTTGAAAGAATATTTTTTTGGTCGGTAAATGCTGATTCATTGAAACAGTTTCTAAGGTCTGGGAGGGAATTTCTGGGGACATACAGGAAGGTCAGGCCACTTACAGGCCTACTGGCTATTCTGGGGTGGGGTGGGGGTCTCTGTTTTTCAGAAACAATTTAAAAGGTCACGATTTGGCAACAATGTGGAATGAACACTAATTTCAAAACCTCAATTTTTTTTGTGAAACAGAATTCTTGTTTTCTGGCCAGCCCTATAGAATAGCACATATGGAAGCTGTCCAATCCCACTGCGAGGGTGGTTTATCTATTGTGACCTGTCAAACTCCTCCAGGTTGTATGTTCTTCCACATGCTTAGAGTTGAGAATACTGAAAATTCATTCCTAACATTAGGATAGATGGGGATTTATCAATATGTACAGAATTTTGGACGCTTACTTACTGTACAATTGTGAATAAACACAGAAGAATATTAGCTATAGAAAGTAGATAGGTTCTAGTGCAAAAACAGATTGTAAACTCCTTCAGGACAGGACTAGATTTTACTGAACATTTGTATAGCGCCTAGCACAGTATGGCCCTGAGACTTGTTAGAGGCCTTTAGATGTGACTGCAATATAAATAAAATTAAACACACCAACAGAATAGTAACCAAGTATAGAATCAAGTGATTACAACCATATTACTATGGGCAGAACTCTTAGGATGTCTTCCAGTTTTGGAAAGATCCCTACCTTTGATTCATTCTGTTGAACACAAGATAAAGGGTGTAAACATCCATGATCTGACAAAGGAGAAAGCTCCCAACTTTTCATGTGTAACTGTAATTTGGCTGGATGACACTGCAAGACTAGTTTTAGCCCAGTTGATTTCAGCTGGATGCTTGGTTCAGTATAAATCGAGGGAGATTGTGCTGTCTGCATCCAATCGAGACAGCACAGTAGGCCTCATACCATGAAACTAGATCTAAGCCCTGGTCTACACTAGGACCTTAGGTCGAATTTAGCAGCGTTAAATCGATGTAAACCTGCACCCGTCCACACGATGAAGCCCTTTATTTCGACTTAAAGGGCTCTTAAAATCGATTTCCTTACTCCACCCCTGACAAGGGGATTAGCGCGTAAATCGGCCTTGCCGGGTCGAATTTGGGGTACTGTGGACACAATTCGACGGTATTGGCCTCCGGGAGCTATCCCAGAGTGCTCCATTGTGACCGCTCTGGACAGCACTCTCAACTCAGACGCACTGGCCAGGTAGACAGGAAAAGAACCGCGAACTTTTGAATCTCATTTCCTGTTTGGCCAGAGTGGCAAGCTGCAGGTGACCATGCAGAGCTCATCAGCAGAGGTGACCATGATGGAGTCCCAGAATCGCAAAAGAGCTCCAGCATGGACCGAACGGGAGGTACGGGATCTGATCGCTGTTTGGGGAGAGGAATCCGTGCTACCAGAACTCCGTTCCAGTTTTCGAAATGCCAAAACCTTTGTCAAAATCTCCCAGGGCATGAAGGACAGAGGCCATAACAGGGACCCGAAGCAGTGCCACGTGAAACTTAAGGAGCTGAGGCAAGCCTACCAGAAAACCAGAGAGGCGAACGGCCGCTCCGGGTCAGAGCCCCAAACATGCCGCTTCTATGATGAGCTGCATGCCATTTTAGGGGGTTCAGCCACCATTACCCCAGCTGTGTTATTTGACTCCTTCAATGGAGATGGAGGCAACACGGAAGCAGGTTTTGGGGACGAAGAAGAAGAAGAAGAAGAAGATGAGGTTGTAGATAGCTCACAGCAAGCAAGCGGAGAAACCGGTTTTCCCGACAGTCAGGAACTGTTTCTCACCCTGGACCTGGAGCCAGTACCCCCTGAACCCACCCAAGGCTGCTTCCTGGACCCGGCAGGCGGAGACTGGACCTCTGGTGAGTGTACCTTTTAAAATAGTATACATGGTTTAAAAGCAAGCATGTGAAAGGATTACTTTGCCCTGGCATTCGCGGCCCTCCTGGATGTACTCCCAAAGCCTTTGCAAAAGGTTTCTGGGGAGGGCAGCCTTATTGCGTCCTTCATGGTAGGACACTTTACCACTCCAGGCCAGTAACACGTACTCAGGAATCATTGTACAACAAAGCATTGCAGTGTATGTTTGCTGGCGTTCAAACAACATCCGTTCTTTATCTCTGTGTTATCCTCAGGAGAGTGAGATATAATTCATGGTCACCTGGTTGAAATAGAGTGCTTTTCTTCAGGGGACACTCAGAGGAGCCCGTTCCTGCTGGGCTGTTTGCCTGTGGCTAAACAGAAATGTTCCCCGCTGTTAGCCACAGGGAGTGGGGAGGGTTGAGGGGGTAGCCACGCAGTCGGGGGATGTAAAATGCGACCTTGTAATGAAAGCACATGTGCTATGTATGTAATGTTAACAGCAAGTTTCAGAGTAACAGCCGTGTTAGTCTGTATTTGCAAAAAGAAAAGGAGTACTTGTGGCACCTTAGAGACTAACCAATTTATTTGAGCATAAGCTTTCGTGAGCTACAGCTCACTTCATCGGATGCATACTGTGGAAACTGCAGAAGACATTATATACACAGAGACCATGAAACAATACCTCCTCCCACCCCACTCTCCTGCTGGTAATAGCTTATCTAAAGTGATCGCTCTCCTTACAATGTGTATGATAATCAAGGTGGGCCATTTCCAGCACAAATCCAGGTTCTCTCACCCCCACCCTTTTTTCCCAAAAACCACACACACAAAGAGTTACACCTGGCAAGGGATATAAAAGGCAGTAAGAGGAGGTTCTTTAAATACATTAGCAGCATGGGACAGATAAAGGAAAGTATAGATCCTCCACTTAGTTTGGAAGGAGATCTAATAATTGATGACATCAAGGAAGCTAAGGTACTTAATGCCCATTTTGCTTCAGTCTACACTAAAAAAAGTTAACGATGACTAGATACTCAACACAACTAATATTAACTTCCATGGGGAAGGAATGCAAGCCAAAATAGGGAAAGAAAAGGTTAAAGAATATTTACATAAGTTACATATAGTCAAGTCAGCAGAGCCTGATAAAATTCAACGTAGGGTACTTAAGAAACTAGTTGAAACAATCTCAAGAGCTGCTAGCAATTATCTTTGAGAACTCCTGGAGGACGGGAGAGATCCCAGAAGACTGGAGAAGGACAAATATAGCATCTATCTTTAAAAATAGGAACAAGGAGGACCCGAGGAATTATAGACCAGTCAGCTTAACTTCAAAACCCCGAAAAATACTAGAGCAAATTATTAAACAATCAATTTGTAAGCACCTGGCAAATACGAGGGCTATAAGAAATAGTCAGCATGGATTTGTCAAGAACAAATCATGCCAAACCAATTTATTTTCCTTCTTTGATAGGATTACCAATCCAGTGGATGGGGGGAAGCAGCAGATGTGATATACCTTGATTTTAGGAAGGCTTTTGACACAGTTCAGCACGACATTCCAATAAGCAGACTAGATGAAATTACTATAGGGTGGGTGCACAACCGGTTGAAAGACCGTACTCAAAGAGTAGTTAACAATGGTTTGCTGTTCTGGTACTATTCAATATTTTCATAAGTAACCTGGATAGTGGAGTAGTGTGTGCTTATAAAAGCTGAAGATGACACCAAGCTAGGAAGAGCTGCAAGCATTTTGGAGGACAGGTTTAAAATTAAAAACAACTTGACAAATTGAAGAATTGATCTGAATTAAACAAGATGCAATTCAATAAAGAAAGGAGGGAAAAAATCAAATGAACAACTACAACATGGGAAATAACTCTCTAGGTGGTAGTACTTCTGAAAAGGATCTGGGGGTTATAATGGACCACAAACTGAATATGATTCGTCAATGTGATGCAGCTACAAAAAAGGTTAATATGATTCTGGGATATATTAACGGAAGTACTGTAAAATCCAAGACATAATTGTTCCACTCTATTCAGCATTGGTGAGGCCCAGCTGGAATACTGTGTCCTGTTCTGGGCACCACAATTTAGGAAAGATGTGGACAAACTGGAAAGAGTCCAGAGGAGAGCAACAAAAATGACAAAGCTTAGAAAACCTGACCTATGAGGAAAGGTTAAAAAACCTGGGCATGTTTAGTCTTGAGAAAAGAAGACTGAGGGGAGGCCTGATAATAGTGTTCCAATATGCTATGGGCTGTTATAAAAAGGATTGTGATCAATTGTTCTCCATGTCCACTGAAAGTAGGCCAAGAAGTAATGGGCTTAATCTGCAGCAAGGGAGATTCAGGTTAGATATTAAGAAAAACTTTGTAACTATAAGGGTAGTTAAGCTCTGGAATAGGCTGCCAAGGGAGGTCATGGAGTCCCCATCATTGGAAGCTTTTAAAACAAGTTGGACGAACACCTGTCAGGGATGGGCTAGGTTTACTTGCTCCTGTCACAATGCAGCAGGCTGGACTTGACGATTTCTCAAGGTCCTTTCCAGCCATACATTTCTATGATTCTATGTCACTTCAGTTTGGAGCGTGGCTCCTATAGTCCAAACAGTCAATCGCTTAACGAAAGGTCCAACCGAGCAGGACCCTGCAGTTCTCGGTGGGTGGTTAGAGAAGGCACTGCCTATGGGCCTTACCCACTCCGTGGTCCCTGCTCAGGTTCAACCTTCTGACTGGCTTCTCAGAGAAGGATTTCTCTCTTCTGCGGTCTGTCCACTACCCTTTGCCTGGACTTCTGAGCTCCTTTGAACCCACTCCTCCAGTTGGAGCATGCTTGGCAGGCCCGGAGGGGCAGAGCTACTTGGGCCCAGTATTGCCTTTTAACCCCTTTGGGCCCAATGTGGGGTTTTTACACCCCATCATACCCTCTCCCTAAGCCCCTGAGCATTTGGTGTAATGGGGCTGATCCAGCTCTCCCCCATCCTGTGAAAGGAAATCAGAATTTTTATTTTCCATGCAGGCAGTCCCAGTGTCATAGATCAGCAGCTATGAACTTCAACATGTTCTTCAATGTCTTGTTAAACTGTTCCACAGATCTTTCAGTTTGAGAATGGTATACAGATATTATCAAGAACCTGACTCTTAGCAGGTTGCATAGCTCCTTCAATAATTGTGAAGTGAAGCTGGTTCCCTGATCTATTAGCATCTCTTTAGGGATCCCCACCCAGGAAAACACCTTCAGGAGCTCACCGGCGATGACGGCCGCTGTAGCCGATCAGAGAGGGGACAGCCTTGTGGTATCAGGTGGCATAGTTCAGGATCACTAGTAGTATTTTTACTCGGCTGTGGACTTTTCTAATGGGCCCACCAGGTCCATGGCTCTCCTTTCAAAAAGCACCCTTATGATGGACAGTGGTACCAGGGGGGCCTTTGGGACCTTTTTTCTGACTTGTCTATTGACACTCTGGACCTGACACACAAAAGTTCTGCACCTCTGAGTTGGCACTCAGCCAGTAGTAGTCACTCTGCGGAGTAACTTTTCTCTCCCCAGGTAGCCGCTGCACAGTATTGCATAGGCACACTCCTTCAGAACTTTCTTGGTACTAGCACCTGCATTCTCACCACGCCTGTCTTGGGATCCTTCATATTCCTACATGCCCTCTCCTCGACCAGCTCAAAATGAGGCCTCTGTTTCAAATGCTGAGGGTCTAGTATCGTATAATTTGTGAGAGTAAGCTGTTCATAAAGCCAACCCAAGGTTGGATCATTCCTTTGTTCTTAAAAGAAGTCTGCCTCACTAGACAGCATGTCCACGTTGAGGGGCGGTGGTAGGCCCTTTGTGCTCTGGTTAGGCCCGGGTGCATAGTCGTTCACCTGATGACTGTCTTTCCCGTGTCTTCGTCTTCCTCTGGGGCACTCTCCTCATGGTTCTGCTTTTGCTGGTCCATCTGCTGTTGCTGATTTTCCAGGACCCACTTCAGCAGCGCCTCAAAATCCTTTTCTGCTTCTCCACACCCCACCCTACTTTCAGGCTTGGGATACTAAGGTGCCTGCGTTCTCCACCATATGGGATAGTGTGCTTGGAGGGCAAGGTGGCCTAACGGTTAGCATATCTGGCTTCTGGTCCCTGGACACACTCTCAGGGCGGTAGAGGTGCCTGGTTCCTGACCCTAAGCCAGGAATCTTCTGGCCTCCATCTGCACCTGGACCGTGGCTCTTTAGAGGCTGGGATGCGGGACCAAGGCCCTCTCTCTCCTCTGGGTCCCAGCCCAGGGCCTTTTGGGAAGTAACACTGGCCGGGTCCTCACTGCAGGCAGTCTAAGGCTGCTGCCCTGGGCTACTTCCTACTTATATGTCCCTTCAGTTTGGGATGTCGCCCCTGTAGTCCAGTCAATCACTAAACAACAACAAAACGAAAGTAAAAAATCCAAATGAGCAGGGCCCTGCAGATTCTCAAAGAGGGTGGTGGTTGGGGAAGGCGCTGCCAGGGAGCCTTACCTGCTCTGCGATCCCATCTCAGGCTCAACCTTCTGTCTGGCTTCTCAGAGAAAGATTCATCTCTCCTGCAGTCTGTCCACCCACTCTTTGCCTGGGCTTCCGAGCTCCTTTTAATCCACTCCTCCAGTTGGAGCATGTTTGGCAGGCCCAATGGGGCAAGGCTACCTGGGTCCAGTAGTCCCTTTTAACTCCGTCAGGCCCAATGTGAGGTCTGTATACCTCCTCACATGACAAAACATTTTACTAGCAGCTTCCCCAGTGTGGATCATAGATCTTACAGACAGTTACGCAAACACATATACGAGTGTATTGGGGGATGGGGCGGTTTCTGTGTAAGAGTAAGTAATGTGATTGACTAGGAAATGCTGCCAGTGAAAAATCAGATTATACGGATAGTGTTTAACGTAGCGGATGTCTCAAAGCCTCTCACGGGGCTGAGGTTGAGGGCTGGGAAGCAGCCCAGTCGGTGAAAGAGCGAGGGGTGGACCTGACAGAAGCATCCACAGAAGGCAATAGATGGAAGCAATCAGAACAGCAGCTCTTACGATATGCTAATGCGTTCTCCAAGAATAATGAAGAGCTTGGGAGATATGATCAGATGCAACAATGAATTGCGCTTAAACCAGGGACTGTTCCTGTGAGGCAGCCCCCACACTAGATTCCTCTGGTGTACCAGGTCGCAGTGAAAGAGAAGCTAAATCCCATGCTGGAGGATGGCTTGATTGAGTAATCTACATGACGTGGGGCATCCCCAGTTGTAGTTGTGAAAAACCTAACAGAGACTTGAGGATAAGACTTGACTACAGGAGACTTGAGCGGCAGATAGGTCGAGATGGTGTCTGTCATGTGCGGAAGAGAGAAAATCTGGGTAAAGTGTCAGGAGCAAAGTATTTTACTAGTTTTGATCCGGTACCAAGATACCATCAGATTAAAGTGGGACATCTGGAGCGAGAAAAAATTGCCTCTCTGACACCCTGTGTGTTGTTTCAATTTCACAGAATGCCTTTTAGACTCATGAACGCACCAGGGACATTTCAGAGGGTAGTAAATGATCTAACCTAAGTTGTGAAACGGAGACACCCTCATATACTTAGATGACCTCATTTGTTTCCACAAAACACGGGAGAAACATCTGCTAGGGAGTGAAAATGATTCTAAAGCTTTTTAAAGAGACAGGATTTAAACTTTCAGGCAACAAATGTCAGCATGTGAGGAGTTGCATCACCTTCCCAGGACACAGTAAGTGAGGATGGGTTGGAGCTCCCATCCCAGAAACTGAACTTATAATGGACTAGAAGGTTCCGACAAATCTATAGGCAATACAGTGGTTTGTGGGCCTTTGCGGATTCTACGGAGGTTTGTATAACATTTAGCTGGTATAAGGGCACTGCCCATTCTGCAAACGAAAAGCAATTCTGTCTGGACAGAGCAACACCAAAAAGCATATCAGTGATGGAAAGAAGGAGTTCTAAGCCATGCTGTGCTTAAATTCCTGGATCCACCCCATCCATTATTGGTAACCTGTGATGCTTCAACAGTTGCTGTTGGATTTGCCTTTGAACAAACTGATGACCTTAGTAGCAGCTTACCTGCAAATAAAATGACAGGTAAACCAGTATTTGGCTGCAGAACTGGAGTGTTTGGTTATTGTGGAGGCCCTCAAGGCCTATTGTCTCTATATACAGTAGATGATTTTCACAGACCATAGTGCCCTGCAATGGCTCCTTATGAAGTACAATCCAGGACACCTGTGGAGATGGATTCACAAATTGTCTGACTAGATAGCCACAGTTCACCACAAAACCTGGAAACCTGAGCGTGGTTGCAGATGCTTTCAGCCACATGAGGGCAGTGAGAGCCTAGTCGTATGAGCACATCTGGCAAGAACAATCTAAGACCCTGCCTCCCAGATTGGGAGGTTCAACATAATTCAGGAACAAATATCCATTGATCCAGCTACCAACTCGCTGGTGTACGAAGGTAACAGGATTGTCTTGCCAGCAAGCTTACAGAAAAGAAGTACTAAAGTATTTTCATGACAACGAAGTGGCAGGCCAGCTGAGGTCGACATTTTTTTTGGGTGGGCATGGCTGCAAATGTTAAGAACTGGTTACTTTCCTGTCTTACTCATCCAGAAAGGAAAGCACAAGCAAGGAGAGGCAGTACTCTTCAGGAAAAATGCCCCAATCTAGTAAACTGTGAGAGTTCATACAGATTGACTTGAAAGATCCACTAGCAGAAATACCAGCTAGAAATTAGTATTTGCATGTAAAAAGAAAAGGAGTACTTTGGCACCTTAGAGACTAACAAATTTGAGCATAAGCTTTCGTGAGCTACAGCTCACTTTGTCAGATGCTGTAGCTCACAAAAGCTTATGCTCAAATAAATTTGTTAGTCTCTAAGGTGCAATTTGTTAGTTTCTAAGGTGCCACAAATACTCCTTTTCTTTTTGCAGATACAGACTAACACGGCTGGTACTCTGAAACCTGTCATTATTTGCATGTAGTGCATGACATCCTCTCCAACTATATGGTGATATAGTTACTAAAGGATAAAAGGACAGACAGCCATGGCTGCATTGATGAAACACGTCCGAAACAAGCTGCATCTGCAGTGATCGGAGGAAGAAATTTGAATTGTGGTTATTATATAAGGTTTGTTGATAACTCCAGATAACCAAGGTGAATAACAGTGTCACCAACCCTTTGAGTAATGGAGAAGCAGGAGTGGAATGACTAAACCGCACCACTAGTTCTGTGCTTATAATCTTAGTCAGTGAAGACCAACAAGACTGTGATATGAAGATACCTTTTGTATTTGCATGTAACAGCAGCCAGCATTCAACTACTCATTACTCTCCTTCTGAGATTATTTTTGGACTCAGTAAACCCATGTTTCCCTCAGACTTGATATTCAGGCAGTATGAACAGGCAAGACCCCCTGCACCTACACAGATAGGAGACAGAACAAAGTCTTATATGAATGTTCCAGAAGGGGACGAATAATGAGCCGGAAGCAAGCATGCCAGGCACAACACGCCAGGAAAAAAAAGAGAATTACAGTCCGATCCAGGAGGGAGAGAAGGTGTGGCTATGCAACTGGAAAAAGCAGCCTGGAAAAAATGCCAAACTTACTCCTTTTAGGAGGGGACCTTACATGATAATTAAAAAAATTAAACAATGTATCTGTACTGACACAAAAAGCAAGTCCCTTGTAGTGCATCGATAACTCATGCACAGGTTCATTAAAAGAAAGGGCAGGGCAAATACTGAGCATGCTGATCATCTCAGGTGGATGGAGAAGAGGATCTGAAGTTACCCCAGCAGGTTCCTGTGACTTTTAATAGGAGACTGGTTGTGGGGGAGAATTGCCAGGCTGTTCTTGGGACTTCAACACTCTGCAGGCTGAAACTGTTGGTCTACAACAGATAGGCCTGACTTAGAGAACATGAACCCTGCATGCACTGATAATCTAGATCCAGCTCTAAGTGATGTCTCCATGACTGAATATAAGCAGGCAGACCAACATGGTAACTATATGGGTGGCAGACTATCTGGATTCCTAGGAGTTACTGTTTCAAGTTATTATTTAACTGGAGGGGAGAAGTTGTAACGATCAGTGCAGACAGCACCTCTAGCAGTAGATGGTGCTGTATTTTTTATTTTACTATCAAGTTGTTGCCTGTGATATTTTGTTGTATATGATCTGTGGGTTTCAGCGGGAAGTTCATTCCTGCCTGTGTGCGTTGGGGTTGATACTTGCAATATTCAATAAATCCCTTTGATTCTATAAGCGAATATTCCAATATTTTTGTAGAAAGTGACAAACTTGGGAAAAAAAGGAGTACTTGTGGCACCTTAGAGACTAACCAATTTATTTGAGCATAAGTTTTCGTGAGCTACAGCTCACTTCATCGGATGCATACTGTAGCTCACGAAAGCTTATGCTCAAATAAATTGGTTAGTCTCTAAGGTGCCACAAGTACTCCTTTTCTTTTTGCAAATACAGACTAACATGGCTGTTACTCTGAAACTTGGGAAGAAAATTTTTATTACTTATAATGTCTCCTCTCTTGGTTCCCATTTCGGCTACTCCTTACAGTGCACTGATTATGACAACTGGGGGCTGAACCAGATCCATCACACTACTGCTAAGTATTGCCTACTCAGAAACTGTCCAAAGTGGGGTATGCCCAAAGCAGTAATAGTGCCAGGATGACAGTTAGACAAAACAATATAAATATATATTTTTAAATGGCCAAAAGTTTCAGTGCACTGGGAGAGATCACATGGCACTTTGTTGACTTATTTCACTGGGTAGGTTGGATGGGCAGACTACAATGAGGAAGGCCAATTTGATTGTGAGTAGATATAAACAGTCCAAAGGTTGAAAGAGCAGACAATACTAAGTATAAAGCTGACAATACTAAGTTTATGGTCCATGCTGGATATTATGAGCAGGTGGCAGACAGGTTTGTTGTGTTGCTTTCAGCAATCTTTTCACATGACAAATTAAGGACAACAGATTACCTAGATAAACTCGATTACTGTTTTCTTGGGTTTTAGCTCCAGATTAAGCCCGGCTTGTACTAACTCCAGTAGGGTTCAACTTTGAAGAATTGTACTTTAATATTTTAGATATTATCAGTGCTTAAAACTGAACCAACTTCTATAATAGTTCTTGTTGGCAGACTCCTTCTGAAGAAACTAGAGGGCTTTTACCTCCTTTTCTAGGTTAATTTTCAGTTTTTACTATACAGTTAATCAAATATTGCTTTCCAGATCTGTATGCAAAACTGGGCCCCTGGTTGAGGAGGTCCTGCATGGTAGGAGCATACAGGCCCCAAGAACATGTTCATTAGTTACAACAACCTCAACTGTTAGGGAGCTACGAGGATGACCATGTCTTGCTCCTTTTTGACATATTATATAGTTCTTTTGAAAAGAATCTGCATCACTTAGAATAAATATTTTCTAGACTATTTCACAAGCTTTTTATCTTCACTGTAACCTTGCAGGCATTTAGAAAATTGTACATACTCCCTATGTCTATGGATTCTCTTGAGTCCTGCCTATCTGTTCTCATTAATGTGAAGAAAGGGAAGGCATACAGTTGTTTGTAGGGTCATATACGTGGTAGAGTTTCTAAAGCGATGGCTTCCTGGTTTCTCCTTCTGAAAACGAACAGAGGTGTCTCATTCCCCATGGATACAAGGTCACTATTTCTTGATCAGCACTTTCCAAAATGAGTGGAAGGCTTCATGACTGAAGTTCTATTTAGACTGTCCATGTGCTGATGACATTTCCTTTGCACATAGAGCCTAAGTGGATAAGATTATTTTATCTACCCACTTGAAAAAAATGTATGTTTGTTTTTTTCATAAATAAGGTAGTGGCCATAGATTACGGGGCTGAATCTCACAACGTCTGTCAATAGTAGGTAGATTTTGCCAAAAATTCCAACTGGCTTTAAAATCTTAAGATGGTAACTGGTTCAATATAAATTATTCAGGCCCCTTAAACCTGGTCTACTAGGACTCCAGCTAGTGTTTTGTTAAACTGGTAGAATTTCTGGAGACTGGCCTTAAGAGTAAATCTTCAGATGATGTTAGAATAAACCTTTCCTTGTTAGCATGCTTTGGACAGCTCTGTAAGTTTTTCATTTTCTCCATGACTCAGCAGATGCTTACATTCTTGTTCAAGGTGCAGGAGGAGGACAAAAATCTGAGCATTTTGACAGTCCAGAGCAATGTACTTAAGTCAACTCAACTTTGTAGTATAGACCAGCCCTGAATTTGTCACAACAGCCAGATTTTCATTCTGCTTGTGCACCTTGAACAAGACTGTAACAAGGGACATAGCCAGGGCTCCTAGGTGCTACAGTAACACAAATAATAAACAAAGATGAACTACAGAAATTTAAATGAAGCCAAGAAGCAAAGAAAGGGGTGGATATTGTGTATTTAGGAGGGTCCAACTCTGCTTGTTCCTGTCCTGAGGATAAGTATGCCAGTTTAGTACCTACACATGTGGTAGAGAACTGTGTGGGGAAAAAACCAGAAGGCATGGACAGAGATAAAAAAAATGGGTAAGATCCTGAGGGGTACATGTGAGCTTCTGTGCAATGGTAAAGAGCTAGGAGTTTAAGCAGTACTAGTTCTAATAAGGAAAAATCACTGGTTTCTAAACAGGGAAAGGTCCATGTGCCTACTCTTTCCTGAATGGAGAAGCCATGTGATTAGTGGGTAATAACAGGAGAATGAAAGTAAAATTTTTTAAAAAGAATTCTACATTGTAAAGTACAAATACATGTGCCTTTGCCCATTATTATTATTTAGGAAGTGCCTATTGGAGTATCAAAAGGTTAAAAATCTGACATTAACTGAGACTAGTCATTTGACTTATTGGATCCTATAGTGGGGTCTTTTGTTTCAAAGCGTACCCTTATCACCAACCTCGTTAAATTTAACTGTAGTACCTTTGTTTTCCTTTTGTTACAATTAGGGCTGTTGATTTATCACAGTTAACTCATGCAATTAACTCAAAAAAATTAATCACAATTAATTGCAATTTTAATCGCATTGTTAAACAATAGAATATTGAAATTTATTAAATATTTTGGATGTTTTTCTACATTTTCAAATATATTGATTTCCATTACAAAACAGAATGCAAAGTATACACTGCTCACTTTATATTATTATTTTTGATCAGAAATATTTGCACTGTAAAAATGATAAACAAAAGAAACAGTATTTTTCAATTCACTTCATACAAGTACTATAGTTCAATCTCTTTATCATGAAAGTACAACTTACAAGTGTCGATTTTTTTTGTTTTATAAGTGCACTCAAAAACAAAACAATTAAAAACTTTAGAGCCTACAAAGTCCACTCAGCCAATCGCTAAGAGAAACAAGTTTGTTTACATTTACAGGAAATAATGCTGCCCACTTCTTAATTACAATGTCACCTGAAAGTGAGAACAGGGGTTCGCATGGCACTGTTGTAACTGGCGTTGCAAGATATATACGTGCGAGATGTGCTAAAGATTCATATGCCTCTTCATGCTTCGGCCAGCACTCCAGAGGATGTGCTTCCATGTTGAGGACGCTTGTTAAAAAAATAATGAGTTATTTAAATTTGTGACTGAACTCCTTAGAGGAGAATTGTATGTCCCCTGCTCTGGTTTACCTGCACTCTGCCATATATTTCATATTATAGCAGTCTTGGATGATGATTCAGCACATGTTGTTCATTTTAAGGACACTTTCACTGCAGATGTGACAAAACACAAAGAAGGCACCAATGTGAGATTTCTAAAGATAGCTACAGCACTCGACCCAAGGTTTAAGAATCTGAAGTGCCTTCCAAAATCTGAGAGGGATGAAATGTGGAACATGCTTTCAGATGTCTTAGAAGAGCAACACTTCGATGCGGAAACTGCAGAACCCAAATCACCAAAAAAGAAAATCAACCCTTTGCTGGTGGCATCTGACTCAATAAAAACGAAAATGCATCGGTCCGCACTGCTTTGGATGGTTATCGAGCAGAACCCGCAATCAGCATGAACACGTCCTCTGGAATGGTGGTTGACGCATGAAGGGACATATGAATCTTTAGCGCAACTGGCACATAAATATCTTTCAACGCCAGCTACAACAGTGCCAGGAGAACACCTATTCTCACTTTCAGGTGACACTGTAAACAAGAAGCGGGCAGCACCATCTCCTGTCAATGTAAACAAACTTGTTTCTCTTAGCGATTGGCTGAACGAAAAGTAGAACTGAGTGGACCTGTAGGCTCTAAAGTTTTACATTGTTTTACTTTTGAATGAAGTTATTTTTTTGTACATAATGCTACATTTGTAAGTTCAACTTTCATGATAAAGAGACTGAACTACAGTACTTGTATTAGGTTAATTGAAAAATACTATTTCTTTTGTTTTTTTAGAGTGCAAATATTTGTAATCAAAAATCAATATAAAGTGAGCACTGTGCACTTTGTATCCTGTGTTATAATTGAAATCAAATATTTGAGAATGTAGAAAACATCCAAAAATATTTAAAGAAATGGTATTCCATTATTGTTTAACAGTGCAATAAATTGCACGATTAATCGCGATTAATTTTTTTAATCGCTTGACAGCCCTACTTACAACTTCTAGTAATTATATTTAAAAACTGAATTCACATGCTTACACCACGGAAAATACTCTCATTCATGTCCATACAGTTTAAAAATATAGTATTTTTCATGCATTGTTCAACACAGAGCACATGGTTGGTACTAAATAAAAAACAGTTTTTGATCTCATGTTAAGATATGCTGAAGTCTAATACACTACATGCTGGCTGTACAGTACAAAGTGCTGAGAGATTTATACTGTGTGCTGATTTACACTGGCACATTATGGACCTGATTTGGAAAGATGCTGAGTGCCTTCAACTTCCACTGACTTCAATGGAAATTGAGGGAGCTCAACATCCACCAGGATCAATCTCTACAAGTATGGAGACAAGTGGATTCATAATTCTACAATATAAATAATTTGGGGTTAAATAGATCTCTGTTGTTCCATTAGTGACTGACATGTTTATGTGCAAAGTGAGGATGCTCTCTGATTTGGATTTCAGATGAAGCTAATCGAAGTATATTCCTAATTATTAACAACTACACAATATAATAAAAAAGCAGATAAAGGGGCAATCAATACATCCCACAGATGGTAGAGCTCTAAAGCATTTCTCTTGCCACTCGGACCAACCCAGATGGCAACTTCGAGTGATCAACAACAATTTTGTCTCTCTGTGTAAATGTAAAGAGAGAGAGAGAGAGCAGTCTGAAGTATAAAGGTTTAAAATCTGCTTTTTTCCTCCACATGTATGAAAAATGTGCATCCCAAACAAACCCAAGGCAGGCTGTAATACAAATATTTCCCCGTGACTACATCTTCGATGTACCATGTTGCTAGGACTGTAACAAGAAAGATAGTACTGTTGCATAAGACAAAAAAAAAAAAAAAAGTGAAAAAAGTTACAAATACAATATCTTTTGATAAACTTTACTATACATGCAACATATTATCTTTGTGAAGAGACAGTTTTCCAGTCAGATTCAATATAGACTTTGCCATTAGCAAAATTCACGTTTTGTAGAGACAGAGTCAGTTAATTCATATTTATCTGAAGTCAAGATCAAGTCAGCATATCCATATATCCATATGGTTATTTCAAGAATTCTAATAGAAATAAATAGTTTTTAAATATACTCTTAGGCATAACTTTTAAAAAAAGCTTCTGAATGGTAAAGTAAGGGAGATATTTACTAATCTGTATGACATTTTTTCCACCATAATCATAACATACTATATTCTATTCGATTAGTAATACGGACTTGAAAAGAACCTGTGCTTTTTCCTTTGTTTTAATAACTTGGGAGATATGTATTACTATTTGTTTCCAGTACTGTCCACAGCGTCTGGCATAAGTTTTTCAGACATAAGAAAGGTATGGTCTCTGGAAATAGGCTCTTTGGGCCATATCTATCAGTAGAGCAACACGAATTTATATGACCTGGGGATATGGCCCTTTGTTTCTTAGGAATTTACATGTTAACATTCTCATTATTACCTATAAGAATTACCCTTCCGTTTATTCCTCACAAGAAGTGAAAAAATATTCCCTGCTTGTGAAAACATTATGATTTCAAGTGGGTAATAAACAGAAGAGAAATGAAAGACCTGAAAAAAATGAGCCAATGTTTCGCAAATGTCTTCAGTAACAAAAAATAAAGGGGAGAGAAATACAGGGGGAAAAAAAGATATGATAAAGAGTTGGTCCAGAGCTGACCATCAAAAGGGAAAAAGCGAGGGGGAAAAGCCAGAGGGGACATCAACATGGAGTCTAAAGTCAGCAGAGACCAGAGGTAGGAGGAGAACCAAGCTCTAAGCCAGACACAGGAAGGAGAATGAGGAATCTGGGAAATAGCAGGTGACAGCCAAAGTGAAGGGAAAGGGAGAAGAGATGCTTGGAGTGTATTTCAAAAGAGAAGGGTGTAGGTAGAAAGGAAGGTTGGATGTGATAGGAGATTGAGAACAGGAGCCAAATTCTGCCATTGTAGCCTCCAGGGCCGGGGTGTAAGGTGCGAGAGGAGACAGAGCTGAGGGTGAGAGCAGCTATGGAAGTTGAATCAGAACAGAAAGCCTATTTCCAATGAAAGAAAAAGACCAGGAGATAATAAATTACATACTTCAGCCAGTTTATTAGGAGCGGAGCAGGAGAGAGTAGAGAGGGGGTGAAGGGTAGGCAGCAGAGAAAACTAATGTTGCTTAGAGTGATGCCGGTGATGGAGGGTTTGGGAGGCAGACAGTGAGGAGATAACGTTGAGAGAAATGTTGTCAGAGATGAGGAGGAAAAGGCAGAGAAGGGGTATAGATGGGGGAGAAAGAGAAGCACCAAATGAGATGGGTAGGCAAAAGGAGGCTGTGGGGGTCAAAAAAGTGCCAGGCTGGAGAGGTAAGATGCGACAGAGATCATCTTTGCAGAAAGGTGAAAAGTGGGTGAGGAGGCAATGGCAACAGATAAAACCAACAAGAAAAGGAAGCATGGTGGGTGACAAGTGGGAGGCAGAGGCAGAGAGAGAAGAGGTGAAGGAACAGAAGAACACAAAAGAATAAGCTTCAAAATAAAAGGTCAAGCAGCCCAAATATAAGGCCAACCAGATCTCACCCTTGAGGCCCGATGCTGCTCAGCACTAACCAAGTCTCCAGCTTGGTTTCTTTTCATGTCTCTCATTTGCTCTCACAACCCTGGCTGGGTAGGTGTTTGTTCTGTCAAGTGCCTAACACATCTCTGGGCAGGACCAAGTTAGAATAGAGTACAAGACCTAACAGCCAGGAAACCAACTCCAGCTAATTCTCAATTAACAAAAAGTGGGGAAGAAAAGGGGTTGGAGGCACTAGCTGCCTGTGGAGAGCAAGGTGGAGCATTTAATACACGTGTGGCCATGCTTGATTGCAAAATCCATGGGGGCACAGCACTTTTAAATGACCTGCTACAGAAGGGACTGACTGAAATTCCAGCATACTAGAAAGATATGAAGAAAACTGCAATGTACTGGTCTATATAAGGAGGTGCATAAAGGATCATAATTTGAACACCTAACATAAAATGCTTTCATGGTTCTATTTTCCTGCAAGGTATGGAAAGGTATGCTTTCCTTATATCCAGCAGTATGAGGATTAATGGATATGGAGGCATGAAAAAGTGATTAGTATACTTATTAGAGTATCAGCTTGCCATCTTCCATACTAAAAGTGCCCGCCCTCTCATGAAAATTAATATTTATTTACTTCTTCACGAACTATGGTATTTGACAGAGAAATTGATATCTAAGTTAAAAAGCGAGACACTGTAGCCCAAATTTCATTGTACATATTTTTATGAATGTTATTTTTTTAGCGTAGTAAGTAATTAATAATATGCTAGATTTTGAAAAGCCTGTACTAGTTGCTAATTTACAGATAGCTAGAAAATGCTGACTCAGGCTAGTAGGTCCATATAAGTAATTCAACTTGCTAATTACTCTTTCAGAAAACTAAGGTTGCCAACAGCCATTCTAACATTTTGCTAAGTAGAGTGGCATATAACTCACATTATCTCATACATCACGTGAAACAACAGGATGCTACTCAAGTAATGTGACAAAACTAAGTAGCTGGGAAAAGAAATTAAAACTAACTGATTTGCACAAAGTTTTGAGGGGGGAAAGATAATGTAGCAATAGAGGGTTTGGCTGATGATACGTTTAAGTGTAAGCAGTGTTTATGGAAGTTGTCAGGGAGCAGTCACCTCTTGTGTGATAGATAAGACAGAATTCAAACCTATGACCACTTGCACAGGAGAATTTCCACTGCCCCACTAAGCTACTGCATTTAAAGAAGTATGCACTGCCTCAGACAAGTGAGATGTGATATGAACTGGCAACCACTTGCATATAAAAGCATGAGAATTTTCACTGCTCCCCTTAGATACCGCACTGAGATCAAGAATCCTGGAGGCTGAACAGCAGAGGCACTGCAAGCTTCCCCACATTGTGCTGCAGGTGTACTTCAAGCCTGCATGGATGGACCAACAAGGGTAATAAGGTAGCTATGTCTCCAAAGGCATTTATTTTCTTTAGATACCAATTAGAGCCAGCTGGTAGTATTTGTGATTAGAACAACTGTCCTAAAAATAAGACGGGTTGTTTTTAAAACAAACAGATTTGCTACTGAACATTTCAGGGTGTGTCACTACTAAGTCAAATGTCTGGTTTTATTAATGCAGTTAAACTCTGGCAATCCATCCTGTTTAGGTGAAAAAAGTGTATTTCTGCTTTCCCTTCCCATTTTTTATGATACAAATTACTAACACATTACCATTGGGAAAAGAAACTAAATCTGACTAATTATGGACATATTCTTGTATTTACTAAGTAGTCTTTTGAATGAGGCACAAGGCACAAAGCAAAGCTACACAGTTTATTCATTGAATGCCTGCAGTAACAGTTTCCTGTTACTGAGAGATTTCCTTGAAATCACTCCACAACTGCATTGCATCCACCGTGCAAAAGAAATGACGTTTCCTGCTCTGATTGCCCACTTGCACTTTTCAAGAAGATTGCATTTACTTACCATTGCTTCAACGGTGTTCTTTTGACAACTGTCCTGTCCTGGAGAGATTGCAAAGTCTATCTGAGGTTCTTATATGGCTCCCATCACTGCAATATCTGAGAACCTCACTATCTTTAATGGCTTAATTCTCATAACAGTCTGAGGTAGAGAATTACTAAATCCCCATTTCACAAATGGGGAACTGAGGCATAAAGAATGACTCTCCCAAGGTCACACAGGAAGTCTGCGGCACAATGAAGAACTGAACTCAGTTCTCCGCACTTCCAGTGTTTAGAGCAGGGGTGGGCAACTTGAGCCTGAGAAGGAGCCAGAATTTACCAATGTGCATTGCCAAAGAGCCACAGTAACACATCAGCAGCCCCCGGTCAGCTCCCCCACCCGCTCCCACCACCGATCAGCATCTAACCCGCCATCCCTGCGCCTCCCACCCGCCGTGATCAGCTGTTTTGTGGGGGGGAGGAGGAGGAGCAAGATCATGGCAGACTCAGGGGAAGAGGTGGGGACCTTGGGGGAAGGAGTGGAGTGGGGCTGGGGCCTGGGGCAGAGCCGGGGGCTGGGCAGTGAGCACCCTGAAGCCCACTGGAAAGTTGGCGCCTGTAGCTCCAGCCCCAGAGTCGGCGCCTGCGCAAGGAGCCGCATGTTAACCTCTGAACAGCCGCAGGTGGCTCCGGAACCACAGGTTGGCCACCCCTGGTTTAGAGCACAAGTCTGGACTACCCCTCTTCAGGGGTGCTGGAACAATTTGAAAAGTGGGGATGCTGAGAGCCACTGAACTAAACTGCAAACCCTGTGTATAATACAGGGTGGGGGTGGCAGCACACCTAGCTCCAGAAGCTATGCCCTTCTCACGGTGGAATCGATCTAAAAATGTAATACTAATGCCAACATTAGAAAAACAAAACGTACCACAATTCTTAAAGAGATACTGTTATGATTAGGAAGGCCCAAAATCCAAGATACGGTTACTTCTCTTGTAACTGTTTACAAAATATATGTAATTTGTCAATGAGCTTAATAAAAAAAAAAAGTCATCGCTAACAGTCCAGGATATGTGAACAATCCTACAATAAAGTAGTATGTGAACAAATGATGGAGAACACTTTTGTTCTTTGAAAAAAGACATAACCAGTATCCATGTTGTTAATAGACAAAAAAAGAGGTGACCCATACTGTGAATAATAGAGGGCTTATTATTTATTTGTAATACAGTAGTGCCTAGAAGCCCAAGCCAAGATGCAAGGTGCTATATAAACACATAGTACAAGACAATCTGAAAAAATGTGCATAATTTAGAACAGATGAGAGACAAAGAACATAGCATAGCAGATTTCACCAGCATGAAAGTAACATAAAAATGTAAAAAAACACTTCTTTTTAAAAGAAGGTTCTTTTAAGAAACTGAAGAGTAAAGATTTGAGTATTGTGTCTGGAGGCAGAGTAATCAGTGAAGAGGCAGGAAAACATTCATTCTACCTGTGGTTTAGGCAGGTACCCAAAATGCTGAAGTATTTGGCACATATCTATTATTCAAAAGCTTCACCCTGTTGGGCACTAATAAAAGGGTTATCATTTTTCTGCCTTCTTTAATCATCAGTGGATTCACTCCTTTTACAGATTCCTAGTTTCCAACGCCAGATAGGACTATTGGAAACCACCTCATCTGTCCTCCTATATAATACAGGCCACAGACCTCTCCCAAAATAATTTCTAGAGCGTATCTTTAGAAAAACAACTAACCATGGCTTAAAAATTGCCAATGATGAAGAATCCAGCTACACTTTGAGACCTATAAGTTAGCCAGTTGTTAATCCATTTAATTTAAGTTATATATACAAATGCACATGAACTATGAATAGCACAATGAACTCTTGTAACAATTGCCTGTCACTAGCAAATTCAAACCAACTCAGAAAAATGCACATCATCAACAGGTCAAATCTACATACACAGCAAAGCTAATTATCTCAAACTCTGAACACAAAGGAAAATAAACTTTCCAGATATGTGCAAAGCAAATTCAGTGAAACAGAACAAGTTACATACAGCATTACCACTAGGACCACTGGCTGTCCAGGAGAAAATTAGAAAGGAGTCAGCCAAAACTTTGCCAACCTGAACAACCCTATAAAACCTGAGACCACCACCACCACCAAACAGGAACAGAATTCAGGTGTAGTTTATCTCATTAAGAAAAAGAAATAATGTAGCTATGGCACACTCATACTAAACAAGGAAACAACAGCTAGCTAAGTGTCCACCAATGCAGTCACTAGCACAGCCCCCTAGTGGTAAAATGTCCTCCTGCAGGAGGTAGGAGAAATGCAGCGGCATAAGGTGCTTACAGTATCCCATCTGCTGGAAGGTAGAGCCCACAAGCATATCCCCAAAAGTTATTAGGGCAGCTTGAAGTGCACACCAGCTGTGGAGCTCTGTGTAACAATTATAGCTTCCATTCCCCAGTAGTACCAAGGTGGCAATTTGCACTTCCCTATGCCAGTGCGGATGAATCCAACCCTATGTCTCAAAAAGAGAGAACACTACCATTTAACAAATGCAAAATGACAGCCTAAAATACCTGTGCAACTGAGATGCACCAGTCAAAACCTAATGTGATCTGAACAGTAATGCTGTAATAACCATCATCAAACGTCCACTGCCCACATTTGCTAGTTGTTTTACTGCACTTCTCCAGATAATACCTTCTCACAGCATTACTGCTGAAAATATTTCAGCATTAGTAAATCAATCTCTCTGGTACTGAAATATTACTTTCCGAAGCCTGAGGAGGTAATTGGAGCAGCAGTAAAGCCAAATCCCAGAAAAAGGGTTAAATTTAGATTATATAATTTATAGATTACCTATCTATGTATGTATACTACCACAGATTCCACAAAGTCCACTAGAGACTCTGCTACTGCCAATTTCTCATGTAGAAGGTGCTTAGCTACTGTGGTGATGAGCAGCAGTACAAAACTGTATGATACCTATGTGGTACCCTATGTGGTATATCATGACTTTAATAAGGCTTTTGATACCGTCTCGCATGACCTTCTCAAACAAACTAGGGAAATACAACCTAGATGGAGCTACTATAATATGGGTGCATAACTGGTTGGGAAACCATTACGAGAGAGTAGTTATCAGTGCTGGAAGAGCATATTAAGTGGGGTCCCACAGAGATCTGTCTATTCAGAGTTTGGTTCTATTCAATATCTTCATAAATCAGAGAGTACACTTATAAAGTTTGTGGCCGATACCAAGCTGAGAGAGGCTGCAAGTGCTTTAGAGGACAGAATTAAAATTCAAAGTGATGTGGACAAACTGAAGAAATGGTCTGAAGTAAATAGGATGAAATTCAGTAAGGACAAATACAAAGTACACCACTGAGGAAGGAACAATCAGTTGCACACGTACAAAATGGGAAATGACTGCATAGGAAGGAGTACTGTGGAAAGGGATCTAGGGGTCATAGTGGATCACAACCAAATATAAATCAACAGTGTAATACTGTTGCAAAAAAGGCAAACATCATTCTGGGATGTGTTAGCAGGATTGTTGTACACAAAACACAAGAAGTAATTCTTCCACTCTACTCCGTGCTGATTAGGCCTCAACTGGAGTATTGTGTCCAGTTCTCGGTGCCATATTTCAAGAAAGATGTGGACGAATTTGAGAAAGGCCACCGAAGAGCAACAAAAATTATTAAAGGCCTAGAAAACATGATCTATGAGGGAAGATCGAAAAAAATTGGGTTTGTTTAGTTTGGAGAAGAGACGACTGAGGGGAGACAGGATAACAATTTTCAAGTACATAAAAGGTTGTTTCAAGGAGGAGGGAGAAAAATTGTTCTCTTTAACCTCTGAGGATAAGACAAGAAGCAATGGGCTTAAATTGCAGCAATGGCAGTTTAGTTTGGACATCAGGAAAAACTTTTCTGTCAGAGTGATTAAGCACTGGAATAAATTGCTTAAAGAGGTTGTTGAATCTTCGTCATTGTAGATTTGTAGACAAACACCTGACAGGAATGGTCTAGATAATACTTAGTCCTGCCTGGAGTGCAGGAAACTGGACTAGAAGACCTCTTGAGGTCCCTTCCAGTCCTACGACTCTATGATCCTATACATAAATTGATGTACTGTGTTTGAGAAGGGTGAGAACTCTACCTGCTTAAAACTATATAATGTAACTAAACTCTTGGTATTTGAAACTAAGAGCAGAGAACAACCAACCTTCTCTCCATTTCTGCCCAGAACCCACCTCAGTATGTACTGAACATAAAATGGCAGATGCATTATTTATATTTCTATAACATAAAAAACCAACCACCAAAAACTAACTAACCAAACTTCCTGCTAACCAAAAATGCCTTCAAACTTCCCAGAGAATTCATGTTTCCCTGACATAAACTATAAAAAGTTTCAGCCCCAACGTATTTTTAAGAGAAGGTTATAAGTAGGTACTGTAATGCCATACCATTTATACATCAAACATCCTCCCAATCTCAGTCTCCCAGGCCTCTTCTGTCTCTTCACTCAAGTTCCTCTTCAATGGTCACTTCTACTGCGAAGCCTCACGTCCCCTCCTAATTTTTCTGTCTTCTAGATGGTAAACTTTGTTAGGCAGGCCTTATCTTTATAGCATTATTTTAGCACCACGTTGTTGGAGCTCAATAAATAATACAACTGGAAGGTAGAGGCTTATAATCAAATGATAAATGAAATCTTAACTACAGTATCACCAGTTCACCAATACGTTTCCTACTCACCCCATATCTCTGCCTACCCTGTGCATATGAAATGGTGAAAAGGAAAAATTAGGAAATGCAACAGATGGACCCAAATCCTCTCTCCCTGAGAATCATCACCATCTAGCTCAGGCAAACATTTCAAATATTTTTGGATGGGCCAATAGCTTATTAATGACCAGGGAGGATCAAGAAGATTCCTTTAAAACTCCAGTATATAGATATTGTTTACAACAGTCTATTCCTCTGTCTGAAAGATCTCTTCTTTTCCCTAAACTAAATCCAAAGAGAAAACTAATCTTCTCCTGATTTAGAGCTGACAGGTGGTACATGCATAATTAAAGATGACCTAACATAGAATGCTCTCATTTCTGGCATATAATCAGACACTTCAGCAAAGCAATTATCAGTAGGCAATCTTTTGTGTCAACAGAGATAGGGATGAAACATTTCTCTGGTCATGAAGATTTTGTAACGGTGCTGCGAACGCAATTGCAAATACTTTAACACCATTATAGATTAAATCTCAGTCATCTCTGAGAAAGATCTTCATCACTTCCAGGCAACTACAGTACCTTGCCTTACTTCGATGAAGGCTTACATTTGCAGAACAAGCACAGCAATCAGTGCTTGAGAAATGGTCCAAGACTTCAAAAATCTTTTCAGTGCTCTCCCATGCCATTTCCAAAGAACGGAGGTACCTTCTATATACCCATTCCCCTGTCCCTGATTAAGTCTATGGCCTTACCACCTCCTACATTCCCTAGGCACTCCCTATCCCCTGCCCTTCTTCCAATCTGTTCTCATTGTCCTCTTCTGTAACTCTTGACTTTATGCGTCCTTCTGTGCTAGGCCTTATGCTTCAACAGACTGCCAACTGCCACGTGCCAAGAACCCTCGCTTTCTTACTTCAAAAAACCTCCTGAAAACCCATCTGTTCCATTAAGCAATCCAGCTGTAGTGACCACTAGAGAGACACTGCCTCACACTCTATTTTCCTTGCTTGTGACTCTCTAGGTTGTGGACTTCTCAGACCGGGGAATTTGTTCACTATATGGCATGCTTTATCTACTGTTAAGTGCCTTGTGAAGGTCCTGTCCTGTATAATCGTGCTACTAGGCCCTTATATAGCACATTTTCCTTTTGGCTCAAAATGCTCCTTTAAGGTTGGTGGGCATTATTATCCCCATTTTACAGATGGGGAAACGGATGCAGAGAGTAGTTAAGAACCTTGTGTGAGATCGTACAGAAAGGCTGTGGTAGAACTGAGAGTAAAGGCCAGATCCCCTGTTTTATCAGTAGACAACACTGCCTCCTGAAGTAGTAATATCTCCCTTACAATCTGAAAAAGAGAAAATTTTACTTAAGCCTTTAATAATTTCCCCTCCAAACAATATTTTTTGTGGAATCCAGAAAGGGTGCACGGAGAATGAATAAGCCATCTAAACAGATGGACATTCTAAAAAGGGTCTTCTTGGAGGGGAGTAAAATTAATTGAGAAGAGGAAAGCCAAAGAGTGAGATGGTTTTCCAGATTTTGGGGAAGCCGGGATTGTGAGAAGCATTATAAACCACAATTAAAATACAGCCCTCCCACCCACTTTGTCCTACAAAAGAGCTGCTCTTGGGATATAAAATTACTTCAATATTGCAGTGAGAAAAGTGTTTTAAAAAGAGTGGCTTATGATAATGGATTTTCAAAGCAAAAGTAAAGCTGCTTTTCCTGAGAATAGGGCTTTATAGATGGGGAACTTCACAATGCCAGTGGTGTGCATTTTACTGCATTTCACAAGATTTCTCATTATTTAAATTCCTACGTACTTATGTCATACATGAATAAATGACCTTATTGTTTAGAACATGTCTTTATACGAACATCTCTGCTGTTAGGACTAGTGTTATTTTGCATTTTTTTCCTACCAAGTCAGAACAAAAGTTTCTTTTACTGCAGTTTTGGGAACTTCATGCAAATGTCAGTTTTTACACATCAATTGTCAGTATAACAACATATGATATATGTAAGAGTAACACTAATATTACGGGTTGACTTTTTAAAAAACGAATCAAAGCTTAAAGACAAGTTTCTGTTAAGGCAAATTTCATGGTACAGCATTACCAAAAGTGTTTGTAATAAGATTACAGTATTGAACTGTTAGAGGGCTGAGTTCAATTAATTACAGACACTTTCTTCCACAGGCATATTTATTTATAAATCCTTTACACAAGATACAATAGCAGCAGCCTTTTTGAGAGAGGGAGGAAGGGAATGGAGCCATTTACAGAACAAAATAATTTAGCGTGAGATCCAAAGATGATTCAACATGCTCAATTTCTCTCAGGAAGTGAACGTTTTCTTAAGTCAGAGGAATACTTGTTAGTCTCTTTCTTCTTAAGGCACACACGTTCACTTTAGTTCTCTCTCTACCCCACCCTCCGCAACAGTAGTATTTAGAGTCCAATCTCGTAGCCCTTACTCACCTTGAGGACTTCTGTGGGACTGCTCATGTGAGTAAGGGCTTCAGGATCAGCTCCAGAAAGAGGAAAACACCACAGCATACGTAGCTATGGAGGCAGGAACAAAGGATTTTAGAGAGAATGAAGGATGAGGATGGCTTTGCATAACAGAATGCAGAGACTACGTTGGGTATAAGCCACATTTTAAAATGTGGAAGGATTACTTCATGAGATTGAAATTGCATGATAGAAAAATGTTTTATTTGGAAGCGTACTTCTTATGGAGCTCTGCAAAAATACAAATATGTACAGTATCCAAAAATGGCAGTTTTCTGGAGCTAAAATACCATATGTAAGGCATGTTAAAGTACAACATTTTTATAGACGTACAGAACAACACAGACTGCATGTCAGAGGTGCTGGAACAATTTTTCTAGTGGGGATGCTGAGAGCCATTGAACCAAACCGTGTATAATGGAAACCACTTCAAGCCCAGGGGTGCTCTGGCACCCCCTATACCCCTAGTCCCAGCACCTATGCCGCATGTACAACTGTATACATCTATCCATGCAGATACAGAGATACATCTACACAAAGCAATACATATTAGCATAAAATAAAAAATGGAATTCAAATAAGACAAACACTCAGATTAGATGTACTTATGCTTTGCCCCCTCCCTCTCACCTGGATGAATTTTTAGGGCAGAATTTTGCTTTTCAGTCATAGCCATACAACCTCCACAGAAGCCAATGGGAGTTAAATGAATGCAAATGAGGAATTTGATCGTTATTATTAGACCTGGTCAAATAATGCTTGACACATTTATTATACAAACTGTTTGTTGTTTGATTTGTTTTAAGTAATGCACTCACGTCTGCTTAATTGTGCCATGTTATAAATGACTCAGTGGGTGTTTTCATGCCATTTTAAAAATATATTATTAAACTTAAATGCTTATTCCTTTCTCTGTCATCCCCTTTCAAACTCGGTTCTTATAGACAGCCAAGTAATTTGGCAAAACTGAACTGCACTAATATTTACACAGCTTAAAACCATAATTACAGGTGAAGAATGACTAAAATAATATAGTAACAAATAGAAAACTGTTAGCTGAGTTGTGCTGTGTGGACACTATTCTGCTATTTGGGAGGCTAGCTTCACCTCAGAGGTAATGTGCGCATCAGAATGCTGGAGAGAAGCTACTGAGTGTACTCCCACGTTACTGTTTACCGAGATACATTCAATGAGAGTTTTAATGAGCAGGTGGGTGGAAAAGATGTAATTAAGTAATACAAAACTGTTAACCTTTTACTAGAAGACCCAAGTAGACTTCAGTGCCACAGAAATGATGCACATGATCTTTGGGGGAAGTGCTGGCCTTATTTTAAAGTAGCTCTGTCAACTTATTCCAGAAATGGCATTTAGAGACAGTTTTGGAGAAAGTTTGGAAGTATGTTTTCTCAGCCTTAGATAAGGCAATGAAACAGCAGCAGCTAGTAGACATTTGTGCAGACATGGAGTTATGTTCAGCAAAAAGATTAAAGAGGGAAAGTAGCCTGTACAGTATACATTTGGATGGATGAAACCTTAGCATTTTTGCTGGACTGCCATCACGAAATAATCCATCCTGGTACTTCCACTATTAATCACCACAATATCTGAATGCCTAAAAACTAGAATGGAGAAATAAAAGCTCAGGCATTCCAGTTTCTAGCATCTGAAACTATAGAATCCAGAGGGCCTCCCCCAAATAAAGATATTTTAAAAGACCACCACACCAATTTTGGGTCAGACTTTCAGAAATGCGGGGAACTCACAATTCCCACCTAAGTTAATGGGAGCTGTGGATGTTCAGCACCTCTGAAAGTCAGATGTGTTATGCACTTATGCACTGTGTATTAAGGAAATATCCGGAAAATGTTATTGCCTCATCAATAAACTGTAATTAAAATTAAAAATATGAACAAAAAAGCAGCTAAAGAGCTTTACACAATAAACCTCAGAAAAACACTTATTTCGAACCCTGAAGCCAGTTGTTCTGTAATATCTTCTGCTTTGTGCTGACAACCTTTTTTCCCTGCACTCATTCAGACACAATGCCTTCAGGTCTGTCTAAGTAATGTAATTTACTGGAGTGGAATTCCCTTGATACCTTCTGCAGCACTCAGTGACAGTATCATTTATACTCCACACTGTCATGCTATGACACTGATACATTGGCTTTCATCCCTCATTCACTGCAGAGTGTGCAATTTCACCTTCCATTGTGTCCTTTTGTAGAGTGCATGTACAAATTTACTCCATTCATCCCTAATTACAAACCTCTGCTGAAATACTCTCATTAGATTTATATTTCTCACTCCAAATGTCAATCTTATTTGAAAATTCCAATTTTCCTGAAGATTCATCCATTAGCAATAACCTCTAAAGCATTCCTTAACTGAATGCTTTAAAAGCAAAACCAACAGAGCAGAGATACATCATTATAGTAAATCTCCATTGCTAATGTTTTGCATTATTCAAGTAATGTAATAATGAGCACATGACTGGCCAATTCTATACTTCCAGCACATAAAAGGCATGAGCTAATAATCAACTGTTAAGTCGGAGTCTGTTTATACTGTATCACTGGGTAGCATTTCTAAGCCTTTGCCATTCCGTACGGACGTGTGGGAGGGGCATCACAGCCTCAGTATGATCTGCCACCACCTCATCTTGCACCTTTTCACAGCAGCTCCAGGCCATGACAAGGTGCAACAAGGCAGGGATGGTTATATTAAGTAAATCTTTGTGTGCTAGAAGATCATTCTTGGGCATTTCAGCTTGGCTTGGCATGCTAGGAACTGAAGCACAAATTTTATGAATTTATGAAAAATTATGCTTGAAAAAGTTCCTGATTGCAGGTGTGTTTGCCATGGGAAGGAAAGGGAGATTTAAATAGCAAGTCTTGCTGATTTCCAGATTAGATGACCTGCAGTACATCCTAACAGGTTACTGACCTCCAACGGAAGAACTCTACCACTTTCTCTGACAGCAATTTCAATTCAACTCCTTCACCTGCGACTGTTCAGTTTGGACAGTCTATACAACAAAATGTGGGCAAATTAAACAGGGAAGTGGTAAAACTAGAAAGGATCCTTCCTACTTCCTAGGAGAAAATACAGTATTATTACTTTTTAAAAAAATTAAGACAACTACATTGTTTACTGACTCTTGTACAATGCATCCTACCTGCCATTACTAAAAATATCATCTGAGAGATATCCACAGAAAAGTAAATATTGTATCATGCTCATCGGAAAGCACTGAATCATGTGAGAGTTCTCAGTGTATGATACAGACTCTCCTGGCATTTTCTTGAAAGCAATTAGATATGACCTCATCCATATCAGGCTTAGCAGCAGAAAGAAAACATTTCTACATCTGTATCAAATAGGGAGAATCCATAACAAAAAAGAGAACAAATGTTTCACTGCTTGTCAGCATCTGGTCACCTACAGGATTAAGACACGTAGATAATTATAACAGATGTAACGTAATTCCCTGCAGAAAACACTACCACCACAGTAGCTAATTACTCCTGAAGTTTTGCTCATTCCCACCTCAAATATTTAAAACCTTGATTACATCATCAACTCTCTTGCCTTTTGTACTATATATCAGCCAGTGCTAGAACAGAAATATGCATTTAAATAAAAAGGCAGAGATGAGGAGATAAGTGTAGAATAATAATGACACACAACACAGTTCTGCTCCTGAGAGAAGGGTGAGGGTTTACACTGAGCTAATTTAAATGGGATTTAATATTACATAATAAAACCCCCCACCACAGACAGCATCAATAATCCATGGAACAACTGTGTGTGGCTCTAAGTGCTTGCAATATACCACATCCTCTTTACTTCATGGAGTTACATAGCTTCTTAAGTGAGAAAAGGCTATGAAGGAGAAGCTGGCTTCATAAAGAGGCAAACAATTCAGGAGCATCTTTACTCACCCATTTCAAGAATCATATCAAACTGAAAAGCTAAAAATACACAGACACACTCATTCTTTGGAAATGCCACAGCTACTTAATGAGTGAAACAGGGACAGCACCAGAGAAGGGACCATAAAGTTCTGAATTTCCCTGTAAATGCCAACATTTCTCTTTTGTGTTTTTCTTGGCCACAAGCTGACATGCTATTAATTAATGTGGCCACAATAGATTTAGCAACTCAATAAAGGTACATTTTAACTAGTTTAGCAGACTCTTTAACAGCTGTGGCTACCTGGAAAAGCTACCAAGCCAGCAGTTACCCATGCTATTACCTTATAGTGCAAACAAAGGGGTTTTACATGCCAATGGTCAACATTAGGCATTCCCTTACTTGCTGTTCAGAAGGCTGGCAAAGAGCATTTATATCAAAAAGATTAAGTTATAGATCAACAGTTTAAGTTATACAATTGTACTCTTGGATGGCTGATTTTAAAAATCCGTGAGCACTTCACAGCTACTTTTTTTCAGATACAGGGAGAATTCTGCTTCCAAAATCCTTTCATCACCATCTCTTATCAGCCATACTTTGCTTTTTAGAATGAGAAAATGCTGATAGGGTATTTACATGAAGACTAACAGTGTAAGTAACTTGTCTGTCTCTCTCTTATTTCAACAAAGACACATTTACAAGTACTCAAATGTAGAACTTACCAGACAGAGGCAAAGCTGCATGCAAGCCAGTCATCAGAGCTAGCAGAATGATTCTGCTTGCTCTACAGATTCTGAATCGTCTGAGTCTTATTTTTAGTTGTACACAAAGGGCAATAAATGGAAAATCTTATTGTAACCACTGCTTTTTCTTGGCCACCCACACTTCCAACACCTACAGCGCAAGTATACAAATGCAAAAAACCCAGTACTGATGGCTCATCTTAACAAGGGATGCAAAGTAGCTAAAAACCTATTGCATATTTTTCCAGTTTATATTTATGGTTTCATCGTGCTATTTTAACAGCGAGGACAGAGATTATAATGTAGATAAACTGCAATAGGACATAAATGGGGCTTTCATGCATTCATCTTCCATTCTTTGATCTTATTCACTGTCTGGCAAACAGGTCTCAAATTCAGGATGGCTAACCACTGACCAATTTTAAAGTCATTAATGAGGATGCAATCGGATAACAAAGGCACAATTCCTTTACTAGCTTTTTCAAACCAGTGATTTATAAAGGGGTTACTGATGGGCTTATCAGTGGGAAATTATCCTGATTATTTTACTTCAGAGAGTGGTAATTTTTTTTTAAAAAATCCCTTTATACTCAGAATAGTAGTATTAGAAGAATGAGAGAGCCTGCTGTCAAGAATGATTTCATCATGCTTAAAAAATTCCACTTTACTTAAACTTGCTTTGCAAATTACTTTGTAATTTCATACATGGCACAAATCATAACCTAGCAGTACACTGGTTCCATTCACCAGTCTTCTCCATACCTGACATTTTTCTGTTTACCCTGCACACATTTGAACAGATACAAGTATGAGCATAATTATCACATGAAAACTTGCACAGGACTAACCCACACTGACTGATTTGATCTGTTTAAATAATAAAGTAAAATAAAATAAAATAAAATAAAATAAAATAAAAAGACCACGCAGAGCAGACTGCAGAAGAGGATCAGTCAAGGAGGTTTGGGGATGTGGGAATGAAAGCTGACAGTACGTTTTCATTAACTACCTCACTTCTTGAAAATGCAAAGTATTATGGCTACTAAAGCATCAATTACAATACTCTTGCCCGAACTCTCTGCAAATCATAACAGAAAACGTGTGAAAGTATTATTTCAACAAAATAATATTAAGACACAAAGCGTCAACTCCAGAAAATGTGACTACCTAAGCTTTCTCATTAACAACCTACTGCACAAAACTGCCTGTCATCTTCTAGTAATTAACATGGAACCTAATGCACAGCCAGCTGCTCTGAACATACCGCAGTTTACACAATACTGTTTAAATCAGAGACATGCTTTTCTGGTGATTTTATGTCGTATGAACTTCTGTAATGTGTTGTAAAAGCACAGATATCTAAGTATTATGAAAAGTGGGTCATACGCCACTGAGTCTCAACCACACCACCCCCATGTCGGGCACTAGATGACTGTACACTGTGCTGCAAAAAGGGAGGGATGGATTTCAGCAGCAGTGAAAACAAAACTTTTATGTGGTGAGATGTATTTTAGTTTTTACTGGTTTAGGTTAGAGAAAGTTGATTTCACTGTCACCGTCTTTTAGTATTTTCTTAAAATAAATGACAAGCACTGGCAGGTATGATACTCTGTGGGACACTGGAGAGTTGGCAAAGGTACTGTCCCACCTATGGGGAAATGCTAGTTATCAGAGTCCCTGTGGTAAAATGAAGCTTTACCAGGGCTGAAGTGAGAGCTCTGACTCAGGCAGGCTGACACACAGACTTCCACCTGCAACACCACGGAGAAAAACTTTGTCACAACATCATTGCCACGTGAATAGAAAGTAAATAAATCAATGATATTTCGCACGTATGCAGCACTTCACACCTTGGAAGCGAGACACAAACATTAATTAATGGCAGACGGGGAAGAGGAGTCAAAATAATTCAACTTTGGTGTGTCATACGAACACAGCTCTTCTCAAGCCTAGCAATTACCTCTAGAAAGAGTATAAGCGATATTTGCCTTAATTTAATGGCTCCATAGTAGTACTTTTAACACAGTCATCAAATGAAAAGGGAGATGGCTGTTTCTTCCAACTATCCTGCCATATTTTCAACAGTGAAGCTGTTCCAACCAGCATTGTACCAGGGGTTTTTGGTTCACTCCCTCTCCACATTCTATTTTAGAAGTTGCTCTCACACATAGATGCCTATGTACTTTATACTTTAATGTATAATTGCTGCCTGGTGGGTGTACACTTAATATTTTCCAGATTATATTATGGAATAGGACATATTTGCTGCAAATTTATGTAATTTTTCTAAACAAAAACAAATGTATAGCCAATATTTCCAGCTTTATCAGAATGGCTAGCTAGTGACATGCTGGTTCCTGTATCACTGCTGTGTAACGGACAAGCTGTAGGGAAAAGCAGTGGAAAAAGCCCTTCTGTCTTAAGAAAGGCTCTCAACACTGACATCTGCTTCTAACCTTAATCCTCAAATCATTCCCACCCCCAAAAAGGAAGTTAATAAAATCTAACAAATGAATAAATAAATAAATAAACTCTTACCTCTCCCCCCACCCAGCAGAGTTTTGACCCCAAAAAGGCAGCTATACCAGAGACTCCATGGAATCCACTAGGGACTTTCCTAATGATTTTCTGTGGAAGGTGTTCAGATACTGGTGATGGGCAACAGTATAAAACGGAGAGTGAGAGCGAGTGAGAGTACAGTACTCTCCTTCAGACAAGACTGCCCATGAAAGTAAGTGTGCGTGAATATGTGGCGGTCTTCTCCACATACGAAGGCCCAAATTTTCAGAAGTGCATGAACACTTGCGTGTGTGCCTGATTTGTGCATGGACAACACCTGATCTGTGTGCCCAAATTGGGGTTACATGTATGTACAGCTATGTAAGTGCACAAACCCATAGCTCTCATTCACACACTGAGTGTTACTTACATGCAAGTCAGATGTGCACTTTTGAAGAAGTGAGCCTGATGCATAGGGTGTAGAGGTTTGGGGGGAGGGGGGGGGTGATCTGCGGTGGGAGGCCCACCCAGACCATGGCCTGACCATTTTTAAGCATGCAGGTAGAAAATAGCGTTGCCACCTGGCTAGTTTTTGACTGGCCTGGACAGTTTTTCTACTCTCTTGCTGGTCAACAGATGCAATTTGCCCAGGTTTTTTTGCTGCACGCATGAGCAGTGATCTTGTATGTAGTGCCCGCACATATTATGGCTAGGAGCGCACCATGGCTGATACCTGGGTCCCCCTCACCCGCCAGCTCCTCTCAGCACTGGGAAACAGCAAGACCTGTCACCCAAAGGTAAGACTCACCAGCAGAGAAAGGTAAATTAAGGAGGGGGCGGGGAAGCAAGGGCTTCTGGAAGGGGACGGTGCCGGAGAGGGGAAGAGGATGATGAGGTGGGGGATAAGGACTTCAAATCTATGCCTGCCCCTCATCCCTCTCCTCCACACACTTTAAATGGTGCTCTGAAGCCCCTGGCCTGATGTGAATATAATAGTTCTATAGTCATGTAAAATACAAGCACTGAAGGAGAGGATTTTTTCCCCATGAAATATTTCATGGTATATGTGGCACATCTGAAATTAGAATCTGGTCCTGGATGCCCAGTGGCACAAAGACCACATCTCTTCTTACCTACTATCATGACAGTTGAGATCAGCTGGGCTGCTCTTGATAACAGTACAGAGAGGATATGAATGTCTACCACCCAAGCGTTCCAATGGTTGAGTTGTCACCTTTGGAAATCTGATTTCCCTGTTGGTCCAACGAAGCATGTGTTTTTTTACCTGTAGATAGACATTAAAGCCTATCTGTTTTCTCATTATTTGGGTGATGGTAGATGTGTGACAGACATTTAATCATCAAATGGCGCATTTCAAATTTTTAAATTAATTTACATCTGCCCACAGACTGCTGACGGGCAGGTTTTAGAAACCTAAAAATTAGATTTAAAAAAAATACTTTATTTATGAGAACTCTTATTACCTACATATTATAGAAATGACTTTCTATTTGATTTTGTTTAGCTCAAACCCTTTAAGAGTCTTACCGAACTGTCAAGACAAGAATTTGCATAAATAGTATAAATTCAGGCAGTCCATTATTCCTCAGAATGCCATTGCTTGGTATGTTTCAGAGTAACATCCGTGTTATTCGCAAAAAGAAAAGGAGTACTTGTGGCACCTTAGAGACTAACCAATTTATTTGAGCATAAGCTTTCGAGCATAAGCTCGCTGTAGCTCACGAAAGCTTATGCTCAAATAAATTGGTTAGTCTCTAAGGTGCCACAAATACTCCTTTTCTTATTGCTTGGTATGTTATTTTTGCTTCTTTTAAAAAGAAATAATGAAAAATCAAAACAAAAAAATTTAAACTTAGCATTTAAATTGCAGCTCAGAATGCAGCATAGTTCCATGGTGATGTCAACAGGACAGCTGCATAGCCACATCCTAACATTGCAATTCCAGTAGCATCTGATCAAAGTCCTTTTATGTTACACATTTGTTTTGTGCCATTAGATAGCGCAATGCAACGAAGTATGAGCTGTTTAGGGATGAAAACAGCCTTTCCCAACCTCCATCACTGTATGTAGGTTTGTGAATGATGGTGTGACATTAATCAATCAACTAAAGCTTTGACTCTGCATCAGAATCTACTAGTGTGGATCCAGATGCAGGTTTGAGCGTAAGCCAGTAACCAGCTGCTTTATGACATTGCAATTAGCCATACTCCTTGGGACGGCCTGTGTCTTCTTCCAAGTTTTGCATGGTCATGAGCACATCGTTGGCAAGAAAAAAATATGAAAGGATTTTACAACATTTTTCAAATCCATGTCCCATTTTTCAAGTTACATTTGTACTCTAACACTGCTACACTGTCAGAACGGACAATACTGATTAACCATGGAACTGGCAGCAGCATTATAAGCATTCCTGTGTACGTCAGCTATGACCAGGGGATGAAAGAGTTTTTCAGTTATGTCCATTCAGTCCTGACTGCTCATTTAAATCTGCCACTTAAGGTGCCATTTTTAAGTTAATTTCTCTGTCACGGATTTGCAGTATTGCTAACCATGAGCATTCAACAATCATGAGCAAGGCCCCAAAAGTTTAAGAAATTTAAAAATAACAAAATCTGGGTTATTTCTGTTTGCCTTGTGGTTTTTAAGCCTCCAGTATTCAAGTTTCCAAGGTTTTTCCCTGCAGCAGTAAGGGCTAGAAGCGTACTTTTTTTAAAAAATGAAAGCTGAGATGCTCACAGTCACATGCTCCAAGTATGGGGGCTTTATGAAAAACACCAAATATTGCGAGACTCATAACAGAATTGCAAAAGTCTGCAAGTAGTTTGCATCCACTAGAAAACGAACAAAAGTCACACCTCATGTCACACAGGCCACTCAGCATCTCTCTGATGATAATGACTTTCATTCACTACCAGCCTGGGCTAGAATTCTGTGACTTACCTAGAGGTAAATGCTCTATTTATCGACCCTTTCAGCCAGCCAGCATCTTCTTTCATTTTCCTAATTCTGTGATTTTTTTTTGTACAATCATTTATTTTGACCAACCGCTCTCCTTCTAGATCTTGGGAATACACTGACAAACACGTATTATGTGTCTCTCTCTACACACCAACTCACCTCCCACACTTCTCTTTCTTACAATAATAGTTACATATTTGAAAATTTTCTTTTGACAACAGATAGTTTTTTAAGAGTGCTGCCGTAGGAAAGTATTCAGCTGTATTTACACGTTTCACTGACATAAGCAGGTTGTTTTTCCTGCTTCCAATGACTCCTGTGATAGCCTGTTTTTATTAAAACTATACTATACTCTTGGTCCCTTAGGGAGATTTTTTGCAGATATCCCCATCTCCCCATGAGTATGGTAAAATTCATACTTGTGCCTTTAGCTTACTTTATACCTAGTATGTTGAAACATTCAATGCCATAACAGCATGAATACTGCCAAGAACAGAGTAAGATTTAAAGTCTCCTGATGGGGACACGAGTAGCGCGGATGGCAGATGTCCTTATACAGACTACAGCAACTCCCAGACCTTGGGCCAGTATGACTTTTCATTCCATGGATTCCCTTAAGGTTTTTCTGGTAGAGTTATTTGACCAGCTGCTAGTTGTCACATGTTTGTGCAGAGAGAGTGTGGATCATAAGCAATGCAAGATCCAGTCTTATCAAAAGGGAGCTGCATTGTTGCTCCCAAAAGTGAGAATGGGCAAAAGTGGGGAGCATCTTAACAGGTATGAAAGACCCCAAAATGTCTTCAATTGATTACTAAAGTGGACAATGTATTTTATTAGCTATTATAGTTCTTCGTTTTCCCTTTTTATTCATTAGTACAAGATTCTAATGCATAATTGATGTGGGGCATTGTTAAAAAATACGAAGATCAGATGCACAAATTTGTCTCTATGGGCGGGTGTGCGCCTTTCCTCTAATTGCACTAAAACACAGCCCAAAAACAAAACACACACCTTTCCCTGACATTTGGTTTTATCAACAAAGAAATTAACAGGATACAGTTAAACTCCAGCCTTCTCCCAAGCTCGGCTGCTCCTAGGGTTCCACCCTTGGGATCGCTCTGCCCACATTTTATGAGCTGCCTCCTGGGTCAGGGCAGCAGCACTCCACAGTCCACTTCCTCCACCTGGGGAGCCTTCCCTCCAGAGTTTCAGCCCCTATCTCCAGGGCAGAACACTGATCCCTTCTTGACCTGGTCTACTGGGGGTTTGTCCACCTCATTACCATCTACAGCAATCAACAGTAAACAACACAATTATATTCTCTGTGTGCACGCTCATTGCTGATGTACAACTTCTACCATTGTTACATCACGAGCATACAGCAGGGGAAGGAGTATGGTCCAGCAATTAGAGGTGGGAGTGGGATTCAGGGCTCCTGGGTTCTATTCCTGCCCAATTCTGCCACTGACTTGTATGATTTTTTGTGTTAGATACTACAGAAAAAACTAATCTTTGGCAAACCACTTAACTAGTCTCTGCCCCACTGAGTTCCCCACACGGAAGGGGCTGAGTAAGTGAGAAGAAGTGGGAGCTGCAACAGAGATAAGAAGAGGCTTAAGCTATAAAGGTACTGTGTTAGCACTCTCCATTGGTCAACAAAACAATGAGAACAGAAGGCGAGAAAGACTGAGAATGCAGCATGGGAGGGAGAACTGTGGTTTCACCATGCAGAAGCTAGGGAACACCGACAATACTACCATGCAAAGACCCATCTGAACCAGCCTCTGAGGAGCGGTTCAAGTATGCTTTGGGAAAGCATGCATATTCAGGACTGAAACACTGAGATAAGAACAATTAAAACACACACACAAATGAACAACAAGGAGTCCGGCGGCGCCTTAAAGACTAACCGATTTATTTGGGCATAAGCTTTTGTGGGTTCCTTGTTGTTTTTGTGGATACAGACTAACACAGCTACCCCCGATACTTGACACAAATAAGTTATCCTGAAGTGGCAAAAACCTAGGCACACTTTTCAGACAAATACTTAAGCTATTTTTAAAGCACTTTTTGCCACAGTCAACGATGGAAGCAGAAAACTTAGAAATCCTTCAAAATGACAAAATTACAGTCACAGCTCAGTTTACAAAGCCAGTCATAGGACTTCATATCCATCTATTCACAACCTAATGTTTTATGACATTTAAAATTTGCTTGACTTATGACTTATTTGCTTTTTTGTCTGAAACATTTTCATTCTTTTTACACTTTTTTTTATGGAAGAGGAGTTTGAATCAAGACTTACATGTAATTTTTCTAGGTTCTGTGCTGGCTAATCTTCTCACGATGCCGGGAACTGGATGAGTGGAGAAATTAAGAGGCTACAGCAATCCATTAAGACGTGAACCACCAAAGCTTGATGAGGCAAATTTCTGACAGCTCAGTTGATATAAACCTAAACCAAAATGAAGACAATAATTAAAATTCAGACATCAAATTTACATTAGATGTTACTTTTGGCTTATACGTTTTCATTCTTTTGCCTGGAGAATCTTCACAAATCAGGCTATAGGGTTCTTGCCTGTTGACTATCAGAAGTAGATGAAGGAACCAAGTATTTTCAAGGTGTTTATGTAGGCCAGAATTATTGGCATATTTCTCAATTCATTGTGGCTCCATCAGACTTTATGCCTATTCTGTAGCCCACGGGTCAGCAACCTTTGGCACATGGCCCATCAGGATAATCTGCTGGTGGGCCGCGAGACATTTTGTTTATATTGACCATCCGGAGGCACGCCTCTCAACCCAACCACAGCTCCTAGTGGCTGTGGATCGCTGTTCCTGGCCAATGGGAGCTGCGAGAAGCGCCAACCCCTGCTATAGCCTCTTGTCTTACATTTAGATTATAAGCTCTTGGAGGCAGAGACCATCTTTTTGTTCTGTGTTTGTACAGCACCTAGCCCACTATGGTTTATGACTTGGGCACCTCTGTTCCACAGCAATACAAATAATGAATTTGTTTTCTGTAATCTTGGTGATGGGAGTAAGGTCATTTGCAAAATCAACAAACTTTTCCTCTGTCATTATAAGCACAAGGCGAGTTACAAAGTATAAAGTGACTGATATCTCCATCTTCTGTGATTCTGTTGAGAGGTCAGTTTTATATCCAATGAGAGAACTGTGCATATCACACATGCAGGAGTATTTAAAAAAATCTTTATAATATGCAGATTGTAGAGGATTTAAAGAACTGTTAATATTGAAGTTTGCCAAAATTTAGCTTAGATTTCATCTAGGATTTTTAAACTGCCGCCTGAAGTTTGTTCTTTTGTTTAAGCATTATTCTAGAAGGCTTCAGGGAAGGAAAGTTAAATTATTATTTTATTCCTTTTCATCTGAGACAACAAATATTAAGGTTGATCAAGGAGTATGGCCAAAAAAATAAAAAATAATCTGTACTATGCAAGTCAGTATCTAACAAAAAGTGATTTTATAGGAGAGGCTTCGACAAATCTACTTGGTCAGTGGCAATAGAAAACTTTCACTGATGAGCAAGGGGCTCACTAATTTCTACAGATTTTGATCTTTATGAATGTGAATGGTATGTAAACCAATGCAGCACTGCTTTCTGAGAACACAGATGAACATAGTCAATGAAATGAAAGAGAACTACAGCCCATATCTTGGCCTTAGAGACCAGGCCAAACAATTAGGCTGGGAGGAAGAAGAAATCCTTCCCATAAGCCACTCTGTCCCCACTACACCAACTTTATAGCTAGGGTAGCCACTGTACCATTGGCTCCTCCACTAGGTGGGGTAAGAATGACAGATAGGTACACGTAAAGGTTGATCAATTGCCACACGTGAACAGTTGCACATCTGTGTGCAAGGAATCCTCATGGAGCTAGGTCCTGTGGTGAGTAGCGTGCACATAGCTTGCACTGCCTCCCCAAGCCCCACCCTACACTGTGCTCCACAGTGGAGTAAGCAGGATTTACCCATAAAGGACATGTGAATTGACTCTGAAGGGGGAGTTATCTCTGAAGTAGAACGGGCTGAAAAAACAGGAGGGAGGGACAATTCACTTAAAAAAATTTGACTTTGAAATTTCAAATTTAGAAAGCTCATCATAATTAGATATTTGAAAAAGCAACTAGCTTTTCTCCAAATCCTCATCTTATGTTCTACAGTTAGAGGTTTCAACTGTCTCCATCCCATCTGCCCATAAAAACAACTGCATGAATAAAGTTGTGGAGAGCATACAAGTGAAAATTCACAAGACTTGCTACTGGATTGAAGGAGACCTCAACAGGATAATAAGAGGTTTGGGGGCATGTTCCTATCATTCACCATTGGTAGCATGTGTACTCATCCCAAACTAGAGCTCTTAAAAACAACAAATATCCAAACAAAAAAACAATTTTACAAGAAGGTTTTTTTTTTTAAATCTATGCGTCAGAAATTTGGGGAAAAGATTTGACTAGCTCTCTAAGCTGGTCTCAAAAATCAATGAAAATTTGTCAGAGTTGGACAAAAACTGGATAATTATTTTTGGTAACACAAAATTTGAAAAATATTGAACACCACAAATGCAAACCTTGTACACAAGTGCTCATGGGAAATAGGTTAAATCTTCTGGATAGTGACTTGCTGAATGATTTGTCAGCTGATGCTCATACCTGCTATTTTTGAACACATATATTCTAAAAAAGCGTAAAAATAAAATGATAGTGCCCCTTTAATTTATAAAATATTCCTCTAATTTCATTGTAGGGAGGACAACTTGACAGACTAGGAAAGCAGTGGAAGAGGGGGAAATCTCTGATCACAAATGGACTCTAAAACTATGGAGATATAATACAAATATTAACTCTGTCAAATCACAAATCAATCATTTGTAAAACAAAAAAGAAACTGTCGTTGTCTCAGTGCAAGAAACAATAAAACTAGAAAATTTAATGGAGGTCTCTGCTTTTTCAAGGGAAAATGACACTTTCACGCTAAAATTACACTTGCTACGGGTATGTTGGGAAAGCAGGAGGAGGAGATGGAGGGAGGGAAGGGGAAACGAAAAAAAGAGACTTTCAGTGCTACCCTGTTCTTGGAAGGCGTGATTGATGTTCACTGCTGTAAAAAACATGAGACCACATCCCAAACATTTCATTCCCTTCTGCAAATGTCTCACTCTGTTTCTCTCTGTGTTCTGAGATAGCCTTATATTACACAGGGTGAGCCAGAAAGCATCAGGTTTTACACATGATCTACAACATGAAAGCAGGAATCTCTCTGCCCAGGGGTCAGACGCAGGGAGGATGAAACTAAGCCCCTACACTATGGTTTCTTCAATGTATATTCTGTTGCATGTTTCCATTTTATATAGGCTTTTTCTTTGTGAAAGTAGGGAATGATTAAAGCAAAGTTTTCCTGAAAACACACAACTCAAACATAAGATACGAAAAAGCAGAGCATACACGAAATGGAGAACCAGGACCAAAAATGATCTAGTGAACAAAACTTTCCACTCATTTTCTGTTATTTCCTGAGTTAAATCAGGGTGCTCAGTGCTGTAACACCCCCAGAGGAGGATGCAGTCCCTGCCTCCAGGGGTCTTACCAAGTGGCCTCAATCCTGCAATCAGATCTGCATGGGCAGTCCTTGATTCCTGTGGGGATCCAATTACAAGACTGGGCAGTGTTGCCAACTCTGATAGTATTTGGACTTTTTCTTAAAGACCCAAGTACTGGAGTCATGTATGTACAAGAGAACCTCAGCTTTCATAAAAAACAAAGTTTCTGATTCTCATAGGTGCAGAGGAAAGCTTGAATGTAGGCCCTAGGTGTATTTTACAGGCTCAGAAAGCAAATGAAAAGAAACTTACATTTATTACTGAAAAAAAATATAATTTTTTAAGACAATCTCATGAGTTTTGGAGCCAGACTTGTAATTGTTTTGAACACGTCAGGCTGACAATACTGCTTGGGGCTTGAGTTTGTACTGAACAATACAGTAAAATAACAACACACCATAACACCTCAGCTGGCAGGATAAAGCATCAGGCTAAAACGGTGTTTTAAAAAGATTTATTTCTGAGTTAGACTTTCACTATATTGTATTATTATTATATTGTATCAGGGTGGGCAAACATTTTCACCTGAGGGCCACATCTGGGTATCAAAATTGTATGGCAGGCCATGAGTGCTCATGAAATTGGGGTTGGGTTGCGGGAGGGGGAGGGCTCTGGCTGGGGGTGCGGGCTCTGGGGTGGGGCTGGGGATGAGGGGTTTGAGGTGCAGGAGGGGGCTCTGGGCTGGGATCAAGGGGTTTGGAGGGTAGGAGGAGGATCAGGGCTAGGACAGGGGATTAGAGTGCTGGGGGGGGGAAGGTCCAGGGGTGCAGGCTCGGGGCAGCGCTTACCTCAAGTAGCTCCCAGAAGCAGCAGCATGTCCCCCCTCTGACTCCTATGCGGAGGTGTGGCCAGGCGGCTCTGCGTGCTGTCCCGGTTCCTGGCCAATGGGAGTTGCAGGGGGTGGTGCTCGGGGTGGGGGGCAGCATGGAGAGCCCCCTGCTTGCCCCATATGTAGGAGCCAGAGGGGGACATGCCACTGCTTCCACGAGCCGCACTGAGCCACGGCACTTGCAGAGCAGGGCAAGCTCTCAACCCTGCTCCCTAGCTGGAGCAGAGCAAGTCCTCCATAGCAGAAGCTCGAGGGCCAGATTAAAAGGTCTGATGGGCTGGACACTACCCATGGGCCATAGTTTTCTCACCTCTGTATATACTCTGGTAGTATCCAGAGTTTGCTAGACACTTTTCCAAACATAGGAGCCAGTATGATCCTTGTCCCAATCTGATCAGTCTGAAGACAGACTGACTGACTGCTCAAGACATTCTGCCACCCAAGGCAAAACTTCAGTATGCCCCCCCCCTCAGGTGGGGTTCTCAACTGGGGGGTACACATCAGACTTTCAAGGGGATGGGGGTGTTGAGCCTTCTGATGATTTGGTAGTTATGGTAAAGATTGGGTGGGTCAAGTGCCAGGAGATTGCAGCGCTACTCATTCATGAGGGATGGGCAACAAGGCCCTATTTGTGCGATAATGGTGTTGTGATGTGCCACATGGGGTCATGCACTGCTCAGGTTTGGCATAGCCACCCCTAAGCTGCCCTAAGCAGCTGCCTAGTTTGCCCATAATTAGAGTGGCTTCTAGACATACAGTGAGTAAAGGGAAGTACAGCAATAAATATACAGTTTTGTTTACATATAAATATAACATCAAGCAAGACAAGTAAACCTATGTCAACGGTATCAACAAGTTTCTAACAGGCATGGTTAGGTGAATGGCTTGGCAGAGGGAAGAGACCAAAGACTGGGACAGGGAGGGGCAGCAATGATCACAGAGGTGTGAAGAAAAGCAGAGGATTCTAAAGGTCTGCGTTTCAATTTATATTATTCAATATTTATAACACTAGCATCTAGTTGTCTCTGTTGAGATTGGGGCCCCAATCTGTTCAGTGCTGTACAGACACAAGAAATCATTGTTAACACATTCTATGCGACTTTTGTGGAAAAGTGCAGAATATTTCTTTTTGGTTGAAATGGCTTTATTGTCACTTTTCTTTAAAAATTTTTTTTTACTGAAGAAAGGGTTATTTGGGGTTCAGAAGACATCTGTAACGGTGTTGGTTTTTATCACAGATTCCAAGACCAGAAGGGACCACTGTGATCATCTAGTTTGCCCTCCTGTATAACGCAAGCCATAAGACTTCCCCAAAATAATTCCTAGAGCATGTTTTAGAAAAACTTCCAATCTTGATTTAACAATATCTAGTGCTGGAAGAAAATCTGGCACTACCCTTAGTAAACTGTTCCAAAAATTAATTACTCTCATTTCTAGCAAGTTCATAGCCCACCCTGAAACCTATAGGAAAATCTGAGATAGCTTGGACATCCCATTTTAGAGGAGAGAAATAATCTTACTTTTTTTGGTTAAAAAAATTTTCACGTACATATAACAATCTACTAGAGTCTCATTATATTTAGATTCAAAGGGACAAATTCAACCAAAACTTACATTTTGTGTATACTAGCACCTGAAAGAGGGCACCCCAGGCTGGAAGTCTGAATGGTGGGAGCTTTCAAGATCAGAGAATGGCTGCAACTTCCTCTCCAGCAGGTAGGACACCCAAGGAGCTTGGGCAGACAGCATGTGCAGGTCAGCCAGGAGACGCACTGATTCAGTGCATCACCTCAACAGTCTCAGCAGGTAGGGAGCACTGACCACAAATTAAAGCTCCCCACACTCAGACCTGTTCCACACTGTACAATGTTACCCTATCTGGACAACTGTTACAAACGATCGAGTTAGTAAAGATGATGCCAAGCATGATTAGCTGTCAGTGCAGACCAGGGAAAACTGTGTTTTAGGACCAGTCCAGCTAACCATCTAACCATGATTAAACTGCTCAGAACAGTTGTCAGCTGACCTGATCCTGAAACACAATTGGTCCTGGTCTACATTGACTGCTAAATTGTTTTTAGTATTATGTCAGCTAACTGGATTCTTCAGTCAGAACTGTGTTCAACAGCACACAGCAGTCCCAAGTGGAAAATTCTAAGGCAGGGAAGCAGGTTTTCCACCATCTGTCCTCTTCTGGAGTAAATTCCTCCCAGGATACACCAGCCAGACAGGGCAATAGAGGTGGAATTTACCTTTGGTGAACATGACTCAAAACTTGTAAGACTTGATATATAACCTTGAATATTTTAATGTAGGAATATATTTGAAATAAAACAAATACTTCCATTGTAACACTACACCCCCTCAGCAGCATGATCTATGAGAGAAGTAATTACTAGATTGAAAAGGGGAATGAATATATTCTGTAAGTAACCCCTCCAAATGATAAACAGAAAATCATGTTAAATTTGACAAATGATTCAGTTGTGAGATATATTTCTCCAGAAGGGCTAGAGAGTTCAGTTAATGAAAAAGCTAACATGCCAAAGTAAGATGGATTGGAGACTAGACTGAAATCACAAACTACCACAGAATCTTGTTATCAAAACTGGAGTCCCAGGTCTGATGTGGGATTTGACAGTATTTTCAATCTCTTCAATTAGGACTCTACACTTTTCATGACAGCCCACTGGGCTTATGCTTTGGGATTCATTCCATGGCACATGTAGACCACATGGATTTACTTGAAGTCCTATTGCAGGCTGAATATTTTCAATGCTTGTCATAATGTAACTGATCATTTACAACTATTTCTTTTAAAAGTACTCTACAAAAAATAAACAGTCTCAAAAAGGAATGGACCACTCAAGAAGCCACTTTCCCCAATAAACTTTAACACATGAAAGAGGCACTGTAAATGCCATGGAAGATGAAAAACCTAAAAAGGTAAGTATAAGTATAAACCATGTCCCCTTTCACGTTTTGTTTTTAAAAAGGGTTTTCTAGGACATTTTTGTCAATCTTCTATAAAGCCATAATTTGACTACAAAAATAACTGTTTAAACACAAGCGGGAAATATGGCTGTGGCCCAGCAGTTTCTAACAAAAGCAGAGCTGAATTTCAGACAATTTCAAATTTGGCTGAAACCTGATAGTTTTCAAGTCAGATAAACATTTGAGAATCCAAAAAAGTTACACAATCGGCTGAACATAGCTTCCATTAACTTATCAGTTGAATGCCTATAGATGTACTTAAAATTAGGGAAGGTAAAACTAAGGAAAAAACAGATTGAAACAAAAAGTTGTAAAATTTTGCAATGTTTTATCTGAAGTGAAATTCTGCCCCCTTGCTCACATCTGACTGTAACATTGTTAAGGGATTATGTTTTAGTTTAGGAATACACCTAAGGAAGTAGATGTGCGGCAAAGTATAGTACAGAGATACTTTAGGTCCCAAACGACTACAGTGATGAATGCAGTTTAATTGGATAGATACTGTACTAAAGGAAACCAAAAGATAATATTTTTATATTGCTGGACTCATCTGTTAATCATGCCAGTTCAGGTCATCTTTTCTGTTATCATCCAAATGCTGCTCTTTTCTTTAATGGAAAGCCAGTAATGTCAAGTGGTTGCAATGAATGTAACTAAAGAGTAGATTTTGCCCAATGGGCTGGATTCCGATTTCAGTGCTAATCAAAAGTAACTCTACCTGAAGTCAGTGGAGTTATCCATGTGTAAAAATAGATGCAAATTCAGAATCAGGCCAAATCTCTCCACCTTTACTCTCAGATTAAGCTGGGGAAGTTTTAAAAAAAAATTAAGATGTCAGTTTATGGGTTATTTCTCATTCTGTTGCAATGAAAAGTAGAATCATAAGAGGAAAGGGGCTCAATAATTCTCTGTTGTGTGAACTTGTGTGAACTTAAAAAGAAAAGCCAATAAGGCCATGCACACTAATGCTGAGAAAAAGGAAATGGTACTTCATTTCAGCCAAAGTCATAAATCTTACAGGCCAGATTCTAACGGCAAAACGGCAAGCAGGGGAATTTTTATAAACAGATAATTAGTTCTGAGCTGAGATCGGGCTTACTGTACTGTGTATTTTGTGTCTGGTAGCGCTGACTGTACGTTGTTTCCCAAATGTTCAAAGTATTGTGTGAGGTTTTAGCATTGATTACCACTGACTTGACTGGGAGATGCGTGGCTGAAACTCCCACTGCTATAAAAATGACTTATCTGCAGATGGATATTTTTGCTACACATAAAGCCAATAATAAAATTCTTCCAAGAAGAACTGAGAAAGATTTTCAAAGCAGAAAATGCCCTGGCAGCACTGTGTTCATAATCCATTTCTGCCATGAGGAGGAATGGATAAAACAGAAGATGGGTTTACAGGCCTAATCCAGAAGAAAATAGCCATGCCTCACTAGATGTGCAAACCACCAAAGGATGCAGACACTGGATGTGTAGCAGGCTGGCTTACCAAGGGGAAAGGTTGGCCTCCTGAACAAGCCCAAACAGGAACATGAGAAACAGTTCGGCAGCTACAAGTTGCAGAGCTGCCTAGAGGGAAGAGAAATCATGTCAACGGTTTTCCACATGGTCTCAAGAAGGGAGTCTGCCAGGTCCTGTGCTTGGATAGCCTCTGATTTTGTTTTAAAATGACAAATATCTCAGTTATTGGTGGATGTGAGAGGGACTCTACTAACCCGAATAGCTAGAAAGGGGTGATAGTTTGAAAAATCTGTTCCCAGTCATTGCATGCGGTATTCTATAGCAGTACCTGTTGATTAGCAGGGGTTCTCACAACAAAATTTTTGGTGGCCTCAGAGTGAAGCCACCAACTATTGCTGGTGGCCACTGTTACAATTTTAACTAAAATTCCTAATTAAGTTTAGGAAAGACACATAAATATGCAGATATACATGTCCAAATCATTGCAATTTATTTATGTTGGGATTTTTTGCAGACTCTAATAAAAATAATGTACAGTTGTCTCTATTCTTTATGGACCTAAACAGAACACAAATAAGAACACAAATAACACATGCTTTGCATGTTCTTGTCTTTTTTGTTGTTTATTTTGCTTTTTTAAAAGACTTGCTAGCTAGTAAGTCTGCTGCTGTGAAAAGTATTATTAACAAACATACAAATATCACTTTTCACAGCAGCAGATTTATTCAGCCCTGGCAAGCCCAGGGACAAATTAAGCCCTGGATGGGAAGGTGGGTAGGGAGGCAGTGGTGACCAGAGGCGATGTGGAGAATGGATGGGAGGTCAGGGGAGGCAGTGGGTGAGCCCAGGACTGGAGCCTGCTGTCCTCCACCCTGGGAAGGTGGGGAACTCATTAGCAGCCTGCTCCTTCAGCATTTGTGTCTCCAGAGGGGGGCGGGACCCAATCCCTCCTGGTAGCCTCAGGGGAGGGACCACTGCTTTGCCCCTCCCCACCCCCATTACTGCCCAGGAGGCTGTGGCAGCAAGAAAAGCCCCTGGTGGCCGCATTCGGCCACGGTGGAGGCATTCGAGAAACGCTGGATTAGAGTATCCCTCATAGCGCCATCTCTCTGAAAGCCTCCAGGACACTGGCATTTTGTGTAAAGATAGCGGTTTGATATTGAGGCTTGGCAGATCTGGAAATCCTCAGCCCAAAAGGACTCTCTCCCTCCCAGCTGAAGTCAAGAACAGAACTGTCAAGGCAGCAACTTGCTCCCTTTAAAACTATTCCCTGGCTGACAGAAGTCTAGTCAACCAAGAAGAATCCACCCCTCTCACCTGGATATTTGAGAATGAACTTGGCTCAAGGTCATTCCCAGTTCCCTGAGCATCTGGGTAAGTCACAGGCTCTCCAAGTGGGAAAGAAGCAGTCATAAGCAGTAGCAAAATTTCGCTTTAGGCAGTGCACAGTCATGGCTAATGGGGAACCAACTTCTTAAAATATGGTCAGCTTTGTTGCTATGCAGCTCAGGAGTCCAGAGGAGCTGCTGTAGACTAGCAGCAATGGAGGCTGCTTTCTGCTAGCTATGGCCCCAATGAAGTATACTGATTGTGCTTACTACTTTCTCCCTGCTTTCCACTCATTCTGCTTCAACCCCATGCAAGGCCAGCTATCATGGCGGCTCAGTCAAATCACACTCCTCTGTTGGCCTGAGGGATCACTGGAGAAATACACAACATGCTGACTCCACAATGTTTGTCAGCTCCGGCCAGCACAGGGTTTAGAGGTAATGCTCGAGTCTAAAACGCAGATGCCCTACTAGCAATCGCTAAACTCCAGGGCCAATCTCAATGTACAGTGTTAAACTGCAATTATGATTCTTTAAACATTCAGCCTAGTGATATGTGGTGAATCTTTAAACACATCACTGGCTCCCACTGAGTTGATTAACTGGATAAATGACCATGGTCAAAAGACATGAAGATGGGTCCAAATTTAACCTGTGTGGAACAGAGTGCGAAATCTCATTCAAAGTACTGGACCAAATGAAAAGCTACAATACAAACAAAGGTTTTGTTTTACTCTTTCAACAGACAGACAAAAATTCTTCTAAATGTTGTCATTTGGCTTAAGTAGCAACATGCAGTAGATTAAACAGTGGTAATGGGTTCTACAGCTGCCAGACAAATCTATGAGTGTGCCAACATATGTATTTCCAATCCTGAGTTCAGGGAGAACCTACAAAGATACTGACCATACCACTAAATGTAAAATCCACATCCAAATCCAGGTTCAAGGAAGGTATTTGGATCTATTTTGTATAACAAAATAACAAATCTTTCTACCAAACACTTCAGTTCAGCAGTTTCTCTGTACAGTATTTTTTTATTTAACAATATTCTACTTCTATAGCAGGCGTGGCCAAACGGTCGCTCGTGAGCCGAATGCAGCTCTTTAAAGTCTGGCTCCTGGAGCTCCCATGTACACCCCAATTCTCCACCTACAAAACTGGTCGGGGGTGGGGAGCTTGGGGCTTCTGCCCTACGGTGGGTGGTAGGACTAGGGGCTTCTACCCTGTGGTGGGGTGGTGTAGTCCTGCAGAGACGGTAAGGACTTTAGCCCCAGGGCAGGTTGTGCATGTCTTGTGGCTCTCAAACTTCTGAAGATTATTGTATACATCTTGGAGGGTCAGTAAATTTGGCCACTCCTGTTCTATTACATCTGCGTTTATTAACTTACTATTGTAATTCTTTAGATATTTTATTATAAATGCTTTATATATCATCCACTCACACGTCACCAAAATAAATATCCTTTGGAGCAGTAAACATTCCACCAGGAATTACTTTAACAAGCGTTATGAATATGCATTGCTTTTATTTGATTTTATTGTAAACTGTATTTAATAAAAAGCTCTGGATCTCGATTACTTCCTTTGTAGAATATTTACTATTGGTGCACCAGTCTTTCAAAGGGAACTGAATGCTCTTTAAATAAATCAATCAATAGCCTACTTTGCTCTTATATAGCGATTTCCATACCTGGATCTCAAAGTGCTTTACAAAGACTATAAAAGCCCCATATTACGCACACGTTAAACCAACAGAGACTTGCCCACAGTCATGCAGTGAAAATAGAGTAGAGTGGCTTGGCTTGACTAATACAAGACCCTTGGATACCATGGTGATGAGAGCAGCACAAATACATAAGAGTGAGAGAAGCAGTAAGAGAACGCAAGTCTTATCTCCCAGCACCTCTAGAGCATGTACAGCTGCTCCTTTCAAAAGTTAGCCTCGAAAGAGCTTTCTGTACCTTTTGTATCATTTGCTTAAATGCTAATTTGGAGCTTCTTACAGCCATATTGCTCAGTTTATCCACACCCCATCATGCCTCTAGGAGCCGCAGTAAAAAAAAGGTTAATACTTGTCCTTTTTTTCCATTGGCAGATGGAGCACCCTGTTACAAAATGATGAGACTCTCCACACTTAAAATGTGACCTACTGGTGTCACAGAGCATTCTAAATATGTCAGTGTATTGTGTAAAAGCAACCATGTCATTTAGTACAATTCCACTGGTGTAGACCATACACCATTCTACTTTTTTTTAAATATTAGATGACCTCAAACGTACCAACATCCTGTCTTACCTAATACTTCTAACAAGTTCTATCAAATGCCGTGACAGAATCAGACAGCACTACAGGCAATGAAATCATTCACTAGGAATTCATTTTTTAATCCAAAAATTAGATGTGCCAGACAGTTCTGACATGGTTTATTGTACAGCCTGAGGATCACACGGGCTCTACCAAAAGGAATCTAAATGACTGCTGAAGACAAAGCGTATTTACACATATAATAAATAGATAAAATTGCGGTCTGCACTTTGTTTCAGGTTTCAAAGCTGACTTCCGGCCACCGTTCAGAGAAATATTTTGCATTTCAGTTTCTGAGTCACCAATTTCAGCAAGTGCACTGCCTGGAATTACTAAGAATAGGAACTGATCAAAATATTGCAATTTGATTCAGAAAGTTCTTTTAAATTGCAACACAGGAACTTTTTAAGTGATGACTGGACAAAGAAATTATTTTTGGGCAGATACAACCGTGGGGAAAACAAAGATAGAAGATAAAACCATCTTCCACAAAAAAGTCGAGCTTTCCATTGGAAGTATAGGGCAGTGTCTAGTGTTATTCAGAAATGTTTGGTAGCCTTTTCCTAAAAGCTGCTTTCACTCTCCTGGTTAAGAAATATAAAACAAAATGTACACTCCAGAAACAAATCTGAAACACGGAGGAACGAAAAACATTCCTGAAAAGAATTTGCTACGAAACTGAAATTCGGAGACCGCCGCAGTGTTGTGTCTAAATTGAGTCATCAGTTCCCTTTACACCCTAATAATCGTCGGCACTTTGATCAGAATGACTGATCTAAATGCTACTTTGTGTTTGTATTTTTAAGAGCTTCCCTATGTAAACAAGCGCTCTGTCATCTTGCAGACAGGGTTACATTTGTGGAATCATGGGGAACATCTGTCAGAAACAGATATCGCTCTCTTTAGTCAACCCAGCATATTCTGAATCACTTTAACTGTGGTACAAAAAAGGTAGCCCAAAACAAGTCTATTATCATGGCAAGATTATGCCACCACCTCTAAGTGTTATCAGCATGATCTTACTGTATTTTCCTTGGACAGTGTGCTATTAATATTAAATTTAAAGTCTCCATGCAGGAACTCCTCTGGAAAATAGCTCATGGGAGTGTGGAAGGACCTCTGTTCCCTTCAGCCCCACAGTGAAACCAGTTCTGCTAGCAAAAGACAAGGAAAGAAAAAGAAAATTATTTAACATATTTTAGAGCAGGGAGGGACTGGACTCTCACCTGTTAACATAAGGAGCAGCTCTATAGGGTCGTAGCAGTTGTTCATAAGAACATAGGAATGGTCTTACTGGGTCAGAGCCCAGTATTCTCTCTTCTGACAGCGGCCAGTGCCAGATGCTTCAGAGGGAATGAACAGAACAGGGCAATTTATCGAGTGATCCAACCCGCCATCCAGTCCCAGCTTCTGGCAGTCAGAGATTTAAGGATACCCAGAGCAGGAGATTACATCCCTGACCATCCTGACTAATAGCCATTGATGGACCTATCCTCCATAAACCTATCTAGGGTTGTTTTTTTTTAAACCCAGTTATACTTTTGGCTTCACAACATCCCCTGGCAACAAGTGCCACAGGTTGACGGTACGTTATGTGAAGAAGTACTTCCTTTTGTTTGTTTTAAACCTGCTGCCTATTTCACTGAGTGAACCCTGGTTCTTGTGTTATTTGAAGGGCAAAATAACACTTCTTTTAGTCACTTTCTCCACACTAGTCATGATTTTATAGACTTCTATCATATCCCCCTTTAGTCGTCTCTTTTCTAAATTGAACAGTCCCATTCATTTTAATTTGCCCTCAAATGGAACGTGTTCAAGACCCCTTATTTTTTATTGCTTCTCTGTACTTTTTCCAGTTCTAATTATCTTTTTTGAGATAGGGCTACCAGAATTGCAGGCAGTATTCCAGGTGTGGGCACAACATGGACTTATATAGCGGCATCATATTTTCTGTCTTATTATCTATCCCTTTCCGAGTGGTTCCTAACGTTCTGTGAGCTTTCCTGACTGCCATTGCACCTTGGGCAGATGTTTTCAGAAAACTATCCACGATGATTCCAAGATCTTTTTCTTGAGTGGTAACAGCTAATTTAGACCCCATGATTTTGTATGTATAGTTGGGATTATGTTTTCCAATGTGCATTACTTTGCACTTATCAACACTGAATTCCACCTGCCATTCTGTGGCCCGGTCACCCAGTTTTGTCAGATCCCTTTGTAACTCTTCGCAATCTGCTTTGGGCTTAAAATTCTTTTGTTCCATTTGTGATGCTTTCTAGGAAAGTACCTTTGTCCCAAGCAAGCATGGGAACACCATGGTGCTCGTGCTGGGAGCTGGTGTAATGGCCTTTCTGTGGCTATTGTTGATGGAGGAAGCACAGGCACTCTGCTCAAACTACATCATCTAGCATCCATGGAGTAGCACTTTCATACAAAGACATGTTCTTGGCTAACTTAGGAGAAATGAATTAGACTACTGACAGGATAAGTGGGATAATTCAGGAAATGTGAATTCCTATACCAGGAATGTATTTGTAACAATTACATTTGGTGCAATGTCATACCTAGGTAATCATCTATACAACAAAAGAGGGACAATACTATGACTCATTTCTAAATACAAGGTTCCAACATAGCAAAGGACCCCTCCATTTTGCTATGCCAACCTGCACTTTAGAAATCCTCCAGTGGGAGAAACATTTGTGGTGAAGCCTGCATGTATTTTCCTAATGGCAGTAGCAGAACGGAACCAAATCATCCTAATCTCTGATTCTAGTCAGCTTCTTTCTTTTTCTCCTGCCAGGACAGCTGCATGTAGGAACAGCAGAGGTACATGATCAATCAAGGAGAAAGAAAGAACCAGACTGGGGGGGGGGGGGAGGGGACCTACAGGAAAGAGACACCAACAGTGAGGAGAGGGGGAGGATACTGGGTGGTGCACCAGTGCCTACAGGCACCACATATTAACTCAGGACTAAATGCAGTCTTTGTCGCTCCTAAGGCCAGTAAGATCTAGGAGTATTAATGAGGGTGTACACTGAGCCTTTAAGAGGTTGCACTTTACATTCTCTATAGTAACATATCCTCAAATGGATGATGGAAGGAATCAGTATTGATGGGCTATAGAGGGAGCCATTTCCAGCACTTCATAGTAAGGCTTTGAGGGATGAGAACAACATAATATTAAGAGCCTGTGAAAAGAAAAATGAGCATGAAACAAAAAAGGGGTGGCACTGAAATTAAGAGGGGAAAGGAAGAGACAGTGCATAGAAATAAGAGGAGAAGCAAAGGCAGGAACAAGGAGGGTGCTGGAGCAGGTAGAGAAAATACACAAAATTCAAAAGGAGTAGGTGTGGGGAAAGGAGAAGGCAGAGATGAACAAAGCAAAGAGGAAAAAGACAGGTGACTTGTTGGCTGGAAACTAATAAAATGCGTCCGAAAAGTGTAGTTTCTCTTTTTGAAAAATGCTTGGATGGGAACACAAGGGTATTTCAATAGAAACATGTAATGAGTATGTATGATGGGAAAACATCTTAATGCATGCTCTTATTCGAGCCCTTTAACATAGCAGATAACTGGAGACTAAAGCTGGTTAATGAAAGAAAGCTATGACGAGACTATAAGATGGCTTCTCATATAAACTCTATTTTAAAAATCATGTTTATAACCACACATTTATTTAGACAATCTTAAAATCCAGTGGGTAGCTTCAATCTTCAAACTTTCATTTAGGGATTCCTAAAGGGGATCTTTCATATTTTACCTGAGGACATTACAATAGTTCACTTACTTTCAACTAAATTTGGAAGGAAATGGATGGAGATATTCCCATACTGGAGGTAGGAGACAGATCATGCTGGCCAGATCTGAAAATGGCCTGTGCATCTAATTAGTTCCCTGTATCAGTATGGACAACCAGGTTTAGCAAAACACAAAACAACAGGGCTTTTTGACCCCGACTTCCATAAAGTGTTTGAAGTTTATTGCCCCAAGATACAAAGTAAACTAAAAAGAAAACAAGAGTAAAAAAGGAACAGGGATTAAGGAGGAGGTACAATGATTTTGGAATTCAAGCAGGCATGCAACACAGACTTAGCAGCGGGCTTCAAGAAAGCATTGCCAACACTAACAAAATCTTTCCAGTCTAGTGCTGCATACCAGTGGGTGGTGTACAAACATATGTAAATGTTAACTTTGCTGTAGGATAGGTAGGCAAAATTTGAGGTGAATAATTGTGTCTGTTGTGGTTCCTGTTTAGTTTATTTTGCAACAACTCCTAAATATCATGATAAAAAAAAGTAAGGGCACTGGAGAACAAAACAAAATCATTCCTTATAAAGACGAGAACAGATAAAGGCAGTTAAAAATAATTAATGCTACCTTGTAATCTCCCTCTGCTTCTCCATATCAATGTAATTCAAACAAAAAACAAGAGTACAGTATTCTCTCTCCCCATCCCACTTCCTCCTACATGGAAAAGGAAAATGTGAAGATTTTAAAAAATATATACATACCAACTGTGCCACAGTGATGAAGTCTTCTATTACTTTCAAGTTGCTCAGTAATTATCAATATGGATTAATCTTGTATCAAAATGCATTCTGAAATAGTTTAATTTTTTTCACTTGAAATTCTCAAGTAAAGAATCACACAACCTCACTACTGTTGGTGAAAGAGCCCTTTTCTTTGTATTTTAAATAATTGTTTATGATTGTGATAGCGCCTATTATTGTGATACCCCCCTGCCACACACACCAAAAAGCTGTTCCCTGACCCAAAAAGTTTACATTGGCCACATGGAAAAACCTGAGGGTTTCTCTCTCCCTTTTCAACTCTCAATCTCTTCTCAAATCCCACCTGAAAAACCTACCCATTAATTTTCTTCTCATTCTACTATTACTTATCATTGTAGCTGTGTTTTTTAATTACATGAAGGTGTTTAGGGTAGAATTTGTATGGTGGATGTTGTACAATGCAATATTGTAGTGTATTATTGTTCATGGAGCCAGTGGGCAGGACCCAAAAATACCACATCACTAGGCACAAAAGTCTCTCTCTTTCTCTTTGCCAAATAGTATTTCAGACAGAAAATTCCATCACTTCTCCTTAAGTTCTGCAAGCCGAACACTTATTCAGTGCTCCCTTTGACTTTCAGATAAACAAAATCCTACTGTATCCGATACTGGACATCTGTGTACATTAATGGAAAACTAATGAGTACTTAGGTAAAGAAGCCCTCCTTGATTATTGTACACATGGGTATAAAAGCAGGTGTAAATCTGCCAACAAATGTTTCTATGCAAAAACTGGCATAAGACAGCTTCCTATTTGGTAAATAGTAAGAGGAAGTTCTCAATAAATATTTGTTTCCCCATATTTATTTTTTCCACTCAGGTTTAGGTAAGACAAGAGGATGTTTTATGAGTAAGCTGATCTCAGAGTTTATCCAGTCTATATAATTTGGTCCATAACATAACAGGGCTTCTGGTCTCAGAGATGCACTATGGATTCTATTGCCATCATAAAGAAACCAGACAAACCAGTTCACTTCTCCTTTTATTTTACAATCACCTGAAGGACGTATTGTAATGGCAGAGTTCGTCATGTATTTTAAAGAATCCTTATTGAGGTTTCAGGGACAAACCATCCCATGTGTAGAAAGAATACTAAATATGGCAGGCTTAAAGTGAAATCCTTGCTGATCTTAAACACAAAAAGGAAACTTACAAGAAGTGGAAGATTGGACAAATGACCAGGGAGGAGTATAAAATTATTGCTCAGGCATGCAGGAGTGAAATCAGGAAGGCCAAATCACACTTGGAGTTGCAGCTAGCAAGAGATGTTAAGAATAACAAGAAGGGTATCTTCAGGTATGTTAGCAACAAGAAGAAAGTCAAGGAAAGTGTGGGCCCCCTACTGAATGAGGGAGGTAACCTAGTGACAGAGGATGTGGAAAAAGCTAATGTACTCAATGCTTTTTTTGCCTCTGTCTTCACGAACAAGGTCAGCTCCCAGACTACTGCACTGGGCAGCACAGCATGGGGAGGAGGTGACCAGCCCTCTGTGCAAAAAGAAGTGGTTTGGGACTATTTAGAAAAGATGGACAAGCACAAGTCCATGGGGCCGGATGCACTGCATCTGAGAGTGCTAAAGGAGTTGGCAGATGAGATTGCAGAGCCAATGGCCATTATCTTTAAGAACTAATGGTAATCGGGGGGAGGTCCCGGACGACTGGAAAAGGCTAATGTAGTGCCCATCTTTAAAAAAGGGAAGGAGGAGGATCCGGGGTACTACAGGCCAGTCAGCTTGACCTCAGTCCCTGGAAAAATCATGGAGCAGGTCCTCAAGGAATCAATTCTGAAGCACTTAGAGGAGAGGAAAGTGATCAGGAACAGTCAGCATGGATTCACCAAGGGCAAGTCATGCTTAACTAATCTAATTGCCTTCTATGATGAGATAACTGGCTCTGTGGATGAGGGGAAAGCAGGGGACGTGTTATTCCTTGACTTTAGCAAAGTTTTTGACACGGCCTCCTACAGTATTCTTGCCAGCAAGTTAAAGAAGTATGGGCTGGATGAATGGACTATAAGGTGGATAGAAAGCTGGCCAGATCGTCGGGCTCAATGTGTAGTGATCAATGCCTCCATGTCTAGTTGGCAGCTGGTATCAAGTGGAGTGCCCCAAGGATCGGCCCTGGGGCCGGTTTTGTTCAATATCTTCTTTAATGATCTGGAGGATGGTGTGGATTGCACCCTCAGCAAGTTTGCAGATGACACTAAACTGGGAGGAGAGGTAGATACGCTGGAGGGTAGGGATAGGATACAGAGGGAGCTAGACAATTAGAGGTTCAACAAGGACAAGTGCAGAGTCCTGCACTTAGGACGGAAGAACCCAATGCACCACTACAGACTAGGGACCGAATGGCTCGGCAGCAGTTCTGCAGAAAAGGACCTAGGGGTTACAGTGAACAAGAAGCTGGATATGAGTCAACAGTGTGTCCTTGTTGCATTTTGGGATGTATAGGTAGAGGCATTGCCAGCTGATCGAGGGACGTGATCATTCCCCTCTATTTGACATTGGTGAGGCCTCATCTGGAGTACCATGTCCAATTTTGGGCCCCACACTACAAGAAGGATGTGGAAAAATTGGAGAGAGTCCAGCAGAGGGCAACAAAAATGATTAGGGGACTGGAACACATGACATATGAGGAGAGGCTGAGGGAACTGGGATTGTTTAGTCTGCGGAAGAGAAGAATGAGGGGGGATTTGATGGCTACTTTCAACTACCTGAAAGGGGGTTCCAAACAGGATGGATCTAGACTGTTCTCAGTGGTATCAGATGACAGAACAAGGAGTAATGGTCTCAAGTTGCAGTGGGAGAGATTTAGGTTGGATATTAGGAAAAACGTTTTCACTAGGAGGGTGGTGGAGCACTGGAATGCGTTACCTAGGGAGGTGGTGGACTCTCCTTCCGTGGAGGTTTTTAAGGTCGGGCTTGACAGAGCCCTGGCTGGGATGACCTACCAGCACTGACACTTTTGTCATTAGCTTTCTTCTGTTCTGCTCTATATTGAGTCTTAAAGCATGTTCATCACCTTGTATCTGAGCACCTTCCAACAGCACGTTACGCAGTGTGACTACACTTCTTTCACGTGTTGTTTGTTCTCTCATCCTCCCTCTGTCTTAGTTATGAGTCATTTGTCTGGCCTCTGTGAATCAGTGCTGCCAGTCTTCACAGGAGTGGGGTTTTGGAGCAGCCTGTATTACAGTGTGAACAACTGAGTGGGAAGTAGTTGAGAGTTAGAGGGAAAGTAGAGATCTTAGTCTAGTAAAGCTCAAAAAACTTGGTGCTAGATTAGTTGTCCATTGCTGTTTTAGTACCACACACTTACTGGAAGTAACCAGTTATTAAAGTCATTTAAGGCTTGTCTACGTGGAGCAGCAACATGTACTATAAGGGTTTGATTTCTGAAGTGCACAGATGTGTTGTGCATTAACTGGTCCATGTAGACCCTGGTAGTGCGCACTAGTGCGCTTTAATGTGATGCTGTTTGAGACAGTACTATGCTAAAGGGCACTTGAGAACCTTTAGAGCACACCAGCAGGGTCTACACGGACCAATTAATGCACAACGTATGAATTCACTCAGAAATCACATTCCTGTTAGGCACATTACCCCGCTGTGTACACAAGCCCTGATCTGCACATTGAAAAAGTAATTTTCCTCTGTAAATCAGGAAGGGTACTATTTAACATGGGATAACTGATAGCCAAGACTCGACATATTTATCCAGGATTGGAGATCAATAAAGTTTCATCTTGCTGGAGAGCAAGAAGAATAGGAGAAGTGTCTGGGGATGAGGACAGTTGTTTCCTGCTTTTTTCAGTAACGAATTTACTGTATGTAATCTGATGCCTGCGAATTTTTGGTTAGATAGCCACAACTTGCGCATCATGCCTCCAAGTGGGAGAGTTACTGTTTTTTTTAAAATTTAACCATTTTACATGGAGGTAGAGACTGGTGACTGAAGCATGTTGCTTAATATTCTTAAGTCACCAACAGAATCATAGAATATCAGGGTTGGAAGGGACCTCAGGAGGTCATCTAGTACAAACCTCTGCTCAAAGCAGGACCAATCCCCAACTAAATTCAAGTGGTGGGGAATCCCTAAGATAGCTACAAACTGAATTTATTGAATAGAAACATGTCTTTTCTCTTATTTGAGAATTCTCTTTCTTCAGACTTGGAGGTTTGGAGAAAACAAATGGATTAGATCCAGGTGCCTGCTCCAAACCTCCACCTCTCCCTCCCTGGGTCTCATGCTGAATCTTTATTAGTGTAAATCAGGAGTTGCCCAATTGAAGTCAATGGAATTGCACCAGTGTCAAAGTTCAGAATTAGGTTCGCTGGATCATTCTGATTAAAGAGAAATGGACAAGGTTTCCCTTTCCTTCTCCTTCAGTGGTATATAAGCATTTGCGGAAGTGCTCTACTGAATTGGGGCCCAACTGAGTAATAAAGCAAAAAGTAACATGGTGCTAGGAACAAAGTGTGGAGCAATTATAGAGGAGTAGTGGCCTATTAGGTGGGGCAGAGCTTTAGGAGGCTGAAGGAAAAGACAGCGAAGTGACTTGATGAGAAAAATGTCCATGCATCATAGTGACACAGCGAGGCAGGAAGAGCCAGACTGAATGCCGTTCAGAGACAGGGGATAAATACGAGGAAGGAGGAGCTGGAAGTGGCAAGAGACAAGGGATGAGTCCCAGGCTACCATGCCTGCAGGCTACAGAGCATGATGTGTGTGGAAAGGAGAGATCTTTGAAGGAAAAGGAAGTGATAGACATAGTCAATAGGAGGCAGCTGGAAGTCAGTGAGGATGAGAATATAGAGATGTAAAAACCATAAATGGTAGACAGCTTAATAGAGGCAGAGGAGGAGCTCATGAAGGAGCAGAATGAGGGATGGAGGAGTAGCAGGAGATAGGAATTTAAAAAAGACTTGTGGTAGAAAAGTAAGGAGGTGTGGCAGAGATGGGAGGGCAGTGTGGGTCTGTGCCAGGAACCAGGATTAGGACGACGGATATCATCAGCAGCTAAAAGGAAGTTTCAGAAGAGCAGGTGAATAGAAGATTTGTGAAAGTGAAGAGGGGAAAGCAGTAGAAATGTGGGAGAACAGGAAGAAATAAATCTAGTTAATAAGAGCAGTGACTGGGTGATGGATGGGAAAGATGTAGACATGGAGATTGGAAAAGAACAGAAGGAGAAGAGGAGATGGAAAAAAAAGGATAAAGGAGCATGTAAGGAGGGAAAGAGCTACTGTGCTGTAATCAGAGGTCAAACAAAAATGTCCCTCCAAGCTGAGCATGAGGCTGCCTGCAATTCTGGGCCCTGACTGTAAAGTAGCCTTCCTAGTATTTTGGAGAATGAAGCACTCTAAACATTCTGTACTCTCTTCTAAAAGAAAAAGTACTCAAGCACTTGGGGGAGAACTGTCACTAACAGGTAAAATTGCATATCAAAGGCACTTTACATATAATTTCTGACTCCTTAATCAGAATTAGCATGAGAACTGTGTTACATTCATATCAAAATCTCCAAAATGAGTATTTGCTTAGCAGAGGCTGAAAAGGGGAACAGAGAGGTTGAGAGGCCAGCTGACCCACTTAATTTTTATTCAAGATAAGTTTTAAGCTCTTATGACTGCTACTAAAAGGACACTACTGCAAATGTGTGGCCTGCCAGAAGGTCTTGAAGATGATGACCTGGCATCCTTTTTTGTTTCCTTCCTGAATTACTGGAGTTCATCTTTGAGAGATCATTCAGTTTCAAAGCTGTCTTCACCTCTGCCAGACTTACTACTGTCTTAATACACAGAGATATCCATGTGCAATCCAAATACTGTGAATGGCTACGTTTTTGGCATGTGTGCACATGCAAGTATGTGAGTATCCAATGGATACAGATGACTCAGAAAACTATGGAGAGAAGGTGATGGCGGAAGCAAAGCAGGGCAATGGGAAGAAGAGGGCTGAGAGCAGCTGACGCTTAAAATGGCCGTCGCTACATGGTAGCATCTAGTTCTTTTTAAAAAAAGAATTTGTGTTACTAGAAATCTGGTCAAATGGTGGGAATTTATGTACAAGTTATTTGGAGAATCACCTCCTCCACCCCTAAAATATTGAAATTCAGGAGGAAGAGGTTACTTACCTTGTACAGTAACTGGAGTTTTTCGAGATGTGTCCCACTATGGGTGCTCCATATCAGCATGTGCATGCATCTGTACACTCTTGTTCAAAGATATTTATCCATGGTCTACACCCTAGACACCCTCATGCTCTGGTATGAGGTATATGGGGGGGGCAGACTACTGCCACTCCAGTTCCTTCTCACCCACGAAAGTCCAGTGAGAGACTGAGGCAGGGGAGAAGGAGAGCGGGCAATGGAGCATGCATACAGATACACATCTTGAAGGACTCCAGTTACTGTACAAGGTAAGTAACCTCTACTTCTTTGAGTAGTGTCCTTTACCATGTCAGGAGATTCCCGAGCAGTATCTCCATTACAGAGGAAGGTGTTGAAGTGGCGGATTCAGTATAATTTATAGCATCACCAAAGCCACATCATCTCTGGAAACAGTCAAGAGAGCATAATGCTGGGAAAATGTGTGCAACAAAGACCAGGTGGCTGCCCTGCAGATATCTGAAACAAGTATATTTTTCAGGAAGGCAACAGAGGTAGACTGAGCCCTGATGGAGTGAACAATTACTATCAGTGGGGGATGAACCCCTGAGACTTTGTAACAGGACAAGATGCATCCTGCAACCCATTTAGACAGTCTTTGGGAGGAAATCAGATGCCCTTTCATTTGTCCTACAATTGAGATGAAGAGTGTAGGGAAAGTCCTAAAGGGCCGAGTCCAGTTGAGGTAACAGGCAAAGGATCTTTTAACATCTAGTGCATGGAGGCTTGTTTCTTCCTTTGAAGAATGAAGCTTGGGATAAAACACTCCCACCAGAGAGCCAACTAGGAGCCACACTTTGAGGTGAAGCACTGAGAGATTGGGGTGGGTGATGGATCTTGACTCCTGGATGAGGAGATTTGCTATCAGGGGAAGACAGAGGACTGGTTACAGGGGCATACGAACTACAGCTCTGCAAATGACACTTGGCTTGGGCATGCTGGTGCTATGATGGCTAGGAATATCTCTTGTTTCAATTTGTTCAGGACCTTGTGCAGGAGAAGCATGAGGGGAATAATATACAAGGCTAAAGAATGATCAGTGTGTCTTTCATTGATTTGTGGCCGCTCCTTTCCCTCGAGCAGAATCATCTGCACTTCAGACTGGATGGAGTTGCAAAGACATCTATCGCTAGATGAACCCAAGACAGACATTTCTTTCTGAATACCTCATTATTCAGCTTCCACTTTTGGTCAGTGCAGAAGTGCCTGCTAAGGGAGTCCACCACTATGTTCTGTCATCCTGTTAGATAAACCACTGAGATCTCTATGCAGCGTGATATGCCCCAATTCCATAGTTTTACAGATTTGGTGCAACAGGACTAGGATCTTGCTCTTCCTTGTCAACTGATATAATACATTGCTGCTTCGTTATCCAGCACTACTCTGATTGGGTGGCTCCTGGTATGGGGTAGGAAGTGCTGGCAAGTGTAGTGAACTGCTTTGAGCTCTAGCATGTTGATATAGAGGATCACCTCCTCAGGTGCCCATTTGCCCTGAGCTGTGAGGTTATGGAATGAGAGACCCAGTTTATCAGGGAAGTATTGATGGTGATGATGATCCTCATAAGAAGAGGCTAAAGGAACGGAACTCCCATACACGTTTTTTTGCATTTCTCCACCAATCTAAAGAATCAAGGACTTTCTGAAGTACGGACAGCTGTTTGGATAGATTGTGCTTGCTGGGGATGTAGACCGTTCTCAGCCAGGCTTGACATCAAGTGCGTAGTCTTGCTAAGGGTGTCACAACTGTACAGGCTCCCATATGGCCCAGAAGTTGTATGCAAGCCCTTGCTGCATTTCATGGGCTTTGCTGTATTGTTGAAACAAAGTTAGACATTGTGGCAAAACTGTCCTTAGACAAGTACACCTTGGTAGCAGAAGAGTGATCCTGATGAAGCCTGTGTGTTGAGTGGGCATGAGAGTAGAACAGTGAAGCGAGGCTTAGTGAGTGGAACAGAACTAGGGCTTTGCTGGTTGCTGTCTGTGCCTTTAGAAACGAGCAACCTTTCAAGAGCCAATTGTCCAGGTAGGGAAAGGCAATTATCCCCATCTAGCGAAGACTGGCTGGGGCGGCTGACAGGACCTTGGTAAAGACCCTTCGGGCAGCGGAGAGGTCGAAAGGTAGGACATGATACTGGTAGTGCTCCCTGCCTACCACGAAACTTATGAATTGTTTGCGTGAGGGATGTATGGTAATATGAAAATAAAAGAGTCCTGAAGCTTGATGGAGACAAACCAATCTCCTGGATCCAGAGAAGAAATTATCATTGCTAGGATTACCATTCTGAGCCACTGAGCACAGACAAGTGTGTTTAAGTCTTGAGGTCTAGAATTGGTCTTCTTCCTCCATTTTTCTTCAGGACTGGAAAGTACCAAGAACGGAACCCTTTGCCAATGAAGATCGGTGGAACAGGTTTGATTTCCCCTAGGGTTAGGAGGGATTGTGCCTACTGCTTCAGGAGCTCCTTGTGAGAAAGATTCCTGAAGAGGAACAGGGACAGGGGATGAGCGGGTGTTAAGGAGCTGAACTGGATGGAATAGCCTGTGGAAATCACCTCCAGGATCCATCTATCTGAGACGATGAGCTCCGAAAAGGTAGAAAATGGGAAAGACGATCCCCATAAGGGTGGAGACGGGAAGGGTGAAATGTAGGATCTGGAACAGGAAATAGTTCCTGACCCATGACCAATGGGTCAAGAGAGATGTTGAGAATCTCACTGACTGTGAAGTTGCTGTCAAAGACAGCCCTTTCTTAATGAATCTGGGCTTTTTCCTGGGTGGTTCAGCTGGCCTTGTAGGCTGAAAGTCTGCAATCTGCTGTGTCTTCTTTTTCTCACAGGTGTATAGATGCCCAGAGATTATGTCACCTGGGAGTCTGAGAGAATGGAAGAACCCATCCATGGCGTTGTTAAACTCGGGACCCTCAAAAGGAAGGTCCTCGACAGCATTTTGTACTGCCTGTGGGAGACCAGAAAGCCAGGAAGCTTGGTGCACGATTACTGTCATAGCCATGGAACGTGCAGCTGTGTCAGTTGCATCAAGCAAGGCCTAGAGAGACGCACTGGCAACTGTCTGGCCTTCTGTAATGAGTGCCTGAAATTGTTCCCTCTGATCCCTAGGGAAGTGTTCAGTAAAAGACAAGAACTTAGAATGGTTTGTGAAATAATATTTTGCCATCAGAGCTTGGTCACTGGCTTCTCTAAACTGCAAAGAGGCCAAGGAGTAGTTCATACAGCCCAGAAGGTCCAGTCATTTTAGCTCTTTGTCCGACAGTGTTGAATATAACTGATGTTGCCTGTTTTATTCATTAATGGCCTTGACCACCAGAGAACTTGGTGTAAGGTGGGAGAAAAAAATACTCTGAGCCTTTGGGTAGAATAAAATATTTTTGTCGCTTTGTTTACATGTAGGCAGGATAGTAGCTGGAGTTTACCATGCTGCGCATGCTGGAGCCAGCAGAGCATCATTAATGGGCAAGACGATCTTGCTCCGAGGAGACATATGAAGGATGTCCACCAGGGAACGCTGGGGTTTCTTTATTTCCTCCAGTTGAAGCTGTAAAGTGTCTGCTACACGTTACATAAGGTCTTGGAAGACTTTAAAACCATCGGGGTAAGATGGTTGGGGAAGCCTGACAACTTCATCTGGGGAGCAGGATTTGTGGAAAGGTGGGGTTTCATCTTCTTCAGGGGGTTCTTGCTCTTCTGTAGGATCCTGCTGTGCAGCAGGACCCAAAAGCTGGTTGGCTGGTGAAGTGGTTCTGGAAGATGAGTCAGTACTAGCTGAAAATCTCTCTCGCTACCTACAAAGAGCCTGGGTGGAGAGTGTGTTGATACCAGAGGATGAGTCACCACTGAAGATGATAGGGACCGAGGGCAAGTAGGCTCCGGAAAGTGAGTTAGTAATGGTGGAGAGTGTCTCTCGGTAACTGTCAGTAGGCATGATGCAGGCTCTTCCAGTGTTAGGTCTTTTTGGAATAGGAGCCTGGAAAACACTGAGAATTCTGGACAGAATCCTCAGGAGTCAATATGTTGGATATAACTGGGGACAGTATTGAAGTACTATCATTGTGTGATGATGATTTTTGACTCAGCTCTGGAGTACTTATGTTTCAAAGGCACTGAATTCTGGTGCCGATGCTATTTTAAGTGACTTCTTAGTACACGGCTTCTTAGCTGGTGCTGTGGTGTCCGTACCAGAAGGAATGAAACCCTCAGCAGTACCCATATTGAGATGCAAAGTCTCCTAAGCTCGACACCAGGGGGGTGACTTTCCCCTTCTCTTGTCCCATTCTGGAGAACAGAATCTTTTCTTTTATGGTCTGAATGGTACGATAGGGCCCCTCAGGATCTTTGCTTACAACCAAAGCAAACGTTGTTGGCAGATCCAATGTATAGGGGTTGACTTGAATCCTGAGGGTCTCAGAGAGTGCTCCATCAAGAGGAGTTTAAGCTCATTCTCAACTTCTTAGATCTGCTCTTAAATCCTGAACAGATCTTACATTTGGAGGGGATGGGAGTCTCCAGGCAACAGAGGCAGCTTGAATATCCATTGCTTCAAGGAAAAGACAGATCGCAGATCTGGCAGGTTTTGAAGCCCAAGGTCTTAAGCATAACCTGTACTCAAAGCTGGGGACTGAGGCCCAAGAAAAACAAAGGCCCAGATCGGGAAAAGAAAGAAGAGAAGGGGGAGCGCCCCTTCCCCGCACAAGCTGTGCTAAACAACGGACAAAATCAGTAAAATAATTATAATAAAGGAAAATACTAAAGAATAAGGAAAAAAACCCAAGAAATGTAATATTAATCAAAATTTAACCTTTGCTATTTATTTTCTTCTGCTTACATTAGCCTCTAATCAGCCTCTTTCTCCGTCAGTTTCACATTTACTTTTATCAGCATCTCTCCCTTCTTGTACAGCCATAACTCCATTAAAATATTTTAGGGACATTTAAAAGTAGTTACATTTGCAGTTTCACAGACCTACAGTAAAAATAATTATAAAGGTAGAAACATTCATAAGGCAATAAATGGAATAAGAATGGATAAATGGAGAAAAACAGAACTATAAACTGCACATAGAGGCCTCAATTAAGCAAGTGCAAGTGGTTTATTTAATTTTATGCATGTGCATTGACTTCAATGGGACCTAGGAAGTGCTTAACTTCTGTTCTGAACAGCAATCCTTTTCTGAATCAGGCCCAGAGTCTTGAATTTTTGAACAGACTTCCAAGCTGCAGTCCATGTAAGTAGGGTTAGGATTTCTATGTATGTGCAACAAGCTGGAGAAAGTACAGGGATTAGACCAAGGAGACAGAACACCTAGAATGTATTCTCCTGGCTCTATGACTTTAGGCAAGTCAGTTAACCTCCCTGTGCCTCAGTTTATTAAACTTCCCAGTGGGTAAGAACACTTACTTATCTCTCTTTATAATGGGTGTTCTGTGGTTTAACTGACATCTGAACATGTTTTGAGAGCCTTTGGTGAAAGGCACTATTATTATAAATGTGCACAGTGCTATGTTAACAAGTCATAGTTCATAACGAAAAGATTGCTCATGATGAGCTGACAATACTCAAAGAAACAATTCCCACAGAATGAATCCCTCTGCTCTTGCTTTTGGGAGGAAAGAAAATAGGTCATTGTGGCCTGCATGCAACACGCAACTCTGTAAGGAAGTTCTAAACAGTTGAGGAAAAAATGCTATAATACCACAAACTTGCACAAATTCCATGTACTACATAACTGCTTATTGGGCTACAGCTAAAATATCCACAACGTATAAAGGCATCAGGAAAACACATGTGCTTTTCTGCGACCACAGTCTTTCACTAGCTTGTGTGTGCAGAGCCATCAAACAACAAAATAACATGAAACTTCAAATGTACAAAGCAACTGAACAGCGGCAAAAATAACCTTCTAAAATATTTAATACCACGCTGCAGCTGAAAAAAACAATTGCTTATAGAAACCACTCAACATTATTCAATAATTGGAAAAAGCTACTTGTGAAACGATTAACATTTACTTAGCTTCCGAAAAATATTGGGGGTCTGTAACATTTCAGACCACTCAGAGGCTGGACAAGCAACCTTTTCATATTCTTGAATGGACATACAGTCCAACTCAAAGACATGAGATCTAAGGCTGTATTGGAATTGAGAATCAAGGTCTTCGGAAAGCTGAGATTTAACGAATCATTATAATTGCTACAGCAGTACTTCTTCTGGGATACCTAGTCTGAATCTGGTTTAGGGTTGAGCCGTGACTACTGCAAGGTGAGTTATATACGCAACTGGATCAAAAATACAATCCAGCTTTTTACTATGAATGCCAATAAGCCTGAACTACAAGAATAAAAATATAAAATAGCATTAAACCAACTTCTATTTAAAATTGATCATAACAGCTATTTAGTATTTCTATTGCAGTAAAATCCACAGGGCCATTTAGGATCAAGGCATCCTTTTGCTAAGTGCTTTAGCAACACACAGGACAAGACAGAAGAGCTTACACTTCAAACAGACAAGAAAAATTATAAGCAAATGTCAAAAGGTACATATCTTGGTAGGTTTTTATTTTAAATATAATTTTCCACAAACAATTTCCCCACTCTATTCCGCTGTCAAGGTGCCTCAGCCAACATATTGCACCATCACACCAATGAATGGGTCCTTCTACCTTGCCTCCACACACATATAGAATCAGGCTTGGCATAGCTTTGCCAAAGTGCTCTATAGATGTACAGCGCCAATGAAATGGCTGCCTGAGGGACAGCTGGCAGACACAGCCCAATGCAGAACTGGAGAGAGGGGAAATTCTAGTCAAGCTCATCAGGACAAGCTCTATTCTTACATGAAGTGTCCAGAGCAGAAGGGATTTTTTTTTAAAAGACCTAGTCCAGAAAAAATAGACTGAACTGATCCAATGTATTTACCTCAGGAGGATGAACGACCCAGTGAACTGTTCTGGGATTCAAAACTTTTGATGTAAGACTCTACCTTGTAAGGGCTGAGTGCTCCAGCCCAATCCAGCAAAGCACTTAAAACACATGCTTAACTTCAAATGTGAGAGTCACACTTGGTAGGATTGAGTCTTAGGACACTTTACCCCCGCGCCCTTCAGCTGAGATGAGACAATTGTTGTTACAAGACCATTTTGAGAAACTTACAGTCTAAGAAGTAGTAGAAGTGTTATGAATATTTGATGTATGCACAATAATCACAAAATGGGGGACAATGTAAATAGGAAAGGAGAAAGTATTTTTTTAATTGAAGTCATAACCACATCAAAATTGGTTCTACTTTGGAAAGTGACTTTAAAAATGGCACTGGGAAGTGATTTCATTTTTTTGTGTGCCATAATGGATTTCCAGAGCAATTTTGCTGAGTTTATAAAACAAAATATGCTTGTAACTGCCACACCCATAAACTCAGCCTGAAACCTGAAAGGGGAATGATGTTCTTTTTGGTTCATGCATCATCAGCATCAGTAATGGAGAACCCTCGTTTATAACTGGGTGAAATACTCTGGCCTCTAATATACAGGGGGTCAGACTAGATGATCTAATGGTCCCTTCTGGACTTAAAAATCTACCAGTGAAGAAACTGTATGGAAAAGCAAATCACCATCTACTCCTGTGGAGCACGTCTATATTAGGGGTTTGCAGTGGAGAATACTGTAATATACTGGTGCAAAAACAAATACAAAAAGATCAACCCATTGAGGACAACAACATCATCATTTATCTGACAAACACACTGAGGTGAAAACGTGAACTGCAAGGGGCAAAGAGATCCACATGGATCTTTTTTTTAAGATTTCTTTTTAGATTTAAGTGTAGGGGCACTTGTTCCTAGAACAGTGTTTTAAATGTATGGTCTCCAGGAGCTTCAAAATTAGCCAGCAACGTTCTGGAAATGCTTCCAAGGGATGAGTCTTAGGTAAGTGCCCTAGATGCAGTTTTTTAATATTCATTGCTACAGTTAAATAGATAGCATATTAAATTATAAGGAGAGATTCCAAAAAACAAACCTCTTTACACTACTTGTGCAAAACTACTTACCTAACATACAGTCCCTGGCAACTCTTTTCAGGCAAGCAAATTGCTCCTTTAGGCAGTTTACAATCTCCAACTGGATGTTGTGTGGCTCAACTCTTTTGCCGTTAAGAAACACCTATAGTTATACCTAGAAACAGAAACAAAACCAAAATCTTTTGTGAGAAATATTCAAATTTAGTTGTCTTTTTGTTCACCACATTGGGCCAAAAGCAGCATGATGGGGAAATTTATAAAATTCTCAAGCCTCCTTTTACAACAAACAACTACAAATCTAACTACAACTAGGAACAAAGAATAAAGGATTTTATGCATCAAAGAAGCCAGCAAGCTACCAAGCCTCACATCTGCTGTTGTAAAGAACATAAATGCTTATAGAGAAAGTGCAGGAGGGTTGCTTAGAATTGGAGACAGTTGAAATTCTTTTAATTTCAAAAACGGATGAATTTTTTGTGAAAAATATTTGCGATTTTCTAACCATTGCATGTAGACCAAGTTGAAATTTTTTCCAACATTAAGAATTTAAATAAAAATGATGTTGAAAATTAGCAAGACATTTTTACTGTTTTTCAGCCAGCTTAGCCTAGAATGTTCTGAAATAATAGAGAGATGAAATGCAAACTTCATTACAGTCAATGGCAAAACTCCTACTGACTTCAGTGGGGCCAGGATTTTATGACTTGTGTTTAGATTAAAATATACTAAACAAAGAGAAAAAGATTCCCACAGTATTCTTGCCAGCAAGTTAAAGTAGTATGTGCCAGATGAATGGACTATAAGGTGGATAGAAAGGTGGCTAGATCGTCGGGCTCAACGGGTAGTGATCAATAGCTCCATGTCTACTTGGCAGGCGGTATCAAGTGGAGTGCCCCAAGGGTCGGTCCTCAGGCCGGTTTTGTTCAATAACTTCATTAATGATCTGGAGGATGGCGTGGATTGCACCCTCAGCGAGTTTGCAGAGGATACTAAACTGGGAGGAGAGGTAGATACGCTGGAGGGTAGGGATAGGATACAGAGGGAGCTAGACAAATTAGAGGATTGGGCCAAAAGAAATCTGATGAGGTTCAACAAGGACAAGTGCAGAGTCCTGCACTTAGGACGGAAGAATCCCAAGGACTGCTACAGACTAGGGACCAAATGGCTAGACAGCAGTTCTGCAGAAAAGGACCTAGGGGTTACAGTGGACAAGAAGCTGGATATGAGTCAGTGTGTCCTTGTTGCCAAGAAGGCTAACGGCATTTTGGGATGTATAAGTAGGGGCATTGCCAGCAGATCGAGGGACGTGATCGTTCCCCTCTATTTGACATTGGTGAGGCCTCATCTGGAGTACTGTGTCCAATTTTAGGCCCCACACTACAAGAAGGATGTGGAAAAATTGGAAAGAGTCCAGCAGAGGGCAACAAAAATGATTCATTTGCAAATTGGATACTATTAATTTAGGCTTAAATAGAGACTGGGAGTGGCTAAGTCATTATGCAAGGTAGCCTATTTCCCCTTGTTTTTTCCTAACCCCCCCCCCCCCAGACGTTCTGGTTAAACTTGGATTTAACCTTGGAGAGTGGTCAGTTTGGATGAGCTATTGCCAGCAGGAGAGTGAGTTCGTGTGTGTGTGTGTGTGTTTCGGGGGGGGGGGGGGGGGGCGCGGGTGAGAGAGCCTGGATTTGTGCTGGAAATGGCCCACCTTGATTACCATGCACGTTGTAGGGAGAGTGGTCACTTTGGATGAGCTATTACCAGCAGGAGAGTGAGTTTGTGTGTGTATTGGGGTGGGGGGGGGAGAAAACCTGTATTTGTGCTGGAAATGGCCCACCTTGATTATCATGCACATTGTAGGGAGAGTGGTCACTTTGGATAAGCTATTACCAGCAGGAGAGTGAGTTTATGGGTGGGGGTGGGGGTGGAGGGTGAGAAAACCTGGATTTGTGCTGGAAATGGCCCAACTTGATGATCACTTTACATAAGCTATTACGAGCAGGACAGTGGGGTGGGAGGAGGTATTGTTTCAAGGTCTCTGTGTGAATATAATGTCTTCTGCAGTTTCCACGGTATGCATCCGATGAAGTGAGCTGTAGCTCACGAAAGCTCATACTCAAATAAATTGGTTAGTCTCTAAGGTGCCACAAGTACTCCTTTTCTTTTTGCGAATACAGACTAACACGGCTGTTACTCTGAAAAATGATTAGGGGACTGGAACACATGACTTATGAGGAGAGGCTGAGGGAACTGGGATTGTTTAGTCTGCGGAAGAGAAGAATGAGGGGGAATTTGATAGCTGCTTTCAACTACCTGAAAGGGGGTTCCAAACAGGATAGATCTAGACTGTTCTCAGTGGTAGCAGATGACAGAACGAGGAGTAATGGTCTCAAGTTACAGTGGGGGAGGTTTAGCTTGGATATTAGGAAAATCTTTTTCACTAGGAGAGTGGTGAAGCACTGGAATGCTTTACCTAGGGAGGTGGTGGAATCTCCTTCCTTTGAAGTTTTTAAGATCAGGCTTGACAAAGCCCTGGCTAGGATGATTTAGCTGGGGATTGGTCCTGCTTTGAGCAAGGGGTTGGACTAGATGACCTCCTGAGGTCCCTTCCAACCCTGATATTCTATGAAAAAAGAGGTACCATTGTTGATAAAAGTCAGAAAGTTGGGGTTTTTTTTACAGCTATGTTCTTTAATTGTTATTCGTGTTAGCAATTCAGCGATTAGGCAAATTAATGCAAATATGTATACTCGCCATGTTGGGAGGTTACTGTTGCTTGGTTTATTTAAATCTGTCAGTTTATGTCTGAATAATCGCTTTCGGTCTTATTTGTGAAATTAATGTGAATTCTTACAAAAGGGACTTGCTATGGAATTACCAATCAAACTGACATTTACAAAAATAAATCTACTTTCAAACTGAGAAGCCAAAAAAATAGAAAATTAAAAAACCCATGGCCATCTGTCAGTCATGACATTCTTCCTGTAATTTTGGAAAAGCAGGTACAGACCAAATTTCTGGTAGTTACAGTGATTAATAACATGAAGTGACACAGTATTCATTCATGAGGTGCATCATAGTCCTTGAAGCTGTTTCCGTAGAAACTCAAGAATTCAAGTGATACCGAGATGCTTCATGACTCAGCAGAAAAATGCTAAAAGTGGGTGCTAATCTGTTGCAGGCAGCAAAGGATGATTTTATCAGGCATTTCAAACAGAAAATCCTGAACAAGATTCAGCAGATGTGAACTTATACTGAACTTCTACTCACACCAAGATTTAAAAGAGGCTTTGCTACATTGATACAGCAATATTTTGCTCAAATGTGTCTGAGACTTTTAATTCTATATACAGGATAAAATGTTTGCCTAACACTGGGACTTTTGCTGCTGTGTAAGATGTGGCCCCCCTAGGGAATCCCTGGCTCCTCAGCTCCCATTTCAGCTACTGAGCCATGCACAGCATGCTTGTCCTTCTTTCTTTCTGCAGCTTGGCCTATATCTAGCACTATATTCTGCGCAGTTCCTCCTTCCTGATGGCCAAGAAGTGAAACTGTTCCTTGCTCAGACTTAATGTGGCTAGTCAAGTCCAGGACCAGGCAGGCATCCTCTTGTTCCCTGACCTTCTTGGACTGTAGTGAACCCCTTATTCCATCTGCAACATATCACCTCCTATTGCTGAACTGCTACTGCCAATACTACTGCCATAATGAGCCCAGGAAAGAGGAGACAATACCACACAGTCCATATTAGATTTTCACCCATCCATTTTGTCTGTGGCTGCAACTCCTTAAATGCTTTAAGTCCTTTTTAAAAATAAATGACTAGATCCCCATCCACATGCAGATACTGGTCTAAGGGCATATGACTTCAGATGAATTTTTGGAAGTTTTAACCCTATGTAAGCGTTCTAAAAAAGGGGGCTTAGTGACCACCTTTAGTTACCATACTCATTTAAAAGAGGGAAGGTGATGTCCTAGTTCAAAACGTATTTTCTAACTTTTGCAGCTGAATCTGATGATCTAGGAACTTTTATTAAGATTCCTTACTCCTTTAGCTGAATCAGACACAACAGCCTTCATTTCTATAGCACTGAAAACAAGCAATCAATAAATACAGATACATTCCAGATTCCAGAAAGACTAAAGCTGACCCCCATCTAATCTAACTGTCTTGGGCGTGTAGAAACAAAGTTTACTATCAGACATTTTTAGGGCTATGGGTCTGAAAGTCAAGGTTCCCCGACACTAGCCACACCTGCTTACTTAACATGAAACACTAGCTGACTGTGTGAGGAAAACCCAAATCCCAAGTGTCAGGGATTAACTGATTGGGCTGGAAGAAATAAAAGCACTTCATATTTCTGCCGTTCTACCTCGAATACATTTTGTTATAGTCAATGAGTTGTTCTGCCTTTTTTTTTTTCTTAAAACAACTCTTTTCTTTTCTTAAAACAACTCTTTTCTGACAACTCACACCGTACCAAAAGTTGCTCACACTGCAGAAAATGTTTGTGACTCACAACTGATGTTCAAAATTAATTCACAGCAGCAGCAGCTGCAGAGAGCTTTGACAAACTGTGTCATGTGTTGACAGAGACATAAACTGTTAGTTAAAAAAAAGTTACACTTTGTCTCTTCAGCCACCTCACAGTTAACACTAGGGATGGGTGCAAACCCTCAAACTTGCGAAGTTTGAGGGTTTGCAAGTTTCACAAATATTTGGGCTTCACAAAACATGTTGACCTGTGACACTTATTTCCCTGTCAGTTAAACTTGTGCTTATTTTCATGGAGATTCAATTTTTAAAAAATTCTTTACTACCTTCCAAGAAGCTTGTGCTATGTAAACAATGAAGAATGCTATGAAAAATAACCTCACATGATGCTCATGCTCTCCTACCTCCAAGCACATTTAGACCTGACCAGTGAAAAATATTCTATATTAACTGTTCATGGCCATGGAAACCAACCAACCACCCACTTTAAAGGGAAAGATAAATCTTACAACAGACGCTTTTGTTGTTTCTAATCACAGTCTAGCTCGTACGTGATATCACAAGTGAATACATTTTCCTACTGAGAATACTTCTGTAAGGTTCCATGTGGAAAAAAAGATTATGGTCAAAACTGATTCATCAGTATTTAAGATGTTTATTGTTTATCAGTACCTAGCACACTGTAGCAGATTATAAATAATGTGTCTTGTTTATGTCTGGATAAATCTGTCTTGTTTACACATTTGATTCAGTAACAAGGCAACACTGCTCCTCATTGAAATGTGAGAAGTGTTCGCCTGCTGAAATGCTAACTAAGGGTAGGTCTACACTACGGGGCGGGGGGGGGGGAATCAATCTAAGCTACGCAATTTGAGTTACATCAGTAGCGTAACTCACGTCGATGTAGCTTAGATCTACTTACCGCAGGGCCCACACCACGCTGGGTTGACGGGAGAAACTCTCCCGTCAACTCCCCTTACTCTTCTTGTTCAGGTGGAGTACCGGAGTTGACTGGAGAGCGATCGGCAGTCAATTTAGCAGGTCTTCACTAAACCCACTAAATCAACCCGCGGTGGATCTATCGCCGCAGCGTCGATCCTACCGGTAGTGGAGACAAGCCCTAAACTTGCTCCAATGAAGAATAAGGTAAGCCATCAAAAAGAAGATAGGAGAAACAAGAGAACTAAATACATGGATTTCTTTAGTTGAGGGTTAAGTACTTTTAGCTCTGCTCCTCACCACACGCAAAAATAAATGCAAAAAAAGCCAAAAGCCTAAAGCAGCAAACAAACCAAAAGCTCAGAGTGGGTACTGAGTGCAGAAAAAACCATGATGGCAAAAGAAGTTAACCCCAGAGTATAACATAGGTAAGTGATCATTCTGTTCATTAGCCAAATCACCTCCACCAGTCTACTCATACATAAATGCAAAAGATAATTTTCAAAATGCAAGATGTTCCACATTTTCTGGAAGTAATCTGGATGTGCTATGGGGGAATTTAAGAATTCAAAAGTTAAATTTTCAACATCAGGCCAGTATGTACACTGTTTCATTTTTGCTTTCAAGTATTCATATGGACAGCTCACAATATATTTAAGTGGTTAATGTAAGTAACTGCACACCACTGCCGGAATGGCTTGCTCAACATATGGCTGAACAGCAGCAGTAGTGATCTGTGTAAGATTTCTTCAAAAGCTGATGCCTGTGCAATCTTGAGTCCAAACTACTGCTACTACATACTAATAAAACGTTAAGTGGAATGAGATTTCTAATGACCTGTTAACTTGGTCACATTGCACAAACAGTTTGCCTATACCCATTTTTCTTGGGAAATGTAAACCTTATTTAAGTTAACATTATCTTACATACCAAACTATTTTAGCAATGTAGTAGAAGCTCTAACTCCTGATTTTTGAGACTTGATTTCAGGTTGGCACTGCACAAAATCCTAGTATTGCATTGCATGCATAAAGTTGATTTGCACACACACAGCCACTCCTACTTGCACACAACCTGTATATGCTCCAGTAAAGAATTTCTGCACCACCTGAGACCTTATTCTGACAAATGAAATTGATTACTCTTCTAAATCTAATGGAAACAGAGACACTGAGACTACTACTCAGCATTACACATTTACGTCATGCGGGCAAGCTGGACATTATCTGTGCTGCTGACTGAAATGATATAATCCATGCTCAATTAGCTTAGATTGCTTCTCTAAACATAAAGCAATCAAGTGAAAAAAAAGCAACTGCCAAACAGTTATATATGCTTAGAATGCATCACATGAATATACTATACCACTGGGCCCAATCCTTCAGGCTGTGAGGCTGAAACAGAAGACAGTCCAAGTATTAACTAGTCTGCTTCATCAGTTTGCTGGGACTTTCTTTTGTTCTACACAGATGGTAACATTAATTTTCTTCATACTACAAGAAAACTAAAAATCTAAATTATTACATCAAAAATTACCTGAATTATCCAAATTATGGGCCTCTTCTTTCCTGTGCACTTTATTGCCACTGTGGGGGAGGGGTGGAAGATAAACTCCAAATGGGATGAATTTTTGAATACGTTTTTAGTGGAATGTTTGTCTCCGGTTTTTGTCAAAAGATTTTGAAATCTAATTTTTGTTTTTACTCAACTCTACCTATGAGTACTGAGGGATCCACTGGAAGCCAGGTGCTTACATGGATAGTTCCCTTGTTTGTACCACACACCTCTGACAGCTCAACTTCTACAGGAGGAGGGGATGCCTGTCACTAAAGCTTGTGATGGGGTCAGGGGTTCATCAGCATGGGAGTGGAGACCAAGTAAATTACTAGGGACTAAGTATGAATTAACTCTGCTGCTTTGCCTGCAGGTTGAGGGATGGAGGGAAGGAGGGAATCTGGTAGAAAGTTGGTTGACCCCATAGCCGCACATCCTCCCAATGTTCAGAGCAGTTTCCATGGGGTCAGGAGTACCCCCCGAAGAACACATTCACTTCTGTAGCCCCACGCCCTGGATCCCAGAATCAGAAGGGAACATTTGGATCATATTCTGCATTCCTCATGACACTCATATTTAAGGTGATAACATACCAGATGTTATCTGGTGAAACATACAGTGAAACATTACCTAGATTTGACATTTATATTGAAAATCAGAAGCCCTATAGTTGAGACAAGTGAATAGAATTCAGCATTATTGCGTATCATTTTTTCAACCTTACAGGAATTAGTGTTCTACTATAACACAAACACTGCAATGCTGATCAGTTTTATCAAAGTTTCCTCACTCCCAAGACAAATGATATCAATGACTATAAAGAAAGTGAGTAATTTCCCTATTTATGCTGTATAATTATCTTCATGTTATTTAAAGGTCACCACTGTCATCAGTGGTACCGTGGAGAGACGTTCCACCCACCAGCAAACAGGAAAGCAGTTAATTTGGACATTCTGATAGAGCTGTCCTCTGGCACTTGAGAGGGGAAAAACTCTTTGTTTTCAACTGAGTGGAGGCTTCAAAACCCTCTTTCATTTCTTAACCTTTAAAAGGACTGTAAGATGCTCAAGCTGGGCTGAACCAAAACTGAACCTTAACCTGTATGGCGTCACATGTGGAAATCACTGGGAAGGGCCTAAAAAAAAAAAATCACCCCCTCCACCTCCATGATTCTGAAGTGGCTTTCTGCTACAGAGAAAACACTTAAATGAAGGGAAGGTTGGGTCCCTGTGCATGAAGGGCTGGGGGTGGAAAACAAGTTTTGGTTCAAGTTTCTGTTCAGCCTACCTTGAACATCAGTCCCTTTAAAGTTGAAGAAACTAAACAGGTTTGTGAAACCTTCATTTGGTTGAAAGCCAATGGCTTATTTTCCCGTCATGGGCTGCTCTATCAAAACCTCCAGATGAGCTCTATGTTTGCTGATGGGAAACACAGGAATAGCCATGCTGGATCAGACCCATGGTCCATCTAATCCAGTATCCTGTCTCTGACAGCGCCCACCAGCAGATGCTTCAGGGGATGGTTTAAGAACCATGCAGCAGAAAGATGTGGGATAACCTGCACCCCCCACATCAGGTCTCCTTCCAAACATTTACAGTTAGAAATTGATTTAAACTAAAGCATAAGATTCAATGTATCTTCCAATATTTTGTTAACTTTAACTTTTATGACAGGTTTCAGAGTAACAGCCATTTTAGTCTGTATTCGCAAAAAGAAAAGAAGTACTTGTGGCACCTTAGAGACTAACCAATTTATCTGAGCATAAGCTTTCATGAGCTACAGCTCACTTCATCGGATGCATACTGTGGAAAGTATAGAAGATCTTTTTATACACACAAACCATGAAAAAAATGGGTGTTTGAGAGAAAACCTTTTGTAGTGGTAAACACCCATTTTTTCATGCTTTGTGTGTATAAAAAGATCTTCTATACTTTCCACAGTATGCATCCGATGAAGTGAGCTGTAGCTCACGAAAGCTTATGCTCAAATAAATTAGTTAGTCTCTAAGGTGCCACAAGTCCTCCTTTTCTTTTAACTTTTGTATGGATCATTTATATGGAATATAGATGCATCCCGTAGAATATAACTAATACTAATGAAGGATTATATTTATATGTAGTTTTAATTATGATGTAGGACATATCAGTGATGAAGATGGCCATAAGAATCCAGAGAAAAAGCTATCCTTGTTGGTCTATTGAATCTGTCCAGCCTCGTGTTGAATTTGTGCCTGCAGTGTTCAAACCTAATTAAAATCCTCCAGCTTTGGTAAAGTGTTTGGGTTTTTAAAGGATGAACAAGTGTAGTCCTCAGGTTGCTATCAAACCCAAGCCCTGATCTTGGCATGAACAATGTCAGGCAATTTTATTTTAACCTGATGTGTAAAAACAGAGAACTAATTTAAAAATCGCTGATAAGTCACAAAAGAATTATTAGCCTTAACATCACCAGTTATTGTCAGACACTTCATATGGCTATGTATTTTTGTTCCACTGAAAAAGTTGATTTAAATACTCAGTTCAATAAAAGTCCAGTCTTCCAGGTGAAGTTCTCTCATATAAAATGTACCACCTAGAGCTTTGGAGGCATCACATCACAAAAATCCCTCCTGTAGGACACTGGTGAAAAAGAACCTAGAATTCTGTGTACATTTCTGGACCACTCAACACCAGAAAGTGAACAACAAACTGGACAGAATTTGGAGAAGAGCAAGAAAAAAAAATTAAAAGTGTTTATTAAGAAGAAAAGTTAATACATTAACCTTGTCTCCAGATAAACATTGTATTGTGATCTCTGTGGTTAAACATTTCCAAGGATGCCAACCACTTGGTGACTCACAGAACTTTTATGATGATTTAAGGGAGAATATTTGAACCAGATCATTTTCTACTTCAAGCACGACTGACTCACCTCCAACCTGACTCTAAACCAAGGGAAAGAATCAGTTCTATGGTTTTCAGAGAACTCTCTCACACTTCACACACATATACTGCAACTAGAAATCCCAACATGCAAATTTGATTGGCCCGATCCATTCTTGATCCCTTAATCAACTCTGATTTTCATAGTACATAAGAACATAAGCACATAAGAATGGCCATACTGGGTCAGACCAAAGATCCATCCAGCTCAGTATCCTGTCTACCGACAGTGGCCAATACCAGCTGCCCCAGAGGGAGTGAACCTAACAGGTAATGATCAAATGATCTCTCCCCTGCCATCCATCTCCACCCTCTGACAAACAAAGGCTAGGGACACCATTCCTTACTCATCCTGGCTAATAGCCATTAATGGACTTAACCTCCATGAATTTATCCAGTTCTCTTTTAAACCCTGTTATAGTCCTAGCCTTCACAACCTCCAACCAGCGACCAGCTTGGTTTAACAGAGAAATCCTTGCTCATCTTAAACACAAAAAAGAAGCTTACAAGAAGTGGAAGATTGGACAAATGACCAGGGAAGAGTATAAAAATATTGCTTAGGCATGCAGGAGTGAAATCACGAAGGTCAAATCACACCTGGAGTTGCAGCTAGCAAGAGATGTTAAGAGTAACAAGAAGGGTTTCTTCAGGTATGTTAGCAACAAGAAGAAAGCAAAGGAAAGTGTAGGCCCCTTACTGAATGAGGGAGGCAACCTAGTGACAGAGGATGTGGAAAAAGCTAATGTATTCAATGCTTTTTTTGCCTCTGTCTTCACGAACAAGGTCAGCTCCCAGACTACTGCACTGGGCAGCACAGTATGGGGAGGAGGTGACCAGCCAGCTGTGCAGAAAGAAGTGGTTCGGGACTACTTAGAAAAGATGGACAAGCACAAGTCCATGGGGCCGGATGCACTGCATCTGAGAGTGCTAAAGGAGTTGGCAGATGAGATTGCAGAGCCAATGGCCATTATCTCTAAGAACTAATGGTAATCGGGGGGAGGTCCCGGACGACTGGAAAAAGGTTAATGTAGTGCCCATCTTTAAAAAAGGGAAGGAGGAGGATCCTGGGAACTACAGGCCAGTCAGCCTCATCTCAGTCCCTGGAAAAATCATGGAGCAGGTCCTCAAGGAATCAATTCTGAAGCACTTAGAGGAGAGGAAAGTGATCAGGAACAGTCAGCATGGATTCACCAAGGGCAAGTCATGCCTGACTAACCTAACTGCCTTCTATGATGAGATAACTGGCTCTGTGGATGAGGGGAAAGCGGTGGACGTGTTGTTCCTTGACGTTAGCAAAGCTTTTGACACGGCCTCCCACAGTATTCTTGCCAGCAACTTAAAGAAGTATGGGCTGGATGAATGTACTATAAGGTGGATAGACAGTTGGCTAGATTGTCAGGCTCAACAGGTAGTGATCAATGGCTCCATGTCTAGTTGGCAGCCGGTATCAAGTGGAGTGCCCCAAGGGTCAGTCCTCAGGCTGGTTTTGTTCAGTATCTTCATTAATGATCTGGAGGATGGTGTCAAGTTTGCAGATGACACTAAACTGGGAGGAGAGGTAGATACGCTGGAGGGTAGGGATAGGATACAGAGGGAGCTAGACAAATTAGAGGATTGGGCCAAAGAAATCTGATGAGGTTCAACAAGGACAAGTGCAGAGTCCTGCACTTAGGACGGAAGAATCCCATGTACCGCTACAGACTAGGGACCGAATGGCTAGGCAGCAGTTCTGCAGAAAAGGACCTAGGTGTTACAGTGGACGAGAAGCTGGATATGAGTCAACAGTGTGCCATTGTTGCAAGAAGGCCAATGGCATTTTGGGATGTATAAGTAGGGCACTGCCAGCAGATCGAGGGACGTTATTGTTCCCCTCTATTCGACATTGGTGAAGCCTCATCTGGAGTACTGTGCCCAGTTTTGGGCCCCACACTACAAGGAGAATGTGGAAAAATTGGAAAGAGTCCAGCAGAGGGCAACAAAAATGATTAGGGGACTGGAACACATGACTTATGAGGAGAGGCTGAGGGAATTGGGATTGTTTAGTCTGCGGAAGAGAAGAATGAGGGGGGATTTGATAGCTGCTTTCAACTACCTGAAAGGGAGTTCCAAACAGGATGGAGCTAGACTGTTCTCAGTGGTAGCAGATGACAGAACAAGGAGTAATGGTCTCAAGTTGCAGTGGGGGAGGTGTAGGTTGGATATTAGGAAAAACTTTTTCACTAGGAGGGTGGTGAAACACTGGAATGCGTTACCTAGGGAGGTGGTGGAATCTCTTTCCTTAGAGGTTTTTAAGGTCAGGCTTGACAAAGCCCTGGCTGGGATGATTTAGTTGGGGATTGGTCCTGCTTTGAGCAGGGGGTTAGACTAGATGACCTCCTGAGGTCCCTTCCAACCCTGATATTCTATGATTCTATGACTCCTCAGGCAAGGAGTTCCATAGGTTGACTGTGCGCTGTGTGAAGAAGAACTTCCTTTTATTTGGTTTAAACCTGCTGCCCATTAATTTCATTTGGTGGCCTCTAGTTCTTATATTATGGGAACAAGTAAATAACTTTTCCTTATTCACTTTCTCCACACCACTAATGATTTTATCTACCTCTATCATATCCCACCTTAGTCTCCTCTTTTCCAAGATGAGAAGTCCTAGCCCTTTTAATCTCTCCTCATATGGGACCTGTTCCAAACCCCTAATCATTTTAGTTGCCCTTTTCTGAACTTTTTCGAATGACAGTGTATCTTTTTTGAGATGAGGGGACCACCTCTGTACGCAGTATTCAAGATGTGGGCATACCATGGCTTTATATAAGGGTAATAAGATATTCTCATTATTCTCTATCCCTTTTGTAATGATTCCTGACATCCCGTTTGCTTTTTTGACTGCTGCTGCACACTGCGTGGACGTCTTCAGAGAACTATCCACGATGATTCCAAGATCTTTCTCCTGATTAGTTGTAGCTAAATTAGCCCCCATCATCTTGTATGTATAGTTGGGGTTATTTTTTCCAATGTGTATTCCTTTACATTTATCCACATTAAATTTCATTTGCCATTTTGTTGCCCAATCACTTAGTTTTGTGAGATCTTTTTGAAGTTCTTCACAGTCTGCTTTGGTCTTAACTATCTTGAGCAGTTTAGTGTCACCTGCAAACTTTGCCACCTCACTGTTTACCCCTTTCTCCAGATCATTTATGAATAAGTTGAATAGGACTGGTCCTAGGACTGACCCTTTGGGAACACCACTAGTTACCCCTCTCCATTCTGAAAATGTATAATTTATTCCTAGCCTTTGTTCTCTGTCTTTTAACCAGTTCTCAATCCATGAAAGGATCTTCCCTCTTATCCCATAACAACTTAATTTATGTAAGAGCCTTTGGTGAGGGACCTTGTCAAAGGCTTTCTGGAAATCTATGTCCACTGGATCCCCCTTGTCCACATGTTTGTTGAGCCCCTCAAAGATCTCTAATAGATTAGTAAAATATGATCTCCCTTTACAGAAATCATCTTGACTTTTGCGCAACAATTTATGTTCTTCTATGTGTCTGACAATTGTATTCTTTATTATTGTTTCAACTAATTTGCCTGGTACTGACGTTAGACTCACCGGTCTGTTAATTGCCGGGATCACCTCTAGAGCCCTTCTTAAATATTGGCGTTACATTAGCTGTCTTCCAGTCATTGGGTACAGTAGCTGATTTAAAGGACAGGTTACAAACCATAGTTACTAGTTCCACAATTTCACATTTGAGTTCTTTCAGAACTCTTGGGTGAATGCCATCTCGTCCCAGTGACTTGTTACTGTTAAGTTTCTCAATTAATTCCAAAACCTCCTCTAGTGACACTTCAATCTGTGACAATTCCTCAGATCTGTCACCTACAAAAGACGTCTCAGGTTTGGGAATCTCCTTAACACCCTCAGCCGTGAAGACTGAAGAAAAGAATTCATTTAGTTTCTCTGTGATGACTTTATCATCTTTAAGTGCTCCTTTTGTATCTCTATCGTCCTGGGGCCCCACTGGTTGTTTAGCAGGCTTCCTGCTTCTGATGTACCTAAAAAACATTTTGTTATTACCTTCTAAGTTTTTGGCTAGCTGTTCTTCAACTCCTTTTTGGCTTTTCTTATTACATTTTTACATTTAATTTGGCAGTGTTTATGCTCCTTTCTATTTACCTCACTAGGATTGACTGCCACTTTTTAAAAGATGCCTTTTTATCCCTCACTGCTTCTTTTACATGGTTGTTAAGCCACAGTGACTCTTTTTTAGTTCTTTTACTGTGTTTAATTTGGGGTATACATTTAAGTTGAGCCTCCATTATGGTGTCTTTGAAAACTGTCCATGCAGCTTGCAGGGATTTCACTCTAGTCACTGTACCTTTTAATTTCTGTTTAACTAACCTCCTCATTTTTGCATAGTTCCCCTTTCTGAAATTAAATGTGATAGTGTTGGGCTGTTGAGGTATTCTTTCCACCACAGGAATGTTAAATGTTATTATACTATGGTCATTATTTCCTATATATCACTATACAGTAATATAGTTGTAAGCCAAGCAAAATAATTAAAATTGTGAGACTTATCACATCCCAGCAAATGCAAATTTAAAGTAACCTTAAGGGGGGATATATTCCCTCACCATTTTAAAGTAAACTGTCTGCAGATTTGCATGGAAACCTATGAGGAAAACTCAATTTGGTGATTCTTAGGAAAAAAATGGGAATTGTGACATTTAAAAAGCTTTATCTCCTTAGCAATATAGCTACTGATGTTAGCAACACAAGCACAGACAAATCCCATGGATGTAAGCAAGGGTCTCGTGCCCCATGAGGGGACGCAAGGCAAGAATACTTGGTCCCCTAGATAAAGGTAGGAACTGAATTCTCATATGTTTCTTCCCCATCAGGGACATGTTGGTTTGGATTTTATTCAGGTCTGACCCCAAGTGTTTAATTTCAGCTGTCAAAAAACCTGTTTGAATGCCTTGCTCATTACAGAGGCTTGTAAAAATTATTAGGTATGTTACGAGGCATTTCCCTCTGGAGACTAGAAGGGGTGAAGAAAGGGGATGCATAGCGACAGTTTGTGGTTTCTCATGTGGCAATGAAAATAAATAAATAAGAGGAATAGAGGATATAATGTGTTTACATTTCTCATGACAAGCTTCCTGGAGACAGTGAGGTTTACTGCTGCTGAGCTGTCAATTAAACTATAAACTGCTGCTTCATACTACTGGGAGGTCACTGACTGACCTACTTTCAGATGGAGGAGTTCATTTGCTAGTTCTGTACACAATTTTTTTTTTTTTCATTAAAGGGCCACTCTCAACAAACCACAAAAAGCCTCAAACAGCCTTTTAAACCAGCTTGGAGGTTTGACTGATGCTGTGTTAGGGTAAGATATTACATAGCCTGGCTCTAGGCCCATTTCCTCAGTCTGCTTATTGTTTTGGAAAAATCCATACTGAATTTTTTTTAAAATGAGGTCATGCTGCCATTACATTTTCTGCACTGAACTCTTGCATTGCACCAATACCAATCCTAACCCTACACCCACTGCAGACATAGAGATGCACACTCAGCTCTTCTCCTAAACGGTTCTTGAAATACCAAATAGGCAGAACCAAAATGAGAGTGTTATGGGATCAAGACACAGCTATTAATAGAAAACAAAACTGTGTAGGTGAAACATACATCTGCTTAAATCATTCTAAGTAGCTACTGATCTGATCACATGTTGGAAATTGCTTACAGCAAAGGCTTGTACATGTTGGGAGAGGACAGCAGTGGAGAGAGATGAAACCAAAGAATGACAGGACTCTTCTTCCAGAAGTATACATCAAAGGAAGTGCCACATATTGCTCTATTCACTGAATGGCTACGTATAGGTAGACTGATAATCTACTACTATTACTGAGATACCTCTCCCCCTTGAAATAAAACCTGGATCAGATGCAGCTTTTTGACAGTGCTTCCAGGTACCTTGATAAGGAAATCAAAAGCTAACTTTAAAAATAACTTTAGCAGTATATAATCAAAGCTTCACTGCTCGTTGGACAAAGCTCCCAAATCTTCTCAAGTGTAACTGAAAAGAGACAATAAGTCAGAAAAAGTCAGTCTAACAATGGAGTGAGACACAATTATTCTGTGGTTAAGGCTCTGGCCTGGGACTCAAGAGATCAGGGTCCAATTCCTAGCCATCTTATGAACTCCCTGTGTGACCCTGGGCAAAGCACTTAAACTCTGTGTCTCAATTCTCCATCTCTAAAATGGAAATCATACTCCTTTTCTCCCACTCTTTTGATTGCAAGATCTTCAGGGCTGGGACTGTTTCTATGTATTTGTACAGTGCCTAGCACTCCAACGCCCCAGTCACAGTTGGGGCCTCCAGGCACTACCCCAAAACAAACATATAATACAACCAAGCAGAAGATCCATTATCATTTTGTATGCCATTTGCTTATTCCTGGACCTGAAGGAGCTACACTATGTAAATTCAACAGTTTCAATTCCAAGGAGGGGGGGGGGGGGCTGGTGCACCCCCACATTAGAAGGTAAGGTGGATGGCTATCATAGGTCCATGTCAGACCCTCATGGTTGCCTCAAGAGAAAACTTATTAAAAGACCGTGCAGATGCCACTGCTATAATACAGAAGAAAGCTGACCAAACAACCTGTACTTATTGGTAATAATTAGTTTCTTATTTCTGAAGATCCCATTATGCCACAGATGGAAAATTTCCTCCCGTAAATTTCTTAAACAACTTTCCCATAAAACACACATTACAAACAAAAAATAATAGGAAGATGTAGGGGGAAAAGGAAAACATTTATTCACTTAAATCAGAGGCTCAAAACTATTAAACAAGCCATTTAACCCTCTTCCCCTCATTCCTGTCTTAATCATTTCCAAGTCTCTCAACAATCAACCATTTTGGGGATTCACTACTGTGAAATCTCAGCAGTATTCTTCAGCTGAAAAGGCACTCCAACACCAATGAAGTTTCCCTGTATGTTGCACCCAAATTTTGAATTTATAAAAAATGCTGTGATTTGTCAGACTTCAACAACCCTTTACCTCCAAAGTTACCCAGAAAAGACAACAGAAGTATCTGGGACATGTGTCCAGAATGCCTTGGCAGCTGTGTCATTGGGCACCTGGAGGAACATTCAAAAAGGACCAACTGAAAGAGTCCCTGTGTCAAACTCTACTCAGAGAGGGAAACTTTATGGGATTTAAAGGACACGAAAAAAGCAGTGCAGGATAGACAGGGATGGCAGAGCCTTGTTCATGCCCTAAGCAACATCTGATGACATAGGAAGAATTCAGATAGCACATATTCTTAACTCAGATATCATCTTATGATGTAGTGTGGTATAAAGGCTTTAATAGTATGAGTTTTAGGTGACCATACGACTCATAAGCAGCAAATCCATAAATGAATTATGCAAGTCATTTGAAAGAGTGTCAATAAAACCTTAACATCATATCATACCAACACATATTATGCATATGCAACATTTCACAGACTTTTTTTAAAGAATATTTTAGAGCATTTTCCATAATTTAATTATTACTCTTTTTCTGACTTTCCCCCTATAGTGCAGGAGGTCCAACTGCACATGCCTCAGAGCAACATAAAGATAACTTATAAAAATGTTATAATCTCTAAAAGTTACAGAAAAGCTATTTTAGGTAAATCATATCTCAATTTCAAAGTCCACTTCCTTAGTACCCTCAAGGGCTAAGAACAAGTGTTGTCTCTGCTTATGTCTCACTGAAAAGCGAAGATACTTCACCTTCCAGCTGCACAAGGCTCCTGATTGCAGTACTTAATTATCAGAGCCTGCTCCAGGGCTGAATATTATCTTTCCTTAGCTATGAGATGCTGGTAGGAAAGTGTGTCCACACGCTTGTGGGAAGGGTGAAGCAGAGGGATTCCATATTTTGAGGAAAAGAGAGGACATTTAGGTTTTCCATTAATTTGTTTTCAGAATGATAGCTATCAGGAGTACTACTGGCAGAGACTGATTAGTGGGCAGAGTGTAGGTGAGGTGGTCAGCCATGCCTGGAAAATGTAATTTTATGTTTAGCACTGCAATATAGTAGACAAATGTCAACATCACATAGGAGGTGTACATTTGTATCTACTGATTCACACCCCACAGGTGATGGCAGTATTTATATAACTGCACACTTGGCTGCCTTGCTTGCACTCTTCTCACCAGTCCATCTCCCACCCCTTAGTCCAACATTCTAAAATCCTGAGTAGCTCCTGACTATTGCCATTTGAAACACGTAAATTAGCCTGTAAGCTCCTCATGGCAGTCATTATCATTTCATATAGTGCATAGCACAATAGGACCTTGACCTGGCTGGCTTCTACGCACTATTGCAGGGATCCGCAAAGTTTGGCATGTGACCCACCAGGGTAAGCCCCCTGGCGGGCCTGGCCGGTTTGTTTACCTGCTGCGTCCGCAGGTTCAGCTGATTGCGGCTCCCACTGGCCACGGTTCGCGCCTCCAGGCCAATGGGACTGCGGGAAGCGGCAGCCAGCACATCCCTTACATTTTAAGGGAATTTTAGAAATAGCTAACAGTTACTAGCTAGGTTTGACTATATCACACTTGCCAACTGTGGGGTTCTTGTACCTTTCACTGAAGCATCTAGAGCTGGCTTTGAATAGAGAGTATACTGCAGTGGTGCACAAACTTTTCCAGTCACCTCCGGCCGCCCTTACCATTACCGGAATCTTTCCACGCCCCACCCTCCATTACTGCGCAGCCAAGGCTTCCTCAGCATCGGCGCTTGGGCTCACGGTGGAGCTGGGGATGGGGGAGGAACCGGGGCTAGAAACAAAGCTGGTCTGTGAGTGGAGAGGGAATGAGGGCAGAGCAGGGGGCAGAGTGGAGCTGGTCTGGTCTGGGGGCTGAACAGGGTTGGGGGAGGAGCTGATCGAGTGGAGAGGGAATGAGGGCAGAGCAGGGGGCAGAGTGGAGCTGGTCTGGTCTGGGGGCTGAACAGGGTTGGGGGAGGAGCTGATCGAGTGGAGAGGGAATGAGGGCAGAGCAGGGGGCAGAGTGGAGCTGGTCTGGTCTGGGGGCTGAACAGGGTTGGGGGAGGAGCTGATCTGGGGGCGGGGTGGAGTGGGGCTAGAAGCATGCCGCTCCCTGCCTATGCCCTATGGGGGCTGCGTGGGAGCTGGCCTGGGAGCGGAGCAGGAGACAAAGTGGAGCTGGGCCTGGAGGTAGAACAGGACTGAACCAGGATGGGGGAGGAGCTGGTTTGGTGCCAGAGAAGGCTGGAAGTGTGGCACCTGTCTATGCCCCACCATGAGGGCTGGCCCAGGCCCTACTGTGCACCCCTTCTCTCAAATGTTCTCATACATCCCTTTAGGAAGGCCTGCCCCTCAGCTTGGGGACCACTAGTATACTGTGACGAGATGGACCATGCGTCTGACCCAAAAGAAAAGGAGGACTTGTGGCACCTTAGAGACGAACCAATTTATTTGAGCATGAGCTTTGCATCTGATGAAGTGAGCTGTAGCTCACGAAAGCTCATGCTCAAATAAATTGGTTAGTCTCTAAGGTGCCACAAGTCCTCCTTTTCTTTTTGCGAATACAGACTAACACGGCTGCTACTCTGAAACCTGACCCAATAGAGCAATTCCTGTGTTCTTTTGTTTCCTCTTCCTCTGAGCCATGTGCAGTTGAACCTCTACTACTAAGGGAACCCAGGTTTATAAATAATAAATAAAAGGATAAAAAATAATTTTAAAAAAATGTAGAACCCTGAAACATTTTTCCATAAAATAGAAGTTACATAATGAAATGAAATACTTTTACAGGCACTGACTTGGGATGACCCACATAACTCACCCTCTTCTTTGCCACTTGTGATCACAAACTCATGGCGATAAAACCTTTTAATCATCCCCCCTCCCAACATGGGCACACTCTCTTGCTTTATGTATACAAGCACCTAGATTTTAGGATTGACACCACTTATTATAGCAACAACAACAACAAAAATACCATCTTGACAGACACATCGACTACGGTCTCAAATGCAACTAAAAATCTGCAATCCTTGCTTCCAATGAGCACTATGCTTCATTCGTTAGCTTTATATCCAAGTTTTCTGGACTCCCAGGTAAGTTTAGGTTTCACAGAGGAAGCCACTTAGAAATGCATACATGTAACTCCAGTGCTCAGCTGGAGCACAATCTACAATTTCGAAGGGTTTCCTTTATTGGTGTCCCAGGTAAGCATGGCCCCAGCTTTCCCAGCTGCGACTGCAAGACAGGAGGTTGAAATCAAGAATCGTGACAAGATAGCATGTACTTCAATATTGATGCAAGAACTTCTGTCTATAGAGTGCATCAAGCCAAAAATATAAAAGGTCTGCCAGAACCAACCTTCATTTTTCCAACACACACCACCGGGATGTACAAAATCATCAGACAGGATTAGAATAGATCTTAGTCCATATTTTGGGGCGGAGGGAAGAGGCAAATAATGTAACTTGGAGCACAGAATAAAATGAGGAATCTCTTTTAAACAGAAAAGGTGCTGCAGGAGACTGACCAGGGAAACCGATATGGGCTTTATTACACACACAGTTTAAACCCTCCACACCGATGTGTAAGTGTGGCGGGAACATCAAAAAAGATGGTGCTGTTTAAATGGCATTTCTGAAGTAATAAAAGACAAGTCAAAGGAGGTCACGTCATTCCTTGGTATGGCTGACTGAATTATCATATCAAGCAAGAATAATAATCCTTCCTGAAAGGGTGCAATGCACAGAAACAGCAATGCCAGCAAACTAGATTCCAAAGGTTTAGGTTATGACAAGATATTGAGGAAGTTAGATCCCTAACAGGTTAAAAATAGATAAACTGCAATAACTGAAATATACAAAATAATAGAAATGCTACCGCATCAAAATAAACTCTTCACTTGCCAACACAACTGAAAACTGCATGGAGGGGGCGTATTTTGGACTGAGAGTTCAGCTAAAAGGAACAGTGCATGTGTGCTGCAGAACACATAGAGAGTAGATTTTGGGAAAGTGCTCTCAAGCCATAAGGACTCGTTTTAGAAGGTCATGTTCTGAATAAGGAGAGCAACAATGAATGAAGTAAAACAGGGCAGGCAAGAAACCCATGGTGCTGCATGGATTTTCTTTTTAAAAATTTGATGCTCTTTGAAACTATTTTCTTCAGCTTCCCCATGTCTTTTTCAGATGCTCCCTGCTCTCATGCGGCTTCCCTTCAGATATCTCCCTCACTCTCATGTAGTTTACCCCATCTACTCTCTCACTGCTTCCTAACAATCTCATTTTTACAGATTCTCTCTTCAAAGCTTGACCCCTACCAGAAGCCACCCACATAAATATGCAACAGAAACAGTCTACTAAAAGCTATTCTTTTCCCAATCAATGGAAACACAACTGACACGAGGTCACCGGTAATTGAACGATCTTACTAGGGCTATGGATACCAACTGAGTCAGTATCATCGTGCAGACCTAAGAATGAGCAGGGAACAATGGCCCAATTGTCATTATTCTCAAGGCCATTTCTATTTGTGTCTATTCAGAAAAATACAAGAAATACAGCTCTTTCAAATTGGAATTAAATATACCTATAGAAAACTAAAACTAAAGTAAGATTCTGCATTCTTAACCGTTTCCCTTGGAATGCAACTAGAATACAGAACTAGTTAACCTCAGCTCATACACTATTAGCAATAAATGGATCGTGGCCAAATACTATGCACAGTTTGGCCTCCATTGTAATATACCTAATATACCATGAGTGTCCCGAATACAAACTATTGCCCAAAATGCTTTTCAGGATTGAATTCAAGTTAATGATCACTATATGTTTATGGTATAGCCCAGGGATCGGCAACCTTTGGCACGCGGCCTGTCAGGGAAATCCGCTGGCAGGCCAGGATGGTTTGTTTACCTGCAGCGTCCACAGGTTCAGCTGATTGCAGTTCCCACTGGCTACGGTTCGCTGTTCAAGGCCAATAGGGGCTGAGGGAAGTGGCGCGGGCCGAGGGACCTTCGGAACGTGGCCCGTTAGGGAAGTCCGCTGATGGGCCATGTGCCAAGGTGGCCGATCCCCAGTATATAAAAAAATGCTTGAAAATGTGAGGTGAACATAATCAATGCCAGAAATAATTCCAAGAGGCATGTGACATCTTATTCATCTTAACCCTGAAATGTGCTGCCACCTCAAGGAGGGGTGAGGCAATCAGTAGGGGGTTGGGCTATGAGAGGTCCCACATTTTCTTAATTCAACTCTGAGTTAATAGCAAAGCTGATGTTTTGGTACACACCTGATGTTTTGGTACACACAAAATGAATGATTATCCTTGCAAGTAACATTTGTATTATCGAGTGTGGTATGTGCAAGGGCATATTTTTCAGGCATCAACTTACATTTGGCCCTTTCAGGTGAACAAATTAAAGCGGGTTAATTGTTAGGCTAATAACACAGGAACAGAAAAATAAAGACACACAGGTGAGGGAGAAAATATATAGTTTAAGTTGACATTTGAAATGTGACAGAGAACTCATGGGGCAGAGAGAGATACAGAAATGTTACTTGGAACAATGGGAACTGCAGAGGAGAAGGTGATGGGATTGAGAAGATACAGTAAAGAGACTGATATAAGACAAGTGGAAGGAGAAGAGCTCAGAAGACAAGAGACCATGCTCAAGAAGGAGCTTACATCAAGGCTATAAAGGGTTTTAAAAACAAAAGCAGGGTTGAAAAGCAGAATTTTGAACTGGATCCTGAAATTACTGGCTCCCCAGCCAATGGATCTGTCTGTCATTGTTAGATTGTAAGCTCTTCCAGATAAAGACTTGTCTTCACTTGGGTTTTACAGGACTCAGCACAATGGGGTCCTGATCATGACTGGGGCATTTGGGTGTTACTGCAATGTAAGTGACAGATACTATTTACTGAGTAACACAAAAGAACATAGCAATAATTTCTGAGCAATGCTCCAACATAGTCCCTTTGGCTTTATTTTATTTAAGCAAGAAACAGTGCCCTGTTTTAAAAAATTAAACAGGATTTGCTTAAATAAAGTAATACATATATTTGTCAGTATAGACAGAATCGAAAGATCAGCTGGTTTCAGTTAATTTATTTGTTTAGCAGGTACATCATTCTCTTTCTGACAGAAAAGTCTTTCGATGGTAAATTACATCAACTGGGAAAAATGAAAAAAAAGACTAAATAATTGCTGACTATAATTTGGGCCTTAAATAATAAAGCAATTAATGGCATTTTAGCAGGAGCACATTCTTGTCTCCGGAAATAAATCCATATTTCATCTCTTATAAATTGCTTGGTCAGCTTCAAATGAGCACAGTATTAATCTCTTTCCCATGCTGCTACAATTATCTATGATAAAGAAAGGAGGCCGAAGGTAATCCTGTGTTCTGTATGCACTGACACATCATTTTCATGGTACAGTATACTAATTTATTTCCAACAGAATAAACCTCGTGTAGTCCTCCTACACTGCTTGTGTGTCTGAGCACGCACCCCCACCCCATAGACACACCTATCCCCAATTAGCACTAAGATTGTAGGACTGGCAGGTGCAGCACATACAAACCATGCACAGTGGAATTTTGATGTCTATTGCATATTTCACTAATGGTGCAGCTGTGAAAATAGACAGTCACTCTATAATTAAGACATATTTTTATTCTGCCCCACCCTCAGACTCTGGCAAGCAATTCAGTCATTGGAGATAGTACATTCACATAATTCTTTATCATTTCAAATTAAGCCTTTCAGTTTGCATCTAATCTATACAAATGCCTAAAGGAACACTGTCAATTTAAGAATCATATAGCGTAGTGGTTCTCAAATTTTTGTACTGCAAGTCTCTGAGTGCAACCACCCTCCACCCCTTATAAATTAAAAAACTTTTTAATATATTTAACACCATTATAAATGCTGGATGCAAAGCAGGGTTTGGGGAGGAGGCTGACAACTCACAACCCCACATGTAATAACCTCACAACCCCTGTGGGGTCCCGACCCCCAGTTTGAGAACCCCAATATAGTGTAAGCTAACATTTCTTTACCTACACTACTCATGTCATCTTAGATCAGTGGTGGGGAACCTGCGGCCCGCCAGGGTAATCCTGTCCACAGAATTCGCTGTTCCTGGCCAATGGGAGCTGCAGGAAGCGGCGCAGACAGCAGGGATGTGCTGGTCACAAACCGCAGCCATTGGGAGCTGTGGGCGGCCGTGCCTGCAGACGGTCAATGTAAACACAGTCTTGTGGCCCGCCGCAGCTTGCCCACCACAGCCTTAGATTATTAAAAATGAGAAAAATACAAATCCACCTTATTTTTTAGTATCTGAGACAGGGTGGATAAAAATCAATGAATTTGAAAAAAAAATCTGATATTTTTTATTTAAATTGGATTTTTTTGATAAAATGCTTTTTGAGGAAAAAAACTAACAGCAGTTTTAATTAAGATACATTATAGCTCAAAGATATCTCATCTTGGAACAGAGATTATAAATTCTAATTCTATAGTATGAGACAATATATTCATGTAATGTTTAAGGAAAAATTTTGTAAATGAGTTATAATAGTTCATGGATTAGGGACCGAATCTTATGGGGTTCCAGAGGCTTCTGTATAGATTATTTAGGTTAATCTTTCTATCTACTCAATGGGACTCAGTGCTCAGTCTAGAAAATACCATTAGAGATGTTTAGTTTTGCAGTTCTCAAACTGTGGATGTGTGTCTCTGAAAGTAACATGCTTGTTAACAGCAAAAATGTTTTAAAATAAATAAATAAATAAATATATGGGGGTGAGAAATAACAGACCTCAGCTCTATTGTCCCTCTGCAAATTTGTGTACACAGAGTCACCCCTTACCTCTCTCTAAAAGTGCAAAGTTTCAAAAAGTTCAATGAATAGAAGATTGTTGGAGACAGAATAGATCTGGACAAGGAGAAGAAGTCAGGAGATAAATGTGAGAAGCGAGGGACATATGCTTGTTTTGTTAAAATATTATATGTCTGCTGTTGAAGAAAAAAACCCAAAATACTTAACGTTGTGGCTTTAGTTAAATAAAACAATTTAAATGTCTGTCTGGTGATGTTCTCCTCCTAATCCAGTATGTCAAGAAAATCCTCCAAATATTAATGATTAACCTGTTGAATTGGAGATAGTTTACCTCCCAGTGACTTCATAAATATCTGCTTCAACTACCTTTGGTAAATGAAATAACCAAACAATCATTCATTTTCTGATAGAGCTGTAAAACTAATCTGAAAAGTTTTCAAAATAAATTACTGTTTTAAAAATGTATAGTGCAGGGGTTGGCAACCTTTCAGAAGTGGTGTGCCGAGTCTTCATTTATTCACTTCAATTTAAAGTTTCGCGTGCCAGTAACACATTTTAAGATTTTTAGAAGGTCTCTCTCTATAAGTGTATATATTATAAAACTAAACTATTGTCATATGTAAAGTAAACAAGGTTTCCAAAATGTTTAAGAAGCTTCATTTAAAATTAAATTAAAATGCTGATCTTACGCCGCCGGCCCGCTCAGCCCACTGCCAGCCTGGGGTTCCGGTCAACCAGGCCGACAGCAGACTGAGCGGGGCCCTGGCTGGCAAGGGGCTGGCACCCAGAACCCCAGACCACCAGCGGGGTGAGCGGGGCCGGCGGCCGGAACCCCAGATCAGCAGTGCACTGAGCAGCTCAGCTGCTGCCACTCAGCCTGCTGCCAGTCTGGGGTTCTGTCCGCTGGCTCCTGCCGGCCAGGATCCCGGCTGCCGGCCCCGCTCAGCCTGCTGCCTGTCTGTGATCCTGGCCCTGCCCACATAGAGTGGGTACCTACCTTCTCCCTGGTTCTAGCCCATTCTCTTTCTCTCTCTCTGCACTGAGCTGAGGGTGGGAGTGTGCTGACAACAGGGCTGGGGGTGAAGGAGCAGGCTGGGGGTTGGGGTGCAGGGTCTGGCCAGGAGCTAGAATGAGGGAGGGGGCTCAGGGTTGGGGCAGGAGGTTTGGGGGTGGAGTGCTTACCTGGGCAGTTCCATTTGGTGGGTGCAGGTGGGAATGTGTGGGGGTGTGTGCAGGAGCTCCCGTTTGGTGCTCAGGGTGTGGGTGGGAATGTGGGGGGTGCGAGAGTCAGGACACGGAGGGGCTGGGTATGTGTGGGGGGTGCAGGAGTCAGGGCAGAGGACATGTGAGGGAGGTGCAGGAGTCAGGGCTGGGTGTGTGTGAGGGGGGTACAGGAGTCAGGGCAGGAGGCTGGGTGTGTGTGAGGGGGCTGCAGGGGTCAGGGCAGAGGGCTGGGAGTCTGGGGTAGTGGGGGTGCTCCCAGCCCCCTGCCCTGAGCAGCTCACGGCAGGGGGCTGGAGGCAATATGCCCTGATTACACCCCCTGTCCCCACAGTCCCATCCCCACCTGTTCTCCGCCTACTCCCCGGAGCAGCGAGCACGCTGCGGCTCCGCTTCTCCCCCTCCCTCGCAAGGGCCATCAGCTGATCAGCGGCAGGGAGGGAGAGCAGGGGGGGGCAGGAACCAAGCATGCTGGGAGAAGGGGGGGAGGAGAGGAACTTGCCTACTCTGCAGTAACAGCCAGCAGGACAAAGCTTTTTCACCCTGCCTCGGTGGGGCAGGATTTTTAATGGCACGCTGCTGCCTGCCGGGGTCCCGGCCTGAGTTAGGCAGCAGCGTCCCATTAAAAAGCGCCTCGTGTGCCGTCTTTGGCACGCGTGCCATAGGTTGCTGACTCCAGTAAAGGGTGTACTTCTAAAAATGAAACCTACATCTATCTCTGAGTTGTGAAGAACATGTATTAAGGTTACAAAAACCAACAAGAATGCATTTTTATGTAGAAAACCATGATTAAATCGAGTCTTCCTGACTAGTGATTTAAATCAATTTGACTTGAATCACAGAAAAGCTGGATGAACACAAGTCCATGGGGCCGGATGCGCTGCATCCCAGAGTGCTAAAGGAGTTGGCGGATGTGATTGCAGAGCCATTGGCCATTATCTTTGAAAACTCAGAGCGATCGGGAGCAGTCCCGGACGACTGGAAAAAAGGCTAATGTAGTGCCCATCTTTAAAAAAGGGAAGGAAGAGGATCCTGGGAACTACAGGCCAGTCAGCCTCACCTCAGTCCCCGGAAAAATCATGGAGCATGTCCTCAAGGAATCAATTCAGAAGCACTTAGAGGAGAGGAAAGTGATCAGGAACAGTCAGCATGGATTCACCAAGGGCAAGTCATGCTTAACTAATCTAATTGCCTTCTATGACGAGATAACTGGCTCTGTGGATGAGGGGAAAGCACTGGATGTGTTATTCCTTGACGTTAGCAACACTTTTGACACAGTCTCCCATAGTATTCTTGCCAGCAAGTTAAAGAAGTATGGGCTGGATGAATGGACTATAAGGTGGATAGAAAGCTGGCTAGATTGTCGGGCTCAATGGGTAGTGATGAATGGCTCCATGTCTAGTTGGCAGCCGGTATCAAGCGGAGTGCCCCAAAGGTCGGTCCTCAGGCCGGTTTTGTTCAATATCTTCATTAATGATCTGGAGGATGGTGTGGTTTGCGCCCTCAGCAACTTTGCAAATGACACTAAACTGGGAGGAGAGGTAGATACGCTGGAGGGTAGGGACAGGATACAGAGGGAGTTAGACAAATTAGAGGATTGGGCCAAAAGAAATCTGATGAGGTTCAACAAGGACAAGTGCGGAGTCCTGCACTTAGGACGGAAGAATCCCATGCACCGCTACAGACTAGGGACCAAATGGCTAGGCAGCAGTTCTAGCAGTTAGGGTGGACGAGAAGCTGGATATGAGTCAACAGTGTGCCGTTGTTGCCAAGAAGGCCAATGGCATTTTGGGATGTATAAGTAGGGGCATTGCCAGCAGATCGAGGGACGTGATCGTTCCCCTCTATTTGACATTGGTGAGGCCTCATCTGGAGTACTGTGTCCAGTTTTGGGCCCCACACTACAAGGAGGATGTGGAAAAATTGGAAAGCATCCAGCAGAGGGCAACAAAAATGATTAGGGGACTGGAACACGACTTATGAGGAGAGGCTGAGGGAACTGGGATTGTTTAGTCTGCGGAAGAGAAGAATGAGGGGGGATTTGATAGCTGCTTTCAACTACCTGAAAGCGGGTTCCAAACAGGATGGATCTAGACTGTTCTCAGTGGCAGCAGATGACAGAAGGAGGAGTAATAGTCTCAAGTTGCAGTGAGGGAGGTTTAGGTTGGATATTAGGAAAAACTTTTTCACTAGGAGGGTGGTGAAACACTGGAATGCGTTGCCTAGGGAGGTGGTGGAATCTCCTTCCTTAGAAGTTTTTAAGGTCACGCTTGACAAAGCCCTGGCTGGGATGATTTAGTTGGGGATTGGTCCTGCTTTGAGCAGGGGGTTGGACTAGGTGACCTCCTGAGGTCCCTTCCAACCCTGATATTCTATGATTCTATGATTTAAATCAAATGCACGCTGATCTGAGGGCCAGATTTTGCTACCCTTATCTCACATTTATCTATTAAGTACGTCACTGAAAATACAAACAATTACTCACACGCTTAACTTTACCACTTAATGGAGCTCCTCCAACAGTAAAGTTAAGCCTATGTGGAAGTGCTTGCAGGGAATCTAACACCATACTCAATGACTAAATACACTGAAACCAGTGGGACTACTTGAGGAGTAAATATAACTCTACAGAAGTAAAAAACTGCAAAACCTGGCACTATGTTTTTAGTTTATTTGGTTTACTTGTTTCTTGCATTCCTCTAAGCTATGACAATGGAAATTAATGGAATTTCACCAATTATAGTACATTTTGATTTCAGAATCTCAAGTACTGCAACACTAGGGTAGCAAACTCTGAAGGTGGGATATTGCTTTCTATTTTTTAAATGGGAACATTTCTACTGGCCTTAGGTTTTGTAACAGCTTGTTTAACATAGCCTAAATCCTGGGCCACATTTGACTTGACAGTATCCCTTTACAATCCTTTGGGAGTCCCAAGACACAAAGCATACAGGTCACAGAAAGATGCTGAAAGGCTGATATGAAAGTAATTTTTAGCCAATTTTTATACGACTTTCAGTATATTTTTCTTTAAAAGGGTTTTTCTAGGAAGCTTTAAAGGAACCTTTCAAGATATTAATCTACTGTCAGTTACTAAACAATGGTGTAAATCAATGTAGCTCCACTGAAGTTAATGAGGCTATGCAGATATACACCAGCTGAGGATCTGGTCTCATTATTTCATCTACAATTGTTTCAGCATCTCCTTCTTCCTACTTACAAACATACCCACATATGGAACATAGCATATGAGCTAATCAAAAACACCAGATTTTTATCCAAATTAGCCAACTCTTATTTATCTGTGTACTTAAGTGGCCCTATCACTGTCGTAGCTGCGTGGCTGTCAGAGGCTTAGCTAAGTGGAAACAAAGCTCCTGAGGAGTGGAAGAAGCAAGTCAGGGAGCCAGACCTGGCTTTCTGATTCTCAGGTTCACCCCAGCCTTGACGTCAGCAACTTTGAATCTCACAGCTGGTTGGGGTCATTAATGGACCGTGAGCTTGCGTAGCATTGCTACGGCAAAGCTCTGAAAGTCAGTGCACAGCCCCTGGCTTACTGCAGATGAGCTCCCATCTGACAGGGAAATTTTCTGTTAGGCATTTACAGCTGGATTACGGCCGCTTTGCATCACTCTATAACACAGACTATGAGTCTGCCCTTAGCTCTGCTATACCCACAATTTATACATTTTTAAAAAAGATTAACTTCATCTCCTCCTCAACTCTCTCCCTGCTGTCACAATTAACCTAATCTAGGGCCTGGTCCTACAGACACACATGTAACTTTACATCTGAGACTAGCTCAACTGACTTTAATACGGCTACTTAGGAGAGTAGAGTTACTCCCATGTATGTTTGCTGGATTGGATCCCACATGCACATTTTTTAGGTGCTGACTGGATTTTTGTAAATTCTTGTCATAAAGTGTTTTAAAATCCCGTATCAGCACAGGTCAACTCTTTATCAATGGAACAAAGCTCACCTAGAAAGCCTTTGCTGCACACAAGCAGGTCACAGAGCTGAATGATGGAGCTCAGCCCTCAACTGGCCCATGTTTCTTTGCAGTCAGGTCACAGACACTACGCCAGAGTCTTCTGTGCTTCTCCCCACAGAAGCTGCCAAGCCACAGAACTGAAATTTCCCTACCTCAACACCCCCAATAAAAATCCACACCTCCAACTGACTCCTTCCCAAACACTCTCCCAACAGATGGGGCTTGCAGTATGCCCAGAAGGTAAACAAATTTGGACTATTTCAAAGAGGGAACAGGTGCAGGGAACGTGAGTGAATCCCAAGTCTAGGTGTCATCCTAGCAAACACTCTGTTAGGATCCTCCTTTCTGTTAGAGCAAGGAAATGTCAGCTTAAACATCTCTGCAAGTTGCAACCATGACAGCACTGCATGGAGAGAGGTGCAATCTCTCAGGTGGCCCAGAGGTCCCAAGCTATTTACGGCTTAATAGGTGGGAGGATCAATATGTTAACTCCCCCTGGAAACCCACAGGCAGCCCTGGCAGATTCTGGAGCACGAGTATTGTGAATATGTGGAAGATATGGAGACGAACAGCAGACATAATGGGCACGCTTTCAAGACTGGCTTTCTTCTGCCTCCTGGCACAGATTCGTGCCATGGAGTTCTGCTCTGCAACATGCAGCAGGTGCAGTGCTCCCTTGGACAAGCTCGCTTCTCCTTGTCCCCAGTGCTCACAATGGAAGTTCAAGGTGCCTGGCCAGTGTGTTTGGGGTCCAGCCACCCAGCGTACTTATATGCAGGATTTGGGGCCAAGAGAATACCCATATGTAGAGCTCAAAATTTCAGATACATTAAATACACCAAAACCATGTTTATCTGAACCTTCTTCATTCAAAACTCCCTCTTAAACGCAAGTCAGATGATTCATACCATGTGCTCATGTGCTCAGTAACTGCCCCAATTATCCTAAGTCCCATTTAGCAACACATTTCAAGGACATCAAAATCATTTCAGATAAGACTGGTTTTACTTTATTTGAAAAGCAGCTCTTTTACTATGCTCTCAGGTCCAGACTTTGGTATTCTAAGCTTCCCCCGCAAGAGAGGATGACGTTACATCACAAGAGGCTAAAGTCGTGCATTTTGCTACTTCGCCCTAGGTGTGAGTTATCAGCTTTTGCAGGGAAAACACATGATCCTTGTCATAAATATAAAGGGAAGGGTAAACCACTTTGAAATCCCTCCTGGCCAGGGGAAAGCTCCTCTCACCTGTAAAGGGTTAAGAAGCTAAAGGTAACCTCGCTGGCACCTGACCAAAATGACCAATGAGGAGACAAGATACTTTCAAAAGCTGGGAGGAGGGAGAGAAACAAAGGGTCTGTGTGTCTGTCTATATTCTGTCTTTGCCGGGGATAGACCAGGAATGGAGTCTTAGAACTTTTAGTAAGTAATCTAGCTAGGTACGTGTTAGATTATGATTTCTTTCAATGGCTGAGAAAAGAACTGTGCTGAATAGAATAACTATTTCTGTCTGTGTATCTTTTTTGTAACTTAAGGTTTTGCCTAGAGGGGTTCTCTGTGTTTTGAATCTAATTACCCTGTAAGGTATCTACCATCCTGATTTTACAGGGGGAATTTCTTTATTTCTGTTTACTTCTATTTTTATTAAAAGTTTTCTTGTAAGAAAACTGAATGCTTTTTCATTGTCCTCAGATCCAAGGGTTTGGGTCTGTGGTCACCTATGCAAATTGGTGAGGCTTTTTATCCAACATTTCCCAGGAAAGGGGGGGTGCAAGTGTTGGGAGGATTGTTCATTGTTCTTGAGATCCAAGGGTCTGGGTCTGTAGTCACCTAGGCAAACTGGTGAGGCTTTTTACCAAACCTTGTCCAGGAAGTGGGGTGCAAGGTTTTGGGAAGTATTTTGGGGGGAAGGATGCGTCCAAACAGCTCTTCCCCAGTAACCAGTATTAGTTTGGTGGTGGTAGCGGCCAATCCAAGGACAAAGGGTGGAATATTTTGTACCTTGGGGAAGTTTTGACCTAAGCTGGTAAAGATAAGCTTAGGAGGTTTTTCATGCAGGTCCCCACATCTGTACCCTAGAGTTCAGAGTGGGGGAGGAACCTTGACAATCCTCAATGTAGGTCTTGGCAGGCAAATAAAAGAACAAGCCTCAGCATCAAATAACTTTAAACGCAAGGCTGATTGAGCTTGAAGTACACATAGCTACAGGGCTCTGACTGTACCTAACACCATAATGTGCCCTGCCCCCCTGAAGTTACACAAAGTGCAAATCAGGGCAGAATTTAGCCCATGGAAAACAGTATTCTGCACTGGGCATCTCATTACCAGAAAGATGCTGTTGACAAATGGGAGGCTACTCAGAGAGGAGCCATAATTATGATTAGAAGGCTACAGAGACTGATTTCGGGGGAAAGATTAAAAGGACTACGTACGTATAGCTTGGTTAAATAAGGACAAGGACAGGACATGGTAGCAGTCCACAAACACAAAAAAAGTAAACACCAAAGGGGCAAGCATTATTTAGATATGTGAATGTAGAGAGTATAATTAACACCAAGAGAACTCAATTCAGAGTGGGAGAAAGTGAAGATCACTATTCGGACTAACTCCATGACAAAGTTTGGTTTTCACTGTGGAATACTCTTCCCAGAGCTAGAAGCTGAAGCCCTTTCCCCTGAGTCATTTAAAATTAGGTCAAGGAACAGATTTAAAAAAAATTATTAAAGCTACTATTAGACGTATATAATACATAAGTTAAGAAAAGAGTGTCTGTATATCTGAGTATATACTACTAGACTGGCAGGGAGATGGAGTAGATCAGTGTTTTTCAACCTTTTTGATACCAGGAACCAGCTTGCTGCCGTCCTAAACTGTGTCAGGGAGATCTCAGGGACCAGCCCCAGTCCGCGGACCAGTTGTTGAGAAACACTGGAGTAGATGACGTAACAGGTCTTTTCCATCTTTAATTTCTGTGCTTATGAAAAAATAATTTACCAACCAACAGGCTAATAATAATGACATTGCCACTAGAAATAAAAATTATGGCAGTCTGTACACCAATACCAGAAGCAGAAAAACTGAAATGGGTGATCTAGAATGATTGGCCTGGGGAGGAGAACTCAACTATTTTAATTACATTACATATCCAGTGGTGGGGAGCGTGATTATCAATGGGACATGACACCTCCTGGCTACACAGTGCAGACTAGAGAATAAAAGTGAAGCAGCAACACGCTACATAAAGGATACCATGAATTCTAATGCGAAGAGGAATTCAGGGTGAGGAAGACCAAAGTATAGTTTGTATAAATACAAAACCCAGTTAATAAAAATACTAACAAAACAGTGAGGGATTTATTAATAGCCTCACATCATAAAAAAACTATCTAAAATCATGTGCTCACTGATGAAGACCACAAAAGCTTCGTAAAATGATAACTACTATAACAGACATAATGGCTTTTTGTATGGATTTTTATATTTTAAGACAACGTTAAACATGCAAGTGTCAGTAAATGCCAACGTTAAGATTTCACACATAGCCTTCTTAATGTGTGTACAATGAATGCGATTCCACTGTCATGCACTGGTTTAAAATAGAGCTATAACCAGCTTCTTGTCCCATGAAAAAGTGTTTGGACAAGCAAGTCTTTCCTCCCCAATGCTTTTTTTTTTTTTAAATGCTTTTTTTTTTTAAACTGCTAATACAGAGTCTCTGTATTAGCTTTGTAGAAGGCAGCAGATCTAGAAGAAACTACGTTTGTTGTCCTTAGTGCAGTACGAATATTCCTAATTAAATTCCAGTAGCCCTGTGGTGAAGTAGGTCTTGATAGTCCCATTTTACAGCTGGAAATACAAAAGGTTAAGTGACTTAAGTCAAAGTCAGCCAGCAAATTAATATTGGACCAAAGATGAGACCCAACAACTTCTCGCTTGTATGTCTAACCCACTATTCCACAGTGTAGTGCTGCCTAGGAAAGTCAATCATTAGACAGTTCAGTTTCCCTTCGATAATATGGGATTAATAAATAAATCCTTTGCACTTTTATAGCACCTTTTCATCTGTAACTTTCAGAGAATTGAAAAAGGGGGAAAACATGAGTAGACACATTTTACAAGACCGCATCACAGAGCACACAGATCTGAAGCTGTTTTTGTGATAGGCACTGAGCTAGTGGATCTAATCTAATCTACCTTCCCTACACTGCAGGGGTGTTGCAAGGATAAAATATACTTAAGATTGTGAGGTGTTGAGATTTAAAATTTTTATTAAAGCTAATGTTAAAATTATATAATGCACAGGTTGAGGAAAAAAGTGTCTGTACATCTGGATATAGACTTCAGTGGTTCTCAAACTTTTGTACTGGTGACCCCTTTCACATAGTAAGCTGCTGAGTGAGACCCCCGCTATAAATTAAACACGCTTTTAAATATATTTAACACCATTATAAATGCAGGAGGCAAAGTGGGATTTGGGGTGGAGGCTGACACCTCGTGACCCCCCCATGTAATAACCTCACAACCCCCTGAGGGGGCCCGACCCCTAATTTGAGAACCCCTGTGCTAGATTATCCACAAATACAAAGTTTGTTTTTAAAAGTCATATGATACATATTGTACATAATCAGCTGAATAAATTTAAGAATAGAGTTTAGATATTACTATCCAAGTATTCGGGTACATCACTCATGAAAAGTGGTACAGAGATTTGGTTGTGGAAAGCAAAATACATCAATGAGTGAAGATTGTCCCTCAGTAATTGAGAAATAAGGTAGGTTGTCCATTTAGAAAATACAATCTATCAGGAAAGTCTTTCAGTTACTTCCTTACTGTGCTTCTCATCGGCACTCCAGCTCATCCCTCCTGGTATTGCCGATGTCTAGTGATGTGTTCTATGTAGATGTCCCTCGAACATCTGATGGCATCCGACACCATGAGTTGCCACATCGGCCGAGTGTAGCATTGACCATTTCTGCATTCTCGCAACACTCACTCTTTACTGGGGTCTCATGCATCCAAGGCTCCAATGATCAGCGCGTGTGTCTGAACCTGGTAACCCTTAGCTCTCAAGGTATCGGTCACATATTTCTCCACCTTTCGAGTACTACAATGATCATAAGTACCAGATAAGTACCGAAGACAGACAGATGGCATGAGACATGGATCTGTTACACCGAAGAGCTGGGTTTCATTCCCAGATCTGCCACAAACTTCCTATATCGCCTTGAGCAAATAAAACTTAATTTATTTGTGCATCACTTATCCCATTCCATCCCACTAAAATATCAGTAATTGTATCAGCTTAACTCTTGCAAGCCATGGAGTGAGGATTCACCAGAGATGAAGTACAGAAAATTAAGAGCTGCTAGTCAAAGAGATGGGAACCCAGGACCTCCTGGGACCAGCCCAGTTCACATTCTCCTAGGCTAATGGGACTTTTGGGGAAATGAGGATGAGCAAGAGGAAGATCCCTTTAGCCACTTCTTTTTGAACAGTTCATACTATATCATGCAAGGTAGGAGACTCCCCTCAACTTGGTCCTGTGTAATAGATAGGAGTTGTTCCAGAGCTAAACAGTAGTTAAACTACTAGGCGATGATGACAAAATTTTCACATCCCAGGTGCCCAAGGGGCAGTACTGTTATCCTAACCGTCACAAAGGCACAGTTTAAAAGCATAAGAAAGTTAGCAATAGCCTACTTAATTTAAATATCTTAAATCTACAGAACCAGCTTAGAAAACAATTCTCAAATACTGCCAGAGTCAAATGACAGCATATCCATAACCAAAAAAAAGAAAGAAAAAAAAAAGGAAATCAAGCTAGCACGGTTGAATGGAAAAGAACAGTAGCTCATCACAGCTACGATATTGGCCTTCACAGTGTGGAAATCCAGCCCAAATTATGTCCACATGCTGAAGCAATCTACATTTTAGACTTTGGCTGATGGATTAGAGAGAACGAGAGAGAGAGAATATGAAGGAGAAAAAGCTAAATATGAGCCACACTTGAGATTTTCAAATAGACGTAAACAGAATGGTCAGAATAATTCCATAGGTCTGCTGGACCACTACAAGTGTAAGGCAGTGCTTGAAAAACTTACTCACAAAGGCCAAGTGAAAATCTGGGTGCACAAATGGACCAGTCCCTTTCAGCCCTATCCAGTCCTCCTGATTGATGCTGGAAGTGCTGCTGTTGAGCCAGCAGAAATAGCAGCTGTCCCCTTCTGTTGGGTTACTGATTCATGACTGGAAGTGCAGGAGAAGGGCAAGCCAACACTTACTCCCTACTCCACTTCCCCAATAGCCATGGTGATAGGAGATGGAACAAGGATTTCAGCAGAGACAGTGGTTACATGGACAATGCTTGTCAATAGCTAGATCTGTAGACATGGGAAGATGAAAAAATTTCAAGGTCAAGATGATCTTATTGTAATTAAAATAAGCGTGGCAAAAACACTACAGCAGATGTTCTGAGTTCAATGTAAGTCTTTTCTTGGAATTAAATACACAAAAACAAAAGAGGAACATTCACATAGCTCACTTTTGAGGATATGCTAAGAGATTGTTTTCTGCTATCTGCTCCGTCAGAATCAAAGCTCCACTAAAAATCAATGGTTTAAGTCTGTATCAAGTTATTATGGTGTAAGAATGCCAAACAACTTCTTTCAGTGACTGCTGAACTTTTATAGGTAAAAAAGTAGGAATTCACAAAAGCATAGCATTCACCTCCCATAAAATAATTTTCCATTACCTCTCTTCTCTCAATCAATCTACAGTTGAAAATTACATTATCAGAGAAGGTAAGGCGAGTGAGTCAACAAATCTGGTTTTAACAACAGCTCTGTTCTTGACTCACTATGTGATCTTGGGTAATTCAAGACCTCCTCATATCTCAGTTTACATGTGTGTGTATTGCCATTAGAAATATATAATTCTCCCCCAGTAAACAAGAGCTTAGTTTAATTTACAAGAAGTGCAAATGCGCTCTTTTGTTTCTACAACTGAAATATGAGTCTTTGATCAATACTCAGGTCAAGAATTTAAAATGTAACAAGCAATAAAAGCCTAGTTTTCTGGGACAAGGCCATTACTTTTTGGGGTTGTTCTCCTTTGAGAAAAGGGGATGAGAACAAAAACAGTCAACATAGCTGTTGCCTGCCTGTATTAATTCTATACCAGTTCCCAGAGGAGGACTGCCAGACCAGTTTTCTAGTGAAGAGGCCATAGTATTATAATGCCTCTTGACAAGAGCAGGCATCCAAGCAAATACAGGTTCTAAAATATCTGCAGCTTACCAGAAGCCAGAGAGGAGTGGAAATTTGTAGGATGATGTATAAATGGGGGGAAGGGGGGAGAAGAGGGGGAAACAATTTAGGATTTGCAAGATTTAGCCTTTGGATTGCAAAAATGTGATCTTGTGGTCTTAATACTACATCACTGATTTACATCATATATTTGGATTCTGCAATATCTTCATTTGTTCTGAATCATCAACAATAGCTAGGCAACAAATGCACGACACTGAGTGCATACTCATGCGTGCACCCAGACAATTAGTTTTACATAGTATGTTTTAATATTTCTTGTACCTGCAGTCTCGGAGAACAAAAATTACAGATAAGCAAGCTTGCTACTGAGATGCTGCATAAATTAAAGATCAGGTTAATTTACAAGTTTAATTTTCTTACAGTGAAAGGGTGTGGGAGCACAGGAGGGAAAGCACATTGTAGGTTCTCCCTCTCTCACCCTGATCAGATTTTCCCAAATGCTCTGCCATCTCCAAAAGCAATGGACCTGGGATACACAGAAAGTCCAGTGGGCTTGCAGCATTATTAATCTCTCAATTTGTTTTGCCACTCGTAATTCTACTATCCTTTATTTCAGCACCTGCACTGCAGCCAAGAGGAATGAAAGCTTCCTTCAGGATGGTTGCAATTATTATTTGTTAAGAGCAGACAGTGTGCCTATACCTAGACAAGACAGACACAAAAGATACACTCCCTAGCGAAAGAGCTCTCAAACTAAGCAGACTGAATGCAAAACACTTGGGAGATTAATGCAGACAAAGACTGGTTCTTAGAACATCTTTTGATTTTACTATTTCGCTAATGGATGGGTGACAGCAGCGCATACTGATGTGGGGAGCATACGTGGGTTTCATGGAAGGCAGAATGCCAATGTTCATTCTCCCTGGAGACTCAGTCTCTCTGATGTGACACCCACGCTCACACTGGCATCACAACGGTGCTAGCTACAATCTTGTTTGAGACTCCGTTGGTGGGATACTGTTTAAATATGCTTTAGCTAGCACAGGGCTAAGTTCCAACCTAATGCCCATTATCTCAAACTTTTTTTTCCCCAGGTTTTATTTATGGTGGAAGGGACCTGCATTGTCAGCTGCGCCACCAGGCTTGCATGCAAGGGGAATGTAAAGGTTTGATTAACAATTACAGCGCCTTATGCCTTGCATTGAAGCATAGTTTGAACACCACATAAGCGCTAGCTACTTTCGGCGCTCCACAGCTAGCTTCAGGAGCTGGGGTCCAAGAAATGTGTCTTTGCATCAAGGATGTGTCACCTCAAGGGTTCCAATAGCTTTGACCCCCCCCCCCACTACATACAGTCAGGAAAAATTCCTCTGCCCCGCTTCTTCGACAAATGCAAACTACCAGGTACATAAAGCTCATCTGACGCTACCACTCTGCACCGGCCCTGAGGTACAGCAACAAAGCAGCAGTAAACTAAGTGGCCAGAAATTGCTTCTGTGTTTTCTAAAATGATTCTTTAAATAAGGTCCTGGGTGCTTTTCGAAAATTCATGTTTTAATTTCAGAGATATCTGTGCTGAAATCATTCAAAGGGTTAGTACCTGGATGCAATAATACTTGCTTTTATTTCAGTGGCCAATATACAGAAGGTATCTGAATTCTACCATAAGCCTATCTTCCATAAAAATACACTCCAAGTGAAAGCCTGATGCACACATGCTCTCAGACTGGAAGTACTGCGCCCCCCCCCCCCCCGCAATCTAGTTTATAAATTAAACAAATCAAAATAATAAATACTTTAAAAGGACATCTAGGGTCAATTCTGAAAAGTGCTCATCATTGATCTAACTCTGCTCCCATTCAAGTAAATGGGAGTTTTGCCTTTGACTTGGATGGGAGCAGAGTTAGGCCAATGCTTTGCACTTTTCAAAATCCCGCACAAAGCTTTTAAAGCCCTCAGATTTGATCTACCTTAAAACTAGTATAATGTGATGGGGAAAATCCTCTAGATTAAAAAAACCCAAGGTACTCTGCATTCGGTTTGCTTTTGAATCTACCACTTCATTGACAGGAAATTAAAACAAACCAGCGCCACGTACGCCACAGACTTTAAAAAAAATCAAAACGTTCTGTGCTCCATCTGTTGGCTCTGCAGCAGCAGCTAAACACTATTCACAGATTGTGCGGATATCACTAGTGATGTTACAGCACATAAAATATCCTCAATTCCAGATTAAATAAGATTTGTTCTACAACCTTCTCTTACAGATAAGACACTGAGAACTGGATCAACCTGTCCTCATTTTACACCCATGTAACGCTGTTACATCAATGAGGTTTCAAGTCTGTAACTGAGGGCAAAATTGGTCTGTGTTTATTTAAATAATGGTTAAGGTTATGTTAATATTTTGCCCCATCTTGCACTCCAAGAATATTCAAAGTTAATTGCATCTTTTGCTCGAACATATATGAAGATTATGTCTGCCTTAAAGAGACAGTGACAGCTATTTCCTCCAGCCATGTTACCAACACCACTTCAGATTTCAAAATGAAAGAATATCAAAAATCGAGTTTACTTAACTGCTTATTCTCTTTAATTTATATTTTTTTCATTTTACACTCAGCATGGGCAATGCGCTGGCAGGTTCTTCTGCACCAGTGCAGTTCTGTGATGTTTTTAACATTGCCTGGGAACAGTCAAATAAAATTTTCAATGGCATTTTGAAATAATGACCAGAAAATATTTTCAGTAGCATTAGCTTTGTCAAACATTTTATTATAAAAAGGCTAAAATTTCAGTCCTACCTTAGATTAACGTCTATAAATTTGAATTTCCCAACTTCATCTAGCATTTCAATTTTAAAACCGTTTCCTTGATACCCACACAGAAGCTGAACAGAGAGACACACATCCCCATGCACACAACAGCAGACATCTCAATACAAAGTTATTTTTAAAAACAACACAAATACGAATGGTTTTCAAAGGCATAAAGGTTATGTTTGCTCACAGATACCTGAGCCTATGAAGAAAAAACTTATTTTGCATCTCTATTTGGCACACAAAGCACATTCACTTTATACATTAAGCAACTGATAAATACTGTATAGATGGTTTTTTTATATGGTGAAGCTTTAGTTTGTAAGGGGAGTAAGATATTATCATACAGTTCATACAAATATTTATTTTACAATACTCTGCTTGTGTAAAAATAAATAATTGTGGCCTCTCTATTTGTATTGGTCCAGATCCTTGACTATGGCTGACAGTACGTCTACACTGAACTTGTGTGATGTGACTGCAGCTCACATAGACATACCAGAGCTAGCTTCTAGGTGGCTAGCGCAGTCACTGGTAGTAGTGAAGCTACAGCAGAGGGCATTTCAGCGCAGATCAGAGACACATGAGGAATTAGCCAGGATTCTGGGCAGACCGGTACAGCCCATGCTGCTGAGGCCTCACTGCTCCCAAACCTGAGCTTGCTAGATTAAAGTTAGCGTGGGTACATCTACCCACGCAGCAATCACACCCTTGCTTGTACTGTAGACAGCCTGTGAGAGAAACAACACAGGCTGAACAGAGTGGGATGTATGTGTGAAGGTGGCATAATGTTCGCCTGAGGGGCCAGCTACTGGCCTAAGTTAAAGCGCTCATTAGCCTGCTCTAGCTTCTGCTTGCTGCCAATTGCCCCAGCAGTCAATGAGGGTTTAATGAGATGCAGGGAAGTCCCAGCCACACACCCTATTAAAGAAAAATGCTGGGGTGGGAGGTGTCATAAATATAAAGGGAAGGGTCACCACCTGTCTGTATACAGTGCTACAAAATCCCTCCTGGCCAGAGGCAACATCCTCTTACCTGTAAAGGGTTAAGAAGTTCAGCTAACCTGGCTGGCACCTGACCCAAAGGACCAATAAGGGAACAAGATATTTTAAAATCTTGCGGGGGGGGCGGGGGGAGGCTTTTGTTTATGCTCTTTGTTTACATGGTGGTTCTCTCTTGGGATTGAGAGAGGCCAGACAGAAATCCATCTTCTCCAACCCATCCTAATCCAAGTCTCCAATATTGCAACCAGTATAGGTAAGCCAGGCAAGGCAGATTAGTTTCTCTTTTGTTATATGTGAATTTTCCCGGTGTTAAGAGAGAGGTTTATTCCTGTTTTCTGTAACTTTAAGGTTTTGCCCAGAGGGGGATCCTCTGTGTTTTGAATCTGAATACCCTGTGAAGTATTTCCCATCCTGATTTTACAGACATGATTTTTACCTTTTTATTTTTTTAAATAAAATCCTTCTTTTAAGAACCTGACTGATTTTTCCATTGTTCCAAGATCCAGGGGTTTGGATCTTTGATGATTTTGTAACAAACTGGTTAGGATATTATTCTCAAGCCTCCCCAGGAAAGGGGGTGCGTAGGGCTTGGGGGGATATTTTGGGGGAAGACATCTCTGAGTGGTCTCTTTCCCTGTCCTCTGTTTAAAACGCGTGGTGGTGGCAGCATACGGTTCAAGGACCGTAGTTTCAAAGTTTATACCTTGGGAAAGTTGTTAACCTAAGCTGGTAAGAAAAAGCTTAGGGGGTCTTTCATGCGGGTCCCCACATCTGTACCCTAGAGTTCAGAGTGGGGAAGGAACCCTGACAGGAAGGTATAAAACTGTTATGCTGGTTTTGTGCCACTGGAGGATCCCCTTAGAGTGAAATGATCCTGATCTGGCAGACTGTGCCACCTAAATGGCCAGATTCTGAGTGCAAACTTTCTGACAAAGTCACCACTACAGTAATTTGTGCTAATGCAGGCCATCATACTGGAAATTACATGAGATCTTGTAACAGGTATGAATGTCTTGAGGGTTACCATTACTCAATTCCAAATGAGACCTTAAACAGAGCTCTGGCTGCTTTGAAAGAACATTAAAGATCTCTATAGCAGTTTTCTGTCATAATAAAAGATTGACTGTCCCGGAAAAGAAAGCTCTGCCAGAGGCACAAATACAATATGTGAGAATCCAGATTAAAAATGAAAGGATCTCTTCACAGGTTAGTACAATTAAGTCAGGAGAAAATAAAATAGCAGCTTAAATGATTACACAAATAAATAGACCATGGGCTTTAAAGCATTTTGGTCATTTCCTCCATCAGGAGATAGGACCAAAACACAATGTTTCCATTCTCATCAAGTGAAACATTTGACTGCTAGTGTTTATGGTCTGCAGCCTTACCACCTTGAGGCTGTGATCCTGGCAGACATTATAAGGTAAGCAGGGTTGGGAACACAGCTTAACTGGATGGAAGACATGAATGCTTCAGAATGTAGCATGGGGGAAGGGATAGCTCAATGGTTTGAGCACTGGCCTGCTAAACCCCGGGTTGTGAGTTCAATCCTTGAGGGTGCTATTTAAGGATCTGGGGCAAAAATTGGGGATTGGTCCTGCTTTGAACAGGGGTTGGACTAGATGACCTCCTGAGGTCCCTTCCAACCCTGATATTCTATGTAGTTCCATTGAGTTGAATGGGACTACTCACATGTGTAAAGTTATTCACATGCGGGATCAGAGCAATAGTCCTCTCTCTGCTCCATTTCAGTCTATAAATTAATGTTATTGCTGGGATTAAGACCAAAAGGCACTAATTCTAGTCTAACCTCCTGTATATTGTCGGCCATTAAATTTCACCCCATCGTGCACGTATTGAGTCCAAAACTTGTTAAATAGCTTATGTTTGGCTAAAGCATATCTTCCAGAAGTGCACCTAATCTTGATTTAAAGACCTTATGAGAGAACCCACCACTTCCCATGGTAATTTATTCTAATTGTTAATCACTCTCACTGATAAAAATGTGTGCCTTCTTTCTAATTTGAATTTTTTCTGGCTTCAGCTCCCAGACTTTTTTTATGCCTTTCTCTGCTAAATTAAGGAGCCCTATAGTATCTGGTATTATTTCCCCATAAAGATACTTCTACACTGTAATCAAGTCACCTCTCAGTCTTCTTTTTGATAAACTAAACATACTGAGCTCTTTAAGCCTCTCATGGTAAGGCATTTTCTCTGCCCCTAGAAGCCAGACATGCCAGCTGCTTTCCAACCCGGGATCCGCACAGCGCAATGGCTGGCCCTGCCAACCAGACAGTTAACAGCCCAGTGCTGACCAGAGCTGCCAGGATCCCTTTTCAGTTGGGTGTTTGGTGCAAAACCGGACACCGGGCCACCCTACATACAACCAAGGCCTTCACTATTTGTGATTAATAAAGATCCTATGACACTTCTTGCAACATTAAGGGTATTAACCCTTGTTTCCTTGACAAATTCAAACTTTTGTAATTTCACTCAAGCTACCAAAAGTCTCCCTGTAGTTTAAATGAATTATTTTTTCTTTCCTATCACCACTAGTGTAATGCTAGGAAATGAAGAATGATCGCTATATTCCTCCCCATGATTAGACATTTATCAGTGGTAAGTAAATCCTGCTATATACAATCTGTAAAATGTTTTTTTTTCCCTCAGAGTTAAAACCACTGTGAGACGTAAAGTACCATTATTTTGACATTTTCCTTAGTTTCAGAAAAGCAGCCTGGAATCATTTGTGTGAAACCTAATCAATAAGCAGAGTGAGCTATAGCCAGAATGACAATCTCAGAACTTCTTTCCTTTTGTGGTTTACATGTCAAATTACCAGTACCACTAGAATTGTGTGTCATTTTTAAACTTTGTCTTTTTAGCTGTTACCTTTGCTATCATGTTTTCTTCCCTTCCTTCTCCCCACCCTGAAATCATATTTCTTAACTCCAGAAATCTAAATGAAGTTCATACAGAGGAAGTTGATGGGAGTCCACTTCCAATTCCACTTTACAGTCACAGCTTGTTCCCAGAGCTCCATCAGCTGCCTACAATCAAGGGCCGCTGGCTCAGTTCTGCCGTCTGTCCAGGTTTAATAGGTTCAGCTAGTTAATGAGCAATGGCTAGATTGCATTCCAAGACTTAGCATCATTCATGAAGCAATTAAGTGTATACCTCTTGGTCTCCTGGAGGAAATGAGGAAGTACCTTATTTCACTGAAAGGATAAATGTAATGCATTTTTCATCTGAATGTTGCAACATAATGAAAAACATCTTATAAAATATTCACTTTCTGTAGATATCAAGAGAAAGGTATCATTAACAAGCTTAGGAAGGACTGCCCTACCTGTACACTTCTGGAATTATGAAATGCTTTCACAGGATGTTTAGATAAAATCAAATAGTGTGAGCCATCAGGAAGTATCTCACTGAGTTGCTAAAAAGCCAGGCAAGGGAGTTTTTGTAAATATATTAACTACTGAGACACAAAGATGTTTAATTTGAAAGACATTGCAGAGATAGTAATACCTTGCACTTTTAAGGTGCTTTTCATAAAGGATCTCAAAGCATTCTACAAACAGTAGTAACTTATTAAGTATTAGTCCTGACTTTGCAGTTGGGGAAATTAAGGCACAAAAATTAACTAACTTGAGCAGAGGTACACCAGAACCCTCTTGTGGAACTGGGAGTAGAACCCAGAACTCCTGACTTATAACCATGTCCCTATATCACATGAAGAAAAATAAACCACACTTCTCTCACACACTTACATTCCCCTTCACTTTAACTGCATCTCCCAAATTCTGTTTCTCCTCAGGCCTCTTCTCATTTAAAAGTTCTACAACATGAGGCCACAGCTCTTCTGGTGGTATTGAGAATATCGGTATGTTCTTGATTTAAGAACTCCACATTTTGACCTGAGATCACCTCTTTTCATGTGCAAGTCTCCAAGTTTTGTGGTTCAATCTGAAGGAGGAATCATACTGACGTGGCACCTGCACTGCTTCCTCCAGCCTCCCAGGGCTGCTACATCAGCAACAGCTGACACCGTTTCCTGCTCCTTTCCCCTGCGGGCCTTTTCAATACATGCAATGCACTGGCAAGGTCTGCTGCTGTTACCTTGCACCAAGCAGAACAGCCAAGGCATGGAGGAAGAGAACAGAGGAGAGAGTTAGTGTGGAGACAAAAAGAAAAGGAGTACTTGTGGCACCTTAGAGACTAACCAATTTATTTGAGCATAAGCTTTTGTGAGCTACAGCTCACTTCATCGGATGTCAGTGTGGAGACAGTGGGTGCAGAGGACCAGGAGCAGGGAAAAGGAAAGATGAATGGGCCTCATGGCCATGACTCCCTTATATGGATCCTTCCTTACCTGGCATAAAATTATGCCATTTGTAGGTCTGATAGTTACTACATTTTAGGATTACTATACCAATAACAGAAAACCCCACTCTAATAACTATCACTGCTGCAGACTGGTGAACCAATAAACCTACACTTGGATAGGGGAGCTTTATAGGCCGGAGAATCAGATTATCCAACAGATACAGCCAAATAAATTTAGCTTCTCTGACTGTGGAAACATCATGACTTATTTTGCTATCTTAATTGAAGATGAATTTCAGAGAGATGACACGTTCAGTCACTTACCAAAAACCCATGGTTCAATTTTAGAAAGGATGAGTAATGTGATAAGAGACTGAGGTTTGTTTTTTTTTTTAATTAAATGCAAGAGTCTAGCCATGTGAAATAAGCACAGCAGAAGAGTTATGTAATCTTTTCTCTTGTTACTCCCTATTTCCTTAATGCATGCCAGCCAAAAATACAACACTTGCACATATACCTCACAAGACATGGTTTCACAGTCTGAAAGATCGATTGCCATGTGCTGCATGAAGCCAGTGGGACTATTCATGAAAGTAAGATGAGCAGGATTTGGCCCACCAGTGCAGTGATCATAGACTAAAGGCCCTATCCCATCAACACTTACTACTGTGTATTCTCTAGTCAATAACACTTCACCCAGCCCTAAAATCAGTAGCATTTGAAGGACTATCCCTAAACCTGCTAAGCTGCATATAATGAGCAACTGTTTAGATGCTGCATTTTGTTCTAACCCTTACAGTGAAGTGGCAAGATACTCAAAGCTCAGTTACAACTTCAAAGCTATGTAAATACTGACACCATGCTCAGAAAAAAAACAGGTAGTCATACCAAGGGAACCTTATTATACAATGTTAAAAATAAATTCCATTCCTTGGCCCTTAATCCCTTCTTCCATTTCCATCCTTTGTGGGAAGGGAGAGGAGGGATCTCTCAGAACAGGGATAGTCCATTGTTTTTTGTCAAGGTCCAAATTTCTTGGTCAAGGGATAGTCAAGGTTCAGACTCCAAAGAAACATTTTTTCACACTGCAATAACAATAATGATAATAATAAGTAAATAAAAAGATTTTGTGGTCCATTCAACAGCATCTGGCGGTCCAGATTTAGCCTGCGGTCTGCCTATTGACTACCCCTGTTTTGGAGTAACAGATTTCTGATTCAGGAACTGCACAGAAACCACAATGATGGGCATGGTACAGTAGGCTAGATAAAACAGCTGAGCCTGCAATCGAGCCCATGTGTTGTAGAAGTGTTCGGGTGATTAATCTGAGCTGTAAACTCAGTCTGAAAGGAGAGAATCTAAATTCAAAACATCTGAAATACAGCAAATGTTGAGCTTCCAGGTTATGACATAGCAAATCTGGGAGGTCACTCACCAATGAAAATACGAGATGTGAAGACTGCAGAGGATGGGGAATTGCAACACTGTTTATATCCTGTCACCACAAACAGGTGCTGCGAAGGTACAAAGGGCCTGGGATTGGGGGGGGGGGGGGGGGGAGGAGGAAGGAACCATGGAAGGTTTTATTTGATCAATTCAGATTAAGCTGTTTAAAGGCCATTCCTTTCCTAGAATGAATACTGATGCTCAAATGTGACTATAGCACTCTGACAAGTAGAGGACATAACTCACAAGATTTAGGTGATTTATACTTTTTAGGTGAGCATTTTCATGATTGTTGAAGAGACGTTAGGGGTTTTTAACTATTCTGTTTTGTATAGGTTCTTATACTATGCTCATCACCATAGTATCCTGAGATTTTTATTAAGCCTTCAGAAAAAACTAATTATTTTTATACCATCAATGCTGTAGCCTGCTATTTACCATTTGAAAAGGGAGGAATAAAAGTAAACATGCCCATCCCATTTTAAATCTGTATCAGAATTCACCTTGCGTACATTGGTGTCTGAAATATCTATGATTCTACACCTACAGATTTTGTATTCAAAAAATGCTTTGACCCACAGATTATTTTTTTCCTCCTGCTGCTTTTCTTCGCCCCTCATACCAATCACCTCACTCTCCTTTCTTCTTTGTTGCAGAATGTCAGGGTCATCAGTGTCACAGTCTGACATGATTAGCGTTGCTGACATTACACCAGTGTTCTAAGGAAGCAGGCAGAGGGCAGAAAAAAAGATTGCAGCCATTTTAGGAAGAAGGAGTCAGGCTAAAATACATATCAGCAAACTGAGTAAAAACTCCCACTTCCCAATTAAAATAAGGTTCTTGAACCACTGCAGCTTTGTGCTGCTTCTAAGCAATCTCCATATTTCCAGATTCATAAAATCGATGCATCTCAGCCTCCACCACATATATCCCTGAGGTATGTTCCTATTTTTGAGAGATTAAAGCCAAGGACTGGAGTTACAGATAAAGCTTGAACCTGTGATTCAGCAAATTCTAATGTTCTGAAGTACGAGGACAATCTGTGTACTATTGAAAGATAGCAGCAGTCCATTACATGTATTGATTTGCAGCACTTTGTCAGCACTAATGATGTTATCTCATTAAAAGAGATAAATGCCCTACTGTTCTACCAAAAGCATCTGCTTCTTATTTTTCTCACACACTCCAGCAGGGCTCTCAGCAGCAAGCACACTGAAATCAAATTGAAATCCAATGCAAAACTTGCTTACAGAGTTGCTTACTAAGTCTTCTTTTTAATTAGGTTTTTCTACTTTTCTTAAATTCTGGTACTTCTGGTTTAGACATTGGGTGGGCGTATCACTGAAAAAACAAATTTTGCTTCTAATCTATTAAATCTGAGGGAGCAGCAGCTGAATACCAGTTAGAGAAGTTTTCAAACAAACAGATGTAATTTGCAATTTCTAAACATTACAATTAATCTTTGCGCAAAATAACTATATGGTTGCAACTTTTGTCAGAATAGGTAAAATAAAATAGAAAGTAGCATTAATTATTCAGTTTGTTAACACCAAGCAACATGTTGCCATGTGCACTGCAATGGTTTTGTTTCAACAGATTTCTAGTTAAATAAAAAGGTAGCAATTTACCATAATGAATGTTTTATACATAATTCCTTTGCGTATTAGGGTCTCTAAATACACATTATTAAAGTCAATTAAACTCTTTATTTAGCAGTATTACTAATGTGCCTATGGGGAAATTATTACAATGAAGCAGCACCAGTATTTAAATTCCAGTTATTTAATATGCTTTCCTTATAATCAATCCAGCTATCTACTTTAAGATGTAGCCAAACTACTTCCAGAATGGCATCAATTGTATCCTTTCCTACTATTGTAATATGAATGGCTTATGGTCATTTAGCTGATAAAGTAAAAATTAGTATTTTAACCTAACCTGTCTTTCAGAATTAAATGTGAAAGGTTGCTACGGTCTTAGTCTAAGACCGCCCCTCCCTGATTATCCTGACATAGCGTAGTACTTTGTCGCTATGGATAGATTCAGCAATAATCTGACCATTGATGGCCATATCTATCAAAACTAGTCTTGTTTCAGTTATGTCCGGGAAGCACTGAGCTCTGTAACTGACTTTAGGCTCCATTCCTGCATAGACTCAGTGGGGGAAGAACAATGAACTTGCGCAGAGTCCACTGACTTTGATTAGGGTCTGACCACAAGCAGCCGTCAAATGCATCCCCACTCCGTAAACTTCAGAGCCTGAGCTCCAGCTTGAGACCAAACGTCTGAACAGCTATTTTTACTGCCATAGCACAAGCCCTGGTCTGTAGAACTGGGCTGTGAGACCTGATCCCGTAGGCTGCTGCTTACTGTGTAGATGTACCCTTGGGGATCAAAAGGAGGTTATTTGTAGAATACTAAAAGGAGTGTGTGATAAACTTTTTAAAATCCTTTTGACCATTCCCCTTCCAAACGCTGCAAGTTATAGTTATTAATCTTCTTCTGAAATGCAATTCATTTTAAACTTTACAGTTAGTTTGATCCATTTAAATGTGTAAGGGTAGCACCAGATCTAGTCCTATCGGGAAGGTTTTTGGATTTTTTTAAATTTTTTTTTACAGAAATAATAAAAACATTTTATTATAAAAAGAGAAGAATGGTGTTTGGTTAAGTTACTGGGCTGGGACTCAGGATATGTGGGTTCAGATCTGTCAGACTTTGGTAAATTCTACCCTCTCTATCCCTCAGTCGCCCATTAGTACAATGGGGGGGTACTACTTTCTTACCTCACAGAGTTACTGATAGGGTAAATTCATTTATGCTAGTGAGGCTCTCAGACACTACCGTGATGAGGATTATGAAAGTACTTAGGCTGATGCATAGATAGTTTACCTTCCCATCAAGCCACCAGCATAATCTCAATTTTAAACTGAAACCAATTCAAACCAATTTAAAATTCAATTAAACACAGTTATAAAGAGGAACAATTACTACACCCAGTAAGCAGAAGATAAAAAGGTGTGAAGCTAAATACGCATGGAAATAAGGTATCAGTAAGCCATCCTACCACATAAAGCAGTAAGTGGAAATGTGATGATGCTCAATATTGTTGCTTATCTAACTTTTCCCAAACACAGGAATATGCAGAATTTAGACAAAATATATAAAACAACTCTGGTAGTCTGGCACCCAAATTATTGTGCAAATACTCATGAAAAAGAGGGATCAAGCCATAATTTAATCTTGAAATTATCTTGAATATACAGTGCAAGTTCATCCCTGGCAAGGATGAACCAAATTTTCCCCACTCATACAGGTTCTGAGATAAGTTCAAGCCCTCAGGCAGGTCTGTGCAGTTATGATATTTTGATATACAGAACAGAGGTGTCCTGTAAAAGTTCAGAGAGACCCTCAAAAAAGTACCGCAAATGAGTGGATATTTTTAAGCTATACACTAATTCCCTATAAAACAATGTACAAAACACACTCCTTTCTCAAATTACAAACCATTGGCCAAATAGCATTCTCAGTTACACAAATGCAACCCCATCACCTTCACTGGATTTACAAGTGTAACAGGGCAGAATTTATCCGCAGTTGGTTTTTTATAGAAGGCCAACATTTCCGTAAATTACAGCAAAGAAAACAATTTGTTTAGCTTAACTAAAGCAAGAGAAGCATTCCTTTCATCCTTTAGAAATCAGACCTATTTCTTGATAAAAGGAAGGGGGTAGGAAGACCATAGCTAAAAGAAGTGAAATCTATTATCTATTTGTTTGTTTCGACTGTAGACCAGCAGTCAAGGAAAATTATGAAACCAAACCCCCTGCTCAGGAAAGGCAATAACACTTTGGAAAGGGTGTGATTAATTGTTTTATCTCAATTTTAGTAAACTTATCTTAACATCCCACTGCAGAACAAAAGTTCAGCCAGCATTTAGGCATAATCCCAAGGAGTATCACACACAAGACTGGAAGAAGGTACAAAATGTTAAATGAGAGTCTTGTCACTATCATGAAACTGAAGTACAAACACTCTTACCAGGTAGAAGTAGAGTGTAAAAATCCAAAATCTAATAATGTGCAGTGCTACTATATTAAAAAAAGGCACTATGATGTGCCTCTCTAAAATATCCCTCTCCTCCTCTCTTACACAAGTGTCTTGGCATAGCACATGACAAACATATCAGCATCTAGCTGTAAACTGACAAATGGTATTAACATTTACCTGGTGTGAAAGTTCTGATGTAGCCTTATATTTACACCTTTGTATTGGCAGAGGAAGCAGCTACTTCTGCCAGTCACTTTGTCTGTCCTACTATCTACAGCTCTGAAATTCACAAGTGTGTCACCAACTGCAGTGGGTCTCCATATCTACTGAAAATACCATTCTCTACTTCTTTTAGCAGAATCAGTGTTCTCACCTGGCAACAAGGGACTTTTCTATATTGTAGTTATGCCAGTTACATCTCCAAACATTTCCTGATCAAGGCTAAATGTGGCATCTTTGTAGCTATGCTTAGCTAACTAATTTTTCTCTCTGCTAACATAAGGGTTAAATACTAAAATTTCTCCTAAGAAGTCTTAAACTCACTGGCATCTCCTTACTTCCATCACACGCAACTTGTTATAAGCAGCGTACTCCTCACCAGAGCATTCAAGTACCTATTCCCTTGTTCACAGGTAATTCCAGAGCTTAAAGTTTAAAGAATCATAGAAAATCAGGGTTGGAAGGGACCTCAGGAGGTCATCTAGTCCAACCCCTGCTCAAAGCAGGACCGATCCCCAATTAAATCATCCCAGCCAGGGTTTTGTCAAGCCTGACCTTAAAAACTTCTAAGGAAGGAGATTCCACCACCTCCCTAGGTAACGCATTCCAGTGTTTTACCACCCTCCTAGTGAAAAAGTTTTTCCTAATATCCAACCTAAATCTCTCCCACTGCAACTTGAGACCATTACTCCTTGTTCTGTCATCTGATACCACTGAGAACAGTCTAGATCCATCCTGTTTGGAACCCCCTTTCAGGTAGTTGAAAGCAGCCATCAAATCCCCCCTCATTCTTCTCTTCCGCAGACTAAACAATCCCAGTTCCCTCAGCCTCTCGTCATAACTCATGCGTTCCAGTCCCCTAACCATTTTTGTTGCCCTCTGCTGGACTCTTTCCAATTTTTCCACATCCTTCTTGTAGTGTGGGGCCTAAAATTGGACACAGTACTCCAGATGAGGCCTCACCAGTGTCGAACAGAGGGGAACGATCACATCCCTCGATCTGCTGGCAATGCTCCTATTTATATATCCCAAAATGCCATTGGCCTTCTTGGCAACAACGGCACACTGTTGACTCATATCCAGCTTCTCGTCCACTGTAACCCCTAGGTCCTTTTCTGCAGAACTGCTGCCGAGCCAGTCGGTCCCTAGTATGTAGCGGTGCATTGGATTCTTCCGTCCTAAGTGCAGGACTCTGCACTTGTCCTTGTTGAACCTCAGATTTCTTTTGGCCCAATCCTCCAATTTGTCTAGGTCCCTCTGTATCCTATCCCTACCCTCCAGCATATCTACCTCTCTCCCAGTTTAGTGTCATCTGCAAACTTGCTGAGGGTGCAATCCACACCACCCTCCAGATCATTTATGAAGATATTGAACAAAACCGGCCCCAGGACCAACCCTTGGGGCACTCCGCTTGATACCGGCTGCCAACTAGACATAGAGCCATTGATCACTACCCGTTGAGCCTGACAATCTAGCCAGCTTTCTATCCACCTTATAGTCCATTCATCCAGCCCATACTTCTTTAACTTGCTGGCAAGAATACTGTGGGAGACCATGTCAAAAGCTTTGCTAAAGTCAAGGAATAACATGTCCACTGCTCTCCCTCATCCACAGAGTCAGTTATCTCGTCATAGAAGGCAATTAGATTAGTCAAGCATGACTTGCCCTTGGTGAATCCATGCTGACTGTTCCTGATCACTTTCCTCTCCTCTAAGTGCTTCAGAATTGATTTCTTGAGGACCTGCTCCATGATTTTTCCAGGGACTGAAAATTTTTCCAGGGTTCCAAGTGTTTTGGAGGATAGGATTAAAATTCAAAATGATCTGCACAAACTGGAGTAAGTCTCAGGTAAATAAGATGAAATTCAATAAGGACAAATGCATTTAGGAAGGAACAATCAGTTGCACACATACAAAATGGGAGTACTGCAGAAATGGATCTGGGGGTCATAGAGGACCACAAGCTAAATATGAGTCAACAGTGTAACGCTGCTGCAAAAAAGGCAAACATCATTCTCGGATGTATTAGCAGGAGTGTTGTAAACAAGACACGAGAAGTAATTCTTCCGCTCTATTCTGCACTGATTAGGCATCAACTGGAGTACTGTGCCCAATTCTGGGCACCACATTTCCGCAAAGATGTGGACAAACTGGAGAAAGTCTAGAGAAGAGCAACAAAAATGATTAAAGGTCTAGAAAACATGACCTATGAGGGAAGATTGAAAAAATTGAGTTTGTTTAGTCTGGAAAAGGGAAGACTGAGAGGGGACATGATAAGAGTTTTCAAGTACATAAAAGTTGTTACAAGGAGGAGGGAGAATAATTGTTCTTCTTAACATCTGAGGATAGGACAAGAAGTAGTGGGCTTAAATTGCAGCAAGGAAGGTTTAGTTTGGACATTAGGAAAAACTTCCTGTCAGGGTGGTTAAGCACTGGAATAAATTGTCCAGGGAAGTTGTGATATCTCCATCATTGGAGATTTTTAAGACAAATACCTGTCAGGAATGGTCTAGATCAGGGGTGGGCAAACGTTTTGGCCTGAGGGCCACATCTTGGTATGGAAATTGTATGGTGGGCCATGAATGCTCATGAAATTGGGGTTGGGGTGCAGAAGGGGGTAAAGGCTCCGGCTGGGGGTGCAGGCTCTGAGGTGGGGCCAGAAATTAGTTCAGGATGCAGGAGTAGGCGCTGGGCTGGGATAGGGGGGTTGGGGTGCGGGAGGAGGTCAGGGGTGCAGGCTCCAGGCGGTGCTTACCTGAAGCAGCTCCTGGAAGCAGTGGCATGTCCCTCCTCTGGCTCCTATGCGGAGGTGCAGCCAGGCGGCTCTGTGCACTGCCCTGTCTGCAGACACCACCCCTGCAACTCCCATTAGCCGCAGTTCCCGGCCAATGGGAGCTGTGGGGTGGCGCTTGGGGTGGGGTCAGCGCAGGGAGCCCCCTGGCTGCCCCTAAACGTAGGAGCTGGAGGGGGAACATGCTGCTGCTTCCAGGAGCCTCGGCACATGTGTGCAGAGCAGCCTCCGACCCTGTTCCCTGGCTGGAGTGTGGGAGCAGGGCAAGTCCCAGACCCCACTCCCCCACAGGAGCTCGAGGGCCGGTTTAAACCGACTGGAAGGCCGGATGTGGCCCCCGGGCAATAGTTTGCCCACCCCTGGTCTAGATAATACTTAGTCCTGCCTTGAGTGCAGGGAATTGGACTAGATGACCCCTCGAGGTCCCTTCCAGTCCTATGATTCTATAAGACGTAGTGGGTCTGAAAGAGTGGATGTGAGTTGAGAATTAGCCTGCTCATGGGCATACTGCACAGAGAAATTTCAAGGAGCAGAGGAAGGCAAGCAGCAGTGAAAGAAAGGGGGAAGAAAAAAGTAGAGCAGATCAAAAGGAAAATATATGCTGTTCCCAACAAGAAAGGAATGAGCAGTTCCTGATACATGTCTAGACTGGTTGTCCAAAGCAAAGGAGCAAATAGCGAGAGAATATCAGCTCTGCATTTTCAAAGCAGAGAAACAACCATTTTTTAAAAACTGGGTTACTTTTTAAAGGGATAGGAAACACTCTGAGATTTTTCTCCTGTCAATATATGGATTTACATGGTTAACTTCCCATACCAGGAGTTATGCTGATATTTCCAACAGAGCTGAAGGGAGGTAGGTGACAAAATCTTATCGAATTTCAATTGGATATGGCACAATGGCGTCCTGCTCCATAACTAAGAATCCAACACACAATACAAATAAATAATTACCCGACAACAAAAGCAAAGTCTGAGGGGAGTGAACATATTATCTCTATTTTACAAATGGGTAAAGGGGTCTCCTAGAGTGGACAGAGCACTTCTTGCACACCAAAAAATTCTGCATCAGGGCTGAGAATAGGACCCAGGAACCCAAACCTCCAGTCTCCCTGGTCCAACCAAATATTTACATTATATACCATAACCAGCCCCCCCGGAATCCTGAAGCATTTTAGGATAAGCATAAAGGAGGGAAAGAACAGAAAAAGTGAGCGGAAAAGGTCAGACACACCAAGGAAGAAGAGAAAGAAACACCAATGAGAATTCCAAACCAAATATTCGTTCCAACCTGAAAGCACGTTAGTTATAGCTTAGCACTCTCTGTAGAAAAGGCAACTCTACATGAAAAAGGGGTAGGAGTAGCTGGAGAGGAAAGCTTAACAATCCCAAAGTAAGTTTCTTAACCAATTAGAATTGAATTTTAAACTCTTAAGTGTTTTTCACTGAACTTGCTTTATTGCATATGCATTCAAATAAGTCCCAATTCTAGTTTCCATTCCCTTTTGAATTTTCAATTACCCTACCAAAAATATCATTCCTGCAGTATCCTAATTTTAAGAAAGTCTGAAGTAATGGCAAAGTTATTACTCTGGGGTTTTTCAGAAAGTGCAAGACAAACAGACTACCTTTACAAGATTATTTAAAACTGTACAGAAGTTTGTTCGTGCTAGAAAACTGTATATATTAATCAACCTAATTTTCCATTACTTATCACTAAGATATAAAATGCCATAAATCTAACATACTCCCAAATACTCCTTTAAAAAATAGCAGTAGAGAGCATTTTGGTTGCTCTGGGTAACAAACCAACTCAACTGAATGAGTACCGTCTATTTTCTGATGTAATGAAGATCACACTGTAACTGATTTCAAAATGAAACAAACACTTTGCTATAGCTAACAGTGTTATAGTACAGTATTCTTACTTAGAATTGTGTATATCCCTCTCCCCCCACTGTCCTGTTAAATAATCTCTGGAAAGAATTAACCATGAGTAATATTCCAGTTCTCCCTGTTCCCCATCCCTGGCAACCTTGGTCATCCTGGCATCAAGACAAAGCAAACTCATATTGCATCACAGAGCCAGCACATTTTGTATAAACCTTCCAGTTAGTAGTTTACAGCTACTGTAATCCTGTGCTGTCCACAGGCTGCAGTGCAACCTTCATTTTGTGTGTGTGTTATTTTAAGAAGATTTCTTTAATGAATCTGTTTTCAAGTGATTCGCTACACTGACTCCACCCTGTAGGGTAAACTAGACATTACCTTATACAAGAATGAAGCTGCAGCATTCCTCTGTCTAGCTGCCTCACAGCAGATTTCCTACACTGCCCATCAGAATCAACAGCAACACACTCTCCCGCCCCTTTCTCCTCCTCTCTCCCTCCACCCCCCCTTTTTTTTTTCACTGCCTCACTGTGTTTTTGTGTAAATGATCTCACATGACTCAACAAATCCATCTGCCTGCAGCAGGCCAAGTTTGGAGCCTTCCCAGGAGGGAGGAAAAGAATTGCTTTGTGGAAAGGACCTGGAGCTTTGCCCTTTCTCTGGATCAAATTACCCGCCTGTCAGGCCTGACGGATTTGGCTAAAAATAAAAGGAAGCAGGCCATGAAAAGCAGATGAATGAGCTCAGAGTTCCTTAGATAACACAGGCCTGGTGTTGCCCAAAGCTCCCACTACAGAAACTTCAAATGCTGGGCATGTAAGTGCAATGCTGCAGTCCAAGCAAACTTGGTTGTTGTTAAAAAAAAGTTGTTGAAAACAAACAGATTGAAGAGAGAGCGAGAGAGAACGAGAACAAGAAAGCTGACTGATGTAGGTTCTTAGCTTGTAAAATGTGATACTGCATTTCCACTGCAGGGGGAGGGAGGGGAGAGACATTTTAAAGCTACATATGATGTCAACGTCTCAGTCTATGCCAGCAAATAGCTAAAAGTCGTTTGTGTAAATGGATGCCCAGAGCCCGCAGTGGGTATTAAGCACTTAGCTTGGCAATGTAATGACACACTGTAACAATCTGTAATGTGAAGCAGTCAGCAAAGCCCTGGCTCTGAAAGCTATTTCTCCTAACCATTAACCATATGTTTGGCTCCTCAGCTATCCAACCGGGTGTTCCAGCTTACCATCTGGTTCCTATCCACACAAGCAACTGTAAAGCACAGAGTATTTCCCTCTGGAGCTGCAAGTTTCTCCCTTTCTCTCTCTCAGCTTCCTCCCAGCAAGCGTTCCTTCTCATTCACCCTTTCAAAGCAAACTTTACCTCACATAGTGCCATCAAGGCCTTTACTATAATTACTCAGGAATGTACTGCTATACTGTAAACAAGGCAAGGAGTGACATTCCAGTTGTATACAATGATGGCTCACATGCGTGCATACACACACACACACACACAGATTAAAACTGGCAATAGCATCACTTGATACATCATGTTAAAAATAGGAGCATTCTTCACAGATCCATGTGTAGCTGTGGCACCCTTCATACCCGTTCCACTTTCTGGGAAACTGTGTTTTAATGCCCCCCTCTAACTCCCACCCGCCTGCATTCAATCCAGATTACATCAGCTTCATTACTACATGGCAGTAAATTTTCAATAATGAATTCAGAAGCAGAAATATGGTAAATAATATACGCACTGTCCCCAAAGACAGCTTCGAAGGCCCATCTATTTTTCAGAACACAGAGAAACTTTTAAAAAATTAAGGGGAGAGGAAAGATTTTGGGAAAAGGAGATGGAAACATCTCCCCTCTGGTGATTACTAAATAAGCTTCTTTTGAAAATGATAAAAAGGCTTCTATTGTATTTCATTACATTTTTTAAAAAGACTTGTACCATATGTCTGTTTTATGATCTTGTGAATTTTAACTAGCATTTACATTTTAAAGAATTTTTTATCCTGCTCTTTGTTTCTAAAGTGGCCCATGGGAAATCAGTAGTAAATTTTTCCCGCAGGTTGGCTGGTTTAGGATTAATCATGACCTAATGTAAAATATTCACTGATGCAAGCAACAGGAAATTCAGTAAATACCATCCTTGCTTCTTTAAAAGAAAGTTTACACACTGCAGTGAATCACATGTACAATGTTTATTCAAGTTATCAGAGCAACAAAAAAAGGGGAGGAGGAAAGCAAAACACTTGCAAATGTGCATGAATAGTGACTATAAGCATACCATGCATTCTTATTTCAATGTCTGGATATTGATAGTTTTAACATAATGAGCTTTTCTACCAATGTAGATGGAACAACTATATTGCTAGAATAAGAAGTTTTATATTAAAGAAGGGCAATAGCTTTCAGGAATCTCAAGATAGTAAAACAGTTCACACCAACTCTGGTGTTCTCAAATGTCATGCTCTGTCACAAATCTAAAAGTGCAAAGCTGTGATTGCACTGTCTCCCGCCTCACCACCCAAGAAAGAATGGACAGAATCTAATAGAAAGGAAATGCATAGGAATTACTAGTTCAGAACAGCTTGATTTAAACTGCCTTGCTCTGCATATTAGTTTACTGCTAAGCATTACTGATCATCTTCAACTTGCACTGAACGCCTACAGTGAAAGAGGCACAATTTTTCCAAAAGTGTCATCTAAAATTAAAAGAATAGAATGCAAAGGGGTTACTGCAGACCCCAATCCTGCAATGAGATTCTCATGGGAAACACTTACACCCAGGAAGTGCCCCAGCGACTTCACTGGGGCTACCTGGAAGCATAAGTGTTTGCCCATGAAGACCCAGTTGCGGGATTGGAACCCTAGTTATGAGCTCCTTCACAATTAGTATTGCAAACTCCTACTGTGGAAATATAATATCCTCAGTCATTTTAAAACATATAGGGTAAAACACGAGACATGCAAGTTGTATGCCTAAATATTCTGGCTTGTCTGCGCAGTGGGGTAATGCACACTATGGGGATGCGATTTCTAAAGCACACTGTGTTGCACATTAATTGGTCTCTGTAGATCCTGCCTCTGCGCACTAGATATTCCATAGTGCACTTTAATGTAGGGCTGTGCACTGCCAGGGAACATTAAGTGCACTCCAGCGGGGTCTACATGGACCAATTAATATGGAACACATTAGTACACTTTAGAAATTACACCCCCACATAGCGCATTACCGCACCATGTAGAAAAGCCCTTCTTCTTACAAAAGAGGATCCAAATTGGTCAGGATACATCATTTAAGATACAAATGTAGCAAAAACTCTTCTGGTGTATTTAAACACAAAAACCAGACTGTATGCTCACAGCATAAGATCAACAAAAACCCCAACCCTCATACAGCATTCACGAAAAACAAATTTCCAGGGAGGATAGTCTTGCCTCTGATCTGAACCAGAATACTTAAGAACAATATCAGGCGTTACTAAATGAATAATGTCAAATAACAAATAATGAAGAGGAATGGAAAAGACTAGTTTCTTTCCTGACCAACAATACTGGAGGGGCGGGGAGAAGGATGTAATGGTAATGTAATATAAGGTTATAGATTTTTGAGGCCAGAACAACCCACTGTGTTTGTCTAGACTGACCTCCCACATAATTCTTTCTTCAGTTCAGGGAAGTACTGTGTTAAGTCCAACAGCTGTGGCTGAACTAGAGCATACCTTTTAGAAAAACTTTATCATTGGGAATTTTTTCTAAATTTTTTTCTAGAGAACTCACCACAGCCCTCAGTAAAATGTTCCAATGGTTAATTACCCTAACTAGTAAAACTTGGCACCTTATTTCTAATCTGAATCTATCTTAAATTTCCAACCACTGTATCTTGGTTTTCTGTGTCACCTTCATTTTCTGTTCAATCCCTGACAATGGGACACCCTATCAACTTCCGTCAAGTCAAATATTTAAATGAGAGTTAAATGTAATGTCAGATATTATTTGAAACCACTGAACCGCCTTCCCAATATTGGAGGTTCTGCAATCACATTTTCCTATTTTTTTTTTTTTTTTTTAGTGTTTTTCTCCCCATTGCTTTGGGTAAAAACCAACACAAACAACATAGAAAACTGATTAACTATACAGGATTATTTATTTGTATTACAGTGGGGTACAGAAGCCCCAAATGAAACTGGGGCTCCTTTTTGTTAGGTATGACACAAACAGCAAGACAGTCTTTACCATAAACAAATTACAAAGAGACAAGACGCAAAGTGGTGGAAGGAGAAACAAAAGTGCCATGGGACACTGATTTGTCCAAGGTCAGTTGCAGAGAAAGGAACAGAACATGCATCTCGCAAGTCCCAACCTATTGCCCTCTCCACTAGACCACCCCTTCCTCCCAGTTAAGAATGAAACTGAACTAGATGCAAAATACTCTCATAAGTACTAAGCAAAACTGGAAAAAAAAATTCTCTTCAATTTATTTCAGTTTCACCAGAAAATAGATGCTACTTGTAATTATAACAAATAAATAATTTCACAATAGCTGCTATTTAATTATAATTCAACTATAAACATTCTTTGAAATATGCTCATGATATTTTAATAGCAAGTTTTTGCATGAAACTCAGTAGAGGATCTCACAGGACTTGTGATTGCTCACCATCCTAGAATTTATTAGTTCTACCTTTAGGGATTAAATTCTCCCACCGACAGGCCAAAAAACAACAATGTATAATCCACATAAATCATCCTGATTTCAGTGGGAGAGCTGACCAGTAGGATAAATACTCAACTGAAGATGTTATATAATCAAATAAAAGTCATGCCAGGCTGCAAGAATCATAAGTGAAGAAAAAGCCATTTCATAATGGAAATGCCATTAGCCTCGCTATTCTGGTTGCTTTCTTAAAAAAGTAACAACACACCCTTAATCAAGCAATATTACCCAATGATTTGTGTGAATCCATGATCATGATACCACCGGTGAACATGCGTCAAAACACATTAGCACATTAACAGTGGAGCTGATAATGCCACCTAGAGTTAAGGATGCTCAACGCTTCCCAGGCTAACACAGCTGCTACTCTGAAACCTGCCATTAAAAGACCGTATTTTTAGTTGCGTATGACTGACAAACTTTAATCATTTGGGCTGAAATTTTCCATCCTGGGTGTCTGCCTCACACTGAATTTTGCTGGAAAATTTCAGCCAAAACGATTCAGCTGTTTCTGAGAACAAGGTTAGGGAAAAATACATTTTGTCCATGTTAAACTTTAGTGACTTTTTGTTTGAACAGTGCTCAAAAGTATGTGGGGACTTGAAGACTTAAAATTGGGCAAGGGTTGCCTTTCTATTATGGATGTACCTTGTGCTGTCCCCTCTAAAATCAGTTCACATTTAGCCAAATTATAAACATTTGGGCAGGGGGGAGGAGGGATTAGCTAGAGTTTAGCAGCTAAAATCTCCAAAGTTTCTTTCCTCCCTGAGCCTGCTTGAGCCTCTGACAGCTCCTCGTGCTGACCAGACTGCACATGTGCTATCTTCAGAGCAATTGTGCATGCTCCAGCCCAAGACTGCAGGGACAAAGCCAGCCTTTCCCCATAATGGCTGCTCCTAGCTGCCTCAGACTGGGATGGGGTCAAGCCTAGGCGCAGGAAGTAGGGGCTTTATGTGGGGTCCTGGCTGCCGGTCCCGCTCCCAGCCACACACGTGGGGTCCTGCATCATGGCCCCACACCCGGGGGTCCCAGCTGCTGCCCTGCACCCAGCTGCACGCGAGGGATCCCGGCTGCCAGTCCCGCATACGAGGCTCCGCTACTGGCCCCGAACCTGCCCCCAGCCTCGGCCCCCTTATCCCTGTCCCCCCGCCTTTCCTGGAGCCACAGCCCTGCTCCTGGCCAGGGGGAGGGGTGAGGTTAAAAGTTTGGGGATAGTTTTGCTGGCTTTCAGCACCCACACTATAAAAAGCTTTCCAGCACCACTGGAGGTCAAGCACTGGAAATGAGTGCAAGGAACCTCTCTTTGTGCTCTCATTGACTCCCCTCTGCTGGTGCTCAGGTAGCATGGAGGAAAAAATCCATACAATTTGAATGAAGAAGGGACAAAAGAGAGTGGGTTGAGATAAGGAGTATGTTGAGACTGGGACTGGAGGGGAGAGAAAAGGTCAGGGACAGAAACTGTGAATGGCTGGGCTAGGAGACGGACTGGACTGGAAGCCAGCAAAGGGTAGAAGAGAATGGGACTGGAAGTCAATGAGGGAAATGGCAGTGGAGAGGGAAATTGGGAGCCATTTGGTTGGGGGGTACTGAGCTCAGATGAGGAGCTGTGGGGACAGAAGGAAACTGGGACTGGCTGAACAAGAAGAACCAGAAGAGGTGGGGGAAAGAAGGAGGGAAGACACAAAATCATAGATATGTGGGCTGGAAGGGACCTCAAGAAGTTATTAAGTCCACCCTCCTGCACTGAACCAGGACCATGTAAACCTAGACCATCCCTGGCAGGTGTTCATCCAATTTGTGCTAAAAGCCTCCAATGACGGGGATTCCAAAACGTTCCTTGGTAACCTATTAGAGTACATAACTACTCTTATAGTTGGAAAGTTTTCCCTAATATCTAACCTAAATCTCCCTGTCTGCAGATTAAGCCCATTACTTATTGTCCTACCTTCAGTGGGCATGGAGAACAACTGATCGCTGTCGTCTTTAACATACTGTAAGGCTTATCAAGTCGTCCTTCCCCACCCCACAGTCTTTCAACCACTTGTGCACCCACCTTAAAGTAATTTCATCTAGACCACATTTCCCTAGTTTGTTTGGGAGAATGCCATGTGGGATTGTTTCAAAAGCCTTACGAACATCTGACAACGAGTTGGAGTGTAGGGAGAGAACAGGGACTAGCTAGACAAGGAGACTGCGGACAAGGAATTGGGGAGGGAGGGCTAGGAACTGGTACTGGCTGGGCAAGGAGACTGGGATGAGCAGTGGAGACTGGTACTGGGTAAGCAAGGAGACTGGTACTGGGACAAGGAGCCAGGGCCAAGACAGTCAGGACAGGGATGGGGGAGGGAATGGGGAAAAAAAAAAAAAAAGATCAAGCACACGGAAAAAAAGAGAAAAAGGCCTGTGCCCCCTAGAGAACACTCCCCTCCAGAGCCTACAAGTTTCACCATTCCTCTGCTGTCAGCATATATCAGTGAAACCCACTTGCTAGGTGTGTCTCCCCCTCTCTAATGCTAGCTCACAGAGGATAATCACCTACTACCACTATCAGTTACTCCGTTAGCTCAAGAGGCATAGGTCTGTGAGGAGAAAAGGAGTACTTGTGGCACCTTAGAGACTAACCAATTTATTTGAGCATAAGCTTTCGTGAGCGAGCTGTAGCTCACGAAAGCTTATGCTCAAATAAATTGGTTAGTCGCTAAGGTGCCACAAGTACTCCTTTTCTTTTTGCGAATACAGATTAACACGGCTGTTACTCTGAGGTCTGTGAGGGAGATCTAAGAAACCCAAGCACAGATTACCCCTGTGGGGGTCAGTATGGAACATAATGGAATCTCTGATTTTCCTGTTTGCCTTTTTAAAAGCCTAGGAAATTACATACAAAAAGAAGTAGGTTAAAAGAACATTAAGGTTGCAAAGTCAAGCACTCAAAAGTTGGGAAATTCCAGAATTAAGGTTGCTTGTACAGCCTTAATTCAGGCCCCTTGTGCAGATGCATTATGATACAGTCTTTAATTACAGGATCATGTGCTATTTTTTCCATAGGACCCTTGGCTTATTCAGTGCACATGTTGGACCTCCTCTGGAGATGGATCCAGAGGTCGCTGTCTGTATGATCCGTTCCTTACTTGCTGCAGAAGCTGGAAGGGGTGTAGTGAATGAGGCAGTAAGCAGGATCTCATAGTTAAGGCAGTTGAATGTCACACCCTGGAGTACTGGATTCTATCCAGGCTTCTGCCACAGAGCTCATATATCTGATGATGGGCAAGTCTTGTATGCAACTTTTCAGATGTGGTCACTAACTGTGTGTTTCTCATTTTCTGGGTGCCTGACTTGAAACTCTGGGATATGATTTACAGAAGTGCTGAGCATTCACAGTTGCAAATGAAGTCAATGGGACCTGAGCTCTGAAAATAGAGTCCTATATAATACAAAGTACTCTGAAAAAATAAATCAGGTCTAAGTCATCTCAAATTTGGCTCCCAAAACAGGGGGGTCCTTTTGGCCTTAATTTCTCTGCCTCAGCTCCCCATCTGTAAAATAGGACACCATTTCACCTCATAGAATTGTTGTACAGGTAAATTAGTATTTATGAAGCATTCAGATACTACAGTGGTGAATGCCATAAAAAACCCATGAGAAAATGTCTTCAGAGAATAATCTGAATAGTGTGCAGTAAATAAGGAATAGTCACACACTGAACAATAAGGATAAAACAAATAATCGAATAGCTGCTCATTAATTGAGCCCTTGAGCACCGAATGAGGCAGGGGCATTAGGAGAAAAAAATAGTCTGCCATCAACAAAATTAAAGACTACATCATAATGCATACACACAAGGGGTCCAATTAAGGCTACAGAGGCAACCTCAATTCTGGTATTTCCTAACTTATGAGTGCTTGACTTTGGAACCTTAATAATGTTATTTTAATGTAGTTTTCTGTGTGTAATTAAAGTAAATGATAAACAGCACAAAGAGCCCTCAACCCTGTGCCAACCCAACCATCCATTGTTAACAGTACAGCATAGCTTTACAGACAAGCAAACACATAATTCAAAAGATGTGCCTTGAAACGTTAATGTTCACAACCTAAGGCTGTAACAGACCACTTGAAACAGGAAGTTCCACAGTCAGGGAACCTCTACTCAAATGCCCTATCTCCAGTCCTCAACAGTGCAGACCTACTGTCTGTCAGCAGAAAGCTCCTCAGATAATCTCTGTTATTGTGACAGGAACTATCTTTGTCCCTAAAGTCCCAAATAATATAATAGGGCTTTATAGATTAGTACCAACACCCTGAATTCCATCTGGGTGAAGACGGGAATCCAGTGCAGTTCAAGGAGCAAGATTTTGCTCATGCTAAACCATCCAAAGAATCAGGGAGGCTGCCATGCTCTTCACTAGCTGAAGCTTCCTCAAGGTCATCTGTAATCTGCTTTACTTGGAGCTACTCCTGGAGCCCAACCTGGAAGTGCCAGAGGCACGAGTTACTGTGGCACAGGTTTGCATCACAAGACTGCAAATTCTTAGCCAGGCATATAGATTAAAAATAAAAGACAACTGAACGTGTAGTTATCATCATCTGGGAATTACAGTGCTGCTAAGGTCTCAGAAGTATCCCTGGAATACAAACCTCTCTGGCAATGGATGGACATAACTGATCAATAAAAAGCACTGTCAGAATCTCCATCAAATTAAATTGCGTCTCCCCACCAACAAGCATCACCTCAATCTTCCTTAACTATGTTGTCAGCTACAGGAGATGACTCTCAACCAGGTTCCTATCTTGACCAAGCAAGGAATAGCATTAAAAAGGTAAGCGAGCTGACTGTCATTAGCATACTGATGTCACTGCAACCTAAAATTCTGTCTCCTTTAGAGATCTCACACAGATGAGGAGAAGCAGCAACAGCCTATAAATGAGGCCCCTGAAGCTCGGTGAAGAGTTGCTGTACACCACCATATGAGATCTACACAGAAAGAAGGTGCTGAACAGCCCCCTACTTTACCTTGCCAGATACCACAGGCATGTCAGCAACCACTGGTGGGCAATATATTAAAAGGCTGCTGACATATTTAAGCGCCATTATGGACACTTGCTTGTAGGTCACAATGATGCTATTACAGTTTTCATTCCAGACATACACCAAAAAACAAAAATGATGGGCTCTAGGCAGTCAGAGGAATATAGATGAAGCTGGAAGTGCCCTGACATGATCTAGGTAACGTTCCTCGAACGGGAAAATCTCAGGCAGGCTGTAATTGGCAAAGTCATTAATATCAAACAGTGGCTTCCAAAGCAATGACTTACCACAATGTGTTTGAGGGTGGTTGGCATCTTGCCCTCCCAAGAGGAGGCATTAAAAATCCCTATCTACAACAGGACCAACCTCCTTTCTGCTGGCTTTTACCAATGATGTTGATGATTTCTCTGCTGCTTGACAATACTATCTGATTATAAAGTGTAGTGTGATCCTTGTATGTAAATACTTCGTAAAAAACTATTGTAAACGGTACTCAGATTCCAATTCCTCAGGAATTAGCAAGTACATCTGAATGAATATAAGGTATTTCTCCTCAATGCTATACAAAATATTAACTTGTTCAGCTCATCTTCTAGTTAAAAATACCAATCTAGAAGAGGCAAAGAAGTGCTTAATAAGTGAAGGTGCCTGTTTTAAAACCTCGGAGTTATTTGCAAAGAATAGCGCTGGATAAGTCTCCAAACATGAGACAAGTAGCTTAAATCTATCCAGAATTGGGATTCAAACCCCTCAAGGCTACACTATTTGAAGTTTTTATATGTCTGCGGGTTGACTACATTTCCTTGTTTATGTCTCATAATACTAGAGTTCCAAGTTTGGTGCAAAAAAATGTGTACAGAATCTTTCTGCCTAGAAAGAGTGAAATGCTATTGTTTACAAAATAAAAGTGCATGCTGTTAACATGAATCCATTTTTACACACATCCAAATTCTGTCCCTCAACTGAACAACACCCACTCTTGAAATCCTGTACCAGCCAGATTAGCAAATGTGCACATGCTTGTACTCTTGCAGAAACAATAGTCTCTTTCAGGCCATACAATCGTCTGAAGAAATAGGCTAAAACGTCATGGGAAAACTTAGGAAATATCTGCAGAAAACAGTTCACAAGAAGAAGGGTGGAAATGTTCAATACAACCCAGAAGAAGAGAAACTAATAGCCTTGTTGCTAGCCCTTCTACTTCAAAAGAAAGAGGCATCTTTTCGCTGAGTGTTCAAAATGGAAAAGAAGTTGATGTTGCATTAGAAAATAAAATGCTCAAGAGATGGAATGACTCCCTTAAAACAGAATGCTCAGGGCAAGTTCAGCTCTAAGAGCTGCATAGCAGATCTCGAGTCTGACATTTTGCTCTCCTTACATGTGCTGATCTCCAACTGACGTCAATTACTCTTGCATGGAAAGAGAGCAAGATATTAGAGTTGAGATCCAATGGGCAGCTCAGAAGATACAGTGTGGACCACTGTCTCTGAACCTTATACTTTAACCTGGAGTTTCTCAACGACTCTTCACCCACAACCCCAAAACCAATTACGTGTTTTTGTCATAACCCCTCCCGCACAATCCTTTGTGGCTGAAAATTTCTATTTTGCATATTTGTGTGTTTTCTTGTTTGCGTTTTCTTTAGATTTATAAAAACAATCTAATAAAACGCTGCTGGACTCTCATGGGTGCTACCAAGTGGGTTCCAGAGAAGGGTGTTACAGGATGGGAGTGGATGCTAACATCATTCACTTCCCTCTCCAGCCATACCTGCCCACACACTACTACTGGGGGAAGATAGCATAAAGACAGCTAAGTGCTGTGAGTAACCTTAAGGTCCAAGCATCTGAGTCACACCATCTTTAAGCAGCACCTTGCCATGAAGCGGAGTGTACTGTGAGCAGGCAAGCAGCTGCAACAGGGCAGGTTGTCTGCAGCAGGAGAAAAGAGTGATCTTTCTGACCTCTACTCCTGAGAGTTCTAAATAACAAGCAGGATCATTTTTATTTGGTAGGGGCGTGGGAAAAGACATTTTGACTGACATTATGGTTGAGAGTCACTGCATTAGAATACAAAAACACATATTCTAAACTCTAGGGTACAACATATCCACACTGAGATGGATCCCTCAAACTGTTGTGTTTTGTTCATTCCCACTGAAGCACCTGGCACTGGCCACTGCCAGAAGACAGAATACTGGACTACATGGACCACTGGTCTCACCCAGCATGACCACTCTTATATCATTAGATCAGTAACATTTTTCAGTTCTATAATTCAAAAACAGCACGAAGCGATCACAAGGCTGGAAACAAAACGGATTTTTTTCATAGACCCCATGCTCCTCCCTCTCAGCCCCCTCCTCAAAAAAAGTTTATATATCTCCTTTAGGGAACTGAAATAGGTTTCCTTATCAAAAGTGTCTTTTCCAGGCATGAAGACCTGTGCTCACACTGATTTTTTTCTTGTGTTTTTTTTCTTTTAAGGGTAGCTTCTGTTCAGACAATTTTTTTTGAAATGCTTGTTGTTCAAATACAAAACTAAGGTGAGGGTAGCAATTGTGCCTCTAACTCTAGTTTTACCTTCTCATATAAACACCCCTGTGTTCTTAACTCTTATGTGCGCTTTTCTGGACCTACTCGTTGTCTAGGATTTTAGTTCATAGTTCATCAAGCACCACTTGCGTAGTATTTTTGTAATGTATCTGTAAATCAAAGTATGATTTGGTATGTCAGATTGCACACACCATATGGGAATGCTAGAATTGATTATGCAATGTTACTAATAACTGGAGCTGTGAAATGAGAAACAGAGTCAAATGGCTGTTTAGGACTCACACCAGTATCAGATGCTTTAGAAAAGAAAAGAGAAAGAAACCTTGTAGTGGACAAATATGAAAAATCTACCCACAGTGGAAGTTTCCAGGCAGCTTCTGGTTGGTTATGTCCTGAAATGTAAGTGTTTATATCCCTTACACTTTTATCCTCCATGATGAAACTGTGGATGCTCGTATAATCTATAGGAGTATCTAATCACATTTTTAATCCTACGGCATTTTTGTGGCAAGAAGTTCCACAGGTTAATTGTATTACTACAGTAAATGGGACACTGTCAGATTAAAAAAATTCATGTTTTAAAAGAAATCCTTTATCTCCATTATAAAAACAGATTATATAAAAAAATTGGAGGAAGGGGCACTCATACAATCTGACTACACTTATTGCCCAAGATGAGAAATTAAAGAGTAAACTATTTCACTTCTGTTTATAGCCAGTCTCAACTCAGTTTCATTTTCAGGTTTTAAGACTGCGGCCATGTTCAGATTGAAAACACTGATATAAATATATGACCATAGTTCGCAGAGCCCCAAATCAGGATCAGGGCCCTAACGGTGCTGCTACATGCTGTACAAATACACACAGAGACATGGTCCCTGTCCTGAGGACCTTACAGCTTTGGCTTGTAGCTACACTACATTAGAATAATTTTTAAAAAGGAAAATTACCACCCAAACCACAAAAACCCCAACGTCCTGAACTAGGGAAGTTGTTGAAGAATTGGAACACAGGGCATGTCCTATATAACAGCCTGATCCAAAGCCTACCAAAGACAATGGGAGTCTTACCATGAACATCCATGGGCCCTAAGAACTGACATTATTCCGAGGGATTTACATCAACATTCTTGGTGCACTGGAGAGTCTGAATGGAAGAGTCCTAAAACTGGTCATGTCTTTGCTAGTAGCAGAAGCTTAAGAACTTCCTGAGGCTCTCTCGTTTCATTGTGATGTAATGACTGGCATTTGTAAATGATAGGACAAAGTAAGTATCTACATTGGCTAGACAGAAACTTCACATTCTTTAGGTTCCGCCAATTCTGCTGTATCAGATTCTATTGCTTGTCTTTTTCATTCCCACACTTGTTTGAATAGAATGTGTTATTACACAAATGATGGTGAAAATCTCAGGCAAGGGACTGCGGATAAATTCTCAAATGTACAGGCAAGTGAGAGTCAGGACTCCTGGGTTCTACAACCAACTTAAATCACATAATCTTGAGCAATTATTTCACTGAGCTTTGTCCTAATTACCCATCTGTAAAAGTATCACCTAGCACACAAGGACGTTTCAAAGGGTTAACTAATGTTTGTAAAGCACTTTGAGATATACAGATGGAAGGTGTGCAAAACATTTTTAATAGCTCTTATTTTCTATACCCACTTGTCCAATATACTATTCTGTTCTTTCAGAAACAATTTCAGCCTTGCCCAAATCCTGCAGGGACTGAGGCTGAAGGGAAGAATCCCAGATAATCTAGTTCTTGTTGCAGCAAACGTTTACAGTGATCTGTTGTAGACCACCAAGGACAACATGACCTGTACAGAAAACTGTTGTTCCTATATTGTCTTTCTTGATAGGATTACAGAGATAACCTCTGTCCATTACATTTTTCATTTTCTTCCTTAACAGTCCTGTAATGATGTAAGGAGATGTTTTTTCTTTCTGCAGACTTGGCTACTGCCTCGTTGAGTGAAGGCACATATGAAACTCCTTAAGTCAGGTGCTGAAAATATTCCTGATTAGTCTTGAGATTAACAGAAATTGAAGCATAAAGTCCAAGTAAATCACTGTTTTAAACGGTAGGAAAACCCCTTTAAAAAGAGAGAATGAATTCCTAATGGCCAGTGGCCATCTGAAGGATGCATAACTCTAACATGATAGCAAACAGTAGCTCCTGATGGACAGATTTTTATTTTCCATGGGAAGAACACAAGCTACCCATATTCGCTGAACAGGCCTTTCTCGTGAAGAAGACTTCAATATTTTCAGCAGAATCCACATTCCGAAACCCCAGTTTCTAGTCAGTCATGCAAAAAAGCCAAGTTGCCAGAGAGGAACAGAAAATACCATATCCTCTGGAAATATGATAATTCATCTAATTCTTTACTTGCTAGAAAGTCTCTCTGTTACACAAAGAAATAGTTATATTAAAATGTGAAGTTATGTTTAACATTAATCTGGGGGATTTTACAACAGAACATACCAGTTTAAAAAGGATTCTACAGTTTTAATGAATTCCTAGAACCCTTAGACAGACATTAAAGGAAAATCAGTGTTGGCTAGACATATTTCAATATTTGTTACCATAGAAACAAGACAGTAGATTTAGGTTTTTGGAGTTATCCATTTCTATACAATATTAAACTTCTTACAGTCTCTGCATATGTATATTATAGCAAGAACACTGTCAATCCCGATGAAGCCTAAAATATCTTGTGTTTAACAAAAACAGGATTTGAATTTTTTTCCTAAGTCTTCTGAAGAAAAATCTATTTTAAAAGACCACTTTTTAAAATGTAGTACTTCCAAAATACCAAAGTGACACTTTTGGTTGAAGAGAGGGGATAAGGGAGATTTGTGATTAAGATACCTACAACCTCTCCATGATGAAGAACTGTAACAAAGGTAAAACAACTGTAAATTGCTTAAAGATGCAATGGTAATGATAAATATGTTATCAACTAACAGTTCTGATCATTTTGCTAATTAAAAGTGTATCTAATTTTTATAAAAAGAAAAGGAGTACTTTTGGCACCTTAGAGACTAACAAATGTATTTGAGCATAAGCTTTTGTGAGCTACAGCTCACTTTATCATGAAAGCTTATGCTCAAATAAATTTGTTAGCCTCTAAGGTGCCACAAGTACTCCTTTTCTTTTTGCGGATACAGACTAACACGGTTGCTACTCTGAAACCTCTAATTTTTATATTTCTTTTGAAAGAAGACTTATTTTCAGGAAGTTTTTTGTAAGCCATAGCAATGGACTAGACTAAGTGTTGAATTTAAGCAGGGTGAGGTAATGTCTTGACTTCTCACTCGCTTTTCTTTAATATTTCATGCAGGCATTTGAGAAACAGATGTGTTGTATTTTCAGCCTTCAAACAAGAGAAGCAACAAAAGCTTTCATAAATTTGCAGTGGTAATCAACATGCAAAAGCTCAGCAATTCAAACAGAGAGAAAATATATCTACTGCACTGCCGTCCTTAATAACCAAGATGAAAAGTAAAGCTTGTTCAGACTACTGGGAAAGTGATGTGGATTAGCGGCTCAACGTGCCATCAAGCAAGAGAGAGTCTTGGGCTCGGTTTACATGTAAATGTTAGGTCGACAAAGGTACATCAGTTAGTGGTGAAAAAACCACACCCCTCACCGATGTAGCTATGCCAACCTAACCCCCAGCATTGATGCAGATATGTCAATGGAAGAATGCTTCCATCTATCTACCTACCATCGTTCTGGGATATGGTGTTCCTACACTGACAGAAAACACCCCCTCCATCAGTGTAGGCTCCACTACAGGGTTATGCTGGCATAGCTTCTGTACTGTAGACATACCTTTGGATTTGATTTGAAGTCGGGACTTTGATCCAGTTGTGAATACTGGGACAAGCCACTGCTAGTAGAACCTGAATTTCACAGCTCCTAGGGCTGGATGTCTGTAACAGCATTGATCCTGATCTCTCAGCCACAACTGGTTTAGTGTTGCAGCTCTTGTAAGCAGGGTACAAAAAATTATTACCTACTGGAAGCTCAAAATAATGAGGCTTCCACATGAGGGACAAATGGAAAGCTTGAGTGTAAAAGCTTTACAGTCCAATGCTGAAGCAACCAAGAGGTATGTTTCCCCTCAAGATCCCAATGTAATGAGAACTAAAAAAGTTGGCCATAAAAGCAAAGAAAAAACTGAATCACCCTCTTTTTCCAAGAATTAAACACTGCATTTTTTTTTTAGCAAGTGCAGTATAGGTTAGAAAATGATAGGAGGTTAGAAAAGCAGTAGAACGATGACACAGACTCTCAAAAAGCAAATAAATCTAGTATCTTGTGGTACTAAATGTTTGCAAACTCAACTACCATCTTAATAAAACTACTTAAACCCCTTAAAAACAAAAACTTATTCTTAAAAAGGGGTCCAACATTACAACAAATAGAAAAAATATTCTATACTTTAAAGAGGAAAATAGTAAGCAGTCTAAATTTTAATTTAAAACAGAATAAGATTTTATATGCCATTTCCTGTGTAATACATTGATTTGAAAAAAAAACTTGCATTTTTGTTTTCTTTGGTGTGGTTAAACAGTGGAATCTTTTTAGAATGTATATCTGTGACATGTATTTCTGCCTGTTTATGCTCTCTGCAACTTTCTGTTTTACATAACCCTAAATACAAGAACAGCAACAGAAAGTGAGTTTTTCCACTGTAAAGAAATAAAAAGATCTAGAAGTATATGCCCTGTAAAGCTTTTGAAGTGTAGAAACAAATTCCAGTGCAGAAGAGGAAGGCACGATTTTATTTCACTGACTATTCAAGGGAATACAATTAGTTGACTTATTATATAAACTCAGAAGTAATATGCAGCTATGTGTATTTTGTGGGACTATATAATGGTGTTGTGTACTGTAAAGATTTTTATCAACATAAGTTTGAGATGGGCACCATTACTCATAAGCAGCAAAAATGTTTGAAGTTGCTATGGTATTTGGATAAGTCCCAGAGTATGCGAGCAGACAATGTGTTCATAAGCATATAATGTATTGCACTGGTATTTAACACACACATAAACCAAAAAAGCATTAAAAAAAACCTGACAAATCACATATGTACCTACTAGGATAGCAATTAATGCGGGGGGGAAGGGGGGAGGGACACCACGACACAGGTTCCAGGACTAGGCACTAGCAGTTTCCCACTGATACCTAATACAACTGATAAAGCTGCCAAGTATTGCCAGGGTGATATTTAATCACTCATCCAATGAATACATGACTAGGAAGGTGGCAAGTTGAGATTACTGATTGGATAAGTGCATGGCACCATATAGCTTTGTAAAACATCTTATTTTTGTCCTATCTTACCCCTTCTCCCCCATGCACTTTTTTTGTCTCATCCACCTGCTGTGACTTGTCTTGTATGCTCTTTGGGCCAAAGACTGTCATGTACTATGTTTGTACAGTGCCTAGCACAATGGGGCCCTAACTCTGTCTCAAGATGCTACCACAATTTGCATCCTGAATATTATTTATTAATATCATTATGCATTTATAAAGCGCCAAACAAAGCCTAATCTATTTTAAACACGGTATTGCCTTTTTCTGCACCATACTGCAGATATTATAAGCAAAAAAAAAAATCTAATTGTGTTTTGTAATATATAATATTATTATATTATACTCTTACAAATTGAAAGAAAAAGTCCACTGCCACTCAATGAAATTGTTAAATCTTGTGCCAAAGAATCTCTGGTGCTGTGTCAAAGAATTAGAAATGCATACGCAGAACAGCTTTTAAATCACTTAATAAAAATCTGTTTCTTTAAAGCATACAGAAATAATTAATGGTACAGAGAATCTAGATTGGAAGATTGTGTTCCTCCTGTTTCATAACAGAAGGAGGCAAAATTCAATCACACTGAAACTTGGCAAATTAAAAAAAAATAATAATGTATAAAAGGAGATGCTTTTTCATGCCATGTGTAATTATCCTGTAAAAATGAATTCCACACTCCATTCTTGAGGCCGAGAACTTAGCAAGATTTAAAGAGGGACTGGACATTTATATGAACAAAACTATCCAGGGTTATAATCGTAAAATGTTAACTATTTTGAAAGGAGATTTAAAATGTCATGCTTAAGTCTTAAAACCAACCTCTGTCTTCATGAGTAGGCAGATGTGGAATATTCTGCCCACAGTCAGGGGTCCTCTGAAGCATCTGTTGGAACACAATCTTCCCATCTAGATTCTCTGTACCATTAATTATTTCTGTATGCTTTAAAGAAACAGATTTTTAGTAAGTGGTTTAAAAAAAAACCAACCTGTTCTGCATATGCATTTCTAATTCTTTGACACAGCCCAGGATATTGGCAAGTACGTCAATTCCCATGTACACCTTTTCTATTGTTACTGGAGGACTTTTATATGAAAGAGTTGATGAACAGGCATGAGTCAAGAGAGGAGAAAAAGAAAATTTAGTAATTGGTAATGAATTGTGGGGAAGAAAATTAATTAATGCTGGGAAACTAACAAAAAGAGGATAAATGGTTATTGAACAAAGGAGTGGGGTTATCTGGCATGTGTAAGAAATAGTTGTATAATGCATGTAACAGAGTATGCAAGAAGGGATAAGAGCACAAATCCAAAGACCTTGACCCCAAGAGTTTATCATCTCAATAGACTGTTCAATTAGAAATTGTTAGTTGAAATAAATTGACTTGACACAATGAGCAGGCTGTAACGTTTGTTTAAATTACACTGTGGAAAAAAAATCCAGTCCTCAGTTTCCCTGTGATGTTGCCATATTTTAGAAGGTACAAATTTATTGGCCTGGTAGCACTTATATACCTCAAAATCCATGCCTTCCCAGGCTTTAGCTGAATTTCTAAAGATAGTATGATCAAAGTATCCATTTATTCAGGTGGGGTTTTTTAGGAGGGATAACATGGGGAGGCAGGTGCAAGACTTGTACATTCGGTTACCTTTATTCTTTTGCAACTACTACATCTCAGCAGCGATCTGTCCTTTTGGTCCATTTATTCTTTGGTTCTCTGCCCTATGCTCATTAACACAGGCAAACTGCCTTCCAATGACATCTTACCAACAGCTTTTTAATGCAACGTCTCACGTTACAAGCTAGCATCTTCTAAAACATTGTAATTAGTGCTCCCTTCAGTGCCTTCAATCCAATTGCTTTGGCAAGGAATGATAAAGCAGCAATAAAAAAAATTACAATCCAGTATTCTAGAAGCACTTCACATTTTTGCATATCCACATTAACAGTAGCTTTATTTTTCTTATTCAAAGTCATACTTAATCATTTATAAAAATACTTTTTTCAGTTTTAGAAAAAAAATTAACTGACTACATCCTCTTCGTTTTATGCTCTTGGCTGAGCTTTGTCTGCCTTACTGAGAAACAAGCACCTGGATCAATTCATGGGCATCCAGTGAAGCTATTAATTTCCCCTCAGAACATTAACTTACAAAAAAGGCATTGGCAAATCTCAGCATGTGAACAGTCTTAGAATCAGCTGAACAAAAGTTTTAATGGCAAAATAATACTGTACAAAAATATTCCCCAGTTAACCTTTTTATGAGATATTAATAAATGGCAAAAAGGGATTATATTTGTGAGAGTACTTAAGAGACTCCATCTTATTGCCAGGCACTGTACAAATGTGTACCAAAGAGGCACTTCCTGCACCACCAGAGCTTACAATTTAAGAAAAATAAATCATTGAAAGTAAAATATCAGGATGCTGAGGAGAAACACTTTTCTTAATGACAGGTTTCAGAGTAACAGCCGTGTTAGTCTGTATTCGCGAAAAGAAAAGGAGTACTTGTGGCACCTTAGAGACTAACCAATTTATTTGAGCATAAGCTTTCGTAAGCTTATGCTCAAATAAATTGGTTAGTCTCTAAGGTGCCACAAGTACTCCTTTTCTTTTTTCAAATAAATTGGTTAGTCTCTATGGTGCCACAAGTACTCCTTTACTTTTCTTAATATCAATTAGTTTCAGTATCACATAAAACTTATTTTAAGAAAATATTTTGCTACCTTTCACAGGTTTTAAGTCCTCTCACACATCAGTCTTTTGAGTTACGGGCTCATCCCAATTAAATCTGAATGATTCCTTCCTCCAGCACAATCCTGCTCCACAAAAGCAGCATACCAGAACTTGGATTCAAACAGATACACACCAGGAAATGCATGGATACAGGTTAAGTACATTCACAGTGGTAACTTCTATTCTAACACCACTTTGCCATAAAAAGAAAAAGGCCTGGCCCCTGGATGATTCAATGGAGGTACTTCTCACCTTTGGTTTCAGTCCATCACCTAGTGTACCAATGAATGTAGTAGCCCTTGCAGGAGTCTGATTTGTCTTGTGTACCCACCAAGTTTCACCTCACTTAAAAACTACTTGCTTACAAAACCAGACATAAAAATACAAATAAGTGTCACAGCACTTACTGAAAAATTGCTTACTTTCTCATTTTTACCATATCACTATAAAATAAATTGATCTGAACATAAATATTGTTCTTACATTTCAGTGTATACTATATAGAGCAGTATGAACTAGACAGTGTCTGTATGAAATTTTAGTTTGTACTGACTTTGCTAGTGCTTTTTATGTAGCCTGTTGTAAAACTAGGCAAATATCTCGATGAGTTGATGTACAAATTGGAAGACCTCTGCAAACCTCTGTTTGAGAGCCACTGTGGCAGAACAATACTTTCTGATAGGATACTGATAGACAGGAGAAGAATGCAACCTCAGAAAAAAACTGCCACTGTATCATTAATGCACGCTGTTGTAGTGTCCAAGTTCTCTAAGTAGACTGCAGCCAAATAAAGTCCACCAATATCCACATCCTTTTCCTGTGCTTGTCACCATAGTGTCCAAGTGCTTTACAAATACTGTAGGTTTTACACAGGGACTTCCCTCTGTCACCATCCTCCAGAATGATGTTATTTGGAACACAGGCACCCTGGGCATTCCACTGCAGATGGTCTACACAAGCTCCTCTTATACCATTTAAGCTCCACATAAACCCCATATTGAGGGACTAAGTGGTGCAACCACACTTGTGTGAGCTATATTCAAGAGGGTGGATTTTACCTATTAGCCTGACAAAGCAGCACCTTTCACTAAATATACTTGGGTATTATTATTATTATTATTATTTACAAATGCTAAGGTTGAGTGATATCAGTGGTGCAAACATCCTATTCAATGCAATGGTCCTTTGAATTAAAACAATGGGACTGCTTAAAAAGCTACTAAAAATAAGCAAAAATCATAAACAAACCTCTGATGATACAAGAAGTGCCTAAAACCACAGAATTCTTACTTACAAAGTACCTTTGCACTGTGTAATTTTGCATGCTATCGTGTAGCGTATTTTCATTTTGTGTGTGTTACTATATACTGTACCCATTATAATAACTTGTTCAAGCTTCTACATTTGGTTCAATGGAAGTTTTTTAATTTTAAGAAAAAAAAGTTATAAGAACAGATCTTCGTATAATAAGATTTACCTATAGAGCAAAAAGTTTTAAAATGAAACTACTCAAAACTGACAGAATGGATTTCAGAAAAGGGCATCTGGAATGGAAATCAAGTTGAAAGTGGCAAAATTACGAAACCATGGAAAACCGGAATCCACAATTAGCAGATAATATCAAGACGTATTCAATGTTGATGATTCTATGCAGCACTCATGCACGGAAATACAGATTAAGAAAACTAAATACTCTCATAATCCACAATAAGGTTATGTCAGATTTTGTATATCCATAGCCTTTCAAAATTATTTCTCCACCTCATAACAAAAGAGACAGCTATACCATTTTTTAAAAAATTGCTTGTAAAAAGTTAATTTGGGGAGCACAAGAAGAGGAAAAGATCAGAAAAGTGCCTATGCATTACCTCGGATGTCAGAAGAGTAGAAAATCAGGTCTGAACCTTAAATTCAGCTGAGATTGGCAGTGACCAAAAGTTGTGACTACCTAATGGATATCTGATGATTTGTATGAAGTAACTTTGGAGGTCTGTCTCCTTCCCAGTGAGGAAATGTCCACCACTATTACTACTTGCCTTCTCAGAAGAAAAATCAAGAAGAAAGGAGCAATCAATACATGAGAATTATAAGAGATGAAGGCGGTTGCCGGGTGGAAAAAAAAAGAAAAAGAAAGGAAGAGTGGAGTGGATTTCATGGAGAAAGGAAGGAAAGGGAAGGGAGAAGCCAGAAGAAAGGCTCTAAAGGTACATCTACACTGTAATAAAACACCTTCTGCACTGAGTCTCAGAGCCTGGGCCAGATGACACAGGCTTGCAGGGCTCAGGCAGCAGGGCTAAAAACTGCAGTGTAGATGTTTGGGCTCAGCTGGTGCCCGGGCTCTGAAACCCCAAGAGAGAGGGTGAGTCTTCAAGCCTAGGTTCCAAACCAAGCCTGAACGGCGACATTACCATTTTTAGCCCTTCAGCCTGACCCCTGGGAGCCGCTGACCTGGGCTAACTGTGGCTGTGCCGTGGGTCTTTTACTGACGTGTACCCTAAGAGACAGCAAAAGCTACACAGAGAGACCTAATGTTCACATTGTGGAATGTGGCCCTTGGAGGGAAGGAAATAATAAGGAGGGAGGGCATTTCATCACTAAGAGACAAATTCTAATATCTTTAGACTTAGCAATAATTGCATATCAGATAAGTTAATGGTGTCTTCTGGTGTAAAGTACTTCTCATACTTGAGTAAGGACATCAAATCTAGCCCTAACCAAATGTATCCTGTATTTTGGAACTGAAATGTTGTCAAGTGCACAACCCAGCTGTCTGACTAGTCCTCCCCAGTAATCAGGGGATGCTCTTGACTTTTTTGCTCCCTTGACTTTGAGGAGCCTTACTATAATAAAAAGTTTGCCAGCCATGCTCTAGAAGACACTAAGCAGCTCCGCCTTATTGAACAAAATGCCAACATTTATGTGTTTCCCAACTGCCTACAGTCACAACGTAACAAAGGAATCATCCATCCATCCTTATCAAAGGCTACAGAGATGCCAGAAGATCATTTTTCCTTTGCATTTTCATATTAAAGTTTCAGTAGAAAGAAAAAATACTAACAAAAAGAGTATATTACATATACCTGAATTACTGGCAGTGTGCTTTGAAGTGTCTCAACATTTACAGCATGGGTCTGGTAGAATCAGACTCAGCTGAGAATGGCTGATGAGTTTGAGATATTTTTGTTCTTATGTTTGATATTCATTCACAGTTTGAAACTTAAAATGTTGGAATGTGCTCATTATTCCTGCATGATAAGTATGCTTTATCACAGGCCTAAGTTGTTTGAAGTGTAGTGAAGATTGTACACAACACTGAATGCTTTGTTATTCACCCACAAAATGGTGAATTTGTAAGAGAGTCTCATATAATAATTATTATAAAATTGGTGAATTAAGTTGGTGTGAGGAAATTATGCATGTTCTCCTTGACATTAGGGAATTGTCTTTCAATGTTACCGCTTCCTGTCTTCCTCTGGAGAGGTATCATTAAAAAGAAAGAAAATGTTAAGGAAGAAAAAGCTAAGAATCTGAGTTAATATGAAGAACCTGCTTCTTTTTAAGCAAGAAAATGTGAATCCTTACAAAAGACTGAATTTACACTTTTGTGGTATCTATTTGTAAACTCTGTTCTTTTTTATGAATATCATCTACACCTCAGTTTACCTGCTTGCTATTATCCAGCCTCATTGCACAGAGTTAAATCAAAGGCATCTGGTTGGGGGGCAGGAAAACAGGAAATGAAACAATGACAAATACAGGGTGCTGTCACAGAATACTAAGGAGGAAACCATTAACTGGGAAATGCCCATCTGCCTGGCTCCAACCAGGTTAGCAGGATTTTTGTTTCCTCAGGCCCAAGCCTAGGATCAAAAGGGACCACAAACTATTAAGAATCCTGGCCTAGAGAAGAAGGTTGGGGGTGAACTGACAACAGCAGCAGCTGGAGAGGAGTCTGTGAGAGAGACTGAGAATTCTGCAGGAGCTGCCTGTCTCTCCCACCAAGAGATGCAGGTAACTGGGCTGTGGGGTACTTATCAAAGTTTGCAAGGAAAAATTAAAGTTTAAGAAAGATGAAATATATAGTTTTGCCATGTGTAAAATGGAGATAATGAAACTGATCTCCTTTGCAAAGTGCTTTGGGTGCTACAGATAAAAAGCAACACATAACAGCTAGTTATTATTATTAATATACAAGCCTTTATTGTTTTTAATTCTTGTCTCTGAATGTTATGTACCTTTGGATGAATAAATACACTTTGTTTTGCCAAAGCTGTTTTTGAATCACTTTAATCAGCTGTAAAAGCGGCAGACTAACAGACGTATTGGAGCATAAGCTTTCGTGGGTGAATACCCACTTCATCAGATGCATGTACTGGAAATTTCCAGAGGCAGGTATAAATATGCAAGCAAGAATCAGGCCAGGGATAACGACGTTAGTTCAATCAGGGAGGATGAGGCCCTCTTCTAGCAGTTGAGGAGAAACTGCTTTTGTAGTTGGCTAGCCATTCACAGTTTAATCCTGAGCTGATGGTGTCAAATTTGCAAATGAATTGAAGTTCAGCAGTTTCTCTTTGAAGTCTGGTCCTGAAGGTTTTTTGCTGCAGGATGGCTACCTTTAAATCTGGTATTGTGTGTCCAGGGAGGTTGAAGTGCTCTACAAGTGTTTTTGTATATTGCCATTCCTAATATCTGATTTGTGTCCATTTATTCTTTTATGTAGGGACTGTCCAGTTTGGCCGACGTACATAGAGAGGCATTGTTGGCACATGATGGCGTATATTACATTGGTGGACGTGCAAGTGAATGAACCTGTGATGGTGTGGCTGATTTGGTTAGGTCCTGTGATGGTGTCGCTGGTGTAGATATGTGGGCAGAGTTGGCATCAAGGTTTGTTGCATAGATTGGTTCCTGAGTTAGAGTTACTAAGGTGCAATGTGTAGTTGCTGGTGAGAATATGCTTCAGGTTGGCGGGTTGTCTGTGGGCGAGGACTGGCCTGCTTCCCAAGTGAAAGTGGGGGATCATTGTCCAGGATGGGTTGTAGATCACTGATGATGCATTGGAGAGGTTTTAGCTGAGGACTGTATGTGATGGCCAGTGGAGTTCTGTTGGTTTCTTTCTTGGGCTAGTCTTGCAGAAGGAGGATTCTGGGTACACATCTGGCTCTGTTGATCTGTTTCCTTATTTCCTTGTGTGGGTATTGTAGTTCTGAGAATGTTTGGTGAAGATCTTATAGGTGTTGGTCTCTGTTTGAGGGGTTGGAGCAAATGCGGTTGTACCTCAGCGCTTGGCTGTGGACAATGGATAGTGTGGTGTGTCCGGGATGTAAGCTGGAGGCATGAAGGTAGGCATAGTGGTCAGTGGGTTTTCAGTATAGGGTGGTGTTAATGTGACCGTCACTTATTTGCACCGTGGTGTCTAGGAAGTGGACCTCCCGTGTAGACTGGTCCAGGCTGAGGTTGATGGTGGGGTGGAAGCTATTGAAATCGTGGTGGAATTCTTCCAGGGTTTCCTTCCCATGGGTCCAGATGATGAAGATGTCATCAATGTAACGTAGGTAGAGAAGGGGCATGAGTGGACGAGAGCTGAGGAAGCGTTGTTCCAGGTCAGCCATAAAAATATTGGCATATTGTGGGGCCATGGTGGGCCTAGGCCACCATGGCTGGTAGTCTAGTCAGCTGGTGGACCTAGGCCACACACAGTCAGGCCTGTCGTGTTATCATGTTTGGTAAGTGGAGGGACTGCAACCCAGAGATCCAATCCAAGACTAGTTGAACTGCAGGGCTCCACCAAGAAAGGGAGTGAAACCTGCCCCAGAAGTGCACTTAAGAGGGATGCAAAGGGATCTAAACCACATCTTGCCCTATCATCATGACATGTATGTGCAATAATGAATCAAATTCATTTCTATTTAAGAAATTAACCGAAGCTGATTAGAATCAACAGGACTATACTATTTATTGAAATGCCCTGGATAGTTTAGCTCTGTTTGCATGGTATTATTACTGTTCCATTTGTCTTTAAGAGTAAACTGCAAGCATTTTATTAAAAGGAGAGACGGTCTAGCCTGGCTTCCGCTTTTGCTTCTCTTTATGCTCTGCTGAAATGTTATTTCCCCTCACTGCTTACAACAATTTTCTTACTAGGTAATGTAGGTCTGCCTCCAAAAGCACAATGGCTACTTTCCCTGCCCCTTTTCATAATGGTAGAAGTACTTCATTCATAACAAACCCACCTGATTTAACACTTTTCATCTCTAAAGCTATTTGCAAAGAGTGATTAATCCAAAGTAGTATTCTCCATTTTATAAATGGGGAAATTGAGAAAGGGGAGAAGAAAGGACTTTCCAAAGGCCACAGAAGGAATACATATCAGAGTTGGGACTAGAATTCAGGACTTCCTGGCTCTCAGTATTGTCAGACTTCTGTCTCTCCATCAATACTTCATTACACCAGGTTTCTAGCTTGTTTACATTTTTATCAGTAGGTCCTGAAGATCAAATATAGCATTAGTAATCCTTTCACACTGATACTTGGGTGATACAGATATATAATACATTAATAAACCAAACAAACCCATACACAGCAATAATTTAGTACTGGTCTATGGGACACAAAAAACTTACTGCAGGAAGTTCCCACACATTAGTCCCTGCATCTTTTTATTATTTCCCTCTCTGAGCTCATTGCAGTGGGTGGGAGAATTCTCTTCTCTTCAAATTCATTTTGGTGAACATAGGACTTGAGAGTAGGGGAGAGAATTCCCTGCGGCCATGTTGACACTACGGGAGCTGCAGTTTCCAAAATCAACAGAAGGGGAGTTTTCATCGATGTAGTTAATCCACCTCCCCAAGCAACTAGGTCAACTGAAGAATTGTGCCATCAATCCACCCACCTCTTCATTGGGGGTTAGGTTGATTGAAGTACTGTGCTCAAAGGTGAGAATTTTTTCACAACCCAGAGCAACACAGTGAGGGCAATCTAAATTTTAAGGGTAGACCAGGTCTAAGTGTTATTGTTTTGTTATTTTTGTTGTCTTGTTGTTATTTTTGTTATCTAATTTTGTTATTGTTGTCTTGTTTGGGTCAGGAAAGATGATGCTGTATGATAGATTAAATGAATGTATTAAGGGGGAGATGACTATGGCAGAAGATGCCGCATTTTAGGTTCTTAAAGTATATATATTACCAAACCCACCTCAGGCCTCACGTGAGATTGTGGCTCCATTGTGCTAGGTGCTTTATGAACACATAATAAGAGATGGTTCTTATCCTGAAGAATTTACCATCGAAGGCCATGTCTACATTAGCACGTGTCAGCAAAACTTTTGTCACTCCAGGGCATGAAAAAAACCACACACCCCTGAGAGAAATAAGTTTTGCAGGCATAAACACTTGTGCACACAGTGCTCTATCAGTGGGAGACACTCTCCTGCCAATATAGTTACCGCTGCTTGTTGAGCTGGTTTTATTATGTTGACAGAAGAGCATAACGCAGCCGCATAAGCACTCTTACAATGGCACAGCTTTACCAATACAGCTGTGCTGCTGTAAACTGATAAGTATAGACATGGCCTAAATAGATGAGGATGGGAGGAGAAACAGAGAGGTTAAGTGACTTGCCCAAGATCACAGCAGTTCAATATCAGGTGCCAGGAAAGTCCATTTCTTTGATCTATCCACCAGATCAGGCGTTCTCAAACTTCATTGCACTGCAACCCCCTTCTAACAACAAAAACTATGACACGACCCCAGGAGGGGGAACCGAAGCCTGAGCTTGCCCAGGCCCTGCCACCCCCCGCAGGGAGGGGAATCAAAGCCAAAGCCCAAGCCCCACTGGCCTGGGCAGGGGGGCCAAAGCCCAAGGGCTTCAGACCCAAGTAGGGGGCCTGTAACTTGAGCCCCACCACCCAAGGCAGTGGCCCTTAGGCTTTGGCTCGGAGTGGTGGGGCTCAGGCTTCAGCCCTGGGCCTCAGCAAATCTAAGCCATTCCAGGCAACCCCATTAAAATGGGATCGCAACCCACAGTTTGGTACCTGCTGCACTAGATGATGCTACCTCTCTGGTTTACTTGGGAAATACATGACCAAAGTAGAACACATCAAATTCTTCCCACGTTTTATTTTGATATGGCAATGCCTGATCTGTTGCAATTTAGGCTGATAATCTCCATAATTCCAGACCCAGGAAGAATCACTGAGACTGGGTTCCTGAATCTGCAGCCCTAATTTTGGTATGGCTCATCCAGGTTCAAATCTCTTCCAGTCTCATACTGTACAAAGAGCTGGGAGTGAAGTAGTGATGACATTTTCATTTGTTTGCAAAGCATGAGGCAGCCAATCACAAGAAGTCCACTTACTAAAGTCTGCTTTGCAGGAGTCTCCAATTTGTTGCTGGCATTACTGCTGAGCTCCTCATGGATTATTGCCTTTTAAACTTTTAACATGCATGATGGATGTAAATTCATATGGTTCAGCAGGTGTATTCCTAGAAATAATGGGCTCACTGAATTTAATCCAGAAAAGTTTCCACAGAACACAGTAGTTTGTTTGGCTGCGTCGCTCCATCCTGTTTGAATGCTTACAATACTCAGGTCATACCTTTTAGCTGATTCAATAGTCATCTCATGCTTTTCAATGAAAGAGGTTTATGCACTTGTGTCTACATGTCCTCAGAGATTAATATATACTAAAAGGAACTAAATTTAGTGAGAAATTATGACACTTTATTCAGATGGGATACGAGAGTTGTTTAAAAAAATAATTCTATCTTTAAACCATTTAATAATGTTAGGTCTTAAAATAACTATAATACAAATGCAATCTGCTAGCAATAATAATCAATAATAATAATACCTAAGGTGGGTGGTAATCTTAGTTCTAACATACTTAGTTTTATTCTGAGGAAAAGCTTATCATAAATTGGTTAAAAACCATTGTCGGACGCAGTCACCACCCACACGCATTATGGGGCCCAAAAACAAATGATATATATGTGAGTCAATGTGCACACGTGTGCACTCACGTTTCTCAGTATGTTCAGTGTATTATCCCTGTTAAGTACTCAGCATTAAAAATAAAAACCTAAATACCTTAAGCAGTTGCTCTGACCCACACACCATAAGTAATCCTCTCCAACACACATGCAGAATTGGATCCCTCTACGTTCAACATACGATCATACTATTTACAACAAAATGTTCTTTAGGCAGATAGCAAAAGATTACCTAACATGACAATGCAGGCCTATGGATGTTTATAAATATATTGTGTAAGGAGATAACATGGTATGAAACTCTGCTTTTTCCATGCATGGGAGTACCGAGACATCAAAAAAGAGAAAATAGTTAAAGTATAGTTAATATGCAGATACAGGATAATAAGCCATAAATTACTAAACAACACAGCAATGATTTCTAATGGTGGCAACTTCTCCAGGCACAGCCAGCCACACTCCAGAAGCAGGAAATAAAGTAACACTCAAATCACCTTATTAAAAAAGTAACGATGCTCAAAGGAAACAAAATACAGGTGCAAAGGCCCCTGGGGAGATGATAAAGAAAAACTGTTTCCTTACTGCTGAAAATACCAGTGAATAGTCCAGTTACTCAGATTGACAAAGTAATCTGACTTCCAGCCTACAGCTCCAAGTATGATCTGCAAAACAAAACCTTACATATACTTCTCTTATGAAAAAGTGAAATACAGCTTGATATTAAAATTGAGAGAATAATCACAAAGCAAAAGTTGAACACCCTTTTAAGTTTTGAAAGTTAATGTTTCCTGCAATATCAGCTTTCACATAGCAAAGTTATAATGAAAGTGTATCCTAGCTTACAGAGAAAACCTTAGAGAAGAGCTCTGTGTAAGCTTGAAAGTTTGTCTCTCACACCACCAGAAGTTGGTCCAATAAAAGATATTGCCTCACCTTTCATGTCTCTCTAATATCCTGGGACCAAGCCAGCTACAACACTGAATACAGACAAAAGCTTGACAGATTTTGTCAAGCGTATACTTTTAAAGTTATTAGAATCAGCTTCTCTTAACAAAACTGCTATAGTAAGCACACACAAAAATTTATTAAAAAGGTTCTTTTCTTTCATCTGATTGCAGAGAATTTATGGCACATGCATCACTTCCATTAGAGCTAATGAGAGTGGCACACATTAATACCTCCAGAAGTTTTAAATATACCCAACATACACCTTCCCTTGTCATTAACTGCTTTCCAGAACTGAAATTCCCTCCAGCTGGTGATATTACCTCCCATATTGCTCAGCAGCCCACCAATTCCAACTGCATGAAAGTGTATCCGCATAGTAAATGAGGGTATCACTGGTAATGCAACATGCCAGGTCCTCTCATATTTTCTTTACTTCCCATAAATTAACTATAATATATGCAAAAATATCTGACGTTTTGGGTACACACCCCACATACCCCACACTTTTCCTTGTGTTTGTTGATGCTGAAACAGATAAACAATCTTCCAGAGTACAACACAAAGTGGTTGTCAACAGCCAAATTCATGTAATCCCAACTCCTACACCTCCAATCGGTTACAATGAGCTATCCAATATAGAACAGATGGAAAACTGATGTTAGCTGGGACAGACAGACTGGAAAAAGGAGAATTGTTTATAAGATCATATGAAAAAAACACACCATGTTTCTACAATGCAAATTACCATGAATATGGGTCTTTTATATGAAATGTTTTTTAAAATGCCAATAGTTTTTCAATGTATTATGAACCAATTTGTGTCTTACTGTGCTCCTCACTGTACGTTTGCTTTTAATAACAAACCAATCCAATAAAGATTTTCCCTGCAGTCTCTTGAAAATGACATGCAATGGGAAAGAAATCAGAATTTATTTTGGCAGTTAAGGTCTATTGATAGAATTACTGAGTGTCAGATTTCCTAAGCATAACTTTACATAGTAAATATTGTGTTATTATATCTTCTATAAATTCATAATTTAGATAACAATTATGCCTGCTTTTGCTTAAATATCAAGTGTCAACCCCCTATGGCTATCTTTGGCTATGAACAGTAACCTAATGCAATTATTCTAAAAGTAACAATAAGTGGGCAGTCATGCGAATTTGTAACTTAATGGTTTAAGCATGAAATTAAACAAGCAGGAGAAATTACTGAAAATAATTCAACATTAGACCACACTTGCTACAAAATATGAGTATTATAAACATTACCTAATCTCATTTAAAGAGTCTCTGTAATGCATAGATTTTACAAATATTTACTGACATTAATCTTGTTAAGTTATTTGAAGTGTTTTATTCAGTAACAGGATTGATTGGCTGGAAAAACAGGGTCATACAAAATAGCTGAAAGCTCTTTTTGTGAGCATGATGGATTTTTTTTTTAAGTAACTTGTTTAGAGTCTTAGAACGTAAGACAACAAAACATTACAAACAGTTCTCCGATTGATAAATATGAAATATATCAGCCTATATTGTCACTACAATTTTTAAAGGGTCAAAGAGCCAGATGAGAAGTAATACTTCATTTCTCTTTTTCATGCTGCTCAAAATCACTTTCCATTTGTCCACAAACAGATCTTGTCTCTAAAGCAGTGAAAACATTGTCCGTTCCATGGGAATATGGAAATATTACTGGTGGAGATACATTTGCAATCCCCAGGCAGAACCTCAGCTAGTATGAAGGGTTACAACTCCCATGGAGTTAGGACAATTTACACCAGCTAGAAATCTGCCTTGCCACATCTGATATCTTTTGGCCACCCTCATCAAGTATTAACATTCATCCTTGTTATTTGTTTGCTTCCCCCTTCCCATAATAAGCATTGTTAAGTCTGAACTCCTTTATAAGACAGGCCATAGAACTCCCTCAAAATAATTCCTAGAGCATACTTTTTAGAAACATTCAAAAAATTGCCAGGGATGGAGAATCCACCTTGGTCACTGTTCCCTCCAAGCCGTGCGCGCACACACAGATCTTAAACCCTGGGCACACGGTGAAACACCCTGCCACCTTTGGTGGCGGCTTTTTTTTTTTTTTTGGCGCTTCGGCGGCAGCACAGAAGAAATTTTTTGCGCACATGGCCTGTTAAAAATTAGAGGGAACATTGCCCTTGGTAAATTGTTCCAAAAGGGTTAATTACCCTCACCGTGAAAGGTTTATGCCTTATTTCGAGTCTGAATTTGTCTAGATTCAACTTCCAGCCACTAGATTGGGTTGTACCTTTTTCTGCTAGATTGAAGAGTATATTATTAAATATTTGTTCCCTATGCAGGAACTTACAGATGGTAATCAAGTCACCCCTTAACATTTTCTTTATCAAGCTAATTAGATTGAGCTCCTTCAGTCTATCACTATAACGCACGGTTTCAAATCCTGTAATCATTCTTATGATTCTTCTTTGAACCCTCTCCAATTTATCAACATCCTTCTTAATTGTAGGCAGAACAATTACAGAACCAGACATAGTATTTCAGCAGCACCAGTGTCAAATTCAGACGCAAACTAACCTCTACTCTCACTCAAGATCCCCCTGTTTATGCATCCCAGGATAGCATTATCTTTTCACCACAGTGTAACACTGGGAGCTCATGTTCAACTGATTATCCACCACAACCCCAAATCTTTTTCAGAGTTGTGGCTTCCCAGGATAGAGTCCCCCATTGTGTAAGTATGGCCTACATTCATTGTTCCTAGATGTATACATTTTCATTTAGTCATATTCAAACACATATTGTCTGCTTGCGCCCAAGTTTACCAAGTGATCCAGATCATTCTGAATCAGTGACCTGTCCTCTTCCTTATTTACCACTCCCCCAATTTTGGGGTTATCTGAAAACTTTATCCGTGATGATTTTATGTCTTCACTGACAAAAAATGTCATTGACAAAAGGTCACTGACAAAAAAATGTTACAGTGTAGCACCAAGAACCAATCCCTGTGGAACCCCACTGGAAACACACCTGCTTGATGATGATTCCCAGTCTACAATTACATTTTTAGACCTGTTTGCAATGTTGTGGCAGCTGTGTTAGTCTCAGGATATTAGAGAGACAAGGTGACAAGAGACAAGCTTCGACCTTATACAGAGCTTTTTTAACCCATTTAATGTGTGGCACACTACTTTTATATTGTTCAAGTTTTTTTTAATCAAAATCTCGTGTGTTATCAAGTCAAGTATATTACGTCAACACTATTACCTTATCAACCAAACTGGTAATCTCATGAAAGATTACAAGTTTCTGTGACCATGGGTTTTATAATTAATAAAAGAGATCATTATCCCATATTGTGTGATATAGCCTAGGGTAGGGATAGGCAAACTATGGCCCATGGGCCGCATCCGGCCCGCCAGCTGTTTTAAGCCAGCCCTTGAGCTCCCGCTGGGGAGCAGGGTCAGGGCCGCTCCACACGGCTCCTGGAAGCAGCCGCATGGCCCCCCTCTGACACTCCAGACTGGGAGCAGGGTCGGGGGCTTCTCCATGCGATTCCCGAAGCCGCGGCATGGCCCCCCTCCAGCTCCTATGTGCTCCAATGGCCCTGCTCCACCCCCCTACCCCAGCCCTGAATCCCCTCTGAACTCCTTGATCCCAGCCCGGAGCCCCCGCCTACACCCCAAACTCCTCATCCCCAGTTCCACCCCAGAGCCCTTCCCCTCCCCCCCCGCACCCTGAACTCCTCATTTCCAGCCCCACCCCAGAGCCCACACTCCCAGCCAGAGCCCTTACCCCCTCCTGCACCCCAACCCCAATTTTGTGAGCATTCATGGCCCACCATACAATTTCTATTCCCAGATGGGGCCTTCAGGCCAAAAAGTTTGCCCACCCCTGGCCTAGGGCCATGTAGATTACTTCTCTTATTTTTGTTTATTTCAATTTCTTTAGAAGCTGTTTCCTACACATAGTACTTGTGATTGAAATGTCTTTTTAAAGAATACTCCCCTATTATTTCCATCAAATGAACATTACTATTAGCTATGGCTAGTGTATAGTGGTGCTTTATACTGTACACAATAAACTGCCATACTGGATCACACCCGTGGTCAAGCTAGTCCTTACCTCCAACGGTAGCCAGCAGCAGATACTTCAGAGGAAGATACAAGAAGCTCTGCATTATGCAGATGAGGGATAATATGCTCCCCACATTAAGCGTGTAAAACTGATCAATGAAATTGTTTTTAATTGTTCACTTTATTAATATAACTTCATAAGCAAAGTTTTATGAATGAAACAACATTCATTCATAAAACTGGTTACCCCAATAACTGGCTAATTGAGCTTCACTTTCAATCCAACTGCTGCATAAATTGCTGAAACTTGCGCTGTTTCAACATTGTAACTTCTGCTCACTGTTTGTCATTCATTATACTTGTCAATATTGGAACTTCTGTTCCCTGTTTGCCATTCCTTACACTTGTCCATATTGTAACTCAAACTGCATTTTAAAATGCTTGCTTCATTTTATAAAAGCTTGCTGCACCCTTCATTTTTGCAAAATCCTGCAGTAATCTTACTAGTTTAGTTTAGATGTGTGAATGACATATGTATGGATGATGGAATCAACCTCCAGCCCCAGCCTGTCCTGATGAAATAAAGTGTAAACACCAACGGCTGAAGATGCAGACAACAGCCCTGACAAAAGCAAGAAGAGTCCATTCTAAAAAGAAAAGAACAAAAGTACAACTGAAGAAACATCAAAGCCAGGTCCTAGGCTGAAAGTTATGTCTGCAACTGACGGGTGATCAATCACACCGAACCCAGAGGCAGCGTGACACAGCAAGACCTATACCTACAAAAAGGATGGGTGAGATGGAAGACTTTGAAGAGTAACATTCTGCTGCCAACATGGAAGGGCATCGGTGCATGCCCAACAGAGACCCAGCCCTTCCTTGTGCCTGGCTTTTCTGGCCAGTTAGCTGCCACAAGCTACGAATTCAAGCTACGAACTCAAGCTACATTCAGGACTGGTAACTATACAGCAGCTGCAGAACATTTGGGGGGTGTGTGTGTGTGTGTGTACATAGGTATTCGATATTAGTTATTGGTCTTAAATTGTGTTATAATAAAAGTGACATCTTGTCTTGTCCCCTGAAACAATCCTGTGTAGTTTTGTTGGCATAACATTAACAGTAGCCAGCACCAGATACTTCAGAAGAAGATACAAGAAGCTTTGCATTATGCAGATGAGGGATAATATGCCCCCCACATTAAGCGTCCTCCTAATCCTTCACAGTTCAAAACTGGCTTACACACTAATGCTTGAGGTTGCCAAATTCTCTGCTCTGCAGACTGGCTTCCCACAGAATAATGATTCAAGTTCAAGGTCTCGGTCCTTATCTTCAAGGCGCTCACTCAGTGGCCTGGGCCCAGGATATCTAGAAGACTGCCTGAAGCTCCAGGATGAAGACTGGTTAACTGCTGTGACTCAGGGACTCTTTTGTCCCAACAAGCAGGGTGTACAGGTTTTTACAGGGATTGATTAGGGTGGATATATGTACAATAGTTCATGAAAGGGTGGCATGGGAGGTCTCTATCAAAAGCCAAGAGCCCACTGGTCATCATAATCATTGTGAAATATATGTATGGAAAATATTTAAGGAATTATGTATCTAAACAAAAATTTATATTCTTAAAGTCTGATAGTTAAGGCAGTTCACCAGGAGGGGACATACCTCCTATGTGAAAGGAACATGTCTGAGGTAACAGACGCTTATCTCTCTGTCCGGCCAGGACAGTATTGCATGCCTTACGATGGATGCCTAATCGCATACTGAGTCAAAGAGTGAAAAGACTAGGAAATCTATGAGAGAAAACCAACAGGGAATAAAACATCAGCAGGGTGTGTCTTGTTTGTGTCTAAGATCAAAGGATTAGTCTGGTATATTAGAACATGCAAAAAAAACACACAGGATCCTTCACCGAGGAGGCAAACTGGCAAGTGATTTGTCTCATGAAAAGAGTGTCACAGCTACCCTGGCTGTAAACTGCAGGTGAGCAGCACTTTATTAGACATGAAAGTATCTTGTTAATTCAGTCTAGGCTCTAGAATGCATGTTATAAATTTATTTTATATGTAACCATTTGTTTCCAATACTTCTACTTGCAATTACTTGGAAGCTTTGTTAAATAAACCTATCTAAATGCTGTGTGTTAATTGGAATGATGATCTGAGATGGAACTGGTAAGGGGGCGGAGGGGGGAGAACAGTCTACTGATTGTTTGGAAGCAGTGGATGTGAGAGTACTGAGTGTCCAGCAGAGCAGGGGCTGGACACTCCAAGGGGATGCCTATCATTAACCACTGCAGGCCTAGAGAGAGAGCTTGTGTTGCCCATGGCCAGTGGAGCTGGGAGCCAACGCCCGGCAGGCACAGACAAGGTACCACCTGTCTTTAGCATGAGGAAGCCAAGGTGCCTCAGCCTTGAGTACCCCCCGAGCAGGAGTCACAACTACTCCCTTCAAGCACAATGGAACTTGCCATCTGCCTTCTCTGATCTAAACAAACAGCAGCACGCATATTATACATATATATTTTGAAACCAAAACAAAACCATATACTACACACACACAGAACTCGTCTCCCCCAGGGGAGAGGAGAAGAGAGAGAATGAATTACACGTGACAGATGTTCATCACGCTGCTTAATGCACTGTTGGAAGGTGTTCAGACACTACAGTGATGATGCAGTGTAAGAACCTATACAGAACAGAATAGCTTCCCAGATGCCTTTCCTGCATTGATAAAATTAATTTAGAATCCTTCATCCACTTATTTAAATATCTAACTAATGATCACTAATATCTAGACACACTGTGCACAAATTAGACTATGGCAAAAATATATTTAGTCAATGGAGGGAACTCTACCTACATAAAAACAGAGTATTGTAGATTTAAGTGTACTAAGGTCTCAATAACCAAAAGGGAAGAGTAGGCACTGATAAAGAGAATACTTTCCCGATGCCTTTTCTGGAATGAAAACTTGGAAGCAAGGCCTCCTGTAGTTAGAATGATTCGATGGCTTTGCTTTTTCTCCACCGTTTAGACTGTTTTCCAAGTCAGGAGAAAGGCAATGAGGGAGGAAGGGATGGGAGGCATGGAGTCTATTGACAGATGATAGCAAAAGCATCCCTCTACTCATGCTCCAGTTCCTGGATATCTGCTACAGTATCTGGGACTTACCTATTTTTCAGTGCATATTCCTCCTGCTTTACAGATTATCTAGTTTACGCTTCACTCACATGCTCTGGTGTCTTGCTCAGCCAGTCCATGTGTGTGTTGAAATGTCAGGGGAAGAAAAGGGTGTTACAGGATTTAAGTTTTACACAACCCACTGCAAAGCAGCTTGGATTTCTTTAACAGAGGCATTTAGGCTATCCCACCTTTCCAATTCAAGCAAGCTACCACAGCGTAATCTGAACTGATAGGAATGGTTTTTTTCAGTGCTCTTTAAATCGACAGGAGATCCAGGTGAGCTTGTCTTCTGTTTCACTACACAGTTTCTTTGTCCAACGGAAAATCTAGGGGAAATTATTATTTGCAGCTGGTGGGGACTCCCCTCATATACTCATGGCTTGCAGCTGTGGTGGATGAAATTCAAGGGACTCACCATATCTGTTGCACCACCAGTTGAGAAGGGCTGTGTTTTTTTTGTTTGTTTGTTTTTTACTGATAGGAAGAAATACTCACAGTATCAAGATGGTCCCCTGACTGTTTTAGATCTAGGACAGGTCTTATGCCCTATACTTAACTACAGAATAATTCAAGTGGATTCTCCAAAAAGATTGATCCCAACTGACTGGGCTGATCCTATACCATTTTTGAAGGAAAAGAGGATAATTTTAGACTTGGGGCATGCATTTATGCTCTGCCTTAAATGTTTCCAGTAAATTTTGGGGATTATTTGTTGTGAATTTGCGTTTTTCTCCCCGAGTAAAAAGGAAAATTTAACACTGCCACTATGTCCATTGGAACTTGGGTTAGTTCTGATTTATGATGGGGGGAGGCTGGGAATTGAAACAAACAGTGTGTGCCCACAGAAGGCAAAAGACTGTGTGTGTCTCTGAGATTTGAAGCTAGTAGAGGAAGGGAGAGCTTATATTCCTCAAATCTTTCTAATACTGGAGTCTGGCCACAGTCAACATTCTTAACTCAGAAGAGTTATCCACAATTCAAGGATGGATTCTTAAGTTCCAGTGGACCACTAATGAGAAACCCAATATAATAAAAGCAAGCAAAATAGAGCACCAGGTTGTTAAGACTACTAAATACCAAGAAGCATTTGGCGAGATTATGACAGACCAGTTAGGACTGTTTATTAGCATGTTTTTGTCAGCTTAAATTTCTGCTAGCCATGCTATTACTTCTCAGAACACACAGGTGACACAGACAGAGATGCTTATTGATCAAAAGTCCTTCTCACTGCTCCCTCCAGCTTTCTGCCTAGGGGATCCCACAGAAAAACTGGAGTCAACACCTGAAGTCCTGATTTAGCTACATTCAAGTTTCTAGCCAACAAGACTTTTGTATCTTGCACAGAATTCAGTGTTGCCACTCACTTTAGAATGGAATGCTGGCCTCCTTGGTATCTGAGAATGATGCTGCATGGTCTGAGACATGTGTATTACCAAATAATTCTCCTTCTTCAGGACATTTTCTTTAAGAGGACTGGGTTGTCTGGGTTTCTCTCCATGCAGCAGCTTCTTTTTCTAATTCCCATGTCCTCTTCTCCAAAGGGCATTTCTGGGCCCTTCATGACACGGTGTGGATGAGTGAGTGTCTTTTACGCAGAGGAAACAAAGCGTCCCTTAAGAGACTGAAAAGAAACACACACACAAAGCTTGAATCTGAGAGAGATCTAGCAATAGACTCCTTTACCGGGGAGCAAAGCGATGCAGAGAGAAAGGGAGCCTGGAAGCAACCAAATTTTGTTAAGCTACATATAGACCCTTAGAGCTAGTAACAGACGTTATCTGCCATTGTGCTAGCAACATAAGAGATATTTACTGAAGCCTCTACTAGCTTGGGGTGTGAAAATATGGTGCAGACATGCAATTCAACCCTGGAGTCAGTCAGTTATGGGAGAAAATGGAAATAGGGAGGTTATAGATGGTACTCAAGAACAAATCGTTGGTTGGAGCTTTGGAGAGTGCTGCCCTACGCTGGGCCCTGGCTTCTAGGTGCTATTACAACACAAATTAATAAGCGTTGCACTTTTCCCTAATTATCTGTTTCTTCTGGTAGTACAAGAATGAGGTAACATTGTCCCCGCAATGGGGTAACCAGCACAGCAGGAGAAGAAAAAACAGCATTTCAGCTTACAGGACCCAGCTGCTTCTGACTGCCAGCAAAATAAACAACAAGTGGACAGCCTACTGTGAGACAAAGGAGACAAAAACATGGGCACTAGCATTCTAAGATTGATCGGCCTGACTGACTCTACTGGTGACAACCAAGTCACAGAAAGCCCAATTTCATAGGCTCCAACCTCAGAAACGGTGATATACTCTTCTGCTAATTTCTACATATGAATATATTTTGTTTGCGGTGTTTTGTACTAATACAGTGTGGGAGGAGGGTTGCTATAATTTTATTGTAGTGAAGAGTCCAGCAACCAATACACAAACATTTATTTAGCAGTTACAAATCAAGATAACAAAACAGACAATTTAAACATTCCAGGTCTACATTTCCTTTAAACTAATAAAATCTAGAGCAAGTGCTAATTTAGTCAGTGACTGGCAGTGTTCTAGGACACTTCTTTTGGACATTATATATAGTTTGTCACCTATTAACAACATCTCCCTCACCTACATCTTTATCTTGATCTATATAAAACCTCTATTCATTACACAATGTTCCATCAAGAAAAGTCATTCCTTCTTTGTGGAAAGGGGGAAATTAAGAGCCGTTTCCAATTCAATTTAACTTTTGATCTCCTTCCACTGAAGTGTGGTCAAGTTTTTCCTGCCCTAGTTTGTATTTATATGGAAATCACTGTACAATATATTTATGTTTTCTTTGTGTTACCCATTAGGTCCTTTGAAATAAAAATATTTTTTGTCATGTGTCTGTGAGCAGAACGTAAAGTTTATACCTTTAGATAAATATCTGCATGAATTGAACACGGGTGTGTGTGTGTGCGTGATACTTTGTGTATGCAAGTATCATACACACACACACACACACATACTCTTCAAAGTTCTCCTGCTTCTCTTATCACATATCCCTTTCTGGCCTTTTAGATGTTTAAGTGGCAGAGTTTCTTTCCTATGTAATTTGACTCATTGTATCAGTGTTTTACAATAGGACTGCTATGCACGCCAACTGATTTTGCGAAGCAGAGAGAGAAGTATTTTGGATTCATTTGAGGGCCCCTCCATACACTGCACTCATCTTCTTTTGATTTCATGCTGAGACAAACATGCCCCACCCAGCCTTTTTACTGTATGTTCTAGTTTAAAGAAATGGCTTCCTGTAAGCAAACAAGCTGCATTTTCCTTGGATACAGTATTTTTGAAGTGATGCAGTAAGGAAAGGATTTAATTAGCACAGATGCATTTTTTTTAATGTCACCATCTACTCTAGTACCTAAATGAACGGGGGCATGTAATTATACATCCACTTTGGCATATAACAAAGGTACCTGCCAGCTTTTTTAGTCTAATTTTTGCACTTTTCTTGTGTAATTTCTGAATCATGGGTTCAGCAAGTTTGTGGCTTTGCATCATCTATACCAGTGGTTCTCAACCCGTGGCCCAGTCAGCATACAGCTGCGACCCATGTGACATCAGGGCCGTACAGGTAGAGAGAGCGTGTGTGTGCACGTGTGGCGGTGATGCAGCGCACATAACATATAGAGAGCTGCATAAGCAGCCCACAATGGTAAATAGGTTGAGAGCCACTGATCTATACAAACTTTTTATATATAAATAATGCAGTACAAAAGTTTCAGCCTGGCAGCTGAGCATACTTACAGGGGTTTTCATCTGAAAGCCCCTTTCACACACACCTCTTCCCAAGCACTGTCTGAACCACAGTATACAACTAAAAAGAGTTAAGAAAGAACAGTCTTGCCATGAGACCTGAACTCTTAGGCTAGTGTGCTACAAAATGAGCAGCAGCATCCTCAAAATTAAGCTAACTAAAACGTTGTTCCACTTTACTAATTGTTCAGGTCTCTGTCTATATTTGTGTGGGAGCCTTTGAGTTTGGTTTTCTTTTACTTTTTAATTTTTCCATTTTATTTTACCTTCCATTTTTTCAAAGCATGCATCAACCATGGCTAATTCATAACTGTGACACCATTCATAAATTAATATTTTCAAACCATAATTTGAAGTTTTCAACTTTTTTCATACTATCAAATAGATTGGTGTCTTTTTTTTCCAGTCAGAATCAACAATAAGATAGGAGACATTATAATTATTATTAGACAGTCGGAGTATCTTACACCTCAGTTGTAATTAACTGAATAATTAAATTCAATAACTCAACGCCTATCTTCAGTAGTGTGCACAAATCCCCCTGAAGTGGAACACTTTAACTTCTATCAACCACTGACTGACACCAGGCATTCCAGGCACGTCCAGGTGGAACATACCTGTTTTGCTGCTAAAAACGCTAGTAGGTACATTCTCTCATTCCACTAAATTTCAATGGCATGTTGACAGACCATATCAATGAGGAAAGTTAATGATAATGGGATCTGCACATTCTTACTGAAGGAAGAAGGGCACTATAATATTCTTATCTACTTACACATGTCCACTTTTTCCTCAGTGAGAATATGCAATGCCTATTGATATTAACTCTTTGACTACTAGTCTGCCACCACACTTACTGTATTGTCATGCTCAATTAACATCCTATCAGAAATAATGGAATACGAACACACACTTAGAATATTCAAAAGCACTGCAGGTACATTCTATCTAGAGTATTAAACAGCAGGCAAGTGGTTAATGGAGTTACAGACCCTGCAGAATATAAGGGGAAGACATACTGGAACTTTAAAATAAATCTGTATTTGCAAATGCTAACATTAAGCTCCTTGTGGGCAGTTTGGGAGGGGAGGAAAGACACCTAATCTGAATGATACTCCTGTAATATTCCAAATATCGAAACTTAACTTGACTTTAATTTTAAGGATCAGTATAATTTTGCATTAAAAAAAATGGTTTTCAATGCCCCCAAAATAGGTTCGGTTTTTGTATGATAGAGAGTATCTTTTTTGACCTTTGATTATTAGACATGGTTGGGGTGTTTTTTTAAGCTTCTGGGTCTCTAAAAGTTGTGGAAACTTTTAAAGACAGAAAAGGCCATGGCAAAAAGAGGAAGAAATGCAACCCTAGATCATTTTAAAGATTTCATATACCTAAAATGGGCAAATTTAAACCGCAGCCTTAGTCATAAACCTACAAGAAGCAAATCAGTAACAGTGAAAGAAAAACTACCGCAAGCAAAACCTGATGCAGTGCGAATATAGTTTGAACCAGTGGGTTACAGTACATCACAATGTACGCCAAAGGAAGTGGGTGTAATACCTCTCTCATTGCTTCTCCTCCTTCCCCCAACCTCATTTGACCACCTGTAACAGTCTCAGAGGAAGCAGACAATCTCCCACATACTTTCCAGCTACACTGCAACAGCCACAAAGTACACAGGCAGCTATCAGCATATGTGTAAAAATATATACGTGGAGCATCAGTGTCAGAAATCTTTGTGATGATTAACCTACTCTACATAAAAAACTACCAGAAAAACACAAGGGGCAACTGATCCCCCTCAAACCCACACAAGACTGGAAAATTATGGTAAGCAGGACATAACCTCTGTTGACTACTGGGAGCTGCGGTTGAGATTAGCACTCAGCAGAAAACGTTTGCCCTTCTGACCAGCATTTTCCACTAATGATTGAATGGGGTTGGAGTGGGGAGAAAGGGGGTAGTTAGGAGGGGGGACAGAAGTATCCTCATTTCCTTTTGGCCTTTAGGTACCATTAACCAATGTGGTTCAGACAGTTTTTTCTTTGATAAACTAGAATTATGGCACAGATCCGGTCTTGCCACCGGTTCTGAAGCAAGACTTCTCCGGTAAATCAATAAGGTGTACTGCATTAAAAAAACAAAACAAAAAACCCACTAATAGCATGACAGGGCCTTGTGAACCTGAAACCTGAGCCCAACAGCAAAACCCATCTAAAGGGGCTTTCTTTGCGGAAACTACAGGGCAGCTGGGTTTCAGCTGGTTTTAATACCCTTTAAGAAGACTTTTAGCCCGTATACACGAGTGGTAGGGGTTTTTAGATGAGCCCTACATAAAAAAGGGGATTCCTGTTACCTGGATCTTAGGTAGGAAAAGCCCAAGAATCCTCATGCCTACAGGATGATTTTAATTTTATTTTTTTAAAAAGAAGCGTCTTCTGGAAACTGTTTGACAAAATTTGCATATGCTGCAACAGTGATTTTCCCTCCGTGAGTTGCCTTAAACTTAATAATATTTGGGGGGTGGGGGGAGGGAGTTAAAAATAAAAGCTAATAGTTAAAAGTCATGTGTAAAGTCTGTGTTTCACTTGAACAATTATTTAAAATAGTGGTTTCTTTAACTGAATAAATCTGCACCTGCAAAATGAATCACTGCTCTATAAATACAGAAGAGAGAATCCTTTCCAGGTTATATGTTTACACATTCTCAACTACGTTTTATATTACAATTATGTGGAAGGACACTACCATGCTTCTTATAAAGAAATGTCTTCAATCTCCAAAAAGTTTCTTTTAAAACAAACTGAAGACAAGGAAAAAAAAACTTTCATAAAAGAAAAAGCATTCAATATGACTTTAGAATTACACTATTAACACAATGGTACATGCTGCATTCCAGATTAATCCACAATCCTTGGACTTTTTGATCAATTTTTCTTTGACCACAGAATCCCCCAAATCCCTGAACATCCCACAAAAGGCACTTACAAAAAGTGGGGTGCTAAAATGAAGTGTAAATCACCTACCTATACAAGTACAGATTATTCATAGATTATCACACCAGAAAGGCCCATTGTGATCATCTAGTCTGACATTCTGACAAGGAAATGTAATGTATGTGCCTGAAATTCCAAGATCGGCAACTATGCCATATTAATGAATTGAAAAAATCTTACAAAATACAAAGGGTCCATTTCTGACAGTAAAAGATTAACTTGGAAGATCTGTCTTCCAATGTTAAAGAACTGAAGACCAACAGCTAGAAGTAATCAAGAAATTCCTTGCAACATATCTACTTAGATTTATAACAATATACAAAAAAGCACCAAACTTCATCTCTAGGTGCCTATCAAAATTTAAAAATACAATCAAATTAAAAGTAAAACTAGCAGCTACTCCACACTCACACACAAATGTAGTATCAAGACAAGAAGTCCAACACTATTGCAGACACCAGCTCCTTCCTCCGCTGGGCCCTGAAAAATATGCAGGTCTTGTAGCATGCCCTGAAAGTTTAAATTTGGGTTGTACTGGGCCACAGAGATGTGGATTGGTGGGTGAGTGGCGAGAGGATGGAGGTAGTAGATTCAAAAGTTGATTGATGGCCCCTCTCAGAGAACACCTGGCCTGCAGCATCCTCTCTAATACCGAGAAGCCACCCACATAACTGTCTACACTGATCACAGCTGTGCAGTATTGCATGGGGAGACAAGACACATGTCTTAACTGGGCAGATTCCAGGCCATTTATTAAAATGTAAATTCTGCTTATTGAAAGTGAAGAGGTGTTTTGGTAACACTACAGTAAGATGCCGCAATTTCTCAGGCGTTTCATTATGATCTCTGGCTCACTCCAATTTTGTATCATATCAGGAGCTGTTGCTGAAATAAATGAGAATTTATGAAAAAAGTCCAGGGTGAAATACGGTCCTAAGGGATTAATTTTGTTTCGATTGAGGCAGGACACGGGCAGTAAAAGCAGTAGTACTGGTTAATTCTTTGCTCCTTTCAAACAGTGGCAAGTTAGAACACAGCTTATACCTTGCCAGCTCAAGAGCAGATCTAAACGACAACAAAAATCTATAAATCATTTTTTTTAAAAAGAGTAAAGCGCTTGATACAGTTTTCAGCTAATGTCCATCCTGAAAATACAACTGAAACCCCCTCACCCCAAATCCAACCACAAGCACATCGCTTTTGTAACTAAATGGTTACAAACAACGTATTGAGAAGTAAATGCATTTTAAACAAAACATTTATAATTATGAAGTCTTTAAGTTACCAGGATATGCAAAACTGAAAGGTTACATGTTCAGATAAGTTTCAGAGTAGCAGCCGTGTTAGTCTGTATTCGCAAAAAGGAGTACTTGTGTGTGAAATTGGTTATGTTCAGATAAGCATCCAAACTATATATGTTTACCCAAAGCTTAGATGAACTATCCAAAGTGCCTCCAGTTTGCAAAGTGGGGCTGAAAATTTCCTAAGTGCAAGATTTCTCATATTTCAGAACCAGAACTGAACAAAGGCATTTGAAGGCTTCAGAAACTTGAGATTTAACATCAGATTTTGAAATGGGTAAAAGTTTTGGCATGTGTTTTCCCCCAAATCACAGAATCATAGACTATCAGGGTTGGAAGGAACCTCAGGAGGTCATCTAGTCCAACCCCCTGCTCAAAGCAGGACCAATCCCCAATTTTTGCCCCAGATCCCTAAATGGCCCCCTCAAAGATTGAACTCACAACCCTGGGTTTAGCAGGCCAATGCTCAAACCACTGAGCTATCCCTCCCCCCGAAATACTAACCTGCACAGAGATATTTTTTTTTCATGAAGGTGACTGCTCCAGCAAGTGATAAATCTGTACCATGGCATTATTATTTTGGAAGCGATTAAGGCTGTTTTCTGCTTAGTGAAGATACTAACAAGAACATGTTACTTTCACAACCTGCCATTTTCTTGCTGCTTCAGTTTACAGTGAAATCGTAATGCTAAATTGGTGGCATCACATGAATATCTATGGCAACCTGCCAACATCAAACATCGAGGTAATGACCTCACTGCAGGATCAACCAGATGGAGAAGTGGCGTTGAAAAAAGAAAGGAAAGAAATATCTGAAATACCTATAAAGTGAATAAAGAAAGTGGCTGGCCAAGTGAATCACTTTTGTTATCACTGTTCTTACCCCTCCCCCCAAACACACACACGCACAGTTTTGAAGTCTCTCCTTAACTTTAAATTCCTTTGCTTTTGAGGGTTTTAGTCAGTTGTTAGTTTAGAACACTCTGAAAAGACTTTGGGTTCTATAAAGTTCTGCAATGACATTACTGACCTTGTTACTCTTTACGGTACTCCAGTTCTCATGAGAAAGAATGAGTTGTTTGAATCACTTGTAGTATTTTCACTACTATACTCATCTTCAAAATAATTGGCATCACCTCATAACCAAATATCTGCACAATCTTTATAGGAAGGTTTTATAATTTCAAGTTTTGTAGAGATAACACTTCAGCAGCATAAGGATTGTTTCACCAAAAGGAAGTTGAAAAGCAATGCAACTGTTTGCTAGCTAACATCAACTTCAGTCTTTCATGACAATACCAGGCAGCTTTCACTAAGTGTGTGCCTCAATGTACTCCCAATTTAGTGACACAGAGAATGACAAAGCTTAATAAAATAGTGGAAACCAACTAATGGAGCATATGAGCCTGTGGCTTTGAGTGCTGGGGAGCTGAAAGGAAGAACAGGAAATGTTATACTAATTAAAACCAAAACACACAAGTCAGTGCCCAAACAAACTTGTGTATTAGTTTGCAACCTTGAATTCTGAATTAACAATCAAGGCTAGACAAAACTATTATGCTGTGACTATCATTCACCATGCCAAATCATACTAGCTTCAAACACACAGAATGGCAAGGGAAAGGCTGGATACTGTGTTTTAGTAATGCTTACAGCTTTTCAGCTTGGAATTTGGTGGTTACCACATTAAGCATTACTCACATTATGAATTTAGTGGAAGGTAAACATAAATTGGTAGAGAATTAACTGTCCAAGAAACTGACTAATGAATGAATCATTTACTCCACTTTTAGTCTAACAGTAAAAGAAAGAAAGAAAAAGATCAAGAAAGGAAAGCAAAGGAAAAGGGCATAAACATAAGAATTCTTTGCAGAAGTGTTTATGTTTGCATTGCCTTTGAACTTCCAACTATAACAAACAGCCACCTCGTTATATAAAACTATTGTATGTATGAGTTTTATGTACTTGTTCAGTGAAATACTGCAGTTTCTTGAATACTCTTGACTGATTTGGACTTTTATCACAAGAATTCTGCATATTTTTTCCTCACCACACATTTTAAAGTATTTATACAAGAATGCATAAAGGGTTTGACAATAAACTCTAAGGCACTGGGTTTAATCTGATGTGTTTGGCAGGTTAAACATTCTGGGTAAAATTGTCAAAAGTATTTAAGTGACTTAGGAACATAAGTCTCAACTTCACTGAGGTCCTTTTGAAAATGGAACTTACATGCCTATGTGACTTTCAAAAACATGTAAGTTTTACCTTTTATGTTTATAATGCACCTACCACCATTGTGTCTGTGGTCCTGAGTCTTTTCTACAGACAGGCTGAAATCAGAACAACGAATCTAGATCCCTTTCAACTTTGGACAACGTCTGATCCAGCCCATCTCTAGTCCTTACCCACACAAAATTACTACATGTACTTCACTAGGAGTTCTCCTTAAATAAAGATTACAGGAGTTGGCTATCTATTCCCTCCTGTTCTTATAAACCCAGGACCATCGTATTTTTGCATGTACTGAATAATTAGAAGTTTTATGTTTCTCACAGTAAGGTTTACACCGGCTTGTACAACTGTATTATTCAATGTGCTTTTCACAGTAAAAAGGTACCTGAAAGAAACCCTCAATCCTAGTTTGGGTTATACACCTGCCTATATCTTGTATCGGAAGTAATCCAGTAAAATCAGAAACAAAAAATAGTTTACAGAATATAGATATTTTAAAATATGATTCCACGCACAATGACTTCTAAACATAAAAGGGCAGATCCTCAGCTGGTGTGAATTGTCTATTGAATTCACTGGAGCCTATGGCAATTTTCACTAGCTGATGATCTACCCCAAAATGATTTAAAAAAAAAAAAATAAATCCCATTTCAAAGAGGCCCAATCAGAAACACCAACTACTTATAAAAAGAGTGATTTGCTGTTGCAAGCACTGCAACAGTAGAAGCAGTATATCTGGAAGCTAGTTTTACATATGTTAATATGCTAAGTAATACAGCAGCACAGATTTGTTTTGTCTTCTTCTTCTTTACCCATAACATCCTGAAATTTTTTAAACAGTGCCACCCGGAAAGCAAAACAGCACCCCTCTAAATAAATTAAGGGAGCAAATCGGAAGTGTTTTCAAAGAATACAATGGCTAGTATTACAGCTGAAATACCTAGTATATTGGTTTTCAAACACTAATATTTCAGCTGTAATATTAGCATGATTATTACATTTGACCTGTATTACAGGGTGGAAAGTAGTCTGTTTTATATCAATTTTTAAAAGGCATTAACTTACAAAAGCACATGCAAAAGACAACATACCCAAAGAACAATGAAACACAATTGTCACAGACTACACAGTTTCTTCTCCTCTAATAATTCTTATCAGGTTTGAATTTCCTATACAACATAAAGGGAGGGGTGGAGCACTCAAGAAGGACAAAGGTTTAGTAGAAATCAGTTTCTTTTTTGCATTTTTACTACTAGAAGACAAATTATCTCATAGGCAATGAGCAATCAGCTTTGCACATTGCCATTTATTCTCCAACTCTTATGTTCTATTAACCTTCTTTTTGGGATCCTTTGACACCAAATCAAATAGCAACATAGGTTGTTCAGCAATATTACCATCCTCCACAGTGGTTTAACTGAATGGAATTAAATTAAATTAAATTGAATTAAATAGCAGCTTGGTAGAATGAGGCAGTGTGCACCCTTTTTTTCTTCCTGAGATAAAGGAGGTTAGATTTTCCACCTATATTTCCTCTAACTGTGCAACTAAATATCTACTATACATAGTGCAAAAAAGTTCAGGACACCGAAGCCTGGAGGTTAGGAAATGTTTCATAGTGCAAATAAAAGCAGCAGCATCACAACTAACGGTGCAACTAATTTTTATTGGGTGGGCGGAAGGAGAGGGAAGACCTTTCACATTGTAAAGCAAACCATGAAACCTTCCATAAGCTTTAAAAAAGCACAAAGTAATATTTTCCAACCTTTCACTAAGAGTAGGGGTGAAAACCACACGTTTTAAAGGTCTTGCACAGTTTTATTATTAGAAGTAGAAACCCTACTGATACTGATGAGTCATTTGTATTGGCGGAAACCAAGAACACCCATCTTCTTCGTGGGTTACACGGCACTCAGTGTGGTTTTCTATTCATTACCGGTCAAAGTAGTTGACTAAAAACAAAACAGGAGACAAGAACTCACCTTCGCTCTCGATGCCTGTTTAATACCAGCTGATTAGTTTATCATCCTTCTAGAGATTGCTTACATTGACTACTTTTGGTTACATAAAGGGGAGTCCCTTCAGAAAAAAAGTGAGTGCCTTTAATCTTTAAAATAATCAAGATTAAATCCAGCACTGAAAATGGGTAATATACTCCATTTCAGCAATGACCGCTGTGACAGATTCAAACAAAACACAAACCAATTACAAATATATGGAATCAGCAGAAACTGTCACCTTGAGGAACCTTCTGAATCATCAGAACAGAGTCCGTAAATCCAAAAAGGATCAGTTGCACTGGAATATAAGCTTTCATCATTCATATAAATGAAGGAGTCCTCTAATGTTAATAACAGGAGTTATTTCAGAACATAGGATAAAAAAAAACAACAAACAAACAGAATCCAAGAGCTAGCAGAACTTTGAAAATAATAGAACACTATATCAAGTTTTTGGGTTTTAAGTGGAATTCTCCATTGAATGGAATGCGTAATTCTGCTTTTTCAAAAACTGAACAGCCCATAATTACCTAGGGAAAATGCCATTCTAATGTTAAACTCCGTATCTGAAGCAGGAACAATAGTTCCTTTTTTGTAAAGCCACTATCCCCATTCAAAAAAAGCCAACCAACACACAAACCAACATAAGCACACACGTCCTATTAAACATTTGCAGGAACCAGACGCAGTTTAGCCATTGTTTGAACAGAGGTGGAGAAAACTGCAACTTTTTGCCATGAACGCCAAAATCCTAGCCTAAACAAATGAAAGGTTTTGATAGTACTGGGGGAAGAAACTACAGCAAAGCAGTGGCCAGAGAACTGAAAATATGTACCAACACTCACATTCTCTATGTCTGTCTCTCTTACTGTGGACAGTTTATAATGAGGATAGCTCTGAGCTGCAGCAGACACGTGAGTCAGCAAGAGCTGCCTGTAGGAAACTGCTGACATGTTAAATTGTTCTGCATACAGTGCACACACCTCCCCACTAAACAAAAACAGGGTGTATGCAAATTAGTGCACAGGAACACCTCCACTCTTACAGTTCTTGTTTTCCTAGTTTAGATTTAAATTATAAAACAATCACTAATAATAAACACTTTGAATGTCAGCTATAACAAGCAGCTGTGTTCAAGTCTCAAGGGTCACTTTGTTTTAGCTGCCTTTATTCAAATAGATTTAACTCATTTCTCTCTTTGCAAAAAGCAAAACTGTTGCTTTATAGACAAGAATTGCATGGTGACAGACACCTATATACAGTTCCTGGTTTTATGAATGGGGGACTCCTCTTGAACCTACACACTGAAATCAAATGGAACACATATCTATTATAATTTGGGTGAATATTTTGAAGCCAGATTGCCAAAAATAAGTAATAGCCTCAATTTCAACACCCATCAGATTTAAACAACTAGAAATTCCCAGGTTTTCCTGTTTCTATGAGTTCTTCAAACACTTTTTTGTTGCTGATACATTCTGAAGTCATGTAAAAATGATATTCACACTTCCATGAAATAAAAGTTTTTAAGCAATAAGTAACAGAGGATGAGAGAATTTCAGGTCATCTTCTATACACGAAGAGGGAAAAGAAAGCGTAGACTGTAGTGACTTCTCTTTGAGGCTCTAGTTTAAATGTCAAATAAAACACTGGCTTGCTATGTATATTTATTGTAGAAAATCTGTTTGGGAGGAATCTGGGATAAGTCAGGCATTCTGTTTATTGTAGTATGGAAAGCCGTCATGCTCCCCACCTCCCATGCCGGTTTGTAATTGTCTGTTTACTATACCAGTACAATTTATAATCTCCGAACTGTTTTGGTGGGCCTTTGCATAAAACCTGCAATGGAACTAGAGAAAAATTCTCCAGCAGCATCCCCTTTTTGGCTGATCAAAGATTTGATATTTATAACTATTTAGTAGGGTTTCCAAAACCCATTCTGCCATTCTTTTTTATTACCATATTTTGAACATTTGTAGATCCTCAATCAGTGCTGACAGTTTTTGTACTAAACCAGTAGCATCAATTTAAGCTCATTACTGGTCACACAGAAATTTGTATGCATTTCACTGCTTGATTTTGCTTAAATTATAATTTAAAGTCCAATAATGGCAGAATAAGTATCACGCTGTTCAACACACTACAAAGATGTTTCAGCCTAACTAAGAAGCAAAATGAGCACACTGTAACTCAGCTGGCTACAGAGCCATACATTTCCTGATGCAAGCTTCAAATGTGTACTTATTATTCAGGCAGCTGCCAAGGTTAATATGTTTTGGCTGAAGCAATGGTGACCAGTTTTTGTAAAAAGCTGAGTAAGCATTCTGAACACTATCCTGGCAAACCACTGGTAAACTTAGAGGTAGGGAGTCATTGTTCATTCAACCGCAACAATATATTCAAATTTAAAACCTATTCAGATCTTAGTGGAGAACTGCAGTATTTTCAAAGAATCTGTCACATTCTCCCAAATTGAGTGTAATGGAAAAACAAATCACTTAGATTTTTAAAGAAAGCTGGTATTTCTCATTAGAAATGGGTCCAATTTTTCTTTACTACATCAACAAAATGCATTGTATATGCCCCTTAGTCCAACTCAGAAATAAGTTATACACAAGCCCTACACCACACTCAAAGTGAACATAAATCTATACTTGAAGGATGTGATAATGTGCTCATTAGAATGCAAGTCACATGTGCAACAGACAAAAGACACAGAAGTCAGGCTTGTAAATGAAGAAAAGTTGTCTTTGACTGCACTTTTGAATAAGAGTGGACACTCTTACAAGATGAGCAGGGCTTTGCATACAATTAGAGGACAGTGTAAAATGCATTTGGACCATCTGCATTAGAAAAGGAAAAGAAATTCCCCAATACACCTGTAGTATATGCAGTTCTAAGAAATCACCTATTCACACTCTTGTATAAAAAATGTAATCACTACAGAGGAGTCTAGTTAGGACCTGTCATATACTACTGTACGACCCATTTTGAGATGTTTTAAACATCCATCAAGTTGAAACTGGACAATTTCTCATCCCAGATGCACTTTTAGAGGTCTTTTCTCAGCCTTATGCATGAGTAAAGTCCTACTGAAATGAATGGATATCATGGACATGTAAGGAGAAAGTAGTCCTCTTTATTGTTTTGGGGAATGGGATTTAAAAAATAATGAGGAAGTCACTCTGACTGTTCTTCATGGTTGCAGATATTTGTAGAGTAAGCCTCAACAGACATTAGCCGAGATAGTCAAGGACGTAACCCCATGCCCCTAAGCTGAGACTGGACGACAGGAGATAGATCACTTGATAAAATGCCCGGTTCGGTTCATTCTCTCTGAAGCATCAGGCATCGGCCACTGTTGGAAGACAGGATACTGGGCTAGATGGATCATTGGTATGATTCAATATGGCTATTCTTATGAAAAGCTAGTCTGACAAATACTGCAGCCTGTGAAGAAGAATAGCTAATTTATTTAGCTACAAGACAAGCTTTAACAGCCAAGCAATTGAGGTTTTTAAAAAACTAAATATGGGCAATTACTATTACACATTCCATACTACATATCATATACATAGGTGTTTGGTTTCATCTCTTCCATTGACATTAATTATGTGCATACATGAAGCGATGCACAGACCCCTGTGCAGCATGAAGATTGTACTAAACTTCATTAATGTCAATGGGTCTCCAAGGCCTTCTACAATGTCAAAACATTTACCAGGATTTTTCATATTAAGAATATTAGACATCAACATGATACTCCTATTTATCTGGATTTGGGCCATTTCTCTCAGTCAGAAATATACATTATTCCTAGGGCACAGCACACTATAGTTTGGAAATTTTCTCCTCAATGCTAAGGTACTATGGCTGAAAGCAAAGATTGCCAGGGGGGAGGCGAGGGAGACAGGGTTATCATCATGGTATCTGGGGTCTATTCTGTTTACACATATAAATTCTATTAATTCTAATGGAAGTCCCATGTGCCTCTATGCTAGGGTGCAACCAGAAACATTAGCCCTACCACTGAATTTCCTGCTTTTTAAAACTATATGAGATATAAATCATTGATAACAATTGACTAATTAGTATTTTTATTTTATTAAACACATATTTTGGAGTATAGTCTGTTGTGGACACTCTCCTCCCAGGACTCATTGCTGTCTGCCATTTAAAAATGTATGTTAGTGCACATTATAAAAAATGCAATGTTGTCTAATTTTACATCTTAACACTACTTGTGCTTCTATAGGACTTTTTATTGTAATGTTGCTATTCTGCTCATTTTACAATTTGGTCAACTGAGGCACACCTTGGGTAAGTGGTTTGCCCAATATCTCAGAGCTGGCAAGTGGAAAAGCTAGATAGAGAAACTTGAAATTCTGATTCTCTATCCTCTGCTCTTACTATTAGACAAGATTTCCTTCCACTTTGTGCAGCTGATTTTGATGCATAATGTCCAACACCTTCAAATCAATCTTTGGAGTTAGATGGTTAAGTGTGAAAAGAACACCAATCTTTAAAAGTACAGTGAAGTACTATGCCAGTCTACCTGCAACATGGGCACTCAGATACTACAGTGAGGGGCCCACGCAAGCGGATACAAAGTCAATCTTGATTTCAGAAGGATATGCACTCATCTGAAGCAGAATTTAGCTTTTCATTTACACACTGAAGTGCTTTCTGAAATGTTAGATTAATAAAATGTTACTACACGAGCCCTGTAGTTAAATGCTTAACACACTTCCTTAGCCATTTTATTCCATTCAAATGTATTAAAAGCAATTATTCCATTTCCTACTCAAAATTTTATTTTCCCCTTATCCAACAATTGTCAAATAATACAAGTGAACTACACCAAATACACCACCTTCAAACTACACTTACATGTAGCTAAAACAAAAATCTCATACAAATCTACCCCTCCAAAAAAGAAAAAGATATTAAAATACTCGCTCTCCGCTCAAGACCTAAAATACCACATTAAAATGCATACAAATTTTATGACAATGATGAAGTCTCATAAAATAGATTTTTATCATTAAAACACTGACAAATGTTCAACTACAGCAGAGCAAACAGCAACACTATAATTTTGCAATTTTTGTAGATACTAAAGTCTGATTCTAACAAGGTGCCATTTCTGCCTCACGTTCATTATTACCTTAAAGAATGAAAAATGCAGTTTACCCCAGAGCTGCCAGGGCTTCAGTAATAAGGGTATGATGATCTCACAATAACTGAAGCATTTTAAGCAAGACACCCGCTGTACTATAAAAATAGCCTGTTCCACAAAAGGAGAGGCATGATTTCACACTTAGCTTCTTTCATGACAGCCAGAGCTTTTGCAGCTAACTGCCTTGCCTACATATTATATTTTAATGACCTGAGAAAATTGTTATGAGTTACCCTTGCTCTCTAATTTTACTCCAAACAGAGGGGGGAAAGCATTGTCTCTCATTAAGCACTATCTTCTTTGCAGACCCCACTAGGCAGGAAAGAAATTATCTTTTTTTGTTAAAATACACTCAACAGATGAAATTTACAGAAAAACTGCTCTGAAGCAAAAAGATGTCACCTGAGAAATGAAGAAATGATCTGATGCTTGCAAGAAACCATTAAAACTGGGTCTCCCGTTTACCACAAGAACACTGCCAATAATAAAATTATTTTGAAGGCTGTGACACACACTGAGCAACTACACCGTTGTCTGGCAACAACTTGCGGTTACAAACTAGCTGAAGTCAGGGTTCGAACCCCAAGCCCACGCAAGCATTTTACAAGTGAGTGTGGCCAATACCCCCACGCAGGTGTCTAATGAAATAGCTGAGCCACTCTTAAAGAAAAGCCAAAGAAGCAAGCAAGCAAGCTACAGAAACTGCCTCATGAAAGAGGGTCCTAACTTCGAAAGTGCACCACCCCTCAACATCTCTCCACTGCAGAACACCACAACGTGACCACTAACCCGAAGGGGAAAGTGGGAGAAATCCGGGAACTGAACAGTTTCACGTGGCGATACACATAAGATCCCGAACACAAAACCCCATCAAAGGAAAGGAGGAGAAGGAGGAGTGGGGTTGAGGAGAAGAGCTTTACGTAAACGGGGTGGCTGTAAAGCGGGGTCTGGCAGGAAGTATTTAGCCACCCAGCGAGGACAAAAATTCACACTCTGTCACATTGCTTAAGGGAAGTGTGCAAGGAACCCAAAGGGAAATGCAATCCCGATTGCTTTGCTTTTTAGAGGCACCCTCCTCGCTTTATCTTAACCTGGGCATTCTTTGCTCGCCGGGGGGCCTGGATCCAACAAATGCGCAGCAAACCCTCTGGGTGGGTTTTCCTTTTATAAGAAAGATCGAGCTAGTCGCCGTAAAGAGCTAAAAGGCCCAAATAAAAGATGCGAAGGGGAAATGAGGAGGGGGTAGTCAAGGGGTCTTCGCCTCATGCCCCCTCCTCTCGCAGCTCGTTAAAAAGGCCTCGAAATCTGACAGCTGCTTTCCTCCGCTCGTACAAAACAAGAGCCCCCATGCCTGACTTATTACTCTTGGGCTCCTCCTCCCGCTTACTCAAAACACCCATCACCGTGCATGCAATATACCAGCTACACTTTCCTCTGGCGCGCACGCTAAAGCAACTGCGGGCTGACCATCATCAGACACCCTCTCTCTGCTCCTCCTTCATCCCCACCATAACGCCCATAAAAGGCACCCTTTGCGGTGGTCCCTACGCGTCAGGCCAAGCCAGTACCGGCCACCAACAAACAGCCGAGCTGGACTCAACTCGCACATCAGATCCTTTTACACACTTTCAGTTACGCAACGTTTCTGTGGCTGGTTCCCACTTTTAGAAATGACTGTTCGCCCTCCTGCGAGCCTGAGCACGGGGCTTGTTTTTAAGCTATGCCCCCGCAGCAGCTGGCTCGGAGAAAATCCGCCCCTTCCCTCCCCCGCGGCTCTCCCGGCTCCGCGCGCACACACCAAACTTCAGCTCCATCAGTCCCCGGGAAAAAGCTGCGAAAAGGCGACTCACCTTCTTTCGCCGGCAACTTTCGATCCTTCCCCTCTCGCTGCAGCCTCCCCAGCCCGCTGGGGCGCGGGGGCCGAGTGGGACGCGGAGCGGGGGTGGGGTGCGGGGGGGGGGGGCTGGATTTGCTGCTGATGGAGGGAGGGGGGGGAGAGGGATATTTTTTTTTGCGGCTAGGAATGTGCACCCGCGGAGACGCACCTCACATGGCGATGGCTTAAAAACCAGCTGCCTCCAAAGTCTTTGCAGAGAAAAATAGAGGGAGGGGACGGGGAGCAGCAGCAGCAGCAGGAGGAGGAGGGAAGGCTGCAGCAGGGGAGGGGGGGGGCGTGGGGAGGGGGAGTCGCACAAGACTCGCTACGCTGCCGCTGCACTCGGGGCTGGCGGCGGCCGCACGAGGCGGTGGCAGCTCGGTGCCTTCGCAGCCCGGCGGCGTGCTGCTGCTGCTGCTGCTGCTGCTGCGGCGGCTGCCCCCGTTCTGTGGGTTACACTCTCCCCGTGGCTCGCGCTCTCCCCAACGGAACGCCGCCTACTCCCCTCAATCGCTACATTGTTGACATTCGCAGGCTGACATCATCATCATCATCCCCACCTCCCCCACCGCCGCCGCCGCCCGCCTTTCCCATTCACAATAACGCTACGTAAACCGCGTAGCGCCCTCTCCCTCTGCGGCGGGGACGCCTTCGCGCAGAAACAGGCGTAGCGCCGCTCCACGAATGGCAGCTTCGCCGGCATCCCCGCGCTCAGGCGCACGCGCACCTCCCTCGCCAGCGTTCTCAGAGAGCCAGTCCGTGGCCCTTGCTCGCTCGCTCGCTCTCTCCAGCGTCTTCTCGCAGCGGCCTCCCGGTTGTGCTCGCGCGCGGCCGAGGGGCAGGCTGGGAGTTGTAGTCCTCGCTCTCCGTGCCGGGGGCTCCCTGGTGGTGCAGAGCCCCGCGGGGCGGCAGCGGGGGCGGCCGGTGCAGCGCTGCGCGGCCAGCGGCGGGGAGGTGCTGCTCTCACGGTTGCAGAGGCGGACAGAGGAGCCGGGGCCGCAGGATCCTGGGGCTGGGGGAGCGCAATGGGAGCAGCGATTCAGGCCCACAGGGGCGGCCGGGATTTTGCATGAAGAGGTAGGAATAACCCGGGGCGCATCAGCTTTGCAAAAGCTATCCTGAGCGTTTCGTAGACCCGGCACGAAATCTATGCGCGCCCTCCACTTCCCCCCTCGTGACAACAACGGCAGCATCCTAAATGTTGATTCCAGCGATATTTCACTTGGCCGACCCCCCCACCACCCCACAAGAAAACCATCTCCCCAACGCAGTTGCCAGCCCCTCCAAAAGACAAGAATAGCAAACATGTTCTGAGATTAAATAACAAACAATCAGTACAGGGTAGGGGTTTTCTTTGCTTTCTGGTTTTGGAATCTTTAGGGTGCACTTGATTCACTTTTGCAAATTGTTAAATGCAAACATGAGTCTAGCACCTTACTTTAAAAACAAAAGATTTTTATGCCTTCCCTTAATTCCAGCACCTGGGACATTAAGGAAAATGTCAAATATCATGAGATGTAAAATTATGAGAGCTAACACCACTACCGTGAGTACGCATAAATAGAATTTGGTAAGCCTAGGATGTGAGCCTGAGAAAAAGGTACTCTGAGAAAGGGGAAGGTGACCTAGTAAATGTGTCACACCATGGCTAAGAATGAGATCACATGAGGGGATCTTTTTAAAGACAGGGATTTGGATAACTATTTTTTTTACATTTTATTGGGTTATAGTCTTGGAAAAGAAGATGATCCTAAGAAAATTTGCAATGAATTGTGATATTGACCCAACCAACAAAACTACAGTTAGTAATTATTAATATTTCTGTATTTGTGAATGTTTTGTTTTATGTCAGATTACTGTATGTTTTCATTGTCTCATGTATTCAGCTTTTACTTAATGAAAAAAAATGCAAATAACAGTTTCACCCTCTTCCAACTGCTCTCAGTAAAGAGGAACTTCTGATGCTCCCTTCCATGAATATATGTGCTATATTTTCAATGCTTCATTAATCACAAAATTCCAAATACACCAAGTTAATGCAATGTAGCTGCCAGCATTTACAGTACAGAGTGTCATCGCTTTGTGATTGATTCTCTACTGTCTTGCACTTTATGTAATCATAAACAGCTGTGCAAAATGAGTGTCAAACATTCTAATTTAGTAGCATTTTACACCCACTTTGCGTAGGTGCAAGTGACTACATCAACTGCAAGAAAATGGAGAATTAAGCCATACAACTGAAAATTTCTTTTTTGAGTGTTATTCAAGTAAAATCTTGTTCATAAGTGTTATTTAAGCATGTAAACATGCATATGCTTACCTTTAAGCACATGACAAATCCTGTTGTATTCAGTGAGACTACTCCTGTGTTTAAATGTTTGCCAGATTAGGACCTTGTTTGCCTTCCTTGTTTTATTTATCATAGAGCTACAAAAATAATTTGAAAGGAATGAGAAACAAAAATAAAGGTACCAAGTTACTAGCCATTCAGCATCATTGCAGAGAGCTTTAGAAAGGGCTCAACATGTCTCCAGTGCCACCAGTTTCAAATTTGATATGTTCCGTGGTACACCATGCACTTTGAAAGATACAGCCACAGAGTGCATCAAAGCTGAATTGAGTGTGGTAACTTAAGAAAAGGAAATCTAGAAAAAGGGAAATTTAGTCACCTTCTGGCCTGGTTAAAACCACTAGACTAACACCATCTGTGATACTGTCCTGTGAAGCTATGCCCATATCTTAAGTTTCTGAAAAGAACAATATTTGCTATTTAGCTTACCAGTTGGTATTTTAAAGTGACTATAAAAATATAACTTAAAGTAAACATAAAACTGTAAGCTGTCAGCTCTAATTAAGTGACTTTTGGAATTTGGGTTCCTGATATTTTATTTTAGTTTCTGGCAAAACTTTCATTGATTTCATTGAGAACAGGATCATGCCTACTGGGGTGAATATTCAGTGCAGAATGAAAGGAACTAGGAGTCCAATGGGAGTTAGGCACCTCAGTGCTTTTGAAAATTCTACTAGGCACCTAAATATCTTTAAAATATGACACAACTAGTCTTAAAGGAAGATGGGTTTTTTGATTCCTTGTGTACCATTCAGGAAGTGTTTATATTAGGGCTGTTTGTATTGGAAAGCCAAAGAATATGCAGGGCTTACAGTAAAACCTAGCATTTAAAAATCGGGACAATCTGCCAGTGATGATTATGAAACAGTGAGGTAAATAAGAAAGTATAACTCAGTGGCAGGCAAACTGGGGGGCCCACGGGCTGCATGCGGCCCATCAGGTTAAGCTGATTGCAGGCCGGCAGACATTTTGTGGACATTGACTGTTTGCAGGCACGCCCCCCGCAGCTCCCTGTGGCTATGGTTTGCCCTTCCTGGCCATTGGCCACCGCAGCTACTGAAAGCTGTGGGGGGCCATGCCTGCAGACAGTCCACGTCTGCAAAATGTCTCACGGCCCGCAATCAGCTTACCCTGATGGGCCGCATGCAGCCTGCGGGTCGCAGGTTGCCCACTATGATATAACTGAATGAAACCAGACTTTTTGCACAAATATGTTATTTCTCACAGTACGTATATTGTATTTTGATTATTTTGTGATTTAGCTTTCAGTCTACAGTAATGAGGCTGTCACAGTTCAGGGCATCTGCACCTGTATTCCCCATCTGTGGTCCACCAAAAGCACCCATTCTCAGGCTTCCAGCTCTCCAGCTATCACCTCTCTTGGGTGGAGACACACATCTCTGTCTCCCTCCTGACCTGGGTGTTTCCAGGTTGCACAGTGCCTGCATATACTGTGAATTCCCCAGTTAGTCAGACTGCCTAAGTAGGCCTGCTTTGCTTCTTTCCATGGGAGCTATAAACAGAATAATTGCCCAGAGTTTTAAGGTACCACACGGCTTTTCCTAAGCAAGCACATTTATTCTAAAGGTGAAAGCATTACAGAGAAAACATATTAAAACAATAAAATAACCTACACATATGATAATAAGCTTTCCAGAAATCACCCCAACTCTAACAAAGGCTCTGGTAGGAGTCAATCCTTCAAATCCCACCAAGAGTTTTTTCTGTGGTTACAAGTTTATAACCACTTTGGCTCAGAACCAGCACCTCCTTGAATCTGAGAGTCCCTCCTTTATACAGTTTGGGCTGATCTTGTCCTCATGTAATAAGTGATTAGCAGACAAAGGTCCCCTCCTTAGGGCAAAGCTTCAAAAGGCTCAGTTCTTGCATAACTAAAGGTGATATATTTGCATACACCTCCCATTGGAGATTTCTTGGGAAACCCACTTAACGGTAAAGGTTCGTTCCTGTCTGGCACAGTGTTTCAAATAGTCCTTTGAAGCTCATAACACTGCCTAGGGTTTACATTAGTCACATCTACCCCCAGAGACATTACATTACCCCCAGAGACATTACATACAATCCCACAATAATATATAAACATTTGCATTTTTAAATCCATGAACTCAGATTCTTAAATTTAATTCAGTGAGGTTTCACTTAATTCAGTAAGGTTTGTCCAGGAATTTGCCATATCTGTCACAGAGCCCAATCCTGCTGTTATTATAGGCAACTGAATATGCACCTCATAATTTTTGCATGTATAATTATTTCTAAATCACTTGTCTTCACATACATCCCATCCATTTGACATTATTGCAGAGTAAGTTCATGGAAAATATAAAGTTTTAAAGATAAGCCATTATCAAATATTTGCTCAAAAATGGAGACATTTTACTAAAACAAAAACCTTTAGATGACAGTAAGCATAGAATTGTCAATCTACAAGCTATACATTTCGGAAGAATAAGGCACCTAAAAATAGATGCCAACAACAAAATTGCCATCTCAAATATATTTAGAAAATCACAACAACCTAAAAAAACCCAAACAAACCTAAGCTGGTACTTTTACTTGACATTTGTATTGCTTAAATCTTTGAAATATACCATATTAAGGATTTTTGGGGCTCTCTTTCCACATTACCTAACTTTACCTATGTCTTAATCAGTTTCCACACAGCCCCATGTCTCCGTTCCTCTTTCTGATACTCCCTTGTGGTACATGATCTACTTTTCAACATTTTCCCTAATGGTAACACAAAGCTTTCCAAAATATCTTAACTATAAATAACTATTTTTGATAAGATTTAAAACATATTGAAACCATTTAAAATACAACACAACTGTGTAAAAAGCATATCCCAGCAGCCCTTTTTCAGAGTTGATTTGCATATTGGGTCATGCAACATGAGTAGTCCCAGCAGTGCCACCTATTGGAGACCTCAGTAGATGACAGCATATGTCAGTCATTGAGAAAGCATGTAAACCATAGATCTTTCTTGGCAAATGAACCAGAACTCCTAATTTAACAGATTACAAGAACAGAGGTGAACATTGTTCAGAGCTACTCTTATTGCAACTCCTCTGGGTATGAAACCAAATTGATTTAAAGATCATAGGATTAGGCAAATTAGTAGTGGGTTAAAAATCTTACACAGATCCCTCACTGTCATGTTCTGAGACCTCAAAGTGATAATGGAAGAAGACAAAAGAGCCAAATCCTGCAGTCCTCAATTGAGCAAAACCCCTGTTTACTTCAGTGAGAGTTCTGCTTAGTTAAGAAATGCAAGATTTGGGCAAAAACTAAAGCTCTCCTAAAGTTGAAGTTTTTGGTTGTACAATTTTGATGGGATTTGTACCTTTCCTTACCACAAACAAATATATCCTACCATTGATAATTATGTAGATAAATTTTATTAATATTAATCTCCAGACAATGAAGGGAGAATTTTAAAAATTGTGCCATTTTGTATTTAGTGATTAGGAAATTAACAGCTATCAGTTGTAGTATATGCACCATATGTTTTAATATATCTTCCAGATAATATTTCTACTAACATGGCATGAATAAATGTTCACTGACTTGGTAACTGTGACAGCTAAAAAGAAATCATTGTCATCAAAGATCCACAATGTAATGTCTTCACAGTATGGCTTGACACAACATCACAAGAACCATGAAAGAGAAATTGCCAAGTAGAGTTTTCAGATTGTACCCATGATTCTTTGAGGATCCACTAAGTTGCACTGAGATTCAGTTCCTTTTGAAAGATCTTGAAGTGTTCAAAAACACCACTACAAGGATTAAAATGGAGGTGTCAGGAAGTGAAACAGAAAGAACAGAAACGAATATTTAATCACTGACCTTTTTTGAATAAAGAGAGGGGCAATGTAATATAAAATGCATTTAGAATAACAAGGAGGATATGATTTACAATGTCAAAACTTCCTGAGATGTTCTGAAAACCTTCAAATCTTAGGAATGCAAATAATGGTTGTAGGTGCTGAGCATCTGAAATTTTACCCCTTCCATTTCATCCTTAACCCACTGCTTTCTTTTGTAGTTTTAGCCAGGTCTCAGAATGTCTAGAGTGGGCTTTTTTGACTACTATGTTTTTTATTTTATAAGGTGACATAGAACTATGGACACCGCAGTGGAATAAGTTTTAGTAAGATGTATCCTGTAGGCCAGGTCCTGTGAATTTCTTGTTTCTGCAACTGCAGAATTAGCCACAGACTCTATTTCTTGCTGTAGAATCTCTCCTTTTTAAATTTACATCTTTTTTAGGCCATTTGACTGCAAACATAGTCTTTGGTCCCGATCAACTCAAAGGGGTGTCAATTCTGAAATTTAAGGATGGAAATTTAGAGCCTATCCAAACTATAGGGCCACGTCCAAATACATATTCAAACATCAGTTTATCCATCTCTGTTGCTGACAAGCCAGTGAGGATAAACCAGCATTGAAAATGGTATAAGTGCTATTTGGACTGCTATTTCCAGCCTTGTGTCAGGAAATCGTGCTCAAAGATACTAGAAACCATTTTCTTTCCTTGCCACATCACAGACTTATTTAGTATAGCTTGCTTTTGAATCTTTCTTAGTCTTTTATTTTCCTTTTCAGGAAAAGTACAGTGAGATGTGTAAATACCTGCAAAAGAAAATGCCTTGAAATACCAGTTCTTAAAAGGAATTTATTTCTAACAAATACTGAGATTCATCAGAGAGTTCAAGAACTGCTTATCTCTAAAGTTATCCAGAAAAGAAAATAGAAATATCTGGGATATGGGTTGAGAAGGAAACCAGAGTATTTGCCATGGCCAGCATGTCAATGGGCACCTGGTGGAACACGCAAAAGGGCCAATCAAAAGAATCCCTGTGTTGAATACTATTCAGAGAATGAAACCTTATGGGATTTTACAACATAGAGGACATGCAAAGAGTGGCCTAGAATAGATAGGGATGGTGGAAACTTGTTTGTGTCCTATGCAACATCTTCCAGCGTGGGAAGGATTTAGATTCGGACAGGAAACTTTCTTGTGCTATATACTGTCTGTCTGATACTTAAATGACATCCTGTTGAACAAATCTGACCTGCTACAAACACTATTAACCCAGTAAGATTCAATTCTGGATTGTAAATAAAAATAAAATAAATCTTTGTTTTTTGGTGTGGGGAGAAATCTACTTGTCACCAAAAAATTACTATTTTTAAGGAGCCTTTTACCTTTTACTTTATATAGTCTTTAGCATCAGTGGGAGTTTATGCACATTCATCAGTGGCTGACTAGACCCAAATGATTAATTAGAGTAAAAGCCTGGAGGTAATTATTAAGCATAAAAAGGTATTGTATTGGAAAAAGGTCTGAATATTTAGCAGGTATGATTCGTCTGTCCTTAGAACACCAGATAGAAGGCTTTATGAAGCGATTCATTTGTATTTTCCTCCAGATTTAAGGCTGCAGCAAAAGCACAGGACACGTTGCTATCATTGTAGGAGATTCAGGGGGTTGATTTTCAAAGGCACAAATGGAATTTAGGTGGAATTGGAATTGGAAGTCAATGGAAAATAAGAGCACCACCCACAAAGGTACTTACATGTTTAAGTCCCATTTTTAGACACCACTGCGATCTATAAAACTCCTACTCGGCTGCCACCTATCCCTGTAGGTGCCTAAACTCACTGGGCATCTAAATTTCTTCCTCTGGGCCTGTGCACTGCAGTATCACTGTATGCACCTGGCTGACTTTCTCCTGCCGAGACCCAGAGCTATTCACAAACCAGAGAAAAGCAGCATTGAACTGCCCATCTCATGTACAGGGGCCTGATTTTCTAGGCATGCTTAGAGGCTGCCTATTAGATCAGACCCCCTCAGGCTAGTCCACCCAAAATCAGGGTGGAGAAGGACACAGACTTCCATTATAACCTTTATCCTAATGGATAGGGTACTCATCTAGGCTGTAGGAGACCCCCTACTCCAAATCCCCTCTCTTCCTGAAGGGGAGCAAGGATTTGAACAGCACTTGGCAAACTCTCAGGAGTGTTCTAACCACTAGACTATGGAATAGTGTGATGTAGAACTCCCTCACGTTCTCCTGTTGAAGTTCTTCTACTTGAATTAAATAATAATAAATATTGACTGGGGCAATGAAAGGGTTAGAATTACTATAGCCTAGTGGTTAGAGTGCTCACCTGTGATGTAGCAGATCCCTGTTCAAATCACATCTCCTGCTCAGGTGGAGCGGGAACTTGAAGTGCGGGTCTTGCACATCCTGGGCAAGTACCCTAACCACTAGGCTAAAAGTTATAAGGGAGCTCCTCATCCCAGATGTTTTGTTCTAGGTCCCAAATGCCTGTCTTCTTCCCTGGCTTCATGAATCACAAGCAGGGACAGGTGCCTCTCGTCAGCCTGGACTTTGCAGCCCAAACTTTGAGAGGGAGTGGGGGAGGAGCTTAGTTGGTCAACATCTCCCATTGGCTGGCTTAGGCGGCTCCTTACTTAGCATGCTGGCTTTGTGGATCTCATTGTAGGACACCAAAAGAAAAGGAGTACTTCTGGCACCTTAGAGACTAACAAATGTATTGGAGCATAAGCTTTTGTGAGCTACAGCTCACTTCATCGGATGCATTCAGTGGAAAATACAGTGGGGAGATTTATATACATAGAGAACATGAAACAATGGGTGTTACCATACACACTGTAACCAGAGTATGTTTATCATCCCCCCCCGCCCGCCCGCCCGCCCCACACACACACACACTGTTCCTCAGATGTTCTTGTCAACTGCTGGAAATGGCCCACCTTGATTATCACTACAAAAGGTTTCCCCCCCCCCGCTCTCCTGCTGGTAATAGCTCACCTTAAGTGATCACTCTGGTTACAGTGTGTATGGTAACACCCATTGTTTCATGTTCTCTATGTATATAAATCTCCCCACTGTATTTTCCACTGAATGCATCCGATGAAGTGAGCTGTAGCTCACAAAAGCTTATGCTCAAATAAATTGGTTAGTCTCTAAGGTGCCACAAGTACTCCTTTTCTTTTTGCGAAAACAGACTAACACGGCTGCTACTCTGAAACCTGTCATTGTAGGACATGTATCTCTACCCATTAATTGTGCAGGAACCTAGGCAGCTAAGTCAGGCTTTGTGGATCAGTGTTGTGCCTATGATTTTCTAGGTGCCTAAAAGTTAGGCATTGCAACACTCCTAGGTCCCTTTGTGGTTGGGTCTATGTGCCTAATTGGCATTTGTGTTTTTGAAAAATCTCCCCCTCTGTCCTTAATGCAGCAGGGCTTTTGTGACAGCTGTGTGCTGCCTTTGCTTATGAAAGGGAACAAGTACTTTGCTGAGTGCACTGTTGCTTCAGCATGAGGAAGAATTTCTGTTGTGTTCCAGTGATGAGTCATGCAGGATGTAACAGATGGTAGAAAAAGTGAAGCCACAAGAATATTTGGAGACCAGTGGGATTGAGATAGAAGATTAGAACATGGAGAAGGGGGCTGCGTGAAAAGCCACTATAATTGCTAGAGGCCAGCAGAGATGAGTGAAATGCAAATTACTGGAGACAGAAGCTTCTCCAGTTGCACATGCACACACACAGGGGAAGCTGTGAGGAAAGAGGACAATGAAGCTAAATACTGAGCGAGGTTAGTGTATGGTTTATGCAGCTGAAACATTCTTGAGGTCACATTGGCTTTCTACTTTAAACAAAAGCCAGAGAAGGCCATAAAGGAAGTGACAGCAAACAATAGGGATCACACAGAAACACAAGAACTAACTTAGTAGAGATGACATACAATAGCGATAGAATAATAATTTGCATTTCTTCTAGAAATTAATGAATGAGGGTCTTTTATTAATGGGCCTAATTTGGAGTCATTCCTGCAGACTGAACTGTGCATCATCTAAATTTTTAAACACAGCATCATTCTGAACGGGTCTTATTGTGGTTCAAACACAGTGTCATTCTGAGTGTATTTTATTGTAGTTTAGGGCCATGCCTAAAATTCATAAATATTATTTTTGTCTTTATACAGGTGAGCTGCCTTTTGTCTCAGTTTCATTTACAGTAAGCCCATTACAGGGTACCACAACATATTTGTAGTTTTTTACTCAGTTTATTATAAAGAGTAGTACATTAACGTGCTTATCTCGTTAGCTGCTTCTGCTATTTATTCCCAGAACAGAATATACCAGGATGTTCTTGTGACTAAAGCAGAAGACAGAGTGAGGAAGGCTGGACCCTTTGGGCTCTGCCTGAATCTTCTTGCATAACTCTGGGCGATTTTCAGAAGTCCTAAGCCCCAAACTGTGTTAGAATCATAGAATATCAGGGTTGGAAAGGACCTCAGGAAGTCATCTAGTCCAACCCCCTGCTCAAAGTAGGACCAAACCCCAACTAAATCATCCCAGCCAGGGCTTTGTCAAGCCTGACCTTAAAAACCTCAAAGGAAGGAGATTCCACCACCTCCCTAGGTAAAGTATTCCAGTGCTTCACCACTCTCCTAGTGAAAAAGTTTTTCCTAATATCCAACCTAAACCTCCCCCACTGCAACTTGAGACCATTACTCCTTGTTCTGTCATCTGCTACCACTGAGAATAGTCTAGATCCATCCTGTTTGGAACCCCCTTTCAGGTAGTTGAAAGCAGCTATCAAATCTCCCCTCATTCTTCTCTTCCGCAGACTAAACAATCCCAGTTCCCTCAGCCTCTCCTCATAAGTCATGTGTTCCAGTCCCCTAATCATTTTTGTTGCCCTCTGCTGGATGCTTTCCAATTTTTCCACATTCTTCTTGTAGTGTGGGGCCCAAAACTGGACATGGTACTCCAGATGAGGCCTCACTAATGTCGAATAGAGGGGACCAATCATGTCCCTCGATCTGCTGGCAATGCCCCTACTTATACAGCCCAAAATGCCATTAGCCTTCTTGGCAAAAAGGGCACACTGTTGACTCATATCCAGTTTCTCGTCCACTGTAACCCCTAGGTTTTCGGCAGAACTGCTGCCGAGCCATTCGGTCCCTAGTCTGTAGCAGTGCATGGGATTCTTCCATCCTAAGTGAAGGACTCTGCACTTGTCCTTGTTGAACCTCATCAGACTTTATTATTGCCCAGACCTACAAGATGAAAAGTAGTTGCAGATTGGCCACTGGGACTGGGCCAGTAGGGCCTGTGCCCAGGGGCCCCAGAAAAACGGGCGCCCCCATGCCCTGACCCCGCTTCCCAGCAGGAGCGCTGGGGAAGGGGGGACTACAGACCGAAGGAGTGGGGTGCGGCCCCCACGTGTTCTGGCCCAGGATCACACAAAACCAGAATCCACCTCTGATGAGGTTCCATTAACTTCACTGGGAAGTGAGGGTATTCAGCACTTTGCAGGATTAGATACTAAGTCTCTATGCCTTTTCTGTAAAATGGAGATATTTTGAGGCAATATTAATGAAAGTTTGTAAAGTGCAATGAGGTCCTCGAATGGCAAGCATCAAGTATTATTATATGCAAAGTGCCATGCTTTCATAGTGTATGATATATATACTACCCGATGCAAATAATTCAATATGAACCTTTTTTCTAAAAAAACAAAAATTATTACATTTCATAATCAAGTGTCTTGGCTCAGGTTTGTTCCTTTCAAAAAGCAGAATTCCCCTTTACTATACATAGCATAGTATCCTTCTATGTTTGTGAACTGCTGTGTGAAATGGACTGTATTTTTATAAGCAAATCCATTTTCTGATTAATGTATCATGATGTGATGTAGCTGAAGTGTTGGCCCCTAAGTACAGAGGTCAGAGCCTCTACTATATTCTTGGGTTAGAGGCGGAGTGCAATGGCTTTAAACCTGTGGGTGTTTTATGCTTCTGCAGCTGCAGCAAATAATTGTGACCCCCTGTTTGCTGGAGTAATAACAATCTGTGCTATGTTAACTTGAAGCTGTGAATGGTAAAGTGCTACCATGAATTGCATATGAATAGAAATAGGTCTTTGCTGGAACTATCTATCTACGCTTTAGGTTCATAGAAGCTAGAGCTGGAAAAGACCCAGTAGAAATCAAATCTATTCGCTGCAAATGCAGGATATAAACTCCCAATACATTGATATTCTTCTCAGATTTCTCAGAGAAAAACATGTTGAGATTTTTTTTTTTTTAAAATGCTTTAACACAATGCAATCCATTATGATGTCTGCATTTTGACCTGGCCTGCCAAGTAAGTAATTTTCACATCAAATTTTCAGTGTCAGTTACTAAAACATTAAGGCCTCATGTGGAATAAAGATAATTTATTAATGAATTAATTTATTAATTAATTTATTAAAGATGATTAATTATTAATTAATCAAGCACTCTCCCTTATGCTAAAGCCTTTGGCTAGTTGCAGCAACAGGAAAACAATACCCAATAGCTAATAAAGTTCGAATATCTCTACAGGGATTGTTAGTTTGGTCTAAACTTAAATTTTGTAAAAACATTTATGAAGATCAAGAAGATCGAAGATCAACAGAAATATTCCTACATTTAAATAAAAATCCAACAAAGCAATATTAAAACAAATTGTGAGAAACTTGCAGTGTTTGAAACCTAAAAACTGCAGCAGTGAGAGCCTGAAAGTAAAATAGATTATAAAGAAAACTGAAATTGACTTTAGTGATTTTCATCAGCCTATCTGAGAGAAATTAAAAATGTAAGCAAAGACCATACTTATATAGAGACAAGGAAATTCTATTTGAAAAATTGTCAATCTCCAATAATTTAACATGTAGCGTAGGCCAAGCAACTTGTTTTTATTTATAACATATGATTTTTAAGTTGACAGTGTCCCTTTGAGGAATGGACTTGCTCCCTGTAATTTATACTTAATATAGTCTATTTTTGTTTTTAGCTTACAAATTTTGGTCTAGTTTGTCAATACTGCTTTCTTTGTTACAAGGTAAAATGCACATTGGGCAAATGTTCTACAGCAATTTGCATAAAAAGTGATGACAAAGAACAATTAACACTTCATTATTATGCAGTGAAATACTACTTTGCTCCAAAGTGACTGTAGATTAGGGTTTTTTTCCCTGTGTGTAAATCTCATCAAGCATTGTTCTAAAAATAATATTTAAGAACCCACTGCACTCTTTGTAAATCAAGGTCTTTGACATTCTATTGAACTTTTTATGGCGAGATTTCCTCACAAGATGTTAACACAAAGTATTACTCAAATGTTTATCATCATAATAAGCATCAGAATTTTGTTAGATAAGGCAAGATAGAGGAATTTAATATTTTGTCAGATTAAAGCATTATCCTTTTTATCTCTTGGGATCACTATTCAAACTACCCTCAGATCGCATACAAATAGAAATACATTCCTGCCACACACAGCAACTCTATGCAGAACAAAGAGTCAAGATAGCATTTTCTGTGCAGGCTTGATTCTGAGTACAGATTTCATCACTGACTCCACCATAGGATAATCAAATTCCTTTAGGGCAAAGATGAGCTACATCAAAGAGGCAGTATGGCGAGGCAGGCTTTGTTGGTGCATGCTCTGTCACCTGCATTACTGGTCCTTGCCTGCCTTTAATTTGTCAGGAAATGCTAGTAATTCAAAACCTTTCTTTGGACCAACATATATATCAAAATACAAAACCTTCTGGAAGCCATGTGATTTCTTTGTAGCTGAAAATGGGAAAAAAAAGGTAATTCACTTCTCACCAACATAAATGACCTGTAAGGGTTCTAAAAGCATCTGTACGTCAACTTCAAATAAATACCAGCTGCAGCTTTTTGATAAATACATTTTTCTGCAATTTTTTCAGTTTATTTCTTTAACATTTGAGAGGAAATTTAGTGCTTATGAAAATGAATCTAACGTTGGCTAGGACCAGGTATAGCTGAAGACAAGAACTATGCAAGCTTCTCTGAGTGGCTCTGCCAATACAGGAACAAAAGTCCAGTATTCTGCTTCTGGCAGCATCCAGTAACTGATTCTTCAGAGGAGGATCAAAACCCCAGAGGATACCTAGCTGACTGTGAGATGCTATGTATGGGGGGTGGGAGGGAGTTGATCCTGACTCTCATATGAGATCAGTGTATGCCCCAAAACATGAGGAGGTTTAATTTCCCGTGTATGCCTTTGCTCATATAGGTGCAAATGCTATTTCTACTTAAAAGATTCTCTATTTGTTGGATCCTAATCAAGAATCTGCCTCAATAATGTCAGTTGTCAGGAAGACTAATGGGTTGAGCATATTCTATATAGAATTGTTACATTTGGTTAGTTAGAGCTCAGTGCTTGAAAAGTTTTCCCAAAAAACTACTGCCCTGAGGATTAAGCCTATTAGCGTGGGTGAAAGAAACATGAGCTACCATGTCCTTCCGTCAAGTCCTCCTGAAAAAATAAAGACATAAATACCCTCCTCTCAAACAATTCTCTTTTACTAGGCTCCCTTCACTGCCACAGAGAAGCAGCTTTTGCTGCTTCTCCATCTTCTAATGGGCTTGCTCAAGTTCCTCTTAAGCAAACCCAGCTCTTTAATAGGATAGAGAACAGGGGAAGGAAGGAGTGGAACCGTGAGCCTCCTATGCAGCCTGCAGGCCCCCTATGCAGCCCCCCTGACCACCCTGCCTACCACCAATGACTGGTAAAATAGATGTCAGTGGTGGGCAGAAAATGAAGAGGGGGAAATCAGTGGAGAGGAGGCATACTTGGAGCAGCAATGATCCCAGTTTTTCCTCTGCTCTCACATCACCTCCAGATGAAACAGCAGCACCTGGGCTCTCTGCTCCAACTAGCTTATTCTATTTCCCTCTAAGGAAAAGAGCAGTGGGGCTCCATTTAGATTCCTCCTCCTCCCACAGCCCACTCCAAGTGTCATTTTCAAACCCTTATTGTCAATTTACTAGCTCCAATTTCAGTTTTGAGTGCCCCTTTGTGATGTTACGAGAGTTTTTAATAAAAGAGCCAGGTTGGTTTTTTCCCCCACGGTACTGTTTACAATTGTTATTTATATCATACCAGTGATGCATATGGAACTTAACAATAAGGACAGTCTCTGCCTCTAAGAGTGCATGGTCTCACCCTATGTAAAGCCATCCATGTCTCTAACTATTTTCCTTTCCTTGCTCAACGGCTCCTCAACGGCTGCTCTCGCTGTGTAATAATAAACCAAACCCCGGAACCTGCCGCGAGCTTCACAAAGAGAGCACTACACACACCACAGGACTGGGGCTAAAACTGAACTCAGTACTAGTTTGTTGATAGGGGATTGTTTTTACACCTTATCACTACAGAGTTCTTCACATTATCTTGTTACTTTTAGATTAATTTAAGCATGTTGTTTGCTTGGATAACATTAACAGTGCATTGAGCAGATGTCTTCATTGAGCTATGTATGATTCCTATATATATATATATATAGAGAGAGAGAGAGAGAGAGAGAATCAAGTTAATTACGAGCATACCAGTTTGTATAACAAGTCTATTATCCCCACATTAAATGGTGTTCATCAGGTTACATTTTATCTGGCTGCGGTGTGGAGTTTCTCAGTCTTCCATAATTTATACTAACCTAAAAACTTCAGTGTCATGCATAAACGTCAGCATGCTGCTTATTATCCCTTTAGCTAGATCATCATGAAATACCACAGAGTCACCCTGACTCTGGGGTACTCCACTATTAACTTGCTATACTTCTGAGCAAGCAGTCTGGTAAGATGGTGGAGTGACTCAGCAGAAAAACAGGCACAATCGGCAAGGTTGTTCCATGAAGTAATAACACTTGTCAGCATGGGGGTTCAGCCCACTTCTATAATCCCGGGTGGGGAGCCTTGCTTTCCCAAAGGCTAGCTGTTCCCTTTTTTGCTCAAGCAGCCTCTTCCATAGAGCCTTCCCTTGAATACCTCTGCGTGGGTGTGAGAAGCTGAGTCTGGGACAAGCCCTTGTTCACCTGGGACCAGTTGGCACCCTAGCATGCTGTCATGCAGACATTTATTATGACAGTTTGTTTTCCATTGCTCAACCAGTTTATAGTGTATCATTTTAGCTCATGGTTAATGATTTTCAGCAGCAGTCTTTTATGAGGGACTTTAACAAAAGTATTTTAAAACCCAAGTCAATTATATCTACCAAATTCATATTTTGGTGGGTCTTTAAAATAGTTACATTTACATTGAATCTGGATTTACATCATCATAGTTGAGATTATAATCTAGCCCTGCTATCTGTCTATATATAGCCATCTGTTTTGTTTCTTTGCCCTCCATCAGACTCAATCAGTATCCTCAATACTGTGGTGAGATACACTGGTTCACTTTTGGCTCCTATTTTGGAACTGGGCAGTTGTTCATCACTTCACTCTTGAGGAACAGTCTCTTTTTTTCAGTTGTATTGCGCATGTTGATCTGCAGCTCTGTCTCTCTGCATTTTAGTTGCTTCCAGACTCTCAGACCAATACCACTGGGACCTTGTGGCTTACTGAACTTGTTTTTCAAGTTGCTCCACCATCTCTTCTTTAAAATGTTTATTTTCATAATATCACATTCTTTCTCCCACAGGAAGTATGATTAGGATAGGAATTTCCACATCCTCCTTTGCAGTGATGACAGATACAAATTCCACAATTTCTTAATCCTTTTTAATTGCCTCCTTAATTTCTTAGTGGGAAATGCAGGGCCCTCATACACACATGTAGCTTTATTTACGTTGAGTTTATGTGAATAATTATGCATTTCTTATCTTAGCATCTTTGCTTTCTCTCTCTGATTTGCCATCTTTATTTATCATTTACTTGATATAAATTTATGATACATTCTGTTCAGCTGGTTTAGTCAGATTTTCCTCTTTTCTGCACAAGAGCTCCTCTGGTGTTGTCCTAGAAGTATTGTCTCTGAAGTTTACTCCACTACACCATTCCTTCAGTTCAGAAATTCTAGCCTGTAAGGGTATGTGTACATTGCACACTAAGCCCGGGTCTGTGGGACCCAGGATTGTGGACTCAGTGTTTCCAAGCCCATGCCTGAGCATCCACACTGCATTGTGAACCTGGGTCTGTGTCTCATAGACATGCTAATATGTCCACATTGCATGACACAAACCTTCTGACTTGGGTCTGTGGTTTGACCTGCATCCACACTGCAAAATGACAAGGCTCGGACCCAAGTCAGACTGATTTGCATGAGGATGGAAGGTGGGTTTTGGCTTAAGCCTGAGTGAGAGCCTGGGTTTAGGGTGCAGTATGGACATACTCTAAAGAACACCAAAGTCTCTAAGGTTTCTTGCTATGGTTTAATTTTCCTGAATTCAATGTAATCATAGATGTCCCAGTTCAGCGAGGCACTTTATTATAGACAGAATGGGCAGTACGATGTATAGTTAGGGTGCCCAACACTTCCCACTGTAAGACCCTCTGACATCCCCCAAGGCACAATCCAGATTGTAGGACACCTGTACTTCCTGAATTCTCCAGTCTGGTGTTCACTATGGGAGACTTGAAATTTGGCAGGGGGATGATTCTGGCGTCAGGGACACCTTTTGTTGCCTCTGAGAAAATCTGCCCAAATATGACCATTGAAAAATCACAGTTCGCACATGCTCAGTAAAGACTTGTTAGAGTTTGGCAGCCAAATTCTCCAAAGATTCCATCTGCACTGAGCAAGCTGCAGCTCCTCATAGCTCATACTTGCTGACCAAGGAGTGATTGAGCCCAAGGATGCAAAGGTTGAGTAGGACTTTCCCTGTAATTGCTGCTCCCAGCTGAGCTCCCCAACTCTGTGGAGATGAGCACATGTAGAATAAGGAGACTGTCTATCCTGTTCTCTCAATGTCCCTTCCGTGCTGGGCCCAGACAATAGGGAGAAGGGAGAACTACCTGGCTGACATGCAGAGGGGACAAGAGATGGGGCTGTGGGTAAGACTGGGACTAGGAGCTTTGGGAAGAGCCTGGGATCAGATGAAGAGATATGGGAGAGAGGACGGGAAAGACTGACTGGCTGAGCATGGAGCCTGGGACTAGATGAAAGAGTGTCACTCCAACTAAGAACCTGGAAGGGAGACAGGGACTGGGATGAGGGACCCTTTGGAAGAATTCTGGGACTGGTTAGGAGAGGAGACTGGGACTGGGACTGGGACAAAGCGCTGGGAGGAAAGGGGAGACAGTGATGAGGATCTGGGGCAGAGGTAGGGACAGGAGTGGCACAGGGACAGGATGGAGGGGACACAGGCAAAAGGGGTTAGGTTTGGAGGCAACAGGGGCGGTCACTTGAGCACACTCCCCTCCAAAACCTGGAATAGAATCAAAGATTTCTCAGTCTCAACATTCCTTTGTTGCCAGCAAGTATCAGTGAAATACATAGGCAAACCATATGTGTCATCCCCCCTCTAGTGGCTAGTCCATGTAGAGGATGACAACCTACTGCTAATGGTGGTAGTAACATCCATCCTGTGCACTGACTGAAGCAGGGGTCCTGTGGAAAAAATAGTATGTGATCATGTAAATAATGCATATGGACAGGGGACTTTTCACAGGCTTACAGTTAAGCATATGCATAAGTACCTCACTGAATCAGGGCCAGCTGCACTCCATGAAGCATACTTTAATTCTGATCTACAACACCCCTACTACTTCAATTCCTACCATATCTCATCTGCCAGCTGTGGTGACATGTCACATTATACAGTAGTTTGTCATTTGTACAAATGGGGATCAGGATGAGACTCCTAACTTAATTTTTAATTGTGATTTGAATAAATACTCAGAGATAAAGGGCCAGTGCACTAACTCACCTAACCACCTAGTTCCATGTAATTTTCACTTTAACTTGTCACAGAAAATGTCATGAAAAAAAACTTTCAACTCGGTTATTTTTGCCTTCACGTTATTGCCTCATTTTAAAATGGATTAATTAAAAAAGGAGAAAAAAATCATGTCTCTCTCCATAAGAACCTAATGTACTGTATGAAAATTAAAAGGTAGCAAGAAATAAAGGCTGTAATGTAGTGGGTTATTTTATGTACTTCATGGGAAAAAAAATTGGCTCAACTCACTTCAAAGCAAAATATTCCTATGGTAGAGAAGGAGGAAGAAATAATAATTATATCTGAATTGGCTTGCAGCTAAATTCCGTAAATGAATATGGGTGTGACGAGGCAAAATGTTGTCTCAATGTTCACATTAAGGAAAATGAAGCTGACATAAATCAAATTTCATTGCAAAAAAATATGACCTGCATTATTACATATGCACATGAGTAAATTAGATTTTGTTTTATCAACATAAATCTTAGGATTCTGAGTGTATGGACTAGTCTACTCCTTATTAACCTCCGCAAGTAACATGAATATATTCAGATAAAAAAGATGTTGATTGTACATGAACCTTTCAATTTCAAACACCTCTAAGGGTCACAACTATATGTTAGCAAATGACAGAGAAAATTAGAAATATAAATCTGGGGTTTTGTTGTTTTTAAAAAATCACTAGGAGATACTGGAGAGTCAACATCAAAGGAAGAAAGGAACAACACATATATTTATATGCTTAGACAGTAAGCTCTTTGGGGTGGAGCCTGTGTGTTTGCACAGTGACTAGCACAAGGGGCCCATAGGCAGAGATGGCTTAAGGCCTGGGCAAACTGGGCACATGCCCAGGGCCCCCTGCTGAAAGGGGACCTCAGCAGTGGTGTATTATCTTGCCACCTGCAAATCCAAGTAGTGATGTTTTCAAATCATCAGAATATATGTACAACTTTTTCTATTAGCACTATGTCATGTTTTAGTTTGCAATAATATTTTAAAGAATTACTATTTATTTCTTACTGTAATGAGGTAGGGACCCTCAATTTACACTGTGTCCAGGGGTCCCCAAGGTTATTTATAGCCCTGCCTATAGGCACTACCATAATATAAATTATAAAGTTGTGTACAGTGGGCCAAACTATTAGAGAAATGTTTAGGCAGTACAGTGATGGGGGCTGTAGACAAATCTTAGCAAGCTAGAGAGAAAGAAAGAGTACCTAGTAAAAGATGAAACTTCGCAGAGTGGCCAGAGGGAGGACAAGGGAGAACAGACAGAAAGGGACTAACCTTTCCCCCAACGTTGAGCCTGAGTACACTGATCTGGCATTGGTGAGCTGCTCTGCAATTGCTTCAGGGCTATGGTAGCCTCAGCTCTGCCTGCACCCCCTCTGTGTGGGAGAATGGCCAAAGGATCTGCATAGTCCTGGATACACCAGCTCCCTTCTTCCAATTCCATCCCAAAGAACAAATCATTGTGGATTGAAGCTCCATGGTGAGGAGTACCAGTACCCAACACTAGGGATTCCCTGAACTTGCCATTCTGTAGGCAACTCTGTCTGATACAGATGGGTCCAGCTTGCCTCCCAACATGCCTCTGTCCTGCCTTCTTCCCCACAGAAACTCCATGGACTCCAGTGGTTTTGCCTTCACCCTACCCTTTTAACTTCTCTCCGCCATTTCCACATCAACCCCCATGCAACAGTCTATTTACAGCACCAACAGAGCTTTTTGGCCCTCTTCCCGGTCCCAGAAGGGAACAGAGGTTCTGTGTAGCTGAGCTCAACTTGCCCTAGTCGCCTCTCTCTCTCCCTTGGGACTTCCTTCCTGCCTCCATCCTACCTCCAATTAATGGATTAATTGGCTTCTTATCCCATCCAGCGGCCAACCTGATTGTCTAATTTCCCCCATCAGCTTTCTCCAAGGGGAACTACTAGTAATTAACATCTGAGTGATCGGTGTGCAGGCTCACCTGTACGTTCCCTGCAGAGGAGGATGCTGGATGGGAAGGTGCTCTGCGACTGTGGGGCCTATTTCTGTTCCTCCCTTGGTTCATGTATCCGGGCAGAGTACCGCTGGGCCTGTGTCCAGTGGATGCTGTACGGATGCTCTGCTCTGTGTCTCTTTCTGGGTCCCTGCTTATGTCCCTGCAACCCTCACTCCTGTTCCCATTTTGTCATTTGTTGTCCCCCGACGCATTTGAGCCCTGGGTTCAGTAGCTTCTCCACTACCAGTCCCACCCCCTGGAACTCAATAGGTGTTCGCTCCCTGCAGTCTGTCATAGCCTCACTTCTCACAATAGGTAATTCTGTAGGCCACCAGGTAGGGCTTAGCAGATTAGGGTTTCAGAACCTCCTTTCTACATGCACAACCCCCCTACAAAGTCCATGCACAATAGAAGCATACTAGCTCAGCTGCATGCATCATGCTCTTTATATGCAGAAGAGGTTGAAGAATTTGCCCAACACAGGAGTTTTGCTTGCATGGTTAGGCCCTGAGTAGTATTCTTGTTATAGAGTGTAATAATGTGAGTGTCACATATTGTCTATTTTAGGTAAATTCAAATCACCAAATGCAGCGTTGCCAACTCTTGATAAGTTTGGTGTTTCTTTTATGAAGTCATGTGTTTACATGAGAATCTCAGCTTTCATTAAAAAAAGTATATTTCATGTGCTCTGATTTCAGGAAAAAAGCAGGAGAACATGAACCTAACACTCAAATCCCAGAGGGAAAAATAAGCAGAACCCACATTTATTTTTAAAAAGAATCTCATGATTTTTAAGCCAATCTCTTGACTTCTGGGGCCTGACTCATGGTTTTTGAAAACCTGGGGTTGGCAATGCTGAGAACAAAATCTTTGAAGCATCCAGAAATGAATGAGTTAACAATGCTTTCTGAACATACCAGGACACAGCTAAATTGATCAACAAAGAGGAGGAAAACCAGAACAACAAACAAAGTTGCATTTGCCTGGTACCAAATGTCAGGTGTCAGATTATGTGTTACTTCTTAAAAGACAAAATGAAAAATTATAGTTCCTCTGTACATGAATAAAGAAAAGCTTTATTGAAATAATCTCTTTTGCCACATCCTATAAAAATATTATGAGGACAGCATGAATAAAAGCATAAGAAAAACAGAGAGGATTTAATCCTGGGAATTCCTGTAAAGGCAAGTTTTCTTATTTTATAGCATAATGAAAAAGCACAGTTACTTTAGATACCAACAATCCACCTTTCTGGGATTTACAAACTGCCTTTGTTATAATACTGAGATTTTGTGGGGGTTTAAAATCTAAGAGACATACTGTAAATACACTGTCATGGACTGTGGACAATCCAGCACTGGGAGGAGGAACTGGATGACCTAGCAGTTCTTGTCCATCTCTCATTGCTTTGATTAACAAATGAGGGTATACATATTTTCCAGGAATGCCTACATTAAAATATAAGACCCAGTTTTTCTGTTGTAAATGTCTGCTGGACATAGTGGGTGCTGTCAGTGAATAGTTACTGCTCCATGATTCTCTGGCTGGTTTTATGCTGGCCCCAGCCCTGGAGAATCTAAGAGCAACCTGGGTGCTCTAAAATCCACCAGCTGATGACGGTCCCTGGGGCATTTTCTGCCGGCTGGGGATAGCTACAGTACAGTATGTTCTAGCCATTCTTTTTAGCTTTCCACTCACTGCCCCAGCCCTCATTGAATGTCAGGTGCGTAGAAGTGTTGTTGACATAGATGCCAACTACATCAATTCTCTGCCTACCAGGGACTCCCTTCTACTGCTGATTGCTCAAATGGGAAGACATGACTTGTTTCCCCTCCCTTTCCACTGCTTGAGCAACGCAAAGGGAGCAGAATGGGGAGTTGAATCTGGCCCTAAATGTTCCTTTGGAGGGATTCCAAAATGTATTTCACTGAGCTGTAAATTACAGGTGCAAACTCAACTGATATAAAACAGATTTAAACTAGTTTAATAATGTCCACACAACATTGTACTGATTAATTAAATCGATTTAATACCACACCTTTAGTTAAAGTGGTGCAATTTTGTATATAGACGTAAGAACAGCCATACTGGGTCAGACCATCTAGCCCAATATCCTGTCCTCCGACAGTGGCCAATGCCAGGTGCCCCAAAGGGAATGAACAGAACAAGTAATCAATGCACATTCCCAGCTTCTGGCAAACAGAGGCTAGGGAAGCGGGCCTCAACCTTTCCAGAATACAGTACCCCGTTTAGGAGTCTGATTTGTCTTGCGTACCCCCAAGTTTCACCTCACTTAAAAACTACTTGCTTACAAAATCACACACAACAGTACAATACAAAAGCAACGCAACATACTATTACTGAAAAATTGCTTACTTTCTCATTTTGTCTGTATGAAATTTTAGTTTGTACTGACTTTGTTAGTGCTTTTTATGTAACCTGTTGTAAAACTAGGCAAATATCTAGATGAATTGTTGTACCCCCTGGAAGACCTCTGCATTCCCACAGGGGTACACATATCCCTGGTTGAGAATGACTGGGCTAGGGACACTTCAGATTATGGTTTTGCATCCCTCCCCACCTGTGTAATAGCCATTGAGGGACCTATCCCCCATAAAGTTATCTTTTTTGAACCCTGTTATAGTTTTGTCCTTCACAACATATTCTGACGAAGAGTTCCACCAGTTGACTGTGCATTGTATGAAGAAATACTTCCTTTTGTTGGTTTTAAAACTGCTGCCTATTAATTTCATTTGATGACCCCTAGTTCTTGTGTTATGAGAAGGAGTAAATAACACTTCCTTATTTACTTTCTCCACACCAGTCATGATTTTATAGACCTTTATCATATCTCTCCTTAGTCATCTCTTTCCAAGCTGAAAAGTCCCAGTCTTATTAACCTCTCTTCACATGGAAGCTGTTCCATACCCCTAATCATTTTTGTTGCCCTTTTCTATTCCTTTTCCAATTCCAATATATCTTTTTTAAGATGGGGTGACCAGATGTGCACATAGTATTCAAGATGTGGGCATACCATGGATTTATATGGAGGCAATATGATATTTTCTGTCTTATTATCTATCCCTTTCCTAATGATTCCGAACATTCTGTTAGCTTTTTTGACTGCACATTGAGTGGATGTTTTCAGAGAACTATCCACAATGACTCCAAGATCTCTTTCTGGATGGGTAACAGCTAATTTAGACCCCCATCATTTTGTATGTATAGTTGGGATTATGTTTTCCAATGTGCATTTCTTTGCATCTATCAACATTGAATTTCATCTGCCATTTTATTGCCCCGTCACCCAGTTTTGTGAGATTCCTTTGTAACTCTTTGCAGTCTGCTTTGGACTTAACTATTTTGAGTAGTTTTTTTATCATCTGCAAATTTTGCCACCTCACTGTTTACCCCCTTTTCCAGATCATTTATGAATATGTTGAACAGCACGGGTCCCAATACAGACCCGTGGGGGACGCCACTATTGACCTCTTTCCATTCTGAAAACTGACCATTTATTCCTACCCTTTGTTTCCTATCTTTTAACCAGTTACTAATCCGTGAGAGGAACTTCCTTCTTAACCCATGACAGCTTACTTAACTTAAGAGCCTTTGGTGAGGGACCTTATCAAAGGCTTTCTGAAAATCTAAATACACTATGTCCACTGGTTCCCCCTCGTCCACATGCTTGTTGACCCCCTCAAAGAATTCTACTAGATTGGTGAGGCATGATTTCCCTTTACAAAAACCATGTTGACTCTTCCCAACAAATCATGTTGATCTATGTGTCTGACAATTCTGTTCTTTACCGTAATTTCAACCAATTTGCCTTGTACTGAAGTTAGGCTATTATTGCCAGGATTGCTTCTGGAGCCTTTTTAAAAAATTGGTGTCACATTAGCTTTCCTCCAGTAATCTGGTACAGAAACTGATTTAAATGATAGATTACATACCAGAGTTAGTAGTTCTGCAGTTTCACATTTGAGTTCCTTCAGAACTCTTGGATGAATACCATCTGGTCCTGGTGACTTATTAGCGTTTAGTTTTATCAATTTGTTCCAAAACCTCCTCTAATGACACCTGAATGTGGGACAGTTCCTCAGGTTTGTCACCTAAAGAGAATGGCTCAGATTTGGGAATCTCCCTCACATCCTCAGCTGTGAAGACTGATGCAAAGAATTCATTTAGTTTCTCCACAATGGCCTTATCTTCCTTGAGTGCTCATTTAGCACCTTGATCATCGAGTGCCCTCACTGGTTGTTTAGCGGGCTTCCTGCTTCTGATGTACTTATTTTTTTTTTTTGGCTATTACTTTTTAAGCCTTTGGCTACCTGTTCTTCAAATTCTTTTTTGGCCTCCCTAATTATATTTTTACACTTCACTTTACTTTTTATTCTCCTTTCTATTTTCCTCAAGAGGATTTAACTTCCACTTTTTAAAGGCTGCCTTATCACCTTTTACTGCTTCTTTTACTTTGTTGTTTAGCTATGGTGGCACTTTTTTGGTCCTCTTACTATGTTTTTAAATTTGGGGTATACGTTTAAATTGAGCCTCTATTATGGTGTTTTTAAAAAGTTTCCATGCAGCTTGTAGGGATTTCTCTGTTGGCACTGTACTTTTGAATTTCTGCTTAACTAACTTCCTCATTTTTGTGTAGTTCCCCTTTCTGAAATTAAATGCGACAGTGGTGGGCTGCTTTGGTGTCGTTGTCCCCCTCGCCCCCCAGAGATGTTACATTTTATTATATTACAGTCACTATTTCCAAGCAGTTCAGCTATATTCACCTCTTGAATCAGTTCCTGTGCTCCACTTAGGACTAAATCAAGAATTGCCTCTCCTCTTGTGGGTTCCAGGACTAGCTGCTCCAAGAAGCAGTCATTTAAGGTGTCAAGAAACTTTCTCTCTGCATCCCATCCTGAGGTGACATGTACACAGTCAATATGGAAATAGTTGAAATCCCCAATTATTATTGAGGTTTTTATTTTTATAGCAGCTCTAATCTCCCTGAGCATTTCTTAGACTAGGTCTAAGGTGAGATAAGTAAGACTTCCTTATACCAACAGACTCCCTTAGACCTACCAGTGTATAAGAGAGCCTACATTTGGTGCAATGGAGAAAAATTCTGCCCTTAGTTACACAAGTATAACTTTCCTTGGGGCAGACTTTCCATTACCCTGTACCTTGTGTAGTCATTGACACTAATGAATAGTGGGTGTAAACCATTACTCAATCAGAACGGTATAGATCTTCACCCACCTTGTATAAATGTCAGTGACTACAGTAGGTGCAGAGCAATGGAGAATCAAGTCCATTGACTTCAAAAGAAGTTACATCATGGTAACTGAGAATATAATTGTGCCCAGGGTGTCTGATTTAGACCCCCTTATTTATCACATCTGAAATGAGCCCTGTTCTCCTTTAATTGTTGTAATGTGCCTAGTGAATTTGATAAGCACAAAGAAAAAATCCAGATACATTTGATAATAAATAGCATTTATTTATTTCCTTTAAAAAAAACCCCAACACCACACAATACTTCATCTACATTTCCACCCAACCAGAGGAATCTTACTAGAATACATAATTGGAAAGCTATTGCAACAACATGTAATTCTGCTATTTTAGTATTGCAGGGTATGTAGTGATATTAATTGCCGCATGCCTGCCTCCCAACTGAGTGTTGCAAGAAATAAAACCTTAATCATAATACTGGTAAATACTCGCTAATATTTTAGTTAACAAAGCTTTTCTGATGTGCTTTGGGAGAGGAAGCAGATTGAGTGAGATGCTGACACTATATTGTGTTTTCACTATTGTTATGGTGCCATATTATTGCCTAGTTTATTTGTTTCATGCTTGCTTTGCTATGATGCTAGTTTGAAAATACTGTATCTGTTTGTTTGTCTTCATATTAGAGATGAATAGAAAGTAAAAACAGTGACATAAGAATGGAGCCTGTGATGGGACTATTGTAAATATAGAGAAGACACAAGTAAACACAAACGCTGCTGGAGGGTATAGGATACGGAGAGGAAATGAATTAAAGGCTATTAGCAGAGGAGAAGGATGTTCTTGTGGCTCAGGCATTAGGCTGGGACTCAAGAGATCTGAGTTTTATTCCTGGCTCTACTACAGGATTCCTTTGTGACCCTGTACTAACCACTTATCTCTCAATGCCTCAGTTCTTCATCTGGAAAATGGAAGTAGTAGTACTTCCCTACCTTACAGAGATGTTGCGAAGATATATCCATTAAGGTTTGTGAGCTGCTCAGATATTAAAGTGATAAGTGCTGTAGAAAAGCCAATAAAAAATAGATACTGCCTAACCCTTCCTTCGTACAGAGTTTTGCATGGTGAGCATTTGTTGACCAATTTAGTATCAAGAAAAATGCCAGTCTCCTTCCAGGGAAAGAAAACTCAATGACTAATGGTGTTTACAGAATGTTTTAAGTCACACAATGGCATGAGATACTTCCAATAGCAAGAGAGAAAATGAAAAAAGAAATCCATTTTGCCACCTAGGACAAAGAAGAGAAGATGCAAGAGAAGGATGATAGATGTTCTAACTGGAGATAGTGAAGGTGTGGCTAAAAAACCCATAAATCCTCTCCAGCAGTAGGAAACAGTTTTGAAGGCTTGAGGGTATGAGCTTGATTTTCCACTGCCTTGTACCTAATATAGTGAATTACATCCATGGAAAGTGAGTGTGAAATGATATAAATCAGAATGGTTGTATTTTACCCTCACTTTGCACTGGGGTAAATGACACACAAGGGACAAGACACTGGAGAAACCATCCACATATATTTTTCCAGCATAGTTCAACTCAGTGATGCTAACTGATCTTTTCATAGCTTATTTGTCAACAAAGCTTCAGACAGGATTTATTCAAGTGGGGTAGATTGTTATAGCTGCTGTCACAGAATTACACAGATGTAATCAACATTTCAGAAAACTAACTAATCCTAAATAACTACTATCAGATTCTAAATCGGTGTGTATTTGGAGTCAATTAGAAAAAATCATTTAACTGCTTATTATCTTTGATTAGATATGGGTTTCAGTTTTCATTTAGTATTAAGTGCCTGATTTGAGGCACAAAGGAGGTATCAGAGATAGCAGAGATGTTTAAGAAGTGAAATCTATAGGAGAATAAAAAACAGAGTGTTGAGTTTCCTTTCTTTTTTAAATTGATTATCCTTTCACTACGATTATTGGTTCGTGGATGCATATGCTTGCTTAAAGAGAAAAATTAACTTTATTGGTGCAATGACTACCATGCACTTAAATGTCCCATTGTCACACTCCAGTGACATTTCTTAAAAACAGAAAAACATCAGATAATACAAATGTAGCTGACTGGTTTTTCCTTAGAATGAAGACAAACAGTTTCCCCTGAATCATTATTGTGTTCTTTTTCATGGCTCACATGTGGCTGAATGTTATTTCCAGGCTGAGGCTGACAATTTCCTGAAGAAACTTCATGGTTCATTACCTCCTTTTATCATAGCAACAAAATAAATTGCTGTAAAGTCAGCTAATGTGATAGAAAATGTTCAAATTTCAACAAAAAGTCCTGTTTTTCCAAAAGCTTTAAAAATACTTTCAAATCACCTGTCATTCTTTATGTGCACACAGATATTTAGTATTACTTTGTGGTAAGGGAACAAAGACTGCATTTACACTGTAAATGCCACTGTTTTATGGAGCTACTTAGATATATTCTTTATATATCTTTATATATTCTTCAGTATGGAGTATAACTGCTAACTGTTAAGAGGAGAGATAACTAGCTGTGCTTGTTGCTTCTGCGGTCTGCCGCTTTCTGTGTTCCTATAATCAGTGTGCTACTAAGAAATATAATGTACAACAGGAGACGTGGTCGTCAGTCAATATTTGCTCATGTGGAGTGCCTCAGCTCACCTCAGGGGTGTGTGTATATATGAACTGAGGAATGAACTGCCATGTCGTATATTATTGTGATTGTAAAATGGTTAATGTATTTTTAAAACGGAGACTAGGTAAAAGCTGTGTGGTCTGGAGGAATGTGCACAAGGTGGAGAATAAGGTGGTCTTGCGTTCTAATGCTGGCGCTGTTGCTGACTCAATGTATGGCGTTGGCCAGTCACTTCACCCTGTCTGAGTCTTCTCATCTGTAAAATGGTGCTGTCAATCCTCACCAACCTACCTCACAGGTGAGGATCAATTAATGTTGTACAGAGCTGTAAACCTACAAAATGCTTATCAATATTATAGTTTTAATTCCTGTGGCCTGCCTGCTTTTTCCGTGGCTGCCCAAACCTCCCTCTGGTCTCCCTTATCCTCTCACTTAGCCTGCTTTTTCTCCTCTCTGTCTCACATATCTCTACCCAGTGGCATTTCTTAAACTACCCCAAGCCCTATGTCTACTTTACACATCTCTGCTGCTGCTAACATTGCCACTGAAAACAAGGTGTCTCTGTATGAATGTCAGCAGGGGGAAGGGAGGATGAAGAGAAGAGCATCAGACATGGAAAGGGAGCTTTTTCTGGGTCAATAGCTCCCACACTTAGGGCCAAAGTTTGCCTGACAGGCACTGGCCCCATACTGGTATAAGTGTTGAATTGCACCACCTAAGGGAAAACTCTGGGAGGGACTGGTCCTCAGGGAGCTCCCATGCACACAAAGAGGCTGCACCTATGACACGACTCCTTAGAAGCATGCAGCATATTCCCCCTACCTCCCCTCTCCTTTCGAGTGGTGTTTTGAGGAGGGAGCAGTCGCTGCCCTCCCCTAAGTGCCAAGAATGTGAGTGTGTATGACCTTTGTGAGAAGGTCACAAGACAGGGAAGTTTCTTGCAACCTTTCTTTTCTCCCTCCTCCCCTCCCCTCCCCTCTCCTCCCCCTCCCCTGCACCTATGCAAGTTCTAGGCATAATCTAGCTCCGAATCATTAAGACTTGCCAAAGTCCACCCCCACATGAAGTGGAAGGATCAGCCAATTAGGAAGCAGAAAAACAGCTAAATAATGTTCTGATTCTTTTTAAAAAAATGTTTAAATTAAGAATCATAGAGCCCAATCCTGCATTCTGTTCTGAGACATAGCTCTCAAAGAAGGGAGTTTTGCCCAAGGGAGCAGTGCAGAATAGAGTTCAGATTTGATATGGACTCTATTATGAAATAGCAGTGTTGGGTTACATATTTTGCTGAATGGCCTGGTGATCAGGTTCTCAAAGAAGCTTTACTAAGCGGATGCTTACGTTCACTGGGAAATAATTACATGGGCTCTTTGCAGCCCTTTTCAGCCAATCAGAAGGCAGATTTTATCCAGGGCTAAGCTTGGATTCTGGCGCCTTGTTGGCACAGCTCTTGTGTATTATCACAGCTAACTTAGTCTCAAAGGCACAAAATGAGAACAAGATGGACAAAACCCCCCAAACGCAAGTTTCCATATTAACTAAAACTTAATTTTCTTTTTCCCCCACATGGGATAGGCCATATGAATGCGGCAGTGAAAGCAAGTTAAGTATAACAGAGCCTTCCCTGGTTTTAGCTAGCAGTCCTGCTCTTAAAGGCCATAGTAGAGCACTTGCATAGGAATTAAAGGAATGACATTCTATATGTCAGATGATAAATCAATTGATTGTGTGTAGCTGATTATGGGATGCTGACCTCAATAATGTATGTTTGTGTCGAAAAAGGACACAGGTCTATTGGCCAATCATAACCTCACATGGTGGGAATCATTTTAAAGCAGAGATTTGCTTCCTAAAAGCGTGCCCTAAGCCAGAAGATAAGTCTTTCAAAGCCTGTATTTACCACATGTAACACATGTTTAACTCTGGGTGATGTGATTTCACTTACAGTTAAAGCTAATACCACAGCTCTGCATTGACAGGCAATGTTTAATAAGTGTGAAACATGGGGCAGATCAAACATTCCAGTCAGAAGAAAGAACCAGGATTTTTCTTTCTTTCTTTCTTTCTTTCTTTCTTTCTTTCTTTCTTTCTTTCTTTCTTTCTTTCTTTCTTTCTTTCTTTCTTTCTTTCTTTCTTTCTTTCTTTCTTAACGGAACATGAATAGTAAGTGAAGGAATGTAATCCAAATGCAGACCTGTAGGGTCAGGCATTGAGATGAAAGGAAAAAGCTCAGCATGGAGGCACAAAGCACTAAAAAAGAAAGGCAGAGAGTAAAAGAGGAAGCAAAAAGAGAAAACTTCAGTAGAAAAATCTCAAGCACTGGAATGGCTGATTTCAGCTTCACAGAGTCAGTCGCCCTGAGCATACATTAAACAGGGTTCAGCTGCTCTATGTTCCATCAAATATTTCGTATTAATAATTAACAAGTCGCTGGCTATCGGAGCAAGATTCAAATGGATGGAAGGGGAGTTTGGGTCACCTTTGTTAGGGCTACAAGATTTAATGAGGGAGTATCATTACTGCAGTATTGAGAAATGATGATATGCTAAAGGAGTAGGTGATATACATCTTGCAGGCTTTCCCCCCGCTCTCTTGCAGACTCTTATTTCTTTCTTTTATTCTTCTTGATTCACTGCTGCTGTACATACACATACAGGGCTTGATCTTGCCCTCTGATCTCTGTGTTGTGTATCACCTTACATCTCTGGGAAATCAGCGGACACACACAAGCTCAATAGCTGATTTCTCCAGATAAATGCCCACAGATGCTCTGTGTGTGCAACAGAATGCAGTTCTAAATCGCCCAATTTCAAGTCACCTACTTCAATAAGAATGCGCCTAGCACCATCGCCCTCCTTTGCTGAGCACATTCTTATTGAAGTAGGTGACTTGAAATTGTCCCTCATTCCTGTATTGGTGAATGGGCTGTTCACTTAGACCTCCCTGAATGTCTTGCTGCTGCTTTGGACCTTCTTCCCCAGCCCCTACTTGAATGTGAGTGTGAACTAGACAAGCTGCGGCACTTGAACTCTTCCCCTGCATGGATCTCTTACCTGCAAAGTATGGGTAGAACCCCTATGCCATTACATGCACATCTCTGAATGGCACATGGTACTGGGAAGAAAGCAAATTAATTCTACTTCCTTCTTTCTCCAAAGTGGGGCAGTGCTGTTTGTACAAGCCTAAACTGACACAACAGTGCCCCAAGAACCTCAGCCTCAGAACCACTCAGACAGCAGCCCAAGAAGAGAGTCCTGCATAAAATATATTCAACACGGAGTCAAGGAAGAAATCTGGGAAACCGGAGGCTCGCTGAGATCACTTTGAAATGCTTGTGAAGTCACTGCCATTTGCCCACCTGGCCTGGGATGAAAAGCAAGCCTAAAAGCTGTGCAGAATTATATTTGTAATAGCAGGGAGACAGACAGTCAGACAGAGAAACTGTGGGAGCCCAGAAAAATAAGTGGCACATTTAAAAGCACTAATTACAATTTTTTTTCTTGGAGATTTATCCATTGACTGTAATTAAGCTCACTCTATTTTTGCGATCTTGGCAAGTTCTAAGAAAAGAGAGGGAGAGAGAGCTTGCTAGCCAAGCGGATTTTTTCTAAGCTCTCTCAGCCCTAATTAAAATCCTTTGTGTAAGGCCAACTAGCAATCAGATTTCCAATAGATCTGAGTCAAACTGCCTTGGCTACCTCTAAACACACAGTTGCTGGGAGCAAGGCCACAGCCAGTATTTACAGAACCCGGGGGGTGGGAAGGAGGTTTATGCTTTTCCCCCTGCTCTTCTTCTACTGCTTTGTTCTGTTCATACTCTTACCAGATGGCTGAGGCAGGCAAGAGAAGAGACTGCCTGAAGCAGGCAGGTGATGAGGGCAGCAGCAGGGACAATGATTGAAGAAATTGGTACAGATCTCTCACTATTGCTGCTGGCTTAGTGCTTTGTTGTTCCACTTTTGCTCTTGCTGCCTCATAAATGCGGTAGACTGTAATACTTCCTGACAGCATTAACACACACCGCTAAGGGCTAGATCCTCACCTGGCATAAAAATGATGGTTACTCCATTGAAGTCAATAGAGAAATGCCAATTTACACCAGCTGAGGATCTGGCCCTAAGTTTCAGCACATCCAAATTCCACTCTTCCCGTACTGCTTCTCCTATGCATGGGTGGGCATAATGCAATTACCAGTGAGGGGGCCCTGGCCATTTGTTGTAAATCTATTATTCATTCTCCATGCGCAACATGCCCAGCTCTCCTCCCACACAGTGCAATGCTGTTGCTGTACACTAGTGTAAATGAGACTAGAATTGGGTCATATAACTCTACAGAGAACCAAAAGATCCACAGCAATCAAGAGGGGTATGGAACAGGGCCATTCGCTGATCCTTTCCAATCCCCTCTTAAACTCAGAACAGAAAAAGTGCACCCCCTGAAAAGCTGAAGTAGCTCGGTCTTGGATTTTAATCTGTGGCAGTACCAAGGTTTTGTGTGTGTATAGAATTAGTTCTTTAGAAAAAATCTGTCTGGTATTTCATATAATATACTATGCAATCCTGCTGCTGTTCTCATCCAAGTGAATGACAAAATTCCCATCATTCACTGGGAACAAGATTGGGTTCTGTTATTGCTCTGAGGAAATGATAATAACAGAACAATACTCTATAACTCATAAAACAGTTTCTAATTATTGTACAATAAAATACTCTTGTCAGAGATCCAAATTTTGAGAAGTCTCTAATGTTTTTCCAGTTTGGGGTTTGTGAAATGACATAAAAATAAAGTATCTTTCCAATTTTAACACTCATCCTCCGTGGTCTAAACAACAATGGAATTCATGCCCTTTATTTTAAAAAAACATAACCTGAAAGCCATAGAACAAAAGAAATACCAGAAAATATGATGCACATATTTGTCATAGTTAAACTTATATATAAAAATACCCCTTGTCTGATTTTTTTTCTAGAGAATTGAAAATTACAAAAAAAAAGAAGAAAAGATGTCACTTTATCTTCTCCAATAATCCTCATATTTATCTCTTAATCCTTTTTTTGGAGTTTGACCCAAGAAAAATCAACTCTCTGGATGTACTTATTATATACATTACTGTTAAGGATTTCTTTTGAAAGAAGTGCTTGCATTTGAGAAGACTTTAGCATTAACAAAGTGAAAACAAAATGATATACACTTCTAACAATGGCTTGAAGTTCTGCATGGCACAGAGGGACTTCCATTATGGAAAACATTCCATACAAGTTTATGAGAATTTAAGCCCTGTTCCTGGAGCAAGCTTCATGAAGGCAGATGCTTCTGACTGCATGTAGCCCCACTCGGTATGTCTCCACTGCAGAATTAGCCCAGGTGATTAGCACCTGGGTCTGAGCACTTAGATTAGCCTAGCTAAGGTGTGAGCAGCCACACTGTAAAGTCATAACCAATTTACTGCATCTTCACTGGTGCTGCACCCACTAGGACTTCTAGACGCATATCCCATGGTTCCTTGTGCTGCAGTAAACTGAGCTGGTCTCTGATTCCTTCCCATTGAACTGTGGGAGAACTTGTCTGTCTTTGTGGGCACATGGGGGAATTGTGGGAAGACACTGGAGGACTATCAGCACTCAGGTGATTTACCCTGCGTCCTCACTGCAAAGTGGGCAGGTTACCAGCCCTTGCATGAATGCAGTACCTGAGCTCTAGCCTCTAGTCCCAGCAAGACAAGCTAGCCCAGATTTAAACTTGAGTCAGAGGGTTTTGTGTGTGGATGGGAGGTGGGTTAGCGGCAAAACCTGGGTAAAAGACACGCTCTCAGAGTTACCTCTGCAGTCAAGACATATCCATTGATTTCAGTGGAGGTCTGTGCAGATGGAGGAGTCTACCCCATGCAGCTCACTGAAGGATCCAGGCCTTAGTCTGTGTAATAGGAGTCACTGAATACTGGATGCAAGGATGCTGACACCTATCACATGACAGAGCATAAACTTTTTGTAGCCCTATCTCATGTCAGGTGACTGGAGCCATGAACTAAAAATCAGTCAGTTCCCAGCAGTCCAGTGTGTTACAAGTAAACTGAATCTTTGGTTAAAAAAAAAGATCCAATTAATATTATTAAATTTTGTTTCAAAAACCAAACACCTTCAAAACCTCGAATTAGCCTCTTTTCTAAGCGTGTAGATTTTGCCATTCCTGACCTCTAAATGGCCCTACCTGTGACTCTAGGAACATTGTATATGCTACCACTTCATAGCCTGATGTCCTCCCACAATGCTGCTTCTGACTGGCTCTCTACCGAAGCAGTTAGTGTTGCAATATTGATCAGCAGCAGATTAGGCAGTGTGAGATGGACACTGCAGCTAGGCTCAGGGGAAGGGGCTCATTTGTAAATGAAATAATTTTTATCTTAGCTGAGGTGGGAGAAGGAAGAAATGAAGCAGAGTGACAAGAATAGGGGGATCCATGAATAGACAGTGAAGTGAGGGGGAAAGAGAAGAGCCCCTTTCTCCAGCAAAGCCCTCCTAGTCCAGAAGCCAGGGAACTGTTCCTTTATGGGCCCAGCAGGAGAACTGCTCATAAGGGACCGTTTGTTGGGAGTGTCTCCATTCATAAATTGGCTGCTGAGACAGAGATGGAAGAGGATGCTGGGAGTGAAGAGAAATTAGTAAAGAGGGACGGTGAAATTGTTGACCAATTAGACTAGATCCTCCAAGATATCTCGTAACACTTGTGAGGAGCTGAGCGCACGTGCCCAACTCTTGTTCCTGAGTGTCAGGCTAGGAACATTATTTACAGTGTCTTTTTGGTGGTAAATACCAACACAATAAAGCCTACAGCCTACCACTGGGGACATCTGTACTTTTTGACATCTTATGGTCAGAACAATGGCGCTGTCATCTCTTGCTGTTTTTGCCATGTGTTTCTGTTTGATTTGCCACCACAGGCGAGTCGTGCTTAAGACATAGAGAGTGTTGGCTGCAAGTAACTGTTATAGCTCTGCAATCCTTGGCTGAGTGGCCCGGCAAGAAGTTAGAGCAGCATGGGACCTACTCTAATTTATGCCACAGGTATAAATATGATGGCTGTCATCTTGGCCAACAACACTCAAGCTTCAGAGCTACAAGTATGAGCTGCTAAGTTTGAGCTAAAGAGCCAAGGTTTCCTAGCTGGGGCTGTAACAGACTCATATCCTCTGTAGATCCGGCACAGAGGGGAACATGTAACTGTCAGGTCCAGTGGAGGTTCAGACATAGTGGAGCTCTGCTCTACCACTCTCTCTTGTTTCTGCTCCAACCCCAAATGTTCCTGACATGCCCACCCTGGCTCCCCCACCTTTTATGCCAGGCAGTGAGAGTGGCTGGTGAAGTGGGTGATGGAAAGCTCTCCTACATAAGGTCAATTTTCCACCTATTCCCCCCAGCTATTTCCAGTCGCTATATCACACAAAGCAACCTTAAATAGACCAGCGAGGCACACCCCGTGTTTCTAAATTGGCTTTGATAATGTAAAATCATCAAGCAAATATGCCGTTTGTCATTAAGAAAACGCCGCTCTCCTTTCATTTGAATGACTTTTGAAAAAGCAGCAAAACCGGTCTCTGCTTTGAGTTTGAAAGTGGTTTTCCTGATGTGCATCTCGGATGGATGCATGGGAAGTGAATCTGCAAAGGAATGTATTTTGAAGTAACTTTATTGCAGCTAATTTGCAAGGAGCACAATTTCTGCTGTAGTACTGCAGCTGGTTTAGATGCACCTCTTGATGGCTGTTTAAAATCATGGAATGCTGTTCCCCACCCCCTCAAATGGGAATTTTGACTTTTGTTGTCTCTACTGGGGCAGAGTGAAGATCACAGTGGCTTTCTGAGCATTAGTCTGGGGCTTGTTGTGGAAAGGACAACCTTTGCATTAACATGATTTTTTTTTTACACTGACGTTCTTCAAAGGTAAAATACATTTATAGCACTGACATATGCCTGCAGCCTTAACTTCATCTAAACATTTTTTGCTTGAGAATCTACTTATTTTTGTAAAGGTCCCAAGTTCCACTGGAGAGGAGCCCTTTTTGTGCAAACTCCATCAGACTAGAATACTAAGGTCTGTAGGGCAGGATGTCCCTTGGACTACTGGGCATGAACTCTCTTGCTAATCAGAGACTTCACCCGTGAAAATCCTGATACTGCAGTGCTAAAGGTCTTCAAAAAAGGTGTCCCAGTGCTGTGAAACTCTGTAGCTCCTCAGAATCAGGACTCCCATCATGCACAGCCCAAGAGATACAGAGTAAAGTGATTCCTCTTCCGCTGACTTGCTAGTGACCCTAAGACTGGAGCTTTCCTCCTATGGGTCAGCTGTGTTCAAATACCACACATTAATGCACACACCTTATTCAAGTAATTTCTCTGCTCAGACTGTAAATTTATATTACGGTACATTATATGAGATGGCTTGAAAGAATCAAAGTATAAGTTAATCCTCCCACACCCTGCCTCTCTGTTCTCTTCCTTCCTTTAAGAAAAGGATCATGCTATACGTAGTGGCCTAGGATGCCTGCGGAAAGCAAGTCCCTCATAAATAGAAAATGAAACAGAAATGCCATAATCACATAGGAGAGAGATTTGGAGGACGTTAATAAAATTCTTCAGACGGTCGCTTGAGAACACTCATGACGATTTAATCCTTTGGCCTCAAAGGGCTCCTGAATCGTTACATATTCAAAGGTGGGAAAAAGTTCTCCCTGCTCTAGTACATTCTAAACCCATAACTTTTTAGAAATACATTTCCTCAGACAGCAGCCACATGAAGCACTTCTAATAGTGAAGCACAGTCAGGTTTTGGTGTGGTTTGTGTTGATACCAACCAGCGCTTGTGTGGTTGTTAATGTTGCCTTTCCAAAGGCTATTAGAGAATCTCTTTGGCAATGCTGGGATGTAGATGCTGACATCCAAAGTTTTCTCTGAAGGACCCTTCCTGAACTGCTTGGCGACATGGCAAGTGCTGCAAATTTGGTGGTTTTGCAATGTGTTGTGTGGTCAAGCTGTATTTTGCCCTGAGTTACCACCTGATCCGCTGAGCAAAGACTTGCTGTCTGAAAAATTACTCTCTAGCCCTGAGCTCACTGCTTTCCCAAGAACAGCCCATGCTGAGTTCAAGGCAAGAGAGCTTAATGAAACAGAATGCCATTCCAGTCCCTGAAGTTGCCAGGATCCCGAAATGAGAATGGTGGGAAGGTTCAACTTTACTGTCCTGGGTGCTCCAAGGGCGGGGCGGGGGGAACCCACAGAGTGAATGGAATAAACTAAAATATCTGAATAAATAAAGAGACTCTGAAGTGCAAGAAGCAAGCACATACTGGTCAAGGAATTAGATTACTCAAGGTGGTGACTCATCCAATAACTATTCAACATTTGTGGTTAAAAGAGAAGCCCTTGCCAGAGAATGACTAAAATTTATTGGCAGAGGCTTTAAAGGAATCATGACTGGGCCTAAACTAGTGTGTATGCAAGAGAATTATTTTTCTGCCTCTTTTACTGAAGAAAGGCTGAGGGTGAAAAACCCCCACTGCCTCCCTGTTTATGTAGATTATTACAGCGTTCTGCTAGCCTCAAGGGGCATTTCCAATCACCATGCTGAATGGGGCCAGGTTCAGACTTATATTTCCTTGTTCAGGCTCGGCTGTGTGATTGTGTGTTTTAAAGGTTAGAGCTGGCAGTGTACAGCTAGCTGCGGGGCATTCATTCTGGACTCATTGTATGGTATAGAGGAGGAAGAACAAATTCCATCTTGCAGTTTTGCTGCAGGAACAGAAAAGCAGAAACAGAAACAGGACAGACTTTTTTCAGTCTAGGCAGACTGTTGCTTGGAGTGCTGTGTAACTACTGGAGGCTATTATTCTGCACAGTGTAGAGTTCCCCCACCTCCACTCCTCTGACAGTGGAGATCACTCAGCACCTGACAGGATTAGTCCCATAGTTATTGCAAGTCGCCTTTTTAAAAGATAGCCTTAAACACATACTAAGCTGCCTTCATTGTTCCCCAAATGGGGTGTCACTAATATGCCACAGAAAGGACATTGTGCCATCAATGGGAAAATACTGAGCTTATTTTATGTTCCCACTGCCTACCAAAAGTAGTTTTCATGTGACCCATTTTCTTTGATTCATTTTGAGGTCCCCAATGCTTACGTCCTGAATCCAGTAGCTAACAAATTGTATTCATTGTCCTTACCAAAGGCCAGTGGGAAGCAGGTTTTTTTTTTAAATTTATTTGAGCATATTTGGTTGCTTTTATTTGATGAACTTTTCTGGTTGTAGGGAACTATGCAACAAGGCAATAGCCTGGCATACACAGACACTTCATTCCCTCCAGCAAGGTTAAAACGGAGCCCTGGCATCATTTAGAGAAACCTTCCCACACCTGCTTTTCATTTCCTTTTGCTATTTCTGGTAATAAAAATTGGACCCATTGCTATAAATTTGGGCGTAAGAAGTCTTCTACACATTTTTTTTCTTAAAAGAATGCTTGTGATTAAATGAATGTCTCAGACTATAAAAAACAAAACCAGAGAATTTCTGGAAGACGTAAAAGAAAAGAAAGGTCTGGCCTTCTTTTTTATTTTTACTGCTTATCCAGCTGGAAGTCTCAAGTTCCACTGAATCCTTCTTAACTGTCTGCTGTTTTTTTCATAAAAAATTCTCTTTACATTGTCATGTGCTGGAGTTGCCCTTCATTAGGGACTCAAATGGAAAACAGAATAATATTATCTTGTTTTGAAGCAAAAGTCAAGCTTTCTGTTGGAATATATCACTTTTTGGCACCTTATTTCTCTGTTTTCAAGCCTTTCCTCATTTGAGCCGTGTGTTCTCAGTCATTTTGAAGCTTCTTCCTGATGTTCATGGAGGGTAGGTTCATCAATAGCTATTAGCCAGTATGGTCAGGGATGCCACCCTATGCTCTGGGTGTCCCTAAACCTCAGACTGCCAGAAGCTGGGACTGGACATGCCAATCTGACTCTTGGGGAAAATTCCTTTCCAATGCCAAACAGATATTTTCTATCTCATCATTATTCTTTATTCTGCTTTTCCCTTCTTCCCTTCTTCTAGTCACAGAGGATCCAAGAGGATCACTTGAAAGAAATATGCAGTTGTTAACTGGTATAAAGAAATGTAATAGCTAAAACATTTTACTTTGATAGTATCAAATTGTGCTGATTTATCCACAATCCAGGTTTCTTGCAATATTCTCTCAGAGAGTGTTTTAATATCACTTGATGATTACCTGTTCTGTTCATTCCCTCTGAAGCACCTGGCATTGGCCACTGTCAGAACACAGGATACTGGGATAGTTGGATCTTTGGTCTGACCCAGTATGGCCGTTTTTATGTTCTTATCCCACATCAACTTAAGAATTCTACTTAAAACAATAATTTTGCCAAAGGCAGTAAATATAAAATTTGATGATTAAACATCTGGTGGAGTAAATCCTTCAAAACCTTAGAAAGAATTCTGAGCCCCACAGTGCTGATCAGACAGACTGGATTTGGTTTTACCAGAATACAGAAATATAAAAAACAAGCACTGCAAAAATACTAATGCAACCCTTGGTGTTCGGCAGACATTCAAAAGGTCATGATCAAAGAGTCCTCCAGTTGCAAGTACTGCAAAACTGATAGTCACCACCACAGAAAGACTAAAATGATGCTTCCTAAAATTAAATGTTTCTCTCATTTTTTTTTGTTCAGAAATCTTCATCTACCATGGCAATATAGCATCCAGTTTTGTACTCTGTATTTAAAAGGAATTGCTATGAATTTTGGTGACATACTATTTGCTCTGAATGTTTAAGGGGGGGAAATTTTCTGAGCAATCAGAAAAGGCTTCTTGGTCAAAAATATGTGCTATGCAAATGGTAATGCAAAAATTATTCCTTTGAAAAAGAGCTCATCTTCCACAACTGGGGCATGCTCTGTCATTTGATGTCATGGTTCATCTGCTTGTTGTTTTCTTCAGATTTCAGGCTTTTTAGTTTCTTGGTAACTATGCCAAAATAATTGCTATTCAACAAATAATGGTGCTAACCTAATAAGTGGTATTATAATGATGATCTTTCAGTTTATACTAGGGCTGTCAAGCGATTAAAAAAATTAATCGTGATTAAGTGTGTGATTAATTGCAGTTTAAACAATAATAGAATACCATTTATTTAAATATTTTTGGATGTTTTCTACATTTTCAAATATATTGATTTCAATTACAACACAGAATACAAAGTGTACAGTGCATACTTTACATTTATTTTTGATTACAAGTGTTTGCACTGTAAAAAGACAAAAGAAATAGTATTTTTAATTCACCTAATACAAGTACTGTAATGCAATCACTTTATCATCAAAAAACCTGCATTCAAAAATAAAACAATGTAAAATTTTAGAGATTGCAAGTCCACTCAGTCCTACTTCTTGTTCAGCCAATTGCTCAGACAAAAAAGTTTGTTTACATTTCCAGTAGATAATGCTGCCCGCTTCTTGTTTATAATGTCATCTGAAAGTAAGAACGGGTGTTCTCATGGCACTGTTGTAGCCAGCGTTGCAAGATATTTACATGCCAGATGCGCATGCTTCAACCACCATTCCAAGGGACATGCATCCATGTTGATGATGGGTTCTGCTCAAAATCCATCCAAAGCAGTGTGGACCGATGCATGTTCATTTTCATTATCTGAGTCAGATGTCACCAGCAGAAGGTTGATTTTCTTTTTTGGTGGTTCGGATTCGGTAGTTTCCGCATCGGAGTGTTGCTCTTTCAAGACTTCTGAAAGCATGCTCCCTACCTCATCCCTCTCAGATTTTGGAAGGCACCTCAGTTTCTTAAATCTTGGGTTGAGTGCTGTGGTTATCTTTAGAAGTTTCACATTGGTACTGTGACAAAGCTCTGTCCTTGCCTCTGTGGGTCCCGCGTTTCCTGGCGGACTTCGCTAGCCTCAGAGGCTCACTGTGACCCTCCACGTAACCCTTCTCTCTCTAGAGACAAGGGTTACAGTCTACTGAGCCATTTTCATCATAAGCCAGCGGGGGAGGTGAGGAGAAGTTATCCTTCCTTGCACAGTCTATGTCTCCCAGTCTCAGTGATTAATCAGGGGGCAAAGGTATGTGTGTGTGTGTGGGGAGCCTGGGCCCACCTCTACTCCAGGCTCCAGCCCAAGGACCCTAATAGTATCAGCTATGGTAGCTGACTTTTTAGAAACATAACATGTAAAATTCCCTGGACTACTTCCCCCTAAAGCAGCCCTCACTTCCTCAAGCTCCACTTCACCCTTACCTTGGGCCTCCTTCCTTGTGCCTGATATGGTGTGTACTACTCAGTCTCTCCAACAGCACAACTTCCTCCCACAGCTTCTGACATGCACACACACACCTGACTAACTGGGAGGCTTTTAACTAGTTTCAGCCAGCCTCTGATTGGCTTCAGGTGTCCCAATCAACCTAGCGTTCTCCCTGCCTTCTGGAAAGTTCTTAATTGGCCCCAGGTGTCTTAATTGACCTGGAGCAGCTGCCATTTCACTTATCCTGGTACCAGGGATTTGTTTAGCCTGGAGCTAATTTATCTATCTCCCACTACTTTTCCATAGCCATCTGGCCTTGCCCCGTCAGAGTACCTTCTTTGTGTTTTGTCAAATCTGCAGTGAAAGTGTTCTTAAAATGAACATGTTATTTTTTTTTAAGAGTGTCATCAGCATGGAAGCATGTCCTCTGGAATGGTAGCCAAAGCATGAAGGGGCATACAAATGTTTAGCATATCTGGCACGTAAATACCTTGCAATGCTGGCTACAAAAGTGCCATGCAAATTCCATTGTCTCACCTTCTGGTGACATTGTAAATAAGAAGAGGGCAGCATTATCTCCTGTAAATGTAAACAAACTTGTTTGTCTGAGCACAAGAAGTAGGACTGAGTGGACTTCTAGGTTCTAAAGTTTTACATTGTTTTGTTTTTGAGTGCAGATATGTAACAAAAAAATCTACATTTGTAAGTTGCACTTTCAGGACAAAGAGATTGCACTACTATACTTGTATGAGGTGAATTGAAAAATACTATTTCTTCTGTTTATCATTTTCATAGTGCAAATATTTGTAATCAAAATATACACTCTGATTTCAGCTACAACACAGAATACAAGATATATATGAAACTGTAGAAAAACATACAAAATATTTAATAAATTTCAATTGGTAGTTTCTTGTTTAACAGTGCAATTAAAACTGCGATTCATTTTTTTATCCACAATCCAGACTGCTGTAACATGAAATATATGGCAGAACTCAAATTTTTTTGAGTTAATTGCGTGAGTTAACTGTGATTAATCAACAGCCCTAGTATATACCCAAATGGATCCCACAGGGCTTTATAAACTCATCTGACAGATTTTACCAACTATATACCAAGGACTCAAAAGGTGGTTGCCTGAACAGGACATTCAAATCCCACATTTTGGCATTTAAACTGGCATTTAAAAAGAGGCATTTGCACAACTAAGGTGCTGATCCTTCAATAAGCTACTCACAGGCAGAGCCCTGCACCCAAGCAGAGTTCATTGACAGGGCCATCCTTACCCAGACGCAAAGTACGCAGCTGTGTAGGGCACCAGGAAATTTGGGGCACCAAATTTCCTGGTGCCCCGCGCAGCTGCGTGCTGCTCCAGCTTCTGTCCTGCCTCTTCCCCAGGGCCCCTGCCCCGCCTCTTCCCACCCCTGAACTCTGCAGCAGGTCCGGGGCTGCACTCACTGGCGGTGGGAAGTGCAGCAACCCAGACCTAGCCGCACCACCGGTGAGTGCTGGAGGGTGGTTCCCCCTGCTCCCCAAGCCAGCCCCCCGCCGGAGGCCTGGGGCCAGTCCCCCCCTCATGGAGGCCTGGGGCCACACAATCCCCACCCCCCAGGGGGGCTGCGTAGGACCCCAGAATAGCTAGGGATAGCCCTGTCCATTGACTTCAGTGGAATTCTGTGCGGGCACGGGGGTCCCTTTGCACAAAACTTGTTGCAGGATTGCAGTTTAAAGCCTAGAAAAGCCTATGTTTCTAGGGGTTTGATCCAGGTCCAACTGAAGTTAATAAGGACCTTTCCTACTGCATGTGAGCATCCAGATGTAGGTTTTGGACATCTATATTTCAAAATTGGCAATCCTGAATCACATTGTCCACACTGAAATGCAGCTGACTTAGGAGTGAAGCATGCCAACAGTTTCACAGTGTACAGAAACACCACACAACTGATTATGACAGGATGTGAATAATACTGCATCCATTTGAAACTGCAGGGGGAATTCTAGGAAGGCATAGTATAATTACCTCAATTGAAATCTGGCTCAGACTCAGAGGTTAAAACCTGATATTGAAAGCATATTTAACTTCCTGTTCAGTCTCCGATTTCTTGTCTCTTAGCAGAATTTCCCTGGTAGATTCTAACCTCTTTCTGATTGAAAAAAATTAAAAACCCTGATAGGTAGGAAACAAATAATCTCCATTGTGCCATCTGATTGAGACAGAGCCTCAGCATGTGGGCAGTAGTGTACAAATGTGTAGTGAATTGTTTTTTAAAAATGTGCTGATTTTAGAAATGGGGTCACTGAATTTTAAAAAAGCCTCTGATTACTCTGGTACCGCTGTGTGGGACCAATACTTCCTCTTCCCGTGGATTTAAAAAAAAAAAAGTTTGTCGGCCCCACTGGGAGACAGGAATGAAATCAAGGAGACAATGTCAGAGCCTAGGATCAAGAACACAAAAAGTTATTGTAATTGCGACAGAAGGGCTGGCAAGACTGCCCTTGATTTAGGAACAAATAGTAGCTGAAGGTGTTTCCAATGATTGCACATTCTCAGAGAATCTATGACAAGACTGGCCCAAGAGGATGGTATCCAACACAATGCTGAGAGAACCTATTTTTAAATTCCCAGACTGAGTAAAATCAATATATAAATGGGTCAATGAAATGTGCCTGATGTTGTCTACATGTAGAAACCCTACAGAGGTTGATTATTGAATAGTACTAGATTGAGCAAAGTAGGTCATTTTACCGCTTTGTTCTGATAGCAGTATTATACCTGCCAGAACAGTGCCCTCAATACAGTACTTCAAATTTGGTGCTTGAGGATATGCAGGGTTCCTTTAACAACCCCCTCCCCTGACACACACCTTTTCTCTATGGTTATTTTCTGAAATTATCACCAGTTAAATTACCAGAGTCTGGTTCAAGTAGCCACTTGACAAGCTCATATACCAGACACTTGCAAAAGACTATTTATAGAGTACATTCTAACTATAGTGGTGCTCCTCTTGTCAAGGGTCTGTCAGCATTTCCATTACAGACTCCTTCTATAACTTGGCAGTAAAAATTTACTCCAGGCTAAAGCCTGAATGTTTTTTAAGAAAAAAAATTATCTATGGGCTCTTTTCATTAGAAGAGTTAAAAAAACATTTTCAGTTTCTAATACATTTGAACTCCTAGTGCTTAAAAAAAGTGCCCTATTTTGTCAACTGACATTTTATATATCCAAGGATCAAATCATGCCTTCCTTGGTGAGGGGGGTGTGGAGGGAGGAGGGAGAGAAACAGAACCACCTAGAGGGCAAGAAAAAGTGAACTAGAAACCTCTGCATCTTCACTAAGTGAGTTTCTTGCTAATGGCCCAATGTGGTCTTGGGCACAGGGATACTGTATCTATGGTGGTTGCAGGGGATATGGGCCTCCAACCATTGGGGTATCGCAACAGCCATAGGGGAATCCACAGATATAAGGCACTGGTGCAGATGACTTGGACATTCATGAAAGAGAGGCTGCCCTCTGTGGTCATGGCTTTCCCCCAGAAGTCTTTCTCCTGGCACAGTTGTGTGTCAACCATATTTGTCTGCCACGAGCTGCTGCTCTGCACAACCATGTTTGTATCAGTACAATCTGGGAACATCTTGACACCTGTGTTTCCCATGCTTCCTCAGCTGCTGGTGCCAGTGGAAGAGGACTGCATTTTTTTCTCACATTGTGCAACTCCCTTTTGGATATCCTCCCCCACAAAAGCCTGCAAGGCTTGGGAGCTGGCTAACCTGGTCCCACTGCACATAGGTATACAATACAATCCACCTATACAATACAAAACCTATGTTTGAACCTGGCTGCAGCTTGACTATTGTGTTACAACTCTGCTCATGAGCAGGGTGAAAACATGGTACACCCACATGTATAGAAACCATGGGTTGTATATATGGGCATGTGGAGTCAACTTGTTTACAGAACAATAAAACTCTGAATATGGGCCCAATGGGGCTTTGAGTTTAAAGACTACACAAGCACTAACATACCCAACCTGCCTCATACCCTCAGTGCTCCCTGGTATTTGAAGGTAGAACAATTTTGTCTGTGTTCCCTTCCTTTCTAGCTATTTCTTTACTTTCATTTTCCATATTGTGCTGAATGCAAGTGGAATTCTGCTGTCTGGCAACCCCTGTTCCTTGCCAGCTCTTAACTAATATGGAGTCTGGACGTGTATTGATTTTTCTGCTTTTTGCAGACTGCACTCATCAGTCATTTTATATTACTGAAGAGACCATTAGTAATAAAAATAAAGGATGAAAGGTACAGAGCCCATTAGAGTACTTACTCCATCTGTATGAGGGGGTGAGCGAAACAGTTAAAAGCACATCAGCTTATAAACATGCTGATACAGTTATTAGAATGGTGACTAACATTCAGAGCATGATACTAAGGGACAGAGATGAAATCCCTTCCCCCTCCTGGTGGAAGGGAGGGCTCTGATATTCTATACCAATGCAGAATGTATGTAGCCTCAGATGCTCTCTATGGGTGAGACGGAAGGAAGATTAAATAGCAGAATCGAGGAACATTACAGAACCACCATTCAGCGGTTGGCTCAGGAATGAATGAATTTCAGTCCTGTAATGGTAAAACTAAAGTGAGAGACAGGGAGGTTAAATATAAAAAGAAGGGGTGGTGATGTAGTCCTGAAATGAGATTATAATAAAAGAGAAAGCAGAGGTGCTTCAACACATTAAGGAACAGTCTAGATTGCTCCTGTTATCTTGTTGATAGAATAATTTAATTGAACCCCTTCTGACTGCCTGATACAACATGAGAATGGTGTATGCAAGAGCAGCATTTGTATAAATACTGTACAGTGTCAGGGGCTTTTTGAAGGGGCTTTTTGAACACTTTTTGAATATGTTAACACTACATACAAGAAAAATGTTTTCAATTAATATTTTGCAGTTTTATATTGATCATCTACTTTTTCTTAGCATCCTTGGATGAAGTGCATAAAATTTGGAGCCTAAAGCATTTTGGTTTTGACCAATATGAGTACATCTCTCAGGTCCTGGAGCTTGGATTCATATCCCAGGTGTTTGAATCCTTGTGCTCCAAAGATGGATGCATTTGGTGGTGTCTTCAGGACCTCAACTCCCAAGTCAGAGTGCCTTCTAGCACTACCAAATGATGAACTGTGTGTGTCTGTTATAGGTTAGTGGGTAAAGTACGAGAACACGCATACAACCAAAAGTTATCTATCAGGGCAACTGGTAAACACTAGTTCAGTAATATTATTTTAGGTGAGGCCCAGGGGTCAAATTGAAGATATTGCACATGGTTTGTGTTCCCTCCTCTGTTCCATCTCCAGTGACACTGTAAAGGAGAGCTCCTTTTATTCCAGGGGTGAACTGCAGTAGCAATTCCAAAGCCCTTATGCTGTCAAGAGAGAGGTGATTTCTGGAGCAACCTCTTGGGATGCTGAATCCCAGTCTGCAAACGAATGTACTTGTTCACAGGCTTGTGACAGAATGATGGCAGCTGTACTACACCTCCGCTGGGTAGCTGATGAAGCAATGCTACGCTTTGGCTTGAAGGTGCTACATTCTCCAAGAACGAGTATGTTATTTGAATGCCCTGAACAAAGAGAAATGAAGGCAAAGGAAAAAATGAGGGAAAGAGGGAGTTAGAAGGAAATTATTGGACTTTACAACCCAAGGTAATTGTAGAAATATTATATATCAAAATAAGACTTTAGGTACAATGTAGTTTACCCCAGTTATACCCCACTTAAGAGGCTAAGACTACATGCCATATTAGTGGTGGGTTCTACATCCTGTCCAGGGATGGACTTCATCTAATACAGTAGGACTTTTCTATCTCCAGTTACTATGTTTTTACATCAAAACATTGGATATCGAGGAATATAGAACCCTGATCCTATGTGGAAAAGCTTACTGGGATTTCAACTGCCCTTGGTGGAGCTAGACGTCTCAGATTCTGTCTATACCCAAACTTTCACTAATTCAATTATACCAGTGCAAACCCCTTTCTTGCTACATTTGTATCATATTAAAACAGGTTACATTGGTTTAGCTTGCTGTACATTTAATAAACCAGGTTTAAGTCAATTCAGAAGCATACACATATGCTTGTTTAACTATATCAGTTAAAAAAACCCACACCTTTAGCTATCCCAGTGCAACTTTTTTGTGTAGCTCAGACCTAAGAACTTGGCTAGGGAGGAAAACATGGTACTATATAGTATTAATTCAGCCATGATTATGCCTGACAATGGTCTAAAGGGCAAAGATTGAAGGTGAAATGAAAGGGAAAAGATTGCTCTTGAACAAAGCAATTAGTTTAATAAATGCAGCTTGGGGAGAGAGTAGAAGAGAAAAGTAAAGGGATTGCCCCCTTGTTAAATATTTAATGTTTGACTCCTGCTACTGGTGGTATCCTTAGTCCTTGTGCATCTAAATCTATACAGTATATGGTTTAAAGCTGAAGTACAAAGGCCAACTTATACCCTGAAAACTTAAGTGCATCCTGAGAAGATATATAGTGGCATGCGAGTTCCATGGCCAAGGGGCAGATGATGGTGAGTGTACAGCCTATGCAACCCATACTATGTATGTTTCCTTTTCTGTATTTTTTCGGATGGAATGGAAGGTAAAGGGTAAGCAAAGAGGCCTGAATATATGTATGAGCTCTCTCTCTCTCCCTCACACCCCCCCCCCCCAGTTCCTATAAGGTAATCACAGAGGAAGTGCTGACTAAACTGTGCCTCTGAACTGCATTTTTGTCATCCTGACCTAACATCAGGTCCTAATGACTTTGCATTTGCACATTTCAAATATCCAAGGAAAGCAGAAACAACAAAATCTTCCTAAATCTGTGCTCAAGCTTGTTGTGGATCTGCATAATATTGCCTACTCAAATAATGATCAAAATTACAGCTAAAAATTCAAAAAACAGAAAAACAAAAAGTGGAACCAACTACAACTCCACAACCCATAGAACACCATCTCTGGGAGAAACCATGGCACCAGGACCAAACACATGGATAGTACACAACACTAACATCATCAATTTATCAAGACTATCCTAACCAGAACTGAATTATCTCTACTCTCCAAAGGAATGAACTTCTGCCCTACCACAGAACCATACTAACATGTGGAGAAATAGAAGAATTCTTTCGCTGACTCTGCCTCAAAGAATTCTTCCATAACAATGACCATACCACCCACAATAACCACATCCCCACCGACAGTCATAAAAAAAAAAAGAATCATCTGACTGGACACCCCCCCCAGTGGATGAAACCACACTCTTGATCACTACATTGATTGCTTCAGGAAAAACATGGACTATGAAATCCTTAACGAACAAACATCACATGTACCACAATATCTCCACTGCTGAGAAGATAGCAGTGGTTTGTGATCACAGATAATAATCAAACCAGACAAAAGGGTGCCATTGTAGTCCTCAGTTGTGATGATTATGTTAATGAGGCCCAACCAATCTCTCTCCAAAACTAACTCAAAGAAGACCCTACACCACAGTTTACCCAAGAACTTAAGGATATCAGCAAATCCTTCCTCAAACAACTCCAAGAGAAATTCTACAAACTCATGACCCGTGACCCCACCCCAGCGACCTTCTCATGCTTCCCAAGATACACAAAGGAAACCAGGCAGACCCATCATATCTGGCCATGTCATTCTTACTGAATAGCAAGAATAGCAAGACTCATAGAATCCATCCCCAGACCACTCACCATACTTCGTTCAGGACATAACTGTCTTCCTCCAGAAACTTCACAACATTAACAACCTCCCTCAGAACATCTTCCTTGCCACCATGGATGTCACCTCCCTATATACCAACCTTCCTCACAATTATGGCATAAATGCCTGCCTCAAATATCTATAAGACAATGGACAACATTCAGATTTCCACCCCAAACACATTGCCAAATTCATTCATTTAATCCTCACCCATAACAATTTTACATTCAACAACACTTTGTCCAAACCATGGGAACAGCTATGGGTGTGAGGATGACATCCCATTATGCCAGCCTCTTCATGGGCCACCTTGAGGAAGAATTTCTGGATGAATGCACTACAAAATCAATAAGATACTTGAGATACATCAATGATATTTTCATCCTTTGGACAGATGACCTAAGCTCACTCACAGATTTCCACCACAACTTCAAGCAGGACCACCTATCCATTAAACTCTCTCTAAAACACTCCACGCTAGCATCAACTTCCTGAACACTACGATTAGCTTCAACAGTGGAGCCCTACAGACAACTATATACAAGAAATCCACAGATCACCACACTTATCTTCATAGATCCAGTAAGCACCCCAAACATATGAAAAAAATCAGTTATCTACAGCCAAGTACTCAGAAACCACAGAATATGCTCCAAGGAGAAAGTCTGGGATATATACTTTAACACACTTAAAACCACCTTCATCAAACAAGGACACTCCTCAAGAGAAGTTGTCAAGGTTCCTTCCCCACTCTGAACTCCAGGGTACAGATGTGGGGACCTGCATGAAAACCCCCCTAAGCTTATTTTTACCAGCTTAGGTTAAAACTTCCCCAAGGTACAAACAGAGCTAGGCATGATGGCTTGCTTAGCCTGGCTGTGGGTGACCATTCCCACCCTCTTGGCTAGCTTCACATGATTGGCCAAGTCTTCCCCCAACAGCATGGGGATGGGATAATCATTATATACTGCAAAAGTACACGTTCCTGACCAGTCCTTGTACTGGACAGGCAACTTGGCTGTAGGCAAATTGAAAGAGTTGGACTTGAAGGGTTGAATTGTCACTTGGATCTCTGGGTTGATTAAATTGGGGTCCACTAAGGAAGCATGGATAGCCAACACTTGTGCTCCGGTGTCCCTCCACGCGGTGACCTTCTTCCCACCCACACTCACAGTTTCCCTCTGCTCCAAATGTATCTGGGAGGTATCTGGGCCTGAGCACCTCTGGTGTGATTCCAGTGCAATGAACTGTAATCTGTTGGGGTTCTTTGGGCAGTTGGCCTTCACATGCCCCGGCCTGTTACATTTAAAACATCGTCCAGCTGACAGGTCCCTGGGGCGAAGTGGGTAGCTGGAGAATGGTGTGGCAGGACGGTAAGGTGTCTGGAGTATTCCTTGGTGTGTAGTTGGGGCCTTGGGCTGCCCCCGGTAGTAGGGTGTGGTCTGAAGTTGTCTCTTCTGGTATCCACTCCAACTGCAACCAGGGTTGTTCCTCTCTCCTCCCTCCACCTGTTTTGTTCTGGCTTGCCCCGCCTCTCCGGCGGTCTGGGACTGCTCGTATCAATCAGCATAAGAAGCAAGACTTTCTGCTGAGTGCATTTTCTTATCCCATAAACACTGTTTTATTTCCTCCTTGGACATATTCAGGAATTGCTCCTGAGCTATCAAATCACACATTCTGTCAAAGCTAGTGACACCACTTCCTTGGACCCATTTATCTAACAGATCCTTCTTCTGGTTTAGATAATCCATATTACTTAGTCCAGACCCTCTCTTAAGGGTTCGAAATTTTACTCTGTACGTTTCAGATGTAATTTGAAATTGCTTTAAAACCAAATCCTTGAACTTATTATAGTCAGAAGCCTCATCAATAGGCATCTTATTGAATATGTCCAGAGCTCTTCCAGTTAATTTTGTGACCAATGTGGTCATCTTGTGAGCTTCAGGAATTTTATGGAGACTGCACAATCTCTCAAAGGTGAGAAAATATTCAGCAGTAACACTGGATTCATCATACTGTGGACATAGTCGCTCCCATTTGTAGATTGTTGGGGAAGGACGGTTAGGGTTATCCAGTAGATTCCACTCAGCCCTTACCTTCTCCAACTCCAGTTCATGCTCTCTTTTTCCCTCTCCTCCATTTCTTTTTCCCTTGCCTCCATAGCTCTCCTGTGAGCAGCCTCTTGGTTTTTTTCTGTCTCTCTTGCTGCCTCCAGTTCTCTCCTGTGGGCAGCCTCTTTGGCTGTTTCTGCCTTGGGCTCTGTCTTGTTTGCCTCTCTGTTTTTAACTAACTTTACACTCAAGAGTTAGAAATAAAACAAACAAAAAAATCCTTGGCTTGTCAAAAAAAAATATTTTGGTTGTGCTGTAACCGGATACCTATGTTCTCCGATAGTGATTGTCAGCCTACAGAAAAATCCTTAAAAAAACAAACAAACAACAACAAACACCTTTGTTTCCAGGCAAATAGACAGAAAACCCCTCTAGTTGCTCTTAGGTAAAAAAAAAACAAAAACAACCACCCACCTCTTCAGGTCTGTGAAGACTTGTGAATTTTCCTGCAGGAGGTTAACTACCCTGCCTTTAGGTAGAGAAAACTCCAGCTCACAAAAGACAATGCCCTTTTGTCTCTGCTCTGGCCCCCAAGCAGAGACAAAAAAACCCTCTAACTGCTTTTAGTTTAAAACCTGCTTTCCAGCAGCCCAAAGGGAAAAAAATGTCCTTTTTAAAAATCTGTGCTTCTGGTTGAAAAAATCTCAAATTGATCTCAAAATGATTTCAAGTTAATCCCACCGCTCTGCCACCATGTCAAGTTTCCTTCCCGACTCTGAACTCTAGGGTACAGATGTGAGGACCTGGATGAAAAACCCCCTAAGCTTATTTTTACCAGCTTAAGTTAAAACTTCTCCAAGATACAAGCTATTTTACCTTTTGTCCCTGGACTTTATTGTTGCTACTACCAAGTGTCTAACAAATATAACAGGGAAAGAGCCCACTTGGAAACGTCTTTCCCCTCAAAATCCCCCCCAAGCCCTTCACCACCTTTCCTGGGGAAGGCTTGATAAAAGCCTCACCAATTTGCATAGGTGAACACAGACCCAAACCCTTGGATCTTAAGAACAATGAAAAAGCAATCTGGTTCTTAAAAGAAGAATTTTAATTGAAGAAAAAGTAAAAGAATCACCTCTGTAAAATCAGGATGGTAAATACCTTACAGGGTAATCAGATTCAAAACATAGAGAATCCCTCTAGGCAAAACCTTAAGTTACAAAAAGACACAAAAACAGGAATATACATTCCATTCAGCACAACTTATTTTATCTGCCATTTAAACAAAACAGAATCTAACGCATATCTAACTAGATTGCTTATTAACCATTTACAGGAGTTCTGACCTGCATTCCTGCTCTGGTCCTGGCAAAAGACAACACAGAGAACCCTTTGTTCCCCCCCCCTCCAGCTTTGAAAGTATCTTGTCTCCTCATTGGTCATTTTGGTCAGGTGCCAGTGAGGTTATTCTAGCTTCTTAACCCTTTACAGGTGAAAGGGTTTTTCCTCTGGCCAGGAGGGATTTAAAGGTGTTTACCCTTCCCTTTATATTTATGACAGAAGTACATTGCATCTTGGAATGGACCACCTAAATACCCTGAGAGAATCTGCTTCAGTACAGAAATACAATCCCCTCCAACTGAGCATCCCTAATGGTCACCAACCACCCCTACATGGGCACCCATATAGAGTATCAATAAATAATTACAGCCCTCCAAACAGCCCCCAGTTTCTTCAAGCTCCTCATCAGAAGCAAGCTCCCCACAGACCAGGACACACCAACCCAAAGCAGCACCAGACTCTGCCAGAGCAACAGATGTAAAACCTGTAGACATATCTCCACTGCTATGATGATCAACACCCTCCATAGAATACCTATCAAAAGCCATGGGTCCTATACATGCCTATCACAACATGTGGTATACCTGATGGGGATGTGCTCCGACAGCACAAGAGCGTAGTGTGGATGTGTAAAACCGATTCAGCTACTGTGGTGGCTGTATGTTTATGTAACTTAGGTCGACAATTTTGCAATGTAGACTTACCCTCATTTATGTATATATGGTTGCCAGCTTTAACCTTCTAATAATGCTCTCATTTCTTTTTCTTATTTAATAAATCTTTAGTTAGCTTATTAAAGCTACAAACTACAAGCATTGTTTTTGGTGAGAGATCTAAGGTACAAGTTGACCTGGAGTAAGTGACTGGTCTCTTGAGACTGGGAGCAACCTGAATATTTTGTGATCTTTTCTATATAGCAGCCATTTATCTATAAGTCCAGCTTGCCTGGGTGGCAAGATAGACTGGAATACTCAAAGGGGACTATCTGTGACTCCACGGTAAGACTGCTATAGTGCTTTAGGTGTTCACACTTGTTAGTGGGTTGGTGAAATCCAATTACAGAACACACAATCACTTTGGGGTGTCTGCTCTGCTTCTTGATAGTTTGCCCTGAGGTTGCACTCACAGTCATGAACCACTCCAAACAGTGTGACACCACTAAGAACCTCCCTCAGCTGCTTCCCCTCCACCCTTCCTTCCTCCTGTATGACTGGCGGGGTGTCAGGGGATCATTCAGAGTGAAGTGGTCCATAAAATGTGTTAACTACTTATGCTAAACAATCTGTTCCATCTTGTATTTGGCTGTGCCATTCTGAGTATGTTTCCCAGACCTGAAGAAGAGCTTTAAGTAAGCTTGTCTCTCTCACCAACAGAAGTTTACTATCCAATAAAAGATAGTACCTCACCTATCATTCCTCTCTAAAATTACAACCAGACAGTTTTATTACATGTCCCTCAGGGACTGCTCAGTACAATTCCTCTGATCCAGTAGGGGCTTCCAAGTCTATTTGTAATACCCCCTTGTAATATACGAGATGTGTACTGAGGAATTCCCAAATCACATTTAATAAGCCCTCAGAGGTGTTAGCTTATTGGCATCCATCATTTACTCAATTTACTTTAGAATATGCAAGATCTTTGACTACAGAAAACTGCCACATAGGCTTGTTAGAATCCAATTTTTATTCTTTTATAATTTGGACACCCAATATCGATGTTTATTTTTAAGCAATTTTATCAATTGTAATGTTAAAAATTGCAGAAAGTTAGGGGGAGGTCCGAAAATAATTTAATGATAGGAGACGTTGAGATTCAAAATGTGAAATCTTTACAGCCGTTAAAACAGAAATTGTCAAAGTATAGAAAATAAATATGCTTAAAGCAAACTCTAAGAAGTTCTTAGGTAACACTTTTCTTTCTTTATATAGGTGTAAATTTAGATGGTCATTGATGGAAATATTTTTGTCATTTTCTGTGTGTATGGTGAAATTGACATTTGCTGACAAAAGTTTAGTCCTTCCAAGCCTTCACATAGAGGAATCCCTGCGAATGGAAAAGCAGGGATAAGCAACAAGAAAAAAATGTGAGCAAACAAAAATCCACTCAGACTTTTGCTCTGCCACAGTTATTTCATAACCTATTTATTACAGTGAATGGCTTTCAGGGGCTTGACGTGCATACTCATTTATACAGTCCTGTTCCCGGATATTCTTGCAGGCTTATCTAGTTATGTCATGGCAAAAAGGAAAACATGAAAAACAACCAAGAAAGCCTCTACAGCCAGTACTTGGCATAAAAAGTGTTAGCAAGTGCTAACACAGTAATTAGATGTACCCAGTGCTTTCTGACTTCACAGATGACAGTCTGCGGTTTGCCTGCCCACCCAAAGTGTGTGGGAGGGCAAACCCAAGTCTTCAAATTATAGCTGTAGTGAGCACCTCATCACTTTCTTTATCAAGGTTTTCACAGTGACTGGGAAAGGGTCACACCCATCATCACAAGACGTTCGGGAGTTGGAGACGAGATATCTTTCCTCTCCCACAATCAAGTTGTACAAGATTCCTACATCATAATATTCAATATCTTATCTCTATACAGTGTACTTTTACTGCAGTGTCAAATGTTCCATTGTTTTTGTACCTAAACGTACAGAGAGTTCAGAAAAAGCAAATGAGAAAGTAGGAGTTTAAAAATGAAATAGAAACGTAATGATTCCATGAAGTGCCAGAGGCATGATCAAATTCTTGATTGCTATCAATAGACCCAAACAATTAGGAATACTTGGATTTTCAAACAGCCTTTGATAAAGTCCCTCACATACAGCTGTTAAAGAAACTAAACTGTCTTGGGTGGAGAGGTAAAGTATATCATGGGTCAGAAACAGAGAATTGGAATAAGTGGGCAATTTTCAACATGGCAAAATGTTAACAGTGGAGGGGTCCAAGCATCTGTGGTGGGAATGGTGTTTTTAATAAGTCAATGATCTAGAAAGGAGGGTGAGGAGTGAGACTTCACAACTGTAAATGACACAAAATTGCTTAGCGGAATCAAGCGAGGACTGCGAGGCACTACAGAGAGACTTAAAGTTAAGAAAGCGAACAGCATGGTTTTACACGTTGACAAATATAAGATGATATGTATTGGAAGAAACCATTTGAACAACTCATACATATTGCTGGGTTCTAAATTAATTGAGAAACTACTCAGGAAAAACACCAGATTTTCCAATCCACTAAGGCCCCATTGTACTGCTTCAGTGGTTGGAGAGGGCCAACAAAGAATTCCTCTTGTGTAGGGGAATTCTCTGCCAGCATAGCCATGCCCTGCACCAACAGTCTCCCTGACCTGCAGTGTAAGGGGAGGGGAGGAGTGTGTCAGGGCGTTCTGAGGTACGGTGTGCAGAGGTATGGCAGAGCAGAGCCCCACCATGCCTGATCCTCCACTGGCACAAGGTCCCCTGAGATTCTGTGAAGCTCTAACTTGTGCTGGAGCCAGGTGGCTCTCTAGAGCTCTCTGATTTGTACTCCCATCTGAGACAACTTAACCCTTGAGCATCACTACAAACATCTTAATAGAGACGTATGCTCCGTGGTCCATGTCAATTTAAAAACAGCAAAGAAAATATGAAGGTGTATTAAAAACAAGATGGGAAATATTACTGACAAATTAATGTCATTATAGAAACAGTATTCCAGATGAACGCATATCAACAGTGTGCAGTTCTGGCTACGATTTCAGGAGAGATATGATAGAACTATCTGGGGACAAAAATGACTAGAGGCATGGAGAGACTTTCATATGAAGACTGAAAGAAAAGATTGGGACTGCTTAGTTTAGAAATGAGATATGTAAGAGGGGGACATGATAAAGAATAACAAAGTGCGTTATGGCACACAGAAGGTAAATCCAGCCCTCCTGTTTATCCTTTAATAAAAAAATCAGGTATATTCAATGAAACTGAAAGGTAACACATTTAATAGCAATAAAGGGAAATACTTTTTTTACACAATCTGTGGAACTCATTGCCACAAGATATAAGTGAGATCAAGACCTTAGTGGGACTCAGAAAGGATTATCCATTTACACTGATGAGAACATCCATGGTTAGGTTGTAGAAAAATAATTCTAAGGAATATAAACTCTTATGCGTAAAGGCATAAGCCACCCTTTTAACTGATGGGGATAAGGAAGAAACTTTCTTTGTGAGCAGGTTATTCCATAACTGCTTACCACAGAGTCTTGCATCTTTCTCAGAAGCGTCTAGAACTTGTCATTGTCAGATGAGATACTGGGCAAGAGGGATCACTGTTTTGATCTTGTATGGAAATTCCCATATTACTAATACAATAAAGAAATCCCATGTAAATGTGAATGCAGTGAACCTGTGCTGAGTGTTGACTAAACTTCAGTTGGGAGCTCAATTTTATGAAGCTGAGAATCTGGAATATTTGATGGACTGGGCTAATGATCAACGCTACCTTTCTCTCCACTATTTGTCTCTTAAAGTGGCTATTGGAGGGATGTAGCTGCTGCATCTGGGTGGCCATAGCAAGGCATTCAGGGCAGAATGCAAGAGCCATCTCCTCTCCTCATCAGTATGAGCCCCAGAAACATAAAACAAATTCCTGCATGAAACCCAAGCCTACAATAGATTCTCTCAGCAAATGCACCCCAACGGGCCTCTTTGGTATGGGAAACATAGTCCCACTGAGACAAACAGGAAAGCAATATCTAGCCTAGGAAAGAGCATGCTAGGATATTGATATTAAGGTGACTACCTGATATTATATTTACAGCAATGACTTTTTGGTCTGATGTTCTGGGGTTTATTGGCCAAAATGGACAGGAACACAACCCCACACTATGGGTATCTCTACATCTCCAACTGCCAGGAGCTGGGACTGCACGTCAGGGGATTGATCACTCAATAGTTGCCCTGATCTGTTCATTCCCTCTGAGGCATCTGGCACTGGCCACTGTCAGAAGGCAGGACGCGGGGCTAGATGGACCATAGGTCTGACCCAGTGTGGCCTTTCTTATGTATTTGGAAAAGGTAAAGTAGATTGACTTGCTTGAATATAGAGATACTCATAAACAAGTGTTGGGCCAGAAGAACCTTACACTCTGTCAGAGGAGCATTGTGCTCAGATCTCAGGAACATTGTGTCTTGTCGCATTTGGGTAGAGAAGTGAAAGTCACCTTGAGGCAACTTTAACTTGGGAGACTGGCACTTGCACAGCAAATCCCAGCAGGTTTGACTGACCTTGGCAAAGTCACAGAGGTTTTTATTTTCACAGTGATAAGCCCTTTTTGGACATGTTCCCCATTGTATTAACTGAAAAAGCCTTCCTTCGCTGACCCGCCCCACTCAACACGTATAGGTGTGGCAGAATTTGATTTTGATTATTTTAAAATTTTGTTGTATAATATCAGTGTTTATTTTGGAGCATTTTTTTTGTTTTGTTTTATTGGTTTACATTTAAGCAGTTGTGGGAAACTGGTGTGGGGTGAGGTGGGTCTGACCATTTTTCATGACAGTGGACATTGAGATTCAAAAACAAATGTCTAAAACAAATTGTCAAAATATACAAAGTAAATATCTTTAGATCAAACTCTAACAGTTCTCAAGCAGCATATTTCTTACTATTGCCTACCTGTTAATTTTGATCATTACTGATGTAATTTTTTCCATCAGTTTGTGTGTGTACGGGATTTCCATCCCACCATCAACCTCAGCCTGGTCCAGTCCACACAAGAGATCCACTTCCTGGACACTACAGTGCTAATAAACAATGGTCACATAAACACCACCCTATACCGGAAACCTACTGACCGCTATTCCTACCTACATGCCTCCAGCTTTCACCCTGACCACACCACACGATCCATCGTCTACAGCCGCATTTGCTCCAACCCTCAGACAGAGACAAACACCTACAAGATCTCTGTCAAGCTTTCTTACAACTACAATACCCACCTGCGGAAGTGAAGAAACAGATTGATAGAGCCAGAAGAGTTCCCAGAAGTCACCTACTACAGGACAGGCCTAACAAAGAAAATAACAGAACGCCACTAGCCGTTACCTTCAGCCCCCAACTAAAACCCCTCCAATGCATTATTAAGGATCTACAACCTATCCTGAAGGATGACCCAACACTCTCACAAATCTTGGGAGACAGGCCAGTCCTTGCCTACAGACAGCTCCGCAACCTGAAGCAAATACTCACCAACAACCACATACCACACAACAGAACCACTAACCCAGGAACTTATCCTTGCAACAAAGCCCGTTGCCAACTGTGCCCACATATCTATTCAGGGGACACCATCACAGGGCCTAATAACATCAGCCACACTATCAGAGGCTCGTTCACCTGCACATCCACCAATGTGATATATGCCATCATGTGCCAGCAATGCCCCTCTGCCATTTACATTGGTCAAACTGGACAGTCTCTACGTAAAAGAATAAATGGACACAAATCAGATGTCAAGAATTATAACATTCATAAACCAGTCGGAGAACACTTCAATCTCTCTGGTCACGCAATCACAGACATGAAGGTCGCTATCTTAAAACAAAAAAAACTTCAAATCCAGACTCCAGCGAGAAACTGCTGAATTGGAATTCATTTGCAAATTGGATACTATTAATTTAGGCTTAAATAGAGACTGGGAGTGGCTAAGTCATTATGCAAGGTAGCCTATTTCCTCTTGTTTTTTCCTACCCCCCCCACCCCCCCAGACGTTCTGGTTAAACTTGGATTTAAACTTGGAGAGTGGTCAGTTTGGATGAGCTATTGCCAGCAGGAGAGTGAGTTTGTGTGTGTATGGGGGTGGGGGTGAGAAAACCTGGATTTGTGCTGGAAATGGCCCACCTTGATTATCATGCACATTGTAGGGAGAGTGGTCACTTTGTATAAGTTATTACCAGCAGGAGAGTGAGTTTGTGTGTGTGGTTTTTGGAGGGAGGTGAGGGAGTGAGAGAACCTGGATTTGTGCAGGAAATGGCACACCTTGATTATCATGCAGATTGTGTAGAGAGTTGTCACTTTGGATGGGCTATCACCAGCAGGAGAGTGAATTTGTGTGGGGGGGTGGAGGGTGAGAAAACCTGGATTTGTGCTGGAAATGGCCCAACTTGATGATCACTTTAGATAAGCTATTACCAGCAGGACAGTGGGGTGTGAGGAGGTATTATTTCATGGTCTCTGTGTGTATATAATGTCTTCTGCAGTTTCCACGGTATGCATCCAATGAAGTGAGCTGTAGCTCACGAAAGCTCATGCTCAAATAAATTGGTTAGTCTCTAAGGTGCCACAAGTACTCCTTTTCTTTTTGCAAATACAGACTAACATGGCTGTTACTCTGAAACCTAACAATTACTGATAGCCGTCTAATTCTAAATATGTAGCATGTGTCAACACCTTCATGCTTTTCTCCTCAAAATGCTATTGAGGGTAGGGAGAAGAAAATCTAAGGTCTTAGAATACCTGGCAATTATGCAGGGCAGGATTTTGTTCCACACTTTTGGGTATATTTTTACATTTACATGCCCTCTTTAAGACTTCAGTAGGATGGTAGTTGGAGTAAGGCGAAGTGAATGTGACTCTTTTTTGTTGTTGTTGAAGAGACTGATGCACTAGGATCAGATTTTGATCCTCTTACTCATGCTAGTAGCTTTTTATGCCATGAGCAGCCTCACTGATTTCAATGTGACTACTGGTCGAGTAAGGTACTACACTCAAGGTGAGTAAAGTTATCAGAATCTTATTTTGATGAAAAAGTTTCAGTCAGGTGGCAGTTATTTCTTACCACAGAATATCTGGTGGACTCTGGAGATTGTCACATCAGCACACATTCATTTCTCATGTAAGTGAAGAACTGATGAAGGTTATTTAAATAAGGATAGAGAAAAGTGTAAAAACAGAAATAGCACTAGAAAAAAATAGAGCTGAGCTCATGCAAAACATGAGTTCCACTATTCTGACTCCAAGGCCCATATTCTGCATTCCTTGCTTATGTTGAGTAGTTCCTTATTCTGTGAGTAGCCCCATTTTTACTTGAGGCATAAGGGAATATTTAACATCAGTAAAGAGGGGCATAATCTGGCCCAGAATGATCATGATAAAAGCAGGAAGAGGATGACCAACAAATGTAGATGTGGTTTACAGATTATTTTTAAATAGCATTTTGCCTTTGCTGCAGAACCTCTAGCTCTACCTAAAACTCCCATGGAAGAGCTCAGATGGCTCCCATGGAACAGAACAGGACAGTGTGCAAGACATACAGATCGTCCGTGTGACTCTTCAAATCCGGATCTGCCCCGTTCCACAGTGGAATGGCACCAGATTGGTCAGGGCCTACAATGGCTGCAGAAGTCAAGGTGGGGGAAGGATATGACCCTATAATAGTGGTTTTCAACCTGTGGTCCACGGATCCCTGGGGATCTGCAGACTGTTTCAGAGGTCCATGAAGGGTATGGAACAGTGGTTTTACCTGGGGGTCCGCAGACTATGTTTAGGATTTCCAAAGGGGTCTGCACCTCCATTCAAAATTATTTAGGGGTCCGTAAATGAAAAAAGGTTGAAAACCACTATCGTATAAGATCTAAAAAACTACCTGTAAATGAAGTCTTTGGTAGATGAGAAATAGTTTGGTAAAACATCTTATTTGAATACTGCATACGGATGTGGTCCCCTTATCTGAAAAAAGAGATACCGACATTAGAAAAGGTTCAGAAAAGGGCAACTAAAACGATTAGGGGTTTGGAACAGATCCCATATGAGTAGAGATTAAAGAGGCTAGGACTTTTCAGCTTAGAAAAGAGGAGACGCGGGGGGATATGATAGAGGTATATAAAATCATGAGTGGTGTGGAGAAAATGAATAAGGAAAAGTTATTTACTTGTTCCCATAATATAAGAACTAGGGGCCACCAAATGGGCAGCAGGTTTAAAACAAATAAAGGAAGTTCTTCTTCACTCAGCGCACAGTCCACCTGTGGAACTCCTTGCCTGAGGAGGTTGTGAAGGCTAGGACTATAACAGGGTTTAAAAGAGAACTGGATACATTCATGGAGGTTAAGTCCATTAATGGCTATTAGCCAGGATGGGTAAGGAATGGTGTCCCTAGCCTCTGTTGGTCAGAGGGTGGAGATGGATGGCGGGAGAGAGATCACTTGATCATTACCTGTTAGGTTCACTCCCTCTGGGGCAGCTGGCATTGGCCACTGTCAGACAGGATACTGGGCTGGATGGACCTTTGGTGGTATGGCCATTCTTATGTTCTTATTGCCAAAAGCCCTAGCCTAATGAAGCAAAATAAATGCAGTATGAATGTAAAGTCCTATATGCTTATCTGTGTTCTTAGATTGTGCAGCTTGAGGTAAAAACTGATGTCATCCTAGGAACAAAGACTATTTATTTTTACGAATGGGAAATGCAAAGGAATAAAAATGAAAGGAGAACGTTACCTCCCCATCCCAGCAATTTTATTTGATGTAGTATCTGCACAGTTGGTGGTTAATTTAAACTTCAGGCACTCACATGGAAACCTGGGATTCTAGAAATGCTCTAACTCTGATTGCATCTTGATTATTCTGTTCTATTCAAATTTGTATACTGTGCACATCACCATGGTACCTGAATGCCTCTATACTGTCTTTAAAAGAAGCCAGCAATGACTTTAACTGTCTAGCAAGGGAATTGTGGGAGAAAACATAATTTTCTGTAAAAGAATATATGCAATACAAGTGTACATAGGAAGGTTACTTTTTATCTAGTGAAAAGAAAAGGAGTACTTGTGGACCTTAGTAAATACCAGAGACAAGGTGTAATGAAAAAACTCCAGAGTGACTTTTTTGCAAATAATTCTTTCCTATCTTGCTCTTACCAGGAGCTGCATAGTTTGTCCTAAGCAAATAAAAAGTTCAAATACATAAGTTATATATCAAAATAAATCATCCTTTTACAAAATACAAGATTCTCACTCTATTTCATTATGCACATCTATCAGAAATAAGAGTGTTTTAAAAATACAAGACATAGCTCATCTCTTAAGGTGTTAATAGACATCACACGTTTACCAGGGGTTTCGTGATTTGACCTCAAACATTGTTTCCCATCTTTGGTGCAGGATGTGTGACAATAAGATCCAACTGCTAAATGGCTGTTCTACACTAGCTAAAAATATTCTGTGGTCAATCCAGAAAGTATATATGAGAATGTGCCAGAAGTGGGGAGTGGGGCTGGCCTATAACATGTATAAACACATGTCAGAGTGACAATTGGAATGTATACAAAGCCATTGTTTGAGATTTCCTACACCTTCAGGGTCTCATTCTTTTGCTAACATGCACAAACATAGATGCTTTTTTGACAGTGTATCAAAAGTCACTGCTAAAAATAGAAGGCTGTTACATGGTCTGTAGTCACATTTCAATTCATTGCAAACTGTAGCAAGCATCTTACCAGAATTCTTTTAACCTTGCTACAGGTTTGGTGCACTTTTTGCTTATTTTTTCCCCTTCTGATTCTGAAGAGCTAAAGGAGATGAACAGTGAATAAGCAGGAAGCTTTGATGGTTCTATTTAGCTTGTTAAATGTACAGACATGTCTGAAGCAACCTGGAAAGTGGTGGTGGAGAGGATGGGTGAGTGAGTCACACTTTTAAAGCAAAGCAGGCAAACTTAAAGAAAAAAAGTGTCTTGGATCCATGGCAAAAACATTCAGCGGATGCCTCAGTGAAGATTCTGAACTTAAACCTATTCTCTCTCTCATTTGTTATTTTATTTTCATGCCTTACATAATGTGACTGATTCATAGAAATCTATTTATATACTCTAGGATATGGGCCAACTCTGAAATCCTTACTCTGTCTTTACTCAGGCAAAATGGCTATTGTGATTAATGAAGTGAATGAGTTCTGCCAATAAAGTTTATCTCTGAATTCAAGGGGAGCTTTTCCAGAGTCAGGATTACAGTATATGGCCAGATATTTTGTCTATATTCTATGTAAAGACACCATTTAAAAAACAAGGAATTTTAGGCCGTGCAATGTCTCATTTGAAGGGTAAATTTCCTTAGATTTCCAATAGCATCTCAGATTCAACCTGTGCGGCCCATGTCACAAGGAACTAATGTTCCCACAGAGACCAGAGGTGTCCAACCCTTTCAGCCAGAGAGGCAAACATATTACTTCAAAAGTGTCAAAGGGCCACAATCAATACTGTGGGGCAGGTTCTCTGCCTAGATCCACTCCCTTTGTGTCACTCAGGTAGCACAAAGGGAGCGTAGGCATCCGCAAGTCCCCCTGCTGGGAACTGTCCCAGTCCGAGGTTAGTTCCCATCAACAGCAGGGCGGATGTTCCGGACTCCTAGTCCTCTCTTCCTACAACTCCTGGCAAAGGGGGCACACTGAGGAATGGGGGTAGCTGGAGTGTGGCTATCCCCAGCTAGTATATGGTCCTTTTGGGACCACAGATGGCAGGTGTAAGTTTAGGGAAGCCTCCAGGGTGTTTTAACCTGAGTTGGGACAGAGAATCAGGAAGCAATAATTGGTTGTTGGTTCTCACTTTCTCCTATTTTTCCCTCTCTCCTGGGTTGCCTTGGGTGGCAGTGTGAAGGAGAGTCATACTTGCCAATGGATGCCATAAGCTCACGGAGCCAATTTCTTCTCTGATCCTGCTGGCCAGCAGAGGAGCTGCTGAGCAGTCACGGCAGGGAAAATGCAGCTTGAGAGCTCTCCCAGCTCATGTCAGGATATAGATATTCAAGCCTGTCTGTAAAGGCCTATACTCTAAGAATTTAGATGTATTCTTATCACTTGGCTAATTATAGAGGTATAAAAGAATCAAAATCACTATCTGCTGGTGTAAGGGCCTTCTCTTACTGTGACAGTCTGAGGCCCTGTTCTTAGGCTAAGGCCTTTGGCTAAGCAGCAGAGGCAGCCATAAGCTGGGAAGCGAACAGTCACATCCTCACATTCCAAACTAGTCACATTGATATAAGGTGCTATTGGGCTGTTAGGCACTATCAGGACAGGATTGTATTCCTATCACCTCCAGAGAAAGGGAAGTGCCTAGAAAATGTAAAAGGAAACTTAGTTTGATAGCATCCTGTCTGGCAAGAACTCACTCATCAATAGCTGGGATGTGAAATCCTCACTTCTGTGTTGTCCTGTCATTGTAGTTCCCACTTTGCTATTGTTTGTCTGTATAATCTCTGTCTGGTTCTGTGATTGTTCCTGTCTGCTGTATAATTAATTTTGCTGGGTGTAAACTAATTAAGGTGGTGGGATATAATTGGTTACATAATCATGTTACAATATGTTAGGATTGGTTAGTTAAATTTCAGGAAAATGATTGGTTAAGGTATAGCTAAGCAGAACTCAAGTTTTACTATATAATCTGTAGTCAATGAGGAAGGGGGTGGGTGTGGGTGGGGGAGGGGGTGGGCATGGGCATGTGGGTAAAGGAGATGGGAACAGGGAATGGGGGTAAGAAAATTGGAATCATGTTTTGCTAAAGGGGGAAATGGGAACAGGGAATGGGAGTAAGGAAGTTGGAATCATGTTTTGCTAAGGGTAGGAATAGGAACAGGGACACAGGTGTAAGGCTCTGTGGTGTCAGAGCTGGGAAGGAGGATACTAAGGAAGGAAACTGGAATCATGCTTGCTGGAAGTTCACCCCAATAAACATCGAATTGTTTGCACCTTTGGACTTCGGGTATTGTTGCTCTCTGTTCATGCGAGAAGGACCAGGGAAGTAAGTGGGTGAAGGAATAAGCCCCCTAACAGCTCACACCAGCGCTGTCACTGGGGCTGCGGGGAGGCGGCCTGTAGATGATGCCTTTCGATTCCTCTGTGTAGCGATGGGGTTAATTTAAAACACTTCAGCCTTTAAGAAAAAAAAGCCAGGCACAAAGAGAATGGCTCCAGGAAAGCATTTTCAATTCACAATCACATACAATTTTTCTTCTTAATACACTTGTCCGAGAAGGCTACAATTTAGAGTGGATAGCACCCCAGGTTGGATTCTACTGAGATAGGCAATACAGGGGCAAGAAAACAGAGCAAAGCAAATGCTCTTCCCTGCCCCATTGCTCTCATCCACTAACATTTTATGAATTTAGAATGATAAATGTCATTAGAACTCACTCATTGCTAACCCTAACACTACATATCCATCTGACAGCTATTTCCATTAGTAAAGGCTATAACACACCAAACGGTCTTACACTATTCTCTTTTAATTATGAAGTGACTAGTGATTTTGGGTGCGTTTATTTTTGCTGAGCACCCTCCCTCTGAAAATCAGGCCCCTTTAAGGTGTTCCCAGTTGTGCACTTCGGAAGACTCAGCTCACTGCTTGGGCGCCCCTCATGGCTGGGAGTGGCATAGCAGACTCGTTCTTCATCTATCACCCCCTGCTGACAGCTGTTCTGGCCCTGGAGTGGTCTGCCTCTTCTTGTGACTGTGCCCTCTGGCCACAGGTCACGATTTAGTTCCATGCCTTCCAGTGAACCAAAAATACAACTAAAAATCCAAAAACCTCCCAACACAAAAGATGCTCCTGCCCTCAGCCTGTCCTTAAGGCTCTGTCTTCAGCCCCATCCTTATGGTGAGCTTCTGTGCCCATTTCTCGGGGCTGGTAGGGGAACCCCGTCCCACCCTCTTGTGTGCATTCTGGCCCAGGAACCCTGTATTAAACAGCTAGATCTGCTCCTTCAGATGTGCTGCTCTTTTTCTGGGCCACTTCCTACTTTCCTTTCTTGTGCTGTTTCCCATGTGCTTAACACAGCCTATCCTCTGGTTCTCAGGCCTCTGGCTTCTAGGTCCTCCCAGCATCTTTCTCTGCTGGAATGTCAACCCCTCAAGACTGCCTCTCTATGCTTGGCTTCCTTTCCAGGGCTACCACAGCAATTAATTCCATCCCTGGGGCCTTTTTCAGTCTGCCTTCACCCAACCCTTCCCAGAGAGAAGGGACTCCTGACTGCCTCCTCTCTCCTGTGTTTATCTGTCTTGGGTCTATCTCGTGGACCTCCCCTATAGCTTTCACTTTCTTTACTGAAAAAGACCCAGCGCCTGCCTTTCTGGGTCTAAAAAAAAAAAAAATCAAGCCTGACACACCCTTTTGGTTGGCAAGGTAGGCTATCAGTGGTGTCAGAGTCCTGTTAAATCTCTGTTCACCTGTGTGAGGAAGAGGACCCCTAAAAGGCACGTAAGAATTGAGGCATCCAAAATCAATTTTGAAATGTTAGGCCTATGGCATTCTTGCTCCTAACACATTATGAAGTCCATTACAAACCTTCTCTTTATTTGACCTACAGTACCTTGCTGTTGCATACAGGGCCTCACCCACCCCAGTAACAACTTTGTGAAGAACATATACCCTATCTGAGCAGAAACAGATGCCAATATGTTAGATCCAATGAATGATTAGTTTCAGAGGGCTGTAGCGCTGAGTCTGGCTGAACTCTAAATTATGCCAGGTAGAGTGGCCTTCTAGGAACTGCTTCACTGTTTAGTGATTACGGGAGTGATGTACACTCTTGCTCTGCTCCTTCCTGTTCCCTCCAAAAAACCTGGGAAAATAAACTAACTCAGAGGGTCCCAGATGAGCTCCCAAAATGTAACCCTTCTGCCAGGTGGTGAACAGCAGCAAAAAGAGCCAGGTTCACTATATCTAGGGTCCCTCTTGATAAATAACTAAACCAGCTTGAGCCTCTCCTCCAGAAACCTGAGAAAAATAAAGGCACCCTCTCTGGGTGCCCTTAACAGGCAGAATGTCACCCTCACAAAAACATTCCAAGACTGTGTACAAACTAGGGAATCTTTATTAGGGGGAATGGAACAGAGTTATCAACTTAGGAAAACACAGCAACAGAATATATACACAAATAAAGAGTATCATACTCCCCTCACCTTCCAATAACCTAGGCAGTAATCTATCTAACTTACTTCTCACCTGCAAGTGAGACTGTCTCACAGGTGATAGTCCCTGAGCTATACCACCTCACCCATTCACCAAATCCCACTCACGGTTTGGATCAGCAAGTAATAGTTGTCCAACTCTCTCTTTGCAGGTCTGACACTTGCCTGGTCCTGCCTGGAAGCACCACCACCTAACCTAGTTTAGTAATTCAGATTTATTAAGGTACTGGGTAGGTGAGAACTCACCAGAGTCTACTCAGTTGTGCTGCACTCCTTGGAGTCCTCTGTGACAGCTCTTGCAGCAAAGTCCTCAATCTGCATGGTCTCTCACAGCAAAATCCCTACATGAGAAACCAAGAACACTAGGTACCCTTGAGCAAAATGCTGACTAGTTATAAATATGCTCTTTATCATAGGACAGGAACTCTGACCTCTATTCAAGCTTCTCTGGCAGCCAACTACGTCCCAAAATCCAAGTTCATATATAGTTACTGTGACTCTCCTACTGTCAGTAGGAATTGTGGGTAGGTAGCATATGCAAATGAAGCTCTCTATGGCAGCACTATTCTATTTTCAACAACAGAGGGGGCAGACCACTCTCTTCTCTCTGGTGCTTCAGACCATAGAACAGCATGTGTGTGTTGTTTAAGCCCTAAGTACACTGCTAGTTAAGGACAGAGCAGAAATCCTAATTGCGAATTTTCTTACTGGCTCTGTGTTTAAAATAGAGCACTTGGAAAATTAGTTTTTGAAGTGCAGTTACAGCAGTGTAAAAACCACGGAAATTAGGAAATACATGTACTTCCAGGCTGAGATTTTATATGCCTTAAAACCTGATGAAAGTAAGGCTAGTGCCAAGTTATAAACCTCAGAAAATAGATGTTGATAATGAAGATGCTGTCGCTAATAGACATTTAACTATAACAGCAGTGGCAGGTGCTACAATGATAATGAAAATAATGGTCCTTTACAGATAAAGCATGGCTAATGTCTTTTCTTGATAGCCTCCCAGCATGCTAGAAGGGCTGAGAAGCACACAAATGCAATTCGTGGCATCTGTAGTTTCCAGGGGTTTTATTAAGAGCACTTTGCTGACACACTAACCACTCTCATTACATTTTGATTTCAATGTAGTTCTTGCAAAGAATCTGAATAAACTTAATATGAAGTAACAGAAAAAAATGAAATAATTGGTCTTTCCTAAACCCTGTACTGATTTGGTTCCCTTTCACTGTAATTATCTTTCTTCCTGTATCACTGTTTTCTTATGCTAGCAACGATCACAGTGTGTAACTACCCAAACAATAGAGACTCCATCATTGGACAACTGATTCCTTCTCCTTTTCCTCTCTGGAAGACTGAACAAGATGATCCCAAAATATTATTAGACTTTCCCTACCTCTGCTCTACAGAGGAACACAGAACCAAGAAGATGGTCCCCCCAAAGCCTCCAGCTACCCCTTGCAATCACAAGAGTCTGAGCATGGGGAATATGACTCGAAAAGATGATCTCAACATGGCACTCCAGAGGAAGATATGAACAAACAAAACAAATGAGGAAATAAATGAAAATGATTTTTCTTCCTTCAATCACATACAAAGTCCCTTGAGTAAAGTTGCTTCTTGAGTTTAAATTTGGTGACCAATTTAACTCCATGCACATGAATAATCTATCCAGTGAGTTTAGCCACTTTGCTGTTGGTGGGATGTCTACAAACAGACACACTTCCTCCAGTGTGCTCCTTATTTGAGAATATTTAGCAAAAAAGTTTTTGCAACTTAAAAAAAGAAAATGTGAATTAATTATGGACAATTCCATTTTGATAGTTACTGTTCAAATTGTATGAGCAACCTATATGTAGGCATATAGGGTAGATGGTATTGCTTCTGGCCTCTAACTGGATGAGTGTGTAAAGAACTTTTGGAATGAAAACAGACCTGTGAAAATTGAAAGTTTGCCTTCCATGAACATGTGACTGAACTTCTTTCCCTAAACATTTGTTCCATTAAAACACAATCACATGTAGGTTTGTGGAGGGCAAACACAAGAGAGGTGTCAACATGGCCTAAGCAAACCAGTTTACAAATTCAAGCAAACATTCACAGAATTTGTTTATAGCATTCACCAGTTCTCCCTGGCCCTGATCTAAAGCTCATTGCCTTCAATGGGATTTGGGTCAGGCATCATGTGAGCAAATAGCTGTACACTTTTGTGTATCTATTTTAGTTTTACTCTATAGCACCCATCACATATCACCATTGGTTTTATTCTATAGTAACCATTGCTCATCTCCATAGTATGTAAGTATCTGTTGGTAGCCAAGTAATTGTCTGTGTTTTTTCCGAATAAAAAAGGAGGATTGTATTGGTGTCTCCAGGACCAGAACATTCTGAGTGCTGATTAGCCTTTGAGAAAATAAAATCCCTGCTGGGTATTTAACCTACATTTGTTTGGTTTTAATTTACAGAGTGTCCAGGTCTGAGTCTGTTGTTAGAGATGAAACCCTTGCAATTCAATAGGATTTGTCTGAACTACCAAAAGGGTTATGGAAATAATCTTCGTAATGTCATTTCTCTGATGCTGCACAGTCTTGGAGCATGAAGGGGATTATTGGACAAGTTAATTTGCTTAGAGTTAACAGATTTTCCTTTCCCCCAGCTGATAGCTCATTTTAAATGTAAAAGATCTTAGTCTAAGTTCTAATCAAGCAGATGACTGACAAAGTTATCACTTTGAGACAAGTGTTAGCCACACGCTGCCTCCAGGAGATTAACTAGGGCACCAGTTACAGCAAAAGGCAGCGTGTGGAAAACAAAGGCAACAAGAATCATGTGAAATATAAACAATGCTTATTTCTATATGTGTGAAGTACATTGTCAAGCTGTCATATTGGATATTTTTCAAGTTGCTGTTGAAGGATGAGATCCTGGAAGTTACCTACAGTCCTCCTGAACCAGTGGTTCTCAATCAGGGGTACACATACTCCTGGGGTATGCAAAGGTCTTTCATGGGTACATGAACTCATCTAGATATTTGCCTAGTTTTACAACAGGCTACATAAAAAGCACTAGCGGATCAGTACAAACTAAAATTTCATACAGGCAAGGACTTGTTTATACTGCTCTATATACTATATGCTGAAATGTATGTACAATATTTATATTCCAACTGATTTATTTTATAATTGCATGGTAAATATGCTAAAGTAAGCAATTTTTCAGTAACAGTGTACTGTGAAACTTTTGTGTTTTTATGTCTGATTTTGTAAGCAAGTGGTTTTTAAGTGAGGAGAAACTTGCGGGTATACAAGACAAATAAGCCTCCTAAAAGGGGTACAGTAGTCTGGAAGGGTTGAGAACCACTGCCCTGGACTAACAAGGGACTTTAGCTTGCTATGAAAACAATCTGGTTCTCTCAATGAAAAAGGGAAAGTCCAAAGAAGAAAAAGTAGAAAAGAAAATCAAACACCTGCTTGTTTGTTTGTTTAATAGCCAACCATACTGCAGCTACACTTCATTATTAACTCAGAGCATTCTTAACTATCCTGTATACACCACTGCAGATCTGGTTTAGCTTAAATCCACTAGTCTATGCTGCATCTGGTAGATGGCTGTCTGTCGTTCCCAACAAAAAAGTGACAGCATCACGTGTGTTATTAGGCTGTATAGTCTGATCGGTGAGGACCAAGACTGCAAACAGATATCACACAGAATGTGCAGGCTCCCACTGAAGACTTGGCCTTCTTTCAATCAAAGTTTTGCATCTGTCTTCCTCAAAGTGTTTGCAACCTTTACTGATAGTTGCTCTCCATTCAGAGCTATTCTTGGCTACGTCTTAATGTTTATGCTGCATGAGGTGAGGTTCTGCTTACTCGACCACCTCTCCTGTAGTTCACGAGTTTCTGATCTCTATAGAAATTTTTTTTGGGGAGTCTATCATTGCCCGTTCTGATAACATGTCCATCTAAGCTGAGCTTTGCTTATCGTTGCCTCGATGCTGGTTGTTTTTGCTTTTTAAAGGAAATTAATGTTTAAAACTTTGTCCTGGCAGGGGACCTTCAGAATAGAAGGGAGACAGCTCATGTGAAATTTTTCAAGTTGCTTCATGTTGCTAGTAAACTGCCCATGTTTCACACCCATATAAAAGGGACGCTGTCGCTGCTGGATTGTATATCATCAGCTGCCTGTTGATGGTTAGATGGTGTGCTGTTTGATTGTCCTATGGTGAAGTCTTCCAAAGATCTGGCTTACCTTTTGTATTCTATTTGATATTTCTTTATCCAGCGAATTGTCACTTGAGATGGTACTCCCAGGGTATGAAAAGTGATTGATGCTTTTTAGGTCTATAGCCTTGATGGTGACGTTTGGCTCAGTGGTAATGGTTGGTGGAGCTGGTTGGAAGAGGTCTTTAGTTTTTTCCAGGTTGACAATAAGTCCAAACTGTTTGGCATCTCATAGGCTCAAAGGGATTGGGTTAGAAACACAGGGCCAAATCTTGGTGATATGCAAATTTACACCAACTGAGGATTCGGTGTTAGAGATGTCTGTTGGTGGAGCCCCTGAGGAAGCCAGTAAGAGGTGCAGAAGGTGGTGGCTCATCTGCATAACATCCGGGAGCACGAGGACTTCATCGACAGGATGCACATGGAGACAGCTGGGATGGAAGATACTAGCTGACTACAAATGACTACAGCTGCACCAGAGGAGGAAAGAGAATTGGCTGCTCTGTGAGGGGGAGATTGGCTGCTGGTCACCTCAGAACCAGAAGTAGGCAATTGGGCAGCAGCAGAGACCCCCAAACCCCCAAAAAGCAAATATAGCGCAGTACTGTGTTAAATTACTAAAAAATAAAGGGAACGTTTAACAAAGATTTGACAACATAAGGAAACTGTTTCTGTGCTTGTTTCATTTAAATTAAGATGGTTAAAAAGGCATTTTTCTTCTACGTAGTAAAGTTTCAAAGCTGTATTAAGTCAATGATCAGTTGTAAACTTTTGAAATAACCATAACGTTTTGTTCAGAGTTACAAACATCCTCCACTCCTGCAGTGTTAGTAACTCTGAGGTACGACTTTATGGAAAAACACAACATTTCTATTAAGTTCTTGGAATGTATTGGGGAGAAATTTTTGTTCCAGAAAATGGAGGAAGTAACTGGGGAGGGAAGGAAGGGGGGCAGCTATTTTATATTTGAATCTGACCGACAGGGAGAAATTGGGAGCAAATCAGAAAGTGGAACGCAATATGAGTGAAAATGATTATGAAATGATAAATTTCATGATTCCAAGGAAAGGAAGAAGCAAGAGCAGCAGAATAAGGAGAATGGACTTCAAAAAGCAGACTTTAACAAATTTAGAGAACTGGTATGTAAGGTCCCATGGGAAGAAATTGAAAGAGAAAAAAGGAGTTCAGGAGAGCTTGCAGTTTCTCAAGGAGACAATATTGAAGGCATAATTGCAAACTATCCTGATGTGAAGAGAAGACTGGCTTCTTTCTATTCTTCCTATATGGCTCCAGCTCTTTAAATTACCTGAAAATCAAAAAAGAAATCCTACAAAAAATGGAAACATGGACTAATTGCTAAGGTTAAGATTTTGTCACAGATAGTTTTAGTAAAAGTCACGGACAGATCACGGGCAATAAACAAAAATTCACGGAAGCCTGTGACCTGTCTGTGACTTTTACTAAAAATAATGGGGGGTTAGGGGTTTATGGGGGATGATTGAAGCCCAAGCTGGGAGGAAGAGAGCCCAAACCCTATTGCAGGAGGCAGGGGGATCCAGCATCTGCCACCACGCAAGTGTTCCAGGGTGCTGCCCACTGCCTGAGGTTGCTGGGAGCTCTGGGGTGGATGGGAGCTCCAGGGACCCCCCTGGCTGACAGCTCTGGCTCCACTGCCCTGGGGCTGAAGTTAAAAATCTCACTGAGGTCTCTGAAAGTCATGGAATCCATGACTTCCATGACCTTCGTGACACAATCTTATCCATATTAATTGCTAAGGATGAGTACAAAAGAATAGCACAAGCATGTAGAAACAAAATCAAAAAGGCTAAGGCACAAAATGAGTGAGAACTAGCAGGGGACACAAAAAGCAATAAGAAGAAGTTGTTTAAATACATTATAAGCAAGAGAAAAACAAAGGAAAATGCAAGTCCTCTTCTTAGCTGGGAAGGAGAGCCAATAGCTGATGACATCAAGAAATATGAGCTGTTTAATGTCTGTTTTGCTTCATTCTTCATTAAAAAGGTTAATGGTAACCAGATACTCAATAAAATTAATATTAACAACAGGGGAAAGGAATGCAAGCGAAAATAGGGAAAGAACAGGTTAAAGTATATTTACATATGTTAGATGTATTCAAGTCAGCAGAGCCTGATGAAATTCAACCTAGGGTACTTAAAGAATAAGCTACAGCAATCTTGGAATGTTAGCAATTTGAGAACTGGTGGAAGACAGTTGAGGTCCCAGAAGACTGGAGAAAGGCAAACGTAGTACAGATTTTTAAAAAGGGGAACAAAGAGGACCTGGGGAATTATAGGCCAATCAGTCTAAGTTTGATACCTGGAAAGATACTGGAACAAATTATTAACCAATCAGTTGTAAGCACCTGGAGGATAATAGGGTTATAAGGAACAGCCAGTATGGATTTGTCCACAGCCAATCATGCCAAACTAACCTAATTTTCTTTTTTGACAGGGTTACTGGCCTAGTGAAAAGGGGGTGAAGCAGCAGATGTGATATATCTTGATTTTAGGAAGGCTTTTATACAGTCCAACATGATGGACAAAATGGAGAAAGCCCAGAGAAGAGCAACAAAAATGATTAAAGGTCTAGAAAACATGACCTATGAGGGAAGATTGAAAAAATTGGGTTTGTTTAGTCTGGAAAAGAGAAGACTGACAGGGGACATGATAACAGTTTTCAAGTACAGAAAAGTTTGTTACAGGAGGAGGGAAAAATGTTCTTCTTAACCTCTGAGGATAGGACAAGAAGCAATGGTCTTAAATTGCAGCAAGGGAGGTTTAGGTCGGAGATTAGGGAAAACCTCCTAACTGTCAGGGTGGTTAAGCACTGGAATAAATTGCGTAGGGAGACTGTGGAATCTCCATCACTGGAGATTTTTAAGAGCAGGTTAGACAACCACCTGCCAGAAATGGTCTAGATAATACTTAGTCCTGCCACGAGTGCAGGGGACTGGACTAGATGACCTCTTGAGGTCCCTTCCAGTCCTATGACTCTATAGTCTCATAAAGGAACAAGCAAATCAAAATATGATCTAGATTAAATCACTATAAGGTGGGTGCTGGTTGAAAGACCATATTCAAAGAGTAATTATCAATGGTTCACTGTGAAACTGGGGGACATAACTAGTGGGGTCCCACAGGGGTCAGTCCTGGATCCGGTATTAGTCAATAATTTTATTAATGACTTGATATTTGAATGAAAGGCATGTTTATAAAATTTACAGAGGACACCAACCTCGGAGGGTTGCAAGAAGTTTGGAGGACAGGATTAGAATTCAAAATGACCTTGACAAACTGGACTCTTTGTCTGAATTCAACAAGATGAAAGTCAATAAAGACAAGTGCAATGTACTTCTCTTTGGAAGAGAAAAATCAAATGCACAACTACAAAATGGGGAATAACTGGCTAGGTGGCAGTACTGCTGAAAAAAGATCTGGGGGTTATGGTATATCACAAATTGAATATGAGTCAACAGTGTGATGCAGCTTTAAGAAAAAGACATCATTCTAGGAGATATTAACAGGACTGTTGTATGCAAAACATGGGAAGTAAATATCCCATTTTACTTGGCACTGGCAAGGCCTCAGCTGGAGTTCTCTGTCCAGTTCTGGGCACTACACTTTAGGAAAGATGTGGTCGAGATTTACTTGGTCCTGCCTCAGCACAAGGGGCTGGACTTGATGACTTCTTGACGTCCCTTCCAGCCCTACATTTCTATGATTCTAGGATTTGGCCCCAAAATTGTCTATCTCTGAATTTCTTTGCATTTATGCCTCAATCTTAGCATTATTTCAATGTATTTGTGTGGTTTCTTATAGAGTATCTAGCTGTAAGGCATCTTGAAGGATATGCAGTACCCTGTCAACAATGGAATTAGGAAAACAATTGTTTTAGGTTTGTTGTAAATCAGATAAAAACCCTTTCAGAGTCAGTTGTTGAAAAGACCTCCCTCCCTCACATCTGATTCTGAACAGGGGTACTTGATCCTCCTTGCGCATTAATTTTCAGAAATGAGTAGAAGCTTTTTGCTGATGGCCAAGGTGGTTTTGAACCCAGGTATTGGAGCATATTTGGGTTTTTTAATTTCCCTGGCTCACGCCTAGGTCAGGTAGGAAGGGGAAGAAGGCACACCAGGAGCTAAAAGTTTCCTTCACTCCTATTAATTGCTTCGTTTGACTCACCGCATCAAAGGCCCTTCAGAGTAATGCTGTGTGAACTTCACAGGCCTTTGTTTCAGCCTCAAGTTCCCATCTGAAGTATAACACTCCTCAAGTCTGAGCTTGAGCTTCTCAAGGAATGGGGAGAGCTACACAGGATGCTTTCAGATATTATATTTACAGTCTGCAACCACTAACAGCTCTGGAGTGGAAAACCCAAGTCAGCCTCAAAGAATTAGAAGTTTGGTTGGTGTCTAGTTCCTTCTGTGCAGCTCTGCTTTTTCAGTCTTTCCTAGTCTTTTCCTCTAGACTCACCTACTTTGTTCAGTGATTTCTTGTTTTCTTCACAGTTTTCCTATTGTAAATGACATTGTCTTACTAATAGGTGCATCATCCCTCTGTGGCTATCCACTGGAACAAGAATTTTGCATGCAGAAGTGAAGCAAGTGTTAAAAAGGGTAGTTTATCAATGATTTCAGTGAGCCAGAGTGATGTGTCATTCTGGCAGAGAGCCTGTTAAAGAGAAAGCACTGTTCTGTAATACGTTCAGCTGGGGATTTCTGAGAACTCTTTTATACCCAGTCATTATCCATTTCACACTCTGGAATGGATGGTTATGTTTGCCTATGTGACACAGATCTTAATAGTTTTCTAAAGTACTAGATCATTTAGCTCTGAGCTAATACAAAACCAAGCTAGTAATTAACATTAAATACTGAGAAAGGAATCTGATGTGATGAACATTTAGCACATAATGAGAACACTGTGATTTCTCATTTGGGAACTGTAGTGCTCTTGCAACATAGCTAGATGAGCAAGCAGAGCTCAAACCAACAATAGGATCTGGTTATCTTTGTGGATCTAATTGTTGCTACACTTTACAGATTTTGAACATGTCTGATCTTCACTTCAGTAAATAAAACTGTTGTCATTTTGTAATAGCAGTTTATATTTATATACTAACACCTTTTATCCCAAAGGATCCCAAAATGCTGCACATGTTATAAAATATGAAATACAGCATCGCTGAAAATGCAGCTACGTCTGGGGTGTACAGTGTCAGACCGCTACCGCACAATACCCTGTACAACAGTGTGGAGGAGGGAGAACTTAGACAAAGGATGTCAGAGTGTATGTTCAGTCTTACAAAGAGTGTAAAGTCCACACTGGGCAGACAGAGGTGTTTTTTTTTTTAATCTCATAGATTCACAAGGGGGACTTGGGTGCCATTGGCATTCACGAAACCGCCAACCATCTTCCGCCTAATCCTGTAGGCACCTGAAGTTGTTAAGTACCCAAGTTTCTACTGGTAAAGTCCCTAAGTTTCTGCTGATGGGCCTGTGCACAGTCACTTAAGATCTGACACTTGCAAGCAGCTAGGTGCCTAACTCCTGGCAGGATTCACAAACTAGGTGTTCCCAAATATCTTGCATATGGGGCTCTGACAGGCATACTCAGCACAACCCACACAAAACATAGCCAGGAGGAGATACGGTCCCCTTTCTCTCTTTTCTCATACCCAAGAGTCCAGTGGTTAACATACTCACTCAGGATATAGGAGAGCCAGGTTCAAATTCTCACTTTGTTTGAGTCAGAGCAAGGTGTTGAATATGGTTCTCCCACGCTCTGGTAAGTGCATTAACCCTCAGGCTACTGGGTGTCCTGGGTGGGCTTCTCTCAGTTTTGCCTGTTGAAGCTGTTCATCTTTGTATGAAATACCTGAATAGTCATTGGGGCAGAGAAAGTGAGACCGAGTCTGTAGCCCAGGATTAACGCACTCACCCCAGATGTGAGACCCAAGTTCAAGTCCTTGCTCTGAATCAAGCAGAATGGAGATTTGGACCTGGGTCTCTCCCATCCGAGGGTATAAGGGGGCATCATCTCCTCTGTTCTTCGGAAAATAGGACTGAGCTGGAGAGGGTTTACAGTTGTGAATCCTGAGTACAGATAGGTGCCTCCCTCCAGCGTCTTAGCTCTGCAGTCATGTTGGAGGGGCTAAGAGGGGCTAGGAAAAATTTGAAAGATATGTATTTGCACTTATCTCTTCTGACAGGTAAGTGTTATCTACGTCACAGTCTGGAAAATGGAGGTACCGAGCAGTTCAATAATTTACCCAACACAGCACAATTTTAAGTGATATGAATTATGTTACCTGCATGATAGAAATATGTATAGCACATTTTGGGACTTACTTCTTAATCGATATTATACACTGCATATATCATATATAAAAGATGTTCTTCCGTTTCTGAGACTCTCTCTGGGTATTGACATCAGTGCTGTTGACAGTACTCCCAGCATAGATGAAGGTGATGACAGTTATGATTTGGTGGATCCGATCAAGCATCTCTTTTACAACACCTCGTTTCTCTAGTCTCACCAGTGCACATGAATGCAGCTAGTAAATTCCATTGTAGAGATCAGTCACTGATGGGACTGAAGCCCAGGTCTCTGGTTTCTCCATCACATGCTGTAGAGCTATCCAGCAAGTCTGTTACCTTAAGGCAATAATGACTGTGTCATACTATACAAAACAAAGTCAACAGCTAAGTAAATATGTAAATAGATTATGATTTCCTCAGAACAGCAGCTGTGTCTTCATGTGTGCTTGAACAGTGCCTGCAAAATAGGCTCTGCTCTTGACTGGAGCATGTCACTGCAAAGTAAATAATCACAGAAGTATAGGACTAGAAAGGATCTCAAGACGCCTTAGAAGAGAACAGAATAGAATTCTCTCAGGTGTGACTCTTCCCAGACCAGCTCCTCTGCTCTATTTCTGCAAGAATAAGTAAGATTTTTCATTCAATTTTCCTTGTATATATCTGCCCTCTGCAGTAAGTTTCTGTTTTGTTAAGCATTAAAGGTGTTAAGATGAAAAAATTTCTCTTTCGAGAGATCAAATCAATATTTGTATCTTAGAGCACTCAGTGCAATAGCCCTGTGGATTGTTAACGTTTGTCTAGTTAGAGTCCTTGAGGACAGGGAATGGGTCATCGTTTTGTTCTGCGAGCTGTACTGTGCAAAGAACATTATCAGCACTCAAATAAATAGTAATAGTACCACCGTTTTCAATATACTTGGAAAAAGAAGCAAGTGCAGTGTGTAGATGATGACAAGAGATTATCTTTTTAAAATGGTGACCATTTTGTGTGTATGTATGTGTGTGGTGATATACCTAGTGAGGAAGGATGGCCCAATGGCTAGAGTGATAGACTGGGACATAGGACACCTGAATTGTAACTCCCTGTTCTGCCTCTGACTTCCTGAGTAACCTTGAGCAAGTCGTTTAGAGTATGTCCCTATTGCAATCAAAGGTGGACTGCAGTTTTGTATAGGCATACTCATGGCATCTTTTATCTAGCTAGTATGGCTAAAAATAGCAGCGAAGACATGGTGGCACAGACCCTGGCCTGGGCTGTCCAAGACTGTCTGGAACCCTGGGTGTATACTTGTGTTACTAGTCTATGCTGGAGTCTGTATTGATGCACCTTTATTGTTATATTTAGCTGCACTCGTTAATTGAAGCCTACACAAGCTGCAACCTCACCTCTGATTGCAGCATTGTCTCTCTGTGCCTCAGTTTCTCATCTGTAAAATGGGTATGCTAGCACTTCCCTACTTTGCAGGGATGTGGAATGCATTAATGATTATGAGGTGCTTATATACTGTGGTAATGGATGCCATAACTAACTAGTTTACATAGATATCATTTGATATACTGCCTCACCTACACTCTTGTCTTATCCATCTCCACTTGAATTACATCTAAACAGCTTTCCTGATATAACGAAATATTCTGTCAGACTGTTTCCTCATTCCCCCTACCCCCATGTGAAAATTTCACCCCAAAATTACACTGGTCCCAGGCTCAGGCAATATTCCATCCTGAATCTAGGGGAGTTTTAACAGCCAATATTTTGTGACCAGAGCTAGAAATGAGTGCAAGTAAAATAGACTATTGTGACTTAAGACAGTTTGGCTTCACAGGTATCTGGATATGAGAAACAGTACCCATAACATTTCAAAAACATTTCAAATATACCCTTTTTTTTGTAAAACGTGGCGCACAAGCACACTCACTGGTGTGGTATGAACGTTTTACTGCCACTCACAGGGGTTGATCAGCATGAAAAAGAACAGCTCAGGTACAAAATCTCCTCACCCAGCCTTTTCCATGATTGCTGGCAATGAACGGGAACAGGAGAAATTATTTGCTGAGGCATGCATACTAACTACCAACACTTGTCAAACAGCAGTGGTTGATAATCTGTGCCCATAAACTACAGCTATCGAAGAAGATATCAACATACGCTGCCAAGATACTCTACTGGAATAAGAGTGATCTCCTTCCACATAGTATCATTGTACAACATATTGGTTGACATAGTGGCGCTTCGTTAGCAAGTATTATTGACGAGGATTAATGCAACTGAACGCGTTATTACCCATCAGGCCTTCCACAGGCTCCCATTTTGCACTGCATCAAATTCAAACTTCTTACCTGTTCTTGTTTCCTCTTGTTATGGCTGTGGCTCAGTCAATGACTCCATCCTTGAATGTTCATTTGGTAGCTACTCCCACGAATGCCTCCACTCCCCACACTTTCTTCCCTGCTACACCCTATGCATGGAAAGCTAGTCCTAATTTCATAGGCTCTCAGTAAAGTCACTTTCCTCCCCCACAGATCCTTCCTCAGACTTTCTTCGCTGTATTGGCTTCAAGAAATCACCCTAACAACGATGTCCATGTTGTGCAGCAGCAGGAGACAGCCAAATTTAATGATTATTTTTAAAACACACACATTTTAGATGATTTGGAACCAATCAAGTTGTGTGATAACTACCCAACTTAACCACAGTTTTATTTTCATCATCCTCATCCTCCTTTTCCTCCTATTGTTTGTTACAGTCAGTTGTTGGGTCTTACTTTAAATTAGATTTTAAACTCTATTGGACAGAGACCACTTGTATCATATGTTTGTATAGCACCTAGCAAAATAGGACCCTGAGCCTGTTCGGGGCCATTAACTGCTACCACAATAAAATAAATACTTGTAAAGTGCCTGAGCGGATGTCTCCCCTGTGCATTGCACTGGGAGCAATGAGTTTTGAATGACTGCTTTGTACTTTTATTAAATGTATTTATTTTTAGGGAGGCAGGTATATACATTTAGTGAATCAAATTGCATGGTCTTTATTCAGTCCTTATTTACTGACTTCAGCAGGAACTTTGAGTGAAAACTCAAGTTTTGACAGTTATTTTAACTGACACTTTAAACTGAAGCACATTTACAAGAAACCGTGGTTGTAAGCAAGTTTCTGGAAAATACAGCAATTTGGGATTCACAAAGAAATTGCAGAAGAATCGTTGCCATGTGTGCAGAATTATACCATGGTGATGGGAGCTATAAAAGGATCTAGACTAATAGAGAGCGAGCCCGGTATTTGCACATCAGAATAATGTATATCCCTGAAAATTATTTCTTTGATCCACACTGCATTTAGTTCTTGTTACAGATGTCTCACTAGGAGTTTCAGATTTGATATTATTAGCATTTTGACTAATTGGTCACAAGTATATAATAAAGTTTTAAAAATTACGTAATACTGTTTTACATTCTTCACCCATTGCCAGATACCCAGAGTCACGAAAGCTGTTCAGGAGACAGGGCCTCCTTTCAGCAAGCCTCCTGCATCTGTATCTTATGAAAATAAAGACATAATGAAGGTGCTGTTACTGTCTCCTCACATTACCATGGCAGCTATTGGATAGATGGAAAGGAGAAGTCTTTTACCAAGTTAGCAGGAAAGGCTTTACAGTGGATGCAGGAGAGTTTCTTTTCCAAATGGAATGTAGTTGTCAACTGCATTGAAAGCATGAAAGAGTGAGAAGGACAGCTCTCAGGACTGCACTACATGTGGCTGACATCCTGAATCAGAACATCTTTGGTATGGCTTTGGATTCCAGCTCACACAAATTACAGGGACTGAAGATGCAAGGTCAGGGAAAAACAAGAGGTGAAACAACAACAAGAACTGCTCAATGCCCATGGAGAGCCCATTTCATAGTAAGACTTTAGGAGCTGCTCCTGCTATTACTTTGGTGTGCTGTGCCTGTTGTTTATTATGCTAATTACTGCTACCTTGGGCTCCTCGTCTGTCGGTTGTATCTGGAAAGATATCAGTTGAAATATCTAATGCATTTCCAGACAGTTGTATCTAACTGCATCTAGATACACACATGCACTTTGCGACTACCACCGCTACCTGCCTCTGAGAAGTCTGTTGGTTTGTCAAGAAACAAAACTAAGAAAGTGCTTTTCAATGAACAGAGCAGGTTTAGGCTCACATCCTGCACTGACTCATTTCTCTAACTGATAAAAGCTTCCTGACCTCTCCCACAATCTGCCAGCTCACTGTGCCCTGTTTAAAAGGCTACATTGCTTAAAGGAATAGTAACACAACACAGCTAAAACTAATCTTCAGTAGCTGAGTCTACTTGTGGTGTCTTGGCAATGGACTGGGCTGTACTATAAGAGGCCCCCAAGTTTAAAAGTAGCCCTAAAAATACCAGGTTAAATACAAATGCGGGGGGAAAAAAGAAACACACTAATTTAAGGAAGTAGAGGAAATATAGGAAAAATATATTCTGTCAGATCTTGAGCTCATCAGTATTCTTATATGATTTATATTACAGTCCATTAGCTCAGCCCCTAAACCATGTGAGTGGGAATAGTTCCCAGTGTACCACACTTATAGGACCAGCTGGACTAGATAACCTTGTGATGACTGATCCACTGAATATCTGTAACGTTTTATGTTTATCCTTGTAGTTGGGCAGGCTAGTGATTACATAATGAACAGCAACCCAAAACACTCTGGGACTAGGAATGGTAGTTCAAGACCTCCCGAATCATTTTTTTTTCATTGCATTGATTCCTCTTGTGATTAGGCCCTGATATATTACTTCAGTTCTGCATTCATACTTAGCACAGTGATTGGAGGGGCGGGGGAAGGTGTTCTAGGCCCCCGTATAAGAATTCAGTGTTTTTCTGCAGAGTCACCTTAATGTTAGGTGCTAGAACCTTGCATAGTTACTTCTGCTCACTCAGGCTGGCAAGAGGGTCCTATTAGCATCACCTGATCTTATATCCCTTGTTAAAGTGCCCCTGAGAGGCAGAAGGTCCTGTAAGGAAAACTCTGGGAATAACCAAATTTGTGGGGAAGCTTAGGTTGGGGGTTTATATGTCTTTGTTGTTTATTTCTGGTAGTGCCCACGATGTCAGAGGCACTCCTTGCATGGTCCCTACCCTGAAGACCTTGTGGGTTGTTATTTAAGCAAAGCGAGAACTCCACCTGTTTGTTAGCACATTCTAAATGACACACTGTACTAATAAGGTGCTCCTGCTATGAAGCGATGCACTCAAACAAGTGTGTAAACATCAGGAGAGAAAGCACAGAAGAGGTAATCAGGTTGTGAGGGTGTGCCTGCAATGAGAGGAATTAGGCCCACACTGGCGGTGTGAAAATCCCTCCCCTAGTTCTTACTATGTTAATGTTGAAGGCTGGTGCCCTGAATTATTCTAGAAGAAACCCTAGAAAAATAGCAGCAAAGAGTCCGGTGGCACCTTATAGACTAATAGACTTATTGGAGAAGAAGCTTTTTTGGGTGAATACCCACTTGGTCGGATGCATGTAGAAAAATAGTGGATAATTAAAATGAATGTTCCCCCCGCACTGACAGATATTGCCCTAAACCAAAAAAAAAAAGAAAAGAAAAAGAGGCAATATCAGACTGCTTGACCCACAGTTAAAAGTAGTGCAACGGGATTCTATTGTGCCACACTATGAAAATAAGAAACACCAATCCAGCTTCTTAATGGCAGCCAACTTAGATCATTGTGGTCTGAATCTGAATCCTTTCCATGCCATCAGACATTGCACAGGGCATGAAAGGCTCTGCCAGCTCTGTCTAACATGCTGTTTGCCAGGAAGGCTACCTTGCTGTGTTTCTGTAGCTTTTTACGAGAGTAGTTTGTTTGGCTGTCACTCAACCCCCAACCTGATCAGTGGGGTGCTATTCATTTGATTCTACCCTTCTATGTGTCTGGCTTGGGTGACCCTATCAGGAGTTAAAACTCCCTCTGGCACAACCCCCAGAGTCACTAGAACACATAATGATGCAGATCCATCAAGGTGCAGTCCCCATGGAAGGATTATTGTGGTGCAAGCACAGAAATACAGTGGGGAAGGAGAGGGCTGGGGAGAGGGAGAGTGAGAATGCATTAGTCCTACAATTGCCTTGAGGGGAATACTCACAGAGTAAAGAAGAATTGGGAGAGGAGACCCTTTGCTCTCAGTAGCCACCAGCAGTTGCATTTATGCACTAAAATGCAATGAAAGAGCAGTCTTGGGTACTGGAAGGCAATAATAAAACAGATTCCAACTTATCCAGAGTCACTCAGATTGGTTCTAGGTGTTTCTGAGAAATAGCTGATATAATAATATATGAAAGTCTGAGTCATCCAAGCAGATTGTACATGGGAAAGAAAATAATCTGATGTAACAGAAACATTTACAAGCTTAGTAACTCTCCTCCTTCAAAGCTTTAAAAAGCCACATAAGGCCAAGGATCAAAGCAATGAAGTGTCAGCATGCTGTACATTGAAACAATAACAGACATGACATCCTCAGACATCAGTAGTGCAAGTTTACAGAGGTTTTTCACAGCCACTGAAGAAGGTAATACAATCACATGCATCAGAGATTGGAAGCTGAGCTCTAATACTACCAAGTCTTACCAGGAAAATATTGTAAAGCATGATTACAGGGTTCACTAGAAATACCAGGCATTGAATGCCCAGATGGGGCAGGATTAAGAAGGCTGCAAACAGCCCAGATATGCATGGTTAGTTAATGCTTAGCAGATGCAATCAAATTAGAGTAATGTTCAGTTCTGGCCTTTAACACATCTCTCTTTATTGTACAAGTACAGATATGTTCCCTCTATAGCTAATAGATTTCCTCCCCGCCTCACTTATTTCCCCAACAACACTACCTTCCATTAATGCTGCTGGTAGTAGACGCCAATCCCTGCCAACCAAAGCAATGGCACGTAAGGGAAAGCGTGGTTGAGGGTCCTGGAATTCACCATGGGGGGGAGGGGTGGATCACATGTTCCATTGTTTACGGTGAAAGCACTTGTAATGAAAAATTCCCCCATTTCCCCTAGATGACCCTATGTGATATTGTCTTCTGAGGGTAACAGAAGTGGCAAGGGAACAGGTGCTGCAAGCATTGGGTACAGACCTGGTCCTTATGCTATGCTGTGTGCCACAACGATACCAGCAGAGTTAATACTGGAGTGGCATGGTAAATTGCCCTACTGTGGTGGATGAAATATGGCAGCCTTCCCAAGAAATCTTCTGCAAAGGATTGCAGAGTACCTCCATGAAAGTCTCCTAGTGATCTTCATGGAGGATTCCTGGGCTATCCCTGGGGAGCACCCTCTGCGTAGCTGGAGCGGCCACTGGGAAACAGATATCCACTGCACCTTTCTTTTTATTCAGATTAAACATAAAATATAAGAGCATGTAACTCCTGCAGTTTGATTGGAAATGTTTACTCACCAAAGGTGCCTTCCCCGGCATCACGCTCTGCTACCATGCTCTCCTGCAACCGGCTAGGCTCTGGGGTTAAAAACAGCTCTTGGCTCTCAGGGAGAATGGATCCACTGCTCGCCTGTGCTCCATTCTCCTCCTCCTCCAAAATGTCTTCCACGTTGTTGCCTGAGGTGGCCCGGGACTCAGACTTCTGGGAGGTGTCCAGGCTGTGTTGGGAGGTAGTGGTGGGGTCACCGCCGAGAATTGCGTGTAGCTCATTGTAAAAGCAGCATATCTGTGGGGCAGAACCAGAACGACTGTTCCCCTCCCTTGTCTTCTGGTAACACCTGCCGAAGTTTTTATTTTTACACGGCACTGGTGCTTGTCCCCGGTGTAGCCCTTCTCCCCTGTTCCCCATGCAATCTTTGTGTAGATGTCTAAGTTCCTACACCTGGATTGGAGCTATGCCTGCACAGACTCTTCTCCCCACAGACGAATAAGACCCACCACCTCCTGTGTACTCCAGGCGGGAGAGCGTTTGGCGCGTTGAGTCTCCATGATCAGCTGGGCTGGAGAGCTCTCCATGCTGATCAAACAGGAAATGGCAATTCAAAACTTCCCAGAGCTTTAACAGGGCTAGCTGATGTTTCCTGTGTACCTGGCTGCTTTGTGCAATGGAGTTGAAAATGATCGCCAGAGCAGTCACAGCAGATCATTGTGAGACACCTCCTGGAGTCCATTTCAGTTGACTTACACAACACTGTGTTTGCACTGCCTCTCTGTCAACCCGTCAACATTGAATTAAGCGCTATGACTCTCGCGGAGGTGGAGTAATGAAGTTGACGTTACAGGAGAGTTAGGCTGGTGGAAGAGACCTGGTAGTTTAGATGCAGACATTATTAGGTCAACTTAAGGTGGCTTCCGTCAACCTAAGTTTGTAGTGTGGAACAGGCCTCAGGCTTGTCAGATCAGGAGATCCAGAATCAAGGACCTTTCCTGAGACTATTCTGTCTGCAACCCTTCCTTGCTTAAACCAGTGAGGTACCAGTGTAATCTCAACTGCTGTCACATGAGATGTGTCCGAAGTTCTTTCTCAGATAGCTAGGCCTCAAACAACTAAGTCTGTACAGCAACTTTCACCAGACTACCTCAAAATACTTTACAAATATTACCTGTAGTGTAGATACTTCACAGTAAATCTTATTATCCCCCTTTACAAATGGGGAAAGTGAGCACTGAGAGATTAACTTGCCCAAGGTCACATCACAGTTTACTGTCTGAGCCAAGAGTAAAACTAACTTTTTCCTGTCTCCCAGTGTGTTGCTGTAACCACTGCCAGATACAAAAAAGTAACCAAAGAATGATACAGAGACATCTTGAGAACTACCCATAAATTGTATAGTTAAGGCAATAACCAAACTGGAAATATAACCCTTTAAGACGATCTGGATATTATATTAGGTCCTAATATTATAATGTACTCTGTATAGGCGTATCCCTGCACCCACGCAGAGTTCATTGCAGGACTGGCGCTGTAATGTGGGTGGTTGAAATTACAATACTCCTGTGTTTCCTGCATACGTGGTGATCCTCCTTGGAAAAATTCCTGTCTACCCCAAACTCTCCAAGATTATTAGTGTACAAACCTGTAAACAAATCAAGCTCAGTAAATTTTGGAAAGCAGCTTTGAACACCCCAAGGTGGACGGTAAACCACAACAACAGTAACAGGAAAAGCAGCACCGCAAATGAAAACCTAGCACTCCATTTGAAACTACATTAATTTAATAAGGTAAAAGAAATAGCTCAACAATACAAAACTCCAGCACCAGCACCCTGACCACATGAGATACATGAGAATAAACATTCTTGTGGGCACACCTCAAATGTGCTTAAAACAGCAGACTGCTCCAAACAGTTTCCACATAGCAAGGTGATCTCGTTGTCTGATAAATAACTCTAACGAGGCAACTGTAATAAATCAATGATTTCACAGTTTTGCTCACTATATATAAACTGGGGTTGGTAAGAGCATAATGGATTTTTACACTACACTGATATCTTCTTATTCCTTCGAACAAATGGACTGCAAACAATTTCGAACAGAGGCAGTGTTTGGAGTTGAATTATAGCTTGTAGATTGGGATGTAAGATTTCACATGGGAAATGGGAGAGAAAGCAGAATCAGAGCTCAGCAAATACTGCATAGAAATCTTTCAGAAGTATTTGCTTCTGTTTAAAATAAGTTTGATCTGGCTGCACTCACACACCCCTTTTTGGATTCACTTTTTGTGAACAGTCAGGGAACGGAGGTTTACGCACGCTGATACCTGTGGAAAGGGAATTTGAAGCTCGCATGCATGTTCACACTGGAAGTGGTATAGTTTATACAGATCAGACACGGCTTGATACAATGGATGACAGGTACCCCACAGCCTTGTGCTGGAGCCCTGGCACAGAAACAACTAAATAACCCAGATTGGATGTCTTTTCTAAAAAGAAGCTCTAGCTCAGTGGTGTTAAAACTTTTTGTATTGGTGACCCCTTTCACACAGCAAGCCTCTGAGTGTGACCCTCCTTATAAATTAAAAATGGGTGGTGGTGGTGGGGGGAAGATTTAATTTAATGGGGGTTCGGGTCTGTCAGCCCCACAGAGCTGACAGCTCACGACCCCCATGTAAACACCTTGTGACCCCCTGAGAGGTTACAACCCACAGTTTGAGGACCCCTGCTCTAACTCAAGCAGAAGATATGGGCTTGAGGCAAGGACCTTTGTGGTCTGTGTTATTTAGGAGGTCAGACTGGATAATCATAACAGTCCCCTTCTGGCCTTAAAAAAAAAAAATCTATGAATCTGTCAATAAATGCCACAACCTTAACATTCCTGTTTTTTTCCAAACTTCCAAGGGGAAAAAATTGCTCTTGGATGAGATGGAGCATGTGAAATATCAAAGGGGTTGATTTCGTTTGGAAAAATTTAGGAAGGGGACTGAAAATTGGGCTTATACATGGCTTTTACATCCAGCTTTTAAAGTACGCTGTCAATTTAAATTTTCATCAATTGACTAATTAGAACAACAATCCCATTTCTGGTAGAGCACGGAGTATATTCTCATTTAACAATAAAGAAATAAATGCAAATACCAGGTTTTTCTGCTCTTCTGTTGATAGCTGTAAGGATCTTTTCCATAAAGGAGAAACTGACTGAGGTCCTATCCAGAAATGAGCTCTGCCTTCGCATGGCTCAAGGGCCTGCTTGTGTGAATCACATGGCATGATCAGATCCTAGGACTTGCCCACTCAGATGATTTCTGCAGCATGGCCTGGAAGTTGACATAAGTCAAACTGACAAACTAACAGGGGAAGCAAGTTCAGGAGCTGAGGAAACCCCACTGAAAATGCAAAGCCTCCAACCCGCATCCCTGGTTAAATCAGGGGGCCTGTTATGTCAGACAACTCAGCTGATCTCATCTGTTGTATCTTGAGGCCCCAACCGAGATCAAGGCCCCATTGTGCTAGGTGCTGTACATACATACATACAGAGCCAGTCCCTCCCTCAAAGACTGTATAATGGAAAAAGACAAAGGTGGGGGAAAAAAGGTGGGATGGATTTATTAGGTGCTAAGAAATTAAGTGACTCGCCCAAGACAATACCAGAATCTGTGGCAGAGCTGGGAAATTACTACTGATCTCTTAAACCAGGGATGGGAAAACTTTTTGGCCTGAGGGCTGCATCAGATTTCAGAAATTGTATGGAGGGCTGGTTAGAGGAGGCGGGGTGTGGCCCGCCCTCCCATCTGCCCCCCCCCCGCTTCTCGCCCCCCCAGACAGCGCCCCCCAGGGGCTCCTGCCCCATCCAACCCCCCCTGTTCCGTGACAGCCCCTGGGGACCCCTGCCCCTGACTGCCCCCCCACTGCCCCATCCAACCCCCCTTTCCTTCATTACTGCCCCCCCAGGACCCCTGCCCCCATTCAACCCACCTGTTCCCCGCCCTCTGACCGCCCCAACCCCTATCCATCCCTGCACCCTGGGACCACCCCCCCGAATTCCCCTGCCCTCTATCCAACCTGCCCAGTTCCCTGCCCCCTTACCGCACAGCACAGAGCACCAGGTCAGGCTGGGCTCCGCAGCTGCTCTGCCCAAGGTGGTCGCAGCCCCGCCCGGAGCATCGTGCTGGCGGTGCAGTGAGCTGAGGCTGCGGGGGAGGGAGAATAGCGGGGGAGGGGCCGGGGGCTCAGGGACTGGGCAGGAGGGTCCCGCAGGCCGGATGTGGCCTGCAGGTTGTAGTTTGCCCACCTCTGTCTTAAACCCCACTCAGATACCTTAATCACAAGCTCATCTTTCCTCTGAAAAGCTAAAGTGAGGTGTGTGATGTAGCTGTAATTCAGTTTCTTCTTGTTTATAATTTTATGGATGTGAGCCACCACAATAGGAATTAGAGCACCAGACCATCACTAGGTAAGCATACAGCAGTATCCTCATTTTTTCAGGACAAAGGACAGGGACGAACAAGACTTGAAAAATGGAGCCATGCCTCACTCAGATTCCGGAGTCTTGCTGCATGCCGAAAACACTTTGATCACACGCTACATATTTTTACAAGCTTTGTACACCTGGCACTTACTGATCACCGACAAGGTGTTTTTCATCACAACTTAAAGCCATTCTTTTACTCACTTCTGTTGATATCAGGCTTTTGGAAACTTGAAAATGACATTTTGTTTCCTCACCATTTATTTTCCTCTGTCCACTCTGGATTGTTATTGTAGGGTTTCTTACAGTGCATGCTGGGTTGATAGCAATGAATTTAATATATTATATTTACATATACACATTATCAAATATGATTATTCACAACACTCTTTTTACTTTAAATGTATTATGTGCCTTTGTCACACATTGTGTTCTGCATTTGGGCCTTGGCAAGTTGATAGGCATCGGTCAAGCTGTGGGCAACCCACCCTAACCCTATCCCTTAAGATTAATTGCCCACAAAGTCTGGGAGTTGTTCATGTCAGAGTTTAATCCGCAATGTTCTCTCTGCACAATAACAACTACACCTGAAGAAGTGTGTACTCAAGGGGGGAATTGATAGCTGCTTTCAACTACCAGAAAGGGGGTTCCAAAGAGGATGGATCTAGACTGCTACCACTGACAACAGATGACAGAATGAGGAGCAAAGGTCTCAAGTTGCAGTGGGGGAGGTTTAGGTTGGATATTAGGAAAAACTTTTTCACTAGGAGAGTGGTGAAGCGCTGGAATGCGTTACCTAGGGAGGTGGTGGAATCTCCGTCCTTAGAAGTTTTTAAGGTCAGGCTTGACAAAGCCCTGGCTGGGATGATTTAGTTGGGGATTGGTCCTGCTTTGAGCAGGGGGCTGGACTAGACGACCTCCTGAGGTCCCTTCCAACCCTGATATTCTATGATTCTATGAAGTGACTCATCAAGGAGAATATTCTTATGGGAAGTGACACTGTCCTGCACTTTGGACTTGATTTATCACATTATCCATATCACAAGAGATATGAGAGCATCTGGCGAGCAGTGATGAAACTAGGAGCTATTGCACTACATCTATACTGGGGGCATGGTAAATAACAAAGAGGACAGGTTACTAATATAGAGCGATCTGGTAAACTGGGCAAATGTATAAATCTAGGAAGAAAAAATGTAGGCTCTATTTGCAAAATGGGGGACTATATCCCAGGAAGCAGTGACTCTGCAAGCAAATTTTTTTTGGGGGGGGGAGCAGGGGGAAGGGGAGGATAATCAGCTGAACATAAGCTTCCAGAGTGACGCTGTGGCCAATACGATCCTCGGACGCATAAACAGGGGAATCTCAAGTAGGAGTAGAGAGGTTATTTTACCTCAGTATTTGGCACTGGTGTGGCTGCTGCTGGAATACTGTGTCCAGTTCTCATATCCACGGTTCAAGAAGGATGTTGATAAATGGGAGAGGATTCAGAGAAGAGCTGTGAGAATGATTACAGGATTAGAAAACATGCCTTATAGTGATAGACTCAAGACTATTTAGTTTAACAAAGAGAAGGTTAAGGGGTGATTTGATCCCAGTCCCTAGGTACCTACATGGGGAAGAAATATTTAATTATGGGTTCTTCAATCTAGCAGAGAAAAAGTATAAACACAAGCCAATGGCTGGAAGTTGAAACTTCACAACTTCAGACTGGAATTAAGGTGTAAATTTCTAACAGTGAGAGTAATGAATCATTGGAACCATTTACCAAGGGCTGTGGTGGATTCTCTGTTGCGGCCAATTTTTCCATCAAGATTGGATATTTTTCTAAAAGATCTGCTCTAGGACAGTGTTTCCCAAACTGTGGGTTGTGACCAATGAAAGGGTGCCACAGGGGGTCTTGAGACTCCTGCAGCTCCTGTCCCTCAGGGCTGCCTGGGATTGGCTTTCTACTGCAGGTGTTGCAACCTGGCCTCTGGCATATGGGGTCACAACTCCACTCACTCAAATCTTGCCTGGCCACTCCATTATCGGGGGCAAGGCCAAACCTGAGCAGCACTGCAACATGGCCCCATGTGCCAGGTCACAACATCCAAAGTGGGAAACTGAGCCCAGCCAGCTCCGCGGTACAGGAGCCACAGGATTGCTGCTGCAGGATCAGTGCAGGGTGGGCTTGCTCTATAGCTCTCCCGCTTGGGCCTCCCAACCGCCAGGGGCAGGAACTGACCTGCTTTAGCCATTGTGCCTGCAAGGGCTGCGGGGGAAGATACCAGAGAAAGGAGGACACTCGGGCAGGGGTGTTAAGACACTTAAGAATAGTAAACTATGGTTTATTGAAGGAAGGAAGAACTTACGCTCCAATCTGCACTGGGAGCCCCTAGGATGCACGGAGGAGCTGCAGGGGACTCTGGCTGTTCGGGAGAGCTGACCAGGCAGGACTCAGCCGCAGGGGGGAGTCCTCTGCGGCGCTATATTCTCTGCGCTTATCTCGGGGTTACATGGGATCAACAGCCGGTTACAGTCTTACATGTATGATTTATGCTTATTACATAAACTGACTTGTTTACAGGTAAAAATATGCTGAGCTATGCTACAATATCTTTTGGCAGGGTCTGTCGGACAAAGTTCATTGAAACTGCCTGCATCCTCTGCTTACATCCAGTCACATACTCAGTCCACCACTTAGCTCCTTGCCAATCTTCCGCAACCTTGCCCCTACGCTCCACCCCTTGGCGGACTGAGGTGTATTAGTTATTGCCACCAGCGCACTTCGAGCGTGCGCACTGGTGTGGGGGTTGCCAGTCGGGCCAGGAGGGCGGAGGAGCAATTCACGCAGCATTGAAGAACGACAAACACACATACAAAGCCCAGTAGTCCAATCAATAGCAAGAGCCCAATGTGTCTCTCCCAGGCACGGAGATCCGGAAGCCAGGAGGTTAGCCACCACCAAGGGTCATCCCATACAGAAGCCTCAGAGCCCATGTCATGTAACACGTTCAAGTGGTCCATCATATTATGAGCATCAGTCTCAATGCGCTTATCCTGATTTGAGTAAAAACAACAACTTTCGTTAATCAAGGCACAAATACCACCTTGAGCGGCTAATAAGTAGTCCAACGCCATACAATTCTGTAATACAACCTGCGACAAAGAAGCTACTTCTAATTGCAAGGCTTGGATTGCATCTATGGTATTATTCTCTATAATCTCTAATATGACTGAAATATTTACAGTAGCCCGCTCCAGTTCGGCCACCCCTAGCCAGGGGAGGAAAGTGCGGACAAACTAATGGAAGCCCGTGGGTCTCTGCACAATGGGATTTGGGCTCCGTCGTGGACATACCACCAATATGTAATTATACACTGCATGCGCATGCATGGTTTGCATTCCATATGTATAGGGGAGGAGCCGTCCCAATGTGCACCGTCCACACCACTGGTTGGGTAGGGTTTTATATGCCCAACGGCCACACAGCCCTGGCAATCCTGCCATGGGGAGCCATGTGCTATCTGAGGCATTGAGACACCAACTATTGGAGCTTTGGTCACACTGAGACCAGTAATGTGCACGTGGGGTTTGCCCGCGCCTAATTGTGCTGAGGGGCGTTCTCCATACAGGAGCACTGGCATTGTAGGAATACAGAAAACCACGGGTATGTAGTCCCCACTCACCCCAACGCCACCACCGATGGCAGAGGGTGGTGCCATTGGTATAAGTCAAATTGGTTTCGGAGGAACTGGAGCAATTGTCACGCCTCTCCGGCCATCCACTCACTGTGCATTTCTGGGCCAGCAGTAATGTTAAACTGCCCAGTGTCTGAAAGGTATTCTGCTATCACTGCGCACGAGGAACAGGGAAGTTTTCCTATGGGATGAGCGGCGTCCGCTGCCAAAGGCCACTGAACACATCAATACGCGTCCCCTAGTATCACGACCAGTGTCCCTTGGCGCCAGTAAGGGGGCGTTTCATTATACCCCGTGAGAAAAGTGGTGTCGTTAAGGGCCCAGGATTCATTCAACGGCACTGCGGCCCATGGAATGCCAGTGCTTGCCAATTGGGGGGCATGTGCACAGTACCAACAGTCCAACTTGTTACCTGCTAGTGCCACCGATTGCATCCACTGGACGGCCGAGTTGTGGTGCCATGTGGCTTGGGCACCTATGCAGCTAAAATCAGTTCGAGGATCATGCCGTAGAGAACACGCCGTAGGGCCATCGCAGGTGTCGGCCTTTGGGTGGCGCAACCAGGATGCTCCACGGACCCACCCAACCTGTAGTGCGGCAGTTATGGTTGCCTGGAAGAAAGACGCTTAAAGGGCATATAAATTGGGACGTCTTCCCCTTTTAGCAATATGAGGTGAGTGTCCCTGGGACCATCAGCTAGGATTTCCCCTTCGAGCGGGTTATGTTTGGTGGGGTCGTGGATACAAACTGCAAGTCCAGTCGAGCCGAATCCTCCCGCTCGAGTGGTGGGTGCAAGCGCATCCACCTCCTGGACGTCAGGCAACCCAATGTGCTCGCAAATCAACTGCGCAATATGTTCGCCTTGGGGAGGGTTACTGCCTGTGGGCCATTGTGAACCAACAGCGCCTTAACCTCCCCGGTATAGTCAGCGTCAATTACTCCCACCACAACATCTATGCCCTTAAGGGCCAAACTGCTGTGTGGGGCAATGTGCCCATAATAGCCTTGTGGGAGCCCTATGGCTAAGCCAGTACTTACAAGGTTCTGGCTATTGGGCTGTAGAGTGAGGCCCTCTTGAGGGACCCGCAGATCGAGACCAGCGCTTCCCGGGGTGGCCCGAATGGGGAGGTGGGCTTGCAGGTGTAGGCGTTGCACTCGTAACACACGGGGCCGCTCGATGACCTCCCCCTTGAATCTAGCGTACGGGGTGGAGCCGAACAGCGGGCAGCCATTGAGTGTAGCCGTGGTCTGGCGGAGATTATGGCTCCACCCAGCCAGGCCGGGGGCAGCTACTACATATACCGTGACTATGTCATCTAACCTCTCTGTTAAACCAGGCCTCCTCTGATTCCGCTGTCAGGTGGGCGTCTACATGATGAATAGCAATGGGCCTCTGGCTACAGGCATCCCAAATGGCAGGCCACATGTCGTAACCCCAAAGGGGTATGTCATGCACCATGCCAGACGGCCATCCACTGTGTCATGCCTTTGTAGACTGCCCAGCTATCCGTATACAGATAAAGGCCCTGGGTTCTCTGTGATGGTCATGAACTCTGCCCCTAGCTCAGCCCACTGGCTAGACAGGCCAGGACCGGTTTCGAACAGTATTTCCTCAAGGCAGGGATTATATGCGGCCACTCGCCACCATCGTTCTGCCCCTCTGTACGAGGCCGATCCATCAGTAAACTACGCGACCTCTCGTTGTTCGGTTAAGGAGGCGTAGAGAGGGGCCTCCATACGGGGGCGGGGGGGTTTGAGGCACTTTGACCAGGGGGGCATAAGTGTGCTGGCCCCTGGAGGGTAGTTCCTCGAAGGTGACAGCACCCAAAAGCTGCGCGTGCGCATCAGTAATGCTTGCCTGGGTCATTTGCATACGCAGCTGCAGGTAGTGTTTCCACTTCCATGGGGTCTGAGTCGGGGCTACCCCAGTCCGTGTGAGCGGGCTTTCGTCCTGGACCCAACCCATAATCGGAAGCGGGGTACACACCTTTACAGGCTCTGCGCCAGTTATGGGCTCAGTTTGCAGCAGGGCCCACACCACTGCAAGCAGCTGCTGTTCAAGGGGTGTATAACGCTCAGCCTCGCCTCACAGGGATCACAACCAATACCCTATGGGCTCCTTTCGAGATGAAGCTTGCTGCCACAGCCCCCATGAGGTCAACCACCACTACCTCGAGTTTGTCTCGTCTGCCTGGGCTCAGCACTGCGTGTTGGCTGAGAGCCTCTTTAGCCTGCTGGAATGTGGCATGCTGTTTGGCCCGCCCCCAACGAAAGCAGACTACTGCTTGTATGAGCTGCAAGATGTACCCTAGATGGGGAATAAATGTGTGCCAATACTCAAGGAGGCCCAGGAAAGTTTGGGCTTGGCTTATGCTAGTGGGCTCTGGGAAGTGGGTAATTGTTTCGATGGCTTTTTGTGGGATCTTACCTTGAGGCCCTGACCAAAGTATTCCCAAGAAGATCACCTCCTGGCTGGGCCCCTGGATTTTAGTAGGGTTGACAGCCCATCTCCTGGCTTCCAGAACCTACAACACATTGTTCTTGGCCTCGGAGAGTGCCGCCTCATGGGGCCCGCTCAGCAGGACATCATCGATATAGTGCTCTAGTACCACTCCCTCCGGAAGAGTCACCTGCTCCAGGTCTCGAGTAACCAGCTGGTGGCAGATGATAAGGCTATGCTTGTAGCCCTGAGGCAGCACACTGAACGTGTACTGCTGATCCTCCCATGTAAAGGCAAATTGATCCTGACTCTGTGGGGCAATGGTAATGGAGAAGGCATTTGCCAAGTCCACCATGACATGCCACTGCCCTACCCGCATCGCGAGGCGCTCCATGATGGAGACCATGTCGGGAACTGCCGCTGTCAGGATTGGGGTGACCCTATTCAGGTTGCGGTAGTCTACTGTCATGTGCCAGGTTCCGTCCTTTTTATGGACTGGCCAGATTGGGCTGTTAAATGCGCTCATGGCGGGGTGAATAATGTCCTCCTAGAGCAGACCTTTAACGGTAGCAGTTATTTCCTCATGGCCACCAGGTATCCGATACTGTTTGGCGCTGACCACTGTGGTGGGGGTTGGAAGCACCATGGGTTCTCACCGTGGATGCCCCCGCAGCATGGTTACAATCTCTCGGACATACAGCGGGCGCCCAAAGGAAAAGGATCCCCATTGGGTATCTATGGTCTGCCCTCGGAGGAGGTCTATACCCAATATATATTCATGAATGGGGGCGATTAAAATGGTGACTCGTGGGGGGGGGCTTCCCGATAGCCAGCTGTAACTGCATCGGCGCAGCCCGAACATCCACCTTTCCGAGGCCACTCACCGTTACCGACCGGCCCCGATGGGGCAGGGTGCCATGCAATATAGTCACCTCTGCTCCTGTGTCCACAAGGGCCATTACTCGTTGTCGCCCCCCGCTAGGCCAGTAGATCTCTGGTCTAGCGGTGGTCCCCCACTACATAGCGCCTTACCTCCAGGGTGGGGGTGCGAGGGGGACCCACCACCCCATCAATACTGGGCGGGAAGCTTCCATTCAACATAGTCTGCCAGCAGGTCAGATAGTTGGGGCTGCTGGGGGGTGCCATCTACCTTGTCGGGGTCCCTACCCTCTCCTTGGTATGCTGTTCCGGCTTAAGTTTGGCATAAGTGCTAAGTCCTACTAGTAATTAACATTTATACAGTGTTTTTTATCTGCAGAATGCGTTATACATTAGCTTAATTTATTCTCAAAACACTCCTGTAATTGTTATCATTGGGTGGGAAAGTGAGGCGGTTAACCGCCTTAACCAAAACCAGGGAGCCCTCACTGCAGATAAAATTTAGGTAAAAATATCTGTCCCAAAGTCCTGAGCTCCTGTTGATCTCCTCTTATGTTCCTATCATAAAACTTCAGGGGAGGGCTGCGGAAAGGGAGAAGAAGCTGAAAAAGAATCTGAAAGGTGAATATTGGGAATCTTTTGATGACAGTGCAATTATGTGGGGTCAGACTGTGGTTAGCTCTGTGCAGGTGCTCAGGGGCTGGGAAAGTGCACAAGGAGATAAAGAGCGTACCATCAGTGCGAGCCCTCCCAAAAGGAGCAGAGTGATGGTGGAAACCTGGACTATGCCTCAGTGACATTGGAACAATTTTATAATGGAACTGCGGAAAGCCAATGGACAGAACTGTAAACCCTGTATACGATGGAAACCACTTCTAGCTAGGGGAAGCTGCCGCACCCTCAGCACCCATAATTCCAGAACTCCTGCCATTCCTTCCTATTCACCAAGAAGCAGAGCTGGCTATGAATGGAGAGTGGTGGAGTTGCCCTTGCAGTCTATGCGCTTCTGGAACCACTCAGATATCCTCCTGGGAGCTCCTGTTGCAGCATGGCCCTCCAACCTTCCCCCCTGCATGGGCTGTAGCCATAATCTAGCCCTTCCTAGGAGATCAGCTTTTAGGCCCAATTCAGAAAGCCACTTAAGCATGGGTTTAGCTTTAAGCCTGTGAGTTGCTCCTTTTGATTTCAAAGGGACTACTCACAAACTTAAAGTTAGGCATGTGTTCAAGTCCCTAAAACAGAAGGAAGATCTCAGAACTGCAAGGAAAAGAGCCCTGGTTTTATTAAAAATCAAAATTAAAAATGGATACCTTTCTAGTCAACATCAACTGACTATGCACAGGGTAAAGTGATGAGAAGGTCCTCTGTGCCTACACCATCAGTGGGGGGGAAAAAAAACAATAAAACCCACAAAAATGTTAAATTAAGTGTAATTCCACTAGATGGCAGCACAAGAAGTATCTTTGTTATTCTCAACGTCTCTGTGTTAAGGTTTTTATTGGTGCTCTAGCATTCGATACATTGGGAAAGGATTTCTGATTTAGAATTTACAATTACATAACTAATGACCTAGGATCAAATTTAAGTGTCTTGGGAGCCTAAATCCCATTTCCAAAAGTTATTAAGGACAAAAGTTACGTTCTTATCTCATGTTAGTTAAGACATAAGAACAAACATGAGATTAGCAGGTTGAGGTAAGGACTGGGCTTCTCATTGTGTTTACCTTGATCTGCTCACCCATGTGAAAGCTACAAAATGTTTCTACCTTTTCTGATCAGTTCTAGCTCACCTGATACAGTTTTACCATTGTTTCTTGGTATCAATTTATAAATATTAGGGTTTCACAACAACTGGGGAGGTGGGATTGTGAACAATTCATCAAAAGTTCCCCCTTTAGTTTTTGAATTTTCAAAATTTGAAATTGTGATGAAATTTCAAACTTAGAACATTTTGAACAGCACTCTGGTTTGTTTTCTGGCATAACAATTGTGATTATTGTTAGCACAAAAAAGCCAGTATAATTACAGCGCAGAAAAGCAAACTGGATTATTTTTTTCCTCCCACGAACAATCCCGCTGGCTGTTAAATTGTGATGACGTCAGAATTTTTATATTTGGTGAAGACACAAGAGACAGAAACAACATCACTTGATTTTTCAGATAACAGGTTGAGTTTGCTGTGGTAGGACTCAGAGGGAACAAAAGATAACGATCCTTACAGTATATGCTGTTGGCAACTCTGGCTGCTGGAATCATACCACCTACCCCATACGGACACTGAGCTGGCTGTTTGGTGCCGAAGGTGAGAGCACTGGCTGTCAAGCCAGGTATGAAGAGTGTGGAAAGCCTGCAGGGGGTGGAGTTTTCTTCCTGTTTATTTACGATATTTTCCTTGACAGCAGGGAGACAGGTCAGTGAGACTGAGTGCCCAAGGGTGATCAGATAGCAAGCGTGAAAAATCAGGACACTTTATTGGCAGGGGGAGGGTGGTATAGTTGCCTATTTAAGAAAAAGCCCTAATATCAGGATTTCTGGTCACCCTAGGTTGCCCTGTGAGTCAGGTATGGATGTCCTCCCTTCGTGGTGAGAAGCAGTGGAGGGCTGGAGAAACTGAGTAGATGATGATCTCTTCCTAGTAGCATGAGACATCTGAGGGGTGGAATAGGTCCCTTCTAGCGGTGAGAGGGACAGCTGAAGGGTGTGGTGGGGAGTGTCTCGCCCAGGCAGCTGAAGTGAGTAGGGACTGGGGAGCACTAGGGAACAGCTGTGATGCAGCTGCAGTGAGCAGGGAGCTGTTCTGGGTTCATTGCATACATGCTGCATACCAAAGGCTCAATTCCATTTCCAGCCCTCACGCTGAATTGCTTTCAGTGGCACTGCTCCTGGAGGAAAGTGCTTCTCAGTGTGACAGTGGCAGGATTGGGTCCCTAGTTAGCAGCAGGCAGAGCTGCTACCCAGTTCTAGAGCGAAGACAGATGTAGTCCTAGCCATTCTCCACTGAGTTGAAAACCTGGCCAGTTTGCTAGGGGATGTAATAACCAAAGGACAGCGAGTATGGGACGGCATGCTAGTTTTGCAAAAAGTCTTTTCTGCTTTAAACCACACTTTAGTGTATTTTTCTTCACAGCAGGAGTGAGAAAAGTGGGTGTGAATAATGTAACCTAGTATTAAAGGGCTTACTTTAGCAGGGCTTAGCCACCACGCTTCTGTAATTCCTTTCACATCTGACTTGTAGAACCAAAGAACAAAGGGAAAAGGATGAGACTTTGGGGTCTATGTCTACACAGAATTTATTGGTATTAATGGGAGTAGCTTACTTGTGATTATGCTGAGGAGAGTGGCCCAGAAAAGCCAAAAACAGTACGTATAACAGGAGGAGTCACATTTCCTGGCTTCGGTTCAACTCTGTGACCAGGCTATTACCTCCGCACCCACCTTGTCTCTCTAATATCCTGGGACCAATACGGCTACAACAACACTGCATACATGTTTATTATGCTTCAAAACATGCAGACAAATCACCAAGTAAAATACTATTTAGACAAAAGTGGAGTGTACAAAGAACGCTCTGAATAACTCACACTGTTTCCAAATGATTGTACTTGACACAGCAAGTATCTTGTGGATCGATATTTTGATTTTGTTATCTTGGTGATAAATATAAGGCCATGATAATACTGCCATCCTGTGGTCAGGATGTTTAGACAGGAGCAAGCCCTTGTGTAAGATTATAAGTAAGGCTATGTTTTAGTCATGGGTATTTTTAGTAAAAGTCATGGACAGGTCATGGGCAATAAACAAAAATTCACAGCTCCTGACCCGTCCATGACTTTTACTAGAATACCCATGACTAGATATTAGCTGCCCCGGGGGCACTGCTGCTGCTTTGGGACAGCTGCTCTGGGGCTGCCTCTGGGAGTGCTGCTGCTGGGGCCAGCCGCACTGGCTGCTGCAGCTGCAGAAGTCATGGAGGTTTGGGAAAGTCACGGAATCCGTGACTTCCATGACAGACTCACAGTCTTAATTATAAACACACTGTAGTGATTTCCTTAGGGCAGGGAGGTCTGTATAACACTCGCTGTATGTCTTTTTGTCCAGGGTTTACCTTCCAGTGGATTTTTTTTTCCACTGGACTTTTGTCTTGTAGTTAGTCATTTTAAAGGGGATTGAATCAGAGAATTTAACTGAATTCAAAGAAATCTAGATTTGTGTCTAGAAGAGGCAGGGACGGAGGGGTATGGGGAAGATGGGATCAAAGTACATTTCCACAGGACAGGGGTCCTCCGGTCTGGGATTTCTGGAATCAACTCCTTGTTTTAGTTAAGAAAATAACTGGAGTTAGAGATGGCAAAGCCTGGGAGTGGCTTTGGCTTTGAAAAAGCAAAGCTGGGGTAGTTCAGATTCAGGTACATTTTATCTGAATGTTTAGCGCTCTGGGCTAGGGAGGTGGTGGCAGATAACTGTTTCTGGTTTAAGTCCATCTCTGATGGAAGGGTCTTAGAAATGTCCCAGTAGATCTGTTGCTGGTAGGGTGACCCAAGGAGAGGTTATTCAGTCAAAAGAAACACTGTTACCCAGATGGCTCCTCCTTGACTTAGTAACTGTTTGCTTCCAGTCCACTCTCTCTGCTACTCTTGACTCCTTTGCCACTTACCCTTGTCACAATGTCCAATCTTGAGCTATAGCTTGCCCTTAACACCCATATTCTCCACTCTTGTTCTCATGCTGCTGAGCATCATGGCTCAACATGATCAAATCTTAAGATCATGTTGAGTTTCTCCACTACAGACTCACTCTCTTTTCCTTTAATTCTATCATTTTATTAGCCAAACAGCTCTATGTCCCCTTCCTCATTGAATCCTGCACCTGAAACTCAAACTGCCTTTTTGCTACATTTGCCCTGTACCCAATCCTCCCCTGCTCCTCCCTTTCTGTTCAGAATCTTACAGATTTCTTCTCTGAAAAAAATTGCTAAGATTTGGTGTCATCTAGCCCCCTCCCTTTGTCCTCTTCTCCCCTTATTTACAAGCACTGCTTTGACTAACATTTTTGCCCTGATGACTATGGCCTCTCTTTCTCACATCCGTTTGTGGATATTTTGTCATCATCTCAAACTCAACATGACTAAAACTTATGCACAACAAGTCAGAGATGGGATTAGACTATCAGGCCTGATTCTTGATCCTCTGCTCCAGCTTCTGGTAACACCTGCCTCCAGTCCTTAACTTTCAGAAAAAGTAGGGTCTCAACCTGCCCATACCCACAAAAAAAAGTTCCAAAGTCCAAGACACTACATCAGGTGTTTTCAAGTACAACGGCTGCTCCATTTACCTACTGAATTGTTGTATTATAAGCATTTAACCAATAATATTGGAAAGGACTTAGAGATATCTTGCTCTAAAAAACAATGGAGCCCTTTGTTATGTGGTATATTTTATCTAGTAAATCCTACCTACCTGAGATGTAAAAACATCCACATCCTCTTGCTTTTTGGCTTTTGACATTCAAAAAAAGTTTGTTCTTTAAAGGTACTAGTTTCTTAACTAATGATGCATTCATTTAAACTTAAAAGTGTTCATTTTAGCCTAATGATGGTATGGATACAGGTGAAGTGAACTCCACTTTTGCAGAGCAAATATGTGGCCATTAGCAGAACCTTCTGTAAATTCAATTTTGAGTGGGGAGCGGCAGATGTTTATTCAGTTTGCATATTTCTTGTGGTTTGTGGTTTCTTGTGGTTTAAGTATTTGAAGGGTGTAGACACTAACGAGGGAGAGGAATTGTTTATCATGATATCTGAACCAGCTTTTGCAAGTTTGTTATGACTTTTTGGCAGCCCTGGCAAAAGTCTGCTTCCCAAGCAACTGTATGAACCAGTCCTGCTCGTTCCCAGTGCACAATTAGGCACTCTTCTCTCAGGACAGTGATTGCCTTCCAGAAACAGGCTAGTGTTATTGGCAGGTTGGAGTTGAAAGGAGGTGAATTTATTGCGTTATTTAAAAAACGAACAATCAGAGAACACCATTGTAACTAATAAGATATGTGTCTTTCATCACTGTGATTATTCCCCTTGTATGTTGCATTCCTTTCCTGCCACTGTTTCAGTGAGATCCTCAACCCTGCTCCAGCCCTGGTACCACAGAGAAAAAAAGGTGGAGTTGTGTAAAAAGCCCTACTTCCAGCTTGGAGAGAATTCCCCTCGTGTGGGCACTGCATAAGACTGCCTGACAGCTGTAAGGCTGTCTTTGGAGGACTACCTCATAAAGTTCTAGGATAGGGGCATGCCAGGCAGGATTTGGAATGGGCATGTGACACAGCATTTCAGAGATTCCAGGTACTGCTGAAGCCTGTTAGGAAGCCTTAGGAGTCTATGACTTAGATAGGGCCCTGGGTCCTGCTCTGGAGCTGTGGGCCCTGGAAACCCCTGGGTCCATGACTTCATGAAAAAGTTTGCCTGGTGGGTTGCCCTGGTGGGAGCTGTGAACCCTGTAGCCCCAGAGACTCTGGCCCTGGGACAGACCACGGGGTGGGCTGAACTTAGGGTGACCAGATAGCAAGTGTGAAAAATCGGGACAGGGGGTGGGGGTTAATAGGTACCTATATAACAAAAAGCCCCAAATATCGGGACCATCCTTATAAAATCAGGACATCTGGTCACCCTAGCTGAACTGGAGACACAGACCCTGGGAGCCTGGACTGCCAAGAAGCTGAATGGGCGAGCTGGCAGAAAACCAGTCAGGTTTCTGATGGAAACTTGCCTGGCTGGTAGGATTTGAAACCTCCCAGGTTTCCACTGGAAATTTGGTGAAATCGAACCACCTCTGCACAATGTTTCAATTTTGCCAAATTAGTAAATTCTGACAAAACAATGTTTCTTTCAATTTTTTCTGACCAGCTCTAGCACAAAGGTTGCCTAAAGACATCTTAGCTCCCTCCACTACCTCCTCCCAGACCTGGGTTATGAGGTGCAGCACAGGATCTCACGCTATATCTTTTTAGAGATATACTGCAGGGTTTATTGTACTGAGACTGGAAAGTATCTTCTAGCTTATTTTGAGCACTGCCACAATATAAACAACAACACTATCAGGAAAGCACATGCCTAAAAAGTAAGACTACTCACATTTTCCAGTTGGAAGCCAAGAAGACAGACACAGCCAGAGAGAATTCCACTTGTTCATGGGTGAGATGAAAATGAAGATCAGTATTGGCTTCATAGAATGCCAAGATATTCCTTCTTTTGGTCATCAATCTACTTGGGGACATATTAGACAACACATCTTTTGCCAACTTGAGAGTAAGAATTTATTATAGTGTCAAGTACAGTGATATTCTTCCAAAGACCAGCCTTCTGATTAAAAGGTATGCCATAGTGCCAACAGAACTTATGGGCTTGATGCAGATATTACTGGGTGAGGTTACATGGTCGTGTAGTGAAAGTCAGGTCCCCATTTGGCTTTACAATTTATTCAACTTCTTCATACAATTCTATAACGTCCAGGTGGCAGGGCTCCACTCACCACGCTGGCGCTTCCTGTTGGCCATCTTGGTGATTACACCCTGTCCTGATGGTGCCTCACCCACCACCACATCAGCGCTTGGACCCACGTCACTCCAAGGACTGCGGCATCCTCTTCATGACACAGCCCTCCAACCATGTCATAACGTGTGCTCACCCCATCCCCAGCGGCAACTGCAGTCAACTGTCCAGCCACTTCCCCAGTGGTGAGTGGGGGGACCCAGGCCCACCCACAACTCCAGATCCTGGACCACAGACTCAATAAGATGACAGCCACTTCTCAGTACATTTCCCTCAGCCACATCCCCACAGTCCCAGCACATTCTTCACCCTTGCCTCAGAGCCTCAGTCTGCCACTCCTAGCAGCCAGACAGGAGCTCCCTTTCACTCCCCTGTTCCTGCCCAGCACTGCTCTGTCTAGGGTTCTAGTTTCCACACAGCAGCAAGGTGCCCAGTCCTCCCTCCTTGAGCTCTAGGTAGTAACTGACCACACTGTGCCCTGCAGCTCTTCTTATATGGGCCTGCTGGGCCCTGATTGGCTGCTCCTTGCAGTCCTCTCCTACTGGCTGCCTCCTGAGCAGCCTCCGTAAGATTTTATTAATCTCTTGCCTGCCAGCGTGGGGCGGATGCCTCATCACAGTCCTATTCCAATCCCTTTTGTTTATAAGGATATTACCATTGGCTTTTATGGCTGCCTGTCTAAAGGGTCACATGAGTGCACAGTTTTTCATTGTTCTTTATACATCCAGAGATAGCACAGAGAGTAAGAAAATCTTAAATAACAATTTCTGACTATAAGAAAGTGAGTGGTGTTATTATGTTGGGGGGCTTCTCTTTCCTTGTCTGCTTATTCTGCTCACATGTCAAAGAAACAGAAATAAGAAACTTCATCTGGAGTCACATCTAGTGATTATTTCCCTCTTGCATTCACGGTAGCCCAGTCTCATGGCTAGGCATATTTTCACTGGGATTTTGTGTTGTATGATTCTCCTGGCTTCTGGCAATACATGGAAGTTCAGTGTGTTAATATGTCAGTATGCAAAATGCACCCACATTCACTGTGTACTGCTGTATGTGTTTATACCATTGTGACACACTGTACCTTGGGGAAACACCCTGCACCCCATGTTCATCCTTAAAATATGATTGTGTGGTATCCAAAGCAAAGTTTGTCATGTTGGGTGTCTTCAGAAGGCTCATGATGCACTGAGCTTTGTTGTTATCGTAATGTTATAGGTTGTAATTTCATGTACATAGTTATGAGTGGGGGGAGGGATAGCTCAGTGGTTTGAGCATTGGCTTGCTAAACCCAGGGTTGTGAGTTCAATCCTTGAGGGGGCCATTTAGGGATTTGGGGCAAAAATTGGGGATTGGTCCTGCTTTGAGCAGGGGGTTGGACTAGATGACCTCCTGAGGTCCCTTCCAATCCTGATATTCTATGATTCTATGAGGCTGAAAATATGTCCTCATGGCTTAAAACAAGCCCAGGCAAAACTCTCCATGAGCAAAGCGGCCGTTCACACCTCATCAGGGCATGTATAGGACAAACCCAGCCCAGCGTCACATGAACAAAGGACACTGGCCTAGGCAGCAACAAAGGATCTGTCAGACTCCTCAGTGAGTCACCCCCCTTCCCTTGGTCAGTTTGGGACTATGATGGGGGGAGGGGAGGAAGCCAAGAGGGAAGAAAGAACATGATAAAAGGGAGAGACGTTTGCCATGCTCTCTCTCTTCCACCTGTATCTACAGACACTGTTGGATCATATTAAAGAAGTTCTGTATTAAAATCACAAATAAGTTTGATTCCCCATAGTTTAAATTCCAGGGTATTATTAATTAAGAGGTCTCTTGGTTTTTGGTACTGTTTCTCTCCCTCTATGTGTGAAACTTGCAAGCTGCTAATTGCGTTAGTACATTCTAAGACAGAGTCTGTTCTCAAAGCAATTCACACAGAGAGAGACTCAAAGCAATACTCTGTAACAACAGAAACAGCACCCAGAGACTCCCCGCCCTTTTGTTGTATTAACAATTGTGATTAAAATAGAGATAGAGGATGTATGTGGATGGATGCTTGGTGTGGATAATAACTGAATGATCAGGGAGGTGCCAGCCTAAGAATCCAGTGTCCGTTGGCTGAAGAAGGCATCAAGTGGAAATAACCAGAGGACCCCCGGAGGGCAGACTGGAATCCACCCAACTGCCTCAAGAATGGGAGAACCAAAGAATAAGATAACATCTAGCAGCACGGAGCCGTCAGGAATGTGCTATCTGCTGATTGATTCGGCAACAGCATGATGAAGCAATTCCCATAGACTGACATAGGAAGAAATTCCTATAAAAATGGACTCTAGAAAGTGAGAACTTTGGGGTCTGATTCTGCAAACCAACTTCCAGGAGCATCAGATGTGCATCTGATGAGGCCCTGCTCCCTCCTCATGTCCAGGCCACCTGGCCAGTGGCTTGGCATGAGCAAATCTAAGGCTGGTAACTATGATAACAACCTTGCAGAACCTGTGTGTGTGTGTTTGCATGAATGAATGTGTGAATAAATATGAGATTGAATGGAATGTTATAGCTATAACTAACTACTTATTATGATTCTTTCTATATTCACAATAAATGTGGTATTTTGCCTTTTCCCCTTTAATAATGCTGGTTTTTAATTTATTGGTATAACACCACCACCACCACGTGACTGAAGCACTGATCAAAGAGGAGAGCCTGGCTGAAGGGCAATGAGCCAGCCTGTGGTGAGAAGCATTTAAGTTTGTAAAGGCACTGGAAGAGTTAAGACCAGCTTAGAATGCGTTTTGCTTTTATTTCGTTTGACCAAATCTGACTTGTTATGCTTTGATTTATAATCACTTAAAATTTATCTTTTGTAGTTAATACATTTTGTTTGTTTATTCTATCTGAAGTAGTGCGTTTGCTTTGAAGCGTGTTGGAGGCTCCCCTTGGGATAACAAGCCTGGTACATATCAATTTCTTTGTTAAATTGATGAACTCATATAAGCTTGCAGCGTCCAGTGGGCATAACTGGACATTACAAGATGAAGGTTCCTAGGGTTGTGTCTGGGACCAGAGATACTGACGAGTGTCATTCGGTTGTACAGTCCAAGCATGGCTGGCCAAAAGTGCTCACTCATGTAGCTGGGAACAGCTTACAAGCTAGCGGCTGTGTGGGAACAACCCCGGGAGTAGGGGTTCTCACAGCAGAGAAGGGTAAGGCTGGCTCCCAGAATTGAGGACTGGAGTGACCTAGCAGATCACCGATCCAGATAACACCAGGGGAATGTCACAACCATGCTAAGCAAGAAAGATAGTCAAGAACCCTCTTTCTCTCTTAACCAGATATCCAGGCAATACCAGAGATGCAGCAGTGTGTAAGCTTCCCTACAATGTGCCTCACTACCTACCTGGATAGAACACCAGTAAAACAATAATAATACCTAGCTCCTATATAGTACTTTTCATCAGTAGATCTTGAAGTGCTTTAGGAAGGAGGTCAGTATTTCATCCCCATTTTACAGATGTGGAAACTGAGGCAGAGAGCAGTAAAGTAACTTGTCGATTGTCAGCCAGCAGGCCAATGACAAAGCCAGGAATAGAACCCAAGTCTTCTGAGGCCTAAGCCAGTGTTCCACCACCTACACCACACAGCCCCTCCAGAGAAGGAGTGTCTTTTAGATTCCATATCAGTACCCACCCTTAGAGTGGCAGCAAGGGTCCAATTAATGTTAATTATGGTGGTGGGTTTCTTTTTATTATTCATAATTTGTATCTCACAGCAAGTGAGATCACAAAATTATTTAATATACTTTATTACTAAACAGCAATCAAGGTAGCAGAATCACAACCAAAAGAACTATTCTGCATAGTTAACTGGCTAATTAACCCAGACTGCACCGCTCATCTATTGGATCTGAGAAGCTGCTGCTCAGAATAGCTGTCAGTGTACTTTGCTGACAAGAGCAAAATGTAAATTTTATGTAGGAAAATTTCAATTTTTCAGAAATGTTTTGATTTTTCCATTGGGAGAATCTAAATGAAATATTTCCCCTATGGGTCAGGTTGACTCAAATTGAAATATTTTGGTTTGTGGTACTCAATCAAAATTTTTAATTTGGGGCCGATTTGATGTCTGTGTCTGCCTGAGCTGCTGCTATGTCTCATGGAAATTGTAGTTCAGGAACTGCATGCTCCCCTTCTCCCACGGTGGGCTGGGCTCCTTGTCTGAGTCTGGCCCCATCACACTGGCCAAAGCTCAAGCACCCTGAAAAATGTCAGCATAACAACATGTGAAACAGCTCTGTACCCTTCTTGGCTGGTAAAGAAAAAAACTGTCTCATGGAAATTGTTAATGCCTCTTTCAGAGACGCACACCTACCAACTGCCTTGAAAAAGCAATAGTCCACCTAGTCCTCAAAAAACCAACATGCTTCCCTGAAGACCTCTCCTGCCATCCCATCACCAGTCCCCTATTCCTGGATAAAATAATAGAGAAAGTAGTAACCACCAAGATCCAGCAAGGCACAGCATTGAGACATCCCTAGTTACTCTAACTGACAACCTCTTCATGGACACAGGCAGATCTCCATGCTTATATTGCAAAACTTCTCTGCAGCCTTTGGCACAGTGCCCACAAGGTACGACTGCTAACCCATCTACATGACATAGCAGAAGTAGATGTCTCAGCACTACAGTGGCTCCAATCATTCCCCTCCAATAAACCGCAGAGTGGTGATGGGTAACTGTTCCTTCTCTCTGAAGGCTCTCATCTACGGGGTCCCACAGGGATCCATATTATCCTTGCCTCTCTTCAATGAAACCACTGGGAGAAGTACTGAGATGCCATGGGCTCAGCTGCCAACAATATGCAGATGACACCCAACCCTACAGTTCATTTGCCACCGATGCAACCACCACCATTAGAAAGATATCAGAATGGCTACAGGAAGTCAGCTCTTGGGTGAAGAGCAGCTGGCTCAGGCTGAATCTAGACAAGATGGAAGTGATGCTGGGTGAAAAGGGAAAACACTTTCAAGATCTAGCTGAGATACTGTTCGCACCTTTCACTGATGGCAAACAGCTCCCATTCACCAAAGAGGTGTGAAACCTCAGAGTCCTGTATGACTCCTCTCTAAGCTTCGACGGCCAGGGAGCTTCGGTATCTAAAAGTGTCTTTTTCTCCTCCCGCTCTGTAGGAAACCTTACCCGCAGATGAGGACCTGACTACAGTGATCCATGCATTCATCCCCTCCTGGCTGGTTTACTGTAATTCAGTGTGTCTGAAGCTGAACGTGAAGATGATACACGGCTCCAACTGGTACAGAATGTGGCTGCCTGCCTTTTCTATGGTGTAGGCCTCCACGGTTGAGTGCACATCAGGTCTTTGTTCAAGTCCTTCCACTGGCTTCCAGTCAGTTTCAGATGCCAGTAAGACCTTGATCCTAATCTTCAAAGCACTTAATGTTTCAAGGCTCAGCTACATGAATGACCAGATTTCAGTCTATGAACCTTTGAGACAATGCAGATCACAAAGGCCAGGACATAGCACATGAGAGCTAGGCATAAAGCATTCCCAGTCAATGGAATGAATTTCCAGAGTAAATGAGGTAAATTCAGACTCTGACTATCTTTAGGAAACACTGCAAAACCTTCCTCTTTGAAAAAAGCCTTTCCACCATAACAAGGATAATGTTTACATCACCCCATTTGCCCGAACGCTCCCACCACATGAAGAAATAAACCCTCTACCCCTCCTGTAATACAAACAGATCAACCAGCCAAAACCAACAACCAAACAAACTAATAAGCAAAAATACCCCAGAGTTTTTACCCCAAGAGGGGAGAAATGCCAGAGACTCCATCAAGTTTACTAGGGACTTCGCGATTGCTATTGATTTTACCTGGAAAAAGCTCAGATACCATGGTGATGGGCAACAGCATAAAACCCTAAGACGGATAGAAATGGTCATAAAGTTTTGTGACCCACTGTGTTACAAACATTGATTCATTTGTCCGATACCCATAGCTACAGATGGATAGTGTAGCTATTACCTCCGAAGCTTTGACATGTGGCAAAGATAGCTTAATAGTTCAATTAGCTTCTGAAAGAGCTCTTTAGGTGTGCCAAATAAGCAGCATGCAATTTCTGTGAAAAGCGATGCTGATGCTCCTTGTGAAGCTTTAACTTCCCGCAGTGCCAGATGTAGCTAGTGTTTTACCATTTCTTTCTTGAAATAGCCGTGCTCTGGGGGGATAAACTTTACTTAACCTAATTAATTTTAATCACAGCTTTCAAATCTCAAACTGTGCAAAGAATTACAAATTGGAATACATTAATAGAAGCTATGGTTTATGCTGCAAGCTAATTGTGAAATGTGCATTTACATTTTCTGCATGAGCTTGCAATTACCATTAAAATAAAATTCAGTTATGTCCTTTTAAATTACTAAAATGTGCAGAACAGATTGAGCTGGTCCCATTTGTTGTACTAAATGACTTGAAAATGGCCTACATTTCAAAGAATTAAATGTCTCTCCTTGAACAAGAGGCACTGGAAAATGATTTCCAGTTGTTTAGAGTTAAGATGCTTCCAGGCATTCTTGTTGTTTAAACAATCTTTATAAAAATGGATTGTAGGTTTAAAGTTTCCCACCTGCTTTAATACAGATTCACTGAAATAAAGCAGACAGCTCTTTTTCAAACTCTCACTTAGGTTTCCTTTTATGAGTAGACAAAAGCAGCAACCACTCTCCCTCGCTATATCCAAGACCTCATTCTGAACTCATGCAGAGTTCAGAAGCATCCCAGAAAGTGAGCTTCCCAATAAAAAGCTGATCCTTTATTCTTTGTATCTATTGGTAAAAGAATGATGGGAGAAGTACTTACAAGGAACTCCAAAGCCAGGTGTCATAAATATAAAGGGAAGGGTAAACCCCTTTGAAATCCCTCCGGGCCAGGGGAAAGCTCCTCTCACTTGTAAAGGGTTAAGAAGCTAAAGGTAACCTCGCTGGCACCTGACCAAAATGACCAATGAGGAGACAAGATACTTTCAAAAGCTGGGAGGAGGGAGAGAAACAAAGGGTCTGTGTGTCTGTCTATATGCTGGTCTTTGCCGGGGATCGACCAGGAATGGAGTCTTAGAACTTTTAGTAAGTAATCTAGCTAGGTATGTGTTAGATTATGATTTCCTTAAATGGCTGAGAAAAGAATTGTGCTGAATAGAATAACTATTTCTGTCTGTGTATCTTTTTTGTAACTTAAGGTTTTGCCTAGAGGGGTTCTCTATGTTTTTGAATCTAATTATCCTGTAAGATATCTACCATCCTGATTTTACAGGGGGGATTTTTTCCTTTCTATTTACTTCTATTTTTATTAAAAGTCTTCTTGTAAGAAACTGAATGCTTTTTCATTGTTCTCAGATCCAAGGGTTTGGGTCTGTGGTCACCTATGCAAATTGGTGAGGCTTTTTATCCAACATTTCCCAGGAAAGGGGGGGTGCAAGTGTTGGGAGGATTGTTCATTGTTCTTAAGATCCAAGGGTCTGGGTCTGTAGTCACCTAGGCAAATTGGTGAGGCTTTTTACCAAACCTTGTCCAGGAAGTGGGGTGCAAGGTTTTGGGAAGTATTTTGGGGGGAAGGATGCGTCCAAACAGCTCTTCCCCAGTAACCAGTATTAGTTTGGTGGTGGTAGCGGCCAGTCCAAGGACAACGGGTGGAATATTTTGTACCTTGGGGAAGTTTTGACCTAAGCTGGTAAAGATAAGCTTAGGAGGTTTTTCATGCAGGTCCCCACATCTGTACCCTAGAGTTCAGAGTGGGGGAGGAACCTTGACACCAGGTAAAATCCAACCAGGGGTTTTATTACAGACTCAAAACATTGACTATGTTTATAAAAAATGTTCACTAGGTTTCATAACTCTTATGCAATCCTGGTCAGTTTTGAGAGATTTTAATCTATGGTAAAATTTTCAAAAGTACCTAAGGGTACATCTACACTGGAAATGAAGGTGTGATTGTTGCATGGGTAGGCATACCCATGCTTAATCTAGCTAGTACTGGTAACAATAGCCGTGTAGATGTGGCACAGGCTTCAGCATGGGCTAGCAACCAGGCTACATACCTAGAGCATTTGGAGGGCTTGAACTCTGGTTGCTATCTCCTATTGTTATCCATGATAGCTAAATTAAAGATAGTATGGGTATGCCTACCCAAGCTACAATCATACTTGCACCCTCACAGGGTCCCACAGCTCAGGCTTGAGCCTGAGCCCATACAAAGTTTAATTAAATTACAAGCTAAGTAGGAAGACCACCAGCAGGTGATGCCATGGGATACCCAGGGGGCAACCTAGAACTGGGGTACTGCTGTGCCTCTTAACTCTCCAGCCTGGGCTGTCTCTCACAATGCGTTGCTAGTGATAAGCAGCAAACCCCACCAAGATCTGTTATCACCCCACACAACTGCATGTGGAGCCCCACACCCAGCTAGATTGCATGAATGCTCCCCGAGCCACTCACAAATCACACAGAGAAAGGCATCAGCCAATTCTCCCCATCTTCTCAGCCCTGCACCTTGGAAACCTGTCCGGTGTAAGTTCATTACCCTGTCTGCCCCTCCCTCAATGTGGAGAGGACACAAACAAGCCTTTGTAAACTGAGCTGAGATTTCCCAAGCACTTTAACCATAACATACTGTTTTAGGTAAAACAAAAACAGATTTATTAACTACCAAAAGATAGATTTTTAAGTGATTATAAGTGGTTGGCACAAAAGGTCAGAGATAGTTACCAAAGAAAATAAAAGGTAAGTGTACAAGTTAATCTTAAACCTTATTATACTAGGTATACTTATTATACTATTTAGATCAAGCAGTTTTTGTCACCCCACTGGATATTACAGTTCTTAATACACAGGCTTCCCCTTTTAAGCCTGGGACCAGTCTCCTCAGTTAAAGTCTTTATCTTCTCAGCATTCTTGTTTCTTCCAGTGTAGGTGCGCGAGGAGAAAGGCCAAAACATGATGCCACTGTTTCCTATTTTATATCCTCAGTCCATGTGCCTAGAAAACACAGTCAACTCCTAAAACACTAACTTAATTAAACAAGATTGTCATATCTGTCACACACAGTATTTTACTGTTTTTTAAAATAAAATGCCTACTGTAATCAAACAAAATATTTACATTTACTTCTTTTCAAACTGTACTGAGAAGAAGGAAAATTCATTATACAAGTCAACAAACTGAGTAGCTGGTCAAGGAGATTACATCTACAGCTATGTTCGACAGAGAAGGTTCCAGCCATGCAGTGCACCCTCCTCTCACTTACACTAGTGTAAATCATTGGTGAAGTCAGTGGCGCTACACTGGTACAAACAAAAAGGATAATGGGAGCAGAATTAGCCTGATTCCTATCCAGGGGACCACATTGCCTCCACCGCTTCATTAAAGAGCAGTTAACCAGCATAAATCAGGATTGGTATCATTTAATTTGACTTCAGTGTTGTTCATTCTAGGCAGAAAGTTTTTTACCTTTTCTTCAACTAAAGTATGTAAAATAGACAAAGAAAAATCTAAACTAGTTTAAATCAACCAATTATAAAATATGTAGTATAGTATTATACCCTGCATCTACAGAATAGTAATAAGTGAAGGGATGAACTTTAGGCACACACAGAACTGGGTGGTAGGACACGACCGTCTCTTTGTAACATTTTAATACCAGAACTGTATAAAGTGTATGCTAACCAACACGTCTTAATGTAAGACCATGGGTCTCAGGTTTGCTATAGAATGAGGGAACTGGTAAGTCAGCTTGGTCTTGCTTGGCATTCTAAAAACAATAATAGAATCACAGAAATATATGGCTGGAAGGGACCTTGAGAAGTCATCAGTTTGTTGATTTAAACTGAGTTGTGGCAGGTTCAAGTAAACTTCGACCATCCCTGACAGGTATTTGTCCAATCTGTTCTTAAAAACCTCCAATGATGGGGATTCCACCATCTCCCTTTGAAGCCTATTTCAGAGTTGAGCTACCTTTATGTTTAGAAAGTTTTCCCTAATACGTAAGATAAATAGTCCATTACTCCTTGTCCTACCTTCACTGGACATGTAGAACAATTGACCACCATTCTGTTTATAATAGCCTTTAACATATTTGAAGACTGTTATCAGGCCACCCTTCAGTCTTCTTTTCTCAAGAGAAGACATGCCTAGTTCTTTTAACCTTTCCCCAGAGGTCAGATTTTCTAAACTTTAATTATTTTTGTCACTCTCCTTTGGTGTTGGGACTCCCTCCGAGATCTCTTTCCACTCAGCTTCCCACGAACTCAGTTTGACTCCAGCCTTCGTCATTCAGGTATCTTTATTTGGCATATAGCTGTGCTATGCTCAGTGCGGGGAATGGATGCAGGGTACATCACAGTTACAAAGTTACACAGAAACCTTTTCCCTTTATACACATCTCATTGCATTTGCATCACACATTTTTGGATTGGATTGGATTGGCTACTTTGCAAGAACCAATCCCTGTGCAGCATGCAAGTCATCGCTACATTTCTAACTTCCTGAATTATCTAGTTCATAGTAAATATTTCCCTGAATGTTCTCTCTCTTATCTTAGTTGGCTTAGGCATTCTGTTTTCTTAGCTTACTGACCTATTTACTTATCTTATTTAGCACAAATGTTCTGTTTTCAAACTGATGATTCATTTCCTTCCCTAATTCTCTCTTCCAAAAAATGAGGCCTCCTTCCATATGTTAATTACTCATGTCAGGCCAGGCTTGACATATCTTTGGACTCTCTCCAATTTCTCCACATCTTTCCTAAAGTGTTGCATCCAGAAATGGACACAATACTCCAGACGAGGCTTCAGCAGTCCCAAATAGAGTGGGACTCACATATCTCACATCCAGCACTCTTGTTAATACACCCAGAATGGTATTAACCTCGTTTGCAATTGCCTCACATTGTTGACTGATATATTCAATTTGTGATCCTCTATAACCCTCAAATCCTTTTCAGAAGTACTGCCACCTAGCCATTTAGTCCCCATTTTGTGTTTGTGCATTTGATTTTTCCTTCCTAAGTGAAGTACTTTGAACTTATTTTTATTGAATTTCATCTTGTTGAATTCAGACCAATTCTCCTATTTGTCCAGGTCATTTAAAATTCTTATCCTATCCCCCTAAGTGCTTGCAGTCCTTCCCAGCTTGGTGTCATCATTTTATAAACATACTCTGGACTCCATTATCCACATCATTAATGAAAATATTGAATATTACAGCAACCCTCACTGACCCCCTGCAGGACCCTACTTGATACGCTTGCCTTGTTTGACAGAAAACCATTGGGTATGGTCTTTCAATAATTTGTGCACCCACCTTGTAGTAATTTCATCTAGATCACATTTTCCTAATTTGTTAATGAGAATGTCATGTGGGATTGTGTCAAAAACCCTACTAAAAATCAAGATATAATATATCTACTGCTTCACCCCCAGCCACTAGGACAGTAACCCTGTCAAAAAAAGGAAATTAGGTTGGTTTGGCATGATTTGTTGTGTACAAATCCATACTGACTAATATAGCCCTATTATTGTCTAGGTGCTTACAAATTGATTGTTTAATAATTTGTTCCAGTATCTTTCAAGGTATTGAAGTTAGTCTGACCAGTGTATAATTCTCAGGGTCCTCCTTGTTCCCCCCTTTTAAAGATTAGGTACTATGTTTGCCTTTCTCCAATCCTCTGGGACCTAACCCATCCTCCACAACTTCTTAAAGATAATGGTTGTGAGATTGCTTCAGCTAGTTCCTTAAATACCCTAGGATGAAATTAATTAGGTCCTGTTGACTTGAATCTAACCTAATCTAACTTAATGGTTAAAGAATATTTGGATTTTTCCCTATTTTGGCTTGCGTTCCTTCCCCTTTGTTGTTAATACTAATTGTGTTGAGTATCTGGTCACCCTTAACATTTTAGTGAAGACTGAAGCAAAAGAGGCACTGAACAACTCAGCCTTCTTGTTGTCATCAGCTAGTAGCTATCCTTCCCCCATAAGCAGAGGATTTACATTGTTCTTCATTTTTCTCTTGCTCCTAAAGTATTTAAAGAACTTCTTCTTATTGCATTTTAAGTCCCTTGCTATGTATAACTCATTTTGTGCCTTTACGTCTCTGATTTTGTTCTTACATACTTGTGCTGTTCCCTTATACTTCTTAGCAATTCAGCCATGTTTCCACTATTTGTAGGATTCACTTTTGATTTCCAGGCCACTAAAGAGCTTCTGATGGAGCTTAATTGGCCTCTTACTATTCTTCCTATCTTCCCTTCATATCAGGATTGTTTGCAGTTATCCCTTTAATATTATCTCCCTGAGAAACTGCAAGGTCTCCTACACTCTTTTTTCCCTTACATTTTCTTCTCATGGGCCCTTACCTACCCGTTCTCTGAGTTTGAGATGGGGAAAGCTCTGATTTACTAGAGATAATTTTTTCCCAGGTGTCTGGCTGGTGGGTCTTGCCCACATGCTCAAGGTCTAACTAATCATCATATTCGGGGTCAGGAAAGAAGTTTTCCCCTGGGTTGGATTGGCAAAGACCCTGGGTTTTTTTTTTTTTTTTTTTTTGCCTTCTTCTGCAGCATGTAGCACGGAATACTTGCAGGTTGAAACTAGTGTAAATGGTGGATCCTCTGTAAATTGAAGTATGTAAATCATGATTTGAGGACTTCAGTAACTCAGTCAGAGGCTAGGGGTCTATTTCGGGAGTGGGTGGGTGAGGTCCTGTAGCCTGCAATGTGCAGGTGAGACTAGATAATCAGATGGTCCCTTCTGGCCTTAAAGTCTATAAGTCTGTTTTTTTGAAGTCTATTGTCCTTCCTTTTCTTAGAATCATGAAATCTATCATTTCATGCTCACTTTCACCCTAAATGACTTCCACCTTCAGATTTGCAACCCTGTTGGTCAGAATCAAATCCAAAATGCTTTTCCCCTTAGTTACTTCCTTCATTTTCTGAAACAAGAAGTCATCTACATTACTGAAATTTTTGAGTTTTGCTGTATTACTTTTCCAGCAGATGTCTTGATAGTTAAAGTCCCACATTACTACCAGGTCTTCGTGTGTGTTTTGGATATTTCTATTATTTGTTCTAGAAATGCCTCCTTCATGATTTGGTGGTTTACAGTAGACCCCTACCATGATATCACCCCTATTTTTACCCTTTATATCTTTACTCAGAGACTTTCTACTGGTCTGCTTCTGGACCTCAAAACGAGTGTATATATTCTTGACATATAATGCAACACCTCCTCCCTTTTCATCCCACCTGTCCCTCCTAAACAAGCTATGCCCTTCTATGCCAATATTCCAGTCAGGAGACTTGTCCCACTAAGTCTCTGTGAAATAATGACAATGATATAAAATAACTCAAGACTCAATATTTTGGGAAGGCCCAAAAAGCTTTATAGATTGCGTAGTTAAAAAAACCCAAACCCAAAAGAAAGTAACACGGCTACTTGTTAAAAATTCTGTAAACACATTTTAAAAGTTAAAAATAAGGTTCTGATTGAAATAAGGGGCTCCTAGAGAGCTATTAATGCATTATACATTTGAGGTCTCCCCCTGTATGACTGCATGTTATTATAGGAACATGCTGTGCAATCATTATAAAACAATGTACCTAAAGATGTATTTCTGCAATCTAGTATGCAAAGGAGGAAAGCTTTAATCACTGAATTCAAGTCTTTTATTTTATGATGTTTAAAACTGGTTAAGAACTGCAAAACGATCTTCCTTTTTTGTGACTTGTTACAGTGGCAGGACTGGTTGGTGGGTGGTAAGAAATAACATTCTGGTGGATCCGGGTAGGTAACCTTATTAGAAGATGAAACACAAATCAGTATTTTTTTTTTAAACAAACACCATGAGCGTTACCTTTGGTTCACTATGTCTGACCTCTCCAGATTATTTATTTGGACCTGCTGAACCAGTAAAAAGCCTGACTGCAACATTTGATGGCTGAATTGTAGTACCACATAGTGGGCCAGATTTTTAAAAGTATTTAGGCATCTAAAGATGCACATAGGCAGCTAATGGAATTTTCAAAAGCACCAAAGGCCTAACTCCCATTAGGCACTGTTGTGTGTCAGCATAAACACAGAAAGCCATGCCTTAAGCAGTTACTAGAGAGCTCCCTGACCAGGAAGTCCCTCTGTTTATTATACTCCCCCTGCAACACATTCTCATCCCCTCTGGTAATTGTGGAGAACCAGGAAATCTATAAGCACTGCACAGGCACTTAGGCACCTAGTGGGGTTTTCAGCACCTATCAGCATCTTTAGGCACCAAAATGCCTTTGAAAATGTAGCCCAGGATTCTGTCTTCTTTTTGCCCATGTTCCACACATTGCCCTGGAAACTCTTGGCTTCTGGTAGTTGCAGTGACATTTTCACAAGATGCTGCTGCCTGTGTAAGCACATGACTATGTTGATGATCCATGTCATGATTCCTTTGCTTATGCCTCCTGTATCTCCACACTTGATTAAGGAGGTGAATTGAAGTTAATATTCCTGTCCTTGCAATTAAATCTGTCCTTGTCCAGAGTATAATTAGTGAAAACAATTTGGATATGGAGCCTTTCATGTCTAGGTCACTAGTTTATTTACTACCAGTTGGGTAGTGACTAATACCATTAATTTATCTACTTGGTGGCTGGTGTGGAATGAACTGGAGTTTTTAGTCTAGTTGTTAGCTAGTCACATCACAAAACCAGACAACCTTGTTGGTTGTGTGAAGGGCCAGGCCAAAAGACTCCATCTGCATGGTGATTGAACTAGTCTCTCTCTTGTGTGCATGGTCCCTCTTGCACTGGTGCCTGAGATATGCTGGTTAAGTGCAGATTCTGCATTGGCTGCTCCCCGTGTTATACCAGTTATGTGGATAAATAGAGAATTTCCTTAAAAGTATTAACTGCATGTTTTTAATTAATGTAAAGTCTAATCAGACCTGCGGAATTTTGTCCTGTATGTTAGTAGTATTCCCACTAATTTCTGCTTCTCTGATCTGTCAGATTATTTCTATGCATTGCAAACATGGCCCAACTGGCTCAGATAAGTACAAGTATTACCCTTATTTTGCTGGTGGGGTAAGCTGACGCATGGAGAGTTTTAGTGACTAGCCCAAGGCCACAGTGGCAGAAATGGGAATTAAACACCAGAGTCTCAAATCATACTTTACCCACTACAGGGAACCCTGTATCTCTCTCTTATAGCTCTGATCCATCCCACGGCTAAGACTGCACATTTCTGGGGATGCAACATCTGAACTTCCTTCCATCCACCACTGTCCTTGCTATGAAGAATCTCCAAGCTACAGGGAACCATGCCTGAATCACAGAACCACAGCCTGTTCTTAAACTGTGTCACGTGTTGAGAACTTTAACATTTTGTGCTTGGACTGAGTGGCTTAAAAGAACAGGAAAAGAGAGACTATTACTGAATATTTTGCCATGCAGTATCATAACTCACACAGCAATGATTAGGTCTATTCAGATACCATTGGGAAAATTAGCCTAAGTAAATACCAGACACGGGATCATAGAGGGTCACGAGAGCTCAAAGCGATTAGTGTTCATCATCTTACTCTTAAGGGATTTGAATTTATGCCAGGTTAATAAGTGAAGACATAGTCTATAAATGACTCATTTGGTCATTCTGTATCTCTATGCTTTCATGCAAATAACCACAGCAACGTTTAGTGTTACATTCAATTTTTGACTCATATTTGGAGGCAGCTGCTTCTCCCCTCTACCCCTCCAGGCTTAACACAATAAGGCTGGACAACAGGACAAACAGTGTAGTTGGTAACAACATTATTTGAGAATGGCTTTGTCCATTGTGCTGATCCTACAAATATTTTCCCCATGCAGAGACTATGTTATGTTGGCTTAAATCCAGGCCTGTAAACTTCTTTCCTAGAGATTTTCCATATTTTGGCTTTAATTGATAAGTGTTCGTTCATTCCAGAGTTAGAAGGACATTAAGCCAAGGCTAAATCTCTCAGCTTTTACTAAGTATGGGCCTGATCCTGTAAGGCTTTGAGTGTCTATTGAAAGGTTTCAGTACCCAGCAGAAGAGTCCCAGCACCCAGCAGGACTCAGCCATGTAATTGGGGTTTTGTAGGTAATTCTCACACTGCATTCCCCTGAAAATCAGTATTGAAACCGATGAAATTTTACAAAATTATCTAATCAGGCTGCTTAACACATTCCCTTTCCTGTGCATTGTCTTTTAAAGTGACTTTGGAAAATACTTCTCTCGAGAGAATTTGGGCATAATAAGGTTTGCTGGTGCAATGGGTTAATGCAGGCTGACTAGTTCTTCACTCTGCAGATCCAAGGATGGAAACTCCCCTCAACAGAGAAATTTTCCCAGACAGTGGGAGCACCACTGTTGTCCCGGGCTTAGGAGAGAGTGCTACTGCACCCTTCCACCACCTCCTTCACATCACCACCTCCACTACAGACTACGGTGCATTTTTGCTTTGATTGGGTGCAGTTTGGGGTCTGCCTCCCTTCTCTGCTCACTGATAAACTCAAAATGGTCATTCTTGGTCATCTGGGCCAAAATACCAGATTGACAAGAAATGTCAGTCATTTTTTAATTGAAAACTTCCACATTTTTCCTTCTGAAACAGTCAGAATTTTGTGTTTGACAGGAAATTTTTAAATCTCAACATGTTGTTCCATTCCAAACAAATTGCCTAGGAAGGTTGTGGAATCTCTGTCACTGGTGATTTTAAAGAACATGTGAGACAAACACCTGTCAGGAATGGTCTAGTTATTGCATGGTTCTGTCTAAAGTGCAGGAGACTGGACAAGATGATGTACTGAGGTCTCATCCAGTTCTACACTTTTATGATTCCATGATTCCTGAATGACAAGGATTTTTACATTCCCTGTGAAACTGATACTCCATTTTCCCAACCGGCTCTAATTAGCAGAGATTGTCAGAGTGTAACATAAATAATAATTTAGTCGGGGAAGACAGGAAATGCAGTACTGCCTTAGAACTTGTAGCATACAAGGTCATTTTTAAAATCTAACATATCTTGTATACAGATTCTGATACTGTCCCTCCTCAGGGTGTTATAAAGGTCTCAAAATTTCACGTTAAATTTGGTCACACGAGATCAAAACTACTATTACAAAAGCTGCCCCAAATAAATCAATTAAGGAAGGTTAAACTTCTGAGACTAAGATTTCCTTTGCTGCAACCATCCTCATTGCTGTTTTTATTAGTATTTTTTAGTCAGCGTATGAGAGAATCTTTTACAAGAAACCCCCCGATACTGTTTGTAAATGGAGTTTAAAAGGATATAAATAGCTGAGGATATATATTTGACTAGAAAGGCTATTCTTACCAGTTATCTATCTTTTTCTTGCTATGTGATTGAGTTTTAGGCAGAGGAAAGACAGTTTAGAGCTCTCAGACATTATTTCTTTTGTATCAGATTCACAATCCTAGCCTTCTTGGATGCAAGTGGTCTCTCGCCACTCTAGGAAAAAATTCAAACTAGGCTAAGATCACTTATAAGTACAGTTCTGCTCTAGAAAGTAACTATGTAAAAAGGGCACCTTGCCCAACAGATCTGTTCCTTGTATGTATTCAGAGCCAAAGCTGCTGAGTTTGAGGAAAACAGTTTTTTTTACTGCTATTGCTGGTTAACAATGCAGAGCCAACACGGTCTTCTACTCCTCCTTATGCATCAACAGAATGGCTTATTACATTCCAATCAGTTACATCTGACAAAGCCACAGAGGGCAAAGGAGTTGCACAGGTGTCACTGAAAATGCAATCTGAATACAATGGGAGTTACACTGCTGAGACTGAGGGCTCAACTTGGTCTGAAGTACCTTTATTGCTCTGATCCCAGACACTCTGATCCCCTGTGAAGTTTGCGGGGCTCTCGGTTAAAGATATCTCCCCACATTTGTAAAGCAAGTACATTCAACATACATCATTGAGAGACAAACATAGAAATGGAATTGCAAACTGGCCGTCGAATAAATTTTCCTTCCAAACAGGTTAAACTGTTTGGCCTCTATTTTGGGGGTGGGGTCAAGCTAGTAAGCCCGTTTGTCTCTTTCATTGGCCACAGAGCCCACCAGTGAGCCAAGGGAAGGGTGGGTGTAGACGTATTCAAACCCCCACCTGCGCCACTTTTACCAATTCGCTTTTCAGAACCAACCCTACTTTAAGTTTGTAGCCAGTGCTATGGATACACTTCCTGAGCTTCAGGAAAGGTATAGAGTAAATAGGATTGAGGTCTTGCATACGTTTCATGACATTACTCTTAGTTTTCAAAAAGCTCTAATCAGTCATATCTTGCAGCATAGTTTCTGAGGACACAAAAGCGATGGACCCAAACCATAAAATTAGATACAAACTTCCCCAACCACTTCTCCAGTTTAGAGCTGGGGTTGTGGTTGATGCGACTTTACCAATATGTCTGTTTATTAACTTTCTCCTGTTGCACTCCGTCAGTGCATCTGTACACAGAAAAGTGACTATGGAAAAGTGACTATGACATCTTCCTATTCCACATCTGTGCTCCCTTTATCTTACTGACAAAAGTAGGTTTTTACTACTGTTTGTACTCTCTCCCCACCGCAGCCCCAGGGCAGCCTGCATCCCAAACCCCTCATCGCCGGCCCCACCCCAGAGCCTTCACCCCTAGCCGGAGCCCTCACCCTGTTTACCCAACCCTCTGCCTCAGCCCCCTCCTTCATCCTGAACCCATCATCCCCAGCCCCACCCAAGACAGCATTCCCCCACTCCCCAACCCTCTGCCACCTCCCACACTCCGACCCCCACGGCCCCACCCCCAAACCACACATCACTTCCAGATTGGTGCACATAAAATTAATTCCGCACATAGATGTTAAAAATTAGAGGGAACGCTGACCATGTGTACAATAAAACCCCAGGTAACCACCCTCATCTGAGTCATTTCTGTCCCACCCTGCATTGGCCAAAACTACCCAAGAGACAGCACAATGAACGGTGGCAGGTTGTATGCTAGGATGCCCACCAACAGTGCACTGCACTATTCATCAATGCAAATACTTCTGGTGAGTATGTGCAGCTCTGATGCAAGGGGCCAAGCATGCATACGCACAAGCAATACACTGTGGTTTGCATCGGCAAGACTTTTGTAGACATGGCAGCAGTGCATGAGGAAGATCTGGGAGAATCACATGAATGTAGTGACTCTAAAGCATGCTCCACTCCACACAAAGAAACCCTTGTATGCAAGCAATATGCTTTAGTGTCCTACTGGAAATGGGGGAGGATGGAACCAGTGAGAATGGGCACACCCCCTTGTCAAATTTATCTCAGTCTCTTGTAGTACTAGGGAATTTTTCACAATTTCAGTGAGCAGTTAGACTGTGGCCAATATGGTGTGCAAACAGACGTAAAGCACTCTTTAATTTCCTGCACTCAATATCCAGGAGAGAGCAGCCTGCATGCAGGTGTTATATTCCCTTCTCTTTCCCCCCCCCCCGCACCCCCATGTGTGGGTGGGAGCGGCTGGGGAAAAACTGTTCCCTACCTTTCGTAACTGTTGGTCTTAGAGAGGTGTTGCTCCTGTCCATTCCATTCGAGGTGTAAATTGCAGGTGTAACCCTGAAATGCTATGTCCAGAACCCAATGGACCAAGGTGGCTTGGGACTGGGCCAAAGGGAAGGGACAAAGACAGCTGAGGAAAGACTGGGGCGGATCCTGGAAGGTGACTGGGGCGTCACTCTCTACTGCACCCTCAAAATGAGTGCTTCTGGCCACTGGTGTCTTTTCCCAGGCCCCAGGCTGCATGGGTGAATGGGAGGAGGAAGGATGACTGCGGCTGAAACTAACATCTCTGTCCCTTCTCCTTGCAGAACCTGGATGAGACTGCCAAGGCCTAAGAGGTAGGGGTGGCTGCAAACGCTTTCTCCCAGGCTGTGGTGTATGCATGCCCAGCAAGAAAAAGGTGGTCCTGGTGTCCATTAGCCCATGCAGCCTAGCATCCATCTGGTCCGAAAAGAGACCGTTCCCATCAAATGGGAGGCCCTGGATGGAGGTCTGCATTTCCTGGGAGAGTCCAGCGGTCTGAGGCCAGGAGCTGCCCCCAATTACCACTGCAAATATGACCACCCTGGCTGCTGAGTCTGCCACATGCCATATGCCATCTGGAAGGAGCACCTGGCAGCCGCAGTGCCCTCCTCCACCAGGGTTCCAAATTCTTGGGGCAAAGCCCGTGGGAGGGACTCCTTGAACTTATGAAGGGAGTCCCATAAATTAGAATTGGGATGGCTCAAGAGGGTCTGATGGGTTGCCAATGGAATTGCAAACTGGCTGTCAAATAAATTTTCCTTCCAAACAGGTTCAACCATTTGGTCTCTATTTGGGGGGGGGGGGGTCGAGCTAGTATGCCCGATTGTCTCTTTCATTGGGCGCAGAGCCCACCAGCGAGCCCAGGGAAGGGTGGGTGTAGAGGTATACAAACCCTTTGGCGGGGAATAAAGTATTTCATTGCGGCCCTTTTTGAGATGGGAAGAATGGAGGAAGGAGTTTGCCAGAGGGCCCTGGCAATCTTAAGGACACGGTCACGCACCAGTAGTGCGACGGGGGTTGGGGTAGAGGCTAACAGGACATTAAACAAGGTGTCTAACTGCTCAGCCATTTCCTCCACCTTCAGGCCCAAGTTCTCAGCCAAGATGACGACTGCGCTGCTGGGGGAGGCTCCGGGGCATCTTCCCCCACAGGGGAGGAAGGCTTCGGGGTGGGTGCAATTCCCTCTGCCTCCATCTCCGAGCGTGCACCGAGCCTGGTGCAGTCTGTACCACCAGCTGTTGCTCTGAGGTGGCAGCAATGAGCAGTGTGAAGGGGGCATCGCCATAAGGGGTATTATTTTGCCAAAAAATGAGAATTTGTGATTTTTTGGCACAGAATCCCCCCCAGCTGTAAACTACTATAAACAAAGTATTTACAAGGCCCTAAGGCTTGAAGTCAGGAGATGAAAAACCGCTAGCCATTGCAATTCAAGGAAAGGCGCTCCAACTAACCCCCACAGATGGTAAGAAGAAACTGAGAGGGTATAGGGTCGGCGGTGCCTGATATACTGGCATATAAACGTGGCACTCAAATGGGTGCCAGGGCCGACCGTACAGGTACCACAAAGGCAAGAATCTCAGATGACCACGCATGTGGGCATGCGCACACCTAGAATGGAATCGACATGAGCAAGCACTCGAAGAATAGGAACAACTTTGACTTCACACCAGCTGGGCACTCCTGTGCTGATGGATTTATCCTGTGTGAGGTTCAGGGTATGGCCCTGATCTGGGAACTAGTGGAAGCTGGAGGCAGATTGTGACTGTCATAATTGCCTCCTGTCCTGGTAGCTGCTCTAGGGTGTGGGCGTTTTTGCAGAAAAGAGATTGCATTCTCAAGTTCAACCTCTATAGTGATGGCATAACCAAGCAGCCCATCAGTCCTATCCTACTGCAGATCTTTAGATCCATGCAGAACCTAGTATAGGCACAGATCGGGAAGCTGGTGCTCAAGAGGTAGCTGACCCTTCTGCTCCATATGAGTGCATCTAGAAGAACAATCCCACCCAACTTGATTTTCTCCATTTGTACTAAAACTAGACAGAGGGAGACTAGTCCATTCTTACAACCAGGAGACAGACTCAGATCTTCCTGCTTTCAATCCTAGCTCTGCCACTGACCATATATAATGTCGGTCATTTAACATTTTCATGCCTCTATTTACCCTTATGTAAATCAGACCAAAACCCTTCTGAAGCTCCATTAACTAATTTTGCAAAATACTTTTGAGATCCAGGAATGTAATTACAAAGCATAAATTAATGAACACAAACCTATTACAAGGTGTAAGCAATTTGTGAATAAGAATTTGATGTGATTTCAGTAGGGCAGTATTGTTATTAAAGTCATTATTTGGTCTAAATTCAATTCTGCTGTGTCACACTGATTAAAACAGCCAGCCATGTACAGTACAGGAGGAAGGGAAAGATGTCACAGTTCAACTGTGTGGAGCAGATGGCAGGAATTGTTGCACACTAACCTGACTTAATTCCTCAATTTGCCAGATTATAGGTGTTAAAAATGCTCATAAATAATAAACTGACACACTCTTACTGATAGGCATAATGCAAACAACTGCAGCACCTTTTCCTGATATAACTCCATAGGGTCAGGATTTAGTAATTAAATAAAGAGCCTAAGCAGAAGACTGGAACTAATTTAAAAAAATCCCATGCATTTGAACCAGTGAAAGTATTAAAGTTGACTACAGACAACTTACTTCACAACAATCAATTCTGGAATATATTTAAGTCCTTAAAAAAGTTAATCTGTTTTAAACAGCATCACACACGTATGAGACCTGGCTTTGCAGGATTTTTCTCCCCAACCACTAGTGTGGGGAACTCCCATTCCAGGGGTTGGAAATGCTGCTCCTACTGTTACTTTAAAAAAAAAAAAAATGTTTGAGCACGGCCTCTGGGAACCCCTTGGTAGGACAGGCGGTCCAGGGGCAATGGGACAGAGTTGGGATAAAGTTACTGTTATCCAGGGAGACAGGATGCTCAATGGATTGATTGCAACTGCTTATGTATTCCAATAAAGCCTCTCACACAAATGGGTAAAGTGTGTGTTAGGAACAGAACCAGGCAAATGTCTCCAGGATAGGGCTGTCCGAGGTGGATTCAGTGTTGACATGCAGCTGTGGTAGGATCTGTTTGTCCACAGCTGTCCCTTCGCATGTATCAAGGAAAACAGCAATGAACAGAGGAGTGTTCGCTTGGTGGTACCGATGGCGGTGTCCCACAAGCCGTAGGATTCCCTCACAGATCAAAGATGTCATGGCAAGTGGTGGGGCATTACAAGTCTGTCAAAGTCTCTCAGCTTTTATTAATCCGATTCCTGGTAATGTAATACACCCCGCAGCAGAAAGCCACACTGCTCATTCCCACATCATATGAAATCATTCACCACTTTATGTACAAGTTTTGAATTACAATCTTCAACTTTTCATCAAAAAACAAAAATAAAGCCTGAAAAAGCATTTTTGGTAAAACCACTCAGTATACAGAAGCATACTTTCATTACACAATGTCTTACACAACACATACTTTCACAAAAAGCAGAACCTGTTACTGTTTTGAGAATGAGGAGGTAGCACCCAGACAAACCTAGATATTTCACATCCATGACTAGAGGGATAGCTTTGAGTAAAAGATATGAAAAATATGTCCTGAACACTCCAAAATATTTAATAGAAAAAATAAAAGTACGTTTGTAAACAACTTTAAAACAAAAGCCTTTTGAAAATGCTGTAGTCACAAGATAGATTAATTCTCCTTGGCTCAAATAGCCATTGCTATCCTCTAGGTTTGCTGGGTAAGATGTACAAGGATTTTGCCCACACAGAAGACTTCACTGAGAAAGTGGAGGCAAATAGTTCAAATTTTTGGTGGAATTAGGGAAGGGAAGGTTGAAAGGCAAAAGGATATGAACTCTATATTCCCTCTGGAAAATACAGTTAGAATGGCAACACAATCTAAGAAGTGAATGGAGTTGAATTCCACACAGTGTACAGTACTTATTTTACAATCTGAGACCTTCTTCAATGTAAACTGAAAAGGTTATAAGCAACTGTTCTAACTTAGGCTTTTGTATTATGTACCATTAAATGAAGTTAGCATTGCTTTCACTTCCATTATTCCAATTTTGCCATAAAGTGACTTTGCACAAGAAGTGTTAATATTAATTTATTTAAACATGTTTCATTATGACACAGAAGAACCTCTAACTGTCCTGGGAAATCATTTTGCAATTATTAACCATGCATGTGAAGTCAAGCATTAGTATTCATTCTACTCTACTTCACGCTTAAACACATGCTAAGAAGCTGCTGAACACTGACTGTGTCCATTTTGGTAGATGGACAGATGTAGGCAAACAGCAATGCTTTGGATCACTTGTGCTATTCCTAATACTACAGTTATTTTCTCTGCCAATTACATTTTGCTATAAATATGTGTGCCCTTAAGTTGATCCCAATATCAGTTTCAGCTAACTAATCAAATTATCTGCTAAGGTTTCGGGAATGATAACCCTTCCTTTATTTAAATAAAGTGAGGGAAGGGTTTTAACTCCAGAAAGTCTTGCCAATAATAGGTTTATTTTAAAGTTAGAATGACACTGTTCCTTCAGTAAGTTATCCTTCATCTTTGATATTCTTATACATTCACAATAATATCAACGTTTATCAGATAGGAAGAAGAGGGGAAGAAAAAAGTTGTGTTTTTTTTTTTACCACTAAGTATTTTACCAAGCGCTACTAATGAACTCTTGCACTAATTTATTCATCTGAAATGAAGCCCAACAACTAAATCACCACAAACTTTTGATCACCTTGCTGGTATTTTGATGATACAGAGACTAAGTTTTCATTTTATATTTTCTCTTTGCAAAATTTATATTTGCAAAAGATTAATGTTATTAAAACCTGACTGAGAATTTAAAAATAGTTTAGGATTCTAGTAAAAAGTGACTCAGTTGGAAGTTAGTTTATAATCCAAACAATTTCGCTGATTTCTGCCTACATAATCATGGCAAATACAGATACTGACCATTCCATGTTTTGTTTGAGTTTGTTAAATGCAACTCTTCAGTCACAAAGGCAGAAGGCATTCTGTGGCGGGCTTGCTTTGAACACTTCTCAAACAACTAGGATTTATGAAGGAGACGAAGCCATTTCTCTCCTTTTCTTACCAGCTTCATCCATCTGCATTCCCTACTTCATATCATGGTTTTTGTATTTAAAAATAAATAAAAATCACTCAAGTCCTCATCTCTTTTTCCAAAACAAACTTATTTACATGTATGGTGAACATGGATGTTTTCTTTTCAGCATTTCAGTAAGGATTCAAAAAGATCCCAATAACTAATATGAAGGGAATGATTATATAGAACTTTGTATTCATTTGCTTTCTGAACGGACTTCCAAATATGCTACAGGCACAAAAGCTTTAAAGATTAACACGCGCTTCCACACATTTTGATTTTTTTTCTTTTATACAAGAGGCCCACTTTGCTTAATGAATCACCATCATAGTTTTTTGTCCAGTATGATTAGGTGGAACTGCATGACACCCCACTCCTCACCCAAAAAAAGTAAAGAAAATAACAGCATTTTGCTTCAAATATTTTATGAATGCAAGATTACAAGGAACATGTTAGTCAAAATGCAGGGCTATCAAGCACTGAACCAGTGATGTTGGCATCAGTCTGACTACCATTTTGCATGTGGAAAAATGAACTAAATCTACAGGTAAAAGGCATCACTAATGCATCATGAATTACTCTGGTCAATCAACATCAGCTCTGCAGCATAGTGCATGAGAAAATGACTGTTGGAAATTTGTTTGAGATGAGACACAAGAACAAAACCATTCTAAAACAGAAGTTTTTGTTTTGCTCTTATTGAGGTAACATCAGAAATTAAAACAAGATCTTACAATTTAGCAGCCATTTTAATGCTTTTGTTAGGCTAGCCTTCACACACTGAGCACGTGTACAGCCACAGTTCACTGTATTTGTGTAAGCTGAGTGCTGGTGATTAATTCAAGTCACTGTTCTCCCACCTTGTTCAATAAACCTGTTGAACTGAATATCCACCAAAAGAAAAGGAAAATAAATGACGTTCTAAGTGCAACAGACAAATAAAGGCATTCTGAACACATCAAGAAGCTAACACTCATGAGCTGTCATAATAAGGAATAATACAAAAGTCTTTTCTGTGCATATTTTTGATTTGAAAGGTCCCAGTGAATCATGATGTGCCTTGCCGTTTCTGTTGCTGATTTCTGATGACCTCTAACTGTTTTTTGCATTGCTGGTAGTAAGTTGAAAGACTTTTGTTTTCGTCTAAAAGCTTTTTATGTTCTTGTACCAGACGGGATGTGTTTTGCTGGTCTTTTTCATCCTGGTCCAGTTCTGCTATTAGCTCCTGTCTAAAGATAAAAAATGTTAGCATTAAAATGTTATGGAGACTGAGAAGATTCATAATCTGCTTGTTTTTGTGAGTAGTCACTATTGTATATTTTTATTTTTAACCAAATAAAAATTTTTATATTTCATTTGTCACTATGAGTTTATGAAGAACGTGTCTCAGGTCTACTTTTTAGTACAACAGAAAGGCCTAAGAGTTCACAACAACCAAAACCTCTTGATTAATCTTTGGTTCAGTCTGGATATAACATATGAAGTAATGCTCTATTCCGAAATCAAAGCTACATTTATGCAATTAAAACTAACTGCAAAGCAAAATCCTGATTCCTTATCTCATGCCTTTTTATAATAGCTTTTAAGTTCAATTCAACTGAAGCCAAAGTACTGCAGATAAATTCATTAAACATATTTAGCCACAGTTTCCCCAGATTCATAGCAAAGAAGTCACATTTACAAAGTTTTAAACTAGATGTTAATTTTAAAATCCATTCAACTTTTGAAATACGGGATTCAACCTGAACTCATGAGATGGCAGATTTGGTTTTTAAATTATTCTCTATACTTCTCAGTACATGAACTGAATACTGAATGCAAACACAGAGCTTTTCTATACATTATTCTAATCTGTATATTTTTTTAAAAATCTCACTAAGTAAAGGCTCCAAACTTACAATAAAGTCCATGCAATGGGACCTGCATCCTACATACTGTCACTCAAAATCACTGGGACTCGACGTGGATGAAGGAGTCTGATTGCTCAGAGCTCATTGCATAACGGGAGCCTAATGTCTTGCCACAATTTATTCAGACGAATGCCTTGTCTTCACTACGGGGGTAAGTTAACCTAAGTTACGCTACTCCAGCTACGTGAATAACGTAGCTGGAGTCAACGTAGCTTAGGTCGATTTACCCAGGTCTTCAGGGCGCTGAGTCAATGGGAGACTCTCTGGTCGACTTCCCTTACTCTTCTCGGAGAGCTGGAGTACCAGGGTCGACTGGACAGCACTCTGCCATCAATATAGCGGGTCTTTCCTAGACCTGCTAAATCAATCCTTGCTGTATCGATTGCAGCAACCCTGATCTCCTTGTAGTGGAGACCAGCCCTTAGTCCCTGATCCTGCTCGAATGTACATGTGTTTAAGGTTAAGCACATGGAGTAATCTTACACACTTCAATGAAGGATTGGGACCTTAAAAAGTAAAATCTGTTAAAAGCAACACTCCCACTTCAGACAAGAATATTTTTTTCAATGAATATTTATTAGTAACTGCTATGCTCTGTCACTCAAACCCTTCTTTCTAATAAAATCATAAAATGAAAGGTACTGAGACAGATATAATACTCCAGTACACAAAGATACACGTCACTTGTCTCATCTCACTATTTCTAAATCTATTTTTCCTCTTCACAAGAAGTGAAAGTTTAATTTTATGGCAAGAGTCATTAAAAAAGTAGTGTGGTAGAAACACATGAAAAAAAGGAAGAAATTTTAGTACAAGATGTCACAAAGTTGTTTAACTGTTTCTGGGAAAAAATGTTGAACTAAATCTCTTCATTTTTACACTGCAATTCTCTATTTTGAGCTGCACCCTTGTTAAAATGGTGGAAACAAGGGTCAGGCAGACTATTTTCACAACTTTCATTTCAGATAATTGATGCAATAAGTATTCAAAATGTGTTCCAATAATTATTTATAGATGAGCAAAAAAATTCCAGTAGGCTGACTACAAATTATTTTACAAAATCATTTATCTGGCAGCTAACTAGAATGTATTTTATTTTACCATTTGTTTATAGGTTGATGGGGCGGGGGCGCAAGTTGTCATCAACATTTAAAGACAAAATGGTAAAGAATAAAGTTAGTGATACTAATTCCCACTGAACGATTTGTAATTACTGTATGAAAGATGGAATATTTTCCACAACACATTATTTTAATTACTTCATTCACCAATAAAGACACAATATCACTAACGCAAACTATGTTTTTCTTTGAATACACATGGATAGATTATTATGGATAAGGAAAGAACAAACAAATGTTATTTATCAATAAAAATGGAAGAATTTTCTGTTTGGGCTGTCTGGAAAAGGAAGGTGAAATGAATAAAACTATACTCTTGCAGGGTGAGATCCTAAAGTTAGGGAAAATAAAATCATCCTGAAAATGAAACTCATTTTACACAATAGGTAATTTAAGGATTTTCAGAATTAATATTATTTAAAAAAATACTATCTAGTTTTAAAACTCAGAACCCCAAGGACAAATATTTCGGAAACCTTGTCCTCAGGATGCTAAGCTGAAAAACAGAGGAGCAAACTTTGCCCATATTTTCTCCTGTTCTCAAACCAGGCAATCAGAAGTCCCATTCTGTACCCTGGCTCCTGCTATCTCCACTGTACAAGAGCCCTAGACACCTCTATTCTCCTCTCTGGTCCACCCCCAACTAACATAAAAAGACAGCCTCCTTTTCTAGAGGGTTGAAAGCCTCATGCTTCCTACCTGTCTGACGACAGTCACTGGTTGGCAACTTGTTGGTTACTCCCAACTCCAACGTCAATGCTCCATGCATGCAGCCTCCCCAACACTGCTTCCCAACTCTACGAAAGCACTGAATTGAATATCTAACATATCATCGTTTTGTTTACCTGAAGCATCTACAGGCATGGAGCCTCTCAGTTCCCTGTGGCCGCAGTTTGCCGTTCCCACCCAATGGGAGCTGCAGGAAGTGGCGACACTTCCCGCAGCTCCCATTGGCTGGGAATGGCAAACCGCAGCCACTGGGAGCTGAGGGGCTCCGTGCCTGCAGACGCTCCAGGCAAACAAAACGTCCCATCCTGACCAGCCAGTGGCTTACCCTGATGGGTCAGGAGCTGAAGTTTGCCAACCCTGAAATATATGGTTGGCTTATGAAAGGGTCACACAGTTTTTACCATTTTTACTTATCCATCGGGGAGGGGAGGGAGGGTGTCTTCTTATAAACAAGCCGGCTTATGATCGAGTATATACAGTAATTATTATATTAAATTGCAATATGCCTTGACAGAAAGGCGACCTCCAGCTAATGTAAACAGGTGTTTCTGATCGCCATACATAGGTGTGAAACTTTTTAATGTAAAAGTTGTACAGAAGACAAATTGTGACATTTAATAAGTTTTTCAACTACTACTAATAGATCTATGTCAGGAGCACAAATATTCTGTATTTTTGGGAATTAATATTAAGTTTGGGAATGGTGCATTGATTTTTCTGTAGGAGAAGTTATTGCATTAAAATACAACGTAATTAGTTAGGATTATTATGCTGGTGCAAAAGGAATCTGTACATGAGAACAGAAAGCATTTACAAGCATTTTACTTACTTTCTCTGCAACAGCAATGCAATTTCTGTCTGAACTTTCATATATTCTTGTGCCATTTTACAGTGCTGTTCAAATACAGCCATAGATTCTTTGGAGTTTGGGCATGGTGCTAGAGGCTGGAAATAAATCAGACGTTAAAATCTAATCAACTGATATCTCAATACATAGTGTGTTAGAATGTGTCTGCAATATATTTATACCAGCTTTCAGAAACTAGTAAGCTTTTAAAAATAAGTGCTAAACCATACCCTGGAAAAATCTTAGTGCACTGTTGCCAAAACTGAATCAGACCTAACATCTACGTTTATTGCTCTACCACATTCTTTGTTACAAAGGATGATGATCAAAAACACTATCTGATCACACACAGAACAAAAAGTTTGGATGAGACTGTAGCAATTTTATTCTATGACCTCGAGCTAATTTCTTATTCATGCTTTTAAACTAAGATTTCAATTTGTTTTAAGGATCATATTTCCCAGGGCTTGTTTTTAATAGCTTGATTAAATCTGAGTCAACCAATCTCAGGTTACAGAATAATTTTTTTTTAGCCTTGTTCAAAAGTTAGGCAGGACACAAACATCAACGAATATGCAAAACAATATTTTTTTATGTCACTCAGGAAAAATAAAAATATGAAAATGCTTTTCGACTAGTTTAGACTCAATTTAAAATTCGATTGCTTGTAAAATATACAATTATTACCTGCAACTGGTGATCTAGTGTAAGATATGCCATTGGGATGGAGTTATCTGACCCATTGGTATCTGTAACAACAATACCACAACTGTAATATATTTTCAATTGAGTTAATTGTACATTTCCATGTACGACATCCATAAGACACTATACTTCCTTAGCAAAAAAGAATTATTATTTAAACAAAACTAAACATCAATATGCAGAACGGTATATGGAAATATCAGTTTTTTTGGTTTGTGTTTTCTAAAGTTATTTGAGAATGACAACATTATTAGAGTATGATCTATTGTACTGAAAAGAAACAAAAATTAAATATTACACTTTTATACATTTCTAGAGGCCATTTTAGTTGAACATAGGTTTTTTTGCACAGAGTTTGCATTCTGACCGTCTGTTTATGAAGTTATTTGCTATGCCATTCTTGCTTATGAGGGATCAGCCAATCAGCCTACCCATCAACCGAATTTAAATTAACGCTGGGCAAAACCAGTTTTGAAAAACAAAAATGAACACAAACTTTGTTGAATCATGACATGACTGACTTTGGTCAGACATGAAACCAAACCTATAAGATTTGGCAAATACCACCTCTTCCACTCAATATGCCCTAGGACACCTTTCTCCCCAGTACTCTTAGGGATAGCAGATGAGTAATGTGGGAAACTTATAGCAGCTCTGCTGGACCTGGCTGCTGCTGCTCTCTTCCAAAACAGTAACACCATGGGCCTTCCCAGAACTTTCCCTCCAAACTACACTGCATGCTTCTGGAATCTCACATGCTTGTATCTTTAGAAGCCCAAGATCTGAGGGACACAAGCCTGTTGCTAAATCTTAAGATACAGCAGTAGGGTTAAGTGGAGAAACTACTGGGTTCCAGCACTGTGTGTGACTGCTATCAGGAGAACAAATGTTAGAGGATAGGTGGGAAAGAAGTAGGCTGCCCCAAAAGCATCTGCCATAAAGTAGTGGGTGGTGGCGGCGAAAATGAAAAGGTGTTGCCTCCCAAAGATTACCTATCTCCAAAAGCAACTTCAAAAACTTAAAGGAAATGGGAGGGTGAGGAAAAAGAAACTGCCTTTCTCCTCCTTAACAAACAGCAAAATGAGAACTAGGGATAATGACTCGCATGCAGACAGTGAGTACCAAAAAAGGGCTATCCAAGGTCATGGTGTAACCAACCTTGCCTTAAAATGAGAACTTTTTGAAATAGTTTTTCTGATATATTCCACCCCCTCTCCCCCCCAAGTCAGATTTACGCAAGCCATGAACTAAAGACTGTTTCTGAAAAGGAGCTGAGACTCTGGACTCCCAGTACTACATATAATTTCTGAGGCAAATATGTCAGAAAGTCTTCCCACTTCTGATCTTAGGATGTCACAGAGAACTGATGGTGTTAGTGTGTTGAAGTTCTGATCCTTTTATAATGGTTTGTAAGCACTGGACTAAGTGTATAAGAATTCTTTAACTAGATTCCACTATTACATTACACTCACTCAACCATGTGTTATAACAAAAAAAGAGTGTGATACTCTGATAAACAAATATTTTACACACTTCTGAAATAAAACGTTATGCTAACTTTTTGCAAAACACCTTGCAATAGCATGTGTGGACATGCCTTCTTCCTCCCCCCATGCCTCTCCAGATCTGGGCCTGAATCTGCCACCCTTACTTATCCTGAATAGTACTTATCCAAAAAGGTGGCTCACTGAAATCTAGACAAGTGTATTTATAATGTACACACACAATAAAATGTTGCCTTGTGTTTTAAAAAATTAGCATCAAAATTCATGTTCAAAACTCTTAAGTAGAATATTCTATTTATAGGCACATCATAGGAAAATTACATATTTTGCTTTTAATGAACTATAGTTAAGAGTTTATTTAATTTCATTGCGTCTACTTAAAGAATTTGTAGAACAACCAGTGAGCAAATGCAGTAACCGTTTTAATGAGTCTGAAAACTAAAACCAATCAATTGCTCTATTATTCAAGTTCTTTGTAAAGTTTACACACACATTGATCTTAATCAAAATACATTATAAAATAAACCTCTCTTACAACTTTAAGACAATAAATAAAATAAAAAAAAAACCAATCATCACCTGTAGATTCATCAGGTGTCCATGGAAGACTCCGAGCTGGCTTTTCAGAGGTTGGTCCTGAGGTAGTGATCATTCTCACACTAGGACTAGATGACCTACTGCTGTTTCTGCTTTCCTGCACAAATAAAACAAGATTTTTAAATAAGATACTGATATTCTCATGTGACAGTGACGAAACCAAAACAAGGGAAGATTGGTTCAAGAGTTTGTTTTATTAGCCCTTTTTGAGCTGGCTAACTGATACAAAGAAAGAACAACATTCATTTCTATTGTTCTTTTTATCCGGAAAGTTCTCAAAATGCTTGATAAACTTTACGAGCATATATAGAAATTATATAGGAATCATTTCACCCGCACCTAAAATTTATCTTTGAAGTATAACAGCAGCTCTCAAATTTCATTGTTCCGCGACCCCCTTCTAACAACAAAAATTACTACACGACCCCAGGAGGGGAGACTGAAGCCCGAGTCTGCCTGAGCCCTACTGCCCTTTGTGTGGGGAGGAGAGGGCGGGAGGAAGGGGAAAGAAACGGGGATGACAAACTCAAGGGCTTCTACTGTGGGCCGGGGGCCTGTAACCTGAATTCCACCACCTAGGGCGGAAGCTGAAGCCTGAGCCCCACCTCCCCGTGCGGCTGGGCTTGGCCTTATACAATGTACTCAAGAGGTTGCATTTTGAGCATCCTGTTACGATTCTACATAACAATTGTCACAGTAGAGTCAGAAGCTGCATTTATTAGAACATCAGCTTCAGGTTTGAGAAAATTAAGGAACCCAGTTCATTTCCAGTGTTTCAGCAATAAGAAGTTAAACGACTGCACACAGCTGGAAGTAGTTCAAAAGTTAAGCATGTAGTGAGATGCAAACACACGTACAGATGACTACATGGCAGCCCTGCAGATATCAGAAATTGACACATGGGCCAAGAAGGGTGCCGACAATGCTCGTGCTCTAGTTGAATGGGTGATTATGATCGCTGGTGGAGGCACTTTTGCCTGATCATAGCAGAACTGGATGCAGGCTGTGATCCAAGATGAAATTCTCTGGGTGGATAATGGACGAACCTTCATCCTATCTGCCACCCCGATGAACAACTGCGTCGACTTGCAAAATGGCTTCGTCCTCTCAATGTGGAAGGCTAGCACTCTCTTGACATCCAGGAATGGCAACGCATGTTCCTCCTCAGACTTATGAGGCTTTGGGCAGAAGACTGGCAAGAATGTGTCCTGGCTTGTGTGAAATACTTAATCCTGCCATGATTGCAGGGGACTGGACTAGATGACCTCTAAAGGTCCCTTCCAGTTCTATGATTTTATGACATTGCAAAACCACCTTAGGCAAGAAAGCTGGATGCGGCCGCAACTGTACTTTGTCCTTGAAGAACACCATATAGGGCAGCTCCGATGTAAGCACCCTAATCTCAGAGACTCTTCAGGCAGAAGTTATAACCACCAGGAATGACACCTTCTGGGAGAGCAGAAGAAGGGAACAGGATGCCAAGGGCTTGAAGGAAGTTTCATGTGCAGCACGAGTACCAGATTCAGGTCCCACGGAGGGATTGGGTCCCATACTTGGGGGTAGAGCCGCTCCAGACCCTTTAAGAACGGGACTGTCATGCTATGAGCAAAGACTGATCTGTCCTGGAACGGAGGGTGAAAGGCAGATATAGTGGCCAAGTGGACCTTAACTGATGAAAGGGACAATCCTGGAGCTTGAGATGCATAAGGTAGTCCAGGATCAGCTGGACTGCATAGAATCAAGAACCGTCCCAGTAAACTCTGTATGTTGCACTGGTACGAGGATCAAATTTCTTTTTGTTCACTAACAGGCCCAGGCTGCAGCATGTGGACTGCAGGAGATCGAGACTGCTCTGCACTTGATACTGTGATCTGCCCTTGATGAGCCAATCATGGAGATAAGGGTAGACCTGAACACCCCTACGCCTCAGGTAAGCGGCTACTGGGGTCATGCATTTTGTAAAGACCTGTGGGGCCGAGGAGAGGCCAAAGGGGAGCTCCATGAACTGGAAATGGCACTGGCCCACCATAAAACTGAGGAACAGTCTGTGCCCTTGGAAGAGAGAGATATGGAAAAGTGTCTTTCAAGTCTTCTGGATCCAGGGAAGGAATGCTGTAGGCCAGGGATACCATGTGAAACTCCAACTTCTTGAGAAACTTGCTGATTCGTGTCAGGTCCAGAATGGGACACAGGCCCCCTTTTGTCTTTGGGATCAGGAAATAGCAGGAGTAGAAACCTTTCCCCCCATATTTCTTGAGGGACTTCCTCCAATTCCTCAAGTTGCAGGCGGTTGTTTATCTCCTGAATGAGGTGTTGCTCATGAGAAGAGTTCCTGAAGAGGGATGGGGAAGAAGGGTGTGGGAGGGAGGGCCCAAAAATGGAAGGGTACAGCCCAGTGACACAAGGGTACAGCCCAGTGACACAAGGGTACAGCCCAGTGACACAAGGGTACAGCCCAGTGACACAAGGGTTCGAGATGAGTCTCAACCAGTCTGAATGGTAGGGAGGGAGATGGTGAGGAAAAGAATGGGCGGATCCGTGGATGTGATTGGGGTGTTGCTCTCGAGTGCGCCCTCAAAACACCCTGCTTCTGGCCTCCATGGTGTTTTGCAAGGCCAGGCTGCACAGGTGAAAGGGCGGAGAAAGGGCAGCAGTGACCGGAATGACTGTCACAGATTCAGGCATATGCATCCCCAGGGAGCGGAGGGTGGCCCGAGTGTCCTTCAGACCGTGCAGCCTTGCATTTGCCTGATCGGAAAAGAGCCTGACTCCACTGAACGGAAGATCTTGCATGGAGGACTGCATCTCCTGGAACAGGCCAGCAGGTTCAAGCCAGGAGCTACGCCTCATGACCACCACCGAGGTGACCACCCTGGCCGCCGAGTCGGCCGCATCCCAGGCCATCTGGAGGGAGCACCGAGCTGCTGCGGTACTTTCCTCCACAAGAGGAACTCTTGGGCCACCTCCTGGGGCCTGGGGTCCTTAAACTTATGGAGGGAGTCCCACAGGTTAAAATTATAATGTCCCACAAGAGCCTGGTAGTTCGCTCCCGGAACTGGAGACTGGCCGTGGAATAAATTTTTCTTCCAGAAAGATCCAGTCTCTTAGCCTCTGTATTTTTGGGGGTGGAACTAGCAGGCTCTTGCTTGTCCTTTTTGTTGGCTGCCAACACAACCAACGACCCCAGGGGCGGGTGGGTATATAAGTATTTGAACCCCTTGGCGGGACAAAATACTTTCTCGGCCCTCTTGGAAATGAGCAGGATGGAGGACAGGGTTTGCCAGAGGGCTCTGGCAATGTTCAGGACCCCTTCGTGTACCAGGAGTGAGACACGCGGGGGTGGACAGGGAGCGTACACTGAATAACGTATCTGATTGCTCCGCCATCTCTTCTGCTTCGAGGCCTACATTAGTGGCCACCCGTCAGACCAAGGCTTGGTGCTCCTTAAAGTCGTCCGGTGGGCTAGCATAGGAGGGCAACGCTACTGCCTCTTCTGGAGAGGACAATGATGAATGAACCACTGGGGGAGGGCCCAGGGGATCATCTTTCGCAGGGGAAGGAGGTCTCCGGGTGGGCACCCGTTCCTCTACCACAGCGCCCGTCAGCGCCTCCTGCACCGAGCCTGGTGCCACCGGTGCCAATTGGGGTTTGTCCAACACAGTGACCGAGGACTGGAGATGGGGGCATCAGCATAACCGGCATGCACCAGGTGTTCCAATAAGGCCATTGCGCTGGCCACTGGCCCTGCTGCCAAGTTGGCATCACTGCGGCGGATGCAACCCCCGAAGCCCAGTCGCGATGGTGCTGTCTTGGCAAGAGGCTGAACTCCCTCTCCGTGCCAGAGAAATCCTCCTCTGGTGACCAGGGCGAGACCATTGACACCTGAGTTTGGTGGCTAACCATCACCTCAGGTGACCGGTGCCTCAAATCGTTAGACCGGTGCCGGGAGTATGGGGAGCGACACCGTGTTGGAGAGCATCCGTGAGGTCTTGGTGATGGTGACCGTTGGTGTGAAGATGACCGTTGCTGACTGTAAGGCGACCAGCGCCTGCCCCTGGGTGAGGCCCAGTGCAAGGGCGCAGACCACAGCACGGTGCCGGCGACCTGTAATGGCAAACTGGTGGCCTGAGCTGACGCAGAGACAAAGGATGTGGAGAAAAAGGGATCTGCCTAGACTCCAGCAGTGCTCACTCACCTTCTGGGAGGCCTTCATGGCTGGTTTGCCCTTGTAGGGATTTTTCGCTGGGTCCATCACCATAAGCAGTGCTGGCTGTGGTGGGAGAGTCTGTTGCTCTCTGGGTGCTGGGAGTGCATTGACTGTGCCATCAGCCTGGGTCCCCTACTGCTCTCCAGAGTTGGTGGTGAATCCCTTGGGAGGGTGGAAGAAGGTCCCCTCAGGGGCGTGTCCCCTTGCAGCTTCAGCGTGGGCGGACAGCCCGAGCAGAGTCTTGTGCCCCATTCCCCTTGATCCAACTCGCTTGGTATCGGGTCCCTCTTCTTAGTTTTCTTCTTGGGCACCGGTGAAGTGGATTGGTGCTGGTAAGAACCTGGTGCCGTGGGCGTGCTACAATCCGAGGTGAAGTGCTAGGTGTTGCGTCCGGGCCAGCTCCGAGGCTGGGCGAAGAGCAGCCTCCATGAGGAGGGTCCTCAAGCGATTGTCACGTTAGTTCCGTATCCTGGGATGAATGTTCTTACAGATGCAACACTTCTCTTTAATGTGGGACTCCCTCAGGCACTTCAGACAGCTACCATGCGGGTCACTAACAGGCATAGGAAGCCTGTTGCAGTCAGAGCAGGGCTTAAAACTCGGAGTTCAGGTATGCCCCGGCCTGGGGCAAAGTCCCTGCCAGGAACCCGACAGTACTTCACAGCTACTTACTAACAAATCTACTATAAATAAACTATTTACAGCTGGAACCTGAGATTTGAGTAGGAAAAAAACGCTGACAACTTGTGAAGCAAGGGCAAGAGGCGCTCCGACCAACTACCGGGGCAGTAAGAAGGAACTGAGAGGCCACAGGGCCGGCGGTGCTTGATATACTGACACATGAGTGTGGGATTCAAGGGGGTGCCACAGCCAGCCCTACGGATACTGCTAAGGCAAAAGTCTCTGACAACTGTGCACATGGGCATGCACACACCTAGAATGGAACTGACCTGAGCAAGCACTTGAATTCTGTGCTGGAGAAAGTTAGAACAAAATGTGACTCAGTGCATGGGTTGTCAAGAGGTCCAGAAGATCCACCCACCCTTTCTTTATGGGAGCGGATGTCCCAGTTTTTTTATTGTAAAATGGGGTGTCACAAACTGGAATAGATTGAAAGCCCCTGGCTTTGTGGATTCAGTTGTTCATGCCCTGGATGCAAAATTCAGCCAAACAGCAAATCCTTATTTGCAGAGCATTAGACTGACCACGCTGATAATGCCATTCAATACCAGGAATTAGTGTTGGACAACATTTCTAATCACAGCAGCAATACAATAAAATACAATAGTCAGTCCTCCGGCTGCAAATGGTGGAAATCAAGTCTAACATACCAGAATTTGTATTTTGTTGTTGAGAGGGGGAGAAGAAGTGATCTCCCTTTACAAAAATCAGCAAAATACAGACACTAAATCTCCGATGGCTGTGATCAGTCTGAGAGAAAAAAAACACAACAGACCTCCCTCTTGCACATTAGTTTTTTCCAAACACAACTACACATGGGCCAGTTGATGCATGCTCTTCCGTTATCACAATGGTGAAATGAGAATTGCGAAGGAACTATAGGACAATGAAGATTATGCATGATTTAATATTTATACTTCAGTTGTGCTCAGAGGCGCCCATCAGGATTGAGGCTCCATTGTGCTGGCACTGTGCAAATGTATATGAAGACATGGTAAACTAAAATTAAAAATAGTTTTTCAAAAAATGGTATACAAACTAAATTTAGCCTGGATTAGATGCACTTTCATTTTCATCCTGCTTGTCCCAATTGGATTATTTATTATAGCACCACAGTTGTGCAACATTCTTAATAAAATATGCGGTTTAGAGCGCTCTTTGCCTTGAAAAGCTTACAAATCTAAATTGGACAATAGAAATACATTTATAAAGGGAGTAATCACTATGGTATTTAAACTACATTAAAAACAGAACAATGTAATATCTTCCCATTATTAAGAAAAGACTGATATTTTTCCTCCAGTACAAGACTGTCATATGTCCTATTTTGGGAACGACAGAAGAGGTGCTGGTTCCAGCATTTACGTTCACTCAGCCTGAAGAAAAAAAGTTGGATCTCCTGTTAAAGTTTTCCCATTTTTGGGCTCTAGTGGGTTTCTAATAAGAACGAATGCTGGAGCAGGCAGTTAGGTATGGAGAATAACCTACTGCAAACTCCTGCCAATTTTTTCCTCTGAATTGATAGTGAAATAGCATGACAGAGCAGAGAAAGAAAGAAGCAATCTCCAATTTAGCAGGCCTAGGCCATTTAAGACTTAATAGATTGTAACCAGCATTCTGAAAATCACCTGTTACTTCACTGGCAACCAATGCAGTGTGTGGAGTAAAAGGGTTTAAAGGGCATGGCAATGGACGCAAACAGTGGTGAAGTCTAGGTGACGAAGGCTAGGTGAAAGAAGTGGGTTTAAGGAGAGACTACAGAGATGTACAGAAGAAGGATGTTTGCAATGAAGTAAGGGGTGGGGGAAGGATAACATTTATATATAATTTGAAATGGTATATGTGCAGAAACACAGTGAACTGATCAGAGCTGTGTGGATTTCTAACCTCTTTATAAACTGAATTTTTCTCCTTTATCTAGTAGGTTGTTTATATTGCTAATAATCATTATTTTGAAGCTTTAAATTAAAAAATTCAAGGATAGCTGGAGCTCAGCTCAGAGTTATAGAAATCCATAAATATAGGCCTTGAACTTTAGGAGCAGTCTCAGGTCCTTCTGTCCATTCACACAAGACAGGAGGCCATGAATGTGGTTTATTAGGCCACAACTTCATTCGATTAAAATATCGGAGTACCTGGCAACGAATCGTACAGTGCAGGAAGGAGTAGGGGAAGGTGGGGATTGGCTCCCCAATTTTCCAGATGTAGGAAACCAAAACCCATTCCTCATCAAGCTTAAAGGGGGCTAGGAAAAGGAGGGGGTTGGCTCCCTACTCTATGAAACATGGGTGCCCGAAGCCCTAGTAAAGAAGTCCTCCAGGGCTTCATGGGCAATAAATACCACTTTCTTCCCCCAAACTCTTCTGGTCAGCGGGAAGGACAATGCAGTGACCTTCTCCTGATATGGCCCCAAATGCTTCTTGCCCTTCTTGTCCATCTCTGTAAACTTTTCCCCCTTCTCCTCACCTGCTGTAAGGGAGTGGATGAAGGCATATCAACAGTTTCTTCCAGCTAGACCCACTTGTGTGAAGACTGCAGTGGGCATATCTAGGAGAGAAACTTGCTTGCTTTCTACACTAATGTGTTGTGTGATTGAAAAGTTCTGACTTGGTATTGCAAGTTCAAGAATATTAGTTTTAGACTTTTCCATTACTTCCCATTCACAGGCCTCAAAAGCAAGAACACAAAAACCTGTGACTTAACATTATCCACAATGTATTTATGACCTTTGAGGTATTATTTTATTCTGCTTACCTTATATGCTACACTATGATTCATACTTGTAATAGGGCACTTCAAAATGCAAAATATAAATTGTATTTCAAAATATAAATTGAATATGAATAGAATTTCAGACAGACCTAGCAGAAATGTAAAACAAAAGATATACAGATTTCTAACCCTTAGGTTGGCACAGGTAGGAGGGAAGAAAAGGAAAATGGTGAAAGCTACACCAGCATCATGTTTTGCTCTCTGGTGTAAATAAAGGTACCAGCAGAAAACTGAGGTGAAAAAGCCTTTTGTTGTTACTCCTGGTCAAAGGAGCAATTATTTGGCAGGAACACAGCTAGAATCTCTAAGAAAGTAGCACAGAGCAACTTTCAAAGGCAGGATACATGAAAGTTAAAAAGTTCTAATACAGATGCTATATATCTAGTCTAGTAGTATTATAATCTGGTATCAGCAAACAATCATTTTTAAAAGGTAATAGAAGGAACTAAAAGTTACAAATAAAAGAACTTAAGAATATTTTAATATTGCATAAAATAGTGGCATACAGATGACAGAAGTGCATTGAAACCTTAATCACAAAATAGTTAAACGTTACAGAATAATGAAAAATTGAAACAATTTTGATTAAGTCTTTTCTCTAATTACACTGCTTGACTAAGTAAATGTAGATTTATTTATTACTGTGCTTGTATCTGTAGAATGCTTTTATTTAAAAAGCCCTATGTTCGGTATGTAATAAAAACGTTTTGAAATTTTAAAATTGATTCTGATGCTTTCTTCTGATATATACACATTCCCAAATAAACCAGACAAATTAGATTTTGGGGAAAGGACAAGGTTTCTGTTACTACAACATTGTATGAAACGGAAGAGAGATCAAATGTTAATCTCTTTGATGAGTGTATACCCCTAAAATTACCACCTACTTTGAATTACTACAGTAGGCTGTTTAATATGGAAACCTGATTAACCTGATTAACACACTGAGCTCCTATTTTTCCATGTTCAAACTACAGCAGGGATCTTAAAATTATAATAGAACCTTGCTAATTCACACTAATGATCAAAAACCTACTGTGAATTACTGACATTGACAAATTAGCAATTAAATGAACACCACAAAACAAGGCTAAGGCACCACTAACTGTACTTTGGTCATTTGAGACATCTCGTTTAATTTTAATATTTCATACTTCAGAGTGCATCACTGTGCTTGTTACCATGGTATCCAGACATCATGATACAAAAAGCAATAATTACAAGTAAATATTTTGTAAAAGTAATGAAGTCTTCGTAACAAGACCTTGCTATAGTACTTTGCTATTACATTTTCTTCCAAAAAGTAGAGAGACCACCATAACTAACCATTTAGATTTGAGAGATGATACTATGTTGAGGTTCATTACCAGTACATACAAAATTATGCAGCATGCACAAACAAAATAGATTTTTTAATAAATATTATATGTGCTGCTTAGGCAAGTTGTAATCAAGAAACTTGTCACCTAGACATCTTTCATAAGCTGCCCTTTCACAGATTTTATTTTAGATGGTAAAACAGCAGACACTATGTTTTGTAAATTAAATGATCCCTAATCACATAGATGAAGTTTTAAAGACTAGCTCTACACAGTGTAAGTATACTGCTGATTTCACCTAAATGTTCATGAAAGACAAAGAAGCCATAGGCTGAAAGATTTTACCTGATTGGATTCTGTTCCAGCAATACTAAGGTCTTGAATGGATCTCCGCCTCTGTTGTCCGTTTCCTGTTTGGAAAAAAAGACAAAACAAAACACTAAAATCTGCTCAGAAACAAAATAAGAAGGGTGCGACTGTTGCAGCAGGAGCTTGGAATTTGTACAAATCCACAGAGAGAAAGTGGGAGAGAGAGAGAGAGAGAGAGAGAGACAGCTGCAGAATTTTAACTCAAAAAATGCTGGCCTGTCAAGAGAAAGTATATCCTAATACAATAACCGTTCCTACCACATGAATAGCTTCTGCACTCTACTCCACCATCTTCTGTCACATGTGTTTGAAGAGGCTTAGCACTTGGGGATTGTGGCTGATGACGACATCTATTTCAAGTGAGTTACGTTATGGGCATTTCTACAGCAAGGCTGTACAATAAGATGCTGCCAGCTCTAACCTGTTGTTCTTTGAAGTAGCACACAGCAAAGCGTTCTGTCTGTGTTATGTTCCTCTCACATATATCAAAAAGCTATAAGAAAACTTATTTCACTTTAAGTCAAAATGAAAGCTCTTAGTCACCCTTTTATGAGCAAAAATACTTCATATTCTAAAAATCAGGGCAAGAAGTTGTTCTCTAGCTAAGTCACATCTTGCTATCAATCCACTGAACACAGTGGTGTAATCATTCCTCTTCTCTTTCCACCCATTAACATTATCCACCACTGAGAGCTATAGAAAATAGTTTAAATTTTAATACTGCTAGTCCATCAAGGAAATGTTTATGAAACTAAGTCTTATGTAAAATACAATGGATTATGTAACAGAATTTCCCTTGGTACTTTGATTTTTATTAATATTGTTTATAGTGTCTCCTGAGATGACAGGTCAGCTGTCCAAAAGGAAACACCAAAACATCATGAGTAACAGCTGACAATGCTCAAAATTTTTAGTCTTCAACCTGCATTATGTAACTTTTCTACCAGTAGGTAGCATTTAGAACATGTACTATAACAGTTACAGCCTCATACTCCCATAGTATTCGACAGTCAGTACTCAATCAACGTTTTGTAACATGTGGCTCATTTTTTAAACTCTTAGATATTTATGCTGGGTCATTTCAATATGACTTAGCAGCCTTTCTAGATAGAACTTATAATTTGCACATCAATTAAAACAAAAAAAGTGAGAATGGCTACCTAATCTCATCTACACAGTTTAAGATATCACAAATTATGAAGTCCTTTAACCAGTAGTTCTGTGCAGCAGTCCTGTCTGTTTTAGAAACACACTACCAGAAAGTGAAAAATTCTCAGTACCATCTTCTCCAATTTGTCGCCTGACATTTAAATTCAAGAAATTCTAGAAGTACCAAAGGGAAGGAACAGTTTATAGGTTAGAGAATGGGACAAATCTGTCTGAAATTGGGGTTATATTCTCAGCTCTGACACGGATTTGCTGTATTACCATAAACGAGTTATAATCTCTCAGTAATTTAGTTTTCTACATCAGTAATTTGGGGAAATAAATACTTACCAATGTAAAAGTGATGTTGTGAGGCTTAATGAAGGTTTGTAAAGCCTTGTAAAGAGATCCCATAAGGCACCAGGTGAGAATTATTAAACTCTTCCATTTAATATAACTACTTGGCCATTAAAACAGGATTATTCATAAAAGGAAGAATTATGCTGGTGATAGTAGCTGCAACTCATCTTGGAACTCAAGATATAGATGATCTACTCATGACTGATACAACAATTATGTGCACATTTCATTCAACAGCACCATTCTAAAATTAGCCCGTCTGAAATAAGCTTGCAAAAAATATCTGGAATTCTCATTTCAGATTAGCAACATTTGTGAATTTAAAGAACCCGGCACATGTGTTGCTGAAACATTAGATCATGGTTGCCAAAAAGTTAAAATAATCAGGGTTGGGTAGAAGTAAAAATCAACACTTTTTGAGGGCAGGAAGAGACCAACTGATTGTGTTACAGTGAATGAGAGTGTCTTTAAATGAGAGATCTCCAAGTTAGTGAGGCAAAAGCAAGCTCTATTATGCAATGTCATTTTAATTAGTATAACTACTACAGACATCTGGCAAATCGTTCACACAAAGCAGAAACAAAGACAGCAAATCAACAAATACTTGTTGCTCCAGAATGAAGATTAACGTCAATTTAGGAATATGAAGATGGAATAAGTTTCCTTGACTTTAAATAATTAGTTCTAGTCTTTGTACATGTTTTGAAGTTGTTTTGAACTTGCTCTTACTCTAGTTTTTAAAGTAACTGGTTTAAAATTTTCTCTTTACAGGAACCTAGAGTAATTTCATGAAATTGACAAAAAGTCAATACACATCAGTTATGTACAATACCGAAAGGCAGAAAGTGATGCACAGCGGCAGGATTTTAACAATTTATTGGATTTTAAGATTACAATTCAACTGTCAACCAATTACTCATCTGGTTTGAAAACGGCAGCTGTAATGAAAAAGAAACTTCAGGTGCCTGAATCACCAAGAGAGGAAATAAAATGTTCTTTGGAATGTATTTGCTCATGAACTAGAAGAGGCGGCTTTAAAAAAAACAAAAAGATGGGATGCCAATTCCAACATGTAACTAAACCAGTGGAGCAGTATATACCACTTATGGTATGGTAGTTGAGGTAACATAAAAAGTTTATAAGATACTTGGGGCAAGGACCATTTCTAAATTTTTGTGCAGTTATGCATATGTCAAGAGAGTCTACATAAATCTTGTGGGTCAGAGTTACGGTTACTGGAATGAGTATAGTGTATTTTCATATACATGTCAATACTGCCATTAAACAAACTATAAACTGTAAGGGTAAAAAGTGAACACAAAGAAGTTGACAGAACAATGAAATTTCTACCTTTCTCCTGCCTCTCTGCCCAAAAAATTCTCTCACACTTTCCCTGCCCATTAAAATCCCCAAAACACTTCCTACCCTCTCTTTTTTTTTTTTTTAAAGTATCCGGGCTCCCCCTTAGCCTCTAAGGATATGTCCACACTATAGCTGGGAGGTGTGATTCCCAGCGTAGATAGACTTGAACTAGCTCGAAAACAGCTGTGTCGATGTTGTGGTACTGGCAGTGGCTTGGATTAGCCGCCCAAGTCCAAACCTGCCTGAATCCTTGAATCTGAGCTTGGGTGGCTAGCCCAAGCCACTGCCAATGCTCTGATGTCTATGCTGCAGTTTTTAGCATGCTAGCTCAAATCTGTCTACCTTCACTGGGAATCGCATCTCCAAGTTGCATTGCAGACATACCCCAAAAGTCCACACACATGCAACTTAATCTCCCCTAACTGATATCCGCAGCTTCCCTTGGTTCTCTCTCTGCTCCAGCAACAACTCACACATACATGCTGCCTTCTCCCTCCCCCTCCGCCCATCTTGCATAGGTAGATCCTCCCTATATCCGCACACTCTCCCCCCTTCTAACCTTCCCAAGGCTCTCTCACCCATCTGCTTCTGTCCTCCACAGAATCTCCCTTGTGTTTTGTCTCCTGCCCAGATTGTCTCCTTTCTCCACGCTCTCTCCCTTTTCACTCTCCTTTAGCTTTGTTTTCAATTACACACACACACACACACACACACAATTTTTCTAGAAAGACCCACTCCTCATTCAATGCAGCATTGTCAGTGAATGAAGCACAGGGTTACAAGAGAAAAAATGATGTGTTCTTTTGAATTTTAAAGAATTCTGGAATTCGTGAATCTGGAATCCGGGAAATGCTGGATTCTATTCCTGGATCTGCTACAGACTTCCCATCATCATAGTTCATATACACAAGAGGGGAGAAATAAGGCTGCACAAGCAACCTTAAATCTAGCATTTCCTAATTTCTGAATGCTTCATTTTGCAACCTTAATGTTTTTAAGGTAGTTTTTTCCTGTATGCAATAGGTTACGTTAGCAGATCATTGTCAGCCTTTTTAACGTATAGGGTTTGTGGTTTGTTTAAATGGTAATGCTGTTATGTATTTTGCATAAGGCCAATATTAATCTACACTAAACTACAAAGGAAACCCCGCCATAAAACTTGGTTAACTTTTACATAAAGAGGAAGTCCTCACTTCACTTGGAGTAAGATCCTGATTTTTGTGGAGCTTGAAGCTCCTATGGGCAGGCACTTTCTCCTGAAAATATTCCCTGACACACACCCCCCTGATGCCGGTAATGTAAAATTATTTTAATTCAGGTGTTCCTCAGGGCACCTTTTCTGGCATACCTTCCAAGTACAAAGAAGAGGAGTACCTCTCCTGCAAACCATAGGTCTGTGGTAGGAGGATTCCTTTACTGCATTCTTTTAGAAGGCATGTTCTGTCTTAAGGACCTTAACATATCCATAGAAATGGGTCCCCTCCTCCCCATCCTGTGCACCTTCTCAGGTGCATCCCACTGCAGAAAATTATGCTTCCAACAGAAGTTTATATTTCCTTCTTTAAAAAGGGAATATTAATGAAAACATGGTGAACATTTTTTAAGGCCACTGGAGAAAAAAAAGCTACCCTGGACATTATAAAAGCCCTGATGTAATGTTAATAAAGTATCTAATAATTTGGTTTAACTATTTCTTTTAAAACTAATCTATGCAAAAGATTTTGTTTAAGATTATACCTCACCTGAAAAACTGTTAAAGCTAAGTCATTTGTAAATGAGAGGTATTGAAGGGGGAAAAGCTGGACATTCTAATAAAAGGAATGCAAATTTATAAAAGCATTTTCTATTTTTTATTAATTATTGACTGTGTAATTTATCTCCAAATCACATTTAGCAGTGAGTGGTGTAATTTTAGTTGTGAACATTTGTTTTCATGGTGTACCAAAAGTTTAAAGCTATTTAAACTGAAAAACTGTGGAGGTACTACTGATGACTACATAACAATGCGATCAGCTGATTGACAAAATTATAGAAATTATAGACAAAATTATAGAAATTGGCATAGCACCCTCTAAAGCATCTATGGCTTTCTATAGTTTTTCTATAGATATTCTGCAAAATATCAACTAACTCCCTTAATCTCCATCCCCAAGACTCACATGTGAGATTATAGCATTGATGTTGTATAAAATCAGCAAAGCTCTGTATGTATTGTGTCAGGTTTCAGAGTAGCAGCCGTGTTAGTCTGTATCCGTAAAAAGAAAAGGAGTACTTGTGGCACCTTAGAGACTAACAAATTTATTAGCGCATAAGCTGTTGTGAGCTACAGCTCACTTCATTGGATGCAGTGAAGCAATGAAGATAAGCTGTCGTGAGCTACAGCTCATGCTCTAATAAATTTGTCAGTCTCTAAGGTGCCACAAGTACTCCTTTTATTTATTCTGTGCTGCACTTATGTATTGCACTGACTTGGGACTTGACTAACTTCTTTGGGGCAGGGACTTTGTTGTTTGACACATTATGCTTTACATGGCACTATATAGAGCATCCACTATTAAAAATTTAAAACTACAGAGCCTAGGTAAAATCAGCCTTATTGCAGTTATTTGTGGCCATTTAGAATATAGTATGAAAACAGTGCTACTAATAGAGAGTTGATAATCAAGTTTTTAAACTAAGGACCACAGTACTATAAATACAATAAGTCTCACTTTGGTAGTCCCGTATTTTTAGTTGATGATGTAACATACAGCCCAAAGCACATAATGTATATGCATAAACTGTCTAATAAATGGAGTTGCCAATGCAAGAATACTGTGATGTAAACAAGATTTATCAGATACTTCCTGACTGACTAGCTTTCTAAAACTGTTTGCCTACTTATCTTGGTTACATTTTGCATGGTCATTCAATACACACTTTAAAACACCTGGCTATTAATACTTTGGTGGGTCAGGCTTTTTTTCTTTTTTAAAGTCTTTCTTAAAATGCTGGTTTGCAGTGTCTATGCTATATCTGTTGGAATGAAAAATAAGAAAGGTGTACTTCTGTATGTTCATATGGATACATGCCTACAACAACTCTGGAAGATTAGCTACCAAACTGTAAACCGGAAATGATTCTCAAATCCATTTCACTGTTTTTTTTTTGTTTTTAAAGCTTTGCACACTAATGGAAAACTCAGGTTTTACCTACTTTAAATGTCAGGGTCTCAAATAAATGAGAATTATACTTATGCAGGGTATTTCAAAAAGTGTTTAGAAAGGATGGGAGTTTGGAAAATATATATCAAGCTCTTTATCTTGCAAACATACCACTTTGAGTTTTTGCATACTTACATTAAATAAACTAAGCAGCCTGATTAGTCCATGAATGGGAGGCCTCCAAGGAAAACACAAATATAAGAAATGGTGATTCAGGAGGTAGCTTTTGTACTAAGCCAGTACTCTCCCAGTTCCTTAGGGAGCACCTTTGTAATCTTTTGGATAAGATGCAAAATGAAGTTCTTAATCACTTGTGTGGCCATTTGAAATCCTACAACACTTGTAGAGGAGCAGGGGTCTTATCCCTATTTTAGTTCGGGCAAAATACATTTGGTCTACATCAAATTCCTCTGAAAGCTTTATTTAAATAGGGTAGTCTTCACTTTGTCCCAAAGCATAGTAAAGTTTTGCTGTTATCTACCCTGGACAAGGCTGTATTTCAGAGGAAGAAATCGGTATATCTAGTTTGCAAAGCTCTTTGGATAAAAAGTTATGATTATATGTAGAATATACAAAATGTCAGTTTCTTATTAATGATCTCAGTAAATATCTCAACACTGGGGGAAGTCTGAAACAAAATTGATATTTTTGTTATAAGGTGAAGTTAAATGAGAGGGAAGGCTTTCTGGAAAGGGAAAGTGATGGGTAAAAATAATAAAAGCATGCTGGGCCTGCCATCTTGAGGGCTTTAGAGGAAAACCTGGCTGCATTGTAACAGTTGCAACCCAATATACTGCTTATAGATGACAACACAGAGTCTGAGCTAGAGCTGGGAAAAAATTTCAGTGACTAGTTTATTTGCTGATAAATGCAGTTTTGGGTGACCTGAAACTAATTTTTGTTGAGTTTGTCAAAAAAATTTTTTTTGATTAAAACAAAAATTTGAAAATGTTCTGTTTGGTAATATTGAAACTAAATGGTTTGTTTCAACATTATCGTAACATTTTTGGGCTGGTGTCACAAAACTGCCAGAGACGGTGGTCTCAGCAGGTTCAATTACCCCTCTGCCTGCTGTGGAGAAGGAATTTGAACCTGGATCTCCCACATTGCAAGAGAGGTGCCCTGAACACTAGGAAATGGAATATCCTGATGTGGGTTCTCAGTCTATTTTGCTGAAGCTGTTCCATGATACATAAAGAAAAAAAAACAGTCATTGGAGCATGGACTTGAACTTGCATCTCCCACATCCCAGGTAAAGGCTCTAACCACTGAGCAGTAGAGCCATTCTTGGTCTCTGGCCCAATGACTATTCATCGTCATTCATAGTCATAGTCTGGCTATACCGAAAGAAGGACAGGAAATATATGACATGGGTTTAATCAGGCCACAACTTTAATATTAGATGTCTAGGACTACCCGGCGGATAAAAAAAGCGTACAGTGCAGGTAACCCTGTGTTTATGCTGTAATTACCCAGAGGGCTTTTACCAGCTCCCCTTCTTTTTCTATCCAGATCCCTCCAGCAAATCCATTGCTGGGACCTTATCACCCTCCTCCCCTCGTAGGAGGGTTAAGGCAGGCTATAAGAATGGGAGTCAGCAACTGCCCCTTGTTCGTTCCTTTAACAAATGCCTCTTTTAAGTCCTTTTCCAAGCCACTTCTCTGGTCACTGTATACCGATCCTATGGAGTACCTGCACTGGACATCCACCTTACACTTAAAGGAGTTGTGAGATACAGCCTACCGCCCTTCACTCTATGCATGAACAGAGCCCTTCCTGAACTCGCTGTCGGGAAGGCAGGGGGGAGGGGGGGGGAAATCCTTCCCAACCCCCCTAAAAAGGGGTGGCTAACGTAATACCCACAGCAGGTCTTGACCAAACATGGAATTTTACCAACTAAAGTAGAGAGAGGGAAGGAGGGTCCTGCCTCAGCCGCTCCATGTAAAAGGGAGGCTTCAGGCACCGAGCTGCTCCTTGTAAACCTTGCATTCCCAGGGGATGAGTCAGTGACTACGCTGACCCTTTTGCAGCAGTTTTCATCCCCTCCAGCCATAAAGCACTGTTCCCTTCATTTGGCCAGCCAGCCAAAAATACACCCCCCCTGCTTAAAAGTGCAGTGTGGTCATTCATGAGGACAGTGAATAGCTATTGGGCCAGAGTGTGAGAATGATTCTACAATGTGGTGGGTAGGCACTCACCTAGGATGTGGGAGACAAGTTCAAATCCCTGCTTCAATGACTATACATATATATGTACATGTATATATAAAATACTGCACATACAGGATTTCTCTGCAATTTTGCTTCATGTGTGAGATAGTTTTTAGTACCAAGAGATCGGTCCAGCCAAGGGCTCAGTCCTATCTATGAGACACAAGGCAGAGGACTGCACACTGGCAAGCTTTTTTTTTTTCTCCTCCTCTTTTCTTAAAAAAAGAAGGACATCATGAAAAATCTTACTGGATGGTCTCCATCTGCACCCTATATGAATTGGAGCAAAAAGTATTTTTTTATTTTAATAATGTGATCATTATTCCAGCATCTTAGTCAATAGAGCCGTTCACATGGTCTGTGATACCTGGTATGATGACTGAAGGGACATCCAGAATGTTGCCAAATGAAGCAGTTTTACGATGGCCCCGTTTAGGCTTGGAATAGGCTGAAAAAATACACATACACAATACACATGCAAACAGCTACAATGGTAACACAACAAATTATTAAATACCTAACACTGCAATTCTCATATACTGTTAAACTAAAGTACATGCAAAACATGTCACACACAACAAACTGCATAGCTTTCTATTCATGCTTAAAAATAATAAAGAAATTGTTAAAAGCAAAACAGAACTGGCAGTCAATACAACATAATTAGCTGTAGTTAGCAACACAAAACTCAAACAGACAAAGCAGCATGGCAATGAGGAAAGGAAAAGTGCAACCATCAGAATGGAAGACAAATATTGACTTCTTCCAGTTCACCTGCATATTACTAATAAATGTATTTCCTTCATTGTTTTAAGTTATAGAATACTTCCTCCATAGTTTTATTCTAGTCTCAGGCTAAAATTGTTTATAAATAAGTTTACATTTTCATGTTGGATGCTTTCATTTTCTTTAATTGACATCTCCTGTAAAGTGAAATCAAATCAATGTCTAAGATAAGCTCACTTTAATATGAGAAAATTTGAAGAATTGCTTCAAGCGTTGGTAAGGTGCCCTCTGACTAAATGTTTGCTGTTTTGTAAAAATGGCAATTTGCATACCAACCTAAATACTTTAGAATTAAGCATCCCATTCACGGAACTATTGAAAACAAAACCCCAAAACCCCCATATTTGTTGAAGTGGAATTTGTATCTATTCTAATCACATCAAACATCATAAAACATACTTACAAATGTTAATTTTGCCACAGGTAGTAAGAGGAAGCGGTGGCAAAATAAAGGTCTGTAGTTTAAAAATTAAATAACTGTCCCATTTGAAATAGATTTATGAATGCAGCTCCCAAAAGAAAACTGCTCTGGCATGTTTACCTGAAAGAACTCTCAGTGACTGACATAAATGTGCACTGCCTGATTTGTTTCTATGACCAGTCTAATAATAGACGGAACAAGAGGATTAGATAATTCTTAAAATAATTTTCGGTGTATTTATTCTTGACAATAGCCTTAACCTCACATAGCAACACAATTTTTTTTGTCCAGGATCATAGTATGTTCTCTGTAACGTAGTTAATGAGACTAAGAAACCACCATTGTTTTTGCTATTTTCAACCTAAGTCACAAAAACTTGTTTAGACTAATGTGGCCTGATTTCTACTAGTTTGCCACTGCCTGAAATGAACTCTGTTCCCTTATACTTGTCCCATTCAAATCAACTCTCTTTTGTTCGAAGAAGAAATTAAATAAAAAACAAAAACAGCCATAGCAAAATCTCCGAACAACGTACTTGGAGATAATTACTGGCAGTACTTAAAAGAATCTAGTGAAGGAAGGCAGACTGGACTGATTCCATACTCACACTGGGTGGTCAAATGAGTTTCATTTGTTCTGAACCAATGAGAGACTTGAATGAGGCCCAGAATATTAAAATAAATCAAAACACCGCAGGCTATTGTTGGGTAAGGACACAATTGCCTTGTGGTGGCTAGACCCTTGATGAATACATATCTGAACGATATAGGGGCAAAGGCTATCAAGAAGTATTTGCAGTCAACTAGCTATAAGAGTAATAAAAAACCAAAATAATCCATCCTGGATTGATACTATAATGTTCAAGTAAGATTGTAAACTCTTTAGGACAGGAACTAGGTCATCCCATGTGTATGTACAGTGCCTATCACAATATGCCTTTAGACATTACCAAAGTAAAAAACGTTTTTTTTTTTTGGTTTTTTTTTCCTGAGTTGAATAAAAGTTTAGTCATGGTGCACAAGAGAGTCAGCACACCAAATATACCCAATATGTAAAAAAAGTAAATACACAAATTTTCAGAGTGATGGAAAAATATTGACTCAACTAGATAAAGTCTGACTAGCAGTGGTAGTTATTGTGCCTGGATTCTGTAAATCTAAGGATGTAGGTCAATAAAAAGGACCATTTAAAATTATGAAACAAGTTAACAAACAGTGAAAATAGGGACTAGAAAGCATTGCCCACCAGGTATAACGTTTTGTTAATTTGCTTATTGGGAAAAACACACTAACTTGCTCAGCTTTCACCATAAAATTATGCATTTAATGTTGCTAGTATCCTAAACTTCATTTTACATCAATGATCCACCATGTAAATAAAAGGAGCAGCTTTTGCAACCTGGCAAATTGTGTGTAGCTAAAATTCTTTACAAAGACATCCAGGTTCTGCTTCTCTGGGGAGAAATCAGAGGGTTATATTCATATCTGATCTTTCCAACGACATAACTAAATTATCAGTTTGCACCTATTTTCTGTCAAAACTGGTTTTTCAATTTACCGGTGGAAATAATACTGCTTTTAAATCCACCTGCTGCGTTTTAAAATATTAAAATAGTTTGAATGTAGTTTTGAATGAAATGTAATTCAAATAATAAAAATGACAATGGATGGAGAACACCACTCAGTCAGAAGCAAAGAGAAACTTGTATTAATGAAACAAGGCTCATACCAAAGAATCCCAAATTTATGTAATACAAGCAAAATGTAATTTAACCATTTTAAAGGCAATCAAAAGTAATCTTTTCTGTAATCTCAAACTACACGCATTTCAAAAAAATTCCTCTCAGACCTGAGTGCACAAATGTGAAAGGAGCTGGTCTCTTTATATCTAGACTTTGCAGGATTTGATTTAAATTCGACAGAGGTTCGCTGACACATTAAAACTGAGGAAAAAATATCCATCAGTAACAGTTGGCTTCTCCCCCACACTTTGTGCCTGCAGGAATTGATCTCACTGGCGCTACAGCAGCAGAGAGCTTGCTGCAGCCCTGCTGTCATGGGAGGGAGCAAGTGGGGTCATGACAGTAGAGCTGCAGAGGGCACCTCTGTAAGGATGTGGGGCCCATTACACTGGATCCCTGCAGGCTGTGGTCCATGTGGGGCAGAGTGGAGACCCATGGCCAGGACTGCAAAGAGGAAGAGGATAAGCCCCCGGCTGGGGGGGAGGCTAACCTGCTGCTGAATGTCTGTCCTTAGGTAAAAAGAAAAGGAGTACTTGTGGCACCTTAGAAACTAACAATCCGATGAAGTGAGCTGTAGCTCACGAAAGCTTATGCTCAAATAAATTGGTTAGTCTCTAAGGTGCCACAAGAACTCCTTTTCTTTTTGCAGATACAGACTAACATGGCTGCTACTCTGAAACCTGTCCTTAGGTAGGAGCCATTCAGCAGTGGGGTAGCCCTCCCTCAAGGAATCCTCCTCCTCCCCACAGTCCTGGTGAGGAGCTCTCTGCTTTGCCTGGCTAGGACCACAACTTTCCTTGCACCTTGGGCCTGCACAGACTGGGAGTCACCTGCCCTTCAGCAGCGTAGGGAGCCCTCTACAGCCCTACTGTCACAGCTACGCTCTTTCACCAGCTGGGAGTGCAAGGGGTCTCTGCTCAGCCTCACCAGGACCATAGCCTCCCCGCACATTGTGCCTGCAGAGATTGGGTGTCCCCGGCTCCACAGCAGCGCTGGGAGTCCTCTGCAGCTAGGCCCTCCTGACCTTGCTCACTCACTCAGCAGCCGGGGCCATTTCTGGGCAAGAGCTGTTCAGCAAAGGTGTGGCCTCCCCGACAGCTGAAGGGTCTTTTCTTCCTCAGAGCCCTGTCCCAGTGGAGCAGAGACCCTTGGCCAGGACCACAACCTCATCTGCACCATGTACTAGGGTGTCTTGGGCCCCTTAGCCATGCAGGGAGCCTCCTGCAACTCTGTTTTCAGCACTGCCCTAACTCTAACCCACCCTTACTTTCCTGCAACTGTAAAAATAAAGAGTAAAAAATAGAATAAAAAATAAAACAATGTACAAGAACTGTCAAAATTACAAAAAAATAAGTCAAATTCTGCCAAGCCTATTCATATAAATTCTTAAAATATAACAAGTTAATAATAAAGAATCCAAGCCCAGTTAAGAGTTACCTCACAGGGCTCATCTTAGTAAAAGTAGCTCCTTTCACCTTTCTCTGCCCCCTACTTTATTTATTTTTACCTGCGGTAGCAGTAATTCTTGCTTCTATTTCAGACATGTCAGCACTCATCCTCTTGCCTTCTCCTGAAACAAGGGTTGACTGTGGTCTCCCACGAACATCTGATAAGCTTTCCACACTGCTCCCGCGAGATGGAGGTAAACTCAAACGGCCAGGGTCACCCTGTTGAAACAGTGTTACATTTTCAACAGGGCTGTTAAGTGATTAAAAAAATTAATTGCATTAATTGTGCTGTTAAACAATAGAATACCTTTTAATTTAAATATTTTTAGATGTTTTCTACATTTTCAAATATACTGATTTCAATTACAATACAGAAAAAAACTGTACAGTGCTCACTTTATATTGCAAATACTTGCACTGGAAAAATAGTATTTTTCAATTCACCTAGTACTATAGTGCAATCTCTATCATGAAAGTTGAAGTTACAAATGTAGAATTATGTACAAAAAATAAGTGCATTAAAAAAAACAAACAAACAATGTAAAATTTTACAGCCTACAGGTCCACTAACTTCTATTACTAGTTCAACCAATCGCTCAGACAAAATTAGAAAGGTCAAGGCAGAAAATGAAATCAAACTAGCTAGAGACATACAGGACAGCAAGAAAATATTCTACAAGTACATTAGAAGCAGAAGGAAGACCAAGGACATGGTAGGCCTGTTACTCAATGAGGGAGGAAAAACAGAAAATGTGGAAATGGCACAGGTGCTTAATGACTTCTCTGTTTTGGTTTTCACCAACAGGTTGGTGGTGATTGCACGTCTAACGTAGTGAATGCCAGTGAAAATGAGTTAGGACCAGAAGAGGCTAAAATAGGAAAAGAGCAAGTTAAAAATTACTTAGACAAATTAGATGTCTTCAAGTCACCAGGGCCTGATGAAATGCATCCTAGAATCCTGAAGGAGCGGACTGAGGAGATATCTGAGCCATTAGCAATTATCTTTGAAAAGTCATGGAAGACGGGAGAGATTCCTGAAGACTGAAAAAAGGGCAAATATAGTGCCCATCTATAAAATGGGAAATAAGGACAACTCAGGGAATTACAAACCAGTCAGCTTAACTTCTGTACCTGGACAGATAATGGAGCAAATATTTAAGCAATTTGCAAACATCTAGAAGATAATAAGGTGATAAAAACAAATCATGTCGAACCAACCTGATAGCTTTCTTTGACAGGGTAACAAGGCTTGTTGATGGAGGGGAAGTGGTAGATCTTGACTTTAGTAAAGCTTTTGATACTGTCTCACATGACAGTCTCAAACTAGGGAAATGTAACCTAGATGGAGCTACTAGAAGGTGGGTGCAAAACTGGTTGGAAAACCGTTCCCAGAGGGTAGTTATCAGTGATTCAGTGTTATGCTGGAAGGGTATAATGAGGGGGGAGAGAGGGGGTCCTGCAGGGGTCCGGTTCTGTTCAATATTTAGATAATGGCACACAGAGTATACTTAAAGTTTGCAGACAATACCAAACTGGGAGGAGTGCTTTGCAAGTGCTTTGGAGGATAGGATTAAATTTCAAAATGATCTGGACAAACTAGAGAAATGGTCTGAAGTAAAGAGGATGAAATTCAATAAGGACAAATGCAAAGTACTCCATTTAGGAAGGAACTATCAGTTGCACACATAGAAAATGGGAAATGACTGCCTAGGAAGGAGTACTGCGTAAAAGGGATCTGGGGGTCATAGTGGACCACAAGCTAAATATGAGTCAACAGTGTAACACTGTTGCAAAAAAAGCGAACATCATTCTGGGATGTATTAGCAGGAGTGTTGTAAGAAAGACATGAGAAGTAATTCTTCCGCTCTACTCCGCGCTGATTAGGCCTCAGCTACAATATGGTGTCCAGTTCTGGGCGCCGCATTTCAGGAAGGATGTGGACAAATTGAGAGAGTCCAGAGAAAAGCAACAAAAATGATTAAAGGTCTACAAAACAAGACCTATGAGGGAAGATTGAAAAACTTGGGTTTGTTTAGTCTGGCAAAGAGAAGACTGAGAGGGGACATGATAACAGTTTTCAAGTATGTAAAGGGTTGTTACAAGGAGGAGGAAGAAAAATTGTTTTTCTTAACCTCTGAGGATAGGACAAGAAGCAGTGGGCTTAAAGTGCAGCATGGGAGGTTTAGGTTGGAGGTTTAGGTTGATTAGGAAAAACTTCCTGTCATTAAGTAGGGTGCAATAAATTACCTAGGGAGGTTGTGGAGTCTCCTTCATTGGAGATTTTTAAGAGCAGGTTAGACAAACACCCGTTAGGAATGGTCTAGATCTCTGCTTCTCCAGCTATCTGATGTGGGGGACCGGCAATTTTTTTTCCCCCCCAATGTGCGCGCAGACCGGCAGCCGATGGCTTGCAGACCAGCACTGTTCCACGGACCAGCACTTTGAGTAGCATTGGTCTAGATAATACTTTAGTCCAGACCCTGCATTCATGGCAGGACTAAATGACCTCTCAAGGTCCCTTCCAGTTGTATGATTCTATTCTATGATTCGCAGGAGATAATGGTGCCTGCTTCTTGTGTACTGAACGTGAGAACAGGCATTCGTATGGCACTGCTGTAGCCGGCATTGCAAGATATTTACGTGCTAGATGCACTAAATATTCACATGTCCCTTTATGCTTCAACCGCCCATACCAGAGGAGACGCGTCCATGCTGATGTTGGGTTCTGCTCGATAAAGATCCAAAGCAGTGCAGACCAGTGCATGTTCATTTTCATCATCTGAGTCAGATGCCACCAGCAGAAGGTTGATATATTTATTTTTTTTGGTAGTTCCGGTTCTATGGGTTTCCACATCAGAGTGTTACTCTTAAGACTTCTGAAAGCATGCTCCACACCTCATCCCTCTCAGATTTTGGAAGGTACTTCAGATTCTTAAACCTTGGGTTAAGTGGTGTAGCTATCATTAGAAATCTCACATTGGTACCTTTTTTGCCTTTTGCAGTGAAAGTGTTCTTAAAACTAACAACATGTGCTGGGTCATCATCTGAGACTGCTATAACATGAAATATATGTCAGAATGCAGGTAAAACAGAGCAGGAGACGTACAATTTTCTCCCAAGGAATTCAGTCACAAATTTACAACACCACATTTTTTCATTAGCATGCAAGCATGTCCTCTGGAATGGTGGCTGAAGCACAAAGGGGCATCTGTATAAATGTTTAGCATATACACCACATAAATACTTTGAGATCCTGGTTACAAAAGTGCCATGTGAATGCCTGTTCTCACTTTCGGGTGACATTGTTAAGATGCAGCAGGCAGCATTATCTCCCGTAAATGTAAACAAACTTATTTGTCTTAGTGATTGACTGAAGGAGGACTGAGTGGACTTGTAGGTTCTAAAAAGTTTTACATTGTTTTGTTTTGGAGTGCAGTTATGTAACAAAAAAAAAATCTACATTTGTAAGTTGCACTTTCAGGACAAAGATTACACTACAGTACTTATATGAGGTGAATTGAAAAATGCTATTTCTTCTGTTTATCATTTTTACAGTGCAAATATTTGTAATACAAATATAAAGTGAGCACTGTCTACTTTGTATTCTGTATTTTAACTGAAAACAATATATTTGAAAATATAGAAAGCCATCCAAAATATTTAATAAATTTCAATTGGTATTCTACTGTTTAACAGTGCAATTAAAACTGTAATTAATCATGATTGATTTTTTTAAATCAAGACCAATTTTTTGAGTTTCTTGAGTTAGTTAACTGTGATTAATCGACAGCCCTAATTTTAAAACAAAATGTTTCTCCAGAAGATTTAACAAGTGACTTCTGAGCTTACACCTGTATTCAGAAATCAGCAGCTAAGAATAGTGATAAGAGAAATATCCCCAGTATATTAATGTAGTAAATACTTATACCACTGGTTCTCAAACTTTTGTACTGGTGACCCCTTTCACATAGCAAGCTGCTGAGTGCGACCCCCACTAATAATTAAAAATATTTTTTTATACATTTAACACCATTACAAATGCTGGAGGCAAAGTGGGGCTTGGGGTGGAGGCTGACAGCTCGTGACCGCTCAGGTAATAACCTCGCGACCCCCCGAGGGGTCCCGACCCCCAGTTTGAGAACCCCTTTACTGTGGTATTTTTAATTAAATTGTACTTTTTTAAACAAAAACTGTGTAACCAATAATTATAGTATATATAGACAGCACCATATATGTTGTGATTTTGAAAAGCACTCAACATTGACCTAACTCTGCTCTCACTAATATCTTCTGATTGAAGATTTACAGTAGAACCTCAAAGTTATGAACAGCAGAGTTACAAATTGACCAGTCGACCAGACACTTCATTTGGAACAGGAAATACACAATCAGGCAGTAGCAGACACAAACACACAAACACAGTTCTGTGTTAAACTACTAAAAAAAGGGAAAACAGCATTTTTCTTCTGTATAATAAAGTTTTAAAGCTGTATTAACTCAATGTTCAGTTGTAAAGTTTTGAAAGACCAACTATAACATTTTGTTCAGTTACGAACATTTCAGAGTTAAAAACAACCTCCATTCCCGAGGTGTTTGTAACGCTGAGGTTCTACTGTAGCTCTGTTTTTCCATCCTAACAAACTGTGGACATATTTTCATTATTCAAATACATGTCTAATTTTTTTTTGACTCATACCAATCTCTTGTCATAATGCCTTCTTGTAGCAATGAGTTCCACGTCACTTACATACTGTTTATAAAGCATTTCCAGTCATCAATTAAAATTTGCTGACTGAAGCTTTCACTGAATGTGTACTATGAGAAAAGATAACTAGGTGCTCCCGGATTTATCTTCTCAGTATCATTTCTGATTTGGCATACCTCTTTCATGTCCCCTTATTCCTCTCCTCCCTGAACTAAGAGATCCCATGCTTCCATGATTAGCTATGTAATAGGATGTATTTTGTTCTCTCCACCAAAGGAACAGTCTCCTTTTGCTCTTAATTTCACCCTGACTTTCTCATCTTCTCTCTTTCTGCTCCTTCCCCGCTACCATAGTCATGCTAGCTAACTGGCTGGCTGGCACTGTACTCTACTCTCCCACTGCCCGCACTCATATACCTCCCTTGAGGAATCTCTTGGCTCTTCTCTCAGTGGTGGCCAAAGACCCTGAAGGGTACAACTGTTTACATTCCTCTCTTCCCCCTTTGCACCCCTAGGTTCTATGGAGACAACTAGATGTGCTCCTTATTTCTATCTGCTTTTACAGATAGTCACACCACTGATAAGAATTTTTTTGTAAAAAGCTGTAAATGGGAGTCAGCATCATATGTTCTCCATGGACCATCAGTAAGTACAGAGTGGACCACAGATTTAGAGATGCTGATGTACTACATTATCCTTAGCGTTTCTTACTTACTGCCCTTTATTGAATAGGAAAGCTTATTAAGAAAGAAAACCTCCTGTATTTTAGAGCAGTGTGATTTTACTATAGTGATTTTATCCATCTAATGGCAATTTCTTCATTAAGGCACAAGATTTTATTCACTTGCTTACCGACTGCTTCGCTGGATTTTTCATTTGCTGTGCCAGTTTTGATTCTAAGCGTTTAATGGTATCATTGGTAGCAGTTCCTTGAAAGTCACTTGGTTCCATGTTAGCATCACTCTTGTTACTGGTGTTTGTAGAAGTCATGTCCATGAATGAGCCTATTTAAAAGCCCACCCCCCCGAAAATAAACATTTTTTGTATTTAAACCACTTCTTTGAAAACATTAAATCAAACTAAAATTCTTTAGCTACCCATTCTTCATTCCCCAATACCAACCTTATAATTTTAAATTTTTAAAACATTTGACAAAAAAATTCAGAATATACTTCAAAAGCAAAAAAAAAAAAAAAACAAAAAACCCAATTCAGAACAAGATGTTGAACAGCAAGTTTACCCAGATCCTAAAGACAAGCTTTAGCTATCAATCCCAAATCATTAACAAAAATCTTCGATTATGAACACAACTGGCAGTTTTGCTCATAAAATCCATTATGAATCCTACGTATAATGAAAATATATTTGTAGGATAAACAAATTAAAACATTGCTTTACAAATTGCAAGTAATAGATTTAAGACTATTTTCTTAAGTATGTTTTAAATTTATGTGCTAAACATGTTTCATGTAGTCTGGCTAAAGACGACCATCAAGTATACGACAAAGTTGATGGGATTTTGCAATAAAATGTACAGGTGAATTCAAAAGTACCTTATTTCCAAAATATTCTGTGTGAGAGAAATTTAGAGTTTGGGGCAGAGGGAAGAAGGCACGTATGGACAACTGTAGTTAAGTTACAAGAACCCAAGGGAATGAGGAAAATAGGGCAAAATTTCATAAAGGAAGCATTTAAATTTTTTCCTATGCAAAATGCTGTGGGTCTGAGTGATCATCAGTTTTGTGCACCGGGAAAGAATTTGTCTCTTGGGGCAAGATTGGTAGAATGTCTGGTGGGTATTTTTGCCTTCCTCATGGCACCCTGAGGGCCTTTTTTTAGGTTAATAGGAAGTAAAGAAAAGTTGCAAGTTTGATCAGTGGAATCTGTAATTTCATCAAAATCTGATGAGGCGGTCCAGTGCAGAAGAAAGAAAAGGAGTACTTGTGGCACCTTAGAGACTAACCAATTTATTTGAGCATGAGCTTTCGTGAGGCTCAAAGGACCAGCCGATAGGAGCAAACAGGAGTAAGATCTGAGAGATGGCTATTGGACCCTAATAACCCGCAGGAAGAAAGGGAGACCCTAAGTCTTTGCAGACTGAGTTATCCTTCATGTGTACCCTCATTCTCTGTTGTGGGAGGAGGGCAAGGGGATTCAGAGTTTGGCTGAACCCTAGGGATTAGGCTGAAGGAAGCAAAACTTGAATATTTGTTATGAGGCCCTTTACCACACACTGAACCAGGCATTTAGGAAGTGGTTATTTTCCCCCCATCAAACTTAATAAAGCTGCAGGCTGTGCTTTATAATACATTCCTGAATCTGTTTCATTTCCTTGTTTATCCTATTTAAAAAGTGTTTTATTCCCCCCCCCCTTATATTTACACAATCATACCTGTACTAGTGGCAGAGTTGCTTTGGCCTTCATCTGAATACTGACAAGGATACTGCAGAGGTTCATCAGCTCCAGGAAAGTACTGTGTAGAGAGTAAATTGTTATATATTAACATAATTAATGCTTTCAGAGCACATATAGCAGCTACAGAGATAGCATACACCTCAACAGATCCTGGTTCTCTGAATAAATGCAGAGGAAAAAAAGGTAATTTGAGAATGCTATTTTGTTTAACTGCAGAACCATCTGCAACATCTTGCTTTTCAGTAACATTCCTTCCCCACACCTCCCAAAAACAAAGCACACACAAACCTATCTTTATTAAGTGCCTTCAGACAGATATGTAATGTATTTTAAGAACAATGCAGCATAATGGAAGCCATTTACAATGGCATAAATCAGGCAACGTACAGTTTAATTCAGCATAAGGATGGAATGAATCACATTCAATTCTAGTGGATATTAGGGAGTTTTGTCAGGGAAAGTAAGGTAGCAGTTAAGAAGAAAGGATGGAGAATTGAAAGTGTCTGTGAATAAACCCTCTATGGCTTAATGGAACGAGCCATTCAAACACTGTTTTCGTTTAGCTTATTTAGACACCTGACAGTTAGCTTAAGTAGTGCTCACTACCTAAAAAACGGCTAAATTTCTGTGAACCTGATCACCAATATGACTAATACAAACAAATCTGTTGGGGTTAATAATGCAAATAAAAACTACTTTTAAACTTCCAATTATTCTTGTTCACTTGCATTCAGTGTAAAGATATTCATATTGGCAAATGTCTGAGTAATACATGTGCTACCTCTATGAAGAGCATTTTGTTTGGTTTAGCTAATGTATTTTGATTTTGATTTGTATTTCTGAGATTTAGCAAAACAAATGAATACTGTTGTTCTTCAGGATCAGATTTCTGAAGGAAATGAAGTTGAAATAGCAGTGATACTGACAAAGATAGGTAATATACCCTTAGATAGATTCTATTCCTTGACATTTGCAAAGTTACCATGCTAGTGCCTATTTTTTCCTTAAAGGAGCCAATAAAGGTCCTGAAACTACAGAGCAGCTATCAATATCTCAATGCTCACAAAAATGGCAGAGAAACTAAAGTAGTAAAATACTTGAGTAACTACAACTTTGTAAGGTCAAACCAGAACATCTGTAAAAAACCTCACACATGATCCTACAGCCTGTAACTGTTTTTAGAGTCTTTTCAGCAAGTCATGTGATGTAAGCATTGAGGAAAAATCTTTAGAGACTGGAGATACAACTTGAACAACAGATTAACACTGGGCTCATGAAAGGCATACCTTCAAAAGCCAATACTACAACATAACCCCTGTTAAAATATTTACAGATTAAAAGAAAAAGGTTATACCCGCATCAAATGTGTCATTATTTTGACAATTTCTTCCATGGAAGGTCGTTGTGAAGGATCCTTAGACCAACAACGAGTCATTAAACTCTCAATAGGTTTAGGTAAATTTTTGATCAGTGGTGGCCGAGTACCTACAATTAAAATTAGACAAATTGTAATTTATATAATCAAACTATTCTTGAAAATTCTGTCATTGCCTGAATTTTTTAAACAACCTATTTTGCTATTTAAACTATAGCATTAAAGATGCATGATAACTATAGTCTGGAGAAAACCAACCTGTATTTAAAAAAAAAAAATAGTGTCACCAATCATTTATTCTATTTTTTCTTATTTGTTTATATTACATACAAATTAGAAAATTGCATCTAGGTAAGCATAAGTAAAAAGAGCTGTCTTTCAATAATGCTCTGAATGCACTATATGTCTGGTCAGTTTATGAACATATTTAAATGACAAGAGGAAAACAGAAAAAATAGTAACAGCAGCACTTTAGATAGTGTTTTCCTCACCTAGCTTCCCCTGCAGACACAGTGGAAAATTTAACAGTGCTTTACTTCTTCAAACTAATATTTATATTATTGTTGCACCTAGGAGCCTCAAGTCATGGACCAGGATCCCATTGTGCTAGGTGATGTCCAAACACAGAACAGACAGATAGTCCCTGACCCAAAGAACTTTGTCTAAAACAAGAGACAATAGATTGATACAGAGAGTTGGGAAGATACAGGGAAACAATGAGACAATATTGGTCATCATGATAACCAGTGGTTTCAGTACAACAGTAGTCTAACTGTGTCAGGTTTTTTTTAATAGGTCTCTCAGAAAAGTAGAGTTTTAAGGAGCGATTTGAAGGAGGAAAATGAGTTAGTTTAGTGGATCTCTGCAGGGAATGTCTCCTAGGTAAATGGCTGGATTTTCAGAAGCGATGAGCAACAAGATTTCCCAGTAACGTAATCAAATAAGCATTTTTGAAAAACCAAGCCAGTTATTTAGCACTTTGGACACAAAATTTTGGTGTCCTGGTTTGAAAATCTTAGCTAGCATTACAGTCAACTTCAATTTTGGCCATTTTATTTTTTGAGGTAGGTGATCTGGATCTCACTTATTGTTCACTCAGGATGAATGGAATACTTCATTATCACAACAAAAATAAATTGATGGTTCTTCTCCTTATTAATTCATACATGCTAATTACATGTAGCACTGTCAGTAAGCACAGTCTAACAGACAAGAAAGAAAACCAAAAATGAACTGGTTCAGAAGCAAGAGTGCTTAAGTATTAATTATTAATGACAATGCAATCTACAGTGAGGTATCAAACTGCCACCTACTGAATGACGACTAATTTTGCAAAGATTAAAATATTTAATGTTACATGTCAAATATACAATTTAACTTTAAATGCACTAAAATGAAAAATTATTTTCAACTCACCATTGTGAACTGCCCACATTATGCGGAAAGCAGGGCCACCAATCTCATCAAAAGGTTTCCTACGGGTGATCACTTCCCAAAGAATAATACCCCAACTGAATACATCACATTTTTCACTGTAATTGCTACCTGGAAAAAAATAATCAATATAATTGGTCTTTTCTACATGATATGTGCCTACAAGTTTAGAGAAATAGCTATGCATGGTTCAGTTTACCTTCAGAGTAGAATATCTTCTTGTTTTTCACACACAGAAAACAGCAGTCGTAAGGCCGTCTGACACCAATTTTTTAAAACTTCTAATTCACCCAAAGTAAATTTGAAAAAAAATTTATAGAAAACATTTTTTTCAAGGTTTTAAAAAACCCTTTTGCTATTATTGCCAATATGTTTACGCAAGAGCTCTCCTCTTTGCAAACTAGTTCCTTCAGCTTGGACCTGCACTGAAATTATAAAACACAATGCTTAGGACAGTCTCGTTTTGAAATATCAAATGTGATTTTATTATGATCAATCTCTCAAAATTTAGCATTATTTCATTGTCATTTTGACTACCTGTCCTCCTTTAAATCTTTCTCCTAAACTCACTTCTTCCATGATGGCCACAGTAAATCAGTCATCATTCACCATCACCTATCACTTTTATATTTAAAAACAAGACGTCCTTAAAAGAACTAGCAAGATGTGCCCAGGCCTATGCTAAGTAACCATGTGATCATCTCACTGTATCTCCATCACCCCAGTGCCTCCCCGTTTATTATTCTCACTCATTTTGTCATGCCTAAAATTTAGTTTTAAGTTCTTTGGGGCTGGGATTGAGCCTCTCTCGGTCTCTCATGAAGCACACAGCAGATGTTGGGTGATATAAAATAATGAATAATAATAAAGCTCAGAGAAGGAGACAAGAGACTACAAAATGATAAATACTTTGTTAATTAAAGAAAGCCATGAACTTCTTAAATAGACATGAATGATAAACAAATTCAAGATAGAAAGTATGTAAACAACAGTCAGCACTATGATTTATCCTTTCTGGTCAATATCTGAAACAAGAATGACATTAAGAACCTAATAAATAGTCTGTTCTATTTTCTCAGGAAGCATATGGAAAAACAATCTAATAATTTAAAGAGACACTTCTATACAGAATTTCTTTATACAGGAAGACACCATGTGACATAGGATAGTGGCATATACACACACTGCACTACAGCTTGCTCAACTATTTTACTTTTATAGTTTTGAGATTATAGTACTTCCTCCCTCCTTACTTTAGGATGACATTTATTTATTTAAATTTAAATAATAAAAAGGCACAAATATAAATCTCTAGGAACCCAGACACGCATTTAATATTGCAACAAAACCCCAGCCCCATTGAAGTAATTATTTCAAAAGGAATTTTGACAGACTGCCATTTACAAAATAAAAGCTTTTTTCGACTCTTATTTTGATAAGAATACCTTCAGTGTTCTCCAAAGACCTACCAAACAGATGAGAAAATTTAGAAATTGTTGAGTTAGATGTATATAGGCCTAGGTTTTGTTCTGATTTTATTGTCGATATCTGAGGTAGTAATTAATACATAAAATTTTAAAATTGAACAATTTATAACACTGGTTTAATAAAGCTGAATGACAATTTTATTTCAAGATATTCATTTGAAATTTTACCATTTTTGGACATAAGGTATTCAATCATTCTGTGTAATGTGTTTCAATGGTGCCAATACAAATTTGGGGAAACAAAAATATATAAAAATTGCTGTATAGAAGGCTTGCTGCAGTACTAAAAGCAGGAAATTTAGAACTGAAATCTTACATGTTCCTACTTAGTATAATTTATGGACTGGAGAGTCACTAAGAAATGGATGACTTAGCATTTGCACTGGAATTCCTTGTAACAGCAAGGCTTTTAAATGTAGCCCTTAATCCAATTTAAAATCAGGATTTCCTGTGGTTTTTTTCCCTTTTCTAAAATCAGATCTTCAACCTTTTTTGTTTTTTTTTTAAATAAAGGAAAAGAAACTAACTTCTAGTGGTAAATGAACGTTAAGAATAAATTATGGCCAATATCTGAAGTGAACAAGGACAGTTTCTAGTAAACTGGTATCTGTAGCACAGAAACTGACATAAAATTGCCAGTCTTAGAGAGATCAAGCACTGAATGACCATGGTGATTTAACTAGAGGCATAATCTATACTTAAAATTTAGGTTGACATACCTACATTGGTCAGGGGTGTCAAACTGATTCCAGATCAATGTAGCTTTGCTGACCTAACCCCAAGTGTAGATACAGCTATGCTGATGGAGGAATACTTCCATTGACCTAACTACCGGCAGGTGGTGCTTCTGCACCAATGGAAACACCCCTTTCCATCAGTGTAGGTTATGTCTACATTACAGGTTTATGCTGGCATAGCTATGGTGATGTCAGTATGACAGTATAGTCTCAGCAGTATAGACGTACTCTAAAATGTTCATGCTCAGAAGTCCAGAACATCTGACCAGAGCCTACTGATATTGTTGTGGAGAAGCTTTAAAGCCTGGTGGTTGTCTGTGTTTTTTTCAGGTGGCTACTCAGACCTTCTTTTTACAGTATTATCAATTTGATACCGTTCTGGAGAACTTAATTCACTATTAAGACCTCTAGGGAAAAAACAAAACACATACTCAAAAAACTCACTCTATCCATCCACAATTAAACTCTTAATGAAACTTTTACTCACTCACAGGGGGCAAAATCAGCACCAGTTAATCACTGATCTGAAAGTGGTCTGATGTGCATAATGACCGAGCTATTCACCATTTAACCACACAGTAATTATACAAATCCTTGTGATTTTATTGTTTACCATCACTGGGCTTCCCCACCATATGCCAACAAATCGCTTTTGATTCCTCTCCCCACTTAAATATTAAATACAAATTAATTTTTAAACATGAATTACGTATAGGGTGAGAGGAGAAGAGGAGGTGAACTAAACTTCACGGGATAAGGAAGAGAAGGGAGATATGGGGAAAAAAGGGGATAGGGGGAGTTACAAGTTAGGGAGGGATCAAAAATGGAGGTGGCTATACTTGTTCGACACATACATGGTGAATTCTGAAGACCATGGGGAATCAGAATATGGGGTGGAAGGAATGACAGCATATTTCAGTGCAATCAGAATCTGGGATTATTTTGTAATCTCAGAAACAACAATATCCCACAATGGTAACACCAAACAAGATGCATAATTTACTGTTACAGTCTATTCAGTTTTGGCATTTGTGAACTTCAAGTATCAAACTTTTCCCCATGTGTGTGAATTCCTTCCCTAAAGATACTTGTACAGCAGTCTTTGTCCCTAGTTTTTAAATGTAAATTAAAGACTTCCCCCAAGTTATTTTTAATCTTTAAAATTTATTTCTGTATTTAATGCAACTTAACAGAAACAATGCATGTAAATGATGCTCTCAACTGATTTCTTATATCAAATCATTCAAAATGTCCTTAAGTAGAGGAATACATGTCAAACTGTACATTATTTTGTTACCTTCAAAAACTTCAGGTGCCATCCAAGCAGCACTTCCCTTATTGTTGGTCATGTGCGTTTGAATATCACAGGCTGTACCAAAGTCACAGATTTTTAGAACTGTCCCCCCAGCTACCAACAGCAAGCTGTCAAGAAAATCCCAGATTTTTTTTTTTTTTAATAGAATTCAGTAGTCTTGTTACAATAATAAAACATTACTATTTTATTCCAACAACTTTCACTTGAGGCCTTGCTTCACAGTAGTGTACAGTAACTTGGTAGTAACTTGTTCATTTAAGTATAAAAATATTCTTAAAATTTACTATAGTATGTCAGTAGGTTGTGACTTCCTAATTATGATAAACTGCTGAATTTTAATTTTTAATCTTTATAGCTCTATTTGAAATATGTTTAAACAGAAAACAGTTTCTTTAGGCATAATTATTTCAATCCACTAAGCACCCAATGGAGACAAAATTAGCCTTTTATATGCTGATTCATAAACATTTTATACAGGCTCTGCAGACAGAAGCCCAGTCATCATGGCTGCTATCTTGCCAGAAGGGGAATGATCAGGACTCCCATTAGAGCCAGCCAATGCTGCTTTTTCTTCAAATGGAAGGGTTGCTATTGACCATGTGGTCTCAGTGCCTATGGATGAGCATTGGGGAAGGAAGAAGGAATTGGAGCATCAAATGTAGGTTCTCCTGCAAAACAGTGCAGGTCACTAGAAGTAGACCTTAAGGCCTTTTTAATTTCCCCATTCAGGTAACCAAGTCCCTGCTAAAAACCCACTTCCATGATATGGGGCAAGAACAGGCTTTATGTCTGCACAACACGCAGTGCTGAACACACAGTTAGTGGTACACAAAACAATCAGCGTGTCTTGATTTTATAACTGAAATTTAAAACCCATAGTCTTTATTTAGATTCATTTACTTTATAGCTAATAAATAAAAGTTATCAATTAAAAGTTTTCCTCCAAATCCACTGGAAGTAACAGGATAATGAGAAACCCCAAATTGCACTTTTAAGAAAAAAAGGTTTAACACTGACTAGAAACCTACTTTGGCGGTTTCAGGTCCCTGTGAATTAGAGCCTTTGGTTTCATGCTGTGGAGGTATGCCACTCCTTGGGAACACTGTAAACACCAACTCATTGCATGTGCAGCAGTATAATAAGGCAGAGGCTCAGCACCATGCAGTACTGCAAAACAAAGGCACAAACTAAAAAGAACTTTATTGCATATTACCATGGAAACAATGGAGTTAACACACCAGTAACAAGCTGTATGACATTCAACCAGTTATTTACTCTCATCCTTTAGCGTTGCTGTTGAAATCTCTCTTTACATTGTTTAACTTTATATATCACTATTAATGGAAGTTACCTGAATAGTGATTTCCAAAGTTTTTAAAAGGGTACTTAGTTCATTAGCAAATATTTACACACACAAATTCTGCCACTTAATGGCTAGTTATAAAATAAAGTCACTCATTTTCAGCTGTATCTACTGTGGCCTGTATTAAATGATCACTCAAGAAATTGACAAGTTGAAGGTGGTCACTTAATAAAGTCAGATTTTTACAGGGAAAAATGAAAGGAGTCAGAAAATTTAAGCCATTTATTTGATACCAAAAGATCAGATGATTAAAACATGTTTTTAAACTATGCTGGTTGTAAAATGCTCTTTAAAATAAATATTAAACCCATTTTATATTTTAAGAAAAGGTTCTCCTAACACTAACACTTTAGCTGCAGGGAGACACCATGTTTAAATGATACTCACCATTGTACAGAGAACCTCCTTCAGCATACTCCATAACAAGACACACCTTTTGGGGAGGGGACAAAAAATAGGGATGTTTTAAAGTGCAGTGTAGGGGCGGACAATAGGTTTTGTAATTTGAAAGGAAAGTTCTTTGAGAGGAACTGCAAAGTGTCCATAATTGATGCACTGATCTATCAGATGCAGAATTAAATTGATGCTGAGATCCTATTAAAGGGTAGCAAAGAGGAGAGGATGCATCACTGTATACCCCTTAAGGCTAAGGTTGCCTTCAAATTACAGTTAGAATGGATGTACTGTAAGAGTGGATTAGAAAAATTAACTAAAATTGCCAATTTTTATTAGACCTGAATAAACTATTTTAATCAATTTAATATCCCAGACCACTAATAAAATACGTCTAAGTTAGCCTACCACGTTGTGAGTTCAAGATTTCATATCTGTCCTGCTACAGTACTTGCTGCATCACCTGAGGCATTTGTAGGGTTCTCAGCTGTTGCAGGGTAAAAACAGAATCCTGACCTTGGCAGGTAAATGTAAAGGAATTGATTTCCAATCATGTGCGTCATCTGTAAATAAATCATTTTTTGTAGTGCTGATTTGGATTCAATATGGGGGCTGCACACTACATACATATATACCACACTAATTTCTTTGCAATCAAAAAAATCAGCATAGGGAGAGCAAATGAACAAGATGAAGTGTGAATAGGTTTTTAGAGGCTACACTTTGCTTCAAGTAAAAAAAATTAATATTTAGAAAAAATCAACCCATTAATAAGAAAACCAGAAACCATTTTAGAGACACAATACTAAGGTGAGTATATTGGCTGAATGTATTTCTTGCATTATTGCTTGATTATAGTGAGCTTTATCAAGGTGACAAAAACTGGAGGATTACAACTTACTGGATTCAGACAGGCTCCATATAACTTGACAATATTAGGATGGTTCACACGTGACAACTGTCGAAGCTACAACACAAAAGTTCACCACTTTTTTTCAACCACAAAATACTTCAAGTTACCATTTGGTTTCATATACACAGTTAACAATTAAATCAACACAAACAATTATTTACATAGCATGGTTCGTTCGCGTGAAAAAGTTGATGTCTTAGATAATTAAATTAGGTTGTAAACTAGCAAATTTATGTCACATACTGTGCCTGGATTTTAAAACTGGACCATCCTCTAAAAATCTAATACTTAGGGCACTAGCCTAGAACTTGGGAGACCTGGGACCCTGGCTCTGCCACAGACTTCGCGCATGACCTTGGAAAGACAAATCAGAGTTTTCCTGTGCCTCAGGTCTCCATCTGTAAAATGGAGATAATAGCACTCCCCTGTCTCATAACAGATTATATTAGCCAGGCAGACCTATTAAACTGGGTCAGAAAATGTCATGACTGAAATCAAATTTTTAATTATGCATGTTAAGAACATAATTAAGTCTCATGCTTCAGGGCCAGAGTGTAAGCTGCTGAACAAGCAGATCATCCACTTTCCAAGTACAGCATTGTGCAACTAGATATGACATTCTGAGGATTTTGCAATATTTCTGTAGCACTGTTTATTGCTCACAGTTGGAAGCAAGGTTACCTGACTTCAGGGACAAATGGTCTGAATTACTACAGAAAATCTTATGGGCAAAATAGTTCACTTTAATGCAAAAGGGAGTAATGCCACAAAAATGAACTATAAAATAAATTCTACAAGTTAACATTTATGCCATCCAGTCACGAGAAAAAACTGCTTGTAGTAATTCATAGTAGGCATGTGTTGATACACCCACTGAAGAAATTAAGAACCATTTTTTATTTTGCAAGTTGGCAGAAAATAAACCAACTTGTGGGAAGTTTTGACTTTCACAGACTTTTGAGGGAGTTTTTAATAGTACCCTCTGAATTTCACTATCCAGTCGATAGGGCACATGACCCTATGTTCCTAGAAATTCTTTATATATAGTCTGAAGTGATATTAGAAAAAGAACTGAATCTACACAGTGCGAGAACTCAAAAATGTAATATCTTGAAACCAATTCAAAATAATTTGAGGATTTTCTCTTAGATTCTCTCTCATATAAAGCCCAACCAAAATGACTTACCATTCAACCATGTTTAGATTTATGTGAATGTTATTCTGCACTCATACCATGACAATGAGCACAGTATACATATTCTGTTAGCAGAGAGATGTATTATAAATACATTTTAGTCACAAAATTGTCGTATGGTTAAAGAACCTGTAACACGTTAGGGATTTATTCTTATTTTACTCCATATATCCTGGGTACCCTAAATGTTTATCTACTGTGTTTTAAATGCAAACAAACAGAACTCTGGCATAATGAAAGTTCACTGAAGTTATGTAGTAACAACATTGGATCCTAGAATGTTCTCTCCTTTCGGAAATGTACGAATTATGTGTGAGGTGCTAAATTAAGAGGTGGAATGGAGAAAATGAAGGATGTGTTCTCAAATACATGAGTTACATGTATTTTCTTCTAGATTTTTACAATTTCAATTAAAAATAAATTACTACATTAATGGAAACATAAACCAAACTTTTCATAGTATGCCCCCCCCCCAATGTTAAGTGACACTAGATGAGATTCTCACTCCTCCTTTGGTCTCTCTACACAGATTAAAAAGGATTGGAGTGGCATAAAGAAGCTCTAAATACCCCAGACCTCACTGGGAAGAATTCCTTCAGTGCAGGAACTGGAGAAGACAGCCACAGGCCATCCTCTGAGGACCCTCTTACAAGTTCTGGTGGAAGTGGCGTGGCTGGGTGTGGGGTATGTCAGTGGCAAAGCCATACCACATTACTAGTTGGGGGAGGGGGGGGGGAGAACATACCGAATCCCATAACTTCTTTTCAAGGAAGCTTACTGTACCTCCACAATGAAGGCCTTTCTTTCAGATTCACTTTCTATTTGTTTAATGGCTACATCTTTTCCTCGCCATTTTGCCTTGCAGACCACACCAAAGGCTCCTCTTCCAACAACCTAGATCAAGATAGCAAGGAATACTGTAGTTAAGAAAACAATTCCAGCTTGCCTGTAGCACTTCACAAATATTTAAAGAAACATGTTACGCAGCATCAAAAATTTAGTATAAAGATATCAGACATATGAAGTGAAGTCCAAGTTTATAACAAAACTTTAATTTTATGCAGTCATAAAGCACAGTTACAAATTATAGGGTTATTCTGATAAATGGCATGTGCATAAGGCTTCTCCCATAGATCACCTACAGGGAAAAACAGTAAACTATATGCATTAAATTCTTCACATTTTTTCTGAAATATTTATATTGCATACAAATTTGTAAAGTTACTTATTTCACACAAGTTCTACTCAAAAAGAACCTGGGAAAAAAGGAAGAATAGTTGCTTCCCCCTTATTCTTTTCTTCATCCTTCCTACATAGAGTTTACTTTTATAAAACTCGCTCTGGGAAATAGTATCTTATTGCACATATTCCTGCTTATTAGTTATAAGCGTGGGTAGATGATATAATCCTGCACTTTGACTTCACTAGAAGGGGTTAGATAGAGATCCCTATATTTAGATTTCACAATACTTCCCATAAGAGATTCTTGAGTCTTTTTTTTTTTTTTTTTTTTGGGAGAAGCTCTAACACCTCCATTTTTTGGAGCAGGCCCTTGAAATTCAGCAGGGGGGCCCCCTAGCAATAGAAATGCCTTTTCCTTGGACCCATCCAATTCTATTCAGGTTTGGTGGCGATATAAACTATTGAAAAGTTCAATTTCCCTTTTCTTGCTCGCATTCCTCAGGAAAAGTCCTGGAAGCATGCCAAAATAACCACCACCAACCACCACTGAAACCTAACACCTGGCCCCAGAAGTCCATCCCAGCCTCCTGGATCACAGCTTTCTGCTGATGCCGGCTAACACAGTTAATCCTATAGTTCAAGTTGTAGCAATTTGTGCTGCAGTGATGAAGGCCAATGCTTCAAATGCTATACATGATTGGGGGTTATTATAATTACATACAATAGAATCTGATTTTACCATTTGCCTTAAAAAAGAAATTACAAAACAAAAATGAACGTTATTTAAGTTGCAAAGAAATCAAACACTATAAAAAAGTTTTGAAATTCAAAGTAAGTTTTCTACAGAAAAGTTACTTCTACTACACTGCATAAAGGCAGTAATTTCTATTTCTCATATCCTTATTAAATGCAAGGCCTTATTACTATTAATGTTACATAACATACACGAATTACTATGTAATGAGTTTAATGATTCAGTGGAAACAATGTTTGGAAATTCCTGATTTCTCCTCCTTTCCAAGCTGTATACATTGGGTATGAGTATATATCAACAGTAATAAGACATGTTCAAAGACATAACTCTCTCTAGTATTTTACTTGGTGAGCATGTCTTAGAAAATAGCCTTTTAAAAAAGATTTCTCCTCTCTTTATCCTCCTCTCTTTTTTGTTGCTTTAATGCTAATTTAAACATTTGATGGACACCAACTCGAAAAAAAAAATCACTGTCTGAAAATGTTGTACACAGTATAGTTACAAGTGATCCCTATGATTATTGTAACCTAAGTTCCCTGTAAGCTGCGGGGCCACAAGCAGCCTATTTTGCACCGCACAGGCGCTCAGGGAACCCGCCTGGGGACCTACCGCAACCATGGGAGGGGCGCCCCTCCCCCGGCTCCCAACCAACCATTGGAGGGGCACCCCTCCCCCAGCCACCAATTCAGCCTGCGGCACAGCCAGAGCAGCCCAACCCTGAAGTGGCATGGCCCTAGGCACATCTCTGCTCAACCCAGGTGTTTACCTGCTGGGGCCCGGGAAAGGGCGCCTATCCTGCAGCCCCAGAGCTCCCATGGTGGGGAGAGAAGCCTCTCCCCCACAACCCAGGTGCTGCTGCGGGGGCAGAGCGCTGCGGGAGTCTTCTCTCCCCGCTGTAGCTCAAGAACACCCTCCTGCACCCCAAACCCTTCATCCCCGGCCCCACCCCAGAGCCCGCACCCTCAGCAGGAACCCTCACAATCCTGCAACCCAACCCTCTGCCCTAGCCCTAAGCACCCTCCCACACTCTGAACCTCTTTGGCCCCATTGCCACCACATGAATTTTGTTACGTGCACCAATATGGAGGTGATGTGTTACACATATCCGTCATATTGGTGCACATAACAAAATTCATTCTGCATATGAGTGGGAAAAATTAGAGGGACTACTGATTGTAACTGGAAGAATTTAGTGAAAATGTTATTTATTTTTCAGTTTGTTTGCACTGTGCATTTGACAGACTTTGGAGTAGTCAGTTTTACTGTTTAGTCGTCAGTTCACTCCTTTCCTGCTGAGAAGGCCCTTACAAAAATCAGCACAGCAGCAGAAAAAAGTGATTTTATATATATATTTCTTTTTTAAAAGGAGTGAGTTACAAAGTTTTGAAACTTACTATGTTAACTCAAACTTGTTTTTATTAGTCAATTTAAAAAAAGATGACAGTGTCCCTTTAATTTAATTGTAAGTGACTAATGGACAAATTCTGCAACCCAGTCAGTTGCATACTGTGTTAGTTATGATAAAATCTGCCCCTTAAGAGCATTCATCACCAGGGAACCTAAACATTTACGTGAAAGCTTCTAAGTTTAAATAAATCTGCTTCAACTGAGTAATAATTAAAACATTTGCTGCCAGAAACACAAATAACCATGCTGTTAAGAAAGGAAAAAAGAAACTTGTCTTCCGGTTGTGCATGCTAACTCAACCAGCTTTGCTTTGTGCCATGAAATGCACTACAAAAAGGCTCTAGTGGAAAAGGAGAATAAATTCTAAAAGGCAGACCCCCTTTACTAAGTAAGTCCAGCCAATGGCTCTGGAGAGGTCAGTGTCAGGAGCCAAGAGGAAGACTCTCACAGAATCTCTTAATGGGCACAATGGAGAACCATGAGAGGAAGTCAGAGAAATATATAGCATCCAAGTTCGCCAATATAAATTACTGGATGACTGTGTACAAGATCGGTCAGGGTTTTGAAACAATGTGTTAACATCTTCATTGCACCTAGTAGTGAGCTGTAAGCTAATGCCAAAACTTGAGCTCTAAGGAGAGCACACAGATGCATATGTTGATGTAGGCTACAGATAAAGGAATTACCATTTTTAGGTCCACATTAGAAAGACATTCTCAGCTTCTTGGCCAGCCATGAAAGAAAGGAGCTCTGGGACACCATTACAAATTAACAAACAGAAGTAGTGATGGATCCAATAAGACCCACAGATTTATAGTATGATAGAGCAGAAGATGATACTGGATTATGTGGCAGAACTATTTTATTCACGGACAATTTTTATGAGAGAGAAACTAACAGCAGCAAAATAGCTAGTTACTTTTAGCATTCTCCCTCCAATTTTCTTTTGAAAGGAAAGTCTTAAAAGTTGCCTGAATAATTTAAGCATTAGAAATAAAGCTTCCATTTCTGATATGCACAAGAACCAATTATTTTAATACCACAGGAGAGAAGAGTTGTCTAAAGTTTAGTTTCTTCACGCTGATTCCTTCATATCTCCTACTGCTGGTACAACTACACTTGTTTGGGTAACAGTACACATTCTCAATTTACATGAACCCCACATTATTGACTTGTTACTTAAGTAGTTCCATTAACAGCAGTTGCTCTGTGGCACTGGAGTCTTGGAAAATGATCTAAAAATAAACATACTGGTCTGAAAAAGATTCTTCACCTTTACCTTCGGGTACCATAAGAGAAGGGGGGGGGGGAAGAGAAGGGGAGGAAATGTGCAGTGTATAGTGGAAATCCTCTTACTTTTTCTGTAGCAAATGTTTGTCAATAATAAAATAGGTGGTTCAAGAAACAAGTGTAGGCTGTTTAGAAAGTTTTAAAGAGTCATTAATCTACATAACTTGTTTTTTAGTTCTCTCCCTTTCGCTCTCTGCTCCTTATTGGATCTCCTACAAAAGAAAAGAATTCCAGAGGAATATCCTCTTTTACTACACTAACAAAACTGCAATTACATACAACTTAAAAGAGTTGTATTTGTACTTTTTCCAATGTAATTCATTCTAACATTTTTTAAAAAATCATCTAAATAAAGCCTTGAATTAGAAACTATATAAGGTGCTTGGGGCAGAGACTGTATCTTTCTTTGTGTTTACACAATATTAAGCACACTGCCAATGCTGCTTAACACCACACATTGATTTGAAAATACGTGGAGTATAAACCATGGGTGATATATATATTTTAGAGGTCCTAGGTTAAAGGTCTTTAAAATTCTCTCTCATCTTAAAAGGATATTCTTAATGCTAGTTACTCATACTACAAACAAGAAAAATGAACTCATGTTTATTTAGATCCCAGTTCTCAAACCCAGGAGCAAAGAAAAATAAATAGCATTCAGCTGTTTCTGAACTGTATTAGCCAATACATATACTTTTACTATTCTCCAAAATTTGAGAGACTAACAGATTTCATACCTTCATTAATAAGAACAACTCTTCACTTTCGACTCTTATTCAGATGCACAGTGCTGTTTGTTCTAAAGAGGCCTTGCTGGGCATAAGAGGGACAATAAAATAGAATACTTCTCCAGTTAACAGCTTTAGTATTCTTTAGAAAATTCTACTTATTAACTGCAGTATGTACAAAAGAAGGCCCATAAGACATCAACTTAATTACCATCTTGAGGACTTAGTGGGGGTTTAAGAACACCCAAATCCATACTTTCCAATGGAGTTTCCTTTTCAAAGTGTAATTGTATATTAAGGCTTACATGCTCATATCAAAGAGTCTAGCGAATATGCAATTAATCATTATCTAAACATTCTGTGGAGCATTCCTAAAACAGCAGCCATTTCCCTGCTTGGTCTAAACTCAATTCTTTTTGAAGAGTTTAGCAGCATTTGGGTAGTTTACTCATTCCAGGAAGCATCTGTATCCCAGACTGAGGTAACAATTTATCAGCAAAGGGTTATTTTAGAACCCAGTACATTTTATGTATTCAAAAAAGGCTGGGTAAAACCTCATAAAAAGACAGTTAAAACATAAGTTAACTGAAAACTTAATGTACAGTAATCTGTTTTAAGGATTAAACTCACTATACCCAGTAGTAATTTAAATATATTGGGGTAAAATCTGTTTTCCATATATTGGAATGGATCATTATCCTCTGTTATGATATCTGAGGTGCTCAAACTAACAGGCCCTAGATTTAAACATTAAAGGCTGGTGCCTAGGTATTGACAGAGGACTCAACTCTGGAACTCAGTCCCCTTGCTGGTCTGACAGAGCCAACATTACAGGCCTTCAATGCACACTGCAGGATCCATTTCATTTTGCAGGTATTTCTCAGAGGGAAGTTGGGTAGGAAGAAGGGGGATTTTTTTATAAGGGGATCTCTATTACAGCAGAGGTGAAGTTGTTTGTATGTGTGTACGTTATATATACACCTCCAGAGCTTTATAAAAAAGGGTGCACTTTATTGTTATTACTACTATTTCAGTGATACCCAAAGGCCCCAAATCACATTTTTTTCCCCCCACAGGACCCTGTGCACATTCCATGCATAAGACGGACAGTGCTCAGAGAATAAGGCATTCGTTCAAGATTTTCTTTTATCCTCTCATCATTCACTGCACTGAACACAGAATTTATTATTTCCTCAAACACTTGTCTTGCATTCATCACCACAATATTGAGCGCCCTGCATTCATTGTTGAATTCCACTTTTTAGCACCCTAACATAGAGAGATGTTTTATCCACATTTTACAGACAGGGAACTTCACACAAAAAATTACACTCATAACTATGTTTTAAAATCGGATTAGTTAAACTGGTGCAAGCTTGTGTAGAGACACTTCCTTGCAGGATGACACTGGCCCTTTAAGAGGGCAGAGGCCAGTACAATTGTAATGGTCAACTGACTGCTAATTGGGTTTTAAGAAAAGGCACCTGAGCCATATAAATGGATATAGACTGAGACAGAAGGCCCAGTGAGGAAATGGGTCAGCTAAGAGCTGCCCAAGTCAGTCAGGAAAAGGAGCAGGTAAGAACTGCCTGAGTTAGGAGAAGAGGAGCCAGGGGGCTGGAGAGGGCTGAAGGGAGCAGAACAGCAAGAGGGAATTGCCTGCTGACTTCTAAGGCTAAAAGCCAATGCTGAGGGCTGGAAAGACGGGAACAGCACAGCTTTAGTATTCAGTATTTAGTATTTAGCACAGGGGCCTACCTGCTCATGTCTCCACACCTTGGGAGCTGCATCCAGGGAAACAATGAGAGCGCCAGGGACAGTTAGGGATGCTCCCTTAGTGAGGATGAACTCCCAGCAGGGAAGCTGTGGGGGATTCCTGCTGGGAAGGGAAGGGTTGCACTCAAGCTGGACGGGCTGGAGTGGCTGTCCTGGTAAAAGGACAGGAGGGGATCAAAGAGCTTGGGTGTGGTGGAATACACAGGAGAATGATACGTGCTATGTGGATGGACTAGAAGATGTTGGATTTTAAAGACTACATGCCATGCACATTCGCAGACAATGATAAATGGACTATATTTGGGGACTTGTTATGGACTATTTTGCACTATATTTTTATAATAAACCAGCCTAAGGAAGTGTATTATTATGCAAGGGAGTGGTCATGGAGTTACCGGAGCCTCTGAAGGAAGGAAGCTGAGGCAGGTTTGCCTATCATGGTGCAGCCTGCTGCAAGAGGGCAGCCCAGGTGGGAGCCATGCCATGACAATACTATTTTGGTTCAATAATTGCTTATTTCAGTTGAAACTTAAAAAAATAACTGATTAAGTGTCTTCACACAAACTCCCAACAGTTTAACTCAATAGGTTTAAAAACTGATTTTAAGTTAAACCAGTGAAATGTCTGAATTTAACCAAGGCCACAGAAATCAAAACCAAAATTTTCAAGTGTCTAATTTCCTGTGTTTTTGTTTCATGCTGCCCAGCTTAAAACATCAAGAGCTTAATATTTCAGAGATGCTGAACACTTATGGCTATCATTGACTTCAACTGGAGTACACTGCACTCCTCAAAACCAGGACCTGATTGTCTCAAACTGAGCATACAGGAAGTCAGTTGCCATTTGTTATGTCATGTTTTCCAGACCTCAAATAATTTTTGTATCTTTTCTGAATGATTTTCCAAATTTTCAATATCTTTTTAAAGAGTGTGGCTACAATATTCCAGCAGTTGTCTCAGCAATGCTATATACTAACTTAATATCACCTCCATACTCCTGCTCAATATTCCTGGATACACAAGGAACTATATTAGTTTTTAGCCACAGCACTTCAATGGGGGCTCACATTCTTTTGGTTATCGAACATGAATAGGGATATGATTTTGCCACACTAATCATGGAAACGATTAATTTGAATAAAGTCTGTGAAATATCTGCAATCAGAGTAGAACGTCCCCAAACTAAGTGGTGTTGCAATAGAGCCCTCCACTCCTCCGTGTCCATCTATGGCAGGGCGGATATGCCAAACTTCAGTGGCACTGTGACTACGTGCATTAGGTTGCAATGCCCGGAGTAGGGAGCCAAACCCAGCCCTGTGGGACAGGAGCTGCCACTGTGGCGTAAACAGAGTGGGAGAAACTTCCTGTCAGGGGAGTTAAGCACTGGCATAGATGGTCTAGAGAGGTTGTGGAATCTCCATCATCAGAGATTTTTAAGAGCAGGTTAGGCAAACACCTGTCAGAGATGGTCTAGATCAATGCTACTCAAAGTGGTGGTCAGAGGACCAGTGCCGGTCAGCGAGCCATCGGCTGCCAGTCTGTGTGCACATTGGAAAAAAAAAAATCGCCGGTCCCCACATCAGATAGTTTGAGAAGCTCTGGTCTAGATAATACCTAGTCCTGCCATGAGTGCAGGGGACTGGACTAGATGACCTCTTGAGGTCCCATCCAGTCCTATGATTCTGTGATTACAGGATCAAGACTTTGGACCACAGTTCAGACTCCAGGCCATCAACAGCTGCGAGGAAAACATTAGAGTTGGTCAGGAATTTTCAGAATTTTTTTTATAAATCAGAAAATGACAATTTGTCAAAACCAAAATTTTTAGCAGGAAAAAGGATCAGCTTTGATGAATACCCTGATTCTAAAACTTTTTGGAAAAAAAATTCAAAATTGTTAAAATGGGATGTTTTGACATTTTCTAAATGAAGGGGTTTGTTTCTAAATAACCTCCATTGGAAATTTTAATTTATACTAAAAAGAATTTAAAAATAAGATGGGAAATCAAAATTAAGTATTTCAATTAACCTGATCTGAAATGTTTTTGGATTATTGGTTCACAAAAATTTGAGATTGACTTCTTGTCCTGATTCAGGACAAGAAAAATATTCTATATTTCATGGGACTAGAAAACCATTTCCTGCTCAGCTGTAGAAGATAAAGAACCCTAAATTCAGGCCCCAGTGGGCAGATGAAATCATATTCAGCTGTTTCCAAAAATGTATTATGTATAGGTGTACACATTACAAATATGTCCTCTTAGTGGTGTGGAATCTTAAATAGCTATTCTTAAATATATATTTAGAAAGCTTATCAGTTCTTCTTTGTAAGAGGATTCCCTCAAAATACTCTAGTTATCAACTACCTTTGTTCAAGTGGACTGTTGAAATTAAGGCTTCGGCTACGCTACAAAGTTAGGTTGTGTCTACATCAAATTCGTCTCTAGCCAGCACAAGTGCCTCATTACATCAACACAGTACCCCTGCCCCTCCACCGAACAGCATAAAGTAGTTCAACTATGGCTTAGGTCAATGCAATATGAGTGAAGACACTGCATGATGTGTGTTGACTAACAGTCTTCTAGCAACTGTCCCACAATGCCCCATTCTCTGCAAGAGTGACCACTCTGATCACAATTAGAAACTCCACTGACCAGGGATCAGAGAGACCAGAAGCCACCCCCTTAAAGCCTTCCATGTCCTTGAAATGCATTTTTCTCATTGCCCAACTTGGCGAGCAGACCTAGCAGACCAGCTTTGTTGTGTGCAACCACCCAATAGACCGGGGTGTCCTGACCCCCAGTTTGAGAGCCCCTCAGGGGGTCACAAGGTTCTTACATATGGGGTCGCGAGCTGTCAGCCTCTAACCCAAACTCCACTTTGCCTCCAGCATTTCTAATGATGTTAAATATATAAAAAGTGTTTTTAATTTATAAGGAGGGGTCGCACTCAGAGGCTTTCCATGTGAAAGGGATCACCAATACAAAAGTTTGAGAACCACTGCAAGAGACCATGCAAGCTCCATGCACACAGAGAGGTACTAGACACACTCCTGCCTGGATCTCTTGAACCAGTGGGGAGATGAGGCTATGCAAGCACAGCTACGGACCAGACACAGAAACACGGACATCTATAAGTAGATTGCATAGGGGAGGTGCAGGCAAAGGGGTCTGACAGGGATCATCAGCAGTACTATGGGAGAGTAAAGGAACTTTGCCAGGAATTCTACAAGGTTAGGGAGAGCAACAATAGATCTGGTATTGTGTTGAAGAACTGGCACTTCTGCAACAGCCTGCATAGAATACTTGGCGGAGACGCCACCAGCACCCTGTAGATCACAGATTACTGTACTTGAGGATAATAGAAGCTTTCAAATAGTATATGCTTTAAAGTCACTTTAAGAAAAATATATAATATTGCATACACCCACACATATATATCTGTATACACACACACACACACACGGGCAAATTGCTGGTACGATTATGATGGGTCCCGCGCTTCCTCTTCTTGGGGGGGGGTTCAGGGTGCAGTTTCCTGCCCCTGAACTAGGGTATTTACTGTCCCACTAGTAAGCCAGAGAAGGGTAGTGGAGAGGGAGGGACCCGGGCCCGCCCTCTACTCCGGGTCCCAGCCCAGGGGCCCTAGGGATAGTGGTCAACCACTTGAACTAGTGCTTCCTTCCCCTGGGCTACTTCCCTCTCCTGCTCTTCAGCTTGTGGGGCTTCCTGCCCTCTCTCTCTGCACAAGCCGGGTGTCTCTTTACCTAGGGTCTTAGTCTTCTAGCCAGCCACAGCACTCCTTCAAATTGCTCTCTGCTCCAACTCCAAACCACTCTGCTCCAACTCCTTCCCCCAGCTGATTGAAGCAGAAGTTTATCAGGTGACTAGCTTCCGTGCTTTTAATTAATCTACAGAAACCTTTCTTCCCTCTACAGGGAATAAGGCTTCTCCTCATCCTGGGGCTTACACATCTCTCCTATATGACTCTCCTGCTGCCTTCTGGCCATGCTGTATCACCACTCACCCACCCAGTCCTAGTACTGGGCTTAGATTTTTCCATAGTGGGGTGGTCAGCATTGTAGGATTTGGGTGCCAAGGCTCATATAACATAAAAGAGAGCTGTGTACATTCCGCACTATTCAAACCAACAACAGACAACAACCAAAACATGTGCACAAATCAGTCAGATGGTATTTAGTTACAGTGGATGTGTGGTGACAGAAGCAAATTAATTAGGGAAAAGAATGGAACGGAGTCATGAGGACAATACTCCAGAAACAAAGCATCAAAAAAGGAAGGCAAGTATACTTTAACAAATAAAATAATTAGAAGCCAAGTTTACCTTTTTCTATGTGTTCCCTTAAGATTAGGTTTTATCAACAAAAAAAATTAAAAAAACCCCACACACTGTATTGCAAAGCATCTGTTAACTGAACTTCCCAAATAGAGAGATTTATTACTAAGTATTTAATCAGATGGGCCTTTATTCGACAACTGAATCTGCACTGCTATCACCACTACTTTCTAAACAAAACTTTTCAGTTCATTTCCAAACTTTCAGAATTATATATTGTTTTATAAATCCTTCTGGACTTTTCTAGCATAAAGCACCACATATTCCTTTAAAGGCTTATTTATCCACAATTTTTCAAGAAAATGTAAAGCCACATTTTCCAAGCAACTCCTAAAATACTAAAACGAGACCTCTGTAATTTAGTTAGTATCATAAAACAGATGTGTGGAGAACACAAAATATAGAAAAATTAGCTGTTTTGCTTGCTGTTTGAAATCTAGGGTAAAATCTATAGTTTTGTTCCCTAGTTATTAATGCTTTTTCAGACTATTTTGTATCTGAAGGCTTAAGTTAAAAATAAGAATCACAGAAGCAATCAGAAGTTTCCCAGGGGTAAAGGAAAAGAAGGTTGCTGCTGAGCCTGAGTTTTAGGTTGTTCTACATTCTTGCTTTGAATATTCTTTTACGGCACATTAATTTTGGGTTGACTTTTATTCACCCATGATAATTACGTACCCATCTGATCCCAACTCGAGAACTTTAAACAACAAAATGCCACTTGGAAGTTGGATATATGTTTGGAGTGTGTACGCCTCTCACCTCTCAAATTATAGCCAGGTAGATGAACAAAATACGGTATATTAGTGTGTTATCCAGTAAAACTTACCCAAACCAAACTGAAAGCACAAGCACAGATCTTATGTTTATTAGCTAGGACTTGGGGCCTGTAACTATTCCAGAACTTAAATCTATTAATAAACTAGTCGCAGTGCTATCTGCTGATCAGACAACCTTGATAATACAAGAGCAAAGCTGGGATTATACAAGAATTCTTTTGCATTTTTCAGTTTAGAGTTGATGATGTTCATCTTGGGACATCTAACTGATGTCTACATACTATAATAAAACTTAACCATTTTAACTCTTTGTAAAGGGTGATTATTTTGGAATTCTTGATCTCTAGGTGTAAAGTATTCCCAGTTTTCTTCTACTGCACAATGCTATGTCGGTAATTACAGCATACGGTTACTAGCAATTGTGAAATCAATGAAGGCACAACAAGAAAGGGGTGACAAGGAAGGGGTTCATATATCTTAGAATTTCATAATAGTGGACAAGTTCTATTTCTAGTTCACCTGTTCCATTGGAAAGCAGTTTTTGTTGCTTCTACTGTAATATGAGTTTATCCTCTAGGTATTTTTACTACACTCAGCATTGTGGTATCCAGGGGCCACATACATTTAACTCAAAATGCTAAATCAACTGTTACCAAAATTTCTCCCTACCCTTTGACAAAAGTCCCCTTCCCTGGGTCTTAAAACGAATGGATCATCTTCATTTTTTCCTCAGATTGAGAGGCAAGTCTCAGGATGACAGTGTGATATAGTAAACCAATTAGTAGATTAGGACTCAAGACTCCTATAGTTTAATTCTTGCTGAGGCCTCAATCTAGGCACCATCTGGGCACACATTTTTGGTGCACCAAATCCTGCCTGTGCAGGTGTCAGCATGCATACAGAAGAACATACATAAGAGGATGCCAAGATTTGTATATCAAGCCTCAGAGTTCTACCTCCCAGTTTTGCCAGTTAGACACAGTGTAGCCCTGCATTTCCCCACCTGTAAAATGAGGTCGTAATTCTTACAGTCCTCAGGTGTTGTGAGGATTCAACATTTGTGTAGTATTTTACTTGTTCAAAGTGCTAAGTACAACATTATATTTGCTATGTGATACTCACTTTTATGGGTCTTCACTGGGCACCTGTTTATGATCTCTAAAATTACCACAACCTTAACTTTTTGCATAGGGTAAGGGCTAGCTACAAGCCATATCTCAAAAGACACTTAATTGTTTGATTACTGACCGTAGGCGAATGTTAAACAAATTTCAGAGTCTTCTTCAAATACAAAAGTACTTCCAATTCCTTAATACAGAAAAACTGTTTAGAAATGATGGAATTAAATGTTTTAAAAGGAAGAGATGTGTGTAATTCTGACACAAGACATTTCATAGAGTCACAGAAACACAGAACTGGAAGGGACCTCAGTAAGTCATCTAGTCCAGTCCCCTGCACAGAGGTAGGACTATTTCGTCCAGGGGTTCTCACAACAATTTTTTTGGTGGTCTCACAGCGTGGCCACCAACTCTTTCTAGTGGCCACTCCGACAATTTTTCCTAAAATGCTTAATTAACTTTAGGAGAAAAATAAATATTCACATTTACAATGATTTTGTATTTACATACAGGGTTTTATGCAGGGTTTTATTTGCAAACTCAACAACAACAACGTACAGTTAATAATAATGATCAGCAGCTCTATTCTTTACTGAATCAAGACAGAACAGAAACAAAAATAAGGTGCTTTGCATGTTTTCTTTTGCCTTTTTGGGGTTTTTTTTGTTTTGTTTTAAAGACTTGCTAGCTAGTAAGTCTGCTACTGTGAAAAGTGATATTTATATGTTTGTTAATATTTTTCACAGAAGCAGACTTGCTAGCTGGCTGGGAGACAGTGAAAAGCGATATTAACAAATATACAAAAATCACTTTTCACAGCAGATATACTCAGCCCCAGCAAGCTGGGGGACAAAATTAAGCCCTGGATGGAACAGCACAGAAGTGAGGGTGGCATGGACTATAGTAGAACCTCAGAGTTAGGAACACCAGAATTACAAACTGACCAGTTAACCACACATCTCATTTGGAACTGGAAGTGCACAATCAGGCGGCAGCAGATACACACACTCAAAAAGCCAATACAGTACTGTACTGTGTTAAATGTAAACTACTAAAAAAAAGGGAAAGCAGCATAAGAACAGCCATACTGGGTCAGACCAAAGGTCCATCTAGCCCAGTATCCTGTCTTCCAACAGCAGCCAATGCCAGGTGCCCCAGAGGGAATGAGCAGAATAGGTAATCATCAAGTGATTCATCTTCTGTCGCCCATTCCCAGAGGCTAGGGACACCATCCCTGTCCACCCTGGCTAATAGCCATTGATGGACCTATCTTCCATGACTTTATCTAGTTCTTTTTTTAACCCTGTTAGCGTCTTGGCCTTCACAACATCCTCTGGCAAAGAGTTCCACAGGTTGACTGTGCATTTTTCTTTTGCATAGTAAAGTTTCAAAGCTGTATTAAGTCAATGTTCAGTTGTAAACTTTAGAACAAACCATAATGTTTTGTTCAGAGTTATGAATGTTTCAGAGTTGTGACCAACTTCCATTCCTGAGGTATTCGTAACGAAGGTTCTACTGTATTCATTGCTGTGGGTAAGTGTGTGCAGTAAGTTTTTTTCCCCTTAAAGTGTCTCATGCCGCCCCCCCACCCCCAGAATACATTCTGCAGTCCCCCTGCCAGAGGGGGTCTATCCCCCCAGTTTGAGAACCTCTAACCTAGATTATTGTGTTTATAGAAAAGGAAATCCTTTGGAAGAGAGATTAAAGCCAAAGTACCTTCTACAGATTTCTGGTGACTCTCAAGGTGGAAGTCAAAGATACCATGTCGCTTTTTGAACATAGAGTTTTTGGAAAACATTCCTTCTCATTAAAACTGTTTATAGTCTCCAAGACTGTGTGTGGACCAAAATTCAGTAGATACAGGCGAACTATCAGTATTTAGCAAATGACTCTCTAAAGTTCTGAGCTACTGGTTATCTTATATATGAAAGGTCCTATAGGAGGCAAAGTTCACTTCTGTATGGTTACTCTGTTTAGAGGAAAAGATCTTGTTCTTTCAGCAGTAATTAATCTGCTAAGGAGTTAACAGCACAAAGACTGTAATGATGCCAATGTTTGTTAAGTCTAGATTCTGCAAGTCGTTCTGCATGTGTAAATCCTACTGAGTTAAATGGGGGTCTGCTCATGCACACAACACCTTGACATAAGTAAGGACCTCACAAGGGCAGCGGGATCCAGCTGTATGGAACAACTTGCAAGATAAGGGCCTTAATGATTAAGTTAATATATTATATCTCCATTGAACCTTTTTGGAAAGCACATAGATTGCTCTTAAGAAAATCCACTCTGCCTCCACAGAAAAAACCAAACTGATCCACAAATACTCTTATCAATTACATACCAACTGCAAAGAATTTAAAGCAATTCTTCTATAGCTAACCTTTCAACGTAATACTCAAGCGGGAAAAAATTTTTCTTAAAATTAAGTAAAACATAAATGGACAATTGAATTTACTTCATGGGTAATCAATACCAAAGATGCAATATGGGTCACAAATGCAGTACTGATGTTAGTGTAACAGCCACTGGATTGTAGCATCACTTAAGTTAGTTTAATAAATTTTTTTAAAGAGTCTTTTATGCCTAAACATGATGATGTATGCATATAATATTTGGATAATAATGATCAGCAGCTAGATACCATATTAATGGATGTATTATAAGTGCATTAAATAGGATGGATGGGGGGGGGGGAGGAGAACAGAGACCTACAAAATAGACACATTATATGGAAGCATTACAATATAGTTTAAAAATTCTCCATTTGACTGTGGTAAGTTAATTCAAACTTATCAACTGCCACCAAAGTTTGGATTAAATTTAGACTAACTGAAAATTCACCTTAAAAAAGCTGATCAGTGCCTCAGGTTTGGAACACCTAAGCTCCCTAGCAGCTCAGGTTTACAGACCTTCGTTTATCTCTATATATTTACTGTGCCCATTATTGCACTATTTAGGCATTTCTGAGAGGGAGAATAGCACAGAATTTACCACACAGATCAGAGAGGGACAGCTCTACGTGCCTGTTAGTGGTCCCACAGCCTCTCTCATAAGTGTAGGGTTTTGCCTCAGTCTCTAAGAGCAGAATCTTTCCTCCCACCCCCACACCTTTGTGCCAGCTGACGGCCACTCTCCTTCCACCCCCCACCCCCGCCTACCAGTGCCCGGGCTGGAATACCTATGTAGTTTATAAAGTGCTTTGGGGCCCTGATGGGTAAAAACTGCCCTACAAGCTCTAGGGAGCTGTATAGCTAGTGGATCGCCCCACGAGCCAGGTCCAGGAAAGTGGTGGTGGGGAGTCTCTGAACATCCCCGGCTCCGCACGGGGCTCGCTCACCTCTTCCACCTCAATCTCCTTATAGTCAATTTCTTCGAAGTTGAGGACCGGGGGCGTTTCAATCATTTCAGCGGAGGTGGCAGCAGACATCCCTTCACTGTCAACCGCGGCAGGAGAAAGCAGGGCCGGCCGGCCCGGGGCAGAGGAGCGGCTCAGGCGGGCCGCCGCGGCGGCCCCCAGCTGCACAGGCTCTGGGGAGCGAGGGCCTGGCGGAGGCGCCTCCTGGGCCGCCGCGCAGGGCGAGGCCGCATCCGCGGCGCTCCCGGGCTACTGGGGCTGCGCGGAGCCCCCGGCCGGGGGGGCCTCGCTCCGCATCCCGCGCCTGGCGCGCTCCGCCCGCCCTAGGCCGCGGCCTCCCCGGAGCCTGGGAGTCGCCTGGGCGGCACGTCCCCAGCAGAGGAGACGGGACGGCCCCGGGGGCGGGGGCCCGCCGCCTCCGCCTGCCCCGGCGGCGAGGGAACGAGACGGGAAGGAGCCGCTCAGAGCCGAGCTCCGGCCGCCGCTACTGACAGAGGAGCCGCTTCCTGCTGCCCGGGCGCGAAGGGGCGGGGGTGGGTCTGCGGCGGCGGCGGCTGCTGCTGCTAAGGCCGCCGAAGCGGGGCCATGGCCTGGCGGCGGCTGCTGCTCCTCCCCCCGCGCAAGGCCGGCGGCGTCCCAGCTCCGGCCCCGCCCCCCTTCCCGCCCCGCCGGCGACCGCCCGCCCGCCAGGGAGAGCCGCCCCCCGAGCCGCGCAGGCGGCTGGGACACGCACCGCAGAGCGCCTCGGAAGGGCCCCGCCCCGCCCCGCGTGATAGGCGCGGGCTGGCCGGGATCCCGCGAAGGAGGGGCGTGGTGTAATGTGCACAGCAAAGGCTGGGGGAAGACGTCGTAATACTCCCACCCGCGGGCGCACGCGCGCAGCACGTACACTAGGGGATTGATTGACAAGTGGCTTCCCAACCCTCCCTGGGAGGGGCTGCAACACACACCCCACCCCCCAGCAAACGGAAAGGCGGATGCGAGGTAGTATCGTCTCCTGACACACAGTCTGTACCAATACCTCGGCACGCTCCCCCAATCATCCGCCTCACAGAGAGAGGGTGTCACATTCCAGGATGCAGTTCAGCCCACTGAGGGGTTGCACCACTGCTTGCCCTGTGACCGTGGGTGCCTCACAATGCTTTGCTTCTGTAACACCTAGCCTGGGCTGCTCACAACCAGCCTAGTGAGCCTACTAGCGTGCAAGTCACACCCTGAGTGTCTGTGTGTAGCTGCAATCCTGGTCCAGCGGGTCTGACTTCAGCAGCCTGTCAATAACACTGCAGTCACACTCTGGCTTCCACCAGCCTTGATTATTACTTGCAGAGTTATCACAACATGCTCCCAGTCCTAGCTTTTCCCTGTGTTTTGCACTGTTCAGCCCTCTCCTGGACAGGTCAGAAATTGAAGGTTTGTTGCTCCTGTGCAGAGTCAATATTCAACAGTTTGCTACTTTAATTGCTGTTACTAAAGAGTTCGGTTTAAACAGAACACTGGATTGGTTTAGATTAGAAAATAAAACAAGTTTAGGGTACAGATGTGGGGACCTGCATGAAAACCCTCCTAAGCTTATCTTTACCAGCTTAGGTCAAAACTTCCCCAAGGTACAAACTATTACCCCCGTTATCCTTGGACTGGCCGCTACCACCACCAAACTAATACTGGTTACTGGGGAAGAGCTGTTTGGACGCGTTCTTCCCCCCAAAATACTTCCCAAAACCTTGCACCCCACTTCCAGGACAAGGTTTGGTAAAAAGCCTCACCAATTTGCCTAGGTGACTACAGACCCAGACCCTTGGATCTTAAGAACAATGAACAATCCTCCCAACACTTGCACCCCCCTTTTCTGGGAAATGTTGGATAAAAAGCCTCACCAATTTGCATAGGTGACCACAGACCCAAACCCTTGGATCTGAGAACAATGAAAAAGCATTCAGTGTTTTACAAGAAGACTTTTAATAAAAAATAGAAGTAAATAGAAATAAAGAAATCCCCCCTGTAAAATCAGGATGGTAGATATCTTACAGGGTAATTAGATTCAAAAACATAGAGAACCCCTCTAGGCAAAACCTTAAGTTACAAAAAAGATACACAGACAGAAATAGTTATTCTATTCAGCACAATTCTTTTCTCAGCCATTTAAAGAAATCATAATCTAACACATACCTAGCTAGATTACTTACTAAAAGTTCTAGGACTCCATTCCTGTTCTGTCCCTGGCCAAGACGACTACAGACAGACACAGACCCTTTGTTTCTCTCCCTCCTCCCAGCTTTTGAAAGTATCTTGTCTCCTCATTGGTCATTTTGGTCAGGTGCCAGCGAGGTTACCTTTAGCTTCTTAACCCTTTACAGGTGAGAGGAGCTTTCCCCTGGCCAGGAGGGATTTCAAAGGGGTTTACCCTTCCCTTTATATTTATGACACGCCCCCCAAATCTCAGCTAGGGTGAAACACTGGCTGGGATTTCTTCCTGGAGCTCTAGGAAAACAGAGTTAATAAGACACATGCATCTCTAAATATACTACCAAGTACATAAAGACTAACAATATTTTCCACATCTCAAGGACGATTTTAACCAGTTGATTCTGGGAAACTTTCACGGGAGAGTGCATCAGCCACTTTGTTAGAAGCTCCTGAGATGTGTTGGATGTCGAAATCAAAATCTTGGAGAGCTAAACTCCACCGAAGAAGTTTTTTGTTAGTTTCTTTGACGGTGTGAAGCCACTTTAGTGCAGCATGGTCGGTTTGCAGGTGGAAATGCCGTCCCCAAACATATGGGCGTAGCTTTTCCAGAGCGTAGACAATGGCATAACATTCTTTTTCAGTGACTGACCAGTTGCTTTCCCTCTCAGACAGTTTTTTGCTGAGAAACACTACAGGGTGGAATTCTTGATCAGGTCCTTTCTGCATTAAAACTGCTCCCACACCACGCTCGGATGCATCTGTGGTTACTAGGAACGGTTTGTCAAAGTCCGGGGCCCTTAGTACAGGGTCAGACATGAGTGTCGCTTTAAGCTTGTTAAAGGCCTTCTGACACTTTCCGGTCCACTGAACAGCATTTGGCTGTTTCTTTTTGGTTAGGTCTGTCAGTGGGGCAGCGATTTGGCTGTAGTGCGGTACAAATCGTCTGTAATAACCGGCCAAGCCTAAGAAGGATTGAACCTGTTTCTTTGACTTTGGGACAGGCCACTTTTGGATAGCATCCACTTTGGCCTGTAGGGGGCTGATAGTTCCTTGACCCACCTGGTGTCCAAGGTAAGTCACTCTGTTTAGGCCTATTTGACACTTCTTAGCCTTAACAGTTAGTCCTGCCTCCCTTATGCGCTCAAGGACTTTTTGTAGATGTTCCAGGTGGTCTGCCCAGGAATCCGAAAATATGGCCACATCGTCAAGGTAGGCGACTGCATATTCTCCTAATCCCGCTAGGAGACCATCTACAAGTCTTTGGAAAGTGGCGGGTGCATTTCGCAGCCCGAAAGGGAGTACATTAAATTCATACAGCCCGAGATGTGTGATGAAGGCTGACCTTTCCTTGGCAGATTCATCTAGCGGTACCTGCCAGTACCCCTTGGTTAAGTCCAAGGTAGAGATGAACTGGGCCCGTCCCAGTTTCTCTAATAGTTCATCAGTGCGTGGCATTGGATAGTTGTCTGGGCGAGTTACAGCATTTAGCTTACGGTAGTCCACGCAAAAACGTATTTTGTCTCCTCATTGGTCATTTTGGTCAGGTGCCAGCGAGGTTACCTTTAGCTTCTTAACCCTTTACAGGTGAGAGGAGCTTTTCCCTGGCCAGGAGGGATTTCAAAGGGGTTTACCCTTCCCTTTATATTTATGACATAAGTGAACTCAAGTATAGGCGATAAAGTTAGAAATGGTTACAAGCAAATAAAAGTAAAGATACACATCTAAAAGTCTAAAACTTAATCTAGCAAGTTTTGGCTCAAGGCTAGGGTGACCAGGTGTCTGGTTTTTGACTGGAACACCTGGTCGAAAAGAGACCCAGGTGGCTCCAGTCAGCACTGCTGACTGGGCCATTAAAGGTCCGGTCGGCGGTGCTGTGGAGCTAAGGCAGGCTAGTCCCTACCTATCCTGGCTCCCTGCTGCACCACGGAAGTGGCCAGGTGTGGGGCCATGGGGCTGCCCCCACCCTGAGCACTGGCTCTGCAATCCCATTGGCTGAGAATCGGGGCAAGAGCTGCGTGCAGAGCCGCCTGTTGTACCTCCTCCTAGGAGTCAGACCTGCTGACCACTTCCGGGGCACAGCATAGAGTCAGGACAGGCAGGAAGCTTGCCTTAGCCCCTCTACTGCACCACTGACCCTGAGCCCCTGCCCCAGCCCTGAGACCCCCCAAACCTGGAGCCTTCTCCTGCACCCCAAACCCCTCATCTCTGGCCCCACCCCAGAGTCTGCACCCCCAGATGGAGCCTTCACCCCCACTGCACCTCAACCCCCTGCCCCAACCTAGAGCCCCCTCTCACACCCTGAAACCCTCTGCACCCCCCCCAGCCTGGAGACCCCTCCTGTACCCCAAGCACCTCATTTCTGGTCCCACCCCAGAGTCTACACCCCCGGTTAGAGCTCTCACCCCCATCTGCACCCCAACCCCTTCCCTCAGCCCACAGCCCCCTCCTGCACCCTGAACACCTCATCCACAGCCCCACACAAGAGCCCACACCCCCTCTTACACCCAAGCCCCCTGCCCCAGCACAGTGAAAATGAGTGAGGGTAGGAGAGAGCAAGTCACTGAGGGAGGGGGAATGTAATGAGCTGTGGGCAGGGTCTTGGGGAAGGGGCGGGGCTAGGGTATTCGGTTTTCTGTGATTAGAAAGTTGGCAACCCTACTCAAGGCTTTGTTCAAGATAGACTTCCTTATCCACAGTCTTCCAGCAAGATGTTGACTGAGCCTCTCTTCAGTCAAGATCTCTTCCAGAGGCCCAAAGGAGCTGGTGCCTTTGTTTTCTTCTGTGCAAGAGAGAAATATAACTTGGGGGTTTCTTCCCCTTTCTTTTATACTCCAGTGAACCCTTGAAGTGGATTCTTTTGAAGATTACCCTCAAAGCAAAGTTTATTCAAACAGTAAAGGAGGTGATATGGAGTCTGGTGGTGAAGAAGACTCCATGATCTTTCTTCCCAGCTGCATTTGCTGAAATGCTTTGTCTTTTGCCATTTTCCTTTCCCTGCTCTCTCGAGAAATCTGTTTACTACTTTTATGTAGATTGAGGTAAACACACTTTCCTCTGTTTAGGATAGATTTGTTTATCAATCTTTGCCTAGGCAAGTGTGAAAGTAGAATGAATTATATTGAAATTATAATTCAATAAAGAAATGCTACTTGAAGGGTTTGTTGAAATATAGTTGTCAGGAAGAGAAACATTAAGGGGTGTGAGACAATGGGTCCTCAAACTAATTAACTTAGAGCTCCTACTGAGCTAGGAAATTGGTAAACGTTAGTATGCAAATAAGATATGTATTTGTCAGTTTCTGCTTCCTTTTGTCTCTTATGTTAAATTGGCTTTGGCTTAGTTGTATAAATAAGTTATCTTGAGCCTCAGAGAGGGGCTCACATCTGGGTGTATTAGCAAAGCGCTTTGCTAATAAAAAGAGTGGTCTGACACATTATGTGAGTCCTGAATCTGACTTTGATACAAGGCTGTGTGGTTTTGAATCTGTGCTGAGAACATCATACAGAAGGATTTCATAACTTTACATATAATATTGCTGCATACATTTCACCATGTTATTATTGACCACCAAGTTATTAGTTTTCAAATGATACCTCGCAAGGCATATTTTATACAAAGATTATTATAATAATGTGTAGGGTATGAATAGAGGGGTGCTTTTGGACACAGAGGGAAAAGGCTGTAACCCATACAGCCACCTTTCTTCCTTCCCTTTAGAGCTCAAAAGAGAGAGAGAGAGATGGGAAGGCAGAATAAAAAGAGGGGGAAGCCACAAATGCATGCAGTGGTGACCACCCCTCCATCCCTCTGTCCTACATAGGGAGAGACTATAGCACAATAGCTAAGCATAGATAGCCCACCTAAATGATAAGAGCCTACCAGTACTAACATGTATATGTAGCCTTTTACCTCAGGTAGTGCTTAGATCCTGGGTTCCATCCTGCTGCCAACCCATGGTGTGGACTGTTACTGAATGTGGTGGGATGATGTTACCATGGAGTGTATCAGAGAGCTGTACATCAGAGGCCACTGACTGCACCTTTATACATGTTTAGTCTCAATCTCAATCCCATTAATTATAATGGGAATTACATATCCCTCATGTACAGTGGAAGTGTGTGTCTCCTAAGTACAGGATGCCACACAGTCATATTCTGTTGAGGGACAGAGGCAATGATTGTGCCCTTCCTAGGCTCCTGAAAAACAAATCTTGGCTTTTCCTGTCCCAGAGGTAGTGCTATCCACTTTCCTAGCATATATATCTCATAGACACATCAACACCACTTGCAGGGCCCTTTGTATTCCAGGATTTCATGATTATGAAAATTACTTTTTCATTTTGGGCATTTTAAAGTTTTTTTAAATAAAAAAAAGGAAATTAAGGTCTAGAGTCACAGAATTGAGGAGGAGGTGATGGTGCCCCCATTATACCTAATAGCACACAGATTAGGGCACTACATCATATCAATTTTGACAAATAGTTTCAGTCAAAATGAAAAAAGAAAAAAATTCTGAAATGTCGAATGAAATGTTTCAATTTTTCTGGCTAGATTCACAATGGGATTTAGGTGCCCTTTACAAAACAGAGAAGATGGTACCCCTCCCCTATCAGTGGTTAGGGCACTCATCTGAAATGTGGGATATCCAGATTTAAATCATTACTCTGCAGCAGAAATTTGAACCTGAATCTTCCCTCTTACAGATGAGTACTCTAATAATAAGGCACTAGGCTATTCTGAGGGGGGAAATCTCTCCTGTTGAAACTATTGCACTTTGTATAAATAATTAATGATTCACAAAAGCAGGGACTAAAACCTGCATCTCTCTAGATAAGTGCTGTAACCAGCTGGCTAGAGTCATTGTCATACTCCTTGGCTTAAGAAGTACTGAAGTATTTTATACAAAGTGGAACAGCTTTAACAGGAGCTATTAAAGAAAACCCACAGATCCCACAGTGGCCCAGTTGTTAAGATACTCCCTAGCATGGGAAAACCTGGGTTAAACTCTCTGCTCCAGAACAGGGATTTAAAGCTAGGTCTCCCAAATGAGTGCACTGCCCGTTGATATAAGGGGACCTCCTCAAAATTTGTGAATAGCACCTAAATCCCCTTGTGAATCTAACACAAAAAATCAAAATGTTTCATTTTGGCAGACACTTTTCCTTTTTGTTTAGACTGAAACTATATTCAACAAGGACAAGTGCAGAGTCCTGCACCTAGGACAGAAGAATCCCATGCACCATTACAGACTAGGGACCGAATGGCTCGGCAGCAGTTCTGCAGAAAAGGACCTGGGGTTACAGTGGACGAGAAGCTGGATATGAGTCAACAGTGTGCCCTTGTTGCCAAGAAGGCCAATGGCATTTTGGGATGTATATGTAGGGGCATTGCCAGCAGATCGAGGGATGTGATCATTCCCCTCTATTTGACATTGTGAGGCCTCATCTGGAGTACTGTGTCCAGTTTTGAGCCCCACACTACAAGAAGGATGTGGAAAAATTGGAGATAGTCCAGCGAAGGGCAACAAAAATGATTAGGGGACTGGAACACATGACTAATGAGGAGCGGCTGAGGGAACTGGGATTGTTTAGTCTGTGGAAGAGAAGAATGAGAGGGGATTTGATAGCTGCTTTCAACTACCTGATAGGGGGTTCCAAAGAGGATGGATCTAGACTGTTCTCAGTGGTAGCTGATGACAGAACAAGGAGTAATGGTCTCAAGTTGCAGTGGGGGAGGTTTAGGTTGGATATTAGGAAAAACTTTTTCACTAGGAGGGTGGTGAAACACTGGATTGTGTTACCTAGGGAGGTGGTGGAATCTCCTTCCTTAGATATTTTTAAGGTCAGGCTTGACAGAGCCTTGGCTGGGATGATTTAGTTGGGGATTGGTCCTGCTTTGAGCAGGGGGTTGGACTAGATGACCTCCTGAGGTCCCTTCCAACCCTGATATTCTATGATTCTATATTGAAGTTGGCACAAATCAGTGAAATGTTTCAGTTGATCCTAATCAACATTTTTCAGTGAAAAAAAGGTTTGACTGAAAAATGTTGCCAAGCTGTAGTTGGTGATTGGATAGGGAGCTTTGCCTTCCCACAGGCACTCTTCTTTTGGGCCTGATCCATCATTATATTACTCCAGATTAATTCCAGCAAAATCAATGGACATACACCAGCATAACACTAGCGTAATACAGCGATAAATCAGGCCCTCTGCCTTTTTAGCAACACTTCTTATATCCTTTTTCACTGTTGTTTAGGGTAGAAGAAAATGAAGTTGGAGTGGAATGTCCTCCTGCATCTCCCTTTTATTGACTGTACTCAGACCCTGACAGCCAAGCCCATAACTTGTAAGAAACATTGGGAATCAACCAGTGTCAGTTCCCCTATAAAAGGAGGGCTGTGACTGGCTGCCTGTCTTTGTGTCATCACCAGGTGTGGGGCCCTACACTTAGATTCCCACCCTGCAGTCTGGACTGGCATGTTAAGGGTTAGACACTTTCACGTGTTCACCTTCCCCTATTCTCTGCCTGCTTGTCTGTCTGTCCTTAGTTTATGGTGTGATGTCATGGGGGAGGGGAGCAGTGGAAGGAAGGAAGACAGTATGGAGCAGGGAGAGACCACTCTTTTTGAATGTTTGGAAAGCACCTACCTAGTAGTGGGTGTTACCACAGCTAACAGGATAATAATTATTATTAATAAAAGACTTTTCTCCTCATGAAAAGTCACAAAGAAAAGAAAAAAGTACTTCCAGTCAGATCCCATTAAATGTGTCATGGTGCTTTGAAATATATACAAAGTATGTATTCTTTTCTACAACAGGTTTTTTTTTTCTTCATTATGAGGCAGGTCGTTGATTTTCCCATCCAATCTTTCAAGTCTCTGTGCCATTTCCAATCCCATTAGGTCAACGAAGACCAAACTTTCAAGTGCTCAGCACCTAGCAGTTCTCATTGTGAAACTTATCGAAAGAGCCAACATGATGAATTTTTTTTGGAAATCTGGCCACTTATTTTGGTGCCTAAATGGAAGTTGACTTCTTTTGAGAATCTGGCCCCAACAGCAGGTTCTGAGTTCTTTTGAAATTCCAGCCGTAGATCTTGAGCTATTTTCCTGTACTGTCCCACGGTGTGGTTCCACATTTTTTTGTCCCAGTGCCATCTACCAGTTGTTATGAGTTGGCACAATACAGTCAGATGGCATTGGAATAACTCCTGTATTTTATAACAAAGTTTTTTAACATTTTGAAGAGTTTGAAATTTAGTCAAAATAGAAAAAATGTGGGCAATATTTGCCATTCTTCAAAGTTATTACAAAATGGCAAATACAGATTACTCTTCTACATTCACTCTAAATAATGCGTCCGTAGATTAACAGCTCACAGTCACATGACAATAAATTGCAATATCCTGTTTATTTAAATGTCTGTTAGATATTTTTCCATTCCAGCATCTGTCAAGCTGCTCACCTGAGTCCCCTTCTTTCATTTCAGAAGCAAAATTTATAAGAACACATCCCTTTCACTTCTCTGGCAGACTGTGGCAAAACCATTTGCATTATTTTTAATATATAACACGGAGTCTGAGAGGTGAGTCTTTATGCATCTGGTGCCCCATGAATTCTGCCCAGGTGGTTTAGTAAACCAGGGTAGGTAATCAATTTATATAAGATTTAGAGTATGGATTTCTTTCCAGAAAATATAAAACCAGATATTCTAGAAAAACAGAGGCACTCATCACATTAATTGCAGACTAGACTTGTTAGGTTTGGCCTCTTTTGAGGCTACTTATCAAGGAAGTAACAGTTATTACCTTTCATATTTTAGCTGTGCTTTTCTTCTGTGATCATGCTATCTTTATTTTTGTTGATGAGAGCAAGGAACACAGAGGAATGAATTCCAGTTATAGTTGTTTGTAAGGTAAGAAATTGATGTAGAATATATCGCCCTAATAATGAGTTCTCGGTTTGCAAACGCAAAATCATAATCGTTATCATAGAATGTCCCTGTAATGAAGATCAGACAAGATGTTATAATGTCTAAGTTACTGTTTTTTTAAAACATTTTGACTGGCAAAAGTATGATGAGTTTGGAGCGCTGTTGCCAGGGTCTAAGTATTGCTTGTACAGCACTGAAAAAGGACATTTAAAAATTTATTAAACACCAACAGCACCCCCACTATAAAAATTGTTCCAACATCACTGTGCAAAATGTATGCAAGAATATTATTTAAAAAGTTATGTATCTATACTGAAAACTGTGTTCTTATGGTATGTAAGTTAATACAAGTCACCAGTAGGTGATAAATAAGTTCTGGTCAGGCAGGGGTAGTAGACATTTATCTCCCTGGCTGGTCATTGTGTGTTGGGTATCTTGCAATGTATCTCTATTTGCATACTAATGAAGACTGTGAATTTTTCAAGAGATTACAGAAACTACAGAAAAGGCGGGTGCCCTGTTTATGATGAAGATTAAAGAGTTAGTCTGGTGTATCAGGAGAATGCATAAGGAGACACATAGTATCCTTCATCTATGGGACAAGCTTCCAATATCTTGTCATATGAATAGAGGGTCACAGCTGTCCTGGCTGGGAGAAAGACTTTGAGTGAGTTAACTTTTATGAGACAGGAGGATGTCTTATTATTTAAGTCCAGGCTCTAGAAGACATATCACGATTTTTTTTTAGATGTAACCAATTGTAACCTCCTTGTTATTACTTGATCTCTGTTCCTTGTTAAATACACTTATACTAGTTTTCACTATAAACCAATCTAAGTGCTGTGAGTAAGTGGAGCAGTGATCCTAAAGTGAAACTGGTATGCTGAGGCATAGGCGCCGACTCTGTGGGTGCTCCAGGGCTGGAGCACCCAGGGGGAAAATTTAGCGCGTGCTCCTCACCACTGACAGTCAAGCTCCCCACTCCTTGCCTCCTTCTCCCCCTTCCAGTGCACCGTGTCTCCTCCCCCTGCCGCCTAACAGCTGTTTGGTGGCACTTAGGACTTTCTGGGGGGGGGGGGGGGGAGGAGCAGGGATGCGGTGTGCTCAGAGGAGGAGGTGGCGAAGAGGCAAGGCAGGGGCAGGGCCGCATCCCTGATTACTTCAAGGTAAGTACTGGTTAGTCCCTTAAGCCCTGGACAGGGGCTCCATGCCGATGAAATCTTTGGCAAATTCAGTGCCACACTCTAAAACATTTCTACCATGTATGTGCAAATTGAGATTTTCAGAGGTTCATACTGTGATGGGTTCCCCCCGGGGTGCCCCCTGGAACTGGGATACCACTAAGCTCCCTGACTCACCAGCCTGGTCTCCCTCTCACACTGTACTGCTGTGATAAGTTCCAAAGCCTGCACTTTGACCAGCATTCATACAGGTAGGGACATACCCATCTTCAGTTATACACATGCTCTCTAACCACCAGATTCCCAGCCTGGGACCCCAGAACAGTACCGTCCTGTCTTTGTCAAATCTGGCCAGTATATGGGTTTAATACCCGGACTGCCTCTCCCTCAATGTGAAGAGAACAATGCACACTTGTGGTAACCAAGCTGAGATTTTCCCCAGGAACTCCAGTCAAAGCTCACTAATTTAGATTAAAACAAAAACAAGTTTATTAACTACAAAAGATAGGTTTTAAGTGATAATAAGGGATAGCAAACAGATCAAAGCATATTACCTAGAAAATAAACAAAAACCACAAACTAAACTTAATATATTAGATAGACTGGATATGAATTAGCAGATTCTCACCCTAAAAGATGATACAAGCAGGCTGCAGATTCTTAAGGAGCAAGCTGCACTTGCTTTACAGCTTGGATTCCCCAGGTGTTTCATATACAGGCTAGAAATCCCTTTAGCCTGGGTCTAGCACTTCCCCCAGTTCAGTCTTTGTTCCTCAGATGTTTCCAGGAGACTTCTTGTGTGGGGAGTGAAGAACCACAGATGATGTTACTCCCTCCCTTATATCGCATTTGCATATGGCAGGAACCCTTTGTTCCAAAGGTCAGTTCCCAGACCAGTCTGTGGAAAAATACTGACATCCCAAGATGGAGTCCAGCATCATGTGGCCTGATCAAATGTCCTTGTAGAGTCATAGCAGCCATCACTCACAGCCTGTCTGTAGGGTTCTCAGGAAGTCTCACCAGGTGGGAAATAAGCTTCTCCTAAGGTCTGTTGTTCTTTTTAATGGCCCATTTCCCTGAATAGGCCCTTCCCAACCAGCTATCTAGACTGAAAACGTCTTGTCTAGTGGGCATTATGCAGGTGTAACTACATTTGAAGTACAGATGCATAGTCAATATTCATAACTTCAGATACTAAAATGATACATGCATACAAATAGGATAATCATAGTCAGCAAATCATAACCTTTTCAATGACATCTCACATGACCCATCTTGCATAAAATGCATCATAATTATGCTATAACCATATCATAATAATGTCACTGTGAAGAATATGGGGTTCAGTGTCACACATACCTTAGGCAAATTTGGGCAAATTTTCATGGGGAGAGCAAAAAACACATCTTTGATACCAGAGCTATCCTGCTCTCCCCTTGCCAAATTTGAAGTCCCAGCCCCAAAGCATGGAGGCACCAGTTCACAATTATAGGATTTTTTTAACGGGGGCAAAACAATGTATTTTTCTCTAATCTCATTCCAAAAAACCAATCCCTCCCCCAACCCCCTTCAAAAGAAACAGCTGAGTTATTTTTGTTTAAATTAAATTTTAAAAAATCAGCCGGAGGCAGACACCCTGCGTAGAAATTTTCAGCCCAAATAGTTAAAGTTTGACTAAGTTATAGCAACTGTAAACAGGGTATTATACTGAAAAGAGTTGAATGGTCTTAACAATATGCATTGCTTCCTCTGCCACCTATAAAAAGCAAGGGTAAAGGTAAACCTAGGGTGATCAGATGTCCCATTTTTAATGGGACAGTCCCCTATTTAAGCATTCTTCCAGGCGTCCTGATTTTTTGTTAAATACTAGCAAATAGTCCCATATTTTCTGGGATCACAACATAAAGCCAGCAGCAGCTGTGCCCCCACTCCTTCGCTCGTGCCACCTTGCACCCATGCTGGAGTCTCCCTTGCCGCCTCCTCCAGCGGCAGCAGCATTGGCAGCGGCAGCAGTGCTAAGGATGGGCAGCGAGAACACGCCCAGGATCAGTCCAGGCTCCGCCATTCCCATTGCTGCTTCCTCCCTGCTGTCAGCTCCCTCCTTGCATGGGTGAGTAGCCAGCCCCCACTTTCTCAGTGCACCTGCTGTGCACCCTGCCTGGTGCTTGGGGAAGTCCACGGGGATGAAGCTCAGCTGGCCCTCTGGCAGGGGGAGCAGGCTGAAAGCAGCATTTCATCTCACTGCTGACCCCCCCACTGCAGGTGGGACCCCTAGTAGGGTATGGAGGTATGGGGTGGTGGGGAGTGGCAGTGGCAGCCCCATGCTGAAGGGAGGGCTAGGGACAGGGGCTCAAGCAGCCCCATGTGCGGCCGTGCGATGGGGGTAGGGCTCAGACCACCAGCCCCACTGGAGTTTGTGTGGTGGGGGGGCTCGGACCAGCCCTGCACCTGGGGGGAAAGGGGACCGCGGGGGGATCACAAATGGGCAGCGGGTGGTGGGGGGCTCGGAGGAACAGCCCAGCACATGGGCAGGTGGCAGGGTGGCTCAGGCCAACCCTGGGTGCCAGTGGGGAGGAGCGCCTCAGGCTGGCCCCGCATGGGCGGGAGGCAGGGTGGGCTCGGGCTGGCCCAAGTGCTGGGGGGCCAAGAGGGGCCTCTGGCAGCCCTGAAAATGGGGAGGCTGGGGGACCTCAGGGAGGGCTTGGGATGGCCCCGTGTGCGGGGGAGAGAGCAGGCTGGCCCAGGGGTGTGCCATTTTCCATTTGGAACCAGGGGTGTCCTGTTTTGCTTTTGGGAAAATATGGTCACCCTAGGTAAACCAGTTTCAGGGTTCTTAAGGAACTAGCTCAAACACTCTGTGAACCATTAGTGGTTATCTTTGAGACCTCGTGGAGGAGGGTGAGGTCTCAGAGGATTGGAGAAGGGAACAGAGAACCTGGACAATTATAGACCAGTCTGCCTAACTTTGATACCTGAGAAAGATACTAAAACAAATGATTAAACAATTAATTTGTAAGCACCTAGAGGATAATAGGGTTATAAGTAATAGCTAACATGGATTTGTTTAGAACAAATTGGACCAAACCAACCTAATTACCTTATTTGACAAGGTTACTAGTCTAGTAGATTCGGGAAAGCAGTAGATGTGATATATCTTGATTTTAGTAAGGCTGTTGATCAAGGGTGCTGGAACCTTTGTAGAAGTGAGGGGTGGAGGCAAGGCCATAGTGCCCCCTCCCTTTCCACGCCGGCTGCTCTGGCAGTAAGCCATCTGCCCTCTCTTCTGGTGCCACAGCAGTCACTGGTGGGCAAAAGGTGTAGTTACAGTGCTTCCCCAGCAGAATCTATTATTCTGCAGGAGGGAAAAATCTGTGGGGGACATGAATTCTGTGCTTATGTTTCATTTATTAAAAAGTGGGGAGCATGGCCCCCTAGCTCCCCTGATTCCAGCACCAGTGCTTTTGATGTAGTCTTGTTATACCAATAAAATAAAAACCACAGGATCTTATTAAAGGGAAAAAAGGCAAAATACCACATTTATTGTGAATACAGAAAGAATCATAGTAAGCAGTTAGTTATAGCTATAACATTCCATTCAATCTCATATTTATTCACACATTCATTCATACAAACACACACACACACACATACATACCCACACACACAGGTTCTGCAAGGTTGTTATCATAGTTACCAGCCTTAGAGTTGCTCATGCCAAGCCACTGGCCAGGTGGCCTGGACATGAGGAGGGAGCAGGGCCTTGTCAGATGCTCATCTGATGCTCCTGGAAGTTGGTTTGCAGAATCAGACCCCAAAGTTCTCACTTTTTAGAGTCTATTTTTATAGGAATTTCTTCCTATGCCAGTCTATGGGAATTGCTTCATCATGCTGTTGCTGAATCAATCAGCAGATAGCACAGTCCTGACGGCTCCAAGATGTTATCTTGTTCTTTGGTTCTCCCATTCTTGAGGCTGTTGGGTGGATTCCAGTCTGCCCTCCGGGGGGTGGGGGTCCTCTGGTTATTTCCACTTGATGCCTTCTTCAGCCGATGGACACTGGATTCTTAGGCTGGCACCTTCCTGATCATTCAGTTATTATCCACACCAAGCATCCATCCACATACATCCTCTATCTCTATTTTAATCACAATTGTTAATACAACAAAAGGGCGGGGAGTCTCTGGGTGCTGTTTCTGTTGTTAGAGTATTGCTTTGAGTCTCTCTCTCTGTGAATTGCTTTGAGAACAGACTCTGTCTTAGAATGTACTAACACAATTAGCAGCTTGCAAGTTTCACACATAGAGGGAGAGAAACAGTACCAAAAACCAAGAGACCTCTTAATTAGTAATACCCTGGAATTGAAACTCTGGGGAATCAAACTCATTTGTGATTTTAATACAGAACTTCTTTAATATGATCCAACAGTCTCACATGACAGTCTCATAAGAAAATTAGGAAAATGTGATCTAGAAGATGAAATGATTATAAAGTGGAAGTGAGGTCCCTCAGGGGTCTGTGCTGGGTCTGGTACTATTCAATATTTTCAATAATGACATGGATAATGGAGTGGAGAGCATGTTTGTGTCATACACAAATTTTATAAAGCTAGTAGGGGTTGCTAGCAATTTGGAGGACAGGATTAGAATTCAAAACAACCGTGACAAATTGGAGAATTGGTCTGAAATCAATTGGATGAAATTCAATAAAAACAAGTGCAAAATATGTCACTTTGGAAGGTGTGATGAAGTGGGTTTTCCCCCTTGTTATGTTGTAGGTAGGCCTATGTGAGTCTTACTGTTTTGCATGAATATTGTGTGTACCTCAGTTTCCCTGTGTATTACATCAATGCCTACGTGGTGGAAATAAGGGTGTGTGACTTTTTCTCTCTGGTCACGCAATCACAGACATGAAGGTCGCTATCTTAAAACAAAAAAACTTCAAATCCAGACTCCAGCGAGAAACTGCTGAATTGGAATTCATTTGCAAATTGGATACTATTAATTTAGGCTTAAATAGAGACTGGGAGTGGCTAAGTCATTATGCAAGGTAGCCTGTTTCCTCTTGTTTTTTCCTACCCCCCCCCCCAGATGTTCTGGTTTAACTTGGATTTAAACTTGAAGAGTGGTCAGTTTGGATGAGCTATTACCAGCAGGAGAGTGAGTTTGTGTGTGTATGGGGGTGGGGGGGATGTGCAGGATTTGTGCAGGAAATAGCCCAACTTGATTGTCATGCACATTGTGTAAAGAGTTGTCACTTTGGATGGGCTATCACCAGCAGGAGAGTGAATTTGTGTGGGGGGGTGGAGGGTGAGAAAACCTGGATTTGTGCTGGAAATGGCCCACCTGATGATCACTTTAGATAAGCTATTACCAGAAGGACAGTGGGGTGGGAGTAGGTATTGTTTCATATTCTCTGTGTATATATAAAGCCTGCTGCAGTTTCCACGATATGCATCTGAGGAAGTGAGCTGTAGCTCACGAAAGCTTATGCTCTAATAAATTGGTTAGTCTCTAAGGTGCCACAAGTACTCCTTGACTTTTTCTGTGACCCTCAGGGGTAGGTGAGGCTGCTTCAGCTGCTTGCAGGTAAGTGATGGCCGAATCCCTTCATAACCTGAGAACCAGGAGGGGGATAAGACCAGCTGACACGTTGCCCAGGAAGCAAGACAAAGACTGGAGGAGGGGCAATGGGCATTTCTGAGATCAGGCCGCTGGAAGCGAGTCAGTCTCCTGTTTGGTACTCAGACAGGAGAGTCCAGGGACCCCAGGCCCTGGATCCCCCCAATATGGACTTTATTGAAAGGTCCTGATTTCTTTTCTAGCTGTAAGGGCTAATTTTTATACTTGTACTATAAGAATTGATGTAAACTTTGATTTCATTCTGACAGCCACCCTTTTTGAATTACAGAAAGGAATGACTGTCTGAGACTGGGATCCTGTTTCCCATATGCATTATAATTAGGACCTGTTATAAAGTTTAGTTAGTAAAAGGCAGGATTTTGTATTGTGTCTATGATAAATAGATTAGAGAAATGTTGGGGGCCTGAAGCCCCAATGTGAATTGTTTTAGTTATAAGATTTAGCAAGACTTAGCCCTGGTCTACACTAAGAGTTGAGGTTGAATTTAGCAGCGTTAAATCGATTTAATCCTGCACCTGTCCACACGACGAAGCCCTTTTTTTCGACTTAAAGGGCTCTTAAAATCAATTTCCTTACTCCACCTCTGACAAGGGGATTAGCGCTTAAATCAGCCTTGCTGGGTCAAATTTGGGGTACTGTGGATGCAATTAGATGGTATTGGCCTCCGGGAGCTATCCCAGAGTGCTCTATTGTGACTGCTCTGGACAGCACTCTCAACTCAGATGCACTGGCCAGGTAGACAGGAAAAGGCCCGCAAACTTTTGAATTTCAATTTCCTGTTTGCATGGTCACCTGCAGCTTGCCATGCTGGCCAGAGCTCATCAGCAGAGGTGATCATGCATAGCTCATCAGCAGAGGTGACCATGATGGAGTCCCAGAATCGCAAAAGAACTCCAGCATGGACTGAACAGGAGGTACGGGATCTAATCACTGTATGGGGAGAGGAATCCGTGCTATCAGAACTCCATTCCAGTTTTCGAAATGCCAAAACATTTGTCAAAATCTCCCAGGGCATGAAGGACAGAGGCCATAACAGGGACCTGAAGCAAAGCTGCATGAAACTTAAGGAGCTGAGGCAAGCCTACCAGAAAACCAGAGAGGCAAACGGCCGCTCCGGGTCAGAGCCCAAAACATGCTGCTTCTATGATGAGCTGCATGCCATTTTAGGGGGTTCAATCACCACTACCCCAGCCTTGTTGTTTGACTCCTTCAATGGAGATGGAGGCAACACAGAAGCAGGTTTTGGGGATGAGGAAGATGATGATGATGAAGTTGTAGATAGCACACAGCAAGCAAGCGGAGAAACCAGTTTTCCCGACAGCCAGGAACTGTTTCTCACCCTGAACCTGGAGGCAGTCCCTCCCGAACCCATCCAAGGCTGCCTCCCGGACCCGCCAGGCGGAGAAGGGACCTCTGGTGAGTGTACCTTTTAAAATACTATACATGGTATAAAAGCAAGCATGTTTAATGATTAATTTGCCCTGGCATTCACGGCTCTCCTGGATATACTCCCAAAGCCTTTGCAAAAGGTTTCTGGGGAGGGCAGCCTTATTCCATCCACCATAGTAGGACACTTTACCACACCAGGCCAGTAGCATGTACTCGGGAATCATTGTAGAACAAAGCATTGCAGTGTATGTTTGCTTCAGAGTAACAGCTGTGTTAGTCTGTATTCGCAAAAAGAAAAGGAGTACTTGTGGCACCTTAGAGACTAACCAATTTATTTGAGCATAAGCTTTCGTGAGCTACAGCTCACTTCATCGGATGCATACTGTGGAAAATACAGAAGATGTTTTTATACACACAAATCATGAAAAAATGGGTGTTTATCACTACAAAAGGTTTTCTCTCCCCCCACCCCACTCTCCTGCTGGTAATAGCTTATGTAAAGTGATCACTCTCCTTACACATTTATCACTACAAAAGGTTTTCTCTCCCCCCACCCCACTCTCCTGCTGGTAATAGCTTATGTAAAGTAATCACTCTCCTTACACATTGTGTAATTGTAAGGAGAGTGATCACTTTACAAAAGCTATTACCAGCAGGAGAGTGGGGTGGGGGGAGAGAAAACCTTTTGTAGTGATAAAAACCCATTTTTTCATGATTTGTGTGTATAAAAACATCTTCTGTATTTTCCACAGTATGCATCCGATGAAGTGAGCTGTAGCTCACGAAAGCTTATGCTCAGATAAATTGGTTAGTCTCTAAGGTGCCATAAGTACTCCTTTTCTTTTAGTGTATGTTTGCTGGCATTCAAACAACATCCGTTCTTTATCTCTCTGTGTTATCCTCAGGAGAGTGATATCATTCATGGTCACCTGGTTGAAATAGGGTGCTTTTCTTAAGGGGACATTCAGAGGTGCCTGTTCCTGCTGGGCTGTTTGCCTATGGCTGAACAGAAATGTTCCCCGCTGTTAGCCACGGGGAGGGGTGAGAGGTTAGCCACGTGGTGGGGGGAGGCAAAATGTGCCCTTGGAACGAAAGCACATGTGCTGTATATGTAATGTTAACAGCAAGGTTTACCGTGAAAGAGTGTACCCATTGTTCTAGAAAATCTGTCTTTTTAAATACCACTGTCTCTTTTTTTTCTCCACCAGCTGCATGTATTTCAAGGATCACAGGATCTTCTCCTTCCCAGAGGCTAGTGAAGATTAGAAGGCGAAAAAAACACTCTCGTGATGAAATGTTCTCTGAGCTCATGCTGTCCTCCCACACCGACAGAGCACAGACAAATGCGTGGAGCAGACAATGTCAGAGTGCAGGAAAGCACAAAATGACCGGGAGGAGAGGTGGCGGGCTGAAGAGAGTAAGTGGCAGGCTGAAGAGAGGGTTGAAGCTGAAAGGTGGTGGCAGCGTGATGAAAGGAGGCAGGATTCAATGCTGGGGCTGCTGGAGGATCAAACCAATATGCTCCAGCGTATGGTTGAGCTTCAGGAAAGTCAGCAGGAGCACAGACCACCACTACAGCCCCTGTGTAACCAACCGCCCTCCTCCCCAAGTTCCATAGCCTCCTCACCCAGACGTCCAAGAACGTGGTGGGGGGGCCTCCGGCCACCCGGCCACTCCATCCCAGAGGATTGCCCAAGCAACAGAAGGCTAGCATTCAATAAGTTTTAAGGGGTTTTAAACTTTTAAAGTGTTGTGTGGCCTTGTCCTTCCCTCCTCCTCCATCACCCCTCCTGGTGCTTCTCTCCTCCACCACCCCTTCTGGGCTACCTTGGTAGTTATCCCCCTATTTGTGTGACGAATGAATAAAGAATGCATGAATGTGAAGGAACAATGACTTTATTGCCTCTGACAGTGGTGATCGAAGGGAGGAGAGGAGGGTGGTTAGCTTACAGGGAAGTAGAGTGAACCAAGGGGCGGGGGGTTTCATCAAGGAGAAACAAACAGAACTTTCACACCGTAGCCTGTCCAGTCATGAAACTGGTTTTCAAAGCTTCTCTGATGCGCACCGCACCCTCCTGTGCTCTTCTAACCGCCCTGGTGTCTGGCTGTGTGTATTCAGTGGCCAGACAATTTGCATAAACCTCCTATCCCGCCATAAATGTCTCCCCCTTACTCTCACAGATATTGTGCAGCACACAGCAAGCAGCAATAACAATGGGAATATTGGTTTTGCTGAGGTCTGAGCGAGTCAGTAAACTGCACCAACGACCCTTTAAATGTCCAAATGCACATTCTACCACCATTCTGCACTTGCTCAGCCTGTAGTTGAACAGCTCCTGACTACTGTCCAGGCTGCCTGTGTATGGCTTCATGAGCCATGGCATTAAGGGGTAGGCTGGGTCCCCAAGGATAACTATAGGCATTTCAACATCCCCAACGGTTATTTTCTGGTCTGGGAATAAATTCCCTTCCTGCAGCTTTTGAAACAGACCAGAGTTCCTGAAGATGCGAGCGTCATGTACCTTTCCCGGCCATCCCATGTTGATGTTGGTGAAACGTCCCTTGTGATCCACCAGTGCTTGCAGCACTATTGAAAAGTACCCCTTTCCCTTTATGTACTCGCTGGCTTGGTGCTCCGGTGCCAAGATAGGGATATGGGTTCTGTCTATGGCCCCACCACAGTTAGGGAATCCCATCCACTATGGCAAAGCCATCCACTATGACCTGCACATTTCCCAGGGTCACTACCCTTGATATCAGCAGATCTTTGATTGCGTTGGCTACTTGCATCACAGCAGCCCCCACAGTAGATTTGCCCACTCCAAATTGATTCCTGACTGACCAGTAGCTGTCTGGTGTTGCAAGCTTCCACAGGGCTATTGCCACTCGCTTCTCAACTGTGAGAGCTGCTCTCATCTTGGTATTCTTGCACCTCAGGGCAGGGGAAAGCAAGTCACAAAGTTCCATGAAAGTGCCCTTACGCATGCGAAAGTTTCGCAACCACTGGGAATTGTCCCCGACCTGCAACACAGTGCGGTCCCAGCAGTCTGTGCTTGTTTCCCGAGCCCAGAATCGGCGTTCCTCTGCACGAACCTGGCCCATTAACGCCATGATGCCCACATTGCCAGGGCCCGTGCTTTGAGAGAAGTCTGTGTCCATGTCCTCATCACTCATGTCACCGTGCTGACGTCGCCTACTCGCCCAGTATCGCTTTGCCAGGTTCTGGTGCTGCATATACTGCTGGATAATGCATGTGGTGTTTAATGTGCTCCTAATTGCCAGAGTGATCTGAGCAGGCTCCATGCTTGCTGTGGTATGGCGTCTGCACAGAAAAAAGGTGCGGAACAATTGTCTGCCATTGCCCTGATGGAGGGAGGGGCGACTGACGACATGGCTTACAGGATTGGCTTACAGGGAATTAAAATCAACAAAGGGGGTGGCTTTGCGAGAAACTGAATGGCCCCCTCAAGGATAGAACTCAAAACCTCAAGGATAGAACTCAAAACTGGGTTTAGCTGATTTCACAGAGGGAGGGAGGGAGGGAGGAGAAAATTAATACAAAACAAATCTGGTCTATTTCTTGTTTTGAGCCACTTCATCTATCTTTATACATCTTGCTGACAGTAGACTGTGCAGTACGATGGCTAGCCATCGTCAACATCTGGATGCTCGGCAGAAGACAGTGCAGTATGACGACTAGCCATCATCTTCTGCTAGCTGCAGGTTAAAAGACAGTGCACTGCTGGTTGGACTCAATCGCCATGAGACGAAACAAGGGAAATGACCTGGCTGAGTCACTCCCATGTTTGCCCAGGTGCCCGGTTAAAAGAGCACCCAGGACTACGTCGATGACAGTTACCAGTCATACTGCACTGTCTGCTGCCAAAAGGCAATAAACTGCTGCTGTGTAGCAATGCAGTACCACGTCTGCCAGCACCCAGGAGACATATGGTGACGGTTAGCTGAGCGGGCTCCATGCTTGCCGTGGTATGGCGTCTGCACAGGTAACTCAAGAAAAAAGGCGCAAAACGATTGTTTGCCCTTGCTTTCACGGAGGGAGGGAGGGAACGGGGGCCTGACGATATGTACCCAGAACCACCTGCGACAATGTTTTAGCCTCATCAGGCACTGGGATTTCTACCCAGAATTCAAATGGGTGGCGGAGACTGTGGGAACTGTGGGATAGCCACCCACAGTGCAACGCTCCGGAAGTCGACGGTTGCCTCGGTACTGTGGACACACTCCGCCGACTACATGCACTTAGAGCATTTGTGTGGGGACACACACAATCAACTGTATAAAAAGGCTTTCTACAAAACCGACTTCTATAAATTCGACCTAATTTCGTAGTGTAGACATACTCTTAATTTACAATGTATTCTGTATACCTTTGAAGGTTTCTGTGAGACACTGTGTGAATGAAGAATGCATGCATCAGGAAAAGATAAGGTGTGAAAGCCATCACAAATGTCCAGATGGTCAAGAAAAAGTGAGAGACTTGGAAACACCAGGAGACAATCAGAAAATATCCATTGTATCTGAGGCTAAACATGTTAGCAGCATGGACGACCTCAGAGGTGAGGCAGGCACCCCCGAAGGCGAGACAACAAATAGGAGATAACGATGGGAAGCCCGACAATAACCATCAAATGATAACAGCAGAAAATCCCAAGTTTAACACCACTTAAGGACTAATGATTACAGGATGACATTGCAAAATTCATGGACTCAAATGGGAATTTAGAACTATAAAGATGGGGTGTTTTGCCATGGAACTCTGGGTTCAGTCCTGCAAAGCCTCAGAGCATCGGATCGTGACCGACAGAGTCTAGCTCCTCACTCATGCTCAATCTAACTGGCCATTAGATTGACTTGAGCTACAACAGACTGGTAACTATAAAGACCATCTGCAGGACTTGTGTGTGTGTGTTTGTGTGTATGTTGTGTGACTGAAAAGCATATGCTAACTGTTGTATTTTCAATAAGTATGGTGTATTTGCCTTCTCTCTTATAAAAGATCCTGTGTGCTTTGTACAGCATAACATAGCAACCTCTGTTCTACGCTGTGTTCCTGTTGACTAATAAACCTTCTGTTTTACACGCTGGTTGAGACTCATTGCTGACGGTGAAGTGAGATGCAGGGCCCCACTGGCTTGCCCAGGGGTCCCGTCCAGGTGGACCTGCTGCGAGAAGTGCATGGTGAGAACAGGGATGCTGAATGCTCCAAGGTCAGACTCATGAAGGTCATAACCGAGAAAGCTTCTTGCCCTGGACAGCGTGCCCTGAGTGGAGTCATGCTAGCCTAGAGTCCTATCTGGCTTCATACAGAGCAGTTCCAGAGCATCAGGCCTGTGACTCCATGACAGAAGGAAAAAAATCAAATGTACAAATTCAAAATTGGGAATAACTGGCTAGGCTGTAGTACGTCTGAAAAAGATCTGGGGGTTATAGTGAATCATAAATCAATTATGAGTCAACAATATCATGAAGTTGAGAATAAGGCTACTACAATTCTGGAGAGCATTAACAGAAACATCGTATGTAAGACATGAAAGGTAATTGTTCTGCTCTACTTGGCATAGGTGAGGCCTCAGCTGGAGTACAGTTTCCAATTCTGGGCATCACACATTAAGAAAAATGTGGAAACAGTGAAGAGATTCCAGAGAAGAGCAACAAAAATGAGAACATGTTTAGAAAACCTGATCTATGAGAAAAGGTTAAAGAAACTGAGCATGTTTAATCTTGAGAAAAGATGACGGAGGAGAGACCAGATAATAGTCTTCAAATATGTTAAGAGCTGTTATAAAGAGCGTGGTGATCAATTGTTCTCCATGTCCGCTGCAGGTAGAAAAAGAAGTAATGGACTTAATCTGCAGCAGCGGGGATTTAGGTTCTGTATTAAGAAAAACTTTCTAACTGTAAGGATAGTTAAGCACTGAAATAAGCTTCCAAGGGAGGTTCTGGAATCCCTGTTATTGGCAATTTTTAAGAACAGGTTAGGGATGGTCTAGCTTTACTTGGTCCTGCCTCAGCACTGGGTGCTGGACTAGATGACCTCTTGAAGTCCTTTCCAGCCCTACATTTCTCCGATTCTGATAATAAGGTTCTAATTTTAAGAATGCGAATAGTCCTGGAAGACCACAAGACTAATTTTGTTTTCTCTTGTTGATTTTGAATATTAGAGATGAGCCAAAACTGGAACTTTGAAACCAGGTCCTTTCAGATTATGGGGAGTCAGGTGTGATTCAGATCCCTGCATTCAAATCCATTTCTAAAGTTTTAGCTCCATTTGGGATCTGGAATTGAAAGAAGAGTGTTTCTGATGCCAATTTAGATGCATCAAAAAGATCATGAGAACATATAATCTTGCAAGATTTCTGCCATTCAACATGGTGGAAATCTTACATAATCAACTGTCCTTGTGTAACTTCAATTTTGTGCTAAAATTTCAAAAGAATAGCTTGTGAGATTTTGTAGATGTCAAACCTCAACTTGAATCCAAATCCTAACCCTGATTCTATTTTGAACCTGGACACTGAACCTTAACCTACCCTTAAATTGTATCCCTAACTGAATAGTGCCTCTTTGAGCCATTTCTAGTTAATATTTGATCTACATATTTTACCAAATAAAAGTGGTGAAAATAAACATGTTGTAGAATACTGTGATAATGACTATAATTTTTATTTTGCTAACAGAGAATTAATTATTCATATGGTATATCTTTCTGAACAATATCTGAAAGGAAATGAACCTTAAAAACAGCTATATTTCTTATTCTCATTAATAAAGAATAAAGCTAATATGATCATGGAATAAAAAGAGAAGTTGCTTACATTGCAATTCTACTTGTTTGAAGACATGATATTGTGGGATTCTCATTATTGAGTCTCCGCTCCCAAGCATAAGATTCATGACACTACCAGAGTGCTATAATTTTTGGCTCCCCAGGCAGTGGTAGCAGATAGGACCACAGAGCACAATGCTACAGGAACTGAAAAATTGCCCTCTGAAATTTAACCATTGTTTTTGAAACCTTCCAGTTAGATGCTTCCTGACCCATCAGTGAAGAAACTATTTACAGGAACAGTTGTTCTTCTGACATTACTTTGGCTCATAAACATAACCCAGCATGATAGAAGTGACAGAGCCTGACCCTTGGTATCACCTCAGCAAGTTGTGGCTTTTGAACCAGTAAACTCATATGGAGCACAAAGATTGATATCAGACTAGCAAGCCAGAGGTGTTGAACCAATGACATCATAGAGTACTTCCTCTTGACATCAGACCACCAAGCTACAGGTGCAGAGCCAATGATGTCAGGGGACTGCCCCTTGGCATCATACTAGCTAACCCCATGACATAAAACCATCTAGTTCTGGGGTACCAAGCCAGCAAGCTCGAGGTGCTGAAAGTAGAGATCTTACAGAATTCTGGGTCTTCAAATAATCCCAGCAAGATAGAAGTGTTAAACCAATGACCTCACAGAGCCCTACATTTTAACATAAACTTAGCAAAATAGGCGCTGAGGCAATAACCTTTAAAAGGCTACTTGAAGGGAATGGGGGTAAGGACTAGAACCCAATTCTGTAGGGTTCTGGGACAGCTGATGTTCACATCAACACCAGGAAGTCATGCAGAGCTACATTGAGGGACTACTGTGGAGATTAGATGCTGCAGGAAGTACCACTCAAAGGGTCCAGAGTGACAGCACCGTGTGGCCTTCTGATTGGTTCTTGCTCATTATGTTACCCAGTAGGGGTCCAGAAAGTTGTCTGGGCAACCATACAGACTCCTGGCTTGCTCTGACTCCCGCCCTCACCTTGCTTTCTTATCTCCAGTCTCTGACCTCGGCTTGACTGTGACCTGGACTCTTGCCTCTTGATTCCAGGCTGGTAACAATCTCTGATCTCTGACCCTGGCCTGACTCTGACCTATTCCCAGCTTCTGGCAAACAGAGGCTAGGGACACTGTCTCTGCCCATCCTGGTTAATAGTCATTGATGGACCTATCCTCCATGAGGATACAACACTTACCACACTCCTGCTAATACATCCCACAATGATTACTTTTTTTTGCAACAGTGTTATACCATTCACTCATATTTAGCTTGTGATCCACTGTGACATCCAGATCCCTTTCTGCAGTACTCCTTCCTAGGCAGTCATTTCCCAATCTTGTATGTATGCAACTGATTGTTCCTACCTAAGTGGAGTACTTTGCATTTGTCCTTATTGAATGTCATCCTATTTACTTCAGACCATTTCTCCATTATAAATTGTTTTATCAGTTTTCAAAGATAGAAATAAAGCCTATATAATAGGTAGTGCATTTAGGGCGTCATCCTAAAGTCACGGGCAATCTTTCCATGGAATTTAATGGGAGTTGGAGCAACCTCTTATTAATGCAGTTTTTAAGCTCTAGATATCTGACTTCAAACTGTAGTTCAGTGAAAAGTGAGAATGATTTTAGTCTCATTCTACTTCTAATGGGCTTGATCTTGACCATACAAATCAATGGGAGTTTTTCCATTGGCTTGAATGGGAACAGAAGCAAGCCTTTTCTGTACATATTAAAAAATTCACAGCAGTTTTTCACAAATTAATACACTCGTCAGTACCCACTAAAGAAATACTGGGAAATGAAAAAGCAGAAGTATCTTATGTCAGTAATCATGTACATCGATAAAACTTTGTGGGGAAGCCTGCACAGTATTTGCCCAGCATGAAGTATACTTACATAAGTCAGTGCTATTTATCTCTCACAATTAGGAGCATTGAACCCACTCATGAATTTAAGAAAAAACAAATTAAGAAAAAACATGCCCGACAGAGCCCTTAAATTCTGGGTAGTGGGCAGCAGTTCCTTCTGACAATCGCAAATCTCTTTCTCTGAATAAGTGTTTTATATTAGAGATGGGCAGAAGTCGATGTAGTAATCTTCTGATGCCAATGGTGCTAGACAAATTTTCATATTACTTCAGAGTTGCTCAGAAATACGACTGGTTCCAATCTCTACATCAATTCCAGAGGAGCAATAAGAAAAATCAGTCTCAACATCTTGGACTTAGTTGGTTTATGTCAGTATTTTTAAACTACTTTTGGTGGGGGTGGGGTATTTGTACTACCTAATCTCTAGTTCTTTCTATTCCATATTCCAAGTAAAATAAATGTACAATGAATGGAAGTTAAGAAAAGAATCCAAACATATATAAAAGGAGATATTTTTCTTTTTGAAAGCTTTTACTGAAGACCTACCAAAGATTTTGATGAAAACATGTTTGTTTTTCTAAAAAGTAATTTGATATTGGCAGAAATAATACTTTAAACGTGTTCATGCTGCCTAAATATTTTTTTCCTAAATTGGGATTTTTAATTTATTTCTCCCTTTTCTGTAACTAACTGTTCAGGGAAGGAAGTCAGCACTCAAGATAAATACATTTTTATTTCCCCACAAGGTGGTACTGTGGTACTTCTGTTATAGAAATCCCATTGTTGGCATTGTTTAATTTTTTTCTGTAAAGCTTCTGCAAGTGTTTTTAGGATAGGTTTTGATCTAGGATGGAAGACTCAATCACTTGAAAGCACAGAAGGCAGTTGCAAGACAAAGTTTCTTATTCAGAAGTTCTGCTGAGTCTCTATTGAGTCTGTTTTCAGTGTGCTCGCTTCTCCTTGCTTTTCACTTCTTTAAAAATTTTTTTTTTTATTACAAGATAGAATTGTTGGAACGGTTTCTCAATATTGGTTTTAATTTCTTAACCTTTTATGGGCAGTCCTTTTATTTGTCCAGTCAGACCATTTAAAAGTGTTTTCTCCGCCAAACCTGTGCACGTGAACAATATTTACTGTAAGTTTAGTTAGAAACTGATCTCTAACTCATTGGCTTTAGATTTGCACAAAATTAAAAAAAAAAGTAAAAAAAGTAAAAACCTGACATTAATTCCAAAAACAAACAACAAAAAGTTAAATCAAATTGAACAGCCAGCAGAACACAAACTTCTCTCCATGGAACAGATCTCCTGCCAATTATGATATCAAAACCACAATTGGCTGATCCAAACCCCATGGAAATCAATGGGAGTCCTTCTATTGACTTATATAGCCTTTGGATCAGATCCTTGGGGTTTGATTCTGCAAGGTATGGAGCACTCTGGCCCTGATTCAAAGCAAAGCACTTACGGACATGCATTGTCCCACTGAAGCCAATGGAACCATACACATGCTTAAAGTTCAGAATGTGCTTAAGTGATTTTCTGGATCTGACCCAGAATGCTCCTTGCAGGGTTGAGCTTTATTTTCCATAAATTAGTGTCTGTAACATTCCTGCTTTTTCTACTACTTTTATTCATCCTAGTGTTAAGGACTTAATCCTGACACCTAGTATCCAGGCATGTATTATAGCGTATCTTGTTGTAACAGCTATTGTCCAGATGCTGATTTTACAAGACCCGGTGTGGCCCTTATTAGAAAGCAGGGACAAAGGATCAAAGTGACTCCGCTTACACAAATTCAGATTTAAATTTAGTTGCTATTTTTGAAAACATTTTTAGGAAATAGTGACCTCTGCACTATTCTAGTGTTTTTCACTAGTCTTTTCTATAAATATTATTTAGATATACACATTTCCAAGGAACATATCTGAGGGCTGTATATGGTTATTATGTTTTCAAAATTTCTATAAAATAGTATACCATTTTTGGAACTAATGCTCAGTGTTAGGTCATGATACTGCAACTAGAGCCATGCAGGCAAAGGAATCCCCCTTGCTCCCAGAGCCAGTTTCAGGATGGGGTTCTCAGATATTAATGGATGTGGCAAAAGAAACTCACCAGTAGATGGTGCATAAACACCTGTTGGGGTGGCATAGTAGTAACATGCACCCACTATCCTTGGTTCTATTCTTGGATGATCAGCATCATCAGATTGTTGTTAATTAAGATTTTTCTTCTTCCCTTATTTCCCTCACACTTTTACACTGAATTCCTTTAAAGCTCTCAGTATATCTGTTTCCATTTTAGAAAGTTTTCTTATAAGTGTCCGTGCCAGTAATATCACCTCTTCCAAGCCCTCTCAGGTTTTCAATATTTCTTTTCGTGGGCAGTTAAGATAGTTTTCTTCTTCAGAGGAAAATATGACTAGTGCCCTAACTAGGTGTCCCAGTACAATAAGCCTTAAGTTGTGTTTGGAAGAAGTCTCTGACAAAACAAGAACAAGCAGCTATCTTAGGAAGGATTGTGGCATTGTCAGATAGAAGATATATGTTAAAGGGAATGGTTCCCAAATTGTGATCTGTGGCCCTACCAGACCACAAAGAGCACTTGTATCTTATTAAAAGTGGCTAAAAACATATCAAATAATTTTCTAACATTGTATTTTCATGTAAGAAATTGGCCACAGGGACGCTATGTTATCAAGGATGGGGAGGAAGTTGGTCTGCACAGTTGTGAATGGGAGAGAGTGGTGCAAGTAGGGCGGTCCGTTCCGGTATGCCATACCAGTAAGCTATTTATAGCTGGTACAGGGTACCGGAAAGACACAAGAGGAGAAGAACGTGGGGCCGCTCGGCGGCACCATGCCGGCAGCTCCTCTGGCACAGCATATTGCCCCAGCCTCGCCCCCAGCCCTTCCAGCATGTCTGCATCTCCTGTCTGGGGTCTGTACAGCAGCCCCAGCGGACGACAGGGCTGGGGGCGAGGCTGGGGCAATATGCCGTGCCAGAGGAACTGCCAGCATGGGGCTGCCTGGTGGTCCCACATTCTGCTCCTTTTGCTGCTGCAGTTCCTGGGAGAGCCCTGTGGTTCAGGGCTCTCCCGGGAACCGCAGCAGCAAAAGGAGTAGAACCCCACACCGGAAGCTGTACTGCCCCCAGCCTCGTGGCTCCAGCCCTGTCCTCTGGCAGGGCTGCTGTACAGATCACCCAGACAGGACTCAGGAGACGCAGTTGCGTGGAAGGGCTGGGGGTGGTACAGCCATAGCAGAAGAGCTGCCGGCGTGGGGCTCGGTTGCCAGGGTGTCTGAAAAAAATATTCTTTGCTGTCAGAGGGAGCTGGTTTGAAGCTCTTCTGCTGGCAATTCCCAAAGCAGGTGTGACTGTGAACTGGCTATTGTTACAAGGGTCATGTGAGGAGTCACATGGGGGGGAGTCACATTCCCCCCCCCCTTTAGCTGGTGTAGTGTACTGGTAAGAAATGAATTCTGTTTGCACCACTGATGGAAGAGGACGTATTCCACAAAACAATGTTTTTATTAAAATATGGTGCACACTATAAAATAAAACAAAATTAAGAATCCTAGTTCAAGGCATCAGATCCTGACTAGAATGTTTTGAGGTTTTTCCCTGACCGCGCTTTTGTCTTCTCAAGAACATAGTTCACAGTGGGAGTGGAAGACCTTTCAAAGAGTTTTGGGGATCAAATGATCACACTTTGGAATGCAGAACAGTGAAGCATCAATGAGATTAATGGATACTTGAAACATCTGTCCTGTGCATTTCAACTTTAATTCACATGTCTAAGCACTGCCTCCCATGAAGCATAAGGAGGCAGCTAAGATAGTGTTGTCACCTCACAAACCTGATTGAACCTCTAACATTATTTGAAACACCCACAGATTCCAACTTTATGTGACTAAAGGCTTCGATAGTCTGTGAGCTATTTTGAGTTTTGCTGAATTTCTTCTATTACACTTCCACACCTTTGATACCATAAAAAGAAGGTTAGAGGACTGCAAGACCAACTTTAGGAGAAGTGTTACACATTTCTTAATTCTAGAATGTACTTAAGTATCAGGAACAATTCTCTTAAGAATGATCTCTTATTCTCACTTATTCTCTTTGACAGATGTTGATGCTGCACATGTTTACACCGTGCTGAAGGGTGAAGAAGGGGTAAATGTGCACAGATTGGGAGTGCATATGTTTTCCTCTTGAGATGATTGGTTGATCATCCTTGAAAAGAGTCCAAATGTAAGATCAAATCACCATCTGAAAAATAGAGACACTAGGCTTTCTAATAAATGATTGTTTTCGGTGTTATTGTAGCTCTATTAGTCCCAATATATGAGAGAGGCAAGGTGGGTGAGGTAATATCTTTTATTGGATCAACTTCTGTTGGTTAAAGAGCTACACAGAGCTCTTCTTCAGGTCTGGGAAAGGTAATCAGAGTATCACAGATAAATACAAGGTGTAACGGATTGTTAAGCATAAGGAGTTAGCACATGTTGCAAGAGACCAATCAAGATGAAATGGGCAATTAACACCTCTGCAGTTATAAGAGGAAGGAGAGTTAGTGGGTTACAGACTGTTGTAATAAGACATAAAACTAGTGTCTGTACTGAGTCCATGAGTTTTGGTGTCTAGCAAAGTTATGAATTGAAGCTCCCAGATTCATCTTTTGAAGGTGTTGTGCAGGTTTCCTTTGAGGGCTGAGAAGTCAGATATAGAGAAATCATTTTGTGAAAAGTGTTTTCCACAGGTGATAAGGCATTTTTTTCTTTTATCCTTTTTCTGTGTGAATTCATTTGAGAGCGTAGTGATTGTCTGGTTTCACCCATGTTGTTGTTGTTGTTGGGGCATTTGATACACTGGATGAGGTACACCAAATGTTGTGATAGGTATGTGTAGGATCCTTGGATCTTAAAAGGTGTGTTGTAGGGGGTGTTGATCATCATAGCAATAAAGACATGTCTGCAGGGTTTTCACCTGTTGTCATGGCAGGATCTGTTGCTGCTTTGTGTTGGTGTGTCATGGTCTGTAGGGAGTTTGTTTCTGACGTTGAGTTGAGTTGATGTTGTGTCTGATGTTGGGGGTTTGTTTGAAGGCCACAAGAGGAGTTTTTCACTTTTCAGAAAATGATTGCTCCATATCTGACCTCTCAGTCCTCGTCCTCAAAGGGAGCCTACACAACACCTGTAAAAGACAAGCCTGGGAGCTTATAACTTTGCTAGACACTAAAAATCATGGACTCAATAGAGACAGTGGTTTTATGTCTCATTACAACGATCTGTAATCTACTACTCTCCTTTATTCTATGACTGCAGAAGTGTTAAATACCCACTTCATCTTTTGTTAACGCCTTATCCTTAACAATCTGCTCCACCTTGCATTTAATTGTGACTTTCTGAGAGCCTTTCCCAGACCTGAAGAAGAGCTCTGTGTAGCTTGAAAGCTTGACTCTTTAGCCAACAGCAGTTGGTCCAACAAAAGATATTACCTCACCCACTTTGTCTCTCTAATAAAGTATTAAAAGTTCAAGCTTGTCCCATCCAGACAAAGGAAATATAAAAGACTATGCTACACGTGGCTCAGATGCAAGGCTTCCTTCATGGTAGAGCCTAAGATGTTATAGACCTCACTGGCCTCACTGCCTCTCCCCTCTAGCCCCTCCTATATTTACAAAATACTTTGTTGATAAAATTCTTCTTCTTTTCTATTGTTCCGATATACTTACCGGGGTGTCTTCACTGTGGTAAGTCTACGGCTGACGCTCTCCTGTCGACTCTGCCTGCGCCTCTCACCCTGGTGGAGTACCGGAGTTGACGGGAGAGTGCTCAGCGGTTGATTTATTGCTTCTAGACTAGATGAGATAAATCGACCCCCGCTGGATCGGTTGCTGCTCGTTGATCCAGAGGGTAATGTAGACAAGCCCTCAGGTGGAACGTCAGGGCAACAGGTAATTAGACACTGAATCTAAGTACCATCCTAAGGCTGTGGGTTCACAAATCCTGTCCTCAAATCCTGTCTTTGAGCTATTTCTGTGATTGTGTGGTGTGTACATTACTACAGTTTGGTCTGTGCAGGTCATAATGGTCCCTCTGGCCTCAAAATCTATGCATTTTCCTTCAAATACTGACTTAAAACCAACCTCTTCAAACGATTTCTTCTCCTCATTAGTAATCCCCTCATACAATCGCTATAAATGTTGTTTTGTCTTATGTTTGTCTTGATTAATTTAGATCCTAAGCCCTTGGTGACTGGCAAGGTGTCTAGCAATGTAAAGAACTATTTAATAAATAAATAAATTTAATAATAATTAATAAACCTGCTGGAAGCAATACAGCTCAGCTAGCGAGGACATTGATGACTTCAATGTGTTTCATTTCAGCAACATTTGTTATTCCCATGGCGTGCTCCCTGTGAAGCAGGCTTCATGAACAATGAGTTCTAAGTGGATATAACTGGCAGTCCCCACTTCTGTGGTCCACTGAGGGCATCCACTGTCAGAACAGCTGAGGGCACCCACTGTCAGGACAGCTCCCCAGCCGTCACCTCTTATGAGACACGCATCTCTCTCCCTCCTGACTGGGGTATTCTCAGGCTGCACAGTTCTTGGCCTGAATTCCCCACCAAGCCAGACTGTGTCTATCATAGAATCATATACTATCAGGGTTGGAAGGGACCTCAGGAGGTCATCTACTCCAACCCCCTGCTCGAAGCAGGACCAATCCCCAATCTTTGCCCCAGATCCCTAAATGGCCCCCTCAAGGATTGAACTCACAACCCTGGGTTTAGCAGGCCAATGGTCAAACCACTGAGCTATCCCTCCCCAGAGGGGTATGCTTTGCTTCTCTTCGAAGGCTGTGGCCAGTTTAATTGCCCCCAGTTATAAGTTACCACACAGATCTTTCTAAGCAAGCACATTTATTCTTAAGGTGAAAATGTTACAGAGAAAACATTAAAAACAAGAGTAGAACTTACACCCATACTAATAAGCTTACCTGAGATCCCCACCTCCTCTCCAACTCCAACCAAAGTTCTGGCAGGTATCAGAGCTGGAGGACAGAGCTGATGTGCTCCAGTAACCAAAGTTGCTGAGATGTGCTGCTGTGTACCATACTAGCCCGAATTTTTTCTAACTGCTGAAGGTTTTATGCCCAGGTATATTGCATTATGTGGTTCTGATGGGAGGTGATGAAGGGATATATAACTGAGGTCAGGTCATCATTCTCCAGGATGGGATGGACTCTCCTAGCCAGCCTGCTGTTTGAGAGTTTGACACTAGTGAGGGATCCAGGAACACTCTTAAACTACAACCAAATTGACCAGTTATGGGTGTGTGCCTTTAACCAAAAGAGACTGCGCCAAGACTGCAAACTTCAAAATGCTTTCCTCTCCCCACCAGCATCACTTCAGTTTTTCTAAGGTTCAGCTTTGACCAACTGCTCTTTATCCATGAGCCGGTCTCATATAAGCACTGAGCCATCTTGGTAGTGGTAATATGGTCATATATGGTGAAGAATAGGTAGAGCTGTGTATCATCTGTGCATTGCTGGCACTTGAGGTCATGTCATCTAATCTACTCATCTAGTGGCTGCATGTAGATATTGAATAGGACAAGGAAAGAACTGATCATGGTGGGATCTCACAAGTGAGGGAGTCTAGTGATGGAGGTGCAGCTTCTCCACTACTCTGGGAGCATCCCTCCAGGAAAGAGTTAAACCATTTTCGCGCTTGCCCCTGGACCTCTGCCATTGGTCTTACATGTCATGGCAGTATATCATGGACACAGAACCAGGACAGCTCTGCATCCTATCCCAGGATCTCTGTGCCTGATTGAGATCTCATGTTCATGGTGTAAAACATAAATATGTCCACTGAAGATACTTTGGGTTTTATATGAAGTGCTTTATATGCTTTATGAAGTCCATCTGGTTTTTGTTTCTTTTGACACTACATTAGGTCAACTTGTGTTCAAATAGAACTATGTCTAAAGGCTGCCTGAATACCTATGTCATAAAAATAAAGGGAAGGGTAACCACCTTTCTGTATACAGTGCTATAAAATCCTTCCTGGCCAGAGGCAAAACCCTTTCACCTGTAAAGGGTTAAGAAGCTAAGATAACATCACTGGCACCTGACCAAAATGACCAATGAGGAGACAAGATATTTTCAAATCTGGAGAGGGGGGAAACAAATGGTCTGCCTGTCTGGGTGATGCTTTTGCTGGGAACAGATCAGGAATGCAGTCTCAGAACTTCTGTAAAGTTCGTAAGTAATCTAGCTAGAAATGCGTTAGATTTCCTTTTGTTTAATGGCTGGTAAAATACGCTGTGCTGAATGGAATGTATATTCCTGTTTTTGTGTCTTTTTGTAACTTAAGGTTTTGCCTAGAGGGATTCTCTATGTTTTGAATCTGATTACCCTGTAAGGTATTTACCATCCTGATTTTACAGAGGTGATTCTTTTATCTTTTCTTTAATTAAAATTCGTCTTTTAAGAACCTGATTGATTTTTCATTGTTCTTAAGATTCAAGGGTTTGACGCTGTGATCACCTGTATAAATTGGTGAGAATTTTTATCAAGCCTTCCCCAGGAAAGGGGGTGTAGGGCTTGGGGGGATATTTTGGGGGAAGACATCTCCAAGTGGTCTATTTCCCTGTTCTTTGTTTAACATGCTTGGTGGTGGCAGCATAGGGTTCAAGGCCAAGGCAAAGTTTGTACCTTGGGGAAATTTTTAACCTAAGCTGGTAAGAATAAGCTTAGGGGGTCTTTCATGCAGGTCCCCACATCTGTGCCCTAGTGTTCAGAGTGGGGAAGGAACCTTGACAACCTGTTTCATTATTGCACCCTAGCTGGGTAATTTGAATTAAATAGACCACATTATGTGCTCATTCTCTCAAAAGCATGTCTTTGATAACCTCCTATCTGTTCCTCTCCAGGAGGGCTGTAGGGTAGCCACATAAAGTTATTTTCATATTTGTGTCTAAATATTATTAACTCTATGCAGTGTTGTGCAATGAATTGGAATTTGTTCTATCAATATTAAAAATCTTCTTTCAGACTGGCAGTGACCTGCCTCAGCCCAGCTCAGTTTATTGCCATTAAAAGGCATTTCAGTAATAATAATGAGATATGATTCCTTCCTGTTGAGGTATTTTACTTGAGAGGTCCCATTTAAGTGAAGCCATAAGTTGACCTTTGCTCACTATTCCAGGACTCCTTTCTTCCCAGTTCAAACTACTCACTTTCTTTCCATACTTTGAAAAGGATTCTACCCAGAACTCCCTTATATTAAAATTATTTAGAATTAATTGTGATGGAAACTGGAAGATTTGCTTCAGTGAAACAAAAGTTATCACACTACATGTAGGGGTAACTGGATGAAATTCTTTGGCCTATGTTACGCAAAAGGTCAGCCTAGAATTCAGTGGTTCTCAAATGCAGCCACTGTGGCTGCATGCAGCTACCAGGCACTATTCTTGTGGCCACAGCCTCCTGGCTGGTGATTGGGAGTGGGTGGGGAAGCAGCACTTCTCTCCAGGGGCCAGCAGGAGGGGCTGATCCCTACGCCCTTCTGGAGCCACGAACACTATAGAAGCAGGCAGCCAGTGTGAGTTCCCCACTTTCCTGGGGGAGGTGGGGCTCGGGCTTCAGGCTTCAACCCTGGGGTAATGGGCAGCAGGCTCTGGCCATGTGGCAGCGGGCTCTGTCCCCCAACCACAGGGCTTTGGGTTCTGATCCCAGGGGTCCGGCCCTGGGTTCACCCCCCGCACGTCATCCATGGCCCCCACTGCCTCATCTAGTCCCAAGCCATGCAGCGGGACCCCAGGCTCCAACCCTGGTCTCATCACCCCTCTCCCCGGCTGCCTCCTTTATCCCCCCATTGCCCCTGCTCCTCCTGCCTCCCTACCCTCCTCGTCATCCAGGGCTTAATTTGCCCCCCAACTTGCTGGGGCTGAGTAAGTCTGCTGTGAAAATGATATTTGTATGTTTGTTACTATCACTTTCACAGCCTCCCAGCTAGCTAGTAAGTCTGCTGTGAAATGTGATATTGACAATTATACAAATATAACTTTCACAGTAGCAGATGTACTAGCTAGCAAGTCTAAAATAAAAAGCAACCAAAAATGCAAAATATGCAAAGCACCTTATTTGTGTTTCTGTTCTGTTTAAGTCCAGTAAAGAATAGAGACAACTGTACATTATTTTTATTACTGAGTTTGCAATAAAAAACCCACATAAATAAATAACAGTGATCTGGACATGTCTATGTACATATTTATTTGTTTTTCCTAAAGTTAATTAAGTATTTTAGGTTTCAGAGTAGGAGCCGTGTTAGTCTGCATTCGCAAAAAGAAAAGGAGTACTTGTGGCACCTTAGAGACTAACCAATTTTAGGAAAAATAGTCAGAGTGGCCACCAGCAACAGTTGGTGGCCGCAATCTGAGGCCACCCAAAAATTTGTTGTGAGAACCCCTGGACTAGATGATTTAATGGTTCCTTATGGCCTTAAAATCTAAGAATCTATGAAGAACCCAAGCAGGTTCTATAAAAATATAACAGAATTTAATAGTATTATTAAAAAAAACTATAGAATTTAATAATAGGTTTTCTTTAGGTTTTAAATCATTCACTAGATTCCTATAGCAGCAAATTCTACAGGAGGATTTATATCTCTTTTAAACTGATGACATGGTGGTAAAAATGTCTGTATCCAGGCAACACTTGAGCTAACACCATTGTTGGATATTTGGTACCATTATTGCTAGTGTATGTACATCATTTGTATCTGCTGATAATAATTATCAGGATCAGTAATTCAGGAAGGAGGGAAGCTCAATCTACTGTGACTTCTCTCAAAGCATTTGCTAGAGGGAAAGAAACATGTTATCTTTAGAGGGATCATTTGGACCACTGACTATAAATGAAATGGTAATTTTATCAAGACAATGTGATTCGTTCAATTTTCTTTCTGAAATTATAAAATAAATTCTCTTGTAGTCAGCTTTTGGGTCTACATCCACCAGCTCTGACAATGATATTATCACAGAAACATAGGGCTGAAAGAGAACTTGGGAGGTCATCTAGTACAGCTCCCTTTTGCTGAGGCAGGACCAAACATGCTTAGACCATCCCTGACTGGTGTTTGTCCAACCTGTTCTTAAAAATCTCCAATTATGGGGATCCCCCAACCGCCCTTGCAGGCCTATTCCAGTTCTTAAGTATCATTATAGTTAGAAATTTTTTCCTAATATCTAACCTAAATCTCACTTGCTGCAGATTAAGCAGATTATTTAGGGGTTGTCTTATTTTCAGTGTATATGGAGAACAATTGATCTCTAATTTGTCTAGAACTAGTGGTGGCCAAAACTGGACACAGTACTCCAGCTGGGACCTCACCAGTGCCAAGTAGAGTGGGACAATTACCTCTGTGACTTACTCCTTACTATAAAAGAAAAGGAGTACTTGTATGACACTCCTGTTAATGCTATTCGCCAGAATGCTATTCGCCTTTTTTGCAAGTGCATCACATTGCTGGCGCATATTCAGTTGTGATCCACTATAACCCCTGATCTTTTTCAGCAGTACTATCTCCTTGCCAGTTATTCCCCATTTTGTATTTGTACATTTGATTTTTTCTTCCTAAGTGTAATACTTTTCACTGATCTTTACTGAATTTCATCTTGTTGCTTTCAGACCAATTCTCCAATTTATCAAGAATTCTAATCCTGTCCTTCGAAGTGCTCACACCATTCCCAGCTTGGTGTCATCTGCAAATTTATAAGTATACTGTCCACTCCATGAGCCAAGTCATTTAATTAAAATAGTACTGGATGTAGTACAGAGCCCTGTGGGACCTCACTGGATACATCCTCCCAGTTTGACAGCAAACCATTGATATCTACTCTTTGATTACTTGTGGCACCTTAGAGATAACAAATGTATTTGAGCATAAGCTTTCATGAGCCACAGCTCACTTCATCAGATGCAGTCAGTGGAAAATACAGTGGGGAGATTTATATACATAGAGAACATGAAACAATGGGTGTTACCATACACATTGTAACGAGAGTGATCACTTAAGGTAAGCTATTACCAGCAGGAGGCGGGGGGAACATTTTGTAGTGATAATCAAGGTGGGCCATTTCCAGCAGTTGACAAGAACATCTGAGGAACAGTGGGGGGGCGGGGGGGGGCGGGAAGGGGGAGAATAAACATGGGGAAATAGTTTTACTTTGTGTAATGACCCATCCACTCCCAGTCTTTTCCCACTCCCATAACTATTTCACATTTGGGGACAATGTATACCTTCAAATCACCAGCAACCACATACCACACAACAGAACCACTAACCCAGGAACCTATCCTTGCAACAAAGCCCGTTGCCAATTGTGTCCACATATCTATTCAAGGGACACTATCATAAGGCCTAATCACATCAGCCACACTATCAGAGGCTCGTTCACCTGCACATCTACCAATGTGATATATGCCATCACGTGCCAGCAATGCCCCTCTGCCATGTACACTGGCCAAACTGGACAGTCTCTATTTAACAGAATAAATGGACACAAATCAGACGTCAAGAATTATAACATTAAAAAACCAGTCGGAGAACACTTCAATCTCTTTGGCCACTTGATTACAGACCTAAAAGTGGCAATTTTGCAACAAAAAATCTTCAAAAACAGACTCCAATGAGAGACTGCTGAATTGGAATTAATTTGCAAACTGGATACAATTAATTTAGGCTTGAATAAAGACTGGGAGTGGATGGGTCATTACACAAAGTAAAACTATTTCCCCATGTTTATTCCCCCCCACACTGTTCCTCAGACCTTCTTGTCAACTGTTGGAAATGGCCCACCTTGATTATCACTACAAAAGGCTTCCCCCACCCCGCTCTTCTGCTGGTAATAGCTCACCTTACCTGATCACTCTCGTTACAGTGTGTATGGTAACACTCATTGTTTCATGTTCTCTATGTATATAAATCTCCCCACTGTATTTTCCACAGAATGCATCCGATGAAGTGAGCTGTGGCTCATGAAAGCTTATGCTCAAATAAATTGGTTAGTCTCTAAGGTGCCACAAGTACTCCTTTTCTTTTTGCGGATACAGACTAACACGGCTGCTACTCTGAAACCTACTCTCTGATTGTGCTTTTTCAACCAGTTGTGTACCCACTATGACATTCCGGGGTGTCACCACCTGCCCTGCAACCTTGGGTGCCTCACAATGCTTTGCTGCTGTAGCTCCTACTTGGAACACTCACAAACAGCCCTCCAGCATTCAGGTAACACCCTGAGTGTCTGTGTATAGCTGCAGCCTGCCAGCCACACATAAGTCACTCTCTGGCTTCTTCCAGCCTGGCTTACTACTTCCAGGGTGATCCAACACACCCCCAGTCCCAATTTCCACCCCCAAAACCATGTGTTCTGCACTGTCCAGTCCTCTTCTCTTTGCTACCAAACAATTCAGTTTAAAGACAGCACTGGATTAGTTTTGTTTAAAGAATAAAACAAGTTTATTTAACTACAAAGAGATATGTTTTAAGTGAGTACACATCTAAGGCACTAAAGTCAGAAATGGTTACAAGAGAAATAAAGCTAAAATGCTTTCCTGTAAACTAAAACTTAACAAACTAGACTTGATTCAAGATAAAATCCTTATCCCATGTTCTCAGCAACAGAGCGGACCAAATTCTCAAGTCAGAATCCCTCCCAAAGTCTAAAGGCTGGTTCCTTTCTCTTCTCAGCTGAAAAAGTGAGGGAGCCAGAGACAGAGACAAATACCATTTTGCAGCAGCCTTTCAGCATGAGATCAAGCAAGTCTCAAGCCCCGATCTTCAGGAGTGCTTAATCACTCAGCCACCATACCTCACTCAGTAACCCTCTCAAATCATGCCAGAGCAACCTAATTTCCATCTGTAACTCTCTCAAAAAAGGAAATTAGGTTGCTTTGGTATCATTTGTTCTTGATCATGTTCATGATCATGAATCCCTGCACAAAAGGAACAACAGTGATGGCATTGACACTGACTAAACCACAGACAAATATCTCGAACCTCATTCTTTAGTTCTTAGTCCCTGTCCTTCAAGTACCAATACCTTTAGGGTTTCTGTACATTAGGAAAATGAGTGGTGCTTTAAAATGTGTTAACTAACACAATTTCACCCCTAGTGTAGACAAATAGTAATTTCCAAACAAGATAACTATCCCCTGGCCCCTTACTTCTCCGAGGTCTTCTCACTTATACCAGTTTTACATCAGTGTAGCACAATGGATTTACAATGGAGATAGTCACAATTTACAGCAGTGAAAGTGAAACAAGACTCACAACTTCCTTTTATCTCCCATTTCCAAAAACTTCCCCTGAATCCACCTGCTTCTTCTCAGCAGTGAAATGTGCCTAATCAAGGCAGGCCATATTTAGATGCTGAGGACACTCATCTCACATAGCACAGCTGGGGTAATTCCAATCCTAAATGCTGTATTTTGGGTGGTGTTGCGTCAGTGCACCTTGACAACGGTTAGGTTGCCTCTCATGCTGACCAGTACTGACTCATTGGTTTTTGCACCCTTTGTCAGCCTAGCTGTACCCATCTATTGTCTCTTGATACTTTGGCCATATAGACAAGACTTAATAGTGTGTGGCAAGCTGGGGTATGAATGTACAATGCACTAGTCTGCCTGCAGGTTGTGTGGACCCTGCTACCATGCACTAAAAGTTCTGTAGTGTGCTTTGACCTACTCCCGTTTCAAACAGCAGTAGGTCAAGTGCATCATGGAACTTTCAATGCACGGTAGCAGGGTCTACATGGCAGTTAGTGCGCAGCATGCTGGTATAGTGTACATTCACACTCCAGCTTGCCATGAACTAACTAGCTGTGCAGAGAACCCCTTAGATTGTAAATTCTTTGGGACAGGGGCCATCCTTTTGTTCTGTGCACAGCACAGGGGTCCTGGTCCACAACTGGGGCTGCTAGGCACTGCCATAATACCAATAATAATAATAATAATAATAATTAATAAAATATTGCTACTAATAAAGTGCTCAAAGGGTGATGGAGAGGGTGCACCAAGTCTTTTATACTCTTTGCATCCCTGAACAGGCTCAAGTCACAATATACTGTGGAGTGCAGACATTACTCCATGCTTGTGCTCCCACAGATGCCAGTGACCTGAAAGAGGGCAGGGAGGGACAGTGAGAAAAGTGTCATGGTGGAGAGGGGAGCATGCACTGCATCCATTGAAGGGATGGTGGAGCTGCTGCTGTAACATGTGCTCCTTGGGGATCCCAGTAGCCAGATATTCTCCTGGTGACTTCTCACTGCAGCCCATGACCTCTCGAGTACTGGCCATGGTTAAAAATGACAATATCTGGCCCAAGTTGTTTAGAGACACTTGACAGAAATGTTTTTTACTGTCTTTCTCCTTCTGTTTGTGGAAAGCATGCTGTGGTCTGAGCTTGACTAGACCCTGATAGTGCTAGCCCATCCATCCCTGCCCGCCCACTCCGTCCTGGGAACTGAAACATCATATACTAGAGTTTAAAAAACAATGAAAGCTTTTTATTGTTTAGATTGGAGTTATTGCTTTTATCTAATATAGTGAGTGGCAAAGATTAGGTAAGAGCTGTTTTTACGACTTTTGTTTTCATTTTATGGAGGGATATGGCTATTTAAACTAGGCTGGATGTGTGAGGAAGAAAAAGTTTCAATTGCTTTTAATAATCAGACCATCAAAGTTCAGGCAGACAAATTGGGTAAAGATTGTGATGGTCCAAAAGATAAAAGTAAAGAATGAAGAGCAGCAAAAGGAAGGGACATTATGCCATCAGAGAAGGATTCAAACATCTTACTCCATATACAAATGTTCATGAGAAACAAATAAGAGGATTACGATGCGATAGCATTGGGGGGAGTAAAACCTAGCGGACATGTTGACATTAGAGAAACTTGGTGAAGGAAGTCACAGGACTCAAATATTAATACTGAGTGTGCTGATTGTATCAGAGGTAGAGCTGACTGAGGGAGGTGTTCATAGGGTGTGGGTTTGAGTCCCAAACAGGGCTAGGGTTTGAAATGCTTTAAGATCAGTGTGACAGGATCCCCAGGGTGCAGCCTGGGACTGTGGGACTGCTGTGCCCCCTTAACTCTCCAGCCTGGGCAGTCTCTCACAATGCTTCGCTAGTGACAAACACCAAACCCCTCCAGGCGCTGTTATCGCTCAGCACAACCTCATGTGGAGCCCCCCCCACAGCTAGATTGCAAGAATGCTCCCAGATCCACTCATGAATCCCACAGAGAAAGGCATCAGCCAAATCCCCCCAGCTCCCAGCCTTGTACCTCAGGGATATACCATCTTGTACTGCTCAAGATGAGCAGTGCAAGTTTATTAATTGGTTCCTCACTTCATCAATGGAAAGTGGATATATACCAGCCTTTGTAAAACTGAGAAAATTTGCCAAACACTTCAGGCAAACTCACTGGTAAAGATAAACAATAAAACATGTTTATTGACTACAAAAGATAGATTTTAAGTGATTATAAGTGATAGGCAAAAAGTCAGAGTGGTTACCAAAAGAAAATAAAATACAAGCATGCAGTCTAAACTTTCAACCCCCGATTAGACTGGGCAACATCTGGATTAAGCAGATTTTCTCACTCCACTGGATATTGCAGTTCATAGTACATAGGTTTCGTCCTTGAAACCTGGGCCAGTCCCCTCTGTTAGAGTCTACAGTCTTCTGAGTGTCTTTGTTTCTTGCAGCATAGGTGGGAAAGGAGAAAAGGCCAAGTATGGGGCCCCTGTGTTCTGTTTTGTATGCTTAGTTCATGTGCTTGGGAGACCACAAGTCCAGGCATGTCTGGTGGGCATTGCTGAGTACCCAGGCAAGGTTGAACAATTCCCCTGGTGTGGCCTTGTGCAGGTGAGTCATTGAATTGTTGGACAATGGCGGTTGATGGTTGTTTGATACCCGCCCGGGCATTGGTTACTTTCCTTGTTGATGTCTCTGGGGAGCTAATATCTGGCCAATTCCTCAATTTACAGCATGTTTTACTGACATCCATACAACACAGTCTCATAACTTCACATGCACTGATGATATACATATTTAGATAAAACAGTGACTTTCAGCAGATCATAACCTTTCCCCTGATACCTGACATGGCATGCTTTACATGCAAGAACACAATCATATATAAATGAGGAATATGGACGTTAAAAGGTGCTCCCCCGAAGTATAGAGTGTCACAGTCAGGATCATCTCCTTTCTACATGTATATAGCATAATGGAGCCTTTGGGTACTACCATAAGATAAATATCTACTACTACTAATTTGCTGGCTCTGAAATCTCACAAACTAATTTTGTGAGACTTTGGTCCAAAATGGAGGATAAGTACAATATGGGTGAAAAGTGCATTATTTTTATTAATTGAAAGCAGCATCAAAATACAAATTAATAATGAAGAAAGCAGCAGCAAGAACATACTGTTTGTCATAATATCAGCTATAAAAATTAAAGGAGACAGCCCAAAGGAACTGGTAGCAATACATAAATATGTTTATAAATATACTGGAGTAACAAAGAAAAGCAAGAAGGGCCGTCAGTCTGTTGATTAATGAGAAGGTTAATGAAATAGCTGGGGAAGAGACTTAGTGGTACAATTCTCTGTCTTTCTGTCATTGTTCCCACCAGTGCATCTAAGGAAGGAATGGGATCCTCTCCGTTATGGTGGAGGGTATTGAATAAATAACCTGGGAAAGGCAGACTGGCTTTGCTGCCTCAGTGTGCTTAATGTGGACTTATGGTCATGCAAGAAATGCTGGATGAGAAAGGTGGTGATAAGGCCTCAGGAATGGATCAGTTCCACCCTTACACAACAGCAGCTCATAAAGCTCCATTTACCATCCAAATCCTTCTCTTTTCCCATCTACATGACCTGAAGGATGCAAATTGACTTTATGTTTTCCTACCCTTCAATGGAAGTTCAATGCGAACATGGATCAGTGTTCACGTTGCACTCCCCATCAGTACCCAGGCCAGGGAAGCTAATGATCCAATCAGCGGACCAAATTTGGTGATGAATCCTGGTCACATGCCACCTGAGGCATGTTGCACATGTGCTAAGAAGAAGAATGGAAGTTCAATGAGAAAGGGCAGGGAATAATGTTCTCAACAGCAGCTTCTCACCTGGTGAGGCCTATTTAGTGGCATTCCTCTGTTTGTTGCACATACATGGAGAGGAGGCTTGGGAGATTTGTGGAAGGGATAGAATGAGAGCTGACAGAACGGGATTAACTCCAAGAATAACCTCAGTGGTGATCCCCAAATCCCTCCATTAACCACTGCCTCTATCAGAGATAGAGCTCTGCCTATGTCCAGAGCTTTCTATTGGTATCTACAAAACCTACAATTTTGGATGAGTGTGTCAAATGTAACGTAGAACGGCAAAGTCTACTGCCATCTGAGCACACTGGATTTCTACTAGCTGTGTCTAGTCTTAGGCTGAAAAACAGAGGAGCGGGGAAGAGAAGATGAGGTGATTTTAGGGGATCTTGAGGGAAGGAAAAAGAGAGTGAGGCAATAAGACATGCCAAATTCCAAAAGCCAGTCTTATAGCAAAAGCATCTGAAATCAGGGAAACTATCAACACATAATTAAATGAGAGAGAAACTGAAGAGAGGAGTATGGTTTATATGTCTGGCAAAGCACTTGCAATTTTTACTATTTATTATTATGATATAAATTTCTATAGAGCTCATTACTGGAGTAATTGGGCACATTTTACATTGTTTACCTAGATTGTAAACTCTTTGGGGCCATGCACTGTCTCTTACTAAGGTATTTTTATAGCAGAACTGGATAGAGTTCTGTGGGCACTATCGTGATATGAATAAGAATAAAAGTAAATAAGCAAACTTCTTACTCAGTTATTTACTCAGGCAAACTCTCATTGTATCACTGAGTAAAATCAAACTAAGTACCTTAGGACTAGGACCATAGGGAACAAATATGCTATGATCCCCTTTACCACGTCACAGTCATTATCAATAAAGGCCAGACATGGGGAAGCCTAACCCAGTAGGCTAGGAGTAACACTTTCAAAAATGCCTAAATGACTCAGGAGCCTAAGTCGTATTTTCAAAACTTATTAGGCACTTATAAGTTTTAGTGCTATTGGCTTGCAATAAGATGTAAATTTCTTAGTGTGTAAAAGTAACTTTTGAAAATGGCACTTGTACTCCTAAGTCATGTATGCACTTTTGAAAGTTTTACCCTAAGAACCACGGAATCCATAGCCTACACTTAGTGGAAAATCTGGACTAATCAGAGACTATCACCCGCATTGACACAGGGATGGACTAGACAGTGCAAAGGTCTTCTCCTCACCCCAACTTCAGTGGTGATCTATCGCATGTGACCACTAGCCCACATACTCACAACGTGCAATTGCTTAAATAATTGTACCAACCTTTTTCCTTTTATTTTTTTAAAATCATTATAAAAAAATTAAAAGTAGATGAACAAAAGTAAAAGAATTCTGAAGATGCAATGCATTTAACCAGGCTGCATATGTGTCTTTAACATAAAGAATAATCCAAAATGAAACATGTAAGATGTGTTGTGCAGTATAGCAAAGTTAGCATTGCTCTGGAAACCTGGCTTGAATTCTGTGTGTTTAATGTTTTCAGACTTAGAATAGTGTGAAAGAGGTTTTTTCCATTAATTTATGACCTAGCTGCAAAAATAAAACAATTTTTTTTGGTTTTGTCTTTGCTTATATTTTCTTTACAACATTCTGGCTCTGCTAGAAGTATATTAAATTCTTAATAGGTATGTCCATGCTCACAGAAAAGCTACACTGAATCCAGCACAATGTAGGCTTATAAAAAGACTGGCTAATGGTTTCATGTTGCCCATAAAACTATGCACTGTGGTCTGAAGTATTCCTTTTCCAATTAAAGGTATTTATTTATTTTGATTTCTAGTAGTTATGGCACATTCTTGTCGATAGTAATTTTTCCACAGAAATGCCCAGTATTTTTGCAGGACTAGAGCTGCATGTTTAATTAGTTATTTTAACACCTTCAGTGCAATATCTTCATGCTTTAACAGGGCCATAACTTTTAAAGGTGGGTCCATTATTTTCTATGGCATGGCACTAGCAGACCGCTCAGGTGTCCCTGCTTTTCAGGGATGTCTCTGATTTTGCATTAAACCACCTCTTAGTCACGCCTTAATCTGCTAATGGCCCTTATTAAGCACAAGGATTGAGAGCAGATAACCACCTCAGATTATAAAGTAACAGTTAAAGGTGAGCTTTACAAAACTGTTTCTTTGTAGGAACTCAGGGAAACTATAAGAAGGCACAAAAGCACATTGTGTTCAGCTGAGCTACATGAAAATGTAAGCAAGTATTTTATAAGATAGATAATAATTTTTGAGTACTGCTATCATGATGGTGGGAAAAGAACATTTGGTAGGATGAACCCTACTGCTACTCTACAAAAAAGCATCCATTCTTGTGACTGCGTTACTTCAGAGCTCATGTCATATCACTGCATGAGCTCCAAGAGGGGAAACCACCAGAGATTTATTAAGGCAGTCTTCCCCTTTGGGTGGGGTGGGAGGAGTGGGGACATCAACTGCAGTTGTTCTAATCAGACCATAAACAGGTCCTGGGTAGAACAGGAAACAAAATCCCCCTGATCAAAATAGTCTTGGGTAACAAAGTGAACCTAACAGTAACATGTCAGACCTACCCTCCCTGAGGGAGGCTCTGGTATCTAGCAGTTTCTGGGTTGGTCCTGGCCTCAACCAGACTTTCCTTCAGGGAGCTAGCACAAGAGATCTGCCGTCCCTCCAAGACCCTTTCAGCTGAGCTGTCTGACTCTCTCCTGTTAACTGACCCTTCCAAGTCTGACAGTTCTTGCAGGTGAAGCAGAGCAGGATTCTAAGCACCCCTGTATTCACATCCTACACACTACTGCAATAATATTTGTACAAAATATGCCTTGAGGTACCTTATCATATGAAAACTAATGTGTGTGTGTAGTCTGACAGTTCGACAATGACGTTTTCATGCTCTCTCTTTTTGTGGATTCGGAAGTGACTCTGAAGTCCAAAGCGTGACGCGCATGCTTGTGAACTCATTGGGCAGACAAAGGCATTGGTGAGTGTCTTGGTAGCTATAGCCATGATATGACGCTTTTCCCTTGCAGCTAACAATAGATTATTTCTGTCCTCTTCAAAGGCTTGAAAAGGTCTGAATGCTGTGTTTTGCCCTGCTGATCTGTTTAACTCAGCCTTCTCAATATCATTGGTTTTATTGCACCACAGTGTATGCTGTTTTTGATGCTGTCCTTGTAAAGCTTTCTGGAGTGGCCTTGATTCTGGTGTCCTTGTGCCAATTCTCCATAGAATTTTTTTTCTGGGGAGTTGATTTGCAGGCATTCTAATGATGTGTCCAACCCAGCGTAGTTGGGCTTTTATCAACATGGCCTCGATATTTATGGTATTTGACTTTTGGAGAATCTCCAGGTTGGTAATTGCCTTATTTCACATTAACTTTGTCTGATTACCCACAAACTTTCCTAATGAATTAACTTCTAGCAAAGCACAACACATATGACATTTCAGACAGGTTGATTTGGTTTGGGTTTGGTGAACTTACATGGAGGGTGGGGAGGTGAGGTCAGAATCAGGTTTGCAATAGAAAGCTAGACACAACCTTAGCTATGGAGAAACTACCATCTTTCCATAATGTCCTGGTTTATTTCTGTGTAAACCTCAATGTCATAAATTAATAAGTCCTCATTAATGTTGCTGAAAGTGATGATAATCTTGTGCTGACATCACTGAAACTTATAATCAGGAGCTGTTAAAAAGTTGATGTTTCACCTGCAAAAGTTAAAAAATCTGAAAACATCAAAGATCACAAGGTTAAAGTTAAAAAGTCTATGTTAGAAATAACAGCTGGCCCCAAATTGAAAACAAATGAACTCATGCCTAGCTCTCTGCTGCCATTTCTAAACCACATGCACTCTGCTCTCATAGCTTATGACTCCAGTTGAGCTGTTCCAGTGAAATTAAGTCTTATATTCATTATGGAGCCGTCAATTGGCCTCTGTATAATTTGTATCAAATTTTAAGGGTAATAGATGTTTCCAGGAGTATCTATTTACTGAAGTTGAAGGTGTATTTAACTACACTTGTGTTATTTTTACGAACTGTAAATCTAAAGCATGGCTCTTACTTCATAATAACATGATAGCACATGTACGGGTTTTCAAACACAAATGCAGTCTGAATGCTGTGATCTATGCTAGTTTCCTTTGCCGCACAAAACTCTATTTTATCAGTTCCAATTGAGCCTGCTGCACCCTTCCCCAGAGATTTAAAATAAGGACTTTAAAAATGGGGAGAAATAAGTTTTATACAAATTGTATCTGTAATGCTTTGTCTTTTTTTTTCTTTTGTAATTGAAAAAACTTTTGCAAAATCACATGGCAAATGAAAATGAGGTAGTGTAGTTACAGCATATACTGATTTTCTTTCCCTCTCCTCAATTTGGACTTTTTTTTAAACTTTAATTTGAACGTATGTGTCCTTTAACGGTTGAAATGCAAGAACCATTATGCAAATAGGACTAAAATTAGAAACACCCCCAGGTACATTAGGATTAGTATTGTAATCATACTACGAAGTTTTTTCCTATGAAGTTTCATCCCTTTTTGTAAATTGCTTCTGATTGTTTAGCCAGAGCTGCGGGCTTCACCATCCCTGTATGAGGACCTCATTCAGCTAATGCTCCACGTGCATCGAACTCTGATTGTTTTCAGTGAAAGCTCAGGACTGGAGAGTTTACAGGGCTGGGTGCTAAATAGCTTGGTTCTGCAAGGTACTGAGCACTCATGAATGATGCCGCCTGCCTTCAACTCCCAGTGGAAGATGAGGACACTCAGCACTTTGCAGGAGTGAACAGCACTTTGACAGATCCACAGGTGTGTGCAGAGTTTCTGAAACCTCATCAAAAGCCATTGTAACTCGGGAGTCCTACATTCTGTTGCTCCTGTAGCCCAAATTCATTGTATGTACCAAGGGCTCCTTGCATTCCTCCATCCCCACACAAGCTCCCTGTGTGCCATTCTCCCATCCTCCGCTATTGAAGTCAATGGAACTATGGCAGCTTACACAAGCTGAGAATCTGTCCCAGGCTCTTGTCAAATTCTTCTAAGAGCCATAAAACAAATTAACCACAGAGCAAGCAAAATTCATTTGTTCATACTTAAATATATTACACAGGTTTTTTTTTAACTTAAAGCAAAAAAGAGGACAGAGAAAATAACTTATTTGATGACCCCATAAATATTACTTATATGGGGCCAGATCCTTCACTGGCCAAAAATAAGGGATGGTGAGAAGATGCTCATATATGCATGGGAACTATACAACCTCCTGGAGCAAGTGGAAGCCCCTCTCTTCACTCACTACATGCTGGCTGCCTCAGGTGCAAGGCTAAAATAAAGCGGAACAGGCAGAGCACAGCTCTGGTCCCCTTGCTAAAGGCAGAGGGGAGCTTGCCCTCCTCTCCCAGGCTCAGTTAAATAGTGTTCACTCCCCCTCCTCCTGGCTGATGTGGCAAGAGAGCCTGCCCCCTCCTGCTTCAGCTGACATTAACCACAGTTCAGGTGTGTATGTATAGTTACAAAGATACCGGAGTAACATGCTGTAAACAAAATGGCTATTGCATACCGGAGTTTCAGCTCTAGAATGATGTGTAAGGTGATCCACACATGGACAGTACACTGTCTTGCCACACCTTGCCCTCTTTCCCTCATATCATGCTATAGTGCACTTGGGGTGCATAAGGAGCAGAACAAGGATGTGCATGCCATACAGGAGGTAGACAGACATTTCCACACCTGTAGTGACTCCTGATGTGATATGCAAAACACCTTATGCTACTGCTTCTATTTCATGTAGGGCAATGCAGGGTCTACAGAAATTATTCTATGTTATGTTTCTTTAACTTTTTTCACAGTGGACAACATTCTTTAAAGAGACAAGGGGAGGAGGGATAGCTCAGTGGTTTGAGCATTGGCCTGCTAAACCCAGGATTATGTTTAAATGGCCCCCTCAAATGGCCCCCTCAAACCCTTGAGGGGGCCATTTAGGGATCGGGGCAAAAATTGGGAATTGGTCCTGGTTTGAGCAGGGGGTTGGACTAGATGACCTCCTGAGGTCACTTCCAACCCTAATCTTCTATGATTCTATAAGACAGGTGAGGAAATATCTTTTATTGAACCAACTTCTGTTGATGCAAGAGACAAGCTTTTGACTTAAACAGAGCTCTTCTTCAGGTCTGGTCCAATAAAAGATATTACCCCACCTACCTTGTCTCTCCAGTATCCTGGGACCAACATGGCTACAACAACAGTGCATACAAAAATTTTTAAGACATACATAAATGTACAAAAATATTGGACTGTGACAATATTTTTCTACTTTTCCTCAGGGCCTCTATATCTCAGAGTTCAGATCTGGTAATGCATAATGCAATGCAGGTCTTGTATTTCTTATGAAATACCCAAAAGAATAAACAAATACATGTTACCCCTTTGTAACTCAATGACATAGGAATTATTGCTGTGTCTGCGGTGTAACAACATATTCTCTTTCTTTACTGATAACATTTCAAAGCATTTAGAGCTAGAAATGCTCCCCCTTTTTGCTGTTTAAGTACTGTATTATCTGCAAGTAAAAAGCCAAGAATTAGCCACTTTGGAGTATAAGGGATGCAGAGTAAAGAAATTGCAACATTTTCACAAAATAAATAGCACCCCATAGACAGATGAAACTAAATTTCCCCCACAATAAGAATATCATTGTGATATGAATTTATTCTTTGAAGATAGGGGCTAATTTAAGACTTTTTCAGTAGAATTTTTAGAGTAAAATGGATTTCCTGGCATCTTGTTAAACTTAAATATGAATACCATTCATATCTAATCAGCATAAATCATAATTAATACAATTCAGTCTTTGATTACTTTAAGAGTTTGTACACATCACATATTTTCATCCTAAATAGAAGCTTATCACATTTACTATTGTTTGCTGCTAGGAGACAAAGATATGACTGAAACACAAAAATAAAGAAGCAGCGTTCAGTGATAAAACCAATATTACAGTTAATATTTAACCCTCTGTCAAAAATGTTGATTGATTATAGAAAGATATCTTATCATAGTGGAAAGTATAGGCATCTTGAACTACAGTGCCACAGGAGACAAACCAGTGCCAAATCCATTCCTGGTGTAACTTCAGTTAACTTCAGTGGAGTTACATCAGGGCTGAGATTAGCCCACTGACTGTAGACTTAAATATGAATCACACTATAATAGCTTGATTGTTCAAATGATCTTTTAAAATAAAGTCCCTGCAGAGAAGAAGAAATTGTGCAAGCTATAGTCATAGAAAAATTATTGTTCCATTTATGATTCTTTCAATTATGGGGACTATTGCTCAGCAACATCTTCCCTTTCAAGAAGCATGATATGTTTATAATAGGCTTTTGGATAAAACAATCATTATCAATAGCAATTTAATTGGATACCTTTGAAATTAAGGAGGCACTTTTATTTTGCTACCTTGGATTCACAGCTGTAGTTATGGAAAATCAGCCTTCTATTTGTCCAGATTGTTTAATCCTCATTTACATTGCAGGTTTCAGTGGACCTGAAAGAAAAGCTTCTGCTAACACTGGTCTTTTCTATTTACACTCCTTCATTGCATTATTATTAAAAAGGGGAAAATCTTTATAAAAGGTGCTTAGCTTTTTAAAAAAAAGGAAAAGAGATTGTATATGTTCTGTACAGGCCAAACTACATTCAGTGTAAGAGCTGGGGTGGGCTTTAAGCCATCTTTGCAGCACCCCAAAGCTGGAGCCAACGAGTACTGACCCAGTCTCCAGTGTAAGCTATCTTACACCAGCTTGCCAAGTCAACCAAGGAGCCATTCCAGCATACAGGGAACACTGAGGAGCAGGTTCTTAACCCCAGATCTCGCCCTCTGCTCTTAGGGTACAGAGAGGTCTTGCTTGCAGTAAAAGTGGTGGTCTTTGCTGTATAGGAAGAGCAATATTTTGGACTTCTTTGTAGGCTTTCAAACTTTGCATGAAGTGGAGTTCTGAACTGCAGAGGCTAGGGAAATGCTACCTACATGGAGCTACTATAAGGTGGATGCATAACTGATTGGAAAACCGGTCTCAGAGAGGGAAAGTCTAAAAGGGCATAATGAGTGAGGTCCCACAGGGATCATTTCTGGGTCCAGTTCTGTTCTATAACTTTACCAGTGATTTAGATAGTGGCATAGAGAGTACACTTATAAAGTCTGAGGATGATTCCAAGCTGGGAGTCCTTGCAAGTGCTTTGGAGGATAGGATTAAAATTCAAAATAATCTGGACAAACTGGAGAAATGGTCTGAAGTAAAGAGGATGAAATTCAATAAGAACAAATGCAAAGTACTCCATTTAGGGAGGAACAATCAGTTGCACACATAGAAAATGGGAAATGACTGCGTAGGATGGAGTACTGCAGAAAGGGATCTGGGGGTCATTGTGGACCACAAACTAAATATGAGTCAACAGCGTAACACTGTTGCAAAAAAAGCAAACATAATTCCGGGATGTATTAAGAGGAGTGTTGTAAGCAAGACACGAGAAGTAATTCTTCCTCTCCTCGCGCTGATTAGGCCTCAACTGGAGTATTGTGTCCAGTTCTGGGCACCACATTTCAAGAAAGATATGGACAAACTGGAGAAAGTCCAGAGAAGAGCAACAAAAATGATTAAAGGTCTAGAAAAATGACCCCTGAGGGAAGATTGAAAAATTTGGGTTTGTTTAGTCTGGAAAAGAGAAGTCTGAGGGGGGACATGATAACAGTTTTCAAGTACATAAGAAGTTGTTACAAGGAGGAGGGAGAAAATTTGTTCTTGTTAACCTCTGAGGATAGGACAAGAAGCAGTGGGCTTAAATTGCAGCAAGGGTGGTTTAGGTTGGACATTCGGAAAAACTTCCTAATTGTCAGGGTGGTTAAACACTGGAATAAATTGCCAAGGGAGGTTGTGGAATCTCCACCATTGGAGATTTTTAAGAGCAGGTTAGACAAACATCTGCCAGGAATGGTCTAGATCAGGGATCGTCATCTTTTGGCCCGCGGCCCGCCAGGGTAAGCCCCCTGGCAGGCCAGGCTGGTTTGTTTACCTGCCCCATCCACAGGTTTGGCTGATTGAAGCTCCCACTGGCCGAGGTTTGCTGTCCCAGACCAATGGGGGCTGCGGGAAGCAGTGGCCAGCACATCTCTCAGCCTGCGCCGCTTCCCTCAGCCCCCATTGGCCTGGAACGGTGAATCGTGGCCAGAGAGAGCTGCAATCAGCTGAACCTGTGAACGCGTCAGGTAAATAAACTAGCCAGCCCCGCCAGGGGGTTACCCTGGTGGACTGCATGCCAAAGGTTGCCGATCCCTGATCTAGATAATACTTAGTCCTGCCATGAGTGCAGAGGACTGGACTAGATGACCTCTCGAGGTCTCTTCCAGTCCTATGATTCTATGATTCTATGATAATAAAACAAATAATCAAACCCATAAGAAAATAAGAAATCCATAAGAAAGATATATAGGCAAGCAAGCAGGCTAGCCCTATAGGCTACAGAACACAGAACTGTTCAGAAAGCTGCAAGCAGGGACATTATTTCCCAACCATCAGATTACCTTTGGTGATGTTGAAATGCCAAGATGTATATTCATCAAACCCAAACCAAATCAACCTGTCTGAATTGTCATATGTGTTGTGCTTTGCTAGAAGTTAATTCATTAGGAAAATTTTGGTAATCAGAGAAGGTTAATGTGAAATAAGACAATTTGAAAAATGAGTGGTGTTTCACATGGCAAACATCATTCTGTTTTAGTTTTCTTGGAAAACTTTAGTTTTCTTGACAGAACGAGGAGTAATGGTCTCAAGTTGCAGTGGGGGAGGTTTAGGTTGGATATTAGGAAAAACTTTTTCACTAGGAGGGTGGTGAAACACTGGAATGCGTTACCTAGGGAGGTGGTGGAATCTCCTTCCTTAGAAGTTTTTAAGGTCGGCTTGACAAAGCCCTGGCTGGGATGATTTAGTTGGCAATTGGTCCTGCTTTGAGCATGGGGTTGGACTAGATGACCTCCTGAGGTCCCTTCCAACCCTGATATTCTATGATTCTATGATTCTATGAATGTTATAGCTGAAAAACTGTTTTGTTAAGAAACTCCAAGTCCGTGATACTAACCAGTGAGGAGCTGAGCCCTTCCTGCAGTGACAGCTGGTGTCCAAAATAACTGGTGGAGTTGCAAGTAGCAAGCCCCTGTCTGCTCCTTTCCCCTCCTTCCTACCCTGCCCTGCAGGCAGATCAAACTTGCTAAATGAAAAACTGGAATGTTATACAGTAAAGGGCTGGGTGAGAGAAGACAGTATGTGTCTCTATCACCACTTCACTTTTTTTAATTAGTTCTAACTTTCAGTCTAGCGCCCTCTACCATCCCTCTAATACACATATCCGCCACTAATTAATCTACACCTTCATTCATCAATTCTCTCCATTCCACTCTGTACTGAAACCTGATGACCACACCCATCCCCTTCCCAGTGCAGAAATTTACCAACCGCCCCTTAAATTCTGTCCAACCTAACCTCCTTCTGCTCAGAAACACTCCCCCGCATCCCACATGCAGCTAGAATGAGAATCCCTCTTCTTCTTCCTCAATCTTAGCATAACTCAGAACCATGCTTTGGATCCTCTCCCACATGACTCCTCAAGGCACAAAATACTCCTCCTCCACAACCACTCATTTATAAAACAGACCCCCAGGTTCAGAACCTCCCTGTGACATACTGGGGTGCAATTCAGATCAGTGGGGGGCTGTCACCCTTGCCCTGCAACCTGGGGTGCCTTACAATGCCTTACTGTTATAGCTCCCAACCTGGACCCCTCACAAACAGCTTGCCAGCATGCAGCTCACTCCCAGACGTGATTGTGTAACTGTGGCCTGCCAGACACACCCTGGCTCTCACCAGCCGTGATTATACTGCAGGGTGATCCCAACACACGCTCATCCCAGATTTTCCTCTAGAAATGTATGTCTTGTTCTGCCCAGCCCTGTCCTGGACAGTCCAAATATATAGTCTGTTATTCCTTTAAGGGAATAATACACAACAGTTTGCCACCTAAAATGGGGTTACCCGACTCTTTAATTTAAACACAATGGATTAGATAAAACAAATTTATGTACTACAAAGAGATAGATTTTAAGTGAGAATAAGCATAGGCAATACAGTCAGAAAAAGTTACAAGATAAATAAAGATAAAATGATTTCTAATGCTAAACTTGACAAACTAAACTTACTTGAAGGCATAGCTTTTACCCACATGTTCCCAACAGCATTACTGATTCTACCCTCAGAGTCCAATAGCTGTTTCTTTGATCTTCTCAGAGTGAGAATGAGATGGACAGGGTGAGAGAGTAATTTGGGGTGTTTGCCCTCCTTTTTCAGTCCCCCTTTCGAGAAGCTTTTCCAGCTGAGAATAAGGACACAGTGTGCCTGATGTGGAAGGAGGCTTCCTGGTGGATTCTTTCACCAGTGTATGCTCATATGTAGGTTTCCCTTTGTTTCCTCCCTTCCCCCTTTCTATCTGATGACTCTGTCTATTGCTTAAATGCAAATTAAGGTAGCACACACTCCTTTGTTCAGGAGAGGCCTGTTCGCGGACTCCTGCCTGGGCAGGGTTGTGGGGTTTTGAACATATGCTAATAACATCATAGAGGAGAATTTTATATCTTCACCTACGATGTTGCTACATATAGATCACCCTGATAAGATTGGCCAGTGAGTTATTAGCTTTTAAATTTTACCTCACAAGGCATATATTGTGCAAAGATGATTTCAGCAGTGTGTAGGGTGTGAATACAGGAGTGCATTCTGTCGCACTCCCGCCCCTCCCCCTTTGTTGCTGGATGTGGAGAAGAAGGAGCAGAAGCAGCAGAGAAGGATTGTGGCTGCCAGGTACCCTGTATTCTGCCATTGTAGGGCTAATGCATAACAGCCTCACAGAAGCCTGTATGTCCTACCCTGTTCCTCCTCCCTGTGCTCCAGGGCCAAGACACCCTGCTGGCAACTAGGTGTACTTCAGCCTCCAGAAGCTGGAACAGCTTCAGCTCCACCGAGGGCATGTCTACACTGCTCCTGGGAGTGATCCTCCGAGCCTGGGTCCACAAACTCATGCTAGCAGGGCTCATGCTAGCATTCCAAATATAGCTGCGTAGCTGGTGCTTTGATGTTGCAGGCTGGGCTCTCAAGCCCATCCTCTCCCGTAAGCTTCAGAGTCTGAGCTTCAGCGCCCAGCCACAATGCCGACACAGCTATTTTTAGAGTGCTAACATGAGCCCTGCGAGCACCAGTCTGTGGACCAGGTTGGGATGCTTGCTGCCAGATGCTCTGTAGACATGTCCCAAGAGTCTATTCCTGACAGCTCGTGGTACTGCCCCCAGCAGTACATCAGCCTCACTTCACAGTGGCTGTAGAGTAGCTGACAGCTCTGGTATTATTAGTCCCACTAGCCCCTAATGAACAGCCCGACCTGCCCTTGTGGAAGGTGTTGAGTGACTGTAACTCTGAGTGAAATCAATGAGAACTGAGGCACTCTTCACCTTCTAGCAGGTGTACAGCACCTCAAAAGGTCAGGTAGGTTAGTTATGGCCTGCGACTGTATCAAATGGTGTATGCTATTAGCAGCTCAGGGAAAAATCAAATCGTCAAAGAGGACATTGGACAGAATCGTCCATAAAAAATCTTAACAAGAAAAGTAGAGAAATTGAGGATGGCACTTAGGACAAAAAGATTTTGAGAAAAAGAAAAAGGAATAACTTTACATCAAGTTCACTCCATTACTGGACAGAACTTTCAGTTATTTCTTTAGCATAGAAAAATCTTTCTATTGCTCCTGAGCCCATTAAAGATACATGCTTCAGGAAGGCATAGTCAGGTGGGTCAATGACATAAAATCCTAACTAGGTAGTTCAATAGGCCCCAATCCTGAAAACATTTTTTGCCCATGCTTAATTTTACACATGTGGGTTGTGCCATTGACTTTATTTGGAGTACTTACATATATAAAAATAACTGGTTTCAGAGTAGCAGCCGTGTTAGTCTGTATCCGCAAAAAGAAAAGAAGTACTTGTGGCACCCTAGAGACTAACAAATTTATTTGAGCATAAGCTTTCGTGAGCTGCAGTGAGCTGTAGCTCATGAAAGCTCATGCTCAAATAAATTTGTTAGTCTCTAAGGTGCCACAAGTACTCCTTTTCTTTTTTTAAAAAAATAACTGTTAGCAGGACTCAGCCCACAAATATACTCAACCACCACGAGGGGAACAAGGCAGCTTCACGGAACAGGAGCACTTATTTGACCATTCTCTAGGCTACTAACACCTGCTAAATCTAATTTACAGCATCCATACATCCTATGTTCAAAGTAGCTTAATTACATTATTACAGGCAGGCCAGGCTTTTAACTTTGCAGCAGGGTGTAGCATTCAATAAACAATACCAATCTTATACTGCAAATTGGCTGTAATACAAACAGAGAAAAAAACCGAGTCTGTTCACAAGAAACCATTAACTATATAATGGAAACAATAACTGTGTTTGAATTGTTCAGCTAATCAGCACAGGTTTTATCATCTCATTCCTTTTTCCTTTAAGTTCTGAGAGACAAAGTCAGAGGTTAAGTTACCAAGTTCAGGTTAATTTTTTTCTACAAAAGCTTCAGCTTTCGAGGATTATGAAGGGAAAAACAAACAAAACCGCACCCTGTGGGGCCTTGATTCTGGTTGATGCTGAGCATTTATTGACGTCAATGGGTGGTCCAGGCAATGAGCAACTCACCTGAGGTGCTCAATATCTTACAAAAGCAGCAGAACTGCTTTGGGAATATTTTTCTTGAGAAAATCAATTACATAAGAAATTGTGGCAATTAGTAGCATAAATTCCCTAATATTGTCATAATTCGTAGAGATACTCAGCATGTGTCTACACAGCAACTAGACACCTATGGCTGGCCTGTGCCAGCTGACTTGGGCTCATGGGGCTCAGGCTGTGGGGCTGTTTCATTGCTGTGTAGATTTCCGGTGTCAAGAGGGAGCCTGGGCTCTAGGGCCCTGTGAGATGGGAATGTCCCAGAGTTTGACTCCAGCCTGAGCCTGGAAGTTTACACAGCAATGAAACAGCCCCCAGTGGGCCAGCTGTGGATTTTTCTTCACTGTGTACACATACCCTAAGGCACTTGCAAACTCATAGTTGGTTTTTGGCACTTATGAACCCCTGTTGTCTTTTAATCAAAGCATTAGGATTGGGTCTCCATTGTCCCACCTCTCTCCCTGAGGGACATTTCTCAGCCATCTCAGCTCCTCCAGACCAGGTGCACGCACATATCACTATCAGCAGTGCCAGCAGATGCTTAACCTTATCTCCTCTAACCATGCCTCCCAGAGCTTTTGCGGGGGTAGTGCAACTTAATTCTTCAATGTGGGCAAGTGCTTCCTTTTTCCCGTTTGTTACTTAGACCGTAAGTACTTTGGGGCATGGAATGTCTATTATTGTGCCTACGTATAATGCCTAGTACTATGAGTCTGACCCAGACTGTGGCTACAAAGATGCTACAAAGAGATGATAATATATTCTCTGTTTTCTAATCATCTGGTATTGTACTTCTCCAGTATCAAGACTTCCTCAAAGTAATTGTTCATCTGTTTGATCCCTAATTGCATTTATCAACTTTGCGTGAAACCTATTGCTACCTAGTGCTTTGTCTTCCTTGATCTTATTCAAACACTTGCTCACCACTGTTTTAACAATCTGCAGTAGAACCTACAGAAATATCCTCAGGGGGACATTGTTAATATTCTTCTTAACAAATACAGAGACAAAACAATCATTGAGTTTGTGTCATTTCTTTTTCATTAAGTCCCTCCCAACAGATTTATGTAAATATTCAAAATTAACCTGAATATGAAGAACTACATTTTTCAGTGTACCACATCCTACACAGGCTGTAGGTTGTTAGATAAAAATTGTTTGTACATTACTATGTTCCTGCTATATGGAAATGCAGAAGTGCTTTGGTAATATTTTTCTTGGTGAATCTATTATATATAAAATTGAGTAGCAATTTAGCTATTATAGGACCAGGTAATATGATTTAAATGAAAATATTTACTTACGTCATAAGATCTTTTTATGCATCAATTATGCTGCTTTGCTTGCCAACTAATATTACAGTAGTAACCTTTGTATGGGTTTTATAGCTGGCAGATATTAAATTAATAAAAACAGATCTAAGAATTGGACTCCAGTTCTAATTTGAATGATGATTTACATTCAAGCCCTAGATGCTAACAGAACTGTGAAACAGGGAGAAAAAGGTAGAGAAAATGTTACTTAAAATGAAGTAAATGGAGTTACACTCTTGTAAATCTAGTGTGATGGAGTGGAGAATCAGATCCAAAGTGTCCAACTGACCATCTCTGAAATATTTTGAGCTAGATACTGACTTAAACCCTCACTTAAACCTTTTTTAAAACTGGTGTAACTCCGTGACTTCAATAGAGTTACTGCTGATTTTTTTCACTCTTGTAAATTAGATCAGAATCTGGCCATTCCTTTTAACCAGCAGAGCTTTTGGGAACATCCCTCTCAAGTACACTACTACTCAAGACCTGTGCACTACAGGTTCTCATTCTCTGCCCACTGTCACTGGTGTAAACCAGGAGTAACTCCACTGTTGTAAAACTGTGCAACTGAGAAGACAATCAGGTTCTGTGAATATACGATAGACCCAAACATCAAGAAATCAAACAAAACGGTTAGACTTGAAGAAGGTGTGTGCTGACATGGATTTTCTGTTAACAGGAAAAGAGAAAAAACCCAACTCCCAACACAACTTATTAAAAAATTTACTGCCTCACCTTCCCAACTTCAGTCAGGATAAGCATATGTCATTGAGGAAAAAGAGATTTACTAAATAAGGGTTTAACAGTTTAAACATGGAGCCATGCATTTTACAAGTTATGCCAGGTGTATGTCATAAAGTAACAATTTAGGGTCTCAAAGTTATATAGTCATGATGACACATAATTAAGCATTAACAGACATATAAGAGCTTGTTATTTTCTTTTTTCAGATGAGAACCCTACTGCATACATCTATTTTACATGTTAAGCCTCACAGGCCTGTTTCTCCATTTTGATTTCTGGAAACCAGCCTTTAACTATTAATAAATAATCAATTTTCCATTGCAGTTTTTATTTTATTTAAGTAACTCAATTAAGGAAGGCTCAAATTCTTAATTTCACTCTGGTTCCAAAGTTGCTTCTGTGATATTTCTGCAATAAAATATTAATAGCAAGTTCATTATATATAGTCTATTAAGTACAATCAGTGAAATTATGTCATTCCTGTGATGAACATGTCTATTAAAGAAGGAGGATTAACAAACATTTTAATTAGTGGTTTGAACTGATTTCTTATAGGTCAGTGGTTTTCAACCCGTGGTCCGCAGATGCCTGGGAGGTCCGTAAACTATGTCAGTGATTTTCAAAAGGGTCTGCACCTCCATTTCAAATTTTGTAAGGGTCCACAAATGAAAAAAGGTTGAAAACCACTGTTGCAGGTTATTGTTTAAGTACTACTTTGGTTTATATTAGGAAAGAAATTTCTTCACATGTTGGTAATCTCTACAGATCTTTTCTCTTGGGCTAAGCGTTCTCTGGTAATTTTCAAGAATTTTCTTGGAGACTGAATATAATGCAGTTAGATCCTAACCCCTGCACCTCTGTTGCAAAAGGACCATAAAACTGCCCTACTGTGCTGTGCTGAGAATCACTGGGTGATGTAGAGCTGAGGTATCCCATTTGGATTCACTAATGCACTCTATACCTTTCAGAGCACTGAATGCCGTCACTTAAATGTTGCAGGCAGAGGATAGGATTGCTAACCTGGATTTTATTTGCATCCATAAAGATTGGCCAGAGCAATTGTGTGTTTGGAAAGGATTATTACAATGTTCAGGAAAAAGGGCTTTGAACTGGCTAATAGTAAGTATCATTTTGCTTGCACTGAAGCAAGTTCTTAGGATTTCCCAAATTGTGGTACAGGAGCTTGATATTCCATCATTTCACTTCACAACACTTTTTAAAGAAAATGGTATATGAACCAATAAACTTTGGAAACCACTATTAGGCCGTATTGTCACAGAAAAAGGCTTGGAGACTTAAAACAGTCTTCTGTGGAACTCAGTTATTTCCTTTGTGGATGTGGACTTTACTGTAAAGTCAAAAGGTATTTTCCAGAAACAAGGAGTTATTTCAGCTCATAAACAAGGGAGTTTCTGTAAAGCATATTCTAGCCTTTGAGAGGGACAAATCAGAATTCCTTAATCATGTCTTTTTAAAATGGAGGGAACGGGAGAATGAGGACAAGGGCAACAGTGATAGGAACATGTATTTAAATTGGCTAAGCACATTGTTAGCTGGTTTTGAGAGCCTTAGCTGGGGAATAATGAGCTTCAAGGAGTCTGGTACAATAGTAGCACTGGAAAAATAACGTCTTACTTTAAATTAGACTCTATGCCCCTCACAGCACAGAGTGTGTTTTATTGTAATGGTCAGTATCTAGCACAACAAGGTCCTAAACCAAATAAGCAAACAAACAAATAAATAAATAAATAGAACATTATTATTGTTATTGCATGGCAGTCCTATAGTAAGTCATTTGGGAAATGAGAAAAAATTAAAGCCACTAAATGAATATAATTTCTAAGAAGATGTTGGTAATAGGTTTCTTCCTGCTTCTGCTGCCAGGAACATAAGGCCCCCTATGATAGTGTGCATAGTACTACATTGTAAATGCTGTTAACAGCAAAACCATGGGAATGTGTCAAAGCTGATCTAGAAGGGCTCTCCTTAGAAACATCTTTGAACATTAAGTACTTGTTAGTGATTAAAGACTATTTTTTCAAGCATATTTTTGCTGTACTGGTTCAGCAAATTGACAGAATATTCTTGAAACATTTAGGGCCCAATTCTCAGTCTTAGCTAATCTGAGCTGAGCACAAAGACCCGAGTTGCAGCAAAGATGGCTTTATTCCACTCTGATGTCTCCCGCACCCCAATTATGGGGCGGGTGCAGCAGCCTGTTCAATGCTTGGAATAGCCTAAATTCTGCCCAGCTGCTCACAGCCCCAAGAGGCTGTTCCATCAGTTTGGAATTGCTGGAGTGCAGCAGTAATCCAGCTGTACCCCCTTTTCTGGCCATATCCCCTTTGACCCTACATTGGCTCTATGTGATCTGAGTAGTCCCTTAAACTGGCTTCATTGACCCTTGTAGCTGCTGAAGCAGCACAAAGGGCTGTTTCAAAGTCAAGGATTTGGCCCTTAGCACTGTTATGTGGTCTACGTAGCTGTACCTGCAGTGACCAAGGCACATAATTTGAGCCTTGTTTTCTTCAGGAAGTCTGCTGAAGATTATGCGTAACTAAAGTGCAGACCAGCGTGGCACAGGCTGCAGGTAATGTGATTGTTGAAAGATCACCCATTAGACTTCCTTTTTAGAATCGTTAGAAAACCACTCAAACAATGTTTTCTCCACACAAACTTATTTTAGGTTACCAGTGTACTCAACTCATCAGTAGGGTACTTTTCCCAGTTCTGCAACGTCACACTCAAAGGTCAACTTCTGCACTGACAGCAGATGATACTTACTGCACTAGCTTGGATGTTGAGTTGGATACCCTTTCCCATCACAGAGAATGTGTCTGACATCTAAGAGATTGCACCCTGGTGTGGGAAAAGAACTTTGTGCATCTTTTCAAAATTGTAAGAGAAACTGGATCTGTAACTGGCACAAACAACCAGCGCATAACCAAAAACTCCAGCCATTCTGGAGAGGCCCATGTGAAACACAAAATAGTCACTATACCTACCTTGTCCGGAAGAAAGACGGTGAACCATTTCCGGTGCATAATGTGAATGAACAAACAAAATCAATAGCAGTTGAAAGGAATTTAACCCTATGAGTGTATAATAAGGATGTATGCTATATTTTGCAAAGAGTAAATCTCCTCTTTGATTCTAGAGTCTATCAGAAAGTGCTGCCAAGAATAGCCTCCTGGCTAAGAGAACCCATGAGATTAAAAACCAACATTTCGTATTTTTGTACTAAAATTCATGTTTGTCAATAAATCCCCAGTACAACACAACAAATTGCAACGATATTAATCTGTTTTCTGTCCAATGGAAAAGCTGACTTATTTTCCTGATTTTTTTTTAAAAAAAGATAATTAATTAATGCTATTCAGACAGATATCATTTTAAATTCTGGGTCAACTTTTAGACCACAGTGATTCTTTAAACTTCTTCCGATAGCACTCTGTACACGAAGTATTATGATAACCTCTTTCTCTGACCTCAAGTAAAGTGTTGTCAACTGTAAATTCACCCGCATGCTCCCTTTTTCAATATGCATGAAAGAACTGGCATTGCATATATTTCCTGCAGTTCTCCACATTCAGCACGGTATAAAATTGCAAAATTAGGCAAACACGATGGATTGATGCTGAGGACATTTAGGGTGAATGAGATCTTCTATTTTATACATGAGACAGCAAGGTAAATTAATAAGGGAAATTGACAATCATTTATACATGCCAGTATCAGCAGGCTTCTCAGCAAAACTGCCAACGAAAGGTCACAGCTCATCTGCTACTGAGACAACCAGCAGCGAGGCTAAAAATTATTCATTTTCAAACACTATTTAGGTACTTTGTTCACCGTGGAGGCAGAAGGGCTTCTTTTTCTTCTTCTTCTTCTTCTTCTTCTTTTTTAACACACAGAAGCAATAAATCAGCCACTTTAAGAAGACCCAGCTAGCCCAACACAGATCGATTTCACAGGCAAGTCGATGGGCTGCTAATAGAATTACAACTACCTGTCAAAACAAGGAAAACATATCTGTGACAGTGACAAAGGGCAAATCAATTGAAAAAGAGGTGTTTTTTTTTTCAAGACACAGATGCAGAGAACATGGGTGTCTTTCAGAACCTGCAGTCATGACTAAAAGCAATATGTTTTCATCATTATAGGAGCTGATCCTGTAGTCTTTGCCCATGTGGGTAGAACAGATCTACTTTGGTCAGTGGGGCTATTCAGATGAGGTAGGGCTGAAGGATCAGATCCATAGTTCAGGTTATCTCGGCAGTTTTGGTTATGAAATCTATTTACAGGGTTTTCATAAAACAGCTTTAAAAATTTGGTCTATATGGTAGAGCTGAAAGAATCCAGTTTCTTTACCCCCAAATGTCCCCCAAATTGTTGTTTCAGTTATGTATATAAGCTTGCCAGTTTCAGATGGATTTTAGTATTTGTACAGCTCATACATGGGATCAATTATGACAGTAATATTTGTCAAGACATTATAATATAATTTTGCAATAATTTGAAAAAAAAGTTGATTTATTGAATTCTGGAAATTTGCCATTGTGCTCTAACTTTGTTTTGCTACACATTTCATAGATGTAGTACATGTCCTAAATAATAGCATATTTAGATAAGGGATCAGAAAAACTCTGTTGGGTCAATAATGTAACTACAAATATATACATGTGTACTGATGCAACAATCTGGAATAGTTCTATAGACTTCTACAGATGCTATCACCACTATTGCTCACCTTCCTCTCTGCCACTCTTGGCTGCAACTGCTCCAATCTCCATGAACTCTGAGGCCCCAACACCTCTCTGTTCTATAATCTCTCCTAAGTCTCCCAACTAAATGTGAGGAGTCGGACTGGAGAGAGAGGATCACGATTGAGGGGGGACCTGGCTTGATGTGCTACCTGGAGCTCAGGAATGCAAGGTGGGTAGGCTGCTACCAAAGAAATGTGGGCCTCCTCTCATCAAGTCTCACTAGCTCAGCATCCATGGTCAGTAAAGCTCTCTTTCCTGCATTGCCGCCTTCCTGCTGCATCACTTATTGCTAATGAAACACCAAATACCCCGGCTGCTCATGGATCCACTATACTTCTTGACACTTGCCTTAGCTAAAGCCTTAAATAATTAAATTATATTCCATTCATAGTATCCCAGGTATATCCTTTGATAGATATGGAGGGGCACTGAAAATATTGAATGGTATGTATCATGAAAGGCAAAACTGGAACTTTTTAAAGAGGTGACCATTGTATCTTTACAGGTGTGACATATGCAATGGAATAGGGATTTAGAAGGAAACCATAACTAGCTTAGAATGAAATGCTATGAGGACAGTCCTCTCTTGGATATCTGCACCAAGGAGGTGAAAGTCCATCTGGCTCATGTCTTGGTGTGTTTCAGGTTCGAAAGTTAAACTCCATTATCAGGTGCCAGGAACCATATTGCCACAGTAAAAAGAAACAAAAACATAAACCTTAAAATATTCAAGAGCAAACAGATTTCAAAACAGCATGTAGATCTCTGCTGCTTTATTAAATAGTCTGAGAAACAAGTATTTGTTGCAGAGCTAATGATGCCTGGGGGTAAATTGCCCTTGTCAGTGACATGCCCTGATTCTAGTCTTATTTCAGTGTGAATTCGGAGTAATTCCACTGAAGTAAATTGAAATCCTAGTTCCACTGAAGTAAATGGCAAAACTCCCTGTAATGGGGTTTACGGACCCCACATGGACACTAGGGGTTTGTGTACACATACAGTGCTGCAGCTGTAGCACTTGAGTGAAGACACTATTATGCCAACAGGAGAGCTTCATCCAGGGGTGTAATTAATCCACTCTGTGACAGGTGGTAGCTATGCCAATGGGAGAAACTTGTTGACTCTCCCGTTGACATAGAGCTATCTACACCCGGGTTTAGGTCAGTATAACTATGTTGCTCAGGGAGGTGGATTTTTCACACCCCTGAGCAACACAGTTTTACCAATGTAAATTCGTAGTGTAGACCTGGCCTAAAGAAGGGAAGGAGCAGTACTGGGCCAAGAATGCCCCACCCTGCAGCATCTCCCAGACTCTGCAGTCAAGTGGGCAGTGGGAGCAGGTGAAGGAGAAAGAAAAAGAAGGCAAGGCAAGGCAGTCTGAAGGGAGGAAGCCAGTTTTCAGCTTCTGGAGGCAAAGTGCAAGGTCATGCATTTAGGGACTGTGACACTGGCAAACCAGCCAATCTGTGTATGACCCATAACAATTTAACACAAGGCATTCATATTGTATCAAGACAATCCACTTGTATGTGATTTTCAAAGAGATTTACTAAACTAGCAATCATCAACTCATTCATTTGTAGTTATACAAATCAAGGGTAGATGCTAAGTATACCGGTGTTTGTCTGTGTTTACCTAAATCCTTGTTAGAAGTTTAACAATGTAACCAAATTAACTTGTAGTTGCTAATTCCCTTTCATGTCTTAATTATGTACATGACTGTGTCCAGTTAACCTTAAGATCAAAGATGTAAGATACTGAAGGAAACTAATAATATTATCTACATTGTCTTCAGCTTAACTATCTCTGTTATAATGGAGGACCAGTTAATTGCCTTATGTTAAAATCAGTTTTCAGAGTGGTAGCCGTGTTAGTCTGTATCAGCAGAAAGAACAAGGAGTACTTGTGGCACCTGAGAGACTAATAAATTTATCTGAGCATAAGCTTTCATGGGCTAAAGCCCACTTCATCAGATGCATGCAGTGGAAAATACAGTAGGAAGATATTTATGTATATATACATATAAAAAATCTGAATTATTCAACAAAAAAACTCCAAAAACAGACTCCAGCAAGAAACAGCAGAACTGGAATTCATCTGCAAACTGGACACCATTAAATTAGGCTTGAATAAAGACTGGGAGTAGATGAGTCATTACACAAACTAAAAAGTATTTCCCCATGCTAATTTTCCCCCTACTGCTACTCACACCTTCTTGTCAACTGTTTGAAATGGACCATCCTGATTATCACTACAAAAGTTTTTTTCTCCTGCTGATAATAGCCCGCCTTAATTAAGTGGTCTTGTTAAGAGTTGGTATGGCAACCCCAATTTTTTCATGTTCTCTGTATATATCTATATCTATATATCTTCCTACTGTATTTTCCACTGCATGCATCTGATGAAATGGGCTTTAGCCCACAAAATCTTATGCTCAGATAAATTTATTAGTCTCTCAGGTGCCACAGGTACTCCTCATTCTTTATGTTAATCAGTGTAACTGGATTACCTGTGTATGCATAGTACATAGGATGTTAACTTCAAAGTGATGAGACAGTGTGTGCTCAGCAAAGAAGAATTCTCAATCACATGCTGTGCTCAAAACACTTAATAGCCGGCTTCAGGTACAGAAGCAGGGACAATCTGAGTGGGGGCCAGGATGGCCATTTGGCCTGGGCCTCAAGCTCAAAGGGGGCCTCAAATTTAGACACTTGATAATTTTTTGGCATTTTATAAGTTTCGCAATTTGTTTTTATGTGTGTCCCTATCAGACCAAAATGTGACACACTCTCTGAGCTTAGAGCTGCAAATTTAAGCAAATAGGAGATGTGATTTAAGCAAATAGGAGATGTGATTTTAAAAGACATAATTTTTTTGTTAACTGATATGGATTTTGTCATATTAAAAGAGTTAAAAATGTTCATAAATATTAATAAAAATATATCAATTCTGATGGCACAAGATTAGACTGTGATGAACATGTCCTCTCAGATCACCTGATTATATACACGAACCACTACTAGTGGCTAGTGCTGGTTCAAGTGCATGTTGGAAGGTAAAGAATTGTTACATTTTACTGTCTTAGTAGTTTTACGTCTAGTTGATTAAGGAATTATTTATGTGTGAGAATTCCTCATTATTATCTTCATATGGTAGCTAAAAGAGTTGACTGGTTGGTTGGTTGAGCCCTAGCTTGGTAGCTTGGCCATCATCATAAGCTTTCATAGTCTGTAGGCCCAGATTCAAGGTGAAAATCTGTGAGGACAATCTTATATAGTGAGTTTCATGAGGACACATGTTTGAAATTTTTCAACATTATCCCCCTGTCTGTATCTATCTCTGTGTTTACTATATATATGTCATCCCCTTGTCTTCAGCTCAGCCTGTTATATTATACCTTGCGTGCTTGAGTTTTGATTCAGCAATAAGGATACTAACCTGTCTGACTGTTTCATTTTGTGTTCTTAATTAGTATTCCTTCATTTTAAGTCTTTTCAGCATTTGTGTACATGTTCACAGTAGAAGATTTCAAGTGTGGATAAGCTACTTATTTACAGCAGAACATTTCAAGTTGTAAAGGCTACTTATTAACACTAGAACATTTTAAACTTATTTACAGCAGAACATTTCAAATATGGTTGGCTACATGTTGCTATTGGGTGGCTATTTTTGTCAGTTTGCCCGCATCAGTGGCTTCAGGTGAATGCATCTTCAACGTGTTGAAGCAGGTAAAGAACTGTCACCATTCAACTATGGGACAAGAGCATTTGAATGGGCTCGCCATGCTTAATATCAACTGTGACATTGCGTGAAAGCTAGATTGTTTCTCAAAAATTAGTGATTTGCACAGAAAAAGGCTAGAAAAGCATTTGTTAAAGAAAAAAAAATTAAAATTATGTCTCACTCTTTTTTTGGTGCCTTATTTTGTTTTCATGTGGCCTGGGCCTCTCTGGGCCTCTGAAAGGGCCTGTACGAAAGTGAAAGTATGGGCCTGATCTGGCATCTCTAGTCTGATTAAACTTTGGACAGGGAAAGTATAAGTCATAAGATGGAGATCTTCCAAATAATTATCTGGAATACCCTGGAAAATGCATGGAAAGACTCTAACATATTTTGCATCTAAGCTGCCTTTGGATTCTGACCTGTTCGGATGATTCCAAAGAGACTTTTACAAGCTAGCAGTTTATTCCATCACTACTGTGTTCCTGAACTATGAATGCTGGAAATCACTTGTATGAATATTGATCTTTTAACCATTTGAAACTCTGTTCTTCTTTTTTCCTTTTATTATTAAACCTTTTATTTTAGTTACTAAAGGATTGGCACTGATGTGATTATTGGCTAAGATCTGAGTTTCATAATGACCTGGGGAAAAGTGGCTGGTCCTTGGGGATTGGTGAACCGCACGTATGGTGAATCAGGTTTTCAGTAACCCCTTGCTATATTAGGCTTGCTTGTCTAGATGGAAACCAAGGGCTGGAATGCCTAAAGTGAACTGTATTTGGTTTCTTGTTAACCAGTGTGGTATTGCAAAAGCTGTTATGTTACTGGCGTCATTAATATTATTAAAGGAGTTCTTGTGGCACCTTAGAGACTAACAAATTTATTTGAGCATAAGCTTTCGTGAGCTACAGCTCACTCCATCGGATGCATGCTTGTTATGCTTCACATTCCTTGCTAGCTGCAACTCCAATTGTGCTTTGGCCTTCCTGATTACACCCCTGCATGCTTGAGCAATATTTTTACACTCCTCCCTAGTCATCTGACCAAGTTTCCACTTCTTGTAAGCTTCCTTTTTGTGTTTAAGCTCACCGAGCATTTCGCTGTTATGTCAAGTTGGTTGCCTGCCATACTTTCTATTCTTTCTGTACATCGGGATGGTTTGTTCCTGCACCCTCAATAAGGATTCTTTAAAATACAGCCAGCTCTCCTGGACTCCTTTCCCCCTCATATTAGCCTCCCAGGGGATCCTGCCCATCAGTTCCCTGAGAGAGTCAAGTCTGCATTTCTGAAGTCTAGGGTCCATGTTCTGCTTCTCTCCTTCCTTCCTTTTGTCAGGATCCTGAACTCGAGCATCTCATGGTCACTGCCGCCCAGGTTGCCACCCACTTCTACTTCCTCTACCAATTCTTCCCTGTTTGTGAGCAGCAGGTCAAGAAGAGCATGGCCCCTAGTTGGTTCCTTCAGCACTTGCACCAGCAAGTTGTCCCCCACACTCTCCAAAAACTTCCTGGATTATCTGTGCACTGCTGTATTGCTCTTCCAGCAGATGTCAGGCTGATTGAAGTCCCCCATGAGAACCAGGGCCTATGATCTGGAAACTTCTGGAAGAGGTGAACTGAGACATTCCATACCTCTCCCTCTTGGGCTCTTGGCCAGGACCTGGTAGAGAGGGAAGGCCTGGGTTACCTACCTTTTCCCCTATGGACTTTTCGGCATAGACGCCGACTTCCACTTTTCCCGACCCTGGTCCCACACCTGCACTGCCCCACCCCAGCTCAAACCCACCCCCAGCCCTGGCCCCACCCCTGCACTGCCCTTGCCCTGCCCCCATTTCACCCCTTCCCCCAAGTTCCTGCCTGTGCCCTGCCTCTTCTCCGCCTCCTCCCCTAAGCGCGCCACATCCCCACTCCTCCCCCTCCCTCCTGGAAAGTCAGAAGCACCGCCAAACAATTGTTTGGTGGTGGGAAGCACTGGGAGGTAGGCGGAGGAGTGGGGATGCGGCACGCTCGGTGCGGGTGAGGAGGTGAGGTGGGACAGGGGGTGAGGGGAGTTTGGCTGGCGGTGGGTGCAGAGCACCCTAATTTTTCCCTGTGGGTGCTCCAGCCCTGGAGCACCCATGGAGTCGGCGCCTATGCTTTTGGGGCCTGCCCACTTGGCCTGCTGGCTCCTGAGTGAAACCTACTACATTCCCATTGACTAAAATGGGACCAGGATCTCACTGAATGAAATTAAACCAGTGTAGAACCAAAGTGTGAGGAGAACGAAGCTCACACTATGCAAACAATGAACATTGTCATGTCTTGTATTTGTTTGTTTGTCAGTGCCCAATTTTGCCCTTCATTGTATGGGTGGAACTTCAGTTGACTTCAGTGCGTTTTCCAGGACTTAAATGCGTGTTGCACCAGTATATCTAAAGGCAGAATTGAGCTTTCAACTCAGGAAGTAATGAGCTGGAGAATTTAAGATGTTTGTAAAGCATTGTGTGCATTTATTACACTATGATTTTTAATAAGTAATAATAAATAATAATAATAATAGCACTTCTGAAGTACCCCACAGATTCTAGTAAACAACCTTCCTTCAGAAACACCACCCCATGCTGTTAGTCTGCAAATTTTAATTCAGCACCAGACTGAGTCATCTAAATGAAAAACACCTTTTACTTTGTATTCAAGAAAAATAAGACAAAGCAATATATTTTGCCTACAAGAAGTGTTTCTACAGCATTTTCCCAATTCTACCATCTGCTAGGATTTTCTGAATAGTGCCATGGCTGATTTAAATCATTTCCAAATAATGATGTAGTGAACAGTTTAAAGAATATGAATAATGCATTTATTAAAATTAAATATTTAGATTAAATATGTATGTTACAAAATATAAATGTTTATTCAATCTATATGATGTATCCTGTTAGAATAATGATTTACTGTTGGTCACAATATCCTTCACTTATATATCCATGATCAGTTTCTTCTGGTCACGGGGACTGTGTGGATTTAGATCTTTGTCCTCTATACATTACAGTAACATCATGTGGACTGACTTGGCAGCAAGTTCACAGCTACTACTGTACAGAAAACAACACGGGAGTCCATTGCTGAGTCACTGAGAACAAAAGGTATGAAGTTAGATCCAAGCATTGACTGATCACAGAGTAAGTGACTCTCTACCCATAGACCATGACTCTTCCCAGAAGCTTACTCACTTCAAAAGTAGTGCGAAAGCTCCAGTTAAGAGGGCAGTTGTCCCAGTTAACTTTAATCGGATATCAAGAGAAAAAGGCGGGCAGCCAAAAGGGTCCAACATCATCCTTATAATAAAATCAACAGAAGAACAAGCTGCTACAACTTTTATAGTCATAGCTTCATAGAGCATGTGGCTTATGCAGCCCAGCTTGATTTCGCCATGCCACTTTAACTTTAATCTATGTGTTATGTGATTAGGCTTAAAATTCAGAAGCCTTAGTTGGAATGATATGAACTTTGAATTTCTCACAAGTAAAACAAAACAAAGAGCTGTAAGATGAGGCTCTATCTTTCCATATGCACATTGGAGATGAAGAGTGTGACTCTCTACTATTACTCCAGGTTCCCACCTTGAGCTCCAGTAAAGTCCATGGAGTTTCACTAGCATAAAACTGAGGTAGTGCAGTGGAAAATCAGATTGGAAGGATACAGCCGGTAGGTTCCTGGATCAAAGGACCATCTGGATGGAAGTAATACTGAAGGGTGGGTACCATTTATCAGTGTATTTCAGAATGAGGTTATGTCCCATTTCTACTTTCAAGAGGTTTTCTGGAAATCAGGTAGTCCATGAATCAGATAATTGTTAGATTAATTTTAGATCTGATTTCAAACACCCAATTTTAGATACTGTGTTCCTTCACTTTTCATAAAATTACGATCGGAGTCATGGGTGCACAGCACCTCTCAAAATTAGACCCTCCTTTAATAAAGTTGGAATAGCACAAGTATATTCACCAAGTGCGGCAAATAAAGTTCTTAAAAAAATAATCCGGAAAAATCTTGAAAAATGTTGAAGTATACACATTTTTAAAAACACTATATTCTGTGTATTCTTAATAGTAACAATATTAAAGTACTTACTTTTTAAAAATTAGTATCTAATAAACAAAATATGTGAAGGGTTTCAGGAGTCTTCAGTGACATTTATCTATTGCTAATTTAGTTGAAAAGTTTCAGATGGAAGGAAAAAATTAAAAAAATAAAAGTAAATGTAGCAGAAGTAAAAGGTGCAGGTTTTTTAATTTAGTTATGTATGCTATTTACTGGAAAAAAAACCCATTACATTTTCAGAGGAAAATATTCCTTGCTTGAAATAAAAAATTTAATTAACTAAGAACTGCTTTATCCAATATGAAGCACTATCATAGGACTACAGCAGATTTATCATCTACAAACCTTTTGCTCTAATTTATTAGTTACTTCATAGAGTTATAAACTGTATTAACTCTCGGGTGGAAATCAACACTATTACTGAGCTCTTGAGCAGATGTGCTGCAAGAGATCCTTTTGGTATATATTTTTTAAACTTGAAGAATAATGACACTGCAAAATCATGTGGTGAAAGCGCAATAATTTGATAAACATTGTCTTTCCATTAGATTAGAGCAATTAATCTGATTCTAATTTAGCTGAAACATTACCATACGGGAATCCCTAGAGCCCTGTGAATAATCTCTAAACACATTGACACACTCAGCAGACAAACATTATCTCCACTCATACTGTTCTTCCATATGGTCTCCTACCATGGTGATGGAGGACACCCTGCTGTTTCAATCAAATAAATGTCAATTATCTGAGATAGATTTTTAGTTTATGAGCACAGGCATGCAATTCAGACAGTGAGGCTTCAGTAGAATTGTTTGCAGCTCTTCTCCGAAATTGTCACTCTCTTTTTCAGATGTAGTCCCTGCTGTATTGTCTTCAGACTCTGCTGCATCATCTGAAGTTACAAAGACTATTGAAAATTACCAGTGCCGGAATCCATTTTTGTTTGAATAAGACATAAAAGGGAGAAAGAAACAGGGAGGGGGAAAAATGGCAGACGAATTTACCATGAAATTGCCCTTGTATTATACTGCAGTTCCAGGAATGGTTATTACTTATCTTCTGTATATATGAGTATAGCAGGAACTTTGCCTCGCTGAGGGCAGCTTAGACGACTCACTGGTATCCTGAGGGCCCAATTTAGAACCAGATCCCCTAAAGTGTTGAACTTCCTCAACTCCTACTGATCTGGCACTTAGCAGCCTGCAGGACTGTGCCCAATATCAGAGTACTTTATGTAAAAATCCTATTATTTAAGGTAACAAAGCTTGCTTCTATTGAACTGAGATATTAGACAGTCAAATATGCTCTTTGAGACTGCCAGATGGAAGGGAGATGGAAGACCTTATTGCACAGTGGTTGTTTGATTTGTTAATTCTTTAACTACTAAAACTCATGTAGCAGGAGACCCTGCCTTCACAGAGAAAATATAAAGGAAGTCATATCAGCCTATATTCTCTCCCCAAATGTCTCTTGGCTTTATTAGAGTGTATTGATCATAGACATGTAGTTAGTTAATGCAGTAATAAGCTCTCGTGCGTTCATGATAGCAATACCAAGGTGCAATCTGATCCCGAGAAACCCTGAGAGAGGTTTCATATCTGAAATGTTTGTCTGTAGCTATGCTGCATATTTTGCTTTACATTAAAGACCAAGAGTATGATTCTCAGGTGAGTAGCTCTTTTTTGAGCCCTGTTATAGTCTTGGCCTTCATAACATCCTCTGGCAAAGAGTTCCAGGCATTATGTTCAGTAGTCACTGCTTCAACTTTGAAAAGGTGCAGTGTTCCAACCCACCCCATTCCCTCCCTCCCATGCCTAACTCTGCTGGCCCCTGCCCAGGATGGGTGTGGCTATGTTGGAGAGATTATCTTTGCTTTCAATTCAAGTTTTATGGCATCCTCCCTCTCAGAGAGGCATAAGGAGAAGACTGAACTCAGTTTCTGCATAAGGGCACAAGAGGAGGAAACTTCTTTCTGCTTTCTTTCCCTCACCCCTGTGCTCATCATTACAGGAAGGCACAAACCAGACTTGAGTAAGGAAATCTAATTTTTGTTGTTCAATGCAATATGATACTTCTTTGTGAAAACTGTGGATCCCAAATGCTGTTCATAATCTCAAAGATACTTCCCTGTACAAAAAGGAAAAGATTCAGGTATTGGCCAGCTACACAAGCCCACCCTAGAGGAAAGCTCTCCTGCTTCTCTGGATGTTCTTTATGGAATGAAAAGAGGAGACATATGGTTTTTACCAGGCTAAGCTATGCATTAATTTAGTTAACAGCACCTGTATGTTCTGAGAAACAAAGGAAGCTGAAGCAGATTCAATAAGAGACCACACAGAGAATAAAAAGTCAGGTCAATGAACAAAACGAAATTCTATATACATTTAAGTGATGTATGTTCTTGTTTATTTGGTTACAGTTTTTGATGGGAGATTGGAGCTGTTCACTGAAAAAATGGACGTAATCAGCAGTGGGACAAAGGAATCTCATTTCATGGTTTATACCATAGAGGGAAGGATCTGTAATATGGAGATTTGTTTGGGTTTAATACATGAGCTATTACTGATCTGAGTTGTATGGCAAATGTGTTATATATAGTAACTTGACTATGCATCTATCCTGTCACACCAGGCTCTGTTTGGCCCCCATCACAGTAGTATCTGAGACCCTGTATAAATTTCTGCTCAAAAGATGCTAAATAGCCTCATCTCCTACAAAAGTCTAATGCATTCATGAGTGCCCAGCGGCTTACAGGATCAAGCCCAATGTTTGCCTCTTTTCTAGGATTCTCCTTTCCTCAGTGTGGACAGCTAGAAAATCAAAGATCCAGTCCACAGCAGTGGAGTAATTTGCATGCATAAGCTGGCCACTCATTTCAATAAAAGATGGGATATTTGAGCAATGCTGTGTGGTTCCTGGTATTTAATCTATAATTTTAGGTTACCTGTAATTGTATATTTTATAAATAAAAAGCGTCTTTTACTTAATGGATTCAGACACTCTGTCACCGGTAATGTAATAATAAAGGTATTGCTTGAGGACATTCTGAAATACGGTGTTAACGTTGCTCAATAAAACAATTAACACGATCAATTTGACTTGAAATCTGTCTTGTTGTACAAACCACTAGGTCATTAACTTTAACAATGTCAGAGTGTTCTCACTACCAAATTCAATGAAATTAATGTCCACGGGATAGCTAAGAGAACATTTTGCATAGTGGAACTATTAATGCATTATTGGGCGTAAATAAACAGAGTGACCTTCAAATGTGTTGTGAAGGATTTGGGCAGGAGCTACTACCTGCTGGTAAGAGAGAGAGTGGGGCGGGGCCTGAGTGGAGTGGAGGTTGAGCACCCGCAGGCCGAGGAAGAAGCGTGTGCCTGTGGTGACATGAACTCTCTTGCTCCTTGAGCTGATCATGCAGATCCTGGTACTATATCCTTCCTCTGACCACATCCTACCCTTCCAACCCTGCCGCTCACTGGAGCGGCATGACTCCAGCAAGGGCCCTTATTTCGAAAAACAAGTAACAGCCTTTATATCTTGCTGAGGTTGTGTGGGCTCTTCCTTTACTGCTGTTGCCTGAATAGGACAGGAACATCCAGCCAGCAATTCTCCCCTTGGCTGCTAGTACTTTTTTGGAGTTATCAGCTGGGAAATAGACTAAATAGTCTCTTTAAGGTTCAACCCACCTGACTAACAGTCAGCTGGGGAGGAACCTGCTTCTTGTTGAGATGTTGGGAGGGAAGAACAAGATTGCATCAGCAGATGCCATCTATATGTGACAGTCAAGTGGGATGGAGTCCTGGACAATATCCCTAGGACGGCTGGGAGGATTTGGGTAGCCATATGGGCAATAAACAGTGACTTATTGGTGATAGAGTCCCCTCACAATCTTCACTAGTTTTTATGATTGCAGAACACAGTTGGCTCATGAGGCATGTGTGGGATCATTGTCATGGAAGCTGTAGGGCACATCATTTGGACTTTGATTTTAAATTTGCTTTATCTTCTAAAAATGTAGCCACTTTTCCCAAGTACTGCTTTTATTGATGAGGTTCTGGTTTAGCAGCACTATTTACATTTAAATTTTCTCTCAAAGTCATGAATTCCACTCAGTTCTCATGTGCTACTTTTACTAATGCAAGAGAAACTTTCTGCTTCTGGAGGAAGCAGCCTCCATTCAGTACACAACACAGCCTGTTAGAGCATGGTAAATATTACCTATTTCTGATAAAGCCTAAATGGAATTTTTCTGTGCTGTATTTTCAAGATGTGACATAATGACTAGGTAGTCTATATACACCAAAGTTAAGAACACAGTGGAAGTCAGAAATTGTCAACAATGCTAGAAAAGCCTGAATTCAGCTTCATCACAATGGAGCACTGTTCTGCTTTCATTATGCATCAATTTAACACCCGCAGGCTCTCTCATTCCCTGTTCAAATTATAGGTTGTCATATGAGCAGTTCAGGCACTGGCCTACAGTAATGTGAAGTAAGGTCATTGGGTCTATATTGAATTGTACAGGGCCAAATCATGAGAGGTGCAGTCCCCTCAGCTGGAATTGTGGATGTTTTCCAGGAGTTGGCCCAATAAGGAGAACAAGGAAGATCCCAGATGCTTCAGCAATATTTATAATTTTTAATAGTTCTTCCCCTCTAGCTGGACAACTTTTAAATGTGTATTATTTGTTAATTAAGAAAAAACGACTCAACTGAAAACTGTTCAAGCCTCCATGTTTAATTTTTGGGGGTAAAGATTTCAATAAAAACAATCATTTAAAAGCTAGACCAACCTCCGATAAAAGGATGTTGAAATTGCTGGGGATCCCGACTTCCCAAATTTAAAATCCAGTTTCCTTCTCTATTACTTTTATTAACAAATTAAACTGGGAGCATTAAACAATTAAACAGGCCCCAGCTTTAATTACAAAAAGAAAGTTAAAAGCTGCTGGAGGGCTATTGAAACGTTCAGTGGTCCAGTGTGGGCTGAAGGGGAGGAAAAAGTCAGGAAGTCTTAAAACCCCGTAAATTAAAAGACATATTTCAGTATTTTGTTTAACAGTCACAATTTGAATACTTTGGGGCATATTAATAAATTCAAATACTTAATTCATGTTTGTTATTATTGTTGCTGTTTTGTTGCCATACTGTAGAAGCTGCTTTACAGACAGGCATGAAGGTCCTTCCCCTGCAGAACTTAAAATCTGAGGTGCTGATCCTGCAAAGACTTGTACGAATGCTTAACTTTGTCCACTGTGAGAGGTCCATTGACGTCACAGCGTGTAAAATGAAGCATATGCATAAGCCTTTGCAGAATCAAGTCTCCGAGCTCAAACTTACTCCCACTGAAATCCAAGAGAGTTTAGTCATTGATTTCAATAGCAACAGGATTGAAGGTTTTGGTGGAAGCACTTGGCTTAGTCTCCTTACACCCAAAATACATATTAATTAACACCATGGCATGGTACGGTATGTTATGTCTCATTGCTTCAACATTTTCATACTCTTATGTTATTAGATTGGCAAAAACTCTGCTCTTAGGCAGAGCTAATAGATTAACATAACTTGATTTGGTTTAATAAATCCTTGATGAAATTGCAGGTGTAGCTTGTGTGTTATGTAGAAAAGATCTTAATGAAAAGCCTTTTTGGGCCCAGTTCTGCTACCAGTGAAGTCAATGGAGATTTTGCTATTGCCTTCAATAAGAACCAGACGGGACCCTTTGTTATTTTGTTTGTTCCATCACCTGATGCTGTTACTTTTCTTTTCTTTTCCCAGTTTTTCGTTATTTTTTCTACTTGAAATGCTTCACTTTGGCTTCCAAAGCTTGTAGCTTCCAAAGCACTGTTGTTTTAACAGATCTTGGGCCAAATACATCTCTGCTGTAACTCCCGAGTCAAATTCACCAAGGAATGAATTTAGGCCAAGTAAGCTGAAGCTGGATGTTAAACTGCTATGAGTTGACATACAACTGCACAAGGAGAGAGAAATCACTATTAATCTCTCAGTGGAAAGTGATTCCAATCAAGTTTTCATATATTTCAAATATGTCATAAATTACATTGTATGGATGTAGATAATAGAAAAATAACATTCTCATAAAATCATAACCTTTAGGTAAAGAGAATATAATTTATAAAAAGTCTAAAAGGCATCTTATGCTCTCCTTACTCAAACTGGGCCACATCTGAACCCTTTACTGTTATTGGTGAGCAGTTTCTTGTACAAGTATTTCTACTGAGGACAATGGAAGTATCCATATGAGTAATTAATCACTAACAGGAATAAAAGGTTCATAATCTAACTTCTGATTTTATTGACACCACTTTTTCTGTAAAATACTACTCCACAGGAATGGCAGAACCTGTCCTTAAATCAATAAAGTTACACTTGATTATTATGTCAAAAATAATAATGTAAGAATAACAAGAATGAAAGCATATTACAAGTTCTGTTCTGTCCTGATTCTTGTGTCATACCCATCTCTGTGCTATCCAAGCACCTTCCAGCAGTGCATTAAGTTGCTACACATGTGTTTCTAAGGTCCTGGGGAAAAAGTTGTGCAATATTACATTGTGCTATTTGAGAACTGGTATGTGACTATGTACAGATCTTGGTAATTAAAGGCTATACTTTAATGTGCACAAACAAAAACAGCCAAGTTATTGTTGCTCCTGCTATAACTATGCCATTTCCTGACATCAGAGTGCAACCTTAATGTTCCATTAACATAGAGGAATTAGTTAGCATAATTCCAAATGAAAACTTTCTCCTCAGTGTTTATATTTTTCTAATATTTGCAGACTATTATCATGCACCTAGAATGCTGTTGGTCCTATATAAATACTAAGTTATAACAATGAGGTCCTCCTTACCTTCACTACACCTCAGTTACTGTGAAATAGTTCAGAGTAATCAAGCATTATGAGCAGTAAAAAGAGATTGCATAAAGATAATTCCAAAAAGATTTCAGTGTTGGCATAGGACAGGAAATGTGCTATTGTAGCATATAACAGAGAGCCTTAAAAAGCAATACTTACTGTAGGCATTATATAGCCTCTTACATCTTTAAAACAACTGTACAAACTATAAATAATCTCATAACCAGTGTTGTTTTATCCTATGGGCCAAGCCCCTGGGGAACTTTAAATGAAGGTTATCTTTCAGACATCAACAGCAAGTGAAAGAAAAAGGATTCTCAGCTGATTTTGGTAAAGCTTTCCATTTGTGTTTTGATTGACCCAGTTGTGTTTTTGATAATGACCTGAGGAATGCTTCTTTGTTTCCCTGGACAACTTGGATGGGATTTTCAAAAGCATCTTTGCTGCTTTGGCTCAAAATCCCACCAGTTTTTACAAGCTCCTGAGGGATTTTTGAAGTCTCTCTCAAGTTGCTTAGGTGCTTTTGAAAACCTCCCTCCATATCCAGAGCTTTCTTGTTTTCACTTGAAATTTTGCCTCTGTGTTGAATTCTGTGTCAGTTCCGTAAGTGGCTGAGATCAAATGTATTACTTCTTTCTTGCCTTTCAATAAAGCAAGTGAAGGGAAAGAGGATAATATTTTTAATAAGAACAACAGTAACTTTGACTCCATCCCTAGTTCCTTCTAAACTGCCTTTTTCTTAAAGTTGTAATTTCTTTTCTATATTTAAAAGTGAGGGAGATGAGGGGAACAGGCTCTCCCACCTTACTCTGAGATATCCAAGGGGTCACTTTTTCAAAAGCAAGTAAATAACTTAGGGCCCAAATCCTCAAAGGTAGTTAGGCCCTAACTCCCACTGAAGTCAATGGGAGTTTGGCACCTAAATATCTTTGAGGATCTGAGCCGAGGATCCTAAGTCCCATTTTCAAAAGTCACTTAGGAGCCTAAATTCCATTGGCTTTCCATGAGACTTATGCTCCAAAGTGACTAAGTTATTTTTGAAAATGGGGCTTTGGTCTAGATTTTTAAAAGTATTTAAGCATTGTTCTGCTCAGTTTTGCAAGGTCTAAGTGACACCTAGGAGCCAAGGTGGAAAGTCAATGGACGCTCATTTTGGCCCTGTTCTTACAAGCTGATGCACATGGGTGGACCCCTGTGTCCATGTGAAGCCCCACTGACTTCTGTAAAAGGGTCCTCTCACATAGATTAGTTAACAGGATTGGGCTTATATGTATATTGAAAGTAGGACCTAAAATGGCAGTCACTGATGTCATAGAGACCTGGGGGGCAAAAGTTCCATGGAACTTCAGGCTGTGAGAGAAAATCTAGTGGATAGTTGAGAGCCTTCAGACCACACATGTGAAGGTTGTTGTTGCCAGACACTTTAAAGATAAAGGTTAGGGTAAAAATTCTGCCCTGTAATTTATTAGTCCTGTTGCAGTAGCTGCCCAAGAAAACTGAATTGCCCAGCTGTTGTTGCTGGCATGCTGAATTCCTGGTAATCACCTTTTATCATTTTCCCCACATGTGTCTGTAAAGCAAAAGGTTCCTGTGGACCCAGGGCAAAGAGCACTAAGGAAAGAATGAGTGAGTAAGGAAACCTCCCCAAAAGAGAGAAACTGCTGCCATGCTTCGTTTAGAATCACAGTGACTACAGTTTTAAAACAGTTCAAAGCCTGCTGGCTCTGGAGTTGGTTAGTGCAGTTATTGCTGTCCTAAGGTACAAAAGTGATATAGAAATCTCAGTGCTCTGCTAGGTTGTGGAGTGTTGGTAGGAGGTTGAGGAAACACCAAAGCAACTCCCTGCTAGCTGTGGAGGGTCCTGTCCATTAAGCAGGTATAACTGATAGCCAGGCCAACCAAAATTATTGACAAGGTTATTGGCCTATGTGTCCTTTGACCGGTAGGTGAAACCTTTGGCATGGATGCTTCAAGTCTGTGAACTAGAGCCCAGTGACCTTCTGACCTTTTGGAGTGAGTCTGAAGAGTTAGAAGAACACTAACCCTGCAGTGCTGAAGCCTTAATCTCTGGGTTTGCACTTTCAATCTACTAACCTTCCAGGTTATCCCAAACATCATCTACTTGCGGGATAATGGGAATGAGAAAAAGGCCTTCTCCACTCTGTCTCTTCTCTTCCACCTACAAGATGGGTCAGCTCTCCTCTCCTCCTGGTTGCTGGTAGGGTACAACCCCTTTCTCTATTTTTTTCTTTTCCCCCAATCCAATTAGAGCATCAGTCAGGAGGGTGGGGAGCTCTTCCTCTTGACTGCTCCACTCTTTCTCTCTTCCCTCATCCCAAGAGAGTAGAATATCAGTGAATGCACTTCGTTCCCAAATCTTGGTAGTATCTATGAGAATGCACTGCATGCATAGCTGTGCAGCAGGTAGATAAAAATGGCTGAGAACCTAAATTTTCAGAACCAAATTTTTCAATCATTTTCTTCTGGAGCCCTGTACTGGCTTCCTCAGCAGGGGATTCCCCCCACCCCAAAATAAAGCAAATAGCCTCTGAAAACAATTGAAACATTGACTTTTTAAAAATCACTTCTCTGGTATAATTTATTGTTTGTGTTCTCTCTTTCTAAGTCTGAGCTCCAGAGATGGCTGCAGCAGCAGTCGCTGGAATTATCCCTGTGCTTCACTCACTCGCTGGTGATGAGACCAGCTATTACATCGGACGCAAGCTGTGGTTTGGCTTTTTAGGATTATACGCAGTGGTGATCTATGTGGAACGTTTGCCCTGGATTTCTCTGAATAGTGACTTTCGGTGCCATGGTAACATCTCTGTCCCCTGCATGGGAGAGTGTTTTGAGCAACATTTCAACAAGCCTATCATTGGGACCTGGTATTTGTCTTGTTTCCTTTTCCTTTGTGTATTTCTCCTGATGGAGTTCTTTGTCTTTCAACTGAGGCACAAGCAAATCAAAGTCAGTGCTGGACAGGAAAAAGAAGTTGAAGTGAGCTCAATGGTAGGAGTCCAAGAAGAAAGCCAAAGCCAAAAGAGTGTTCGCATTATAGACTTTCACATTCAGAAGACACTTCTATGCTTGTACCTTTTTAGCTTCTTACTGCAGTTGGTTATCCAGTCAGCATTCCTGTCTATTCTACTCAATGATCACCTGCCACGGGTCAATGGCGCCTCCATATTATGTAGCACCAAGCTCTGCCCAGGTCCTTACAACTGCCTGGTGATGGGATCAATGGAAAAGAGGATGTCGATTTACACCCTGGCAACACTTGCTATGTTTATTATTATCTTTTGCAGTGCATTTTTCATATATAGTATTCATCATTACCTGCTGAAAGGACTAGAGCAGCTGAGAGCTAGAGACTTATGGCTGTGGGAAGTTTGATACTGTATTCAAAATCAGAAAATGGATAAACTTCCACAAGTTACTCCTGAATTGCAGAGAGCACATAAAAAGTTCTGACTTTTTACTTTCTCCTATAATTATTTTTTCTGCGGTAGTGATACACAGAAAATATCTGCTTTTTTGGTGACATGTCATTGGGAGTCATATCTATTCATCGTCTCTTGCTATTGAGTTATGTCACGTAATAAATTATGAAAATTGTGCAAGTTTTCATTCTTTAAAGAAATGTTGTCTGCGTCCATTATCAAAACACCACAGCAAGATTGTAAAATATTACCATGCATCTGGCCATCAATACTAATCATCAGGTGGATAGTACAGTGAGGATAGCAAATATCTCCAGCAGCTAGAGATGGGACATTAGATGACGAAGGCTCTGAGATAATACAGAGAATTCTTTCCCAGGTGTCTGGCTGGTGGGTCTTGCCTACATGGTCAGGGTCTAGCTGATTACCATGGTACTTGTACTACAGCCCAACTGGACTTGAATTTACCCCTTCTGGTTTCTCAGAAGGAGAGGTGACAGCAGGAGGGCCAGAACTGGGCCCAGAAGTGTGAGGGTTGGAATTGTGTGTAACAGTCTGAGCAAACCTAGAACCAAATTCAAATCTCAGGGATTTAACTAAGAAATAGGAGAAGAAATTAAGATACAAATTTTAGATTGAGTCTCAGGACAATTTATTTTTAATATGAATATAATATGACATCTATTAGGCTGTGAAATTGCTATATTGTAATGAGAATGAGGCCTAAAGAAAAGGTGTTTCATAGGAAGACATGGTAAAATTTGGTAGGGATGAAAGGTGGTGGGAAGGATGAAAGGTGGAGGAAGGAGTGCAAGATAACCCCAGTTCCTGATAGGGAGGCAAAGCTGTGCATGCATTTGCAGGTTGTGCAACTCCCTCATTCATATGTGTATTGTGGTGCTTCTGATAGCAACACTTGCCACTCCCACCCAAGCACAGTGAGATTCACCCTGCTTGATTTATCTTTTGTATTATACACCCACACTGCATTTGAGACCTATCTGCTCTCAGTCAGCAGTAATCCATTTCTTTCACACTCCCCCTGTCAAAAATTAATCAGGAGCCAATTTTAAACCTGGAGTAACAGTAAAACTGGGGCAACATTCAGCCATTATGAGAGTAAAGGACTACATGGAGGAGTTTTCATAAAATGTTTTCTTTTATGTTTTGCATTGTTCCTCTGCATATGCTGAGGCCGTCAATGCATTCTTGGTCAGACAGTGAGTTGTGCCTGTATGTTAAATTCAGCACTACAAGGACAGACAATGGACATTTTTGTTCATCTTGCCTTCAGGGTGAGTAGCCTGGAGCATTTTACAAATGGGGACACTGAGTCGCAAGTGATTAAGTAACTTGCCCAACACCACATAGCAAACTAGTAACAGGGCCAGGACTAGATGCTAGATCCTTTGGTGATGGGCATATTAAAAATGGATCGATGGATTAGGAATTATTTAAATTAAGGGCCAATGTTGGCATAAGAACAAATGAATATAAACTGGCCATCAACAAGTTTAGTCTTGCAATTAGATGAAGGTTCATAACCATCAGAGGAGTGACGTTCTGGAACAGCCTTCCAAAGACCCTGGGGTTTTCTTGCCTTCCTCTGCAGCATGGGGCCTGCATCACTGGCTGCTTTGATCTTGAGTAAGTGGTGGATTCTATGTAATTTGTAATCTTTAAATCAAGATTTGAGGAGTTCAGTAACTCTGCCAGAGTTGATAGGCCTATTATCAGAGTGGGTGAGGTTCTGTAGCCTGTGATGTGCAGGAAGTCAGACTAGAGGTTTATGAAGGTCTCTTCTGGTCTATGAGATTGGCTGGAAATGGTTCTTGCTCACTGGGGAGTAAAAAGGTCTATAGAAGAGCCAGAGATGGACCTTGGGATGCATGAGGCCTTTTTTTGAGCAAGGTTTCTTTGACATTTGATACCTATGGGAGACATCAGCCAAAATGTTTCCTATCCAGTTTTAGACTTCTAACTAAAAGTGATCTGATTTTTCATAGGTGCTGAGCATTGACAACCTTTATTGACTTTTACTCGACAATTAAAGACAAATTTCATGTAAACTTAAAAAAACCCCAAACTAATATATTGCCATGGGAAAAAGTAAAAAACCAAGAGATGTCTGAGGGTTCTGAAAGGCTGCACCTTTGCAACATCTAAGTCCTCATTACTCTTTAGCAAAGAGTCATATGTTGCCATATTCCACACTGCTACCATGCTTTCACTCTTTGCAGATTAAATCCCACCCATTTCTTCAGATGACATTTCAGGGGGAAGTAAGGAAGATTTATATCCATTCATTGCGGTTTAGAGAATGTGTTCCTAATACAGTATTATTTTCCCATGATTCTTGTTTTCTGAGCAGAGATCCATATTATCAAGGTAAGATACACTGAGACAGATCGATATGAAATCTACACTAGGTATTCTATGCATGTTTGGAAAAAAAAAATCTACCCAATTTTCAAAGAACATAACCACAGCACCGAGGACTGAGGGTTTAGTTTTGTTTTGTTTTGTTAATGGCAGCTTTTGTATCGCTTAGTATACACAGGTTTCATAGTAGCAGCCGTGTTAGTCTGAGCTGTAGCTCACAAAAGCTTATGCTCAAATAAATTTGTTAGTGCCACCTACTCAAATAAATTTGTTAGTCTCTAAGGTGCCACCTACTCCTTTTCTTTTTTAGTATACACAGTTTAGCATTCTATTGTGTAGACAAAGTGGAAATGAGACTGTTTCAGTGAACCATGCCTTTGATGACCTCATGCCCCTTCAGTCTTCTGGTTTAACTACTGTAGTTTTATTGTTGGTTTTAAAGTAATTAAATTAAGTCTGTAAACCTTTCCTTATTATCTACTCTTCTGTTTTTTTTTTTCTTGTAGAAATAATGCAGACTATGTCAAGGACAATTGTTTACCTTATAGATTTCTTTCTTTCTTTCTTTCTTTCTTTCTTTCTTTCTTTCTTTCTTTCTTTCTTTCTTTCTTTCTTTCTTTCTTTCTTTCTTTCTTTCTTTCTTTCTTTCTTTCTTTCTTTCTTTCTTTCTTTCTTTCTATTATTATTATTATTATTACAAAGCAAAGTTAAAGACCTTTTAATTCTTCTGATTGTTTAAAGTGGCTCTGTTAAAATATGATGTCTTAGATATGGAGATCTAATCATAAGTGAGTATAAAATTCTGTGTGCCTGGACAATACAGGGAGATTCTTAGGAACTCAGTAAAATGGAAAGGGTCAGCAAAGGTTTAGTGGAACTTGATAGGAGGTCCCTTACCAATATCCAGATGAAACTACAGCCAATTACTTTGTGCTGAATATTATGCTGGGGTTTAAAATAAATAAATAAAAGCAGAGTTTTAAATCTCTCATTCAGAATAAAGGTTTGTAGTATAATGACCTGATTCAGCTACAAAGAAGAAATAAATCTGACAGCTGAGAACAGAAGAGGGATTAATCTCAAAAGTTCATGCTAGTCTTTGTTTCCTTCCTTTTCATTATTATGCAATAGGGGCAAAAAATGAACTAGTTGCTCTGTTTGTGTTACAGTTCAGATTGCATTGCTCAGAGAAAGGCTGGATGGGCGGGGGGAGGGGGAAAAAGGAGGAACAGTTGAGAGAGATTTTCTATTATTTAGAGACAGAGGAACTGACAGAAAACTGAGAGACATGGAGCCAGTCAGTCCATCTCAGTCTGCCTGAGGCTTAGAACAGACACAGGCTGACAGTGACTGCATTCAGCTAAAGGAGCACTGATGGCAACCTGAGTGCTGCTTTATTTGATCATACTGGCATAACTGAGTGGGAAATTTAGCTAACTTCAGTCAGTTCATTGAATGAAAAATTATGATGCTTTTCAGTTTCGTATTTGACCTCTGGCATTTTCTGACATGAGGGGAAGGAAGAGATTACACTAGTGTATACACTAAAACGGTCTCTGCTCTAATCTGTTTGAAGTGATCTCCTCTTAGCATATGACACAGGGAATTCAGTTTTATTCCATTTGCAAACATTTACAGCTATCAGCTTGTTTGTGTGAATTAGCCACTGCTAGGTGCAAGTGATTGTTGCAAACCAGATCAAATTGATTCTAATGGTTTTGACTGACTGGACTATCATTTTAAGAAGTCTCAACATACCAATATACATTTGATACTAGATTTTAGAAATTTGCTGCACTCATCACACTTTTTCCTTCAAAATTAGGCATAATTAGGAGATGACTGAGACTAGAACAAACAACAAATATCCAAAACACAAGACCTGGTAGTAGTGGGGGACTTTAATTACCCAAACAGCTGTTGAAAAAGTAATACAGCAAAGCAAGAAGGGCTAGATTCCCAAAAGAATTTAGGCATGATGATGCTGAGTGACGACTTGCCTAAGTTTTAGGCTCCAAGAAAATCACTGGGATTCACAAAGCCTGCGTTTGGTGCCAAGGCTCCCTTTACAACAAATGCGAGAGAGAGAGGCGCCCTCAGAATGGGATTCACAAAAGCCAGCACACTAGGCCACTCCTCTCTCTCTGGTCCAATGATTCCTTCATTAGTTAGCCCCAGTAGAACAGCCTCAACATTGTGGGGGAGAGAACAAACAAGTATGAGAATGATGCTGTGGCCTGGTGGTTAGAGCACTCACCTGGCAGGTTTGAGACCCTGGGGCCAGTGACTCTAGTTCAGTGAATTTTTAAATTATTTATCCACAGTGGAACAGTGTTGAAAATAATTCCCCTAATACATGTATATAGCTTCCACACAAGTATTCCTTTATTTGTCCAAAGGTTACTTGTTGTTGATCACATCCAAAAGACAAATACAAGTATATAAACATATACAGTCTATATCCCAGCAACACTATAGTTATAAGCAATAGCCACCAACTACAACAGGATCAGGCTTGGGAGATACTTCCCAGCATGGTGTGACTCCAGAGGGGTAAAGAAAAGCTTGACAAAGAAATCTCTAAAAACCTTGCCTTTGATACAGTGTAATAAACAAGTGATGTCGTTGCTGGTTATTGGATGTTAACTAGAGCCAGAGGAGGTCGGTTAGGGCTGAATCCTGTCCTCTAGCCCAGTTAAGACCAGATTAACAGCTTGGACCCTCTCAGGTTTTCATCTTGTTTGCCATATTTCTCCCTAACTACTGGAGTAAGCATTTCTTAATAATAAATTAAGCAAACCTATATAACCAATTTACTGTACCTGGTACTCAAATAACCACTTTAATTTTTTTTAATTACCTCAACCCAAACCTTAAATAAGATAACGCTGACATTTCAAGGATCGCTACAGATTTAACACAAACAACTCTTCTTTCTCATGATTTCATTCTTTTTGGGTCTATCACTCATGATAACATCCAAACTCAATTTAAAACCGTAGTTCACCCAGGCCCAATGTAATGAGATGGCGTGAGAGCAGCAGAATAAGGACAAAAAGCAGACTTTAACAAACTCAGAGAACTGGAAGGTAAGGTCCCATGAGAAGAAAATTTAAGGGAAGAAGGAGAATTTCAGGAGATGGAAATTTCTCAAAAAGGCAATATTGGAGGCACAACAGCAAACAATCCTGACATGAAGGAAAGACAGGAAGAATAGTAAGATGCCAATATGGCCACATCAGGAGTTTTTTAATGACCTGAAAATAAAAAAGGAATCATAAAGAAAATGAAAACATAGACAAATTGCTAATGATGAGTACAAAAGAACAGCACAAGCATTTAGGGACATAATCATAAAGGCTAAGGCACAAAATGAGTTACATCCAGCAAGGGACATAGATGCACTAGGCTTTATAGATACACTTGGAGCAAGAGCAAGATGAAGGAAAGTGTAGGTCCTCTACTTAACAGGGAAGGAAAGCAAAGAACTGATGACATCAAGAAGGCTAAGGTATTTAATGCCTATTTTGCTTCAGTCTTCACTAAAAAAGTTAATTGCGACCAGATGCTTAACACAATTATTAACAATGAGAGGGAAAGAACACCAGCCGGAATAAGGAAAGAACAGGTTAAAGAATGTTGTGCTAAATTAGATATATTTCAGTTGGCAGGACCTGATGAAATTGACCCTCGCATACTTAATGAACTAGCTGAAACAGTCTCGGAACTGTTAGTGATCATCTTTGAGAACTCCTGGAGGATGGGTGACATCCTAGAGGACTGGAGAAGGGCAAACATAGTATCTTTAGAAAGGGGAACAAAGTGGATCCAGGGAATTATAGATAGTCAGTCTAAGTTCCATACCTAGAAAGACACTGGAACAAATTATCGATTTGTAAGGGTAATAGGGTGTTAAGTAATGGCCAACATGGATTTGTTAAGAACAAGTCATGCCAAACCAAGCTTTGACGGGGTTACTGGCAATAGATAGGGGGAAGAAGTTGATGTGATTTTAGTATGGCTTTTGACACAGTCCCACATGACATTTTCATAAGCAAACTAGGAAGATGTGGTCTAGATGAAATTACTATGAGTGGAGTGTGCAACTGGCTGAAAGATTGTACTTTAGTAGTTATCACTGGTGCGCTGTCAAACTGGGAGGAATTTGTCTAATGGGGATCGGCAAAGATCTGTTCTGGGTCCAGTACTATTCAATATTTTCATTAATGACTTGGATAATGAGTGGATAGTAAGCTTATAAAATTCACAGATGACACCAAACTGGGAGCGGCTAGAGGTTATAACTGGGTGACCCACAGAGACTGTAACAGGGCAGTCACCACCTCCTTGTGGCCAGAGGGTATTGTGAAAGCACCTGGCCTCCGTTTACCCTCATCAGGACTCCTCAAATTAACACCACCAGGCCAGAGTCCTTAAAGCTTTTCCCTTTTGGGTTTAATTTATTTATATACAAATCAAAACAACACTCAGTCCTTGGGCTTCTCTCCTTCTCCTATAAGAGATCCCTCCTCTCTCCTGAGCCATTCCCAAATCTTCCTACCTGGAATCTTTCCCCACCAAAGTATCAAACTCAATGCTGGGACTTCTCCCCTGTTCCAGGAATTGATCCAAGCCTTCCAGTTTCACTCTATTTTTTCCCTGCTAGCTGGCTGGAGTCTTTTGGTCTCTGAAGTCTTGGACTTTCATACAGCTTTCTGCAGCTTCACTTTGCCATAACTTCTAGCTGATTCCTGTCCCCTTTTGCTTTTTATAGACACCATCTGTCCTCTAACAGATCCCACTAATAGGATGTTAATGAGGCACAGGTGGGCTGAGACAATTCCCTCATACAGGGCCCAGTTCACTTTGTGACAGAGATCTAAGATATGGCCTGAAGCCTTTTCAGCTTAAATATGAAGTTGCAGCTCCTGGAGGATATCAGGCCCAACATGCAGTGCTCCACATTGTTCTGAGCGCATCACTCTGCTTAAATCAAGATGGAACATTCAGGCTGGTATTTTCAAAGAAGCATAAATGAGAACTTCAGTGGGATTTGGGCATCTTTGAAAATCTCAGCCTGCATGCTGCCACTGTTTCCCCGCCTTATTGAAACTGAAGGTGGCCGCAATCTGCTCCACTTTATATAACTTAATGATAGACACCTGTCAACTTATCAGTTTGGCTCTCAGATGGGCAAAGTTTGGGTGCCACTGACCCAGCTTTTTCTGTAGCAGAATGTTTTAACAGCCATAAACTTGGTATCAGTCTTTGAACAGCTGAATAATAACAAACTCAGAACTTGGCTCTCTGTGTCACATGTAGTATCCCTTTAAATAGTTTAAATCTGAGGAACAGTCCCAGATTGAGGTGTCATAAGAGGAGGTTTTTGAACAAATTAATAAATTAATCAGTAATAAGTCACCAGGACCAGATGGCATTCACCCAAGAGTTCTCAAATGTGAAATTGCAGAACTACTAACTATGGTTTGTAAGCTATCATTTAAATCAGCTTCTGTACCAAATAACTGGAGGACAGCTAATGTGATGCCAATTTTTTAAAAAGGGCTCCAAAGGTGATCCTGGCAATTACAAGCCTAACTTCAGTACCGGGCAAACTGGTTGAAACTATAGTAAAGAACAGAATTGTCAGACACATAGATGAACATAATTTGTTGAGGAAGAGTCAACATGGTTTTTGTAAAGGGAAATCATGCCTCTGTGACAAAATGACAGATGAAATTCAATGTTGATAAATGCAAAGTAATGCACTTTGGAAAACATAATCCCCACTATACATATAAAATGATGGGATCTAAATTAGCTGTTACCACTCAAGTCTGCTTCCATTATTCTTAATTGTAATACAGTATTACAAATTAATAGGTTAGTGAGTTTCTGGAAGTTGTACTATGGTTCCTACATACTTGGTCAGTTTTTAATCCACAAAGAAAGTTTTGCAAACTTGCACCTCTGGAAAGAAATGCCAGTATTTTTTCTTATACAGAGGTTAGTTATATGTCAGGCCGAGTCTTGCTGGTTCAAAGCATACAGAGGAAATGCAGGAAGTTCTGTCCCAAGGCTGAGTTCTTATAACTAAGTCCTGGTCTACACTAACAGTCCTCCAGCAGCTTCCAGTCTCTGTGACCTCTGGATGGTGGAATTTAAAATTGTGACCAGAGTGTCACTGTCACGGGGAATGATGCATTGTGGGACAGCTGCTGGAGGACAGTTAGGGTCGACACAGGTCACACAGTGTCTGCACTTACACTCTGTTGACCTCAGTCAGTTGATCATAGCTGCATGCCATTTGGGGGTGGGGGTGATGGGTGGTTTTACTGTTTTGGGATAATAGGATGCTTACATTGGCAGAGACAAATTTCAGCATAGACACATGCAAAAATAGGTCTATTACACAAGGTGACTTACTTTGACCTAACTTTGTAGAGTAGACCAGGCCTTAGTTACAAGAATTCAGCCTTGGATCGGGCCTTTCATAGGCTTACAAGAAGTGGTACAACAAACAGGGGTAGAGTTGGCATCTGCTTTTCGTTCTCTTGTTGGGTTGGCAGAGGGGGGTCATATAGAGCAGTTTGTTTATGTACATAGGGATATCCCTCGTATCCTCTTGAGAGATCTCTATGAAACTTTCATGGAGATACCCTGGAATCCTCTCCTGAAGGTTTCTAGGGATGGCGGACTTGTTTCTTCCTTCCTGGTAGGACACTTTCCCATGCTACTTTGCAGTGAGTTTGACTGGAACCATTGCAGTAAACAGACAAGCAGCATACATGGCTGGGAAGTATCGGGATGGTAGTAGCAGATGCTCTCTCTGCCTTTGTTACCTTTAGGAGTGAGTTATCAGCTAAAACCACCATTGCCTGTGGAAAATAGCACCAATATTCAGTGCCATTGCCCTATACTTGTGTTTGTGGAATAGGGACTGAAATTTTGTTTCATGCAACTGAAATTCCTTCCCTCCTCCTCTGCCACTGCAGGTGGGCCATACACATGATAGGTGAGGCTGGAGGGGGTGCTCTGCAGAGGCACTCCAAACCTGAAATGTCAACAAGCATGTCTTATTAAAAGTTTTTATGGGAATAAGGAAAGGAAATTAACATAAGAACGGCCATATTGGGTCAGACTAATGGTCCATCTAGCCCAGTATCCTGTCTTCCGACAGTGGCCAATGCCAGGTGCTTCAGACAAAATGAACAGAATAGGGCAATCAAGTGATCCATTCCTGGTTGTCCAATCCCAGCTTCTGGCAGTCAGAGGTTTAGGGACACCCAGAGCATCCCTGACCATCCTGGATAATAGCCATTGATGGACCTATCCTCCATGCACTTATCTAATTCTTTTATGAACCCAGTTATACTTTTGTCCTTCACAATACGCCCTGGCAACGAGTTCCACAGGTTGGCTGTGCGTTGTGTGAAGAATTATTTCCCTATGTTTGTTTTAAACCTGCTGCCTATTAATTTCTGGGTGACCCCTGGTTCTTGTGTTATGTGAAGGGATAAATAACATTTCCTTATTCACTTTCTAAACATCATTCATGATTTTATAGACCTCTGTCATATCACACCCATAGTCATCTCTTCTCTAAGATGAACAGTCTCAGTCTTTTTAATCTCTCATCATATGGAAGTTGTTCCATACCTCTGATCATTTTTGTGGCTCTTCTCTGTACCTTTCCCAAAATTAATATATCTTTTCTGAGATGGGGTAACCAGAACTGCATGCAGTATGCAAGATATAGGTGTACCAGGGCTTTACATAGTGGCATTGTAATATTTTCTGTCTTACGTCTATCCCTTTCCTAATGGTTCCTAACATTCTGTAGGCTTTTTTGACTGCTGCTGCATGTTGACCACATGATTTCTGAGAACTATCCACAATGACTACAAGATCTCTTCCTTGAATGGTAACAGCGAATTAAACCCCATCATTTTGTATGTATAGTTAGGATTATGTTTTACAGTGTGCATTACTTTTCACATTGAAACTTACTTTGAAACTTACCCTTCCCTTCCCATTGTGACTGCAAATCCAGTGATACAGCTGTCTGTTTTTATCATTAGTTGCTGTTGTTGCATCCTTGAAGGGTACCCCCTCCATATCTGCAGAATGCCTGAACTTGATAAGGAGGAGAAAGAAGAGGACTCTGGCAGACATGTTCAGAGAGACCCAGCAAGCCAGTGCTGCATTGTACCATGAACAACAGGCCTGGTTGTCCAACATGGCAGACAGCATGGAGAAGGAAAGAGTGGATAGGAGAAAAGCCCAGGAATCCAGCAGGAAAAGTAGAGGGGGATGCACCAGGCCACAATGAATCTTCTCAGCAGCAAACACAAATACAGCAGACCTTTGGTTGACCTACAAGTCTAAAAATCCCAGATTCCCCACCCTTTGCAGTCCTTAGAGAACTCCAGACTAGCTGCTCCCTACATGTCCACATTCCATGTTGAGGGCCACATCCTTACCTCTACTGTTCCATGCCAGGAGACAGCAAGGAAAACCACAGCTTCACATACACTGACCTGTGAGAATCACAGTTGGTGTATGTGTAGTCACAATGCAATATACTTGTGCACTGAAATAGACAGAAATGTTTGCTGCCTTTCCAATTTAAAGTCCATTAATTTATGTTTAAAGTTCTCATTGCATTGTCTGTTGTTTTTTCCACGATGTTTTTCTGCACAGCTTTTGCCACTTGATACACTTATAATTCTGGGGGAATAAAATTATATTCGTTAGTTCACAACGCACATTGCAGAATGCATAGTGGTACTCAAAGCATGCAGTGCTTGTAAATTTACAGCAATCATGACATAACCTTATGTCTGGCTGTTCAAAATCAGCAGACAGCTGCTCCTCCCTGGCCATCTACCCTGGTACAAGCTTTTCCCCCTTTGCCTCACAGATATTATGCAAGACAGAACAGGCAATTTAACCACTGGGATATTTTTCTCACTGAAATACAATCTAATGAGTGTATAACTACCAGTGTCCCTTCAATCTACCAAAAGCACATTCAGCTGTCATTCTCCACCTGTTTAACTGGTAGCTGAATCCTTTCTTCATGCTGTCAGGGTGGCCAGTGTATGATTTCATAAGCCAGGGGAGCAAGGGGTAGGCTGGGTCCCCTAAAGTCTCTTGGCATTTCACCATCTCCAATGGTAATCTGGTGGTTGGGAAAGAATGTCCCTTGCAGCTTTCTGAACAGTTCTGTGTTCTGTAGCCTATAGGGCTAGACTGCTTGCTTGCCTATATATCTTTCTGAGGTTTCTTATTTTCTTATGGGTTTGATTATTTGTTTTATTATCATAGAATCATAGGACTAAAAGGGACCTTGAGAGGTCATCTTGTCCAGTCCCCTGCACTCATGGCAGGACTAAGTATTATCTAGACCATTCCTGACAGATGTTTGTCTAACTTGCTCTTAAAAATCTCCAATGATGGAGATTCCACAACCTTCCTAGGCAATTTATTCCAGTGCTTAACCACCTGTTAGGAAGTTTTTCCTAATGTCGAACCTTGCTGCAATTTAAGCCAAATGCTTTTTGTCCTATCTTCAGAGGTTAAGAAAAACAAATTTTCTCCCTCCTCCTTGTAACAACCTTTTATGTACTTGAAAACTGTTGTCATGTCCCCTCTCAGTCTTCTCTTTTCCAGACTAAACAAACCCAAGTTTTTCAGTCTTCCTCATAGGTCATGTTTTCTAGACCTTTAATCATTTTTGTTGCTCTTTTCTGGACTTTCTCCAATTTATCCACATCTTTCCTGAAATGTGGCACCCAGAGCGGGACACAATACTCCAGTTGAGGCCTAATCAGCGTGGAGTAGAACAGAAGAATTACTTCCCATGTCTTTCTTATAACACTCCTGCTAATGACAGGTTTCAGAGTAACAGCCATGTTAGTCTGTATTCGCAAAAAGAAAAGGAGTACTTGTGGCACCTTAGAGACTAACCAATTTATTAGAGCATAAGCTTTCATGAGCTACAGCTCACTTCCTCAGATGCATATCGTGGAAACTGCAGCAGGCTTTATATATACACAGAGAATATGAAACAATACCTCCTCCCACCCCACTGTCCTGCTGGTAATAGCTTATCTAAAGTGATCATCAGGTGGGCCATTTCCAGCACAAATCCAGGTTTTCTCACCCTCCACCCCCCCACACAAATTCACTCTCCTGCTGGTGATAGCCCATCCAAAGTGACAACTCTTTACACAATGTGCATGACAATCAAGTTGGGCTATTTCCTGCACAAATCCAGGTTTTCTCACATCCCCCCCACCCCCATACACACACAAACTCACTCTCCTGCTGGTAATAGCTCATCCAAACTGACCACTCTTCAAGTTTAAATCCAAGTTAAACCAGAACATCTGGGGGAGGGGGTAGGAAAAAACAAGAGGAAACAGGCTACCTTGCATAATGACTTAGCCACTCCCAGTCTCTATTTAAGCCTAAATTAATAGTATCCAATTTGCAAATGAATTCCAATTCAGCAGTTTCTCGCTGGAGTCTGGATTTGAAGTTTTTTTGTTTTAAGATAGCGACCTTCATGTCTGTGATTGCGTGACCAGAGAGATTGAAGTGTTCTCCGACTGGTTTATGAATGTTATAATTCTTGACATCTGATTTGTGTCCATTTATTCTTTTACGTAGAGACTGTCCAGTTTGACCAATGTATATGGCAGAGGGGCATTGCTGGCACATGATGGCATATATCACATTGGTGGATGTGCAGGTGAACGAGCCTCTGATAGTGTGGCTAATGTTATTAGGCCCTGTGATGGTGTCCCCTGAATAGATATGTGGGCACAATTGGCAACGGGCTTTGTTGCAAGGATAAGTTCCTGGGTTAGTGGTTCTGTTGTGTGGTATGTGGTTGTTGGTGAGTATTTGCTTCAGGTTGCGGGGCTGTCTGTAGGCAAGGACTGGCCTGTCTCCCAAGATTTGTGAGAGTGTTGGGTCATCCTTTAGGATAGGTTGTAGATCCTTAATAATGCGTTGGAGGGGTTTTAGTTGGGGGCTGAAGGTGACGGCTAGTGGCGTTCTGTTATTTTCTTTGTTAGGCCTGTCCTGTAGTAGGTGACTTCTGGGAACTCTTCTGGCTCTATCAATCTGTTTCTTTACTTCTGCAGGTGGGTATTGTAGTTGTAAGAAAGCTTGACAGAGATCTTGTAGGTGTTTGTCTCTGTCTGAGGGGTTGGAGCAAATGCGGTTGTATCGCAGAGCTTGGCTGTAGACGATGGATCGTGTGGTGTGGTCAGGGTGAAAGCTGGAGGCATGCAGGTAGGAATAGCGGTCAGTAGGTTTCCGGTATAGGGTGGTGTTTATGTGACCATTGTTTATTAGCACTGTAGTGTCCAGGAAGTGGATCTCTTGTGTGGACTGGACCAGGCTGAGGTTGGTGTTGGGATGGAAATTGTTGAAATCATGGTGGAATTCCTCAAGGGCTTCTTTTCCATGGGTCCAGATGATGAAGATGTCATCAATATAGCGCAAGTAGAGTAGGGGCTTTAGGGGACGAGAGCTGAGGAAGCGTTGTTCTAAATCAGCCATAAAAATGTTGGCATACTGTGGGGCCATGCGGGTACCCATAGCAGTGCCGCTGATCTGAAGGTATACATTGTCCCCAAATGTGAAGTAGTTATGGGTAAGGACAAAGTCACAAAGTTCAGCTACCAGGTTAGCCGTGACACATCCCAGAATGATGTTCACTTTTTTTGCAACAGTGTTACACTGTTGACTCATATTTAGCTGATGGTCCATTATGGCCCTGAGATCCCTTTCTGCAGTACTCCTTCCTATGCAGTCATTTCCCATTTTGTACGTGTGCAACTGATTGTTCCTTCCTAAATGGAGTACTTTGCATTTGTCCTTATTGGATTTCCTTTTATTACTTCAGACCATTTCTCCAGTTTGTCCAGATCATTTTGAATTTTAATCCTATCCTCCAAAGCACTTGCAACCCCTCCCAGCTTGGTATTGTCCACAAACTTTATAAATGTACTCTCTATATTTTTATCTAAATCATTGATGAAGATATTGAACAGAACCAGACCCAGAACTGATCCGTGCGAGACCCCACTCATTATGCCCTTCCGGCATGACTGTGAACCACTGATAACTACTCTCTGGGAATGGTTTTCCAACTAGTTTTCATTCACCTTATAGTAGCTCCATCTAGGTTGCATTTGCCTAGTTTGGTTATGAGAGGGTTATGTGAGACAGTATCAAAAGCTTTATTAAAGTCAAGATACACCACATATACCACTTCCCCTCCTAGCCACAGGGCTTGTTACCCTGTCAAGGTTGGTTTGACACTATTTGCTATTGGGTTTGTTTGACGTGATTTGTTCTTGACAAATCCATGCTGTTACTTATCACCTTATTATCTTCTAGATGTTTGCAAATAGATTGCTTAATTATTTGCTCCATTATCTTTCCGGTACAGAAGTTAAGCTCACTGGTCTGTAATTCCCCGGGTTGTCCTTATTTCCCTTTTTATAGATGGGCACTATATTTGCCCCTTTTCAGTTGTCTGGAATGTCTCCCATCTTCCATGACTTTTCGAAGATAATTGCTAATGGCTCAGATATCTCCCCAGTCAGCTCCTTGTGTATTCTAGGAGGCATTTCATCAGGCCCTCTGACTTGAAAACATCTAACTTGTTCAAGTAATTTTTAATTTGTTCTTTTCTTATTTTAGCCTCTGATCTTACCTCATTTTCACTGAAGGTCACTATGTTAGATGCCCCATCACCACCAACTTTCTTGCTGAAAACTGAAACAAAGAAGTCATTAAGCACCTGTGCCATGTCCACATTTTCTGTTATTATCCCCACCCCTCTGTTCATTGAGTAACGGGCCACCGTGTCCTTGGTCTTCCTTTTGCTTCTAATGTATTTGTAGAATGTTTTTGTTACCCTTTATGTCTCTAGCTAGTTTGATCTTGTTTTCTGCCTTGGCCTTTCTAATTTTCTCCCTACATACTTGTGTTATTTGTTTATATTCATCCTTTGTAATTTGACCTAGTTTCCACTTTTTGTAGGATTCCTTTTTCATTTTTAGATCATAGAAGATCTCCTGGTTAAGCCTGGGTGGTCTCTTGCCTATCTTTCCTACACAGTGGGATAGTTTGCTCTTGTGCCCTTAATAATGTTTCTTTGAAAAACTGCCAACTGTCTTCAGTTGTTTTTCCCCTTAGACTGGCTTCCCAGGGGATCTTACCTATGAACTCCCTGAGTTTTCTAAAGTTTGCCTTCTTGAAATCCATTGTCTTTATTTTGCTGTTCTCCCTCCTACCATTCCTTAGAATTATTAACTCTTCCATTTCATGTCCACTTTCATCCAATCTGCCTTCCACTTTCAAATTCTCAACCAGTTCCTCCCTATTTGTCAAAATCAAATCTAGAACAGCCTCTCTCCTAGTCGCTTTCTCCACCTTCTGAAATAAAAAAATTTCTCCAATACATTCCGAGACCTTGCTGGATAAGCTGTGTCCTACTGTGTTGTTCTCCCAACAGATGTCTGAGTAGTTGACGTCCCCCATCACCACCAAGTCCTGTGCTTTGGATGATTTTATTAGTTGTTTTTTTTTAAAAAAGCCTCATCCACCTCTTCTTCCTGGTTAGGTGGTCTGTAGTAGACCCCCTACCAGGACATCACCCTTGGGTTTTAGCCCTTTTATCCTTACCCAGAGACTTTCAAGATGTCAGACTGGCATCTGATATTATTTAACACCACTTTGTCATCAGTGAAACTCCATTGCCTTCAATGTTGTTACCCTGATTTACACTAGTGTGAGTGAGACCCTGTATGAACAACAGGAGATATCATCACATCACCTATATTTGTGTATGTAACCTGGAGTTCTTTGTGGTTGACATTTTTCAAACAGGAATGGGAATTAGTTCACATTTTTCAAAAATATATGCCTAAATTTAGGCCCTTAGATAGGTGGTCTGATTTTCAAGGGTGCTGACTGCCCACAGTTCCCCTAAATTTAAGGACTTGAATTTGGAAATTTTGGCATTAACCTTTTTTTTCTTTGAGATTATAAAGCACTAAGGGGCGGTTACCAAAAAAGACTTTATGTTGGCTTAACAGTCTTAATACTACTGTATAATATTGCACAAAGAGGGCTTTCACTGTGGAATGAACTGTTTGATGATTGTTCCATTTTAACTATGTGATTGTTCCATTGAATTTTACAGTAAAGGAGATGATAGCACCCATATTTGTAATTATTTTTGTATTTCTTAGTTGGTTATTTTTATTCTTTAATAATCACTTGTTCCACATCATAATTAATTTATAAGGTGTTTGGTGGGTAACTCTCTACTGCAGAGTGCTTCTTAAAAACCCAGACCCTGATCCTGTCCTGCATCTTGTGCAGTGAATTTCACCTGTACTAAGAGGGTGGAAAATGCTACTGTTCTGATTTGTTTCACACTTTGCACAGGTATAATTGACTACACAAAGTACTAGGCAGTGGAGACCCTATATGTCTAGTATTCTCTTCCTTAGTCGTAGAAGCCAAAACCAGACCAATTCTTGGGACTCTTTGTGCATACAAGTAGAGACACCCTGTGGGACTCCAGGTAAATAACAAAATAAATAATGCCTAGCTCTTATAGAGCACTTTTATCCATAAATTTCAAAGCTGTTTACGAAGAATATCCAGAACGTAGGCATTTGTGTGAAGAAAATTTTATGCCAAATTTGAAGGTATTGGTATGTAAATAGTTTTAAAAAACTAGCTTTCTAGATTCTGTTCTGCATGTATGTGGGATTCCAGGAGTGAGTCCAAAGTTAAGACTGCACTCGCTTTTTCAAATGAACTGGATTTTAGAGAGAACAAATATGTCTCATTAATGAAATTACACCAGCTACTTCTAGAACCTTGGAGGCAAGTGTATTCAATATCTTAGGAGCTAAAAGAAATGTAAAAAAAGATTTTAAAGAATCATCAACACCTCTCAACGCTTCTGAAAATCCCTATTGAGTGCTAGCCCTTCTGGGAGCGCTCAACTCACAGGGCACTGAGAGGACTTTGGCATGATCAACCCAAGGTCTCTCTCAATAATGAAAAAACATGATTTTGAAACACCCTTTAACTCTTACTGTGGATAGAGTTTAACAACTTTAAAATCTCTTAACTGGTCATGTTGTAACCTAGGGAGAAGCACAGTCTCTAACACAATCAACAACCACCATTTTCAAAGGCTTTAAACTATTTCTACACTAGAGGTATATTGACACAGCAATTGGGAGGTGTGATTGCAACATTTGATGATATACCCAAGCTAGTTTTGATCTAGCTACCTCTAGTAACAAAAGGCTAAAGGTTAAAAAAGGTTAATGTGACCAGGTGCTTAACATAATTAATATTAACAACAAAGGGGAAGGAACACAAGCCCGGATAGGGAAAGAACAGGTTGAAGACTATCTAGATACCTTAGATGTATTCAAGTCAGCAGAGCCTGATGAAATTGACCCAAGGATACTTAAGGAACTAGCTGAAGCAGTATCGGAACTGCAACTATTTTCAAATACTCCTGGAGGATGGTATTTTGGCTTAGATTTCTAAAAGTGGGTATTGCCTGCATGACCACTTCTGTTTAAGGACTGGTATATACAGTGTAAACAAACTAGTTTCACAAAGACAAGACCCTGATACCACAATTTCTATTTGAACTGGAAACCATCCTGCAAAACCCTGACATCTTCTATCACTCAGTAGAGAGGTGACAATATACTGAATCCTATTTGGAGAACAGACTTGCCACTTGCACTCACACAACCGTTGGAAAATCACTGCATGTACGCCCTGGGTCTCAGTTTCCCCACCTGTGAAAGAGGAAAACTGTGAAAGGGTCACAGCTTGTTTGAGACATGGACGAAGTGCTGCTCTTTCCTCTTCTCTGCATTATTTCCAGTCATATTTTATTGGGATTTCCATTGCTCACTCCTGGTCATGGTAAATTAAACATGTTATTGAGAAAAGCAAAAAAAAAAAAAAAAAAAAAAAATTAGCCAATTGCATTGTTTTAACAGTTTGCCTTGAGAACATGAATCTGTTCAGAAATAAATAGCTATAGAATGTGCGAAGTAATCACCACAGCTGTGGTTCAGATGTTTTTGTAGGACAGGCCTGCAGTCTAAAAGTCCAAATACTACTCATTAAAGCCTGGCCTTGTCATGACATTACATGGTCCACAAGGTGTCACCTTGTGCCATCCTAGCACGTACTGCATAACATGAATTAAGCAATGTAATGGAATAAAATGGCTAAATCCCAAAGTTTGGGATACCTTCTATTTGAAAAGAAAGTATCCTATTCATGCGAATGGCTCCTATTCATGAAAGACTTAAGCCCAGTGTAAGGTAGATTTTTAGTGTAGGTTACATGGAAAATTATGCAATATAGTTCTCCCTTCTAATGTTAACAAACTCTGTATTCATCAAAACAGGTTTCTTGGCACACAGAGTGCTATTCAGTAAGCACACTGGGGAGGAAAGAGGCAAGCCAAAGCAGAAGTGAAGAATGAGGGGGAATAGGCACCAGCACAAATGAGCCAAGAATGGTGATTTATGAAGGAAAGATGTAAATCATTTAAAATAAAGAAGCTGCCCAAGTTAAAGCTGCCTCTGAGGCACATAACCCAAGCTGACACTGCCTTGGCAGTAGGATAGAAAGAAAGAGTAGGCAAAGATTAATTGTTCTTGAACAACTTCTCTGGTGCATTGGTGAACACACAAACAGCCTTTCTTATAACAACAGAGATGCAAGTTCTTATAAAATTCTTGCTATTTTTCTGCTCTGAACAAACATAATCAATATACTGTGGCCTCTGTAAGGTGAATTTCAATTTCCATATATGCTTGAGTTTCTGCTTCCTTTGCTCACAATCAAGGGCATTATTATTTATGGAATGCAGGTTCCTGTTCCACACACCTGAAGTTTCATTAGGGTGTAAAGCATCTGGTAGTGTTTAATGACCTTCTGCAGCACCACTCCCAGCCTATGGAAGTTGATTTTCCTCATATCGCTTTATTGTCTCACTGTTCATGTGTAGTACCCCATCTGTCTCTCTATATCCATCTGTTGTCCCTTGTCTTACACTTAGATTGTATGCTTTTTTGCGCAAGGACAGACATTTTGTTCTGTGTTTGTACAGTGCCTACCACAATGGATTCCTGGTCCATGACTGGGGCTCATAGGTGCTCTGGCAATACAGATAATTACTTCTATTAACAATCATCATCATCATAATAGAACATGGCCATCTTTTCCACTGACAGGATACCATCATCAGCAGGACATGGAAACAGCAGATATGGAGATGGTTTGGGATCTGGCTACCAGAGAGATTGCCTCTCTCCCCATGACAGTGTCATAGTTGAGATCAGCAGACGTGCTTAAGCTTCAGTCCCCTCAATATAAATGAAAGAGGGCTGCTGGCAGGGTGCCCTCTGTGTGATGTCCTCAGTTTTGGAACCTGTTCCTGCCCTCAATCCATCAGTGCCTGGATTTGCTAACCTTTTGAGCATGCTGCAATGCTCTCCTTTCCTCTCTTTATCAGGCTGAGGGCTGTAGTGGGTATATTATTGGGTAGTCCTTTGGTTTCAATTAGTGTGTTTTAACCTATGCAGTAGGTGGTCAGAGCAGAGGATGGGCACTATAGCTGTTCCCTTACATCATTTAAAGGAGCTCTCTTTAGATTATGTTTGAAAATTCCACACTGATCTTAACACTTCTCCTGCCCATTTTTGGCTCTTTGGATCCACCTTTTGAGACTCTCAACTGGCTGCATTTTTGGGAAATCCACCCCTGTGCAGACAGCCAGCACAGGGCTTGTGCACCTCTTATGTCTCACTTAAATTTCTGCTGACCCTTGACACAAAGGTGAATTTCATCCCTTCTGGCTTCTACTTTATACTAGGAGTCTCTCTGGCCCGCCATAAAGCCCATATGAATTGAGGCTCTATCCCTTTGCAGGACCCATCTTTCACCTCAGATCTCCTGAGTGTTTAGCTAAATAACTTCTTCTGCCATATGGCTCTCTATCAAGGCACCAGCATTCAGAGACCTCAAGTGCATGTATCCACCATCAAGATGATAAAGAGGAGCGTCCGTAACCATGTGTCGCACTATTTGTTCTTGATCTCCACAAGGTCAGGATGGGAGCGCAAGTAGCCCCAGTGGTAGAAGATGTAAGTTAAACTGTCCATGACCACAATGTATCCTGTTGTAATAAAGAAGGATCTTTTCACTCACATGGTTGTTCTGAGGGACATGCAAGAGCTGATCTCGAGAGATAAAAGGACACAAATCTAAGTTGTCTATTTGTCAAGAAATGCGCCATCGATCCAAAATATAGTCTTGCACCACCTGTTGCTGCTGTTCTTTAGAAAGGTTGTGTCTGAGGTACTGTTTGAGAGGCGCAACTAGTACAGAAAAGGGCCGTCTTGACTTTAGCTGGTGTTTTTGATGTGGCTTTGAGATTAAATTGTGAAGTAAGTTGTCCTGATAGTTGGCTGTGTGAAGTATGTGGTCAAGGCCCTGCCTTCACATCTAATCACTGGAGGAGCAATGGTGGGACTGGAAGGCTGGAGACTGGAGTTGTTCAGGTGGCACCAGTGATAAAACAAAGGGCAGAATGTCACATTATAAATCTTTGCTGACTTATATTAATGGAGAACCTCCCACCGCAACCAGAGAAACAGAGCAATACATTCCATCTTGTTTATTGGTTATTGAAAAACTGATTTCTAAAAAAAAAGCATAATAGCTCATGGCCCAGACATACCAACACAGGAGTTAACTGGTGTCATTTTATTGGTTGTTTTGGATTGAAATTATTTCTCTATTTATCTATAGCTTACTAAAGCTAAATTTGTACATCTTGGGTGGAGATTTAGAAAGATGTTCGTTGCCTGGTCACCAATTCAACACGATCATCTAATATGTGGGCTTGTCTTCTAGTCTTTTCCCATGGCTGCTGTGTAAAATCATAACATATCACTTTCACAAGCAATTTAGCACAGCATAAGGGAGGAAATATAGCTCTACTGTCTTGGTACTTATTCTCTAATCAAATTCTAATAGATTTTGGGTTGATGATACAGAAGACGACATTTATGTCCTAAATCTTTTTTTTAACTGAAACAGCACAGTGAAGCAGGAAGTTAAAATACTGGATTATAAAATAATGCATGCTTTACTTGTGTACAACAAAGTACCCTGACAAAGAAACCTGACTTGCCTTTGACACTTAACTAATGTCTCAGTGTGAGACAGCACTTGGCAGGCTGGAGACAGTTAAGCTAGTTAGTCTTTCCCTCACTAGAGACTGATTTGTTTCTTATTTGACAGATCGGCTTCCTTCCCCCCCCCAAAGATTATAGGATTTATGAAAAAGAAAGGAAAAACAACAATAATTTTTGTTTTGCTGTTTAATAAAAAGATTAAAAAAACTCTCCAGTTTATAGAATCTAACTACTTAAGCTTCTATGTGATGAAAGGTGAACATCTATTTAAGATTAATTTCATATTGTTGTCACCTATAAATTAATGTAAAGGGCACAACAATTTGTCTTAACATTCTGCAGTGCAATGAAGCTCATTTTAACAAATATCTGTATAAATAACACATTTACTGCTCTGATCCTGTGCTTTAGCTGTAAAACACGTAATTGATCCTGGAGTAAAGCTGGAATAATGGAATTAATTCTCTTTTGCATTGAAAAGTGAAACAGGATTGTAAACTATTTATCTGAGTACATCTGATACAAGTATATAATTTACTTGCACCTATAGAGTCTCATCCAATTCCCATTGAAATTAATAGGAGTATACCACTCAATGGGCATTAGATTGGGCCCATATTGCTTTGCCACCCAGGATCTCTAAGGCCCAGATTTTTAAAAGGTATTGAGGCATTGGAATGTCTAACTGATTTAGGAGCCTAAGTCTAATTTTCAAAAAGGATTTAAGCATTTAGGGATCCCCAAGGGATGTCTTAGGAATTTACGCACTTAGGCTCATAAATCAGTTAGGTGTTGCAATGCTGAGCACAGCAATGCCTAAATACCTTAAAAAATCTGATCATAAGTGCTTTACAAATTTTCATGAAATAAGCCTCACAGCACCCCTCTGAAGTATAATTCTCCTCTTTGATTCCCAGAGGCAGGAGTAGGAATCAGATCTTCTGACTCCCAGGTCCATCCTTTCACTAGACAATTCACCCCCTTGACACAAAGAAGGAACAGAAGTGCCCAGTATAATTATAATTGGTCTACAAGAATCTTGTGGGTGAATTTGCTACTCATAAGATGAAGTGACTAATAGAACACATTGTGCTGATCTTATTATTGTCAGACATGTCCTTGCTCTCAACTTTTTATATCTGTTTCTGACTCCCTCTTCTTGTGCCACGTCTTTGGGCAGGCCCTGCTACTTTCCTTGTTTTTGTGAGATACTCAACATATTTTTTAGCACTTGAAAGATAATTAAACATAAAAATAATATGACGTGGAATGGTTACATCAAGTCTTATTCAAGCTTCTGACACATCTGTGTCAGAACATCTCAGTCTTGATCTATAGCAATCTATGGAGCATCTCAGGAGAGGAGTTAAATTCCTCCTGAGATGAATTTGTGATGAATAGTGGGTACCTCACTTGATTGAAATTGCTCAAAGCATTACTTACGGCTAGTCCACACTGCCCCACAGTGTGGCCTATGGAAGTATGAATAGCACTGTATACCAGAGTGCTGCGCTGTAACTCCCTTGTATGGACTCTGTGGGCGCCAGCTACAAGGTTCCTGGTTTGTGTAGTTCTCTTCAAACACGACAACGTTAATGAGAACTGGGAATCTTTAGTTCATGCCCACAGCATCCATATGGGAAATTTATAGTGCAATATTTTGGTGCACACTGCTATTTACACCCCCATTGTCCAAACTGCAGAGGAGTGTAGACATAGCTTTAGTTAGATTGGGTTTTCAAAGGAAATGCAATGGAATTGGGGTGCCTAAACTCCTTAGGTTCCTTTTCAACATTTCAGTGTTTTTTTATTATTATTGTGGCTGATCCAAAGCCAAAAGAAAACAATGGGAATCTTTTAATTAACTTCAGTGGGCTTGGGTTAAGACTCACTTTATGCAGTCTCTGAAGCTCCCCCAAAATACAGTAATTAAACAAACAGCCCTGATATTCAAGTTTTAGACCTCCCATGTCTAGAGACTGAAAATCATGGTAAATTTTAGCAAATTGATTGGTATGGTTTGGGGTTGGGTTTTTTGTTGCTGGAGAAATGCCCATTGGGTACAGGAATGAGACAACTAAAAACAATTTTATTGTGACTCTCTCAGAATTTGAATTCTTTAAAAAATTGATTTCCCCTGAAACAGAATACATCAAAGAGGCTGAGACAGAACACTGGAGAAGATGGACCAAAGTCTGAAGTAAATGAAGTATGGACACTGCTCTGTTCCCATGAACAGATTCTTTGATTATTTCCATCCATTTGGTGGGAACAACAGAATTAATAAATTTCCCAGGACTTTATTCCTTAAACTGTGTAGAAGGCTGGCTCTTTAATACCAGTCACAATTCTCTGGCTTTATCTGTGTAGAATAATAGGGATATACTGAGAGTGACTAGTTGAGTAATTACTGGTATAGTTTCAAAAGATATGTTGAAGGCCTTTTTTAATACCTACAGGAAGTAAGTGGAATTGCTGGGCTCTCCCTGGTGTATTCACTCATCTTCAATCAGTGCAATGAAACATGGAAGGTATAACTCTGATGCATCTTTCTCCAGGGACCTCACTGTTTTAATCTTAGAAATATCAATGGAAAGGGAATATCCTAGCAAAGGATCAGACTTAATTACACACCTGTTGGAGGTGTCAAGGAAAAACTGCCACCTCTTCTCTGCTGGAACAGGAAAATGGTGTAGCTCATTAATTTGTCAGTGTAGAATTGTTCTCTCTGCAAGACAAAACAACCCCTCCCGCACAACTTCTAAAATTAAAACAAAACTACTGTATGAGCCATTGGTCCACTCCACAGATGAATGGGCAGGAAGGAAATGGACTGGGGCCAGCAGTAGACAGAGCTATGTCTCCACAGCTGCCCAGTCCAAGAAGAGATGGTTTGATGTACAGACGGAAATCAATTGCAGCCTTTTCAGGGCTGAAGTAAATGACTTTCTTCTGGTGCAATAGAGACGCCCTGGAGCCACTCCTGGGGTAGTGCATCACCCTTTACACAGGGCTGAGTCTAAGAACAGAATTTAGCCTATAATTGATAAGTAACATTTCTTTTTCATTTGCCATTTAAAACCAGATCAGTGTATTCTAAAATAGTAAGAAAATTAAGTAAAGCAATAAATACATCTTAGAGTTGTGTTGCCCCCAAAAATCATTTAAATGTTATGGGGATGCCACCAGGCCTCCTTGTTCTATTTAAAACTGTTGTTTAAATTGCTGTATCTATAAATGTACATGAGTGTTCTGAGACTGCCAGATTTGTAACAGAGGGTGTCTCAGGAATCATAGAACGATATAACGATCTAATTAAGTGCTCTATAATTACTTTACTGTGCAGATTTTTTATTATGACATTGAAGTGGTCAGGAAGGGTATAAAATAGAACCCTGAGTTATTTTCTTGCTTGGGAGAGAAAAATGGGGCACTTTCAGTATCACCAGCCCAAAACATTCAAAAATCATGTGTCTATCCTTCAAAAATCATGAGTTTTTTTTTTTAAAGTATTGGGTTTTCCTTGCCGTTTGGTTTTTGAGACTTTATGGTGCACTTGCTTCACGTGTTCAATATTTTCTCTGCAACCATGAGGACTAAAAACTTACTTCTTCTATGAAAGCTGAGATCATCCTGAGTCCAGTAGCTGAGGCTTTAAGAAAAACAACAGATATCATGAGGCTAACAATAAAATCAGGACAATTGGCAACACTGGGACCCTGAGTTTACCCCACTACAACACATAACATACTTTGTTTTATTCTTTCACTAGCAGTAAGTGAGGCAGGTAGTTGTAAGAAGCAGAATCATATTAAACATGCGGAGAGTCCTGAGTTTAAATGGCTAGGCTCTGCTCTTGTCTCCAAGCCACAGCCAGAAGCAGCCCCCAGACTTGCATTCCTGAGCCTCTGGTCTCACATCAAAATTTGTCCTCACAAAAACCAATCCTCTTTCTTGAGCTCCATTCATCATGATTCAATTACTACTATGCTAAGGTTGTTAATCAAAGTAGATCTCCATACATGGCTCACATGACCATCAAACCTACACCTCAGCAGCAGCCAAAGTATCTGGATTTGTCTAGGGGCAGGGCAGGTGGGAGGCCAATGGCTGGCTATCACATACCCAGTTAGATGGCTGGCTATCACATATCCAGATGCAGTAGGAAATGGTATTTGTCATTTGTCACTCTTCCATTAGCATTATGTTGGGGATACTCAGCAGCTAAGGGCATTCAGATTCTGCAATGAAGGGTATGCTATGAAGACACAGAATGCTCTAAAGAATCTTTCAGACGAAACAAAATCAAGGATCTGACCACTTGTGAGTCTATTAGAGATCCTGTGACATGAGACGTTAACTTTTGTTTCCTGGACAAACAACAGCTTGGGTTATTACATCCTAACTTAAAGTACCCCTGTAATTTCAATTAGATAAGGTAATGTATATTTCACATCCTAAACTGCAGTGTAGCATTCTTGTGTACTGCTATACAGTTATTGTGTTTCACCACAATGGTGGCTGCATTGCAATAGTGAAGGTGAGTGTGTGAAAATAGGTTGTGTGTGAGCTCCTGTGCATGTCTGGAGAAATTTCAGACATTTCTTCCTCAGGGCCTTCATACAAGTAAAAAAACCTACTATGTGGCCACTTGTAATCATCCATCATCACCCCCTCACAAAATGGAAAGAAGCCTCCCCTCCACAAAATGTTCTTCAAAGGAGCAGCACCAATCAGAGCTGGAACTTCTGGGAATAGTGCTGATAATTTGGATAGATGTTTTAAAAATGCACTGCACACAGCACTATTTTGCATGTTGGGCTATTAAACTGTGTGATGCACTTTCAAATATCCCTTTAGATTTGTGGAACTATTCCCTGAGCCTCCAGCTCTAGCCTTCCTTTTGAAGTGAGATGGTGTCATCTCACAAGAGCTTCTTTTTATGTTTCTCTTTTGGAAAGAATTGATTCTTTTCAAATATTTTGCTCCCTGGACTTTCCTGCCCCTTCCTGATGCTGGCATCATCTTTCCTGGAGACAGCATTCCCTGCCCATGACTGACAAGAGGCGCTGAGTCTGGCAGGAAGTTCTTTTGCTGTGTTTCTGTTTTTTTGTCTTTATCTTCCTCAGTTTTGACTCCAGCCTTTGGCCTTCTTTTCTCCCCCATTTTCTGCAACTGTTTCATTCTGCTCCTTCTCTATTCTCTATTCTCCTTCTCTATTCATTCACTTTTCTTCCTCATTCCCACTTATAGTCTCTTCCCCATTACATTTTTCTTTTTCCTGTCTCCTGTTCTACATCTTGTCCTGTTGTTCCTCTTCCTCTACCACTTGTTTGTCCCTTCCTTTGATGTGTTGAGACAGGATCTCCTGGCAATCAGTACACTCGTTTTCTGTGTTTCAGGCTGGCTGCCATGTGGTGGCCTTCTCTAGCACCACTCTTACGTGTTTCCTGCCTGCAGTAACCTGAGATGAGAAATACTTATTAGATGAGGGAGGGATCGCTCAGTGGAGGGGGAGGGATAGCTCAGTGGTGTGAGCAGTGGCCTGCTAAACCTAGGGTTTTGAGTTCAATCCTTGAGGGGGCCATTTAGGGATCTGGGGCAAAAATTGGGGATTGGTCCTGCTTTGAGCAGGGGGTTGGACTAGATGACCTCCTGAGGTCCCTTCCAACCCTGATATTCTATGATTCTATGTGCTTTATATGGATAATTGGCCAGGAAAGGCTGAGGGCTACTTACCAAGGAGTATGTCTATACAAGCTAGATACAAGGAGGCCAGAAACAACTTCTCTACTGCTTCCCCTCCCTCCACACTAGTGACGGTCTTGGATGGCAACTTTTCTTCAACCTGACAGTGGCAGAGGCTTCTTCTTTCCCTTCAGAAATCATGAAGGGTATGACAGCCTTGTTCCTCCAGCAATAGTGGTGATGCCATAAGGTAGAGTTCTGGAAGAGGTAGGGTTATTACCTTGTTGTCTAACTGGAGCAGAGGAAGATTGGGCTGTCCCAAGCTTTGCAGAGCCTGTGCAGATGATAGGGCCCTCAAAGGCATGAGACCTTTCACTTCCACTTGCTTTTCCTATACTTACTGGTGTTCCTGTTCAAGCAGCAGCACCATAGCAAACGTGGCTTTCACAGGAGCTAAGTCATAAATGTTAACTGATATGATAAATAATAGCTTGTATATGGAAAATTTAAACTTATCGCGTGTTTAAATGCAATATCAGGTCATGTTTCCTTGCTCTTCCGCTATTTCTATGTGTCAGACAATGTATAGGAGATTAAAATAATGAAAAATAGAAAGTAAATGGTACAGAAATAAAAATAAATAGAAATGCTTTTAAACATTCAAAGGGAATGAAGAGATATCTTCAGCAATGTTCTAGTGAAACACAGGCTTTAAAATGATTATGTGTGTGAGAGAGAGAGGTCGGAGAAGAGGGAAGGGTTTTCAGGCCCCATTGACTAAATCGGATACTGTGTCCACTACTGACTTTGGAGATCTGCTTGCTGAAGTGGTTCTGTGCCCAGTATGAGCAGCACTAAGGTCCCTGGATCCATCTGGGTTGATCTAATCTGGTGCTAAAGACTTGTTGCCATAGAACCTGTGCTGTGCATAAGTGGCAATGAAGTGGCTGACCTACCTGTGTTGAATGAACCTGGTATCAACGATCTAGCACTGTTGACTCTGGGGACCTACTTGCACGGTGGCTTTATGTGTGGGATTGGGACAGTGAGGTCCCCAATTCTGGGATTTCCTAAACACCATCCCAGAGTCTGAGACATCTCATGCTTTGTCTTTACTGAACAAGTCCTCTTTGAATCTGATGCAGCAGTCAGGCCTTGCTTGAGAGGGCCCCAGTCAACTCCAGCTTCAGAACTGCCCATTCTGCAGATAGTAGGCAGTCTGTACCAGGTCCCTGAGAATTGTTTTGAATATTTTTATCCTCACCCAAATCTGGGCCCTTGTCTAATGATAAAAAGACTAGTAGGCTAGATTTCGTGCAGTGTATGGTTATAGCTTGATCACACTGCAGCTAAGAATTGCGAGCTATCAAGCAATGTTGGCAATGTGTCTTCTTTTTAGGCTACAAACTATTGTCCTCCTTTATCAGCTCCCTGAGGGATGGCATAAGGATGGTGTAAATTCCCACCGGGTTCAGCTGGTCAGAAGTATTCCAGAGGCATCATCAGGTGCTCATCAGGTGCATCAAGCTAATAACAGGAAAGTTGATGGGACAGTCTTGAAAGACACCTATATTCATGTCTTGATCTGCTGGTTTCATTCAGCAACACCCTGAAGAGTAGAGATAGGCCTATCCTGATAAAACTATGTCTTGCCCTTTAGCCTTTGTATAGCACCAAGCGTTTGCACCAAATACCTACCTGTTTTTCCTCAAATGGAAGATCATCCATGTCAATATCTAGACCAGGGATCGGCGACCTTTGGCACGTGGCCCATCAGGGAAATTCCCTGCCGGGCCAGGATGGTTTGTTTACTTGCAGCGTCCACAGGTTCGGCCAAGCGGTGTGGGCCAAGGGATGTGCTGGCCGCCACTTTCCGCAGCCCCTATTGGCCTGGAATGGAGAACCACGGCCATTGGGAGCTGTGATCGGCTGAACCTGTGGATGCTGCAGGTAAACAAACCGTCCCAGCCCTCCAGGGGATTTCCCTGATGGGCCATGTGCCAAAGGTTGCGGATCCCTGATCTAGACTTTATCCCACAGCAGAGCGTGCACATAGTTCCAGTCCTTGGAACTTCGTATAAGCAAAGGTGGATGATCGTTTAAGCCCTGATAGTCTCCACAGTTGCAAAAGTTTTCCAGCCAGAAGACAGATTTCTCACCAGTGCATTCCAGTGATGTATGAATCTACCACCCCATCTCAACACAATGGACACCTGAGCCAGGATGTTGCAGGACATTCTTGCTTTGCAGCGAGATATATGGAAGTTTTGTTTAATATCTTCAGCAAGCACAGCTAAAACCCATAGCCCTATATATAAACTGTAGTCAACCAATGATATGATTAATCCTTGACAATGTATCAGCTATGATTAAAGCTCTATCCTCCCCTTCAGTTCTAGATAGTTTCCTTTAGCTGATGCTTTAAAACTATGAAACCTCCCTAAGAGAACAAAGACTTTCTCCCCAGACTTGATACATTTTCTTAGAGCTCTCTTATATTATACTTAAATATTAGTTTAAGCAGTATTTCAGTGAACAGGATCTGCTCAATTGTACCAGCCTATGGGTTATTGTACTTTGTAAGTTATATGAGCTTAATCAAATTTATTATCTCTGACAACAATGCAAGTGTTCTGAATGCTAAGTGATTTTTTTTTGGAGAAGAACATAATGAATTTTCCAGCCCTGTCTGAAAATGCTTAGTGGTCAGTTCTGTCATTGAGATTTATTAAGAATATGTAAATCTGGCATTATGAGCAGCAATTAAAAATAAAGTTGCTGTAACTGTAACTTTTGCTAATACCTGTATTGCTCCTCTCTGAAATGGTACAAGGCTGAGATCTTAAAATCATCTTTTTTAAAGGGGTTTTGTTAATGCTTTCTGGGGAATAAGTTAGGTTGTATGAAAACATTCATTATAACCTTTTTAATAATGATGCATGGCCTTTTAGAGTAATGTATAGAGTAATATAGCTTCTCCCACCTAAATCATCCAACAAACCTCTCTAGTTTTGTCTCATCCATCTTGATTGGGAGTTATATTTATCATAGAACAGAAATAAAATTTTAGATTTTTAATTATTAGCTCTAAAAAGGTTCCAGATGAACTCAATGAGTTCATTTCTCCACATGAAAAATAAAACTCCAACAGATTTTTGCTGAGTGAGAAATCTGTACTTCCCAGAGATCAATATTCTTTGTCCCCCTCCATAGGTCATCTTTTTCCTTAAAGTGTATATAAAGTTTATTAATGTATGTTTTATTCTAGCAATTATATTTTAAGACTTTTTTGGAATTGTACACATTGCACACTTGTTTGCAGTCAAACAGTCCTTTGAGAGTCTAACTTTTTGAAAAATGACCACCACATTTAAATTCAGGGATAAATGCCAACATATGTATGTCTTGATTCCAAACTGTACTTGAATATCAGGTCGTTAGATATTGATAGGCTGAAACTGGCACCTGCAGAATTTGAGGCTGAGTTGAGGCTCCTTTAAAAATTTGGGCTCCAATCCTGGAACCAGTTTCATGTGGACAGACTCCTGCACCTGCTAGGAGCCTGATTGACTTCAGTGGAGTTGTGTGCAGGTGCAGGATCAAAACCTTAGACCTTAATGATTATACCCGTTTAATATATACTCATCTGAACAGAATCCTGCTCTATTTCGGTGCAAAGGATGTTGGAGTAATAGATGCAGGGTTTGTTGATATTTTTCTAACAGTTTCCTCCCCCCCCCTCCCGATACACTCCAAAGTAAGGGTTCTCCAACTTTTTCATGGTATTAGGTCAAATTTTAGGGTACAGATTGACTTGGGGACACCTTCACTACCATTCATGATCTCATAACTTCCTTGGAGCAACTAAAGCTAGTGCTTGCACAGAAAAATATTAGGAAAGTATGGCATGTATTTTTACCTCTCTCTTAATGCAGTTTGTCAGCTGAAAATAAGAAGGAGACAGCATGATTTGATCAGCAAATTCTTCACACACCATGGAACACAAGGGCAAAACAAAACAAAAGCTAAGAAATCATGCGAGAGGGCAACATCTCAAGAGTTTCCCAGTTAATTATCACACCAAAAGGGATTTGGTTAAGTTCAGATAATCAGAGCAACTTTGGGGTGGTGTTTGAGCTGAGCGGAGCTGAGCTGAGCTTGGTAACACCTTGAAAGCGAAATACATGGAACTTACTTCATAGCTGAGATCAAATAAGGTACCTGAGCTAGTACCCCGAGATCATAGAATATCAGGGTTGGAAGGGACCCCTGAAGGTCATCTAGTCCAACCCCCAGATGTAAACATCTGAGTATTTGTGGCAGGATGTTCTCAATGGGAGTCCTCATTTCTGTGCTGGTCTGGCTTCTAGAGGGTGCTCCATCACTTTCACGAAATTTTTTTGCCTGAAGAATGGGTTGGAGAGGGCTCAGGAAGAGATTTTGTTGAGTCCTTTAATTCAGGCTTTTGATTGAATCTTAATTAACCCTGAATGAATATGTGAATTTTTTAATTAATGTGTTTTAATACACTTGTTTTTAAGTGTATTTCATATAGGTAATAAGTAATAACTGTGTGAAGTGGGTATTCACCCACAAAAGCTTATGCTCCAATACGTCTGTTAGTCTATAAGGTGCCACAGGACTCTTTGCTGCTTTTGCAGAATAAAGTAACATTTTCTGAAGAGGGCACTGTCTGGAGTGGTATAAAAGCCTTGGAGAGATCACCATATGCAGCATTCTATTTGAGATGTGAGAAACTATCAGGGCCCGTAACATTGGCTATCCGACCTAGTGGCTGAAGCAGAGTTAGGGTCACAGTCGCACTAAGGGTCAAAGGTCAGAGGTCATACCAAGCTGGAGCCAGCAACTGGGTCAGGGTGAGAAACGAAGAACAAGGCATCTTAACAGGAACAGGGCTGAAGCATGGTAGAAGGAACAAAAAAGAACTAGATAACTTCATGGAGGATAGGTCCATCAATGGCTATTAGCCAGAATGGGCAGGGATGGTGTCCCTAGCCTCTGTTTGCCAGAAGCTGGGAATGAGCGACAGAGGGATGGATCACTTGATGATTATCTGTTCTGTTCATTCCCTCTGGGGCACCGGGCACTGGCCACTGTTGGAAGACAGGATACTGGGCTAAATGGACATTTGGTCTGACCCAGTAGGGCCATTCTTACGTTCTTAAGGCAAGGTAGCAAGAACAAAGAGCAGGAACCAGGCAAGGAAGTAAGGGCTGGGTCTCAGCAGTCTAGGCAATGACAGAACCAGCAACTAACTGCTCAGACAAGGGATAGGACAGGAACAGGAAGCTTTATACTTGGTGGTGTCCAATCAGCAGTCTGCTGTTAGTTTCCTGACCTGTGTCAGCAGGTATAGTTTCTGGTGGTGGGGTATTTTCATCCCTTGCAGTTCAGTGGTGCAGAGGGTAAGGCTCCGGCTCACCAGCCCTATGGGCCTGGGTTTGAGAACTGGGGGGCCTGGCAGAAATCTCCCTGAAACTTGTGATCATGACTAACACCATCTCCCCCTCCACCCTCCCCGACAACTAGAGGGACAAGCTCTCTAGTTATATGGGACAAGCTTTTCAAAAAGCTCAGGGCCAGATTTTCAAGTGCTCAGCACCCACAAGAGGGGTCACAGTTTAAAAAGTGCTCAGCATTTGGCATCTCCCACTGTGATGCTGATGACTGTATTTTCAAAGGTGCTCAACACCCATTATGCTGAGTTCTTCTGAAAATCTGGCCCATATAGAGCATATCTATGTACTGTATATGCTGGTTCTAGTTTCTTTAGTTCTTACCATGGAATTTCCATTGCATTGGGACTAAAAATGCAACAAGCTTGCTGCTTTGTAGAATAAGTGGAGGGAAATTAAAAGACTATAACCTAAATAAAATCACATATATAGAGATTTCTGTAACTTGTCCTATTAGAACAGCCCGAAGGTATACTCAAGGGAGGCAACCAGTGGAAAACATATGGAGTAGAATCCTGGCTCTGCTAAAATCAGTGGCAAAACTCCCATTGGTTTCAATGGGAGCATGATTTCACCTCTCATGTATATTTTAGTTGAGGAAGAGTAGTGTTAATGAGAAGCAATTGTTTCAAGTTAGAAGTGATATGGTAATAAGAGCTGTTTTTTGTTAGCAGAAAGAGACAATACATTTGTTAAAGACTAGATGTTAGGAAAAGTCTCATTCTTTTATCTGAACAAATAATGTATAGGAATCAGAAAAAAATCGGAGTCCTTAAAAACACTCACTTCAAAATGAAACATTCTTGGATTAAAGAAGAGAAGAGGCCCATAATGTTGGTATATCTTTCATAGTCACTCAATAAGAATCAAAGATTATTGAAAGCAGGTTAATGCCAGACTCTGCTATCTGTCTTTTAAAATACACAAGATATCTTAGGACACTTCATCTAAATCACTTTGAAACACCCAAGAGCCTGGTACTAGACTGCAAACAGAACAATTTTATAAATCAGTCAGTAGGGCTCATTCTTTAAAAGGTATGTTACATTTCAAGAGGCCAAAGGCTCTCTATTTCATTATATATCAATGACAATAACTCAATTTAAGAGCATAATGACCCAAGTCAGCAGTCCATGGCAAGAAAAATTTAACAGCAGCCTTATCTAGTATGCTGACATGTTCTTCTCAAGAAGCCATTACAGACTCTTCAGTACACAAAACAATTGGTTTTAATCTTTAATACTCTTAAGCAGCAGGGGGCAGATAGGCATTTTAGCACAGATTTGCTTTTTACAAATAGCATTTAATATATTCAGAAACTCCGAGATACAGAGTCTTGTGTCAAATTTTTTAGGCATTTAGTCACTGGGCATTTAGTCACAGAGCTGGGTCTACATCAGAACATGATCTTTTAAGGTGAAGGTGTGATGTTTGCATTCTCAGGATGTACTTTTATATGGATTATACATCAGTGAAATATGAAGGCTGAGGATGGGTTTTGCATGGATTTTCTTCAGGAACAGCCTGGTTTCTAAGTATCCCCTGACATAAATTAAAGTAACGGTAAAATGAATGGATCCTGGAAAAGCATTATAACGAGAAAAAACCGCGGAGTCCCTGTGGCACCTTAGAGACAAACAAATTTATTTGGGCATAAGCTTTTGTGCGCTAAAACCCACTTCATCAGATGCATGGCATGAAAATACAGTAAGCAGAATATATATTATAGCACATGAAAAGATGGGAGTTACCTTACCAAGTGGTGGTGGTGGTGGTGCGGGGGGGAGGGGGGGGATCAGTGCTAACAAGCCAATTCAATTAAGGTGGAAGTGGCCTATTCTCAACAGTTAACAAGAAAGGGTGAATACCAAGGGAGGGAAAATTACTTTTGTAGTGCTAATGAGGCCAATGCAATCAAGGTGGAGAGGTTTTAGTTGGGGGCTGTAGGTGATGGCTTATGGCATTCTGTTACTTTCTTTTGCCTGTATCTGCACGAGTTTTTTCATGAAGTTGATGGATTTCCACTTCATACGGCTAAATTCAGTGAAAATAACAACTCCACTAGCCGTCACCTTCAGCCCCCAACTAAAACCTCTCCAGGCCATCATCAAGGATCTACAACCTATCCTGAAGGACGATCCCGCACTCTCACAGACCTTGGAAGACAGGCCAGTCCTTGCTTACAGACAGCCTCCCAACCTGAACCAAATACTTACCAGCAACTACACACCACACAACAAAAACACTAACCTAGGAACCACTTCCACATTAATTGAATTGGCTCATTAGCACTGACCCCCACACACACTTGGTAAGGTAACTCCCATCTTTTCATGTGCAATAATATATATTCTGCTTGCTGTATTTTTCATTCCATGCATCTCATGAAGTGGGTTTTAGCCTGGGAAAGCTTATGCCCAAATAAATGTGTTAAACTCTAAGGTGCCACAAGGACTCCTCATTGTTTTTGCTGATAGAGACTAACACCGCTACCACTCTGAAACCTGTCATCATAAAGAGACTCACTCTAATAGAAACAAATGAAATTTCCTTCCCCTGTTTCTTTCATCAGTTTTATGTACTACACTTACAGTATAGAGGTAAGTGCTTGTATGCAGAGCACTGTAGTGTCCACTTACTATATCAATTGGGATATTATGGGGGTAATATTGCTGAGGCAAGGACAGTGACAGATGGATAGACTGACAGGAAAACTGGAGTATTTACATCTCAAACCAGGCAATTCAAAATTCAACCATTGTGTCAAGCTAAGTGCCATTTCTCAAGGATCCTTTTTTCAGGTTAGAGGTTAATCAGAGGGCACCCTTTGAATTTATCTTTGCATATTTGTTTTTGATGGTACAATGCCTTAATAACATGGCCCTGCACTGGAAATGGTACAAACTAGTTTGCGAGGACAGGTTAAAGCAGGATATTTGGGATCCATGCTGAATGGTCTGAGGGGCCTGACTCTCCAGTGAAAAATCAAGAATCTATCGGAGGTGGGGCAGAGGGATTTGTACTGTAGAGTTCATGGAATGGAAACAGGGAGAAAGGGTCTGTCTGATAAGAGGAGCTGCAAAGAATTCATTTGAGGGGCCAGGTGAAGAAGATCATGGAGTCTGGAGTTAAGGAGCTGAGCGGAAGAGAGTGTGTATGTATGTGAAAGAAAGATAGATGTTTTGGAGATAACACTGATGTTTTGATGAATCCAGCCCCACTTAGTCTGAATTCATTGTGTGTACACTAATGCAAGGTGCTGCCTTTCCACAAGGGTCTCTACTCTCCAAAGGTGTAGGAGTCAAGGACAAAGCACAGGTATTGAACTCAAATTCCCATTGCAGAAATGTTAATTTCGCACTTAGACTGCTAGCAGACCATTAGGACAGCTTAGATCTTGCTCTTTGGGAGTGGGAAGCTGTTTTTTATTATATGCACTAAAATTCCCAAGGACAAACTCTGTTAGTTGCTGGTTTTATTCTGAATTAGATATTTAACATTGAACATTATTTTCTTGCTCTCTTTTCTTATTAAAGGTAGCAGCAAAGCCTGGCACCCCTGAAGAGAAAGGAAAAGGTCTATCACCGTCTTTGTCTGTGCGAAGCCTTTTGCTGATAGAAAGCTGTTAACTGTCATGCTGTGAAGGTCTGAACTAATCCTGCCTCACTAAGAAAACGTTGATAAATTCAACATCTCTTTATTTTCCTCCCTGTAGTTATAGTTGTGTCACAAAATGATTTTGTTGAGGTTATGGGATAAGAAAAAAGTCCCATTAAAGTAAGCCTTACTGATCTTATTGCAGGAGGTCTTATCACTTCTGACATGATATGCAGCTACCAAATGGCTTTTTACCAGCCAATGGGAATGTTAGTGCATTAAAGTGAAAATAAATCTATCATGGAATAAAATTATAGATTCAAACTACTTGATGATGTTTATTCCTTTTAAAATTAATTTACTCACACCCCATACATTTGGATTTCAGGGGCTTATCTCAAATATGAACAAACGAAAGCTAATTTCACGTTATGGTAAACACATGGTATGTCTTTGTTAGTGCAAGGGTAAGCATATGGGAGTTCTCCAAGGTTGTTTTGTACCATATGGCATGCTCTGTCTTCTGCATTACAATATATTTCAAGGGTCTTATTTTTGTAGCCATTTCTTTATTTAAATAGGATTTAAACATTTTCAGCTATTTTCTTTTCTCCTCAGATTCCCTGAGAAAGCTGTATCTCTTTTAGCTTGCTTTGCATTATCATCTGTACACACACTATACTACAGAATACAAGACCTTGATCCTGAAGCTGGTTCTGGGTGGGCTCTGGGGTCCACCGGCGTGGAACCATTTGAAGGATCAGGGCCCAAGTTTGCAATGTCTATAAAGATAAAGCATGGAGAAGATTAAATGATCATATAATGATGATTAAACACCAAAGTCTGTCTCTAATAAAGAAATGAGATATGACCTAATTACTATAGTTTGCCAGTAAAAGATTGATCCATTTATCATTTTGCTTTTCATGATGGCTAAAGTTTTTACAAAGAGGAACTTTTAAACTCTGTGCAAAAGTTTAAAGTCTGTTCAGCTGCATGATGGAGTTTACAAACTCTACACTGAGGCTAAGGGAGTGGTGCAGCAGTACTGGGCCAAGAAGGTGCCCACGCCTTAGAAGCTGCAGAGTATGCTTCAAATAGATGACCTGCTTAACCGGTCCACTCGGACAGTCAAGTGGAGTGGAGACTGGACTTGACTGGATTCGATTGCTGCAGGAAAACAATAGCTTCTGGCATGCAATGATCTACAAGGGAAGGGGCTAGACTGTGGGTAAGAGCTGATCAGGAGGCCGGGGTCTGTCCACCTTCCCGTCTCCCCATTTTCTCCCAGATAAGGGGCAACACCTGGATACTGGAAGTGAGCTGGGGAGCCCTGGCGGATTATCTGAATTGTTGAGACTGTGAGCAACCCTCAGTTTAGAAGGAAGGAGAGTGCTGGGTCCATGCCCCAAACTGAAGAGAGAACAGAGGTGGTAGGAAGTGGCCCAGGGGAGGCTGGTCTGGTGTATCAGCTAAGAGGGGTCTGAGACTCTCTTAACCTTTTCCCTTGGGCCCCGTGCAAGGACCCAGTGGAGAGGAAGGGCTTGGATGCCCTTATCCTTCCCTCCTTCTGTGGCTGACTGAGAGAACTCAGGGAGCATAAGAGAATGACAGAGGACAACTCGGCCACCAGGTCCTCAGGTTGCCTGGCAAGGCCATCCCAAGTCCCCGGGAGACTGCTGACCTCCACTAGACCTGCTGCCCACAAGTGAAGCCCACTACAAGCAGTCATGAGAATTGCAGTGGGTGTCAGTTGTTCACCGACTCCTCAGACTGTCAAGACTCCGTGCTCATGGTGCCTACACCTGATTAATATAGCTACAGTGCTGGATGTCCTGTTGAGCTGAGACTTTGACCTTCTTCAGCATTTTCCCTAGATGCTTTGAAAAGTCCTTTGAGTTTTTTAATTAATGAGTCCACTGAGTCTGATCACGTAGTGCCCTCATTTCCCCACTTAAGGCATTTCTCTTGGTAAGGTTGAAATTGAATTAGTCTTTCAAAACTATAAGAATCACAGCAGTCAGAAATGGAAAAGACTTACTGTGACATCTGTTCAATTTGTTAGGGGCTAGTCTAGGATCATTCTCTAGTATATTTTCTCAAGTGCTTTATTGGAGTTTATTTTTAACTGAATCAAACAATGTGACTTTCACTACATTCCTTAGTGATTTTTCCACATCTAATAAATGTTCCTGGACATATTTCCTGACAGTCCTTTGCTGGGTTTCTTCCTTTTTATGCCCTTATACACCGCTATAAATTCCTCTTTCCTCCTCCTTTGGTTAAGATTCCCCACTCTCTTGCTCTTTGTGCAGTCATTTATACCTGTGCTACTCCTGGGGGAATTCTGTGCCATAAAAAATTAAAAATTCTGTGCACAATATTTTAAAATTCTGCATATTTTATTTGTCAAAATAACACAATATAAACACACCAGTTTCAATTATTTTGGTAAGTTATTTCTAAACACCTGTCAGTAAGTATGTTTGTAACAATACAGACAACAAAAATGTTCCCCCCAGGAGTAGAGAGTTAAAGAAACCCCTCTGACCTCCCAGCTCCTGTTTCTCTGTTATGCTGTTGTTGGACACCTCAGTCTGGGTGTGTCACATGTGCCAGCTGGGCCCATCTTGGGGGAAAAACTCTGCCCCTCTGGTCTCAGACACCCACACCACCCCCTCCAGAGCCCAGTCACCCCCCCAGGCCAGAAAACTGCACCCCCTTATCCCCAGAGTCCAGCCGCAGAGTACCCCCCAAGCTCAGACACCAGCACCTCCTATCCCCCAGGGATCCAGAGAGAGAAACAGTCTGATGCTGGGTCCCAGGTTGTACAGAGTTTCCTGCATGCTGCCTCCTTCCTCCAGAATGTGCTGGGAACCACAGCTGCCCGGAAACAGCCCCACCTTCCCTGAGCAGTGTCCTGTATCTGCAAGCTAATGGCAGCCAGCAGCTCTGCAGCACCAATTCTGAGGGGGAAAGTGAAATTCTGTGCAGAACATTAATTCTGCACAATTTCTGCATTGTGCAGTGCTGCAGTATTCCCCCAGGAGTATTGAACAAAGAGTACATCAGAATTCCACACTCATTTTACACGAGTATAAGTGACTACACACGCTGTAAGGTAGTGGAGAGAAGGGCCCAATTGATTTATATTCTGTAAATACTTGTTGATAGATGGTGTATTCTCCTTACCAGGTACAGAAGTTTCTTGCTTTGCTGGAGGTGAGATAGGATCATTTGAGATAAATCAGAGCTTGTCAGAGAAACTTAAGAAACTGAAGCTTAAGGGGTAACTTGATCACAGTCTAAGTACCGACATGGGGAACAAATGTGGATTGATAATGGGATCTTAATTCTAGCAGACAAAGGAATCACATAATACAATGTACATTTTTAATTGTGAGAGTAATGAACCACTGGAAGAACTTACTAATGGTTGTGGGGGATTCTTCATCACTGGCAATTTTAAAATCAAGACTGAATGTTTTTCTAAAAGAGAGCCTCATGTTCAAACAGGAATTATTTTGGGGAAGTTCTGCGGCCTGTGTTATGCAGGAGGTCAGACTAGATGGTCACAGTGGTCCTTTCTGGCATTAAAATCTATGAAATACTGAGTTCCCTTGACTACTACCTACATCTATGAAGTTTAACTTTTTCACAAGTAAACCAATGACCAAAGGAGTGGTTTTGAAATCAGGCAGAAGCAGGGGAAGAGGAGAAAAATGCAATAGTGATTAGTAATTAACATGAAGTGTCCCACTCCAGGTGGTAGGACACTCTTATGAAATCCAGCTACAGCAACCCCACCATCAGGTTTAGAATAGTGCTCAGCCAAAAACTAAAGCCAGTTACACTGCTTTCATTTGCTTCCATAGAAATAAAGGCCACTGATCTTGTCTGCTGACTTGAGGGTTAGAGAAACTTAATGAGATAAACGACAGGCTGTAATTGTGGACACTAAAATTTCTCAGTAAAGGTAGAATTCTGATCAGAAATTTATTAGGACACTTTATTTATTGCTTTCATAGCCCCTGAAACCTTCAATAAAATATGTTTACTGCTGCCTCTGCTGATGAAGGCAGATTAAAAAAAAAAAAGAATTGTGCAATGTTTTTCTCTGTATTTCTCCATTGTATTTTATTACTATTGAATGTCGACAAAGATGAATGTAAGAACAGGTCCAAATGAAAGGGACCATATACAGATGCTGGGCTGCAAGTTTACCGTTGCTTAAAAGAGCTAAGGTGATATTTTGCCAAATTTGTAGCATGAGTGGGTTAGGTTTTATTAGTCTGTAATTAGCAAAGAGTGCATCGTGAAGGTACAGAAGTTCAAACTGTACAAGTCCTTGGACAGGCCAGTTTTCCCAACCAGGCTTGGCTCCCTCTCCCTTAGGCTCTATTGTCCTCTTAGGAGTGGGGAATAGCCTAATGACCTGCTCCTCCTGCCACCATTTGGAAGATCTCTTCTTCAGGGACAAGCTGTCTGGTTTCTTGTTGTCCCCCTAGTCACCCCCCTGACATTTTTCAGAGCAGGATCCAGTAGTCCAGTGCTCTTATCCTTTACCATCGACTTTCAAACATTAAATTTACACCCCATAAAGCACCAGAAGATTGTACAATCCCAGCCACACCAGGGACCTCCACCCCCATCCTCGCTCACATGCAAGATTTTATGACCTTTCAATACACTCTTGTGCTGAAACCTTAGAGTACCTTTTAAGGCCCTGGCTCTGCAAAGAGAACATTGAGGGCCAACTCCTGCACCCACATGGTTCTCTTTGCAGGAGTGGGATCAATTTGTACATGGCAAGAGTAGTTCAGCAGTTATTGAGTTCCCTGAAGAAGTGCAAAAAAGGTAATCAACTCAGAGAGGAGGGGTAGAGAGAAGTGAGTAGGGAGTTCTTACACACTGGTGATATGGCTCATATGGGTCATTGCATTAGGGGGCCTGTTTCATGTACCAGATGCTGGGAAAAAACTTGAAAGGACTCCATTCTTATGAAACTAAACTGGCTTTTTATTAAAGCAACTATTTATAGAGCTTCTCCAAACACAGCTTAATTTTCCTAACCATTTCCCCACAACTAAATTCCTTGTTCCTCCTCCAAACGCCCACTTCCTGCAACCTATGCTCATCTTTCCAGGTTCCATGCAGGTTGCTACCGTCCAAATTAGGGCAGTCCTATAGGGTGACTTGCCCTATATTAGGGACTGGTCTAGCTCCTGATGATTGGCGGTACAAGCCAGCTCCCCTTTTGTCTCCTCACCAGCCCCAGTGATGCCACAGAGAAGAGTTCCCTTGGTCTCAAGGCTTGTGTAACATCTACTGGAACATTTTTTGACAAAAAAATCTTGTATATTCACAGAGTAGCTTATTGTCAGCCTCTTCAAATTTAACATACCTAAAGGGGTGATTTACCACATTATAGACTATTAAAGAAACAACCTGCTGATATTTTGCTTGTGAAATTGAGCGCTCGGTTGGATGCACAGCTATAGAAGCAAAATTTTCTGTTTCTAATTGCACTATTCACTTCAGTTACTCTGAGAGGAATATTTAGATCCAGCTGAACATGCAGCTTACCTCCATGTTGAAAACACATTCTTTGATAATTTAGCCCAGTATGTATGTATTTTCTGGGGTTTGTAACAGATAGATTCTTAACTCAAACCATGCCAGTGAAGACTGAAGAACTCCAGAACACCAAACCATGCATGTGAAAGGCTGCATCAATAATTTGATACAAGGAGCCATTTTTATGATTAGTTAGTCACAAGTTTCAAATAAGATAGGCGAAAATATTTTAGGCTTTTTTTGCTTATTGTTTAAAAACTATGAAGTCAAAGGGGTTGACACTTCACAGAAACTCAGCAGAGAAAAGTCTTTTTAAGTGTCTTCTGTACCTGGACTTAGAGCCCTTTCTTACCATATACACTTTCCCTTTCATATAAAAAAAAACAATATTGCTAGCAAAAAATTGTGCTAATATTTCACCGTTATGACCCTTAGCTTCTAGGTAAGCCTTGCTGGCTACCATAAAACTGCCTGAAAGAAAGTATATTAACTCCAAGTGCATGTGTAAATTTTCTTATAATTACCAAGGGATGCCACCCTCCCCACCTGCTGTATGGGAAGAGCAGGGGAGAGAGCAGCTACCAGCAATGACTGCAGAGGGGCAGGAGATGCTGTGCCAGGCCCTGCTTTTGACTCACCCCACACCTCTGCTGATGTGCACAGGAATGGCAAGTGTTTATGACTGCTTTTTGCCACCTGAGTGGTGCACAGCAGCCAGAGCCTACCAGCAAAACTGGTCTATATTATGTTTATAGGGTGAAATTCTATCCCTATAGAAGTCAATGGACTATTTGCTGTTGACTCCAATGGGGTCAGGATTTCACCCATAGGGCCTTCAGTCTAATCTGAGAAATGCAGGCAGACCTCACTTGAAAAATCCTTGTGCTGCACTTGTTTACATACACTGAGCCCAATTCTCCACTGCCTGAAACTTTGAGCTTCATTCTCCACTGTGCATGAGGGTAGGCTATTAGGGAGCTGGCCAGGACTCCCTGATTCTCAGCTTTCTGGCCCTGGCACAGGTTAAAGCTGCAGGAGAATATCTTTAATTAACATCGCTCAGGGACCTTATCCAATGGAGGATTGGGTATAGTCAACATGACCCCTCTCTCCTGCCTTCTTATCTCCTCCTTTGCCTCCCCTCCTGGCTGTGGTATTCATTTACACCCGTGCAGAGTGAGCATAAAACGTTACCAAATTAGAATTCTCCACTGACTGATATAACAAGCATGATAATGCTTTATACCACACTGCACAAATACAAATGATTACAGAAGATGCAGGGCAATGGAAGATCAGGCCCATAGAATAGAGGTGCAGATGTTTCAAGGCACACAGTAGAAGCACATCTGTTGTATTTCAGATTAGAATTGATCCCATACTGGTTTTCTGGCAATTTGCAACTTGGATGTATAAATCATAGAATCATAGATCTGCACTTAGAAGAGATTGAGTTATAAACTTAGTAGTTAATTTATAGAGCCTGCCAGCAAATCTTAGCCACAAAGTTTTGGTTTATATGTCATTGTTTTAAATAGTGATTTTTTAAATTTCAGATTTTACTAAAGTATTTCAATGTGTGCTAAGTCAGGCAGTGAGTTTCCATATCCTAAACAGCATTAACAAATCTTAAATCAGATTTGCATGTCCTACAACAGATTTACAAAACATCTCAATAAATCTTATGTAAAATCTTGGGTTTTTTTGGGTTCACAAATCCTGATTTTGCAGCTGGTTTTCAGGGAAGTGATGTATAAATCAGAAATTTAAAGCTCAACAGCCAGCATGTCAGCTCTCAAAATTCTGACTCACATCGTATCTGAGTAATTTGATTTATAAGCTGTGGTCAGGCTCTCTATCTCCGATTTTCTTCCTAGACTCTGATTGGTTTATTACGAGCCCTACAAAAGGTTATACTATGTGTAGGCTGTAGTTCAATTGGACTGGCAGTGTTATGGGAAAAGTGATACATAATCAGACTGCAGCTGGCAAAAGCATGCTCTCTCACATTTGGTAGTTAGAGAAAACAAACAGCAGCTGAGGAGTAAATTCTGGAAATGTTACCAAGCTGAAGTTCTCCTTCTTCTCTTGTCTTCTTATATATACACCTATGAAGCATGTTATACACATCTTACCCCAGAATAAAAGTGTAGGATCCAAATAGTCCCATCCAAGTCAACTTCAAGCACACGCTTTAGTTCTTTGCTGCATAGAGATGGAGTTAAATACACACTTAAGCATGTATTTTAGTACATTGCTGAATCAGAGATTTATTTAGCACCAGAGTCTGGCTCCCAAACTCACATGAATAGCAATCTATAGCAATTACTTAGAAATCCATAGCAATAAAAATAGCTAAACAATTAAAGCTACATCATTTCCCAACGTATACTGGGATTGAAAGCACTGCAAGCAGCTGTTTGTTTCCCAGCTAAAATCAGTATTTAGATTGGAGAGAACAAAGGGTTTTGCCCTATAACCAAAAGCAGCTTCACAGATTACAGAATATTTTATTTTCAGAATATTTGACTCTATTTCTGACAAATCATCTCCTGCGTATCAGAAATATAATTTTAAAAATCACTTTCTGTAATGTAGACTGATCATTTTACATGTCCATTTTTCCTTTATTCATAGTCAAGCCTTTCTTTCTCTTGCCCAGCATTTCTTCCCCACTCACTCTTTGCCTCCTTCTCTATTGATTGAATACCAAGAATCCACTCAGGCTGGAGAACTTGGCAAGCAGTGTGTGTGTGTAGTCATTACCCATAAAGAGACCCAGGCCTTTCAGAGTCACTCATCACAACTGTAGCAGATACCAAGATGCTTTGTAGACAAATAGATAGGAACTCCACACCAAACAATCTCTTGGAGCACAGTTCTATTGTCATTCAAGATCACTGGTGGTTTCTTTGTATGCAAACTCTTTTACACACACGTTTCAGAATAGTTACAACTAGAGACCACAAATTTAAAATGTGGGCGACTAACTCAGCGCTTAGATGCCTAAAATGAATATGAAAGCACTTAATTGTGTATTCAGGTGCCTATTAGGTAAGTCCCTATCTGTAGCCACTCAAATTTAAAAATTGGCTTCAGATAATGTATTAATGGCTGGAGAATCCTTAAAGCAGACCTATAATCCTTACAGGAAAAACAACTCTGAAATACAAGCTGATTTAAAGCCACCTCCTTTTATACTATTTCATATTTAACTGTTGTGTTCCAAATGGCAATGCTTTCACAGCAGACAAAGATGTCAACCACAGTAAAAGCTTTGGTTAGAAAGAATCCTATAGTACTGTATGTCCACATATATTTACCAAACCTAACCAATACGAAGCCCAGCTTTAGGCAGGGGATTTAGGTAGGTCTGAATGTTGTAACCCCACTGGGTTGCTGCTGGGCTAGTCTAGTTAGTATCCCCTGTGAGGCACAAAGCCAACAACAGGATCAGATTTTGATCTGAGTTACCCTGGTGTAAATCAGGACTTTACTCTGATTTACACTGATGTCACCCAGATCAGAATTTAATGCAAGGGCCTCCCACAGAATAGATACATTTTCATGTGTGCTAAAGTAAGAATGGATTTCATTTAATGAGCTCTTCACCAGGTTTCTGACAAAATGGATGGAATGTTTCTGATGCGGTTGAAATGTCGACCATTTAGGTTTCTAAATATAATGTTCCCACATACAGCTACCTGGAATTGAGGGGATAAGATAAGGATGCGTTGGTGTCTGCTGATTACACAATGATTATTTAAATCCTTGTTTGTTGTCAGAAGCTGTTTACCGAGCACAGCAGCAAGCCAATTGTCCAATCTGAACAAATAAATCTGGTAATCCTAATAATAATGTAAAGCTGGGGGCAGGTAGGGAGTTTGCATCAGTAACCTTTTCAATGCCTATCATGTCTTTTGTCAAATGTAGGGGCCAGGCAAACTTGTCACTTTGTGGAAGGGCAACACATTGTAATATATATTATTTAAAGGTAACCAGAATTACAATCGCTGGGTTAGGTTTTTTTTTTCTTCAAATTTATGAGAGAACTGTGGTTTTAATAATGACTTGACTGGACCAGAATAACTAACTATCCATAAATGCCTAGCAACGTTATATATTACCTTAGTTTTTGTATTGCATTAACTGGACAGTTACCTTTTTCATAGATACCAAAACATGGATGAATTGCTAAGGAGGAGTACAAAGAAAAGCACAAGCATGCAGGGACAAAATCAAAAAGGCTAAGGCACAAAATGAGTGACACCTAGAAGTGGACATAAAAGGCAATAAGAAGAGACTCTTTAAATGCATTAGGTGAAAGAGAAAGATGAAAGAAAGTATTGGTCCTCTACTTAGCAGGGAAGGAGAGCTAATAACTGATGACATCAAAAAGGGTGAGAAGTTTAGTGCCTGTTTTATTTTAGTCTTCATTAAAAAGGATAATGGTGACCAGATACTCAACACAATTAATATTAACAAGAGGGAAAGGACAAAAGCAAGAACAGGTTAAAAATATTTAGATATATTTGATTTATTTAAGTTGGCAGGGCCTGATGAAATTCATTCCAGGGTACTTAAAGAACTAGCTGAAGGAATCTTGGAACTGTTAGCAATTATCTTCAAGAACTCATGAAAGATAGGTGAGATCCCAGAGAGCTAGAAGGTAAACATAGCACCTATATTTAAAAGAGGGAACAAAGAGGACCAAGGGAAATACAGACCAGTCAGCCTAACTTTGCTAACTGGAAATATACTGGAACAAATTATTAACAATCAGTTTTTAAGCACCTACAGGACAATAGGATTATAAGGAATAGCCAGCATGGATTTGTCAAAAACACATCGTGCCAAACCAACCTTATTTCCTTCTTTGACAGGCTTACTGGCCTAGCGGATGTGGGAAGCAGTAAATGTGATATAGCTTGACTTTAGTAAGGCTTTTGACACAGTCCCACATGACATTCTCATAAGTAAGGTTACGATTTTAATCACAGTTGTTTTTAGTAAGACATAGGCCACAGGCAATAAACAAAAATTCACAGGATCCTGTGACCTGTTTGTCTAAAATAACTAAAAATACAAGTTAAAATGTTTACTAAAAATAACTGGAGAGAGGGCTGGGCGGGGGCGGGAGAGGTGTGAAGAGGAATGATAGCTGGAGCCCTATGGGTGGGGGGTTGACAGACCGAGCCCTACCATCATGGGTGGGGGAGCACAGTCCTAGCTCCAGCCCCAGCAGCAGCCATGGGTGCAAAGCCCAGCTCCGGCAGCAGCCATGGGGGATGGGGTGGACAGCCCTGGCTCCAGCCTGCTGACAGCTGAAGCCAAAGAAGTCATGGAGGTCTGGTAAAGTCATGGAATCCATGACTTTCATGACCTCCGTGACTAAATCATATCCTTACTCATAAGCAATATCCTTGCTCATATCATATCCTTACTCATAAGCAAATTGGTATAGTTGAAATTACTATAAGGTAGGTGAAGAACTGGTTGAAAGACTACTCAAAGAGTAGTCAGTGGTTATCAGTGGTTCAGTGTCAGATTGGGAGAATATATCTAGTGGGGTCCTGCAAAGATCTGTCCTGGATCCAATACTATTCAACATGTTCATTAACGACTTGGATAATAGAGTGGAGAGTATGCTTATAAAATTTGTGGATGACATCAAACTGGGAGGGGTTGCAGGAACTTTGGAGGACACAATTATAATTTAAAATGAGCTGATCAATTACAGCATTTTTCTGAAATCAAGAATTCAGTAAAGTGCAAAGTATCAAACTTTGGAAGGAAAAATCATGGTTATATTGGATCCCAAATTGAATATGAGTCAACAACATGATGCAGATGCGAAAGAGGCCAATATAATTCTTGGGTGTCATATGTAAGACATGAGGGGTAACTGTCCCACTCTACTTGGCACTGCTGAGGCCTCAGCTGGAGCACTGTGTTAAGTTGAGAGTCCAGAGGAGAACAACAAAAATGATAAAAGGTTTAGAAAACCTTCCCTCTGAAGAATGGTTTTAAAATATGGGCATGTTTAGTCTTAGGTAAGAAGACTGAGGGGTACCTGATAAAAGTCTTCAAATGTGTTATAAAGAGGACAGTGATGAATTGATCTCTTTATTTGCTGAAGAAGTAAAGGACTTAATCTGCAGCAGGGGAGATTTAGGTTTAGGAGATTTAGACATTAGGAAAATCTTTCTAACTATAAGGATAGTTAAGCTCTGGAATATGCTTCCAAGGGAAGCTGAGGAATCACTGTTATTGGAGGTTTTTAAGAATATGTTGGACAAACACCTGTCAAGGATGGTCTCGGTTTACTTGTTCTTGCTTCAGTGCAGAGGGCTGGACAAAATGATCTTTCAAGATCTCTTCCAGTCCTACATTTCTATGATTTTATGAAAACTATGTAAAGAAAGGAGTGGTTTGAAGAGTTGTTTGAGCCTGGAGCTGGGAAATAAGGAGTTCTAAAACTGGCTTTGATCCCCTGTGGCTTTAGGCAAATCCATTGAAATCTCATCTGAAAAAATGGGGATATGTTATGAGCTGGGTTAAACCTTGTTAAGGGCTGAGTTAAAACCTTCTTAAAACTGATTTGTGAGTGTGCCTGTCACCCAAGATAGTTGCAAGAGACAGTTACAAGGCCCAACAGAGTCTGCCCAGAAACTAGTACCATGTGGGTGGAGGGTTTCGCTGGGTATTGTTTATCCAGTGTGTATGTGTGTGAAAAAGAGAAGCTGGGATGCGGACGTGTGCATGATGGATGAGGCTGGAAAAAACTAGAGAGAATTTTTTGCATTTGGTGTTGGCTAAAGAGATCGTCTCACTCAGTAGCTGTGTCTCCTAGCGGCAATATAAGGGGGAGAGTCACCTAGCAGCGAGAGTGAAGAGGGTAGGGGAACTTGGGCTCACCCTATGCCACCTGGTTCCGACCCAGGGACCTTCAGAACAAGGTATCCTGACACAGCGTTCAGGTCCCAATACCCCCAAGTGCGTTCCTTGGGTTGCTTCCTACCCTCGTCCCAGTCCTTCTGGCGTTGTCTCTGGGGTTGGACAGAGGTGTCCTTCTCATGTCCCTTCTGCTGCATCTCTGGCAGCTCCTCTGCTGGCAACAGTAAGTCATCCCCTTGCTTTCCGCAGTGCAGCTAGGAGGCTCAACCCCAGTGACTTGGAGTTCTGGCAGCTTTCAGGCAGGAGGCTGCTGCAAACAACCGGTCTCCTCCTCAGTCAGTCCAGACTGAGCTGAGCTGCTCCCTTATGAATGCTCCCTCCACTGGGAGTATGCCCAACAAGGGTGAGAGAGCATGGCCTCTTGGGCACAGAGCAGTTCACTAACCTTTGCCTCTCTAGTGCCTGGTTGGTACATCCTGTCACAGTGACCATGTCAGATCCTGGTTTAGGACTCAGCGTAGAGGGCTGGGGCAAGTGAAAGAATCTGGAGGAAACATTTCACTCCAGCCCTGAGGCTTCTATAACTTATATCAGTGGGTGGGCAGCCCCAAGAAGAGCTGAGAATGTGGGGAGCACACAGTTGGCTTATCAATATTCTTATTATAATAGGAGAGGACTGGCCAACTCCTGTGTACCCCGCTCATGGCCTCAGGGGAGCCTTGCAAGCAGCCCCCAGGCTCAGTTTCCCTCTTTAAATGTCATTTTCAATAACTCATGAACCCATTCACATCATATCTCAGGTTCTGGTTCATTTATAGATTCATGGATTCCAAGGCCTGAAGGGACCATTGTGATCATCTAGTCTGATCACCTGTATAACACAGGCCATAGACCTTCCTCAAAATAATTCCTAGAGCATAGCCTTTAGAAAATCATTCAATCTTGATTTAAAAATTGTCAGTGATGGAGAATACACCATGACCCTTGGTAAATTGTCCAAGGGTTAATTATTCTCACTGTTAAAAATTTACACCTTATTTCCAGTTTGAATTTGTTTTGTTTCAGCTTCCAGCCATTGGATCCTGTTATACCTTTCTCTGCTAGATTGAAAAGCCCATTATTATATATTTGTTCCCCATGTAGGTACTTATAGACTATAATCAAGTCACCTTTTAACCTTCTCTTTGTTAAACTAAATAGATTGAGTTCTTGAATCTATCACTATAAGACATCATTTAATCATTCTTGTGGGCTCTTCTCTGAACCCTCTCCAACTGATCAATATCCTTCTTGAACTGTGGACCCAAGAACTGCACACAATATTTGAGCAGTGGTCCCACCCAGTGTCAAATACAGAGGTAAAATAACTTCTTTACTCCTATTTGAAATTCCCATGTTTATGCATCCCAGAACTATGTCAGCTCTTTTGGCTACAGCATCACATTACAAACTCATGTTCAGCTGATTATCCACCATGACCCCAAATCTTTGTCAGAATTACTGCTTCTCAGGGTAGATTCCCCTATCCTGTAAGTATGCTACATTCTTTATTAAATTAACACACATTCAAATTTAAGTTCTCAAATCCACCCGCTTACCTCTTTATCAGGTGACTCCCAGGCTTTCCTGTCTGTGTCAGTTAAGTTCCAGATTTCTCTGCTAGAGCCTATTTGTGCCCAGCAGCCTCTGTACTCAACCCTGTTCTCCCTGAGAACTCTCTCTGTCTCTCTGCAGCTTTCTACTGCTCTTGCTAGGGGAATCAACTAATCTCAGTTCAGGTGTGTATACTTAGTAACTGGCTGGCTCCAGGCCATCAGCTCTTAACGTGGTGAGCCACCCTGTTATGCTGATCATGAATGGTTTACAGAATTCAGTTTGCATTTTTCTATAATTTCAATGGATAATATTGATGTTTATTTTTAAGCATTTTTAATTTTTTTGGTCAATTTAAATTTTCACAGTTGTGGGAAATTAGGGGCTGTCAGACAATAATTATTAATGACAGCAGACTTTGAGGTTCAAAAGTTAAGGCTTTATAACCATTTAAACACAAACTGTCAATGTGACCTGTCAAAATATACAAAGTAAATATCTTTAAATCAAACTCTAATCAGTTCTCAAGCAGAATTTTTCATACTTTGCCTATCTGTATACTTATATTATTATTGATGGACATTTTTTCAGTTTGTGAGTGTATGGTGAAATTGACATGTATTGATAAAAATCTAATCCTTCAAAGTATAATCCTGAATTGTGGCTTTAACTGACCCAGATTTTCATTTCGCTCTAGTCTTATTCAGGCCCACTGACTACACTGGAATTAATCCTGATCTACACCAGCGTTAATGAGAACAGAATCAGGTCCCCTATGTAAATATCAGAACTGTTCAAAAATACGTTTTTATTTTCTGTGGAACATTTTCTTTGGTCAGAAACTGAAAACTTTTAGCTGAAAACAAAAAGTTTCCATTGGGAAAATCAAACCAAATTATTTTGTTTCAGGTTGGATTGATGTGAACTGAAATATTTCAGTTTGTCAAACCAATGCAAAGAGTTTTATTTGAGGGCAGTTTGACATTAAACTGTGGCTGCCTGTGGTAGCTCATAGAAGTTGTAGTTTGAGTGCCAGTCTCCAGTATGGCCCAAACTATATCTCCCATGATGCACCACCCCTCTGGCGGACCATCATGGTGCATCATGGGAGTCAGATGGCTGTGTGGAAGATGTCATCTAGGCAATGGGGGCATGAGGAAGCTAAACCACAATTCCCATGATGCACCATGGCATCTTAGAAGGTTGTAGTATAATGAATTGAGCCAAAATGAAATATTTTGATTTGGAAATGTCAAAACATTTTCTTTCAATTGAAAATGTCAAAATGAAATGTTTTGACATTTCCAAATTTAAAAGTTTCAGTTTTTGGCCTAAAACTGAAAATTTTTCAGCTTTCAAGTGCTCCATACTGAGGGATTAGAACAATCCTTCCTGATATCTTCTCTGTGTGAGTTTAAGTGGAACAAAGTATGTCTTCTCAGCCTCTTCCTCCTAGCCCCTGTAATGGGGTTGGGGAGAGGAAGAAATAATCCAGGCCTCTTTCTCTGGCACCCCCAAGTCACTAAGAAGAAACCTCCCTGAATTTCCCTCGTTATTAGACCCTCCACCCCTGACAACTGGTTCTATGTTTTCATACATCAGACTCCACAGGGTTCACTCATTCCTCATGAAAAACATGTCATTGGAGTCTGATTGCAAATGTGCTGGTTTATAGAATTTAGAATGGTTGTTAACCTTTTCACATTAAGTTTTGACGCAAAAAAGAAGCATGCCTTTTAACAATTGATATGGCCCTCCATGGTTCCCCATACCAAAGTCTATTAAAACTAGAGAAGAGAGAGAGAGACTTCTGATGGGATAAACTTTTCTGTATTTAAATTACAAGTCAGGCTTTTCCTAGCCTTTTAATCATAAAAAGGAGAGAGCAAATGCCAAAGTAGGCATTGACTTCACAGTGATGGAAATTGGGTTTGTGTACTCATGCAAACATAGTGAGAATTCAAAGCCACAAACCATCTCACAGTGGGAACAAATGGAAAATTAAACCTCTCATTATTGTACTGGAAATTATAGGATTATATCCATCAACCATCTCATATGACAAACGTTGTACCCAGCTTTGTTTGGTGGATTTGTAACAATGTATTATAAAACTGAAAACTCATAATAAGCAGCAGTAAAAAAAAAAAAAGTTCCAGGGTGCTTTTTTATTTTATTTATTTATTTATTTTTATTTTAAGGCTTTCTGAAAAGGAGGACAATTTATCCTGTGCAGTGTTGTTGTAGCCGTGTCAGTTGGCAACGGGGTGTATTGCGGGATTGGTTCCTGGGTTAGCATTTTTGTTGCGTGGTGTGTAGTTGCTGGTCCCTGCAACAGACCTGGTTGCCAGCTCTGTCCGCATATCTGTTCAAGGGACACCATCACAGGAGCCTAACCACATCAGCCACACCATTAGGGGATCGTTCACCTGCACATCTACCAATGTGATATATGCCATCATGTGCCAGCAGTGCCCCTCTGCCATGTACATTGGCCAAACTGGACAGTCTCTACGTAAAAGAATAAATGGACTCAAATCAGACATTAAGAATTATAACATTCATAAACCAGTCTGAGAACACTTCAACCTCCCTGGTCACTCAATTTCAGACCTAAAAGTGGCAATTCTTCACTAAAAAAAGTCAAAAACAGACTTCAATGAGAAACTGCAGCACTGGAATTAATTTGCAAACTGGACACCATCAAATTAGGCCAGAATGAAGACTGGGAGTGGATGGGTCACTACAAAAAGTAATTTTCCCTCTGCTGATACTCACACCTTCTTGTCAACTGTTGGAAATAGGCTACCTTGATTGCATAGGCCTGGTTAGCACTACAAAAGTAATTTCCCCTCCCTTGGTATTCACCCCTTCTTGTCAACTACTGAGAATAGCCCACTTCCACCTTAATTGAATTGGCTCGTTAGAATTGACCCCCACACTTGGTAAGGGAACTCCCATCTTTTCATGTGCTGTGTATTCATACCTGCATCTGTATTTTCCACTCCATGCATCTGATACAGTCGGTTTTAGCCCACGAAAGCTTATGCCCAATTAAATTTGTTAGTCTCTAAGGTGCCACAAGGACTCTTCGTTGTTTTTGCTGATACAGACTAACACGATTACCATGCTGAAACCTGTCACATATTCTAAGGGACCATTCAAAGTGCAGAGACCCATTAGCACCTTTGTGGACAAAAAGGGGAGTTAGTGGGTTACAGATTGTTGTAATAAACCATAAATCCAGTGTCTTTATTAAGACCATAATTTGTAATGTTTATCAAAGTTATGAATTTAAGATACCAGGCTCATCTTTTGAGAGTGTTGTGCAGGTTTCCTTTGAGGGTTAGGTCTGATAGGTGTGATATAGAGTGATCACTTTGTGAAAAGTGTTTGCCCATAGGTTATATGGTGTGTATGTGGGTGAAACCAGACGATCACTAGGTTCTCAAATGAACTCACACAGAAGAATGATAAAAGACAGGAACACCATATCTCCTGTGGGTGAACACTTTTCAAAAAGTGATCACTCTATATCTGACCTACCTGTCCCCATCCTCAAAGGAAACCTGCACAGTACATTCAAAAGATGAACCTGGAAGCTTAAATTCATAACTTTGCTAGACATTAAAAATCATGGACTGAATAGAGATACTGAGTTTGTGGCTTATTACAACAATTTATAACCAACTTTCCACCCCTGTCCCTGGCAGCTTCCCCGGCCAACCCCTTTCCGCCCAATGATTGGAGAGGTGTTAATCGGCCACTTGACCTTGACTGGTCTCTTGAAATATGTGTTAACTGCTTATGCTAACCTATCTGTTCCATCTTGTATTTAACTGTGATACTCTGAGTGCTTCTCTCAGACCTGAAGAAGCGCTCTGTGCAGCTTGAAAGCTTGTCTTTGTCACCGACAGAAGTTGGTCCAATAAGAGATATTACCTCACCCACCTTGTCTCTCGGATCAGCAGACTGTAATTCCCTCAAGTGTATTGGGCCTGATCCTTCTGCTACTGGAGTCAGTGAGAGTAGGACCAGGCCAAATACACTTGAGGGAATTACAATCTACTGATCTGAGAGAGGTAAGATGAAGTACAGAACAAGAAAAGCTGTTCTTTTTCTCCAGCTACTGAAATATGTCTTGCAAGAATCATAGAACAGAACTTGATTTGGAATAAGATAATGAATTTAGACAGAATATAGCATTGAGCAATGTGATGTCAGCAGGCAAGCATTTTTCTGCAACTTTTAGACACAATACAAAAAGTTTTGATCTTTTTTCATTGACACTGTAACAAATCCATTGAAGTTACAGGATTGCATCCGCAAGAGGAGACTATGGCCTCAGAATCCAAAGTAGGAAAACTAGTCATTATCCATCACTAACAGTGAATGCTTCAAAGTATGACCAGCCATGGAATTTATCCACATCTAACCCATGCAAGTATATCCAGGTTTCCCAGTCACCCCATGCTCTGTGGATTGAATGTAACAAAAGCTCCAGTGAAATATTTTTTTACTTAAAACCAGCTTTCCATTTCATTCTCCTTATTCAATTACCTCCCAGGATAATATGAAGTAGAGACATTTGGACTGGAATAGCCTTAATCAAATAAAGCAAATAAACAGAATGCTATTAGTAGCATTTATTGAGACTAATATTATTGTCTATAGTGCCCGTATCTGAGAATCTGAGTTAATTTAAACATTGAGCATCAGACGATGGGTTAGATCCTCAGCTGGTATAAATCAGCACAGCTCCAGGGAAGTCAATGTAATTATACTGATTTACACCAGCTGAGGATCTGACCCTGTGACTTTAACTGTAGCCTATTCTGGGAGCCTCTGGAGAAATTCTGGTTGACTCAACCAGAATTCTTCCAGGGGATTCAGGAAAGAAAGCATGAAAGTACTGTTCTTTGAAAGGACGTAATATGTAAGGCTAGTACAAAAGTGGTGTCAGATGCTACCACAGGCCTCACCGCCTTCCTCTTTGGGGTGGTTGGTGCCTCTGTTGCCAATACCAGCCTAGACCAGTCCTTGTACTCAGAGAATGCAATTACTGCCAAGTGTGGCAGACTGGCTGTTACACAGGGTGTGCAATGAGGCAAGGAAAGGCATCTCGTTCTTCCTTTCCCACTACTGCACTCACACATAGTCAACCCCAACACAATTTGGCCCCAACACAATATTTAAATCAAGCCAGACCCAACAATAGCCCATAATTCAGCCTGTGACAAGATGCTAGGGGAAGGGGAAAAAAAGGATAAGGTTATTCAGGTTTGGCTTGTACATGCGTGATGGTTTGATTAATAGTATTGCAGTGTTTTTAAAATGAGTGACTTAATTTAATGTTTGCAGCATTGTTGAAGCCGTATTGATCCCAGGATGTTAGAGAGACAAGGTGGGTGAGGTAATATCTTTTATTGGACCAACCTCCATCGGTGAAAGAGACAAGCTTTTGAGCTACACAGAGCTCTTCTTTGGGTTTGAGCTACACAGAGCTCTTCTTTGGGTTGAAGAGCTCAGTGTAGCTTGAAAGCTTGTCTTTTTCACCAACAGAAGTTGGTCCAATAAAAGACATCACTTCACCCACATTGTCTGATGTAATTTAAGTCATTACAGTAATTGGGCCTATGCTGATAGTCACTAGAGTTGGTTAAATAATGCAGAGTGATATTTGAGAGCATTCCTTCAGGTTCTGATCGGTTGCTCAGTAGGTGCACAGCTGCCATGTTATTTGCCAGTTGCAGACATTTGTCTGGATGGGTTTTTGTTCTCACCAATATTTGGAAAATGGCTATTTTCCTGAATATCCATATTTACAGTGACAAAGGTACAAAGGCAATTGCCTGTGAATAAGAGTATTCTGGGTCCATTTTTCAAAGTTCTTCTCTTTTAAACATTCCAGTCATCAAATCAGGGAGCAAAAACATGTGACTTAGGTGACCCATCACATCACACACTCTGAATAACAAGTAACCAGCAGGAAACAGTTGACCTGAACAGTTTGCCAATAGCTCCTTGGATAAAAATTGTTCATTCAAACTATCTGGTGAATAGTTACAAATAACAAATACATTTGCACAAAACAGGATCAATTCCTGAAGAATTTGTGAGTAGGAAAAAATGGCTAAATTTGCAATGAATATCATTTGCAATGAAAAACTCAGCAGCTCTTGTAGTAACCAGAAATGGTTATCCTTTTAGGCTCCACATCTTCAAAAAGAAGGACCCATGTGGATTCCAGTGGAAGCCAAAGGACTCCATACAAGGGTCTGCCCATATGGTTCTCGTTCCAGGATTACCTTAGGTTTTAGACTATATCTACACTTGGAGCTGGGGGTGGGATTTCCAGCTGAAGCAGACATACATGCACTAGTCCTCATTGAGCTAGTGCACTAAAAATAGCAGTGTAGCCACAGTAGTATGGGCAGTGGTGAGTGATGCTCGCAGCCCAGAGTACAGCCCCCCCCACAGACTGTGTGGGTACGTATGCAGGGAGGCTAGCCCTATTTGCTGCTCACCATGGCCCATGCTATTGTGGCTACACTACTATTTTTCAGTCATTAGCTTGATGAAAGCGAGCACACGTGTGTCTGCTTGAGCTGGGAATCACACCCTCAGTTCTAGGTGTAGACATAGCCTCAGCGTCTTAGCTGGAATAATCAGTGGGATTGGTCTACGGATTAGTGGACTGGTGTTCATTTCACAGACAATGCTGGTACCATAGCTAGCATGCTTGTGAGTACTGTCATCACAGCAGCCAAGGAATAGATGAGTATGGAGTCTCCAGAACATTCAGTACATTAGTGGAGCAGTGCTGATAAGCTTCCATTGTACATGGAAGACTTCAGTTTCCAGTGCGGTTGAGCAGGCATCTTTCATGACCAGAAAATAATAAGATTTTGATTAAAATATCACTTACTGGAGAACATCATTTCTCAGCTTTGTTTATTGACCATAAACTTTTCTTTTATGACTGGATTTTTTTTCCAGTTTTTAGTCTAGACATTTATATTATCACTTCAGCACCATAAACTGATCTGCACTGTTGGACAAATAGGTTTAATATTGCGCTTCTTTCCATATCTTCTGAGGTGTTGTCCAACATTTTTATATGTAAGACTTCGCAGTTTAGTGATATCTTGAACATCTTTAATAAAAAAATAACAATATTCAAAATGTCTGAATGACAGCATTATTGTGAGTGAGTTGGCTAGCAATTTGATGACTTGGAAAGTGATACTTCAGCGCTAAATGAGTATACTTGATGAGATTTCAGAACTATATAATTTAAATACTATACTTAAAATAGAACAATTGTGAAATAGGACTAAAACCAACTACAGGTATCAGGGTGCAATAGTGGGCCATTTCCTCAACTGGTGTAAATCGGCATATATTCAAGGGAATCATTCTGCTTTACACCCACTGAGAATCTGGCCCACTATATTTTACTTATATGAGTCTCCCAGTGATTCAAGTGCTCAAAGCATTATTTTTCATTTCTTGTTCATAACTCCAGAACTAGTTGCAAAGGGGCTTTTTCTTCATTTTTAGTGGAACCTGACAGCAATATGTAGATTAAAATGGAATTGTTTTTGCAAATGTGGGCCCATGAGAATGCAAGATGCTGAGGGGATTAAGCAAACCTGGTTTTGGATAAAAACAAATAATTGAGTGTTGGCTACATTTGTGTCCAAGCTGCTAACTGTAATACCTGAGGGTTTTAGTCTTGTTTGCTTTCTTCTGTGTCTCTTGAGTATATTAGAACTAGTTTAAAATCTCTACTTCAACTAGCCATGCAACTCAGATATGCATATGATAATCAAAACAAATTATCATATTATCTACTCCTATACAGAGGAAGATGTAATAATTTTTTAGAAATTAAAGTAACTATTCCTCGCTTTGGCTTCCTCATACATTTATGTGCCAAGTTTCAGCCTAAAGCAGATTTTAATGGCTGCATTACAGAACTCTCAAAGTGGTTACAATGAAGACTCTGACAGACTCTGAACAATATCAGTATTGCCCAGTGACACTGCAAAATTATTTCTAGGAATGCTATATGAACCCTCATGCATTATGAGGGCATAAGTCAATCACTAAATGATGGGAGGTAGGATGAAACTTCCCCTGTGGGCATGTTATTCCATAAAGGTCCCCTATATATAAGGTTTCTTTAACCTTCCTCTGAAGCATCTGGTACTGGCCCCTGTCAGAGACAGGATATTGGACTAAATGAATCCCAGGTCTGATCCCATATGGCAATATCTTTGTTCCTATGTGGGCCAACGCACCAGTGCTCTAAACTGCTGTATGTGCAAATATGTATGTGTGTGTGTATAATACCACATACAGAGGTTGTGCTTTAAAAAATTCTACTAGTTTGAAAGTTTTTATTGGATCTGCAAGTATTCCCTATGATATGTTCAGGATATCTCTCTCAAACAGGTGGAAACAAATGGAATGTGAATACAATATATGGAGGTACTATCCATGTGATAAATTGCGGAAAGATATGATAAATTTCATTAATCATGCGCCTTTGACCTCTTCAAACATACTCTACTCACTAGTCATATCTCCACTGGGACTACTTCGAACATTTTAAACCTCTGAAAAGCTTCCAAGAGTTGCCAGCTTTTTGAGGCTTGCCTAACTGCATTTATACTTAATATTATAATTATTTATTATTTATACTGTGCTAATATGTGGACAAATGTCTAATTGGGGTTAGGATAAAATTACTGAACCTACTGTGACTAATGAGCCAATTCCAGATTCAAAGCCAGGACCCCATGGATAATAAGGTAGGTGAACAAAACAACTGTGCTAACAAATCCCTGGTATAATGCTTTCATCTGCGCCATATCACTTGTGAAAAGAGTCTATGTAAGCTCACTCAAAGCAACATCTCCTGTGAATTAAATTCCTTCCTCTCATGAACCAGTGAAGATAAAAATACTATCCTACGGCCATCATTAAGTATATTCTCTATATATAGAGAATATATTAGAATGATAGTTCGGATATTGAATTTGTCTTCATGAGACAAGGATGGCCTCATCATTCACGAGTGTCATAGCTAAGCAAAGACACACATGAATAATGAAGCCACCCTTATCGAGTATAGATGAATTCAATTTCCTCTGCACTGTCATGTCATATTTAATTCACCAAACTATCACACTTACTTCTGATTTTTTAAGTTGCCTGAATATTCTAGCCCTCACTCACATAGTCTCTCTCTCTCTTTCTTTCAAGCCACCAGCATGATGCATTTCTCTGCTTTTGTCCAGTATGCATGTCTCTACGCTCTCTCTGACACAATGCCTGAGTCTGAAGCTTACATGGCACACACAAAATTGAGAACATTAACAGCATCAGATGCCTAAATTCTATGTCTCTGGCTTTCCTGGAGGATTTATCTTTGAAGAATTATGTAGACTGGGCTGCATTTTCAAGAGTTTATCTCAGCATCAATTTCTCAACCTACTTTACTGCAGGACTAGTCATTAGAGAGATAGCAGTTGGTACATGAATTCTTGTTTCCTTTTCTTGCCTCTGGCTTCTCATGAATATGTTCCCCAGTCCAGTAATTCTATAGATGGATATGGACATGATGGCTTGGGCCACCCAGGCCTCTGTCTGAGTCCATTACTGGCGACCCTCTGCTTGGCTAGATGACCCTTCTCTAGCTCCCCATTATGCAACCAATTTATCTTTAGCGTGCATTCAAAGCTCCTTCCATTTCTCAACCATTTGTATGGTCTTCTTGTGACAAATCTCAGCACTGTCCCTTGCTGCTGTAGCCTGCCATGTCTTTTCCATCTGAGTTCCATCAGCCAGCAGCATTCATTTGGAAAGTTCTAGTCCAAATTTGTCTGGCTGCCCCCACATCAGTTATGGAGCAGCTTATGTGCAGTGAACAGAACATTCAGCACAGTGGTGTCCATGCAGGCAAGAGTTCCCACAGTTTGAAATCAGGAATAGTCTGAAATGAGGGATAATCTGTGTAAGACCATGCTCTGTACTCTGCCCCAATATCCCTCCCTCCCTTCCTATTCCTCCAACATCCCCAGAGAATTAATAAACTGATCAAAAATTACCATATTTTAATGAGTTCCATGTGCTGTGGCCATGTTAAACTATTGTGTAGTTGAGAATTTAAGGATTTTATCCATACGTAAATTAAGATTTCAAGAAAAGAGGCATTTTAAGTACCTGGTGCAGTTAGTCCAGGTATTGCCTGCAGATTGCAATTCTTACAACTTTTCCCCAGTGCTTGGCCACCTACTTGGCCAGAAAGTGTCTTTACTATTCCCTTGGTGTGTTACATTTATGCTCAGCCAATGACCCCATTTCAGTATGCTTGAGGTAGCTGTGAACAAAGTGATGAAGTGCTACTTTGAATTTCAGCTGTTATGGGGGCAGGTGTTTTCTGCGGTATTAGCCAATATCATATATGAGCTAGAATGCTTTGTACTTATGCTAAATTGTATAACTATGAACTCTGTTCCCAGGATGGTTTGTTCTCATGCTAAGCTTTATTATAGAAATCTACTAATAGTTAAACTGTTCCAACCTTTGTTCTTTGTATGTGCAGAATCTGTCAGAGTAAGACGTATGTTCTGTTAAGGAATGTTATATATGAATTGTGTGCTAGGTACAATTAGTGCTTCTTGCACTCTACAGTCCATGAACATCTGGAATGTTATTAGGTATGGTTGCTACAGATGGCTTTGTATCGTGAAAAACAGGTATGAAACTAGATTAAAAAAAGAGGAATAAGGTGTATTAATTTTCTATCTTTAAGAAATAAGTGGAGTACAAATATCAGCAACATTAAGTTCATACTTTGGAACAGATTGAAACTGCTGCAAGCCTGTTCTTCAGAGCTGGTAATGTGTGAACCTCTTTGTTTATGCTGATTTATCCATGTTTAATAAACGGATTGAGCCAAATTATATAAAATCCTGTCAATCAGTTATCTGAACTGAACCACTAATACAGTGGAAGAGGTGTCAATAGTGTAGATGGATGACACACATTTAGCCCCTTTTCAAATTTCCACTGCCTGACTCAGAATTAATGTGGACACCTTGGCTGTGCAGTTCTGGACTCGTGTTTCAGCCGGCCTAAGTACGCACATAAACCTATGAAAATAGAATCTGTGCAGAAGAGCATATAACCATTGCTCCAATGTGCATGCACACAAGCATCTGTGGAAAATGGCAGGTTCTTAGAGAGACAAGGTAGGTGAGGTAATATATTTTATTGGACCAATTTCTATTGGGACCAACATGGCTAGAGCACTGCATACAACATAAGCAGGTTCTGTCATTTTACGATATGTTTGTGTAGTATCTGGCACTGTGCAGCCCTGATCCTTGACTGGGGTCCCTAGATGCTGCTGTAATTGGTGTTCCTTGAAATATAAATAATAAATAACAACTAGGCATTGAACTATCTACACATCTGCTATGTTCACAAGTGTATGGTGGTGTTATGTACATGCATTGTATCTTCTACATTCCTTAATAAAGGGAAGGTTGCAGAGACTCAATTTCAACCCAGTTATAGTAGTAGAAGTTTCTGTGAGAATGGCTCTTCAGGTTTCCACCAGTAAACTCCTTTGAGAAACAAGGGAACATTTTTACATTATATTTACCTAATAGATGAGATTCGGTCTCTTAGATGAGATATGAAATAAATTAAATTCCATGGCAGGTAAACACCCTGTAACGTGGTTTGTAACACTATATTAATATTCTCCAAGAGCATTGCATGGGCTTAGCAAAGCTAACTTCAAAATTAGCTTTATAGGCCACCTGCAGAATTTTTTTTCTTTCATAGTCAACACTGCAATCATAGATAATTTAGCACAAATATTCAGTAAATAATTGGTTCATAATATTTCAGGTTTAGGGACTTAAATCTCATTCTCATAACAGGAATGCCAACTATAAAAATACGGGGAGCTTACTTAATCTGCCAATTTTAGTTTCCAGTGAGCCCCATTTTGAAAAATTCAGTCTGTTCTTCCAAAGGCAATGACAAAATGAACAGACAAATTATAGTGAGAAAAGGCGATTAGTTCACAGGTCTCCACAGAAAGTACTCAGGCTGAAGACAAAATGAGCGTAATGAGCACCAAGGTTTTGGAGTGCACCCATATGTAGTTAGTGATATGAATTTAAGCTGGAGATTTCTGTTATGCTTTTCCAAACTGATGACTTCTGAAACTGAGCACTGAAGGAGATAATAAGGAACTGATCGTGGATGTGCCTTATTTTTGCAGTTGTGAGTAGGAGCTTCCTAATTAGGCTCTAGCTTGCAGGTTACCAAGAAGCAACAATCAAAATAACTAGGCAGGAAAGTATATTTACATTCTGAAGAAGGGAAGATATCTTTTGAATCCAGATGTTCTTTGCTGCCAGGGCTTGAAAAGCAGATTAAGCGGAATTACTTTTAGATGTCAGACTTTTGGCTGTTTCCGAAAGATTTTTATGATTAATAATAATGATACTTGGGAATGGGTCAGTAAGCTACCAAGTCTAACGAGCCTTTTCTTTCAACCTTAGATATTTTTTTATTTGATTTTTTACTTCTTGCAATTTCATGAACCTTTTCCCACTGTGGAATAGCTAAGGACATTCTTGTTTGATGCCACAGTTACTATTACCTCCTGAATGGGATAGGACAGCCTGTGTTTTAATCATTGTTTAAGAGAATCAGCTAGTTTAATCATCCTTCTCTGAATGCTTGTTGTATGGTCAAATTGTGATAGGTATGGGGAGGAATGAGAAAAATAGGTGCTCAGCACAAGCTGGGATACATCCCTTAGCAAGAAAATGAACTAAAGAGTATCAGTAATCTGCGTGGCCATCCCTCCCTGTCAGTCTCTGAGGGAGGCCATATCTTCTCACTGTCACGTACCTGTAAAGGTGAGCTGAAAGGGCGGAATTAGGTTCACTTAGTGCTCCGATCCTCTGGTTGGGCAGAACAGTATGGCAACCTATGCACCCCAGGCCCAGTCAGGGCAGGGCAGTACTGCAATGGGTAGAGTCTAGTCTGCAATCAGGGCACAGCAGATAAGCAGTCTATGAGCCCCAGGTAGGGGTGAGCACCAGTAAAGTCTAAAGGCTCAGGTAAGGTTGAGCACCAAGAGAGCCTGTGGGGCTTAGGTAGGGTTGCTTGAGGAATGCAGACCTCCTGGCCTAAGGAGGGGGTTACTGCCACCCTAGGGGTGGGGTAGCAGGGAGGACGTGGGCCTGCTCAACTCCATCACATCCCAGCCCAGGGCCCTAACAGTGGTGGAGTGATCTGCCACTGGGTCAGCAGGGATCCACCTGCAACACTCTGACCTTGTATCAGGACAGCTCCCAACCAGACTATTGCGTGGTTTCCCTGGACTGCCTCCTACTCTCCCCCTCAGGTGTACCTGTGTCTGTCGTCTCGGGGAGCTCTGGCCAGTCCTCAGGAGGCAGCCCCAGCAGCTCCTCTGCAGGCTCCAGCAGCAGGCAGGATGCGTCCATCTCCTGTGATGGCTCCAGCCCAACTGAGCTGCATTTTGTACTTCCCTGCCCTTCCACTTCTGGCGGGGCGGGACGAGGCTCTCCTGGTTCGGCCCACCAATGGGCATGCTGTGGTTCCCCCCCGTCACTCTCTGAGGGAGGCCACGCCTCCTCGCTACAGTATCCTCACCTGATTTATCAAATGTTACAGAAACATTACAATTGGAGACTTAAATTTAAGAGCCTGACTCATAGTCTGGTTCCACCTTTTACGCACCTACTTTTATAAATACTTTAGCAATCTCTTTTGGTTTTGTGTAATTTTTGTGTGCGCCCTATATTTAATGCTACATTCTAAATAGCAGCCAGATCCTCAACCCAAGTTAAATTCCTTCTATGCTATTCCACTGTGCTAACAGGACTTAAAACTGCCTAAGGAGGAAGCTGTGTATTCCCTGGGGTAGGGAATCTCTTCATTGTGTAGCGTCAGCACAGCCAGGTCTACATACTCACTTCCCTTCCATTTAGGGGACATTCTACATGGCCTGGAGTGGGAAAGGACATAGATAGAGTCCACTTGCTCTGGTGATGGTGCTGTAATGATCTCTAGGAGATAAATATTAAAATGGGATTTGAAAAACTCGTAAGTCAACTTGGTGCAGGAAGGCAGAGCAATGGGAATGGATTAGACATCAGGAAAGAAGGAAGAGAAGGTATGTGGAAATCCATGGAGGATCTTGATGAGAAATTGGGGAGTTTTTGCAGAGACGAATCTTCATGATGATTTGGAAAATTCACTGTTTCTCTAAGAGAGATAATCACCCTGTACCCTCACTATAAAAATTGTTCCAGCACCCCCATTTGTCTTCCTAGATGTCTAGGAATTTGGAGGCTCCATAATGAACATTTAATTGTTGAGTGAGTTCCTTTTTTGACATATGTTTTTATGTACCGTAGTGTCCCTCTTGAAACGCAGGTATATTTGTGTGAGGACAGTGGTAATGGTATAAAAGCCTGAACAAAACAATAAAATAGATTAGAATGAAAGAGGAAGACTCACAGGGGGACAGGGATTATGTCTCTGAAATAGTTACATCACTGATCATTTTTCCCAAATTTACCGAGATTCTGAGACATATCTTGATTATTTTTTCATGTGTCTACCATTGTTCCTGATTTTATACCTTGATTTTGTGTGGACTGGCAGCTGGATAACTGTACATGATGAAATAATTTGTGCAGGGAAAAGCCTACACAATTAGAGTGTATATAGGATAAACAGCTAATGTTTAATGCAGGCATATGTAGTGATATACAGTGCAACTTTGTTTTTATATGGTCTTTTCTTTCTATGACACCCTAGAAATACTATGAGACAACAAGTAATAAATGACTGAAAACTATTGTACAGACATTGCATGGTGAATAAATTAAAACATTTAGTCATAAGACCAGTAACAGAAGGAGAATGAAATTAAGAAGTATAGGCAAGGGAGGCAAAGTATCTAGCAGAACAAATGAATGTAATAATTTTCAGACATGTCAACTTGAATCAACGAAGGTAAACAATTGCTGTTTGAATGCATGTTTGAAACTTGCCAGCTGAGTACGATAAAATGGAAGAGAGTTATAAATTGTTGGGGCATAAAATAGGCATATTTATCTGCCTATTTATCATCATTTAATCAAATATGGAGCCCATAGTTAGTGCCTAGTAACTTAGGAGTCTAAGTTGCCTCTTTATTCCCAGTTCAGTCACAGTATAGCAAGCCATAAAATATTCCCTCTCACTTTCTGTGTCAGTGATTTCAGCACCATTCTCTGGGGACAAATTTCTCTAATGATGAGAGATAATTCAGTGTTGTGCTTGCTGAATCCTAAGTAAAGAGCACTAACTCATGTAACTTAAAATATTTGCAGTGGTTTGGGGATGTAGCTTTTTATTGTTCAGGCTGAAACTACCAGATAGTATCAGACTTTGGAGTGACTGTGGATTGGAATCTCATTATTATTATTTATTTTTTATAGCACCACAGTTACAGTATGTGCTTCAGAGAACACATATAAGACAAAACTCAGGAATTTTACCCCTGACTTCAATGGAAACAGAAGTAGGCTAACGTTAAGTGCTTTTGAAAATTCCATGGCTGCAAGACAGTTATCCGTCAACTAAATCACCGTTTCCCTTGTGTTACAACTGTTTGTGTCCTGCTGAGAAATCCAGTTGTCAAGAATTTTGGTCCTGATTCAGAAAACACGTATGCGCTTAACTTTAAGCATGCAAATAAATAGTACTACTCACAGGTGTAAAGTTAAGCATGTCCTTTAAGTGCTTTGCTGAATTGGGTCTTATTGAACAGGGTAAGTAAAATCACATTCTTCCATTGCACAAATGGTTTGAGCTGTGAGGTTCTGAACATTTACAAGCTATGAACCAATAGGAGCTATACAGTGCATTTGAGAGCAGACTTTGGCTCTATGGGTATTCAGCATAGAAGTCTAGAATGGATTTTTTACATCCTCTTTCTTTTGAAGACTCTGAAACTTCATTTACTTACTACAACATTTTTTTTCAATAAATACTTTGAAACTTTCCCTTTCAGTATTTAAGTTACAATAATTCTGTTTTCTTCCTATTAATAACTTACATGGACCGAGTATTGATTTTCGTTTATATGGATTTAATGAGTTATATTAGATAGGATTTTCAAAAAGCTTAGAAGTGAAATAAACCTTCATGCTTCAGGGTATAGAAGCCAACCACTAATTTATGGGGATTCAAAAGGAACATCCCAGATGAACAAGTAATTTCATTACAAAGTTTTTTGCGCCTTCCTTTGAAGCATGTGGTATGTTTGGAAACAGGATACCAGACTAGACCACTAGTCTGATCTGTTGTGTCAGTTCCAATGGTTTCTTCATGTGGCTTGCTTCTTCTTTTTTCCCAATACTTTATTAATATTTGAGGGCCATCTGCAGACCACAGGCTGCCAGAGTCTTTGTTTCCCTTTGACTAAACACTTCTTGAGGTAGCCCTTCTGTCAGTGTTCGAAAAGACGTACTTTTCCTGCTATTGATGATTCCATGTTTCTGAAGGTACAAAATGCTTTGCTATGCTTCATTCTAAAGCAGCTGTTTTCTCCACTGAATTTCCCACACTTTTTCTTCCGCTCCAGATGGCAACGTAGCACTTTCCTATCAGACAATAAACTCACATGTCTGAAGAACTGTTATAAACTTAATTCATTATCAATGGAATTATCTCACTATGAGTGTACAGTATGGTTCCTGCTGCCACTCACATACAGCTCTCACCACACTCCTCTTCTGCAGCATAGCATCTGTCCTCTTTCTCCTTCCCCCTTGCCATCCCGATTTCTTCATTCCTACTAGCAGCACAAATCCTGGTCCCCCATCCTCTTCTGGGTCCTTACATTTAGGCTATGGCTAAGGCTGTCTCTACCCTGCCGCTTTCAGCGCAAACCCTTTTGTCGTTCAGGGGTGTGAAAAAACACTCCCCCCCGAGCGACAAAAGTTTTAGCGCTGAAAAGCGGCAGGGTAGATAGCACAGCTCCCGGCGATAAAGCTACCACCACTCATTGAGGGTGGATTCTCTTTATCACTGGCAGAGCTCTCGCCGTCTACACTGCCCACGTCACAGCCCTCGCCGCGGCCGCGCTGTAAGGTGGGTAGTGTAGACATACCCTAAATCTTGCTGTATCTTTCGGTATAACATCTTTAGGATACATCCTTTCCTTTCCAGCCACATAGTTAAAACTCTTGTCCAGGCTTTCATCGTCTCTGACTCTTGATTACAGCAACGTCCTTCTCACTGGTTTTGACAAATGCAATCTTGCCCCACTCATCTCCATTCCAAATGCTTCAGCAAAGATCATTTCCCAGCCAGCACTCTGATCATATCAACTCTCTCTTTGCATCCCTCCACTGGATCCCCATTTTCTATCACATCACACATAAGCTACTTGTCCTTACTTTCAAGGTCTGTCATGGCCAACCCTCAGAGGTGAGGTGTGTGTGGGGGAGGGAGCATGTGGGGTCATGTGCCCCCCTGAGATTTGCTCACATGGACTGAGCATGCTCAGTAATACTGCTGAAGTCGGCTGCCCTCAGTCAGCCCTCTCACTATTGGCAGGCATCCCACTTTACTTATCATCTCTCATTTACTGTTGAAAGCTTAACAAGCTTAACCAGCTCTAATCAACTCATGATGCCAGCTTCCAATGTCTCCTTGATAAATTTTCAAACAAGCACCTTCTTGCTTTCTCCCACGTGGCCCCTCACACTTGGGAAGAGCTCCCTGTAAATGTCCGTACAACTAACCACTGTCCTCCTTCAAACTCTTGACAACGTTAAAAAACATAAAAAAACTTGACAACGACGAGGCTGCTGGTGTGCAGAGACCACTGCCTTTCATGCCAGTGATTGAGATCTATCATGCTGTGGCACAAACATTGTCTCAATTCATAGATACTAAGGTCAGAAGGGACCATTCATTATATGATCATCTTGTCTGACCTCCTGCACAATGCAGACCACAGAATCTCACCCACCCATTCCTGCGATAAACCTCTCACCTATGTCTGAGCTACTGAAGTCCTCAAATCATGGTTTAAAGACTTCAAAGAGCAGAGAATCCTCCAGCAAGTGACCCATGCCCCATGCTACAGATGAAGGCAAAAAACCTCCAGGGCCTCTTCCAATGGGCCCTGGAGGAAAATTCCTTCTTGACCCCAAATATGGCGATCAGCTGAACCCTGAGTATATGGGCAAGATTCACCAGCCAGATACCCAGGAAAGAATTCTCTGTAGTAACTCAGATCCCACCCCATTTAACATCCCATCACAGGCCATTGGGCCTATTTACTGTGAATAGTTAAAGATCAATTAATTGCCAAAATCATGTTATCCCATCAGACCATCTCCTCCATAAACTTATCGAGTTTAATCTTAAAGCCAGATAGGACTTTTGTCCCCACTGCTTCCCTTGGAAGGCTATTCCAAAACTTCACTCCTCTGATGGTTAGAAACCTTTGTCTAATTTCAGGTCTAAACTTCCTGATTACCAGTTCAATTCCTGGTACTCTGCCATCTGTCTGTATCCAGCTGTGGTCTCTTGTCTTATCCTTAGGTTGTAAATTCTTTGGGAGCAAGGACTGTCTTTTTGTTCGGTTTTTGTACAGCGCCTCGCACAATGGAGTCCTGGTCCATGACTAGCTCCCCATCAGTTTTATGATAATAATAAATAACAACATTAATAATAAATGATAAAAACAATTGTATTTGGTCTGAACGTTCTGCAGACCAGATTCAGCATGGTTCACAGCCTTGCCTGGCCCCGCACTCGCCTTCAAAATCTAAATAACCCTAAACTTTGGTGAGTCTGGGGGTGACTCCACAATTATGTAAGTGAAAGGAGACTCAAGACCCTCACTGTTTCTTTGATAACCTACACTTGCGTTTATTAAGCTGTTACATTGACAGTGCCTGTGCCACCATGTTGCCAATGGATGCTACTTTTTAAAATGTTTTCTATTTCAGAACCAAAAGAAATGGAAAACACATATCAAAGAAATAGTCGAGGCCTAGGTTAATACCAAAATGAATCAGTAAATTCAGGGGTGATGCTGCCACTCCATCTCCAATGCACAAAACTCTACCAAGTGCTGTTGCATAATTGTCTAAAGAGAACTGTTCTGAGACTACTAGCCTAAGCACAGCTGGGGGGGATGAAGGATCTCAGCTTTAATTTTAAGTTGCCTTACTCTTGCTGGTTAAAAAGTCATACTCCTAAAAATTGCCTTGACATTGATATTTAGGGCTAATCTCACTGGTACATGCTGGTTGATTTCCATGGCTCTGACAATGCAAAGCAGCCGTAAACCTTGCTAAGCCAGTCAGCTACACTAGATTTACATTTACTTTGCATCACTGGCCTGGTGCAAAGCAGCCAATATATCGGTGAAACTGACCCATAATATTTAATAATATACTGGCTAGATAGAAAGATGATTAATAGATTTTAGAATTAGCATCAACTTGTGACATTGAGTCACGTGCCTGAATAGGGAATGGTGTAGAGCTGCAGCTTCTCATGAGCAACCTGGTATAGCTAGGGGACTGTGCAGGATGCACCATTCATGAGGATGGTGCTGCCTGCTTCCCTGGGACAAACAGGATCCTTAATGTCATGATTCCTCCTGGGCACCCTCTCAGAATCTGGTCCTTTCCATTTGGTAGCTAATTTTGGGGGTGCCCTGGTAGGTGTTACAGCGTTCTATGAAGCTACTTTCCTTCAAGAGATGTATGCTGATGCATTAAAGATAAACGTGCCAACTGATGCATGGGGCCCCTCAACTTCTTTTGAACTTTCTTTTTAATATCTGGGAAAGTTGATATTTCAATTCGTCCCTGATCCCAGTGCTTAGGGGCTTGAAAAATATCAACTGTATTAATGAATGTACTCTGAAGAAAACATTTGTTAGGGGGAGCTGGAGACGGGACCATGAAAAACGTAATTGGTGGAGTGGAGTGAAGTGGCTAGCCCTCTGATTATAAATCTAAAATATTAAAATAATGAATTCACATAACCTCTATTATACATCAAAGGTTTCTCCTTACTGTGGTCTGCTTTTAATTTATACTCCTTGTTTCAGGCCAAAAGCAAGCCTGATAAATTGAACAGCGAATTCCTAACATGATTGAAAAAACCTGACTTTGGATGGTTGCTGTCCCTAGAAATGGGATGTTATGAAAGCAAAATCCTGAACTACTGGGGTAACTCTTGATACAATTTACTGGTGTTTTTAAACCCCTGCAACTTGAGAAGACATAATGCTTTATTTAAAAAGAGAAATATTGTAACATTTATGTTCTTTGCTGCTTTATTGTACTTTTAATTTGCTTTGTTTCAGCAGAGGCAGCTGTAAAAAGGCAGAATTTAAGTGCTTCTAACTAGCAGAAAGGAACCAGTGTTAATGCTTCTAAACAAATTATTTTTTGAAGGGAGGGTGTAAGTAGTGCATTGGAATGAAGATGCAACCAAGTTGTAGTTCATATGTTATGAAAAATATAAGTTTAGGAATCCTTTAATATGCTTTATTATATAACCTTTCCTTTTCAAAAGACTTGGTACTTTTAGCACATCTTGGTAATGAAATATGTTAAGATCCCAGAGCTAACAGTTAAATACAATGGATGAAGCCTGTTAAATATCAGTGGTGAGTAAACAGGGTAAGTGACACAGGCTGAGTAGTTAGGGCACCAGTGTGGGATTTAAAAGACTTGGTTCAGTTCTTTGATCTGCCCCAGGCTTTCTGTGTGACCTCGAGGATGTCACTTAGGCCCAGTTTGTTAAAGGTATTTATTACATTGCTCCACTCAGCTTTGCAATGGTTAAGCCACAACTTGAACCTGGATCTCATGCATGATAACAAACAACACCATTTTTGGGCTGTCCATTTAACTTTTTAGGGTGTGATTCTCTGAGTTTCTCCAGTTTCTCCCTTTCTAATTCTCCTTTCAGAAGCAGTGTGTGTGGCGATCCATTCTTCTAATTGAACAGAAGTTGATGTGACTCCATAGCAACAGGGATCACTCAGCAGCAACAGAAGGTGCTCCTTCATTCCTGAAGGGACACAGCACAACTTCAGAAGTAGCCCTAGCTCTGAGATCCCTGGGAGTGAGGAACTGAGATTGGAGACTTGTTTGTACATCAGAGAGATTTATCACCGGCAATGAACTGAAGAACAAACAGATGATTTGACACAACTGCTAGACTTGCTCTTTTCACAACAGCGGTATTTTACTACATCTGGAAAGCAAACAAACCGCTCTTCCTTGTCTTCCCCAGTGTGCTTAGAGAGTCAGCTCACTAGGCTGCATGTAGATCAATTTGTTTCAACAGATCAACATTTCCTTTTTAACCTTTTGATCTATAAGTCTCCGCAGGATCTCGATGTTTTCATCAGTTATATATTTTCATTTTGCACTGGTGATCAATAGCACTTCAGAGAACTAATGTCATAAATCCCTTTGTTTTGGGCTAGTGAGTGAATTATAACTGAATAATGCATTTCAAACAAGAGAACAAATGAACATTCTCCCTCCAGCACACAAAGAAACATGCAAAAAGAAATCACTGGACACAAAGGCATTGATTTTGTGGTTCCAAATGTTCATCCTTCTGAAAATAAGTAAAGACAACTTGTATCTGCAGGCAATAGAGACAAGTGGAGTGTTGTAGTGTATTATCCTACTCTGGAAGGTGCACATGGGCAGAAGACTTCAATATACCTTTAATTTCTTCAGCATTGAAATGAGGGACGACATGAAAAAAGAGGAAGAGAGAGTGAGATAATGATGATGAAACTCATGCATATTTTTCTGAAAAGGATTCACTAATTAAGAAACTGCTTTTATTTTAATACTAGATTTAAGACAAGATCAAAGAATGAGGGCGAAAAGAGCACACAAAGATGCAGCAGAATTCCAGCCCTTATGAAAATGAGAGCACTTTCATTGTTTTACTTGAACTTCATTGTAACTAGTACTTATTCATGTGACTCTGCTAGTATTTAGGTGAGGTACTTGGAAAGGAATCCAGATTCTGGATTGAGTATTGATGCAGATCCAAGCAACCCTGGTAAGCCCCACTTTTATGTAGGTCTTGGGGAATACCCAAAACTTCTATGCAGATGGAACACCCTAGCTACATTCAGAAAAAAAAGTCAGCATGGATACATTCTTTTTAATAAATTGTGTAAGGAGTCTCCTTGAGCACAACACAATCCATCCAGTCTTTCCATCACTCTTTGATCTGAACCATAAAATTCCTCTATCTATCTAATCTCACTGTAAGAGCAATTCTTACAAATATGTGATCACCTATTATGTGGTTTAAATTCAGTTATTAGGATATCTGACATAGTTTTATGATTTTCAAATGTTTGGGCAAATTCTGCCGCCAGAGATATGTGCGCAATTTCCAATGACGTCAGTAGGCATTACTTGTGTGTATGTGAGAGATGAATTTGGCACTCAGTAGTAAGGGCTCAGTTCAACTCCCACTGATGTTAATGAGAGGCTTTCAGTTGACATCGAAAGGAGCAGGCTCAGCCTCTAACAAGGGACAGCATCAAATAGAGAAAGAACCAAAGAGAATTTCTCTGAAAGAAAACAAAGGGAACATACCTGTGGGGTGTCCACCCCCCAAAAATTGTAGATGGAAGGGTGGAAAGAAATGCAGAAAACCTACTAAAATTATGTAGGGGATATTTAACATCTGAAGCAGCAGAAATTTACTCAGCTTCAAATTATTTTCATTCTTTAATTACTTATTCTTACAATAAAATTTAGTGAAGGTGATAGACTCATATCATTCACAGTAAAGTAGTTCTAGAGTCCCATGTGGGAACTGTGAGAGTCCCATAGCTTCACTATTGAATTGCCTACTACAGAAAAACCGGAAGATCCTTGCAGAAGCCCCATGGAGTTTCAGAACCTTCCTACAAATAAGAATGTAAATGGTGCCAACAGTGAAGCTTTCCATGCATCATAGGGCCAGAATAAGTGGAGTCTTTACAATTTTTTTTCTATCTAGTCACTTGAAAAAAGTCCCCTAATAGTCCAATCTGATAGTTGGTTCTCTATTTCCACTTTGCTGGCTGGTGACCAGCAGCCATTACTGACAGGCTGTGTGGATTTCTTACTGGTAAGGCAGATTCTTTACTGAATGAAATTCACTTGAGCATCTTTTTCTCTAGAAAAGTCGAAGATGGCATATGAATGGGAAGTGAAATTTTCTTGACTCTTTCTGATTCCTTCTTTTTGTGGAAACAGGTGTTTGATTTTTTTTATAATCACTATGAGCTGAGAATAACAACATTTAAATCAGTGTTAAAGAGGTGGAAAGGTACAACAACAATAACACAAACACTGCGAAATATTCTGGATACTAAAATGCCAAAATATATCTTGAGAAGCTGAATATCTACAGTTGGTGTATGATTTATTGTTTGCACCTTTTTGAGTGATGAGCCCTCAGCTAGTGGAATAATCATTTTGCAGTAACTTACTCAGTGAAAAAGCAACTTGCACAGGGAACTATTAGAAAGGCCAACAAAATCCATCTGAGAATATGATTCCTCCTTCATTTTATGTGATTTAAGTTATTGAATAAATCTATAAAATAAATGTCACTGGATTATAAATACATGGATTTTCTGAGGGAAGGGTAGCGTTAATGAGGAAATACAGAATTTCAACTTCCTCAGCATAGTGATAGCACAGAACTCTATACTGCCGTGGGTTTGGGCTTGTCTGCTGTGTGTGTCTGGTGGGGTGGCAGGAAGGAGAAGTAGAAGGATCAGCTTTTGGGGGGAATATTATAAAGCAGCACCCATGAGCCAAACTCTTGAAGTCATTTATACCAGTGACCATGCTGAGTATTTTATAGTGAGTTTTTGATCATGGCAAAAATAACACATTTTCCAGAATGATGCAAAGAATAATCTGCTGCAAAAATGTGGGGTCAAATTCATCAGAAGACAAAATATTTCCACATGTTTTTAGAGATCCCTAAACAATGACCAAATGTGCTGTATGTTTTCCATAGTCCAATCTGGAATGTGCAATTTACATAGTTTTATAGCTTCTCCTACTGAATTGCTAAGTATGGGAGCATGCATATGTCCTTATGCACAGATGTGTACACACTTGGGAACATACACATAGTGTTCAAAAACATCAAGGGCTGGTTTTTCAAAGACCCACGTGAAAACTTTCTGCAACTGTGCAGCTTCCATTGACTTTCATGAACAGTCATGTGCAAGGTCCTCTGTATTCTGCAACGGGCTGCAACTAAGTCCTTTGTCAAGGTCTCCCTGGGTTATATGGGACTCCAGTACTGCAGACTTGAAGTTCTGCATCAGCCTCAGGTTTAAAAACAGTGTAAGTTTAAAAAAAGTTAAATATGAAAATTCCTAAGTGCCATTAGTACAGTATTTCTTGTCTTGTTATTTGCCTTATCTCCATTGCATCATTTCCTCTCCTGACCCTATAGGATTTTACTGGGTAAGTTAATGCTGACCTTACCAACTGTTCATGGTCTCACTCTGATGTCCCCCTTGTCAGGCTTTTCCACAGTTGTGTTTGCAGGATAGCCCAAAGCAGTGCTGCTTTTGCAGGGGCTGGAGGGGTTGAAGAACACCTGAGCTAGTGGTTAGGCACAGAGCCTCTTTGCATCCCTGGAGATCAACTGGTTTTTGAGGCTGAGCCTCACTTTGCTTCTGAAAGAGAAAAGCGTTGCCTCCTAGGTATGTGCACATAAAGAAAAAATGTTTCTCGTAGAAATGTATGTACATTTAGAACTTTAATAGAAAATAAAGACCAATGATACTGGTCTATTCTGTATGCAATGTTGCTGTAGCTGTGTTAGTCCCAGGATATTAGAGAGACAAGGTGGGTGAGGTAATGTTTTTTATTGGACCAACTTCTGCTGATGAGAGAATCAAGCTTTCGAGCTGCACCATGCATTCCTGGCAGAGGATGGAATCATCTTGGGTGGAGGCACAAAAAAGAACCCAGGACCCAACCCATGTTAGAAGAGGGAAGACCCACAGTTTGTGGTGGGTTCTTTGAGAACCAGTTCTTGAAAATTAGAAAAAAACCCAAAATAATAACTGGTGGAGGCCTCTTGGAGTTTGCAATAAAACAACCATGCCATCAGCATATAATAAAATCGGGATATCTCTACTCTTACTTTGTGGTGGAGATAAATCATTTTCCTTTAAGACATCCACCACATCATTGAGATACAAATTAAAAAGAAGAGCTCTTAGAAGGCATCCATGGCATACTCCCTTAGAAGTGGGGAAAACATTAGTACATTCTCTATTGACTTTAGTTCTTACTCTAGCCATACAGCCATGGTGTAGAGCCTTCAAAATATAAAAAAGTCTTAGATTGATACTCATCCTTCTTAATTTTACACAAAGTTTGTCTTGGTTAACAGAATCAAATACCATCTTTAGATCTTTGAAAGCAGCATACAACCTAGAATCCTTAACCACAGTATATTTATAAATCATACAGGATAAAATGAAACAATCATCAGTTGTGGGTCTAGCAGCCCTAAAACCAGACTGCTCTAAGTGTAGTAAATTAGTCTCTAAAGTCCATATTTCAAGTTTAGATAGTAAAAATATGGAATGCATTTCCCTTCCTCAATGAACAAATTAATATGCCTATATGAAACAGGATTCTTTTTGTCCCCCTTTTTAAAAATAGGAACCATAATACTTGACTTCCAGCCAGTCAGAATCCATCCCATATGATGAATGACAGTAAACATTTAGCCAAGACTGGAGACAACCAATCAAAATTCTCCTGAAAAACTTCTGTAGGGAAAAAAATCTTGCCTTGGAGCTTTTTTTCCATCATTGGGCTAAAATAAATGACAGGACTTCATTGTCCATCAATGAAGGCCAGAGTGCTAAATCGAAGGGGGATTTGTCATTGTATGTACTATGGTAGAATTAGATTTAAAAAAAACTGGTTGGGGGAATATTAAAGACCTGTCCAAAATGCTTCATCATCAATATGAGGTTCCTCAACTGGAATAGATCTGCCAAAGCCTGAGGCCACCATCTTCCAAAATATGGAATAATTTTTAGATCTAGTTGCTAATTCAAAATCCTTGTACAAGGATCTGAGATATTGTGACATTGCACTCCATATGTTTATGGAAATATGCTTATGAGTGTAAATATAATGTAACTGGTATATGCTTTATGCAAAAGGTCTCTTGTAAGGTATCATTACAAAGCTTATAATCTACTGAGTGCATTCATCCTATTTGTATGAATGTATCATCCTTGTATCTGAAGCTGAAAATGTGAAGTATTACTCTGAAGTTCTATTGTAACTATGCAAAGTGTGGGCCATTACTGGTGGCTTGGAATCTTGATGGCTCCCTGTAAGCAAGTTCGGCCAGGGCTCGTCACTCTCCGGGGCGGCGGGAAACCAGACCGCCTCGCTACTTCTGTCAGGTGTGTCGGGGAATTAGCCTGGCTGCGGGGCCAACAGTGAGTAGTTCAGGCCCTCAGGCAGGGGCTGAGCAAAGAGTTCTATAGCAAACCCAGGCTCTTGGCTACAAGTGGCCTGGGAGAGGGGGAGACTGCCACCTGCGTGATGGGTGGCAGGGGGGATGCAGGCCAACCCGCTCCACTGCGTCCCAGCCTGGGGCCCTAGCAGTGGCAGACGACCCACTGCTGTGTCAGTGGGGTTCCTGGCCGCAACACACTGACATGGGCTCTGGCAGTGTTGCAGCCTGACTAGGGTCGGCTGCCCCCGGGCTACTTCCTACCTCCCCCTCTAGTGGTACCTGGGTCCTGCTGGCATCCTCCAAGGGGTCACACACTATGGGCTCCTCGGAGTAACTGGTGCACGGTTGGCTTGGCAGCTCCTCGGGGTAACTGGCGAGTGGCAAGCTTGGCTCATCTCTGGGCTCGGGATAGCACCAGGCATTGGCTGGTCTGGTCAGTCCTCGAGTCAGCCGCCGCTTGCCATGGTCTCCCAGCTGTAAGCTCCACCACAGGCATCTGGCCTTTTAACTGAGCTCTGGGATCGGGCTTTTATACTTCCGGTCCTCACCTTGACCTTTGAGGGGCAGGCTCAGGGTTCGCTGGCTCCACCCACTTTGGCGTCCAGAGAGGCTCATCACTCTCTGGGGCAGCAGGGAATCAGACCACCTCGCTACACACCCATTAACTAGGACAATTGGTTGTGAATGGCTCTGTTTACTCACAAACCTTCCTGGGTACATGCAGACCAGCCCTGAAAGAATGGAGAATGAGGTCTTAGAGTGACATGTGATCATGTCACCTGGTACTGGAATCCAACTTAAACCTGGTGCTTTTCAATTTAGAAGGAGGGGTGGGACCCAGAGAGACAAAGGATTCCCTCCTTGTGCCAACGATATAAAAGGGGTTGGAACAGAACAAATAGGGCTGCCAGCCATGAGAAATCCCCTAGTTACCACCTGAGCTTGAGCTAACAAGAACTGTACCGGGGAAAGGATTGTGACCAGACTAAGAAGGAGTCCAGTCTGTGAAAGAAGCTTATTGGAACATCTCTGAGGGTGAGATTTACCTGTATTCAGCTTCTTAAATGTATTAGGCTTAGACTTGTGTGTTTTGTTTTATTTTGCTTGGTAACTTATTTTGTTCTGTCTTTTATTACTTGAAACCACTTAAATCCTACTTTTTATACACAGTAAAATCACTTTTGTTTATTAATTAACCCAGAGTAAGTGATTAATACCCAGGGGAGCAAACAGCTGTGTGTATCTCTCTATCAGTGTTATAGGGGGCGGGCAATTTAGGAATTTACCCTGTATAAGCTTTATACAGAGTAAAATGGATTTAATTGGGGTTTGGATTCCACTGGAAGCTGGGTGTCTGGGTGCTGGAGACAGGAATACCTGCTGAGTGGTTTTCAGTTAAAGACTGCAGCTTTGAGGGCATGGTTCAGACCTGGGCCTGTATTGCAGTAGACTAGCGTTGTCTGGGTCAACAAGGCAGGGTTCTGGAGTCCCAAGCCATCAGGGAAAACAGGCTCGGAGGTAGTTTCAGCACATCTGTGCAACAAAATATAGAGATATCTCTTTGGAAGGACAAATTGATTATAGGGAAAATAATATCAATAACATTATCACCATTCCATGAAATGTAGGTAAAATGTCCTCAATCTCCTGCACTTTTTCCATTTGCAGGTACCAGATTAAATGTATATAATAGAGCCTTTCATTTTTGGCCAGAGATGTTAATCATCTGATCTTTAGAGTTTGAAGGTGGAAGTTCAAAAATATCCTCAATGCTTTCTTCCCCTGACACTGACTTCATTAGAGAACCCATTCTAGTATGAAAATCTCCCAAAATAATCAGATGAGCCATTGGGAATTGAAGACCTACCATATCAAATTGCTCATCTAGGCATTCCCAGAGAAAAGAGCCTGAATACACTTTATGGGTTGATACAAACTTTCCTGAAAGCGTCTTGTGCTCTTGTTAAAGGAAACCACCTCCCCAGAGCCTTCTGGGAGGGGAGGTGGTGGGGTCAGGCACGGCAGAGATGGGTCACTCCTTCTTCACTCTCTGTGAAAGGACTGACTCACCATTGGCGCCTTCTGCTGTGACTTGTCTCTTCCTGTGGCAGCCCTCTGGCCAGGCCACTTCAAAGTGTCTCTCCTTCTGAGGTAGTCCGTGAACAGAAAAACAAAGGGAATGAATACAAATAAATCGAGTGAATAGGAAATAGAGAGGAATGACTCCTTCTCAGGGTGCATCAATATCTGGCCCTCCTTTCCCATCAGGGAGGGACCTTCAGGCAGCCATCATCTGGGAAGCTCCTGCCTTCACTCAGTTCTTTCCTTGGGGGCTGAAGGTCCATTCTCCTCCCTGCTCTGTCAGCAAGTGAGTTACTCTGCTTCCCTTTTAAACTCCTCTACCAGCCTGTGCATGCCTTGCAGGTGTGGCACAGTGGAGCTGTCTGAGCCAGGAGCAGCTCCTTAACTTCTTGTAGTCCAGTGTGAGGTTTCGCACCTGATATGCCTTAGTGTTGAACTGCCTTTTCTGCATATCTCAATTAGCTGACTTTTTTTTTAGTTGTCCGTAATTCATTTTCTCCTGTCTCTCTTTTTGCTATTCCTTTTCTAAAAAGACTATTGAGACTTTTCCGTGTTCTTTTTCCTTCCACCCTACATGATTTCACTGCACATTGCTGCAATTCCCCCATGTTATAGATCTCACATCAAACACCCATATGGTCACAGTTTCAGGGGTAACTGCACCCCGTCTGTGGTCCCTCAAAGGCACCCACTTAAGGGTTAAGGCTCCCAGCCATCTCCTACTTAATACAATATGGTACCCAAAGATTTTGCATATGGTTGCAATATCTGTCATAAAATTCACTACAGCTATTGTAATGGATCACAACATGGTTTTTTAACCTGGTTCCTAAATCATGGGCTGGAGTCTTTCTCCACAAGACAGCTGACCAACAGCTGACAGCAAAAGTTCAATAGAGGATATTTTTATGTTACTTTCCAGCACATGACTAGTGTTATATCCAAGGTTCTTTTCAATGGTCTCAACCTCTAATTTCTCAACAATCACTCAAGACATAAACCTTCTATTTTATTAACTATATGCTAGAAAGAAAACCTGACTTACAAAATCAGTTTCATCTCTTACAGTTCTCTTAAGCTGCCATAATAATGTCAGTAAATTCAGTATAACAACATTAATGAGCTGATGATGACACTGTTGCAACCAAAATATTCTTGACTCACTTACAAAGCTGTGATTTTATTAAATCAATCCCCCCAACCAAGCACAAACAAACAATAAAGAAGACACAGGTAGAGGGAAAATAAAAAGAAAGATGTGTTCTAACTCCTTTAGCACCCATCAACTCTTAACCAGGGGTGGGGCTACTCAGGAAGACCAGGGATTAAAAAGCCCGCTCCTAAGCAACCAGAGGAGCTAGTGAACAGAAGAGGCTAACAGGAGTTTTGGGAGGGAGTTCTCCAGGTGAAGGAGGAGCGATTATGTGACCCTTCGGGTAAGTTTGTTGTCTGTACAGTGTGTGTTTGTGTTGTGGTGTGCTTGCTGCTTGACTTAAATATACCATGTGGTCTGTTTGTTTGGGGGACCGTGTGCTGACTGTGTATGTGTGTGCTGAGCCTAGAGGCCTGCTAGACAAGGCTGAGAGCTTCTTAACGAGGCTTTGATCCCTATCTCCTTTAGCACCCATCAACACTTAACCAAGGGGCAGGGCTACTCAGGAAGACCAGGGCTTTAAAAAGCACACTCCTAAGCAACCAGAGGGGCTAGTGAACAGGAGCAGCTAACAGGGGAGTTTTGCAAGGGAGTTTATAGGGGAGATTGTGATGGGGGTCTAGATACACTTAACATTCCTGAAACTTAAATCCAAAAACACCCCCTGATAAAAACAAAACAACAACAAAGGAACAAGCTTCAGGAGTAAAAAGAGAATGCAGGCAGAAGTCCAGCAACAGAGTGAGGGCTATCCAGTTTATGCACCCAATGCGTCATGTGTGATTACCTGCCATGTGGGTAGGTGGTGTATGTGTGCATTTGGTGCAAGGAGCTCCTGGTCCTCAGAGACAGTGTATGGCTTTGGAGACCAGAGTGGCTGAACTGGAGGAGCTAAGGGAGACAGAGAGGTACATAGATAAGACTTTCTGGAGCACAGTAGAACAGTCCCACCCCCACTCTGACAGCCTCAGTGCTGTTGAGGAGGATGAAAGTCCCAGGGAAGGAGAACATCCAACTGGAGCAGAGGGAAATGATCCCATAGTTGGGACCCTCTTTCCAGATGATGTCATGGTATCCTCTTGCACTGAGGATACCTCTCCGGGGGAGGAAACTCCAGTTTTTAAGAAGAGATAGTTATTAGTAATGGGTGATTAGATCAATAGAAACATAGATAGCTGGGTATGCGATGACAGGGAGAACCACATAGTGACTTGCCTGCCTGGTGCAAAGGTTGCGGATCTCTTGAGACATCTAGATAGACTTATGTGTAGTGCTGGGGAGGAGGTGGTGGTCGTGGTACAGTAAGGAGGGATGGGCGAAAGGTCTTCAAGGCCAAATTTAGGCTGCTAGGTAAGAGATTGAAGTCTAAAACCTCGATGGTAGCATTCTCTGAAATGCTTCCAGTTCCACGCACAGGGCCAGATAGGCAGAACTGCAGCGTCTCAATGCGTGGATGAGATGATGGTTTACGGAGGAGGGGGATTAGATTTATTAGGAACTGGGGAAACTTTTGGGAAAGGAAGAATGGGCTCCATCTAAACCAAAATGGAACCAGATTGCTGGCACTTAAAATTAAAAAGGTTGTTGAGCATTTTTAAACTAAGGGCTGGGGGAAAGCTGACAAGTGCGGAGGAGCACATGATTAAGACAGAGACATCGCTTTGGGGAGGATCTATTAATGGAGATTCTCTATGTCCTATTAAGGAGGAGAGGATGGAAGATGATAAAATACAGGTAGGATCTGATGAGAAACAGTAAAATGAAAAAACGTCCCATTCAATTACATCATGTAATGGCAGACAGCTAAAAAGTGACAAGTTTTTAAAGTGCTTATATAGCAATGCTAGAAGTCTAAATAATAAGATGGGTGAACTAGAGTGTCTCATATTAAATGAGGATACTGCTATAACAGGCATCACAGAAACTTGGTGGAATGAGGATAATCAATGGAACACAGTAATACCAGGGTACAAAATCTATCGGAAGGACAGAACAGGTCATGCTGGTGTGGGAGGGGCACTGTATGTGAAAGAAAGCATAGAATCAAATGAAGTAAAAATCTTAAATGAACCAAACTGTACCATATAATCTCTATGGAAAGTAATTCCATGGTCAATAATAAGAACATAGCCATAGGGATATATTACTGACTACCTGCCTAGGATGTTGATAGTGACTGTGAAATGCTCAGGGAGATTAGAGAGGCTATTAAAATAAAAAACTCAATAATGGCGACTTCAACTCTCCTCATATTGACTGGGTACATGTCACCTGCAGGATGGGATACAGTTTCTTGACACCTTAAATGACTGCTTCTTGGAGCAGCTAGTCCTGGAACCCACCAGAGGAGAGGCAATTCTTGATTTAGTCCTAAGTGGAGCACAGGATCTGGTCCGAGAGCTGAATATAGCTGGCTTGGTAATAGTGACCATAGTATAATTAAATTTAACATCCCTATGGTGGGGAAAACACCACAGCAGCCCAACACTGCAGCATTTAATTTCAGAAAGGGGGACGACACAGAAATGAGGAAGTTAGTTAAACAGAAATTATAAGGTACAGTGCCAAAAGTGAAATCCGTGCAAGCTGCATGGAAATTTTTTAAAGACACCATAATAGAGGCTCAACTTAAATGTATACCCCAAATTAAAAAAAAGGAGTAAGAGAACCAAAAAAGTGCCACCATGGCTAAACAACAAAGTAAAAGAAGCAGTGAGAGGCAAAAAGGCAACCTTTAAAAAGTGAAAGTTAAATCCTAGTGAGAAAAATAGAAAGGAGCATAAACTCTGGCAAATGAAGTGTAAAAATATCATTAGGAAGGCCAAAAAAGAATTTTAAGAACAGCTAGCCAAAGACTCAAAAAGTAATAGCAAAATATTTTTAAAGTACGTCAGAATCAGGAAGCCTGCTAAACAACCAGTGGGGCGACTGGATGATCGAGATACTAAAGGAGAACTCACGGACTATAAGGCCATTGCAGAGAAACTAAATGAATTCTTTGCATCGGTCTTCATGGCTGAGGATGTGAGGGAGATTCCCAAACCGGAGCCATTCTTTTTAGGTGACAAATCTGAGGAATTGTCTCAGATTGAGGTGCCATTAGACGAGGTTTTGGAACAAAATGATAAATTAAACAGTAATAAGTCACCAGGACCAGATGGTATTCAAGAGTTCTGAAGGAACTCAAATGTGAAATTGCAGAACGACTAACTGTAGTTTGTAACCTATCATTTAAATCAGCTTCTGTACCAAATGACTGGCGGATAGCTAATATGATGTCAATTTTGAAAAAGGGCCCCAGAGGTGATCCCAGCAATTACAGGTCGGTAAGCCTGACTTCAGTACCGGGCAAACTGGTTGAAACTATAGAAAAGAAGAAAAATTGTCAGACATATAGATGAACATAATTTGTTGGGGAAGAGTCAACATGGTTTTTGTAAAGGGAAATCATGCCTCACCAATCTACTAGAATTCTCTGAGGGGGTCAACAAGCATGTGGACAAGGGGGATCCAGTGGATATGGTGTACTTAGATTTTCAGAAAGCTTTGACAAGGTCCCTCACCAAAGGCTCTTAAGCAAAGTGAGCTGTGATGGGGTAAGAAGGAAGGTCCTCTCACGGATTGGTAACAGGTTAAAAGATAGGAAACAAGGGGTAGGAATAAATGGTCAGGTTTCAGAATGGAGAGAGGTAAATAGTGATGTCCCCCAAAGGTCTGTACTGCACCAGTCCTATTCAACAGAGGACAGATTAATAAGAGTGGGACTTTTCAGCTTGGAAAAGAGACGACTAAGGAGTGATATGATAGAGGTCTATAAAATCATGACCTGGTGTAGAGAAAGTAAATAAGGAAGTGTTCTTTACTCATTCTCATAACACAAGAACTAGGGGTCACCAAATGAAATAAATAGGCGGCAGGTTTAAAACAAACAAAAGGAAGTATTTCTTCACACAGTGCACAGTCAACTTGTGGAACTCTTTGCCAGAGGATGGTGTGAAGGCCAAGTCTATAACAGGGTTCAAAAAAGAACTAGATAAATTCATGGAGGATAGGTCCATCAGTGGCTATTAGCCTGTTTGCCAGAAGCTGGGAATGAGCAACAGGGAATGGATCACCTGACGATTATCTGTTCTGTTCATTCCCTCTGGGGCACCTGGCATTGGCCACTGTTGGAAGACAGAATACTGGGCTAGATGGTCTGACTCAGTATGGCCATTCTTATGTTCTTATGTAAAGATGCTCTATTATGACCAGATACGAAAAGGTAGGTGTAGAGTTTGTTCATCAAGTCAAAGTTGCTCATTTTCTCAGGCACCCAAGAACAGCATTCACTATGGACTTTCAGGTCAGGCTGAAGAATGGGGAGCTGGTCGTGACATCAATTTGTCAAGTTTGACATCAGCTGTCAAATTTCCTGCTCTGTCCCAACAGCAGTACCAGCAAAGCCAACATTAAATGTACAGGCAGGAACCACACTCAAAATGGTTATACTGTATTATCAAACCCCTAGAGATACAGAGTTCAATAAGCTTAACATTTATTAGATCTGAAATATAGATCAGAAAATAAGAAAAGCAAAAGGAAAGAGACACACTACAATATTCATGTCAAGAGAACCACTCCCCTGGGAGTCTTTTGGTTTTTATATCTCTCCTTCGTCCACAGTTTACCTCTCATCATCATGGTAAGTACGGAAAATTGATGGAATCCTTTCACCCCAAGCCCTCCCAATTATCAGGGATTTGACTTCTCTAGAAAATATTAGAATGCCAATATATAAACCAATGGTATGTCCTTATCTAGACTATCGCTGTAAGGGTTACCAGATCTCAAAAATTATAATTTGCAGAATAATATGGGGTTCAAAGAAGGCTAATGAGAATGATTAGGGGAATGGAAAAACTTTTATATAAAAAGAGATTGAAAAGATTGAGATTGTTTATTTTAGAAAGTTATTGAATGAGAAGGGACATTACAAAGATATATAAAATAATGGGTGGTTTAGATAAGGTAGATAGAGAGCTTCTGCTCTTCCCATTTCACAACAGAAGAACAAGGGGACACAAATGAAATTAAAAGGTGACAAATTCAAAGCTGATAAAAGAAAAAACTTTTTCACTGAACAATATGTATGATTAGACTATGGAACTCATTGACACATGAGCTTGGTGAGTATAAGAACCTAGCAAGATTCAAAGAGGAATTGCATAATTATATGTGGATAACAAGAATGTCCAGAGTTACAATATTTAATGTTAAGAAAAGAGTGTTGGAAGTGTTGGAAAACTATGTAATGAATTGTGTTAGTGAAATATAAAAATATAAAGGATTTTCTGTTTTCATATGTGTCCCTGCAGATGCTGCATTCCAGAATTTAGCTTAAAGAGCTTCAGGGTTGTGTAAAGCATGAAACCTGGTGTGTGTGTCTTACTTTGCAAAACCTTGATCTATGTAAACAGCATGGAGAAACAGAATGTCAAGAGGGAATTGATAACTTCAGTTGTGCCCCAAGATAAGCTAACAAGCAAAATCCCAAGGCCATAAAACATACCAGTAAGATAAAAATAACTGGAAGGAGCCAGTGGGATTAACAGCAGAGAATAGAAGATAGAAATAGATTGATAAAAGTAAGTTTTAGTAGAGTAAGCAAAAATGTATTTGTTTAGGTTAGGTATTGTGATTTACGCAGAAAAATGTTTTGTTCGTGGGTCTAGAAAGGATAGGCACACAGATGAGGTAACTGAGTCTGCATAAAGGTACAGAATGGGGGATAAAAGATAGGTGATTGACAATAGGAAAATGGAGAAGACACAGGGAAAGAAACATTGCAGAGACCAGAGATATGAAAAAACTCACCCTGTCCCCAGCAGAGGTAACTTGATCAATTACTTTTCTAACCTTATCTGTTTTTGCTTGTACATGTAATTCATAGGCGATAATTGCATTGTCTTAAAACATACAGAATAAAGGCTACAAGAAATTGTTTAAGTCTAACTTGGAGCAGATCTGATTTGTCACCCAACAGAATGTATATAAAACTCATCCTTCAGGGTTAGTCTATTTAACGAGGACAAAATCATTGAGGGGCATATTATCCTACATTTGCCTCCAAGTGGAGCTTCTTGCATGTTCCTCTGAAACATCTGGTGCTGGCCACTGTTGGAGATGGGATGCTGAAGAAAGATGGACAATGGGTCTACTTTAGTTTGGCAATTCCTGTGTTCCTACAGGTGCAACTCCATTGACACTGGGGATTTTGAGTCTTCCATTACGTACACCGGTTTTTTAGTGATGTAAATCCACTGTTGTCAATGTAATGATTCCTGTTTTACAGTGATGCTCGGGAAGTTAGAGGAGAATCAGACCCATCTACTATAGCTTGCATTTATTATGACTTGTTTTATATGTATTGCACCTTTAAATGGAGAAAAGTCCTCCTTCTTGCTGCAGAGACACCTCCCATTTGGTGTTCTGATCTCTACTATAAAGGAGACAGACACACTCTGCTTGCTCATGGAGACCTCACATTTGTTCTCTCTTTTTTTGTTGTTCTCTTAATATAAAATAAAGATTATTCTGACAGAATATATGGTTGTTCTTTGTGCAGAGAAAAAAGCATGACAGAAATCATTAGGCCCAAATTTGACCCAAAACTATTTCAGATTTATGGGGGCTAAGCAAATATGTCAGAATTCTTCATCTATCATTAAGAAACTGATTTTTTTTTCAATATTTTTGAAAGTTTAATTTGTGTGTAAACCTTGTAGGAAGATTTTTGTAATTGTATTTCCTGATAATTAGAGATTAGCATGGAAAACTAACAGTGTCCTGCATTCTCCAGTAAAGCCAGTGGCTGGTATATTGCCTTCTTTAAAGTTCACTACTGTTAAAATCCTTACCATCTGAAATACACTTCCTTTGAGGCTGTAATAAATGTTGCAATTCTTTTCTGTGGCTTTATATTTGAATCCATTCTTGGTACCATTGACTATTTGACCTTCCTGAGTGATGCTAAAATTTACTGGAAGGTCGAACAGTCATGGGGGCCCACACGATACATAAAACAAGGCAAATGAAGACTGGATTTCTAAGCAAAATCAACAGATTTCTAAAGAATACTGCACAGTATGTGAGACCCCATGTGTACTGCTTATAAAGATGATAAAGGGAAGGTTTCTTTGCACATATCAAATGTATTTTTTATACTCTTGAGGGAAAAACTTGTTCACAAGCCTTGCATTCCAGTATCTGTAACCAAATGCCAAGACTTTTTAGATCTGTGAGCTCAGAGTCTAAGATTTCAAGTCCACTTGCCAACTCAGATTTTCCATTTGGCAGTGCCGCTTTCTATTGCGCTGCCAGTAGCCAGCCCCTGGGATGCCTCTTTATGAGGCTTGGGATTTTATTTAAATTTTTGTCTTTAAATACTTTCCCTTCCATGAAGATGAAAGACAAGTATTTCAAGATAAAGTATTTCAAGACAAGTATTTCAAGATAAGTTGAGCTGAGTCCATTTTAATACTGAAATGTCTCCAAGGCAGGGCACGCTCAGATGGGAATTTGGAAACCATATGACTTGCTTAACTGAGGTAGCCTATTGATTACTTGCAGTGATGTTTCTTAGATGGATACCAGTTTGTCTTGGGATTCTTGTTTCTCCACTTAGGCTGCGGGATCTTTTTCCTCCTCATTATACATGCATAAGTCCCCCTAACGTTAATGGGAGTTTTATGTGTTCATAGAAATGGAGAATGGACTTCTATGAAACTGGTAAAGTAGAACTGAAAACAGAGTTGTATAGTGACAATACTCAAGCTGGGGAAAATTGCTGCCTGCTGCAGCATGTGTTTCTTGGAAAAATCAGTAGAAGTGTCCAATGCTAAAATGGGAGAAATGTTAAAGCTGTAGGATGGGATGGGAGAGAGTGTAGGGGAAGAACAGGGAGACAGTGAATTTTAATGGTACCACTATGAGGCACATGGAGTGGTCCTCAAAACAAAATTCACAAATGATTTTAAACATCAAAAAAGATGGGAACAATAGCAAAAATGTAATGGGCTAAAGTGTTTCTCATAAATCGTGCAGAAACTTTTTCTGATTTCCTCCCTTTCAATCACTGCATTCTCATTTGATGATGACCTTTTTGATCAAATCTAGATAACCTGAATCAAAAGAAATTTTCTCCCCATTTTCCCATCCCCAGACGCAAATCAGTTGAGCTCTGAGAACATATTATTGCATCAAATCACCCTGGCATACTTATTCTTGCAATCCCCGTTCCCTTTAGAAAAATTCCATGGCTTAGCATATGAAGTGGATGACCTTTCACCCCAATTAATGTTATTATAATGAGTACCAAAGGAAGTAATAATGTTTTGCCACTTATTATCAAGTGTTGCTGGGGCAATCTCTTAAATTCAAGACTTAGGTCATTGGCAGTGCTAACATGATGGCAATCACACTGTTGAGGTTTATACCCTACTGCAGTTTTGAATATATGGGTCAATTTAATTTCCAGAGCTATCAGCCTGATGCTTTGAGGAGCAAAACTAGTGCGATAGGAATGGCCAGATCTGTCAGAAGTCAGATTCCAAGTTTCAGCCATTTTTGAGCCTGCTAAAATGGTGGGGTTTTTAAAAACAATGTTTTGCCTTGAAACAAAATGAAGGTAAATAGCAGCATGTAGCTTTATCTAATAAATGGATATAAACAGCCATGATGAAAAGTTTTCCAATTATATTTTAAAGCTTGCCAGTGTTGTGTTTCTACGAGCACTGGGAAGAAAATGGAATCATTATCTTTGCTGACACAATCTTTGTGTTCTTAACAATTTTAAAGGAATGACATAACTTTAATTGTTTAAATTAATCTGATTCTAAAACTTTCTTGTTGTCTTTTTTGTTATTGTTATTTATCTCTGATTAAGTATACCTAAAAAACCTCATGGAAGACAGACAGAGAAGAAGGGACACCTCAAAGCACTTGGAAATAATATTTTTAAGGAACGCTCTTGGATTTCTCATGCAAGAGCAATTTGATTCCAATTGGAGAGCTAAAGTTCCAAAGCAGAGGAATATACACCTCAAAGAGGAGCTGAACAAACAGCTACACTAAGATGGCTAATAGTAAAACTTTTATTCACCCACAACAGCCTATGGTGAAGTTCAGCATTTAATAGATTTGCATGTGCCATTTATATAGAGGTTCCATTTCTCATAGCAATGTGCTTTCCTTTTCTGGGTTTTATTATTATTTTTTATGTAGTGTCAAATGTCAATGGGATTCATTCATTGGCTGTCGATGGGACTTAGGATCCTAAATTGCTTAGTCCCAATAGAAAATGTTGCTCATAAACTAGATTAATCAATTAAATTAATTAATCCAACTCTAATGTATATGTCTAAATAGATTAGAGAGAGAGAGAGAGAGGTGCATATACGTGTGTGTGTGCGCATGTGGTAACTTATAACTGCTGCCAATATACTGTAGTCCTTTAAGAGAAAGCAAAGCATGGATGCTAGCTGCTAGGCAGACTGGCTTGCTGGGGATATCACAGAGGAAGGCAGGGAGCTGTGCAGTCTTACAACCCCTGGTCAGAAGGCAGTGGGACAAGAGTCCCTGCCCAGAGACAGGTGACAGTTGGAGAGCTGAATCCTAACTGGATACTACATGGAGGGGAGGATACCGTGTCACCCTGAAATTGTGTATATATACTTTTAAAGGTATGCAAATACATTAGCATTTAAAACATAATGATATAAAATGTGTTGTTACTTATTGTACATTTTATCACTTTAAATGGGTTACTCAATAATAGTCATAATAACTTTCGATTTCTAAAGACATATAAAGAAAAGGAGTACTTGTGGCACCTTAGAGACTAACCATTTTATTTGAGCATGAGCTTTCGTGAGCTACAGCTCACTACATCGGATGCATACCGTGGAAACTAATTATCCTCATCTAATATTTTGTTGCCATTATTTAAAGCAACAATAAACTCAGCAGGAATTCTTTCCCCAAAAACTCTGGCAAAATTACACCCCTAACACAACTGAATAAGTGGGACTGTCCCCACCAAAACTCTGTCTCCCCCATCTCCCCCAGGCTTCAGATGCCTGAACAAAAATATAATCCTTGCAGCATGTCTAGAGGATCAACAACCTTGGACTATTTTGGACCAAGAGCGGAAACTACTCTTGAGGAGAAAGTAAAATGTTTAATATAATTAATCCGTTTGTTATTCTAATTACTATTCTTATATCACACAACTGTATGTAATATGTACATAGGGGTTCAGTTTTTCAGGGTTAATTAATTTCATTGGGGGGCGGGGGAGGGCGGTGTATTTTTAGCAATTTTTGAGTTTTATGTAGGTGTCCAAAAATTGGGGGTTCTCAAGGCTTTCTCTTTGTATATACCGTAATGAGTGATATATATAGTAGCATATGCTGTAATGAGTAAACTCTTTGTAATGTTCCCTTGTGGACTTTAACATAGTACTGTTTCAAACAGCACTACATTAAAGCACACTAGGGAGCCTTTAATGTGCACTAGCAGAGTCAACACATACCAATTAATGTGCAACACATTAATGTGCTTTAGAAATCACACCCCTATACGCTGCATTATTGCTCCATGTAGACAAACCCTTATATACAAGTAACCATTTCCAGTGTTTTTCCAGTGTTTATTAGATAAACACCTATTTCTTTTTTTTTATATCAAAGTGCTGTATTGGGGTTTGTCAGTTAAAACTGAAAACCAGAAGCCCTAAGTGTACATTATAGTTGCACTGTGAAACTCCCCGAAAGGCAAGACATTTCAGAGTTAAGGTTTCTGGATGAAATGTGTGTTATAAATGAATACGATTATGATTATTGCTGCTATCCTTTCTCATGCTTCATTAATCTCTTGGGTCCATTAGGTCATGCAAGCAACATTCATCTGTCCACCCTCTGTGAAATTAAGGGGTCACATTCAAGGAAAGGAAGAAAGGATGGCATTCCCTTTTAGTTAAGACACAGAACTAGACATTAGAAACTTGAGTTCCCTTTCCAGTTCTGCCACTCACTCACTATGGGTATCTCTACATTGTAATTAAAAACCCACAGCTGGACCGTACCAGCTGACACAAGCTCGCAGGGCTCAGGCTGCGGGCCCATTTAATTGCAGTGTAGACTTCTGGGCTTGGGCTCTGGGACTCTCCCACCTCGCAGGTTCCTGGAGCTCAGGTTCCAGCATGAGCCCAGAAATCTACATTGCTATGAAACAGCCCCGTAAGCCTGAGTCAGCTGGCATGGGCCAGCCACGGGTATCTAATTGCAGTGTAGATATACACTGTATGACCTAGGGAAGTCACTAAATCTCTGTGCTTCAGTTTTGTTTTCTGTAAAATGATACTCTACCCCTCAGGTTTGTTAAGCAGCTTAATTATTTAATGTTTATAACATGCACTGAGCTCCTTAGACAGAAGTGCTATAGAAATGCAAAATGTCATGAAGAGACCCTTTCAAGGCTGGAGCTGTCAAATTTCACTTTATCCATACAAATATATTATCTTTAGAATTTTCACTGATACGTTGTCACAACAAACAAACAAGCAGAAACAAGGCACTGGATTTCTCCATGCCTGCAAGCCTGCATATACCATGCTATCTCTTCACTTTTCCTTTCTTTTTCTATTCTTGTGGCAGGCAGGGTTAGAAATATACTGATTTGTCGTCATTATAATGCCCAGAGATTTGGAACCTGTACACATCAAACTTCCTACAGACAGACAGTACACATCAAACTTTCTGGACAGACAGCATGGAGGGACAGGAACAACATGCACAAGTGCTACTGCAAACCAAAACACATAATGCAACATGTCTAACTTTAGACAAACACTGGCAGTGACACTGTTCCTTTAAAGCCTCATGGTTTTTGGGTGCCCCTCACATTTGATGCTCAAGGGATACATGTCTCTTCTCTTCTGCCTTATGCAATGAACACTTCACTCTCTCTGAGCCCTGCTTATTTGCCACTCTACATGTCCCTGAAGTTCACCCAGTTTCATAGACCTGTTTCAGACCTGTGTCCTGTATCATAAAGTGATGCCGAAATGTCTGTTGAATGCTTTTTGAAAATGTTTCGTTGCTTTGCCAAAAGTGAGTGAACTGAAAAAAGCATTTGGTCACTCAGTCCTGCTTCTCATCTTCCACAGGAGTTGTAAACCGTTTAAGGGTCATTTGAAAAGTGGCCCTTTGCTCTCTGACAGGCCTCTGAATGTTAGCCTTCCAGTTTTATCTTACTAAGTCAGAATTATTAACTGCATCAATGACTGCTGCTATTTTCTCTGGTATTGCAGTGAAACTTGACATACTAATTGCAATGAGCTAATCTGGCAGTGCTGTTACCTCCTTTAAGGCATTAGTTAAGTATACACCTTTCTTAACACAAAGAGTGTTTGAAAGAAACAAGGGACTGCAAAGGCAGCAAAAGGTATACTTCCGTATTTAAGAATGGATAGTATAATTAGCTTAGAATGGCAGTTGGATTTATTTCTGGGAACAAATTGAGAACATATGCATTATACAGTGGCTTTGGGCTTAACGGTAATCAGATAATAATGATAATAATAATAATTACACTTAGAACTTTAATGTAGAGATTTGCATTTTGAAGTGCTATATAAAACATTGACTTAATTACTGTCTTCCCTATGGGGAAGGTAAGTATTATTGTTCCCACTGAATACATGGGGAAACAGAGACCACAGGGAAGTTCAGGTTTCAGAGTAACAGCCGTGTTAGTCTGTATTCGCAAAAAGAAAAGGAGTACTTGTGGCACCTTAGAGACTAACCAATTTATTTGAGCATGAGCTTTCGTGAGCTACAGCTCACTTCATCGGATGCATACCGTGGAAACTGCAGCAGACTTTATATATACACAGAGAATATGAAACAATACCTCCTCCCACCCCACTGTCCTGCTGGTAATAGCTCAGTGACTTGTTCAAAAGTTCAAAAGTTCAGTGACTTGGCCAAAGCTCCACAAGAAGACAGTACACAGATTTGAACTTTCTAGTTGTGTTGGTCTGTGTTCCACTCTACTCACTATATGTGCCAGGTTCAGGGCTGCTTTCTGCTGCTGGGGCCTGATCCAAAGCCCAATGAATTCAGTGGGAGCCTAACCATTAACTCAATTGGCTTTCCTTGGAGAAAGACTGGGAATCGGGCCTGTAATTTGATTCCTTCCTTCCTGCTCAACATACAGGGAACGTGTATACTGAGTAGGAAGGAACATTATTTCGTAGTTACTTTTATGATCACAACCACAATGTAATCTGGTCATGAGATATAAGCTTAATTGTATTTGCTTGGGTAAAAAGAGCACACAAACCAGATTTCAAATATAATTATTTTCCTATGGGAAAAATATATACACCAGAGTGCTTGAATAAGTCTTGCTTTGCTTGCACTTACCATGTTCTCCGCATACATTTTGTGGACATGGCCGTTCTGGTTAATTTAGTTTGAGGTATGGTTCACTTTCTAGATAAGAAATCCAGTTCCACACCTGTAGAACATAAGGGAATAATAGATGTCAAGAGCTGAGTTTGTGGGATTTAGAAAAAACATTTAGTATTTGTTTTCTCTGCTTCCTACATTCTCTCACCCTAATTTAGCAGCAGCTCAGCACACACAAATGAAAATGCATATCCATTCTGAACATACTGAGTGGTGAAATTCACCACTGTGAAGAGAACAAACCTGTGCACCACTGTAGTCTCATTTATCTCTGTTTTGGGAGCCAAAATGGTTCATGGGCCTTGCATGAATTTCACCTGTAGGGATCAACTTGACGAAACTCAACAGATCTGCATCTTGACCGTATTAAGTTATGGCAGTATGAATCCCCCTCTCATGGTCCTATGATGTTCTGACCCCAAAGCAATCATGGTTTTTTCCAGCTAATCTCTGGGAATATTTGTAGCAGCCACTGCTTCTGCCCTCTATTAACACAAGAACAGAATGAAGGCAAAACACTTTTGGCAAATATTATTTTGAAATTGTACATGAATCCATTTTGACTGTTATTCTGCTCTTTTGAGTTTGCTTTCTGTGGCTATTGCAATGACTGAGTTTAATGGGAGGAATGTTCATGGAAACAATTAATCTTAAGCAAATATTGGAGATTTCCCAAAGACAATTTTTTGCATTTGCTTTCCATGAGCTTTTTACATTGAAACCTCAATATTTTAATATGTCATACTTGTCCAATCAGTTGTGCTGGAACAATTTGTATAGTGGGGGTGCTGAGAGCCATTGAACCAAACTCTAACCCCTGTATATGATGGAAACCACTTCAAACCAGGGAGTGCGGCAGCACTCCCAGCACCTCTAGTTCCAGCACCTATGTGTCCAGTCATGATAAGCATGACTGTAGGAACAGAGAAATGATTAATAAAAGTGGAGAAACAAACCATGAGGCTTAGGTGCCATCAAATTGTGAATATTCATTTCTTTCAACAAACAGCTTTTAATGCATTACAGGCAAGAACTATTCACAGATATTATTTAGCAAATCATTTCAAATAACCTATAAATTCAAGAAAATCATGATTTGCTGATGGCGAAAAAAGAGAAAGAAAGATGAAATTGTTCAAAACATTATTTGTTGAGGATTATTCATTTGCTCTAATTAAAATATTGCATTCTTCTGTAGATGAAATACTGAACCTGCCTCAGCCGAATAGTTTGTATATATCTGCACAAAAATGATTTACGTTTCTACAATATTCAGCCAAGACCAGGTTATTAGCTAGTACTAACACAATATGAAAGACATATACTATCAGTGTAAGAAAACAGAACTCTTAAAATGAGATTTTGCTGCAATATATGTGGATCACACAAGGTGGCAGAATGAGCATAGGACTATCCTGGAAATAAGTAGCAATGAAGCACCATCACTTTCCAGGCTGAAGTATATTTTTGCTTGTACTACTAGCATACCAAGTGGCTTCTGCATATGTAGAGGGATGGAGGGAAGTAGCTTAATACCTGCATATTTGATAATCACCCAAGTACTGCAGGTTCCTTTGGAAATTTAATGGAAATGGTTAGAACTCAATCACTACTTCTGGAAATTAATAATTATGCAATCCTGAAGCTGCTCACATCTTCAGTTTTATTGAAAACACAGTTTATTTTCTACCATCACATTGATTCTCTAAGTGATGTTGAAATCCTCAGCTGAAGGACACATACAAGAACACAGAGAACATTTCGCGTTTCTGTATTGATTTATTGCTAAATTCACTCCTACTGTGAGTGTAACTTTATTGACTTTACAGGAGCGGCATTCACTTACTGCAGCTCTGAATTTTATACATATGGTGACATTCACTCCACCTGCATAAAAGATTTGGACTGTATGTGGATGGTGTGGGGAGTTTGGGAAAGTGAAATCCCCTCAACCCAGAGCTAGAGTGCGGAGTTGCCATGCAGCACCCTCATGGCTGCTTCTTCATCTTATGGGCTAGAATAGCAGCTGCATGTCTTCCATGGCAGTTGTGTGTGGCACAGGGTGAAGAGTGCCCCGACAGCCCTATGTTCCAGGGAGGTGAATTTCACTCTTAATGCATAAATGTGGGATGTATATCTGTCATGATTAGTAAGTGTTCTAAATAAAGAAAAATCACTATTGTCTTACTTTAAATATAATTGTTAATATATAATTTTAAATATTATCCAGCATTTTAATTTACTCATGTCCATAATTGCATTAAGCAACTAATCACGATAGTCTTCTAAGTAAGGGGTTGAGCAGTTAGATCTATTCATCTGTCCCAATGCAATATGTTGCTGTCATAAATATAAAGGGAAGGGTAACCACCTTTCTGTATACAGTGCTATAAAATCTCTCCTGGCCAGATGCAACATCCTGCTACCTGTAAAGGGTTAAGAAGCTTAGCTAACCTGGCTGGCACCTGACTGAAAGGACCAATAAGGGAACAAGATACTTTCAAATCTTGGAGGGGGAAAGGCATTTGTTTGTGCTCTTTGTTTATGTGTTGCTCTCTCTTGGGACTGAGAGAGGCCAGACAGAAATCCATCTTCTCCAACCCATCCTAATCCAAGTCTCCAATATTGCAACCAGTATAGGTAAGCCAGGCAAGGTGGATTAGTTTATCTTTTGTTTTATGTGAATTTTCTCGGTGTTAAGAGGGAGGTTTATTCCTGTTTTCTGTAACTTTAAGGTTTTGCCCAGAGGGGGATCCTCTGTGTATTGAACCTGAATACCCTGTGAAGTATTTTCCATCCTGATTTTACAGAGGTGATTCTTTTACCTTTTCTTTAATTAAAACTCTTCTTTTAAGAAGCTGATTGATTTTTTATTGTTCTTAAGACCCAAGGGTTTGGGTCTGTATTCACCTGTACAAATTGGTGAGTATTCTTATCAAGCCTTCCCCAGGAAAGGGGGTGTAGGGCTTGGGGGGATATTTTGGGGAAAGACTCTCCAAGTGGTCTCTTTCCCTGTTCTTTGTTTAAAATGCTTGGCGGTGGCAGCACAGGGTTCAAGGCCAAGGCAAAGTTTGTACCTTAGGGAAGTTTTTAACCTAAGCTGGTAAGAATAAGCTTAGGGAGTCTTTCATGCGGGTCCCCACATCTATACCCTAGAGTTCAGAGTGGGGAAGGAATCCTGACAGTTGCTATAAGCTCATTATAACTTATTAGAGTTTATTTACCCTTCCAATCTATTCAGCAGATGTTCAGCTGTTGTTGTTGTTTTTCTACTTTGCCATGAGGTTCTTTGGCAAAAAGGTGAAATGGGAGAGGTTAGTGACTGTTGGGAAATTATTTCTTTCCCTGAAAAAAAATAGACAAAATTAATTTATGAAATATGATTTTTTTGGTGTTTAGGGTTTTTTCCCCATGAAAGCTTGAAAACGATAGCTGAGGGAAAATCAGAATTTCTGTCCTGTGAAAAATTCCAATATTTTGATCCCTAATTGGAATTCAAATTCAAAATAGTGAAATGTTTCACAGAGCAAATGTTCTAGAAATTTCCAGTTTGAAAATGGCAAGATATTTAATTTTGAGTCAACTCCATCTACTTATGGTACCATGGTGCATCATGGGAGTTATAGTTTGGATGCCTCATACCGCCATTCTCCCGTAAGGGCTATGTTCCTTGGCTGGACTATATCTTCCATGATGCAGCTGTAGCCATGTGACTCTCATGATGCAGGTGGGTCAGAGAGGAGATCGCAGTGCATCATGAGAGATATAATCAAAATAGTAATGGCAAATAACACACACTAACACATCTACCATGCCATTAGATATAGATGCCACTTGTATCATACAATACAAATGAATATGGATGGACCCTGGAAGCTTTCACAGCCACAGTATGTGAAGCTGAAACATGCTGTGTATATTGACATTTGCAGCCATCTTGTCACACACTCCATATCAAAGCATTTTATGGCTGGGTATTCTGCTGGAGAACAGCTGGAAAACAGAGAGGTTACCATATGCTATCTATACCACTGTAGTGGAGATACCAAGGTGATGAGTACGAAGTAGGCAGTTGATAAGATAAGAAAGTACTGTATGGGTTACTTCATCACTGCAAATTTGCAACATCAGTGTGTGATTGAAAAGCCTGAAGTACAAGTGCTATATATGGATGATGCCAGTGTCTGGAAAATGCACTGTGAAACTGCTGTATTATATTGCAAGTGCTTTCTAAACGGCAAACAATGACTGACAGCCTTTGTAAAGCAATATGAAGCAAAATACCTGTGAGGAGCAGGAAATAAGTCTGTGTTGATTAATGTCTGTATTGTTGCTATTGATGCTTTAGCTTCTTGTACAAAACAAATGTGAGCGTCAGTTGGTTTTGAAATAATTCATACTATTGAATAAAGGATGCTGGTGCCTAATCCATTTCAAACTAATTGCTCCATGCCATACAGTCAGGGCCTCATCCAAAGCCAAGGGAAGTCAATAGGAGTCTTTCCATTAATTTTAATAGGCTTTGGATCAAGGCCTCTTTGTTTAAGTGCAGTAAGCCTACCCCACAGAATGCTAAGGACTAGATAGAGCGTAGCCAATTTTTCACCACCGGTATTTTGAGAGAGAAACAAATGTTGGTGTTTTACATATGATTAAATAAGTCTTAGTACTAACATGCTAGTGTGCAGGGTAGCTAAAACAACATGAGCATGTCAAAATACTAGCGGTAGCTGCATGGCTGTTGGGAAGTAGCACTAATAGGGATTATACTGAGGCTCTTGACACAGTGTGTTAACTAACATGTTGCTGTGCAAACTAACGTGTCACATGACTTAGTGCAGCAGCAGACTTTCAATGGGAATAAGACACTTTACTTTCATAGGTTTCAGAGTGATAGCCATGTTAGTCTGTATAAGCAAAAACAACGAGGCATCCTTGTGGCACCTTAGAGACTAACAAATTTATTTGGACATAAGCTTTCGTGGGCTTAAACCCACTTCATCAGATGCATGGAGTAGAAAATACAGTAGCAGGTATATATACACAGTACATGAAAAGATGGGAGTTGCCTTACCAAGTTGGGGGTCTGTGCCAACGAGACAATTCAATTAACAGTAGAATACCAAGGGAGGAAAAATCACTTTTGTAGTGCTAATGAGGGTGGCCTATTTCGAACAGTTGACAAGAAGGTCTGAGTAACAGTAGGGGGCAATTAGTATGGGGAAATTGGTTTTTGCAATGACCCATCCATTCCCAGTCTTTATTCAGGCCTAATTTGATGGTGTCCAGTTTGCAAATTAATTCCAGTTCTGCAGTTTCTCGTTGGAGTCTGTTTTTGAAGTTTTTTGTTTGAAGAATTGCCACTTTTAAGTCTGATATTGAGTGACCAGGGAGATTGAAGTGTTCTCCTACTGGCTTTTGAATGTTATAATTCTTGATGTCAGATTTGCGTCCATTTATTCTTTTGCGTAGAGACTGTCCGGTTTGGCCAATGTACATGGCAGAGGGGCATTGCTGGCACATGATGGCATATATCACATTGGTAGATGTGCAGGTGAACGAGCTCCTGATGGTGTGGCTGATGTGGTTAGGTGCTATGATGGTGTCCCTTGAATAGATATGTGGACAGAGTTAGCACCGGGTTTGTTGCAGGGTTTGGTTCCTGGGTTAGTGTTTTTGTTGTGTGGTGTATAGTTGCTGGTGAGTATTTGGTTCAGGTTGGGGGGCTGTCTGTAAGCGAGGACTGGCCTATGTCCCAAGGTCTGTGAGAGTGAGGGATCATCCTTCAGGATAGGTTGTACATCCTTGATGATGCACTGGAGAGGTTTTAGTTGGGGGCTGTAGGTGATGGCTAGTGGCGTTCTGTTACTTTCTTTATTGGGTCTGTCTTGTAGTAGGTGACTTCTGGGTACCCTTCTGGCTCTGTCAATCTGTTTCTTCACTTCACCAGGTGGGTATTGTAGTTTTAATAATGCTTGATAGAGATTCTGTAGGTGTTTGTCTCTGTCTGAGAGATTGGAGCAAATGCGGTTGTATCTTAGAGCTTGGCTGTAAACAATGGATCATGTGATGTGGTCTGGGTGAAAGCTGGAGGCATGTAGGTAGGCATAACGTTCAGTAGGTTTCCGGTATAGGTGGTGTTTATGTGACCATCACTTATTAGCACTGTAGTGTCTATGAAGTGGATCTCTTGTGTGGGCTGGTCCAGGCTAAGGTTGATGGTGGGGTGGAAATTGTTGAAATCCTGCTGGAATTCCTCAAGGGCCTCTTTCCCATGGATCCAGACAAGCCAGTCCTCACTTACAGACAGCTTGGCAGGGAGCATAGTGGCTATAACACTGACAAGAGAGGACTGGCTGACATGGATGCCGCAAGTGATGGTGATGTATGGCCCAAACAGTTAAGTGCACAGACTGTGGACAGGAGGGACATGTAAGTTGGGTCTGCCCCAGGAGGGTCTATAGGGATTGCTGGGTGATGCTTAAGTTTGCAACTAGGGGGGAGATTCTAACTATTAAAGGCATAGGGCCTCAGAGTCCCAGGGTCAGTGTGGCAGCCAAAGCTGACTAAAGGGCTGAAGGGACATCAGTTAGGGCAAAATTAAAGGGGTGCCTTGGAAGTAATCTGTTTTGACTCTGGGAAAAAAAGGAATATTAGAAAATGCTCCCCATGAGAAGCTTGGACTTTGCACCAAAGGGGTGTCACTACAGGGAAGGAAGTAGGCTTCTATTGTACTGGTCCACCAAGGGTACCCCATGAGAGATGCTCTGGAGTGTAATCCCAATAGGCAGAGGGCAGCCCTGCATTTCAGATTTACCCCCAGTTGCTGAAGATACCCAAAATTTGGCCCCAGCCTCAGAACATGAGAATGTGGTGAGTCTGATTAGCCTATTACAGGAACCTGAAAAAAAGCCTCATAGGAAAGGTTCAGTCAGTTGCTTGTGAGTGCCGCTGGTTTCCCAGTCTGACGGAACCAGGTGTAAGACAGATCTTGAGAGCACCCCTGGGAAATAGTATACACACAATGAGATCTTTAAGGGTGAGCCTTAATAGTTACACAATTTGCAGGCCTGTGTTAGACTTGGCCAAGCAAACAAATACAGCACTTGGAGTCTGGGCAGAGAGAGCTAGTCACGAAGAAGGGTCAAAACCACTATGTTGTGGTGAAGATTAGGGAGTGGATTAACAGTCTAGAAAAGGAAAATGGCATTCTTTGGGGCAAAGTTTGAGTCAACCTCCATGAAACCCAATACTTAAGGACAAAGATTCAGGATTTCTCTGAGCAGGCTATGAATGAAACAGCCCAATGGTAGGAGGGATTCATCGAGCCTAAAGGGTCAGAATATCAGGTTTTACCCAAAAAGAATCATAGAATCATAGAAATGTAGGGCTGGAAGAGACTTTGGGAATTCATCAATTCTAGCCCCCTGTGCCGAGGCAGGATCAAGTAAACCTCCAGACCATCCCTGACTGGTGTTTGTCCAACTTGTTTTTAAAAGCTTCCAGTGATGCAGACTCCACAACCTCCCTTGACAACCTATTCCAGAGCTTAACTACCCTTATAGTTACAAAGTTTTTCCTAATATCTAACCTAAATCTCCCCTGCTGCAGATTAAGCCCATTACTTCTTGTCCTAACCTTTAATTGACATGGACAACAATTGATCACCTTCCTGTTTATAAGAACCCTTAACGTATTGGAAGACTCTTATCAGGTCCTTCCTACTTCTTTTCTCCATGCCCAGTTTTTGTAAACTTTCCTCATAGGTCATTTTGTTGCTCTCCTTACAGTCTTTCCAGTTTGTTCACTTCTTTCCTAAATTATGGTGTCCAGAATTGGACTCACTACCCTATTTGGGGCCTCATCAGTGCCAAGTAGCGTGGGACAATTACATGTCCTAAATACAACACTCCTGTTAATACACTCCAGGATTATTTTAGTCTTTTTTGCAACTGCATCACACTGCAGACTCATATTCAATTTGTGATCCACTATAACCCCAGATCCTTTTCAGCAGTATTATTCCCTAGACAGTTATCCCCCATTTTGTAGTTGTGCATTTGATTTTTCCTTTCTAAGTGAAGTACTTTGCACTTATCTTTACTGAATTTAATCTTGTTGAATTAAGACCAATTTTCCAATTTGTGAAGGTCATTTTAAATTCTAATCCTAATTCTAATTCTCCAAAGAGCTTGCAACCCCTCCCAGCTTGGTGTCATTTTCCAACTTTATAAGCGTATTCTCTACTCCATTATCCAAGTCATTAAGGAAAACAGTGAATAGTACCGGACCCAGGACTGACCCTGCAGGACCCCACTAGATATAGCCTCCCAATTTGACAGCAAACCATTGACAACCACTCTTTGAGTATGGTCTTTCAACCAGTTGTGCACCCACCTGATAGTAATTTCATGTAATTTGAAATTTCCCTAGTTTACTTACAAGAATGCCATGTGGAACTGTGTCAAAAGCCTTGCTAAAATTAGGGTATATGTCATCAATTGCTTCCCCACTATCCACTAGGTCAGTGATCCTATCAAAGAAGGAAATTAAGTTGGTTTGGCATGATTTTGAGAACTCCATGATGACAATTTCTTGTAACTCTATTATCCTCCAGGTGCTTATAAATTGATTGTTTAATAAAATGCTCCAGTATCTTTCCAGGTATTCAAGTTAGGCTGACTGGTCTATAATTCCCCAGGTCCTCTTTGTTCCCCTTTCTAAAGATCGGTACTATCTCCAGTCTTCTGGGAGCTCTTCCATCCTCCAGGAGTTTTTGAAGATAATTGCTAATGGCTCTGAGATTGCTTCAGCTAGCTGAATGGCTAAAGGATGTGAATGAATGGTGTGCTAATGCCTATGGCTAAGGAACATTTGTCTTGAGAAAAAGCTGCAGAGGGAACAGAAAAGAAAATAAATCTGCAGGTTGGTCCAGTAATTGCAGTCTTGAGGGTTAAGTTGCAGAAGATGGCATGAACATTCCTTTGTTACTTTAGAGGTGAGGATCACATAGCTAGAAGGGCAGTGGATTCAGCTTCCAAGAAGTACCAGGTGGCTAGCCACTTGTTAGCCAAAGTAGGTGAGGAATTATCCAAAAGACAAGTAATCCTAGAACTCAGATTAAAGATCCTGAGCAAGCCATACAGCTCATGAATGAAGTACTCCACAAAGACTGCCAGGATATGGGCAGCTCAGCCAGTAGTCTAGAAGAATATTTTTGGGGACTGATAAGCCTACAATGCCAGTTAGAAGAAAGTAACTAGGAAGGAATGGAACTCAGAGGAGAAGAGGTGCAGATCTGGGAACAGATTAAGGTGCTGGAGAAATTAAAAAAGGCTTCTATGGTGAGGATAGAGACTTGTGACAAGGGGACTACTATGTGTGGCATGATAGAAAACACAGTGGTAATTCCTCAGGAGGCTGGGGTCTACACAGGCAACTGGAGTGATGACTTTGGTGTCTGAGAGGATTTTTTAAGGGGGGGAGCTGATCATCCAGCAAAGGCACAGATGTCAATAGGCACAAATATGGAGGGTGTATTCAAGCAACAGAAACTTCCATGGACATGCGGCCAGCTCACCCAATAATAAGATGGGAAGAGTAGAAGATCAGGTTATCACCGCTGAGACGATCATAGCCAAAATGCTTATGCAACTAAATCTCCAAAGAGCAGAAGCCCTGCAGGAGCTGGAAGAAATGCTCTCCTCAAGGGACTGAGTTTTGGCACAGACCATAAACTAACTCACAAGTGCTGAACCATCAAGGACATTCCCTAATGGGCAACATCATACATAGAGTGATGTGGCTACAGGAAGATCAGAAGTGGGCTCTCATATTTTCTTTATTGAGGATGAGAGGGAGCAAACTATGAGTGGTTGTGATTGGAAATACTAACAAGAAAATAACATGGGTAAAAGATTACTTTGATTAAGCAGGGAGTGTATCTGAGTGTATTCTGGAAGATGGCTCCCAGAGGGTCTGTGAAGCAATTTTATGGCCGATTCACCAGCGGAGAAAGTCTGGTGTTTTTGGTCACCTCTGGGAGGGCCAGTGGGCTTAACTTTCAAGACATACACATTGTCCTGAATATAATATGCTGAAATACTGTGGTCTTCATATGGCCCATATACTGCTCTGGGAAGCCTAATTTATAGTCTCCTGGTATTTCACCAGGGAAAATATAGACATGGCCAGGGTCTAGCAGAATTCCTTCAGGCTGATAAACAGGACGTGTCCCCTATCTGTGAAGTATGATAAAGGAAAGCAGCTGGAGGCATAGCTCAGTATAAATGCCCATTTAAACAAGCAAGAATAGTGATAACAGACCAAGACTTCATTACAGATTTGTCAGCAGGATAAAAATCCCAGGCCAAATACATGGTGTGTGACTCCTATTGGCATAGAATGCTTGCTGATCTCTGATGGGACAACCTGGTGGATGGTGGGTTGAACACAAGCAGGTACACAGTCTTCTAATGCAAAGTACGTATACATGACAAGTGGTGAATGACAACAGAACCAAATGCAGAAAAGCACATGGTCCAATTAATAGTATGTCAGCTACAAAATGCTGGTGGCCATGATAAAATACAGATTGGAAAGTAAATTAGCCATTTGGCTGAGCATAGAGGCCTGTCATCACACCTTCTGCAATGCTGAAGTTAGTAATGGTACCTTAGCACTTCCCAAGGAGGTGCCAAAACCCAACTAGAAGGGGAACAATGAAAGAATTGCACCCATTGGTGCCACTGCGTAGGGGTAAAGCTGCTGTTACATGATTTGCTTGAACTCCTATTAAGGAATCTGGCCTGAAGGGATTTTTGAACAGGCCAGGGCCTGCTGGCTCTTCTGGAAGATGAACCAGAGGGAGTTCATCTAATGGAAGACGTATCCAAAATGTGGTTATTGATGGCGTGTCAATGAATGAAGAGAAAGATATTTACAGCCAAAGGGACAGAAAATGTGTCAATAAATCTTTGAGCAACTATAAGACCAAACCCCCCCCCCAAAAAAAACCTCCAATTGCAAATGTATACATGCTGTGTGAAATTTCCTTTGTGCTTTAATTTACACTAGTTTTCATTTGTGAACATAGCAGAGTTGGCTAAGTCTGACCTTTTTTATAGAACGTGCCTGAGGAAGATCAGTGAATAAAATCTCTTTTCTAGACAAGATTAATGTACAGGGTCAAATGTACAAGGTTTTTTATTAATTAGTTTGGATACAAAGTTTTTGACCTGATCTGTGGTATGAGGCAGGGCTTCCCTTTCTCTTCCTAATTACTTGCTCTAACTACAAAATATTTGGCTCAAAGAATTTGCCCCTGTAAGCATTAGTGATAAAAAGTTTGGGGAGATAAATCACTGCATTACCTTATTGCCAGCAGCCCCATAGAGCCCCTTCCCAATACATGTATCACCAGCCGTGCAAGTAGGGCGGTCCAGTCCAGTATGCCGTACCAGCAAGATATTTATAGCTGGTACAGCGTACTGGAAAGACACAGGAGCAGAATGTGGGACCGCTGGGTGGCCCCATGCCAGCACTGCCCCCAGCCCTTCCACGCAAGGTCTCCTCCATCTGTACAGCAGCCCCACTGGAGGACAGGGCTGGGGGATCAGGGCTGGGCTGGGGGCGGTACAGCCGCCGGAGGAGCTGTTGGCGTTCTGCCCTTTCCCTACGGTGGTTCCTGGGAGAGCCCTGAACTGCAGGGCTCTCCCGGGAATTGCTGCAGGGAAAGGAACAATACATGGAGCCACCGGGCGGCCACATACCGGCAGCTCCTCCAACGCAGCTGTCCCGTCCCCAGCCCTGTCCTCCGGCGAGGCTGCTTTACAGACACAGGAGACACTGCGTGGAAGGGCTGGGGTGGTACAGCCATGCCGGAGGACCTGCGGGTGTGGGGCCACCTAGCAGTCCCACTGGGACGTTATTGACATAAACTGGGACTGTATAGATCATTGTTGCAAACAAGTCCTGTAGTGGCACCAAATCTTGTATAAAGGGAGTCAAATAAGGTGTCTAAGACAAGGTTATGTTTGCTGGTTATGATTATGCTGTCGATATGTGTGTATCATTTTTATAGTTAAAGTTATGAATATTGGCTCTATACTGTCTGCATTTCAAACTTATGCTACGTTTCTGGGTGACACCCCAGACAAGTTGGTGTTAGCTCTGCCTAGCCTGCTTGATGGTCCATTAAGGACCATCAGCTATACAACTGATCCATTGACAGGAGGCAGACATGCCTTAGGACTCAGCAAGGTATGCAGGGACATGCCTTTGGACAGAATTCTGAGGTTTTTCCATGCCATGTGATGGACAGCTTGTCTTTGGAACAAAGAAAGAAAGAGCACATGGCATGAGAATTTAAAAAGCTGCTGCAGCTCCTCATCTGGTCTTCAATCCTGCTTCATACCTCTGGAGGGACTTTGCTTCAAACTGAAGCTCTGAACAGAGGACTGATGACCCATCCCAGCTGTGGATGTACTCCAGAGACTTGATTTGAACCTGCAGTTTATTCCATCACTGCTACAAGCGTGAACCAAAAACTTTGCCATTACTGTATGTAATTGATTCCATTTAACCAGTTCTTGCTCTCAGCTATATCTTTTGCTTTTATGAATAAACCTTTAGATTTTAGATTCTAAAGGATTGGCAACAGCGTGATTTGTGGGTAAGATCTGGCTTGTTTACTGACTTGGGTCTGGGGCTTGGTCCTTTGGGATCGAGAGAACCTTTTTTCTTTTACTGGGGTATTGGTTTTCATAACCATTCATCCCCATAACGAGTGGCACTGGTGGATATACCGGGAAACTGGAGTGTCTAAGGGAATTGCTTGTGTGACTTGTGGTTAGCCAGTGGGGTGAGACCAAAGTCTTCTCAGTTTGGTTGGTTTGGTTTGCCTTGGTGTGCATAGAAACCCCAGCCTTTGGCTGTAACTGCCCTGCTTTAAGCAATTTGTCCTTAATTGGCACTCTCAGTTGGGTCCTGCCAGAACCAGTATCGTTACACCCACGTTCTGCTCCTTTTGCTATTGCGAAGTCTCCAGTGCAGCGGGAGGAGGACAGAGGCCCTCCTCAAGGTAAGGGGGTGGTGAATCATGGGGAGAGCATGAGGGCCCTGGGCTGGGGGTAGGGTGGAGTCACATGGAAGGTCACGTGAGGAAGTCACGTGCCCCACCATTAGCTACTGGCTCCCCATCTCCCTCCTGCCTGTGCCTGTAAGAAATGGCTTCCACTTGCACAACTGCATATCATTTGAGTCTCTTGGTGAATTTTGGGGAATCAAAATTAATTACAGTAAGATAAAGGCTTTACTATATTGGCTTATCAAGGATCATTGGAAGCCCTTCAAGCCAGTTTCCCATTCTTTTGGACTTCCACCTCTGGCAAGTGCCAGTACTGTAACAGATTATTGACCCTCTTGAAGTAAATGGAGAGAGGGAAAGGAGGAATCATGCATCTAAGCCCTGGTCTACACTATGAGTGAAGGTCGAATTTAGCAGCGTTCGATTGATTTAACCCTGCACCCGTCCACACAACGAAGCCATTTTTGTCGACTTAATGGGCTCTTAAAATCTATTTCTGTACTCCTCCCCGACGAGGGGATTAGTGCTGAAATCAACATCGGCGGGTTGAGTTTGCGTTAGTGTGGACGCAATTCGATGGTATTGGCCTCTGGGAGCTATACCAGAGTGCTCCATTGTGACCACTCTGGACAGCACTTTCAACTCGGATGCACTGGCCAGGTAGACAGGAAAAGCCCCACAAACTTTTGAATTTCATTTCCTGTTTGGCCAGTGTGGTGAGCTCATCAGCAGAGGTGACCATGCACAGCTCATCAGCAGAGGTGACCATGGAGTCCCAGAACCACAAAAGAGCTCCAGCATGGACCAAACGGGAGGTACTGGATCTGATCGCTGTATGTGGACACAAATCCATGCTATCAGAACTCCATTCCAAAAGACGAAATGCCAAAATATTTGAAAAAATCTCCAAGGGCATGAAGGACAGAGGCTATCACAGGTACCCGCAGCAGTGCTGCGTGAAACTTAAGGAGCTTAGGCAAGCCTACCAAAAATCCCAAGAGGCAAACGCCTGCTCGGGGTCAGAGCTCCAGACATGCTGCTTCTATGATGAGCTGCATGCACTTCTAGGGGGTGCCCCTCCCACTGCCCCACCCCTGTACGTGGACTCCTGCAAGGGGGGAGTCTCATGCAACAGGGACGAGGATTTTGGGGACGAGGAAGATGATGAGGAAGGGGAGGTTGAACATAGCGCACACCAGGCAAGTGGAGAAACCGTTCCCCCCAACAGCCAGGAACTGTTTATCACCCTGGAGCCAATACCTTCTCAACCCAGGCTCCCGGACCTTGAAGGCGGAGAAGGCAGCTCTGCTGAGTGTACCTTTGTAAATATAATACACAGTTTAAAAGCCAGGATGTTTAATGATTAATTTGCCCTGAAGACTTGGGATTCATTTGCGGCCAGTACAGCTACTGGAAAAATCTGTTAACGTGTCTGGGGATGGGGCGGAAATCCTCCAGGGACATCTCAATGAAGCTGTCCTGGAGGTACTCCCAAAGCCTTTGCAAAATGTTTCTGGGGAGGGAAGCCTTACTGCGTCCTCCATAGTAGGACACTTTACCAGGGCAGGCCAGTAGCATGTAGTCTGGAATCGTTGCATAAGAAAGCATGGCAGCGTGTGGTCGCGGTGTTTGCTGGCATTCAAGCAACAGCCGTTCTTTATCTCTCCGTGTTATCCTCAGGAGAGTGATATCATTCATGGTCACCTGGTTGAAATAGGGGAATTTTATTAAGGGGACATCAGAGGTGGCCGTTCATGCTGGGCTGTTGGCCTATGGCTGAAAAGAAATCATCTCCACTGTTAGCCACGTGGTGAGGGGAAGGGTGAAGCGATCATCCCAGAGGATTGGGTGTGTGTGGGAGGTTAGTTGGGTTTGTGCTGCACATTGACCCGAAAACATCAGCCCGGTCTTTTAAATGGCCAATGTGTCTTTTTCAATTTTAATCTCCCTTTTTTCCCTCCCGCAGCTGCAAATGTTTCAACGCTGTGAGTAGCATCTCCGTCTCAGAGGCTAGCGCAGATAAGAAGGCAAAAAAAAATGCACTCGCAATGAAATGTTCTCTGAGCTCATGCAGTCCACCCAAACTGAAAGAGCCCAAAGGAATGCATGGAGGCAGACAATGGCAGAGTCCAGGAAAGCACAAAATGAACGCGAGGATAGGAGGGATGAGTAAGTGGATAGATGGCTGGAGCAACAGGACAGGTGGTGGGATCAAGAAGAAAGGTGGCAGCAGCATGATGAAAGGAGGCAGGATGCAATGCTGAGACTACTGGAGGATCAACTGATATGCTCTGGCATATGGTTGAGGTGCAGGAAAGGTACAGACCGCCATTGCAGCCACTGTGTAACCAACCACCCACCTCCTCAAGTTCCATAGCCTCCTCACCCAGACTCCCAAGAACGTGGGGCTGGGGGCTCCGGGCACCACTCCACCCCAGAGGACTGCCCAAGCAACAGAAGGCTGGCATTCAATAAGTTTTGAAGTGCAGTGTGGCCTTGTCCTTCCCTCCTCCCCTCCTTCACCACCGCACCTGGTGCTTCCCTCCTCCCTCACCCCTACCGGGCTACCTTGGCAGTTATCTCCCTATTTGTGTGACGAATTAATAAAGAATGCATGAATTTGAAACAACAATGACTTTATTGCCTCTGCAAGCGGTGATCGAAGGGGGCAGGGGGGATGGCGGTTGGTTTACAGGGAAGTAGAGTGAACCAAGGGGGCAGGTTTTCATCAAGGAGAAACAAATAGAACTGTCACACCATAGCCTGGTCAGCCATGAAACTGGTTTTCAAAGCTTATCTGATGTGCAGCGTACCCTGCTGTGCTCTTCTAACTGCCCTGGTGTCTGGTAGTGCATAATCAGCTGCCAGTCGATATGCCTCAAGTTCCCACCCCGCCATAAATGTCTCCCCCTTACTCTCACTGGTATTGTGGAGCACACAGGAAATAGTAATAACAATGGGAATATTGGTTTCACTGAGGTCTAACCGAGTCAGTAAACTCCCTCAGTGTGCTTTTAAATGTCCAAATGCACATTCTACCACCATTCTGCACTTGCTCAGCCTACAGCTGACCAGCTCCTGACTACTGTCCAGGCTGCCTGTGTATGGCTTCATGAGCCATGGCATTAAGGGGTAGGCTGGGTCCCCAAGGATAACTATAGGCATTTCAACATCCCCAACGATTATTTTCTGGTCTGGAAAGTAAGTCCCTTGCTGCAGCTGTTAATACAGACCAGAGTTCCTGAAGATGCGAGCGTCATGTACCTTTCCCGGCCATCCCATGTTGATGTTGGTTAAATGTCCATTGTGATCCACCAGTGCTTGCAGCACCATTGAAAAGTACCCCTTGCGGTTTATGTACTGGCTGCCCTGGTGGTCCGGTCCCAAGATAGGGATATGGGTTCCGTCAATAGCCCCACCACAGTTAGGGAATCCCATTGCAGCAAAGCCATCCACTATGACCTGCACATTTCCCAGAGTCACTACCCCTGATAGCAGCAGCTCAGTGATCGCATTGGCTACTTGGATCACAGCAGCCCCCACAGTAGATTTTCCCTCTCCAAATTGATTCCCGACTGACCGGTAGCTGTCTGACATTGCAAGCTTCCAGAGGGCTATTGCCACTCACTTGTGAACTGTGAGGGCTGCTCTCATCTTGGTATTCTTGTGCTTCAGGGCAGGGGAAAGCAAATCACAAAGTTCCATGAAAGTGCCCTTACTCATGTGAAAGTTTTGCAGCCACTGGGAATCATCCCAGACCTGCAAAACTATGCGGTCCCACCAGTCTGTGTGTGTTTCCCGGGCCCAGAATCGGCGTTCCATGGCATGAGCCCGCCCCATTGCCACCAGGATGGCCAAATTGCCGGGGCCCATGCTTTGAGAGAAGTCTGTGTCCACGTCCTCATCACGCTCGTCACTGTGCTGCCGTCACCTCCTCGCCTGCTTTTGCAGGTTCTGGTTCTGCATGATTATGCATGAGGTGTTTGCAATGCTCATAACTGCTGCGGTGATCTGAGTGGGTTCCATGCTTGCCATAGTTTGGTGTCTGCAGGAGAGCAGGGTTGCAAGGGAAGCGGTGGTTGGATGACCAGTTTTGCAGACCTACTGCACTGTCTGCTGCCAGGACACAACAGCTGAGTGGACTGCACGCTTGCTGTGGTATGACGAGACAAGAGCAGCCAAGCAGAGCTGCAGTGGAAGCGGCCCTAAGAGACCACCAGGAGAGCAGAGTGCCAGCGGAAGAGGTGGATGACGACGGTCATATAGAGGACCTGCGAGGTGGATTCATAGCATCAGGAGAGCAGGAGAGCAGAGTGGCAGCAGAAGCAGTGGATGATGACGACGATGGTTAGCAGTCATACTGCACTGTCTGCTGAAAATAGTATGGTGCCCACACAGAAAAAAGGTGCAAAACGATTGTCTGCCATTGCTTTCATGGAGGGAGGGGCGACTGACGACACGTAGCCAAAACCACCCGTGACAATGTTTTTGCCCCATCAGGCATTGGGAGCTTAACCCAGAATTCCAATGGGTGGCGGAGGCTGCGGGAACTGTGGGATAGCTACCCACAGTGCAACGCTCCGAAAGTCGACGCTAGCCTCAGTACTGTGGACGCACTCTGCCGACTTAATGCGCTTAGTGCATTAGAGAGAGGACACACACAATCAACTGTATAAAATCGCGTTCTAAAAAATCGACTTCTCTAAATTCGATCTAATTTCATAGTGTAAACATAATCTAAGGCATGGCTCTTTCCCTGTACTGCTGGAGTGGTGCATTTACATACTGACTCTCATACAGCGGAAGGCGTAGAAGCATTATCAGTCCTTATATAGTTAAATGAATGCTTAACTGTTTTAAACTGCAGTATATTATAGAATCGTAGAATCATAGAATATCAGGGTTGGAAGGGACCTCAGGAGGTCATCTAGTCCAACTCCCTGCTCAAAGCAGGACCAATCCACAACTAAATCATCCCAGCCAGGGCTTTGTCAAGCCTGACCTTAAAAACGTCTAAGGACGGAGATTCCACCACCTCCCTAGGTAACGCATTCCAGTGTTTCACCACTCTCTTTGTGAAAAAGTTTTTCCTAATATCCAACCTAAATCTCCCCCACTGCAACTTGAGACTCCTTGTTCTGTCATCAGCTACCACTGAGAACAGACTAGATCCATCCTCTTTGGAAACCCCTTTCAGGTAGTTGAAAGCAGCTATCAAATCCCCCCTCATTCTTCTCTTCTGCAGACTAAACAATCCCAGTTCCCTCAGCCTGTCCTCATAAGTCATGTGTTCTAGTCCCCTAATCATTTTTGTTGCCCTCCGTTGGACTCTTTCCAATTTTTCCACATCCTTCTTGTAGTGTGGGGCCCAAAACTGGACACAGTACTCCAGATAAGGCCTCACCAATGTCGAATAGAGGGGAATGATCACATCCCTCAATCTGCGGGCAATGCCCCACTTATACATCCCAAAATGCCATTGGCCTTCTTGGCAACAAGGGCACACTGTTGACTCACATCCAGTTTCTCGTCCACTGTAACCCCTAGGTCCTTTTCTGCAGAAAACAATTATATTTTCTTTGCATGAAAAGGTAAATTGCATTCAGCTTCCCTTGTGATCAGTGTACTTCAGTTTTAAGCTATTAGAATGAATATATTGCAGCTGCGGTATATCAGAAAATTGCAAGATGTTGTACTGTGATTTTGGACGATCTAGTAATGTCACAGTCATAACTCCTGAACAGTTGAACATGGGAGTTAGACAGATGTGAGCATGTGTGACTATAATCCTAACTACAACCAGTATCTGTCCATGTAATAGGTATGAAATGAATGCTCTATTTTCTCACAGATTGTACTTTTAACACATTTAATTTAACTGCACACTACAAGCTATTTAATTTTAGATTGTGGATTACTTTTCTTACATCCCAATTCATCTTTTTAACTCTAAATAAAGGTTTATGAATGGTAATGGTTGTGATTTTGTGTGAGCTTTGATTTTTTTCACCTCAGGACACAGTCTTAATCAAATAATACAAAATTCTTTGTTCCTTAAGATCAGTTATTAGGGCGTTCATCAGTCCTTTATTTTATTTTGTTTCATTTTGTTTAAGACATTAAAAGATAATCCTGCAGGAAATTTTTAAACTAAAAATCTTGGGCATATCTAATTGTTCATGCAAAACAGAGACCAAAACCTGACATTCTTGTATTAAGCTTTTATTTCTAAATAAAAATTACTCCTATAATCAGGATAATGTGGTAAGATAAAGGCACCCAAAGCTCTTTTTTAACCTAAAGATTTAGGGATAGGTCTCAAGAAGATGTAAATTGAGATTTCCAGTAGAGCTACATCGGTTCACATCAGGTAAAAGGGCCAGATAATCATTTATGTCCTTTAAACCAGTGTTTCCCAAACTTGGGACACTGCTTGTTCAGGGAAAGCGCCTGGCGGGACCGGCCGGTTTGTTTACCTGCCGCGTCCGCAAGTTCGGCCGATCACGGCTCCCACTGGCCACGGTTTGCTGTGCCTGGCCAATGGGGGCTGCGGGAAGTGGCACGGGCCAAGGGATGTACTGGTCACCACTTCCCGCAGCCCCCATTGGCTGGGCACAGCAAACCATGGCCAGTGAGAGCCGCGATTGGCCGAACCTGTGGATGCAGCAGGTAAACAAACCCCCCGGGCCCGCCAGGGGCTTTCCCTGAACAAGCGGTGTCCCAACTTTGGGAAACACTGCTTTAAACCACTCTTATAATACAAAGGGGCCTTAAAGTCCATGGGAATTATTTATGTGCATTTTAAAGCCTCTTTACCCTGTGAGAGTAGTTTAAAGAGGTCTTCATGTAAATGAGAGTCAGGCCCAACATTTTTACCAGTGTAAACACACTGAATTGGTGCATGGCTGATGTGGAATATTTTCTCCTTTTGAAGCCTGACTTTACCAAATTCATGTGAGGGCATCTCCACTGAACTCAATGACTTTTGCCAAAGTGTTTGGTGACTGGAGAGGGGCTGATAGCCACCAGCATGAAATGCAGTGATGCACAGGCATGGGAACTGACTTAGAATTATTTGATAACATGGAGGAGTAGGGGGAGAATGGGGAGAAAGGGAAAGTGGTGAGTTGAAACAACAACCAGAGATAAACAAGAATTTTTCTGCTGAGTGAATCACCTTCATGGGTATAGCATCACTTCCCACCCCTAACTATATATACAGGTGCTACTTAGTCAAGTGGGACAGGGTAAAAGAGCTCACTCTGAAATAGGCACTCCGAAAAGAGAATGTCAAATAATAATTTTAAAAAATCTCAGAGCAGGCATATCTCATGACAGGATAAGAGCTATTTGACGTCAGGCAGCAGTACGTTATGTATGGTAACCATAAAAGTGTAGCTGTTTATGGGTGTGTGTGGCATAAAGACATACATGCCAAGCTTCAGGGTTTTTTTGCATGACACATGGATTTATGCAGCCTGCTGTTGTTTACTATTGATAAACTAGAAAGTTTGATGTCTGCTCTGAAATTATAATTCTAACAGCTAGAGAAGTTAATATTATCATAGAATCATACAGCCTGAGCAAATCCCCTTGGTCTGTGTTGCCAGTGAGGTAAGGAAATCAGATGTCTCCTTTGCAGTATCTCCCATCTCTGTCTGTGGACCTTCTAGATCTGCCTCTGTGCTGTTGAACACCTTTTTAAGGGAGAGAGGAAGCCTCCAGGGGCAATTGCTGCCTGGAAAAGGTGACTGTGAAAATGGGTCAGAGCTAGGGAACTGAGAGGCTGCATGGAGGCATAAACCCTCATGCAGTCAGCCCTGGTCTCCTATGTATCTAGATGAATGTATGAGCCTTGGGGACTGAACCTCTTGTTTCTCTGTGAAGGGTAGGAGCTAAATTCCAACATCCCAAAGGGAGAACTCAGAAGAGCCGAATGGGATTTCTCTCCTCTCTTCTTCACTCCTTTTCTCATGGATTTTTCCACAGGCATGGCTGATTGGTCCAATATAAATTGGAAACTGAGAAGACCTGTTATATAATAAAGTCTATTTCCCTGTCACTGTAAAATAGTTCCTGATAGCATATGCTCTAGTGATTTGTCCAGGAAGTTTAAAATGTTGCAAATAATTGGGATTCCGTATTCTCCTAATTTAGGGGGATCTCAGTATGTGGCAGATATGAAAGGAGAGGCAGTGAAAGACAAAGGGATGAGATTCATAAGGAGTGAGAAGAGCACTCTCTAGACAGCACACATTTCCTAAATTCTTTGCTAAATTTGAATAAAATAAAATTTGGCTTGAAGCACAGCCAGCTACTTAATATTTGGTCCTATGTAAAAACAATCAATTTTTTTTCATTTTTGCCTCCCCCCAAACTTGATTACTGGGTACTAGATGGAATTGGAAATGCTGAAAGATTTTGAGAGGTTATTCTTGTATAATCCCTGGGCTGATGAGAAACAGAAAATAGGCTTAATATAAATAAATAAATAAATAAACATCTGAGCTCTTCAAGGCTCATCTAAACTAAAATCTGAAACATTTTGAGGTTAACCTAACACTTGTTATTGCCAGTGTTTTGTGTCTTGTCCCATCCCACTGACTGACCACATGCCACTTGCTATCCTGACCCTGCCATATTGCTGTACTGATGCCTATTGATTCTTATTCTCTGCTATTTATCCATCCAGTGTTGCAGTCAATAAGTAATGTAATTCCAGGAGAAAATAATCCCTGCTAATTCCTGCTTGCTTGACAGAAAAACACTGAATACCAAAACGAGTGAATAACAAATCTTCTATCTGGTATTTCATATAGAGTGACTGTGGGTTTTGCCTGGGTAACTATTACAGTAGGTGGTAATAGCAAATGGAGCTAACAGTTCAGTCTCTGAGTCTCTCTTGTCATATGGCACTTTTTGTGGTTCTTCACTTTTGCTTTGTTTGTTAAAATCAAATATTTATTGAATTTTTAAGAAGAATCAATTTACCGTATAACATAAGAAGGGATTTCTCTGACATGTAAATCTTTCCAGAAAGTTCAGGAGGATTTTAGTATTAATGCAGCTCAAATATGGAAATATATGCAGCTCAACAATTGTTTTACTGAAGCAAGGAAGTTCAGTGGAGGCTGTCCTATGATTCATCCTTGTTAGGATGACCTGCTGACATTGATAGAATGGAAACATGTTCTTTCTCTTGTTTAAATCCCTTCCCTTCTGGCTTTTCCTGATAGGCAGGGAAAGAATGGCAACCATGTTTTATATCTATGGCTTTTTTCACCAGAATTCCTGTGCCTTCTATCTATGCTCCAATGAACCCCTAGGGAACTCCTTCCCTACCTTAGTATTAAGTTTATCACTACCATCTTTTTGTTCTGTGTTTGTACTGCAGCTTACATAATAGACTCCTGATCTATGACTGGGATCTCTAGGCACTACAGTAATGCAAATTAATGATATAATAATAATAACCTTATTAAACGGATTGTATTATATATCTTTGTAATGTTGTCCACAATTTATAATGTTGTAATGTTACTCCCCAAAATATTAAAGTAATTTCCCCCCAGCAAAGTGAAAGAAATTTGCAGCCTGAAAATTTTTGATAAATGTTGAACCAGACAAGATGAAAATATTAAGTATAGGCTGTCATAAATATAAAGGGAAGGGTAAACACCTTTAAAATCCCTCCTGGCCAGAGGAAAAACCCTTTCACCTGTAAACGGTTAAGAAGCTAGGGTAACCTCACTTGCACCTGACCAAAATGACCAATGAGGAGACAAGATACTTTCAAAAGCTGGAGGGGGGAGAAACAAAGGCTCTCTCTGTCTGTGTGATGCTTTTGCTGGGGACAGAAGAGGAATGGAGTCTTAGAACTTAGTAAGTAATCTAGCTAGATATACGTTAGATTCTGATTCCTTTAAATGACTGAGAAAATAAGCTGTGCTGAATGGAATGTAGATTCCTGTTTTTGTGTCGTTTTGTAACTTAAGGTTTTGCCTAGAGGGATTCTCTATGTTTTGAATCTAATTACCCTGTAAGGTATTTACCATCCTGATTTTACAGAGGTGATTCTTTTTACTTTTTCTTCTATTAAAATTCTTCTTTTAAGAATCTGAATGCTTTTTCATTGTTCTTAAGATCAAAGGGTTTGGGTCTGTGTTCACCTGTGCAAATTGGTGAGGATTTTTATCAAACCTTCCCCAGGAAGGGGTGTGTTATGTTTTGGTGAGGATTTTGGGAGGAAAGATGTTTCCAAATGAACTCTTTCCCAATAATAAATACTGGTTAGACGTTTGGTGGTGGCAGCGAAAGTCCAAGGGCAAAAGGTAAAATAGTTTATACCTTGGGGAATTTTTAACCTAAGCTGGTAAAAGTAAGCTTAGGAGGTTTTCATGCAGGTCCCCACATCTGTACCCTAGAGTTCAGAGTGGGGAAGGAACCTTGACATAGGCACATTTTCAAAACACTATAATTGTAAAACTCCCTTTCTGATTTTAACAGAGAAGTCTATGGAAAATGTCAGGGGTCTCTCTTTAAGGACAGTGTTGAAAAGCTGGGTTTATAATGGGTGACTGGTTTCAATCTTACAAATAGAGTAGCTACCACTGCTTCTTTACGTTATCATACGTTATTTTTCACCAGTTCAGATAAGCCTGTTGCATCTGACAGTACTGAGAATTACTCTGTGTATGTGAGAGAAACAAAGTCCATCACAGTTATGTATCTAAAATCCACCCAGTCGACCATATGGTACTTAGACAACATTTTATATATCAAATATAACAAGACAGAGTACTAATGAAAATGTGCTGGCATATATTGAGATTTAGAATTAAATTATAGAATTAAGTATTAAGTCCTTTAGTAACAATGGCCCCAGACCTGCATGGGCAACCTGGGCACATGCATGGAGCTCTCCACCAACAAAGTTAATAGGGCTGTGTACGAATGCTGAGGTTCGTGTTAGCAAAATTCTTTGCTGGATCAGAGCCACTGTTTCTATAAGTGATACTTTGTGAATATAGCTTAATGTAAATACATTGGGTGGAATTTTCAAACATGCCCAAGTGACTTAGGCATTAGCCCAAATTCTGTTGAAAGTTAACAGGGCTTGTGCTCATAAATCTCTTAGGCACTTATGAAAATTCCATCTGATATTATGATTTATTACTAGTAACATCTGGAAACATACTTAAACTTTCAGTTTAGGGCTAGTCTACATGGGGGCACACAGGAAAATTAATCTGAATTAACAAAAGGTGTGAATGTAAAGTGGATTAATTCATTTTAAAACCACTTTAATTCTGAATGAGAATGTCCACACAGACATTTAACTAATTTAACTAGTCCACTTTAAACACACACTTTACTCTCTTTTAGCTTGGTGTAAATCGATATTCTCAATTCAGCAGTCTACAGGAATAAATTCTCGTTAAAGAAACTCTTTGATGTTGAAGAAACAGTTGTACATTTTTATAAAAAGTACATCCAATACTTGGAGAAAATAGTTTTATGAACTTTATTTAAGACAATTCCAGGACAGGTCATTTCAAAAATTAAGAACCTGACGTTAAGCCCTCTGAAGTTAATGGAAAGACTCCCACTGACTTCCATAAGCTATGGAACAGGCCCAGCTACAGTTCTCCATATAAGACATAGTGACACAAAAGAAATCATTAAAAAATGGTGATAATAAAATGCCAAGAGTTTATTTGTCAAAGAAGCAGCTTGTGAGTAACTCATGTCTACCCTACAGCTGTGGCAGCACAGCTGTGCTGCTGTAGCACCTTATAGAATCATAGCATCATAGAATATCAGGGTTGGAAGGGACCTCAGGAGGTCATCTAGTCCAACTCCCTGCTCAAAGCAGGACCAATCCCCACCTAAATCATCCCAGCCAGGGCTTTGTCAAGCCTGACCTTAAAAACCTCTAAGGAAGGAGATTCCACCACCTCCCTAGGTAACCCATTCCAGTGCTTCACCACCCTCTAGTGAAAAAGTTTTTCCTAATATCCAACCTAAACCTCCCTCACTGCAACTTGAGACCATTACTCCTTGTTCTGTCATCTGCCACCACTGAGAACAGCCGAGCTCTATCCTCTTTGGAACCCCCCTTCAGGTGGTTGAAAGCAGCTATTAAATCCACCTTCATTCTTCTCTTCTGCAGACTAAATATTCCCAGTTTGCTCAGCCTCTCCTCATAAATCATGTGTTCCAGTCCCCTCATCATTTTTGTTGCCCTCCACTGGACTCTTTCCAATTTTCCACATCCTTCTGGTAGTATGGGGCCCAAAATTGGACACAGTACTACAGATGAGGCCTCGCCAATACCGAAGAGAGGGGAATGATCATGTCCCTTGATCTGCTGGCAATGCTCCTACTCATACAGCCCAAAATGCTGTTAGCCTTCTTGGCAACAAGGGCACACTGTTGACTCATATCCAGTTTCTCGTCCACTGTAACCCCTAGGTCCTTTTCTGCAGAACTGCTGCTTAGCCACTTGGTCCCTAGTCTGTAGCAGTACATGGGATTCTTCCATACTAAGTGAAGGAGTCTGCACTTGTCCTTGTTGAACCTCATCAGATTTCTTTTGGCCCAATCCTCTAATTTGTCTAGGTCCCTCTGATCCTGCCCATCAGTTCCCTGAGGGAATCAAAGTCTGCTTTTCTGAAGTCCAGGGTCTGTATTCTACTGCAGGGAAACACTTCTTACATTGATGGATGGGTTTTTTCCATCACTGCAGGTAATCCATTTCTCCAAGAGGTGGTAGCTAGGTTGATGGAAGAATCCTTTCATTGACCTAGCTGTGTCAACATGGGGGGTTAGGTCAACTTAATTACTGTGCTCCAGGTGTGAAATTTTTCACAGCCTTGAGTGATGTAGCTAGGGATTGGCAACCTTTCAAAGAAGAAGAGCAATTTTTTTGTTTTTGTCTTTGACCAAAATTTTTCAAGAGCCGCATCACACGCAAAGCTACTTGTCGAGTTAGTATTTATCAACTACTAATAATTAAACATATTAAAGTTATTTCTACTCACCAATATCTTTTTTGATTGAAGGTATTTATTTGATCTATTTTATTTCTGACCCTAGACTTTTTCTAACTGTTGGACGTTGGAACATACTAGTAAAGACAGAGCACATCCGCTTTCTTTTCATAAGAAATTCCAAGAATTTTATTGGTAGACAATAGTTGCCTTGGTAATGAACCATTTGAATTTGAATATAAACAGGAGGGGGCTCTGGGCTGGGGTAGTGGATTGAGGTGCAGGAGGGGTTGCAGAGTCTGACCTAGGGCAGGCGGTTGGGGAAGTGGAAGATGGAAGCGGCTGGCTGCTCTGCATGACCCTGGTGGGGTGGGGGAGGGGGGAAGACAGCTCTGTGTACTGCTGCCATCCCCATCACTGTCCTCACAGCTCCCATTGGCCAGAAACCGGCCAATAGGAACTGCGGGGGCAGTGATTGCGGGTGCGGGCAGTGCATGGAGACATGCCAGTAATCAGCTGCTTCCGGGAGCAGTGTGGGGCCAGGGCAGGCAGCCACCTGTGGGAAGCACCTCCCGGCCAGAGCCTGCACCTAGCACCCCTTCAAAAAATGGCTGCCTGCAAGGGGGAAGCCAAAGAGCTGCAAGGAGGCAGCCAACGAGCCACATTGTGTAGACCAAGGCTAAGCAATCAATTGCTGTTCAACAATGTATCAGTCTCCAAAGGGGAAAAAAATGTCCTCTTAAATGTATTATACATCTGTGCAGACAAGATTATTAACGTGCATACCTTAGAGACAAGGGGACTTACCACACAGTGTCCAAGTCAATACTGAAATATGGAACCATTATAAAAATAAAGTTATTGACGTATGTTAGGATGACAAATTATTAAAATAATCTAAGCATATTAATCTATAAAATGGCAGAAAAATTGTGTTATATATTTTGTTTGTGAAATAATATGTGGTTGTGACAGTGAGCCAGAAAGGGTTAAGCAACTAGCAGGCTAAATGGCCCAAATTCAACCTTTAAAGACATATTAGAAAAGTATATAAATGGTAATTAGGGTCATTCCTTATACATAGCTAACAAAGCCATGTTGGATAGACAAGAGCTTTGAAATGCCAACCTGTATTGTTAGAGAATTAGAGGTAAATGCTAATTGTATTCCTATGTATTTACTTATATCCTGTTAGATGTTAACCATGTAACCAAATTAGCTTGTGGGTGCTAATTTACTTTTGTGTCTTATTTACATTATATTATGCATGTGGATGGTTCAGTTAACCTTAAGATCAAAGATGTAAGATATTGAAGGAAATAATATTACTTATATTGTCTTCAGTTTGAATTGTCTGTGCCATAATGGAATGCCTTGATAGTTTGAATGGATAATTGCTGTATGTTAATTAATACTACTAGTTTACCTGTGTAAACATAGGAAATAGGAGGTTTTACTTCAAAGCCATAAGGCATTACCTATTCCTCATTCGAGGAATGCCTATTGTGTTATCATGCTGTCAAGAGGCTATAGTAGCCTGTCAGAGACCTATAAAAAAACCTCTAGGATCTGATTCTGTCATCTCAGATCTGCTTAAGCTTGATCAGGGGAAGTTTGAGTCACAAGACTGAGGTCTCCAGCTCTATTTTGGATTACCCTGCTAATTCTCAGAAAGAATTTGAACAAACTCCGTATATGGACTGCCTATTGGACTATAACCTGATGAACTGATTCTGGAAAGAAGTTTTTGCAACTCAGCATGTCATCATCTCTACTATGAAACTGACCTATGAAGTATATTCATATCTGTATGTATAATGATCTTTTAACCACAATACTCTCTCTTTTTTCTTTTTTAATAAATCTTAGTTTAGTTAATAAGAATTGGCTGTAAGCCTGTATTTAGGTAAGAGCTGAAATATTCATTGACCTGGTGGGTAATGTGTCCGATCTCTTGGGATCGATAGCACTTTATATATGATGAACAAGATTTTCAATAATCCTCATCATATTTGACTTGACTGGCCAGGTGGGAGCCAAAGGCTGGGTTGCTTTAAGGGACCTATATAATCAATAAGGTATTATAGAAGCTGTTTTGTTGCTGTCTTGGTGAATCTAAGTATTAGAATAACCACTGGTTTTGGGGATTGTCTGCCCCATTCTTTGCAGTTTGCCCTGATTGAGCAATCTCAGTTTGGCCCCCCTAGGCACCAACGGTCACAGTTGTCATGTAGTGAAGGATTATAATAATGCAAACACAGTAGGAGGCAGAGTTAAGTGCTTCCAACTTTTACTTGGCACTTTCTGTCTTTTGTTTTGTAGTCTCTGGCATATAACTGATACCCTGTGAGATGCATGTATCTCCACATAACTTGTCAGGAATACAGTTTTTCCTTTTTGGTTTTTATTTTATAGACAGGTTTCTCATAGGCTCACGCAGTCTGATTTTTAAGGGGTGGGGTGGGGGATGGGGAGAGGAAAATACTGTCATCCAGAAATTCAAGACAAGCCAGGAACAACAGTTTATTTAAATAACTACCCCATAGATCTATCAAACTGAGCCGAGACATGCCTCAGCAGGCTCTAGCAGGCTCAAAATCTAGCCCTCGGATAAACAGCTGGATGAAGAAATGCCTTGAGTCTACTCATACCTGGGAACTATTCACTGAAATGAGTACACGAGGAAGAGAACTGAAGTGAATAGAATCAGGTGTTACAGAAGAATTGAATTGCTTCTTTGCCATATTACATAGAAATATATGAGTTGAAGCCTAAAGGAAAATATTCAATATTGTTATAGTAGCATATAATAAAATAAAGGCTCACTCTCTTTACCCCATCTCAAGATCTGAAAACTATCTAGTGTCAGATCTGAATGAGTTTTGGGGATGTTGCTTTGTTCTCACCTCCAAAAAGATGCCACTGATGTCCTAAGGGACATATGTCAGTAGGAAAAATGTTGGGTTTCCCATGTTCAAGGGCTCTGTGATATGAAGTTTTTTCCCCAACGATTTTGTCTTCAGATACACTGTAAGATTTCAGGGTGAGGAAGAAATCCCATGGTGGTGATTCAAATTCTATAAAATCAAAGCAAACTTGACATTGTATGTACATCTTAGACAAACTGGTTCATTGCTTATAATACTTATATAACTTTTTTTTTAAATTGGTTTTGCCATGCCAGGACCAAAAAATACTTCCTATAAGCTTTTATATGGTAAATCCCTGTCACTGCTGACTACTGATCTCATAGCATGTGAACTGGCTAAATGGTGCAAGAAGTGTTGGAATTCATCTGTCAGAACCAGACTGTTCCTCTTTAATTTATTCTCATCCAATGAGTTTTCAGCAGCACTGGCATAATGTCAACACTTGGTGCAAATCCACTTGTAACTAAGTTCCTTCCTTCTGGGTCTCATTAACCAGGTTATTCTAAGTAAAAGACATCTTAGCTTGCACACTCAGAGATGAAAAGTCACTACCAATGAATCAGAACTAATTTCACTGTTCTGTTGTGCTAGGCTATAGATGTTTCTCCGAACCTACTAGTACTGATTAGAAACAAATATCAGACACAAACAGAGTTAAAGGGGGTTGGTCATTGACAATATACAGAGAATGCATATCTAGGAGTTGGGGGGTGTCATAAATATAAAGGGAAGGGTAATCACCTTTCTGTATACAGTGCTATAAAATCCCTCCTGGCCAGAGGTAACATCCTGTTACCTGTAAAGGGTTAAGAAGCTCAGCTAACCTGGCTGGCACCTGACCCAAAGGACCAATAAGGGAACAAGATACTTTCAAATCTTGGAGGGGGAAAGGCTTTTGTTTGTGCTCTTTGTTTACGTGTTTGTTCTCTCTTGGGACTGAGAGAGGCTGGACAGAAATCCATCTTCTCCAATCCATCCTAATCCAAGTCTCCAACATTGCAACCAGTATAGGTAAGCCAGGCAAGGTGGATTAGTTTATCTTTTGTTTTATGTGAATTTTCTCGGTGTTAAGAGGGAGGTTTATTTCTGTTTTCTGTAACTTTAAGGTTTTGCCCAGAAGGGAATCCTCTGTGTTTTGAATCTGAATACCCTGTGAAGTATTTTCCATCCTGATTTTACAGAGGTGATTCTTTTACCCTTTCTTTAATTAAAACTCTTCTTTTAAGAAGCTGATTGATTTTTCATTGTTCTTAAGATCCAAGGGTTTGGGTCTGTGTTCACCTGTACAAATTGGTGAGTATTCTTATCAAGTCTTCCCCAGGAAAGGGGGTGTAGGGCTTGGAGGGATATTTTGGGGAAAGACATTTCCAAGTGGTCTCTTTCCCTGTTCTTTGTTTAAAACGCTTGGTGGTGGCAGCATACTGTTCAAGGCCAAGGCAAAGTTTGTACCTTGGGGAAGTTTTTAACCTAAGCTGGTAAGAATAAGCTTAGGGGGTGTTTCATGCAGGTCCCCACATCTGTACCCTAGAGTTCAGAATGGGGAAGGAAGCCTGATGGGGAAAGTGTGTACATATTTTACCATTGTGGATTATCAGCCTCTACCATTCATAAGCAAAACACTTGCTGTAGCAAGTAAAGATTAAACACCCAGGACTAATCAATAAAGATAGATGCTTCATTTCATAAAGTAGACTTCTTAAGAATTGTTTCCATTGTATCCATTCATCCATTTCTAATGTGCCAATGATATGTTATTTGGGAGTCACTGCAATAATTAGGAAGGAATCTGAGATTCTGAATCAAAGGAACGTTTGAATGCTGGAGCTTTTTCAGTTATAATGAAGACATACAATGAGAAAGAGAGAAATACTTTTTGTGTGATGAAGCTGGGATAGGTGTACTTTATTTCTAGGCCACAGTGCCCAATGCATATGGAGTGGAATACATGAATATATAGTGTACGTACACTTCCTAGGGAGGAAGTATAATCATTGCTACATTCACTGGGAGGTCGGTAAAACGACGTCCAGTGGCCAGTTGACGACATTGGTATATTGGTGGATTTGCACAAAACACAGAGCACAAAAACACCAGCACTTAACAGAAGCATCACATGAGTATTGTCGTCAGGTCTCGTGTTGAACTTCACAGAAAATTGGCCGGAACTTCATGGGGCTCCAGATCATGAACCTTACGAACCACAACAATTGCCTTGGTATATTCTGCAGCTAAATATTGTGCACCAGTGTGGTTTCATAGCAGTCACATTAAACTCCTTGACACTCAACTCAATAATGCTATGTGCATAGTGTCAAGGACGCTCAAATCTACTCCAGTTGACTGGCTCCCGGTCTTATTGCATATCCAGCCTCAGCCTCCACAGATTAGTAGAGCTATTCAGATATCTCGCTTTCTTAATCATGTCAATGCAAATACAAGGATCCCACTACACCATGACCTACAGAACCCACCAAAGACTGGATTAAAACCCCTCAACCCTCTATGGAACCGTATCAAGATCCTTACACCCAACTTTGATGCTGAGGCTCAATGGAGAGTCACATGAAGCACTTCGACCACTCAAAACAAACAGCTCATCGTTGATCCTGTTGAGGAACCACTGGGTTTTGATTTATGTCAGAAAGACTGGTGCAGATTGAATCGCATCAGGACATTTCATGGGAGATGTGGACAAACCCTCTTTAAATGGAAAACAAGGGAAAAACCTGTATGCAACTGTGGTCACCAGACACAAACAATAGAGAACATCATATCTGAATGTCCCCTTTGTTCTTTTCATAGAATCATAGAATTTCAGGGTTGGAAGGAACCTCAGGAGGTCATCTAGTCCAACCCCCTGCTCAAAGCAGGACCAATCCCCAACTAAATCATCACAGCCAGGGCTTTGTCAAACCTGACCTTAAAAACCTCAAAGGAAGGAGATTCCACCACCTCCTTAGGGGGCGTGAAGGACATTCATCAGCTCACTGCTGCGGCAATGTGCTGGCTATCAAACGTCGATATAAATTTGTAGTTGTTGCTACCTACCCAAGCCATACGAAAGAAGAAGAACTGCCTAGGAAAGACATTGCAATATCAGGTAAATTACAGTAACATGTATTTCAGAAAATTGAAACATCTGAACACAAATTAATATGGATAAAATTATAATGAAAAAATTCGGGGCATAAGATATATACTGTAAGGGATAGCTACCACTTGGCTTTGCAAGATGAGTTAAAATAAATGATTTCTATTCTGATATGCTTTGGTACAGAGGTTCCCGACTGTGGTTCTGTAAACTATCTTGCTGGTGAGCTGGTGAGAACTGGCTAGTCTCATGCTACTAACTCTTCTCCTTGCTTGCAGCTTCAGAATTGCATTAACACTGGCTAAAAACACATTTAGTACTTCTTAATATCACTTTGCCATGTAAGCAATTGGTATAGTTTCCACAGAGAGAAAGTATTATTGCGAATGGGAGGGGATGTGAGTTGGGCAATCCTGAATGGGAGGGAAATTATTCCATGAGAGAGTCATTCTAGTAATACGTGGTGCCTGTTCTATGAAATCTGAGAATACTTGCTTTATCCCAGTTATGAAATAATAGCTTTATGAATCTCCTTTTAGCTGGCAGGACCAAGTAGTGTGCAGATTTAGTTTTGTCTTCACCCCCACTGTTGTTATGAGGTGAGGTTTATTTTAATTACACAAGATACTCTGTTGATGGGTGTAATGTACGCAGGGTAACATTAGTACTATTACTTTAATTATCCTTAACTACAAAACAGCATAATGGTGCTCTAATGGGAAGCATTCAAGTATATCCTCAGTGAAATATTTTAGCATACTGTAGATCTGATAGCATTCTTTGTCTTTTGTGGAATGAAACACTTCATTATTACACAGATACACAATACTGTTTGTACTTTTCACTCACCATCTTGGTTAAAAAAAGAATTAATTTCTCAACATATCTGCAGTTGGATTTATAATGTAACACACAATAAATGTATAACAACATATTTTAGATCTGATCAAAAATGGGTGTTTTTTCTATGAATAATTTTGAAAAATAGCAATATTTGTCAGAAATTTACTGGTTTTTCAATGAACAATGAAAAACTGAATATATTTTGGTTTCAAAAATTGATGGACACTATGTATGTAGGGAGAGCTGGCTCCAATTCTTTCCTGCCCAAAGAAGGCTTTACATTTTCCATGAAAAGCAGATTTTTTTTTAACCAAAAATGTCATTTTGTAAAAAACCCAAGTTCTCATCAAAAATTGTTTCGATTGAACATTTTTAACCAGCCCTATGGGTATCATCTCTGTCTTGCACTTTGCCTCCTATCTTCATTTAATTTCTTCTCCAGTTTCTCCATCTGTAAATGGAGATAATGATGCTTCTTTGTAAAGTGCTTTGAGATCTACTGATGAAAAGCGCTATGAAAGAGCTTTTATTAATTATAATATTAATTATAATATTAATTATAATATTAAATATAATATAATTATAATATTAATTTATTATAATAATTATCATTATTTTCCTCTTTTTTTTTCTTCCTCTTTCCTATTTCCTCTGTTCTCTCTTCATGCTTCCATGCCATTCCTGCCCCTATGCTCCTTCCCTCTCTTTCTCTTTTTTCAGCTCTTCCCTTTCCTTTCCTTGTCACCTCAGTCTCCTCTTCCACTTCCTTTTCCTTTGCCTCTTCCTTTTCTATTTTTCTTTTGAGGATGACACTGACATCAAAAGACACTGGTTAATTGTATTAACCAGTATCTTCAGAAACCAAAGGAGCAAGTGACCTCCCCACCTCCAACTATTGAAAAGGATGGGGAAGGTAAGAAAAGGTGCATTACCATAGCTTTTTGTTAAATTCTGCAGCCCACACTGAGTACGGTATTCTCATACTCAACTGGGAAGCCAGATTATATTGCAGGTTCAGAACCAATTTTAATAACTTTGTTGGCATGATGATATATAAATACGGTTCCAAAGTTATAGTATGAATTGCTTGTATCTAGGATAATTTTCACAGTTGTAATCAGGTTTTTATACAGTGTGTTCATGTTGTAAGACTGTGCGAACTGTAGTCAGACATCAGTGGTTAGCCCACATATGCCTTTAAGCAGGGCCAGCTCCAGACACCAGCTTTCCAAGCAGGTGCTTGGGGCGGCATTTAGAATGGGGCGGCCGTCCGTGTCCCCCCGGCGGCAATTCGGTGGCAGCTCCGCTGTTGTTGCAGCAGTGGCAATTCAGCGGTGATTGCTTGGGGTGGCAAAATTGGGGTAGAGCCGCCCCAGCCTTTAAGTGGATCCATTTCAGGGCATTTCTCATCTTTCTGATGATAGTTGTATTAAATACACAATCTTGCACTTATCTCTCAGCAGAGGAGAAAGTCTGTGGTCAGAACATAGTGCTCAGTTGAAGATTATCTTCAATTTCTTACGTGATCACTCTTCTTACCGTGTGTATGATAACACCCATTTTTTCATGTTCTGTGTGTATATAAATCTCCTCATTGTATTTTCCACTGAATGCATCCGATGAAGTGAGCTGTAGCTCACGAAAGCTCATGCTCAAATAAATTGGTTAGTCTCTAAGGTGCCACAAGTCCTCCTTTTCGTTTTTGCGAATACAGACTAACACGGCTGCTACTCTGAAACTAGTTGAAGATTTTTTACCCTTCAGCCTTCTGTGGCTCTTTAACAATCTGCAGTGTGCCATCTCTTCCTCTAATCTGCAGAGAGCTACAGAAGGCACAAAGTGTATTCAGAAAATTATACTTTACCACACGCTAAAATGGTGAGTTTGATTCCAGCATGTCTCCTGGGACTGCTGCTATAAACCATCATCTAAAGCAGTAGCTCATTTGAATTCTGGGTGCACACGTGAGTTAATAAGGATGTGCTCAGAGACTGAAGGTTGATGTATCAAAAATACCATCTCTACCACCTCAAGAGTGTTCCTAATAATAGTATTCCCCCCCTGCCCACTTCTGTCAAATGTATCAATGTCTGATGTCATTCTTTCTCAAAAAGAGTGCCTATTAATATGTATAAAGTAAAAGAAAAAGTTCATCCCTATCCTTTAACATTTACTCCTGGCAATTATATTTGAATGTATTACATCTGTAGGTCCCCCATTAGTCTATCCTCACTAAAAAGGGGGCCTAGATAAATGAAATTTCATGAGGCTGTAAAAATGCATGTGAGCGTGTATAGATAGACAGACAATGAATTAATAATTTCACTGGCTCATCACATTTTGCTGCTGGATAGCTGTAGCATTTCCTAGGAATGAATAACTATTTACCCGGGGCTAGACTGAGCTATTAGACTGGTAACTGCACTGCCCCATGATGTGCTCAGGGAAGGAATTGAACCTCAGAGAGGCGGATGTTTTCCTTTCTCCCTCCTTTTTCAGGGAAATACAGAGTTAATTTACTTCACCTCTTTTCATGGTGCAGCTTACTCTGCCCCTAGCCAGTGAGTAGGAGGTGGGGCCAAAGCTTCTCCTATCCTGTTCCCACACCCTCTCCACTTGCTTACCCCTGTTTCCCCCACCCGCACCCTCCAAAACTGAAGCCATTAGTGAAACTGAACATTTCTTACTTGGTCATGCAGAAGAATGGATTTATGGGGAGGTTTATTCCATTTCATGGCAGAGTACAGTCTAGTGACAATTAGATAAATAGTCTATGTGTGGAAAGCCAGCCCCAGGGTTAAAAGCTGTGTGTTTCCTTGCTTGAAATGTTTGTCTAAACATGATCTGTGGATATTAGTTTTCAATCTGTGACTTCCATTTGCTTGGTACTGTAAGAGATTTTATTTGGACCTGTGTGTCCCTGCTTAGTGGCACACCATGTTGATTCAGAAAACAGTTGGTTTATCGAAAGTCTCTATACATGTCCTGTACAGTACTGTTCAATCTCTGCTTGCTGAGTCAGCACCTTCCCTATCCCTGTCATCTTGCCTCTCCCTGCTCGCTTGCTTCACAGTGCTTCTCATAGGGAGTATGTTACACAGATGATCCAAGATCTGCAAGATATGATTTATTTCTGGGTGCAATTCGTGTTGTTAGTTTCAATCTATACAGACCTAAATGGCTTGGGGCTCCTGGGAATGGGGGAGGCCTCCTGACCCTTGTGTGGCACAGCTGCAGTTGAGATCAGCTCAGGTGATTGTGCTGACATTTCCCTGGTTTAAATTGGAGGGAGCTGCTGGAAACATCCTTTTAGTGAAGGGCCTTTGACTTTAGAATTCATTTCAGCCCCTTGGTCTGATACACCCCGAGGCTGTTGATCTTCAGGGTCAGCTACACATTGTAAGGAGAGTGATCACTTTAGATAAGCTATTACCAACAGGAGAGTGGGTTTGTTTTGGGGGAGGTGTGGGGTGGGGAGGGGAGAAAACCTGGATTTGTGCTGGAAATGGCCCACCTTGATTACCATACACATTGTAAGGAGAGTGATCACTTTACATAAGCTATCACCAGCAGGAGAGTGGGGTGGGGGGAGAGAAAACCTTTTGTAGTGATAAACACCCATTTTTTCATGATTTGTGTGTATAAAAACAAACATCTTCTGTATTTTCCACAGTATGCATCTGAGGAAGTGAGCTGTAGCTCACAAAAGCTTATGCTCAAATAAATTGGTTAGTCTCTAAGGTGCCACAAGTACTCCTTTTTGGGAATACAGACTAACACGGCTGTTACTCTGAAGCTACAAGGCTGATCTCTTTTTTCCCCCAGGCTCTTGAGAAAGGGGTGTGGAGGGAGGATATTTGTTAATGGTGATAAAGAAAAGAAGGAGAGAAGAGCTTTATATTCTAATATTGGCACATTCTATATACAATGTTTACATTAAACATATTAAAAATAAACTGAAACTGATAACTAAATAAACTACATGATCTCAGTCAGAATCCCCTTCTGCAACTGTTGATACACAGCCAGGGATTGTGTATTGCCCATGTCTTAAGAGCAACCATCCTCCAACTCCAGTCCCTTAAGGGCTCCAGTCCTGCGAAGAGATGCATGCAGGCAAATCTTTGCAGGATCAGGGCCTTAAATTGCAAGCTCTTCGGGTAAGAGATTGTCTTCTACTCTATGATTGTATAATACTTCTATAATGGGGATCCCAGTCCTGACTGGGGCCTCTAGCTACTACTACAAAAATAATAAATACTAATAAATTCCTTTCTGATCTAGCTGGGCCATGATTTCTGGGCTCACTCACTGCAATACGAGTTTAGTCTGCTCTGCTTTGATGAATCCCTAAAACAATTATGAATATTTTAACTACATTAAGCTGCATGGACTAAAGGACAATCTCCTTGTCTGGCCAGGAGTCCCCAGCGTCGCTATGACTGTTTGCCTTGTTGCCACCAGCAAAAATCACCGTTCAGGCACCTTCTTGGTTGGTTCTCCCTTTGGGGGCCCACTATATCACTGGCAACTATAGATGGACGAGTGGAAGAGGAGCACCCAGCAGCAAGACCAAATTCAGAAAAGGGGCCAATGGAGATACAATGTGGTATCTACATCCACTTGGATTCACCCCAATAGCATCCTAATTTCCTGCATTACAAACTGCTGGTTGTTCAATCTAGTACCAGGAACCAGTGAAACCTCTTTGAAGCTGCACAGTGCTGCACTAGGGAGATCAGGCAGAGCCCACTGCTATCCTTGTAGGCCCCATGCTCTCTGTTTCAGGACAACCATAGCCCACTCCCAATTTTCTAGCTACTGCTGACACTTCATATACATTAGCATGGTGCTCCAGCGTTCCTGAATCATCAGATGAGGAGCATCTCGGTTCAGAACCAGATACAGACATTTGAATGAAAAGTGTTATATAAATGTCAGTGTGACAGGGTCTATCAGGTGTTCTCTGCCCCCTGCTGGAGGCACTCCACCTTGCTCAAGGAAAATCCCCCCAGGATGGGCTATCAAAAGACAGGCCTCCGGAGGCCTAGAAGGTCATCAGGCCAGTTAAGAAGACATGCCTGCTGTTCTCCTGGGTGGAGGTGGCTGAGACTGGAACAGAAGAGGAGCTGCTCCGTGCTAGCCCAGAACCCCCAGGCCTTACCCTAAGTTCTACAATGAAGTGCTTGCATTAGAGGCTGAGTTTTTTCACTTAAAGGTGCAGAAAACCGAATCCTGAGTTTGTTGGTTTGCTGAGAGACTGATACTGAGCTTATGGCACAGGTCACGAGCATGTGGCCAAAACTTATGCACTAAGGCAGGTTACACTTGCAGTACCACACCTGGTCCCACAGGAAGTGTTGCAAGGCAGCCCCACCTGCCACAGTCATTATTAGCTGTCACATTTCCTGAAGCCACTGCCTTTCTGATCCCTTTGTAGGCTCTTTGAGGTACCCCAAACAGGGTCAGGCCTCTAGCCATTACCTTTCTCAGGGTGGGAACTCATGTTCCTCTCTCTCCAGACCAGGGATTTAGGCTGCAGTTTCTCCTGCCCTTCACTGTGATCACCTTAGCAATTCTGAGTTGAGTTCAGCACCTGCCACCCAGGTCTCTCTCAGGGACAAGGACAAGGTTAACTAGTGACCAGCCAGACTTCATAAACCAAACTATTTATTTTGAACAAAAGCATTACAGAGAAAATACATCCTGAAAACAATAACTGTTTATATGCATGCCTGTCTTACTAGGTGTCACCTGTCTTCCACTTGGGATGGAGACCCTGGTAGGTCTCAAAGTCCTTCAAACCCTTTCTGCTGGGGCTATACTTCTGTGTCACAGTCTCAGTTCAGCTCTTGGACTCAGTGAAGGTGACTTTCCTCTATATCAGGCTGGCCATTTTATACAATTCTCAGTTCTTTGTTTGCTGGGCGTCTTGAACTCAGTCAAAACCAGTATATGCAATTTCCCTGAGGGCATGGTACTTCTGCAGACTTGTTTACCACTCTAGGGATTTGCATTAGTTAGTCCTTAGTGATTTTCGTTCATTCTTGCTTTATGTGACTTCCTCTCAGTAACTGCATTGCTCGTCTTCAAGGAAAGGAATTAATCCCATCCCTTCCAGGAGGTAACGTTACAAGGAGGGATGAGACACTAAGGCTATGTCTGCATTACAGACCTTACAGCGGCACAGCTGTATCGCTGTAAAGTCTCCTGTGCAGCTGGTTTATGCCGGCAGGAAAGCGCTCTCCTTCCGGTCTACTTAAACTACCCCCAACAAGCGGTGGTAGTTATGTTGGCAGGAGAGCGTCTCCTGCCAAAATAGTGCTGTCCACAGGGCACTTTTGTGGATGAAAAGTTGGGTTGTTTTTTCACACCCCTGACCAACAAAAGTTTTGCTGACAAAAGTGCTAAGGTAGACAAAGCCTAAGTCATACCTATAGTTCCCTTAAAATATATTAGCGGTTTCCCTCTTCTCCATACTGGAATAACGTATTCCAATGATCAGTGTCATTATAGGTTTGTTAAAGAATAAGAGCATCCTCTGAGTAGTTCTATGGGTGTTTGGCCATAACATCCCAAATAACTTCCATAACATCACAGACTTGTATAGTCAATAGGCAGCAAGAGACAGATCTCTGCTCCTTGAGCCATTTGGAAGGTCCACATGCCATTTGCCTGTCCCTATCCCACAGTCATCTGTTACCTAACCCTTCCCCTGTGCAGTGCCAAAGGAATAACTAATCATTAGGAAGGATACTGAACATTCTCTACACAGAAATGCCAATCATCAGGATATGAAGTTGTCCTGTGGCTGGCATCCCATAATTTCCTGGTTTAGTTGAAAAGGAAATTGGCAGGACAACCACTGAGTGTACCATGGGATCACTCCACATGTCTGGGGCAGTTATATCTGCTGCAGAGAAATGTTTTCTCTGCTGGAAAAGTCTTTGAAATAAATGGAGAAGTTTCCAGGGAGGAAGGCTTTCTTTTCAGGGTTTAGGAAACGTTCTGTTTTTTATTTCAAAGGCTTAAGTGCTTTGAGGGAATCCCTTAGCAGTCACAGGCCCTGGGAACTCAATTTTTTCCATCTGTTCCCCATTCCCTGAGCAGCATTGCATGGAGTCACATAATTGTCTATATTGCTAAGCAGCCTCCTGTTCAGATGGAGACTTGATTAGCATGTGTGCATGCAGTAGTTAGTCCACCGCTCTAACCACTTTTGGAAACCCAGCTGCTGAGAGAAGTGTGGGCTTGATATTTATTAACATTTTTTAGCTCTCTGGGATATGTACATAAAAAGGTAAAATTTCCCCTAAGGAAGGCTACACTTGTGGGAATTAAGGATGGAGATACTCTCACCAGTAACTGAATCAATACAGTTCTATTCTATACAGGTTCCTATACTCAGAATCTTCCAGTAGTACATTAAATACAATGTGACTACACATCTGTCACATGATTGTTGTCTCCTTTTCCTAGGGGGAGAAATGTGTGCTGTAGAATATCTTGTATTTGTAGGGTGTTTTGTTTTGATTTAAATACACATGTTGCAATGTATTTATGTTACAAACGGCACGTGCTCTTGGAGGGGAAGGTGGTGAGATTTGTGATGGTCTTTAGTACCTGGAGGAGTTCATTCTACAGTTTCAGACCCACTCACCGGTCAAGTTCTGCCTCTCACTCAGATGAGCTTTACCCTTATTTTGGAGAGTTCCATTGTGCCAGAGGAATTAACTTGTTGACCATGTTTTCATCCCGGAGCTTTAAGCTGTTTTTTAGATATGCTGGGCCCAGGCCACGGAGCGCCTTACAGATAAGGACTGAGACCCTGAACTTGATTTAATAGTCTATGGGAATGCAGTGTAGGTAGTGGAATACATGTTTGGAAAGAGATGCTCATGGTAACTTGTGTGATTGAGGAGACATACTGCAGCATTCTGTACTAGCTGGTGTTTCCTAAGCACTGAATGCTTCATGTCCAGATATATCACATTGCTGTCGTCCAGCCAAAAAGTGATGAAGCGGGCAATCATTGAGGCCAAATCATCATTCACTGAGATGGAACCGTCTCCTACCCAAGCAGAGATGATAGAAAACATTTCTCACGGATGCTACTTTGTGAGAGGTTAGTATCCGTGAGAAACCCACAGAACTTATGGGTTTATGGGCATGTACCTTCAACCAAAGAAGCTTGTGCTGTGGCTGAAAGCTTTTCAAAATACTTTCCTCTGTTTAGCTCAGGATCAGCTGTTCTTCATCCATGAGCTGATCTCGTCCAAGCACTGGGCCACGTTGATAAAGGTATGGTCACATGTGATGAAGGATATGTACAGTTTGTGTGTCATATGCATATTGCTGGCACTTGAGTCCATGTAGTCTGACCAGTTCAACTAGTGGCTGCATGTGGATGCCATAAAGTTCTCAAAACAGTCACTTAATGCATGGATGACCTGGGTCCAGCAGATTTATGGCTCTGATGTGTCCTGAATCTCCTGAAGTAGATCCAGAATAGTTTATCTGTATACATGTGAGTCTCTAGCATGCTCTTCTGGAATCAATTTGGTGCTTTTCCTGATGAAGTTGTGCATATTTTCGCATTTTCTTAAATATTAGCTTAAATATGAGCTGTTGTTGACTGGTTCTCCATTGTAATAATCTTAAATTTTCCTCTCTGGTGGCTTTCAGTGGTAATTTATTATCCAGATAATGCTATGAATGATGGAGTTACTGACGGTTCACAGCTTTTTTGTAAAGTACATATTAGTTGTATAACTTTAAAGTTCATTTCTGCCAGTTGGTTGCCTGACTCAGGGTGCTGTAAGCTTAAAATATCCTTTCATTTCCTCTGGAGTTGTCTGTGTTTGGGCTGCTGATGTTTCAGCTGTCATTTCTCTGACATTGGTAGGTTAAGTCTTGGTTTCAATGGAGTTGTAGTCACATACACAAAGTCTGAATCTGGGCCATTATGTATATAACTAAGAGCACGCTATTGGCCTTCAGCAAAGCAGTGGGCTAATTTAAACATTTTGGAACTCATTTAGAAAAAGTTTTACAGGATAGGGCTGCATCCTATGTATGTATTCACCAGATTAGTCCCCTTCATTCTCCTTTGAAATGCCTTTAATCTGCTCCATGTGGGTGGACTGTGTTTTATGAACCCAGTGAATTGGCACACTAAGTTCCTTGGATATGGAATTCAATTCCTTTATGTATCATGCTCACTCTGACTGTGCATTGCATTAAGGGGAAATTTATAACAGAAGTCAATAGAGGTTAGGTAGTACAGCACAGTGACCTTTTTTCTATCAGAAGTCACTTAATAATGAAAAGCCTTTTAAAGGAGCACTAAGTTAGAACATCAAACTCACTGTCTGGGTTAAGGTTAACCTAAAACTTTTGTTCAATGAAATATCTAATTTATACAAAGCCATTTTAAAAATGAAAAACAAATTTCATGAAAATTTTTAAATTTTCAAATTGGTTTTGGTTCAGAGTGCTTGAAATAGACCAATTATTTGTTTTTAAAAAAATCAAGGAATGTTTTTACCAGTTATTTTTATCGTTATCAAGAACATTGTGGGTTTTGAGGTGGTTATCAAAACATTTCATTTATAGTTTTCAGTAAATGGAAAATACTCATAACCACATCACCAGTGATGTTTTCAGTAAAGATTTCAGTTCAGATTGTTTGCCAAAGATGTTGTGAGAATGACAAATTTCTAAAATTTTAATTTTTTGCCAAAAAAAAAAAATCAGTTTTGAAGACTCTATAGTTTCAACCAGTTCTAATTTTATATTGTCTAATAGCTAGTGACATGTTAGAAATGTGAATATTTACTAATCCTAAATTGATTCCTGACTCTCAAGAGAGAATATTAAAAGTATCAGGAGAAGGTATGTCATCACAATGAGCCATGGATACTGATTAATTCTGTTAGAAAGAAAGAGATATAGAATATTAAAAACCCCAATAATAGCATGCAGGCCCAGACAGCCTTGGTAAATCCTCAAAAAGTAAGGGACAGAGGAGTGAATCAAACTGTGAGTATGAACCTGTATTTGTGAAAAAGACGAATAAATGTCTGGGTTGAGGACATAGGAGTCAGATAGTGACCATAGTAATGAAATACATACACAGGCAAGAGTTATGGAAGAAGGACAAAAACAACAGCATAACTCTTGAGGGCTCATAACTTCTGTGAAATCATCTTCATTTATTTTCTTCAGCCCCTGTTGCTGGTTCCAATTGTCCACTCAGACTTCTGGTAGAATGCAGAAATTCTAAAGCTTCAGAAAACTATGATTTTGACCACCTGGAAAGAGATTCTACTGAGTGGTGTGTCACCGTGCTTCAGTGGGTCACAGATGAGAATACCAGATTCAGGACAAACTGCTGAGAAATGGGACAGACCGACCCCAAACTGGTGGTTATTCTTCCATAAGATATACCAAGCCAGTAACAAAAGTACACTTCTGTCTCACCACACTGGTTAACAAGAAGTCAGAAATACGGTCTCCTTGGGTATCCCAGCCATTATTTCACCACACAGACACTAGACTTTATGATGAGTGGTTATTTAAAACTACTTTAATCAAACAAAGGGTTCTTCTAATCCCAAGAGATCAGCCACATGGCAAGGTCAATATATAACTCAGATATTACCCAATAGTTACACTGTTGCCAATGCTTTAGTACCTAATATCGAAAGTTTATTTATAAGAGAAACGAAAGAGGACAGAGTGAAAATGGTCAAAGGATACAACCATTGCAGAGTTCTTGTATCAGGTTTGAAGCAGTGATGGAATAAACTGCTGGCTTGTAAAATCTCGGGGAAATTCCAAAAGATTGGAAGGTCATCAGTCCATTGATTGGAATGCTCCTTTTAGTGTAAGTCCATACTCCAGAGATCAGAGCAAGAAAGATGCAAAAATGAAGATGCTTCCAGGGTTTCTTTTATACCTTCTTCCATGTGGAGGGAACATTCTCAGCCCTAGTCTGTGGAAAATTACAAGCACAAGATGGTGTCCAGGGTCACATGAGCAAGTCACACGCAGAGGTGGATTAATGGTTTGTGGGGCCCTGAGCCAGAGCAAATGGGGACTCCTCCCCACCCCTTCCGCCTGCAGTCTCCTCACCTCCCTGCTTGATGTTCCTGCTGGGGAGCAGGGTCAGGGCATGGGGGCTTCCCTCACTCCACCTGCCCAGTGCTTCAGTCGGGGAGTGGGGTCAAGGTGCAGGGGCTTGCCCCGCTCTGCCTGCCTGGCATTCCTGCTAGGGAGTGGGGTTGGGACATGCAGGCTTCCCCTACTCCCCAGCAGGAGCAGCTGGTGGGCAGAGCAGGTCTGGGTGCAGGGGCACCCATTTTTCCCAGGGCCCCCCAGTTGGCCAGTCCTGGGCCCTGTTGACCCAATGGCTAATCTGCCACTGGTCACATGTCCTTGCATGCTTCGATGAGTCATAGCAGGAGCCATTACCCTTATTCTGGCTAAAGCATCCAAAGGAAAGCCCATCAGGCAGGGTCAGGCTTCTTCTATGAACTATTGTGTGAGCTAATTGTCCTTTAATTTAATTTAATTAAATTGTCCTTTAATTTAATTGTCCAACACGAGTTTCTACAAGCCATTACCCTATGATCCCACTGAGAGTTACCAAAAGCAACTACAGCATTTGCTCAAGAAACTTCCTGAAAAAGCACAAGATCAAATCCGCACAGACACACTCCTGGAGCCCCGACCTGGGATATTCTATCTACTACCCAAGATCCATAAACCTGGAAATCCTGGGCGCCCCATCATCTCAGGCATTGGCACCCTGACAGCAGGATTGTCTGGCTATGTAGACTCCCTCCTCAGGCCCTACGCTACCAGCACTCCCAGCTATCTTCGAGACACCACTGACTTCCTAAGGAAACTTCAATCCATCGGTGATCTTCCTGATAACACCATCCTGGCCACTATGGATGTAGAAGCCCTCTACACCAACATTCCACACAAAGATGGACTACAAGCCGTCAGGAACACTATCCCCGATAATGTCACGGCTAACCTGGTGGCTGAACTTTGTGACTTTGTCCTTACCCATAACTATTTCACATTTGGGGACAATGTATACCTTCAGATCAGCGGCACTGCTATGGGTACCCGCATGGCCCCACAGTATGCCAACATTTTTATGGCTGATTTAGAACAACGCTTCCTCAGCTCTCGTCCCTTAAAGCCCCTACTCTACTTGCGCTATATTGATGACATCTTCATCATCTGGACCCATGGAAAAGAAGCCCTTGAGGAATTCCACCATGATTTCAACAATTTCCATCCCACCACCAACCTCAGCCTGGTCCAGTCCACACAAGAAATCCACTTCCTGGACACTACAGTGCTAATAAACAATGGTCACATAAACACCACCCTATACCGGAAACCTACTGACCGCTATTCCTACCTGCATGCCTCCAGCTTTCACCCCGACCACACCACACGATCCATCGTCTACAGCCAAGCTCTGCGATACAACCGCATTTGCTCCAACCCCTCAGACAGAGACAAACACCTACAAGATCTCTGTCAAGCTTTCTTACAACTACAGTACCCACCTGCTGAAGTAAAGAAACAGATTGATAGAGCCAGAAGAGTTCCCAGAAGTTACCTACTACAGGACAGGCCTAACAAAGAAAATAACAGAATGCCACTAGCCGTCACCTTCAGCCCCCAACTAAAACCCCTCCAACGCATTATTAAGGATCTACAACCTATCCTAAAGGATGACCCAACACTCTCACAAATCTTGGGAGACAGGCCAGTCCTTGCCTACAGACAGCCCCCCAACCTGAAGCAAATACTCACCAACAACCACATACCACACAACAGAACCACTAACCCAGGAACTTATCCTTGCAACAAAGCCCGTTGCCAATTGTGCCCACATATCTATTCAGGGGACACCATCACAGGGCCTAATAACATCAGCCACACTATCAGAGGCTCGTATACCTGCACATCCACCAATGTGATATATGCCATCATGTGCCAGCAATGCCCCTCTGCCATGTACATTGGTCAAACTGGACAGTCTCTACGTAAAAGAATAAATGGACACAAATCAGATGTCAAGAATTATAACATTCATAAACCAGTCGGAGAACACTTCAATCTCTCTGGTCACGCAATCACAGACATGAAGGTCGCTATCTTAAAACAAAAAAACTTCAAATCCAGACTCCAGCGAGAAACTGCTGAATTGGAATTCATTTGCAAATTGGATACTATTAATTTAGGCTTAAATAGAGACTGGGAGTGGCTAAGTCATTATGCAAGGTAGCCTATTTCCTCTTGTTTTTTCCTACCCCCCCCCCCAGATGTTCTGGTTTAACTTGGATTTAAACTTGAAGAGTGGTCAGTTTGGATGAGCTATTACCAGCAGGAGAGTGAGTTTGTGTGTGTATGGGGGTGGGGGGAATGTGAGAAAACCTGGATTTGTGCTGGAAATGGCCCACCTTAATTATGCACATTGTAGGGAGAATGGTCAATTTGGATGAGCTATTACCAGCAGGATAGTGAGTTTGTGTGTGTGGTTTTTGGGAGGGGGGTGAGAGAACCTGGATTTGTGCAGGAAATGGCCCAACTTTATTATCATGCACATTGTGTAAAGAGTTGTCACTTTGGATGGGCTATCACCAGCAGGAGAGTGAATTTGTGGGGGGGGGGGGGTGGAGGGTGAGAAAACCTGGATTTGTGCTGGAAATGGCCCACCTGATGATCACTTTAGATAAGCTATTACCAGCTGGACAGTGGGGTGGGAGGAGGTATTTTTTCATATTCTCTGTGTATATATAAAGTCTGCTACAGTTTCCACGACATGCATCCGATGAAGTGAGCTGTAGCTCACGAAAGCTCATGCTCAAATAAATTGGTTAGTCTCTAAGGTGCCACAAGTACTCCTTTTCTTTTTGCGAATACAGACTAACACGGCTGTTACTCTGAAACCTGTCCTTTAATGGGCTATCAACTTGAACAGTTCATTCACAATGTGCTGGCCAGACTGGATGCAAACTACCTTGTGGGTGTTACCCCAGGAGCAAACACATTTGAAATACAGGGATATAGTCAATATTCAAAATTTCAGATACAGAAGTGATATATGCATATAAACAGGATAATCACGCTTAGGAAATCATAACTTTTCCATTGACACCTTACATACCATACTTTGTATGAGATTGTTGCAATTGTATAACAGTAGCAGCAATAATGATCTACATGGTCATATTTTTAACCATACAACATCATATGGTACACTTGTCATCACTGACTAAGCCTCTCGAGAAAGAGGTGAAATACCCAGGGACCAGATCTTCAGATGTCGTAAATTGATTTGCAATTTGACAAGCTGGCCCCATATCTCCTCTGACCTTATAGTGGGTGGACCTTCAGATTTTTGCAAAACTGACTTTCCTTCATTAGGGTGCCACTATGCGTCTCAGCTCTCTGGACTTTTCTCATTTAAAGCTGCAATGGATCTATAAAGAAGGAAAATGGAATTATAAAAACCACTTGGATGGATCACTATGGAGAAACAACTTGTAATGTATCTTTTATGATTCTTTTTGTTTACTGCATAATATTGCTGGTAAAAACTTTATTCCAAATGCATGAGATTCCATTATTACTTCCACTGTCTCCAAGCAACTTCCTATAACATAAAATATTATTTTGCAAGAGGAACTTCAGAGTGGTTTCTGGTTTGTATTCAGTGGGTTAAAATATATCAGGCTTCTTTTTTTGTTCTGATTTTTCTTGATTTGATGAGTAGTGGTTTGGAGCCTTTTATTTTAGTTGTAGTTCCAGCTAACTGTATTATGAATAAAGAAAAGGAGGGCTTGTGGCACGTTAGAGACTAACCAATTTATCTGAGCATAAGCTTTCGTGAGCTACAGCTCACTTCATCGGATGCTCACGAAAGCTTATGCTCAAATAAATTGGTTAGTCTCTAACGTGCCACAAGTCCTCCTTTTCTTTTTGCGAATACAGACTAACACGGCTGCTACTCTGAAACCTGTATTATGAATGTAAAGATATTTCCTTATAAGGTATACGGAAATAGCCCAAATAATCCCCACTTTGTTGCAGAAATCAAAACGTGATTGATTTTCTTCTTATGGGTTTTGATGGCATAAGAATGTAATAAAGCTATTTCTTCAAAATACAGCCTTTGAGGCTGCAGACAAACTTGAATTCCTTTGAAAAGTTTCTCTTCTGAACATTAAAAGGACAACTGAGTGTAATCCCCTGAGACTTGTGCAGAAGGAAGATGCTCGAGGCTGGGAGGCTTAACATGATACTTTTCCAAGGTGGAATGGCAACATGGATGGAGGGTGACAGTTATGAAGACCTCTTCTTCTTGAGTCTGATGTAGCTGCTCAGTGACTTGCATTTGTGTGTACTGTTTAATTTGTGACACTAAGCTCAATAAGTATAAAAAGATCTCAGCTGCTGGTAGTCATTTAACTTGCTCTTTTACCACATTTGCAACTGCTTCCCATTCTCTACTCCTTCTTAATGTACAGGATAAAAGCAATATCCTTTCCTTCCCCTTTTTTACAAGGGACACATAGTTCTTTACAAAACAGTCATTGGAAAACATATGTAGCTATTAAAGTGTTCAGGGACGATCTGTCTTGTCTTTAACTTAAGGATAAGGAAATAAAACTTTTGCATGTGATTGCTGTATTAATCATCCATGATCCATATATCCTTTACAAATGCCTAGGGATATTTAATCAGACAGTGTCTCAACTTTAGGGATGGCTTAAATGAAGGTCAGCTAAATTAGCAGGGATTATTCAAGCTGACTAATAATATCAACAACATCATGGTAGGTATTGTGCATCAGAATGTGGGGGAGGAAGAGAGTGGTATGGAGATGGGAAAGTAAAGGTAGGATCTCTCTTTGCTTCTCTACCCTGAAAGGCTTGCGTTACATTAACCCTAATTTCAGGTGAGAAGGATGGGACATAGCTCAGGAGTGGAGAGAGCAATCAGTATTCCAAACATCAGCAGAGAAGACAGGAATTGCCTCAATGCCCAATTTTAAGGCTCTCGCTCTCCCTAGGATCTATGAGCTCTAGTGCAGCCCACAGAGCTCAGGACCTAAATTCAGGCCCTGATCCTAGAAACACTAATTCAGGTGAATAACTTTACATGCACAAATACACTCATTCAGTTTGTCAAGGTTCCTTCCCCACTTTGAACTCTAGGGTACAAATGTGGGGACCTGCATGAAAACCTCCTAAGCTTACTTTTACCAGCTTAGGTTAAAACTTCCCCAAGGTACAAACTATTTTACCCTTTGCTCTGGGTTTTCCACTGCCACCACCAAACATTTCTCTGGGTTCCTGAGAAAGCGTTGTTTGGAAACATCTTTCCCCCCAAAAATCCTCCCAACCCTTGCACCCTACTTCTTGGGGAAGGTTTGGTAAAAATCCTCACCAATTTGCATCAGTGACCACAGACCCAAGCCCTTGGATCTTAGAACAATGAAAAAAAGCATTCAGTTCTTAAAAAGAAACATTTTAATAGAAGAAACAGTAAAAAGAAAAGGATCACCTCTGTAAGATCAGGATGGTAAATACCTTACAGGGTAATCAGATTCAAAACATAGAGAATCCCTCTAGGCAAAACCTTAGGTTACAAAAAGATACACAGACAGGAATATTCATTCTATTCAGCACAACTTATTTTCTCAGCCATTTAAAGAAATCATAATCTAACACATATCTAGCTAGATTACTTACTAAGTTCTAAGACTCCATTCCTGTTCTGTCCCCGGCAAAAACCTCACCCAGACAGACACAGACCCTTTGTTTTTCTCCCTCCTCCCAGCTTTTGAAAGTATCTTGTCTCCTCATTGGTCATTTTGGTCAGGTGCCAGCGAGGTTATCCTAGCTTCTTAACCCTTTACAGGTGAAAGGATTTTTCCTCTGGCCAGGAGGGATTTTAAAGGTGTTTACCCTCTCCTTTATGTTTATGACACAGTTTAAAAAGAAAAGGAGTATTAGTGGCACCTTAGAGACTAACCAATTTATTTGAGCATAAGCCTTCGTGGGCTACAGCTCACATGCATCCAATGAAGTGAGCTGTAGCTCACGAAGGCTTATGCTCAAATAAATTGGTTAGTCTCTAAGATGCCACTAGTACTCCTTTCTTTTTGCGAATACAGACTAACACGGCTGCTACTCTGAAACCATTCAGTTTAAAGAAACTACTGATGTACATGGAGGTTCTCATATGCGTAAGTATTTGCAGGATTGAGGCCCTAGTTCACCCATTAGGCTAGGCCCAGTAATGATAGATTTTGTAGCATTTCATAACTTGGCATAAATTAAATACAGCAAATAATATTAATATAGGATAACAACAACATATTTTGTTTTAAATCACATGCAGGCTTTTAAAAATCAGCTTCATTTATTTATGTATTTATTTTTACAGATGGAGAGGAGGTCAAGGGACTTCTTGTACTAGGATCAACCTGATTCTAAATGATTCAGAATGATGCCCCTGATTCAAAATGTTGATTTTAACAGAGAAATGTAGTAAATTGAGCAATCTATATGGCCTGTGAAACTAATAATCAAATCAATGGCAATGTTACAGGTGGTTAACCCTGACCAGTTAACAAATTGTCCTATCCATTAACTGGGTTGCCTGGTTGGGAGTCAGTTTACACTCTCAAATATGGAAAGCCTGTCCTTGTTACAAAATCTATCTTGTGATGAGATTTTGGCATGTAATTCATAGAATCATAGAAGAATCATAGAAAATTAGGGTTGCAGGAAAAGCAGGAGCAACCCCAACCAAATCATCCCAGCCAGGGCTTTGTCAAGCTGGGCCTTAAAAACTTCTAAGGATGGAGGTTCTGCCACCGCCCTAGGTAACCCATTCCAGTGCTTCACCACCCTCCTAGTGAAATAGTTTTTCCTAATATCCAACCTAGACCTCCGCTACTGCAACTTGAGACCATTGCTTCTTGTTCTGTCACCTGCCACCACTGAGAACAGCTGAGCTCCATCCTCTTTGGCATTCACTGCCAGGCTTACTTCAGTTCTTAACTTTTCCTGATTTTTTATGCAAACCTCTCTTAAGCCTTTCTGAATGACACCATACTGCAAATTAAGAGCTGTGCATTACTGAAAGAAACCTCCTCTGTCTCAAGCCATTTCAAAGACCCAACACCCACTTTTGTATCTGAAACACTTGCATTTGTGTGTTATCCGATCCAGTTTTTCAAGTCAGATCAATAAACAGCGGTGTTAGTTCATTTACATTTCATGAAAATCCCTATTACATTTCTCAATGAACATCCCTTCTTTCAGACAACATTAGTAACTTCTTGTGTCTGGTCTTGGTTTAGGATTAACACATAGCTAAATCCAATAAACCATGACAATATCTATTGTCCCCAAGCAAACATGTAACTACCAAGGTGTGTCTATCTGACCATTTTGCATATACATTATAGTCCCTTTTCCCCACCATTCATCTGCCTTTTCTTTTTAGATTGTAAGCTCTTCAGAAGGCGAAAAAACTGCTTCCCTCTGTATTTGGAAAGTGCCTAACACATATTAGCAAATATGGTAAATAATAATAATCATAGTCTATTTAGACACACACACTTCTCTGAAACAAAGTACAATTTAACTTATTCGTTTTCCTCACAATTCTTGCATAACTATTTTACTTAATACAGACTAACACAGCTGCTACTCTGAAACCTATTTTACTTAAATCTCGCTTTATCGGATGAAAGATAGCCTTTAACAGCTTTCTTAGAGCATTCCTAATTAACATTTGTATGAAAGGTTTCAGAGTAGCAGCCGTGTTAGTCTGTATCCGCAAAAAGAAAACGAGTACTTGTGGCACCTTAGAGATTAACAAATTTATTTGAGCATAAGCTTTCATGAGCTACAGCTCACTTCATCGGATGCATTCAGTGGAAAATACAGTGGGGAGATTTATATACACAGAGAACATGAAACAATGGGTGTTACCATAACACACTGTAACAAGAGTGATCAGGTAAGGCGAGCTATTATCAGCAGGAGAGTAGAGGTGGGGGGTTTGGAAACTTTTGTAGTGATAATCAAGGTGGGCCATTTCCAGCACTTTACAAGAACACTGAAAAGGTTAGTCTCTAAGGTGCCACAAGTACTCCTTTTCTTTTTGCGAATATAGACTAACACAGCTGTTACTCTGAAAATCATACACATTGTAAGAATAGTGATCACTTTAGACAAGCTATTACCAACAGGAGAGTGGGTTTGGGGGGGAGGGGCGGAGAAAACCTGGATTTGTGCTGGAAATGGCCCAACTTGATTATCATACACATTGTAGGAAGAGTAAAAAGAAAAGGAGTACTTGTGGCACCTTAGAGACTAACCAATTTATTTGAGCATAAGCTTTCGTGAGCTACAGCTCACTTCATCGGATGCATAGATGAAGTGAGCTGTAGCTCACGAAAGATTATGATCAAATAAATTGGTTGGTCTCTAACATGCCACAAGTACTCCTTTTCTTTTTGCGAATACAGACTAACACGGCTGTTACTCTGAAATCTGTAAGAAGAGTGATCACTTTAGATAAGCTATTACCAGCAGGAGAGTGGGGTGGGGGGAGAGAAAACCTTTTGTAGTGGTAAACACCCGTTTTTTCATGCTTTGTGTGTATAAAAAGATCTTCTATACTTTCCACAGTATGCATCAGATGTAGTGAGCTGTAGCTCACGAAAGCTTATGCTCAAATAAATTGGTTAGTCTCTAAGGTGCCACAAGTACTCCTTTTCTTTTTAAGGGGAAATAGTTTTACTTTGTGTAATGACACATCCACTCCCAGTCTTTATTCAAACCTAAATTAACTGTATCCAGTTTGCAAATTAATTAACACAGCAACCCAGATTCACAGAGAATACTACACTGACAATCGTCATTTTAAATGCATCAGGTAAAATTAAAATTGGACTGGAAGGTCAAGATCAGCGGCACTGCTATGGGTACCCGCATGGCCCCACAGTATGCCAACATTTTTATGGCTGATTTAGAACAACGCTTCCTCAGCTCTCGTCCCCTAAAGCCCCTACTCTACTTGCGCTATATTGATGACATCTTCATCATCTGGACCCATGGAAAAGAAGCCCTTGAGGAATTCCACCATGATTTCAACAATTTCCATCCCACCACCAACCTCAGCCTGGTCCAGTCCACACAAGAGATCCACTTCCTGGACACTACAGTGCTAATAAACAATGGTCACATAGACACCACCCTATACCGGAAACCTACTGACCGCTATTCCTACCTGCATGCCTCCAGCTTTCACCCTGACCACACCACACGATCCATCGTCTACAGCCAAGCTCTGCGATACAACCGCATTTGCTCCAACCCCTCAGACAGAGACAAACACCTACAAGATCTCTGTCAAGCTTTCTTACAACTACAATACCCACCTGCTGAAGTAAAGAAACAGATTGATAGAGCCAGAAGAGTTCCCAGAAGTTACCTATTACAGGACAGGCCTAACAAAGAAAATAACAGAACACCACTGGCCGTCACCTTCAGCCCCCAACTAAAACCCCTCCAACGCATTATTAAGGATCTACAACCTATCCTAAAGGATGACCCAACACTCTCACAAATCTTGGGAGACAGGCCAGTCCTTGCCTACAGACAGCCCCCCAACCTGAAGCAAATACTCACCAACACAACACATACCACACAACAAAACCACTAACCCAGGAACTTATCCTTGCAACAAAGCCCGTTGCCAATTGTGCCCACATATCTATTCAGGGGACACCATCACAGGGCCTAATAACATCAGCCACACTATCAGAGGCTCGTATACCTGCACATCCACCAATGTGATATATGCCATCATGTGCCAGCAATGCCCCTCTGCCATGTACATTGGTCAAACTGGACAGTCTCTACGTAAAAGAATAAATGGACACAAATCAGATGTCAAGAATTATAACATTCATAAACCAGTCGGAGAACACTTCAATCTCTCTGGTCACGCAATCACAGACATGAAGGTCGCTATCTTAAAACAAAAAAACTTCAAATCCAGACTCCAGCGAGAAACTGCTGAATTGGAATTCATTTGCAAATTGGATACTATTAATTTAGGCTTAAATAGAGACTGGGAGTGGCTAAGTCATTATGCAAGGTAGCCTATTTCCTCTTGTTTTTTCCTACCCCCCCCCCCAGATGTTCTGGTTTAACTTGGATTTAAACTTGGAGAGTGGTCAGTTTGCATGAGCTATTACCAGCAGGAGAGTGAGTTTGTGTGTGTATGGGGGTGGGGGGAATGTGAGAAAACCTGGATTTGTGCTGGAAATGGCCCACCTTAATTATGCACATTGTAGGGAGAATGGTCAATTTGGATGAGCTATTACCAGCAGGATAGTGAGTTTGTGTGTGTGGTTTTTGGGAGGGGGGTGAGAGAACCTGGATTTGTGCAGGAAATGGCCCAACTTTATTATCATGCACATTGTGTAAAGAGTTGTCACTTTGGATGGGCTATCACCAGCAGGAGAGTGAATTTGTGGGGGGGGGGGGGTGGAGGGTGAGAAAACCTGGATTTGTGCTGGAAATGGCCCACCTGATGATCACTTTAGATAAGCTATTACCAGCTGGACAGTGGGGTGGGAGGAGGTATTTTTTCATATTCTCTGTGTATATATAAAGTCTGCTACAGTTTCCACAACATGCATCCGATGAAGTGAGCTGTAGCTCACGAAAGCTCATGCTCAAATAAATTGGTTAGTCTCTAAGGTGCCACAAGTACTCCTTTTCTTTTTGCGAATACAGACTAACACGGCTGTTACTCTGAATACCTCTTATGGTGACAATTGTTATTGTTCTGACTGTGTGAGAGGAATGAAATTACAGTGATAGACATATGATAGATGGATCAGACAGATAAAGAGGTCTAAATCTTAATTTCATATGAGTCAGACACCTAGCTTCTAGACAATTGGACCTGAGAGGCTTTGATGACCCTTGTTGTACTTGATGTTACTGTGCTCCAAAGGGATGGTGTGAATGTAACACTCTATGCTTTTATGATATCAAAGTTCTGCAATACATTTTAAAAGATGTGATATTACTGCAAGGAGTTCCCTTCTGTGAGGAATTGGGGGTTTTAGACAGGATTTAAAGAAGTCTTGAAGAAGTACAGGGCCTGTAGCTGCCTGAAAAAGGAATTTCATTGTTCATACCTAAATGCAAAGGAGAACTGGTTGGGAATTTTTCTACAAACCACTTTTTTGCCCAAAAATGCCAACTTCTCAAAATCGAAACTGTTCACAAAACAGGGCTGGTTTAGACAGATCTCCTTGCTTGAAAAATTTTTGGAAAAAAGTTGACAATTTTCATCTGGAAACTTTAGTTTTTTTGAGTCAAAACAATTTTTTGTCAGCAAATTTTAAAAAAAAGGTTAGAAAAAAGAAAAGAGGTCAAAATTGAAACAAAATGGTTAAAAATTATCATAATTAATTATTCCGATTCATCTGAACCACATTTTTGTTTTCAGATTTTCAGTTTACAAAAATGTGAAATTAAATTTTCACCCCATTCATTATGGGAACATTTTTAAATAGGTTGAAAATATTCATAGTTCAGGAAAACAGTGTCCCGCCCCGCTCTAATCTTATGACACTTGTTTAAGTGAAGTGGATAGTGCTAAAGTTCCCTCTGCTGAGTAAGAGGAGTGTTTTTCAGAGTAGATATGCCTATGTAACATGGTGGACTTTTGCCAACTGAGGAGTGTTGCATCCAATGAAGTGAGCTGTAGCTCACGAAAGCTTGTGCTCAAATAAATTGGTTAGTCTCTAAGGTGCCACAAGTCCTCCTTTTCTTTTTGAGGAGTGTTGTGTGGCTGCATGAGTATTTGAAGTGGTGCAGCTGATTCTGACATGATGCTCTGTGGCTGGAAAATGCTTATATTGACAACCCCGGAATTAAAATACCAGCAGATAAACAAAGATATTTCCCTGAGATGTATTTCCACTTTGAAATGCATGCAGCCTATTCCCTATAAATGCCTCCCCATCCTGTGTAAATACACTTGTAAAGAGACAAGGTGGGTGAGGTAATATCTTTTATTGGTCCAATAAAAGATATTAGCTCACCCACTTTCTCTCTCTAATATCCTGGATCTGACACAGTACAACAACAACAACAACACATAAATACCCTTTTGGTAGGTCTGTGTCCTGAAGCGTATAGGAAGATTATAAAAAAAGATTACGTGGTTCGGGGATAGATGACACCGTGCGCCTTGTTTGCCTAAGTGCAACTGAAGACTTGACCAAGTCATTTCCCACTCACCAATAGCTAAACCCTCTCATGCCTACCTGACTGCTCTCTAGCTTTTTGGCTGGATGACCCAGCTGGTATCACCCAGCCTTGGATTTTGAGGAAATGGCAATATAACTGCACCCTAGAAGTAATGTATAAAATGTTAAGTGTAGATGTAAAGGATGTTCCCTAAACAAGACAGGGAGTATGTGACTTGCTGTTGCTAAAGGCTTTGCTACAAAAAATAGTTAATCAAAGCAAGTCATGCCTGTGGTCCTTACCAGTGCCCCCAGTATCCTTATTGCTAAGTCAAAAGAGCTGACCATAAATAAGGTTGTCACAGAGTGCATCATGGAAAGGAGAAGTTGGCTGTTGGGAATACAAATGTAAAGCAAGCCCACAAGTAACTGTGAAGTTTTCCATTTGCAAATGCTGTAGTAGGGAGAAGAGAAGAATCAAAAGGCTCATTTACAATTCAAATGTGAGTTTGGTCATAAAGGATATTTTGCAGGGAGATGTGGATCAAATATAGCCTCTGGGTTACACAATTGGGACCACCCAGGCTTTAGCTAATGTTAGTGTTTACATAAGTTAGAAACAAGCTCTTCCAATTAAAAAGCCAATGTTTAACTAGATGCTAACTTGTTATATGCACTGAGGTCTAAATGTTAATAGCTTTGACCTCCTCCAGTTTTATCTTAATCTGCTTGACGGAGAAAGTGAACTCTGGGTTATGCTGTACAGAATGGGTCCTTTTTGTTTTTTTTCCTCCATTTCTAACAGTGACAGTGTCACACATTGCAGACCTAAATGAAAGTCTGTCTTCTTTTTCAATCAGTTATACCACTAAGCATATGGACAGAAAAACCCTTGTGATTGACACTGCTTCAACAAAATGAGATTCAGTTTCTAGTTGATAAGAGGCAAAGTCATACAAGCAGTGTGTACAAAGCAGTAGAGGATTGCAAAAAATTAGTGATAAAAGGGCTAATCTTATTGTTTTGCTAGATGAGAGAATGGCCCTTTGTGTTTGCTCAAGCAGAAGCCCACACATTGTCCCCCACCTTCTTCTGTACTCTTGGCAGCAAAATAATTTCCAGATTTTGAAGGTATCAAACCACAAGCCAGTAGATAAAAAAAGGGCCCAGGCATGCTTGGAACACTTTGGGAAGCAAAGTAGTGACTGCACATGATATTGTGTGCTTCCTTTACATCTATGAACAAAGTGTGATATAGAGATGCATATAAGCTCTCCTGTATAGAGGTTTTGGGGAACAGAAGAAAGACACAGAACAGAAGAAAGACACAAATGCAAAGCCAAATCAATGTGAAAGCTTTGGGATTGATTCTGACCTCACACTGTTTTCATATGGGTGTAATTCCCCTGATATCAGTGGAGTTACCCCTGATTTATACTGTTGCAAGTGAGAGCAGAAACTCTCTCCCAAGTTGGTTCTATGTTCTAGGTAAGCCCATGATATGGGCCCAATTTTCGGTCTATCACAGCCTCTTGGTGCATCTCCACAGCAAAGATAAGGTGCAATAAACTCACCACTTGCAGGGGATACCCATAGTAAAATTTGGGTAGCCCAGAGCCAGTGTAATGGTTCTATACCACTTCCCCCTCATAGCCCCAGATTCTGAGAGTATGACTAGGGTGAGGCAGGCAGGGCCAGAACGCTACTGCACTTCTGTTAGTCTCAGCAGCTGGCATGGCCCCCTAGGCGGTTGCAGGTCAGCATAGTTTAGAACATTTTTTCCTCACCTCCTTATGGAGCTTAAGTGCACCCATGGACTGGGGTCTTAGAATGTGTATTTATATAATTGTAAACATACGTTGTAACAAAGCCAAGATGGTACCTGTTTAAATGTTGCAGACCTCTGAGCTTCTGGCCCTGGAGTGTCTCTGTCCCTCAAAGGTCACGGGCTGCAGTAGATGCCTTTCATCAGTATCTTGCTAATAGTGTTGGGCTTGTACTCTTTGTATACTAGAGGCTGATGTAGCCTACATGGTGCAGAGGACAACTTCTAGCTCTAGTGAAGGCCAAAGGAGGAGAAATTTCTAATGGTGAAGAGAACACAAATACAGGATAGCTGCAGAAGTCTGTTTTAACCTTGTTTGATTACCACTTTTGACAGTGCAGGATGCAGGCAAGGAATTAAAATTCTGGACTTCAGCATTCGGTGAAAGACAACATAACCTTGCCGTCTGTCTCCGTTACTGTTCATTAGTTTCATGGCTTAATTCCTATCTCTTTCTAGCAGGTCCAGGCAGCTGTGTCCATTCAGCATCTGAAGCCATACTGCCTTGCCACCAATCACCAAAGGTTGTTGAATGAGTGTTGCCAATTCCATTCTCCTCAAAAGCCTGCCAGCTCAGTTATGTCCTTCAACAGTCAGGAATATTGGCTGTAAGGTTTCAGAGTAACAGCCATGTTAGTCTGTATTCGCAAAAAGAAAAGGAGTACTTGTGGCACCTTAGAGACTAACCAATTTATTTGAGCATCAGCTTTCGTGAGCTACAGCTCACTTCATCGGATGCATACTGTGGAAACTGCAGAAGACATTATATACACAGAGACCATGAAACAATACCTCCTCCCACCCCACTCTCCTGCTGGTAATAGCTTATCTAAAGTGATCACTCTCTTTACAATGTGTATGATAATCAAGGTGGGCCATTTCCAGCACAAATCCAGGTTTTCTCACCCCCCTCCCCACAGACTCACTCTCCTGCTGGCAATAGCTCATCCAAACTGACCACTCTCCTTACAATGTGTATGATAATCAAGGTGGGCCATTTCCAGCATAAATCCAAGTTTAATCAGAACGTCTGGGGAGAGGGGGGTAGGAAAAAACAAGAGGAAATAGGCTACCTTGCATAATGACTTAGCCACTCCCAGTCTCTATTTAAGCCTAAATTAATAGTATCCAATTTGCAAATGAATTCCAATTCAGCAGTTTCTCGCTGGAGTCTGGATTTGAAGTTTTTTTGTTTTAAGATAGCGACCTTCATGTCAGTAATTGCGTAACCAGAGAGATTGAAGTGTTCTCCGACTGGTTTATGAATGTTATAATTCTTGACATCTGATTTGTGTCCATTTATTCTTTTACGTGGAGACTGTCCAGTTTGACCAATGTACATGGCAGAGGGGCATTGCTGGCACATGATGGCATATATCACATTGGTGGATGTGAAGGTGAACGAGCCTCTGATAGTGTGGCTGATGTGATTAGGCCCTGTGATGGTGTCCCCTGAATAGATATGTGGGCACAGTTGGCAACGGGCTTTGTTGCAAGGATAAGTTCCTGGGTTAGTGGTTCTGTTGTGTGGTATGTGGTTGTTGGTGAGTATTTGCTTCAGGTTGGGGGGCTGTCTGTAGGCAAGGACTGGCCTGTCTCCCAAGATTTGTGAGAGTGTTGGGTCATCCTTCAGGATAGGTTGTAGATCCTTAATAATGCGTTGGAGGGGTTTTAGTTGGGGGCTGAAGGTAACGGCTAGTGGCGTTCTCTTATTTTTTTTGTTAGGCCTGTCCTGTAGTAGGTGACTTCTGGGAACTCTTCTGGCTCTATCAATCTGTTTCTTCACTTCCGCAGGTGGGTATTGTAGTTGTAAGAATGCTTGATACAGATCTTGTAGGTGTTTGTCTCTGTCTGAGGGGTTGGAGCAAATGCGGTTGTATCGCAGAGCTTGGCTGTAGACGATGGATCGTGTGGCGTGGTCAGGGTGAAAGCTGGAGGCATGCAGGTAGGAATAGCAGTCAGTAGGTTTCTGGTATAGGGTGGTGTTTATGTGACCATTGTTTATTAGCACTGTAGTGTCCAGGAAGTGGATCTCTTGTGTGGACTGGACCAGGCTGAGGTTGATGGTGGGATGGAAATTGCTGAAAGCATGGTGGAATTCCTCAAGGGCTTCTTTTCCATGGGTCCAGATGATGAAGATGTCATCAATATAGCGCAAGTAGAGTAGGGGCGTTAGGGCACGAGAGCTGAGGAAGCGTTGTTCTAATTCAGCCATAAAAATGTTGGCATACTGTGGGGCCATGCGGGTACCCATAGCAGTGCCGCTGATCTGAAGGTATACATTGTCCCCAAATGTAAAATAGTTATGGGTAAGGACAAAGTCACAAAGTTCAGCCACCAGGTTAGCCGTGACATTATCGGGGATAGTGTTCTTGATGGCTTGTAGTCCATCTTTGTGTGGAATGTTGGTGTAGAGGGCTTCTACATCCATAGTGGCCAGGATGGTGTTATGAGGAAGATCACCGATGGATTGTAGTTTCCTCAGGAAGTCAGTGGTGTCTCGAAGATAGCTGGGGGTGCTGGTAGCGTAGGGCCTGAGGAGGGAGTCTACATAGCCAGACAATCCTGCTGTCAGGGTGCCAATGCCTGAGATGATGGGGCGCCCAGGATTTCCAGGTTTATGGATCTTAGGTAGTAGATAGAATATCCCAGGTCGGGGTTCCAGGGGTGTGTCTGTGCAGATTTGATCTTGTGCTTTTTCAGGAAGTTTCTTGAGCAAATGCTGTAGTTTCTTTTGGTAACTCTCAGTGGGATCGTAGGGTAATGGCTTGTAGAAAGTGGTGTTGGAGAGCTGCCGAGCAGCCTCTTGTTCATATTCCGACCTATGCATGATGACAACAGCACCTCCTTTGTCAGCCTTTTTGATTATGATGTCAGAGTTGTTTCTGAGGCTGTGGATGGCATTGTGTTCTGCACGGCTGAGGTTATGGGGCAAGTGATGCTGCTTTTCCACAATTTCAGCCCGTGCACGTCGGCGGAAGCACTCTATGTAGAAGTCCAGTCTGCTGTTTCGACCTTCAGGAGGAGTCCACCTAGAATCCTTCTTTTTGTAATGTTGGTAGGGAGGCCTCTGTGGATTAGTATGTTGTTCAGAGGTATTTTGGAAATATTCCTTGAGTCGGAGACGTCGAATATAGGATTCTAGGTCACCACAGAACTGTATCATGTTCGTGGCGGTGGAGGGGCAGAAGGAGAGGCCCCGAGATAGGACAGCTTCTTCTGCTGGGCTGAGAGTATAGTTGGATAGGTTAACAATATTGCTGGGTGGGTTAAGGGAACCATTGCTGTGGCCCCTTGTAGCATGTAGTAGTTTAGAAAGTTTAGTGTCCTTTTTCTTTTGTAGAGAAGCAAAGTGTGAGTTGTAAATGGCTTGTCTAGTTTTAGTAAATTCCAGCCACGAGGAAGTTTGTGTGGAAGGTTGGTTTTTTATGAGAGTATCCATTTTTGAGAGCTCATTCTTAATCTTTCCCTGTTTGCTGTAGAGGATGTTGATCAGGTGATTCCGGAGTTTCTCTGAGAGCGTGTGGCACAAGCTGTCAGCATAGTCTGTGTGGTATGTAGATTGTAATGGATTTTTTACCTTCAGTCCTTTTGGTACGATGTCCATCTGTTTGCATTTGGAAAGGAAGATGATGTCTGTCTGTATCTGTACAAGTTTTTTCATGTAGTTGATAGATTTCCACTCCATACGGCTAAATGCAGTGCCTTGCATAATGACAGGTTTCAGAGTAACAGCTGTGTGAGTCTGTATTCGCAAAAAGAAAAGGAGTACTTGTGGCACCTTAGAGACTAACCAATTTATTTGAGCATAAGCTTTCGTGAGCTACAGCTCACTTCATCGGATGCATACTGTGGAAACTGCAGAAGACATTATATACACAGAGACCATGAAACAATACCTCCTCCCACCCACTCTTCTGCTGGTAATAGCTTATCTAAAGTGATCACTCTCCTTACAATGTATATGATAATCAAGTTGGGCCATTTCCAGCACAAATCCAGGTTTTCTCACCCTCCGCCCCCCCCCCAACTCACTTTCCTGCTGGTAATAGCCCATCCAAAGTGACCACTCTCTTTACAATGTGTATGATAATCAAGGTGGGCCATTTCCAGCACAAATCCAGGTTTTCTCACCCCCCCCCTTTTTTTTCCCCAAAAACCACACACAGAAACTCACTCTCCTGCTGGTAATAGCTTATCCAAAGTGACCACTTTCCTTACAATGTGTATGAAAATCAAGGTGGGCCATTTCCAGCACAAATCCAGGTTTTCTCCCCTCCCCCCTCCCCCACCCCCCCAAACCCACTCTCCTGCTGGCAATAGCTCATCCAAACTGACCACTCTCCTTACAATGTGTATGATAATCAGCAGGAGAGTGAGTCTGGGGGGGGGGGTGGGGAGGGAGGGGAAAAAATGGAAATGGAAATGGCCCAACTTGATTATCATACACATTGTAAGGAGAGTGATCACTTTAGATAAGCTATTACCAGCAGGAGAGTGGGGTGGGAGGAGGTATTGTTTCATGGTCTCTGTGTACATAATGTCTTCTGCAGTTTCCACAGTATGCATCTGATGAAGTGAGCTGTAGCTCACGAAAGCTTATGCTCAAATAAATTGGTTAGTCTCTAAGGTGCCACAAGTACTCCTTTTCTTTTGGCTGTAAGGTATTACTCATTTTAACCTACACTGAGACTCGTTAGATTTGGAATGGGAAAGGCAAGTTGATGGACGGTCAGCGTATGCTACTTTAATTAATTCTCCCCAGATCATCTCTATTGTGTACAGTGTATGCATATATACACTCACAGGCAAGGTGAGACGCAGAGCCCTGATCAAGGAGATGGACCTGCAGCAGGCTAAGGCATTATCTACAATACAAAACTTTGCTGATGCAAGTAATGCTGACATACAGCCACCACTGTAATTAAACCACTGTTGCCTGTCCACGCTATGCTTCTTGTGTCGGCACAGTGCATCCACAAGATAGCTATCCCACTGTGCAACTGGCTGCAGGGGGCTTTGGGAAGGGTTTGAAATGCCTTCTGGGGCAGGTACAGCATTACATGAGGCAGGTTTCTCAATCCTATCATTTCATGGGCCTCCTACTAGATTTCCAGCAGCTTTTCAATTGAAGTTTGGGAGAGGGTGTGACAGGGTGTGTGTGTGTTGAGAGAGAGTGAGTATGTTGGCATGCTCTCTCTTTAAGTTCAGATAGCAGTCAGAAGCAACCAATCCTGAGGCAGAAGCTGGTGCACAGACAACTGGTGTTCCCCACCCCAGTTCAACAGAGACCAGTACACTGGTGCGGGGAGGTGAACACCCCCGACACCAGGCCCCGATTCCCTCCCTGGCTTTGCACAGCCCAGCATGTGTCTCTTCCCCCTCTCCCACAGCATCAGCCCGCCCTGCCAGCCTGCCGCTTCGGTCCTAGTGACAGGGAGAGCAGGATTCTGCATAAATGTTTTGATTTTGTGATTCCCTCTGAGTTCTCCCACAGCTTCCTCTCCCCACAGACCAAGGAGAACCACCCAATACCCTGTAGTCGAGGCAGGAGCGCATTTGCTGCCAGGAGCCGCTATGCTCAGCTGGGCAGTAGCTATGTGAGCTCTCCTCCGCCCTGAGCAATTTCAACACTTCCTGGAGCTTTGAAAGGGAGGGGTGAAATCCTATGTAGCTGGATGCGGGGCTGCAGAGTTCAAAACACTGAGCTGAGCGGTCATGGTGGACATTGTGAGATACCTCCTAGAGGCCATTTACAGCAACGTAATGAACGCAGTGTCTACACTAACACTTTGTCGCTCTAACTTTGTTGCAAAAACCTCTATTTCTAGGGTGACCAGGTGTCCAGTTTTCGACCAGAACACCCAGTCAAAAAGGGACCCTGGTGACTCTGGTCGGTGGTGCTGTGGTGCTAAGGCAGGCTAGTCCGTACCAGTCCAGGCTGGCATTGCGCTGCTCGGTGGAAGCAGCCAGCAAGTCCAGCTCCTGGGGGGAGCCATGGGGCTTCATGTGCTACCCCTGCCCCAAACCCCGGCTCCTTACTCCCATTGGTCAGTGGGTGAGAGCAGCACGTGGAGCCCCCTGGCCCCCCAGCCTAGGACCTGGACCTGCTGGCTGTTTGCTGCTTCTGGGGCATGCACAGAACAGTGCCAGCATAGGCACAGGAAGTAGGGTCGTGCTTCCCACGCCTATGCCCTGCTCCCAGCCCTCCGCTCCCCAACTCTTCACCTGTGGGGTGGGGGGGGAGGCGCCTCGGGTCCCAGCTGCTGGCCCTGCGGCCCCACTTCCAGGTCTCCATTCCTGGGGCCCACTGGCTCCACACCTGGGCTCTGCTCCTGGAGGCCCAGCCATTGGCCCCGTTCCCGAGGCTCTGCTCCTGGCCCCATGGCAGGCGATCTGGCTGTTCTTGGCCCTGCACTTGTGGTCCCAGCTGCTGGCCCCTACCTAGGTCTCCACTCCTGGCCCCATGCCCACTGTCCGGGCCAGCTGTGGCCTAAGCCCCCAGTCTGGGTCCCCCACTCCCAGAGACATAGTCCTGCTCCCAGCCTTGGGGGGGGGGAGGGGTGGACAGGGAAAAGGGGCTGGCTTTTAGCACCTCCATTACTATAAATGTTCCAGCACCACGGGGTGCCAGGACAGGCATGTAGCCTGTCTTAGCCCCCCTGCTGCACCGCTGACCAAGAGGTGCCCGAGGTAAGCCCGCACCCAACCTCAAGCCCGAACCCCCTGCCCCAGCCCTGAGCCCCTCCAAACCTGGAGCCCAAACCCCAAACCCCTCATCCCCAGCCCAGAGTCCTGTCCCCACCCCAGAGTCAGCACTCCTAGTCGATAGCCCTCACCCCCTCCTTCACCCCAACCCCCTGCCTCAATCCACAGCCCCTCCCACAGTCTGAATCCCTTAGCCCCACCCCCTCAGGCTGAAGCCCCCTCCTGCACCCAAACCCCTCATCCCCAGCCCTACCCCAGGGTCCACACCCTCAGCTGGAGCCCTCACCCCCTCCTGCACCCCAACTCCCTGCCCCAGCCTGGAGCCCCCTCCTGCACCTTGAACCCCTCATTTCTGGCCCCACCCCAGAGCCCACATCCCCAAACCTCCACCTGAGCCCAGTGAAACTGAGTGAGGGTGTGGGAGAGTGAGCCATCGAGGGAGGGGGAATGTAGTGAGCAGGGGGTGGAGTCTCAGGGAAGAGGCAGGGCTAGGGTGTTTGGTTTTGTGTGACTAGAAAGTTGGCAACCCTATCTATGCCTCTCGTTGAATTTTATTTTGTCAGCAAAGCAGGAGAGTTTTGTTGGTGGGAGGAGAACTGTAGTGTGTATACCTCCACTGTTTTGTAGAGAAAAGCTGCCTTCTGTCAACAAAACTGTGTAGTGTAGACAAGATCTGACATATTAGTGGCATGAGGAGAGCTCCCACTTCCTAGAATTCAATAGAAAATCCCACCCTACCAAAAGGCCATAGCCACTTTTACAGAACATTGCTGGAGGTGAAGGAAGGTACCAGGCCAGGAGGTAAGCCCTGACTTGCCAAGTAAACACCTGGGCAACTTGTAACCTTAATTGAATAAACCCCCAAAATAATGGCAAATAAAATGAGGCAAATGATGCACATTTCTAAAGAGCACATGTGAGTAACTGTGGACACGCAGAGATTTTCAAAGGCACAAAGGGAAGTCTGGCACCTAACTCCTATTGAAAGTCAGGGGGAGTTGTTATCTAGCTCAAATTTGTGCCTTCGATATGCTCCTATGACTTACTCTTCTAAGCATCCCTGCATGACCAAGTAAGGGCTGTGACAATCTAGCCCTAAATGATTATTTCAAGGGAAAAATCTGTATCAAAAAATTGACAAGTCTTTTGCATTGCCAGTTGCTCACAGCGGTCTTGCGGTAAATTAGCTGGAATAGTTTGGGCTCTAGAGTAAAAGAAAAAAAAAGTAACATATACACAATATCAGTGAAATCAGAGTGTAATAAACTTTTATTAAGGGACAATATTGCCTTCTAGCAGATTACAAAATAAGTCCCAAAATCTGTACAGACAAGACAAAAACATAAAATTATTCTTTATGGACATAATGAAGAGTCCTGACAACAAGACAAAAGCAAATAGATGTACATTTGGGAAAGAAATTGCACATTTCTGTTGTTCAAAAAGCCCATGGCATTCCTTATCCATAAGGATACCATCATGTGCAAGATGCAAAGAATGGGTTTCCCATCAGAACTGTGTCTTATTAGTCTGTTTCCTGTTCTACCAGATTTAAGCTTTTCATTGCTCTGAATGGTCCTAGTGTTCTGTGAATGAACTTGCTATGACACAGTTTGAGTACTTTGAGCTAATCCTGAATATTTGGGACTTGGCTGTATACCCAAGTTCAATAGAGTCCATGCTTACTCTGAGTTCTGAGTGGACTACTTCTGAAAGATTAAGGCCTCCCAGTTATTTAAGCAATATATTTAAAACTAACCCCTTTCCCAATTTTAATACTACAAATCATTGCTGGTCTATTATGTTATTAAAACAACCATTCTTTATTCTGTTTTCTTTTTCAGTTGCTTTTAATTATAAAAGGATACTAAAGAAATGCATCACATTTGGGTCAAAAGATGATCAGCCCATATTTAATGTTTACTTAATAAATATCCATGGAAAATGAATATGGGGGGCTTAGGGGTGAATTGCAGTTCATCTGATGAGCATATGAGCCTCATATTAATTGGCATTGCCGTCTTTTGTCCCAGATAGCTCTGTTTTAGGATATGAAAATGAATTTGTCCTTTGGAATAGTACCCCATAATTATACTGATTCTGTTTCATCCCAGTGTGATGGGTTGCCCTGCTTCAAGATGCCACCTGATGTGCTGAGATACCACTGTTCTGCCAACATGGGCCCCCTTTAACCTGTCTTGCTGAGCCAGGCTCTTAAGCCTCCTCTAGCACACACACAGGCAGAGCCACACCCTGCTGCAGAAAGACACAGACACTGAGATCAGCTCTGGGTAGACGCAGCTTAAGGGACTTGCCCGAGCACTCGGGTGTCCACCTCCCTTGGAGTGCAGACCCCAAGGTATATTGTCTTGCGCTGTAGAGAAATCTATACAACACGAGCTCATAAATTCGCCCCCTCCCTCATTGTGGAAGAAGATATGTACAGCTTCTTGCACCCCCCAACCCCCAAGTTAGAAATTACAGCAACTGGTTTAATAACAAACAAAACAAATGTTATTAACTATAAAAGACAATTTTTAAGTAGTTAAAGGGGTAGCAAATAGAACAAAGCAGATTACGGAGCAAATAAAACAAAACACGTAAACTAAGCTCGATTCACTAAAGAAACAGGTTACAAAATGTAATTTCTCACACTAAATGTTGAATTAGGCAGGATGCAGAGTTTCTGTAGCTCAGAGATCTAGTTATTTCTTCTTACAGACTGGATCCCGGTCTCAGTCTGGACTCGTCCCTGCCTTTCCCTTCAGGTTAGTCTCTTTTGTCCCTTCAGTTTCTTTCAGCAGTCCTTCTTCTTGGGTAGGCCATGGAGGAGGGTCTGGAATGCCTTCCCTCCCAGGCTTAAATAGAATTTACATAAAGCGGGAAGCCTTTTGTATCCCAAACTTGACCTCCCCCCTCCTGTGAGTAAAATATTACTAGAAGTCCAAGATAGTGTTTAGTACCAGGTAGCAGGACCACCTGACCTAGTAGTGTCACGGCTAGTCCCTGGATGACTCTCAGGAAGGAGAGGGATTAGTATCTTCACAGTCTTGTTTCTTCTTTCTAATGGACTATCTGGCCTGAGATGGCCAGTTGTCTGGTGGGTGTCTCCCAAATACACACATAGCTGTAATTGTTACATTGCCAATATTCCTAACTTTAGGTACAGAAATGATACATGCATACAAATTGGATAATCACATTCAGTAAATCATAACCTTTCCAATGATATCTTACATGAGCCATCTTGCATAAAGTATATCTTGGTTATATGATATCCATATCATAAGCATATTTTCATAAAGAATATGGAGTGTAACGTCACACCCAGCAGACAGTTATTTGAAGGCAGTTCCAAGGCATAGGAAAATAATTCCCATTATCACAGAACCATAAGTGTCAATCACTGAATCCTTAGGCAAAGCTAAGCTGAAGACTAAGATCCGAAGCCCAGGTCTCTGCACTCCTAATTCTATCTTCTATCCATTAGACCACACTGTCTCCTGTAGGAACTGGGCCACTGAAATCTAAGATGGAAAGGACCTACTGAGTCACCTCATCCATGTTCCTGAGAAGGTGTGATTATGCTTTTGTCTTTTTCGGTACATTATTTAATACTGTAATGCTCTGTCCAGTCTGGACTGAAGCCATGCGGTTTCACTGCTTTCCTGAGGAGACAATCCCAGTTTAGCAAACCTCATTATTAGGCTTTGAGCCCAATATCTAGCCTACATTTCTCTTTGCTCTCTTTCATCCCCTTATTCCTAGTTACACCTCTTTGTGTGACCCTAAGCATAGTTTTTCATAAACATTTTATACTATTTAAACCCTGCAGATATCTGTAAACATTTATACCTCTCCCACAGCCCCACTTGCAAGTTTCAGTAGGACCTAGATGTTTTATACTCCTGCTCCACCTTCTTATTTGTATCCACTCACAAACCCCAAGCTGGATTTCCCCCTACACCTCTGACTACATAGATCAAACCAGAACTTTTCTTGTTTCAGCATACAAAGCTATAGAAATGCAGCTTGCTCTGGCTTATTATACTTGCCTCTCTCTGCAGTTCTGTATGTCTTTGGGAAGACTCACTTTCCTCATCCATAAAATGGGAACAATCACATTTATTTTCCTCATAGGGTATTGTGATAACTGGAATCTGTACAACATTTTGAAGATATAAAATGTTAGATATTATATATTCCGTGCAAAAATTAAGTTAAGGGAATGTTAAGTTTGCACAATTACATTCTCAAATGTAAGAGTGAAGGATTCAGGAACACATCCCAGATCCACATTACTTTATGATACAATTCTTAATTTTATGCTGATGTTCTGTTTCTCAAATCATATGACATAGCAGAGTTTAAACTGCATGCGCAACCTTAACTTTTGGTATTTCTTGGCTTTAAATGGTTAACTGCCATTCTCTTTATGCCACTTTTTGTATGGAATCTTCTTTCTTGTGAGAAAAAAACCACAGGAGCTTTATTTTCAATGATCTCACAGCACCACAGGCTTGCAAAGGAAAAACAAAGGCAATGGATGCAAATTTCCTAATCGAGAACTATGTGAAATTCATTAGAGTTACTAGGTACTCAGCACTTTGGGAAATCATATTTAGGAGCCCATCTTTAGACATGAACTTTTGAACACCTTAACCCCTGAAAGTTATGAGAAACTGAATGAAGGGGGCTACACTGAAAGTTGTTATGAAGCCAAAACCAGCTCCCACTATAATATGATGATGATTAGTGAACTATGGTAGCCAGGTAACTTCCTAATCTTTGTATGAACATCATTAATGGAATCTGTTGATCATTACTGTATTTATTAGTATTAAATAGCGATAAACACTAAGGTAATCAGAAGTAGTGACTAGTATCCCATGTGGAAGAGCTCACTTTGGAAGCCACTGAATCTGAACACCTACTCTAGGAATTGTGGAGATCAACCATGACGGATTTAGGGCCAAAGCCTTCTTTCTTGCCTCAGGAGCAAAAAAAGGGAAGGCAGATCCACAGCTCTTAACTGGCTGTTGCTTGGGTACATGGCCCCTCTTGAAGATGGATCCCCTTCACACCTAGCCAGACCTAAGAGGGTGAGTGGCTAAAGGAGGGAAGAGGTTAGGATCTGTGAATGGAAATGTGTGTATCTCTGCCTTTTTGAGTCTCCCAGTTCTCATGCTGGTTCTATGGTGTTGCGTTTAGCGCCTCCCCGCCCCCCAAAATGCAAAATCCCCCTCCACAATGGTGAAGACAGGTTGAAGGTGACTTATTTCTACTTTAAGCAGCAGTAAATAAGAATGCTTGACATATCATAATTCCTGATGGAGGGTAAGAGGAATGCTTCCGTTTGCCCTACTATATTGTGTCAAAATGGTCTCTGGTGTCTGCAGAGAAAACTCTTCAAGTAGTGTTTACTTTATGACTATTTGACTTTTGACACTGTCTCTGTACTGTTTGGGTCCGCAAACATGACAGTGTGCTGCACAAAAGCAGGGGATTGAAAGAACTACAGAGTGAGGCGCAGAATATAGATAGCATAATACTAGTCTCCCTTTGTGGCTGAGGTTGTTTGGCTAGATTAAATGAAGTCTCAGGGACATCAGAGACACTAGCTACTTTTTTCGCTCCTTGGCATGTAACATGAACAATTACATGCTGCTTAATGCCAATTTATTTTTCCTCTACCTGCCCTTAACTATTGTGCAGCTTTGGCTGAACATTCAGTCTCTTGTTTAGAAATTCCAGTCGAGTGGTTTCCCCAGGAGGCAATGTTTGGGGAGCACAGGAAGGCTGATAGCAAATTGGTGATGTCCTCAGAGCTTCAGTTTACATTTGGGTAACTAAAACAAAGAAATGCAGAGGAACCTGTAGTAAAGTATCCATTAACTGGTAGTTTCTTGTCTGCATCACTTCTACAGTTTTTCCAGTCAGGTCTTTCACTAGTGGGAACAAATGCTCGGGTACCCTCCTAATGCGTATTACTGTTTCATGGTGTACCATAATATGGTGCACATGAGGTCCTATAAAATCAACTTACTGAGAAGCATTTGCAAGCCTGCCATAGGGCGATCCAAGAGGGATATTGTTTTAAAAAGTTGTCACAAAATAGTAGACAATAACTAATATATTAAAAGCAACTTTAAAGGGTGGAACCTTTAAGTGCCTAATCCAAAGCTACTGAAGTCAATGGAAAGGCTCCCTTTGACATCAATGAGATTTGGAACAAGCCGATAAGAGCAGTAAATGAATAATTGGCGATATAAAAAATAAATGTGTTGGATCCAAATGTAGCAATGAAAGAGTTTAGAGAAGTGCACAGTGGGACCTTAAAGAGTGCAGTTTATATCACTGAATATTAAGTGCCAGAGTGTGGCTCAGCTTGAGCAACGACATGGGGGGGAGCAGAGGGGGGAATCTCTCCTGACTCCCTTGTGGATGACTACGTTCTACTGGCACAAGTGCGTGGGATTGTGTGGAGCATAGTCAGAGCTTTGGCTCTGCTCCCTGTATGCTTGCAGGCAGAGTTTCCTTAGCTGGTACACCAGGGTAAATATGTGGCATCTGGTATAGGCACACATTCCTATGTGTAAAATAGGACGCAGATCTGCCTTCTGGTCTGTTCCAAGAGCAACATCACAATGTACTACCCTCCACCTTCCTTTGGGGGCTTGTGGCAAAGCTACTCCTGAGACCTAAAATAGGCATGGCCATCAACTTTTTAAAGCCAAGATCTGAATGCAAAAGAAACCAAATCCCCAAATCCTATCAGCCAGAACTTCAGTGTGAATAAAAGATAGCTGCTCTGAAAACTCTGAAGAACTTCCCCAAACTCCAAGCGGAAGGATATCTTGATAGAAGTGTCAAAGATGGAATGGAAGATCATTACAGATGAGTGTGGTGCTCAAACTGAGAATTGTATAGGTCCTAATACAGCATAAAGGACAAAGAACAGAAGAACCATCCCTATGTTTCTCTATTTCAGATTGTTGAACAAATAACGTGCAGGAAAAATAGCTCTGAAAAAACAAACAGTATCATTCTGTGAGAGACAAGTGTCTGCAATGCAAATAAAACCTTAACGCAAAGGTGTGTGTCATTCAACAGTAATGGAAGTGGCAAAGTGGGGGCAAATGTGGTAGTTTTGGGTGTTGTTGTAAGGGTAGGTGTTAATGTATCATTAGCCAGATTGCTTTCCTCTAACAGAGGCAGGGACCCCAAAGGGAATCAAGCTGTGAAGCAAAGCATCTGAGTAGGCAAAAATCACACATTCTCAGTCAGTGAACCAAAATGTTCAAATTAAGTAAATGGGAAGCTCTGGTGATGTCCCACTTGGTGAGCGAATCCAAGATGTACGGAAGTGGAAATTCAGGGTCAGTGGCTGCCCAATAAGAAATAAAGAATAAGTGTATTTATTAATAAATAATAAAGGTAAGACAGCTAATGACTGTTACATTCAATATCTTCCACAAACACTTTCTATAAGAAATTGGCAGTTGATCAATCCATGATTGCTACAGACCATTCCTCACAATTCCCACTGCTAGCTTTAGGTTACAGTAGGTCACAATCTGTTATCGCATTGCCTACCCTTCCCTCTGTGCACTGTCATCACTGACTTTTTAGTTGTCCATTTCTCACATGATCAGCTCTGCACCTTTTCCCGCGCACCCTCTCACGTGTGAAATGGCCTCCACGAACTCACTTTAAGGCCACTATTGTCTCATTTTTAAAAATGTTTTCTCAAGACCAGACTCTTTTCTGCTGTGATACCTATGAGATGTCAGCTTTTAATGATGTCTAGATTGAGGAACACAATCAGGGATAGTGAATGGTAAATGATACATTAATACTGGGTTTTTTAGAAGAGTTTATGGGAGTTAGGTACTCAAATCCCATTCAATTTCAACAGGATTTGGGCACTTAAGTCCCATAGCCTCCTGTGAGAATCCCAGCCTAAAATAATAAGCAAAAATATCCATGGGCCAAAGCAGTGGAAATTCAATAATCTACTCCTTAAAGACCCAGATGTTATTAGAGAAACAAGGATGCAGATAGCCTCATATGCCAGAATAATGTCTCTCCTGAAATCATCCTTGATCTTGTCTGGGAAGCCCTAGCTTGAACATAGGAGGAGACTGATGGTTTAGGGTTTAAAATGGAAAGATTCTGGCCTCAAACATGGGTACGTAGGTATTAAGTTATAGCCACTGGAAAAATACACAGTTTGAATTCTGCAGCCTTGGTGGCGTCTGCTAAAGATGTGGGAGAGACTTACATTTTTCTGTTTTGTTTTTTAAACAGTGAAATAAAATAAAGTTCATAACAAGTTGCTGAAGAAATGATGCAGGCTGTTTGATGTCTTTGTTTGGAAAGACACGATGCTCTATAAAAAACTGTGGCTGGAATTAGGAAAAGGGAACTTTGGATGGATTTCTTAATCTAGAACTATATCCTACCTTTTGCTACTTCTTAGTCAATTGACTGGACATTTGATGCCCATGAAATAAACCTGATTTGGTTTCAGCTGAAGAGATTTCAATTTGAGAACAGGGCAGAGGAACCCAAGCCAATGACTAGTTCATCATCCTCCTGATTACCAAACACACACACACACACACAAATTGCCTGCTGCTGATTGGCCACAGTAAAACTACCATTAAAAATTAGATTAAATATATGGTCCAGAATATTCCAGAGCATCCGCATCTGCTGTGAAATTTGCACAGCTATAAGAGGAAGCCTGTAATAAAAGAACTTGGAAGGAAAAACATCTCTGTGGGGGGCTTTCTATCTCTGAAGCTTCTAATGGTCTTCAGATAAATGTGGGATAATATAATCCCCAGGGATTATTACTTGCAAATAATAGCTAATTTGGGGCAATTGTATGGCTCTCAGAGTGGGGGATAGGAAACTGAAAAAAGGCCAAAATTAATCAAAAAGGGGATATAGAGTTTGACTTCTCCATTAGAAAATAATTTTAGAAAACTCAGGATGCTTGTAAAAAAAAAAAAAGAGGCCGAGAGTTACAGACATACAGATAGAATTAGGGAAAAGATTGAGCAATAAGATGGAAGTCACTGATGTTTGCCCTCAATGCATTTAAATAAATACCATACAGTTATTCTATTTTAGCCAAGCATTCATTAGACTCTTCAAAGATTAATTGGAAATACCAGAATGCATCAGCTACTTGAACACATGCCCAAAGCCCATACATCCAAGTACAGACTTTTTTTTAAAACTTATGTTCAGATAATATTGGAGTTCACAGGGATACCCATTGTTCCATCCCCAGAATGGAGAATTGTACCATGGAAAAATAAGTGCAGAAGGAGTTTGAAAAGAGTGATAAGATATAGGTGGATCTTATCTTCATGGCAGTTCAACTATATATGTTAATTAGAAACACCCAAATCCCCTCCCCATCTTACCCTTCTGCAATATTTGATGAAGAATTGTGCTTTAATAAAGAACAGCATGAAGAGATAAGCAAGACGGATGTTGATATCTGACAGATGATATAGAATATAAAAATAACATTTTCTTTCATCATCTCTACCCAGACATTGTCTGCAACTAAGTCGATGTCTAAGGTATATCTTTTCTGAGTTTAATAAAGTGCAAATATATTGGACCAAATTCAGAGAAGATGTGTAGTTGGAGCTCCTCATAGTAAATAGTCCCACTTACCTCAGTTAGGCTCTCCTAGACATACTTAAATTCATTCTACTAATGTGTAAGTGGTTTCTCATTAATGTGGCTTACGCACCAAGAGTTAGATCTAAATGCAACTGAAGTAAAGGGAAAGACTCTGATTTCAACAGGCTTGGGGTCAAGTCCTTAAGGATCTCAAAATGTGAACACAGCTTCCCTACTTTAACTTACACCTTCTTATACTTCCTCTTTGCTCCTCAGGTTGCAATTTATATCTAAGAGAGTTTAATTTACATCCTTTACATATCCATTCTGGATTTAGTCCAGAATGTGTGTCACATTAGTTGTCTAAGCTTGATCATATTGTAACTCTATTAACTAGTAACGAAGGATGTGGCATATCTGTAATGGGATTGTTTGAGTCCATAAAATATGTAGAAAAGAAGAATAAACAAAACTTGTGCAGAAAACAAAGAATCTAAACTGAAATTGACTAAACTAAAAAGCATTGTAGTGATCAGTGTAGACAGCACCTCCATTAACTAGTTGAAACAATAGTAAAGAATAAAATTGTCAGACATATAGAAGAACATAAATTGTTGTGCAAAAGTCAACATGGTTTCTGTAAAGGGAGATCATGTCTTACTAATCTATTAGAGTTCTTTGAGGGGGGTCAAAAAACATGTGGACAAGAGGGATCCAGTTGACATAGTGTACATAGATTTCCAGAAAACCTTTGACAAGGTATCCTCACCAAAGGCTCTTATGTAAATTAAGTTGTCATGGGATAAGGGGGAAGACCCTTTCAGGGATTGAGAACTGGTTAAAAGACAGGGAACAAAGAATAGGAATAAATAGTAAATTTTCAGAATGGAGAGGGGTGACTAGTGGTGTTCCCCAAGGGTCAGTCCTAGGACCAATCCTATTCAACTTATTCATAAATGATCTGGAGAAAGGGGTAAACAGTGAGGTGGCAAAGTTTGCAGATAATACTAAACTGCTCAAGATAGTTAAGACCAAAGCAGACTGTGAAGAACTTCAAAAAGATCTCACAAAACGAAGTGATTGGTCAACAAAATGGCAAATTAAATTTAATGTGGATAAATGTAAAGTAATGCACATTGGAAAAAAATAACCCCAGCTATACATACAATATGATGGGGGCTAATTTAGCTACAACTAATCAGGAGAAAGATCTTGGAGTCATCGTGGATAGTTCTCTGAAGACATCCACGCAGTGTGCAGCAGCAGTCAAAAAAGCAAACGGGATGTTAGGAATCATTAAAAAAGGGATAGAGAATAAGACGGAGACTATCTTATTGCCCTTATATAAATCCATGGTATGCCCACATCTTGAATACTGCATACAAAGGTGGTCCCCTCATCTCAAAAAAGATATACTATTGTTCGAAAAGGTTCAGAAAAGGGCAACTAAAATGATTAGGGGTTTCAATGGGTCCCATATGAGAAGAGATTAAAGAGGCTAGGACTTTTCAGCTTGGAAAAGAGGAGACTAAGGGCGGGGATATGATAGAGGTACATAAAATCATGAGTGGTGTGGCGAAAGTGAATAAGGAAAACTTATTTACTTGTTCCCATAATATAAGAACTAGGGGCCACCAAATGAAATTAATGGGCAGCAGGTTTAAAACAAATAAAAGGAAGTTCTTCACTCAGCGCACAGTCAACCTGTGGAACTCCTTGCCTGAGGAGGTTGGGAAGGCTAGGACTATAACAGGGTTTAAAAGAGAACTGGATAAATTCATGGAGGTTAAGTCCATTAATGGCTATTAGCCAGGATGGGTAAGGAATGGTGTCCCTAGCCTCTGTTGGTCAGAGGGTGGAGATGGATGGCAGGAGAGAGATCACTTGATCATTACCTATTAGGTTCACTCCCTCTGGGCACCTAGCACTGGCCACTATCGGTAGACAGGATACTGGGCTGCATGGACCTTTGATCTGACCCAGTATGGCTATTCTTATGTTCTTATGTTCAACATACGGTGCTGAATCTTTATCTTAATGCTAAATTGTCTTGTTTTGATATCATGTTGCTGTATCTAACTGAGGGGCAGCAGGTTGAGGAAGTTTGAGTGTGTTAGCATTCTGTGTGTGTTAGAATTAGAGCTTGCAGTGTTCCATAAATACCTGGGATTTTATAAGTGAGCATTACAACTGGTTGCAGCAGCTTCAAGATGACAAGAGCATTTGCATCTGAAAAAAATGTACTGGTCATGCATAACACCAACAGACCCCAGTCAGCAGGATTGAACCAGAGATCTCTGGAGCTTAGTGCATGAGCCTCTATTGCATGAGCTAAACACCAACTGCCTCTTAGCTAAGGCTGTAGAGCAGACTCATTTAATTCTAAGGGGTCTCAGTGCCACTAGATGGGGCAGAACACCACACCCTGGAGGTTTGTGGGTTACACATGCAGATGATTCTGGAATCTATGAGTACTTGGCAGACTTTGAGAAGTTGTTCTCTGTGAGAGAGTGAACTGATGAGAAAGCAGTGTGGTCCTTAGAAGTGTTTTTGGATTGTGTCTGCAAAGCCTTTTACCAGCAGCTTTCCAGTACAGATCATGGATCTTATAGATGGTTTCACAAACATTTACATATTCACTATGAGGGGCCCTTTTGAAATACCAGAAGGAATGGAAAGCCAGGAGGTGACAGGAAGGGAAATCCCTGTATAGTTACTTGTGTGCATTGAGAAGACTGTTTGGTAGGGGTTTTTTCCTGCACCTTCCAGTCCAAGAGATAGTTCAAGTAAAGCAGAACCTGTGCCAAATCTGGAACTAGCACTGCTGAGAGAGGATCTATGCCCAGTGGCAAGCCAAGAGAGAATCCTGTGTGAAAAGGGTTAACAGAGGAACTTCATAATCTGCTGGTGAAGGAAGATAACATCCTGGATAAACTTATAGAGCAGCTTGTATACAGAGTTCAAGATGTGGAAGAAGAAACTGGGGTGTTTCCTTAAGGGACCAACTGTCAATTCCCAGCCCCAGGGTGATTCCTTTATACCAGATGCAGCACTTCAATAAGTGTCTGCTAATGATGTGGCTAAAAAAGTTGAAATCAGCCCCAGTTCAAGTTATTCACAGACATCCTGTGGGTCAGATAAGAGAGACTGTTTCCTGAGCGGGTCCCAGGCCAGATTGCCTCTGCATTGCCTGCAAAGGTTAAGACCACTGGGGATAGAATTGCCCAGGCAGAGGGAAGAGATCAGATAAAACAGAAGTAGGTTCATTATCAGTATTCATTAGAATGACCCATGTGAAGAGCTGCCCAGATACCCATTACTGTGTCTGGAGAAACTGACAGCTGGAAAACCACACTGCTGTTGGATGCAGGATTTCAGATAAGCGTGAGCCAAGGAGAACAACCAGTGCTAAAATGGAAAAAAAAAGTGTACTGCAGGAATTAAATTGCTGACTATCAATCATCAGCCACAGCAAACAGGAGAAATTCAGTTTCCATGTACTTTAGTTCTGGTGACCAATATTTCTAATGCTGTTGTATTTGGAGTATATTTCACTGGAGGGCACCTCAAGAACTTCAGGGGGTATTAATAGAATGAACATGGTCCTGGACAGTATTCAGATACCCCTACTGGATTGTGGGTAGGAGGAAGTGTGGACATTGGGATGCAACAATTAGGGCCTCAGATTCCTCTACCATGCCTACAACATGACAGAGGAATTGCTCCTTGTGGTGGCTGGAAAGCAAATTGTGGTCAGCCAGGTCATCCTTCAATAATACCCCTATGGATAAAGGACAGCTGCAGTGGACCTGTGGGAATGTTTGAAGCTACCAATATCCACTCAGGATTGTTGTTTAGCAGACTCTGCTTCAAGCTGGAGCTAAGGGGAGTTCTGGGTTAGCATAATTAATATGACAGATCAAGAAGTGCAGCTAGTGAAAACATCAGACCACAGGGACATTGTCTAGTGTAGCTGGTGTCTCAAAACCTCTTGGGCAGATATCAAGAACTGTGAAGCAGCCCAGCCAGTAAACAAGGTGGGGATTGACTTGATGAAGCATCCAGACAGCAATGAAAGGAAGTGATTAAAACAGCTGCTCTTATGATATGCTAGTGTGTTTTCCAGGAATAATGAAGAGCTTGGGAGATATGATCAGATGCAACATCAAACTGTACTTAAGCCAGGGAGTGTACCTCTGAGGCAGCCCCACACTGGATTCCACCGGTGTATCAGGTCACAGTGAAAGAGAAGCTAAATCCCATGCTGGAGGATGACCTGATCATCATTTGAAGCATCCCCAATTATAATTGCAAAAAAGTCCAATGGAGACTTAAGGATATGCCTTGACTACAGGAGACTTAATTTGCAGACAGTTCAAGATAGTTACTCATTTTCCCACATAGCAGACACCTGTATAAAATGCGAGGAGCAATATATTTTAGTCATTTTGCTTTGGCATCTGGATATCATCAGTTTGAAGTGGCACCTGAGGGCTGAGGAAAAAAAACCTGCCTTTGTGATACCCTCTGGGCTGTTCCAATTCCTCAGAATGCCTTTCATATTTATAAATGCACCAGGGACATTTAAGAGGGCAGTAAAGTGATTTAACCCAAGTTATGAGAACTGAAGACATCCTCATATACTAAGATGGCTTCATTTGTTTCCATAAAATATGGGCGGAACATCTGATAGAATGGAAGAGATTCTAAGGATTCTCAGGGAGTCAGGATTTAAATGTGGAGGAAACAAATGTCAGTTGGAAGGAGTTACATTACCTTCCTAGAACATAACCTTCCTAGGACACAGTCAGTGAGGATGGGTTGGAGAGCCAACCCCAGAAAATGTATTATTAAGGACTGGAAGGAGCCTATGGACATGGAGGAGGTTTGCAGATCTCCTGTAGAATCTGTAGACACATGTAAGAAGTTTCAAAGAGTGGGCAATGCCATTATACCAGCTAAAAGAATGACTTTGTTTGGACAGGAGAATACCAAATTAAAAAAAAACAGCATTTCAGTGACTGAAGAAAGGTCTTCTAAACCATGCTGTGCTTAAATTCCTGGCTCCAACCCATCCATCAGTGGTAACCTGTGACGTCTCAAAGGTTGCTTTGTCAGATTTGCATTTGAACACATTGATGAGTTTGGTCAGTTCAGACTGGTGGCTATTTGAGGTTGCCCATTAAATTAGAGGAAAACCAAGTATTCATTTCAGAACTGGAGTGTCTGGCTATTGTGGAGGCTCTCAAGGCCTATCATCCCTGATTACTGGGTATGGAATTTACAGTGTACACAGATCACAGTGCCCTGTAGTAGCTCCTTGTGAAACAACCCAGAAGGACACCTGTAGAGATGGATTCACAAACCAGTCTGAATATACAGTCACAGTTCACCATAAACCTGGAAAGCAAAATGTGGTTGCAGATGCTTTCAGCTGGAAAAGAAGTGAGAACAGCCTCAGCCTGGGCTATCTGGCAAGAACAGTCTAAGGACCTTGACTTACTTTTGGAGCAAGAGTCTACAGAAGGAGCCTCAGACTGGGGAGATTCAGCAGTTAATGATCCCTTCTGGCCTTCAACTCTTATGAATTTATGAAATGAAGATTATCCATCAATCTGGCTACGAACTTGCTGGTGTATGAAAGTAACAGAATTGTCTTTTGCCAGCAAGCTTACAGGGAACAGAACTATAATGTTTTCATTATAATAAAGCAGCTGGCCACCTGGGGCATGCAATTACCCTGAGTCAGGTTTCCAACAAATCTTTTTGGCTGAGCGTGGCTGCAGATGTTAAGAACTGGTACTTTCCTTCCTTGCCAGGTAAGACAGCAAAGTATCAGCAAGGGGAGGCAGAACTCCTTTAGGCGAAATGCTCCAAGCTAGTAAACCCTGGGAGTTCAAATAGATTGACTTGAAAGGCCTACTTCCAGAAACACCAGCTGGAAACTGATATTTGCTGGTAGCATATGACGCCTTATCAAAGGATGTGGAGTCTCATCCAGCCACATTGATGGAAACCTTCTCTGTTGCAGTTTGGCCCACCTAGCTGCTTCTGCAACGATCATGGGAAGGAATCTGAATCATGGTTATTACACAGTTTGCCAACAACTCCAGATAACCAAGGTGACAATCAGTGTTGTCCAAACTGCTGGTAATGGGGGAGTGGAAAATAAACCACACCATTGGTTTTATGCTTGGAACCTAAAGGTTTGTCTACATGAACATTTAGTTTGTGGCAAGGCCCATTTCAAAGAGAAACAGATCAAAGCACATTAGCTAACTGGGCCACACAGACAATCATTCTACAGCAGGCTAGTGTGGGGTACACTCACACCCCAGGTTGCCACAAACTAATTGGTCATGTAGACAAAGCCCTAAGACAAATAAAACTGATCCAAACTTTGAAGACATCTTTTGCCACCAGCTGGCACTCAGCTACTCATTACTCTCCCTATTAGATTATTTTTGGACTTGACAAATCTTTACCTCCATATAACTTGATGTTCAGGCAGCAAGAACTGGCAAGACCCCCTGAACCTACACAAGTTGGAGAAATGGCAAATGGAGGAGCAGATGACTGGGAAGTGAGCATAGCAGGCACAAGATGCCAGGAAAAAGGAGAACTATATGCCTTTCCAGGAAGGAAAAGGTGTGGCTATGCAGCTAGAAACAGGAGCCCAGAAAAAAATCCTAAATGTGTGCCTTTTTTGGAGGGGACCTTACACAGCATTTAAGTAAAACTGATCCTTGCTGATTCAAAAAGGAAGAGCTTGTGCCTCTGTATTGCATCAATAACTGGTGCACAGCTTCATTGAAAGAAAGGGGAGGACAAACACTGAGGGGACACAACCATCTTCTCAGAGGGATGTAGAGGAGGATTTGGAAGTACCCCAGCAGGTTTCTGTGGCCTGTAATGAGAGATCAGTTTTGGAGGAGAAATTGCTGATATGTCCTCAGTACCTCGTTACACTGCAATCCTTATCCATCTGTCCACAAACGATAGGCAATTTAGAGAATATGAACCCAGCACTTGCTGATGATCTATATACAACTGGAGTGATGCCTCTCCATGACTGAATATAGGAATGGAGCAAGCACACAGTCTGTGTGAATGGCAGGCTACCTGGATTCCTAGGAGTTACAATGATAAAACTTTTGTTACCGTTTTGAAGTCTTATTAAGCTAAAGCGGAGAAAATTGTAATAATCAGTGCAAACAGGACCTCCACCACTAAGTGGTGCTGTATCTTTATGTTAGTGCTAACATATTGTTCTGTTTGGATATTATGTTGTATCTGATTGGGGGGGATTGGCAGGAAGTTTGAGTCCCAGCTGTGTGCGCTGGAATTGTTACTTGCAGTGTCCCAATAAATCCTTTCATTTCTATAAGGAAGTGTTATAGTATACTACAATCAAGGGCTGTGAACAATATTCATCTTGATGTCTGAAGCATTCCAAGTGATCCCATTTTGTTAGTTTGTGGTGCTAATAATATTTCCTATTTGTACTACTTAATTTATCATTTAATCATACTCGTACTGCACTAGTGACCCTGGGGCCCCCCAATCAAGTTCAGGGCCACATTTTGCTATATGCTGTATACTTTTATACAACAGGATCCCTGCCCTAGACATTTGCTTTAAATTGTATATAATGGTCAGTGGGTCAGAGAAGTGCCCAGTGCAGAGAGAGTACCCCGGAGTGGGGACACCCTAGCCTCTGTCCTAGGTGACCACAGCAGGGTTGGGGGTCGAGCCCCCCAGGAATCCTGGGCCCAGCCTTGTTGGGGTTATTAGGACTCTGCCAGACAGGAGAGTGGAAGGGGAGTCCTCCAAGGGCAAGGAGGCCACTGGGTAAAAGAAGTGGGAGCGAGGACTCCACTTCACCGGGGTAGTGCAGAGGCCAGGAAAGTTCCCCACAATAGCGGGACTATTCCCCTGCTACATAATGATACCTTACAAGAGACCTTTTGCATGAAGCATATTCCAGTTACATTATATTCACACTCATCAGCATATTTTTATAAAATCATATAGAGTGCAACATCACACACCACCATCTAGGAAAGTTCAGCTTTCTCCTCTGTTCTGTTATAGTATCAGAAGCATTATTTAAACATTGAAGAGGGTCAAAAGCGGTAGCAGGGGTAATTCTACATTCACAAAAGGAAAAGGCATTTCTAAAGGAAACATTATTAAGTAGCCATACAGTCCATGGACTCTTCCATGTGCTGGTATCTTCCTCAGTACTGGACCTCTCCTACACGGGCAGTTTTTCCCCCTACACAGCTCAGCGAACTGCTACCCCCAAAATTGAGTTCCAGTTTGCCAGATGTGCACAGTCCTCCTACATAAAGAGGCAAATTCTGACCTAGACACATACATGTTTTTAATGGGAAAAACCCACCTTTGAAGCTTCTATAGAAAGGTATAGTAAATGGTCATAAACTTTTATGTTTTGCTTTACAGTTCACTCTTAGTTCAAAGAAACTTATGTCTCATTTGGGTTTATTTCTAATACCCAGTAAGTTAATGATGGTTTCCCAACTAGCACATTGAAAATTTGATGGTGCCTTTTTTCCCCGCAAATCTCCAGTTACGTGTATTGGCTTTGCTTTAAAATCTCTTCACTGACAAATTGGTAATAATGTTTAATATTAAGCCTAACATACAGCCTTCATTTCAGTTTACATATATTAAAATGCAGGCAATGCTTTGTGTGATTTTCTAAAAATACAAAAAATAAGTGTTGCAGCTCAGTAACTGCAAACAGCAAAGCAAGCGGCACAAGTGTGATGGAGTAAACACTTCAATAAAGAAACAATTTCAAACTTCCAAGTGCTTATTATAAATAATGGTGAGAAAAAAACATTGGAAAAATGATGTAAAATCTTTTGAATGTATAATTTTTAATTCTAAGAGGTTAAATTTTGGAAGCATGCAGGACATGTTAAGTGAAATTGAATGGCACAAAGCACTGAAGAGGAAATGCTGTCAAGAACAATTGCTTAAAAATAGAAGGAGGGACTATTTCAGATAAGATCTTAAAGTGAGAACCAACACAGTGGTTAATTTTTTTTTTGTTTTTGCCCTACAGCATCAAACTTGTCATTATGCTTTTATGATAAATTCTAAGCAAACTGTCAAGTACATAAAAGTGGCAAATGTAATTTTATTTGCTAGAAGGGGCCTGCCTTGATAAACAAATACATTCATTCAATGCATCATTAGTCCCAAAGAAGAGTGATGGATTCTAGCCAAAATAGAAGAAAATTCTACTAGGAAAGGGAGCTGATCATGGCCAAAGAAACTAGTTTGTCTGAACCCTTAGAACTCATCATTTGGGACAGAGTCCATTCTTAAATCCTGGTGGGAATGGCAAAAGAGATAGTCATACACTGATATATACTGTTATAGTAGCAACTAGGAGTCCCAGCCAAGATTGGATCTGCATTATGCTGGGCACTGAATTCACACACAGTAAGAGCCACTCCTTGTCCTGAAGAGTTTGCAATCTAAACAGAGGAGATTGAGGAAAGATCAGAACAAGGAAGTATTGTCATCCTTATTTCACAGGTGGGAAGCTGAGGCAGAGAGATGAAGTGTCTTGCCTAACTGCACACAGGAGGTCTGCAGCAGAACTGAGAATTAAACCCGGCTCATGAGAGTCCAGTCCAATGCTTTTACCATGATCTAAATAGAGATTAAAACTTGCTTACCAACAGTGGCGGTGCAGTGTACCGATAGATCTGAGTACAAAACAAATAGTCTGGAAGATGCAAGCACGTACAGACCTTTAAAACTGACTACAATAATGGGGGGTGGGGGGGTGGAGAAGGGTACTGGGAACACTAAAAAGAGACATTTGGGAGAATTCCTGAAAAGGAATGAGAGTGCAGAACCACAAACCTGAGGCAGTAACAAATCTGATGTAGTTTTTGAAAGAAGGAACAAACAGAATTGACAAGCTTTTGATAAAACAGCTTGGAAAAGAATACAAGATCAATAATTATCCCATAAGAATGAACTACTTGAGTGATAAAGAGCTAGCCTGAATATCAAAGGGAGCCTGTGGGAGGTCACAGCTTGAGTCAAGATGACTCACAAGGATCAGCAGTAGAACCAAATTTGTCCACTTATAAAAAAAACTTCTAGTACCAGCTAACCACAGTTAGGTGATGAAGTAGGATAACTGGCAAGAGGACAATACAGAAGAGGAGTCCGGGAGGGCAATGCATTTCAGAATGACTTGAATAGGCCAAATGCATCGGGCTGTTAAATGGCTTTTGCTGTTCAGTGTAGAGGAATTTGAAGCAATGAAGCTAAGGACAAAAACCAAAAAAAATTATAATGCTAAGCAACCAGTTAAATAATAGGCTGTAGTAGCAGTTTGATTGGGATACAGAAGTGGCACGGGTATAACATGAAGAAACCATCACTATCATAATACAAACAGAAAGAATTTCAGTCTTTTTATAATCACAGTGATGTATTGAAAGGGGTGGGGTGTTATGAAATAACTGCATTACTCCAGTTGCTAAGTCACTTGCCTTTTATCCTTGTGTTCTTTTGACACCACAGTACTTGACTTGTGAAGTGTCATGCTTGAACATGAAATGGTAACTTATCCGAGGTGGTCAAACATTACCCAAATCCCAGGCCGGCGTACAGTCTGAGAATAGCAGGGGATACCACATGAACACTTTGAGAACAAAAACAAAAGGAGAGACAGCTAAAAAACATGACTTTTTTTCCTGTGCAAGTTTTTGTAGGAAAAAATATGTTGTTTTCCATCAGGAAAAAAAAGTCACAAATATTTTCCAACCAGGTCTAAACAGCACTAAAAATCAAAATGCAGAAAGGGGAATAGGCTGCCTTTTACCTCTGGGCATCAATTCAAATCTAGTCCAAGTTGTTAGCAACCAAAATGTCACTAACATATAATGACTGCTTGGTATCCTATTTGAAATGAGCTGGTAGTTTCAGGCCATTTCTTAATGGGTAGGGAACAGATCCTCCCTGCCCATGTAGAGAAGATAATGTGCTGCAGGAATACGTAAGGAGCAGAATGACTGTTCTGCTGAATGTTTGCTTCATTCCTCAATTGCTTCAATTGCCACATAAAATGTACTTTGATTAGAACCAGGCAACATTTTTTTAAACCTTTTTTTGGCAATCCCCCCCGACTTTTTGCCATTTTGTGAACTAATTTGCAATACATTTAATAACAACATATAAGATTGAATAAGAGGGTGAACCATTTCAGGGCACTTTAAAGCAGTATGCAGCAAGAGAGAGAAATGGTGACTTAGCCTTATTGGGAATTGTCACAGGTACACTCACTGGTAGGGTGGCACCTCCTTCTCCTCCTAGCTGCTCTGGGGATTAGGTGTGTCCAGGTCTGATGCCCCCTTCCATCATCTCACTCACACTGCAATCCCACTTGCTTTCTGAGACTCTGTGCACTTCATCTTCGAAATTTGGTTGTTCCCTCTTCATGGCTTGGCCCTCCGGCCAAGTCACTATGTGTTTTCCTCCCATAGTATCAAACTTCCGCAGGATAAACTGTCTTAGGCAGTTTTCAAATCCACTGCCCTGACTGTGTCACTTCCTCAGTGACTGGCAGGGAAACCTGGGGCCACCATTTACTCCAGGTTCCAGCTCAAGAAACCTCTAATCAGTGGCCAAGCTCTACAACATCTCACCTTGCTGCTGCTACCCTAAGCCTTTTTCTACTCCACCCTTCAGGGGAAACTCTTCCTTTACAGCCTGGATCCCTGGGGTTTCTACTCTCCATTTAGGAGTCCTCCTTTCTGTCTCTAATGCCGAGACAGTAGCTACAGACTCCCTTACTACAGCCCCTTTTTGCTGCTGACTTAATGGGGGGGAGGGGGGAGGATGAAGGCATTTCCAGCCACAATTGCTATCTCTCTATCCCAAAACAGTGATGAATCTTGTAGGACCTCAAGACAGAACACAAGCTTGACTACTGGTGAGCAGATGGAAGCAATAGACAGGGTTGTGGCTTGTACGGTTCCTCAGAACGTTCTCCTTTTTCTGCTAAACTCAGCCTTACCTAGACTGAGCTTTAGCCAAATTCCTTTCATCCAGTCTCCATTTTCCTTTGGACATTGCCACAGGTGGGAAATGGTGTTGCTGACACTAGATAGAAAAGAGACAGAGCTTGATGTCACCAGCACATAGTTAGTAGTGAAGCTATTGTGTCTTATGATCTCCCCCACATGTTTTGCATGTGCTTGAATGAGAGCGGTAACAAGATTAAGCCTTGTGGGAATCCAAAGTTGAGAGAAGAAAAGCAGTTGTCTATGACCATTTCGGGTACATGAGAGAGATGTTATCAGAGAGTACAATTCCATCTCCCCCCCACCCTAACTTTGTAGATGAGTCTGAAGAACCATATAAACGGGATGAAAGGCAACTGATGAATCAAGCAGTATTAGCCTGGGCATGTTGTCTCTGTCCATGGATATGACAACAAATGTCCATCAATACAAGCAGCCCTTTCTCTGTTCCATTTCCAGCTCTGAACCCAGATTTAGCACAGTAATTCAAAAAAAGTTAGAGAATATTTTAAAGGGAAAACAAAAGATAGATACTAAACAGTAGAAGCTCAGCACAGTTTGTGGTAATTTACTTAGTCAGGCAGTTCCCATTACTGTTAATGAGAATCAGATGGCTAAATCCCAGTGCTAAAAATATACTCTTAAATGGGTATTTGCATGACAGTGCCAAACATAAGCATCGAGGTGGCATAAACTACTGTTGAGGAAGATATGAGCACTAAAGGCATTTACTGTAGCCCTCATCTCTGCTAGAGATTAGTCAATGTCTTCAGAAATTGAAAAGGCATTGTATGACCATTCAGTATAAATTGTTCTATAGTATGTTGGACAAGGGTCTAACAAACAAACCTGTGTGATGTGTGGCTGTGCAAGTCTGCTAAGGCAGTTAAACAAGTGTGGTTCTGCTACAGAATGGAGGAGGAGGATAGCGGCAGCCAAAGAGATGCTACTGTAATGCTTTCTCAGGGCACTCAGGACTGTAACCCTCCACCTCGGTGAGAGAGAGATTTGCTGGTGCTAAACTGGGGGTCAGGTGCCTGCTACCTCAGTCTGTTAGCTACCCATACAATCTCCTCAGGAGCTCTGCCAGCACCCACTTTGCTTTGCAGGTTAACGTGTGGTGTAACCCAGCCCTGAAGCCCCTTTGAAGAGCATATCCCTGTAGCATCCTTCCACTGTCACTCGACACTCACAGAAATGATCAAGTTTGCTACTCCCAAGGGAATAGTACCTACACATCAGCTTGTTTGATTCAAGTGAGTATCAGCTCAATAGAATAACACAGTACTGTAATCTATCTATAGTAAAATCAAAGATAGGGTTTTTTTACACAAAGGTTACGATTTTTAAGAGATAGTGAGCAAGAGTAATAAGATCAACAGGTTACAAATAAAACAAACGTTTAACACACTTTCTACAGACTAAGACTTAACCTAGCAGGCCACAATCCTTGTCTAAAGCAGTTTCTCGACCTCAGAGTCTTTCTGCAGAGCTTGCTGGTGAGGATCCAGAATGTTCACAAACCACCTCGTTCTGCCCAGGGGGTTCCTGAGTGAAACGGATAACAGGCTGTTGCCCTTCCCTCCCCTGCTGTAGTCCAGTAAACCTTTGAAATACATTCTTGTTGTCTGTACTCCCGTGTGCCCATGCCGTGTTGAGTTCACATCCCCCCACCAACTTCTTTTTCCCTTTTGACTTTACATGCAAATGGGTCTTCCTTTGTGTTGGCTTCACAATGCTTAACTTACAGCAGAGTGAGGGCAGATAGGTGATTCCACACCCCTTTGACTGGCAAAACTGGCTAGTCAATGCCACTGGGGACGCAGATTCTAAACATATTTCAAACCATACACACAATGTCTTAAATATCACTCATACATACATCCAGGATCAGTATCATGTAAACTTCCATTAGACAGCTCACACAACCCTTTTTGTGTAAATTCTCTGAAAGCCATGTGTTGGGTGTAGTGAGTTTGTCAGGCCTGATAAGCGTTGCTGTTACAGAACAGTGAACCCTTTGCCAGCTGGCATTGAGGGGTTGTTATGGTCACAGTTACCATAGACACTGACTTCCCCTCTTTCACGTGGGTGCTTGACCCCCGCTCTGCCCTGGCCCCATCCCCATTCCACCCCTTCCATGAGGCCTCACCCCTTCCCCAAAGTCCCCGCCCCAACTCCGCCCCCTCCTTGCCCCTATTCCAACTCCTTCCCCAAATCCCCGCCCTGGCCCCCACCTCTTCCCCACCTCCTCCCGCCCCTCCCAGAGTGTGCTAACAATGCCAAACAGCTGTTTGGAGGAGCTGGGCTGGAAACGCTGGGAGGTAGGCCAAGGAGCAGGATGCAGCACACTCCAACCCTGGAGCACCCATGGAGTTGGCGCCTATGACAGTTACACAGGAGGAATCAGTCATGCCTGATGGCTGTGGAACAATTGGTATCATAAATATAAAAGGAAGGGTAAACCCCTTTGAAATCCCTCCTGGCCAGGGGAAAGCTCCTCTCACCGGTAAAGGGTTAAGAAGCTAAAGGTAACCTCGCTGGCACCTGACCAAAATGACCAATGAGGAGACAAGATACTTTCAAAAGCTGGGAGGAGGGAGAGAAACAAAGGGGTCTCTGTCTGTCTATATGCTGTTTTTGTGGGGGATAGACCAGGAATGGAGTCTTAGAACTTTTAGTAAGTAATGTAGCTAGGTACGTGTTAGATTATGATTTCTTTAAATGGCTGAGAAAAGAATTGTGCTGAATAGAATAACTATTTCTGTCTGTGTATCTTTTTTGTAACTTAAGTTTTTGCCTAGAGGGATTCTCTGTGTTTTGAATCTAATTACCCTGTAAGGTATCTACCATCCTGATTTTACAGAGGTGATTTCTTTACTTCTATTTACTTCTATTTCTATTAAAAGTCTTGTAAGAAAACTGAATGCTTTTTCATTGTTCTCAGATCCAAGGGTTTGGGTCTGTGGTCACCTATACAAATTGGTGAGGCTTTTTATCCAACATTTCCCAGGAAAGGGGGGTGCAAGTGTTGGGAGGATTGTTCATTGTTCTTAAGATCCAAGGGTCTGGGTCTGTAGTCACCTAGGCAAACTGGTGAGGCTTTTTACCAAACCTTGTCCAGGAAGTGGGGTGCAAGGTTTTGGGAAGTATTTTGGGGGGAAAGAAATTTCCAAACAGCTCTTCCCCAGTAACCAGTATTTGTTTGGTGGTGGTAGCGGCCAATCCAAGGACAAAGGGTGGAATATTTTGTACCTTGGGGAAGTTTTGACCTAAGCTGGTAAAGATAAGCTCAGGAGGTTTTTCATGAAGGTCCCCACATCTGTACCATTCAGAGTGGGGAAGGAACCTTGACAATTGGGAACAGGACAGGAAGTAGCAGTGAGTCCACAACTACCCCGATCAACAGGCCAAAACCATTTCAAGAGGATATGGGTACAGAGTGAAGGGACAACGTTGAAGCTCCTTCAGTCCCCGTATAGGTCCCTTCAGTTTAATGCTGTTCCTCAGTGTAATGTATTATTGAGTTACATTTTTTTTCAGGTAAGTTTCAGAGTACAGGAGACACTGCAAAGTTCAATACAAAGTTGAAGTAAGTGTGGCCTTTCAAAGTCAGTCAGCATAGTTTTCTATTTATATGATTTTTTTTTTTAAATTTCATCTCACTAGCTGGGGTATGGCTTTGATGGGACCTGAAGCAGTAGAGACAGGTTCTAGGGATAAAGGGGAGAGACCTTGTAACGAAGTGGCCTCTGGCAGGACACAACTGAGTGTATCAATTCAGGACAAATTGCTTAGAGCAGGACGGTTACAGGCCAAAGCTGAAGTTCCTTTACTATTAAGGCATGCCAAACCAGCCAAACAGAGAGGACTTTGGTTTTACCCCACTGGATAACCACAAGTCATACAAGCAATTCCCTTAGATACTCCAGTTCCCTTGTATCACCACCAGCACCACTTGTTATGGGGATGAATGGTTATGAAAACCAATAGCTCAGTAAAAGAAAAAGGGTTCCCCTGATCCCAAAGGACCAAGCCCCAGACCCAAGTCAGTAAACAAGCCAGATCTTACCCACAAATCACGCTGTTGCCAATCCTTTAGAATCTAAAATCTAAAGGTTTATTCATAAAAAGAAAGAAATATAGATGAGAGCTAGAATTGGTTAAATGGAATCAATTGCATATAGTAATGGAAGTCCTTGGTTCAGGTTTGTAGCAGTGATGGAATAAACTGCAGGTTCAAATCAAGTCTCTGGAGTACATCCACAGCTTGGATGGGTCATTCAGTCCTTTGTTCAGAGCTTCAGTGTAGCAAACTTCCTCCAGAAGTAAGAAGCAGGACTGAAGACAAAATGGAGACAATGCAGCTTTCTTTTACAGTCCTTTTGCCATGTAGCTTGTGCTTCCTTTGTTCCAGACACAAGCTACCCAGCACATGGCATGGAAAAACCTTAGAATTCTGTCCATAGGCATGTCCCTGCATGCCTTGCTGAGTCACAAGGTGTATCTGCCTTCTCAGTGGGTCAATTGTATAGCTGATGGTCCTTAATGGGCCATCAAGCAGGCTAGGCAGTGCTGATGCCAAACTGTCTGGGGTCTCCCCCAGAAGCATAGCACAAGTTTGAAATACAGACAGTATAGAGCCAATACTTATAACTTTAAATACAAAATGATACATGCATACAGATAGCATAATCATAACCAGCAAATCATAACCTTGTCATAGACACCTTATTTGACCTCCTTTGTACAAGATTTGGTGCCACTATAGGACCTTAGTTGCAACAATGATCTAAACGGTCACAGTCCATGTCAATAACATCACAGACCTCACAGTTGAGGCATTGTTCCATGTGTGCATCACCCTAAACAAATGGTGATAAAACTTTGGCACCATACTAATCTATCTTGTTTTTCAGAACATGGCACATGTTTTAGAAATATTTTATTGATTGATTGATTCTGGCCAATATTTATACCTCTCTTGATATAAAGCCAGATACCTTAGTTATGCCATAAGACCAACAGATAAAAGAATTCTTCTCTTCCACCACCACAAACTAGGCAGGCACAGGTTAAGTGTCCTATGTCTCATATTCATTTTCCCTTAGACTTTTTCTGTCTTCCATTCTCTGTTCCTTATTTAATAACCTCTCCTAAGCAGCGCATGAACCTCAAAATACATCAGTCTGAGTCAAACTTTCAAACGCATGGCAGTGTTCAAATCACCCAAACAAGTTGGTGAATTCCTAATAGAGACTGACATGGATTTGCTGTGAGTTGTGACATCATTCCAGCTAGCACAGCTTTGGGAGGGGAGGATATCACTGGCAGTGGCCATAATTTTGGAGGTTATTTGGCAAGTGAAATTACATGACCTAATCTTGGATCTCAATCATGTTTCATTTATCTCTGGGCTCTTTTGCAGAATGACAGGTCCATTTACCATTTTTCTTCCCACAGTTTTGTACAGTTGAAAATATAAAACATGCACTCTATGTCAGGGATATTAATGTTATGTAGCATTTAATTTAGTAAGTACTGTACCTAGTTGGCTTAACTAACTTCATTTGGGGGAAAGTGATGGGAGCTGCTACTGGATCCAAGATTCAGGATACCCAAATTAATGTTTTAAGAAGTTTGGTATATTTAACACCAGCACAAATAAAACAAAGGAAGAAAAAAGGAAATGAAGAGGAGTGGGTATTAGAGAAAGGGGGGTGGAGGGAAGGCAAAGGAAACTCATAGTTCATTTCATATGGCCTAAGAAAAGCAAGTACCATGGCAGCACAAAGGCTGTTTTGTAGGAATTGGGCCTGTGTTTGGGTGATAGCTGGAAGATAAATATAATGTGGAACTTGGCACAAATGAATAGAAGCCTGCACAGCTTCTGGAATCACATCTCTTTTAGTGCTCATTGTATGGATACAATGAAACTGTTTAAAAGACCAGGATAAATGTTCCCCATAAATTTGGCTATCTTAGACTAAACAAGTAATGGTTTGAACTAAATTATACAAATTAAGTAGAGAACCTATTAAAATAAACACAGAATGTTCTAGTATTGCACTTGAAATGAAATATGGCTCAGTCAGCAGCTATAGGAGCACTCATGCGCCTCATCATGCACATTTGTAGTTTACTTTTTGCGGGCGGGAGATGGGGGCAGGCTGGCACACAAGGTCCATGAGAGCTGAGAAAAGGCACAGAGCTTAATTTGTAATGAACAAGGTGGTGGGGCTCAAGTAATTTTTTTTACTTTCATAACTGACATGGCAAAGCCCAGAGGTGCTGGGGCTATGAACTGCCACTGAAAATGCACCTATTAAGCAGGCATAAAACATTTTAAAAGAAATCATCTCTATGAACCTGAATACGATAATTACATCTTCAAAATGAAAAACCAAGACACTTTGCTATTTTATCTCTTGATTGTTTCCCATCTCCTCTTTCCTCCACTGTTTGTTCCTCTGTGCCCCTATTTTAGTTTCTCACCCCTTTCACAGAGTCAGTGTGGCCCAGCAGCTAAGCTTATGTAACGGTATTTAAGAGATCTGGATTGTATTCGCAATTCTAGCAATATCCTGCTGTGTGACCTTCAGCATGTCTCTTCTCTGTGACTGTTTCCTAGTCTATGTTTTGTTCATTTAGACTGTATCTGACTATATATATGCACTGTGAATATCAGAATGGGGCTGGAGCTTGATTGGGGGTCTACAGGTGATGGAGTACAGGAATAATTAATGCCTTTTTCACCCTGTTCCCTGATAGTTCTATTTTGGTTCTCTATCTCTTCCCCTGTGTATCCTGGATCCTGCTCCTATTATTTTCTGTTCCTTTGTTTTTGTTTCCCCTCCCATCTGTTATGTCTTCTCTCTGTCTACCATCCCTTTTCAAATGTCTGTTATTGCACTTCCTCCCTCCTTTCTCTTTATCCCAGCTTTGGGTCTTCTCTCCATGCTCACTTATTTCCTTCTCCAGATCTTGTGTGGCCTCCCAGCACTGCCCTGGTGTTCTGCTTTCTCTTTTTTTCCTCTTGTCTCAGGATAACAGAGCTGGTTGAAAAAAAATGAAGGAAAATTTTCATGCAAAAATTGCGTTCAGTTTTTTTTCCATCCAAATTTGAATTTTCAAAGAAACATGTCATCAACGTTTCAAAAATTAACAATTTTCAATGAGTTTTTGTGGACATAGCACTAAAAGTCTGGCACTGGAGTTTCAGTGGTGCCTAAAGGACTTTGCCCAGCTCCCACTGAAAGTCTTAATGATCAATATTTGAAAAATGAGATCCTTGGAAGGACAGTGCTATAGAAGTACAATGCATTATTGAGGTAGAATTGGACCCAGGCTATTATTGGACAATGGGTGGATCCGGGCCTAAATCCTAAATGAATTCTGGAAATAGAACAAAGGAATCCTTTTGTTTGTTTGAGTGTTCTAGGCTATAACATGTGGAAGGCACAGGTATTCTGTGGTGATGGGTGACCATACAAAACCTTAGGTCAGAGAGAAGAAAAGGAGTACTTTCCACTGATAAAAGCATCCGATGAAGTGAGGTGTAGCTCATGAAAGCTTATGGTCAAATAAATTGGTGAGTCTCTAAGGTGCCACAAGTACTCCTTTTCTTTTTGCGAATACAGACTAACACGGCTGTTACTCTGAAACAGGTCAGAGAGAGTGATCATGATTCCATCCATGTTCAATCTGAATGGCAACACACAATTTTCCTCATCCAAACTCTATAAAGAAAACTCACTTTTCCTGAAACCCAGTATGTTTTACATGTCACGCCTCCATTTCTATTTTTGCTTTTAGTAAAGTCTAGGTTGTGCTGAATCCAGGCTGCCAGGGTGAGAAAAGCAAATACAAACTCAGGTTGTGATTACATTTATGGCCCCATTCCAGTTTTGTTTTTTAGAAGGCAGAACTCAAAGTGATTTTATGTTAATCTTTCCTAACGTTTCTGTTCAGGTTACTGCACTAAACCCAAATCCCCATTCTAGTAAAATATTACAGCAGGGCTTACAAATATTAACATTTCCTTCCCCAAACTTGTCCCTCTGCCTGTAACAGTATCATACTTCTCCACCTCTCGGTCAGGCTAAAAGCAAAAGACTGATGCAGTTCAGCTGAGCAGTCGGAAGCAGACACTGGAGAGCCCATGCAGCAAGGTGTCCTTATTCTCTGCCTGTTGTAAAACTTTGCATCATGGGGTTTAATGAATGCTGTTGCTCAAAGGCAGTCTGAAAGGTGAGTGTCTTAGGGAGGAGGGGGCAGAGCCAGGGGTCCTGCCACTGTGTCCATCCATTGATCAGATCTTTCATGAGTGTTCCTTCCCTCTCTCGGACAACTGGGGAGCTTCTCCTCATTTACTTAGGCTTTACAGAGAGTGGAAAGTTTTAGCCTTTACCTTTAGCTCTAGACAGACTTTTAGAAGTGCAAAAACGTAACATATTTTTACAGCATCAGTCCTGCAGTCTGTTACTCAGACAAACAGTAGAGATAGAATTTAAGGCAGAGGGGACCATTACGATTAGCTAGTCTGACCTGTATAACACAGGCCATAGAATTCCACCCAGTAATTCCTGCATCAAGTCCATAGCTTCTGATGGAGCTAGGGCATATTGTTTAGAAAGATGTGAAATATCCCCTTTGACAGTGTTTGGCCTGAACAACGGCTGTGGACTCAGGTGCAAGCACCTGATTGTTTCACAGGTCATGAGGAAATATTTATAGTTAGAAACATTTTGCTAGTTTCACTTGAAATAATGTAGAAATGTAAACTTCAGCTGTTTCCATTAAGCTAATAATAAGATATAAGCTTTGTTCTCTTTTTGCTACATTCAGCCTTTACTATAACATCTTAGTGCCTGATAATGAGTCTCTTCTCTGTACATATTGCTTGCTAGGGGTGTGCATTGGGTCCCTTGGGGCAGAGATGTTTATAGTGCATGAAGTGAGGTCAGCCAGCAGTATTACAAGGTCTCTGCACTACCTCTCGTTTACAAAAGTCTTTCACAGGTAATCCTGTCAAAAAAACATGTCCAGTCTGAAGATCCACAGTGGAAATTTTGCACATTGTCTTCTCCATCCATGTTTTCTTAATATTTTGTAATGAGAAGAGATCTCAAGTGAAATTAAAATTCTTTTGTAATTTCATTATCCTGGAAGTGATTTTATAGGCTGCTGAGAATTAAACATTGAAGTACAGCACAGTGTACAAAATAATTCCTGTTTTAATACATTTTTATGGCCCTCAGAGGAGCTGCAGCACACCTCAGTTCATCATTAGCCTCCGTATTACTTAGCTTTCCAGGTCTTTAATTCAAAATGAAAATTAAACAATATTCATTTTTGCCAGAGCCGTTCATCCAGAGCTGGCTAAGAAAGCCATTTTTCATTTTGAAGGGCTCTTACTCAAACCATTTTTAGTTTTTTAAAATTATTTAATCCCCAAAATTGAAAACCCAGACTCCTTAGAAATAAAAGATGTCGAGTCGCTATGCACTAATTGCACTGCCAGCCCATGGCTGCTGGTTTGCACTAGTCAAAAAGCTGAGCCAGTGCGCATAGAAGCATAGCACCTAAAATGAAATTCACACGGTAGCCAACCCTGATGAATAATTCACGAGACTCAGCTAGACTTTCAGGTATTTGTATAAATAAAACATTAGCGTTTTAGGATTATTTAAATAATTCCTTCATTGAATACTAACGATTCGTAGAAAATAGAGGGCTGGTTGGCAAAATTTCTGACCTCTGCTACTGATATAAGACAGCAGATGCTTGGTTCACAAGGCAGTAGCCATATCATGGTCCCTGGATCAATACAACCTAAAGAGAACATGGCAGAGAGAAAGTGGTACATTCTGTATCCTGATTTGGTCCCTTTGCAGCACTCAGATTGTACAAAAGGAGGATGTTGGACACTGCTGCAGTGTTGGGGAGTGTCCAGTCCGCAGTGGATAATGGAGCTGGTTCCTATGCCATTCTTCTACAGCCTCCAGCCCCAGGAGCGTATCTGGGTCTAGGAGGAGGAGTGCCTGAACCGTGATGCACTCTGGTGATTTCAAACTGGCACGTGGTTCCTTGGGGTCATTGCCAGATGGTATAGGGCTGCCCTCAGGGCCTGGGCTGGATATAGACCCACAAGGCAATAGCTAGCTCCCTGATGCCTCAGCAGAAGCTGGATGCAGCAGATAATTCAGCTCAGTGTCTCCATGATTTCCCACCTTGCAGTTTTTTTTTAGTTTTGATATTCATTTTAATTCGTTTGAAACAAATGAAGCCACTGGAAACCCCCAGGGTCCAGAACCTCTAGTGTCTGCTGAAACCAGAATTTTCACTGTCAGCCCCAGCTGCCTTTGAAGACTTTGAAATATCCACAGCTCAGGTGGCAGCTGCTCTGAAGGGAAAAACTGGCTGTTCGGGAGAAAAAAAAACTTTAATTTTTCGTGCAGCCACATTTTCAACTGTGAGCAGCAGAATTAGAGCATTAACCCCCCCCCCCCCCGCCCATGGATTTCTCTATTTAAAAGTGCCTTCAGTCTGAGCCATGGTTATTTCAGAGCCTTCAAAGGCAACAGACATTGTGACTTGGGTGAGGCCAGAAGTGCATGTGTGTATTTCAGCAGACACTGGGAGCTTTGGATTCCTAAAGATTGTACATTTCCAGTGGTTGTTACTATTATTTGATATGAATGAAAGTGAATACAATTGGGAAAAATCATTTAAAAACACACACTGTGAAAAATCAGAGTAATGTTTAATTAATTGCTTTGCAGATTTGTTTTTCAATTGATCATTAAGGGGAAGCATGTGACTTGACCAATGAGCCCATGCAGGGTTGTTGGGCTACTTGAATGGCTATTTACAGTGCAGGGAGAGCAGACTTTATGGGGCTATTGCCCCACGTCCAATGCAGGAGGGGTGGACAGTGGGTGGGGAATCAGCAGCAGCTAGTACACACTGAGCTGATGTCACACTATGAATGAAAGCAGCGACTTTCAACTTTTCCAGACTACTGTACCCCTTTCAGGAGCCTGATTTGTCTTGTGTACCCTCAAGTTTCACCTCACTTAAAAACTACTTGCTTACAAAATGAGACATAAAAATACAAAAGTGTCATAGCACACTATTACCGAAAATTGCTTACTTTCTTGTTTTTACCATAGAATTATAAAATAAATCAATTGCAAGATATATATTGTACTTACATTTCTGTGTATAATATATAGACTAGTATAAACTCACTGTCTGTATGAAATTTTAGTTTGTACTAATTTTGCTAGTGCTTTTTGTGTAGCCTGTTGTAAAACGAGGCATGTATCTAGATGAGTTGATGTACCCCCTGGAAGACTTCTGTGTACCTCCAGGGATACATGTATCCATGGTTGAGAACCACTGAACTAAAGCATATCAATACTTTGTCAATATACAATCTTTGCAACTCTTTACTAAAAAAATACTCCATTAAAAACCCAGCATTTTATTCTTAAATTACTAAACTTCCGGCATTCAGAGGAAAGCCAAAATAAAGCTGCAGAGTAGCTGCAGACAGGTCCCCAATTCAGGCAAGTGTCGCTCTTCAGGAAAGCACTTAAGCGGGCACTTAAATTAAAGCCAATGGGACTGAAGCACATGCTTAAATTTAAGCACATGTCTTAAGTGCTTGAACCTGGATGAACATAAGCACCAGCAGAAGTGATTTCTTGACTTGGGCCTCACTGAGAATAGTAACAAAACTAGAGGGAGAAAAGTAGGAATAAATGTGAGAAGTCAAAAAGCAAAATAAATTGAATAAATATTTAAAAAAACTAATAGCAAGCTATAGATTGTATGAGCAGATTCAGGCCTTTTTTATTTGTATAGCTCTATAAATCTCTTAACTCATCCTGTTTCAGTTTTAATTTTACTGCAAAGGCCAACAGAATCTGACATGTTATACTTGCTGCTGCCAAATTCCTTCTCTAATATCATAATCTGCTTGTTTAGTTGGTTATATTGCACTGCTATGGAAATAGTTATGTCACAAATTCACTGGGCTGCAGAATCACAATTTTCCTATCATCACACATGCATAATGTTCATGTGCACCAGTGGGGGTTCCATGTACATAGCAGGGCAATACATACCTATGGAATAAAGACCCAATTCCGCAAACAATTCCAAGCATGGTATTAGGTTGTCACAGTTCTAATCTGGCTGTGCAGGAGAATAAGATGACGTCAGCCCTCTCCCCTTATTTCCATACTTAGCCTTGTTTAAATTGTAGCCCCAGGTGTGAAGGGGAGAGCATGGGCTACTGCCTGATACTCCACACCTTAGGTAGGTGGGAAAATTGTGAAGAGGAGCAGGGAATGGGAGATGCCTTGACTCTTCCCCACTTTACTCAGCAGTCTGAGTAGCTGGCCAGGCACACCGAGAGGTAAGCTGTACCCAGAAAAGGGTAAAGTGACTTACTTCTCCCCAAGTGGACTTGTGACTCTGAGTTGCAGTTCATTCTCTCTTTTGCTCCTGAGGCAGCACAGCTATGCGCTACCCTTCCTCAAAGCAGAAAGTAAAGTCCACAGTGCTTATTTCCAGGATTTACTCTATTTTCAAGCCAGTAAGCACTACGCTCAGTAGAAAGGGTGTGCAGAACAAGGCCCTGAGGCAGCAAAAGGAGATGATTATTAAGGGGAAAGAAAGATCAACACAATTATCTTGGCAATCAACAACAATGAGAAAAGAAACACAGAAAATGTGCTCAGCAGGTATATGGGAGTTTATGCTTATTATTATTTTTTAGTAGTCAAATTTAATAGGAAGTGGGGAAAGCTAGTGTTTATACACACTGCATTGCCTCCTGGATATTCAGATGTGGCAGGAAAGGAACAGTGCATGGACAAAAGTATTTCTTGCTATGCCACATCCTGAATATGGGGTACAATACTCTTCACAGTACTACAGGAAGGATATTACTGCCCAATGCAGCAGCAAAGGGCAATAAAAATGATACTAAGTCTGAATAATCTAAATGATTTTTAAAAAGGCTAAGGGAATTGGGTGCATCCTCATTAAAAAAAGGAGACTGAAATTTGCAGAATAGAACCCTAGCTGTTAGAGATTGAAGAGACCGGTTAGGGAATCTAGCCGTGCTCCTTGCCCATGCAGATTTAGTCCCTCTCTGTGCATTTACTGGAGCTTTGTCCAGCCTAAGTTTAAATGTTGCACCACTTCCTTTGGGAGACTATTTTGCTGCCTAATACAGCTCTCATTGTTAGCACATTTTTCCTGATATTCATTATACATTTTCCCTTTCTTAATCTCACCTCATCTCTCTTAGTTTTATCCCCTCCAGCAACTCTCTGTAATCCCTTTCCCTGCTTGGGGTTTATACCCCGAGACTATTGGCTTTTATTATGCCCTTGCCTTTGTCATTTCTTAATCAAGCTACATTTAATGCTTTCCTAATAATTAAGTTCTTCCAGCCCCTAATTGTGAAGATCTGCAGGTCCAGAACGCAGTTCTGATGGCTTCTGGGTAACTGCTGTGTCCCTCCTATCCCCAAAAATCTCTAGCAAAGTGGGGAACAGCAGCCTATGAGCCCTCTGGGCTGAAGCACCACTGGATGTGTTGCTCACAGAGGGCCTGACTGGCAGTGCCTATCGTGTTCCCTGAATGGCCCAGGCATGCTATTTAAGGCCTAGGGTAAACACCCGAAAGCTGTACGCACAATTAGGCAGAGTGTTGGCTTGCTGCTGCAACAGGCTTTGTTGCGTTCTCCTTATATCCTGCCCCAGCCCTGCTCTGGATACCTGGCCTCGTTTCTGGGCCTGGTGCTTGGCCCCCTGCTCCGCTCCTGACACCTTGCCTGTCTCTGCTCCACAGTCCCTACCTCAGCTGACCTACTTGGCTCTGCCCCAGTGCAGCTCATGGACCTTGACACTGCCCTGATCCTATAGCTAGTATGGATGGCTACACTACAGTGGACGGCTACTTTTGGCCTGGACTAAACTCAGACCTCATTATCGAGTCCCCTTCAACCCGGCCTCGATCTGTGCCTTGTAGTTGGGATCCTGCTGCATGAAGAGAAGCTAACTCAATTTCCCAGGTGCAATTCTACTGAAGTCAAATAGAGAAGGACCATTTCCTCATTCCTCCATGATGTGCTTAGAGATGAGCATAGTAGGGTACGTCTACACAGAAGCTGGGAGGATGCTTCCCAGTGCCGGTAGACGGACATTCTGTAGCTCTGCTTGAGACCGCATGCTAAAAATAGCAGTGTGGCCACTGAGGCATGGGTACCTGAGTTCAAGCCCACTGGACCCCCTGCATACATACTAGGTGCCTAGCCTGAGCTGCTGCCCATACTGCTGCAGTTACACTGCTATTTTTAGCATGCTTAGCTCAAGTAGAGATAGGGGGTATCTGTCTTCCTGGGCTGGGAAGCATTACCCAGTTGCTGTGTAGATGCACCCTAAGTGAAATTCATCCTTTTCTCTGTTCTCATTACACACAGTTTCTGATTTTTATGATTTTATTTGAAATTATTTGCAAAACACTTCACGAGAACTACAGGCTTGCTGTTTTTTATTTCTCATAACGCGCTGTGACCAGGGGGTATAGAAGGTCTGTCATAAACATACAGCTAAGGGTAGCCTAGAATTCCTCCTTACCTGTAAGGGGTTAAGAAGCTCAAATAGCCTGGTTGGCACCTGACCAACAGATCCAATGGGGAAAGAGGATACTTTCAAATCTTGGAATGGGGGAAGGTTTTGTTTGTGCTCTTTGTTTGTGTGTGGGGGTTCTCTCTTGGGAGTGAGAGGGGCCAGACAGAAATCCATCTTCTCCAACCCATCCCAAGTCTCCAATATTGCAACCAGTATAGGTAAACCAGGCAAGGTGGATTAGTTTATCTTTTGTTTTTCTTGTGAATTTTCCCTGTGTTAAGGGGGAGGTTTATTTCTGTTTTCTGTAACTTTAAGGTTTTACCCGTAGGGGAATCCTCTGCATTTTGAATCTGAATACCTTTAAAGTATTTTCCATCCTGATTTTACAGAGATGATTCTTACCTTTTTTTTAAATAAAATCCTTCTTTTAAGAACCTGACTGATTTTTCCATTGTTCCAAGACCCAGGAGTTTGGGACTTTGATCATGTTGTAACCAATTGGTTAGGATATTATTCTCAAGCCTCTCTAGGAAAGGGGGTGTAAGGGCTCGGGGGGATGGCTGGTGGAAGAAGGAACTCCAAGTGGTCCTTTTCCCTGGTTCTTTGTTAAATCACTTGGTGGTGGCAGCGTTACTTAAACCCAAGGTACAAAGGAGAATTTGTGCCTGGGGAGTTTTTAACCTAAGCTGGTAGAAATAAGCTTAGGGGGTCTTTCATGTGGGTCCCCACGTCTGTACCCTAGAGTTCAGAGTGGGGAGGGAACCCTGACATGGTAGAAGGTCTATAAAGAACACATAACAATTAAAGATTATTTTTCCCTCACTGCATTATTTCCTTTTCCTCCTCTCCCTCATTCGTCGGCTGGACAGGCAATGTACATTTTGCATTGTATATTAATCTGTTTCCCCATAAATCTAAGTTCTGTGCCTAGTAAAACAATGGAAGAATCATTAAAGACAACAATCACTAAACACTTAGAGGATAAGGGAAACATCGTGTTTTCCACAAACATTCATGCAATGTCATTTTCTGTTTGTATAGAGCGACAATTGTTAGTAGGAATATACACAGAAAGCAAAGTGTCACAATGACCTGTGCGACTATATGCCCATGCTGAAAATGGTCATGCAGCCATCTTGAAGTCTCTTCAATTTCTCTCCACTTGTTGCTTATACAAATCTAAATAATCAACTCAGGGAACAGAACAGAATCAGTTGTGTGTCTTGGAGTTTTCCAAACACACACTACAAATAATGAATAACAAATTACAAGTAGTTGCGGTGAATAGTGAGGTGAATATTGGCAAACAGCCAAAGCTGAACTTAGTTCACTTGAAGTGTTTTGCAAATAATTTTTTTTTATGTTCTTCACATACCTGTGGTCACAAGAAGTAGCTGAGATAGAGATTGTCCGCAACATTTATACTTTTAATTCCATGTACCATTTCTTGTGAGCCTATGATTCTATGCAGACAGAAGGATTATTCTGGCAGAAGAAATAGTACTAGCATTGCTTTGAAGACCTGCCTAAGTCCATCCTTGTTTTGCCATTATGGCCTCTAAATAATGGAATAGCATCTTCTTAGTGGGCACATTAGCCTAGCAGATGGGGATAAATGCAGTCATGCCAGAGAGCCAGTATGTGCATCAGTTTTGATTACTGGAAACTGCATGATTATTCAGGAATTACAAAAACAGCAGGAGGTTCAGAGCTTCAACACCTAAAGCTAACAGGATAAAAGGATACTTACATCATGGCTCCAGTGCAGAGTTTAGATAACTTTGAAACTTAAAGCAAACAACACTTATCTGCCCCCACCCCTGTTTTATAAAGCAAATTTGTGGCTCCAGTTCTATTCCAAGTGGAGGAGAGACATCATAGAATATCAGGGTTGGAAGGGACCTCAGGAAATCATCTAGTTCAACCCCCTGCTCAAAGCAGGGCCAATCCCCAATTTTTGGCACAGATCCCTAATTAGCCCCCTCAAGGGTTGAACTCACAACCCTGGTTTTAACAGGCCAATGCTCAAACCACTGAGCTATCCCCCCCTCCCATTATAAGGGACATATTTTATTATACATCCTTTATAATAAAATCTCTACTCCTAAGCAGTGTCTTGTAGGAGATAACTATTGATGATAGTGTAATTTATGAAATCTAATACAAATGCCAGTCTGATTTTTTTTATCTTGTAGTAAAGAGAAATATACTGAAGGCCACTGATGATCTTAATAATAGACTAACAAATGCTTGTTCTCTGCTTATAGTTCATGCAAAATTTCAACTAATGTTTAAAAAGCTGTGTGTGGATTCTTTATACCATTGAGGCTGAAGGCTAGACTGTGCGGGACAGCTCTTTTCTTATTGGTCCACTCTGCTTCTTAACATTTTTCTCAACAGTTACACAGAGTTCTCACTCACTAACTGCACATTCTGAGGTTCCTCAGGACCATTTGATGAAACCTATTCTTTGTCCTTACATGTTTCATTATGTGTTAGTTATCTCTTAGAACAATTTTTATTTTCCTGGGCTTAATCGTGCTATACAATAAAAATTGATTGCAATTACCTAAATTACCTATTTTCATTCTTATTAACTAGTTTGATACTTTACAGTCCCAGAAATCATACTTTAAAAAAAAACAATTAAAATTTCTTTATTAAAGTTATCATCTCCTTCCCTCTGTCTATATTTCTGCTGATATGATTGATCCTATGGCCTATGTTTGGAATCTTAAAGATCTTCTTTCTTCCCAGTTTCTCTTTTGAGCTTCATATTAAAAATATCAGCAAATCACAATGTTATCTGCTTAGATATACTGAGCCAATTTATTCCCAATTGAAATGTGAAGATATACTCGGGAATACACTGGTCCATTGCATGTTATCCAAAATGGATTTGGGAGCTTTTTAGCCAGCATGATTGATTACTGTGATTTCCTCTCTGGATTTGCAGAGAAAGGGATTCATAATTTGCAGGTGGTCCAAACTTCTGTCATACTAGTTCCGCATTTATATTAGTTCCCCATGCATAGATTGGGTGCGGAGAGTACAATAGAACACAGCTTTATTGTGCAAGGTGTTTTTCACATCAAGCATCACACAGAGCTAAACAGTGATGTTTCAAAATAAAAAATGAGAAGTGGAGACAGAAATGTAGAAGTTGCCCACTACTGATGTAGAGTGATCGCTTTGTGAAAAGTATTCACCCAGAGGTGATGTGGTGTTTTTTCTTTTATCATTTTCCTGTGCGAGTTTCTTTGAGAGTGTAGTGATTGTCTGGTTTCACCCACATAGCTGGGGCATTTAGTGCCCTGAATGTGATGTACCATATGTTGTGATAAGCATGTGCAGGATCCATGGATCTTGAAAGGTGTGTTGTGTGGGGTGTTGATCACTGTAGCAGTGGAGATATGTCTGCAGGTTTTGCATCTGTTGTTGTGGCTGGGTTTGGTGCCACTTTGAGTTGGCGTTTGCTGGTCTTTGTGGAGCTTGCTTCTGATGATGGGCTTGGAGAGGTTGGGGGGTTGTTTGAAGGCCAGAAGTGGGAGTTCAGGAAAGATTTATTTCAGGACGGCTTCCCATTGATGGTGGGTTATTACCCATATGGGTTCCAGTGGGGGGTGGCAGGTGACAACTAGCAGTGGGTGCATTCAGAAGGGGTTTTATTTCTGTATAGAAGCAGGTTCTCTCTGGATGTTTGGGTGGCCCATTCCATGATGTGATCTATTTCTCTGGTTGAGTGACCTTTTTTGGTGAAGGCAGTTTTAAGTGTGTAAGGTGTATATCCCATACTTTCTTCTAGGAGCATATTCTGTGGTATCGGAGTGCCTGGTGGTAGATAACAGATTTCTTGGTGTGTTTGGGGTGGTTCCTGGATCTATGAAGGTAAGTGTGGTGATCCATGGGTTTCTTGTATATGATGCTCTGTGGGATTTCATTGATGAAGCTGATCTCAGTGTCCAGAAAGTTGATGCTAGTGTGAGAGTGTTCCAGAAAGAGTTTAATGGATGGGTGGTGGTTGTTGAAGCTGTGGTGGAAATCTGTGTGGAAATTTAAGGCATCTGTCCAGAGGATGAAAATATCCTTGATGTATCTCAGGTATATCATTGGTTTTGTGATGCATTTGTCCAGAAATTCTTCTTCAGGGTGGCCCATGAAGAGATTGGCATATTGGGGAGCCATCCAGTACCCATGGTGTTCTCACGGTTTGGACAAAGTGTTTGTTGTTGAATGTAAAATTGTTATGGGTGAGGATGAAATGGATGAGTTTGGTGAAGTGTTTGGGGGAGCTATGTGAAGATTGTCCATTGTCTTGTAGATATTTGAAGCAGGCAGCTATGCAGTCATTGTGAAGAAGGTTCATGTACAGGGAAGTGACATCCACTGTGGTGAGGATAGTGTTCTGAGGGAGATAGTTAATATTGCAGAGTTTGAGAAGGAAGTCAGTTATATCCTTTGTGTAGAGAGTGGTTTGAGGATGGTTTCTATGAGCCCGATATTCCTTCAGTAAGAGTGCTGTGGCTGGATATGATGGATCTGTCTGGGCTTCATTTTCGTGTATCATGATAGACCAGGGATTGGCAACTTTTGGCACGTGGCCCATCAGGGAAATCCGCTAGCGGGCCAGGATGGTTTGTTTACCTGCAGTGTCCACGGGTTTGGCTGATTGCAGCTCCCACTGGCCGTGGTTTGCCATTCCAGGCCAATGCGGGCTGTGGGAAGTGGCACAGGCTAAGGGATTTGCTGGCTGACACTTCCCACAGCCCCCATTGGCCTGGAATGGCAAAACGCGGCCAGTGGGAGCTACGATTGGCCAAACCTGTGGACGCTGCAGGTAAGCAAACCGTCCCAGCCCACCAGCGGATTTCCCTGATGGACCATGTGCCAAAGGTTGTCAATCCTTGTCATAGACGATTATTACCCTCAGATACACAGGATAAAATGTTCTAAATCACCTAAAACCCATTTTCAGAGTTAACTTAATTACCTAGGTATTTATGATGGAAAAATCAATGGGACTTAGACTTTTTAATGCCTAAGTCACTTTTGAAAATAGAACTTGGCAATAGGAAGTCACTTAAGTGTTTTGAATATTTTCCCCAAAATGTACACTCAGCTAGTCAAAATGGTTTGAATGAAAATTATTTTGGTTGAAAAAAAATCCTTTTCCAAACATGAAATTTTTCATGCAAAACTGAGCATTACCAGTTGAGAATTTGGCCCTAAATGAGAGTTTGGTACATTAAGAAAGAAGAGATTGTTTATGACAACTTGTGGGAAGGATAGGACCCAAATTAAAGGAAAGGGTTCTATCTGGAGAATATTGTATCACCTTTAGAAATTTCCAGTTACCATGGAATACAATAATTGCACTTTTCTTTACAGATCAAAAAATACCATCATTCCTTTCTATTGCTAAAACTAGTTCTTTAATCAAACTTCCTTAGGAAGCGTACTTTAGTTTTTGGCTGAGCCTGGGTTTTTGATCTCCATGCACAAGGAATTATTGTTATCCAAAATCTTAACTGATTGAAATCTTGTTTGTGACCCTATTTTCCCTCCAAATTATGGATATTTAGATTGCACTTTTTGTTTCTAATCTATTTTCCCCCATCCTTGTTACAAAGTAAATTAATTCAGCACTTTAGTCTTGCATTTCAGCCTACCATTTGTTGCTGAAAGGGAGGAGTGTTATTTAAGATTTCCTCCTGTCATGTGAAGCTAGTAGATCTGCTTCATTATGGAAAATCTATATGGACTTTAAGAAGAAAATTAGATAATATATTTTGAACACGAGCATAACAACCAATGAGAGCTAATGATAGTAAACAGGCTGTGCAGCTTAAAATGTTTTAGCATGATAGATGTTTTAAAATTCTACAGAAAGAAAAACTGAAATAAATCACCATGCCATTCAGCAATATACCCTTGAATTACACTAATGGAGACCGGAGAGCATTATTTCAGAAAGAGAATACAATTACGCAGATTACATATATTTTTCCTCATGCTCTTTTTTTCCTTTCTTAGCTTGATCCTGTCCTCAACATTCAGTCAAAACTACACATTGATTTCAGTGGCAATAATGACTGAGTAGGGATTGCAGGATCAAGCCCCCCTGGTATCATGAATGTCAGTATTCTGTGTTATATGAAAAAGCAATGTGTAAGTGGAGGATTTTTGCCACTCCACCCAATATTCTAAGATATTTGGCCAGGAACTACTACATGACTGGAGTCAAACTGTTGATGAGTCTATAAAGAACTTTGAAATGAAAAGTGCTATATATGAGCTAGGTATTGTTAAGTATTATTATTATTAATCTATGGTAAGATGTTTTACACAGTTATTAAACAGTTATTAAACTGTGGAACTCATTGGCACAGGATATCACTGAGACCAAGAATTTAGCAAGATTAAAAGAGGGATTGACAGTTATATGGATAACAACAATACCCAGTGTTACAATCATTAATGGTCACAAAAAGAATACAGGAAGGGAGATAAAACCTCATGTTTCAAGTCTTAAAACAATCTCACACTCTTAAAAGTAGGACATGACCTTTACAGGGGCAGATTACCCCCATCTACCTGTTGTGGGGTTTCCTGCTGCTTCCTTTAAAGCATTTGGTACTGACTGTTGTTGGAAACAGGATACTGAATGAGCTGGACTATGTAGTAATTCCTATCTTCCTCTATTTTATTCCAAGAATGATTTCTAACATATCAATGACACAGGAAAGAAAGTGAGCCTTCCCTTTATTTTTTTCTTTCAAATAACTATAGAACTTGACTAGAATGAGGGACCCAATAGGGAAACAAAGTAATTTGTGCCAAAAAGCTCTGGTTTCCTTTTAAAGAAACACTTACATAGAATCCTTCATTGTTATCCTTCTTTGGTGGCAGATTTCTATTTCACTTGTAGCCAACCCTATAATTCACTTAGATGAGTATTTGTATAGTCTATATTACTTTGGAGACGAAAAAGAACATGAGTTAACTTCTGACACTTGTTTGCTGAACGGGGTTTTTATGTATGTATGTATGTTTGCATTTTGATAGCATAAAGGTTTGTAGGACTAGTGTTAGACCTGATGAAACCCAAAGAAAAACTCCAAGAGCTCTGCCTGTATCTGTCAAAAATACCTCTTCTCCTCCTTATTATCATTCTCTCTCATACTTCATATCTGTCCTATTAGAATTTTCAGTTAAAGAAGACTAAAATAGCTGCTCTATGTGAAGGATTAATGCAATACAAAATCTTTTAATTGCATAAAACCTAAAGTACTTACTAAGATAAAGTGTATCTCCATGTGGGCTGAGCCACTGCAGTGCATCGTGGGATTACAGTTTGACTTTTCATCATGATTCAGGATGCAAATAAATGTTGAAATATTGGTGTGACAGGGCAAGGACCTGTTCCTGTCTTCTGCTCTGTCTCCACAGACTGTTTGGAGACCTCCAGTCATTAATCACCACCATGTAGATTATTTATATTGCTCTTTCTACCACCTCTACTGATCCATAAACCACAGCATTTTCAATATCAGTTCCTCCTCAGTCCTCTGCCGAGGAGCAGGAAGAGAGCTTTCCACCCAGAGAGCCTTCTTAGTTCTGACTCTGCTAGCCTCTCTCTCCCTCTAGCACTTCCTTCCTATACCTTCTTCTACCCTCTGCATTAATGAGCAAATTAGCTCTTTAGTCCTCCCCAGACCACTCTAAGCTGTTAATTAAGCACAGTCAGGTCCATCACAGGGGAGTTAATTAGTGTTCAAGTAATCAGAGTGCTGGCACAGCTGTTGGTTCCCAGCACTCTGTCACAACTGGAATTCCCCATGGGATGGAAATCCTGATTTTCGATGGGACATTCTGTGTTTAGATTTCAGAGTAGCAGCCGTGTTAGTCTGTATCTGCAAAAAGAAAAGGAGGACTTGTGGCACCTTAGAGACTAACCAATTTATTTGAGCATGAGCTTTCATGAGCTACAGCTCACTTCATTAGAGTGACTGTAGAAGTAGCCTTTTAGGCCCAAATCCAGCAAAGCACCTAAATCAGATCCTCAAAGGTACTTAGGCATTGCTGTGCTCAGGATTGCAACACATAACCCCTAGGCAGCTTGCCACCTGGTGGAATCCTCCACCCCAATCTAGGCATGTAGGTAACCCATACAATGCATGGGGAGAGTTACGTGCCTAAGAAAGGGATCCTCAGAAGCTAGCACACTAAGTGGGGAGCCACCTAAAAGCCACCTAGCTAAGATTAAAATACTGAGTAGCAGCACCTTGTTGTACAAGGCAATCAATCATTCACTTTATTAATAAATGTTGAGTGGGGTCACTTGTTAATCTAATGGAAGCAGTAAGTCATTCTATTTATTGTAATACTTTTATTCTGGATAACCACATTTCTATAAATGATATTTCTTCTTGCAACCAATTTTTGGCTGCTGCCACAAAAAAATCCACCTTCGTCTAATGACAAAAAATCAGGCCACACCGTAATAGGAATATGGGGTAGGTATCCCTGAAATCACTCTTCTAACATCACAACAGAAGCCTTTCAATTTCCCAGAAGATATGGAGATGATCCCTTATGTCATGATGTCCCTTTCAGCTCGGCGCTATGAATTTTGCACCTATTTTATTTTGCAACAGTGGTGTGCAAAAATATTTGATGATAATTTCCTACTGGTATTTTCTCCATAAAGAGGAATATGTTCTGTTCATAGTGGCCACTACTATATCCTTCAATCCTCCAGAGAGATTTGCTGGTTTTATTCATTTTCCCAGTCAAACCTAAATTGTAGGAGAAAAATAGTCTCCAAAAGGATTAAAGTACATAAGAAATTGATTTGACAGAGCTAAGTTAAAATCCTTCACACATTTGCAAAAGACAAACGTTTAGTCCCAAAACTTAGATAGTAAATTCTTTGGGATAGTGACTGGGTCTTCCTCTGTACACTTTATTGGACAGTACTTAGCACAACCACGGCTCAGTTCTGATCCAGGCTTCTGAGCACAATATTAATACATAATAATAATAATAAACAAAACCCTGGCAGACCCCCCCAAAAAAATAAAGAAGCAAAAATGGTGAGTAGTTAATTAAAGAAACCAGCTGCTAGAAAAAGTTTCATAAAAAAAGGAGCAGAATGAGCAAAGAACAACAGTAGGCACTGGAAGTATTGTACAGGACATTTCAGGAACACGAGTCTTATAGCAGAGAAAATTTGCAGAAACTATACCAGAAAAACAAAATGCACAAAGATAGTAAAGTTCATGCAATAATGGAAATTGATACTGGATTACAGAATCAGGTCCCCAATTCAGCAGAGCACTAAAGCGTGCACTTAACTTTAGGCATATGCTTAAATTCCATTGATTTCAGCGGGACATAATCATATGAAGGAGGACTGGAAAAAGGAAGAGAGAAAGCCAAGGAGAGGGCTAAGTGCCTCTAGTTTATCTTTAGGGGAAGGGCTGAATTTGTCTGGAATGTAGTATACTCTCGGGGAAGCTAGCTGTTCTATTTAATAAACAAACAAACAAACAAACAAACAGAGTAGTTTGAAATGTTCTGAATTTTAATTTTGCAGTGAAAAAAGGGATTTTTTTGGCAAACAACTTTGTGAAACGTTAATATTTTTGACTAATTCTAAAATTAAAGACTAAAAATTATTTAGAGCTATTTTTAAACCTAAAGAAAATCAAATATCCAAATATGAATATTCAGAAAGGTTGACTGGCTTCGCAATCTGCATAAGAGAATTCATCTTCTGTTAGAATGTTAGCATTGCAACAAGTAAACAGATACTGAATGAAAATATAACAAATGTATAGAGTCTGCTCTGTTTGTGTTTAGAGCAGGGAGTCTCACAAGAAATATTTTGGTGGCCTCAGAATGCCAATTCTTCCTGGTGGCCGCTCTGACAATTTTTCCTAAAATACTAAATTAACTTCAGGAAAAACAAATAAATAGGCACATATACATGTCCAAATCACTGTAATTTATTTATGTAGGGTTTTTTATTGCACACTCAATCATAAAAATAATGTACAATTGTCTCCATTCTTTACTGGACCTAAACAGAATAGAAACAAATAATGTGCTTTGCACATTTTTGACCTTTTGTTGTTGTTGTTTCCTTTGTTTTTGGGCGGGGGTGGGGGGATTGCTTTTTGTTTTTAGACTTGCTAGCTAGTAAGTCTGTTTCTGTGAAAAGTTTTTTGTGTATGTTTAACTCTGCTTTGCACCCCACCCCACCCCGGAAGCTGTGGCTGCATGAAAAGCTCCTCCTGGTCGCATGCGGCCACGGTGGCCACATTTGAGAAACACGGCTGTTTTCTGCCATCACATGCTCTTCCCATGATGACATTTCACACAGACCTAGATTAATGGCAAGAAATCTATGATATAAACTCTCACAAAGATAACAATGTCTGTTGGCATGAATAGATTACTATGATGGTGCCAATGTGATCCTGTGACTATTTGAAATTAACATGAAACACTTCCCAAATAGAATATGATTCATACATTATTTTCAAGATTGCTGGGGGGGAATATTCAGCACAATGTTCAGGAATGTAGCAACCTGATTCTCTTTTATATTAATAGTCAACACTAAATATCTGTATGTTATGATAAGTATTTCAAATATTACTCTGTTAAACAAATTCCTTTTCAATATAGAATTCTCCTGAACCATACATATATTATTCCTGAAGACACTGTCCAAATTATTTGGAAAATACCCCCCCCCCCTTTTGTCTTTTTTAAGAGGACATGAAAATGAACAGCAAATTTCCTGTAGGCTCTTATTACCATTTGGTCTAGACCACATTAGGACGAAATTATGGTGAAAACCCTTGAATGAAGTAATTTTCAAAAGAAGCTGTTAACCTGCTAAAGCACCAAGAAATACAGATCAGACTGAAATAAGCTTTACTTGTATGCTCCTTGATTCAACTACTTAGATAATTTAAATCTTCAGCTAAACGTGTGAGGGGATAATAACCTTTCTTGTACAGGTATAATGAGACATCAGGATAGTGGTACAGAATAATGTTGAAGTAGGAAGGGGAAAAAAACCAGCCACAGTTCTGAGTTGTTTGTCTCTAATGACAGACAATTTTGACAGAACATGATGGTGGAAGAAACAAGCATGTTTTTGCCAGGCACTTTTGTACATTTGGAGAGCAAGAACCTGCTGAAATTTGACTGAGGACCCTCTTGCTCAGAAGTGGGAATTCTGCTGATATTGGGACTGAAAATGTATAATACAAAGGGGAGGCATTAATAATACCTGCAATTTTCTGATTAAACAGTGAATAAGTATATATAATGCTGCATTCCTTTCCAGTTTCTCAGGATTCTTCTCCAGACCCATTCTACGCTTCCTAAGGTGAAAACAAATCACTTGCTCCAATAAAAGTTTGGAGGGGGAATGAAAACGTGGCTTAGAATGAAAATCTAATCTCACTCTTTTCCATGAGGTTGCTACCACCACCTCCACAATAGAGTCACTATAGCTTGGTTTCAGTAAATTAGTTCAACCTTCTAATCTTATTTTCAAACATCTTATAAGTAATTTAGCTTCTCAGAATGTATTTCTGTACAAGTATCCTGATTATCTTCCTTTATTTTCTGCAGTATATATTTTTTACAGTTTCCATTGTCTCTCTCCCCACCCCCCGCCTTTAATGGTTTCTTCTTTGTTGCTTTGGACTTGATCTTAAGCCAATGGTTAAAACTCCACTAGTTTGTAGGAGGACTGGAAAACCTTTTCTACTTATTTAAATTTTGTGTAAATTAAACAGAACTGAAGTATTGATCAGTATATTTGACTTTCTGAAGAGAACAAACATCTCACTGTATTTTGTGTCAGGCTTATTCATGCAGAAAAAACCCAATATACCGTATTTTGAAAGAAACCCTATCTTTATGCATCAGTGCATTGGAGTTTTCTTCAGCAATAAAAATAATGTCTAAAGTAAATAAAACAGGATTTAGCATTTCAAGAGCTATTACATCACATTCATCCCTGGCATAGCTCCATTCACTTCAATTGACTTCTACTAGGGACAAATTTGATTGATTAGATTTAAGGCAACTGCATTAGGTCATTCAGCGCATGAAAGAATTCATGAATATAGGTGAAATTTAAACATCTTTGTGGTGAGCTTTACTGTAAGGCAAACAAGTAAGCAGAGAATGGTTTGTTCTTCTAAGGACCAAACAAATATATCAGGGCTTTAGCTAGACAATGTCCAAAGCCAAGGGAAGAAGCATGACTTGCTGCAGCCAAGCTCAAAGGAAAGGTATAAATCAGGATGCACGTTAGCCAAATTCTAGAGAAGAGAATGAATTATTTCATTCATTCATATGGATCTACTTTCAAGAGCTCCCTCAAGTCTCCTTAACAGAATAAAATCCCTAACTCATCCGAGCATATCCCTTTTATATTGTGTTAGAGGAACTTGGCTAATTCCCCTTAGATGGCCCAACCCTGATACCTCCAAATTGCTGAACTCAGAGCAGACACTTCCGTTCCTTTTCTAGTTAGAGGGAGAGAGGGTCAACCTTTTCCCAGCCACATTCTGGATCTGGACACAACAGGAACACCTGCGTGTGAATTAGAGCAGTGAGAAAACTCAACTATTTCTATTCAAAAGCATTTGTGTGACATTTCTTCTGGTCTGGGGTTCATAGCCTCTGGATTTTGCTTTAATTTCGAGTTTGAACAAAACTCAATGCAAAAATGTGGTTAAACCCTTGAGTTTGCCTGCTTTCTAATCAAAACCACGTGAAAGCACTGAGTTCCCCATTGTTTCCACCTGAAGCAATAAAATGGGCCAGGGTTACTCAGAACTCAGTCCTGCTCTCAGAAAAGGCTTGAAAATCTGAGATGGGTTTTGGAATTCTAACAAGACCTGAAAACAGGCCAATTGCCCCTGGTTGTAGGATATGTAACAGAAGTTTCACCACGAAGACTGAGAGGAAGGATGGTTTTGTGGTAAAGGCAGTGGTCCAGCACTAAGAAGAGTGATATTTAGTTGCTGACTTTGCTAGAGGCTTCCTGAGTGACCTATGTAAGGTATGTAATCTTCCTGTGTCTTGGTTCCTCATCTGCAAAATAGGGGATGGTGAAGATCATCCTCACGCATCTTGTTTAATTAGACTGAAACTTCTGGGCGGGAGGAAAAGTCTCTTTCCATGTGTTCATCCAATGCCAATCACAGTGGGGACCTTGGGTCTCTAGATGCTACCCAAAGAATAATTATGCTCTAATGCTAATTGTTTTTTTCTCGTGTTCAAATGTAGTATTTTATCTCTTCAGTAGATCATGCCCAGGAACCACATGCACTATAAATATATATTTGTGCGGGTTACACATGGTAAAGAAGAGTTCTAAACAAACACATACATGCAGATAGTTGGCCCAGACACTTAATTTAAAATAATTTTGTATCAACAATAATTAAAAATGTAACAATAATGCTGTAATACTGCCTGCAGTGGTTCAAAAACATGTGTACCAACCTCAGGGTAGACTGTTAGGAAGCAGGGCACAAACCCCAAACTGGTTATGGGTTTTAATATTTAGATTTCACCAACCAGTTATCAAGGATAAACTCCTCAAGCACTATAACAGCCTTAACATGGAGTGACAGACAGTCCCCTTGGGTATGCTGATCTATCTTGCCACCCAGGTGAGCATATCTCTGTGATAGATGGTCCCTTACACTGAGAATCACAGCAATACTCAGAAAGAAAAGGAGTACTTGTGGCACCTTAGAGACTAACCAATTTATTTGAGCATAAGCTTTCGTAAGCTACAGCTCACTTCATCGGATGCATTCAGGTTACTCACAGTCCTAAAGGACCAGTCACTTACCCCAGGTCAGTTGCAGTTTAGATCTCACACCAAAGACAGTGCTTGTAGCCAAACCTATAATAAACTATCTACAGATTTATTAAAGAGGAAAAGGAAACCAGAAGGTTATTTACAAAGGTTAAATCAGGTAAACATAGATACACAAATGAGTTACAATCTTAAGTTTCAAAAGATAATAGAAGCTTCTAAAATTTGCAAACTCTTTATGTCCCTTAGGGCTAATCCAGACTAAGCAGCTGGGGATATTTTGCTTATGCCTAGAAACACTTTTTGTCCCCCAGAGTCCAAGCAGTATTGAGATACCAAATTCTTTTTTGTCTGGGGTTTCTATCCCCCTCTGGTCATGTGCTCTGAGCTGCAAACTTAGCTGAAAGGAGGAGTCCACTTGCATGACTCATCTTCATCTTCATACAACAAAAGTATTTTGTCTTTCCCTTGATGCTACAGAGGGAAATGCAAGTTGCAACGTGCCACCGTAGTCATCTGGTATTGATGGACCTTTCCTTTTGGGAAGGCCATAATGCCTTCTATTTTCTCCTGTCTGGTGATTTACATAGTTACAGAGGCTCACAATACAACTGCTCAAATATTACCTTATAATATGGGATACAGATGTTAAAAGTGACATTAATGCATGCAGCAACTCACAAGCATTCAATTAAATCTAAACTCTAAACACATTCTGATAATTTTAGCACCTATTTTAACAATGCTAACACACAGGTGAGCCAAACTGATTTCAGTCATGTATTGTTAGCCTTCAACTGAGACATGGGGACCTTGGCATGAGTTGGCACCTGCCTGTTGCAATCAGACTGCCTGTTGCAATCAGACAGCAATCATTGCTGGCATGCACTTTTAACATTTTAAATAATAAAGGATAATTTTTAGTATAATTTGGTGGACCTACCACCTGGATGAATTTGGGATGGGGTTTTCAAATCACTCTGGTCCCACTGAAGTCAGTGGTAAAACTTCCAATGACTTCAGTGTGCTCAGATTTAGGCTGAAGAATAATGGATTTACACATTCCATCCTTGAATTTGTTTTGATCCCACAACATAAGAACATAAGAGCAGCCATACTTGGTTGACCAGTGGTCCATCTAGCCCAGTGTCCTGTCTTCCAGCAATGGCCAATGCCGGGTGCTCCAGAGGGAATGAACAGAACAGGTAATCATCAAGTGATCCATCCTGTGTCCACTCCCAGCTTCTGGCAAATAAAGGCTAGGGACACTCAGAGCATGGGGTTGCATGCTAATTCCTGCTAATAGCCATTGATAGACTTATCCTCCATGAACTTATCTAGTTCTTTTCTGAACCCTGTTATACTTTTGGCCTTCACAGCATCCCCTGAAAAAGAGTTCCACAGGTTGACTGTGTGAGTCAACATTTTTTCTTTCTCTCTAAGGTCCCTTAGATATTCTTGAAAAATATAATGATAGTTCTAAATTTCTTCATGGGAGAAATTATAGTGTTCCTCTTTTTGACCCAAGGTGTTAGCCAAAATTTGGGGTCTTGTGGGTTGTTTCCATTAGGAGAAATTAATACTGAAGTCAGGTATTTCTTTGATGTAATCCTTTGATGTAATTATTTAGAAAGAATCTACATAAAGTCTTGTTTCCCTGAACACAGTAGGAATCAAACGGCAGGAGACAGTTTTCTTGCTCACAGTTCCAAACCTCTTTCCAGCTAGCACTCTGCCCCCAAAGCTCTCTCTCTCTCTTAGCTTTATTTCACAGTCATGCTACAAGTCTGTCTCTGGTTGTCCTTGGATTTCTGTGGCCTTCTCTGTGTGTTACACTGGTGCTTCTTTCTCCCACACACACACAGTTGCAATCCAACCAATCCCCTACTTCTGCCATTGGTATTCAACCCCTGGGAAATCTTTGGGCCACAATTCTCAACTTCAGACTTTCATGTGGCTTGTGATTTGGGTTGTGGTTCTATTAATTCAGCTATCTATTCCGTAAACGGAGCTCAATTTCTTTTTACCTTTGTCCTGCATGAAGAGCAGCTGGTATACCCACCAGCTTGAACCAGGTTTCACCCAACCCTCAGTATAACAATATGATATGACAACAAACCAGCTAAGCTCTTCCCCAAACCTCTGTGGCCTGTCTGTAGCAAAACCAACATGGTTACACTATCCATCAGGGAATGGTATGTAGTGACCTTGACAGGGGGCATATATGGTGGGGGGTGGAGGACTTTCTTCATCTGTCTATAATTATGTGGATCTACCTGCTAACCAATCTTGCCCTGCATGCGTGTGGAGAGCAGGAGAAAACTGTAGTCTTGGAGGCTATTGTAGCTTTCAGATTATGAGATGTGGAGTGACTCCAAGACCATGATGGGAGGATTTCATCTTTCTCCGATCCCTGAGAAGAAGATCTGGCTCGTTTTACTGTATACATTAAATCCAACACTCACTCGCTGCTCCTGTTGTCATCTTAGACATAGTTTTAACAAATTGAATCGTTAATTTCTGATTTGAAATTACTATAAATTGGGGACACAACTGGTCGAAAGGCTGTACTCAAAGAGTAGTTATCAATGGTTCCCTGTCAAACTGGGAGGACCTATCTAATGGGGTCCCACGGGGTCAGTGCCAGGGCCGGTACTATTCAACATTTTTATAAATGTGTTGGATAATGAAGTGGAGAGTATGATTATAAAACTTGCCAATGACGCCAAACTGGGAGGGGTTGCAAGTATTTTGGAGGACAGGATTAGAATTCAAAATGATCTTGACAAATTGGAGAATTGGTCTGAAATCACCAGGATAAAAGTCAATAAAGACAAGTGCAAAGCACTTCACTTGGGAAGGAAAAGTCAAATGCACAACTACAAAATGAGGAATAACTGGCTGGGTGGTGGTATTGCTGAAAAGGATCTGGGGGTTATAGTGGATCACAATGTGAGCAATTACTAAAAAAGGCTAATATCGTTCTGGGATGTATTAATAGAAGTGTCATATGTAAGACATGGGAGGTAATTGTCCCACTCTGCTCAGTACTGGTGAGGCCTCAGCTGGAGTACCATGTCCAATTCTGGATGCCACATTTTAGGATGCAGAGAAATTCTTGGAGAGAGTCCAGATAAGAGAAACAAAAATGATAAAAGATTTAGAATACCTGACCTATGAGGAAATGTTAAAGAACTGGGCAGGTTTAGTCTTGAGAAAAGAAGACTGAGGGGGGATCTGAAAAATATTCAAATATGTGAAAGCCATGGTGGGCAACCTTTGATCCACGGGCCGCATGCGGCCCGTCAGGGTAATCCACTGGCAGGCCACAAAACAGTTTGTTTACATCAACCATGTGCAGGCACGGCCATCCGCAGCTCCCAATGGCTGCGGTTCTGTAGCAAATACTTTTATGAGGTATTCCTAGGTTTTCTGCTATTGCCACAACCATTTATCAATAAAGTCTGATAAGCAGAGATTAATTCTCACCTCAGCATTCATCTGATGCATTGAAAGCTAGCACTCTCTCGTTATCTCTCCAGCTTCTTCTTCTTGTTCCTTTTGGTTTCCCTAATTCTCTGCCCAATATTATTGTCTTCTCACCTTTCCTTTTCCTCTCCTTTTTATTTGTCTCCTTTCCACCTTTCTGTTCCTTATTACGCTTGTGTCTTTCCTCTTTCCAGATCTTCCTGTCATAGTCAAAAAAGTCACTTATGACTCTTTTGTCCCCCCCCCCACATATATTCAAAGAAGTATCTTCATTCCTTGTGTTTTTGCAGAACTGTAACACCCTAGTTTTGCTTCTGAGATTTTGGAGAGATATTTTACCGCTCTGACAGAGATTTCAGGGTTCATATCACTGAATCAGAAATATAGCTAGTACAGACTCATAAATCAGTATTACTAAGGTGTATCTCAAGAACTGAAACATTTTTATTGCAAACATCAGTGATAATATGGGCCTCAGGATTCCCCTGGAATATGGATGAGTACAAACCATTTAGGAGCAAATATTCTGGCTGATAACTGACAGCCAGCCAAAAGCAGTCCCTGATAAAGATAAATAACCTGTACTCAGGGAAATTTTTTGCATCATTAAACATGGTGAGGATATATGCTAGCAGGGGGTGGAGCTGAATCCCTAAAGAGATAAATCTAAATTACGTGCGCTGTAGTGATCATAACAGTAATGCACCATCTTGGCTAACTAGCTGACATCAACGGGGAAGGGAATTTCAGATTTAAATGAACCAGACTACAGAGCATTGCAGTGCGCATACAGATTAATTGGAACATATTCATGAATTTTTATGCTTATACTATCTGTTATTTTGATTTGTGCCAAACACTTAGGCTTGGTCTACAGTACAGCGTTAGTGTACATACTAATTCTGTCAGTGTACATACTACAGACCTACTCCCTCCGATGCAAGTGCCCAACCACACTGACATAACTCCACCTCCGTGAGAGGCGTAGGGCTTATGTCGGTGTAGTTAGGGTGATGCAGTGTCTGTGTAGACACTACTGTGTTACTTACATCGGCTGTAAGAGAGGTAAGTGGTGGTTGTGAGTTGACCTAACATAGGTTGACTTGAGTTTCTCACATAGACATGCCCTGAGAGCTTAGAATTGTCCCAGGAGTACCTGCATCCTTTTTTCTTTTTCACTTTCTTATGTGATTTGACTACTCCCCAACTTGCTTCCCATTAATCACCCTTCACCACAGTTGCATCAGCTCTTGGATTAGGGATTTAGATAGGTAGCATCCCTTTAGTGGCACTTAAAGACAAACAAAAACCCAGGAAAGCTTAGATAGTGGTCACTCATTTAATATTTCAAAAAAGGCAGAAGAACTTTGAAATCAAAGCAGCAAAAACATTTGGTCACATATTTCAGTGTCATCTGAAGCTCTGACAATAGCAACAACAACAAGGAGAGATTTTAAATTGGATCTTTTTTTTTTTTTTTTTACTTAAAGTGAATCAAATATCTTTTTAAAAACATTCTCCAGGGGAGTATTGTCTTGACTAGAAAAATAATTGCCAGGCTTTGAACCCCAATTTTAATTGTTTTGAAAACAAAACAAAAAAGTTTAATCTGTTGAAAAATATAAAGGACATAAATAAATAAAAATAACAAATGTTGGCAAGGTAGTGTTTGTTCAAGTATTTTTTTATTATTCATTGATTCCCTTGATATGCTGGGTGACTATGATAAATAAGGAAGTAAATTTCTAACAGTCCAAATTTTCAAATAAGCCTTTAAAATGTATTCATTTGCATCAGTTTACATTTTTAAGTTTACATTTGCAAGTCTGTTTGCTCAAATAAAACCACGCACACGTGTTTTTCACTAGTAATTGGTGCTCCAGTGTGTACTTGTGCGGTTTGCATGCAGAAATGCCCATGTAGGCAGGGAAAAAATCTGGTCTTTCAGCATATGCAAAAAGATGAACTTGCAAATTTTCTAGGTGTGTTTGACAATATGGCCCTAAGGGCTTGGTCATGGCCTTTTGTGTGAAAGATAGAGACATCCTTTAGGAAAGGATACAGAAATGTAAATGTAAAGGAGAATCTCAATTTTGGTTCTTATTATTTTTAAAGTTTAGTTTCTGGCCTCTTTCCTTGCAAAGACAGCATTAAAAATGTAACCCAGTCATCAGGGATGGAAAGAAGAAGCAGCTGGACTCCACTTCTGCAGCATGAGGCTCCAGGGAGAGTGGGAACCTAAAGCCTCCCTCCCCCACGTCTCACATACACAGCTTTAATATAAAATTAACTAGTTGTGTCTGGGGAGTATCCCTAAGAAAAGTGCCACTGCCCTCCCCAAAATTCTTAGGCTGGTGCTGTACAGAGCGTAGTGACACTGTTGGGCTGGAGTCATTAACATGGACATTAGCAAAGAATTAGGGTTACCATACGTCCGTATTTTCCCAAACCTGTCTGGCTTTCTGGTTCTTAAATCACCACCCAGGAGGAATTTTTAAATATCTAAAAAAGTCCGGGACTTTGCCATTATTATTTTTCCTCAAAGAAGAGTTGATCATTCAAGAAAGAGAGTGAATGTTGATCATTCGAGAAAGAAAGTGAATGTTGATCACTCGAGAGAGTGCCCGCTTTTCCCCTCTAGCTCCCAGTGCTTGCACTGAGAAACAGCTGTTTTGTGCAGCTAGGAGGGAGGAGGGGGAACACGGTGTGCTCAGGGGAGGAGGCGGGGCTGGGGCGGGGATTTGGGGAAGGGGTCCTATGGGGCAGGGAGGGGGCAGAGTTGGGGTGGGGACTTTGGGGAAGGGGTTGGAATGGGAACGGGGCTGGGGCGCATGAGCAAATACCCCCCCCCCATGGAGTGTCCTCTTTTTTGAATGTTCAAATATGGTAACCCTACAACGAATGGCTTTGCATGCCCATCAAGAAATGCCAATGCCTGTTGCGAGTGCACTTTGTTGCATGCAAGTGCAGTAGCTATATGCCCAAAATATGCAGCTTAGAGAGGCCTTTGCAAAACAAGAAGCTTTTAAAGTTTTAACAGTGTCTGAGAGAACTCGTCCCTCAGAGAAGCAAATAAAAAATGGAAGCAAGGATTTTACAGCTTGGTTGGACCCTGTGGGGATACAGCATTTCAAAGTGGTGGCACTGTATCTCACAGTATTTATCAAAACAGGAGATTTATCAAGATTATGATGGAGTCAGTAGGTGGACAAGTCCTACTCACATGCTCGCCTGGAAGAATAATGCTTGAGTGCCGCTGAATAAATATGTACCAAATTTGTTTATCAGATTTCAGATAGCGGGGCATTTTACAAAGTGGGTGTAGTAGAGGAGATATTCTAGCAGCCATGACAGTTCAGTGTAATGTCCTGTTTCTGCAAAGCACTTAAACATGTGCTTAACTTTAAATATGTGCAGGGGTGAAAGTAAGTCCAGTGACTTACCGGTACTCTGGGGCCAGCTCTGGCCCCCGGAAGGGGCGGGGCCTAAGGCAGAAGGGGTGGGGTTGACGGGGTCAGAGCCAGCCCCAGCCCACCCTGTAAGGTAAGTGTCCCCTTCCACCGGGGTAGCAGCAGCAGCCCGGGGCTCCGGGGGCTATTTAAAGGGCCCGGGCGGTAGAAGCAAGGGAGCCCAAGGCCCTTTAAATAGCTGCTGGAGTCCTGCAGCCGCTACCCCAGGGCTCCAGCAGCGGGGCTCTGGAGGCAATTTAAAGGGCCCGGGGCTCCCCTCTTCTACCGCCCTGGCCCTTTAAATAGCCCCCGGAGCCCTGGGGAAGCGGTGGGGCTCCAGCAGCTATTTAAAGGACTGGGGCGGTAGAGGCTGCTGGAGCCCCAGGCCCTTTAAATTGCCCCCTGTGGAAGCCGGGCTGCCCCAGTACTGTGCACTGGCTCCTACCAGTACGCCTTACCAGGGCGTACTGGCTTACTTTCACCTCTGAATATGTGCCCAAGTCCCACTTATAGTGCTTAAAGTTAAACATATACTTAAGTGCTCTGCTGAATACACACCATAATGAAGAAATGGCTAGCAAGAACTCTTTATCAGGATATCTCAAGGAACGTTTATGTGTGTGAGGAGGGAAGGTACATGAGAAAGGAGGGCATGTCTGTTAGTTGCTGATCTTTTAATGTTAGAAAAGAAAACAAACGTTTTGCTAATGATTTTTATTTTAAAGAAACCCTACCTATCCAGACAAAATAGTTGATTTTAAATTTTTATGAATTGTTGTAAAGTAATTATTAATTCTTTAGAGGTAATGTTGGATCATATTAAAGAAGTTCTGTATTAAAATCACAAATGAGTTTGATTCCCCAGAGTTTAAATTCCAGGGTATTACTAATTAAGAGGTCTCTTGGTTTTTGGTACTGTTTCTCTCCCTCTATGTGTGAAACTTGCAAGCTGCTAATTGTGTTAGTACATTCTAAGACAGAGTCTGTTCTCAAAGCAATTCACAGAGAGAGAGACTCAAAGCAATACTCTAACAACAGAAACAGCACCCAGAGACTCCCCGCCCTTTTGTTGTATTAACAATTGTGATTAAAATAGAGATAGAGGATGTATGTGGATGGATGCTTGGTGTGGATAATAACTGAATGATCAGGAAGGTGCCAGCCTAAGAATCCAGTGTCCATCGGCTGAAGAAGGCATCAAGTGGAAATAACCAGAGGACCCCCACCCCCCGGAGGGCAGACTGGAATCCACCCAACAGCCTCAAGAATGGGAGAACCAAAGAACAAGATAACATCTTGGAGCCGTCAGGACTGTGCTATCTGCTGATTGATTCAGCAACAGCATGATGAAGCAATTCCCATAGACTGGCATAGGAAGAAATTCCTATAAAAATAGACTCTAAAAAGTGAGAACTTTGGGGTCTGATTCTGCAAACCAACTTCCAGGAGCATCAGATGAGCATCTGACAAGGCCCTGCTCCCTCCTCATGTCCAGGCCACCTGGCCAGTGGCTTGGCATGAGCAACTCTAAGGCTGGTAACTATGATAACAACCTTGCAGAACCTGTGTGTGTATGAATGAATGAATGTGAGAATAAATATGAGATTGAATGGAATGTTATAGCTATAACTAACTGCTTGCTATGATTCTTTATATATTCACAATAAATGTGGTATTTTGCCTTTTTCCCTTTAATAAGATCCTGCTGGTTTTTATTTTATTGGTATAACACCCTACCTATCCAGACAAAATAGTTGATTTTAAATTTTTATGAATTGTTGTAAAGTAATTATTAATTCTTTAGAGGTAATCTAAATTCAGATTTTCTTCCCATAGAAAATTCGGATATTTTGACATTTGTATTCATCCCAAATCATGATAAATATTAAAAATATCAATATTTTGTGCTGAATAAAATTTTGAAAGATTTCAATTCAGAGCTGTCAAAATGTTTAAATTGGGCTCCATTTAATTTTGAACTGTCACTAAGCTGCCAGGGTAACTTATGGGAGTTGTAGTTTGTGGGCATCATGCTGTATGGGCAAGGCTCCTGATTTGGACCACATCTCCCATAATACTCTTTGGTTATAGGGTTTTCATGGCACATGGTCAGTGTTCAACCAGAGGAGAAACTACAGTGCATCATGGGAGATATAATCCAGCAAGAGAGCCTGGGCAATAGGAGAGAATGGGGGCATGCAGCACCTGACCTGCAACTTCCATTTGGCTTTAGGGCAATTTAAGCAAATACAGATTAATGTTGAACTGACCTAAAATGAAAAGACAAACCAAAATGTTTTGATGTGGGATGATGCAATCTGAAACAAAATATTTCATGTAAATATTCCTAGTGGAAAACTGAAATTTTTTTCAGGAAAAATCAAACTTTTATTTTGATTTTTTTGGAAGAAACCATTTGTTTCTGTTCAACACATTCTAATAGAAAATTCCTGACCAGTGCTATGATCCATAAATATAAAATGCAGGGGTCAGTTTTCATCTCATGGATTTGTACATGCGTGCCTATGTACTCAGACATACAAACACGCAATATAAAATCAAATACAAATGTAATAATCGAGTGCAGAATAAAAAAGTCTGCAACAGTCTCTGAATGCTGAATCACTCTGAATGTGCATCAATCCATTAAAAACACCATAACTTTTTAATCTGACATTTTCCCTTAAAAATAAAAAGAGGAAGAGCAATTACACTCTACTAATGCTAATGATCTGAAAAATGTTTTTCAGATCCAAGTCTTCGTTTCCTGTATCCCCTTTTCTCAGAGGCCCTGCTTCAGTAAGGTACAAAAGTCTGCATGTAACCAGTTTAAACATTGGAATAGCCCGGTAGACTTCAGTGGCTGAACTCATCACATGCTTAAAGTTACCTTCTTGCTTAAATACTGTGCTGAATCAGGGCCATGTTCCATTCTTCTCTGTTCATTTGCACTTTTCTCATTCTCCTTGCCTCTCTTCTGCCTTCTTTCTTTGTTTTCTTTATTTCTCATCCTGTTCTCTTTTCTGTCTGATCTTCCCTCTCCTCTTCCTTCCTCAATTCCCTGGTTTATTTTAAACATGTCTGAAGGCCAAGCCATTCCTCCCTCTCCGCCCCCAATAAGCAAGTGTTTTGGGGGATTCTTTGTTAAAATCCACTTTCAACACAAGTGAAAAATAAATCCATCCCTTTTTAAACTCGATTCCATGAGTATTTTATGTGTTATGTAAATGAAACGATTGGGATTCAGGGGAAATACTAAAACATCCCAGAGTGTAAAACTTAACAGATTTTCATAATTTTTACCAACTTCTTCATTGACCCTGTAACAATACACTTTTGTTCTTTTTCTTAGATACAATATTTTCAAAGTATCACCAGTAATGCCAACGTCATTTTTGCTAAAACCACAGCTTCAAGGATACATGAGTAAGATCAGATGCAAGAGACAGACTTTTCAGCCATTATAATAATCAATGTAATATAAGCAAATCAACAGATGTTAGCATCTTACATGTGAGCTATCAATATACATGGTTCAGAGAGGGAAAAACAACTCTCACAGTGAATGCAAAGCAGACAGCATAAATCACAGCAAAAACTTAATCTAGCATGCTTTAAAGCCAATTATATTTTTAATACACTTTATCCTCAGTAGGCCCTCAAGAGGCATACACATAATGTTGGAACTTTCATTAGGATTCAAAAAATGACTTTAAATCTTTCAGTGGCAAATATTTCTAATCATTTGTAAATTTAATTAGTGAGCACCCAAGTTTGATTAGCATATTTCTGAATATGATCATACACTAAAACCAGCACCTCAACACTTTGTCAGATGAACTCTAACCTCTCTTTGGTTCTCAACACAGTGTTCCTGTAAATGAAAATTCATATATGGAACATCACAGATATATTTCTCTCTATATTATTGGAAACGCAAATGCTTCAGATTTTCTTCATTTTATTTCCTGCCTGTTCACATTCTGACATGCTTCTGCATATGAAAGATGTGACTAGTCACAAATCATATAATAAATTGCATATCTGAAAAAAACATGGATTTAGTAAATGGTGCTCCATACTTATTTCATGGTGTTCCATCTAATTGTACAGCAGTTTTATCTCATTAATTACAAGCTCGTCAAAACACGTATTGATTGCTGTTGAAGTAAATATCAAGATTTATTGATTCAAAGGGTAAAAAGACTGACCAAGGTGATGAGACAATAGGCACAATAACAAGAGTGACATCAGTATAGGTATAAATTCAGAATGCTTTTATCTAAGCTATTTGGAAATCTCTTCATCGAAAGTCATTTAACATATTCAGTTTCCATCAATTCTCCCTTTAAATTAACATTCTAAAGAAGAGACAAAGTTGGAGATCTAGAAAAATCTGATATTCACCTACGGTGAGTCTGTCAAGAAGCAAAAATGTATATAAGCTCTCTGATTGGCTCATCAGAATTAAATAGGAGTTTTCACGAGTGCAGTGGCAGGTAATCAGGATAAATTCATTTGCCTATATTGTTCAGTTCCTTGGGAAGAAGAGAAGGATAAAAACATGATTATACATCGGATGACTGTTTTTGGCCCATCATGAGCCTAGATTTTTTTTCTCCTGTATGTAATAATTTTCAATGGTACTTTTTGATATATCAGTCTTGTGTATTGTGCATGAAAAATGTGAACACAACCAAGATAGATATTCTTTAAAATAAATGCATAAGTAGTGAAGTAGGATTTATCATTGACAGCTAATAATTTAAAAACATAAACCTAGATTATTTTAATTTTAATAGATTATAACTATTATATCACTAAATGTGTTGTGCTAGCCAATAATTTTGTTCTAGTCTCATCCAGTATTTATCTGGATGTCATAAACAAATTGTTGACATTGCAGATCATGACATCGCACAACCGCTTCAGGCCTTATCACATAAATATAAGTAAAAGGGGAAACAGGGTATATCCTTTGGGGACTTTTGAGATACAAGATGTTGGCAGATGTCACATGTTATTAGAGCTGAGTTGTCCGCTTTGCCAATGGCTTTGCCTTTGGATGGGAAACTGGAGACAGGGCAGTACCTGGAGAGATTTTTTGCACTACATGTTGGCTCTCTGAGGATTCACTGGACTATTACACTCTTCAATGACAGGTTTTAGAGTAGCAGCCGTCTTAGTCTGTATTCACAAAAAGAAAAGGAGTACTTATGGCACCTTAGATACTATGCATCCGATGAAGTGAGCTGTAGCTCACAAAAGCTTATGCTCAAATAAATCGGTTAGTCTCTAAGGTGCCACAAGTACTCCTTTTCTTTTTACTCTTCAGTGAGGATAGCAGGTTCATTTCTCTGAATTAGACCTTCATCATTGGCCTTCAGCCAGTTAAAAGATCATGGATCTGTTTCAAAATTTGTGCCTTAAATATTTCTCAGTTTTTCAGCCTTCAGTTTATGTGATAGGGCCAAACTAAGTCAGGATGGCAGGGAAATTAGTGCCATATGATCTGGCTTAAAGTATTCTGCACAGAGTTCAGCTCATGTTCAGTTGATCTTTTGTTCCAAGCAGATGAGAGCTCTTCGAGCATAAAGAACATAAGAATGGCTATTCTGGGTCAGGCCAGTGGTCCATCTAGCCCAGCATCCTGTTTTCTGACAGTGGCCAGGGCCAGATGTTTCAGAGGGAATGAACAGAACAGGGCAATTATTGAATGATCCATCCTCTGTCTTCCAGTTCCAGCCTCTGGCATTCAGAGGTTTAGGGACATCCGGACATCTTGGCTAATAGACATCGATGGGCCTACCCTCCATTAATTTACCGAATTCTTTTTTGAACCCGGTTAACAGAACAAGGAGTAATGGTCTCAAGTTGCAGTGGGGGAGTTTTAGGCTAAATATTAGGAAAAACTTTTTCACTAGGAGCGTGGTGAAGCACTGGAATGCGTTACCTAGGGAGGTGGTGGAATCTCCTTCCTTTGAGGTTTTTAAGGTCAGGCTTGACAAAGCCCTGGCTGGGATGATTTAGTTGGGGATTGGTCCTGCTGTGAGCAGGGGGTTGGACTAGATGACCTCCTGAGGTCCCTTCCAACCCTGATATTTTATGATTCTATGATTCTATGCTTTAGACTTTCACAACATCCCCTGGCAATGAGCTCCACAGCTTTTGTGAAGAAGTACTTTCCTATGTTGGTTTTAAACCTACTGCCTATTAACTTAGTTGTGTTAACCCTGGTTCTTGTGTTATTTGAGAAGGCAAATATCGCTACCTTATTCACTCTCTCCACACCATTATGGTTTTATAGACCCCCTTAGTCGGCTCTTTTCGAAGATGAACCGTCCCCATCTTTTTAATCTCTCCTCACACGGAACCTGTTCCACAACCCTAATATTTTTTGTTGCCCTTCTCTGTACTTTTCCCAATTCTAATATATATTTTTTTGAGATGAGGTGACTAGAAATGCATGGGCGTAACATGTATTTATATAGTGGCACTAGGATATTTTCCGTCTTATTATCTATCCCTTACTAATGGATTATCTATCCCTTACTCTTTTCCAAACATTCTGTTAGCTCTTTTGAAGGCTGCTGTACATTGAGTGGATGTTTTCAGAAAACTATCCAAAATGACTCCAAAATAGTTGGGATTATGTTTTCCAGTGTGCATTACTTTACATTTATCAACATTGAATTTCATCTGCCATTTTCCTTGTCTGGTCACCCAGTTTTGTGAGATCCTTTTGTAACTCTTCACAGTCAGCTTCGGACTTGACTACCTTCAATCATTTTGTATCATCTGCAAAATTTCCCACATCATTGTTTACCCCCTTTTCCAGGACCATTTATGAATATGTTGAACAGCACTGGTTCCAGTACAGATCTTTGGGGGACCCGAGTATTTACTTCTCTCCATCATGAAAACTGAAATTTATTCCTACTATTTGTTTCCTATCTTTTAAACAATTACTGAACCATGAGAGCATCTTCCCTCTTATCCCATGACAGCTTACTCTGCTTTGGTGAGAGACCGTGTCAAAGACTTTCTGAAAGTCCAAGTATACTATATCCACTGGTTCAATCTTGGCCACACATTTGTTGACCCCCTCAAAGAATTCTAATAAATTGATGAGGCATGATTTTCCTTTACAAAAGCTGTGTTGACTTGTTCTCAACATAGTGTGTTCATTTATGCATCTGATAATTTTGTTCTTCACTATCGTTTCAACCGGTTTGCCTGGAACTGAAGTTAGGCTTACCGGCTTGTAATTGCCAGGACTGCCTCTGGAGCTGTTTAAAAAAAAATCAACATCATGTAAGCTATCCTCCAGTCATCTGGATGAGAGGCTGACTTAAGCAATAAGTTACATAGCACAGTTAGTAGTTCTGCAATTGCATATTTGAGTTCCTTCAGAATTCTTGGGTGAATACCATCTGGTCCTGGTGACTTATTACTGTTTAATTTATCAATTTGTTCCAAATCCTCTTCTTCTGACACCTCAATCTGGGACAGCTTCTCAAATTTGTCAACTGAAAAGAATGGTTCTGATGTGGGAAACTCCCTCACATCCTCTGCAGTGAAGACCAATGCACAGAATTCATTTAGTTTTTCAGCAATGGTTTTGTTTCCATTAAGTGCTCCTTTAGCACTTAAATCGTCCAGCGATCTCACTGATTGCAGGTTTCCTGCTTTTGATGTACTCAAAATATTTTGCTATTAGTTTTTGTCTCTTTTGCCAGTTGCTCTTAAGATTTGGTTTTGCCTGCCTAATTATAATTTTATATTTGACTTGCCAGAGTTTATGCTCCTTTCTATTTTCCTCGGTAGGTTTTGACTTCCAGTTTTTAAAGGATGTCTTTGTCTCTAACCATGACCTTTACTCTGTTTAGTCATGATGGCATTTTTTTGGTCCTCTTACTGCTTTTTTTATTTGGGGTATATATGTAGTTTGAGCCTCTATAGTAGTGTTTTAAAAAAGTTTCCATGCAGCTTTCAGGCATTTCACTCTTGTGACTGTTCCTTTTAATTTCTATTTAACTAACCTCCTCATTTTTGTGTAGTTCTCCTTTCTGGAGTTAAATGCTAATGTGGTGGGTTTCTTTGGTATTCCCCCCAGGAGGTTAATTTAATTACATCATGGTCACCATTACAGAATGGTTCAACTATATTCACCAATTTAGATCAGATCCCGTGCTCTCCCCTTGTGAGTTCTTGGACTTGTTGCTCCAAGAAGCAGTCATTAATGGTGTATAGAAAAGCAGCTGATGCTTTAGTTTTATGTCATCTTCAAATTTATTACCTGATTGCTCTTAGCTTTATTACAATTTTAATTAGGATGAGTAACCATACGTACAGCGGTACTACTAAGAAGCTTTCTGTCTCAATGAGTTGACAGTTTTTTGGACACTCTTACACAGTGCAGTTATTGTTTTTATTCTAAACATTCAGCAAAATGAGAGAAAACAGAAGTTTTAAAGGACATTTGAAGATGACTACAAGATTATGTGATTTTTAAAAAGGACTGTGATATCTGTAGCACATATGGATTGCACTGTACTTTCTTTTCTCACATAGTAATTGTCATGAGAATGGGTTCATATTGTGGCATTTCATAGACTTGTTAAAATTATCAGAACAAAAATGAGGAAGCACAAGATGTAATACTGCTGCATATATTCTTGGGAAGGTCATAGTAAATTCTATGTCTTTGACCTATTCAATGTTTTACAATGTGCTAGCCATTTCCATTCTCCTCTATTTTTAGCTTCAGTACCCTAGGAGGGGGATGTAAAATGGCCAGTCCATCAATACAGATAATAATGAGAAGGTGAAAGTTATATATTTCAGGGAGAATATTTTGTGGAAAAGGTGCTTGCCTTAAAGTGTGCTTCTGCTCTGAAAAGTGTCTCTGTAAATGGCACGGTGGACCTTTACACTTATTGTCTCTTAGTGGCTTCCAATGATTCAATAGGATTGTTCATGTGCTTAAAATTAAACATGTGTGTTTTCAGGATTATGCCTTAGTTCCCAATCCCATTAAGGATACACAAACCACAGTAGACTCCAGCTGACTTGTGTTGGCTCTGAAGTGCAATGGGAATACAAAATTAGTAGAATAAATAAATTTTACTGAAGTTAGCAAATAGAACTACTCGAAAGATCCACAGAGTACATCTGATCAGTAAAACAGTTCCATGTGTATTTAGTCATTTTCAGAGAAGAAATGTGCTTTAATCACTCATTGTTTTTATTTATCTGCAAGCACTCAGTCCCAATAGTGAATACTTCTGAGCATCACATTAAAGCTTTGAAAGATCTTATTCACTGGTTCTATGACATCATTCCCAGAAGTACTTTGCTTTCCTTTTCACAGACTACAATGACCTAATCAAACGGCGATGTCTCATCCTCATGGAAAAGACAGTAGTGAGAACAAAAAAGTGACTCCACACGAATCCATTCTCATGACAATGATTCTCGTGAGGTTGGGAAAAACCTGATCTTGTTACAGTCCTACAACTCTGACCTCATAGCCCCCTCTGCATGCTTTATTTCGGATTGTTGTTCTGCCATACTGATTTTCTTAACCTAGGCTCCTGACAAAAGCTACAGAGTATTCCATTACAAATGTGTTGTTAAAATGCAATGACAGGGCACTCCTGGAAATGACATTGAAGGAACTGTACTGATATATTTTCATAGATGCTAAAATTCTGAGATGGACATGAAACTTTTTATGCCAGAGAGCCAGAGAGAGAATAAACATATCATGCTGCAACAAACTGTGCTGAAGAATCTTTAACATGCTGAATATCAAAGGATTAAGATGACACAGTTGTTGATTCTATTTGTTTCATCCTGTATGGCAGTTCTCTCAATGCTAAATATTAAAGATACATAACAGTATCTTTTCCTATTCACATTTGCCATGATAGAAAGACCATCATCTTTTAAATATCTCTTCATATGGAAGTTTTTTGCCACTCCTAAGTATTTCCATCTCTGTCTCTGACCCCTATGTCTGTTATCGGGTGACCCAAAATGAACAAGATATTCCAAGTGAGAGTGATCCAGTGAGTTGTATAATGGCATTATAATATTTTCAGCATTAGCTCCATCCTATCCTTATGCATCCCAACATTATGTCTGGATCTCTACTTTTGGCAATCTCAATTGATGACACTATGTCAACTCTATTACCTGAAAAGGATTAGTCCAGGTTAGGTATCTCCCTAATATCCTTTGTGGTGAAGACTGATGAAAAAAAATTGGACTCCTTCATTTCTCCCATTATTCCTTTGTAGTCCAGTAGACCTACCCATTCTTCTGCAGGCTTTCTGCCTCCAATATACATAAAAACTTTCTTATTTTATTTTATATCTTTGGCTATTTGCTCTTCAAATTCTGTTGTAACCCTCCTAATTCCCTGTTTTACACATTATCTACTATTGTTTATGCTCCTTTATATTGGCTTCACTAGGGTTGGATTTTCACTTTCTGTTTGGCTCTCATAACTCCAGAGCCCTTGCTGTTCAGCTGTTGAGGTTTACTTCTTGCCTTTCTGTTTCATTTTATGTGTAGAGGTATGCTCGCCTTCTGTGACTCTGTTAAGGTATATTTACAAAACCTCTATGTTGTGTCTACGGATTTTTATTTCCTTACTTTTGACTCCAGGTCTCACTTTGACTAGCCTGTTCATTTTTTAAAAGTCCTGTTTTCTAATGTTTATTGTCACCATGCATTTTTTGGATACCTTTCCTTCCTCAGAGATGTGGAACGTAATTACACTGTGATCACTGTAGCTTAGTGGCTCAACTATAGTTTCTTCTTGAACCTAATCATATATGTTACTTAGGACTAGGTTGCAAATTTTAAGTAAATCCTGCATGCTGTAAAAATTCAGTCTCAACCATGGTTTGAATACAAAATACCTGGGCTTTGGGATAATATAATAACCTCTGCACACCTGCCTCTGAAGCAGGCTGTGAGACAGAAGCAGCAAGAAGGAGACTGCTGGAATGGCGTAGAGAAAGAAGCAGATTCCAAGCCTTTCACTCAAAACTCTTACCCTTGTCTGACATTTGACTTCCTTATTCCTCTTTAAAATTCTGTTTTAATCTTCCTTTTGCTATCTTATATTTTCAGAAATGTCATCTAACAGTTCCTGGAAAGGAAAAACACAAACAAGAAGGAAAAGAAAGCACTTCCCTGGAAAATCAGTCAGTTTATAAGCATTCCACAGGAAATAACCAATATTAGTAATCAGTGCTAAGAGGTTGCTGGTGGCAGCCATGTTGGTTTGTGCCACTAATGGTACAGGGGACTTATGTAAAAGACTCTGAATAGCACTGCAACATGATTTGATACATAGCATTAAATCTTTCCAGGCTTTAGTACTTTCAGGAAGATGTCCAAACATCCAGAGAAAGAGGGCCTTTTCTGGGGGGGACAAATACTTTGATGGAATTAAGCAGAGGAAACTCCATAAGACGGAAGCTCCCAGACTTATCCTATGTAGTTTTTTTCCATGTAAGGGCAGGATTTGGCCCATAATACTTAAATTGCTCTAGTATGCAAATGTTCTAATAAGTCAGCATTATTTATTTTGTCAACATTTTTTCTTCAATTTTTTTAAAATACAGCTGTAGACGTGCATCCAGTTCACTGGTGCCTCTCCCATAAATTAAAAATTGCACCATAAATAAAGGGCTGCCCATAAAAGTATCTAGCCCAGCTCACACCCTCCTCAACAGCCTTAGCAAAGAATGAAAAAAAGATGGCCTTTTCAGCATGCCCATAAGATTACCTAATCAGGGCTCTGGAGAACTAAGATGGCATTAAGGCATCTTTGCTGGCCTGGGTTTAATTTCTCCATTAACTGCTGTCTTTAGGGTCACTGAGTTACCGGCAGCTTCTGTGGCTGTCCCCGCCATTGCCACATGGAAAAATTCTTAGTTATTTCTTTCACTTTCAAATGCTAGTAATAGTTTTAACTGTGACAGTCCTGCTTCTACAAAACTATGGTTAACAACTTGGTAATTGTTAAGGTCAAGGGGCTAAGCAGGGTGTATTCATTTCAGTAGACTACTACTTTGAAGAATGTAGTAATGATTCCCTAAGTCCTTCCACAGCTCCATCCCAGTTCTGTACAGTTTGTGTGTTCACACTTCCTTGGCAAGTCAAGGGATGTAACTTCCTTGGCAAGGCACAGCAGTTTGGGAGGAAGTATGGCAAGATAGGCAAAGTTGCACACTGGCATCTAGAGTCTGTCCCAGTCAAGCTGTGGGGTGGTGCCAGGGTAAAACTAGTTGTGTGTCACCTTTGCAGACCTTTACTGATCCTGGCAGTAGCGAAGGCCTTCACTAAGCTGCCAACATTCTGCAGAAGCTATTCCAGCAGAGAGGAGGGGGTGTCATTAGAGCACAATGACCCTTTAGTCACATCCTTTCCTTCCCAGGAATGCCCTCTGTATCATGGGCTTCAGGGCTTGCAGAGAAGCTGCTATGCTAGCTTTCTGCCACCTAGGGATTCTTCCTCAGGATTCCCCCATTGTAGAAAGCTGTATCTGTTGGGTTTCTTGATGCTTTATGCCACCAGTATGTTGCAAAGCAGCCAGAGAAAACCTGAGAGTCAGGCCCACCATCTCAGGCCTTGCCACAGAGGGAGGTCAATTGAGTGTCTTCATGGGGTGCCGCAACGTGTTTGCATTGGCCCTGATTATTACAATACCTCTTGGTTCCAAATGGCAATACCTCTTTCTTCCCACCTTACCTCTACTGCTATTCCAGTTTGGGACTGCCCTCAAAGAGATCCTGACAATTGTGCTGAAGCGTGAGACAATTTTGAAATATTTACTAGTGGGAACTATAAAGAGAACACCCAACTCATTTCCACTTGCCACCTAAGACAGGATGTACATGCATTTCCGCCGTTGAGTTTCATGTGCAGGCACCGGATAGTGTTGGTGGCTTTGATGTAAGAAGGTCAGATGATCTGGTTGTCCCTTCTGGCTTTAAACTTTATGACTCTATATAATTCAAATAGAGAATAGCCTACAAAGAACACACTCGGAGCATGTGTTTCTAAAGTAATAGCTTTGGTAAAAGCTCATCTAGGAGTTTTAAAAATGAGCTGCTGGGTGATTATAAATCTCTTACCTTAGAAGATCTTAAGAAGCAGAAGTCTTGTAATTCAGTTTTTTAGATGGTGCCATTTTAAGAGAGCATGAGCAGAGAGCCACAACTAAATTAGAAATAGAAAATATAACAGAAAAGTCAAATACAAGTATACAGATACTTCTCTGACCATGCCTTGAGAAATATGCTAATTAAGATAAATGGAGAAAGCAAAAAGACAGAGTGATCTTGTCTATGTCACACAGCTTTCTTTGGTGGATGAAGAACATTACAGACAAAAGAAATTATTTGAAATCTTTACTTTAGCTTCAGGAGATAATCGTGAACAGGACATTTTAGATCTTTTAAGGCCACGTAAGGCAGGCAAAAGAGAACCACTCTCAATAAAAGGATAAATCTTCACAATGTGTACTACACAGATGAAAGATACACCTCAGAATTCAAACTGTGCCCTGGCTCTTTCAAGTCATGAACTTCATCTCAGGAGGTCTCTAGGAAGAAACAATAGGCTGGACCATCACACAGAGATGCATGATCCATGTCATTAATTGTAACAGTTTTCTAGGTATGTGCAGCTCATGCAGCTGCCCCAAAGAACAAGCAGCTTTGAGAAGTCTGGGTTTGATTAAGATTGAATCATGGCAAGGTAGGTAGGTGTTTTTGTGCATTATAAAATGGCACAAACAGTCAATAAAATGGATGGACACATCAAGCAGTTTACATGTTAACTGTAGAACAATTGCCTCTCTGTTTAACATCAGCAGTGAAAGCTTGCGGAATTAATAGATCTCTAAGAATTATGGCTCATTGGGGGTTATCAGTGTGACCAGGCGTTTGGGATGGACCACGCTGAGAATGCCACATCCAGGGCAGACTGCAAGGAATAAGGCAGACAATCCCCCAAACTGGTCATTTATTCTATAATTAGATTCACCAAGCTAGTAAGAAAAGAGCCTCTGTAGTACCACACTGGTTAACAAGAAGTCAGACACGGTCCCTTTTAGGCATTCCAACCTTTGGCTCCCATCCAGACAAATTGGTCTAATATAGTGAGAAGTTATTGAAAACCCTATTTGCCATATTTAAAATTCTACCAATCCCAAAGGATCAGACACTTACCTTCAGGTCAATATATGTCTCAGATGTTACCCAAATATCACACTGTCAGCCAATCCTTAGTAAATCAACTAAAAAATGTACAGATATTAGGAAAAGAGGAGAATTATTGAGTGGTTAAAAGTTTATATACAGTACATTACAAATGCTTGCAGGGTCCTGACATCAGATTTGTAGCAGCGATGAATGAGTCTGCTGGCTTGCAAAAGTCTCTCTGGAATCATCCTAAAAGGTCAGACTCCAAATGCAGCTTAGATGTAAAGTCTGTTAATGTCTTTCCAGGCATTTTCCAGGGTATTCCAAACAACTACTTGGAAGATCTCAGTCCCATGGCTTAAACTTTCCCTGTTTAAAGTTCAGCAGACTAGAGATGATGATCAAGCCCAAGGTTTTACTTTTATAGCTGAAGCAGGCTATTATTTTGAGGATTTTTCTTCTTTGTTGAGCACACACTGACTCACCACTTTGAAGCTAACATTCAATTTCCTATGCATACACAGGTAATCTATGGTGACAGGTTTCAGAGTGGTAGCTGTGTTAGTTTGTATCAGCAAAAAGAGTCGAGGAATACTTGTGGCACCTTGAAGACTAACAAATTTATTTGGGCATAAGCTTTCATGGGCTAAAGTCACTTCATCAGATGCATACAGGATAGGCCATTTCAAACCTTTGACAAGAAGGTGTGAGTAACAGTAAGGGGAAATTAGCATGGGGAAATAGTTGTTAGTTTGTGTAATGACTCATCCACTCCCAGTCTTTATTCAAACCTAATTTAATGGTGTGCAGTTTGCAAATTAATTCCAGTTTTGCAGTTTCTCGTTGGAGTCTGTTTTTGAAGTCTTTTTGTTGAAGAATCGCCACTTTTAGGTCTGTAATTGAGTGTCCAGGGAGGTTGAAGTGTTCTCCAACTGGGGTTGAACGTCTGATTTGTGTCCATTTATTCTTTTGCTTAGAAACTGTCGGGTTTGGCCAATGTACATGGCAGAGGGGCATTGCTGGCACATGATGGCATATATCGCATTGGTAGATGTGCAGGTGAACGAGCCTCTGATAGTGTGGGCTGATGTGATTAGGCCCTATGATGGCGTCCCCTGAATAGATATGTGGGCAGAGTTGGCAACGGGCTTTGTTGCAAGGATAGGTTCCTGGGTTAGTGTTTTTGATATGTGGTGTGTACTTGCTGGTGAGTATTTGCTTCAGGTTGGGGGACTGTCTGTAAGCGAGAACTGGCCTGTCTCTCAAGATCTGTGAGAGTGAGGGATCATCCTTCAGGATAGGTTGTAGATCCTTGATAATGCGCTGGAGACGTTTTAGTTGGGGGCTGTAGGTGATGGTTAGTGGCGTTCTGTTACTTTCTTTGTTGGGCCTGTCGTGTAGTAGGCCTGGTCTCTTAAAATCAGATTGCCGAGCACAGAGGTGGGCAAACTACGGCCTGCGGGCCACATCCGGCCCATGGGACTGTCCTGCCAGGCCCCTGAGCTCCTGGCCTGGAAGGTTAGCACCTGGCCCCTCCACTGCTGTTCCCCCTCCCCTGCAGCCACGCCGCTATGCGGGCAGCATTCTGGGCGGCGGGGCTGCGCGCTACTGCAAGGCAGTGCGGCAGCATGTCTGGCTCTGGCTGGGCAGCATGGCTGCCAGACATGCTGCTCTGAGCAGCATGGTAAGGGGGCCGGGGCCAGGGGGTTAGATAAGGGGCAGGGGGTCCCTGGGGGCAGTCAGGGGACAGGGAGCAGGGGGCGTTTGGATGGGGCAGAGGTTCTTGGGGGGGCAGGGGATGGGGAACAGGGGGGGTTAGATAGGGGATGGGGTCCTAGGGGGCAGTTAGGGGCAGGGGTCCAGGGAAGGGGCGGTCAGGGGAGAAGGAGCGGGGGTGGGTGGTTTGGATGGGTGGGGTATTTTGAGGGGGGGCAGTCAGGGGGCTTGAAGTGGGAGGGTCAGGCTGTTTGGGGACATGTGCACAGCCTTCCCTACCCGGTCCTCCATACAGTTTCATACCCCGATGTGGCCCTCGGGCCAAAAAGTTTGCCCAGCCCTGGCCTAGCTACATTGCTTAGAGCTGTGCAAAATTTTGTACCTTGTGTGATGTTGTTAGGTCACTACACTAACCCTCAGTGTAGATGCAGCTAGGTTGATAGAAATTTTTTTCCATTGACCTAACTACCACCTCTTAGGTAGGTGGATCAACTACATAAATGGAAAAAATCCCTTCCATTGATGTGGGAAGCATCTGCACTATGGCGCTACAGCGGCATTGCTGCCGTGTCAAAGCTCTGCCACTATAACTGCTGTAGTGTAGACATACCCTGAGTGAGAGCACATTAGCTCATCTCAACAGTTATTGCTGTAATGTGAGTATTTCTATTGACTTCCGTGGGCTTTAGATCAGGCCTATAAGAGTGATTAAGAATTCTTACTGAATCACTGCAATTTTGATTGTCACACTGTGGCTACATATGCAGTGATAGACCACAGGCATTTTTATGTCTACAATACCAATTATAATTTTGGCTTGAGCCTCCTGAATAGTTTTTAAGCCCTTAATTTTAATCAGAAAGGGACCCAATGTGTATATTGCCCCCTTACTGCTCTTTTCCCCTGAGTTAGATGAGGAAAAGGAACCAAAGCCAATTCCAATGTAGCTTTGTGCTTTAGAATGAAATGTACTGGTGGTCCAACATTTAAAATAGGAATTTATCAGTTAAAAAAAAACCCCACATAGCAGAAGAATAATGTTTAGGGGGTACAGAGGCAGGAAACTGCTTGTGACAAATGTGAAACACTGAATATTTCTTTTAAAAATGTATGATGCCAATTTAGTGTTTAAAGCTGCTCAATGGATGGGATAGAAACTTCTTGTGAAATACATTAGGTGTTTAGAGTCACTTAGTGGCTAGTAAAAACCCTCCTAATGAAACAATCTATTAATTGCTCAGGGCCACTCAAAGCAAACTTGTATAAAGTATTTAAATGGCTAGAGATGCTCAGAGGCTTGGTAATCAACTTTTAATAAAGTATATTCTGTATGTAGAGTTGATCAGTGGCTAGGAAAGCAACCCTTGCTCAGGAACAGTCATGCAGCCTAATAAAATTCAGAGCTGCTCAGTGGCTGTCATGAGGTTTTTAAGGCGATACTAAAATTAGAGAGACTGAATTAAGCAATGACAGTGAAGGCATAGGGTATTTCTGTAGGATTAAGGAGGGGCTGGGAGGAGTTGATGGCCCATGGCTGCACTTCAGGCCATTAACCCCAGCTAATCATTAGTTCCCAGGAAATGTCATGCACTGAGGTCATTATTGTTATTGTGAGCAGCTAAAAACAAAAAAACAAAATCCCTACACAAAGGTATATGGATTTTTTTAAAGGTAGAGGCAGTTTTATATTTGTATTTATATTGGTTTTCTATAGAATTATTGCAATACACTGTAGTTAATAAGATTCCAGGAATGTCTACTTCCCATTCCATTCAGGACACAAATTAGAATCAAAGATACAGTGCAGTGGACATCCCAGTTGGTGCTTGCTTGTCACCTTTAAAGAAGAGAAGGGGGGTGGTGAATATTTCTCTTGGGACACTTAATATAATCTGGCCTAATTTAATTGAGCCCTGGAACAGCTGCAAGCCCAGGTACAGGGTTGAAATGTTACTTCTGTCTAACTTACCCACTTTCCCCTTTGCTGTCCCTCACCCTTTTATGTATAACAGGGTGGCAGCTTCACTATTACATTTTACATCTAAAGAAATCTTTACCCAGAGTGATGCGCAAGTACTTTACATTGTGTATATTGAGATTGCTGTACTCACTGCTGAAATACAGCCACCTCTGGAACGATAGAAGCCATTCTGGGCAAGCCACATGACATAACAGTGTTCTAGCAGGGGGAAGTGAAGAATAAAACTTAATTGAAACAATAGGGGAAAGGTAGTGTGACAGCATCGGACCAGATGGTTACAGGAGAGTAATAGAAGGCAGATATATTAGCCCCAGGCTAAATAGATCCCTTTCCCCTGGGTAAGGTAACAGGGAAGGTTTTTTTTTTTTTTTTTAAAACAAAAAGAAAGTTTATTGGTAACGCTTACAGAATTACCAAAGGAAACAAAACAACTATGCAACAAAACAACGCAATCAGAAGGTATAACACAGCAGCTTTCAGGAGGGAGAAGTGTTCAGGCTAGCCTGGGCCCAGAGCGGGGGGGCTTCCTCGACACTCGTGGTCTTCCACCCTCCTGAGTTACCTGGTGGCCTAGAGCGGGGGGGCTTCCTCGACACTCGTGGTCTTCCACCCCCTCGAGTTACCCAGTGCCGCGCCCAGTGTCACCGATCCTCCCTCTCCTGAGAGTGCCCGGTAAGATGGGCACGGCTGCGGGGTGGGCGGTTTAGGGAGCGGGGGGTAGACACCCATGTATTATAGGACCCCTCCTAGATGACAGGAATGATGGTATCCACAGCGGCAATGGCTGGGGCTGGCGTCTCTCGCTCTTCCCCTCAATCAAAGGGTCAGACGGAGGGAACCGGACGGGGTCACCGAGCAGAGAACCCCAGACAGCGCCCACCGCTCCTCGAAGGCTTCAAGGGAGTCGGTGGACGCCGCCCAGAGGAACTCCGCTCGGATACGTGAGTGTACTGAGGATCGGAAAACGGCCCCACAATCGCAGGACGTTTCATGGGCCAACCTCCTCTCTCTGGTTTTGTAAATGGCTGTTTTAGCCAAAGCTAGGAGGAGGTTGACCAGAAGATCCCGCGACTTTGTGGGGCCACGAATGGGAAGTGTATAGATAAAAAGGTGGGGGGAAAAATGAAGCCAGAAGCGTAATAAAATATTTGTGAGGAGCCGGAAAAGGGGCTGCAATCTGGCGCACTCTAAATACACGTGCACCAGGGTTTCCCTCACATTACAAAAAGGACAAGTGTCCGGAATGGGGGTAAACCGTGTCAAAAACACGCCCGTGCTCACAGCTCCGTGAAGGAGCCGCCAACTGATGTCCCCGACGGGCCTTGGGACCAGGGTGGAATACAGGCTGGCCCACCGAGGTTGCTCACCCTCCAAAGGTGGCAGGAGATCCCGCCACTTTGTATCGGGGCGGGACACCAGGGTGTGGGCGTGAAGGGTGTGAAGCGTAAGTGTATATAAATATTTCCGTGAAGCAATTTGAAAGCTAACCGGCTGCAGTTCGTGCAGCCGGCTTGCAGTGAAAGGGTGAGGGGTGTGTTGGGATCTATGGGGTGGGGGCCCGATGGAAAGGTCCGGCGGGCCTGGGGTAAGGGATGGGCGGGGTGTGCCCTCGCACAAGGCTCGGCTAACATAAGCCCGAGCAGCGGGGGTCAAGGCGGCCTTCACCTCCTGAAGTACGCGCCGGGGGGTATGGAGGCTGGAGAGCCCCATGCGCCGAGCGAGCATCAGGGGATCCAGCCAGTCTCTCCGGTCGTAGTCCAGGAGGTCTCCGACCCTCGTAACTTCCGCCAGGACCAACCTCTGGCGCACCGAGCGGGACTCCGCCACCTGCACACGGAGCTGGGGGTTGTGTAGCAGGGGCTCCGTGAGGAGATCTGCCCCCACGGTGGCCGCCACGGACCTGGTTGTTAGAAACAATTTCCAGGTCCGGAGGAGGTCCTGGTAGAAGACCGGCAGCCCGGAGAGGTCTCGCGGAAAACCCCTCGGAGAAAGATAAAAGAGCTGCCGGTCATATCGAAACCTTGGAAACGGCGCAGGAAGGCGTGCGCCAGTATGCTCCACGCCGAACTACTTGCACTATAAAAGAGCCTCTGCAGGGCCTGGAGGCGGAAGACGCGGACCTGAGTGTACAGACACTTCAGGCCCTGCCCTCCTTCCTTCAGGGGTAGATGAAGAACTCCAACAGGGGCCCAGTGCATTCCTGACCAAAAGAACTCTAGAATCAATCTCCGGAGATGGGTCAGGAAACCCGGGGCCGGGGCCAGGGTGTTGAGCCGGTACCAGAGCGTGGACAGGACTAGTTGGTTAAGCACCAGTGCTCTCCCTCGGAGGGAGAGACATCGAAGAAGCCTCGTCCATCTCCGGATCCGCTCTATCACCCCGCCCTCTAAATTTTGCCAGTTCTCCGGCGGGGAAGGATGCGTGGCGGAAAGGTAAACGCCGAGATAGAGCAGTGGACCCGCACTCCACCGGATGGTCTGAAGTGCGGGTGGGAGGGAGCTCACCTGCCGCCAGTCCCCCACCGCCAAGCCAGAGCTCTTGACCCAGTTGACTCGGGCGGAGGAGGCTGCCGAATAGATGGCTTGGCATGCCTCCACTCGCGCCAAGTCGCCCGGGTCCTGGACCACGAGAAGTACGTCATCGGCGTACGCCGACAGGACCAGCCGCAGCTCCGGCTCCCGCAGCACCAACCCTGTCATCCTCCTGCGGAGGAGACAGAGGAAAGGCTCGATCGCCAGAGCATACAACTGGCCCGAGAGGGGGCACCCCTGCCGCACTCCTCGCCCGAAGCTGACCGGTTCAGTCAGGGTCCAGTTGAGCCTAACCAAACACTCCGCGGAGGCATACAGCACCCGGAGAAAACTCACAAACCGAGGTCCAAATCCAAACGCCTGCAGACTGCTCAGGAGGTACCCATGGTCTACTCTATCAAACGCCTTCTCCTGATCAAGAGACAGGAGGGCGAACGATAGACCATCTCTCCGCCCGAGTTCCAAAAGGTCTCGGACGAGAAAGAGGTTGTCGAAAATGCTGCGACCCGGGACAGTATAGGTCTGGTCTGGGTGGACCACGTCCGCCATCACGGACCCCAGCCGCAGCGAGATTGCTTTCGCTACAATTTTGTAATCCGTGCTAAGGAGTGAGACGGGACGCCAGTTTCGTAGAGCGCGGAGGTCCCCCTTCTTTGGCAGCAAAGCAAGCACCGCTCGCCTGCATGACAGAGGGAGGACCCCGCTCTGCAAGGACTCAGCCCAGACGGTGACTAGGTCTGGGCCGAGAATGTCCCAGAACGCGCGGTAAAACTCCACGGTCAGCCCGTCCATGCCCGGAGATTTATTGGTGGGCATGCGACGGAGGGCTTCCGAGAACTCGGCCAGGGTGAGAGGCAGCTCTAGTCGGTCTCGGTCGCCCACGCTGACCGTGGGGAGTTCCTCCCAGAGCACCTCGCAAGCGTCAGGATCGGTCGGGTCCGGGGAGAAAAGGCTTGTGTAGAAGTCACGGGCCCTCCCACACATCTCCTCCGGACCCGTGAGGGGGGTGCCGTCTTCCGCAAGAAGGCAGGTGACGTGTTTCTTGGCCCCCCTCGTTTTCTCCAGGGCATAGAAGAAGCGGGAGCCGCGGTCCATCTCCCGAAGGAGGCGGATGCGGGATCGAACAAAGGCACCTCGGGCCCGGTGGTCCTCAAGGGCCCGGAGCTCCTCCCGCTTCTCCCGGCACGCTCCGCAGAGGGACGGGTCCTCGGGATCGGCGGCCAGGCGCCTCTCCATCTCTAAGACCTCCCGTTCCAGCTGCTCTATTGCCGCATTTCGCCGTCGGCTGGTGCCCCGAGTGTAGTCACGGCAGAAGAGCTTGGCGCGCACCTTCCCGAGATCCCACCATCGCCGCACCGAGGGAAAGGCACGCCACTGCTCTCGCCAGGCCAACCAAAACTCCCGGAAGGACATCACAAAGCTCTCGTCCTCCAACAGGCTGTTATTAAAGTGCCAATAGGCCGGCCCCGGTCTCTCTGCACGGAGGGAAACCGTTACAGTGACTAAATGATGATCGGAGAATGTGGCCGGCCGAATGGCGGAGGAGTGGGCCTGTGAAAGATGGAAACGGGATAAGTAAATACGGTCCAACCGAGAGTGGTGTGACCGATGGGCCTCCACCCGGACAAAGGTAAACGTGGAGGTGTCATCTGGGTGATGGTCACGCCAGACGTCCACTAGGGAATGATGGTCAACTATCCCTTGAAGAATATTCGCAGCGGCCGGACTCGGTTCGGCCCCTGAGCGGTCCCGTTCCTCGAGGGTGGTGTTAAAGTCCCCTCCCAGGACCAGGCACTCGTGCGAATCCAGGGTGCCGAGAAAGTCGGACACCTGCTGATAAAATTGTGGCCGCCTGGAGCTCATTTGCGGGGCATAGATGTTAACAAAATTAACCACGAGCCCCTCCATACGGACTCGAAGGTGCAGCACGTGGCCCGGCACGGCCTCATTGACCCCTAGCACCTCAGGCCGTAGGTTGGGGGAGAATAGGGTTGCCACTCCAGCCTGCCAGGTCGCAAAGTGGCTAAAGTATACCCCGTCCCCCCACTCCAGCCGCCACCTGTCCTCGGCGGCCGGGTCTGTATGGGTCTCCTGCAGGAAAACTACAGAGTACCTCCCCTCCCGAAGGTAAGAGAGCACCTGGGACCTGCGGAGAGCCATCCTACAGCCCCTGGTATTCAGGGTCGCAATAATAAGAGGCGTCATACGGAGGGCTGGAGGGGTGGGGGTCTCGTATTGGCGGGGGGGTTCAGGGCCCCCGGCGGGTTGCGCAGCAACCCATGACCCATCCCGTGGGTGAGTAGATCGCTTCGGAAGCTGCGGGCTCGCTCGTAGGCCGCAGCACCGCGCTTTCCTTGCCCCCTGCCCTCCTTCATAAGGGCCTTTGTGGCCTGGAGGAGTTGATCAAAGTCCCCCCATAGCCGAAGAGCCAGCTGTGCCCTATTGCGGGTGCCACGGGAGTGCTCTAGGAACTTCCGTAGCGCATGCCGCAGCTCATGGGGGGGTGGGGTTACAATTCCCGAGGTATTCCCTAATGGGCCTCTTAATACAGCCTCGTGGTCCGCTAAGGCAGGTAGACAGGGTGCGGACCACCGACGGGGCGTCTGACAGGCTGGGGTTCTTAAATTCATTTCACGCCTTGGGGTGGAGGGGGATGGCAGGGGAAAAATTGCCACTCCTAACGGGTCGCGACTAGAAAGTGCAAAGACTGCTCCCTGGGGGGAGTCTGCAAAAGGCGGAAAGGAAATAACCCCAGGGGCGGCATTAACATTGCAGGAGGAGGGACCTTGGGCAGGGGCAGGGGTGGGGGCAGGGGCAGGGGTAAGGCTCTGGGGTGCAGGAGGCAAGCAGCTAAAGGAAAGTGCCTCCTGAGCAGAATCAAGGGTTAAGGGGGAAGGGGAGGGGCTCCCAATAATGCTAGGTGCTGGCTCCATGGTGATTTTAGCGGTCACGGCATCAGGTGGTGGACCGCCTTCTGCAGGGTGCTCACCCGGGAAGGCAAAAAGGGGGAGGGAGCATGGGGAAAGGGAGGCTGGGGTAAGGCTGCCCAGCTCGAGGCCGGCCGGCAGCAAATCATCCCCTCCCTGGGTGACCGGGGTCAAATCTAGGGCCTCAATCTCCGCATACACGGAGGAGAGGCCAACTCCTGCCACCCCGGGGGCCTCTCCTCTAGGGCCAGCCTCAACGGCCGCCTCGGGGTCCGCGGGGGGTTCGGGTAGCATCCAGGCAGAAGGGGTGTCCTCAGGAGTCTCGGAGGGGAGGGTTTCCCGTGGAGGGGGGATTCTGCCCTCCAATGCCAGTCCGTCTTCCCCTCCCGACACCGGCGGATGGATCTCGCTCGCGGCCGTGGCGGGAGGCTCGATAGCAGTGCCTCCTTTCCTGGTCTTCCGGGGGGCTTCCGCGTCGGGTGGATGCAGCGGAGCTCGAGCCTTCCGCTTGCCTCGCTTCCCCTGGACTAGGGTCCATCCCTCCATAGCATCATCTGGGGGTTGGTTAGCAGGGGTCGTGTCGGGGGGCGGAGGCGATGGTTTAGGGGTTCGGGGAGGTAGCGGTGGGGCAACATGAGGGGCGGGGGCTTCTCCTTGGGGAGGGCCCTCTCTTATACCCGATAACATCCTTGCCACACCCTCCTCCATGGGCTCTATTGGGGTGGTACTAGCAAGGGTGGAAACCCCTTGCTCGCCCGGGCATTGTAGGGAAGGTATCTCTTGGGCCCGGACGGGAGCAGCGATGGGTCGAATAGGAGGAGGATTGGTTTCAGGTACTGGGCAGCCAGGGGCGTCGGCAGCGACGGGGCCGATGTCCTGCCGGGTCTCGGGGGTTTCGGGTGCCCCTCCCCCCCGAGCCAAAGGGCAGTCTCTGCGGACATGCCCCGCTGAGCGGCAGAGGTAGCACCGGGCCTCTCCGGTAGAATAAAAGACCCGATAGCGGGCTCCCTCGTAGGGGACTAGAAAGGACCCCTCAAGCGCCTCTCCGTCATGCGCCCCTGCCGGTGGTAGAAGCTGCACTTGCCGGCGGAACGAAAAAATGTGACGGAGGGTGGGGTCCTTGCAGCCCAACGGGAGAGGGCTGATGACAGAAACAAGTTTCCCCAGGGTGGAAAGAGCGGGTAACAGGGCAGCATTGGGTAAGAAGGGAGGAACGGAGGTAAGGACAAGGCGAACGCCCAGGTCTTCTAACGGTTCTAGGGGGACAAACACCCCCCCTACCGTCAGGCCCCTCTCCACCGCCTCCTGGGCGGCATCCTCCGAGGCTAAGAAGAAAACGACCTTCCCATACATCTTGGAGGCCGCCACAATAGCCGTGGGTCCCACCACCTTCGCCAACGCCTGCACGTATGTCTCCACGTGGGGCGAGGCGGGCACCAGGAGGCAACGAACGCCGTGCTTCCTGGTCAAGGCGGGGAAAGGGCCTCGGCCGCTGGTGATGGTGGCAGAGGCAGGGGGGGGGCGAGATGACGAGGTGGCAGGCAGCGGGGAGCCCGTTGCTGCCCGGGCATACGTCCTGGGGGCCGGGGGAGGGACAATCGCAGAGCTGGTGGAGGGAAACGCTGGGAGGGGCGCCACGGTTGATGACGAGGCCGCAGCGGTGGGGGCAGCTCCCGCCATGGAGGGCTCAGTGGTTTTAGCGGGGCCCTTTCCCTTCCACCCGCCCTGGCCCTTCTTGCGAACCGGGGGGGGTTTCCTAGAATCTGGGGGGGTGATGGGTGCAGCAGCAGCAGCAGCAATCACCCTGGTGCCTCCTACTACCGGTGCCCCAGCAGGGGGGGTGGCAAGTACCTTAACAATAGTAGTAGGGGGGGGACCTTGGGGGTTGGGCTGGGGTGGTGGTGGGGAAGGGACAACTAATTTTATTGAAGCAGTCTCACCCCTCTCGTTCCCCGCCATTGTGAGCAGGGAGAGACAGGGAGACACCGGAAGGAGGGGGGGGGAGGCAGAATAGCCCCTCCCTCCGCTGGCTGCGGACGGGAAGGGAAAAAATGCCGAGGGAGGGGGTCTGGGAGGAGGGGGGGAACAAAATCGGGGTCCAGTAAAAGGGGCAAACTGTGGGATAAGCAATCCGGGGGGGGGGTGCAGACCCACACACGTTTGTCCAAAGAGTCTCGGTTGGTCGGTTGTTAGGTCCGGTCCGGAAGGCAAAGTTCAAAGCAAACAGCTGGATCCGAAGGGAGATGGCAGATTGCCAGCAGGGACAGACTGCGGGGGGGCCGTGACAGTTGTAATAACGATGGGGGGGGTAGGGGCACCGATGGATCGGGGGTGGGGGTCTCCACGCCACACCCCCTGTGCCGCCACAAACGCAAGTAATCACAGTCAAACTCCCCCCCACGAGAGCATAATTCAAAAAGTTACTCAGTCTTACGGCCTCCGTCACGATGATTTATATTATTTCTTCTGTCCGATGGAATCTCCGTCTCCGGCTGTGTTGGCTGTGTTCCAAGTCCTCCGGTATGTTAAGAATGCTATAAGGTCCGAGCTACTGGCGAAACGGCTGGGTCTGGGGGTTTCCACTCCCCCCTCCGGACAGCAAAATCGGCAATCTTCCCCCCCCTCCTCCGGGGGCTCAGCTGAGGCAAATAGCTGCGCCCGAAAGCAGGCGTGGGGGGGATGGCCGGCGAAGGACGTAGATGGGAAAAAAACACAAAAAATAAAAAGAAAAATCAAAAAAAGCGTCTGGCCCGGTCGGGGGGGGGACTAAGGCAGATGCAAAAAGTAAGAAAAATCCGGGCCAGGGGGCTTTAGGAAAGAATAGAAAGCAGATAGCTGAGGAGCAAGCAAAAGACGTTCCGTTTCCTAACAGGGAAGGTTCCAGAACAATCAGGAACCTTCTGGAGACAATTAAGACAGGCTGATTAGAACACCTGCAGCCAATCAAGAAGCTGCTAGCATCAATTAAGGCAGGCTAATCAGGGCACCTGGATTTTAAAAAGCAGCTCACTTCAGTTTGTGGTGTGTGTGTGAGGAGCTGGGAGCAAGAGGCACTAAGAGATGAGAGTGAGAACGTAGACTGTTGGAGGACTGAGGTGTACAAGCATTATCAGACATCAGGAAGAAGGTCCTATTGTGAGGATAAAGAAGGTGTTGGGAGGAGACCATGGGGAAGTCACCCAGGGAGTTGTAGCTGTTGCACAGCTGTTCCAGGAGACACTCTAGACAGCTGCATTCCACAGGACCCTTGGCTGGAACCCGGAGTAGAGGACTACTCAAATCCTCCCAACTCCTGGTCAGACACAGGAGGAGTTGACCTGGACTGTGGGTTCAGAAAAACGGCCAAGCTAAGGGCTGCTGTGAAGCTCCAAGGCAAGCAAATCTGCCAATAAGCGCAGGACCCACCAAGGTAGAGGAGGAACTTTGTCCAGCAGGTAGAATGTAAACACCTGTGTTGGAATTTGGCCAGGATTAGCGTCTGAGCTAATTCTGAGTAATTCTGCAGTATATTCTGACACATAGTCCAGTAACTGAATCAGCCCATAATGTCATGGTGTCTTGGATTTAGCACTTAACTTAGTTTTCCTCCATTTACTTACTTAGAAAGCAGAAGGTGGTCATCACTCTAAATATCACCATATTGCAAAACTCACTTAGTGGCTGATTCTATCCAATATGGATAGAAGGTTATAAAAATCTTTGTTTCTTTTAGGACCAGAGATAGAGACTGCAGAGGACATTAAGCAAATAGTCGGCTGAAACAAAATGGGGCAAGACAGAAGTGAGGATGATTGGTGGGAAGAGGGAAGCACAATGGAGCACTCATCCCTATTGTAATGTCACCATCCATAAAGGACATCTGCCTTCAGATCCTTAAGATGGTGTGCAGTTTAGGGGTGATCCTTCTGGACTTTCCACTGCTATTGGATATACAAATATAGCTCTAGCTGTGAAAAATGCTCTCTTCTTCCTTCAGCTCACCAACAGACTCAGCCCTATCTCTTTGGATTCAGATCTGACCTCGGTAATCCACCCATATGACCTCCAGACTTGATTGCCTAGAGTTAGGCAGCTACCTCTGTAGTGAAGCACCCCAAAATCCACTTTAGGTGCCAAAGTGCCGGTTTTGATGTCTAAAATGGGTACCTGGATTTGGATTTAGTTTCTTAACTTTTGACCCCAATTTGATATAAATGCCATGGCTGGTTTTACCAGATATTTTACCGGTCACCTTTTTAAAATGTAGAACTGAGAAATTCAGCCCAGTTTTGCAGCTCTGTGAGGCAACAGCACAGCTGATTATGTCATTGCATGTAGCATGAGTAATGCTTTCAATGCTACTAACGTCAGAGGAATTTGTCATGTGACATTTCAAAAGCCTTCCTCCAGGAGAATGATCTCATGCACAAATATGTGCCTCTGCTCTAAACCATAGCTATGGGGCCCTGGTTTGTTTCTGAAGCAGCTCTACCAAAAGAAAAGCCCTACCATATTCTTAGCGATATGTTAAAAAAAAGATTTTTGAAAGAAGGGCCGCTAAAGTGATATAAGGACTTGAGAGGCTGATGTGCAGTAGAAAGAAGTGCATTAGTTTAGCCTGGCAGTGTCAGGGTTTCACTTTACAAAGTCTGAATGAAGAAGGCAGGTATTTATATTCAGTTACATTTCTCCTGGGCTTTATCCTCATTTAGTCTGAAATCCTTACCAAACTCAGCTGGACAATTAGGGCTAGAGTATAGCATTTAAGCCCCCCTCCCACTCCCACACTGACACAAGGATGCAAGAACTAGGTATAATTAGGCTTTTAGCAGGGGACCTGCACAAACCCTTTAGATCTCAGCAGTACAGAAACCATTCTGCTTTGGTGTCTGGAGAATCAGGTAACCCTAGTCATTGACCTTCAGCCTGTTCAAACTGAGAGGCTGAGTAGTTTCTCTTAAACTGCACACAGGATCACAATGATACAAGCCATTAAAGTTAACTGCTGATGAACCTAATCCATTACTTTTAATAACATATCTGTGTTTATCTGCTTAGTGCAATGATAACTTAGTGAAGGAGAATTAATTCTACATATTATCCACATAAATGATGTTGAGTGAAATAAGTTTCCTCTACACATGCAGTGAAACGTTTAATTAAATTTTGGCATGAGCCAATTGACTTCAGAATGGTCACTAGCTTTCTGGCTGACACTGGAAAAAGACTTGTGAATACCCAAGTAAATCTGCAAGCAAAATACCACCAATTGAAGCAAATCTTCAAAATGGTGAGGAGTAAGGCAGAAAGGAAGGTAAGAGCTGCACAACATGCTTATTTGTAAGCCTGTCCTTATTAACCTTGTGCTTTGTGCTGGCTTTAACCAGCTATGAAGATGTGCTTAATATTAGCCAGCCCAGTAGGAACAATATTGCTCAATCTAGACCTTCAAATGGTGGTGACATTGCTGCATATTACATCAATGGGAAAGTTGCCTACAGATCAGGACTCTTTCAGACTATTTAGGAGATAAGGTAAGATGAATTTGCCAGCCAGGTGGTATGTACTCATAGTAGAGCTACTGGCACCTGAAGGGTCCTGTATATGCTGCCAGTTAAGTCAACGATAAAACTTTCATTGACTTCAATGAAAACAGATTTGGATCCACAGTTTGAGTAGAACAGATGTTCATGAACATCACAGTAAGCTTTGTTAAGCTAAACAGATTGAGCTCTTTGCGCTTATCACTATAAGGCATGTTTTCTCATCCTGTGGTCATTCTTGTGACTCTTCTCTGAACCCTGTCCAATTTTTTCAACATCCTTCTTTAACTGTGGGCACCAGAACTGGACATAGTATTCCAGCAGCTGCTGCACCAGGGCCAAAACCAGAGGTAAAATAACCTCTCTACTTCTACCCGAGTTTCCACTGTTTATGTATCCCAGGATCACATTAGCTTTTTTAGCCACAGCATAACACGAGGAGTTCATGTTCAGCTGATTATCCACCATGACATCCAAATTTTTTTCAGAGTCTTCAAAGGATAAACTCCCACATCCTGTAAACATGGCCTACAATCTTTTTTCCTTGATGTATACGTTTACATTTAATAGTATTAAAACATCATTTTCTTGTGCCTAGTTTACCAAGTGACCAGATCTCTCTGAATCATTATTTAACACTCCCCCAATTTTTGTGTCATCTGCAAACTTTATCACTGATGATTTTATGTTTTCTTTCAGGTTACTGATAAAAATATTAAATAGCTTAGGGCCAGCAACTGATCTCTGCAGGACCTCACTGGAATCATACCCCTTCAGTGATGATTCCCCATCTATAGTTACATTTGAGACCAGTCAGATAGTTTTTAATCCATTCAATGTGTGTCATGATAATTTTATATTGTTCTAGTTTTTTAATCAAAATGTGTGGTACCAAGTAAAATGACTTACAGAAGTCTAAGTGTATTAAGTCAACACAGTTACTTTTTATGAAACTGGTAATCTGATAAAAAAAATTAGTTTGACAGGATCTATAATCTTGCCTGAAATTGTTGTCAGGCTGGTAGGCCTAAAATTACCCAGCTCATCCTGTTTACCCTTTATAAAGATTGGGACAACATTAGCTTTCTTCCAGTCTTCTGAAACTTCCCCAATGCTCCAAGACTCAGTGAAAATCAACATTAATGGTCCAGACAGCTCCTTAGCTAGCTCTTTTAAAAATATTGGGTGCAAGTTATCTGAACCTGCTGATTTTAAAATGTAACTTTGGTAGCTTCTGTTTAACACCCTCCAGAGATATTAGTAGAATGGAAAGAGCACTAACACCATATGATGAAATTACATAATCTGTTTTTCCCCAACTACAGAACAGAAATATTTATTCAACACTTATGCCTTTTCCACATTACTATTGATAGTTTCCATCTAGTAAGGGTCCAGTACCATTGTTAGGATTCTTTTTGCTCCTTATATCTTTAAAAAACCTCTTTATTATTGTTCTTAATTCTGATAGCCATAGTTTTTACCTTGTGTCCCTTGATTTCCCTTATCAATTTTCTACAATTTCTATCTTCTGATTTATATTCATTACTATCAGCTTCCCCTTTCTTCCATTTGATATATATAAATTATTTTTACAGCTGCATTCACTCCCCCTGTAAACCAGGCTGTGTTTTTTTTTTTTTTAACCAGTACATCTTTTTTTCTTAATTGTGGCTTTTAGGCATCTATTAGGTATTCCTAATTGATTGCCAATGATCATTCACATTCTTTTTCTGATTAAAATTCTTCCTTCCGGCAGATTGGGCTCATAATTGTTTTCAGCTTTATGAAACTGGCCTGATTAAAGCACCAAGTGTGTGTGTATATATATATATATATATTACTAGTCTAGACTTTATTCTGCTTGAACATTATAAATGTGATCAAATCATGATCATTTGTACCTAAACTGCCATTAATTTTTAGTTCTGTGATCATCCCCTTGCTCCAAGTGGAGATGCGGCCTAAGAAGTCAAGCTTCATGATTTGGCCTATTATTTTCAAATCATTTTTGTGACCATTAAGTTAAAAAAATGGAGTGGTTATTTGTTTCTTTTAGATCGTATTGATTTGTCATTTGGTAGAACTCAGGATTTTGAAAAAAAAAAAAAGATGTACTGTATTCCCATTATGAAATATGAAGGAACCAAATTTCAAATGATATGACAATGCTAATGTGGACTAATTCAAAACTCATTGAAATCAAGGGGGTAGTCTCCATCAATTTCAATTGGCTCCAGATCAAGGTACCGGATAGAAGCAGACTTGTATGAAGAACTAGTTACATTGAATTATGAACTCGCAATGAGGCGTCTAAGAAAAGAAACAGAAGAGTGGAGAAATGTGTGTGAGTGTCCATATAATAAAAAAGCAGGCATCGGTTTGTCCCCACTTTAATCTATAGGAGTTTTGCCATTGACTTAAGTGGGAGCAGGATCAAGTTGTGAATCACCAATATGTGCTGAACTTTGTCAGGATTTGCTTCCTAATTCTTTCCTTGAAAGAGTAAACTCGGAATTAGTCGGAGGGTTTTAGTGCTTTTCTTTGACAAAAGCAAGTTTGCAGCCCTAATGCTGGATTATTAGTGGGCTGCAGAGTTGCAGGATGCAGGCAAATGGGTAAAAGGAATGAGTGGAAGAGTGAATTATTTTGTTAAAATGGCATTAAGTAGTTACTGTTTATAAAAGAAAAACAATTTGGCACCAAGATATTATCAATTGTTCTATCAGTTGTTTGTAAGTATAGCCACATTATATGGGACAGGGAATGAGATGTGTTTAACTTCCAATTAGAACAGAAGATATGTCATCCTACATCGCCAGGTTTGACACATTCACCAATGTATAAGTTCATGCAACATACTAGACCAGTGTAGTCCTGCCCACCCAGCACATCCTATGAACCAGGATAAGAAAGTACTTGTAATACAGCCTATAGCTTGTCTTCCTCAGTTCCTGAGCCAGACGAGTTCTCCTCAGATGTACACGATTGGAACAGGGTTGAAAATCTCAACCAGTATAACTATTATATAAAAAAAAACTATGTTAAAAAAATGTTAAGATAGCAAAGTCAAGCACTAAAAAGGGAATTTCAGAAAGGCTACCTATGTACATTTAATTTGGCCCTCTTATGCATTTAGATTATCATATAATAATTACATGATTACATACAATTTCCACTGCTCAGCCCCTGCAGCCCTGGAATGGTGCATATTCAGTTCCGGTCAGTCCTTGTAGTTCCAGGATGGAGTATGAACAGTCATTCTGTGGGAATGATGCATGCACGTTGCAATCAGTACACAGGAGCTGTGAAGAACTGGAGCATGCTCAGTGCAGTCAGAAACTTCAGAGAATTAGCTGCCAAACTCTAACAAGTTGCTATTAAGCACACGTGGAATGAAATTTTTCAAGACTCAGAATTTGAGAGGTTTTTGGCAAAGTTATAATCCACTGAAAAAGGGATGTGTCTGGCAAATTTACCAATATAGTATGGGGTTTTTGTATGGACATGACTGAGTTCTAAAGTGTGTAATTGCTCATATATATACAAAAAACTAACACAAAGGGCCTATATTTAAAAAGGAAAAATATAAACATTGAATATTAGAGAGAGGCCTGTCCAAATCTCTGATTTTTATACCAGGAAAGTTTGGAGAGGTTTGACACTTGAACCTGGATCCACATTATTATAGAATCATAGAGCTGGAAGGGACATCAAAAGGTCATCTAGTCCAGTCCCCTGCACTCCTGGCAGGACTAATTATCTGGAACATTCCTGATAGCTGTTTGTCTAACCTGCTGTCATAAATATAAAGGGAAGGGTAAACCCCTTTAAAATCCCTCCTGGCCAGAGGAAAAATCCTCTCACCTGTAAAGGGTTAAGAAGCTAAAGCTAACCTCGCTGGCACCAGACCAAAATGACCAATGAGGAGACAAGATACTTTCAAAAGCTGGGAGGAGGGAGAGAAATAAAGGGTCTCTGTGTCTGTCTATATGCTGCTTTTGCTGGGGATAGACCAGGAATGGTAACTTAGAACTTTTACTAAGTAATCTAGCTAGGTATGCATTAGATTATGATTTCTTTAAATGGCTGAGAAAAGAATTGTGCTGAATAGAATGACTATTTCTGTCTGTATGTCTTTTTTGTAACTTAAGATTTTGCCTAGAGGGATTCTCTATGTTTTGAATCTAATTACCCTGTAAGGTATCTACCATCCTGATTTTACAGGGGTGATTCCTTTACTTCTATCTACTTCTATTTCTATTAAAAGTCTTCTTGTAAGAAAACTGAATGCTTTTTCATTGTTCTCAGATCCAAGGGTTTGGGTCTGTGGCCACCTATGCAAATTGGTGAGGATTTTTACCAAACCTTTCCCAGGAAGTGGGGTGCAAGGGTTGGGAGGATTTTGGGGGGAAAGACATGTCCAAACTGCATTTCCCAGTAAACCCAGTTAGAATTTGGTGGTGGCAGTGGATATTCCAAGGACAAAGGATAAAATTAATTTGTACCTTGGGGAAGTTTTAACCTAAAAAGTAAAAGTAAGCTTAGGAGGTTTTCATGCAGGTCCCCACATCTGTACCCTAGAGTTCAGAGTGGGGGAGGAACCTTGACACCTGCTCTGAAAAATCTCCAATGATGGAGATTCCACACCTTCCCTAGGCAATTTATTTCAGTGCTTAACCACCCTGACAATAAGGAAGTTTTTCCTGATGTCCAACCTAAACCTCCCTTTCTGCAATTTAAGCCCATTGCTTTGTGTCCTATCCTCAGAGGTTAAGAAAAACAATTTTTCTTCCTCCTCCTTGTAACGACCTTTTATGTACTTGAAAACTGTTATCATGTCCCCTCTCAGTCTTCTCTTTTCCAGACTAAACAACCCCAATTTTTTCAATCTTCCCTCATAGGTCACGTTTTCTAGACCTTTAATCATTTTTGTTGATCTTCTCTAGACTCTCTCCAATTTGTCCACATCTTTCCTGAAATGTGGCGCCCAGAACTGGACACAATATGCCAGTTGAGGTCTAATCAGCGCAGAGTAGAGCGGAAGAATTTTTTCTCGTGTCTTGCTTACAACACTCCTGCTAACACTTGCTTACAACATCATCCCAGAATGATGTTCGCTTTTTTTGCAACAGCAGTACACTGTTGGCTCATATTTAGCTTGTGGTCCACTGTGACCCCCAGATCCCTTTCCACAGTAGTTATGAAGTTAACTGCATCTCTATAATGTCCAGAACCAAAACATTAGACCTGAACTCTTTCTTTTGGGCATTGGTTCTAAATACATACTGTTTCAGCTCATGCCTGTCTCTGTTAGATAGAGAGGATAAATCATAATTCTTATCTATGCAGAATTAGTTGTGTATTGAGCAGTGTTATATAAGTAGTTAAAACACATAGGACAGTAAGAAAACAGTGCTTCAGAGATACAATTTTATTCAAAAAATTAACATTGTAGATATTGCCATCAACTTTCAGGATTCCAGAGTGGTTCAACTCCCACCCCTAAAACATTCTTTGTCTGATTACCCTGGTGTGCTGTTTAATCTATAGAGCTACAAAGCCTGCTATCTCTCATTCTATGGTTATCTTTCATTGTATAGTACATGATGCTGCTGTTGTGCTGATAACAAAGAGCACACACAGAGAATGTGGCACTGCATTGTTTGTTATCTCCTTCCCAACTAAACATACCTCTTTCTCTCTTGGCTCCTATCAAAGCAAAAATTCTGAAAACAAGTTACTTTTAGTGTTAACACTGCATATGCCACTCAGATGTGGCTGTGACATTTCGTGCCTCTGTATGTTACATCAAAGATTTTCAGAGGCTTTAAGAGGGCATCGTAGCCTTGTATCTAAAGTAGCAATCAGCCAACTCTGTCCACATATTTATTCAAGTGACACCATCACAGGACCTAATCACATTAGCCACACCATCAGGGGTTCATTCACCTGCACATCTACCAACGTGATATATGCCATCATGTGCCAGCAATGCCCCTCTGCCATGTACATTGGCCAAACTGGACAGTCTCTATGCAAAAAACTAAATGGACACAAATCTGGTATCAGGAATCATAACATTCAAAAACCGGTAGGAGAACACTTCAACCTCTCTGGCCACTCAGTAAAAGACTTAAGGGTGGCAATTTTGAAACAGAAAAGCTTCAAAAACAGACTCCAATGAGAAATTGCTGAGCTTGAATTAATATGCAAACTGGATACCATTAACTTGGGTTTGAATAGAGACTGGGAGTGGCTGGGTCATTACACATATTGAGTCTATTTCCCTAAAGTTAAGTATCCTCACACCTTCTTGTCAACTGTCTAAATGGGCCATCTTGATTATCACTACAAAAGTTTTTTTTCTCCTGCTGCTAATAGCTCATCTTAACTAATTAGCCTCTCACAGTTTGTATGGCAACTTTCAACCTATCTATCTTCTTACTATCTGTTCCATTTTATGCATTCGATGAAGTGGGCTGTACCCCACGAAAGCTTATGCTCTAATAAATTTGTTAGTCTCTAAGGTGCCACAAGTACTCCTGTTCCTATATGGCTAACTATGCTTTGGTCATTCAGAAAGTGTAGGCAGTCAGATTGACCCTAAAGCTGTTCTTGGTTGACCTCAGAGCTGCAAAAAGAAAGTAATCCAGTTCTATCCTTTTTCATTTCCTACAATATATGAAAGCTGATAAGCTTTGGTCTTGCAGCAGTACAAAACCAGTTAAATTGAACCTTCACTTCAGTTAGAGAACAATCTAGTGGTTTTCGTTCTCACAGATCTGCCACTCACAGAGAATGAAAGCTCCTTCCTCAGTAAAAGACTGTCTTTTGTGTCTTCTCTGAGATACCCTGATGGGTGTTTGTCCAGCTGATTTGATCTCCAGAATTTTGGGCATTTCCCAGATGTATGGGGAATTCCTATATTTTACAGACAAACAGTATAAAGGAAAATTCTTTTTGCAATTTTTCTTGGTTCTTTCAAATGTTATATTCTGGTTGATCATTTAAAAAATCCTAAACATGATTACTAGAAATATGAGAAATGTCTCAATAATCAGTTTTGTTTGATTTCAATGGGACATTTATAGAACCTAGTAAAATCAAACTGCATAAGCTATTTTTCTTAACCAAGTTCTTTCTATCGCTGCATTTGGAAATCAATTCTTAAAGTATTTGATTCAGAAAAATAGCTTGCATCTGTGCGCGTGTGTGTGTGTATATATATATATATATATATATATATATATATATATATATTCAGGAATATATTATGCACATTATACAATATAACTGTTTTATCAGACGCATAAAATTTTGCAAATATAATATTTTTTAAGACTATCATTTTAGTACATATATTGTCTTTGATAAGATTCAGTTAAATAACCAATTAAGTACCTTACTCCCTGGGTTGGAGCAATTTTAGAATTTGTCATCCATTGGTAGTTACTTTGCTGTTGTGAAATTTTAGATAAGAGAGAACCTTACAGTAATGGCTTATGTCCTGCCTGATAACATAGCCAGTGACAATAATATGTCTTACCAAAGGAGTCCAAAAGCTTTGTATAGTATTTATGATGTGTTGATAACCAGTGCTTAACTTGTAATGAAAGAGGTGCCAGGGCTCAAGCAATTTATTTAATTCCATAACTGACGCGGCAAGCCTAGAGGTGCTGGGACTCAGCCCTTGCACAAATTAAGCACTGTTGATAACCATGTAGTTTACTTCTTGAGTTGGGAAATATTATGTATCTTCCTTTAAACATGTTTGCTTCAAGTGTATTGATACCATGCTTGAGTTTTCTTTCTGCAAATATCCACCAAATGAGGTTAACTAGTGTGAACATTTGCGATTAGCAAATTTACTCCCAAATGCTCCAATATGTACTGAAAGCAGATGTCAGATTTTATATTCAACTTTCATATTTGAAATTCTTCTTGCTGCTAGGTTGATAATTTATATAAATCATCCAATCAGGGAACATAAATAATATCACTTGACTTACATAGCTAACCACCCCAAAATAGAATTCAAATGTTCACAATTAACTGAACAAGCTGACTACAAATTAGTCATTTGATAAATATGTGAATCATTTTGTTAAATGAATAAATGAGAAAACTGCACTTTGGACAATTTGCAATTGAAAAAAAAATAGGCAAATTGCATTTAATGTGTTGCATTACATATTATCCTTCAGCAATATTTACATCTGTGGAGAGCGATTAATGCAACTTTCTGCAAGGATCCAGAGGACTAGAATGCAGGTCTGTGGAACTGATGCTACTTGGCAACTATGGCAGAGCTTTGCCTCATGCACTATAAACTTTAAGGGACTAAGCACCATAGGAACTGCCACCAACAGAATACCCAGTTGGCAGCCCTTACCCAGGACCTCTGATTGGTCCAGGCACACTATTTAAGCCTGGAGGGAGTTCCAGGAAGCTGCAACTCAGCAGTCCTGGTCTGGTGCTCCAACAGACCCCACTCTCATTCCCTGCTTCAGACTCTGGCTCTGATTCCTAGTTTGACCCTTAACTTGACTCCTGATCCCAGATTCTGGTTCCAACTTTAGGCCTGCTCCTGGTTTCTGACTCTGTCTCTGACCCGTGGCTTGACTCCCAACTCCATCTCCTACTCTAACCACTGGGCTCTATTCCTGCACTGACCATTAGGCCTGACTCCCGCTCCTATCCACTAGACCAGGCCATCTATGTTCTGCTCATGACACTCCTTATGAAAGGGCTGAAACAAAGTTGCACAGGCAACCTTAATACTGATATTTCGTAACATTTGAGTGTGCGACTTTGCGACCTTAAAGTTTTTTTAACATAGTATTTTTAGGTGCAGTAATTTAACATGCAGTAAGTACTGCTGATCAAACTGAATGCTTAAAGTGTCCGAATACCGGTAAACAGAACTCTCACCTCAGTGGTATAAGAACAAAACAGTTCATTCTATCCAAGTCTCCCACTGAAGAATGTTTTATACATATGTACAATATACATATGGTTTTGTATACAGACCATCTGTCTCTATCGGGATACATATCAATAATGGTGTTGTGCAAAAATTTTGGGCCAGATCCTTTGTGTAAATACGCATAGATCTATATATTTCAAAAGAGCTTTGATGATTTACACTAGCAGAGGCTCTATCTGGCCCTGTATTGGCCCAAGTTGCTTATATATTGCACACGAGTGGTGTAGCGAAAAGTGTGTTATACAGATCAATCCAAACTTTTATACCACATGTTATGTATTTCATTCATGCCACAAATTTTATAGAAAAATATATTTTTGAAATGGTTTTGGGAGGTTTAAGATTTCTTATTGATGTTATTTTGGCACTTCTTTCCACATGTGAAGACAGATTGACATAGTATCATAAGTACAAGTGTCCAGGCCTCAAAATAAGAGAAATATTCAAACCAAAACAATTTTGAACCCTCTAAAATGATCTTAAACATCTTGTCCATAAATCACAATATCACACTTTTAAAATCTGGACTATGACTACATAACTGGGCTAGACACATGCTATGTCCCATTGGAAAGTGCCGATTACTACTGCAACAAAGCAGGTATCACTAATCTCCCATACCTGAAGAAGAGCTCTGTGTAAACTCAAAAGCTTCTCTCTTTCACCAAGACAAGTTGTTCCAATAAAAGATATTACCTCACTCACTTTGTTTCCCTAATATCCTGGCACCAACACAACTATAACAACACTGCAAATAGGAATGGAAGATATTGAATTTTGCCATATGAAATGTAAAGTCTACAACATGAAGAAAAAAGAAAGTCAAACTTAACAGTGATGTCTACTTCCTGAGCAAATGCAAAAAACAAACCATCATCCTCTGAGGACTCATCATCTACAGCCCTCTGAACACTATTTACAACTCTGACTTACTCCTTATGCTACAGTATCTGTTTTACCTTGTATTTAGTTGTGAGTGTGACACTTTATCTTTCCCATACCGGAAGAAGAGCTCAGTGTAAGCTCAAAAGCTAGCCTTTTTCACCAACAGAAGTCAGTCCAATAAAAGATATTATTTCACTCCTGTTGTCTCTCTCATCCTGATGATATGCAAGAAGATATTGAACCTTCAGCCTCTTACTGGTCCGGAACTGAATACTGTCCATCCTGCACCTCTGTGTGGTGTAATTTGGAGAAGAAATTCCATTTGGGGGGAGGGGAGAAGGAAAAATATTTTTGTAGCAAAGTGATTGGTTTTTTTTAAAGCAGCTAGTTAAAAGCTGTTCAAAGGTTTGGAAGGTTGGAATGGATCCTGGCAGAGATGGATTACTAGGTAGAGTGCAAGTGAGACAGTCAAAAGTGCATAATAAATGCAATTTATCACATGGCTCTGCAATTTATCACATAGCTATTAACCCCAGCAGTGTTTGTATAACTAATCTAACGTAGCTAGGCTGCCCTCTATATTTTTAAATTAATATGGTTAGTTAAATCGTCATGATGTCTTCCTCTGAAACAGCCACCAGCAGAGAAAGGAGCATTTATTAAGGGAAATAGACAGCAATATATCTAACGATGTCTAATGTGGTTTCCAGCAAATGACTGTCCTGTCAGCCACGGTTACACAACGGCATTTTTGTTTAGAGATTGACAGCTTCTGAAGGCACTCGCCTACTTATTTCATGGCTATGAAACCTATGCCCCATGACTCCATGCTCAAGGAGCCAGCCTCAGCAGCTGCAGTACCCACTTCTTTTTGTCTTAATAATTTGGAATTATGGTGTAGAGGCCCCAGCTGAGATCAGGGCCCTACTGTTGTAGACAGGGTACAGACACCCAGTCAGAGATGGTCACTGCCCCAAAGATCTTAAAGTCTAAATAGACAGAGCAGAAAAAGGGTGGGAAAAAGAAAGAATGAACATCCCTGTAAAGTGTCTTGCTCAACATCACACAAGAAGCCAGGAATTCAGTGCACATCTCTAATACCTTACCTATGAATTAATCCTTCTTCTCAAGCTGGTGATGGGAAGAAGCCAGCGCCAGCTTAGAAAATAGGATTTGCATTTTCTTCTGCTCTGCCAACTATGAGGATGTTGTGGGAGCAGGCACTATATATCAGTTAATAACACTCATGTCAGGAAGATGGAGGTGAGTCCAATGAGAATGGGACAAGGAGGCAAGAGAAGAGAAAAAAGAGGATCTGAAGAGAAGTAGTGGAAACAAAAAAGGTGCTGGTATGGCAAGGCACAAGAGAAAGAAGGGTTTGTGGAGACAGATGGGAAGAAAGAAAAGTGTCTGAAAAGGGGGATGCTAAAAATAACCAAGCAAGATAATAAAGGAGGCAGAGATGAGCAAGTGGGGGGGCGGGGTCTTGGTGGGAAGAGGTGGCATGTGGGTGGGGCCTCGCAGAGAAGGGATGGTGTGAGGGCCACTGTTTGGGTGCCAGTGGCCCCCCCGCTTTTAGGGAGCTTCCATCAGTCCTGGTAATATTAATAATATGTTGTGCTCCCATTGCTCTTTCCATCTAAGTGTCTCATAACACCTTACAAACTTACAAGGTGTCTTTCCCTATGTACTCTAAAGCGTAAGTGATAAAGTCAAAAATGCACCCCATTCCAGGGATCTGCCTTTATCAACAAACACATTAAGAATAGAATGAGCTAACCTTATACTTGAGTTTGCTCCTCAGGCTTGGTTGTTCTCAGGATTGTTCAGTGTACATCCTAGATTAGACATAGTCTCTTTCTCTCTCTTGAGACACGCAACCACCACGGCAGAGTAGTGAGCCAACTACCCCAATGAGTTCTCACAACCCATTAAAATTTTTTCCATCAGGATTCAGTATCTCACAATAAGGTGAGGGGTTCCAAGAAAACAAGAACAGCCAATTCCATATATATGACTGTACATGAAAACTACCATACAGGGAAGTTCATTTGGGAGTGGTATGTGCTCATTCACTCTAATGATCAAACTACTTTTATTTATGTGCCTAAATATGGTTTTAAATATCCAACTTGAAGTACTCACAGTTGAAAATTTTGGCCAATGTTTCTTGCTCAAGGTCCAGTGGTGCTGGAACAATTTGTATAGTGGGGGTGCTGAGAGCCATTGAATCAAACTCTAAACCCTTTATATGGTAGAAACCACTTCAAGCCAAGGGATGTGGCAGGACCCGCAGCATCCCTAGTTCCAGCACCTATGTCAAGGTCACACAGGAAGTTTGTGACACAGCGATTCATTCAAATCTAAATACCCTGATGTCAAGTCCTGTCCTTTAGCCACAAGGCTATCTTTCCCCTCATAGAGTTGCTCAGCATGGCAATCATTTTTCTCTCTTACCATTTTATGTAATTTATTATTATTTATTTTTATTATTTTGGTTAGTTTGGCTAAGAAAATGTTTTATTCTTGATAACCTAAAAAACATAATAATAAAAAAGGCTTAGAACAGTGAAATTCGCAGGCCCTTAGGCCCTGATTCTGAAAACACTTTTCCACATGCTTATATTTATGCATGTAAATAGTCCCATATAAGTCAGTGCAATGACTCTCAAATGTAACATTAAGCATATGCATAAGGGTTTGCAGGTTCAGGGGCTCAATTTGGATATTGCCTCCCTCCGCCCCCTAAAAATCAGTGGTCACCAAAAATGCTGATATTTAGCATTAATGCAGCGTTACCAGTGTTCCCTAATGCTGCATTAATGCTAAATATTGACAGCTTCTGTTATGATGTAAACACATTTAATGCAGCAAAAATGTAATTTAGGAAATACCTGCAATATTGTGATGATGGTAATTAATGATAATTATTTTCATCTAGGAAATATTAACATTTTAATGATGACCACTCATATATAAAATGATTGAACTATTGAAGTCCAAATAGGCTTTTATTACACATTATTGTATAGGTAGTCAGTATAGGTCGTCAGTAGTGCACAATGACAATATTTGGTGAATCATCTGTTTGAAATGTTCTTATTTGTTCTCTACAGAATTCTACACTGTAAGAAGATTTATATATTAGCAATTAATGGAAACATTTATTTCGGACATCAGCTAATCAACTGAAATTTCATTATGAAACTCTCCTTGAAACAGGTCATCTCATTATAGCACATTTTTTGTTAACTCGTCAGATTCTGGCCATACACAGTAGGGGATGTAACATTAATATAGCTCAGCTTTAACTGTGTGTGGGCTCATAAATGTAGGTTCAACAGTGATGCTCTGCCTATATGTATTGCAAAGATATTTTATCAAGGGCCTCTGAACCATGAGACAGGATAAAGCAAACCAAAGACTAATGTTTTGACCTTGAAATGCTTATGCATATGCCTAACTTTATGTATGTGTCTGAGTTCGTCAAAGCTTTTCCATCTATTTTTTTTACTGACTAATATCTTTTTTTTTTAAATGAAAATGTATGTGGAAAGTTTTCGTTTAATTCAAAATTTATGCAAAAAAAAATGAAAATTAGCTGGTTCTTTTGAAATGTTTTGCTCTAAGGACTTACTGTTTTCTGACCAGCTTTAATGTGAGTACTTCCATAGGCTTGAATAGGACTACTCATGTGAGCAGTTGCGTGCTTTCAGCTTCACAGATTTGGGGCCTAATCTGACAAATATTAATGCCCTGATTCTGAAAAGACTTACATATGTACTTAACTTTATGCAGTATGAGTAGTCCCATTGATTTCAATAGAACTATTCACAGTGTGTAATGTTTAGTAAGTGCTTAAGTCTTTATAGGGTATAGGTCTTAAGCACATGATTTACTTTAATCACATGAGTGGATGTATATAGGTTTATATAAGAAATGGGTTTATGTTACAAACTTCAGATCCAGAGTTTTATTTTCTATTTCTATCTTGTTTTGATAATATATAGTGAAAATTGCCTGACTGTACCCTTTTGGTGGTGTTGCAACTTGTTTCGAGGAAAAGGGGAGAATCGATTTTCTATGAGCTTCTTCAGAAACACAGGACTTCGAGATGTCCAATTTTTTTTCATTAATTCAAGGAGAACTGGTTTTTACAACATTGTTTAAACCCTAATTTTTACTCTGAAGGCATAATTTTCCTAAAAATTAATATTTAAAATAAAAATAAATAGCGAAATAATTAAAACCAGGTACCTTAACTATAATATATGGAAAAATGAAAAGGTTAAGTGATTGCTACTTCACACATCCTTCCAACAGAGCAGCGAGCAGCACACCTCAATTCATGAATGCGTCAGACAACTGTATACTATCTAAAATTATTTTGAAAAAAAAAAGTACTTTTTTTCTTGATCAAATAAGGTTGGCTAAAGGGGAAAGAAAAAAAACTACAATACACCAAAGGCATCTCCAGTCAAGCCTGGTTCTGATGACTTGTATGATCTTTTGTGTTTGTGAGGGGGTGGCACAAAGGAAAGAAGAAACTGAAAAACAGCCCCAGGATAAAGAGCTTTGTGTGAAGCAGAAAATCATACTCTTTGAGGGTCATTTTCTTTGAGTTACTGACTCAAGGAGATAGGAGTCATAGACTGCATCTGTGAGGGACAGTCTCTATTCAGTTGCATGGCATAGCTCCACCTTAAAAGACTATGAAAGCAGACATTTTAAGGCTGAATTTTTTCTGATAAGCATTCTTGTTATAAGCATGCAGATGACAGCACATATATTCTGTATCTAAATTTGTTGTCTTTTTAAACCTTACCACCTGATACTTCAAGGAAACAATTTTACATAATTGCAACAGTTGTGATTCAGGAAGAGGCAGGAATCAATGAGCACACGGGGTAAGTGATCATGGCCCGTCTATGAGGAATTCAGCAGGTACAACTCTAAAATAAGTTTGTAGTTGTGCTTGTTCAGTGTGTTTGTGGTGTCTAGCCAGGTATTGAAACATTCTCTGTTCAAAATGTGTTTTTTAAAGGAATAGTAATGTTTGCCCACTAGGTGGAGCCTGAATTCTTTGGTCTTTCCAGGTTCATTCATTTCCTCTCTATTATAGCGGAGCTTGGATTCTGTTAAAGTTGAGAACCCCTTTCTGTTTAAAGGTCAACTCTTCGAAGGGCTATAAAATCCACATGGTTACTTGGATTCTCTTGAAATTTGCTGTGCATCGCAGGAGAGGAGGATAGGGCTAGTGGTCCATATTTAGTGTGATCTGAGCAAGGGGTTCTTGAGATACTACCTCCCCCCCGAAAGAAACAGCATTTCATAAAGTCCACAGATCCTACTAACTTTTTTTTGTGCACAGATGGGGGTCAAACCACGGCTCAGATCATTCCCCAGCTGATTTCAGTTGCTCAACATTTAACTCAGCAGGTGCTTGGCATCCACTGCCCTTTGGGAAAGCAATATTGAAATCATTATCAAAAGAAGAGTTAGGCTCTCTGTATTAGTGCCTACAAAACACTCATGCACCAAATCGAAGGCCATGGTCTATGTGCAGAAAGACTTAGCCCAGGTCGACACTACAGACCTGTATTGGCATAACTACATAGCTCGGGGTCTGAAAAATCCACACCCCGGGTGGCGTAGTCATACCAACCCAACCCCCCCGTGTCGACAGCTCTATGTTGACTTGAGAGCTTCTCCCGCCAACATAGCTGTCACCGCTTGGGGAGGTGGATTAACGACCCAGGTGGCAGACACTCTCCTGTCGGCATCGTAGTGTCTTCACTAAAGTGCTACAGCTGTGCAGCTGCATCAGTGCGGCTACACCACTGTAGGGCTGTATATGAAGACAAGCCCTTGGCAAGGGGCTTTCCAGAGGTTCTGATGAGCTTGGAAGCCTGAGGGGACACGCTGCGGCCATTGAACCTGAGCTACTAGAACTTCACCATCACCCCCTTAGAAGAACTCTGAGAATGATCTTTAGCCATGCTGCTGCTGTCCAACTCCGTCAAAGGGGTTGCTCACTTTTGCAGAATGCTTGGTGTACAGCTTGGCTTTCATAACCAAGGAAGTGTGACACTCTCTAGTAAGCTGAAGCCCGTGGTATGTGTATGCAAGACCAGAGTATGCCACACTACGAGAAACATGTATTTATGTGCTAACCGTTTCTAAAGTGCTAATGGCTTAATAGGATGGGAAGGGTTAGCTGGAAATGTACCAGGGGGCTACGCATTGTGGAGGGGGCTGGTGGAAGGGGATGGAGAAGGAGAGAGACACATCAATCTTCTCGCATGCGTATAAAGTTACTGTAAAAAACATAGAATAAAGCTGTCAAGATTTTAGGACACAGACAATGTCTTTAATTTTTCTCCCTGCCCTGTCAGTAGCGCCGCACTCCAAACATTTCAAAGCATGATCATAATCCTCATTTCACTATAATAAAGTGTATGGGATAGACTAGGAACCCCTTAGGAATCACTGAGCATCCTTCACTATTAGTGTCCTCAATGATCCTCCAAAAAAACCTCTTTCGATACAAAACAAAAATAAAAAATACATGAACAGCTGAAGTAAGTACTGGACCAAAAAATACTTGTTAACTCAGAACTAAGATTGCTCAGTGATGTCTCATGGCCTAGCAGAATGTTGTGTTCAGCAAAAATCAAACCTCTGAAAACCAGGAAATAAAGAGTTAAGGGAATTAAAATGATAACTTCTGAAAATCAGAAAATGCAGAATTAAAATATATTCCAATGCAGCCTTCATTCTGCCCTCACTGTGGGCCACAAACTTCCCAAAATTAGTTTGCATCATTCTTACCCTAATATTTCAGCTCCCATGCAGTTTGCACTTGCTGTCCAAAGTTACTGGAAATTTGTATCCAGTTTTTAGCAACAATTACACTAGCTGCTTGTTATTTTCACAAAGTTTAGCAGAATACTATCTTGTCCTGGACTAGCTTTGCATGTACCAAGAACAAAAGCTGATACACCATTTTAAATGTATTTCAGTCTAGAAGATGATAGGAAGCTTACTTTATCATAAGTATAGATCCTCTTAGAAATACATAATATTGGCTAAATAATTTTGGGTAACCATAGTAACTGCAAAAGGGTATTACAGGCCTGATTTTCAAACTGCACCTCTATTTCATGCCTAGAATTTTGCCTCCCCAATGTACAGTAGCATAGATACAATTCACTGTTGAGTGCAAGATTATGTCTGCAAAGATGGAGGCGGATTTGAAAAAAATCTGGCTACATATATATCACTGTTCCTAAATGTCCTTCATTTGGTCGATGAAACCTGTAATTTCAGCTGAGAACAGACTAGCCTGAAGCGGTTCAAAACCTGCACACTAGTCATGTATCGAAGAGGTGGCATCTTCTGTCTCAACCTAAGAGTTGTGCTCCTTTTGTGTGTCCTGAATTATAGAGCAGTCCAAAGAACCACAATTTTCTTTCATGAGAACTTTTGTGGTCCTGAAATTTTCTTTCATTCCACAGTGCAACAAAACCAAAACCTTTCAAATGTTTTTGGGAAAAGGAATGGTGTCAAAATGTCTGTTTTCAGACTGAAAAAGTCAGGCTTTAGATTCATCTCTCTCTCTCTCTCTCTCCTCTCTGACTGCAGAGTCCACCCTGAACCTCAGAGACCTTCCTGTTGAAAATCTTTGTCAAAATAGTTTCCACCAAATGTTTTTGATAAAATAGCATCTTTCTGGAGAAAAATGTTTCACAAAAAATGTGCTGACCAGCTTTAGTAAGGAGTGCTGTTCACTATTTTGTGGATGACTTGCAAAAGCAGCAGATCTCTCTATCGTAGGGATGCTTGTGGCTCCCGTCACTGTAGTTTTGGCGGTCTTTGCGATCTCTAATGTTTTTAGCCTCACCATATCCCAGGGAAGTAATATCATCCCCCTTTTGTAGATTGGCAACTGAGAAGAGAGACTAAGGGATTTGTATAAGGTCACAAAACAAGTCTGGTAAGAAACTGAACCCAGGTCTCCCAAATCCTACACTGGTATCTTAATCACTGGACTATCCTGGCTCTCTCCTTCAACCTAGATCAGCTGGGTCTAGTGCTGGAAAGCAGGGGGAGTCACTTGACATGCTTCCCACATGTGAGAAATCCAGGGGTGTAGATGGAGTGTGGGAGGGCTGAGTCCACCGGGTGCGCCATCTGTTGTCCAGCTGCTCAAAAAGACAGCATCTATTTCCCCATTTCCCATATTGAATGTTTTTATTACTTTAAAGACATTCAGTAAGAAACCTGATTGCTGTGTTCTTGTACTCTCATTCCCTATTGCCCTTCTTTATTTCTTGCTCTCTCTTGTTGTGTCATGTTGGCTGCAAGCTCCTTAGGGAAGGGAATGAGTCTCCTTTATTTACCTATGAGGCACTTTGCATATTGGGGACATGATATGAGTAATAACCCAAGGATGAAAGAGAGAGAGAGAAAATGAGACAGAAAGACCATTTTTGGAGAATGGAGAAAAGACCGTAATTTCTCTCCCCTCAGGAGGGGAGAGTAGTGTCATTGTACAGCAAAGGATCCCTGATTATTCATATCAAGAAATGAAAATAATATAATCTCAAACTGTTTTTATGTCTTGAGCTATGACAATATATGCTACCCTGTCCAGAGCTGTCAGTCCACATAGTTACTTGCATCAGCCTCTTATGTGTAGGGATGTTGATACTTTCCAGCAGTCCAGGGTTCCAGAGTAGAGACTGAGTGTAAAAGGGAGAGAGGCGAATAGAATTTGGGGGCCAGGAACAGAGATTACAATAGGCACCACACCAGGGAACACTAACACTGCATGGCAAGAGTTCCAACGGAGCAAATAGGATTATTTAGACATGGTTCTACTTTAAAAAGTGACTCTGTAAAAATGGCATTGTGGGGATCTTGTCTACCTACCTTGCCTCTGTCTCCATCATCTAAGTACCTGAGCACCTCCCAAACTTTTGTAAATAGAGATACAGACAACCTCTTTGTCTTTTACTTCCTTTCCAGCCTGTGGGAGAAACAGCTTGATTAGTTCATAAGCTTTCTGATTGTTTACATCTTCTTTTATATTTGAGGATGAGTGGGTGTGATTTGTGCATATGGGAAGAACTTACTGAGGGAAAGTTAAGTCTCAAATGTGATTTGCATTTAGCTCTGAACTGGTGAGATTAGCCATCATTCTTGTCTGTTGAGGAAGTGAATCATATAGGTCCAGCTCTCATGAAGGTTATGTTTCTTGACTATATAATTTCATTACTCCAGTGAAACATAATTGTTGTAGACAGTCATGATCATGGAGGTAGTGGCAAGCTCTCAGGTAGCTATGATCAGCCCCAGGGATTGGAGATCAGGGCTGAGACCTTGAACTGGACTCTACATTCAATGGAGAGTCAGTGAAGAGAGTGGAACACCAGAGTGATGGATTCCTGGTGGCCTGTGTTGCTAAGCAGCTAGTGTATTGCATTTTGTACTAGTTGGAATTTGTCAGAGTGTTTGGCTTCATTGAGAAATATAGAAACTTGCAATAGCCTCACCAGGAGGTCACAAAGATGTAAATTACTGTGGCCAGGTCTGAGTCTGATAGATTCGGATGCTATCTACCAGCCAGGCACATATGGAAACAGGTGACTTTGTGACCACCAGTACTGAGTGTCTAAAAAGACCCCAAAGCTATGGACCATTTTAATGGCAGGAGGGCAGATGCTTTAATAGTGGAGGGATGTTATAGAGGATGCAAGTTTGTTAAAGTACTTCCCTCCTCCTAAGGCCCATCTGATTTGGTTAGGCCATGGGAAAGCTGAAAAGTCACTGCTCCTGTAAAGGAGATGTACAGCTGAGGGTCGTCCATGTATTGCTGGCACTTCAGTTCCTGTTTTCTCACCAGTTCTACCAATGGCTTCCTGTGAAAGCTGAATGCTCTGCGGAAGAGGATTGAGCCTTATGGTACTCCATCAGTGAGGACTTTGAAAATGGAGAGCAGCTTCACATAACAATGCCCTAGATTTGGTCTGGGAGGAAGGATCTAACCCATGCCAGGGCATTTCTGTTTACATCTGCAGGGAACTTTTCACCTCTTAAGGGTTAGCAATATGCCTGTGGGAGACTATGTGCTTACAGATATACATGCCAGATTGGAAGTGTCAGATCATACAAGGGTTAAGTTTTAAATGAAAATAGAATTCTAATATCTATTTTTACTACAGGATGCCTTAAGAGGGTGACCAGATGTCCCGATTTTATAGGGACAGTCCCAATATTTGGGGGTTTTTCTTACATAGGCTCCTATTACCCCCCACCCCCGTCCCGATTTTTCACACTTGCTATCTGGTCACCCTATGCCTTAATCATTTTAGTTTTTCTACTGTTTGGGAATAATTTTTAAATTAATCTTTGTGATACTGTTGGGAAAACTGAAGTTAATTCACACACCAAGAACACCCTTCATCACTTCTTGCTTCTTGTCAGAAAAACAATTCTCCTTCTCTGGAAGCATATGTCAGACATTTCCCTGCTGGCCTAGCTTTCCATTGCCTTGGAACATCAAAATGCTGAACTTGCAGCCTGTAGACAGAAGTTTCTTCCCAGAAAACATGAAAGTCATCTTGAGGATTTTTTAAAAAAAATTCTGCACTTGTAATATAATATGCACCTTTCTCCTTTCCTTTCCTTTCTTGATATAATCGTCTCTAAAAAGATTTGGATCCACTTTCTTGGCATCAGATTTGCAGCTGTGATGTGTTCATGGTTCAGCTGAGCCACTTCAGCAAAAAAAAAAAAAAAATGCAAATATGCTTGTGAAAAAACCCTACTGATTCTTTTCTCTTTGGCATTATGTTTGTGTATTTGTGCAAGTTCAGGTGAATGTTCGCCAGAAAGTCTGGAAGCAAATGCTTCTGAAAAATATTGCAAATAAATACTTCCAAAAATATTCATATAAAAAGTTCTCTCAAGGTCATTTTTGCAAAGCACTTTTTATATTGTTGGCTTAATAGATCCATCCAAACAGTGCTGAATGTTTGGAAATAATTTGAGAATAGGAATAAGAAAAGACTCAAGGAACAGAAACTATCTGATGTGATTTAGGTGGCCAATCGTACTGTGCAGCATGACAACTAATGAATACTCATTCAAGTTTGTGAATAAACCCTTCGGTGAGATTTGGTCATACAAACCATTTTGTCGAGCAATAGCAGAAAAAAAAAGTGATTAATAAGAACAAGTCCGAGACAGGGAGCTCTTGTAAGTGGCACAGGACGTAAGGAGTGGTGTTAGTGTTGGAGTGAGAGCAAGTAGGAAATTCTAGAATAAAATCATAAGTGAGACAATTTTTGATAAAGTTTGTGATTCTGTCAAAGCTTCCTAGGCCTGATTTTCCACTACAATACACCAGTTTTATGATGTTGTAAATTCCATTGAAGCAGATTAAAATAGATGTAATATATAATTTCTCCCAAATGTTCCAATATGAAACAGCTGCAGCCCTAGTTATGATGTCTTGCAAATTCTCAAGACATGTTGCACATCCCACTCAAAAGAAGGGATTGTGAGGTGGCATCTTATTATATCTTCTGACATAAAATCACTCAGAAGTTTTAATAAATAAATAAATAAATAATTATTATAATACCTACGTTTTATATAGCACTTGTCATTAGTAGATCTCAAAGTGCCTTACAAAACAGGTCAATATCATTATCCTCAATTTACAGATAGAAAAACTGAAGAATAGGGTAGTGAAGTGACTTGCTGTAGCTCATGCGGCAAGTTAGTAGCAAAGCCGGGACTAGAACTAAGGTCTCCAAGTCTAGAGCATAAGCCACTAACCCACACTGCTCTGAACTGAAACTAGCCTACCTGGGATGTGGTCTTGTATATCTCTCAGCTACTGTTAGGTATACAAATTATCTTCTACAACTACAAGCTTATCCAAAAGGAAAGAGGAAGAGGCCGTGGCACTTTCCAGCATGGCAGAGGGCTGTTTAACTTCAAAAAATCACACTGGCAAGGTTTATATAGAAACTTAGCTCGCAGAATCATTGCATTGAGAATGTTTATCCTCTCCACATATTTCTGTTTACTGTATTTAGCTGGCATCCCATCCAGGCTCCTTAGACATCAGCTTGACTCCTTAGTATCATAGAACCACCCATGACTCCAAGATCACTTGATGCACTGTAATGGCATCTCTTGAACTGGAGAAAGGAAGGCAAAACTGACAGCTTCTGACTTTAGTCTCTATTAATGGGCAGTGATACAGCAGGCTGACTCATAATGGAGCTTGAGTCAAAATATTTTCATTTGCTAAGGATAATTTTGTTGGCTTTTGGAACATATCCCTTCTCAGCTAAAAGTAAGGAGCTTCAGTGATAAGGTAACAGAACATTCACCTCTGGGTTGCTGGTTCAAATTCAGCCTAATTTAGCAGTGGGCTAATTGGTGTTTAGTAAGCTATGTGAAATGAGTTAGGTAGATCAGTGCTGTGCCCAGTGGGCAGGTGTCCACATCACAAATAACTGCCACCACAACTGGCACCCTTGTTGGCAATCTCAGCAGATGGACCAAATAGGCATAGAAAAGGAACTGCACTTCTCATCTGTAGCATTGTTCCCAGGGAAGTTTATGCTGTGGCTACTTGTGCTGTAGCAATCTTGTGGATAAATAGAATAGTTTAGTTCTAGTACTAGGTCCATCTGTCTGGCCTCTTTCTTCTACCTAGATACATCATGATACTGTCTGAGTATCTCCCCATTAGTTTTGAATAGAGCCTCATAACTACTGTGCAAAGTAGACAAATGTTGTACCCATTTGACTGATGGAGAAACAAAGATTAGGTGTGAGGATTTCGAAAGCACTCAGAGCTGGCCTATTTCTGCTCACATTAAAGTCAATTTTCAGAGTAGCAGCCGTGTTAGTCTGTATTCGCAAAAAGAAAAGGAGGACTTGTGGCACCTTAGAGACTAACCAATTTATTAGAGCATAAGCTTTCGTGAGCTACAGCTCACTTCCTCAGATGCATATCGTGGAAACTGCAGCAGGCTTTATATATACACAGAGAATATGAAACAATACCTATTCCCACCCCACTGTCCTGCTGGTAATAGCTTATCTAAAGTGATTTCCAGCACAAATCCAGGTTTTCTCACCCTCCACCCCCCCACACAAATTCACTCTCCTGCTGGTGATAGCCCATCCAAAGTGACAACTCTTTACACAATGTGCATGACAATCAAGCTGGGCTATTTCCTGCATAAATCCAGGTTCTCACATCCCCCCACCCCCATACACACACAAACTCACTCTCCTGCTGGTAATAGCTCATCCAAACTGACCACTCTTCAAGTTAAAATCCAAGTTAAACCAGAACATCTGGGGGGGGGGTAGGAAAAAACAAGAGGAAACAGGCTACCTTGCATAATGACTTAGCCACTCCAAGTCTCTATTTAAGCCTAAATTAATAGTATCCAATTTGCAAATGAATTCCAATTCAGCAGTTTCTCGCTGGAGTCTGGATTTGAAGTTTTTTTGTTTTAAGATAGCGACCTTCATGTCTGTGATCGCGTGACCAGAGAGATTGAAGTGTTCTCCGACTGGTTTATGAATGTTACAATTCTTGACATCTGATTTGTGTCTAGCTCAGTGTAGACACACCCCCGCCCAGAGGAGAAAGTTCTGTCTGTGTGTGATCACGGGCCATCACTTCACTTTTCCTTTCAGTTTGCAACAGTCAGCAGCCGCTGCTCAGCCCCATCGCCACGCCAGGACACGCGGCTGCACTAAAAACGCTTTAAAGCAGGTTTCAGAGACACTCCTAGCGGAGAGTCTGATTTGGAAAAAGCCCTCCCCACCCCAGCCACAAGCAGCATAACGCACAGGGGCTGGTGCTGCGCCATGGGTCGAGCCTCAGGCCAGAAAGGTCTGAAGCGTTATTCGTTGCAGGCGCAGCTGAACTGAGAAGCGGGCTGAATTTGGGTTCGCAGCCCGGCCTCCCTTTTTCTTGGCGACCCCCTAAATGCAAAGCGGGATTCAGCCTGCTTTAAAAGGAAGCTTGCATTTGCACCACGACCCCTTCCCCAGCACAAGCAGGTGCAACGGCTGATTGCAAGGAGGGGAGAGCAAAGACCTCCCCCCGATTGCACGGAGCGGGAAGAAAGAAACAACCCCCAGAAAGCCCCGGCGGCGATACCCCTCTGGATTGCCGCGGGCTCAACACGTAGCGAATCAAGCACCGTGCCATTCAAAGGCGCGCCTCTCGGCCCGGTCTCGCAGGCACACGCTTGTGTTGACGGCCAGCGGCTGCTTTCGGATTGCTCTATGATAACCTGCGGGCAGGGGTCGCGCCCGGCTGCTGCCTTCCACCCGGGACAGGTGTGCCCCGGCCCAGCAGCGCGCTTCAGATGATAAAACTCCCATTGACTTCAATGGGAATGGAGTTAAACCAACATTCAGCACTTGAGGACATCCCATCTTAAGTCCATACACAGGGTCACAGATGAAGTCAGTGGCGGAGCTAGGAAGTGACCATTTCCTTAACCACAAGACCATCTGTCCCCTCTTCTAGATAATAAAATTCTCATATTTTTACCCCCAAAAGCAGCTGGAAGTGCTTCGTTTACCTCAGTCATTTGAACATTTGCCCATTTCCCAGACAAGTTTTCCAATCTTCAACTTTTTCATTTAGTAAACTTAGTTGTCACAAGGAGCTTTTGTGGGGGAAGGATGGAACAGTTGAATGAAGTTCAATTTTAGTACATTCCATTTTCAATCCTTACTTTTGCCTGGCCCCTGCCTCCCCACCTCCTATAATGTGGATCATTAGTACCCTTAATCCTTTAACTCTCCTTTGAACAGAGTTGCTTTACTATCTAGACTGTGCAAAGTTCTCATCAAATCTGGTTTGTAAACATTCTTGGGGCACTTAGAGGGCAAATGGCTCTATATCTGGAAATACATTACAAAACAGTCTAGTTCCTGTAGCTTAATAGAAATTTAGGTCAATGTCCTATAAAGAATTTATTTGTTACTGTCATGTTGATAAATTCTTTTCACCACACTGGACCTAATCCTGTGTGAGGTGCTAAACCACTCCCCAACTCCCTCTGACTTTTCTTGCCTGGGAATCTAAATGCTCTGCACCTCACAGGATTGGGTCCTGTTAGAGTGGATGTAAAACAAAAGGATCCTTCATGCATATGTATTGGACGTATCAATTGGAGTAAAAGCTGTGGTCGGATGTGACCTTGCTTATGTAGAATATTTCAGGTAGTGTGTTGAATAATGAATGGTTTAATCATTCATTGATAGCAGCCAAGAGTGTAATTGCTTGGTTCCGGAAAAGAGCGAGGATCCTATTTCAGAAGAGTGGTTCTAGAAAGTGTAGATAATTGGCTCTAGGGAGAAATTTGAAGATGAATAATAATTAATGCAGGTTCTCTTAAAAAATAAATAGCTTGTCCCAATGATTGCATGATTCTGTCTGTCTTTTTGCATTTTTACCTCACACATATTGAAATCTTTTTTAAGAACATGTTGTTGGGCTGTCACTCAAAGTCAAGCATACAGGGCTCTGGATATTTTGCAAAATAAAAGTAATTCAGCTATCAATAACCCTTCCACTTAACATAAGCCACTTGGGCCGTTATGTGTATCGGCTTATTAAATTCAAAGGCATCTATTGTCCTCACTAATTAGTCCAACTTGGTGTTGAGCTAGATGAACCTGCAAAGACAGTTAATCTCTTCCAAAGGGTTCTCTTGCAAATTTCAAATATATCTTATAAAAATAAACATAGGATTAATATCTTTTCCCACTTTTTCTACCATACTAATAACACAATTTACATGGGACAGTTTTCAATTGACATAGCAGTTTACCCTACCCTGCTGCACTCACTCCTATCATTATATTTTACTAGTGCTCACACTTGGGTTGTACTGGGAGTTTGGTCCACTTTGAAAGAAATGTACATGTGAGAATAGTGAGTGATGAGAGACACCATAGCTCCTGTCAGGCTAGTGGCCGGTTGAGAGGGCACCAGACGGGGCTTATGAAGACTTGAGATCTATTCCTGCTGTTGACCTGCTGTGTGGTCTTGGATAAGTCTCTTCATCTTGGCTTCCACTCACAAAGTTGTCTGTCTTCTCTGTTTAAACAATAAGTTCTTAGGAGAAGGGACTTTCCTTATCATGTGTTTCTACAGTGCCTAGCACAGTGGGGCCTAAGTCTTGGTTGGGGCCTACAGACACTACAGTAGTTCAATAATGATTAATAAGAACATAAGAAAGGCCATACTGGGTCAGACCAAAAGTCCATCTAGACCAGTTTCCTGTCTTCTGACAGTGGCCAATGCCAGGTGCCTCAGAGGGAAAGAACAGAATAGGTAACCATCAAATGATTCGTCCCCTGTCTCCCATTCCCAGCTTCTGGCAAACAGAGGCTAGGGACACCATCCCTGTCCATCCTGGCTAATAGCCATTGATGGACCTATCCTTCATAAATGTATCTAGCTCTTTTTTTAACCCTATTATAGTCTTGACCTTCACAACATCCTCTGGCAAGGAGTTCCACAGGTTGACTATGTGTTATGTGAAAAAAATACTTCCTTTCATTTGTTTTAAGTCTGCTGCCTATTAATTTCATTTGGTGACCCCTAGTTTTTGTGCTATGAGAAGGAGTAAATAACACTTCCTTATTTACTTTCTCTACGTCCAGTCATAGGTCTTCAGAAGGCAGCAGGTGCATGTCTTATCTTAGTAGCTGTCAACTCTGTAGTTTCCTTGGGTGTTTATGAATTTACCAGAGCTGGTTGAAAAATTGGGAAAGATTTTTGCATAGTCCTTCCGCTTCCCCAGAAAATTTCTGAATTTGATTTTTTTTCCCAGTTCTAAAGCATATTTTCTGTTATAGTTATTATTTGTTACACAATACACACTACTGCGAGTTATTCTTTATTATTTTGCTACAAAATTCCTATAAAGAAAAAACATTTTTAATTGCTTGACTTATTCTCCATTCTTAGGTGTTTTGATTAATGAGTCTTATTTCAAAATGAGTGATGTTTAATTAAATATAACCTCCCTGGTTGCTGCTAGGACAATGACAGTATGAAGAGAGATTACACTAGTGCCTTATGGACACAAACTGGGATACTATGGAGACATTAATTCTTTCCGTATTTAGGGAGATGTAGTGTCTAGTGAAAAAGAGTGCAATGTGTGCAATATACAAATCAGTATAACTGTGAAAGAAATATAAGACAGTACAGCATACAGGAAATTGAATAGGCAACTTGATTCTGCTCTCCAGGTAGAGGGATTTCTTTGTATATGAGATCAAAGGGACAGATTCTGACACCTTTGTTCATGCTGAAAAGGCAGTGTCCTACTCTGAGTAGTTCCCTTTTCTTCACTGGAACTGTTTGCAGAGCATGGTGGCTAAAATGATTAGAATGTTTTGTGGAGTGCAGGGGGCTAGTTTCTCCATTGCTTTGCGTCTTGTATAGTGAATTATATTTTTTCCTGACCCCCATTCAAATGGCATCCAATTGCTAAGCTCCCTAACTGAGGTGGTGGGATGGACCTCTGGGTCCTTGTGTTTTATGGGGTTAGTTTAGTGGTCTTTACTGTTGTTGTGATGTCCCTTCATTGCAGAAGTTCCTCCACTTTGCCTCTGTTACCCATCTAACAATCTGGTTCCACAACCTGTGTTTTACTGTGATGGAGAGTGCTTGAGAGTATTCTCCAAGAAGTCATCTTCAAGGGGAGCTACTGCAGTTAAGAAGGTGCCTGATTCACCATTTGTATAGCTTAGCTTTTTCTCATGCCCCATGTCTTGTCTGCCATTCCCTCATTCACCTGCTGTGACAGTTGTATTTGGCTCTCACATTTGGCTGAAAATTGCCTACTGCTAAATTGTGGGCCCCTAGATTTCCAGTGGTTATTAGCATCATTCATTAGCATATCCTAATATCCCAGTATGAACAGTGCTACATTTGTTGGAGAGCTTCTCCCGCTGACATAGCTACCGCCGCTCATTGGGGGTGGATTAAGTTGCCGCTGTAAGCTCTCTGTTTGTACCAATCGGTGCATAGAAGAATGTGTAATGTAGACTTTTCTTTTTCCTCTGCCTCACACTGCAGTCTGAGTCTGGACACAGAATTCAATCCCCATTGCTAGCTCCTCAGTGAAACACAGATAGGAGAGGTTTTGGAAAGTACAAAGAAGTGTAGTGATTTATTTGTGCATCTAGAGTCTGTGAGCAATATCAGCATTCCTTCCTGGCTGCTGCCTAGCGACAGGTGCTGGAATGGGAATGGGAGTGGGAAAGGAAATGATGTGCTGGCATTAGGTGGGGAGAAGACAGTCACATTTAGCCTCTCAAAATTTGTTGATTGTTGCTCAAATCTTGGCTCAATCATATTAGAAGAGAGAAACAATTTTTTCCTATGGCCAGACAGCTGAGTAGGTGAGCTGGCAAAGCCACACAAAGCCTCCGTGTCACAGTAAGTTGCTGCAGAGAGCCATTGTGGGTGTGGGGGACATGCTTTTGACTGATCCAGCAAACTTTGATAACTCCTCCCATGTGCTGTTTTGGGAATTTTGTGAGCTTTCAGGAGGGTTGTATAGGGATGTCCTCTAAGGCTGTTAGCATACTCACCCTTTCGTGTAACAAGAGAATGTATCCATCCAAACTTTTCCCATTAAGTAAGCAGTTACATATTTAACTAAATAGCCCTTACCATACATGGACAGGCTGCTGGTCCCAACACACTCCAGTGAATGTCCCGTTATTGTGTAAATGACAAAGGATGATTCATGACATTTAGAGACGGTTTTATTTGTTTTTTATCCATCTGGGTTATAGTGAAAAGAAACTGCCCCTTATCTCCTCCCCATTCCTCTTTCACAACATCACTGTAGAAACTGTCAAAAGCATCTACTATATCTATGCTAAAATACAGATGCAAAAGCGGTCCCCCATACTCTGGTTTTCATATAGGTCAGGTCTTTGTGCTGTTCCATTAACTTACACGCCTCTCAGATGTTTCTTTTACAGGAGTGTCTTGAGTGACCTTAGATATTGGTCCTCACCAATATTTGCAGCACCCCCCAATTTAGCATCAGCTAGTTGGATCATATTAAAGAAGTTCTGTATTAAAATCACAAATGAGTTTGATTCCCCAGAGTTTAAATTCCAGGGTATTACTAATTAAGAGGTCTCTTGGTTTTTGGTACTGTTTCTCTCCCTCTATGTGTGAAACTTGCAAGCTGCTAATTGTGTTAGTACATTCTAAGACAGAGTCTGTTCTCAAAGCAATTCACAGAGAGAGAGAGACTCAAAGCAATACTCTAACAACAGAAACAGCACCCAGAGACTCCCCGCCCTTTTGTTGTATTAACAATTGTGATTAAAATAGAGATAGAGGATGTATGTGGATGGATGCTTGGTGTGGATAATAACTGAATGATCAGGGAGGTGCCAGCCTAAGAATCCAGTGTCCATCGGCTGAAGAAGGCATCAAGTGGAAATAACCAGAGGACCCCCACCCCCCGGAGGGCAGACTGGAATCCACCCAACAGCCTCAAGAATGGGAGAACCAAAGAACAAGATAACATCTTGGAGCCGTCAGGAATGTGCTATCTGCTGATTGATTCAGCAACAGCATGATGAAGCAATTCCCATAGACTGGCATAGGAAGAAATTCCTATAAAAATAGACTCTAAAAAGTGAGAACTTTGGGGTCTGATTCTGCAAACCAACTTCCAGGAGCATCAGATGAGCATCTGACAAGGCCCTGCTCCCTCCTCATGTCCAGGCCACCTGGCCAGTGGCTTGCCATGAGCAACTCTAAGGCTGGTAACTATGATAACAACCTTGCAGAACCTGTGTGTGTGTATGTGTGTGTGTGTGTGTGTTTGTATGAATGAATGTGAGAATAAATATGAGATTGAATGGAATGTTATAGCTATAACTAACTGCTTACTATGATTCTTTCTGTATTCACAATAAATGTGGTATTTTGCCTTTTTCCCTTTAATAAGATCCTGCTGGTTTTTATTTTATTGGTACAACAAGCTCTGAATTTTATTAACATGTTGTTTGTCTTCTTCCATATCATTAATGAAGATGTTAAATAGGATTGATGTTTTGTCCAATCTATAACTTTGGATTCAGAATGAACAGGTTCCTCTCTGTACTTTTTTTTATTAGAGATTACTTAAAAGACAGCATCAGAAATGGATGTTTAACAAAAACAAGAGAAGGAAAAATGTGTTGGGTAAGAGCAACTGTGCATTTGTTATTGGTTAAAAAGTATATATAAATAGGAAAAACAGAGGGTTTTCCTTTCTGCATTTCTGTGAGCACAAAACCAAGACAAAAATAGATACGCAACCGTGCGTAACAGGACAATTATTCTACCAAAGGGTTCTGTGAGAGAGTGTGTGAAGTTACCAGATGCTGGAGGTGGATAAGACAGCATTGTTATACATGGTCGCTTAGTTGTATTATTATTTTTTTTTACAATATATGCACGTGAATAAGAAAAATGTCCTTCCCTGCTGTCATGGATTTCTGGCTGTGGTACTACTGTGATTTTCAAAAGTACTTCCCAATAATATGTGGAATTATACCTTAGAATTCTTCTTTTTTTCTTATGAAAGAAAAAGTTTATAACTGATGTAGATTATTTAAAACAACACAGGCTAGTACAATATTGAATCTATCCATATATCTTCCTTTCCACCTGTTTATAATCTGGGTACTTATCTTGTCCCCATCAAGTGTTATAACAAATGTGGCCAGCCATTTCACATGAGCACTTACCACACACTTACTTCTCAGTTGGTGTAAATCAGCATAGTTCAGTAGAACTAACAATTGAAGATCTGGCCCTATTTTTAATATAAAGTTACCCACCGATCTGACATCAGTGTATGTTATGGAAATTTCTTGATTGTCAAGCTTTGTTAATATAGGAATCTAAGACTACCCAAAGTGCTCATCGTTGACCTTACTCTCTTTCCACTGAAATCAATGGGAACTTTACCAGTGACTTCATTGAAAGCAAAGTTAGATCAATGCTGCTGAGTGCTTTTGAAAATCCCTCCCTGTTTTTTTTTCTATCTACAGCACATGTTTAAATTATATGTATTGATCCTTTCATGCATGTAATGCTTCACAAAGACACTGAAAAGGAGTATCAACCAGAAAAAGACCACACCCAACCCATACGCTTATTTAGGGCTAGATTCTGCCTATGCCTTAGACAGTTGTGCAGCCATAGAGTGAGGGAACAAGAAGCACCTTCTTTCTTTGTGTAGCCTGCAGAATTGTTCAAGAGCACAAAAACTGCTCTCTTGGGAAAGGAGAGTGCTAGGATGTAGGCAGAACTATGGCTCTACCACTTAGAATCATATCAATTAAACATGAAAAAGCCCAGTTAGGTAATTTAACTCATCTCCCTCCCTGTGCAAGATTGTTCCTTATAATACCTTTCCTAGGGGTTTTTTTAGTTTGGAGTGGACAAAATAGAATTATAGCTGTTGTATGTTAGCAGAATCTCTTTTGTTAATCTGTGAGAAACTACTCCCTGTAAGCAGATTGTCCATATCGTTTTATCTCCCAGTATTTTGCGTGTGCTTGCATGAAAGACAACAATGAGGATGAGACGAAAAGAATGACAATTTAACTAGAATTATAGATTCTGGTGAGAAGCCCCATTCCTTGTTATAACAACTAACCTGTGATCCTTGAAATTCTGCTTTTTGTTCCATTTCTGGTGTGACGCTTGATTGTAACCCTCTCTCTCCCCTAGGGGTAATCTGTGAGAACCCCCATCTAACTGAAGCCTGATGAACCTGAAAGTTCAAGATAGGTTGATCAGTGTCAGCTGTTCTTTTCTCTTTTAACAGCAGAACTGGTTCCTGTAAGAAACTTCCTGTGTCATGAGCTTCTTCAATGATTCCAGAGCAATGCCATTTAACAGGGCCTCACTCATGTTCCTTTTCTTACCCTATAGGTCCCACTGACCTCACTTAAGTCACTTAGACATTTTTCCCATCCACTAAGTAGTCCTCAACATTTTGACAGCTATAGCATTTTTATCTTGAATATCCCCCTTGAATCCTGTCCCTACTCAGAGGTACTGGAACTATTATTATAGTGGGGGTTCTGAGAGCCACTGAAACAAACTATAAACCATGTATATAATAAAAGGAGTACTAGTGGCACCTTAGAGACTAACCAATTTATTTGAGCATAAGCTTTCGTGAGCTACAGCTCACTTCATCGGATGCATTCAGTGGAAAATACAGTGAGGAGATTTATATACACACAGAACATGAAAAAATGGGTTTTAGTTATCATACACATTGTAAGGAGAGTGATCACTTAAGATGAGCTATTACCAGCAGGAGAGCGGGAGGTGGGGTGGGGGGGGGGAAGAAAACCTTTTGTAGTGATAATCAAGGTGGGTCATTTCCAGCAGTTAACAGGAATGTCTGAGGAACAGTGGCGGGGAGGGGAGGACGGAAAATAAACATATGGAAATAGTTTTACTTTGTGTAATGACACATCCACTCCCAGTCTCTATTCAAGCCTAAGTTAATTCTATCCAGTTTGCAAATTAATTCCAATTCAGCAATCTCTCATTGGAGTCTGTTTTTGAAGTCTTTTTGTTCTAATATTGCGACCTTTAGGTCTGTAATCGAGTGACCAGAGAGATTGAAGTGTTCTCCGACTGGTTTATGAATGTTATAATTCTTGAAATCGATTTGTGTCCATTTAATCTTTTACGTAGAGACTGTCCAGTTTGACCAATGTACACGGCAGAGGGGCATTGCTGGCACATGATGGCATATATCACATTGGTAGATGTGCAGGTGAACGAGCCTCTGATAGTGTAGCTGATGTGATTAGGCCCTATGATGGTGTCCCCTGAATAGATATGTGGACACAGTTGGCAATGGGCTTTGTTGCAAGGATAGGTTCCTGGCTTAGTGGTTCTGTTGTGTGGTATGTGGTTGCTGGTGAGTATTTGCTTCAGGTTGGGGGGCTGTCAGTAAGCAAGGACTGGCCTGTCTCCGAAGATCTGTGAGAGTGTTGGATCGTCCTTCAGGATAGGTTGTAGATCCTTGATGATGCGTTGGAGAGGTTTTAGTTGGGGGCTGAAGGTAATGGCTAGTGGCGTTCTGTTATTATCTTTGTTGGGCCTGTCCTGTAGTAGGTGACTTCTGGGTACTCTTCTGGCGCTGTCAGTTTGTTTCTTCACTTCAGCCACCACACACCATAATAGCTCATCTTAAGTGATCACTCTCCTTACAGTGTGTATGATAAACACCCATTTTTTCATTTTCTGTGTGTATATAAATCTCCTCACTGTATTTTCCACTGAATGCATCTGATGAAGGGAGCTGTAGCTCACGAAAGCTTATGCTCAAATAAATTGGTTAGTCTCTAAGGTGCCACAAGTACTCCTTTTCTTTTTGCGAATACAGACTAACACGGCTGTTACTCTGAAACATGTATATAATGGAAACCACTTCAAACCAGGGGATGTGGCAGAACCCCTAACATCCCTGGTTCCAGCACCTACGTCTCCCTTGCTTCCGCAGTAATGCCTTGATATGAAAATGCTGCTGATATGACAATGCATTGCCGGTTAGACAAGTCACTGACTTCACTGAAGGTCTCTCAGTTGCCCAGTTACAATAAATTTTCATCTGTAAATGGGATTTCTCTGTCTAGAGTCCCATTTACAGGGGAAATTAGCACTCTTTGCTGCTACTTAATACTTTTTGGCAACAGAATAAGATGATCATATCTTCTGTTTTATTTTCAGTGGATTATTTTTATTTTTTCATTTTTTGGCTGGTATGGTTTTCATTTTGCTGAAGCTTGTTACTGAGGGGCTGCCTTCTGTGTGCTGGCCACCAAGAAAGTTTTGCAAAACTGCTCTGCTTCCCTCTTCAAAGTCTTCAAAGTAGAAGAAGAGGTTGTTTATTTATTTAGATTTATACAGAACCTTACTAAGTTTTTGGTTTTTTTTGAGAAAGAGAGAGAGAGAGAGACCCCCACAGGGAACATTTGATATTTAGGACAAGAATCAGGAAAGCAATGACAAGCTGATATTTTAAATTGCTGTTCCTGTTAATCTATTGCTACATTTCATGCTTACTGCATTTGGCAGCAAGGAATATGGAATGGCAGGTTAATAGGAATAGTGAGGCTTCTGAGCGGCTTGCTATTTATCATCACAACCGTTGGTCTAAATTAGAATATGGAGCATGCTGGATCAAAGCATGCAAACGTATCTTGGGATCACTTATCACTTCATTAAGATTTGCTATTCATCTTTTCTCTATTTTCAAATTTCAGCAAACAGATCTTTGTGATAAAATTTAAAGGCTTGATCCTGAGTCCAGTGAAGTCAAGGGCAAAGCTCCCATTTACTTCAATGGAGCAGGATCAGGCATTAAGTGAGATGTGCCAAAGCCAGAACATTTTATCCAAAGTTACCCTCCTGTGGTTAGAAGTTGATAGATGTTTGGCTGTGTGTGTGCGTTTCCTCTGTGTGCTGCCCCAGCCCTGTGCAGACAGCTGGCACGGAAGACCTTGAGTGAACCGCCCAACAACTACAAGAGCTGTTAAGGGACAAAGGCACCCAGCTAAGTTTATTGTCGACCAAGCACGGTACTATAGTATCCTGCAGACTCTACTGGACCACTAATATTTGTATGCCCATAACAATGGACCAGCTCAGTGAATGGCAGGACTTTCCATTCCTCCCTAGGCTAGACAAAGATACTCCCTCTGAGATACATCTTTATACCCCAATACAAACAAGTGGCCAGTTATTACCCATTACCTTGTACATATTGGTTCAATTAAAACATTTCTATTATGTACTGTTATTCTGACCTTATCTTTTAGGAGGGGTCAGTGTGTTCCTCTTAGTCTTGGGGAATGTTTTTGTACCATTTTTGATTTTGTGATGTTTTGGGACCACTTGATATCAGGATGTGTTTACGTGAGTACTCTCTGACTAGCACTTCTTAGGAATGTGTATTTTTGCAATATCAGCCCTGTTCTTGCCAGATTTTGTGAGCAGGTCTTGCGTCATAGCAGGCCTCTGATACAAGGGCTTATGTCTTAGGCACTCTTCCCACTACATTCCCCTGCTTTTTTTCTTTTTCTAGGGATGATGTTTATCCATCATCCTGGAAAAGCATAATGAATGGACTGAAGATGGCCCATTGGGCTAAACACTATTATGTGGCTGCTAGAGGTGTTTGAGAATTCTTTTGATTAAACTTTTTTTTCTTGGAAAATGTTGATTTGTCAAATCTGAAACTTTTTGCAAGAAACAGTCTGGTTTTGACCATTCTTTTTACTCAAAAACATTACGTTAAAAAGTTTCAAAATTGTCAGTGTTTTCTTTCAATATTTTTTCAAAAGAAAAAATTCTGTTTTTCCCATTTGAAATGACTGTTTTGAAATTTAAACTAATTATAATATATTTTTTTAAACAGTCAAAAAGAAATGTTTCAAAAACTTTTTCAGATCTTGAGGTCATAAAAAGTTGAGATTTTGACTTTTTGTCCTATTTGAGACAAAAAATTTTTGTGATATCTTGAACAGTTTCACAAGTTGGGAAAATCATTCCCCACCTATCTTAGAAACACTTTTTTATTGCTTGTGTATATGTTAATTTATATTGTGCTGACCCCCGCAGCTTTCAAAGTGAAGCATTTAGCTTAGAATGTATCATTCACCAAACAGAATGATGAAGTCAGTAATAGAGTAGATAAAACACTTGCACAGAGCCACTTGGTTTACAATAGTTTACCTGTTTTTGAGGCCGAATGCAATAATGTCATTCTTATTTATCAGAATGTTTGGGACAAAATGAAAGATTTAATAATTACTCTGACCACCATGCTTAATTTAAATAGATTGTATACATTTTGTGCTAAATAAAATAGATGAAACTAGTATAAGTTAGTTGCAATTCTCTCTGTAGATTCCTCTAGAACAGGGATCGGCAACCTTTGGCACGTGGCCCATCAGGGAAATCCACTGGCAGGCCAGGTCAGTTTCTTTACCTGTAGTGTCCGCAGGTTCGGCCAATCGCAGCTCCCACTGGCCACGGTTCATCGTTCCAGGCCAAGGGGGGCTGTGGGAAGCAGCACGGGCCAAGCAATGTCCTGGCCGCCACTTCGTACAGCCGCCATTGGCCTGGAACAGCGAATCGCAGCCAGTGGGAACTGCGATCAGCCGAACCTACAGATGCTGCAGGTAAAGAAACTGTCCCGGCCCGCCAGGGGATTTCCCTGATGGGCCGCGTGCCAAAGATTGCGAATCCCTCCCTGCTCTAGAAGTTGGAATCTCCACCTCATTACCGGGCATTAATGAATTCATGACACACAAGGTTCAGTTAAGGGAAACAGTGAAGAAATAACTGCACAAACTAAAACACTGATGAAATAATCTTCTGAAGAAAAAGGTTACATGATTCACCATATCACTAAAGTGACAGGAATAATTAGTTATGTGGATCATAGCTCCTGCTGAGAAATATCAGAATATCAAGCACATGCACACACATCTCTGCAGTGAGCAGGATTGGGAGATTTCCCAGCACCTGCTTAAATAGTAGGTTGACAAAATGCTTTGAAATATCCAGAACAGGTAAATTAGAAGAGACTATATGCAAAACAATGTGGGAACATGTGTAAAATTTTGAAGGCAAATATATTTTCTTTCTTCTTTCCCACACACTGAACTATTAGACCAGTGTGAAGGTGGGAATGATGCCACCCTACATTTCAGAGGCTAGGTGGGTGAGGGAACATCTTGCACAGAAATCAAAAGTTTATATCTCTCATCAACAGAAGTTGGTCCAGTAAAAGATATCAACTCATCCACCTTGTCTTACTAATATCCTGACACCAACATGGCTACAATAACACTGCGTACCCTAAATTTCAGTCATGCTCAGTGAATAATATGCACTAGAATCATTAGGAGTATGGTCTTCTATTTTATATGCATTTGCAGTGCAATTGGCCCCATTAAGGCTTCATTAGTCTCACGTGGTTTCAACAGTCTGTTTAAAATATTTCCTTTCAATTTCCTCTCACAAATATCTGACATCGTTACACACTAGATCCAAAAGGAAGATAGCATATCCAGCCAAACACAAAAGAAATCCCAGCTCAAGTTTAGGAGAAACGGTTGATTTTAACTAAACGTCTCATCAAGGATGCTCTTACATTTCACAGAAAACAATCAGCTTTCCTTTGTTAGCAAGTGAGAAAGTAAATGGATCCCATTTTTACAATAGCCATATAATCATTGCAGCAGAAAGTAGCCATTTCATTAGCACATATGAGCCTTTTGAAAGACCAGTAAATGGCTCATTATCAAGTTATGTAGCACTTATATGGGTTTGCATGAGACTGTACTCATCACAAGTGTAGAAAAATGCTTCAAACATTAGCAGAGGCTATACTTTTCTTATTCATTAAATTCCTCTTCACCTATGCTCGAATGGTGAGCCCTCATCCGGTACCCTTTGATGTGTGCATAGACCAGAAAGATGGATCTGCCAAATAAGATTTAATTTTAATCCCTTTTCTTCCAGGCTCCATTCATGGCATAGGAAATAGAGAATAGAAAACATCTGTTCAGAGGGTGGTGGAAGGGTTGCTTAAGAGTTATAAAGTATGCATTCACAGACCCTCAAGTGGCTAAACAATATTTTCATATATTTCTTTTGTAATTGATCAAACAAGGGGTGTGTGCTTGTGGGAGGTGTGGTGGAGGGTGTTGTGAAATGTTTTAGAATAAGGCAACTTTAGTATGTACTTGCTTTATTTTGCATACAGGATTGCAATCCAGCTACTTTACTTCAGCTAAAATATAATGAAGGTTGGCTACAGAATGCGTACACCGTAGTAGTCATATTTTTAACTGGTAATTTTCCCACTAAGTGTTTGTTTTCATAATAGCCCATGATGAACTGTGGAACAATGAGGAAAGGTCAATAGAAAAGAAAGTTCACGATGAAGCAGAGAATTAATCAGGTTTATCAAAACTCTATGCAGTATATGTCCCTTGTGTTGTATATATTATATTTCCCTTGTGTTGCTGCTTCTCTTCCTTTCTGATTTGGAATAACAGAGTGTGGCAACATTTTGTATTTAAAAGAAAATACACAAAGAACCCAGAATTTATGATACATTCATATTGCATTCCGATGAAGTGAGCTGTAGCTCACGAAAGCTTATGCTCAAATAATATTTGTTAGTCTCTAAGGTGCCACAAGTACTCCTTTTCTTATTTGATTCATATTCTTGAATTTGATGCACCTTGCAGGGGAAATTCACCCCTTCATTTCCACATAAGCTATATTCTCACAGCTCTGTATCACTTATTTTATACCGTGGTCACCATCAGAAAGTTACCTTTTTCCTACAGCTAGCACTCCATGGCATTGGAGAGACCACAATATTCCTCTGTACTTAAAATGTGGGAAATTAGTAGCTCAGATACCACTGAGTGGTTTCTTTGGGTAAATGGTAGTGACTACTCTAGCCTGATTTACTTCTAGAGCTCCTTGTAGCTCTTTCTTTCTAATTTATATTCAGCTCTTGTACACACTTTGTTTAGAAGCACTACATAATTTAGTGTAGGAAAGACGACACCATACTGGGTTTATATCTGTTAAAGGTCTCGCTGGTGGGTGGCATTTTTTACAGGAGAAAAGAAAGAGTAGGGCAGATAAGATGGGTAGATAGAGAAGATAAGATGGGTAGATAGTCATGTACTTTCAGCCATTCATTTAATCTCTCTCATCATAAATATGTTCTTTTCCTCACGACATCTGCAAACTGGCATTACCATTTGATGACAAGTGAGTTGACGTCTCTAAAAATATAACATTTTTACAAATTGTTCAGCAATGACTGCGTGCAGCCATCAGGAAAAGGCAATGACGAGAATGACAGGATTTCAATATGGAATGTGCGAGTCTTAAAATAATCTGTGGATTGACTAGAAAGAAAGGCTTGATTAAATTTTCTTGATAGCCCCTGAGGCAAAAAATGAACCAGAAATCTGTATATCTATATTTATTACTGGAAGCCTCTGTTCATTTTCTCTGGCTACTGTAATAGAGGGGGGAATGTTGTCTCCCCTTGGGACCTGAAAGCCTCAGACTGGAATATACTATCATTTTTCTGCTCATCAGTGTGAATCTCTGTTTTTAAGGGAGAATGGGTAAAATGAGCTCATCCTTTGCCCAGCTGTAAAAATGAGACCTACAAACTATTTTTCTCTTCCTTTGCTGGGTTTTGAATGGCTGAAATACTGCAAGAGAGGCAATTCTCATACTTCTGAAGTACTGACCCAGCAATCCCATGAGAGTCTCTGTTCATGAGAGGTTTCAGAGTAGCAGCCGTGTTAGTCTGTATCCGCTAAAAAGAAAAGGAGGACTTGTGGCACCTTAGAGACTAACCAATTTATTTGAGCATAAGGTTTTGTGAGGTACTGCTCAACTGAGTACATTCAGGTAAGTGTCTACATTTTAGCATTCGTATCTAAATCAAAGCAAACTCGTTGAGGTTCACCCATCACTAATTCTCAGCACACCTCATGTAACAGGGTAGCACATGCTGTGCTCTGCAATGTCTGATAGTCATGTGTATAGTGCATTTTGTTATTTCATTTCCACATCCAAAGCCCAGCAACTTGATTCCAAAAATGGACAAAAAATGGAGCCTCAAATCTGAACCTATTTAAAATTTTGGCTCGGAACGGGATGATTGACTCTTCCTGGGGGTACCCAGGGCTGTGAGGCACCTCCCTTTTTAGCATGAGGAAGTGCCTGCCAGAGGTCAGTAACGCAATCTCATCTGTGACAACACAAGCACTCCCCTCTAGGCTTCACAGGCCCCACACTCTCTTTACAGGTTAATGATAGGCACACACCAACCCTGGAGTCCTCAGAGGGTCCCCTGAAGTGCCCAGTCCCGGATCCACTGGACACTTACAGAATCCCGATGCTTTGCTCTCAAAGGAGCAGTACTCCCTAGATGACCAGTTATGCCATAGAGCACAGCTCCACCTAATATGCACCAGTTAGATACATTCATAGTAAAAATAAGAAATTTGTTTAACAGAGAGCACAGATTCAAGTGGGTAGCAAGTAGAAGTACTTGAAACAAAGGCTTACATATAAATTAAAATTATAACATGCATTCTAGAACCTAGACTTACTTAACTAGAAACCCCCTTGTCGAATAATATTTAGCTCACCCCAAAGTCTTTCCAGAATTTTTCAGCCAAGCCTGGCTATGATCCTTTCTTCCTGGGGGGCAAAAACCTACACGCTGTAAACTTACTTCCTAGGTGAAAGATTTAGAGTCCCTGTACCTGTGGTCACAGTCCAGAAATCAATTTTTTTCACTTGTAAACAGGACTCCTTCTGGCTGGTTTACTTTCCCCTGTAAATTCCTTCCCATGAAGATTTTACAATCTTTTCATTAACATTGGGTTCAGACTGTAAATGGGTACCATTGTGATTCATACAGTACTCAGTTTATATATAGCCAGATAGATAGATAAACATCTCTTGCCTGAAAAAAACCCTTGTTTATCCCCTTCTGGTGAGCAGCCCCAATTCACAGACCCCAAGAACATAATTTTCAGTATATATCTAACATATTACCTATACATACATTTCACAATGATTAAGATGACCAGTGTGACACAGGCTTTCAGTAGAAACCTTGCATGACACCCTTTGGCCAACTAGTATGAAGATACCAGACTCAGAAGATCCCTCTACCCCTCATGCACCCTTATGTCCTCTGCCAGTTGGTACCAAGAGGTCACAGAGACAGGGAAGTGGAAAATGAGATGTGAATCCCTAGAGCTGAACCTGGGCCCATGCTTTCCAGACGCAGAGCTGGAGCAGAGTCTATTTCAGAGTTGCAGTGTGGATTAGGGTGACAACCTGAGATACAGAAAAACAGGCCATGGCCCCCCTCCCTCTATTCTGACCCTCTCTTCCTCTCTCAGGAGCCCTCATCCCCCAGCTTGAAGCCTCACTCGCCTCAGACACCCTCATGCAGGAAGCAGTGTGGATGAGGGGCTGGGGGAGGCTTCTCTGCTCTTATCTTTCCCACCCCTCATTGTGCTGTCCAGCTGAGGAAGAAGGTGGATCTGGACCTGTCATACCCACAGGCAGCCAGCAGTACAACAGAGTTCAGAAAAAAACAAACAGCTCCCTCCCCCTGCCCAAAAAAGCAAAAAACAAAACAAACAAACAAACAAAACCCCCAGCAGTGACATATCCTTTGTGAAAAAGAACATCCTAAAAGATAAAATAGCTACTTACAGAAATACATATTATGAGCCTGTTACAGTTAATGAAAAAGAGAAATAGAAAATATGTACAAAACCAAAATATTTGCTTAGAGCTACTCAATCCAGCCGCAACCTAATCTGGGTCCAGACCTGGATATTAAAAAGAAAACAGATTTTTCATCCTGCAAAAATGTAGAGATTTCATTTTTTTGGTTACAAATTTGGATGAAAAGACAACATTTTGAATTTTGTTAAATGAAATTCTGAATATGTTTGTTTCACTACAGTTGAAAAGTTTCATTTTGAATTTGACCATTCATAAAACTAACTAAATAAATAAAATGTAAATTTTGAAAAACAAAACAAAAAAATACAACAACCAGGTGGGCTGAAGTGGAGCCACAAGCCTAAAAGCCCTGGCTGAGCTGGGAGCCTCAGAGCTCCAGAAGCGGCTTTCAGGCTCCTGGCTCCCCATCAGCCTTCCAGACAGGCTGTTAAGGACCCAGAGCTTCCTGGGCTTTCAAGCTAGCCAGCAGCCTGTCCGGTAGGCTGCATTAGATCTGGGCAGACCCTGGAAGCTGAGGACTGAAACTGACATGATTCTTATGTTTCACAGCTGCCCAGGACTGAGCAGCATTAGGGTCCAGAAACTGATCAGACTTGTTAATTTGACAAGAGTCTGGTCAGTTTCACTGCTGCTATTCAATTGTGGGCAGCCGTGAAACTAACAAGAATGAAGTTAATTTTAGAAAGCAGCTTTCAGGGCTTCCAGGTCCCCTGCTTCTTGGTGAGCCAGGAATCCAGGGAACATGTGTGGTAGTTCCATTCTGTGAAAAACTGAGGTTTTGACTTTTCATTCTTATTTGGGATGTTAGTTTTAGTGAATTTTAGAAAATTCTATTTTCTGTCCAGCTCTAATATCCACGAAAACCTTGATGAAATGGTGAGTGGGGACAACTCCAATCTTTCAGGATCTTTATGGTGTTCGTGTGTTGCTTCACAGAGGAACTACACAAACAGTGGTTCTTTCTATCTTTTTATATGAAGCTAGGCACTACTTCCAAATGTCCTTTACAAATTACATTTATAGAGAGCTCACTTTATCCACCACTGAAATGCAGTCACTTCTAAGAAGAAACACAGTGAAGAAGAAACACACTGTTTGGCATCAAAGAGCAAAACCACACAATAGAAGTGAGCAGTGCTTTATCTAATTGATAGTTCAGGGAAAAATGTAAAAGCAGATCATAGAATTATAGAATCATAGAATATTAGAGTTGGAAGGGACCTCAGGAGGTCATCTAGTCCAACCCCCTGCTCAAAGCAGGACCAATCCCCAACTAAATCATCCCAGCCAGGGCTTTGTTGAGCCTGACCTTAAAAACCTCTAAAGAAGGAGATTCCACCACGTCCCTAGGTAGCACATTCCAGTGCTTCACCACCCTTTAGTGAAAAAGTTTTTCCCAATATTCAACCTAAACCTCTCCCAGTGCCACTTGAGACCATTATTCTTGTTCTGTCATCTGCCACCACTGAGAACAGTCTAGATCCATCCTCTTTGGAACCCCCTTTCAGGTAGTTGAAAGCAGCTATCAATTCCCCCCTCAGTCTTCTCTTCTGCAGTCTAAATATCCCAGTTTGCTCAGCCTCTCCTCATCAGTCAGGTGTTCCAGTCCCGTAATAATTTTTGTTGCCCTCCGCCGGGCATTTTCCAATTTTTTCACATCCTTCTTGTAGTGTGGGGCCCAAAACTGGACACAGTACTCCAGATGAGGCCTCACAATGTCGAATAGAGGGGAACGATCACGTCCCTCGATCTGCTGGCAATGCCCCTACTTATACAGCCCAAAATGACATTAGCCTTCTTGGCAACAAGGGCACACTGTTGACTCATATCCAGCTTCTCGTCCACTGTAACCCCTAGGTCCTTTTCTGCAGAACTGCTGCCTAGCCATTCAGTCCTTAGTCTGTAGCAGTGCCTGGGATTCTTCCATCCTAAGTGCAGGACTCTGCACTTGTCCTTGCTGAACGTCATCAGATTTCTTTTGGCCCAATCCTCTAATTTGTCTAGGTCCCTCTGTATCCTATCCCTACCCTCCAGCGTATCTACCACTCCTTCCAGTGTAGTGTCATCTGCAAACTTGCTGAGGGTGCAATCCACACCATCCTCCAGATCATTAATGAAGATATTGAACAAAACCGGCCCCAGGACCGATCCTTGGGGCACTCCACTTGATACCGGCTGCCAACTAGACATGGAGTCATTGATCACTACCCATTGAGCCCGACGATCTAGCCAGCTTTCTATCCACCTTATATTCCATTGATCCAGCCCATACTTCTTTAACTTGCTAGCAAGAATACTGTGGGAGACCATATCAAAAGCTTTGCTAAAGTCAAGGAATAACAAGTCCACAGAGCCAGTTATCTTGTCATAGAAGGCAATTAGATGAGTCAGGCATGACTTGCCCTTGGTGAATCCATGCTGACTGTTCCTGATCACTTTCCTCTCCTCTAAGTGCTTCAGAACTGATTCCTTGAGGACCTGCTCCATGATTTTTCCAGGGACTCAGGTGAGGCTAACTGGCCTGTAGTTCCCAGGATCCTCCTTCTTCTCTTTTTTAAAGATGGGCACTACATTAGCCTTTTTCCAGTTGTCTAGGACCTCCCCAGATCGCCATGAGTTCTCAAAGATAATGGCCAATGGCTCTGCAATCACATCCGCCAACTCCTTTAGCACTCTCAGATGCAGCACATCCGGCCCCATGGACTTGTGCCTGTCCATCTTTTCTAAATAGTCCCGAACCACTTCTTTCTTCACAGAGGGCTGGTCACCTCCTCTCCATGCTGTGCTGCTCAGTGCAGCAGTCTGGGAGCTGACCTTGTTCATGAAGACAGAGGCAAAAAAAGCATTGAATACATTAGCTTTTTCCACATCCTCTGTCACTAGGTTGCCTCCTTCATTCAGTAAGGGGCCCACACTTTCCTTGACTTTCTTCTTGTTGCTAACATACCTGAAGAAACCCCTCTCATTACTCTTAGCATCTCTTGCTAGCTGCAACTCCAAGTGTGATTTGGCCTTCCTGATTTCACTCCTGCATGCCTGAGTAATATTTTTATATTCCTCCATGGTCATTCGTCCAAGCTTCCACTTCTTGTAAACTTCCTTTTTGTGTTTAAGATCAGCAAGGATTTCACTGTTAAGCCAGCCATATTTACTATTCTTTCAACACATCGGGATGGTTTGTTCCTGTAACCTCAATAGGGATTCTTTAAAATACAGCCAGCTCTCCTGGACTCCTTTCCCCCTCATGTTATTCTCCCAGGGGATCCTGCTCATCAGTTCCCAGAGGGAGTCAAAGTCTGCTTTTCTGAAGTCCAGGGTCCATATTCTGCTGTTCTCCTTTCTTCCTTCTGTCAGGATCCTGAACTCGACCATCTCATGGTCACTGCCTCCCAGGTTCCCATCCACTTTTGCTTCCCCTAGTAATTCTTCCCGGTTTGGGAGCAGCAGGTCAAGAAGAGCTCTGCCCCTGGTTGGTTCCTCCAGCACTTGCACCAGGAAATTGACCCCTACACTTTCCAAAAACTTCCTGGATTGTCTGTGTACCGCTGTATTGCTCTCCCATCAGATATCAGAGTGATTGAAGTCTCCCATGACAACCAAGGCCTGCGATCTAGTAACTTCTGTTAGTTGCCGGAAGAAATTCTCGTCCACCTCATCCCCCGGTCTGGTGGTCTATAGCAGACTCCCCCCACAATGTCACCCTTGTTGCTCACACTTCTAAATTTAATCGAGAGACACTCAGGATTTTCTGCAGTTTCATACCGGAGTTCTCTTACATACATGCAACTCCCCCACCTTTTCTGCCCTGCCTGTCCTTTCTGAACAGTTTATGTCCATCCATGACAGTACTCCTGTCATGTGAGTTATCCCACCAAGTCTCTGTTATTCCAATCACATCATAATTCCTTGACTGTGCCAGGACTTCCAGTTCTCCCTGCTTGTTTCCCAGGCTTCTTGCATTTGTGTATAGGCACTTAAGATAACTCGCTGATCGTCCCGCTTTCTCAGTATGAGGCAGGAGCCCTCCCCTCTTGCTCTCTCCTGCTTGTGCTTCCTTCCTGTATCCCTATCCCACTCCCACACTTACCTCAGGACTTTGGTCTCCTATTTCCTATTTAGAAATTGGCCAGGACACTGGAGTGGCATCCCTTCTTTTGAATAAAATGTCATGGAATTGTCAATGACCAAAGTGGTCAGGATCTCAGGTTTACATTTCCATTGTCAATACACAGCAGCACTACCAGAAACACAAAACCCATTATCATCATGCTGCGATTTTGTTCAGTACTGAGCCAGAAGGAAGATTGCCACCTACTGGCTCAGCAACAACACTTCCTGTAACACTGAGTTTTCCTTGGAGGCCTGCCAGCCAGTTATTCACCCTGCCTACCTGGCCCTAGTCTGCTGATAAGCTTAGTGTTTTGAAGGGCATGGCTGATTGGCTTATTTCCCCTTTTTCCTTCTGTTCACTTTCTCCTCCTTGATTTATGGAGGTCTTCAACACCCTTTTACTGGTCCTTCTCTAATTTTACTGATAAGAGATTTCTCCATGTCCAATTAGTGTGGTTAATGTAGCAGGCTGGAACCAGATAATTAAGAGAATGAAAACAAACAGAATGACCGTGGTTCAGAGGCCTCCATGGGTAATTTATAAAACTTTTAAGACTCCAAGAAAAATGCGTTTCATGCTATTTTACCCCTTGTTCACCAGAAAAAAGGTGATCTTATTACCTCAAGGCCTTTCTAAAATCAAGAGACAGATTAATCTCTTTTTTTAAAATGTACCCCTAAAGATTGCACATTTCTAGAACAAAATGCATTTTAAAGTTCCAAAATGAGTGGTTACTTTCATTGTATTTTATTTTAGAGTGTATTTTTCATTATCACTAAATAGCAATCTATCATGTCTTGTCTGTTAGCTAAAACTACTGTGAGAATCACAGTATATCCAGGATAACAGAAATCACAAAGAGCATAACATTTCATGAGATTTGAAGCCTCATTCTATGGCATGTGCTTGCAGATTTTCATTCTGAAGGGGGAAGACGAAAGTGGGTGGGCTGATGTAACAATGCTGCAATTTTGGTAGCCTTTGGCGGGTTGGTTCAAGCAGTTTATGTAATGGAGTTTTTATGAGAGTAGCACAGAAGAAAGGCTTGGTCTAGAGAGGTGCTGCTGAATATCTGCGGAGCAGATGCAACTCTGTTTTCACTGGAAGTTACGAGGCGCTACACTTTTCAGGATCAGCTCATAGTTAGTTGGGACTATGTTTTCAGAAACAGAAAAGTATTGAAATTGAGAGGTACCAGAGTCTGAGGAAACTGCTGAGAGTGACATTGACTGGGGTACAGGCAAAGGAGTGAAATCACTGAATTTCTCTGTAGAAAGGCATTTCTACACAGGCTGAATTTGTTCAGTTCAGTAGTTCAAAAATAGGATATACATTCACTGTCTTTTCCTACTCGCCCCTAGTCCTGACTTGCTAGGTGCTTGCTTACAAGCTCCAAGTTAGACAATGTAATAAATAAAAGCAGATTGACCTTGTTTTAGTTGAGTTTTCCCATTAGGGGACATGAGATTGCAGGGCCAGGCAATAGTTCTAGTTTCCTGCGAAAGCTCACTGAGTGTAAACCCACAAAATACAGCTGGTGAAAATATTCTTCAGGGGTGAGGGGGCTGAGTAAAACTGTGAGGCCCCGCTCACCAGTGTGTGTGTCACACTCAAAAGTGAATATGAGATGATGAAGGTAAAGGAGTGAGGGGTCCCTGCAGGGGGTTCCTGGGTCAGCCCTAAGGGTCTGGAGCAACTGAAGAAGGGAGTGGGGGGCTTGTGCAGCCCGGAGTTAGGGACATTTGGTCTGATCTATACGGTAGATGGATTTGGGTGTTGGGGGCAGCAGCAGGGTGCTGCATGGTGGGGTAAGGGGTGGTGGAGTGGCAGGGGGTGAGGGAGATTGGGGGGTTGGGGACTAGAAGAGTTTTTAAGAGGTGCATTTATTGGGGAATGGAGCTCCTTGGGGGAATGGTGAGCAATAACAGGGAAAGGTTTGGGGGTGGGGACATGGGGCGTTGGGGACTGGAGGGAGGGTTTTGGCAGGGCGACATTTAAAACTTTTTGAGGGTATTTATTTGGTGGAGCCATGTGATGATGATGGGTTTATTTGGAGTGACAGAGGTTGGTGGGAAGGTGGGATGGGTGGGGGCTGTGGCAGGAGGAAGTTTTGTGAGGTTTGGGTTTATTGCGAGGTGGGAGTGGGTTGATGTGTGTTTATTTGGGGATGAAGTAGCAGGTGGACAGATTTAAGCAGGGACTGGGTGGAAGGTTGGGGGGTTATTTTGGGGTTAGATGAGGGCTGTGGGAGGCGGGTTGAGAAGAGGTTGGTGGGAGCTGTGGGCGGGGCATGTTAGGGGGGCTGTGGTGGAGGGTTGAGTAGGTGGCTGTGTGAGGGGCAGGTTGCGGGCTATGGTGGAGGATTCCAGCTCCCTCATTGGCTCCAGCTCTGCTTTCAGGCATTGGGGAGCAACAGTCTCACTCCAGTGACTAGGGATGGGTCTGACTCTCTGGGTGCTGGCCACATTCAGGACAGACTTTGCCTGCTGCACCACGTGAACTCTTTCACTGCCTTTCACAAGTCCCCAGGGACTCTCTGCTACTTGGCAGCCGGGCGGCTCAGCTCCCAACTGGTCCTGGTGCCACCGGAGGCCAGGCAGTAGGGTGGCTCAGAGTCAGATTTGGAAGGGCTGAGCCCCTTCTAGCTCTAGCTACCAGCCACCTCTGAGCTCATATTCCATTTACTGTCTTCTAGAGGTGAAGAGACCACCTTTGCTTATATAAACAAAATGATGGTTTCAGTTTGTCACCCCATCTTTATGTGGAAATTTAAAATATTTTTAAAACTTCTTTAGAGGCCTGATTTTAATTTTTTCTTAACAGGTTAATTTAAAAGACAGATACAAAATAAGTAATAGAAACAAAAATGCTCAGTGTAGATCATTGTGTTCAGATACACAGACCTAATATTTCTGGTTAAAAACAAAACAAAATAATGAAGGACTATTCTTGCTCAAGGTGCCTCCTTGGTATTTTTGATTTGCATTTTAAGTACCTCCATTTGCTAGAAAGAGTGGATAATTCTCTCTCTCTCTCTCTCTGTCTGTCTGTGTGTCCATTTATCTACAGCTCTTGTAATTTTTTGGGTGTTCATCAACAAAATAACTAGGTGCCAAATATAGAAATTAAGATGCACAGAGTTGTTAATATTGAACTTCACAGTGAACCCTTCTTTTCACCTCTTTTCACCTCATTTCTTTGCTGGCTGGTTTGTTGTTTCTCTGTATGGATGGTTTCTTTTCCTTGTTCATTGTAGGTAGGTGTGATGGGATCCCTGGGGTGCAGCCTGGAACTGTGAGACCGCTGTGCCCCCTTAACTCTCCAGCATGGGCTGTCTCTCACAATGCTTTGCTAGTGACAAGCTGCAAACCCCTCCAGGTGCTGTGATTACTCAGCACAACCGCATGTGGAGCCCCACACCCAGCTAGATTGCATGAATGCTCCCGGAGTCACTCACGATAAGCTACTCAGATAAGAGTTTGATATAGCATTCCCCAGATTTGCAAGTCTGGTAACTAGTGGCAATGCAGTCTCAGAGCAGGGCTTTCCACAGAACCTTTTTCTAACAGGAACGCGTGTTTCCAGAGCGCACAGATTACCATTAAAATGGTGACGTTCACTGCCCACAAATAATCATAATTTCTCCTCTTACCTCTGGGATGTGCTTCCTCCTTGGGCTGTCAAAGCCCAGATTTGTTGACTTCCAGCACACATTCCAAAATCTGTGTACATTAGCATTCAAGGAGATAGAAATGCATGGTGAGGGTCTCAGATCTTGTGCATGAAACAATACTTCAGTAAAGGGAATAATGTATTACCAGGCAATGGTAAAACTAACTACTTGCAAACAGTAAAATAACAACATTTTACTTCCAGCCACTGTTTAAGGGCCCACTTAAAACATAGTGACACACTTTAAAAGTTTGCCCTAAAGCCACTGCTGTTTCTAAATCTTCCCTACAGCTTTCAATTTTTTTTCCCTGCAGGCTGACTCTTCCTTCATTGTGTGTCTCCTTCTCTCCATGCAGGTTTTGCTGGTTTTGAAATAAACCCTCTAATTTACTCTCAATCTGTCTGCTATTAGCACTTAATTATTAGACTACTTCAAAATTAAGTCATTCCAGCATTTTGAGGATTTACTAGATAGTTCTTACTTAACTCTTTTCTTACACACTTGTGACATATGCTAAAGTCCTCAGAGGCTCTCTTTATAATTCTTAGTCTTTTGTAATGCTAATTGATGCTAGTGGATGCTCCCTAAATGCCAAGCTATTTTCAACTCATCTGCAACAAATTCACCAGGATAAAGACGCACCATCATAAGTGTATATATCTGAATTCCTCACATATTTCTATTCAGTAGACATAACGGAACTCTAGAGAAACAAGGTGGGTGAGGTAATATCTTTTATTGGTCCAACTAAAACAAAAGATATTACCACATACCCCTTGTCTCTCTAATATCCTGGGACCAACACTGCTACAACTACTCTACATACAGTCACATGACCAAATTCAAGCTTACCAGTCAGCGTCTCTTACAGAGACTGAGCCGAACCAAAACTCCTGCTCCAAATACTCTGAACCTTTGGCTTCAGAAAATATCTGGATGTGAAATTTGTGGCTAGGGCCCATATATAGTTTCAAAGCTATAATCAGCGGACAGGCTACTAGAAAGATGGGCCAAATTTCTGAAAGGAATAACAGGTGGATTTTGGTTTGTTTTAAATTATTTTTGTACAGTTCCTCCTGTTATAAATTCTGTGTAACTAAATGTATAAGCACTCGATCCTGGAGAAATGTTCATTGATAGTTCAGTACACTGCTTTTTAGAAGCTGATGATAACACAGTAAATAGAAAAGGAGTACTTGTGGCACCTTAGAGACTAACCAATTTATTTGCGCATAAGCTTTCGTGAGCTACAGCTCACTTCATCAGATGCATACTGTGGAAAACACAGTGAGGAGATTTATATACACACAGAACATGAAAAAATGGGTGTTATCATACACACTGTAAGGAGAGGTTTCAGAGTAGCAGCTGTGTTAGTCTGTATTCGCAAAAAGAAAAGGAGTACTTGTGGCACCTTAGAGACTAACCAATTTATTTGAGCATAAGCTTTTGTGAGCTACAGCTCACTTCATCGGATGCATAAAGTAGAAAATGCAGTGAGGATCTTTTATACATACAGACCATGAAAAAATGGGTGTTTATCACTTCAAAAGGTTTTCTCTCCCCCCACCCCACTCTCCTGCTGGTAATAGCTTATCTAAAGTGATCACGCTCCTTACAATGTGTATGATAATCAAGGTGGGCCATTTCCAGCACAAATCCAGGGTTTAACAAGAACGTCTGAGGAACAGTGTATGTGTGTGTGTGTGGGGGGGGGGGGCGGGGTAGGAAAAAACAAGGGGTAGTAGATTACCTTGCATAATGACTTAACCACTCCCAGTCTCTATTCAAGCCTAAGTTAATTGTATCCAATTTGCAAATGAATTCCAATTCAGCAGTCTCTCGCTGGAGTCTGGTTTTGAAGTTTTTCTGTTGTAATATCGCAACTTTCAAGTCTGTAATCGTGTGACCAGAGAGATTGAATTGTTCTCCAACTGGTTTATGAATATTATAATTCTTGACATCTGATTCGTGTCCATTTATTCTTTTATGCAGAGACTGTCCAGTTTGACCAATGTACATGGCAGAGGAGCATTGCTTGCACATGATGGCATATATCACACTGGTAGATGTGCAGGTGAACGAGCCTCTGATAGTGTGGCTGATGTTATTAGGCCCTGTGATGGTGTCCCCTGAATAGATATGTGGACACAGTTGGCAACGGGCTTTATTGTAAGGATAGGTTCCTGGGTCAGTGGTTCTGTTGTGTGGTATGTAGTTGCTGGTGAGTATTCGCTTCAGGTTGGGGGGCTGTCTGTAGGCAAGGACTGGCCTGTCTCCCAAGATTTGTGAGAATGTTGGGTCGTCCTTCAGGATAGGTTGTAGATCCTTGATAATGCGTTGGAGAGGTTTCAGTTGGGGGCTGAAGGTGACGGCTAGTGGCGTTCTGTTATTTTTTTGTTAGGCCTGTCCTGTAGTAGGTGACTTCTGGGTACTCTTCTGGCTCTGTCAATCTGTTTCTTCACTTCAGCAGGTAGGTATTGTAGTTGTAAGAATGCTTGATAAAGATCTTGTAGGTGTTTGTCTCTGTCTGAGGGGTGGGAGCAAATGCGGTTGTATCGTAGAGCTTGGCTGTAGACAATGGACCGTGTGGTGTGGTCTGGGTGAAAGCTGGAGGCATATAGGTAGGAATAGCAGTCAGTAGGTTTCCGGTATAGGGTGGTGTTTATGTGACCATCGCTTATTAGCACCATAGTGTCCAGGAAGTGGATCTCTTGTGTAGACTGGTCCAGGCTGAGGTTGATGGTGGGATGGAAATTGTTGAAATCATGGTGGAATTCCTCAAGGGCTTCTTTTCCATGGGTCCAGATGATGAATATGTCATCAATATAGCGCAAGTAGAGTAGGGACATTAGGGGAAGTAAATAGAACAGGTAGAATTTTTTCAATATTTGTTTTCCTCGCTGAAATATGGGGTTTCATTGAAATAAATGGTTTCCCCAAATGTAGGTTAATGCATTTTGCTGATTTTTAAGCAGGAATGTTGAAAGTGAAGTTGGTGTGGTTTTTAAATTGACATTTAGAAATGAAACCTCATTGTGAAAAATGCTGACATTTCAAAATGTCAGTGTTTCACATAAAAGTTTAATTTTCCTGATAAAAGTTAAAGATTTTTGGAGTTTTTCATTGCACAATTTTTTCCAATGTTTCAACTTTTTTTGTCCCATTTCAAGATGAAAACAAACATTGAAATATTGGAATTTTCTGTAGGATGGAAATTACGTTTTCTGAACTGTTCTCTCGTAATTTTTTTCTCTTCCTATGCCTCTCAGACTGGTATAATATCTCAGATACTGAGCTGCATTCTGCAAGATGTACCCACAGAAACACAAAACTTTCCGAGGGGTCAAAAACATTGCACCTTATTGAACTCTTTGCACCTTCTTGTGATTACTGTCCATCCTTGGACAGCATGAGATTATTTTTGGAGGCTGTCAACAATATTCATTTGAGCTTCTGGAGGTGTTTATGTTGAGCAACCTAAGACTCCCCCCTCTACCCATCTCCCTGTAGGTGAGCATGCTCCCTTTGCATGATTTGAATTATAGCTTTTGCTGGCTGCTATTGTTAAGGCTCCAAAATAGTCTCCAATATGCTACCTGTTAGGCTGACCAAAAACTAAACCAAACAAACCCAAACAAATCAAAGCATTTAACAAAGCATCCTTGTTAGGATTGCTGACAAGGGTTTACCTAATAATAGTAATGTTAACTTTTGCATTTGCTGCAACTTCAACTTGAATTTTTCATTAACATAAGCCAAATCATACCCTCCCACAGAAATACCTACTGTGGTATAGCAACTGATCGAGGAAACCATGTGATATTTATCTTTTGGAATTTGTAAACTGTCCCTCCCAGGCAGAGGAGTGTTTGAGCCAGGTCACAGAGGAGACAGGGGACATGGCCATCCAACCCATACCTCTGGAATCCCTGGCCTGGCAGTGGGTTGTACCCTGCATATACTTTCTTTAGCCCACTTTTTCCCTACAGGAGCAGTGCTACCATTGGCCATGCCTGCGCAAAGCCCCCTACTCTCGCTGGTGTGAGGGTGTGGAATCTAAGTTAAATCCAGATGTATTCTGGGGTGTATACTGCCATTTGAGGGGATAAGGCTCCTCCCAAACACACCACCGAGGTAACCCGCAAAATGAATGGAACCCAATTACCACATTTCCCTCCTTGGAAGATTTTCTCCTCCTTGAACCATGCCCTTTTGTTTCCCTCAGGAGAGATTCACTATAATAGGGGCCCATCTGTCCTTAAAAGTGGAGGGTATGGCCGAGGGCATAGTTTTAAAACAATCTCATTGACTCTACTAATAGAAAATGATCTTTTCCATCTCTGATTCCTACGATCTCCTAGCAGGTTACAGCATTCAATAGCTGATCAATAGCTGACAATGTGTCTTTGTATTTTGCTCTACACTTAATGTTTTGGTACCTCATGCCAAATATAGGGTATCTATTTTATCAGCTATTGTGTAGATCTTTTATTTTTTGTTGAAGCTGTTCCTACTGAGACAGTCTCAGCCTGTAATTACTCTGTTCTAAGCAGCAAATGTGGTAGCTAAAATAGAACAGAATCGATATTATTAATTTATGAAAATTAACTCCTGACAGCTCCACAGCTACTACCTCTGGACTGGCATAAGAATGGAATGGGGTACATTCATGTAACAAGAAAAGGAGTTGTCATAAATATAAAGGGAAGGGTAAACCCCTTTGAAATCCCTCCTGGCCAGGGGAAAGCTCCTCTCACCTGTAAAGGGTTAAGAAGCTAAAGGTAACCTCGCTGGCACCTGACCAAAATGACCAATGAGGAGACAAGATACTTTCAAAAGCTGGGAGGAGGGAGAGAAACAAAGGGTCTGTGTCTGTCTGTAGTCGTTTTGGCCAGGGACAGAACAGGAATGGAGTCTTAGAACTTTTAGTAAGTAATCTAGCTAGGTATGTGTTAGATTATGATTTCTTTAAATGGCTGAGAAAAGAATTGTGCTGAATAGAATAACTATTTCTGTCTGTGTATCTTTTTTGTAACTTAAGGTTTTGCCTAGAGGGGTTCTCTATGTTTTTGAATCTAATTACCCTGTAAGATATCTACCATCCTGATTTTACAGGGGGGATTTCTTTATTTCTATTTACTTCTATTTTTTATTAAAAGTCTTCTTGTAAAAAACTGAATGCTTTTTCATTGTTCTCAGATCCAAGGGTTTGGGTCTGTGGTCACCTATGCAAATTGGTGAGGCTTTTTACCAAACCTTGTCCAGGAAGTGGGGTGCAAGGTTTTGGGAAGTATTTTGGGGGGAAGGACGCGTCCAAACAGCTCTTCCCCAGTAACCAGTATTAGTTTGGTGGTGGTAGCGGCCAGTCCAAGGATAACGGGGGTAATATTTTGTACCTTGGGGAAGTTTTGACCTAAGCTGGTAAAGATAAGCTTAGGAGGTTTTTCATGCAGGTCCCCACATCTGTACCCTAGAGTTCAGAGTGGGGGAGGAACCGTGACATGGTGGCACAGTGGTGGGATTAACCTGAAATCATTTTGAGATCCAGTTGAGATTTTTTGAACTAGAAATACAGATTTTAAAAAGGAATTTTTAGGAAGTCCAGAAAGCAGCTTTGAAACTGAAAGCAGCTTGGTTTCTCTCTGCTTTGTGGCCAAGCAGAGACAAAAGGGGATTATCTTGTGAATTGCAGGTTTTCTTTGCCTGGAGGCAGGGTACTTAACTCCTGCAGGGAAATTCACAGTCTTCCAACCCAGAGGTTTTTTTTTTCTTTTCTTCCTAAAAGTAAATAGGGGGTGTGTGCTCTACCCATTTGCCTGGAGACAAAAGTGGCAGGGTTTTTTTTAGGATTTTGATTTTTTTTGTTTTACAAGGAGCACAGGTTTGAAAAGAATTTTTTTTTCCTTTGGGCTGGGTAAGCAGGTTTCCAAGTAGTTGGAGGTTTTTTGCTTTAATTTGGGCCCAGAGCAGAGACAAGGGAATTGTCTTTTTCTGTAGGCTGACAATCACTATCAGAGAATAGGTATTCTATTCCAGCACAGCAAAATTTTACAGCCAAGTTTTGTTTGTTTATTTCTAAACCTCGGGTGTAAAGTTAGTTAAAAACAGAGAGGTTAGAATGGCCAAATCCTCGGCTCGACTACAGCTGGAATTAGCCAAATTTCAGGCTGAGGAAAAACAAAGGGAACATGAAAGACAGATAGAACTCATGCGGCTGGAGAAGGAGGTACAGGAGGCTGCCCACAAGAGGGAAATGGAGGCAAGGAAGCATGTGGAGGAGATGGAGAGGATAAAGGCCCAGCAGAATATACCAACAAACCCTAGCAATCCTTCTCCAGGTACCACTTCCCATCCCAGAAAGTTCCCCACCTACAAGGCAGGTGATGATACTGAGACCTTCTTAGAAAACTTCGAAAGGGCCTGCCTTGGGTACAACATCTCTACTGACCAATACATGGTAGAGCTGAGGCCGCAGCTCAGTGGACCCTTAGCTGAGGTGGCAGCTGAAATGCCTAAAGAACACATGAACAAGTATGAACTGTTTAAATCCAAGGCGAGAGTCAGAATGGGGATAACACCCGAGCAGTCTCGTCGGAGGTTCCGAGCCCTAAGGTGGAAACCAGACATGTCATTTACCCGACATGCCTACCACATTGTGAAACATTGGGATGCCTGGATATCAGGAGCAAGTGTTGAATCTCCAGTAAATTTGCCCTTCCTAATGCAAATGGAACAATTCTTAGAGGGTGTTCCTGAGGAAATAGAAAGATACATCCTAGATGGGAAACCCAAAACTGTAATCGAGGCAGGAGAGATTGGAGCCAGATGGGTGGAGGTGGCAGAGAAGAAGAAAACTGGTCGCAGTTGGAGCGGAGACCAGAAGGGACCACCCCAGACCACACCCTATTACCGGGGGCCGCCCAAAGCCCCACCTACCTCCCAAAGAACCCTCCAGACCCCTTATCGTCCCACCACCCTGTTCTCCAGCAACCCACCTCGCCCCAGTGACCCGTCAGCTGGACGATGTTTTAAATGTAACGAGCTGGGGCATGTAAAGGCCAACTGCCCCAAGAACCCCAACAGATTACAGTTCATTGCACCGGAATCACACCAGAGGTCCACAGGCCCAGATACCTCCCAGATACCCTTGGAGCGGAGGGAAACTGTGAATGTGGGCGGGAAGAAGGTCACCGCGTGGAGGGACACCGGAGCCCAAGTGTCAGCTATCCATGCTTCCTTAGTGGACCCCAATTTAATCAACCCAGAGATCCAAGTGACGATTCAACCCTTCAAGTCCAACTCTTTCAATTTGCCTACAGCCAAGTTGCCTGTCCAGTACAAGGGCTGGTCAGGAATGTGGACTTTTGCAGTCTATGATGATTATCCCATCCCCATGCTGTTGGGGGAAGACTTGGCCAATCATGTGAAGCAGGCCAAGAGGGTGGGAATGGTCACCCGCAGCCAGGCTAAACAAGCCGTGAGGCCTAGCTCTGTTCCGGAAACTTCTATCAGGACCCAGTCAGAGGTGATGGACCTGGACCCCAGGCCAATGTCTGCAACCGCAGTAGTGGATCCAGTCCCAGAGACCCAGACGGAACCAGTCCCAGAACCGGAACCAGCCGAACAACCAACACCAGACCCCGTGTCAGCACTGAATCCAGTACTTGCAACCTCAACACCAGAGGGCCCCACCGAACCTGAACTGGCAGCAGCCGATAACCCTACACAAGAGGCTCAGCCGGAGCCTGAATCCCAACATAGTGCACCAGCGGAGAGCGGTTCACAGTCAACAGAAACAGCTCCATCCCCTATATCGCTTCCAGAGGGACCAAGCCTAGGTCCACCATCCCATGAGGAACTGATGTCTCCAGCATCAAGGGAACAGTTCCAGACCGAACAGGAAGCAGATGAAAGCCTCCAGAGGGCTTGGACGGCGGCACGGAGCAACCCACCGCCTCTCAGCTCTTCTAATCGATCCAGGTTTGTTGTAGAAAGAGGACTTTTATACAAGGAAACTCTTTCTGGTGGACACCAGGAAGACTGGCATCCTCAGAGACAGTTGGTAGTTCCAACTAAATACCGGGCCAAGCTCTTGAGCTTAGCCCATGATCACCCTAGTGGCCATGCTGGGGTGAACAGGACCAAAGACCGTTTGGGGGGGTCATTCCACTGGGAGGGAATGGGCAAGGATGTTTCTACCTATGTCCAGTCTTGTGAGGTGTGCCAAAGAGTGGGAAAACCCCAAGACCAGGTCAAAGCTCCTCTCCAGCCACTCCGCATCATTGAAGTTCCATTTCAGCGAGTAGCTGTGGATATTCTGGGTCCTTTTCCGAAAAAGACACCCAGAGGAAAGCAGTACATACTGACTTTCATGGATTTTGCCACCCGATGGCCGGAAGCAGTAGCTCTAAGCAACACCAGGGCTAAAAGTGTGTGCCAGGCACTAGCAGACATTTTTGCCAGGGTAGGTTGGCCCTCCGACATCCTCACAGATGCAGGGACTAATTTCCTGGCAGGAACTATGAAAAACCTTTGGGAAGCTCATGGGGTAAATCACTTGGTTGCCACTCCTTACCATCATCAAACAAATGGCATGGTGGAGAAGTTTAATGGAACTTTGGGGGCCATGATACGTAAATTCGTAAATGAGCACTCCAGTGATTGGGACCTAGTATTGCAGCAGTTGCTCTTTGCCTACAGAGCTGTACCACATCCCAGTTTAGGGTTTTCCCCATTTGAACTTGTATATGGCCGTGAGGTTAAGGGGCCATTGCAGTTGGTGAAGCAGCAATGGGAGGGATTTACACCTTCTCCAGGAACTAACATTCTGGACTTTGTAACCAACCTACAAAACACCCTCCGAACCTCTTTAGCCCTTGCTAGAGAAAACTTACAGGATGCTCAAAAAGAGCAAAAAGCCTGGTATGATAAACATGCCAGAGAGCGTTCCTTCAAAGTAGGAGACCAGGTCATGGTCTTAAAGGCGCTCCAGGCCCATAAAATGGAAGCATCGTGGGAAGGGCCATTCGTGGTCCAGGAGCGCCTGGGAGCTGTTAATTATCTCATAGCATTCCCCACCTCCAACCGAAAGCCTAAGGTGTATCATATTAATTCTCTAAAGCCCTTTTATTCCAGAGAATTAAAGGTTTGTCAGTTTACAGCCCAGGGAGGAGACGACGCTGAGTGGCCTGAAGGTGTCTATTACGAAGGGAAATGTGCTGGTGGTGTGGAAGAGGTGAACCTCTCCATGACCCTTGGGTGTATGCAGCGACAGCAGATCCAGGAGCTGTGCACTAGCTACGCGCCAACGTTCTCAGCCACCCCAGGACTGACTGAACGGGCATACCACTCCATTGACACAGGTAATGCTCACCCAATTAGGGTCCACCCTTACCGGGTGTCTCCTCAAGCTAAAACTGCTATAGAACGGGAGATCCAGGATATGTTACAGATGGGTGTAATCCGCCCCTCTGAAAGTGCATGGGCATCTCCAGTGGTTCTAGTTCCCAAACCAGATGGGGAAATACGTTTTTGCGTGGACTACCGTAAGCTAAATGCTGTAACTCGCCCAGACAACTATCCCATGCCACGCACAGATGAACTATTAGAGAAACTGGGACGGGCCCAGTTCATCTCTACCTTGGACTTAACCAAGGGGTACTGGCAGGTACCGCTAGATGAATCTGCCAAGGAAAGGTCAGCCTTCATCACACATCTCGGGCTGTATGAATTTAATGTACTCCCTTTCGGGCTGCGAAATGCACCCGCCACTTTCCAAAGACTTGTAGATGGTCTCCTAGCGGGATTAGGAGAATATGCAGTCGCCTACCTTGACGATGTGGCCATATTTTCGGATTCCTGGGCAGACCACCTGGAACATCTACAAAAAGTCCTTGAGCGCATAAGGGAGGCAGGACTAACTGTTAAGGCTAAGAAGTGTCAAATAGGCCTAAACAGAGTGACTTACCTTGGACACCAGGTGGGTCAAGGAACTATCAGCCCCCTACAGGCCAAAGTGGATGCTATCCAAAAGTGGCCTGTCCCAAAGTCAAAGAAACAGGTTCAATCCTTCTTAGGCTTGGCCGGTTATTACAGACGATTTGTACCGCACTACAGCCAAATCGCTGCCCCACTGACAGACCTAACCAAAAAGAAACAGCCAAATGCTGTTCAGTGGACCGGAAAGTGTCAGAAGGCCTTTAACAAGCTTAAAGTGACACTCATGTCTGACCCTGTACTAAGGGCCCCAGACTTTGACAAACCGTTCCTAGTAACCACAGATGCATCCGAGCGTGGTGTGGGAGCAGTTTTAATGCAGAAAGGACCTGATCAAGAATACCACCCTGTAGTGTTTCTCAGCAAAAAACTGTCTGAGAGGGAAAGCAACTGGTCAGTCACTGAAAAAGAATGTTATGCCATTGTCTACGCTCTGGAAAAGCTACGCCCATATGTTTGGGGACGGCGTTTCCACCTGCAAACCGACCATGCTGCACTAAAGTGGCTTCACACCATCAAAGAAACTAACAAAAAACTTCTTCGGTGGAGTTTAGCTCTCCAAGATTTTGATTTCGACATCCAACACATCTCAGTAGCTTCTAACAAAGTGGCTGATGTACTCTCCCGTGAAAGTTTCCCAGAATCAACTGGTTAAAATCGTCCTTGAGATGTGGAAAATATTGTTAGTCTTTATGTACTTGGTAGTATATTTAGAGATGCATGTGTCTTATTAACTCTGTTTTCCTAGAGCTCCAGGAAGAAATCCCAGCCAGTGTTTCACCCTAGCTGAGATTTGGGGGGCGTGTCATAAATATAAAGGGAAGGGTAAACCCCTTTGAAATCCCTCCTGGCCAGGGGAAAGCTCCTCTCACCTGTAAAGGGTTAAGAAGCTAAAGGTAACCTCGCTGGCACCTGACCAAAATGACCAATGAGGAGACAAGATACTTTCAAAAGCTGGGAGGAGGGAGAGAAACAAAGGGTCTGTGTCTGTCTGTAGTCGTTTTGGCCGGGGACAGAACAGGAATGGAGTCTTAGAACTTTTAGTAAGTAATCTAGCTAGGTATGTGTTAGATTATGATTTCTTTAAATGGCTGAGAAAAGAATTGTGCTGAATAGAATAACTATTTCTGTCTGTGTATCTTTTTTGTAACTTAAGGTTTTGCCTAGAGGGGTTCTCTATGTTTTTGAATCTAATTACCCTGTAAGATATCTACCATCCTGATTTTACAGGGGGGATTTCTTTATTTCTATTTACTTCTATTTTTTATTAAAAGTCTTCTTGTAAAAAACTGAATGCTTTTTCATTGTTCTCAGATCCAAGGGTTTGGGTCTGTGGTCACCTATGCAAATTGGTGAGGCTTTTTACCAAACCTTGTCCAGGAAGTGGGGTGCAAGGTTTTGGGAAGTATTTTGGGGGGAAGGACGCGTCCAAACAGCTCTTCCCCAGTAACCAGTATTAGTTTGGTGGTGGTAGCGGCCAGTCCAAGGATAACGGGGGTAATATTTTGTACCTTGGGGAAGTTTTGACCTAAGCTGGTAAAGATAAGCTTAGGAGGTTTTTCATGCAGGTCCCCACATCTGTACCCTAGAGTTCAGAGTGGGGGAGAAACCTTGACAGGAGTACTTGTTGCACCTTAGAGACTAACGAATTTATTTGAGCATCTGATGAAGTGAGCTGTAGCTCACGAAAGCTTATGCTCAAATAAATTTGTTAGTCTCTAAGGTGCCACAAGTACTCCTTTTCTTTTTGCGAATACAGACTAACACAGCGGCTACTCTGAAACCATTCATGTAACAGTACATTCAATTTTCAGTATAAGATATTTGTACCTAGATGGAGTGACTCCAGAGTTGATAAAACTTATCCTTCTTATGGGAAGGAAACAAAAGCATTTTTTCTTATTAATATATTTATTAGAAAGAACAGAGTTCAAATATTTTCCTTTATGTGTGTGAAGAGATGGAGACGCAGACGTCAGCCAAAAATCAAGGCTTGGAGCATTAAACTCTGTGCTGAAAACTCAGAGTTTGCATTAAAATGTTTGACATAATGTTGGCACAGTATGAAGTGCCAAGTTGAAGCAAAGCAGTAAGCTTAGAAATTCTCAGGAAGGGCTCACCCAAAGGCTCAGATACTATGAGAGAAGCCTTAGTTCTATTGATTCAACCAAGCCTCAAGGTGGAATTTACTAACAACCCAATGTTTTACTACTAGAGCTGGGCAGAGAAAGATAATTCCATTTCATGAAGGATTTGGTTATTTCATAATCTGGTTTCATTCTAATTCAGAACAAACACCCAACATTTCAAAATTTTCCATGAAAGGAAATGCAGCCACAGCCCTGGGACTCTGTCTGTTTAAGGGACTGGGATGGTTGTAGTTGGGACGTGGTCTGCCACCAGGGGTGGGAAAGGCCAGACTGGAGTTAGAGGAATTGCAAGGCCAGGTTCTGTAAATAAGAGCATGGGCGGCGGGTATAATTGGCTGCCACTGTACCCCTGGTTGCTTGGTTTTGGGGGAAGATTTTGCTTTATTATGCCCCATGCAGGTTCTAGGGCAGCTGAGGAGGTGGTATGTGCTATTCACCTTCCTGGGTTCAGCAGTAATCTCTCTGGACTCCAGAGAGATTACTGAGGAAACTAGGAAACTGAGTAGGAAATACTGGCTCCTCAGCTGCCCCAGAACCTGCATGGGGCATATCAAAAACTTCTTTGGACCAGAGTGAGAGGCTTTTCCCTGCAGCAGCTTGGGGGTGGAGGAGGGGAGGAGTGACGTAGCTGCGGCTGGCTCAGGGCTCCTCTGGGCAGGTGTTGGGGGGAGGGAGGCTCGGGGCTTCAGCCAGCCCAGGATTCTTCCAGCCGAGGGAGAACACATGGCTCTGTCTGTGGAGGAGGGGCAGGGGGTGCACGGGTGGATGGGGTGGAGCCTCCCCTATGGGAGGGCTCCACCCTCTGCCAATGAATAAGACTCAGAGATAGAATCAGACTAGGGTCAGAGACTGGAGATCAGAGGCAGTACCATGTTAGAACTGAGAGGCAGGAATGAGGTTTGAAGTCAGGCTGCAGTCAGAGACCAGGAGACAAGGCAAAGTCTGGCATTGTCAGGGATCTCTACTACAAAGTCCAGGGTGATAGAAGCCCAAGGATTAGATGGAGTGTCTAGGGTGCCGAGGGGTTTAGCATGTGGCATCATAGGGCATGCACACAAGTCACAAGAGTCAACTTAGTCCTGGACCTTGGCTTACATATGAGGCCACCAGAAGAAATGGGAAGCCATGAAGAAGGTCTTGAGGCAGCCAAAGTGGCCTGCCCATAAAGTGTCATGGTGAGAGATGAAGTGCTTCTAGCCAGGAGCACCCCGGTGGAATGCGCCCGGGGGGATGGATTCTTCCTAAAAGTGAGGAGGCCATGAGGCCCTGCCCCCTCTGTGGCCCCGCCCTATCCCTCCTTGTCCCCCCCAAGTCCCTGCCCCCTGGCCAAGCTTGAAGCTGGAGCCCAGGCCCCTCCACCGCTCAGGTGGGGTGGGCCTGAGAGCAGCCCCCATGGTAAGTGGATGGTCTGCAGCTCCCCACAGCTTCTGGCCTGGAGGTGGCCCAAAGAGCTGTAGGCAGGCCATGGTAAAATGGTGCCAATCTTTGAAGGCCAATTTAATTGCAAGTAGTTCCTTATTCAATATTTCATAATTACATTCTGTCAAGGTGAGATTTCGGGAAAAGTAGGTGCAGAGCTGCAGGACTTGCTGTGGGCCAAACCTCGCGGAGAGGATTGCCCCTATGGCTACGTTGGAGGAATTAGCTTCCATTATGAGTTCTTGGGCAGGATATGGGTGTGCTTGAATGTGGGCAGTGGTGAAAGCTGTCTTGAGTTGTTCAAAAGGAAGGTGATCGCTGGATGTCAAAACAAATTTGGTGGTCTTGCGGAGGTCATAGAGGTATTTGTACTGAATAGCCGGGAATGAATTGTTGGTAAAAGCTGGCAAATCCCATGAAGTGCTGTAACTCCTGGAGGGACCTGGGCACAGTCCAGCTACAGATGGTCTCCATCTTCTGGGGGTCCATTTTAACAGCCTACAGGGAGAAGATTAACCCAGGAATTCTGTAGAGGACTGGTCAAAGGTGCATTTTCCCAACATCATTAACAGGTCATGTTTTTATAGTCTTTCCAGGATGGAATGAATGGGGTAACAATGCTCTTTAAGAGTGTCTGAGAATACAAGTATGTCATCGAGATAGATGACTACACACTGGTCCAGGATGTCTCTAAATACATTATTCACAAAGTGTTGAAAGGTTATAGGGGCATTGGTGAGACTGAAGGGCATTACTAAATATTTAGAGTGCCCATAGTGGGTTCAAAATGCAGTCTTCCATTCATCCCCTGCCCAGATACGCACTAGGTTGTAAGCACCTCAGAGGTACAGTTCAGTGAAGATTCTAGCGGACCACACATGATCTAGTAACTGCAGGATCAGAGGTAGAGGATACTCATTCCAGATCGTTACCTGGCTTAGGGCCTGATAGTCTACCCAAAGGCATAGAGTTACATTCTTTTTCTTGACAAATAGGACTGGAGGCCCTACTTGGGAGGTGGAAGGCCCAATGAAGTCCTTGGCTAGGTTTTCCTGGATGTATTCACGGAGGGTTGCCAGTTCAGGTTTGGACATCACATAGATCTGTCCATAAGGGACCTTCACCCCAGGTTTCAGATCTATGGGGCAGTCATAGTCTTGGTGTGGGGATAGTGTGTCCACATTCTTCTTCTCAAAAACATCCACATAGTCCCAGTATTTTTCAGGGAGATGGGGCCTCAGGCTTGGGAGTGATTCTTTCTGGCTAACCATTGCCAGCTGGAGTCCCTCATCAGGTCACTTCTGATTGGCCACAGGAGCCCTGGACCAAAAAAGTTGGGCCCAGCTGACTGCAGGCAGACCCTTTGGCAGTATTTGGAAGGGAAGTTGATGCTTTTCTCTCTCAGGGAGACTCAAGGATCATGCTTGTTCAGTCAAGTGGTGCCAAGAATTATGGGGAAATGGGGAGAGTGGATGATGCTGAACTGTAGCACTTCCTGTTGACCCCAGATTACAGCCTCTAGGGGCATTATTTCCTGAGTCACTGGCCCTGAGGACAGGAGGGACCCATCTATCATTTCTACGAGAACTGAGGTTGGCCTTGGGAGGAGAGGGATTTGTAGTGCTTGAGTGGTTTTAGCATCAATGAAGTTATCTGTTAGCTAGGAATCGATCGGGCCTAAGGGGGTGGGGGGAGAGAAATCAGTTTGGCCCCATCTATAGTACCTAACTGTAGTTGTATTTGGAAGTATGGGGATGACCCATGTGTCCTGGATCAGGTTTCTCTCAAGGACTCAAGGTAGTTCAAGAGCATAGCACCTGGGTGGTGCCCATGCTGGTTCTCCCTATATGGCCTGGATTCATTAGTTTCCCTGATTCCTTGAGAGCAGAGGTTTTCAATGGGCCAATGGCAAGGGCATGTCCTGGTGCTCCACAATAAAAACATAGAATACTGCACCATCACCACACCTTTTCTTCCAGGGTCTAGTGTTGGTGACCCAGATCAACCTGCATTGGTTTGTGGCTGGGCCCTGGGGTTTTAGGCATAAGATTTAGGTGGTGTGGTAGTAGGGTGCCCCACCTCTCCTTCTTCTGCTCTTGCAGCTGGTTGTCAAAGTGGAGTGAGAGGCCAGTAAATGCCTCCAAGCAGGTTGGGGTCTCCACGTGGGCTTGTTCATTTTTTACTTCCTCACTAAACCCATGCTGAAAATGAGGTAGTTGGGCTGCCTTGTTCCACTCGACATCAGCTGCAAGTTGCTGGAACTGGGCATCATATAAGGCTGCTGGACCTTGTCATTGCTGGAACCTTCATAGGGTGTCTTCTGCTGAGCAAGCGTGATGTGGGTCATCAAAGATTGTGAACAATGTTTGCATTCCAGTCCATCAACACCATGCTGCCTTGTTCAGGATGGGAGAGGCCTAGTCAAGTGCTCTCCAGTAAGCAAATTGATCACTAGCCCACCCTGGCCTGGTCAGTGGCATATGTTCGAAGGCAAAGCAGGAAAAGGAGATGGCATTAGTTCAGGAACCCCCTGAACTTCTGGCGTTTCCCCTTAAAGTGTTCAGGTAATGGTTCTGTGAGGCTCAGTTCAGAGAGTATCGGGCCCAGAGCACGGAATTTTCCTCCTGGGACTGTGTTAGCTGTTCACAGACTGTCCGATTTTCCTCTAGGAGCTGAGCCACTTGGGACTCCAGCAGATGGTTCTCAGTTTGGAGTTGCATGACCCATTCCTGTGGGGGACAGTGGGTGGTGATAGACCTACCCCTTCCATATCCTGGTTAAGGGACTCCCACAGTGAGAGTTGGAAGTGGATCTGGGCAAACTGTATGGGACCTGAGTGTAGGTGGTCTAGCCTAGTGGTTGTGGCTGAGAAGTGTGGGGCCAGTGAACCAAAATTGGTGTCAGAAATTCAGCCTAACTGACAAAATAATGAGGGGATAGGCTATTCTTCACATCAACTTGCTTTTGGATTCCTTAAAAGAAAAGACTAAGGAGAGGAATGCAACAATTGCTGAGTAAAAGAAGGAGAAAGAGTGAGATTCACTATCATGGCTGCCACACTCACCATTTTCTGGGACCTTGGGATCTACTGTAATGCCACTGGGCCTTTGTCATCCTGATCCTGAGAGATGTCCTGACCAGACAGGCCATAGAGAGGGACCCAGATGACACCACCACCTCCAGCTAAATCCAAAACACCAGCTGGGATGTGAGTTTTTGTTTCCCCCCACTCCCCTGACTCCCATGTGTCTTTTCCCCTTCCCCACCTTATTTCTTCTCTTTTCTGTCTTTCTCCTTTTTTCCTCTGTCTCATGAGTCTGACTTAGCCGTCCAAGACTGCATATTTTGCACACTGCTGTAAGCCTGTGACCAGAAAGAGGCAGCTAAAACCAATGCCCTAAACAGCCTGATGCTGGTACAAGTTTGCCAGGTCTCGGAATGACTGCTAAGACCATGTGCTGTGCCTGTGTTTTTCCAGCATTGATGCTGCAAATGAGAATCAACTGCACAGAAAAAAGCTGCATTTTCTGTCTTTGCTGCTCTTTTTTCTCCTCTTTTGTGTGTATTCATCTTGTTTTGTCTTCTAGGAAACGGGATCACACTTTAACAACAACAGCAACAACAACAGCTCCAGACCATGTCAACTAACTTCTCCTTTCTCCAAAAGGACAGTTATTACCATCTTTAATACCATCTAAGAGACTGTCAGAGAAGTTTTTCTTTTAAACTCCCTCCAGCTAATGGGAAAAGGAACAAGGGATATTGTTAAAACAAAAGCCTTACTTTACACTTCACATTTCAAATGTTTTAACTGTTTTTCCTTCTTTTTCTATATCTTTAATAAAAGGTTAAAAAGATGTTTAAGGGTATGTTTGCCATGCTACTAAGAAGGTTGAAGTCTCTGTATACCAAACCCTGAACTTGTTTAACACTGTTTAATGTTGGACAAGATTATGTTAACACCTTTGGCTCTTTGAGCCCATATATTCCATCTAGATGAACACAACTCTTCAATGGGCCTCCTCTCATGACTAAAATCTAATCATGTAAATATACTATTGGAAGATCAGGCCTTTGTCTTATTGTGTTTTATGACATTCTTGAAATTCAAGGGAATTTGGGTCCCTAATTCTCTTAGGCTCCTTTGTAAATCTCAGTTATAATACATAATAGTAGAGCAATAATTTATTTCTTAATGCAAGAGATAATAATGTCAAAGGGGATGTAGATCTCTGAGTTTCATCTCTGTAGTCCATCAAATGTCCTATGAACTGAATGAGGGAACAAAGATATGATGGAATTATTTCTGAGTATACAGAGTTGGTAATACAAAGTCTGTTTTTTTTTAAACTAATAATGTTTATAGCAGGATGCAGTATAGAAATATATATAGCAAAGGTTTGTTGGTTTGTTAAATTAAATTACTTCTCCTCTCCCCAGACAAACAGGGAACCCAACAAAGACCCTACTCTAGCTAAGGCTGAAAAAGAAATGATTGTTCCAACATGCTATGCCATTGGCACCAACACGTATGCTGCTCATAGCTACAGCAAAATCATTCTCCCTTGCCTGAAGAGCAATTGGACTTTTCTCATTTGCCCACATATCTGTTACAACACATCCCTTAAAAAAAAATGTTAGTAGAAAGGCTGAGAATATTCCCTCCTTTCCACTCTTTAATTTTTCCAATCTACTTACTTTTTCATTTGTTGCTTTTTTAATTAAGAAAGGGATGCTTCTTCTCTTGTCTGTTATCTCTTTGAAAGAACTAAGAAAAATGCCTATTTATTTCTGTGGTACAAATCGCTTTTTCATATGGCTATGCACAATACCTGAAATAATTAGAGTATTTGCATGCAGTCTCTGAATATATTTATTATAACACAGTCTCAATAGACAAAACATGGGGATTACCATATTCTCCTCCCAGATTTGTGATGTGTTCCCAATTCCAACCCTCTACCACATCCAGGATCAACTCTCAGTTTCCAATGATGCAACTGCCATCAGATACAAATTCTTAAAACTACACAAATTGTAATCTGAAAGTCCCTGGCAATTTCCAGGAGAAAATAATAACTGTTAAGTAACTTCTGTTTTAACACCTTATTTCAGTATTGTGACAACAAAGCTTTGCCTAATTGGAGCCTGTTTTTGCAGTAACTGACAATAACTGAAGGAAATACGATGCTGTATAAGATGGCTTTTGGCTGATGTTGTAGTGCAGTGTAAAAATTGTAAAATTGAACTATATTTTATTACCTCATTTTCTGATTTGCTCTTAACAGGTAATAATCAACATAGAACTTAGTTTACTAGGTGGGTGGAGTTAGGAGTCATGTAACTTGGGCTTCATCAAATGCTAATTAATTTGGGTTTTACTTTAGGAAAATTCAGACTTCTCCTAAAAATTTTCAAAGTTACTAAGCCTTTGGTTAACTTGGGTTACAAATGACTAATAATCTCTGTGGTTTATCCCCCACTACATACCGCTCCAGCTCCACAATTCAGTGTTGGGCGTTGATATGAATGGGGAAAAGAAGAGGCCATGGCTCCAGGTTTCCCTACTCCTCTCTATAAAACACATATGAATTGTTGTAACAGAATCACGTTTTTTCCCTGGATTCAAAGATGTTGCTCCTGCAAGTTATTACTAAAGATGATACTCATAAACAGATATTTCTGTACATGATTTCATGTTGTACAATTCTTTGTACCACAAAGCAAAGAGAGTCGGAAAAGGTCCCAATGGTCTGCAAATGGACTTCAGAATTCTCACAGTGTGCCACCAATAAATTTACAATTGGAGACACAACAAGACTTTTGAAAAATATGGACACCCTAGTTGCATTAATATAAAATGGATGATTTCTTTCATATGCCCTGTTGCCCTTATCCTTCAAACACTTAAGCATGTACTTAAATTTATACATATGCATAATTCCATTAAAGTCAATGGGGCTACTCATGTGTGTAAAGCTATGCATGTTTGAAGAACTGGAGCCTTATATGTCTGATCCAAATAAACTAATAGGCATTTTAGAGATAAACTTTGTTGGGCTTTGGATCAGGCTATAAGATCCTGATCCAGTTGACCATTTAAGCATGTTCTTAACTTAAGCATATGAGTGGCCACTGAAGCTAGAGTTAAGCATATGGTTACCTGCTTCTTTGGATCAGGGCCTAACACTGTAAGACTGAAGTCCTACTAGATAGTTCAGGCATCATATATATTCCTTGTACAACTTTTTAAATATAGAAGTGTTTAAGACATTAATTACATATAATTAATATATAAATATACATATTTAAAATTAATGTCTTAAACACTTCTATATTATAAATATATATATATATATATATATATATATATATATATATATAAAATTTGATAGTGTCCTGCCACCTCACTATCCCATATTGCCCTTTCAGAGGCTTCCAACTCTATATGCAGTTACATGGGAGCCCCATAGGCTCCATCCAGCTTGTGCTTTGCCTGAAAAATATTACTTCAATGCAATCAGACTCCCATCAATAGCCGATGCCATATTCAGTCTATCTTCCTTTAACCAAAAAACCCTCCAAAAAAATAAAAAACCAACAAACCAAAAAAGTGCACAGAAGATTCCTATTCCACGTATGGGCAACAAAAATATTATGAAAAGCAACTGCACACTTACTGCTCGTGCAAAAAGACTGCATTCCAAAGCTCATCATTTGATTCTTGGCTGCTGTATTTTTTTTTTTTTTTGTAATTTATTTTACTCATCACCTCCAAACCAGAACGTTTATTTACATTGTGGATAGCAAAATGTCTATCTGGAAAAAAATGTGAGGCCATTTTTGAGGTATGGAATGAAAAAAAAAGTATCACAACCATAAAAGCCATTCTTTCTGGTTTACTAGACCTCTGGGAGGGGGAAGGGGAAACACGAGTTGAAATCCTGTTGGCTATTGCTTCAGCTTGAAGTGAATTGGTACAGATGCTCAGAAGATATAGACGCTCAAAAAGGTACAGAGGCTCAAAATAGGTTTAATAACTGGCAGACCCTGGACTTTAGCAGTGCAGACAGACTGTTCTAAGGAAAGGGGAGAAGACGCATATGAAAGACCCATTGGAAAGCAGCTTTTGCTCCTTTGAAAGCATAGAAACTGTAGAGAGTTTTCACCTTTTTTACTTCCCCTGCTGGATGATATCTAACTGGCTGATTAATTAATTACACCTGGTGGCCAATTAGCTACTGTGAGAAATGGCTCTGAAAGAGAATCTAATTCAAAAAGATATTGGGGAGATGCAATAGGTGAATTGTAAAGTGTATGAGAAAGGTTGAGAATGTAAAAATCAATTCTCTCGGATACGTTTCCTTTGAGCATAAGTAGGCATTTCATGACCTATAAGTGCAGTCTTACTAATTGCAATGGTTAAAAAAATGGAAAAGTTTAAAGTTGCTACACAGCAGACAGAAAAATTAAATTAAAGTGGTAGAATTATTGTGGCTTTTGTCACAACATGGATGTGTTTTTAAATCAGGGGATCAAGATAAGTATTAGATCCAAGCAAATAATTCACAATGAATAATTTGTCAAACGAATTTAGCCTCTCTTTCTGCTTAAGTCATGATATGTGATTTTCTCAAGTGTGGTCTTTATTCAGCATTATTTTATAATACTTTTGTGACTTCTTTACCTCTATGGATTGATCCCAAACAGCTTTCTCTGAATATTTAGTATGCATTTTGTGCTGGCCAATTTTGATTAGTTAGGTACATTATGTGGTGGTATTATTTCTGTTTCCTGATTAGATAAGGGTACAATCACTTGTAGTCTGATAGTCACAGGTTCATATCTAAAATTTGCTTCCATTCAGATATTCAGCCATGTACCTCTACAGGTGGCTTTTTGTGTATATCTGTGCCAGTTAAACTCAGTTGCACAAATGTCTGACACATCAGGCTTTTTCTCAAGTCCCTGGCACTGGCTCCAACTCAGTTTCAGATGCTAGTTTAAGACCTTAGTCCTAATCTTCAAAGCACTTATTGGATCAAGATGCAGCTACAATAAAGACTGAATTTTAATCTACAATGTATTGAGGCAGCTGCGCTCCTTTGTGACAATGCAGATCACAAAACTGAGGATGAAATGCACAAGAACTGGGCACAAAGCATTCTTGGACAAAGAGATTTAGCTCTGGCATGAACTTCCAGAGGACACTGGGCAAATCCAGAATCTGCCATTGTTAAGAAACACTGCAAAACCTTCTTCTTTTTGATAGATTGGCTCAAATTCCCACCCCTTTGCCTTGGAGTGAAGACCTCCATCTACAACTTTTGGGGAGGCAGGAATTTATCCATAAATAACTTCAATGTACAGATATACTCCTACACTTTTATCATGGTGGACAGGCCCACACTGCAATCAAAAAATGTGATTACAGCTTGAGTAGACAGATCCAAACGATCTTTAATCTAGCTTGTTTATGTCCCAGATCAGTGAAGCTGCAGCAGTGTATGCTGCAGCGTGGGCTGTACAAGTCTGCCTGGAACCCTGGGTAATTACCTGTGGGTCTAGCTCATGCTGAAACCTGTATTGTCATGGTGCCAGTGGTCACGGACCCAAGCAAGCTAGATTGAACTAAATGACCAAGGTTGATGGGGCTGTTTGGACTCTTTGTTCATTGGCGTTAGGGTTCACGTGTTAAGCACTGGAGTTGATTACATTGTTGAAAGGCACAGCTAATGCCACAATGATTACAATATAGACATAGCCTATGTGTCATTAACTGTGTCTTTCAACAATATAAAACCCCAGATGCTTAACACAAAGAACTCTAATGCAAAGGAACAACGGGTCCAAACTGCCCCTTCACTCTTGGTCATTTAGTTCAACATTAGGCACCTCCTTCCATTTGGGATTCATGATTCATTTGGTGCAAGGTTGTAGTGGCCATGCACTTGTGTTGTTCCTTGGATAAAGCAAGAGAGCTACAAGCGAATCCCTGTGCCTATCTCCCAGGCCTGTGCTGAAACTGCTTTTGGGCTTGCAGTGTCCCATCAGCCGTAGTGTCTTTCCCCTGCCTGTGACTTACAGCCCGTGGACTTCTCCTCAGTGGCTGGCCCATCTTCCAATGAGAAGAGAGCTGGCAGTGGTATACAAGGGGAGAGATTTCTTGCCAACTCTCTAATGAATTGGCACTCTGAAGAGTAGAGAGCCCACTGGGGCTGTACAACAGTATTTGCCCATCTGTGAGTTTCAGGAAAAACTCTGGTGGATAAGTTTCAGAGTAACAGCCGTGTTAGTCTGTATTCGCAAAAAGAAAAGGAGTACTTGTGGCACCTTAGAGACTAACCAATTTATTTGAGCATAAGCTTTCGTGAGCTACAGCTCACTTCATCGGATGCATACCGTGGAAACTGCAGCAGACTTTATATATACACAGAGAATATGAAACAATACATTCTCTGTGTATATATAAAGTCTGCTGCAGTTTCCACGGTATGCATCCGATGAAGTGAGCTGTAGCTCACGAAAGCTTATGCTCAAATAAATTGGTTAGTCTCTAAGGTGCCACAAGTACTCCTTTTCTTTCTGGTGGATAAGAATCTCCAAAGGCTCCTCTAAGAGAAAAGTTGGACCCTTAAGGTACATTCTGATCTATATCGTCTGTTGTTTTATCTAGGTCTGTATAGGACATAATTTAATTTTTACCTTCTTTCAACAGCTCTGCATATCTGACTTTTTAGATATCTTTTACTTAAAATGATGTACTTCAGATTCATATCAAATATCTTGTAATAGTTGCACAACAGATTCAATGCATTTTGAGTACCCATAACTACAGTACGAATGTGAGATGTTCCCTCATGCAGGGATTACAATATTGTTAGAAGAGTCTTGTTATGGTCTCTTAATACAATGTGCTGCTTTGGGTAGTAGTTAGGAACTCCTAGAGGACACAGCGATAGTGTTCTTCTAGTGCTTTTAGGTATCAGCAAAAAACATCTGGGGAGTTATTTCCCTGATCCATTTCTCTGAGCTGAAAAAAGGTTTTATAGAATGTTTAACTAGAAAAAGATCAGCTGAAGTTAAATAAACCAGGCAGCAGCAACTTTCATTGATCCTTCAAAACTCTTTTGCTCAGCTCTGCTTCCAAAACAATGAAGCTTCGCACCCCAATTCCAGATATGATATGCTCACACATTACTATGGCAATAGTTGCCATTACTATTAGTTACCTAGTCTTTAAAAATTAAAAATCAGCTGATCATAAGAAAGAGACCTCGGAGTCCAGAGAATTTGAAATCTGAAAATATAGCATGGGCTACTATATATTTTCAACCAATATATATTTATGTTTATAACTCTTCCTATTATTTTGAGCATCCAAAAATATTGTTTGCTAACTCACTGTTGTTTCATTTCAATATAAAATAATAGAATTGTAGGACTGAAAGGGACCTTGAGAGGTCATCTAGTGTAGTCCCCGAACTCATGGCAGGACTAAGTATTGTCTTAGACCACCCCTGACAGGAGTTTGTCTAACCTGTTCTTAAAAATCTCCAATGATGGAGGAGGTTCCACAACCTCTCTAGACAATTTATTCCACCCTGACAGTTAGGAGGTTTTTCCTAATGTCCAGCATAAACCACCCTTGCTGCAATTTAAGCTCATTGCTTCTTGTCCTATCCTCAGAGGTTAAGTAGAACAATTTTTCTCCCTCCTCCTTGTAAAACCCTTTTATGTACTTGAAAACTGTTATGTCCCCCCTCAGTCTTCTCTTCTCCAGACTAAACAAACCCATCTTTTTCACTCTTTCCTCCTAGATCATGTTTTCTAGGTCTTTATTCATTTTTGTTTCTCTCCTCTGGACTTTCTCCAATTTGTCCACATCTTTCCTGAAACATGGTGCCCAGAACTGGACACTCCAGTTGAGGCCTAATCAGTGCGGAATAGAGCAGAAGAATTACTTCTCGTGTCTTGCTTACAACACTCCTGCTAATATATCCCAAAATGATGTTTGTTTTTGGTTTTATTGCAACAGCATTACTGAGTGTTGCACACCATATAAACTCCTTCATTTATTTTTAACCAATCCAGCTGTTTAAAAATTGGTGACATGATGAACATGAGATTCATTTTTTTCCTATCCTAAATAAGCAATAACACGCATTGGAACACAGGAATGGCCATACTGGCTCAGGTTCAGAAGTCTGTCTAGTTCAATATCTCATTTCTGACAGTAGTCAGTACCAGATGCTTTAGAGGAAGGTGCAAGAAGCTCTTCAGGAGACAGTTATGGAATATCCTGCACACAGGGAAATTTTCTTCTTTTCCACCATGAGTTATTAGCATGAGGGTTTATATTCCTCCTAAAAACATAATCCTCTCTAATGTAACTGATGTTCCACAGGGAAACCTGCAAAACGGGTTGGATAGCTCCTTTGAGTCTCCTGCAAATGGAGCCAGCCATCTCCCCAACTTCCGCCCTGGTGAGAGGAGATGAACAACTGTCCTAAGCTCTCCCACCAACAAGAGGAGCCAACCGGCAGCCCGGATGTTCTCCTGAATGTGGCTCCAGTGTATGCAAAATGCATCCAAGATGAGTCGATAATAAAACAAGTGGTCACTTCCTCCAGGGACAATAGCAGATAAATTGCTCAAGGATAAAAATAGTTCATAGTATTGTGCAAACTTTAGCCTTGAGCAATATTATATTGCCTTTGCCCCCAAACAAGTATCCATTTATATAATAGCTTATCTTCCTCATTTGTACATTTGGTTTTTTCCCTTGCACTGCACTGTGTATTTTTGCCTGCATGATGAAGTAAAAAAACCGCCATTTATTTAAATATTTTCCAGGTGGGTGTAATGTTGTGAAAGGAGCTGGCCTGACAGCACTGGAGATTGAAGCCCCTTGCTTATCAACAGAACAGGTACTGCCCAGTTCTCAGCAATGCAGGCCTCCTGACATTGTCCCACCCATGTGCCTCAACAACCAATCCAGAGACATGATGATCTCTAGAAGTCAGATGCTAGTTCAGTCAGTGTCCTTGCTAAATTAATGACCAACTGGTGCCAGCTGTGCTCTTTTTTATGTGATGCGAACAATCATTTACGTAGCTTAGGACCAGACTAGAACCCAACAGCACAGTCAAGGGGCTGCAGAGTAGATGGAGTTCTGACTTGATCAACATTCTTCCTTAGCAAAAACAATGAGGAGTCCTTGTGGTACCTTAGAGACTAACACATTTATGTGGGCTTTTGTGGGCTAAAACATGCGTCTGATGAAGTGGGTTTTAGCCCACAAAAGCTGATGCCCACATAAATGTGTTAGTCTCTAAGGTGCCACAAGGGCTCCTTGTTGTTTTTTATGATACAGACTAACATGGCTACCACTCTGAAACCATTCTTCCTTGGGTCTCTGATCTAGCTCTGCTGCTTGGTGCAGAGAGGGTAAGGAGATGAGCTACCCTCCTTTTCATACCCCTCCACAGTCCCTTTCAGACATCTAGCATTTGTATAGGTACTGCTATAGAGCAGGGGATATGTTTCTCAGTGGGAACCTGACCCTTTCTTGCATGGGAATGCAATGAAGAGAAGAGGGAACTTTTTGTGCCCTCCACAACTCCTCTGTGTACCAGAGCAAGGGATGGCTGGAATCTGTCTCCTATTTGTTGCATAACAATGGCCAAACTAGAGGTAGTCTCCTCTTTCTGGGATAGAGCAAAGTTCATCATTCGGTACCTGTATTCCCAATAACTGTTTGTTCTTTTACAAATTCTTTTTCTTTTCCTTTGAAGGGCCTTGTAACACTGTGAGCTGAACACCAGAATTTAGCTGGAGTGAAGAGTGATGTTAAATAGAAGCATTTCCATTGACTCTAACTATTAGTTTCAAAACTGAAGAGAAAAAAACGCGATGAAAAGCAAAATGATGCACCGAGTTGACTTTAAAACACTATAGGTTTCCATGGATTTTACTACTCTTCTTTGTAGTTTTTTGTTTTTTTTTTTACTTTGAAACCTGCACAGACTTGACTTCAAATATATTTACGGTGGCCCTTCTGCTGACCCTGAGTAGGTTAATCTGGTGATGCATATTGTATAATGTGATTACAGAAGGTAAAACCAGGCGAATACAGTCCAGTATATGGAGTTCTTTAGCAGCTTTGATGTGTATCTCTCAATTTTCTGTCTTGCTTTAAAATAAAAAATTAAAAAATGGTGTCAGCAGTGCTATAGTGCTTGATTAACACTGCCATGTTACCCTAGGCAGACATTGTCTGTACCTGTCTTGTTTCTCACAGTCATGCTCCTTTGGTCTTTTCAGAGTTATGAATACTTGAGACACTCCTACAAATGACTGTGCTGATTAAAAAAGCTTGATCATATCATCTTTTAGCTTTTAAATGTGCTGTCAAACAATGGAATCAGAACTATGGGGCTGTGGCAGTTATTTCATATTAATGCTCTGAGTTCAAACAAAGTGTCAAGATGACTAAGTACAAGGGATTTTCAGAATGCTTTAATGTTGCCTCATTTCAAATCACTTCATAAGCAGCTTGGTAATGAGCTCAATAAATTCTGTTGGAAAAAAATACACTAGCTACAAAAAAAAAATGGAGCTATTTTATAATTGGCCCTCGGGGCTCGTGGGAAGGAGTCTTGTTTCCTGTTTGAATCCACTTTGTTAGTGCCGCATTTGTAGATGGCTAAATGAATATGAAATATTGTAATTAAGTACATCACAAACTGTTTATCTTGTCAGCAGTGTTTTTCTTTAAAAGCTGGCTTGTTGACCACTGGTGTATTATCCCCATTTTTCTGTGCCTTGCCAGCTGTAATAGAGGAATCCAAAACACTGTAGGGGGGTGGAGACAGAGAAAGAAGACAACAAACAAATACAATATGAAACCTAGTAGTGGCTTTCTTTTCCATGGAGCAGGTATTCTTTTCATTAGCTCTGAGCTGTATATTCACTAAGCAAAATGACTTTATAAAATCTCTGCTGGGCTTGATGAAAGAATGTGATACATATAGGTCTGGGTCTGGCTGTATGGTGCCTCACTGGGTATCCTGCTGAGCAGATTGTTTTTATTCATGACAGAGGCAGAAAACCAATCTGACTGCTGGAAAAATGAGAACTGGTTTATTATTGATTGGGAGTCGAGTGACTGGGCTTCTCCTTAATCTCCACTGTTATTCTAAAGGTTTGGTATTATGATAATCTTTTGACCTCCTCAATTTCTTACTTTATTTCAGTCATGTAGGATAGCTGTAGCCCGTGACAAACTCATCTAGTATGCTTTGCACTAGGATCTGTTGAAAAGTTTGCCTCAGGGCCAAATCCTGCTCACCTGAGTCAGTGAAGTAGCTGTGTTGACTTTAGTGGGACTTCTTGTGTGATTAAGGTGTGCAGAATTGGGCCCTATAGTTGCAAATATTGTGAACTTTGTGTCTGTGCATAGTGACTATATAAATGAAAAATTCACAGTGTTTTCTAGTATTTAACTTCATTTCCCAGAGCCATCTCAATAGCCTCTCTTCTATAAAAGAAGTGCAACATCTGAAATCTCTTCACATTTCAGCCTTAGGAGGAAATAAAACCATCTTCATATTATATTATTCTTCTTCCTTCTAACACAGACCAACACAGAAAAGTATGCTTCTCTGGGCACCCTTAACATTATTCACAGATCAATAGAGTTTAAGGGCAGAAGGGACTATTACATCATGTAGTCTGGCCTCCTGATATCACACACCATGCAGTTTTAGCCTTTTGCACCTGTACTGAGCCCAATGACTTGCGTTTGGCTAAAGCATATCTTCTAGAAAGACATCCAATCTTGATTTAAAGACATGGAGATGGAGAACCTGTCACTTCTCTTGGCAATTTGTTCCAATGGTTAACCACTCTCACTGTTAAACATGTGTGCCTAATCTCATATTTGAATTTGTCTGGCTTCAACATCCAGCCATTGGTGCTTGTTCTGCCTGTCACAGATTAAAGAGTTCTTTAGCACACAGTATTTTCTCCCCTTGAAGATAATTTCACATTAAAATCAAGTCACCTCTCAATCTTCTTTATGATTAACAAATCAGATTGAGCTATTTAACTCTCATGGTGAGGCATTTTTTCCAGACCTCAAATCATTTGGGTGTCTCTTTTCTGCACTCTCTCCAAGTGAAAATAACAAAACAAAACAAAAGCAGCAGGAAGCCCCTAAGTAAAACTTCACCCCCAACACAACAAAACAGGTGGGATTTCTTTCACTGCCAAAATTCTCTCCCATAAACATTAATGTAATGAGGCCCCACTCTTTTCAGATATCCAGGTAATAGGATAGGCCTTGCAAATGGGCACCAAAAGTCAACAGCCTATTCCAGGGCCCCCTTATGGGGAATACTCCATCACCAGCCCCACTTTCTGTTACACCAAGGGGACTCCAACGCTCAGTTGACCACAACTGTGGCAGTATTTATCTATTTATTGAACATAATTTTATCTGTTTTTGAAGATTTTTGATCACTTGCAGAATTTCTATTTGCTTTACCACAAAAGACTTAAGTACATAATCAAATCACCCTTTCATAAAAATAAACATTTTCCATTGGAACATACAATAGGATTTGCCATACTATAACAGAACATTGGTCGATCAAATACAGTATCTGGACTGAATAGAGTCACTGGATTTATGGTTTATTAGAACAATCTATAATTCATTTAAATGCCGCACACCCAGATTGTTTCTCCCTTTCCCCCTTGTAACTGGAGAGGTGTTAACGGGCCACTTCACCTTGAATGCCCCCTTGAAATAGATGTGTTAACTACTTATGCGAAACAATATGTTCCACCTTCTATTTAGCTGTTACACTCTAAGTACATTTCTCAGACCTGAAGAAGAGCTCTGTGTAAGCTCCAAAGTTTGTCCCTCTCACCAACAGAAGTTGGTCCAATAAAAGACATTACCTTAACCTCACCCACCTTGTCTTTCTATCTGGCCTCTGGCAGTTTCATTAACTGATTCTTCAGAGAAAAGCCAAACCTACCATAATGCACTTAGCCAACTGTGTAATTCTCCACATTATGAGGGAAAAAATCCTTCCTGACTACAGGTGATCAGTTTATGCCCTGAAGCATGAGATTCAATTGTACTCTTGTCTTAGCTTTTATAACTACAAATGTTATTACCAGTCACAAAATTATCCAACCCTTTAAACTCCAGTCACATAATATTTTGATGATGACTTTCTGTGGTAGTAAATTCCAGTCGTTGATTATAAGCTATATGAAGTAGCATTTCTTTTATTGCTTGTATATTCTCTTGCTATTAGTTTAATCGATTGACCTCCCCGACAGTCTGATATTATAGTAAAAGGTAAGGAGAAGGTGCTGAACAGTTTTCACTGTATCCATCAACATTTTGAACATCTCAGATACCTTCTGTACCCTCTTCTTTACCAGGCTCAATTATCCTAGCTTTTTGCAATCTCTTTTTATTATATATACAGATATATGTAAATATATATATACACAAAGTTGCACCTTGCCTCAAATTATATTTGTTGCCTTTCTGTGGATCTTTGCAGTCCCAGTTCTGGGTCAGATTCTCTTTTAAGACTGCATGGCAGAGGGGTAGGCCTGGGCATCAGACAGCTGGTTATGACTCTCTGATATTCAAAACTATCACCAGTTCTGCCACCATTTAGAGATGCAGCTAGTCAATTCGAAGTTGTGCCACATAGAAAGGTCCTTAGTGAGCCCTTCTGCAGTGAAGGATAATAGGGTAACATAGAAGAACTCCACCATGTCCCCTCCCACAATATGGCCCTGTGACATTATATGATTAAAATATGACCATATAGATCATTATTGCAACCACTGTTATATACTTGCAGCAAATATTGTACAAAGGTTGTTGAGTGAGGTGTCTATGAAAAGGTTATGATTTGCAGGTTATGATTATGCTGTCTGTATGCATTGTATCATTTTAGTATGTGAAGTTATAAGTATTGGCTCTATACTTGGATTTCAAATGTTTGCTCCTGGGGTAACGCCCACAAAGTAATTAGCAAGCACATCTCAGAGGGAATTCAAATTGAGTGGTCCATCGAAAGAACATTTAACTGACAATGGACCATGGGATACGCCTATCTACACTTAATGAAATTTCCTGGCAAAATGCATGGACATGTGACTTGCCCATGTGACTCCAAACTCCATCTTGTTGCTGTCCACAGTAAGAACAATGGGATGCCCTCAACATGGCAAAAGCTATAAAAGGCCCTGGAAACACCTCCATTTTGTCTTCAATCCTGCTTCTTACCTCTGGAGGACCTTGCTACAAACTGAAGCTCTGAACAAAGGACTGAATGACCCATCCAAGCTGTGATGTACTCCAGAGACTTGACTTAAGTCAGCAGCTTATTCTATCACTGCTGCAAGCCTGAACCAAGAATTTTGCCATTACTGGATGTAATTGATTCCTTTAACCAATTTTAACTCTCACCTTTCTTTTTCTTTCTTTCTTTCTTTCTTTCTTTCTTTCTTTCTTTCTTTCTTTCTTTCTTTTTATAAATAAACCTTTAGATTTTAGATATTAAGGGATTGGCATTGTTAGGATATAGATATTCAGGCCTGTCTGTAAAGGCCTATATGCTAAGAATTTAGGTGTATTCTTATAACTTAGCTAGTTCTAGAGGTATAAAAGAGAGAATCAAAATCACTGTCTGCCAGTGTAAGGTCCTTCTCTTACTGTGACAGTCTGAGGCCCTGTGCTTAGGCTAAGGCCTTTGGCTAAGCAACAGAGGCAGCCATAAGCTGGGAAGCGACCGGTCACCTCCTCACATTCCAAACTAGTCACATTGAAATAAGGTGCTATTGGGCTGTTAGGAATACAATCTTGTCCTGATAATGCCTATTGCCTCCAGAGAAAGGGAAGTGCCTAGAAGATGTAAAAGGAAACTTAATTTGATAACATCCTGTCTGGCAAGAACTCACTTGTCAATAGCTAAGATGTGAAATCCTCACTTCTGTATTGTTTTGTCATTATAGTTCCCACTTTGCCATTGTTTGTCTGTATAATCTCTGTCTGGCATCCAATGAAGTGAGCTGTAGCTCATGAAAGCTTATGCTCAAATAAATTGGTTAGTCTCTAAGGTGCCACAAGTACTCCTTTTCTTTTTGCGAATACAAACTAACACTGCTGTTACTCTGAAACCTGTCTGGTTCTGTGATTGTTTCTGTCTGCTGTATAATTAATTTTGCTGGGTGTAAACTAATTAAGGTGGTGGGATATAATTGGTTAAATAATCATGTTACAATATGTTAGGATTGGTTAGTTAAATTTCAGTAAAATCATTGGTTAAGGTATAGCAAAGCAGAACTCAAGTTTTACTATATAGTCTGCAGTCAATCAGGAAGTGTGTGTGTGGGGGAAATGGGAACAGGGAATGGCGGTGGAGAATTGGAATCATGTTTCACTAAGGGAGGGAATGGGAATGGAATGGGGGTGGGGAAATTGGAATCATGTTTTGCTAAGGGGGGGAATGGGAACAGGGACACAGGTAAGGCTCTGTGGTGTCAGAGCTGGGAAGGGGGACACTAAGGAAGGAAACTGGAATCATGCTTGCTGGAAGTTCACCCCAATAAACATCGAATTGTCTGCACCTTTGGACTTCTGGTATTGTTGCTCTGTGTTCATGCGAGAAGGACCAGGAAAGTAAGTGGGTGAAGGAATAAGCCCCCTAACAGGCACCAACATGATTTTTGGATAAGATCTAAGTTATATATTAACCTGGGTGTGTGGCTGGTCCTTTGGGATCAGAAGAACCTCTTATTTGATGAGACTGATTGTAAAGAACCACTCACCTCTGAATTTTTGGTGGTGACATAAGAACTGGAATGCCTGAGGAAACTGCCTTTATGGTTTCTTGTTAGCTACTGTGGTGAAACAGGAGTTTACTTTTGTGGCTGGTTTGGTAAATCTTATAAAAGAATAACCCCCAGTTTTGGGTTCTGTTTGCTCTATTTCTCAGCAGTTGGTCCTGAATTTGGCATCCTCAGTTGTGACCCACTAAGGCACGGTTACAGCCCCGTATACTAGGGCATGAGAAACTAATCAAATCAGATGTCAAGAATTATAACATTCATAAACCAGTTGGAGAACACTTCAATCTCTCTGGTCACACGATTACAGACATGAAAGTTGTGATATTACAACAAAAAAACTTCAAAATCAGACTCCAGCGAGAGACTGTTGAATTGGAATTCATTTGCAAATTGGATACAATTAACTTAGGCTTGAATAGAGCCTGGGAGTGGCTAAGTCGTTATGCAAGGTAACCTATTTCCCCTTGTTTTTTCCTACCCCCCTGCCCCAGACGTTCTTGTTAAACCCTGGATTTGTGCTGGAAATGGCCCACCTTGATTATCATACACATTGTAAGGAGAGTGATCACTTTAGATAAGCTATTACCAACAGGAGAGTGGGTTTGGGGGGTGGGGGGAGAAAACCTGGATTTGTGTTGGAAATGGCCCAACTTGATTATCATACACATTGTAAGGAGAGTGATCACTTTAGATAAACTATTACCAGCAGGAGAGTGGGGTGAGGGGAGAGAAAACCTTTTGTAGTGGTAAACACCCGTTTTTTCATGCTTTGTGTGTATAAAAAGATCTATACTTTCCACAGTATGCATCCGATGAAGTGAGCTGTAGCTCACGAAAGCTTATGCTCAAATAAATTGGTTAGTCTCTAAGGTGCCACAAGTACTCCTTTTCTTAATGGCATACATGCAATCCAACAGTTATGTCCAGCAAAGAGTTCTTCTATGAGGAGGAATTCTTGCTAGGAATTTGCAACCCGGTTATGGTTTCTTTACACTTCATGAGTGATACAAAGGGGTGGATCTCACTGAAGAGTCTGGCCATGTATCTTTTTAAAGGTAAAGGTGACAAAACTGCAGTTACCCAAATGAGGGCATACCATTATTCAATACCGTGTGACACAAATACTTTTTCTATTGTCCCCCTTTTATAATGTACCCTCCAATTAACTGTTTCATTTAATGCTGCACTCTAGACAAATAGCCCCACCAAGCTATCCTATGAATCATTTTGTTTCTCAGAGGACTTGTACATTCAGAGCCAATCAGCACATACGAGTTGCTTAGACTATGTCAGTCAATGTGCGTTAACTTACATTTATTCATTCTCTTTTTCACTTCCCTTATCTTGCTCAGTGTGTTTGAGCCCATCTAGAGTTTTGGTCAAAACTTAACATCAACTTATTTGCACAATCACTCATGTGCTAGCAATTGGGTATTTACTCTTCCAGGGACAGTGCCTTGGACGTGGCTGATGTCCCCTTCTAACTAGAGTGGAAGATCCATAGGTGGAGGAAACTCTATTTACAGATCACCAGAGGGCATTGCATGTAAAATTTAGAAATAAGGAACAAGGTGCAGATCCTCCAGGGATGGAATGAGAATAAAAAAAAGTCATTGAATAAAAAAGTACTGTTGCCCTTGCAAGTCAGACTGTGCTCACAACATTTAAATCATGCTCAGTTTTACACCTGACCTTGTGCCCTGGGGTGGTAGTTTTCCAATTCTAGGATTGAGCACAAATGGCAAAGCAGAACACTGTAATCATTTATAAAATACTCTAAAAGAACAAGCACACTGCCAGCATGTCCAAAACACAAGTATTGAGTCACCTTGCCACCAGTAGTCATTACTGCAAAACACCATCACCCGTAACAGATTCTGCTGCCTTTACTCACATAGAGAGCTACCTTACTCTACAAAGAGTGCTATTGAAATCAGTGTGGCTACTCATGGAGTAAGGTATTAATCAACATTCATAAGACTGGCAGAATCTAGCCCTGGGAAATTTATATTGGCTCCCCTTGTGAAGAACCAAAGCAATTTACTTTTAAAAAACGGATCAGTTACAAGCAGCAAAATACCAGCCTGCCAGTTCTTGAAAATCAATAATGAACTCTCTGTTCCATAAGAGAAACAACCCAGAGCCACATCTTCAGCTAGTGCTACAAAGATATTTTATACAAATATTTTACCAAACAGATTAGTCTTATTTTATGCCATGACGCTCATTAACCTTGGGAACTTGCTGAGCCAACTGGAGGAAACAAATTCCAGAGGCATAGGCCCTCCTTGAGAATGCTCTGATGGCGGCATGAAAAGTTTAATTCCAAGTACCAACAGTGAGCATATCCCAGTGGTTTGTCTCAGGACATGAAAAAAGGAAAGAAGCAATCTCTCAGTTAAATGGTTCCCAGACGATTTATTGCTACAGAGCATAACCAGCATCCTGACTCTCACTCAGATGCAAATAGGTAGCCAATCAAGAGTGAAGATCACTAGTGTTATTTGTTTATGATAGTTCACCCACACTAGAGGTGGATCTTTGAATGCCTGAAGGTTCTGGATATTTCCTTGGGCAGACCTAGGTGCAGTGTGTTGTATTAAATTACCCTGAAGTTTACGAAGACCTGCATCGCTATGGTAGGATCTACCTCAGAGAGAAGTATTTACAGCTTCTGAGTCACTGTTTCCATTGAAGCTCCAGGAACAGTGATGCATCCAATATGATGTGGAAACTGTGAATCATATTGGAAAGGACAGATATACACCTCCAACACAACTTATTACCCTTGCTCTTTCCTTTAGGTTCTTTCCTTTACTTATCAGCATCACGATGGTTTTGTCTGATTGAGCCTGAGCTAATTCACTTCCATTTAGTTTATTTTCCCACATCTGTCAAGCACTGCAAAACATGGAAATTGCTGCATGTGAGTTTAATAAAAAGCAGATGTAGGCTTGAGTGTTATTTGTATATTGATAACACTAAACAGTAAAATATCTCATTGTTTTCTCCAGAGGCCATCTATTTGTCTACTGTTCTGTCTATTATCAGTGAAGGGACTTATATGGACCCCATCCCCATAGTCACAAATTAAAAACAAGGCAGGTGGCAAATTGGCAGTCTGCAGAGCTCACACATGAGTACTCCAGGGGTGACGATCAAGTGTACCTTACAACCAAGAGGAAGGGACAATCTATGGAAGGGCTTTCTCAGTCACTTCTTCAAGACTCCCCAGACAGTCAACAAAACTACATGGTCGATGGTATCAGTGGGTGTTGACAGGTCTAACAAAATCAGCTGGGTCTCTTTAACTGTGTCCTTCACCAGAGTGAAATTATAAACCATAGATTACAGCTAATTCTCCATGCTATTCTCTGTCATACAGTACAGTAGAATGGGAATTATTGTTTAAAAGAAAAAACTATCCTGTCCTGACTTGCCTGTTTTGTTTCTTCTGATCCAAAACTTGTTTCTTTTGTATCCTGAATCCTTGTTCCCATAAAAACGTCTTTGTTCTTTGTAAAAGCTTAATTTAATTATTTAGATTTATAAAAGTGTCCATCCAGCGCTCTTACTTTTGTTTCCCTGGGACTTCACTAAAGGCAAGGATTTCTTGGTTTCTGCCCCGGGCTCAGCTACCACTTCCTAATATCTTTGCAAACAAATTTCCTCTTTTGAACTTGGCAGATGATAAAATTTGTTTAGATTCCAAGTCTCTTCACATTCCAAGGACAGAGACGGATATTTATCCTAGCAACAGTGTCTTCCTTGTGGCAAATCTCTGAAAGATTCATAGAAGAGGTATTTTCTTAACGAAGGACATGAATATCTTATTCTTGGTGATTCTCATTTCTTTTTGCTCACCACAGCAAGCAAATGCCACTGTTGAAGCATGTGGTGGAAAAAGATGTCAGAACAGTACCAAGGAGGCAGCCACAAAATTCCTTCTAAGGGGGCTCTCAATCTTCCTGTCAATTTAGTCTTCAGGGAAGAAATCTTCTCTCAGAATAATTAGAATCAATAATCTTTTGCTAGGGGTGTAACTTCAGCACCATTGTTTACCTTTGGGATTGGAACCATATTGCACTTAGATTGCTGAAATTTTGTAAAATGTCATTATCTGACAGTTTAGCCATCTGCCCTCACCCAGATGCTCCAATTCTCCTAGAATGATCAGTCACTGAATGAAGAGTATAAAGAAAATAATAGTCTTCAGAATCTGTTTATTGTAAGGGAATTTTTGTTTTGATTTCTTTGCTATATCTGCTTTGTTTTCCTGAACGTTGTGGGTGTTTGTTAATTGCCTGAATATTTTGTCAAAAATTCCATCAGGAACAAACTTTCCTGTTTATTCAGGTCCGAGCTTGCAGGTTGTGAGCCATTAATTCTGCTTCTCCTATAGAAGTTCTGCTGTCCTATTTCCTTATTGGATGAATGCTTCTTTTTAGACTTGGTCCCAAACAGAATATCTATCTATAGCTATATACCTAAAGCATTTGAATTATTTTAAGGCTGTCTTTTAAAAGGATTTAGAATATTACTTCTTCCTTAAAGCATCCTCAGCTTTCACCACATCAAGAAAACCGTTCCTTGGAAATGTGGTTCTACTTATTCAAAATGTTATACTGCCTCTTAGAAGCCATATAGTTGGTACCTTACTCTTTTCCAACATTGATGTGGATCTGAACCGTTTATTTACTATCAAAGGAATCTTGCATTTAGAAATTGTTTAAAGAACTTGCCTACTGCCCTTTCTCCATTTGGCTAAACCTCTCACAGAGGAAGGAAGTCCCTGAAGTGGTCAAGGATATCTGGCCTTGAGATGTAGCAGAGGTGCTACCTAGGCAACAGAAGGGAAGCCAAAGCCATACACAGCTTTGATGTGAGGACCTATTTCTCCTGTTCAGACTCAGAGTTTCTTATTCACTTCAGCCCTTCTGTCTGTAAGCTAAGCACAGACACCTTCAGAGCCAGGCGGGATGGTGACTTTGCATGGAAGGTTTCACCAGGATTTAGAGTTATATGCCACTACATAATTGCCCCAGAGATGCAGATGGCAGTGCAAGAGATACTACAAGTGGTTTGGGGAGTGAAAAAAGTATCCAACAATTTTAACCACAAACAGAGAAAGGAAAGAACGGAATGAATTTAAAGAATATACAGTATCTAGGTTTTTTCCATTCTGTACTTAACTGAAGATATTATTTGTGAAAGTGGGAGAGGGTTGAACAACTGAAAAGGCACAACATCTAGATGTAAATGGATTATCTATCTATCCAGATACTTGCAGCTTGTATGGTTCTCATCACTGCAGTATCTCAGTACCTCCCAAAGTATTTATAAATAAAACTGTCTTCCTTCCCAGACTGTAGAAGAAATAACTTGAATCATATATAATTGTTTGCTTATTTATGATTATGTGTGAGTGAATGGGTCTGTTTTCTGTATAATCACTGGATTTCCCCCTCTAGAATCCAGGATTGACATATCCTGAACTACCGCCAGGATGAGTGGAAAAAAGCCCAGTAATGTTGGATAGCAGATATATTGATGAAGGAGAAAGATTCAAGTACAGATTCAAGTACATTTTCCACCAGTAAAATTAACGGATATACAGACGGGGTGAGAGTTCACTTGGCTAATTTAGGTCAATAGACATCATGGTGCTCTTCCAAATAAAAAAAGAGAGATACTAAAACTAAACTATTAGACAGAGGAGGTTACCACTAGCAGGAGAAGCAGTCTGAACATGGCCTCCAAGGAAATAAATAAAAAAACAGATGTATTTTTGATCCATCTCTGGCAAATCACTAAATTAACATAACAGCACATTAAAAAGATAAGTTTTAGTTATGGAGAAGAGGCTTGGCTGGATCCCCACATGGAAATGCAGTGGGATACACTGACCATGTACTATCTATTTGTGTGGCTGTTTCCCAGAGAGCTGAATTATAGCTCATTTTTACAACTTTTAGTCTGCTTTTGTTTGCTAAAGCATGCTGATGTGAATTGGCTTGCAGACGCATAGTAAATGCTCATCTTTAGAGAAATCTCAAAATCATAAACCCAATGATTTTCTGTAAGTAGGATGAACCCACTGCTCTTTTTGGCTCTTTCTGGGTCCCTTTCCATCTGACAGCTTGTAACTCTTCCCTAAATAGGAAGATCTAGGAAATGAGAGGAGTAAAGAGTAAGATTTCTAGGGATTGCTAAGGGAAAAAGGAGACACAGGTACAGAATGTATCCCTCCACTGTATAACCAAAGGAACCTATTTTTGGAGTTGCTATGTTCTAGGTTTCATGGTGGCTAGAGAGGTTGACTCTTAACATTCTGGGTGTGGGATGACAGAAGGCCAAAAAGTGATATTGAACAGCTCTATTACGTTCTCAAACTGGAAATTAGATATCCTCAGTAATGCACATTAGGGCTCAGTCCTGCAAATATGCTTGCACTTGACTTTACTGTGTTTAGTGAGGCTACTTACATGCATAAAGTTAAACACATGCATGGATGTTTGCAGGATCAGGGCTCAGGTCACCTCAGAACAATGTATATTATAAAGCACAAGGATAAAGGAAAAGAAATAACATTAAAAAAAAAGTAAAACTCTTACCATAAACACCCTGTTCTCTTACTGTGCAGTAGACTACCACTGAGCCAGGACAACCCGAAAAGTCTAAATCAGCAAGATGAGGCACCTTCTTTTGCAGTGTACAAAGGCCAGAATTCTAGGATTCTGATTGGTTGGACATCCTAAAATGTTTCAGAGCAGATGTCAAAGCTAATTCCCCAATTTGTCAGAAGGTGGGGGCCTGCAAGGATTATAAAAATTAATACTGTCCACTCCAGGCTTGTATTAAACTCCCAAGGTTACAGCTTCCTCTGACCGTGGATTGGTAGATGCCACCATCCAAGTGCAGAACCCCTTTCAGAGCCCAGGAAGGTGCACTTGGGAATTCCTTCCTGTGGGGTACCCTCAAGCCCTTTCAACTGAGAAGAGCTGAAAAGAAGAAAAAACTAAATCAGCTGTTGCCACCAGCTAATTAAACAACGTGCACAAACCTCTTAAGACATAAAAATCCACTTCTGTTCTTAAAAAAGGTAAATTTTATTAATTAAAAAAAGAAAGAAAATACATCTGGGAACTCAGGCTATTGCTAGATTTTAAAAGAGCAACTACAAGGATTAAGCACCAAGAATAGGTTTCTTGAGGTCCAACTTAAAGGTTACAAGCAAAACAAAGCCTGTTAACCTGGGGTTAACACAGAAGAATCCAAAAGCCATAATGAAATAAAAGGGATAAACCTAAGCACGTCGTCCTAGACATTTCCTGATCTACTGACATATCTGGGGTTTTAAATGAGTAGTTTCTAGGTATGATACTGATGATTTTTCATACCTGGCCCAAGCTTCTTACAACGTAGCTGCTGCCCTGTCTGCCTCTCCCCGGAAGAACAACAACAGACAGACAAAAGGGGAGACTTTTTTTCAATTTTAAAAAGTTCTAGCCTTCCCATTAGCTCTTTTGGCCAGGTGCCCACTCATTTCCTTTTACCTGTGCATAGCACTGAGACTTTTTAACCATTTACAGGTAGAGCAACTAGAGAACAGCTACTAAGAGGGGTTTTATAGCTACTGGCTGGCTGAGTGTCCATAAAAGGGAGCTACCCCCCACCCTTTTCATTTATCACAGCAGGGAATAGATTTCAAAAGAAAAAAAAGTATTATCTTCCTGTGGTGGGCTTACAGTCCTCAGCTATGATATTTCTTGGTGTATCTTTTAAATTTCCTGGCACCAGCTATACCTGATCTAACTGTCCAAGTCTTTCAAAATCAAAAATTACTTTAAACTTAGACACTGATAGCAAAAGAAAAGTCCTTCCTCCCAGCATTCCTTTTGGAGGGAGTGGTTCTAGAAGGGACACTCAGCTCACCCCTTTTCCTTCCAGGGGATCAAGACTTAACTGACAGAGCAGTCTCTTCTTCTACTCCTTCCCTCAGGGCTTTGTCTTGATTCCTCAGAGAGCTGATTGGGAGAGATGAGAGTCTTGCCACTACAAGGCTTCTGGCCCTTAAAGAAACAGTTGTTTCTTCTCATTGACACTCAGTTTTACCCTGGAATCACTTTCTCTCTCCCCATGTTTGCCCCTGCCGTGCCCAGGGCTTTTGTGTGGCTGTGGCTACTTGGGGTATCCTAGACCCTATCCTTCCTGATTATTTTTAACATAAAGAGCCAGATAGTCTGTTACACCTTCCCTTAGGGGAATTCCCACAGTTGCTCAGTAGGGCCCACTTTAAGGTTTCAAGACTAGCTGGAAGGAAGTACCCTCAGCATTAGCTGAAAGGCTGTGAAATCCGCATGTTTTACCTGACCCTCAAAGAACCTGAAATGAAAATTGCTCTGATACTAACGACACCCTAGTTGTTCCCCGCTTCCTGCCTTTTTCTCTCCAGTTCTCTCCTTTTCTTTTTTTAAATGGCCCAGATCCTCTCTTCTCCTTAAAGATCAAGTAAACAGGCCTTCCCTAAAGGGGATTCCAGGGCTTAAATGGAGGCTCTGAAGACTGTGCCACTTCATTTCCCTATGGCCAGTGGCCACAATTTAACACTTCTCCTGTTTTCCCTCAAACATTCTCTGTATCATAACAACAGATTGGACCCCTATGGAGTAGAAATTCCATGGCATGCAGGAGCGGAAGACCCCTTGCATTTGCTTGACTCATTCTGCCTCCCCACATAGAGGATTCTTGGGTCGTTCCAAAGTCTTTGGGGCCAAATAATTCTTATAGTCTATAGATCACCAGAGCATTTTACAAAACAGTTCATGGTGGTGTCCCTGCCCCAAGGAGGTTATATATAGTGTTAAGATCAGAACTGGAGGTGATGCCAAAAAAGAGGAGGAAAAGGCAGCATGGGCTAAAGTTAAGAACAATATAAAGGGGTGTGATGGGGTGTGCATACCGCACACTAGGCAGGAAAGAGTTAATCCCACACTATGGTGATGGAAATCCCAACCCTTAGACCAGACTGGGCATGCTCCAGAGGCTGCAGTATTAGAAAGGAACACTGACCACTGGGAAAGAAGGACACTCGGTAAAGGCTTCAGCCTGGGAGCTGCTTCAGCCCCTGACTACAGAGACCAGAATGCCAGAGGCACAGACTGGAGACTGGTTGCCCAAAGCCAGTTGACTGGATTCAGAGTCCCAACAAGCTACCCGCACCAAGGAGCTCAGGGATCCTGACGACGAACAGAACTTGGCTTCAGGACACGCGGTAGGAAGTAGCCCAGTGGGGTGTAGTGAGTGATACCTTGCACCCGAAGAAGGTCAGAGTGTTGAAGTAGGATTCCTGCTGACTGTGTGGTGACCACACACTCTGCTGACAGGGTCCTGGGCTGGGACCTGGTGGAGAGAGAGGAGCCAGGTCCCCCTACAAACCCTGCTGCTACCCCCCTTTGGTGCCGGTCCCTTCTTTGACTCTGGACACTAGGCCACATAGCCCTGACCCCAATGGCAACTGCATTGACTCTGGTCATTAGGCCTCATAGCCCTGACCCCAAGGGCAGTGACAGTGACTTTGGCCATGAAGCCACACAGCCCTGATCCCAAGGGCAGTGATATTGACTCTGGCCACTACGCCACCCAGCCCTGACTCCGAGATAAGCTGTGTTGAATCTGCCCACTGTGCCTTATCGTGGTGAGGCCCAAAACAGTCAGGTGGACTGTGACCATGGTGTCAGCACACCCATTGCCTGCTGCAACAGGACACGGGGCATACATACACTGCCACACATGGTGGAGAATGCGGGCATAATGATCAGGCCCTTTTGAAAGGTCCAGGGGGAGAAGAACGCTAGGAGAGCAACCCTTCTTTGCCAGCCTATTCACCACCTTACCAAAGATGGAGATGGAGAAGATGTTGAAATGGCTGTTGGAGAGCCAACAGCGACAAGCCACCCAACAGCAGCAACAGCAGGTGCAGCTACTGCAACAAATCACAACTCAGGAGCAACAGCTGTTGAGGGAGTTGGCTGCACAACATCAAGCCCAGCAAGAGCACCTGATTCAACAGCTGGCTATGCTGATGCTTCCCACTGGGATGCCGAAGCCCAGCCCTTCTGGACTGGACCGAGGAACTCTTCATGCCGGCCTCCCACTGCGGCTGTCAAAAATGGGACCCAGCAATGACCCCAAGGCATTCCTGGTAACATTTGAACGGGTGGCCACCGCTGCTGGATGGCCACCAGGGCACTGGGCCACTCTTTTGGCCACTTATTTGACCAGGCCAGTGCAGGCAGCTTATTGTGGGTTAGACCCCCAGGATGGTCTAGTATATGAGAAGGTGATGGCCACCAGGCCCCAGGTAAGGACCCTCCAACCCCCCTGAGCCGACTGCCAATGCCCAGCCAGATGCTGATCACCCCGTAGACACCACTGAGGTGGAGCTGGAATGAGATGGAGATTTTGTGCAGGAACAAAGAGAAGACCCGACCTTGAGTAGAGCCTGGCGACAGGCAGCAGCCTCAGATCCAAAAGGGGACGACGTGCCAAGACCCCTACAGAGGCCATGATTCAAGATCCAGTGAGATCGCTTATACCAGGTGCTACAAGAACTACAAACACTAGAGCCTATCTGTCAGTTTTGGTCCCCAGAAGATTATGCTGGAGCCTCCTGCATTTAACCCATGTGACACCCTGGGTGGGCCATTTGGGTCGAGAAAAGACTCTCTAGAGAATAGCCTGCTGTTTCTTATGGCCTGGCATACATCAAGAGTTCAGGGACTATTGCGCTTCCTTCCCTGAATGCCAGCAGGCCACACCCAAAGGGGTAGCTTGAGCACCCTTTACCCCTCCCTGTGATTGGCTTACTCTTTGAATGCATCAGAATGGATCTTGTCAGGCCCCTAGAAAAAAGTAAAACTGGGAATCACTTTATCCTCATAATCGTTGATTACAAAACACAATAGCTTGAGACCGTACCCCTCCGCTTGGCCACAGCACCCACCATCACCACTGAGCCAGTGAAGATCTTCACTTGGATTGGGATACCCAAAGAAATCCTGACTGATCAGGGCACCAACGTGTCCTCCAAATTAATAGCAGAGTTGTGCTGTTTTCTGAGCATACAGACTCTCCGGATATTGGTATACCATCCCTGAACAGACAGATTAGTAGAACATTTCAATGGCACCCTGAAGTCCATGTTATGCAAATTCATAGAGGATGATCCCTGTCATTGGGATTTACTGCTTCCAGCCCTGCTCTTTGCCGTAAGGGAGGTACTCCAAGCCTTGACTGGGTTCCCCCCTGTTTGAGCTTCTTTATGGCAGACAACCATGGGGGGATCCTCAATTTCCTGAGAGAAGACTGGGAGGCACAAGAGACGTGAGTCCTGAGAACCGCTCAGTACGTGCTGCGCCTCCAGGAGTGCCTCTGGGCTTTGGGTGCCTTCACTCAGAAGAACCTGATATAAGCCCAAAGGGCCCAAGAATGACAACATAACAGGGGAACTAAGAAGCATAGCTTTGAGCCAGGGAACCGAGTTTTACTCTTGTTGCCCGCTACAGAATCAAAACTCCTGGCCAAGTGGCAAGGTCCTTTCAAGGTGTCCTGTCATGTAGGGCCAGTGGACTATGAGGTCCGATTACCTGGATGACAGAAAGAGACACGTAGGTACCATGTGAACTTATTGAAAGCCTGGAGGACCAGGGAGACCCCAGACACCAAACCAGCTGTACTTGGGGAAGGTCTCAGTACCACCCAATGGGAACAGGCACAATGTCTCTTACAGGACTATCTGGATGTCCTGTTGACCCACCCTGGACAGACCAACCTCATAAGTCACCACATTGCAACAACCCCAGGGCAGAGAGTGAGGAATGACCACTGACCTCTGCCCGGAAGATGTAGGCAGCTGTACACCAGGAATTAGACATGATGCCTGAGATGGGGGTAGTCGAAGAATCGAGAAGCGAGTGGTGAAGCCTGATTCTCCTAGTCCCTAAGCCAAATGGGGCCATCCAGTTTTGTATCCATTTCCCCAAGGTTAATGCCATCTCTCTGTTCAACATGTATCCAAAGTCCCTGTCAAGGTTCCTCCCCCACTCTGAACTCTAGGGTACAGATGTGGGGACCTGCATGAAAACCTCCTAAGCTTACTTTTACCAGCTTAGGTTAAAACTTCCCCAAGGTACAAATTAATTTTATCCTTTGTCCTTGGAATAGCCACTGCCACCACCAAACTCTAACTAGGGTTTACTGGGAAACATAGTTTGGACACATCTTTCCCCCCAAAATCCTCCCAACCCTTGCACCCCACTTCCTGGGGAAGGTTTGTTAAAAATCCTCACCAATTTGCATACGTGACCACAGACCCAAACCCTTGGATCTGAGAACAATGAAAAAGCATTCAGTTTTCTTACAAGAAGACTTTTAATAGAAATAGAAGTAAAGGAATCACCCCTGTAAAATCAGGATGGTAGATACCTTACAGGGTAATTAGATTTCAAAACAAAAATCCCTCTAGGCAAAACCTTAAGTTACAAAAAAGACACACAGACAGGAATAGTCATTCTATTCAGCACAGTTCTTTTCTCAGCCATTTAAAGAAATCATAATCTAACACATACCTAGCTAGATTACTTACTAAAAGTTCTAAGACTCCATTCCTGGTCTATCCCCGGCAAAAGCAGCATATAGACAGACACAGAGACCCTTTGTTTCTCTCCCTCCTCCCAGCTTTTGAAAGTATCTTGTCTCCTCATTGGTCATTTTGGTCAGGTGCTAGCAAGGTTACCTTTAGCTTCTTAACCCTTTACAGGTGAGAGGAGTTTTCCTCTGGCCAGGAGGGATTTTAAAGTGGTTTACCCTTCCCTTTATATTTATGACAGCCCCATATTGAATTGCTCCTAGAATAGTTGCGGGGAGCCAAATATCTGTTGACTCTGGATTTAACCAAAGGGTACTGGCAAAGACCCCTGACACCGAATTCCCAGGTGAAGATGACCTTTCCCACACCATTCGGCTTCTTCCAGTTCATGACAATGCCATTCGGGCTACATGGGGCAGCCACCACTTTCCAGCAGCTGATGAACAAGGTGTTACAACCTCATTACCAGAATATGGCAGCCTATATAGACAACACTGTGGTCTACAGTGGCAACCGGGAGGACCACCTTCAGCACCTTGCCAGTGTGCTCCAGGCCCTTTGGGAAGCCAGTATCACTGCCAACCCCACAAAATGCCATCTTGGAGAGGAAGAGGTGACATACCTCGAGTACGTAGTGGGAGGGGGTACGTTATGGCCGCTGGTCGCTAAGATGCAAGCTCTTTCTGATACTCCAGTGCTGAAGACAAAGAAACAGGCACACCAATTCCTAGGATTAGCTGGATACTATTGATGCTTTGTGACAGAGTTCACGACGATTTCGGCCCTCCTCTCTGACATGACTAAGAACTCCCAGCCCAGGCAAGTGCGATGATCTGAGTGTGAAGAGGCCTTCCAGATGCTGAAAGAGTGGCCACACAAGAACCAGTCCTTAGACATCCCAATTTTGCGGAAGATTTCATGCTTCAAACCTTTGCCTCAGAGATAGGTTTAGGAGCTGGGCTGTCTCAAGAAGTTGATGGGGAAGAGCACCCCATTTTATACTTGAGCCACAAGTTATTCCCTAGCGAGCAGCATTACTCAATGATTGAGAAGAAAGCCTGGCTTTGAAGTGGGCTATTGATGCCCTATGCTACTACCTGCTTGGGACCACCTTCAAACTAATTACTGATCATGCCCACCTCAGATGGTTACACAGCATGATGGATACAAATCCCCAGATCATGCATTGGTACCTCTCCCTCCAACCCTGAGATTTCTGTGCGTTTCACTGATGAGGTAAGGCTCACACCAACATGGACTTTTTCTCCAGGCTGGAAGGGGTAGGGGGGGAGATGGACCCCCACGGGGGTCCCTCTTAAGGGAGAGGGTGTGTGACGGGACTTGCATACCCCACACTAGGCAGAAGAGGGTTAATCCCACACTATGGGCAGCGGAAGTCCCACCCCTTAGATCAGATTGGGCATGCTCCAAAGGCTGCACTAGTATAAAGGAGTGCAGCCCAGCTCAGACTGCTGGGGAAGGAAGACACTTGGTGGAGGCTCCAGTCTGGGAGCCGCTTCAGCCCCTGACTACAGAGACCAGAAAGCCGGAGGCACAGACCAGAGACTGGTTGCCCACAACCAGTTGACTGGAGTCTGAGCCCCAACAAGCTACCGACACCAAAGAGCTCGGCGACCCCAACGATGAACAGACCCCAGCTTCAGGACACAAGGTAAGAAGTGGCCCAAGGGGTGTAGTGAGTGATACCTCGCACCCAGAGAAGGTCAGCATATTGCAGTAGGATCCCCACTGACTGGGTGGTGACCACACACTCTGCTGACAGGGCCCTAGGCCAGGACCCGTGGAGAGGGAGCGGCTGGGTCCCCCTACCACTCTTGCTGCCACTCCCCTTTGTTGGCTGGCCCTTCTTTGACTCTGGCCACTAGGCCATTTAGCCCTGATCCAAAGGGCAACTGTATTGACTCTGGCCTCTAAGCCACATAGCTCTGACCCCCAAGGGCAACGATATTGACTCTGGCCACTAGGCCACCCAGCCTGGACTCCAAGGGCCACCTTATTGACTTTGGCCACTAGGCCACATAGCCGCAACCCCAAGGGCAGCTGTATTGAACCTGACCACTGTGCCTTTTTGTGGTGAGGCCCGAATCAGTTGGGTAGACTATGACCGTGCTGTCAGCACACTCATAGTCCGTGGCAACAGAGGACGGGGCATGCATACACTGCCACAAGGGGCAGACACTTTGGAGGCTAACCTGCCTATCTTGAGAACTACATTGCTGATGTTTTCATTTTCATTATAAATTGGATACACATGTATTATTAAGACTTGAAAAGCTTCCTTGAAGAAATGGGTTATGAGAACGGAATTAAAGGAGCGGGTAGCCTTATATACCCACAGAAAAAGGGAAGGGCAGGTTTTGGGGCATGATGTCTGGTTATGACAAACAATGATAGCTAGCAAATTGATTAAGTTTACAATTAGAATGTCCCTTGTTTAACTTCCTCTGCAGCACATTCACATGCTGCTTAGTGACCTAGCAAGTTATAGCAGCTTATTATTTAAGAATATCTTTTCAGACACAATTTCTTCTTCACACTATTAATCCCTTCTGCTAAACAAAACTCTGGATTTATCTGACTTACTCCAGTGCTACGCCTTATCCGCAAGGGATTTCCTGAAACAGTAGAATAGTAAAGCAGTCTCTTGTACTCCATTCTCTCTCTGTCTGTCTCTCTCTCTCTGTTTCTTGGCTTCACCTTGCACTGTTTCCCACTGCAGCACTGGTACTTCCAGTAGCAGGCTCCTTATTGTCAAATGCAAGTTCTTCCTTCCAGCTGACTTTTTTCTTACTCACTCCATTGTAGGTCATCATTACCAGAGATTTGCTCTTTTTAAAATTCCTTTATGCTCCCTTTAGTTTCTGATAAAGAGAGCTAGGTTGTGGGGGTGGGAGGAGATTAAATTAAAAATGCCAAAATATTTGATACAATCAACTTGTCAATGATTATGCAAAGGAGATACAGTGATCAATTCTCAAGCAAAACTCTGCTGGAAATGTCTATATGTATTTCTAGCAAAACCATTGCAATTTTTAGTTAGCATTTGGCTTTTTCTGTCCTCAAATAACCTTTCGTTTCCGCTATCAAGATGAGATTTGGTGTAACCTCTTCTAGGCAGTCCCTTGTTGCTGCAGATTTTTGAGGTCACAGCTTTGGAATTTCATAAAAACGTGTCCCCATCTCTGCCACTGCAATCTGCTTCTATGGAACAAAACATTAGGTCAGGGATATAGGGTGAAATGCACCGATATAGGATTAATATGGCACACAAACAGAGTTCCCAGCACTACAGGGAGAAACATATTCATTCATTACATGAACAGACTTTTTAATCTGATTGCTAATGAAGTGGTGGCTTCATTTAATAAAGAATTTAAAGTGTAGTGAGTGCATAGTTCTGCCACAAGCAGCATTAAACAGGTGAAGAGCTCCACATTGTAAGTCAGCTGTACCATACCTCTATACACAGTGGGGAATGTATCCTCATAAATTAAGCCAGTTTTGCTGAAGAATAGTGCCGGTAAAGAAGCCTTTCTATTTGTAAACTGTCTTCTCTTTCAAGGAAAAAAATCTTAATAATGTATGTAGTAATTTAGACAAATGAACAGAAATACGTTGACAAAATTGGCTGCAAACAATTAACATGTGTGGACACTAAGGGACAGATTCTCCTTCCTAAATTCCTGCACTAAGGACAGGAAATGGGAGTGTTTGTGTGAAAAACAAAGGTGCTATTGTGTTGTCAAGGTTCCTTCCCCACTCTGAACTCTAGGGTACAGATGTGGGGATCTGCATGAAAACCTCCTAAGCTTACTTTTACCAGCTTAGGTTAAAAATTCCCCAAGGTATAAACTATTTTACCTTTTGCCCTTGGACTTTCGCTGCCACCACCAAAAGTCTAACCGATATTTATTATTGGGAAAGAGTTCGTTTTGAAACATCTTTCCCACAAAAATCCTCACCAAAACCTTACACACCCCTTCCTGGGGAAGGCTTGATAAAAATCCTCACCAGTTTGCATAGGTGAACACAGACCCAAACCCTTGGATCTTAAGAATAATGAAAAAGCATTCAGTTTCTGAAAAGAAGGATTTTAATAGAAGTAAAAAGTAAGAAAGAATCACCACTGTAAAATCAGGATGGTAACTACTTTACAGGGTAATTAGATTCAAAACATAGAGAATCCTTCTAGGCAAAACCTTAAGTTACAAAAAGACACACAGACAGGAATATCCATTCTATTCAGCACAGCTTAATTTCTCAGCTATTTAAAGAAATCATAATCTAACGCATCTCTGGCTAGGTTACTTACTAAGTTCTAAGACTCCATTCCTGTTCTGTCCCCGGCAAAAGCATCACACAGACAGACACAGACCCTTTGTTTTTCTCCCTCCTCCCAGCTTTTGAAAGTATCTTGTCTCCTCATTGGTCATTTTGGTCAGGTGCCAGCGAGGTTATCCTAGCTTTATCCTAGCTTTTACAGGTGAGAGGATTTTTCCTCTGGCCAGGAGGGATTTTAAAGGTGTTTACCCTTCCCTTTATATTTATGACATGTGTCTTGCATATTTTCAGCCCTGTCCATCATCCAGCAACTGCTCTAACTTAGGCCATGTCTACATTTGCACTTATGTCAGCAAAACTTTTGTCGCTCAGGGGTGTGAAAAAAATTCCCTTGAGCTACATAAATTTTGCCAGAATAAATGCTCGGGTGTGCAGTGCTATGTCAGCAGGAGACGCTTTCCAGCCAGGATAGCTACCGCCACTAATTGAGCTGGTTTTATTATGTAAATGGGAGAGCTCTCTCCCATTGGCATAATGCGGCTACGCAATCACTCTTATAGCAGCACAGCTGAATCGGTACAGCTATGCCACTGTAAGCTTTCAAGTGTAGACATGGCCTTAGAATAACAGAGATCACAGAATCATAGAAATGCAGTGCTGAAACTGACCTCAAGAAGTCATCGAGTCTAGCACTTGTCCTGAGGGAGGACCAAATAAACCTAGACCACCTCTAACAGGTGTTTGTCCAACCAGCTCTTTAAAACCTCCAGTGATGGGGATTCCACAACCTTCCTTGGAAGCCTATTGCAGAATTTAACTACCCTTATAGTTAGAAAGTTTCCTAATATTTCATCTAAATCTCCCTTGCTGGGATTAAGCCCATTACTTCTTGTCCTACCTTCAGTGGACATGGAGATCAATTGATCACATTCCTCTTTATAACAGCCCTTAACATATCTGAAGACAGTTATCAGGTCCCTCATCTTCTGTGTTGAACACAAAGGATGCCCAGTTTTTTAAACCTTTCCTCATAGGTCAGGTTTTCTAAACCTTTTATCATTTTTTGTTGCTCTCCTCTGGACTCTCCAATTTCTCCACAGCTTTCCTAAAGTGTGGTGCCCCGAACTGGCCACAGTACTCCAGCTGAGGCCTCACTAGCGCTAAATAGAACAGGACAATTAGCTCCTGCATCTTACATATGGCATTACTGTTAATACACCCCAGAATATTAGCCCTTTTTTGCAACTGAATCACATTGTTGACTCTCATTCAATTTGTGATTTTCTGTGAGTACCAGATCCTTTTCAGCACTAGCCAGCACTTGCTAGTTATTTCCTATTTGTAGTTGTGCACTTGATTTTTCCTTCTTAAGTGTAGTACTTTGCATTTGTCTTTATTGACTTTCATCTTGTTGATTTCAGATCAGTTCTCTAATATGTCAGGATCATTATGAATTCTAATCCTGTCCTCCAAAGTTCTCTCAAGCCCTCCCAGTTTGGTATTACATGCAAATTTTATAAGCATACTCTCTACTCCATTATCCAAGTTATTGTTGAAAATATTGAATAATACGGGACCCAGGACTAACTGAAGGACTCCTAGATTCATCCTCCCAGTCTGACAGAAAACCATTGATAACTATTCTTTGAGTACAATAGTTAAACCAGTTGGGCACCCACCTTATAGTAATTTCATCTAGACAATATTTCTCTAGTTTGCTTATAAGAATGGCATGTGGGATTGTGTCAAAAGCATTATTAAAATCAAGAGATATCACATCTACTGCTTCCCTCTCTTCTCCACTAGGCTAGAAACCCTGTCAGAGAAGTTGGTTTGGCATGATTTGTTTTTGACAAATCCACGCTGCTTATTCCTTATAAAGCTATTATCCTCTAGATACTCACAAATTGATTGTTCAGTAATTAGTTCAAGCATCTTTCCAGGTATAGAAGTTAGGATGACTGGTCAATAATTCCCTGGTCTTTTTTGTTCTCCTTTTTTAAAAATGGGTACTATGTTTGTCCTTCTCCAGTCCTCTGGGACCTAATCTGTCCTCCATGAGTTCTCAAGAATAATTGCTAATGGTTCCGAGATTGCTTCAGCTTGAGTATCCTAGGGTGAATTTCGTCATACACTGCTGACTAAAAACATCTAACTTATCTAAGTATTCTTAAACTTGTTCTTTTCCTATTTTGTCTTGTGTTCCTTCCCCCATTAATTGTGCTGAGTATCTGGTCACCATTAACCTTTTTAGGCTATGTCTGCACGACGCACCTTTTAGCAACACATCTGTGCTGCTACAGCCATACCATTAAAGGTGCACAGTGTTGCCGCTGTTTGTCATCCACCTCCATCAAGCGGCAGTAGGTTTGTTGGCAGGACTACCCTCGTGCCAACAAAGTGCTGTTCACATCAGCGCTTTTCGTCAGCAAAACTTTTGTTGTTCGGGGTGGGGGAGTGTGTGTGTGTGCGCGTCTACCCCACCTCGATTACAGTTTTGGACTTCCCATCTAGGATGTACTTTTCTATTTCCTCAGGAACACCCTCTAAGAACTGCTCCATTTGCATTAGCAGAGACAGATCTTCCAGAGATTTAACGCTTGCTCCTGATATCCAGGCATGCCAATTTTTTACAATGTGATAGGGTGTGTCAGGAAAATGCCATGTCTGGTTTCCACCTGAGGGTTCTGAATTGCCGACTTGGGTGTTAGTCCCATCCTAATTCTGGTCTTGTGTTTAAAAAGTTTTTACTCATTCACATATTCTTTAGGCATTTCAGCTGCCACCTCTGATAAGGGTCCACTGAGTTGTAGCCTTAGCTCCACCATATACTGGTCTGTAGGGATGTTGTAACCAAGGCAGGCCCTTTCAACATTTTCTAAGAAGGCCGCTGTATCATTGCCTACCTTGTATGTGGGGAATTTTTCGGAATGGGGAGCGGTACTTGGAGAAAGATTGTTAGGGGCTACCTGATTGATCCAGCTTAGCCCTTTCCAGCTCTAAGCGCTTCAGCTCCAACTCCGCCTCCAAGCGCTTCACCTGCATTTCCGCCTCCAAGCGCTTCACCTATCTCATCTCTTCTCTGACCTTGATGACTAGATGCTGCCACCACCTAACTGCAAACCCCTTGGAACCCAGGAAGGCACACTTGGGAATTCCTTCCTGTGGGGTACCCTCAAGCCCTTTTATCCCCCATCTGGGGAAGAGTTGAGAAAGAAAAACAAATAAAATCAGCTATTGCCATCAGCTAATTAAACAACATATGCACAAACTCTTAGGACACAAAAAAACCAATCCTGTTCTTAAAAAAAGGTAAATTTTATTAAGAACAAAAAGAAAAAATACCTCTGGAATGTGTGCTTTTGCTAGATTTTAAAATAGCAATTCCAAAAATTAAGCACCCAAAATAGTTTTCTTGGGGGTTCAGCTTAAAGGTTACAAGCGAACAAAAGCATCTGGGGTTAGCACAGAGGAGTCCACTAGCCATAAGAAATAAACCTAATCACGTATTTCTAAACATTCCTGATCTACTTACACATTTGAGTTGTTAATAGTAGTTCTAGATATGATCTGATGATTTTCATATCTGGCTTAAAGCTTCTTCACAGCATAACTGCTCCCTCTTTCCCGGAAAATAACAACAGAGACAAGGGGGAAGTTTTTTATTTTTTTTCCATTTTAAAAAGTTCTAGACTTCCCATTGGCTCTTTTGGTCAGGTGCCCACTCCCTTTCCTTTACCTGGGGGACTTTGTTAACCCTTTACAGGGAAAGCAAGCAGAGAACAGCCACCAAGAGGGACTTTATAGCTAACTGGCTGGCTGGGTGTCCATAAAAGGGAGCTATACCCCCTTCATTTATTACAACACCACACCCAGAAGGTGTATGGGTTACACATGCACAAGGTATGTGCTTTGTGTGTGCACGGTTGGGGTTTGCCAGAACACTTTAGGGATGAACAAATATCTGGACTCAATTGCGTGCCCCTAATTTAGAAAATGGGCCCACACCTATTAACACATATGCTGTATTGTATGGGAGTGTCCTCACACAGTGTGAGTGTAATGATTTTTTATTAAACAGAGAAGCAGCTACTATGTACGCAGCCTTTTGGCACCTACATTTTTTTTAAATATCCCAAATGCCCCAAAATGATTAAACTGCATTCTGCATTAATTGCTTGTTTTGGAATATAAAGAAACTAATATACTGTCCCATACTATTACACTTCAGTTTTTCCCCACACTAAATAATATAGCTTGAGTGTTTACAACAAGCAAATAAACATTGTAAACAGTTTACTCAAGGCTGTGTACTTGCATGTCAATATTGCCTGAGTATACAGTGAGAACACTGGCAGTCCTTAATAATTATGGAGCAATCAAGCATCACTGAAAGCAAATTCAATCAAGTGTGTGAGTCTGCTGAGTTTTAGACAGAATGTTATTCTAACATCACCACCTTTGATTCCTGCCAAAATGGGATAGAGGCAGACCATGGATTAGTGGTATGGGCCCAGCAAAGTGGCGCAGCCATTCATGAAGGACTAAGAAACAGTTATTCACACCCTGACCGACAAAGAAGCCCATGTAGGGCTAGACCTTGCAAGGTGCTAAGCACTCTGTTCCTAATCCAGACAGTTGTTTCAGCATGTGAATAGTTGCATTGAGGTTAATGAGCCAGATCTTCAGCTGATGTAAACTGACAGTTTCATTGACTTCAGTGAAGCTATAGCTATTTATATCATCTGAGGATTTAGCCAAATAAGGCTGCTCATGTGCTTAAATTTGATCATGTTTAAGTGGTTTTCTGGAGCAGGGCCAGAGAGCTCAGCATCTTGCAGGAAAATAGCCATATTGTTATTTTTCAAGATAGATGTGGAAATACCTTTGGCATAAATGTCAAATGGGATCATTTTAGGAAGCTTTATAAAATCTAGAGGATGTCTAACAATAACAATAATAAAGTAATACCAGTTCCCGTTAAATACCATTGAAACTGATGGTCCTCAATGTGTTGCGGAAGGTATTGAACACCTCCAAGGATCCACCCATAGTAGTCTTCCTCTTCTTCTTCTTCTTGTGTCCTTGTCACAAACTAGGTGTTTTTCCAGAACTGTGCACAAGTGATGGCTCTTTCTGTTGCTGCAGCGAGATCCTGTTTCGTACAGATTGTCACTAACAACCCATAGGAGTTGCAATATTTTATTAAGAGTATATTAAAAATGGATTTCAGAAATTTTGGGAAAAAGAGAATTTTCTAAAGCAGCGATGTGACTTAGGAGCTTGTTTTGTTTGCAAAAGCAACTTAGGCACGTAAGAGCTCAAGTCTCATTGAAAGTCAATGAGATTTAGGTTCTTAGGGTGAAATTCTTGCCCCATCGAAGTAGATAAAAAGACAGCAAGATGGTAGCCCTACCTTTGAGGAACACTTTCTAATCTTTCTAGAGTTCCCTGGCCACAGACCTCTAACAGTAACAGGCTTGTTGGTGGCAGAGAGATAAAGAAGCTATAATATTTACCTACCTGACAAGAGTGTTATGAGATTAAGTTCAATAATACATGTGAAGTGCTAGATACTATGGTGATGAATATCTTAGAAAAGCCCATTTTAAAAGGCAAGATCTTCTGGTGATGTGACTTAAATAGTCCTTCTGGGTGAAGGTCACAGAGAGGTAGTTATTGATGCAGTTCTGCCAGTGCCTGAAGTCCTTGAACATCTTTAATTCTTCACCCACCTAGGTATGATATTGGACTGCTGTAATTCCACTGATCTACTTTTGATGAAGGGCAAGAAGCAGACACCCATGATGATTCTTTTAAATATATAAGCTGACTTGGATGCTGTTGACTATGATGTGCTGCTGACGCAGTTGCAGACCCTGATAGGGATATACATGAATTCACTCTTAAGTGGCTTCATTCTCTTTTCTCTTAAGCGGACACAAGTTTATTCATCTGCCTAGGACTCTGTGTGGAGGGGTCCTTGAGGGCTGTTGATGTTAAGGGAGATAGTGAAGCTGCTTTGCCTCCAAAACATGGCTGACACACAGTTCTATGCTTCTGTGTCATTGGACCTACTAATACAGTCACCCATCTCATTAGGGATTAGAGATGGCCTTGCTGGGACCAAGATTTATTAGGCTGGGGAAAAGAAGTGGAAGAAACAGTGGAGGTGATATCAGGTCTCTCACTTGTGAGTATTTCATCATCTTTTATTACTCAGGTTTGCAACTTGGACTGTTGTAGGATCATCAACTGCTTCTGGATATCCAGCTAGCAGCGGTGGCTGAGAAGACTTTTTTTCTTTAACCACCAGTCAGGAAACTGCATTCTTTTCTTTCACACACAGAACTCACCACAGTGGAGTTTGTTACTTTCCAAGGAGATTACTGCAGTGTGCCTGTGGTAGGTAAATTATTATAACAATTTACTCTAGCAAGTTGCTATATTGCTACTATAGTAACATAATAGTGACAATTAAGAGGGCTCACATTGTATAGCACAGTTTACCATCAGGCAAGAAGAAAAATCTGGAGTTGCCACCATGGGTTATTTCCAAGATATCTGCACAGGGAATTGGGACTAAGGATGTTTAGACACAGAAATACTAGATACCTATCATAGGTGCTAAAAATATACTTGTTATTGTCGGGCTGCATAATCCTTTAATTCCCCATGAAAACCTGGGCGACATATTTGCTACTGAAGTGAATAAAGTGGCAAATACGATCAGAATTTCCAAAAGTAAAAGTAAAAGGTGGCTTGCCCGTGGGATAAGAATCTTTTACGTGAGCTCATATGCTAGTGCTTGAGGCAAACACGGTTGACCTGGTATGAAATCAGCAACTCCCAAGTAAGAGAACCGGAGCAGTAGCACTTCAGTTTGGTGTTGCTCGCTTGTGAAGCACACATCTATGATCAGTTTAGCTGACCTTAGTGCCAGGTGCAAGAAGGATTTCATGCCCTGCACCAGTTCATTAAAAAAATAATGAATGCAAACCAAGATTAACTTTTGTCGGACTTGGACTGTCCATCAAAGAAATGTACTAACTGAGACTGATATGCATATATAAAAGGGAAAGTAATTTGCTGTGTGTACATTTTAATAACTCATGAAATAGAACCATATCACGGCATTATATTTCTATGTCATCTCCCCCCAAAGAATACAGTGAACTACAGTGAGTATTCAGTGCAAAAAAAGGGTTATTAATATAATCTGAATACTGGGATTTAAACTCACAAGAGTTAGGGGTCAGATCCTCTGCGGGTGTCAATAGACGTGTCTCCACTAAATTCACTGGCCAGTTTCGACCAGCAGAGGCTCTGGCCCAAGGCATTTGAAAGAAGTAGAGTTGCCTTAATTCATGTCTCAGAAGAGTGGTAGTGGAATACAGTGCCTTTATCTGCTAACCATTGGTCCACATTCTGTCTAGGTAAATGGTGACTGAAAGTTATAACTACTAATGGCTTTCAGTGACCTACAGCAAGTGAAATATATTGGTGGTCTCTTTCTAGCTCACATGGAAGAAGTGCCCACATCACAATTGACAACAAAAAATACCCCAAACAAACAACCCCGACCCACCCCCATGCTTTTGGTAGCATATAGGCCATTGGCAGAAGAAATATAAGGTATTTTAAGGCATTTATTTTATTTTAAAGGTATTTATTTACCTAAAAATGCAGATTGGTGGCTAGTGGGATTTTCAATATCACCTGGGTGCCTAACTCCCATTGATTTCAATGTAGTTCTAATGTAATGTAATGTACTGCTTTCCAATTGATTTCAATGTAGTTGTAATGTAGTTAATGTTTTCCTATTGATTTCAATGGGAGTTAGGCACCTAGGCACTTATGAAAATCCCACTAGATGCTTCTTAAGGCACCTAAATACCTATGAAAATCTGGCCCATAGAAACACAATTATTTGTCCACACTTTGTCTATCCTACCTTTGAGAGTCCTGTTTAAATTTGGTTTAAATGCAGTTCCAGATAAACTTCCTCTGATGCAGTTTGACTGATCCATGTGGATCTATAGAACTATAATTCAAGGTGTATTTTAGCCCATGTCTCTCTTTAGGGCAACAGATTTAATAATGTTAGTCTAATATTCCTATGTTTTATAATGTGGTTCTTACCAATGCTAGAACATGATGACCTGGCCACATAGACCAGCCAAATTGTGCCAGAAACTTCTCTATCCAGAGACAGTGTTTAAACATGGTTTCCTGACTTGGTTTGAACCCTAATATTGGCAGGGCCTTAGAGATAGACTGTGCAGGCCAGGGGTCAGACACAGTGTGGGATATTTTATCATACAGTTAAAAGAAACAGCATTTTTCCTTGGGAAATTACCGAATACAACACAAGATGTTTTACTAATTAAGTAGATTAGTTCATGTCTTTTAGAAAAAAACATGCTCAGACTCACAGCTTCCTTAGATGGAAGTATTTCCCAAGATTCATTCCTTCAACAATCTTTGCTGGCCATGATTTTCTCACCTCAGACATCCCTGTTCTGTTTCCAGCACCTCCCATCCTCTTGTCTCTTCTGCCTCCCTTTATTTTATTTATGCCAGCCCACTTCCACACCTTCCATCACCCTTGCTACTATATCTTTTTTTGCCTGCTGTCATACTGATGAGCCCCTTGTTCTGATATCAGATCTGTTTACTCAAGAGTCCATTCTTCACGTTAAACCCTCATTCCACCACCCTCTCTCTGAAACTAGCTCACTGATTCCCTGCTAAATGATGTTGCTACTGCTCCTGAAAGAGAAGCAGAGATCGATCTATACAGTATTTGCACACCTCGTTGTAAGAGTATAGGGATTCATCCCTCCCCAAAAGAGAAGGAATGAGAAAGAGAAGAGAGAAATTTCATTTTCCTAACGAGCAATCATTGAGAAATCGTTTTAAGACTCCGACAATAATTTCCTGGTGGCTGGTTGTCTGGGAAAAAAACAATCAAGAAGTCGTGTTTCATACGGAACACCAAATAATTCCATATGACAATGTGAGTCAAGCACTTGGAATGCCAGTAGCCTAGAAATTAAAGCTCGCTTATCCATTATGCTATTTATCTTGATCAAGAAGTCTTGGGGATGCTTCCAAAAAAGAATAATAATTTTTTAAAAAAGGTTTGAGTGTTTCATTACAGAGTTTGTAACAGGAACACAGCACACTTATAATATAATGTTAATGTTTCACCAAAATTGGGTAAACCAGTGAATACTCGATAAGCATCTACCAATCAGTCCCACAAAAGATTAAAAGGAAAGGATATTAAGAATCCATATCACAGCCTTACAATATGGATCAGTTAGAAACCTAATTTGTGGTTTCATCATGTGACACATCACATGTGAAGCAAATTGCCCAGGGTATTGCAATGTGTAGTTTTAAGCCCCTCTGCCTGTAGTCTCTGTTTTACCTAACTGTTTTTGCAGATGGTAATAAGCTAACAACCTATTGCAATGGGCATTTTCGGCTGTCCTTTTGATGAAGAATGTACTGGATTATTAAAAGGCATCAAACATCACACCGAACAGAATGTAAAAAAAAAAAAATGTTCCTAACTGTGGGTGCTGCAGTATAAAGCTTGTATATTTTGTAAACATTTAAGTAACCTGTGACTCACTAAGTTCCTGTAATTTTTGTTTGTTTTTTTTAAATCTTCCAAGAAATTGGCAGAAGGTGGTGGGCTTAAAGTACTATGACATCTCCTTCCTTAGAAGTTTTTAAGGTCAGGCTTGACAAAGCCCTGGCTGGGATGATTTAATTGGGGATTGGTCCTGTTTGAGCAGGGGGTTGGACTAGATGACCTCCTGAGGTCCCTTCCACCCCTGATATTCTATGATTCTATGATTCTACTGTATTGCAATATGAAGTCCACAGGATATGGTCCAGTACTTTGAAACTATCTTGGGTTAGACTAATATTGCCTGTCAGTATCATGCCAAATCATATACTGATACAATGATAACCAGTGAAAAGTGCAATAGTTTCTGTTAGATCGTGCCTTGCAGGAAATGATAGAAATGACTATAAAGGAGATTTACCTAAGTCCCAGTAGAATCACAGAAGCCACTTTCCTTGGTATGATGCATTTAGTGCAAGAGTTTCCATGATTGCTTTTATGACACTGTTAAATAGAAAATAGCAAGATAACATGCAGGTTTATTTATAATGAATAGCATTGACAAAGCACACATTAGTAGCTGCTGCCTTTTAAAAATCCTTTTATTTTTGTCTGTTGAGCTGTCTGTAATCAGCAGAGTGGAAAATAACTATGAAATCTCCGTCTCAGAAAAAGGAGCTGTAAAGCTTTTATGAAGTGCAAGAATTTGCAGTCAGTATAGCTTTTTAAAAAGGTTTTTAGGTTTTTTGGAATATAACTGCCCAGATTTGTTAGCCAGATATAAATTTTTCAAGATACTATCTTTTCATGTAGATGCTCATCCTGCCATTTAAGTACATGACATACCAAAATTATACATGACATACCACTGTTGCTGCCTGAGAATGGAATCTGTTTCTTCAGTAACCTTAGTATGCTTGTAGCAGCAATCTTGCCAGGTACATTTTCTGCTTGAAAAAATGGTTTGCTCTGATTTGTTTTTCTTCAGTTTCCATTTATATCCATCATTCTGTAAAGTATGTTAGAAAATTCTGTGTTAGCATTCTTTGTGGTATTTAAAGATTTTATACTTGTCAGTTTTAATCTTTTCCGTCTCTTTTCTTTTATGCTATGAGGAGTTAGGTTATTTTTTCTTTCCATTTCTTTCTTGCTAATCAAAGGATTTGTAAACTTGCAGCCTCACAGAGTTCAAACCGAGACATTCCATAGTAAAGGTTGCAACTAGTTACCATTACAAAGTCCAGTTTAACCTCCAAAAACTTTGTCTTGGAATACTGGCTGGGCTTGAAGATTACCATATTTACTTATACTGCACAAAAGAGTATTTCTGCCAGGTTTAAAGAAAATTTGTCAAACTGTTTAAGTCAGTGGTTTTCAACCTGTGGTCCGCAGACTCCTGGGGGTCCACAGACTATGTCCAATGTTATTAAAAGGGTCTGCACCTCCATTTGAAAATGTTTAGGGGTCCGCAAATGAAAAAGGTTGACAATCACTGGTTTAAAACACAGCTTATAAAATATTACTTTGATTGGAAAAAATTGCCATTTGTCTAACATTTGTTTGTCTCCATCTTGCTCAAAAATTTGTCTTTTCACCCAATGCCAACCATATTTGCAGAAAATAGATTGTATTTGAGCAATACTTCCCTGCAACTTTTTGTTGTTGTGGCCAATCTCATTCGTTGTTATTGACTTCACTAGGAAGAAGACCAAGTACTATATATCTGAGTGATCATGCAAGTTGGTAGCAGCTTTGAAAAGATTATGAGTTCATCTCATAAATAATAAAAACTCTTCCTTTAGCTTAAGTAATAAAAGCCAAAGGCAACTCATATATATAAAATAGGTTCTATGGACTGGTGACAGTCTCTCTGATTCTATACTAAGATGTATACTGATCCCCTTTCCTGAACACAGACACTTTATCTCTGATATAAAATCAATTTGTAAATTATGTGACAGGCAACTTCCCTTTGTCACATAGCAACCTTATATTTTTTTAAATGGAGCATTTTGTTTGTGGAATAATGGATTACATGTGTCATTTCTGAATGGGACCTTCTTGAGAATCAATAAGGAGTCATCAAGTTACAAATTAATACCCCATTGACACATGATGGAACTCGCAATGATGACAATAGAAAACATGCATGGCTACTGAGGACGACATACTAGGGCTGGCTGAAAAATAACAATTCCATTTAGCAAATTTTGTTTTTCAAGTTTCAAAACTTGTTTTTATTCTTCATTTAGACTGAAAATGAGACCTTTTGAATTTTTTTCACAAAAAAACACAAAAGAGATAAAAGTGCCCACCCCATAATACCAAATAGCCAAGCGGTTAGGGCATTTACCTAGGATGTGTACAACCCAGGTACAGGTCCCTGATCTGCCTGATTTGGAGCAGGGAGTTGCACCTGGGGTTCCCATCGCTCATGTGAATGCCTTAAGCACCAAGCTATACATTCAGTTCTGTACTTGCTGGCCCAGTGGAATATTTCATTTATACAAAGTGGATCAGCTCCAATAGGAGAGATTGACTCTATAGCCCAGTGGTCAGGACAGTCAGCGGGCATGTGGGAGACCCAGCTTCAAGTTCCTATTCCAAATATGACAGAGAAGGGACTTGAACCTGGGTCTCCAATCCTATATGCATGCCCTAATACTAGACTACTGGCTTTCTGGGTGTCTATTTGCTCTTGTTTTGACCAGAAATTTCAACCTGGACCTGATAAACCATTGAAGTCTAGCTCTAAACAGGGAGACCCCCAGTACAAACAGTTTTTGTTGCATCATTTCTGATCTTTCATCTGGCAGATTATACATGCCATAATGACACAAAATTAGGTATAAAATAACAAGTGGTTTAAGTTGTGATTAACTTCTCAGTTGCTTTAGTTCTTTAAGTCCATTGACTGATGCTGGATTGCAATGGCATGCCAAAGTATGTCCTCCATAAGTGTGACACCCACAAATGAATTGAATATAATCAATGCTCTTCCAATGATGAACAAATTCATTTGACTAAAATTGAAACACTGAGTTAGTTTATGACTCCTACTCCAATTATAAGGGGTTTGCTTTTTTAAAATTGCAATGGGATTCCCATGGAATTATCTGTGACATGTACATTAATACCAAGAGAGTTCATCCTGATTAATGTTGTTATAACAAATGCTAAAGGGATTTATAAGGATTTGCTACTAGTTGCAACGTGTTGAAGCCCATGAGGTCCTGGCATTGAAGAACTCCAGGGTGGCTTCATCTTGTCAGATCTTTTGGATTAAAGATATTAAATAAAAACATCTGTAAACTGCTACAAGATTTACATTCCTCTTCTCTGCTACAAATGACATTGCTAACTCTACGGCACTTCTGGGGCCCATTAAATTTAGCAGTTGCTTCAAAAAGCACTTCATAAAAACACTTATTGAATTAATTGTGATATTTCCAATTGAGTATTCATTTATAACATCCTCACCACCTGTAACTCTTCTCCCAGTTGCCTTGTAGAGACAAAACTGGATAATTTTAGAGCTTATACATATATTGTTACAGTATAAACCCTGGTAGGTCTAATGCTCTGGTCTCATTGTGCATCACCCTGTGGACCTATCAAGACTGAAGTTCATTGCCCATTGATTTGTTCCTACCCCCAACTGTTCCTCATTACCAGGGACAGCTCATATTGTACACCAAAATTCACACCTCTCTCTCACTTGATAATGGTTTGGTATTGCCATACTTTTACTATTGCAACGAGTTCATAGAAGACCTGCTGAATCATGGGACTCAAGTTAGCGAAATGCTTAAGAAAGTAACTCCATATGGCAAGGCCATGGCATTTAGTCATAGCCCTTTGGGAAGCATTCTGACTTAGAGAGGCACAATAGCTCCCAGAACTCTCAGAGTTTGCTATGGAGATAGCAATCTGCAACTCTCCTTTAACAGGTGCAGCATATTCACTGATGTGTGTGTGTGAGTGGGGGAGAGAGGGGACAGAGTCATGACTCTAGCTGCCCCTCACTGTCTTCTTTTGGGAGAGCAACTTGGTGGAAGCCTCTGTACTGCACAAGTTCAGCTGCTGCGATTCTGGCTGACCTATTCATGGGTCGTGCTGGTGGCGAAAATTCATCCTTTCCCCCACTGACTGCCATAGTTGGATACGGTGAGAGGGACACATGCTGATTCATGTTTTGTGCTTTGTGACCTGCATTACTTTCCTTCAGTAACTCATTTCACGTCTTTGTCCCATAATGTGTCACACATTTAGGCACTGACAGATTGACAGGTATAACTCTGCTGAGCAGGATATGTGTCAAATCTGATTTACATTGCTTAGCAGTGTTGTTGAGAGGCTTGGAATAAAGAGATTAAGTACAGGAAAATTTAGTACGGATATTGCTAATAATGAAACTTCTTAGACCAAGGACATAACCACAGGTGGACCTTGGTGGGCCACCGCCCACCTAATTAGCACCCAGAGCCACCCAAATCTGAGTCTTTGTGAATACAGAAGCTGATATCTTCATGGTTGTGGGTCAGGAACTCCTGGCTGAAGAATGGGTGGCTCTTGGCTTGTCTGAGGAATGCCCTGACCAGCTGGGAGCAGAGGAGAGCAGCGCAGTTGGGCCAGCAATGCAATTGCTTCTGCTCAGCACTGCAAACTTCTCCTGGATCCAGACAACTTCATTGAGAGTCATTTTGAAACTTCATTTCTAAGCCCCACACATGTACTCACAGCCCTCCCCCACCCTGGTTTAACTTGTGCCTGCCTATGAGGCTGCAGAGATTGCCCCTCTGGCCCAGCTGCCAGGTTCTCTGAACTCAGATCTCTTTTCTGCACTCAGCTCCCCCTCTTACAATCCTGCCTTTGGCATTCAAATATATTATGCAATACTATATAATATGTAGTATAAATTACTTGCAGTGTCATCAGACCTTTGGTCATTTCCTGTCCACCATAAATTGGGGCCCACCAAATTTCCTAACTGTGGCACTGTCTTAGACACTCATGGAATGAGTTGGAATCCCAATCACATGAAACTTTTTAAACTGAAATGAATGGACAAACCAGGTGAAAATATAAAGCAGTGAACAATCCTGCACTGAGAGGCAGGTGAGCTACAAGCATAGCTAGGTAAACTGTGCACAAGCAAACAATACACATTGTACTATGGCCAAATGTAGTTACACACATAGTAAAAAAGTATGTAGGCCATATTTACTGGATGGTGGGCTCTGTCCTGAGAAGCAGCGACTCTGAAAAAGACTTGGGGTGATGGTGAATAATCAGCTGAACACGAACGCTCAGTGCAATGCTGTGGCCAGAAGGGCTAATGTGATCTTGGATGCATAAAGAGCAGAATCTCAAGTAGAAGTATAGAGATTATATTACCTCTATAGTTGGCACTGCTGGAATACTGTGTCCAGTTCTGATGTCCACAATTCTAGAAGGATGCTGATAAATTTGAGAGGGTTCAGAGAAGAGCAATGAGAATGAATAGAGGATTAGAAAACATGCCTTATAGTGATAGACTCAAGGAGCTCAAGCTCTTTAGTTTAACAAAGAGAAGGTTAAGGGGGACTGGATCAGTGCCTGCATGGGGAGAAAACATTTGATAGTGGACTCTGCAGTCTAGCAGATATAGATATAACAGGTTTCAGAGTAACAGCCTTGTTAGTCTGTATTTGCAAAAAGAAAAGGAGTACTTGTGGCACCTTAGAGACTAACCAATTTATTTGAGCATAAGCTTTCGTGAGCTACAGCTCACTTCATCGGATGCATAGATGAAGTGAGCTGTAGCTCACGAAAGATTATGATCAAATACATACATTTGATCATACATTTACATACATTTACATACATTTACAGCATACTTACAGTTTGCACTCTTTAAATATTTCACCCTTCCACTTTAGGTTTGGTACCCAACATAAATAAATAATGGACCATGGTATCTCTTCCACTGATTATATAAGAGAGACGAGGTGGGTGAGGTATTACCTTTTACTGGACCAACTTCTGTTGGTGAGAGAAACAATTGCTCCTCCACCTCCTTTTCATCCCATGCTCATTTGCCACTAGAGTTAGCTGGGTAAAAAAAGCCCACACACATTTGTTTCCCTTTCTTATTTAAATTTTGTTTTCCTCAATATTTTCCAACCAGTTTTATTTTCTAGCCGTCCAGTATCATGACAATAATTGGAGCCATTTTCCACCCAGTCAGAACAATGGTCATCCCACACAATTGTAGCAGTGTGCTCTTCCTCAGGATGTAAAATCAGCAGGAAGGATAGAAGGAAGAACCTAGGAAAGGACTGTAGGAAACAGCCAGGCAAGTGGGAGGTATTCAGTATTATAGCCTTGAGCTAAACAAACATTTTGATGAAGTAAAAAGGAAAATGATCCCATTCAGTTTTCTTTGATGTGGCAACAAAACTAACTAGATAAGTCAAAATTTACAGGAGCTACACAGCTGTTGCTGCAAGCATCTCAGATGTCCAGTATTTTGCATGCAATTACATGTATAAAAATTATGCCAGCAATTTGCTATAGATAGATAGAGTAGCACTCTTGATTAATCAACTCACGTGATTAACTCAAAAAAATTAATCATGGTTAATCACAGGTTTAATTGCACCTTTAAACAGAATACCAATTGAAATTTATTAAATATTTTGATGTTTTTCTACATTTTCAAATATATTGATTTCAGTTACAACACAGAATACAAAGTGTAGTGCTCACTTTATATTATTTTTATTACAAATATTTGCACTGTAAAAATGATAAACAAAAGAAATAGTATTTTTCAATTCACCACAAACAAGTGCTGTAGTGCGATCTCTTTATTGTGAAAGTGCAACTTGCAAATGTAGATTTTTTTGTTACATAACTGAACTCAAAAACAAAACAATGTAAAACTTTAGAGTCTACAAGTCCACTCAGTCTTACTTCTTGTTCAGCCAATTGCTAAAAGAAACAAGTTTGTTTACATTTGCAGGAGACAATGCTGCATGCTTCTTATTTACAATGTCACCTGAAAGTGAGAACAGACGTTAGCATGACACTTTTGTAGCTGGCATTCCAAGGCATTTATGTGCCAGTTATGGTAAACATTCGTATGCCTCTTCATGCTTCAGCCACCATTCTAGAGGACATGCTTTCATGCTGATGATGCTTGTTAATTAAATTTGTGACTGAACTTCTTGAGGGAGAATTGTATCTCTCCTGCTCTGTTTTACCCGCATTCTGCCATATATTTCATGTTATAGCAGTCTTGGATGATGAGCCAGCACAGTTCATTTTAAGAACACTTTCACTGGAGATTTGACAAAATATAACGAAGGTACCAATGTGAGATTTCTAAAGATAGCTAGAGCACTCAAACCAAGGTTTAAGAATCTGAAGTGCCTTCCAAAATCTGCAAGGGACGAGGTGTGGAGCATACTTTCAGAAGTCTTAAAAGAGCAACACTCTGATGCTGAAACTACAGAAGCCAAACCACCAAAAAAGAAAATCAACTTTCTTCTGATGGCATCTGACTCAGATCATGAAAATGAACATGAGTCGGGCCACACTGTTTTTGATCGTTATTGAGCAGAACCCGTCAACAGCGTGGACGCATATCCTCTGGTATGATGATTGAAGCATGAAGGGACATATGAATCTTTAGTGCATCTGGCACATAAATATCTAGCGACGACAGCTAAACAGTGCAATGAGAACACTTGTTCTCACTTTCAGGTGACATTGTAAACAAGAAGCAGACAGCATTATCTCTTGCAAATGTAAGCAAACTTGTTTGTCTGAGTGTTTGGCTGAACAAGAAATAGGACTGAGTGGACTTGTAGGCTTTAAAGTTTTACATAAGAGTGGCCATACTGTGTAAGAACAAAGGTCCATCTAGCTCAGTGTCCTGTCTTCTGACAGTGGCCAATGCCACGTTCCCCAGAAGGAATGAACAAAACAGGTAATCATCAATTGATCCATCCCTGTTTTATTTTTGAATGCAGTTATTTTTTGTACATAATTCTACATTTTTAAGTTCAACTTTCATGATAAAGAGCTTGCTCTACAGTACTTGTATTAGGTGAATTGAAAAATACAATTTCTTTTGTTTTTAACAGTGCAAATATTTGTAATAAAAAATATAAAGTGAGCACTGTACACTTTGCATTCTGTGTTGTAACTGAAATCAATATATTTGAAAATGTAGAAAACATCCACAAATATTTAAAGAAATGGTATTCTATTATTAACAGCATGATTAATTATGATTAATATTTTTAATCACTTGACAGCCCTAATATAGATATATATATATTTGGTCCAATTCATAAGGGGCCTGATTCTCCACTGTCTTGCCCCTTGTATAGGAATTAACCACTGCAAAGTTAGGCCCTGATTCAGCAAACCAAGCAGAAAGTTGTTAAGCATGTGCTGAATCATGGCTCCCATGATTAGTGCATGTAAAATACTATCGAGTCCAAATTTCCCTCAAAACAGTTTTTTTCAGAAAAATGGGACACATTTTCACATTTTCTGAGCAGCAAAATTTCTCTTGAAAATGTTTTTTCCACTGAAAATGGAGGAATGTTTCAAGCAAACATGTTTCCCATTTTTCAGATGTCTCTACAGTCAGACACCTGCGAATCCACAGCAATCAGAAGGTATTTTATACCATGGTAATAAGAACTTAAGAGTGGCCATACTGGGTCAGACCAAAGGTCCATCTAGCCCAGTATCCTGTCTTCCGACAGTGGCCAATGCCAGGTACCCCAATAATGCCTTGCTAAAACTGCTTCAGTGTTTGGTGCATTAATGTCATTCTCAGAAGTGCTGTCTTTAAATTTAATTTTTTTATTCCAAAGAGATGATGGAGGGCAAGTGGAGAGAATGCAAATGAGAACTGCTACATAGATAGCCATGCTGTCATTTGTCACTGCCAACATTCATCAGAATATGGTATCATGAGAGAGAACTGTGAAAAGACTGAGGATTTTACTGGAACACTTAAGCAGGATATTGAAGTGAGGTTTGGAGCAATGCCCTTAAAGAAAACTAATGCTTACTCTATTAGTTACTGTGAAGCAAGGAAATGTAGACAGGGAGGCATCATTCATCTTCTTTTTGCCTCCAGGGGCTCCTTCCACTGGCTTGCTTGACATTTAAAATTTCCACTTCACTAGATAAAGCGGCATACCTGCTAACAGTTCACTGGGCAAAAGCATTGTATAGCAGGAGCTCCCTTCCAAACTCCTTCCTGATTCCCAATAGAGAGGTCACTCCTTTAAGAGTCCATCCTGCTCCCTCTGAAAGGTGGGGGAAATGTGAGTAGGAAGTGGAGGGAGGAAAAGATTAAGGGAAGCCACAAATGGTAGTTAGGCACCCAGCTCTTGTTGACTGCCAGTTGGAGTTGGGTGCGTAAGTGGTCTTTTGAAGATCTCCCCTGAGATGACTAAAGAAATACTTTCATCTGTCTCTAATCTAAGTTTACATTCCACAGAGGTATGGTTCCGAGGGCATGTCTACATTGGAACTGGAGATGTAATTTTCAGCTGGGGTAGGCATACCTGCTCTAGCTGTCATCGAGCCTGCATGCTAAAAGTAACAGTATCGGGGGTAGCTGTGTTAGTCTGAATCCACAAAAACAACAAGGAGTCCGGTGGCACCTTAAAGACTAACAGATTTATTTGAGCATAAGCTTTCGTGGGTAAAAACCCCACTTCTTCAGATACATCTGGGGTTTTTACCCACAAAAGCTTACGCTCAAAAGTAACAGTGTTACCCCAGTTCCATGGGTGGTGAGATGCACAAGCTACCTCGAGTACATATCTAGAGTTTCAAACAGGATTGTACTAGGGGCAGCTAGCCCATCCCACCACCCAGGCCGCTGTGGCTACATTTCTGTTTTTGGAGTACACAGGTATATCTACCCAAGCTGGAAATGACACCTGCAGCTCCAGTGTAGTCATTCAGGGTATGTCTACAAGGTATTACACCAGTAAGACATTATGCCTGTATACTAGAGCTGCTTGGTTTAGCTCTGCTGATGCAAAGCACCCCAAAATCTGGTCAAACTGGCCCCAGAAGTATTCCACATGGGTAGGGGAATCCTCAGGCTATGTAGAGCTTCTGTAAGTCTTGGTTGAGCTCCCCCTGCTGAACTCTTACTAGGCTGCTGGGTTTAGACCCGCATGATGGATCCACTTCTGAGTTCCCCTGAGCAGGCTCGACACTGGCTCTGGCCTCAAGGCCCACTCCATTGATCCAGAATCCCTGTTTGGTACCTCTTCTCAGCAGCGGTAGCATGTAGTCTAGCTGTCGGAGACTAGGTATGACCTGTCTCCCCGTCCCCCATCACAACTCTCCCCAGTAGTTTAAGCACACCCTTGTCCAGAGCTCCACCCTCATAGGTACTCTTGTTTACATCTTAATCCTTTGGGATACATGACAGTTGAAGCCTGGACCTTAGATGCTTTACAAAGTAACTTTTAAACACACACATTTTACTCATAGACAGATCTCAAGAGATAGAGAGATCTAGGCAAAATTACACACCAGCATGCAGTTCCCTCCCTCAGAGTTCTTACCACTCTCGAGCATTCCTTAGGATTTGCTCAGGGTCTTTTCAGGGTCCCAAGTCCCCTCTCTTGGACTCATTCTTCTCTTCCTTATCATGGAGTTTCCTCTCTGATTCTGCAGTAAGCTCCCTTCAGCTTGTGTTTCTCTGGCAATCAAATGGTTCCCCTAGGTCAGAATGCAAGACCTTTGTGTTCTTGGACATCCCAGCCACTGAGTTTTTTACAAGACAGCAGTAAACACCTCTGCCTTTGCTCTCCTGTCCTGATGGGGAATTTCCACCGCTCCAAGCAGACAAGTTGGGCATAACTGGCTTCCCCTTGGATAAAGTCATCCCACTTTTCTAAGGTGCTCCCATTTGAATGGGAGACTATTTAGGTTTACTGACTCCATTGACTGTGGTCTGGGAGAAATGTGACACCAGTCTTGGTAGCAGATGGCTGATTCCATATCTACTGAGGCACTCAATGTTACAGCAATTTCATAAAATCAATTGGTATTTTTAAGTTGTACATAGACAGCTTCTTCAAGTCACCACATCATCTTTGCTCTCCATTCCTGGAAAGACAGATAGGCAAGTTCCATTATCCCTATTTCACATCCAGGTGAATCTAAGGCAGCAAAGTGAGTTGCTCAAGTCCACAGAGAGTATCAGTAGCAGAGACAGGATTAGACTTCAGGAGTGCCTGTGTCCAATCACTGGGGCCATTCCTCCAGACTATACTTCAGTATACTATAATGTTTAACACTTATCTAGATGGGTAATTACCCTATTCTAAGTTATTTGTTGTTCTATTAAAGGACATACAAGTATATAGGTAAATGACCCATATACTGATGACACTACATGAGAGGACAGCTGGAGCCCTATAGGGTCTGATGTTCATGTGAGGTGTTGTACACCCTCAGCTACCACTGATGTGAACATAGGTCATGGGATGTGCTCATCAGCCCATCATAGGATCAGGTCCATACAGAGTCCAGTTGGACCTACCAGAAAAATACAATGTTCAAAATGGAATTAAACAGTTCTTTTTGTCAGTATGCTACTATATGTTTATGATCATGTTCAGCTTCATGGAAACATTTAAAAGGCACAAGTATTAGGTAGGCTTATAATTTATTCCAACCTATTTGCCTATTCTTAACAATTTTATGCTATTGTGTCAGTGAGGAAAAAAATAATCAAGATCGATAAAGAGAAGATTGACAAATATGGAGGGGACAACTGCTCCTTCATTATTTTGTAAGTTCATACATTCGGTGTCAGCTTGGGGGGCGACATATGTATTAACTTAAGAATGTGCAGTTTATCTTCCTTCAACAGTAAAAACATTATACAAATTAATAAATTCCTTCAGTGCTGCTTGACAACTTACATTACAAAATTCATGATCACACTAGAGCACATTTTTCCGATAGCGGGGAAGGATCAATCAAGGTCAAAATATTTCAAAAGAGTAGGGAAAGGAAAGCATACAGAAGGAAACTGTGTCTTTGTTGTTACCAATAGCAAGGATACTTGGTAGACAGACAAATGACTGAGTTTCCAATCTTACTGTTTTTCAGCTTCTGTTAAGCAATTTCTTGAAGGCATTAAGCTTCTTTCCCCCCACTGCCCCCACAGTGTTAGGTGGCTCATTGACAGGTAACCTTTTTGAAAAGATGGTGTGGAACAATCAAAGTCCAATCCTTGTTTCATACAAAGTGTTGAGCTGGTGCCATCAAAACCGAAGTTTTGCATCACATCTTTACACAGTTAAATGAGACAACAGTCCTTTAGTGCTTTAGATTTGTAAATGTATTACAGTACTATGAATTCTGTTCCCAGAACCCAAGGTCCATACTATAACAGATCACATGCAGGTGTTTTGCTTTTGGAATTTCAGAGGTTTCAACTAATGAGGCCCTGGGTTCTCCTCTGCCATTCACAATTCAATGGTCTTTGCAATGCTTCCACAAGGCCTGTTTTTTGGTGCGTTATAGCACCTTAGATAACTTGGCACTCTCTGTAGGCCTGATCCAAAACCTATTGAAATCACTGGGAGTCCTAGGGGTTCTGAATCAGGCCTTGTGTTTCTTCTGTTACTGCAGTGTCTCTTCTTTTCAAAGTCCACTTTACATAAAGCCAAGAAAACTTTAAAGACCATATAACTTATCAGTCCACAGTCCAGCACTATCAGTCTCCCGATTTCTCCAACATAATAAACTTGGTTCAAACCCAGCAGGATGAAACCACTACAACTTCTGAATCAGCATCTGTTTATTCTTTCTGAATTCTTATTTGACTCAAGTGCTGGAATTATTTGTGTAGAACAATTAAATACCCTCTGTGGATCCTACTGACAAACTTTGGCTGAATTTACCTTGAAGACTTTTCACTTCACGTAAGCTTTACAACACATAAATGTTTTGCCTGCTCTTTGATATACTGCCTTTTGTGCCTTTGTTCATTATCTATTAATTGTGTTCATTAATCATCATTTTTTATTTTCACATACTCACAATACCTCGTGGTTACAGTTTCCTTTCAACAGAACTTCCTCTTAAACTGATCCTCGTCATTTCTGGAGAGCTGTAAATCTCATAATGTTATTGACATTTTTATTCAGTCCCTTTCGGTATTTAGAGTTGATTTCCTGTTGAATGATTACATTATTTCTTGTACCATGTCACTAATGACAGGTTTCAGAGTAGCAGCTGTGTTAGTCTGTATTCGCAAAAAGAAAAAAGGCGTACTTGTGGGCATACCTTAGAGACTAACAAATTTATTTGAGACTAACTAAATTTGTTAGTCTCTTTTAGTGCCACAAGTACTCTTTTTCATGTCACTAACAACAGTGATAAAGTACAATACCTTTAAACTGACATTGTCTCTTTACAAGAAAAAACTTTATTCCATTTTAGACAGTGACAGAGAGAAGTGCACCAGCATGAGTGTGGTTTGGCCTGTTGATTCTTAGGCACCACTAAGAGCAGCTACTCTGTAGAAAACGGGTGGGGACTGGCTTTTAGTAGTTTTGCCGTTGATGAGCCTGGCCCAGCTACCATTGATATATATCAGTATTACTAAAATCCATATTTAATGATGTTGTCATCATACTTTGTGACAATTTGAAGAGATATTATTTCGCTGTTCCCCCTACAATGGAGCACTTATACCAAGTAGTATATAATTGCTTAGTCTTGATGAAATCCCGAGATCAGTGCATGGATAGTACCGTCTTTATGCAGATCACATATGCAGAATCAGGGCTTAGGCACCAGAGTGACAACAGTCCTCCTTCCACAAGGTGACATACAGGATACTCTACAGGTCCAAAGATGTGTGGCAGAGAGGGGGCAGGGAGTGGTGCAGTAGTTGGTTTGGGGTGGGATCAAGGCTGGTGGGGATGGACACTGTCCCACTCCTTGCCTTATGAGATTCAGGTCAGATACAATGTGACTGAAACAGTACAAGAATCTGTAGAGAGCAGAAAGATAATGTCCCCCCCCCCATTCAGTATTGGTTCCACTCCATGGTGGGGATCCTTCCTTACCAGCAGGGCCAATGGGCAGCCATCGGACTGAGAAACCCTTACAGTGAAGTTCCCATGGAGTGTGATACAGGGACATAAAGGACACACAGTTGGCACAGACATATCTGCAAATGGTTCTGGCCTGCTGCTTATTCCCTAAATCCTACACCCTCTCCTTTCAATGCGGGAACAGAGACAAATCTCTCTGAAGTGAACCTATTGGAGATTTCCTTCTTGTTACCCTGTTCCTGCAGATTTTCGCTCAAGAGGAGCTAACTGAGCATTTAGCCTCATTATAATGTTGCTGGATCTTATAGACAGGTCTGATAGCACCACCTATTAAGTTTGTCGCTCTGAAGACAGAATTACTGATTTCCTCATGAGCTTTTCTATGGCACTTGTAATTGTAGCATCTGAGTGTTTCACAACTATTAGTAAAAATAAATACAGCATACCCCTGTGAGATGAGGGGGTATTATCTCATTTTACAGATGGGGAACTGTGGCAAAGACAGATTAAGGTCAAAAGTATTCATTAATTTTGGGTGCCCAATTTGAGACACGTAGGACCTGATTTTTCAGAGCACTTAGCATTATATAGCAGTATCTATGTTCAAAGTGCAGCTCCCATTAACTTTAGTTGCACTTGTGAGCACTCAGTGATTCTGCAAATCACAAACCTGGGAATTCAAGTAATTCAGCCATAAAGTGAGAAGCACAATTAGTGACCACCTGTAAAAATCTGCGGTTAAGAGATTTGACTAGCATCATATGGGAACTCTGTGGAAGAGGCAGGGATAGAATCCAGTTCCTGAAGGCCGTATTCAACTGCCTTAACCATGAGATTGTCCTTTCTCTTCCTGAGTCCCCCGTTTCATTCACTACACACTTTCCAAGGCCAACATCCAGAAGATGATCCTGGATTTTTCTGGACATGACTGCACTGGGTCTCTGCAGGGGTCCTGAGTCTCCCCTGGACAAGGGTGGCCAGAGCCTGGTCTGTATCAACAGCCAGGTACACACCTTCCACTTTCAGGCCCTGCAGAACTCCCTTATGGTTCAGGGTAGTCCAACATGGAGCATACTGGCATGTCTTCCTCTGCTGCCTCTGACACAATATGCAGCTCTTTTTCTCCCCGTAAGAGGTCGCCCCTGACATCCCTCTGAGCGGCCGATCTTTTAACAGGACCTGGAAGCTTGTTTCAGTGAGCAGGTCAGCAGCAGTCACCGATGGGAAAGACCTCCTTATACAGCCCCTGCTACACAATCCACCCCTTAGTGAGTAGGTGGCGGAGTCCACGGTGGTATGATGGAGGTCCTGAGTCACCAGACTTGGAGACCTCTTGGACTATGGTTGGAGGGACCGGGTGGAATTAGTGGCACTTAGCCAGTGCATGGGGCTGTCCACGCCACGTGTCCCCCATCATGTGCTCCAGGAGGTCAGGGCAGCCTTGACTCTTGCTTCTCTCGCTTTCCTCAAGCAAGCCCTGTGGGATGGTGCTCCCAGTTTGCATCTCAGCCCTGGCCCTCCAGATCTTGTGATCGGGCACCTGCCCCATGAGCCCCACCACACAACCTCAGTCATCTGAATGCCATCCTGCCTGTCTGCCTCTGAGCCACACCCAGGAAACATCTGTACATGCTCCACACTATTCACTTCCTCGCCCTTATGTCTCTCATTCTGACACCAAGTGGTGGGACCTGTTGCCACCAAAGGAGGATGAGGAACTCCAGTGGGCCAGTCTATACTCCACTCTGGTCCCACAGCCATCTGGGGATATTAGCTGGAGGATTCTACGAGTGTGTACTTGGCACAGTTCACAAACTCGGCAGCACTTGCCCCTCTTGTGGCAAAAGCAAGACCCTAGATCACACCTACATGGAGAGCATCAGATTGCGGACCCTCTTCTGACCCCTCTAGAACCTTTTACTGAGGTTCTGGCTGCACTTCTCTCCACGCCTTACATACCCCATCCATGACCCCACGAAGTTATAAGATCTCCTCATCAGCCTCCTTCTAGCACTGGCCAAGATGGCCATCCATCACACCAGAAGGAGGAAGATAAACAGGGTTGCAGAAGTGCTCTATGGTTGGGGAAGTAGTGGAGTCCCCTTTGGCGCACTAGGAGCTGGTCCTGGTACATGCCACCAGAACTGGAGACCTCCTGGACTATGAGGGACTGGATGGACCCCAGGGTACTCAACCACTGAAAGAGGCTGCCCACATTGCATTTCCCCTGCCATATGTTAAAAGAGGTGAGAGCAGTCTTTCCCCCCGTTTCTCTCAAGTGGACCTATGGGAGTGTGTGATTAGACCTGCCTGTCCCAGTACTACAAATAGTACACCACTTTGATTCATCCCCAGAGCAGGTCCATTCCAAAATAGTATGTGATCGTGTAATTAAAGACTGTATCTTAATTCATATGCACAAGAGGGCCAAAGTACAGTTTCATAGGGTAACCTTAATTCTGTCTTTTCCTATGCTCTGAGTGCTTCTCTTTGCAACCTTAAATGTAGTACTTTTGTAGTAACGGCAATTAAGTCATAAATCCTTTTTACTAGCATTAGCTAGTTGTGTCACTACAGCTAAAAGGGTTTTGTTGTGTAAGAGATGAATTGTCCTTGAAATGTCACTTTCATTTTTGTTTTGGCACCAGTAATAACTCTCTCCATGAGTTAGCAGTGATATGTCTGATAGAGAGAACCATGTCAGGAAATAGATTGATGTACAAGTCAGCAACCTCCGTCTCTTCTTAATTGTTTGCATTGGACCCACATAACTAAGTCTTAATACTGGAGGCTTTTAGTAGATATTGAGAACTGTGATGAGGCAAAGAGGTGGCTTCCTGTGAAGTGAATTTCAAAGCATGACTCCTTACCAATACTATTTTTGTAACTCATATGCAAACCTTCTGGAAGGGACTCTAACTCCCACAGATAGACTGAGAACTCTCAGATTTTGACTTTTAAGACAGAAATGGGTGACTAGTAGACTTGTCAAAAAATGCTAATTCATGAAATCCAAAACTTCCATCGAAACCAAGACATTTCAGTAAAAGCTTTTGTTAGGAACATTTCTCTGACCCAGGCTGAAATTTCTGTTCAAAAGCAGAGGGCTACACCTGCCCCATGATAGCCAAGTAATCAAAATATTCAGCTAGCCTGGTGGAGACCTAAGTTCAAGGCTCTGCTCAGCCTTTGGCTAGTCTCAGGTGGGTCTTTTCTTCCTTTTTTTAATTAAAAACTTCTAAAGGTCTGTTGTTGTTTTGTTCTGATCAAAATCAAACCAAATATCAAAACCATTAAGTTTTTCAGGAGAAGGAATGTGTTATCTGCCAGCACTAGTGAATGATTCCTAACACTTTAGTCAAAGTAATTAATCTATTTCTCTGTTTGTTCATTGTCCAGGAGAAGACTGTATTTTTTTTCAAATGTATTTGTTATTATTTGCTGAATAATTTCAACATAACAACAAACCAGATAGAAACAACTCAAGTTTCCTTATAGAATACTCAGAACTGCTTGTGAACAACCTACAGAACAAGAATTATTCACTGAGGTCTCATTTGCCACTTCATTACTCCACTGTTATGCAGCTGTATCTCCACTGAAATCAATGGGGTTACTCCAGTGTAAAATGGAGTAACATACTTCATGAGACAATTTTCCCCCCTTCTTGTTCCTCACTTTATTTCTCCCACCCTGTGCATGTTTCTTCACCACCACCTTGTTTCACTTCTTAGCATGGTGTCTCTCCATTCCTATTCTACTCTTCTCCTCTTTTGCCCTCCATTGCACTCCCCTCCACCTTGTTTCTCACTCCATGTTTCACTACTGCCCTAATCTCTCCTTTTTTCACCACTGCCTTCCTTGTTTGTCTCATTGTTACACCACTTTATACGTCTCCCATTTCACCACTTCTCTGTTCCCCACCCTCCACAACTCCCCACATCTCTTTCTCCCTCTTTCACTGCTCTATTTATTTAGTCTCCTCCCCACATTTCACCTGCTCCATTCTTTATCAAGAATTAAACACCTTCAAGAGGAATGGGGGGTGTTGTTAGCATGCCTGATGTGCTGTGATAGCTCAGGAAGTGCTGCTGATCTGGTGTGGTGACTCAGTGTCCCAGTAACCTCACTGTTTACTTCTGCCCCCTTCCAGGGTAGCCAATGTCCAAACCAATTAGTGTTCCATAAATCAAAATAAAAAAAAAACACAAGATATCCCACCCTACCAGGGTCCATCTTCAATTCCACTCTCCAGAGTAAGCATAACAGAACATAAACTCTACCACCCTTCTTGAATTCCGTACAACATAGACTATCCAACCCCATCTTAGGCTCTGTAGACTTTACCACTATTTTTACAGAGCACTGACTCACAGGGCTTTCTCTCTGGAGGGCCAGCTCCTCCCAAGTCACTGATTCTCAGGTCTTCTTCCATGTAGTCATTTCCCTTTGTCTACCTCTTCCCATGTGAGATCTTTACCCCCATATGTCTGTCTGGGGTTTAGTCTTTTCCATGGCCTCTTTCTCTCCAACTGCCCTCTCAACTCAGTCTCCTCCTACAACTCTCTCTCAGTTGAGTTCTGTTAAGGCACTTAGGGATATTACCCAGCTTCTTCCCAGCAGAGCCTACTGATTGCCTGCCCTCCCATGGTCCCACCCCAACCATCTAATCCCCGGCTAATCAGATTCAGGTGGGAAGTCATCTGATCCACTGGGCATGGCTAAGTCCAACTCCCATAAAGGGCTAGCCAGCCTGTGGCAAGGCTCCTTATACAACTTATGCTTTTGTGTGTGTGTGGGTGGGAGGGGTTAAGGTGTAAATAGATGCACAACTACAGTGGCTACAGGTACTATATAACCTCCCTGAATAAACAAAAGAAATTCAGAGCCCACACCCCTATGTTCCATTATTGCTATGTTGCAATCAGTTGGGAGTCATTGCTTTTATCAAGTACTGAAGGGTAATACAGTTTATCACTTTTTTATTAACTATTTTCTTTATTGCTCATACCCAGTACAGATAAATAAAGTCAATAACATTCTGTAACACAAGGACTGATGTCTACATTTCCTTTATGTTGAACTATTCTTGGCTAGATTCTCCATTGTGCAGTGCTTCTTTATACTACACCATAGATTCAATCAGACCCTAAAAATGGCATAGTAGGCCTTGGAAGGGCCATATCTATGTAGGAGGATCCTCCAGTGGTGTAGCTCCTACACCAATGGCATCCCTCTTCCAGCTATTGCTGTTGGAGGCATGGCAAAGGAGAAGGACACATGGGATTTCCCAGGCTGGGGATTATCTGGTATCTACCCTTTGGTCTTCATAAAGCAGGCACAAGATAGAGCAGCCCTCAAGCTGGTCCAGGATCAAAGAGTACAAAGATGGCTTTAAATATTCAGCTCTCCACTTTACCTTTATTAGTTCAGTTAGAGTCTGATAGAAAGCCCACTGGCATCAAAAGATGGATCTCCCTTGACTTCAACCAGCTTTGGATCAGCACAGAATTCATTATAAACTGACAAAGAATTGGTCTGAAAATAAGAGTTCAAGCTGCCTGGAGGAGGACAATTCCATTTCATGTTAACTTTTGAGGTTCTGAAGTTTGTTTTCATTTGCCTTGTAAGAAAAACAAAACCTTCAAAACGTCATGAAACAGAATTTTGTCAAAACATTTGTTTTTTGACCCAAAACCTAAGTTTTTTCATTCGGGTCTCTCATATATGTATATATAGATAGATAGAAGTGATCAGGGAGAGCTGGACTACAAAAATCCTTCCTGATGACATATTGGTGGAAACTGATATGTTTCCACAAAATGTTTTGGCTTTGAAGAAAGGGCATATTGTGAGGAAATTGCATTTTGTTAGAAATGTTCTGAACAACTTTAATAAGAAAGTTATTAACATTTGAATTCCAGAACCATTTCATGTGTGTCAGCACTAGATTTTTGACAGAGGATGCTAGTAACTATTTTCAGTTAATGTCAAGATGTTATTTAATACATTATTACTTGTTTATTTTATATAGATGTTAGCAATACACTTAGAATGTTATGGCAGGGATTTAGGAACCATGTAAAAAAACACTTACTCTGATGCCATTCTGTCTGTCTTAGTTTTTTGTTTGTTGTTTTAGAAATATGTATAGTAAATTTCATTATAGTTTAACTATTATTTATACATATTGTTCTTGTCCCTTTGGTACCCTGAGCACTGTATTGTATATTCTACTACAGTTGTTAATATTATTAATAAAAGGCAGCTTGTTTAAGGTGCACCTCTTTTTGACATTACAGCCCTTTGTCTCTTTCTTCCTTCTCCCCTTTTACTCAAAACATCTTGACTTGGGCTCCAATTCAGCAAACCACTTACACACTTACTTTAACTTTAAGAATGTATTTATGTCTCATTGAAACCAATGGGACTTATGCGTGTGGTTTTTCTCCCCCCCCCCCCCGAATCAATGCCTAAGATTACCAGTAAATGTAAAGCCACTTTTTAGTTTGTTTATTCCTTTTCTACTTTTTTGATGGAATAAAAGCAAAGCTAGTTGGGATCTGATTTATTTTCCTTCAGTAACATATCAAAACTCCCATGGGACAATTTTAGAATTGGATCTTGACAACAAGTATGTGCATGAGTTACTTTATTCACCTGTGTAAGTTTTGTAGGATCAGGCCCTTAATGTTACTACATTTATTAGCAAAGTGTGAATTGTATAATATTTGGATTAGGTTTGGCATTCTAGGGAGGAGGTCAGGGAATAATTCTAGAGTTGGGGTTAATGTTTAATATTCAAAAATTGATCCAAATAATCTGTTGAATTAACCATAATCCATCTTTATGGGGGAGTAGGAAGCAATTGAACATCTATGAGATTTGAGCACCTAATTTCATTGGGCACCTTTGAAAACTACACTCCATCTTTAAATAGATTTGTAGCTGTTGAAGCACAAAGTGCCTGCAATAACTAACAAATATTTCAGCTTCTACTCTATTTTAATTTAAAAGCTGTCAAAGTGAGAAAAAAAAAGTTTTTGTTGCTTTTTTTTTTAAAGGAAAAGGATAAAATGCACTTGACTGAGATCTTGTAAAACATGCTTCAACCCAAAGTAAATTCTTACTACCCAGCTATAAAACCTAAGGGTTTATGATGGAGACTCAAACACAACTTTAGCTGTAGCTCTATGGATGGTAACACTATAATAAGGCTCCCGTGGCTGCAAATTGTATCCTTTAAGAGTACTTCAGAATTTGAAAAATATTTAAGTAATCACAGTTTCAGAGTTATCATCTGATAACGCCTGAGAATTGGTGACCCAAGGGACTAATTCCAAACATTACCAGAAAATGACATGCTCATGTCAGTGTGGAAGTGTCTTGGTGAATGTAAATTGTAATAGAAAGAGCATTTGCAAGCAATTTGGCCATCTGCTGTTTCCTGTCAATATTTTATAAGAATATGCTCAAGCCAATATGCTAGCACCCGAGGAGAAAGTCTCTGGGATCTCAAGAGCATATGAACCTTGCTTTTTCCCCCTGAACAGCACTAGGAGCCATAACCCTTCTGTAAAAAGTGCCCCTGGATGGAGGTTCCCCCATTCTCATTCTCCCCTCTACATGCCTAGCCTAGCCAATTAGGCTATCCACCTTCTTTACATTCTCTATTATCTCCCCTCTCCCTGGCAGTGGGAGTTACAAGATTTCAATGGAGCAAGGGAGAAAGAAGGGATGCACTGAGAGATAATGCAGGCTGAAGCAGATCTTGTATTACACCAGAATTGTGTTATACCAGTTTATGGACCATATCCTGCCCCTGCTGTGGCCACTTTGCAGAGTCTAGTGGTGTTTAGCAGCTGCAAAGCCATCTTATCCAGATGGTGAAGGTTTCTCTGGTGTGCAATCTAGTTGGCCGACCCTGAGTTTGGGCTGGAGCTCAAGTATCTCTCAGTCTCTTGCCTCAGGGTCCCCTAATGGAGCCTCCACTCCCGGGCAATCTTGCTGGTCCCAGCAAGAGGGCTCACTTTCAGGATTTCTCTAGAGCCCAATTTACAGTCCCCTTGTCTCTAGCCCTTGGTAGCACTTCCTATGACTCCCACACAACAGTGACTGGAAGCAGCTCTCCAAGGCCTTCACTCATACTGAGCAAGTGTCCATCTACTTCAAAGGGTAGCAGGGTTGAAGGAGAAGTTTTGCAATGGCCTCAGGCTGTACTCCCCTTGTTACTTGTGCTAACTAACAGTCCATGGAAGCTTCCCTGTTCCTGGAAAAAACTACCCCCCTCTGTGGCCACTTCTCCAGGTGGAGCATGCTCTGCAGGTGCACATAATTGGTGCTGCCTGACTGAAGGAATGCTCGTTAGCCTTTCCACTAGTGGGGAAGGAGCATGTCCCATCACATGGAAGAATCTCTGAGCCCAACATAAGATTGGCACAGAGATCCCTACATTGCTACCACTGCACAGGAGGCATGGTCAGAGTACAGGGGGCATGCACAAACTGCCCTTGAGCTCCTGTGATCCCTGGCTGAAAGAATGGTTCTCTGGATTCATGAACAGCAGCAGGAAATTAGAGCAGCCTCACTTCCTCTGCTGGAGTACCTCATACCCTTTAGAGAAGAGATGCCTTCCAGCCCCCTTTCTGAAAGCTCCTGAGACTTGTCGAAGAGTCTACATGGCCTGTTACCCATCACAAAAAAACAAAACAAAACAAAAAAAACACAGGAGAGATTAATTTTTTTTTTTGTTTATATGGCTGCTCACTTCAGAGGTGAATTTAACTCTTTTTAAGTGACATAAAGACTGCAAATGGACTAAAAGGCAGACTGCACTGCACATTCAATATTCCATACATGGGCAAATTACACCTCTTATCAACAGGACCAGCTACTTCACTAGAAGAGGAACCTACATATTGTAAAGTGAGTTGTGGAAAACAAAAACAAAAAACCTCTTCTATACCACTGCTACTGGTAGTATCCCATTTTTCTACAGATAAAAGAGAAAGGAAGACGGAAGGTGAAATCCTGGCCCTCCTGAAGTCAATGGGAGTTTTACTATTGACTTTAATGGGGACAGAATTTCACTCTTTGTTGTGGAAAATGTGAGTGAAATTAATGTCTACGTGGAAAAGCACTCAACTCCCAGTTGGCTAGGCCTATCCAGCTGTCTTCACACAACCTGTGACTAGAACTGAGTGTAAAATCTGAACAATGAAATGCAACATGCTTTAAACTAGAGATTTTTTTTCAATATGCATTTAATGGTAAATTCAAAATTGGTCCCAGTTGTGTGAAGTTTCCATACTAAAATAACTCATGAGAAATGGCTTATTTCAAGTAAAATTGGTTTAATATAAAAACTTCATAATTTTGCAATTTGGGCCCCGCAACCAAATAATTGTTTGCACCAAATTTTGCAAAAATGGGACAAGAAAATGAGCAAATTGAAGCTGGAGAAAATTTCCCCCAGGTTTTAAGCCCGATATTTTCTTCAACTGCTTGACCCTCTGCAGTCCTCTGCTTTTATAAAATCACAATTACTATATTTCTGAACAGACAAGCACCTTACAGAATATAAACAAGCTTGAACTCTAGTCCCCTCTCTTTCAATTTTTTATTTTGTGTATTTTTTCCAGTTCATTATTTATGATTATTACATAGTTCATCTTTAGTTAATGAGAAGTGTACCAGGCATAGGCACAAACTATCAAAATATGATATTACTGGTACATCCTATTGGTGATCCCAATTATGTGCAAATACTGTAACATCAGTATAAGTTTCTCCCCCCCCCCTTCCTCCAAATACAACATGCTGTATTTGAAGAATCATTCGTGGCCCACTGGGAAAGGTTAGGACTATAATTAGTACTTTTTCTCGAGACATTTCAGCAATAGAATGCATGAAGCTTAGCAACAGTTTCCCTTTAATTGCTCCCTGGTGATTTTACTGTAAAACTGTTAACTTGTGCACTGGGGACCCACAGCCCACCTTCTCCTTGTGCTGACATTTGAAGCAATGATTAGAATGTCATTGCTTTCCAATACTTCATTGTCATTCGGGGAAATGTCTTGCCACCTACTGCAATGAAACACATTCACACCACACTCAGAAGTAATGTCTGTATTTCTTTACTATTTGAACAGCACAGCCTTTTGAAACTGGATTTGTTTTGAATACCCACTTCAGTATTCACTCACTTTTCTGCTCAGTGTCACTCTCTTGTCTTTCAGACTAATGGAAATAAAGCTCAACAATTCATTCTGTGCAAAATAGTGGACCCTAAGGGCAAAATGCCTAACAGTATGGAAAATAGCTATGTGAAACCAAAGAAATTGTAACTATCTTTCTTGCAAGCACAATAGCAGATGTTCCTCCTCCATGTCAATTTTCTCAGGTCTTTGAACATGAAATAGTGCAATTCCAGCTCAGGTCACATCTGTTACTAAAGATCTGAACTCAAAACTTTAACAGGTCCTGAGATCAGTGTAGTTAACATGCTTGAGAGCTTGACACAGGAAGCATCAAAGTGTAATTCCAGACAAAGAACCGTATGATTTGCCATTGGACTATATAGTTGCTACCTGACCTTTTTTTTCAGTTTTTCTTTATTTTTAACATGCAGGGCCAGATTCAGTCACTTTCACACATATATCCACTTTGAACAGCACTGTATTTTGTGAGTAGACTCACTGATTTCAATGGGGCTAATTTCAGAAAAATGTGCAAATCAAATGAACAATAGTAGAATGTAGCCCTTAGTGATTTTATTTTTGCATCTCTCTGTTCACCTGAAAGGTAACTGAAGCTAAACAGAAGCTGGATTTTTTTAAATCTGTCCTCAATTAAAAATAAACATCCTCTCCCATATGAACTATATTAGAAAGTGCCCCCTAGTTTTCAAAACAATCTCGTATCTAAATCAACATAAAGTAGCCAGAACTTTCCATGAAAGTGTCAAGGCAAGGGAGTTTGCATCAGTGAGTGTACAGATGAAGACTAGTCACCTCCTAAAATCTTTTAAAAGGAGAAATCCATCCCCCGCAAATAAGCTTCTGAAAAAAATCAGAGAATTGTATTGGTTCGACTGACACGCTGGGTAAAGTTTTTAAAAGCTCCCAACAGTCAGATTTTCAACAGTATTCAGGCATTTCAAAGTTGCAGATTGGTACCTAAAGAAATTTTCAAAAGTGCCTAAGCAGGTAAGGCACCTAACTGCCACTGAAACTGAAATTGGGCAGCTAACCTACTAAGTCACTTTTGAATATCCCGCTACGTTATTATCTGCATCTTTAGGTGCCTAAACACCTTTGAAAATCTGGTCCCAAGTCACTTTTGAAAATGGACTTTAGTCTCTTAAGTCACTTAGGGTATGTCTACACTACGGAATTAGGTCGAATTTATAGAAGTCGGTTTTTTAGAAATCAGTTTTATATATTCGAGTGTATGTGTCCCCACAGAAAATGCTCTAAGTGCATTAAGTGCATTAACTCGGCGGAGTGCTTCCACAGTACCAAGGCTAGAGTCGACTTCCGGAGCATTGCACTGTGGGTAGCTATCCCACAGTTCCCGCAGTCTCCGCTGCCCATTGGAATTCTGGATTGAGATCCCAATGCCTGATGGGGCTAAAACATTGTCGCGGGTGGTTCTGGGTACATATCGTCAGGCCCCCGTTCCCTCCCTCTGTCCGTGAAAGCAAGGGCAGACAATCGTTTCGCTCCTTTTTTCCTGAGTTACCTGTGCAGACGCCATACCATGGCAAGCATGGAGCCCGCTCAGGTAACCGTCACCCTATGTCTCCTGGGTGCTGGCAGACGCGGTACTGCATTGCTACACAGTAGCAGCAACCCCTTGCCTTGTGGCAGCAGACAGTACAGTACGACTGGTAGCCGTCATCGTCATGTCCGAGGTGCTCCTGGCCACGTCAGCCACGAGCGCCTGGGCAGACATGGGCGCAGGGACTAAATTGGAGTGACTTGACCAGGTCATTCTCTTTAGTCCTGCAGTCAGTCCTATTGAACCATCTTATGGTGAGCAGGCAGGCGATATGGATTGCTAGCAGTCCTATTGCATCATCTTCGGCCGGGCAGCCATGAGATGTGGATGGCATGCAGTCCTTCTGCACCATCTGCTGCCAGCCAAAGATGTAAAAGATAGATAGAGTGGATCAAAACAAGAAATAGACCAGATTTGTTTTGTACTCATCTGCTTCCCCCCCACACCCCCGTCTAGGGGACTCATTCCTCTAGGTCACACTGCAGTCACTCACAGAGAAGGTGCAGCAAGGTAAATCTAGCCATGTATCAATCAGAGGCCAGACTAACCTCCTTGTTCCAATAAGAACAATAACTTAAGTGCACCATTTCTTATTGGAACCCTCCGTGAAGTCCTGCCTGAAATACTCCTTGATGTAAAGCCACCCCCTTTGTTGATTTTAGCTCCCTGAAGCCAACCCTGTAAGCCGTGTCGTCAGAAGCCCCTCCCTCCATCAGAGCAACGGCAGACAATCGTTCCGCACCTTTTTTCTGTGCGGACGCCATACCAAGGCAAGCATGGAGGCCGCTCAGCTCACTTTGGCAATTAGGAGCACATTAAACACCACACGCATTATCCAGCAGCATATGCAGCACCAGAACCTGGCAGAGCGATACTGGGCAAGGAGGCGACGTCAGCCCGGTCACGTGAGTGATCAGGACATGGACACAGATTTCTCTGAAAGCATGGGCCCTGCCAATGGATGCATCATGGTGCTAATGGGGCAGGTTCATGCTGTGGAACACTGATTCTGGGCTTGGGAACAAGCACAGACTGGTGGGACCCCATAGTGTTGCAGGTCTGGGACGATTCCCAGTGGCTGCGAAACTTTCACATGCGTAAGGGCACTTTCATGGAACTTTGTGACTTGCTTTCCCCTGCCCTGAAGCGCATGAATACCAAGATGAGACCAGCCCTCACAGTTGAGAAGCGAGTGGCGATAGCCCTGTGGAAGCTTGCAACGCCAGACAGCTACCGGTCAGTTGGGAATCAGTTTGGAGTGGGCAAATCTACTGTTGGGGCTGCTGTGATGCAAGTAGCCCACGCAATCAAAGATTTGCTGATATCAAGGGTAGTGACCCTGGGAAATGTGCAGGTCATAGTGGATGGCTTTGCTGCAATGGGATTCCCTAACTGTGGTGGGGCTATAGACGGAACCCATATCCCTATCTTGGCACCGGAGCACCAAGCCGCCGAGTACATAAACCGCAAGGGGTACTTTTTGATAGTGCTGCAAGCCCTGGTGGATCACAAGGGACGTTTCACCAACATCAACGTGGGATGGCCGGGAAAGGTACATGACGCTCGCATCTTCAGGAACTCTGGTCTGTTTCAAAAGCTGCAGGAAGGGACTTTATTCCCAGATCAGAAAATAACTGTTGGGGATGTTGAAATGCCTATATGTATCCTTGGGGACCCAGCCTACCCCTTAATGCCATGGCTCATGAAGCCGTACACAGGCAGCCTGGACAGTAGTCAGGAGCTGTTCAACTACAGGCTGAGCAAGTGCAAAATGGTGGTAGAATGTGCATTTGGACGTTTAAAGGCGCGCTGGCGCAGTTTACTGACTCGGTTAGACCTCAGTGAAACCAATATTCCCACTGTTATTACTGCTTGCTGTGTGCTCCACAAAATCAGTGAGAGTAAGGGGGAGACGTTTATGGCAGGGTGGGAGGTTGAGGCAATCGCCTGGCTGCTGGTTACGCGCAACCAGACACCAGGGCAGTTAGATGAGCACAGGAGGGCGTGATACGCATCAGAGAAGCTCTGAAAACAAGTTTCACGACTGGCCAGGCTACGGTGTGAAAGTTCTCTTTGTTTCTCCTTGATGAAACCCCCCACCTCTTGGTTCACTCTACTTCCCTGCAAGCTAACCACCTTCCCCTCCTCCCTTTAATCATTGCTTGCAGAGGCAATAAAGTCATTGTTGCTTCACATTCATGCATTCTTTATTCATTCATCACACAAATAGGGGGATGACTACCAAGGTAGCCCAGGAGGGGTGGTGGAGGAGGGCAGGAAAATGCCACACAGCACTCTAAAAGTTTACAACTTTAAAACTTATTGAATGCCAGCCTTCTGTTGCTTGGGCAATCCTCTGTGGCGGAGTGGCTGGTTGGCCGGTGGCCTCCCCACCGCGTTCTTGGGTGTCTGGGTGTGAAGGCTATGGAACTTGGGGAGGAGGGCGGTTGGTTACACAGGAGCTGTAGTGGCAGTCTGTGCTCCAGCTGCCTTTGCTGCAGCTCAACCATACACTGGAGCATACTGGTTTGGTCCTCCAGCAGCCTCAGCATTGAATCCTGCCTCCTCTCATCATGCTGCCGCCACATTTGAACTACAGCCCTGTCTTCAGCCTTCCACTTACTCTCTTCAGCCCGCCACCTCTCCTCCCGGTCATTTTATGCTTTCCTGCACTCTGACATTATTTGCCTCCACGCATTCGTCTGTGCTTTGTCAGTGTGGGAGGACAGCATGAGCTCAGAGAACATTTCATCACGAGTGCATTTTTTTTCTTTCTAATCTTCAGTAGCCTCTGGGAAGGAGAAGATCCTGTGATCATTGAAACACATGCAGCTGGTGGAGGAAAAAAAAAAGGGACAGCGGTATTTAAAAAGACACATTTTATAAAACAGTGGCTACACTCTTTCACAGTAAACCTTGCTGTTAACATTACATACATAGCACATGTGCTTTCGTTACAAGGTCGCATTTTGCCTCCCCCCACCGCGTGGCTACCCCCGCAACCCTCCCTCCTCCCCGTGGCTAACAGCGGGGAACATTTCTGTTCAGCCACAGGCAAACAGCCCAGCAGGAACGGGCTCCTCTGAGTGTCCCCTGAAGAAAAGCACCCTATTTCAACCAGGTGACCATGAATGATATCTCACTCTCCTGAGGATAACACAGAGAGATAAAGAACGGATGTTGTTTGAACGCCAGCAAACATACACTGCAATGCTTTGTTGTACAATGATTCCCGAGTACGTGTTACTGGCCTGGAGTGGTAAAGTGTCCTACAATGAAGGACACAATAAGGCTGCCCTCCCCAGAAACCTTTTGCAAAGGCTTTGGGAGTACATCCAGGAGAGCCACGAATGCCAGGGCAAAGTAATCCTTTCACATGCTTACTTTTAAACCATGTATAGTATTTTAAAAGGTACACTCACCGGACGTCCCTTCTCCACCTGCCGGGTCCAGGAAGCAGCCTTGGGTAGGTTCAGGGGGTACTGGCTCCAGGTCCAGGGTGAGAAACCCAGTTCCTGGCAGTCGGGAAAACCGGTTTCTCCGCTTGCTTGCTGTGAGCTATCTACAACCTCCTCCTCCTCCTCATCTTCTTCGTCCCCAAAACCTGCTTCTGTGTTGCCTCCATCTCCATTGAAGGAATCAAACAACACGGCTGGGGTAGTGGTGGCTGAACCCCCTAAAATGGCATGCAGCTCATCATAGAAGCGGCATGTTTGGGGCTCTGACCCAAAGCAGCCATTTGCCTCTCTGGTTTTCTGGTAGGCTTGCCTAAGCTCCTTAAGTTTCACGTGGCATTGCTTCGGGTCCCTGTTATGGCCTCTGTCCTTCATGCCCTGGGAGATTTTGACAAATGTTTTGGCATTTCGAAAACTGGAACGGAGTTCTGATAGCACGGATTCCTCTCCCCATACAGCAATCAGATCCCGTACCTCCCGTTCAGTCCATTCTGGAGCTCTTTTGCGATTCTGGGACTCCATCATGGTCACCTCTGCTGATGAGCTCTGCATGGTCACCTGCACCTTGCCATGCTGCCCAAACAGGAAATGAGATTAAAAAGTTCTCGGTTCTTTTCCTGTCTACCTGGCCAGTGCATCTGAGTTGAGAGTGCTGTCCAGAGCGGTCACAATGGAGCACTCTGGGATAGCTCCTGGAGGCCAATACCGTCGAATTGTGTCCACAGTACCCCAAATTCGACCCGGCAAGGCCGATTTAAGCGCTAATCCACTTGTCAGGGGTGGAGTAAGGAAATCGATTTTAAGAGCCCTTTAAGTCGAAATAAAGGGCTTCATTGTGTGGACGGGTGCAGGTTTACATCGATTTAACGCTGCTAAATTCGACCTAAAGTCCTAGTGTAGACCAGGGCTTAGGTACTTTAAAAAATTATACCCATGGACTGCACTTCTCCCTAATGTTCTACATACATGAAACCTTTGTGGACAAGTTCAACTTTAGGCATAATGATGAGAGGAACCGAGTACAATTTTAATCTTTTTTCTTTTTTTTACTTCCCTAATATTCAAATGCTACTAGTTTTCAGGCTAAATTCTCCCAATCCGCTGGTCCTGGCATTAGCAAATAATGCAAAGAGGAACCTTTCCAAAGAGATCTTGCAACAAAATGGCTCCTTGGGTGGTATGATGCCTTTTGGCCAGGTGCAGCTTAGTAGGTTTTTTTCTGTTCAGCCACTATGACCAGCTCTTCGGGTCTTCTGGTGGTCCCACAGTTTGTCTTGTGTCTTGTCTTGTGACCTACAGCCAGGTCACATTTAGTATCAACCCATTTGGGGTAAACCATGGGCTCAACTCAACAGTAGTTCCAATATCTCAAGTCAAGTAATCAGCATGGGTTCTGGCCCAGTAGCCCTTCCAGCCCTGGCATCTGGGGTTGTAAAACTAGACTCCTCACTGAGGCTGTAGGGGAACCCACTCCTACCCTCTTAGCTAGGTTTCAGCCCAGGGACCCTGTAGGAAGCAGTTAAGGTCTGTTTTGTAAGACTTTTTGCTTCATCTCTGGATTACTTTCTACGTCAGCCTGCCTTCTTGTCAGGGAGATCACACTTGCAGTAGGGGCCTGCTCTGAGGCCAGTCCCCTGGTCCCAGTTCCCAGGGTGACAAAGGAAAGAAAAGTAAACAGAAATAAACGCCAGCACCAGCACTCCTGTCTCAGAAGTGTCTTTAGCCATGTTCATAGGAAACCTAAGCATCTTGGCTCTCTGCTTTCTGGAAGCTGAGAATGAGAGGCCTGTCCACCTGCCAGGGCCAGGGCCCCAAGACCTGGGCTTCTCTCCTAGTCTGGCATGCTTCACAGGTGTGAGGGAGTGGGGGAGAGGCTCAACTGAGCCCACTGCTGCTCTTTAAGCCCTTCCTATCTACGGTATGGATTGTATAGCCTGTCTCAGGCCTCCTGGAAATACTCCCTCACAGTGAAAGCTCAAGGGGATTTCTACAGTACAGGGAGCCTCTCTGCAAAGTTAACAGACTCAGGAGGTATTCATTTTCAGGCAGATCCTCACTATTTTCTTTGGAGTATGAGGCTAGCTTCTTGCCTGCACCAAGTTCTGGCTCCATGATTCTCAGGAGGGACCCAATGTAGTTTTAAACTGTTGCTAGTCAGATCCTGAGGGACCTTAAGCTAGAGGAGGAGTGTTGTGGTGGAGCAGAGCTCGGACATGGCATTACCCTATCCCTGGAATGCCCACATCCTCTTTCAGCATACACCCAGTGCCAAGAAGTGGGTAAAGATGCACTATTGGGAAGTTTTCCTTTAAGAATGGAATTCTCTACTGGACATTTACAAATAAGTTGTGGCCCAGTTGCACTATCAGAGTAGCGCAAACCCAGCTTGTGAATCTGGTCCATGTTAAGAATAACACATTGTGGCCTTTCCCACACACACGTTCCACAGACAGAGATAGACAATGTCACAAAGGCAGCTGACCGTGCCATCACCCCCCCCACCACTAACCCCTCCTTGCTTCAAGTCGTCAGAGTGAGATGTACATACAGGTCACCAGAACCAAACCAGTTCAATAATCATCATTTAGAGAGAACATACACTGTCGAATTGCCAGAACATACACTGTCGAATTGCCTGTGAAAAAAGTGATGTAAAGGATAGAAAATAGGATAGCAAAGTTTGATGAGAAATCGTACCCCTTTCTGAACTATTAGGAAAACCTCAAGAGCATAGGAATGATTAGCGATATTTGATGTGGTATGGGGCAGTCATTGAGTGAAGCATTTATTTGTTTGTTTTTAATGGGTTTTTGTGTACTTCTTAAGTAAAGCATTGAGAGATGGGGAAATTTTGTTACTAATTAAAAAAACCCCACAGTAGTCTTCTCTATGCCCAGTGAGAGAAATAATCCATTCTGAATTTAGAGTAGAAAGAAAACCAATAAAGTTCCCTCTCTCCATTTGTATTACTATCTTACTTTTGAATGTATCCTGTTTTAGAAGCCTCATCCCTAAAGATCCTCTACAAAAGTTAGGCCATTTCTAGGAGCATCAATCTTGCTCTTCCTTACTTGGGTTTGCCAGATCTTGCAGGTTGGATGGAGAAGAAAAAAACTTGGAAATAATGGGAAAGTCAAAACAATCTCAGTAATTTCCTGTGCTTTGTTTAGCTATCACTTGAACAGCTCAATTTAGCACCCTATTCTTATTCAGCAAAACACTTAAGCCCATGTTTACCTTAGCATTTACGCAAATGCTTAAGGTGAAATAAATGCTTTCTGCTTTGTTGAGGTAAGCATGCATAGAGCTTGGCTACACTTGTGAGCTACAGCGCAATAAAGGAGCCCCGGGTGCCCTAGCTCCCTACCCATCCACACTGGCAAGGCCTGTAGAGCGCTCTGTCTCTGTGGCTACAGCACTGCTGGTACTCCACCTCGGCGAGTGGAATAACGTTTGCTGCGCCCCTGCTGGAGCATCGTGGCGCCAGTGTGGACACCCTGGTCTGTTATTGTGCTTTGATTGGCCTCTGGAAGTGTCCCACAATGCCTGTTCTAGCCACTCGGGTCATCACTTTGAACTCTACTGCCCTGCCCTCAGGTGACCAACTGTCAGACCCGCCCTTTAAATTATCTGGGAATTTTGAAAATCCCCTTCCTGTTTGCTCAGCCAGGCGTGGAGTGCTCTCAGTGAATCTTTCCAGTTGACCATGCCTCCATGCGCCAGGTGATCCCCAGTATGGAGCAATGGCAAGGTGCTGGACCTCATCATTGTTTGGAGGGAGGAAGTTGTCCAATCCCAGCTGCGTTCCAGCTGCAGGAATTACGATACCTTTAGGGCAGATATCAAGGGCAATGCTGGAAAGGTGCCATGACCGGGACGCACTGCAGTGCGGGGTTAAAGTGAAGGAGCTGCGGAATGCCTACTGCGAAGACCGAGAGGCAGACAGCCGCTCAGGTGCTGCCCCTGTGACATGCCATTTTTACAAAGAGCTGGACACAATACTTGGGGGCGACCCCACCTCCATGCCGAGTACAACCATGGACACCTCAGAGGCAGGTGCAACAAGGCAGGAGGTGGAGAAGGAGCAGCAAAGCAGGAGCGAGGGTGCTCCAGCAGAGGAAGACACCCCGGAATCCCTAGATGCATGCATCCAGGAGCTGTTCTCAAGCCAGGAGGAAGGTAGCCAGTCGCGGCGGCCTGTGCTTCAGGAAGGACAAACACCAGAGGAGGTTCCTGGTAAGCGGCTTTTATTTTGGGAAGGAAGTTATTTGGTGTGGGCTCTTGGAGTGAGGAGGGTTAGGTCTGCATGCATGCCTAAATGTGGAATGGGGCGTTGACATGCTCTCTCACATCGCCTCAGTGATCTCTTCAAAAGTCTCAGCCAGAACTTGGGCAATACACTTGCACAGGTTTTTCAGGAGAGCCACTGTTGTCCTCATCCCAATAAGGCTAACTTGTCTGCGCCACTGTGCCGTGAGGGGAAGGGGGACCATTACTGCACACAGGCAAGCTGCATATGAGCCAGGGCGAAAGCCGCATTGCAGTAGAAGACCCTCCCTTGCTTCCCTGGTCACCCTCAGCAGCAAGATATCTTCCAGGATGAACTCCTGTGGAAAGTGTGGGGACAGTGCTCAGTATATGGCCCCCCTGCCGCTGTTGGCTCTCCCCAAGGCACAGAAACCCAGAGGACAGTACAGCTGTGAAACAATCAGTCCCGCTTGACCCTCTGCTTACTCACCATTTTGGGGCTCCCGTGGTTTATGTGCACTTGCTTTGGGACAGGCAAATTATGCTATTGTGCAGACTGTGCTTGTCCTTGAGTACGGGGGTGTAGTGAGGCGGTGAGGTGCCCTACCACCCTGCCGCAGGAAGAACCTCCCCAGACACCAAAGTGGGCGGAGCCAGTGTATCCCCCAGAGGTCAAGGCGCAGGACAGGAAGTAGAAAAGCCCAACCCCAGAGCTCAGTTGGGCGACAGCAGTCGGAGAGACCAGACACCCATGGACTGGCTCCGGCTTGGGAGACCCCGGCAAGCCACGGCCAACTCGAGGACTGGCCAGACCGGCCAATGCCTGATGCTGACAGACGTCCAGGGGAGCACCAAGTCTACCCCTTGCCAGCTACCCAGAGGAGCTGTCAAGTCTACCCCTCGCCGGCAACCCAGAGGAGCCCATGGTGCTGGAACCCTCCGAGGACGCCATCAACATTATTTTTGCACATCAGGTGCTTTTCTAGATGAAATAACTCAATTGGTTTAATACTATCCCAACTCCCTCAAGGCAGTAGTACACATTGTTGACTAATGACTAGAAATATTTCTGTTAAAAACCCCACAAAAACAAAGTTGGTTTTCGGGTCTTGTGAACACAGGGAGCACCTGAACTTTTATTTTTATGGATTTCTGCTGTGTACATTAAAAATAACCAAGCTATTTTTTCCCATTCAATTTTTATTAAATTGCTTCCAAGATGAAAATTTACTTAGAGTTCTTCTTATGAATGAAAAGAAAAATCCTGAAATTGCATAGGATTAGAATGGAAAGCCACATACAACTTTAAGAATAGGGTACAAATTGTACCACTATAATAGCACTACACTGGTCATTTGTTAAAAGTCATTATCCTTTAAACTGTTAAACTCACACTGCTGATTAAAGTTATCAAATTAGCATAATTAGGTTTTTTTCTCTGCTTCTGACAGGCAAAGAAGAAAAGAAAAAAAATCAAATAACAAATACATCAACGTTGAAAAATTCCATTCACCCGCTTATCAAGAATGAGTAATCTTTTTGTGGGTGAGTCAAATATCCCAGATTTGTCATAGAATCATAGAATATAAGGGTTGGAAGGGACCCCAGAAGGTCATCTAGTCCAACCCCCTGCTCGAAGCAGGACCAATTCCCAGTTAAATCATCCCAGCCAGGGCTTTGTCAAGCCTGACCTTAAAAACCTCTAAGGAAGGAGATTCTACCACCTCCCTAGGTAACACATTCCAGTGTTTCATCACCCTCTTAGTGAAAAAGTTTTTCCTAATATCCAATCTAAACCTCCCCCACTGCAACTTGAGACCATTACTCCTCGTTCTGTCATCTGCTACCATTGAGAACAGTCTAGAGCCATCCTCTTTGGAACCCCCTTTCAGGTAGTTGAAAGCAGCTATCAAATCCCCCCTCATTCTTCTCTTCTGCAGGCTAAACAATCCCAGCTCCCTCAGCCTCTCCTCATAAGTCATGTGTTCTAGACCCCTAATCATTTTTGTTGCCCTTCGCTGGACTCTCTCCAATTTATCCACATCCTTCTTGTAGTGTGGGGCCCAAAACTGGACACAGTACTCCAGATGAGGCCTCACCAATGTCGAATAGAGGGGAACGATCACGTCCCTCGATCTGCTCGCTATGCCCCTACTTATACATCCCAAAATGCCATTGGCCTTCTTGGCAACAAGGGCACACTGCTGACTCATATCCAGCTTCTCATCCACTGTCACCCCTAGGTCCTTTTCCGCAGAACTGCTGCCTAGCCATTCGGTCCCTAGTCTGTAGCGGTGCATTGGATTCTTCCATCCTAAGTGCAGGACCCTGCACTTATCCTTATTGAACCTCATCAGATTTCTTTTGGCCCAATCCTCCAATTTGTCTAGGTCCTTCTGTATCCTATCCCTCCCCTCCAGCGTATCTACCACTCCTCCCAGTTTAGTATCATCCGCAAATTTGCTGAGAGTGCAATCCACACCATCCTCCAGATCATTTATGAAGATATTGAACAAAACCGGCCCCAGGACCGACCCTTGGGGCACTCCACTTGATACCGGCTGCCAACTAGACATGGAGCCATTGATCACTATCCGTGATCATCATGTTGTCATGATGATTCTCCTCAAGACAAAGGACAGTCAACTAGATTTTTCCTGAACTTCTACATTTTCATGATAGTTTTAGATGGGCCAATACCAGAACCCAAGAACCAACTTCCAGGTTGGATCAAAACCATATAAAGGACACTTTCCACTTCTATGGTTTCTGTCCAGTTCCAGTATACGTGGGTGCGTTACAGCCACTCGGGTTGAACTGTGTATGTTTGGGATGGAGAGGCAGGGCTGGCTATTGGCCCCCTGAAACTTCCTGCTGGATTAGGAAGAACGGCTCCCTGAGTGACTCTCCCTTTAAGAGTGACTGTGATGTGTGGCCAGCAGTGACTCTTGAAAAGGTTAAGAGGGCTGTAGCTACCTGTGGATTTCTGCTTATGAAAACGGGAACAATGAATGAAAGCTTCAAATGGAGGGTGTTATGGAAAGTTGGTACAGTTGAGGGATCAGGCAGAATGGGGAGAAATGTATGAGACTAGTTGTTCTCACAAGATTTCTTCCCCTTTGCTTCCTATGCCAGATGTGATATGAGATCAAAGGGCTGTTGGGTTCAGCTAAAAACCCAAACCCGGAATTCTAACTTTGGTCATATCAACATCCAGACAACACCAGTCAGTCCATGCTATTTTTGACATTAGTACAACTTCCTTCATTTCCATGCTGGTCACAGGCACTTTTGCTCTGTTTGGATAGATAACTCCTTGATTAGGAATTTTTGCTCCTTGACTTTTGAATAATTTAACAGGTAGCAGCAGTTATTGTATTAGGTTCCACATATAAAAGAAGGCCTCTGAGTTGAGAAGAATGAGTAATCGTACAGCTACACCAATTATGTAGTGCTGGAGGCAATATTCACTGTGTATTTGTATATATCTAACTGGAGAGCTCTTATCAAAAAGTACTTTACTGAATCTGAAAAGGTTAGGGAATTTTTGGGGGGTTATCACACTCAGCTTCTTCATCTTGCCTTAGGTTGTTTCATTCATGTCCATAAAGGAGAAAGAAGCAATGAAAGGAAATGATTACAGTGCCTCTGCTAGTTCACAATATTGTGTATTTGATTGATCTAGCCTTTTTACTTTTATTCAAGGTAGAAATATTATCCAAGTGCTGCCAATGGTCTCTGTGTTACAGATGTTGCCCTATCTGTCCAGGTCACATTTTTCATATTTTTTTCCCCCATCTGTCAAGTTTATAAAAAATTAGAATCCTCATAGAATCAAAATGTCAGCATCTCCTCCTTCCTAAGCAAGTCTAGTTTTTTGGATTATGAGCATGCACTCAAGTGGAAACCGCATATTGGACCCGATCAGTGGGCCTGCTTAATGATTGCAGGATCTGCTCTATTATTTCTATCAGGTTTTTATTAAACAGCCTTATTTAATGTAAGAATAGCGGAATCATTTTATTAATACAATGTTGTCCATTTTCTGGGAGCCTTGAATGGTTTGGTGGATTGGTAATGAAATACTAGGTTTTTCAATTCTAAGTTACAGGCTTGAATCTAGTCCAAGTCAGTTGTGGTCAAAAGATGTTAACATGATGTCTGGTTTGGTGATGTTTGCCCATTCCTAGGGAATCAAGGCTGGGATTTTCAATGGGGACTATGGGAATTAGGTGCCTGAATTCTATTGGATCTTTTAAATATCACAGCCCAATTGTCTACCTCACAAAAGATAATTTTAAAAAAAGGCATGGAGAAGGTAGATCACATGTTCCGTATACAAAGTCTCATGATACAAGAACAAGAGGTCAGCTGATGAATTTGAAAGTTAATACATTTTAAAATGATACAAGGGAATACATTTTTGTATAATGCACAACTGACCCATGGAACTCAACTTCCACAAGAGATCGCTGAGGCCAAGAGCTTAGTTGGATTCAGAAAAGGATTTGATACTGAGGGCAAGATTTCCAGCTGTGTTCGATCTCTTTTTGCTGCCTCAGTGGTGCAAAGGGTTAAAAAGCAGCTGATCTGGCCTGCTCAGAATTCTCAAGGAATGGAGACCCTCTTCAGAGTGTGGCTGGAGTATGGATATGTTTAGTTTGCATGTGCTCTCTTACAGACTGTGAAGAGCTGGTATAATTTAGAGCAGACTCCAGGTGGCTGTAACCAATGCGGGGGCTCAGGATGGCACAGGAGTTGAGGGTTGGGAGAGACTCAAAAAATCTCCATGTCTGGCTTCAATACACAGGAGGAGGAAAATCAGCTAAATGAAGATTTAGTAAGGGGTAAAGGAACACCACAAGGTAAACATATGGACAGCAAAGAAATATGACCTACAAATATTGATAGTAGTAGCAGTCAGGTAGGCATTACGGTTAGTGAAAGGACTATACCTAATCTGGCTAGAAAACTGGTTGAGATCCAAGGGAAACAACTGAAATGCTTGTACATGAATGCAATGAATCTGGGCAATAAAATGGAGGAATTGGAACTACTGGCGCACAAGGTCAAACTGGATATTATAGATATTACAGAAATAGTGGAATATTATTTATGATTAGAATACAGGAATGGAAGGGAGATCGGGGAAATAGGAATAAAGGTAAATGTGGTAGGGTAGCATTGTATATTAACAAAGGGGTAAGCTGTAAAGAAATATGAAGTGATAGTATGGACAAAACAGAATCTGCAGGCGAGGATTGTAAAAGAGGTTCTATTCAGATAGTATTAGAGTTGCACTATAGACCCCAAGGTCAGACTTGGATATGCATGGAGATCTCTTTAATATTATTAGAAAGATAAATACTATTGGGAATTGTGTCATAATGGGAGATGTTTAACTTCCCAGATATAGATTAGAGTATAAATGCTCCTAATCCTGGTAGGGTCCAGTTATTCCTGGATGTGATAGATGACAGTTTTCTTCATCAAATTGTCATTGAACCAACAGGAGGTGATATCATTTTAGACTTGCTTTTGGTAAGTAGCAAAGACATTACAAAAGAGCTGATCATAGGAAATAACCTTAGACCAAGAAATTGTGACTGATTCAATTTAAATTAAATGGAAGAATAATCAAAACCAGGTTGTCAACTATGTATTTTTTTTTCTAAAAGGGAAGATTTTGGACAATTAAGAGAATTAGTTAAAGAGATCAACTGGACTTATCTCAAGGACTTAAATGTGGAGGAAACTTGGCATTTCTTCAAATCAACTATATAAAAGCTATCTGAAATTTGCATCCCAAGCAAAAAAACTTGTAGGGAAAGGCTCCAGACCCTGCTCGATAGATAGCCACCTCAAAAAAAGATTATTAGGAGCAAGCAGAGAGCCTATATGAAATGGAAAAATGGTTTGATCAACAAAGAAAGCTACATCTTGGAGGATAGAAAATGTAGGCGTAAAGGGAGAATCGCTAAAAATCAGGCTGAATTAGCTGTTGTCAAAGAAATTAAAATAAATTAAAAAGGTGGTTTTTGTTTTATTAATAAAAAGAATAAGGAAGGATGAGGTTGGGTCACTACGCGGTGTGGATGGGAAGGAGATTAAAGATAACCTAGTATGGCCCCAAAACTAAATGAATATTTTGGTTCCAATTTCAGTAAGGATGATAATTTGGAACTTGTGCATGAAGGCAGGAAGAAAATGAATGTATAGAAATGAAAATTACCACATCTGAGATGGAAGCAAAATGTAAAGAGATTAATGTGCTCAAACTGGGGGGACCAGATAATTTCCATCCCAGAATATTGAAAACTGGCACATGAGATTGCTGGTCTGTAGCAAAGATTTGTAATAAATCTGTCTATTCATGGTTACTACCATACGACTGGAAAATAGCTAATGTCATACCTACATTTAAGAAAGTGGAAAAAAGTGATCCAAGCAATTACAGACCCTCAGTAATATGCAATACTTTCGAACAAATTGTGAAGGAAAGAATAATTATATTCATGGAGGGAAACAGTAAAGTGCAACATGGGTTTACCAAAGGTAGATCATGGCAGACTACCCTGATTTCCTTCTTTAAGAAAAGAACTGATTTTTTGGATAAGGGGAATGCAGTAGATCTGATGTACTTCAAGGCATAAGCCACCCACAAACTGATTAGAATAGGGAAGAGTCTCCTCCCCTCCCCCCCAATGGCTTATTGTATAATTTTCCATTACAGGGTTTCTACCACCTTCCTCTTGAGCATCTGGTATCACTCACTATCAGGGACAGGATATTCAACTAGGTGGACCCATGGTCTATTCCAGTATGGCAATTCCTTTGTTCCACAGTGGCACCCTGGTTGGTAGTCTAAGCAGAGAAGCCAAATATTAGTGGGCAAGGCAACATAATTAACCTTCCATCCCTGACAGTAGTGATTCCACATCAAGATTGAAGCGTATTAGTAGACTGCTTGCTCTGCTGCTGCCTACATTGCATTGTATCTGCTTTGTGGATAAAACAGGGATTTTTAAGGCTGTCAATCTGGTATCTTTCACATGTACTTAAATTCACACACAAAAACTTAAAAATAAACACAAAAAATCCACACTTAGTAGAAAATGAAGAAATTATTCCATACTAAACTAGTATATTGTGATATATATCAACTTAAAGGAGAGATGCACCCAAGATACAAAATGTGGATCTACATTTCATGTTCCTCAAAATTAAGGGGTTCACAGATTCAGAGATTTGGTTCAGCCCATTAAAGGGCAATAGACAAGACAAAAAGTTGGGTTCAAGTTCTAAGTTCATATTCCAAATCTCTTAGACTTCATAAGTGTTCAGATTTCAGATTTCAGAGTAACAGCCGTGTTAGTCTGTATTTGCAAAAAGAAAAGGAGTACTTGTGGCACCTTAGAGACTAACCAATTTATTTGAGCATCCGATGAAGTGAGCTGTAGCTCACGAAAGCTTATGCTCAAATAAATTGGTTAGTCTCTAAGGTGCCACAAGTACTCCTTTTCTTTTTGAAGATTTCAGATGTTGGTTTGTGCATATCTGTCGTTTAGAACCAATATATGTGTCTAATTAAATATCTTCCTTATGTTTAAAATAGTAAATTAATATGGTCTAACAGATACAGTGATGTGGTAACTGTTAGCAAATGTTGACCTTTAAATGGCAACCACTGTATATGTACATTATTCAGAAATAAATTGATGAGCACATTAGAATGAGTTCAGCAGTTTAATAGAAAGCTGATGTTCTGTCTACTGACTGAACCTAATCTATTCTCAGATATTAGTTTGTTTCTAGACTACTGGATATGAATACTTTCCTTCTCCCTCATTGGGTACAGTAATTGTCATAAATAAGTACACGTAGCTGCAGTTTTTTATTAAATACTTTAATCTATGAGATGGGCGTATATTCTATTATAGATTCATGCCCATAATTTTCATGAACATTAAAAGGAGTTACTAACACTCACTGAGTGGAGAATAGATTATGTAGTTTCTGAGTTGGCTACTCTTGATGTCTTAGAAGAGCATAAAACTTCATGAAAAGGCTCTTTAAATTGCTGAGTTAAGAACACATAAGGAGCATTGGTATTTTTTATTAAAAGGAAGGTTGACATTTCATCTAATGCCTCATTTCCATCTGACCATAATGAATGCAATGCCACTGAAGATATTTCTAAACAAGTCAAAGTCACAGGTTATTCATTTTATAATCCATGTAGACCGCTCAGCGTTGCAGCACTTTCCAGTTTTATGGATAATATAGGTTGAATATCCTAATGTGTAGGAAATTAACAGTCACAGTGAACTTAGGAGTGATGATTTCACTGATAATAATGATAAATACATTGAGGAGTTGATGGATGCACTTAACCTAGTGGAGGTTAATGATGGTGCTCCTACCTAACAGATTTGATTCAGTAGTGATAAATTAAAGGTGACCTGCAAAGGTAAAGTCTCAAATTCATTTAACTTTACCAATGCCCTCAATGCTATAGACAGGCTATGAGGTGCATTCAGAGCATTATTACTTAAAAAGTAACTGTATTTTTCTTGTTTCCTGTCCTGAGATATCCATCTCTGCTGCAGTTGGCTGACTTGCACTCCAAAGTGTCTCAGAATATAAATAACTGCATCTCAGATATGATTGGTTTCAGAGTAGCAGCCGTGTTAGTCTGTATCCGCAAAAAGAAAAGGAGGACTTGTGGCACCTTACAGACTAACAAATTTATTTGAGCACAAGCTTTCATGAGCTACAGCTCACTTCCTCGGATGCACTCAGTGGAAAATACAGTGGGGAGATTTATATACACAGAGAACATGAAACAATGGGTGTTACCATACACACTGTAACGAGAGTGATCAGGTAAGGTGAGCTATTACCAGCAGGAGAGCTGGGGCAGGGGGAGGGAACCTTTTGTAGTGATAATCAAGGTGGGCTATTTCCAGCAGTTGACAAGAACGTCTGAGGAACAGCCGGGGCGGCGGCGGGGGAGGGGGGGAAGGGAGGAAATAAACATGGGGAAATAGTTTTACTTTGTGTAATGACCCATCCACTCCCAGTCTTTATTCAAGCCTAAGTTAATTGTATCCAGTTTGCAAATTAATTCCAATTCAGCAGTCTCTCGTTGGAGTCTGTTTTTGAAGTTTTTTTTTTGAAGAATTGCCACTTTTAGGTCTGTAATCGAAGTAACGGAGGAGAAGAAGGACCTTGGAGTATTGGTTGATCATAGGATGACTATGCGCCGCCAATATGATATGGCTGTAAAACAAGCTAATGCGGTTTTGGGATGCATCAGGCGAGGTATTTCCAGTAGGGATAAGGAAGTTTTAGTACCGTTATACAAGGCACTGGTGAGACCTCTCCTGGAATACTGTGTGCAGTTCTCGTCTCCCATGTTTAAGAAGGATGAATTCAAACTGGAACAGGTATAGAGAAGGGCTACTAGGATGATCCGAGGCATGGAAAACTTGTCTTATGAAAGGAGACTCAAGGAGCTTGACTTGTTTAGCCTAACTAAAAGAAGGTTGAGGGGAGATAAGGTTGAGGGGAGCGCTCTCTATAAATATATCAGAGGGATAAATACCGGAGAGGGAGAGGAATTATTTAAGCTCAGTACCAATGTGGACACAAGAACAAATGGATATAAACTGGCCACCAGGAAGTTTAGACTTGACATTAGACGAAGGTTTCTAACCATCAGAGGAGTGAAATTTTGGAATAGCCTTCCAAGGGAAGCAGTGGGGCAAAAGGTATATCTGGCTTTAAGATTAAACTCGATAAGTTTAGGGAAGAGATGTATGATAGGATAACATGGTTTTGGTAATTAAATATTCATGGTAAATAGGCCTAATGGCCTGTGATGGGATGTTAGATGGGGTGGGATCTGAGTTACCCAGGAAAGAATTTTCTGTAGTATCTGGCTGGTGAATCTTGCCCATATGCTCAGGGTTTAGCTGATCGCCATATTTGGGGTCGGGAAGGAATTTTCCTCCAGGGCAGATTGGAAGAGGCCCTGGAGGTTTTTCGCCTTCCTCTGTAGCATGGGGCACGGGTCACTTGCTGGAGGATTCTCAGACATAGGTGAGAGGTTTATCGCAGGAATGGGTGGGTGAAATTCTGTGGCCTGCGTTGTGCAGGAGGTCAGACTAGATGATCATAATGATCATAATGGTCCCTTCTGACCTTAGTATCTATGAATATATGAATCTATGACCAAAGAGACTGAAGTGTTCTCCAACTGGTTGTTGAATGTTATAATTCTTGACGTCTGATTTGTGTCCATTTGTTCTTTTAAATAGAGACTGTCCAGTTTGACCAATGTACATGGCAGAGGGGCATTGCTGGCACATGATGGCATATATCTGGGTACTCTTCTGGCTCTGTCTATCTGTTTCTGAATACACCTGCTGAAGTGAAGAAACAGATGGACAGAGCCAGAAGAGTACCCAGAAGTTACCTACTACAGGACAGGCCCAACAAAGAAAATAACAGAATGCCACTAGCCATCACCTTCAGCCCCCAACTAAAACCTCTCCAATGCATCATCAAGGATCTACAGCCTATCCTGAAGGATGACCCATCACTCTCACAGATCTTGGGAGACAGGCCAGTCCTTGCTTACAGACAGCCCCCCAACCTGAAGCAAATACTCACCAGCAACCACACACCACACAACAGAACCACTACCCAGGAACCTATCCTTGCAACAAAGCCTGTTGCCAACTGTGTCCACATATCTATTCAGGGGACACCATCATAGGACCTAATCACATCAGCCACATTATCAGAGGCTCGTTCACCTGCACATCTACCAATGTGATATATGCCATCATGTGCCAGCAATGCCCCTCTGCCATGTACATTGGTCAAACTGGACAGTCTCTGTGTAAAAGAATAAATGGACACAAATCAGACGTCAAGAATTATAACATTCAACAACCAGTCGGAGAACACTTCAATCTCTCTGGTCACTCGATTACAGACCTAAAAGTCACAATATTACAGCAAAAAAAACTTCAAAAACAGACTCCAACGAGAGACTGCTGAATTGGAATTAGTTTGCAAACTGGACACCATTAAATTAGGCTTGAATAAAGTCTGGGAGTGGATATCTCATTACACAAAGTAAAACTATTTCCCCATGTCAACTGCTGGAAATGGCCCATCTTGATTATCACTACAAAAGGGTTTTTTTCTCTCCTGCTCGTAATAGCTCACCTTACCTGATCACTCTTCTTATAGTGTGTATGGTAACACCCATTGTTTCATGTTCTCTGTGTATATAAAATCCTCCTACTGTATTTTCCACTGCATGCATCTGATGAAGTGAGCTGTAGCCCACGAAAGCTTATGCTCAAATAAATTTGTTAGTTTCCAAGGTGCCACTATACTCCTGTTCTTTTTGCAGATACAGACTAACACGGCTGCTACTCTGAAACATATATTTTGTGTTTATTATGTTAATTACTAATTGTTTTAGATAAAATATTATGTACAAATAATAACTCCCATGTGTTCTGTTATCTGTGTATGTAATTTGAATTTAATGGTTCTCCATCCCATACTATTATCCCTCTGCTGCAATCCCTGACAAGTAAATATTATCTGTCTCTCCTAAATTAGTAAAGACATAAGGTCCAGAATTTTCCATTTAGTCATTTCTCTTTCTTTACCCCATTTTATTTTTTTGTTCACATAGCCAATTTTGTCCTCCCTCCTTCATTTACTTTCTTTCAACAAGTGATTATTAGGACAAAGTATGAGTTCCAAATCCCAGTTCATTAGCCCTAGCATTTCTGGCATCAAAAGTTAAAGAATGCTTTGTAGGTGGTTGACTGTTTTTAAGTTCAGAAACATTGACTTCACCTTGACTACTACTGACCCTGTACATGTGTGAAAGAGGATTATAACGGGTACTGTTTTTTTTCTGAGATGGCATATGCTGTTTTAACCTCAGCATAGTTCTTCAACTCAGCATGTCTTATTCAACTCACATTCATTGAAACTGTCACAAAAGTTACAGAAAAATATCTACCAAACTGAATAGCACATTTGTTGTTTTAGATAATACTCAAACAAGCATCAGAGAAACTAAGTTTGTTAAAGTGGAAACTTCTTTAAGGACAATCAAAATTCTGCTGCTAATCCCAGGATTTTGATATGCACACTTTTTGAAAAGTTTGATCCTGAAAAGGGTTTACATAGTAAGTCACATTACTTATTTTTGAAAGATCATTTTATTTGTAGGGTATAATATGTGAGCTTTGCAGTTTTGGAAATTATCTTTAATCCATCCATTTAAAATACTGATGAATCTTCTCTCTCTAATCAAGAAGTACAGCTATACTAATTACCCACATGCTTTGGATGCATTGTGGAAGGAGGTAGCCAAATATTCTAAAAGCCTGAATCAAACAATCCATTAAGTAAGAACCTGACTGTCAATTCCGCATCTTTGTATCACTTTATTAAGTACTGCTTGAGAACATTCATATGACTGGAATATTGTCTGTGCGAATGTCCATGAAAAGTAATTTTTATCATTACTAACTAACTGCAGTCTATTTAATCAGGAAACAAAGTTTGAGTGGCAGTGGAAGTAATTTATAATGGATAGATCATTCCATCAGGAAAAGAAACAATACTCTGAAATGTAGAGTACTATTCTGAATGTTCCAACTGTGAACTCCCAATAGTGAATACTCCATGGTTCAAATATGTTTGGGGAAAAAATTGTGAAATAATTTTAAGAACTAAATAAATCCTCTTTCATTTCAGCTATTTTGTGAACAGTAAAAAACTAAAGTAATCCAATAAATTGTTTGTAACAAATAATTGTGGAGCACTGATCAGAAAAGTAAATGATGGTTGATATCAAGAAATATAGGTAACAAATATGGCTGGTTGGGAATTTTTCAATTAAACATTTTTTTTCACCAGATCTAAAATGGTTTGTGAAACAAGGTTCATTTTGACTAATCTCCTGATACAACATTTTTTTTGAACAAGGTTTGAAATGGTTGAAATGCTTTATTTTGAGATTTTCAAAATGAAAAAATTCGCTTTTCCGGCTTTTTGTATAGAAATGTAAGCTACTTAGACTAAAAAAGGTTAAGAAAAAAAGGTCAACATTGAAATTAAACATTCCAAAATTATCAAAATGAAATGTTTTCATTGGCCCTAACAGGCTTTTTTTTTTTTTTTGTTATTTGTTTTGCAACATTTTTCAAGTTTTTGACTGTCCCAATTGATGACAGGAAAAATGTCGAAACTCTCAGAAATAATCATTGGACAGAAGAACTGGTTCCCACCCACTCTAATAATAACTTAAAACTGTATCACCAACACACAAAAATAACTGAGTATCCATGTATCTTCAAAGCACTGTGCAAACATTAAAGGGCATATTGTTCCTGGCACATCATGGGTTTGCAAGGAAAGGGAGAGCGCACAAAGAGTCTTCTCTCCCCTCCCCACACCTTGTGCTCCTGTGCAAGAACCCACCATAATAAGGGGGAGAGGGCAAGCCAGAGCTAGTGCTAGGCAGAAGCAGACTAACAATTGCTTAAAGCCCTGAAGGGGACCCCCTACTTGCTTTTTATTATGTATTATGGGGGCAGGAGCAAAAATATTCCTGCTTAAGGCCCCCAGTGGGCTAGGACCACCTCTGGGGAAAGTAATAAGCAAAGCTTTCCCTGTGGGATAGTTAGCCTCTCCAAATAAGGAAGGAGCATGTCCCTGTCTCCCACTAACCACCTCATTCAGAAGAACTGGCAGGACATAGCAATGATCCCCTTCAAGAGAGTGATGAGGTTCTAGCTGAAGAAGCTGTTCACGCAGAGACCTTTGAGGAGTTCTGGCTGTGTCAGCCAATATTCCCCCTGGTAATCATCTCCTCCATATTCTTGCCCTACCAGCACAGGGCTGTGCCTAGAAGATACAACCTAACTCTAAGTTACTGACATTCTCAGCACCCTGTACAACATATAAATATTATTATACCCACTTTACAGTTCTGGATACTCAGGCAGAGAAATTTGTGCATTTAGCCCCATCCAAATCCAAACTCTTCATGACCTTCTCCTCTCTTTCTATTTTTATTTCTCTCAGGTCCTTGAAACCCATCAAAGTCCTCCAGTGCAGGCAACCCAAGGTCACAATCATCCAAGGATATTTTTATCAAATCAATCCTTCATAAAGATTTAAATATACAAAAACATTATTGAACAAATAAGAAGCATCATCTGCTTTAATAATTGCTTAGCCGTATACTGAAATTTTGCAAACTTGTTTCCTTTTTTTAAATAGATTCATACCCTGCTAGAAATGGAATTTTTCTTTATTTAATTTCTCCTGTACAAATAGCGAAGAAGAAGAAGAAGAAGAAGAAGAAAATAAAGGCAATATGCAAAGCCTTAAAGGCTAAAAAAAAAGAATACCCCCAAACAATGAAATAGGATTTTCATTAGTAGATAAAAAACACTTTCAAGCCCTAACTCAGCAGCCCATAAAAGCATGATCGCTGTGGCATATTCAATACATAAAAAGTACAGTATTCCAGAGACATCAAAATCTGCATGTATTTGTTTAATAGGCCAAGCAATTAAGATGAGAAACAGACAAACTTTCAGACTCCTTTGTGCTCCCCCCAAGTCCTCAGCCTGCTCTGTGTCAGATTGGTCCCCTGGCATAAGTTACAGCAAGGGGCTAATGTGATAGGTTTGTATAGCTGGGGTTTGCCTGCTTTTTTCATGGCCAAAGAGGCTGGTTGGAGCAGGTTTGTCTTGCTAGTACTATCCAAAGTTAATTTTAAACACACTTGCCATCCATCCTTAGTTTTACTATATATCTAGCATTAACATTTTGTAGAGACATGTGGATTATTAGTAGGGGAACAGAATTTTAAGACTGAACTGTGAATAAATCTCTCTCTTTTTATCTGGCTCTGGCTCCTTTTCTGCCCTAATGATATTTTTGTTTATTGACCTTATTATTTGTTTTTATATCACTCAGTGGCATTTATTTTAGCTCTGGTGCTGATGTAGTTTGCTGTATAGGTGTTATGCAGGGAGGAAGCATGAGATTTTGGTCTGGGCTACCCACATCATTGGGTCCACATGGTTTCTTTTGTCTTAGGACCTTGACATCTGATATTTCTACAGGCCTCTGCAAATCTACAGAACAATCTGGAAAGGTGAGTGGGGATACTTAAAAGGCACCTTCAGTGTAGTTTAGATCTAATTATAGTGCACACTTTCATATTTATATGATCTACAGCAGGGGTGGCCAACCTGAGCCTGAGAAGAAGCCAGAAGTTACCTATGTACATTGCCAAAGAGCCACAGTAATACGTCAGCAGCCCCCCATCAGCTCCCCGCTGCTCCCAGCGCCTCCTGCCCACTGGCAGCCCCTCCCCTCCCGCATGTTTCATGGCATGCAGGAGGCTCGGAGGGGGAGGGGGAGGACGGAGGGCATGGCAGGCTTAGGGGAGGCGGCGGGAAGGGGTGGAGTGAGGGCAGGGCCTGTGGCAGAGCCAGGGGTTGGGCAGTGAGCCCCCTCCCGCACACTGGAAAGTTGGCACCTCTAGCTCCAGCCCCAGAGTCGGTGCCTGCGCAAGGAGCCGCATATTAACCTCTGAAGAGCCGCAGGTGGTTCTGGAGCCACAGGTTGGCCACCCCTGATCTACAGCCATCAGAAGCTGGTTCTGGGGATAGCACAAACTGTTCCACACTGCAGTATGATTAAGGATCATGCTGGTGCCCCCTCTCATGAGCCATTGCTAGGGAACCTTCAACTCCATTCCCTCATCCCATGCACAAGCAAAGCCAGAATTTAGCCATAGCATCTGACAGATTGCACTTGTCAGATGATAAAGACCTTTTCACTGTTATGTTTCTCGAGACATGTGCCAGTCACTCAGGCATATATGTAACTACAGTTGAACAAAGAGGCATGCAGTGATTAGAGCCGAACTAGATATGAACCTGCATGCTTGTCAAGTTTCTTACCACTACTTACCAATCTTTCTTACATACCTCACCAAGTCTCCAGCATCTTCTGTTTTCCTGCTTCCCAGAAATATTTCTATGGCCATTGCTGCCCTGTTGCATATCTTTCTGCCTTGTCATTCCATGTTTTCGTGTAATTAAATGCATGTATCTGAATCTAATTAGTGTGGACATGTGTTTGGAAGGCTTACTCTAGTAATGGCTTGCAGGCTGGTGTAAAAAGTGCTAACCCCTTGTAAATGTTTCTTTGTGAAATATCTGTTACAGATTGCAGTGGTGGCTTTTAATTAACTTTATTTTGTTTTCATTGCATAATTGAGATGCTTAATGTATTCATTCTAAACAAAATTTCTTGAACTCCCTAAGACTAGAGGCAAGACTGGCCTTCATGTCTTGTTAACCAATAAACTGCCAGACACCGCTCACAAAAGCTGTCGGCTGACTGGCTTTGAATGTGTGTGCCTTTCTTTGAGCTGGATGTGGACTAAAGAAATACAAAACTGTCCCCTGTCTTGGTCAGACCACTTTTTCCTCCAAGTGTAAGAAGTTTGCTCTAGCACAAATTGCCTTGAGTGCATCATTGCAGTGCTTCTCTATCTGTCTTGATATGAGAAGCCTTCTGTGGGTTACCTAATAGGTAGACACACCTACTGCAACTATGACCTGCCACTGGAGATTTCTTTCACTGAAGGATGAAACGCTTGACTAGCACTGAAAGCTTATGAGCGCAGGAGGCAGACCTTTTATAGGAAATAAACCAAGACTATGGAATTCACTCTCATAAGAGATTAAAAAAAAAGATCACTAACTTCACTGCACTAAGAATAAAAGAAAAACTCATTTCTTCTGCTTATCTTTTACGAAGTACATTCTTCTCACAGACATTGACACAGTTAAGAAAAAAAAAAAAACAGAACAAAAATAAAATCCTAACAAGCTAATCAGGTAACTTAATCCCACCTGTGGGTAGGAAGATAGAGAGAGAAATGGCTAATGTTATTTCTTTTTAAATTCTTGGGAGGCATGTTATGGTATGTGCACTATATAAGAACCTGTATATAGAGATAAATACTTTGAAGCAATGGGCCAGATCCTTAACTGGTATAAATTGGTGAGGAACCATTTAATCCAATGGATCTATTCCTGTTTACATTATCTGGGGATCTGGCTCATCATTTGAGGAATGTTAAAAATGCTGTGCACATTTTCTTCAGTGCAGGGACTTTCTTATCAGTTTGACTAAAATGCAATATTAATATGAAACAATGTCACTTGTATTGTGGAAGTGCTATTATGCCTTTACAATAATATTTACACAAAAAGAAAACGTTGCTTAATTTTATTGGAAGGAATATATCTGAGGAAAATGCAGTATAGGGTGGGAGTTTACTTGCACAAAATAAAAACAAAACAAGCAATATGTAATCGTGGGATAAGTCTAGATTGTAGTCCGATCTGGCTACAGAAAATTTCAGTTGAGGATATTGCATCTGTCAAAGTACATTTCATTTCAAGCAATTAATGAAGTTGACCGTTCAGAGACTTTTGGGGAGTGTTCATTATTTCAGCTATTAATTTTTAAAAGCAGCAAATGTTGCAAGTCAACAGCATCCATAAAAAATGACTTATTGTGCAATTACTCCATGCTATTGGAAGCAAAGAGCAGGTTTTGTTATCCAGAATCTCCCCTTTGCAAGGCGTCTACCACATGTCAATTTTATAAAGTAAATTATTTAGTTGAAAGTAACAGCCGTGTTAGTCTGTATTCGCAAAAAGAAAAGGAGTACTTGTGGCACCTTAGAGACTAACCAATTTATTTGAGCATGAGCTTTCGTGAGCTACAGCTCACTTCATCAGATGCAAAGCTCATGCTCAAATAAATTGGTTAGTCTCTAAGGTGCCACAAGTACTCCTTTTCTTTTTGCATAATCCTTTTTGAATTGGTGTTACATTGATTTGAATGGTTAGGAACTGACCACTTCAAGGAAATGCAAAATTTAGCATGAAAGAGAATTAGAAACAGGCCATTACATAGAGGTATAATCACAGAAATGTAATCTAAACCACAATGCTCTCTCCCTAAAGCTCTGTTAGGATACCTTGCTACTGTAAGTATTGGTGCCGTACTCTGGGTCCCAACCTCATTGAAGTCTATTATAGACTTGCCCTTTGTAATATGCATTTGATGTTTTTAAGCATCGCCTCCCACAGAGAAAACAATAACACAATTTGTGACTTGGCTAGAGGGAAGCTTCCATTGGGAAACTGGCTTAGTAGAGCTGCTGGCCACAAACCATGAGGGTCCTCTTTGAGTCTTGCCTGGGGGAGTGCAAAAGTCTCTCACACTTAAATACTAGCTCTTATCATACACCGAAATTCATGGCGGCTAAACTGCAGCCTTCGGGGCAGATATGATCTACAGAATGCTACAATACAGCCATTTAACACTGAGCATCCTGTGGAGAATTTCAAGCCCTAGTATGCAATGCTCTGTCTGTACGGTGTGGATGAAATCCTAGAATCATTTAAGCCAATAGAAGTTTTGCCTTTGATTTCAATGTGGCCAGGAATTCACGCATGTTCTGGTGATGTATTGTACTGTACGCTGGATCCAAAGTCTTCGTAGCCAGCATTTCCATATTGAAAATGAGGGATGATGCAGCAACCTGCTACTTTATGCAAATTAGGCTCAATACTTAGACTCCTGGCACTGACAACGTACTTAGAAAGACAAGGTGGGTGAGGTAATATCTTTTTATGGACCAACTTTTTATTGGACAAGCTCTCTCACCCACAGAAGTTGGTTCCATAAAAGACATTACCTCACTCACCTTGTCCTTCTAGCATCCTGAGAACCAACAAAGCTACAATTATGCGGCATACAATTTATTTACCTGTAATAATACTTCTTAGAATAATATAAAAACTTCCTGGAACATTAATAAGGCTAGCATGCACTGGACTTGAACTATGTATCTAGAGGTAAAAGAAGAAAAATACTATATTTTTCTTACCATAGAAAAGTGAACCAAGAGACATCCTGCCAATGGCCTTTCTAAAAAGACTTCAGGGGAAATACAGATGTGCAGTTCAGCTCACTGAACCCTCAGGTCTCCAGAAAAAAATAATTTTAATAATATTAGGCACAGATATAGACCTGATTAGTTCCTTGGGGCTGAAATATTTACTAGCTTTGGGGGAAGACTTTGCATGAAAATGCCCATTGTTATGATAGAGAATTGTCATGTTGCCTTGGAGAACTAGTGATCTCATTTAACTGTATGTTTAGAATATTGGATCTAGAATCTAGACAAAGGGAGAGGAAAAACTGTACTATCTTTTTTCTAACGTTTGTTCGCTTGATAGTTTTGGTCAGGGAAATGTTAAATCTCTTTGGCATGTTGTGCCTGAAGTATTGTCCAGATTATGAAAGAATAACATTGCACTTGGAATGGTTGGAAGAGCTCAGAATGCTTGGAGACATTATTTGTTTCGCAAAGCCCTTTTATATTCCATATCTAAATATTCCTTCTATATAAAAAGACACATGAGTGCTCTTTTTGTGCATGGTTTTAAAGCAGAAAAATAGTTTAGGATGCCATTTCCCAAGCACTTCTGTGGAAGAGATCCATAAAAACAATCCCATAAAGAAAACAAGGATTTTGTGTATGAGTTTCCCACACAATATTTTTACTTCTTATTAATAAATAAAGTCTCTAAAAAACAGAGAGATTATACTGTGTTATAAGACCTTTATAGAACTATTTATATGTCTTAGCTTCAGACTTTTATGTAACCTTTGGGTGGGCATTCAAAGACACCAAAACACACCGACAGGGGGTTTGTACAGTAAGTAATAAGTGGCAAGTCCCCTGTTGGGATTTTTGTGCTTATCATTATCATCTTGGTCCTGAAAATATTCAAGCTAGTAATGATTTTTAATGCTTCCTGCTGTGTGAGATTTCAGCTTCAATGTAACATTTAATAAAACACTATCAGCAAAATTCAGTGGAGCTGTATTGATAAGACCTGCCTTTAAGAAGTCATTGCAAGACTTAGCTATGATGGTTGTGGAACACAAACACTAGAAATAATGAAATAAAAACAAGATACACAATATGCAGAGATAAAATGTCACTGAAACTAATGAAGAAAAATAATGGCAAAGGGGAAAAATGTAAGAACAGAGAATGCAAACAAATGAAGGAATTACAAAGAAGAAAGACAAATAGTGTGAGCAAACCAAGAAATGAATAACAAATAATAAATTAATAACAAATAATGAACAACAACAAACCAGACTTCCAAAGTAATCAAAAAGATAGAAGGGGAAAGAGTGTCTCATTGGTTGAGTAGATTAGTGCCCTGGGCTTCTGAGATAAAAATTCAAGTCACTCTCATAGGTGAATATGAGTTAAATAGTTTAATTTTCATCCTCAATTTTCCACATCACAAGAAAACCACCTCACAGTTTACCACACATGATAGTCTTTACTCAAGAGAGGCCCAGGGCTTTAAATTCTGGAGAGATTTGCTGGTTAGGATAGAGATTCATGAACCGAGCTACACAGGGGAGCATGTGAAGTGCCAGGCCATGCTACTATGCTTGTCTCATGAACACTAAATTCACTCGCAAATTAAAGGCCTCATCTAAAATTCATGGGAGTCTTTTCATTGACTTCAGTTGTCATCAATGAGCTTTGGATTGGGACCCACATATGAAAGTTGTGTCAATGCTGATGAAATTTTGTTTTGGTAATACAGACGCTCCCCGATTTACGCAATCATTCTGTTCCCAAACGCCTTGCGTAACTCGAATTTTGCGTGAGTTGGAAACGTATACTCGACCATTATGCAAAAAAAAAAAAACCACCCCGCCCCCCCCAAACACCCCGCAGCAAACACCCCGCCCCCCCCAAAAAAACACACTCCTATTTCTATCTTATGGAACCTTTTCCTTAAATGCGGATTTGCACAAGTCAGGTCTTGCGTAACCCGGGAAGTGTCTGCAAAAGAAAAAAGTTCTGGCAATGTAAAAATAGAACCATTCTGACATTTTCAGAGTGAAACAGTTTGATTTGATGTTGGGTTATAAGATATAGACATAGATATATAATGTTGAAGTACAAATGACATATTCCTGCTTTTATCAAAACAAAATGTTTTGATCCATCTGAAAGGAATTTATTTCAGAATTTTCTTTCTCAGATAATTTCAAGATTTAGGGGTTTTATTCTGATTCAGAATGAAATAAAATTCTGAAATCTCAGAATCTTTCACAAAAATGAAATTTCCATCCTCCCCACAGCTCTACTTCCAGCACTGTGTGGTATTTTAAGGGTATATCTACAAACAAAAATGCAGCAGCAAGTCTCAGAGCCTGGGTCTGCCGACTCGGGCTTGTGCTGCAGCATTAAAAATAGCCATGTCGATGTTCCCGCTTGGTCTCTGAAACCCACCCCCTGGCTTCAGAAATACCCTCAGCCTGTAGTGACTGAGAATGAGTAATTAGGGAAGAACATCAGGAAAAAGATAATGTTGCTGTCACACTGTACTGCATTTGCCCTCTCTACAGCATTCTGCTGTGGGCAAAACCTGGGGGGCTCTCACACAGGTGCACAAATGACACAAATTAAGCACGTTTCCACTTCAGAGGGGGAAAGGCAGTGAAGAGTCCAACAGTGTAACTCTGCTACCACCCGAGAGATATTGTATAATGCTAAGCAGGGGCTCTCCACTGCTCATGCTTGCAGGAGGAATTTGGTGGAGCCTGTGACTTGCATATCAGGTGGTTCAAAATCCCACATAGCTAAGAATAGCAAGCCACATCCATACCCCAGATTATTGTCCTCAGCTGTGCTGACGCACACAGGCAGAATGGGGCTGAAGATTTTGACTAATGAAGCCATTTTAATAGGCAGCAGGTTTAAACAAACAAAAGGAAGTATTTCTTCATACAACACACAGTCAACCTGTGGAACTCCTTGCCAGAGGATGTTGCGAAGGCCAAGACTGTAACAGGGTAAAAAAAGAATTAGATAATTTCATGGAGGATAGGTCCATCAATGGCTATTAGCCAAGATGGGCAGGGATGGTATCCCTAGACTCTGTTCGCCAGAAGGTGGGAATGAGCGATTGGGGATGGATCACTTGAACAGAACACCTGCTCTGTTCATTCCCTCTGGGGCACCTGGCATTGGCCGCTGTTGGAAGACAGGGTCCTGAGCTAGATGGACCTTTGGTCTGACCCAGTATGGTTGTTCTTATGTTCTTATGATTTTCGGCTCCAAGCCATTGCCTCACAGAGTGAAACCCTTCAACTCACGTTGTGAGCCATTTCCCAGGAATCGTCTCTTAAATAAAACCTCTGCCTTAGCTACAAAACCCTCTTTTTGTAAGCCATGGATTTTAGAGTCATATTTTAGGTGCCAGCTGTCACCATCTAAAAAAAACAACAACAGGATATAACTATATTGCAACCATGGGGTGTTATGCAGCTTGTGTAGATATACCCAAGCTAACTTTGATCTAGCTAACTCAGGTACCAGATCAGTGAAGCTGCTATAGCATAGACTTCAGCGCGAGTTGTACAAGCCTTCCTGGAGCCCTGGGTAGTTAGTCAGGTAGCTAGCTCATGCTGAAGCCCATTCTGTGATGGCTTCACTTCTCTGCTATTGGAGCAAGATAGATTAAAGCTAGCTCAGGTATGTCTATACAAGCTGCATAACACTTCGTGATTGCAGTGTTAACATATTCACTCTATGGGAGCCAGATCACTACAATTTAGAAGTGTGACAGATCCAGCAATTTCCCAAAATATACTTGAAAGACGTTATTGACATAGCCTTTGGAGAAAAAGCAAAGCACAGACACTAGTCTTTTAGGCAGTCTGGCTTCCTAGGAATATTACAGTGTTAGGCAGGGAACTCTGCAGCCTTCAAATCCCCGGTTGGGGAGAAGTGAGATGTGGGTCTCTGCCCAAGAGAGGCGGCATCTGGGAGCTGGTAGCCTACAGTGAGTGAGCTTGGTGGATTACAGAGGCGGAATACAAGTGCTGTTGCACTGTACTGTGACTACCAGGACTACAGTTGCTACAAAAAGGGACTAGATAACCTTCAGCGTTCTCTTTCTACACTGTTAACTAGTCAGCCATCTTTGGATGATGGGCAGACGTTTAAAAAACCAAAGAAGGCTAATTCTCTGATCACACAGGAAAGGACGAGAGGCTTGAAATTGTACAACTTCCAGCCTTAGAGAATTGAATTTTTGATAGACTGTTTTTTTGGAGACGGACCTACTGTTTTCTAATTTCAGACTGTTGTTTCTTTCAGGTTATTCCTCTTCTCAATGAGCATGTACATCTCTCATTAGCATTAGCATTAATGAGAGCTCTGAGCTTGCATGGAGGGACACACAGATCCCCTGTATGGTTACAATCATTCCAAACATCCTTGTTAGGCATCACAGTTCAACTTCTGTGTTTTTAGCGTATAGTTCGAAAAGATAGGGGAGGTAGGAGGAAAGAGACTCTGTTCTAAATCAGAATTGTCCCTGTCCCTAACTTTTTTTTTCTTTTTTCCCAGAAGGAGCTTGTAAGATTTGTTCAAAATAATTATTGTATGAAATTATATGGTGAAACATGTTAGAGTTTTTGGGGCAAATCTTCAGCTATTTTGAATTGCTGAACCAAGAAGAGGAGCTGCCCCCTTAAATCCACATTTAGAAGCTCCAAGAACTGGGATGTAGAAAGGCTAGAGACTGAGTAGTGAACCTCAGAAAATTCTGAGAAAGATGTGCATAGGTTTGGGCGCTTCTGCAAATCTAACCCTAATTATTCCCATTGTTTTGTTCTGCAGAAGTGGCCTACAAATCCCCTGAGAACTGACATGGCTGGTGGTATTGGTTTCCAGTTGGACCAGAAATATTGGGCCAAACTCGAGCCTGACATAAACAGGCACAACTCCTGTGATTTCATTGGCTTAAGCCAAAGCTGAATGTGGTTCATGGCAAGGACAGGCTCACAGGGGATTTTGCATGCATCATTCCAATAGGCACTGATGTTCAGTAAAGTATTAGTGTGTAATACCAAAATCAAATTTAACCAAACTAGTTTGGGCTTTAAAAAAAAGTTTAATTTTGGAACAAGCTAACCCTTTATTTTAAGAGTTCTCTGTATATTGTATAATACATTCTATATAATCTGACCCACGGCTGTTAAACTAGCCAAAGAGAAGCCTGGGCTGTTAGCATCAGTACCACACAAACATCCTGAAACCAGCAAGGAAAATTAATTACAAATGTCTATAAAAACTAGACCAGACAAACCTAGTCTAGATCATTCTATGCTCAAAGATGCCTACAGAGTTTGGGATCAGCAGAATTTTTATCAGTGTAATACCATGGAAGTAACTGAAGATATGCTGAGGGATTGGCCTCCTGAATACAAATCCAGAGTAACTCCATTGACTTTAGTGACGTTGCTCTGGATTAATTACTATGAAACTGAGAGCAAAGGGTCTGATTCTGATTGCAATGCACTTGAGATCCCTTTTAAATGGGGTAAGGGGTTCCCAACCACAGGGACAAGGTACAGAAAGATAAAACAGACTGAGGCCCAGTTACTTTTCCAGGGAAAATTCTGTAGGTGTGGTTGTGGGAGAATGTGCATTTCCATTTCCACTAGTTCCACCCATACTGGCCTCTCACTCCTACTGAGCCTGCCCATCTGCCCCGCCATTTCCTACTGGTGGGGACAGGCCTCTGTGGAGTCCAAAGGAACACAGAAGGAATGCTGTCATGGAGCAGGGACAGAAAGATATGAACAAGGAAGGTCCTTCAGTGCATGCAGCTTGGGGGTATGATTGGACCAAAAAAATTTCACCAATAGTATGAATTAATGTTAACTTTTTTCTTTTTAATGTTGATTGCCATCTACTTGATATTTTGAAAATCTTTAACCTTTATTTTTTCCTAAATTGAACTGGATCCAAATTATTCCAGAGACCTCATAAATATTATTGATGGGAGAAAATAGAATCTGAAATGTCTATCTTGCTTTAAATTATTTTATTTTTTTGTGCTCTGGATGCATCAAAATGACCCTGTGCCATACTCAATTAATGTCCTCATTATAACCGTCATAAATGAAAAGAGTCAAAAACTCACAGGGGAACTGTAATGGTAATGTGTCCTGTGAGATATTCATTTGGCCCCAGCTGTCCATTTTATTCTAAGTGCTAAATGCTTCAACATACATAGACTATCATTTACATCACAAGTGGCTGTGCAAGATGAATTATTTATTTTGTGACAAATACCTAATACCCAATGTACTGTCAAATACAAAGAAGTTCCTTATTTGACCCCATGTGTAAATTTGCATTAAAGAATTCATTACCTTTGCATATGAGTCACATTGAAGTTATGTGCAGATATCTGTCAGTAGAACTGCAGCTTATATCAGGTTTGATTTAATTGGACTATTTGCTGTTATGCGGTACCTGTATAGGAAGAGACCTGCTTTTTCAGCTGCATGAAATAGAACCCGATATTGTATGTAAAGGCTGCACATTTTGATGTGAAAGTCAGAAATCAGCACATGAGACAAAATAAATGAGATCAGGATTTTCAACCTCTTGAAGATTAAAGATCAGGAGCTATACCACTGGAGATCAACAAGGTAATGAAATTCAGGCTGCTTTCCCCAGGCAACAGGTCACCTGATCTGATGCAGACAGCTTCATGTTTACATTCTAAAAAAAGCTAAAGAAGTCTGCTTAAATAAGAAATGGCATCATTTCACATTTACTGTTTCTTACATGACATACAATTCTGTTCATCTTCACAGGATTCACATTAATCTTTGATATCATCTCTCTTTTCTTCTCCCTGGAATCTGGATATTATATTAACCATTTTCTTATCCTTAGAGATATTTGTACTTCTCTACAAATTTAAGCGCCTCTGAAAGTGACAGTGTTCTTACACCATTAGTGGGGCAGATGTGTTGCCAGCTACCCCATCAATTACTTGCCATGTGTGAGGCTTTTCATTTCAATGAATAGCATGGTGAAGGTGTGGTAAAAAGAAATAGAATAGAATAGAATAGAATAGAATAGAATTGGCTCTCACTGCTTTAATACCTCCAAGGTAAATGAGATTTTGAGGCTAGAATGTCAAATCTCCAGTTCAAAGGGTTATGAAAGCTTATGCTCAAATAAATTGATTAGTCTCTAAGGTGCCACAAGTACTCCTTTTCTTTTTGAGGTTTGGTTTGGTCTGTCGAAGCACTACAAATTTCAGTGCTTATCTGTACATCTTAGGACTGTAAAACTGGGCTGGAAATCTCACAAAAAAGACCTTTGTGTACATTTTCATAGAATCATAGAAGATTAGGGTTGGAAGAGACTTCAGGAGGTCATCTAGTCCAACCCCCTGCTCAAAGCAGGTCCAACACCAACTAAATAACCCTAGCCAGGGCATTGTCAAGCCAGGCCTTAAAAACCTCTAAGGATGGAGATTCCACCACCTCCCTAGGTAATCCATTTCAGTGTTTCATCACTCTCCCAGTGAAATAGTGTTTCCTAATATCCAATCTAGACCTCCCCCACTGCAACTTGAGACCATTACTCCTTGTTCTGTCATCTGCCATCATTGAGAACAGCCGAGCTCCATCCTCTTTGAACCCTCCTTCAGGTAGTTGAAGGCTCCTATCATATCCCCCCTCACTCTTCTGTTCTGCAGACTAAACAAGCCCAGTTTCCTCAGTCTCTCCTTGTAAGTCATGTGCCCCAGCCCCCTGATCATTTTTGTTGCCCTCTGCTGGACTCTCTCCAATTTGTCCACATGCTTTCTGTAGTGGGAGTCCCAAAAGTGGACGCAATACTCCAGATGTGGCCTCACCAGTGCCGAATAGAGGGGAATAATCACTTTCCTTGATCTGCTGGCAATGCTCCTACTAATACAGATCAATATGCCGTGAGCCTTCCTGGCAACAAGCGGATGCTGCTGACTCATATCCAGCTTCTCATCCACTGTAATCCCCAGGTTCTTTTCTGCAGAACTGGTGCTCATCCAGTTGGTCCTCAGCCTGTAGTGGTGCATGGGATTCTTCCATCCTAAGTGCAGGACTCTGCACTTGTCCTAGTTGAACCTCATCAGATTTCTGTTGTGTTTCTTCTTTTGGTCTAGCCAGAAATAGTGTAAGAGCAGCCTTTGTCATGGAATTTGGCACTTCTGTTCACTTTGGTAGGGCAGAGGAAAGAAAAAATAAAATAATGGAAAAAAATAAAACATTTTTGTACATCAAAGATTTTGTTTGGGTTTGAGTTTAAATCTGCATGAAGGTTCTGGTCAACTCTTATTTAACCAGTCCAGTTTTCCCATCCTTAACTGAGATATCATTTCCAAAAGAGATGGTTCTTCCAGCAATGCAGCAGGTGAAAGGGAGCTGCCAGCACTCCTGAGCAGAAGGATTTTTATGATGTACGTTAGTTAGTTGGTACAATAACAGCACCTTGTGCAACCAGAAGGAGTTTATGCTTGCTAAGTGAGCTGAAAATTAGCATTGACCCTGAACAAAGCTCTTCTAAACTGAAGAGTTTATCTGCACTATGAAACATCCTGGATAATGAAAACCTTTTAAACATAATAGACCAATTAAAGACCTGGTGTGAACGGGCGCAATGCCATTGAAGCCAATAGAGCTGAGCCCACTCATACCAGGTTTGGATTTGGCCCATAGCCTTTGTCAACAGCAAAACAATGTTTTCAACACATTTATTGGCACAAATTATGCTGCACAGAGAATGCTTTCATTTAATGTATTATTTTGCATAGCAGAATGAACTCATTCCCATCCCAACCAATAATGAGATGCATGTTGGAGTGGATAGTCAGATACTCTTAGGAGTGAAGACACCTTTTTGGTTTGTTTTTATGAAGGGATAATACTGATCCAGTAATTGCACATCCTTTTCTCATCCTTTCCCCTCTCCCTACACAGAAAACCAACTCTACTCCTGGGCCAAGACTTTCAGAAACAGATAGATAAATATAAGGTCATAATAAGGCACCTGCTTGATTTTCAAGAGTGTTCTACACCCGGTAGCTCCCACTGGCCTTTTTCTTTAATTCTTAAATGAACTCAGAGTTCGGTGCTCAACTCTTTTGAAAACCAGGTAGGTTCCTACTATCATTTAGGAGCCTAACTGTTTGAAACTCGTGGTCCACATTGTTAAGAAGAATGATCATGCAGCTTTGGTCCTACAGTAAGAACGCTTCATGCAGAGGGCAAGGATAATTTCTCTGAGGGAGAAATATAACTGGTCCAGTATTGTATTTGAAACCTCTAGGACGCCTGCCTTTAGGGTTGAGCTAAATGGATAATTTTGTGAGAACCCCTGATCATGGCACTTTGGCCTTCACTTCCCACAAATCTTGCAGGATATTGTATCTCAAGAATGTGGTCCATTTCATAAATCATAATTGCCCATATTATCATCTCTCTGTTCTCCAACGATACTGCACAAATGCTTGAGGCCTCTGGTATAGTGCTCCCCATCCTACAGATGCTAACAATAAGACAGAAGATGATTTCTTCAGGAGAATTTTTGGGATATTAGGTCTGGCCTTTAGAATTGCTGTTTGTGTGGCTTTCATTACCAGAACCATGCACTTACACCAGATCCACTTCTTAGATTCTCTCTGTGTAGAAGTGGGGCCTGTCCTAAATTTGCCAATCTTGCATTTTTTGCGGCAAGTGGCATATTTTGGGGGAATTTTTCCCTTTTTCATTCCCCTACCACTTTCAGTTACATGCATGGGAGAGGAAAAGTGTGATTTCTTGAAGAGGGAAATAAGCAGTGTGACCCCACAACATCCATTCTGCTGTTGGGTTCTGCACATTTGAGTGAATGATACAGAGTCCATCCACTAGAAAGGGAAAAGACAAAAACAAAATAGGTCTGGGTCCTAGCCTCTCTCTCTTGCTCTCTTTTTGCTCATTCCTATTCTCACCCATGGTCCTTCTTCCTGTAAGGAAGCAAATCTCTGTGGGACCTACTACCCCATTTCTACTATTAGCCATCTCCCATACAACTGAAGTGCCTCTGTTTGATGCTTCCTGAAACTGACAGGCAGATGCTGTTGCTACCTGACTCGAATGAGTCAACAAACCCAGGAAACATCAGAGTGGGGTACTGGGGTCTGTAGAGAGCTCTCTCTTTTCAGGCTGAAAACAGAATTAAAGTGAGAGAAGAGGACATGGGGAGGACATTAGTTTTGAGAGAAGGAAAAGGGGAAAAGCTAGAGACAGAAAGAGCCCTTCCTTAGCCCTGCCCCCGGGGATTAGGATGGAGGGAAGCCCCACATCCAAGAGCAAGAGGGTTACCAAAATCTCCTCCCACTCACAATTTTTCAGTGCAGTTCAATGGTTGACAAATTCAGGGTGATATGATGGGGAGAGAGCAGAGATCACAGGACATCAGGACAGAATCTGATGGGATGGATGAGACAGATGAGTCAAATAGGGATGCAGCTGCAGGAAGAGTCAATCCCTAAGGTCAGAAAGTCTGAAGGTGACTTTGACCATTTCTTACCCATCAAAGATCTAAAGCGGAAACATTGGCTATATTAGTGAATGTGCAGCATGCAATGGATTTTATGTCCTTTAAAATATATGGAGGAAACCTGTTGATTTTTTTTTCTTTCTAAAACATAAGTTGGGGATCCTAAAAATTACATATAAAACTATATGGTTTATACATTTATTTATATAGGTATATGAATAAACATGACCCTTTATGGTTTTAAAAGGTCACTAGTTTAGTGCACCATACAAAAAACATCCCAAGCCCTTATCTCAGGATGTTTATTGAGGACATGAATTCTAGCCTTTGCAGTAGCATGTGTGTATTGTTAAACTTGTGCTGTTTCATATCCATCATATTCACCAAAGGTCTGGAACTTCAAATGTAAGCTTCAATTATACTCTACCTGTTTTCACAGGTAGTCACTTTAGCACACAATGACAAATAACAACTGTCATCCTAGAACTCAGGGGGAAAGGGTTTATAATGTTTCTTAGTAGTTCTGTATGAAAAAAACCCTCTTGTGTGAACTTACTGAACAATAAAATTGTTGGTGTTTTCACATTTCGTTGGGTGTAAGCACCACAAGATTTTCTTAGTCAGCTTTTATTTATATAGAACCATTAGGAATGTAGTTTATTTTACCTTTCCAAGAATAAACTTCAAGCTATGCTGATGTAAAATGTGTTGATTTTTTGTTCTATGGTGATCCAGTGAAAACTTTGAAATTGTGTTTGTACAGTCACCAGTATAGATTTGTATACTGTACTCAGGACTGGTATTTTCCTCTCATACAAGTTCCATTTTAGGAAAGTATCCCTAGTGAGGAAAATACTTAAGCATGGGCTTAAGTCCTATGGAAGTCAATGGGGATTAAGCACATGTTGAAACTTTAGCTTGTAATTATTCACTTTCTTGAATGAGGGCCTTAAACACTGATCCGAAGCTTAAAGTTAATGGTGCTTTCCATTGACAGGTTTTGGACAAGGCCCATAGTGATATATCTTGCTTGGACTGGGGTTAATGGAACTTTTGCTGTTGGCCTGAATGGGAGCAGGATTATTTACTAGAACTTGTTAGCCTTATTTTTCAGTCCTGTTGTGACTCTAAGGACCCCTCAATGCCAAATGGCAAAGGGTTCACTGTTGTTTAATAGCAACACCTATCAGGCCTGACAAACTCACTACACCTAACACATGGCTGCCATAATATTTATCTATAAAGAGTGTCATTTGAGGTATCAAGTGCAAGCTTATATCATCATGGTTATCATAAGCATTGCGAGAGATACATATAACTGGTGTGTAAGGATTTATGTGTCCCTACTAAAAATATGTTTTAAAATCTGTAACCAGGCAGGATTGACAAATAGGTTTTCTGCCAAAGTATCTTTAATCACCTTTCTCTGTCTCTGATGTCAATTAAGCATTGTAAAGCCAACACAATGGAAGCACCATTTACATGTGAAACTCAACCATCACTGCTTGAAGGGGGATGTGAAACAAACAGGAGTGTGGGAAGTCATTTTGGAGCCAGCACCCCCAGGAGGGGTCAACCTGGCTTTTGGTGACAACACAAGGAGTTTGGGGAAATATAAGAAGAAGAAATAATATTTCAACATCCATTTACTGAGGAATCGTTGGAAGAGTGTGGGGGTTTCATGAAAACCTGATTATTCTGATTATTCCTGACAACCAGCACCTCTGTCCAGCATTCAATCCTTGGGAGACACTCTTCTCTCTTAAATAGCAAAGGTAAACATTAATAAGGATAGACCTAGGATTGTGTCTTATGTTTTGTTTTATATGGGTAACCAATTCTGCTTCCAGTATTCTTACTACTCATTTGAATATTTGAATCTCTGTTCTTTGTTAATACACTTATTCTTTTTTTATTATAAATACATCTCAGTGCTATGGTATTAAGCAAGGTGTGAATCCCCAGTTGAATCAAACAAACTAGTGGGTGTAAGCAAGGTCCTTGACAGCTAGTGATGAACTGGAGGGAAGAAAAAGCTTCAGGACCAGACTGTAATTACATGAACATACCTACTCTTTTTAAGTATGCAGCAGACAGAACTGTGTTGCCAAAGTGACTAATTTTGGTTGCCATTGGGTTATAAAATCACTTTAGTACCATATGTATTTTTTGACTTTTTAAACCAAACTTTGTACTTTTGGATAATTTATGCATTATACCCAGGTGTACAGACACTCTTTCCTTAACCTGTGTATTAGATAATTTTAATGTTAGCTTTCATAAAAAAATATTAAATTTGAATGAGGAGTAATCAAATATTGTTATCCTTATTGTATGAATGAAGAGCAGCAGAAAAGTATTTAGCCTGTCTTGACTGAGGGTGTCACCCTCAACTGAACTGAATTTGCTAAGCAGGGGGCTTAGATGCCAGACTACTGTGAAGGGCAAGATGGGATGGGGACAGATGTTGCTGCCTGGAGGTGTGGGCTCTGCCTAAGAGTCTCAGGAATTTTTTAACTTGCCCTCTCAATATTTAAAAATAGAGCTAATTAAGGCTCCATGCGGAGTCTTTTTGCTTGGTTAAGTGATCACTAGAGCTGAAATCCTCTGTTGTGGGTTTCTGCCCAGCTTGCTTCAGCAGTGTGGTTCCCTCACTAAGGGCTGAAAATCACTGAGATCTCGGTGGAATCTCAAGAGACCAAGCCGCAGAGGTCACAGTAGAGAGGCAGGTGTCAGCAGGAGGTGATGGGGTGCACCGGTGATGGCTAGCAGGGCGGCCAGCGGAGCAGAGAGGAGTGATGAGCAGCCAGTGGAGCGGAGCAACTGGCAGAGCAAGCAGTGAACATCCAGCAGGGTGGCTGGTGGAGCGGAGTGGCACGGAGGTGGCGGAGTGAAGCGGCAGGTGGCTAGCCGGTCGGCAGGGCAGCTGATGCCACAGCAAATGCTCGGATGGTGGAGGGAGAAATATGCCTTTCCCCCCCTCCCCACCAAGGTGGGAGATGAACTCATGTAGATTCACCTCTGTACTTTGGGTCTTCACTGACCAAAGACAACAACTGTGACTGGAGTGTGGTGGGAGGAGGAAGGGGCACATTAAAGGAATTTTTGGTTGTTGGACTCAAGAACCTGAGACAAAAGATACTGTCCAACGTACTATGGGGTGGGTGTTGTGCTCATGGTTTTACATTTATGAATCCTGTTTGTGGAGTTTCCCCAAATTAATGCTGGGTTACTTCTCTCCTTCTGTTAAAAGATTATTTTCTACACTCAGACTCTGTGCTTGCGAGAGGAGAAGTATTGCCTCTTAGAGGTGCCCAATGGGTGGTATGTAATTTTCCCAGATTACTGGGTGCGGGCTCGAGGCATTTCTGTATTGTATTGTTAAGAAGGACTCTTGGATACTGAACCCAGCCTTTGTTGCTGCGGACTCCATCTGGCATAAGGGTTACATGTGTATACTGTTCCCAAGGGAAAAGTGAATCTGGCAATTACTTCTGAGGAGTTTGTGGACTGGGATGCACCAAGTGTTCACTTGCAAGGCAAAGCAGGGGCTGGCAGAGTCCTGAGAAGAGTGCTTGAGTGACTGAAGGACTGGGAGTATCAGGGAGCTGATGTCTAGCTACCACAAGAAAGACTCCCTCATGCTAGAGGCAGGGGGTAACAAGGTGACCCTGAAAAAGCATTAAACCTCTGCTAGATATTAGAGTATGACTCCAGATCTCACAGATTTAGTTCCCCTAACTGTCAGAAATTCAAGGGTTAAAGAGGTCCCTCTCTGACAACCACCAAGCAGCATGGAGCCAGTTCCAAGGGATGCTGCATGAATGTGGTTCTAGTTCAGCTGTTCATCCTGCCACCCTTCTACCAGCTGGGACTGATCCAGGGTGACAGCCCCCATAAAAGGGATCCTGGTGGCAATAGGGGGTAGTAGTCACCACTGTATTGCTGCTCCAGGGAAGCCCATCTCCCACAGTCCATCTGACACCATCTCTCCATCACAGAACTGCCATCAGCTATGACAGAGCTGGGGCTGAAAGCCCCTGCTCTATGGTGGCTTCAGCCCACCATAGCCCTATGGCCTGGGACTTCATCTAGGGGTGTGAATCCCTCCCTTCATGGGGTCCACTGGGACTCCATCCCAGCCCATCTCTTCACCACTCAAGACTCCATCCAGAGTGATAGAATCATAGAATCATAGTACTGGAAGGGACTTTGAGAGGTCATCTACTCCAGTCCCCTGCACTCAAGGCAGGATGAAGTATTATCTATACCATCTCTGACAGGTGTCTGTCCAACCTGCTCTTAAAAATCCCCAATGATGGAGATTCCACAACCTACCTAGGCAATTTATTTCAGTGCTTAACCACTCTGACAGTTAGGAAGTTTTCCCTAATGTTCAACCTAAACTGCCCTTGCTGCGATTTTAGCCCATTGCTTCTTCTCATAGAATCATAGAATATCAGGGTTGGAAGGGACCCCAGAAGGTCATCTAGTCCAACCCCCTGCTCGAAGCAGGACCAATTCCCAGTTAAATCATCCCAGCCAGGGCTTTGTCAAGCCTGACCTTAAAAACCTCTAAGGAAGGAGATTCTACCACCACCCTAGGTAATGCATTCCAGTGTTTCACCACCCTCTTAGTGAAAAAGTTTTTCCTAATATCCAATCTAAACCTCCCCCACTGCAACTTGAGACCATTACTCCTCGTTCTGTCATCTGCTACCATTGAGAACAGTCTAGAGCCATCCTCTTTGGAACCCCCTTTCAGGTAGTTGAAAGCAGCTATCAAATCCCCCCTCATTCTTCTCTTCTGCAGGCTAAACAATCCCAGCTCCCTCAGCCTCTCCTCATAACTCATGTGTTCTAGACCCCTAATCATTTTTGTTGCCCTTCGCTGGACTCTCTCCAATTTATCCACATCCTTCTTGTAGTGTGGGGCCCAAAACTGGACACAGTACTCCAGATGAGGCCTCACCAATGTCGAATAGAGGGGAACGATCACGTCCCTCGATCTGCTCGCTATGCCCCTACTTGTACATCCCAAAATGCCATTGGCCTTCTTGGCAACAAGGTCACACTGCTGACTCATATCCAGCTTCTCGTCCACTGTCACCCCTAGGTCCTTTTCCGCAGAACTGCTGCCTAGCCATTCGGTCCCTAGTCTGTAGCGGTGCATTGGATTCTTCCGTCCTAAGTGCAGGACCCTGCACTTATCCTTATTGAACCTCATCAGATTTCTTTTGGCCCAATCCTCCAATTTGTCTAGGTCCTTCTGTATCCTATCCCTCCCCTCCAGCGTATCTACCACTCCTCCCAGTTTAGTATCATCCGCAAATTTGCTGAAAGTGCAATCCACACCATCCTCCAGATCATTTATGAAGATATTGAACAAAACCGGCCCCAGGACCGGCACTCCACTTGATACCGGCTGCCAAAGGCCAGGTTTCCAGCTATGGTGTACATCCCTTTAATGGACTCCTACACATCAGCACATTGCAGCAGCATACAGCTCCTCCCTTCATTACGAAATAGCTCAGATTTATTGGTGTTCAGTGCATGCGGCATGAAATCTATTTGTCCAGGCCAATGTTTGTTGAACAGAACATTCTCAGTGAGGGCCCTTTCATTTGGAAAACTCTTTCCCCACAATCTGGTCCAAAATAGCACAAACAAGTTGATTTTCTGGGCATACTGCAAAGCCAATCAGTTGGAATGGGCACTAGGGAAAGGTTGATATAGTTAAAGTTGAATTTCTCTTTGGGGGAAGATATGACATGGAATGGAGTTGTGATCCATATTGGGTCTGCCAACTGCTAATTGGTCAAAGATATAGTCTGGGAAGGAGACGAGCTGCTGTGACTACTTTAATTGATCATAAAACTTTGATTTATTGTGCTTCTACATTTAGGTTAAGGGTGTTCAGAGCTCTAAATTGGTATTCTTTGGTGTGGAGTGCTTAGCTCTAAAGAATAAATGAATAAATAATTGTACTATCTCATTTTAGTAACTAAGATGATTATAAAGTCCTAATAGTCTGACGAGTCAAAGAAATAATTTTATGTACCGGTGGTGAGGCAAATAGGTGGTGTGATCTGAAGGCAGCTGTCAAGGTTCCTCCCCCACTCTGAACTCTAGGGTACAGATGTGGGGACCTGCATGAAAAACCTCCTAAGCTTATCTTTACCAGCTTAGGTCAAAACTTCCCCAAGGTACAAAATATTACCCCTTGGACAGGCCGCTACCACCACCAAACTAATACTGGTTACTGGGGAAGAGCTGTTTGGACGCGTCCTTCCCCCCAAAATACTTCCCAAAACCTTGCACCCCACTTCCTGGACAAGGTTTGGTAAAAAGCCTCACCAATTTGTCTAGGTGACTACAGACCCAGACCCTTGGATCTTAAGAACAATGAACAATCCTCCCAACACTTGCACTCCCCGTTTCCTGGGAAATGTTGGATAAAAAGCCTCACCAATTTGCATAGGTGACCACAGACCCAAACCCTTGGATCTGAGAACAATGAAAAAAGCATTCAGTGTTTTACAAGAAGACTTTTAATAAAAAATAGAAGTAAATAGAAATAAAGAAATTCCCCCTGTAAAATCAGGATGGTATATATCTTACAGGGTAATTAGATTCAAAAACATAGAGAACCCCTCTAGGCAAAACCTTAAGTTACAAAAAAGATACACAGACAGAAATAGTTATTCTATTCAGCACAATTCTTTTCTCAGCCATTTAAAGAAATCATAATCTAACACATACCTAGCTAGATTACTTACTAAAAGTTCTAAGACTCCATTCCTGTTCTGTCCCCGGCCAAGACGACTACAGACAGACACAGACCCTTTGTTTCTCTCCCTCCTCCCAGCTTTTGAAAGTATCTTGTCTCCTCATTGGTCATTTTGGTCAGGTGCCAGCGAGGTTACCTTTAGCTTCTTAACCCTTTACAGGTGAGAGGAGCTTTCCCCTCGCCAGGAGGGATTTCAAAGGGGTTTACCCTTCCCTTTATATTTATGACAGCAGCTAATAATAAAGACATGAAATGTAATAGGACTAACACTTCTTTAATTTCTTTAATTGTTTCTATGCTGCTGATATTCATTATTTGTTATTGTTTTAATTCTATCCCACTGTGGCAAGATTCAGATATGTACCTGAGTGCTCAATAGATCAGTGAATGTATTTGTATGAATTGTGTTAGATCATTGTTTTTATATGTGACTGTGTGTTTGTGGAGGGCTAGTCTATATAGTTTTTGCACTATTTTAACTACATAAACTTAAAGAAATAAGTAAATTTACAGAAAAAAAAGCTATACCGGTATAAACACATTGATAGCAATATAAGAGTGTCCACACTGGAAATTACACCAATATAATTATATCAGTTTCTAAGACAATATAGTTAAATAGACTGGTGAAAAGCTGTATTGAAAGGAGGGGAGGGGGGAAGAGACAGAGAGAGAGAGAGAATGAGAATGAGATCTGACCTCAAAACTTACATTTCTAAGTAAAACATTATTTTGTATTTTTTTATACGATAGGAATTCCATTTTGCAGCTTTTCTGACCCCCCATCTTGCAAAATTTCTTAGGTTAACAAAGTGCTAGTTTTAACAGTATATTTTAACACTGTTGTTGTGGAAGGAAAGCTTGATGCTGCAAAATGGCATCCCTTTCACTGCTTAGTATTCAGTTAGACTGTGTAATATATGAATTAAGACAGGCAGGGGGAAGATCTTGATGAGCCAATATTATTTCCGTCGGAAATGTCTGTGATTCTGTACATGGCAGATATCCTGTAAGTTTTGTATCCTGTTAATAAATGTTATATTTACAGTGTCAGTTAAATCAACACTTGCACTACTGTACAAATGAGTTTTAAAAGTCACTGTTATGATGACTTACACATTAAATAATTGTATGTGAATTTGAGATGGATAAAAATATGTTCAGTATAGCATTTTAACTAGGGTTGACAGAGAATAATATATAAAATATTAACAAAACAAAAAAAGATGAGAGAAAGGAAGAGTAGGACAGAATTTGATAAAGATTGTGGAAAAAAGGAATTATCTAATGTGAACAAGGAGGCATCTGGGTTAAATCATGATTCTATAAGCACTGATTAGTCATAGTAAGACTTTCATAGCAGCATAAGTCATCTGTCCATTTTCGGTCATACATTCCCTGAAATGGTGACCAACTCACTTCAAACCCTGGAAATACTCAATTTGCATTAAAAGACACTTCTCCATAGTAGCCAGCTGGATGAAATTATTATACTTGACCAATATATATAGCTGTACAATGGATTACCAGTTTGGGAAAAAAATAACAGAGATAAATTTGTGTGTCAACTCTGAACTAGTTTACAAACTCCACTTTAATTTGTCCTTGAAAATCTTCAGAGTATGGCAATGGACAAACTTTAAAGTATCAGGGTCTGGTTCATTTCAGCTAAGCGTCTGAATTGTTAATTAAAGAAAACTGATTATAGACCATAGGCCAAATTTTACTTGTAGATACATAACCAACTTCCAGTCAGAGAGAGCCAGGTGCATGCATAAGAATGAAAAAATTAGCTGCAAATAAAGCTGTAGTCCTCCACACTATGTCTTGCCTGGAGATTTTCGGTGTGCTGAGTTTGTGGGAATGTGTGTATCCTCTACTCATGCATTTAGTTATAGCCCAATCCAAACAGGCTCCCAGGAATCCTCACAACTTCGTTCTGTGGAACTACTATTATACTCCATTTAAACACAGATTACTCTCCATTCATAAAAACCAATAATTCTGATTGTTCAAGGGGAATTAATTAAACATTATTTGTCCGCTATTAGACACTCACCTGCACCTTTAAAATGACATCTCATAATCAATGTTGAAATCCGTTCCATTATGGAAGAGTTTACCTTCTAGTCAAGGCCATTTCTGAATCAGGCATGTATGTGAAAATTAGACTACAGCATCTGTAAAATACACTAGCCCAAATTCTGATCTCAGTTATGCTAGTCAATAGAATCACTCTGGATTTACTTTGCTGTAACTAACACCAAAACTTGGTCCAACACATTTCCTCAAGTGTAGAGAAACACCATCAACATAGTAGAAAGAAAGAAATTAAAACCGTGTTATAAATAGATTAGGAAAAAATATCAACAAGAGAAGTTATTTCTCTTACATACATTAAAACGTGTATAAAAATATAAGAATGGCTATACTGGGTCAGACAAATGGTCCGTCTAGCCCCGTATCCTGTCTTCCAACAGCGGCTGGTGCCAGTTGCCTTCAGAAGTAATGAACTGAACAGGGCAATTATTGAATGATCCATATTCTGTGTTCTAGTCCCATCTTCTGGCAGTCACAGGTTTGGAGACATCCAGATAATGTGATTGCATCCCTGACCATCTTGGCTAATGCCATTGATGGAACTATCCTCCATTATCTAATGCTTTTTTGCCTTCACTTTGGCCTTCATGAGATTCCCTAACAATGTGTTCAACTGTGTGTTGTGTGAAGAAGCACTTCCTTATATTTGTTTTAAACCTGTTGCCTATTAATTTCATTGGGTAACCCCTGGTTCTTATGTTATGTGAAAGTGTGAATAACACTTGCTTATTCACTTTCTCCACACCAGTCATGACTGTATAGACCTCAGTCATATCACCCCTTAGTCATCTGTTTTCTAAGATGAACAATCCCAGGTTTTTTTCTCTCTCCTTATATGGAAGCTGTTCCATATTCCTTATCATTCTTGTTGTCCTTCTCTGTAGTTTTTCCAATTCTCATATATCTTTTTTGAGATGAGGCAACCAGGACCGTATGCAGTATTCAAGGTATAGGCATACCATGACTTATATAGTGGCGTTATGATATTTTTTGTCTTGTTATTTATCCCTTTCCTAATGGGTCCTAACATTCTGTTACCTTTTTGACTCCAACTGCACATTGAGTGGATGTTTTCAGAGAACTATCCACAGTGACTCCTAGATCTCTTTCTTGAGTGGTAACAGCTAAATTAGAATTGGTCAGTATCTATGTGTAATTGAGATTATGTTTTTCAATGTGCATTACTTTGCACTTATCAACATTGAATTACATCTGCCATATTGCTTCCCATATAGATACAATCTGCTTCCCAAAATGCAGTAATATTCTACGTAGAAGAGTAACTAAACATATCTGAAACTAAAATTCATATCTCAAACCAAGTCCACAACAGATGAAATCCCAACTGACCTTAAAAAAGTGTCATAAGAGAGATTTTATGTCCACAGATTTTACACGTAAGAATCAGGTTTTTCTACTATATCTCCTTTCTGTCTGTGAAGAAAAGAAAATGGTGCAAGCTTACCTTCAACTATCAAAGCAAGAGGAATTAGTAAATATTCCAGATCTCTCTCTCTCTCTCTCTAGGCATTATGTTATGGCAGGGAAAATAATGTACCATTATAACTCCTCAAAATATGGAATCAAAAGTTATATGTTTTTATATCATATGGAATGCCCATCATTTTTCTATTGTTGGGAAACATCACCTTCTAGTATCTGAGATTCAACTTTACCAGCTTGTAATTGATGTCATCTAAGGGTTTTCAGTAATGTTTTACAAAGGTCCTATCTTAGACCAATGTGCTAATGTCAGCGCTGTGAGTTGATACATTCCTTACTGACTGCTGCAGATGAAATGCTTCATCTGATGAAGTGGAACTCAGACTTGGACAATTCTAGAACTGCGTTACTCAGATGGGATTTAAACCCATGGCCAAATTGTATCCGAAATTACAGTCTTACAAGAAGTTGCAGCTGTCCCACAGTGCTTGTCTATATGAACCATATCAACAGATCTTTTTAATATATTTATTAGACAAGGGTGGATCCTGGATCTTGGCTCATTTATCAAGATAAATCAAAGATACAAGAATTTGAATTTTAGTCCACCCAGATAGGAGGAATTCAAATCCTTCTAGCATTGGCTTCATCCCATGTGCATGTTTTTTTAAAGGACAGTTCCATCATCCTGATGGACTAAACCAGAAATCAATTTAGTAGCTAAATCCCTGATACTGCAAGTGTATTTGTCAACTAAGCCAAGACAATGTAGAAAACATCAGTATTCCCAAAGGAGTTATATGTGGGCTTTACTGTCATATATTGTGTACTGAGGAAACTGATTAGCATGACAAACTCTTTGGTTCTAAGAAAAGGAGTACTTGTGGCACCTTAGAGACTAACAAATTTATTTGAGCATAAGCTTTCGTGAGCTACAGCTCACTCCATTGGATGCATTCCTTTCTGTACGAGTTTTTTCATGAAGTTGATAGATTTTCACTCCATACGGCTAAATGCAGTGCCTCGCATAATGACAGGTTTCAGAGTAGCAGCCGTGTTAGTCTGTATTTGCAAAAAGAAAAGGAGTACTTGTGGCACCTTAGAGACTAACAAATTTATTTGAGCATAAGCTTTCGTGAGCTACAGCTCACTTCATCAGATGCACTCCTTTTCTTTTTGCGAAAAGTGGATGGGAAGCAAAAGTGGATGGGAACCTGGAAGGCAGTGACCATGAAATGGTTGCATTCAGGATCCTAACAAAAGGAAGAAAGGAAAGCAGCAGAATACAGACCCTGGACTTCAGAAAAGCAGACTTTGACTCCCTCAGGGAACTGATGGGCAAGATCCCCTGGGAGAATAACATGAGGGGGAAAGGAGTCCAGGAGAGCTGGCTGTATTTTAAAGAATCCTTATTGAGGTTACAGGGACAAACCATCCCGATATGTAGAAAGAATAGTAAATATGGCAGGCGACCAGCTTGGCTTAACAGTGAAATCCTTGCTGCTTTAAACACACAAATGAAGCTTACAAGAAGTGGAAGATTGGACAAATGATTAGGGAACAGTATAAAAATATTGCTCGGGCTTGCAGGACTGAAATCAGGAAGGCCAAATCACACCTGGAGTTGCAGCTAGCAAGAGATGTTAAGAGTAACAAGAAGGGTTTCTTCAGGTATGTTAGCAACGAGAAGAAAGTCAAGGAAAGTGTGGGGCCCTTACTGAATGAGGGAGGCAACCTAGTGACAGAGGATGTGGAAAAAGCTAATGTACTCAATGCTTTTTTTGCCTCTGTCTTCACGAACAAGGTCAGCTCCCAGACTTCTACACTGGGCAGCACAGCATGGGGAGAAGGTGACCAGTCCTCTGTGGAGAAAGAAGTGGTTTGGGACTATTTAGAAAAGCTGAACGAGCACTAGTCCATGGGGCCGGATGCGTTGCATCCGAGAGTGCTAAAGGAGTTGGCGGATGTGATTGCAGAGCCATTGGCCATTATCTTTGAAAACTCATGGCGATCTGGGGAGGTCCCAGATGACTGGACAAAGGCTAATGTAGTGCCCATCTTTAAAAAAGAGAAGAAGGAGGATCCTGGGAACTACAGGCCAGTCAGCCTCACTTGCGGCCCTGGAAAAATCATGGAGCAGGTCCTCAAGGAATCAATTCTGAAGCACTTAGAGGAGAGGAAAGTGATCAGGAACAGTCAGCATGGATTCACCAAGGGCAAGTCACGCCTGACTAATCTAATTGCCTTCTATGATAAGATAACTGGCTCTGTGGATGAAGGGAAAGCAGTGGACGTGTTGTTCCTTGACTTTAGCAAAGCTTTTGACACGGTCTCCCACAGTATTCTTGCTAGCAAGTGAAAGAAGTATGGGCTGGATGAATGGACTATAAGGTGGATAGAAAGCTGGCTAGATTGTCGGGCTCAATGGGTAGTGATGAATGGCTTCATGTCTAGTTGGCAGCCGGTATCAAGTGGAGTGCCCCAGGGGTTGGTCCTGGGGCCGGTTTTGTTCAATATCTTCATAAATGATCTGGAGGACGGTGTGGATTGCACCCTCAGCAAGTCTGCAGATGACACTAAACTGGGAGGAGTGGTAGATACGCTGGAGGGTAGGGATAGGATACAGAGGGACTTAGACAAATTGGAGGATTGGGCCAAAAGAAATCTGATGAGGTTCAACAAGGACAAATGAAGAATCCAATGCACCACTACAGACTAGGGACCGAATGGCTCTGCAGCAGTTCTGCAGAAAAGGACCTAGGGGTTACAGTGGATGAGAAGTTGGATATGAGTCAACAGTGTGACCTTGTTGCCAAGAAGGCCAATGGCATTTTGGGATGTATAAGTAGTGGCATTACCAGCAGATTGAGGGACGTGATCGTTCCCCTCTATTCGACATTGGTGAGGCCTCATCTGGAGTACTGTGTCTAGTTCTGGGCCCCACACTACAAGAAGGATGTGGAAAAATTGGAAAGAGTCCAGCTGAGGGCAACAAAAATGATTAGGGGACCAGAACACATGACTTATGAGGAGTGGCTGAGGGAACTGGGGATGTTTAGTCTTCAGAAGAGAAGAATGAGGGGGGATTTGATAGCTGCTTTCAACTACCTGAAAGGGGGTTCCAAAGAGGATGGCTCTAGACTGTTCTCAGTGGTAGCAGATGACAGAACAAGGAGTAATGGTCTCAAGTTGCAATAAGGGGTATTAGGAAAAACTTTTTCACTATGAGGGTGGTGAAACACTGGAATGCGTTACCTAGGGAGGTGGTGGAATCTCTATCCGTAGACGTTTTTAAGGTCAGGCTTGACAAAGCCCTGCCTGGGATGATTTAGTCAGGGATTGGTCCTGCTTTGAGCAGGGGGTTGGACTAGATGACCTCCTGAGGTCCCTTCCAACCCTGATATTCTATGATTCTATGATCATGACTGGTGTGGAGAAAGTAAATAAGGGAGTGTTATTTATTCCTTCTCATAACACAAGAACTAGGGGTCACCGAATAAAATTAATAGGCAGCAGGTTTAAAACAAACCAAAGGAAGCATTTCTTTACACAGTGCACAGTCAACCTGTGGAACTCTTTGCCAGAGGATGTTGTGAAGGCCAACACTATAATAGGGTTCAAAAAAGAACTAGATAAATTCATGGTGGATAGGTTCCTCAATGGCTATTAGTCAGGATGGGCAGAGATGGTGTCCCTAGCTTCTGTTTGCCAGAAGTCCCCCTACCATGAACAGGAAAGAATAGAATACAGTGTCTCCTTTTACTTCAGGAAGCTCAGCACAATAATCAAGGAAACGTCTATACAGAAGACAGACAATAAGAAGCCATTTCCAGTTTTTCAAGAGCATGTTGCCAATGTCAAAGTTTTTACAAATTACAGTATGTTCAGCTCAAATTATTCCAGTCAATGAAACATTTTTCTTATGCACTGTCAAACTTCTCCTATAATTACAGTCCACATTGTGTTTCTAGTGCTTTTTTGGTGTGCCTATAAACTCAGACCATTACAGTATTATCTGTAAGTTATTTGACAAACATTCATCACAGTATTCTATGCTATTGGGTCTCCCTAAGGACTTGTAGACTTCTCATGTTCAATGTGCCTGTTCAGACAACTCCGTGGCACTGAAGTTTATTGACATTTTCCTTTGCTGTTATGCAGCCATGCTCTGTAACATTTACTTTGCCAATTGCATTCATTTTGGTATTCATAGTCAATTCTATCACTGTGTGACTTTAATTGTATTTTGCTAAATTAAAGAGGCATTATAAAGTTGTTACCCTTTGATTTTGCAGCTTTAATTTCATTTTTCTTTAATCTGTGGAGCACACTAGATTATCAATTAGCATAATAAAACAGTCAGTGTAGAATTTAGTAACTATACTGGCTATTTGATAATTTTTATATTCATTTGTATGACAACAGCATGTGTAGCAAGCAGTAAAATGCTTAAAATTCTATTGCTATGTATCTGCAGTATCCCAATATGTGACTCAACTGATTGTATCTTGAATGCTTTAAAAAAAATTATAAGTGGTTTAGCATACACCTTTTCTTTTGAATTGTTTTTGAACACACTAAACTCATTATGAAGTGAATGAACTCTAAGCATCTTGCTAGGTTCTAAATTGTAATATAGTTTGTTCTTTCATTGATATGAGGAACATCTACTATTAATAGTAGGCAGAAGACATCCTCCTATAACATCTGACTATGACCTTGTCTAGATTAGGAAAAAAGGTGTTTTCCCCCCAATCCAGTTAGTTCAATCCAGCTAGCTTTACTCACTAAACTAACACAATTGATTTAATTAGTTTGGAAAAAAAACCATCTTTTTTCCTAAACTGAAAAATGCCTGTACATGTGGAATTAAACATTATGTTGTATAATCTGGCCCAGAGCTGATCTACATGACATATCCCTTAAAACATGGATAATTCTCAGTTCCTATAAAAGTTTATTTCACTTACTTAGGAACACAAAACAAATGAATTCTGTGTCAATATCTAACCACTTACCAGAGTAAAAAACAAAGAAGTCGCTTTTCCTTTATAACATGGTTTGAGTCAGGAAATGGGGGTGAGAAGGCAACAAAATTACACAGGTTTCTATGAAATAAAAAGAGAAAGAGAAAAAGAAAGCTGGGAGGCGGAAGGGGGGGGGAGAGCTCAAAAGGGAAACCAGCGAGAAAGAGAGGTCAGTTTTAGTATTATTCAAACAAATGGAAGACAAACTGTTTCCCCTCCCAATGGTGTTTGGTCATTGTTACAGATGCAGGGGCTTTTTGAGGCAATGCAAAGGTTTCTTACTAAATTGTTCCAAAAGACATTCTGAAAACTTTTAAGGAACACGCAGCAAAACAACAATCACTTCTTTCTCAGCCATTTTCTATAATTTGGGTGAATTCAAGAGAATTGAGCTCCCTAACTCTCCATTTTTCTTTCACTCACCCTCTTGTGTCTCCTATAGAATTCTCTTAGTAAAGAAAGCCTTACTGAGCTGAACTCCCATGGTGCTACCTCTGCATTCAATGCTGTCGGTCAATTTCAATGATCATTCTGTGTGAATTATTGAGAACAATTTGTGAAATTGACCAATGTCACTGAATACAGAATAGGCAGGGCTGCTCCTCAGTGTATCAGGATTCTACCCTAACAGAAGTGCTAAACACAGAAGACTGTATTTCATTTGAGTCAGTGCGAGGAAGGAAGGAAGGATATGAATGAGAGCTGCTCTTCTGAAATATTTGGGTAGAGCCATGTCACTTATTTCCCCTACTTTGTTGACACCAAAGCTGATCTTAAACATGTTGCATTCCAGACAGCATGTGCTTTCTATTTGTATTCATCGTAGATGTTCACTAAAACGACTGAAAATAATTTAGGTAATTGGCAAACCACAGGGGCACTTACCCTGTTCAGTGGCCTATTTTAGGCTGGCTCATCATCACCATTCTAATTGACATCAGGTCTCTAGTTTTCCAGTTGCCAGACAGCAAGACAAAGAATACTAATAACATATGGTGGCAGTGGGAATGTTGCGACTGTTCCCAGCCTTTTGCAAGCAACTGGAATCCCTATTGCTAATGCACAAATAATGTGCTGGGGATCTATTTCTATAAAAAGTTCATTCTCTTTTCTTCATCAACTCAGCCTCTTCAATTATCTCTAATCCTAATATAGCCATAGTTTTTATATAGAAGACTGTACCTTGTAGTACATCATTATTAAAAAAATGGATGGTGTCAAGTTGGTTGTCATCTTTATTTAAATAAATCCTTTTCCCCTTAGAAAACATCTTTGAAGCTTGAAACTGAAAACTATTTCCTTACAATTTTTTTTCCATCCTAGGTACACAAGTTACATCAAACACAAATGAATGGGCTCAATACAGGAGTAATGGGGTGACTATTTAAGGGACTGTGAAGAAGAAGTCAGACTAGATGATCTAACAGTCCCTTCTGGCCTTAAACCTTACAAATCTATGAATTATTTTTGTTTATCAATTTGCGGTATCACTGTATCTGCAGAACTCATTGTCCTAGGTTCTGTGCAAAACCATAGAAAGAGACAATTCATGACACAAACAGCTTAAAATCTAAATAGACAAGCCAGAGAAAAGAGTGGAAGTAAGGAAACATTCTCATCCCCAGTTTGCAATTGAGGCACAGAAAGATTAAATGACTTGCTCAAACTCACAGAGGAAATCTGTGGCAGATCTGGGGATGGAATGCAAGTCTTTGTAATCCTAGTCAGAGCCTTAACCACGGTATTACCTTTCGTCTTGAAGTACATGTTGTCTTATTAGCATATGATTGTGCTACATCTGATTATGGCATCCCTGGCTTTCCAACATCCAAAAATACCATTTTCTGTACTAGAATATGCTTTGTGCATCAGAGAGAACATCACATTGGGCAGATTGTGCCGTTAATACACAACTCTTAGTAATGGATGATGTGGAACCACGCAATTTAGGGAATTCTTTGAGGCATTGGACATCAGGGAGCAGAGTAGTGACTGTATTATAACAAGCCACCTTGGAGGTCCTTGAGAGCGCAGCCATGAGGCCACCCCTCAGGAGGGTGCAACGTGTGCTCCCCTCCGTGGTTGGCCCACTTTGCTAGCAATGTGCATGGGGGGCAGGGCCATTATGCTTCCCACTGCTTTTGGACAGCTTGTAGATACACTGGGTCCTGTACTTGGTCTTCTCATTTGTGCCCAGGCTGTGAATATAAACACAAAGGAGGGAAGGAACGGGGATTAGCCATAATAAGGCCCTTAATCTGGTTCTGTCTATTGTATTCACACACTCTCAGTTAGAATTTTCTACTAACATATACTCCGGGTACCCTCAACAGGGCACAGCAAACTAGTTAAAAAATAAATACATAAATAAAAACAAACAAACAAAACAAAAACCCTCTCTGTGAACTTTTGCTTATTTCTAGCTCTTTCCTACCTTTTAGTCTCCCTCTTGCAATTTACACTGACCTCTACAATGCCAGGCATATTTATTTCTTGTGAATCCTGTTCCCCTTAGTCATCCATGTAATCTCACTGATTTTAATGTGAGGTGAGCCAGGATTGGCCCCATGGCAATAGAAATGTATGCTTTGGCGTTTTGTCTTGTCATGTTATATGAAACATTTTCAAACAAAATATAGTAAAAGAGAAAAATAGATTCTGAAATATTTGTTTTGTTTATTTATTTTCAGGAGACCTAATATGGAAGTTCACAAAGACTGTTCCTATTGTATTTTGGAGACAATCAGAATCAGGGAGTACCAGAGATCTTAAAAGATATACTGCTCTTGTAATATTTCTGCCAAATTTTACAGACTCAAGTGGTTCAGATGAGCTTTGAGTAAACATCCAAACCTGTGAGTGATTATCCATACTGAAACCAAGCTCTGATTCTAGTATGGTTTACCCATTCTCACTAATCTGCTCTATTTCATGTAGATCTCACTTTTCTATTGAATGAAAATCTTCTGTAGTAGATAGCCAGTGATCCATAACTGACCCTGTGATAAATCTCTGTATGGCTATGTCATACAGATACAAGATGAGATTTAGCCATACAAGATGGCTAAATCTCTGCCATCTTGAGAAAGATGAATTCATCTCAATATGGTAAAGCAAAGTATTAGAAGACATCCCATTCAATTTAACTTCATGCTTTACAGTCGCAGTAGGCAGATGGAAGTATAACCCGAAGGACCAAATTCTGTCTGGCGATGTGCTCCTGTGACTCCCTTTGAAATCAATGGGAGCAACCCATGGAAATCAGGGTGCAGAGCATTTTAGCTACTTTTGGTGCATAATCCTGTATTTTATTAAACTTATCTCAGATCTCCATTGGAACTGAAAGGAGTTTGAGAAAAGTGGAACTATGGCATATACAAGGAATGCATGATCAGGCCCCTAAGGGGTTAAATGACCTTCTAATTGCCTGTGAAAAAACAAACTAGGTAAAATGTTTACTACCTACAGTAACAAGACAAATGAAACAAAAAGAGTTGTTGAGAGAAGAAAGAAAGTTGTGAAATATTGGCCAAGATGTGAGCAATGAATACCAGTCTAAGTGGAAACAGCAGTGAATAGCATTCCTATTCAAGTAAAAGCAACATTTGGGTTTGAGTTTAAATATGCATGAAACGCATAGTACTATTCAGTCAACTTAGATCATCCGCATTTCTTTTTCTTTGGTCTTGAAGAATATCAGCAGAAATAGTAACTGAATGTGTTTGATTTCTCTCTCTCTAATAGAGAATCTGTTGGGTAACACATTACTTCTATTGTTCAAACTCATCAAACAAGCACGGAGAAAGCTTGATAAGCGTACCTTGAGGATCCTCATACAGTGATAATTGCAGTGGAGAATAATGTTGCATGTGGAAATGAGGCTGATCTAGTACAAACCTGAGGACTGTGTAAATTTATTATTTAACTCTTCTTTGAAGTCCATAGGAGTTGAGGGTGCTCAGCATTCCACAGGACCGAACCTTAGGTGAGTACATGGAGAAGAGTGGATTAGTAGCTCTCAGATACAGTGGTGAGTTTACAATATGAAAAAATGTGCATTTTTACAATCCCCTACTACATATACTGAGAAAACTACTGCTCTTCCTAGTGTGATTTACATGTGGTTGTTTCAAAATACAGTATGGTATTTTTAGAAAAAAAATCCTTACTAAAAGAGCCATTGAAGTCAATGGCAAAACTCCTATTGACTTAAATGGAAACAGGATCAAGCTTTGTGTGATTCATATTCCGCACCATAAAACATGAAAAAAATGCCCTCTGTCTACCAGCGAGCTGTATTATCAAGTGATGGAAAGAAAAAAAGGTTAATCCTGTTACTAATTGAAAAAGACTTGGCTGGAGCCAGCTGGTTTGCAGCATTTGTGGAAAGCAGTTCAAAGCTGGAATAACATCTGCAGTGGCACATTTGAAACAAGTCATCATGATTTCACACTATGAACAAACCTAGTTGATCATGCAAATCTAGTTCAGAGATGGGGGGGAAAAAAACACTTCTAGCAAAGTTATCAAAAATCTTGCATCGGAGAGTTTGTGAAAAAGTGAAACAATATTTGTTCTCATTTCAAATTGTTTGTAAAAACACAAGGCAATTTTATAGGAGCAAAGCTGTCATTTAGTATGACAAAGTTGAACATCTACAGAGCCATGTCAGCAGGAAAGGGGGTCAATTTCTGAATTTGCCAGGGTGCCAGTTAGATTTTAAAGCTGAAATATAACAAGCTAAGTCTGCCACTATATTAGAATCCACCAGGTTAACCCATTTTATTGAGTCCAGGAAGGGTTAGCTTACTAGTTCAACGCTCGCTTCTTTTCAGGTCAACTTTTATCTTAAACAGTATTTCTCAAATCAGGACTCTTGCTTATTCTCAACCAACCAACAACTTATTAATTCACCCAGAACCACATTAGTATATAATCAACAGTTCACCACTCAAATGTAGACACAGCCAATGGTGTGTAGTACAAAAACAATACAGTCCTGCAAGCAATTAGCACAGACTGGAGTTGAGGCTCAGGAATTATTGTCACACTGTCTGGAATAGCTCATGATTGTGACAGCCTACCTCAAGGAAGACTGTCAAAAACAGGGCAGACACCCCAAATTGGTGGTGTGTTCTATAATTAAGATTTCACCAAACCAGTAACAAATGTGAACAACAGGGTCACTATATCAGTCGAACCATGGAAAGTCCCCTTTGGCTCTCCTGTCTATCTTGCCACTTGGACAAACTGGACTTGGTGATAATGGTCACTTACACCAAAAATCATACCACATTTAGGTTGCTTCAAGTCCCAAAAAGAAAAGGAGGACTTGTGGCACCTTAGAGACTAACACATTGATTTGAGCATAAGCTTTTGTGAGCTACAGCTCACTTCATCGGATACATTCAGTCCCAAGAGACCAGTCATTTACCCCAGATCAATTAGTACTCTAGATCTTACACCAAAGAAGAGGCCTGTCACCAGTCGTGTAATAACAAATCTTTAGATAGTTTAACTAGGAAAAAGGAATAAGAGTTATTGACAGGTTAAAGCAAGCAAACATATACACACAAATGAATTACCATCTAAATCCTAAGAGTGACAGAGTAGTGATCTGTCAATTCAAAGTGTCTCTCAGGGCAGCCCCAGGTGGCAGCCCCTGAAGATCTGTGGCCCTTCAGAGTTAAACAGCCAAAAAGATGGAAAATTTTCCTCCAGCTTCGTTTTATTTCCTTCATTCGGATTTCAAGCCCATCAGAAGCGTTTCCTTGCATGTAGCATTTTCCAGGTGCCATACATAGTCCTTTGTATTGCAATGATTCTTGATGGCCCATCTGATTTTGAGAGTTCTTCTGGATAGAGGTGTGTGGGGAATGATTCCTACACCTGGGTTCATAAGTTTTGGGCAAACATTTTCAAATTTATAAAGCAAAACTTACATATTTTCTTATGGCATGGAATAGAGACATTACAAGTGAGATTAATGCAGACAGCAACTTACAAGTGTTTCATAGAGTCTAAATACTAAATACATTCTTATAAAACTAGTACCTATTTTGAGCAAAACTAACATATAAGTGACCTGGTCTGGCCTCTGTCTATGAGGGTGTCAGTCTTTAGCTAATGCCTGCAACCTGGGCAAGAGTTAGCACCTGGCCTGCCTGCATCACAGTTATATCAAAGAACAATGCAAATTACCAAGATTTATTAATACATTTACTTATGATCAGCAATTCTCAATTCTTTAGTATCTAAGACATTATTCACACTTCCAAAGGTGCATTTATCTTTAAGGTACTTTGTGTGGTTACTTCTCTTTGACTTGATTGGTCAAAAGGGACACATTTAGAATATTAAAAGCAATTGATTAAAACTATTATTTTCAATCTCTCTCAAGCCAATTTGCCTGGATTTATAAGAGTTAAAAATCTAAAATTGGTTACTTGAGGCCTCACTTGAGAGTGTAGACTCAGAAAGATAACCTACAGTTATTTATATTAAAGAATAAAAGGAGAAATACAGTCTTTGAGATGAAATCTCACTGCTTCTTCTTATCCTCTTAACCACAGGATGGGGGAGAGTCCTTTCCACGTGGGTGTCAGTTACACTTAGGATTCTGCAGCTTCTTGTGCTGGGTTCAGTCAATTCTCTTGAGCACATGGGGACCTCAGTTTATATATCCTAGTTTCAGGGCTCATTGGAGGGGGGCACCCTCTGATTCCTGCTGGACATGTGCCAAGTGGGTCCTCTGATTTCAGCTCTCTTAGGCCTGGTCTACACTAGGAAAGTAGGTTGGTTTAACTAAATTGGTCAGAGGTGTGAAAAAATCCACACCCTTGATAGTTAAACTGAACTAAATCCCCATGTAGAAAGTACTAAGCTGACAGAATAATTCTTCTGTTGGTCTAGCTATCACCTCTTGGGGAGGTGGATTACCTGTGCCAGTGGGAGATCGCCTCCTGTTGGCGTAGGTAGTGTCTACACTGACCTGCTAATGTGCCACAGCTGCACGGGCGCAGCTATGTTGCTGCTGTGTTTTAAGTGTAGACAAACCTGGCTTTATCTGCTGCTTCCATTGGTCTCCAGTAGAGGGTGTTGAAGCAGAACAAATTTCTTTAATCTTTTTCTTATTGGAGGCTTTTTAAATTTACTTCAATTCAAGGATTATATTTCATTATTTTCTCCTGCTATCAATTGGAATCCTCATTTTAACCAATTTCTTTTAATATCCCAAAATTATACCCTGGTTTGTGTCTTTCAACATTTCTTGGTATTTGTGCCAGGAATTCCTACCACTGCTAGAGTGCAAAAATTGCTTACAGTGCAACCTAACAATCCTTATAATTTTCCTAATTTGGAGGACATACACTGTACATTCTTTGATTATACTAAGCATTTAACATTATTCAGACTTACAATAGGACAAGAAGACCTGAAGAAGAGCTCTGTGTAAGCTCAAAAGCGTGTCTCTCTCACCAACAGAAGTTGGTCCAATAAAAGATATTACCTCACCCACCTTGTCTCTGTAATAGAACAAGAGACATATTCCACATATAGAAGGATACAGATCTGACTCACAAGACAAACAAATGTGTAGATATAATTTGGGGTGAAAGCAGATTATTCACAGTATAGTTTATTTATAAGAAAACAGTGTATAGTTTATATTTTGGGGTGAAAATATGTGGCATGGATTACTTGGGGTGACAATTTGCCTAGTATGATCTTCAATCTTACAGCCGCTGGGTCATTAACAATACCCTCATTTAGCTATTTTAATTTCTATAGTTGGGGAAGGAGTGACCAACCTTGGCTGATCTGTGGGTCCCTCAATAAAGGCCTGGTCTATAGTAGTACTAGGTTTAACTACATCGCTCAGGGGGTGTGAAAAATGCACACCACTGAGCAGTGTTGTTAAGCCCGCCTAATTCCCACTCCTTCCATCGACCTAGCTACCACCTCTCAGGGAGGTGGATTACTTATGCCGATGGGAGGGTTCTCCTGTAGGCAGCATCTACACTAAAGTGCTACAGCAGCAGTGTTTCAGAGGCACAGCTGTGCCACTGTAATATTTTAAGTGCAGACAAGCCCAAAGTGTCTCACATTACATTGAACCAATTTCTTATTGTCTGCATGGATGGATTCTATTTTGGGATAAACAGAGGTGGGATAGCTTTTCTAATTTTTGAGGGCCAGAAGAAATCATTAGTTATTAACCGAGATCTTAGCTTTCTGTGATACCCCCTCCACCTCAAATTCTCTGAAAAGGAACCATAAAAATTCGCTTTTTTCCATGATTAAAATGAAATGCTGAACTTTATTTTCTCTATCCCCAAAATATATTGTTATCAGATGAACTAGGGTGACCACATGTCCCATTCTGGCTGGGACAGTCTCCTTTTTAAGCCCTGTTCTGGATGTCCTGACTTTTTTGGCAAAACTGAGACTTTGTCCTGTTTGCTCTTGCCAACTGATCATCAGCTGGCAAGAACAAATGGGACAAATGCCCAGTTTTGCCAAAAAAGTAGGGCACGCTCACCAAGAGGGCATGGAGGAACATTTGGGGGTGGGGTGAGCAGCAACACCAGGCGCTTGGCGGCGGAGCTCGGGCTGTTAGGTGGTGGGTCTCAGGCAAGGAACAAGGCCAGTAGGTTAGGGCCAGCCCCATATGGGGGTAGGGGATCAGGCTAGCCCATACAGTTTTCCATTTTCACTTTGGGAAATATGGTCACCCTAACTTTCAGTAAAATGTAGGTAATAGTTAATATATGTTTTTCTTTTTTCACAAAATGTAAAAACTAAAGATTATCTGTAAAAACACAAATTTCATGTTTTTCCACATTTTTCCATGGGAAATGGATTTCGAGGATCCCCGGTTATTAATCATTCAAGGCACATCAGGCCCATATATCTTTAATAGCCAATCCCAGAAATGTTAAGGGGTTACCTCTGCTCCAGTCATCTGATTTTATCTCAGCTGCTTCCACCCCAAATCCCTGGGCTTAAATCATTTCCCACCAAATTTGTATTGCACTTAGGCCCTCCTCCTCTATTCAGTTAATAAACAAAGGAACTGAGAAAAGAAGGACCTAGGGAGAAACCCCTGAAATGGAAACAAAGGTGAGACAACTCATAATCTGACAGACTTGAGGAAAGGAGAAAATAGTATCTGATATCAGGTTAAGATAATTCATTTCTGCTGTTGGCAGAGAGGGAGGTGTGATGGGGTAAGGCCAGATGGCTATAGAAAAGTAGTGGGAGATAGATATATTAGCTCCAGGCTAAACAAATCCCTGGTACCAGGTTAAGTGAAATGGAAGCTGCTCCAGGTCAGTTAAGACACCTGGGGCCAATTAAGAACTTTCCAGAAGTCAGGGAGAAGGCTAGGTTGATTGGGACACCTGAAGCCAATCAGGGGCTGGCTGAAACTAACTAAAAGCCTCCAAGTCAGTCAGGTGGGTCAGTCAGGAGTTGTGGAAGGAAGTTACACTGTTGGAGAGGTTGAGTAGTACACACCATATCAGGCACAAGGAAGGAGGCCCTGAGGTAAGGGTGAAATGGAGCTTGAGGAAGTGAGGGCTGCTGTGGGGGAAGTAGCCCAGGGAATTTTACATGTCATGTTTCTAAAAGGTCAGCTACCATAGCTGATACTATTAGCGTCCCTGGGCTGGAGCCTGGAGTAGAGGGTGGGCCCGGGCTCCCCCCCTTTTGCCCTCTGATTAATCACTGAGACTGGGAGACAACAGAGACTGTGCAAGGAAGGATAAGTTCTCCTCACCTCCCTCGCTGGCTTATGGTGAAAATGGCTCAGTAGACTGTGACCCTTGTCTCTAGAGAAAGAAGGGTTATGTGGAGGGTCACAGTGAGCCTCTGAGGCTAGTGAAATATGCCAGGAAATGCGGGACCCACGGAGGCAAGGACAAAGCTTTGTCACAACTGATGTTAGAAGTCGGATTTCATTCACAGTGTGGCGGAAGAAAGAGGTTTTAAAAAAAAGTGCACTGGGGTTTTGGATTTTGTTGGGGGGGGGTTGTTTGTTTGCTTTGTACCACAGTGGAAGAGGTGGTAAGAGCTCTGGTACAAGCCATGGCAGCCCAGCAGGAGGCCACCCGGGTTCAGGCAATGGCACAACAGTAGTCTATGCGGCTACAGCAGGAACCCAATCAATTATTGATGAGCCAGGAGACCCAAGATCATGCCCCCTTGAGAGAGGCGGTGGACCAGGTGAAGATCCGATGGGACACGAACCCTGAGGGCCACTGGTTGTCTGCCAAAGATGACATCAGGAGATGACGTAGAGGCATATCTCCTCTAATTCTAAAGGACTGCTCAGCGTGAGGCGTGGCCCCAGGAGCAGTGGGCCAGCATTCTCTCCCCTTTTTTGTGTGGAGAGGCCCAGAAGGCCTACTTTGACTTGCCTGCCAAGGATGCCACTGACTATACCCGTCTGAAGGCAGAGATCCTAGCACGATCAGGGGTAACAGCAGCGGTAAGGGCCCAGAGGTTCCATGAGTGGACATACCAGGAGAAAAAACCCCTGAGGTCCCAGCTATTCAACCTCATACACCTCACACTGAAGTGGTTACAGCCCAAGGTGTGCAGGCCGGAGGAGATTTTGGAGACCCTGGTCATAGACCATTACATGCGGGGACTACCACCAGATCTCCTCAAATGGGTAGGCCAGAACGATTCGTCCACGTATGATGAGATGATCACACTGGTAGAAAGATGAATGACAACCAGGGAACTGACCCGACTACCCAAGGAAGGCCCCTTTCGAAGCAAGCATCCGACCCTAACCCTGGAAGGTTGGGCAGCCAAACCCCTGGGGAGTCCTATGTGGAAGAAGGGGGGGCCGAAAACCAGCAGGGACCCCAGAAGGAAGGGATTGGCCTGAGTGGGGGAACCCCGGGACTAACCCCCCTAACCCCCAGGATAGGGGAGTGATTAAAAACAATTATAGATGTTATGCATGTGGGGAGTGGGGACACATAGCAGCACAGTGTCCCAGCACCAAGGAGCCTATGCAATGTAACTTGGGGGATTGGGAGGTCCCATGCTCCCTTATCCACCTCACGGGGGTCGCATTAGCCCTGCATAATTACACCAGGCCAGTGAGGATAAATGGAGCAGAGACTACAGCGCTTGTGGACTCTGGGAGTGCTATCACCCTCATATCGGGTAAGCTGGTAAAAAATAGTCAGCTGCTACAAGCCAAAAGCGTAGAAGTGACGTGTGTGCATGGGGCCGTGAGCCATTACCCCACCATCCCAGTGGAGATAGAGGTTCAGGGAAACCCCATTGAGGTGACCGTGGGCGTAGTTCCTAAACTTCCATATCCTGTAGTCATTGGGAGGGACTATCCAGGGTTTGATAATTTACTCCCCCCGGAGAGGCTGGAGGGAGGTGGGGACCCTGAGGACAACAACTCATCACCGGGGGAATGTAAACCCCCATGTTTGCTGAGATTTCTCAGGATCTGTTCTCAGCCCCCCGAAAGACCTGGAAGACAAAAAAAGAGAGGAAGGCCGCGAACGCTTTGGGAACCCGGATCCTGACCCAAGGCCAGAAGACCTCCCTAGTAGGCAGATGGACACGAGCAGCCAACAGAGAAACTTCCACCACAGAAGGTGAGCCAGAAGCTGCCCCCAGTCATGATGGCAGCGAGCCATTGGAAGAAGCAGAAGCTGGCCCCTGGGAGCTTGGGCAGGTTAGTCCCGGGAGAGAGACTTTTGGGCTGGACCAGGCGGAGGACCCCAGATATGATAATGCCAGGAAAGAGATGGCTGAGATCGATGGGATACCTGTGGATGGGAAGGTCTGGGGTCCCGGATCTTACTTTATAGTGAAGAAAGATCTTCTGTACCGCGTGGTGCAAATGCAAGAGCAAGAGATACAACAACTTCTGGTGCCACGAAAACATCAAAAAGCCATATTGAGTCTCGCCCACAGTCACCTGTTTGGAGGACACCTAGGGGTAGAGAAAACCCAGGCGGATCTTGTGGAGGTTCTTCTGGCCAGGAGTACATGAAGATGTCCGACGATACTGCACCTCTTGTCCAGAGTGTCAGTTACATAGCCCTCGCCCACACTTGAGGGCACCTTTGATACCTCTTCCAATAATAGAGGTTCCTTTTGAACAGATAGCCATGGAAGACAGCTCAGGGCCACCAACATGTGCTTGTTGTACTGGACTATGCAACCCGGTACCCGGAAGCTGTTCCCCTGCGCAACACAGCTTCAAAGACAATAGCTAAGGAGCTAGTACAGATCTTTGCCCGGGTTGGGCTACCCAAGGAGATACTGACTGATCAAGGGACACCTTTCATGTCCAAGTTGATGAAAGATCTCTGTTCATTACTCCATGTACAAGCCCTACGGACCTCTGTATGCCACCCGCAAACAGGTGGCCTTGTAGAAAGGTTCAGTAGGACCCTCAAGGCCATGATCAGGAAAGTGGTGAGCCGGGATGGGAAAGATTGGGATACCCTATTGCCTTACCTCATGTTCGCCATCTGGGAGGTTCTGCAAGCCTCCACGGGTTTCTCTCCATTCGAACTAGTATATGGGCACCACCATCGGGGCATATTGGATATAGCCAGAGAAGCCTGGAAAGAGGAGCCAAATCCCGGAAGGAACATAGTTGAGCACGTAATGCAGATGAGAGTTCGGATAGCCCGAGTTACGCCCATTGTACGGGAGCACTTGGAGAGAGCACAGGAGACCCAATGAACCCATTATAACCACCAAGTGAAGCTTGAACGGTTCCAACCAGGGGATCGGGTGATGGTACTGGTGCCCACAGCAGAAAGTAAACTGTTGGCCCAGTGGCAGGGACCCTACGAAATAATCGAAGCCGTGGGAGAGTGAACTATAAGGTGCGGCAGCCAGGCCGCCGGAAATTGGAGCAAATTTATCTCATCAATCTTCTAAAACCTTGGCATGATCGAGAGGCATGCTTAGTCATGCAGGAGACCCTTCTCCAGGAGGATAACTTACATGAGCAAGTGAGGATACCATCCGACTTGACGCCGATCCAAAAGATCGAGGCAGCCGACATGATTAATAACAACCGAGATGTGTTCTCTACAAAACCAGGGCGGACGACTGAGATCTATCACCATATCCACACGATCCCCAGAGCCAAGGTAACATTGAGACCCTACCGAATCCCAGCAGCCAAAAAAGAAATCAAGGCCGAAGTAAAGAAAATGTTGGAATTAGGGGTTATTGAAGAATCCTACAGTCAGTGGTCCAGTCCAGTTGTTCTAGTGCCTAAACCTGACGGTACCATGAGATTCTGTCATGACTTTCGCCTCCTGAATGAAATATCCCAGTTTGATGCATACCCCATATCACGCATCGACGAACTGGTTGACCGACTGGGTAGTGCCCGATTCTTGACTACACTGGATCTGACAAAAGGGGACTGGCAGATTCCCCTGACCAAAGAAGCTAAAGAAAAGACAGCATTCTCCACCTCAGATGGGCTATTCCAGTACCCCGTCCTCCCTTTGGGGCTACATGGGGCCCCAACCACATTCCAGCACCTCATGGATAAGCTGCTGCACCCCCATACTAGTTATGCAGCTGTATACCTAGATGATGTCATCATCTATACGCCAGACTGGGGAATACACTTGGAGAAAGTTGAGGCAGTACTGCACACCTTAAGGCTGGCTGTCCTCACTGCTAATCCCGCTAAATGTGCCATAGGGCTAGCAGAAGCTAGGTACCTGGGATATATTGTGGGAAGGGGCATAGTGAAGCCCCAAACGAATAAGCTAGAGGCAATTCAAAACTGGCCCTGGCCAACCTGAAAGAAGCAGGTCCATGCGTTCCTAGGCGTGGTATGCTACTACAGACGGTTTATTCCCCACTTCACCAATAGGGCAAGTCCCCTAACGGACCTGGTGAAGACCCGAGGTCCAGACATGGTAAAGTGGACTGACGCAGCAGAGGGGGCATTTACAGACCTTTGGATGGCCCTCTGTAATGACCCCGTACTCATAGCCCCGGACTTTAACAGGGAATTTATTTTACAAACAGACGCTTCCGAGGTGGGGTTGGGAACAGTTCTGTCGCAAATCATGGGAGAAGAGGAACACCCGATCCTCTACCTAAGCAAAAGACTTCTCCCAAGAGAACAGAAATACACAGTAGTCAAAAGAGAATGCCTTTTTGTCAAATGGGCTATGGAGACATTGTGTTATTACCTCTTAGGCCGGCGATTTACTCTTGTGACGGACCATGCACCCCTCCAGTGGATGCAGTGGAATAAGGAAAAGAATGCAAGGGTCACCAGGTCTTTCTTATCCCTCCAACCATTCCAGTTCTGCATACGGCACAGGGCTGGATGCCACCATGGCAACGCTGATGGTCTGTCATGAGCATACTGCCTGGCGTCCCAAGTTGCCCAACTCTATGGTGTTGAGCAGAGGGGTGGGGGATATGTGATGGGGCAAGGCCAGACGACTATAGAAAAGTAGTGGGAGATAGATATATTAGCTCCAGGCTAAACAAATCCCTGGTACCAGGTTAAGTGAAATGGAAGCTGCTCCAGGTCAGTTAAGACACCTGGGGCCAATTAAGAACTTTCCAGAAGGCAGGGAGAAGGCTAAGTTGATTGGGACACCTGAAGCCAATCAGGGGCTGGCTGAAACTAGTTAAAAGTCTCCCAGTCAGTCAGGTGGGTGTGCATGTCAGGAGCTGTGGAAGGAAGTTGTGCTGTTGGAGAGGCTGAGTAGTACACACCATATCAGGCACAAGGAAGGAGGCCCTGAGGTAAGGGTGAAGTGGAGCTTGAGGAAGTGAGGGCTGCTGTGGGGGAAGTAGCCCAGGAAATTTTACATGTCATGTTTCTAAAAGGTCAGCTACCATAGTAGCTGATAGTATTAGGGTCCCTGGGCTGGAGCCTAGAGCAGAGGATGCGCCCAGGTTCCCCCCCACACACCTTTGTCCCCTGATTAATCACTGAGACTGGGAGACAACATAGACTGTGCAAGGAAGGATAACTTCTCCTCACCTCCCTCACTGGCTTATGATGAAAATGGCTCAGTAGACTGTGACCCTTGTCTCTAGAGAAAGAAGGGTTATGTGGAGGGTTACAGTGAGCCTCTGAGGCTAGTGAAATCCGCCAGGAAACGTGGACCCACGGAGGCAAGGACAGAGCTTTGTCATAGAGGGCACAGTCAATATGTGCCTGGGAGCTTTTGCATTACAACATCTTGCCTGTAGTTAAGAGGTTCTCTGGGACAGTATAATGAAAATTAAAGTGAATTTATTTGGGGTATGATTCATGATGCTTTATTTCCTCTAAAATTCCAGCGGTGTAATTCTACCTGAATGTATTCATTGTCATTAATAAATTTATTCTTATTTTAATATAGGCCAAGCCATGGAAGAGACTTATTTAAAAAAAAAAAGGGAGGGACGGAGCTCTGTGCAGAGATAGGCCAAGCTACGAGAGAGAGAGAGAGAGAGCAACTATTATAGAATGGAAAATAGCTGACTAATAATTCTCAAGTTGATGCACAGGGATTTAGTCATGCAACTCTCATTAATATTAACGGAGATAGATGGCCAAAGTCCTGGACATCTAATGGACAATGAACCTCCAAAAGCTTACTTTGGAGGTCAAAACTGTATGTTTATATTTAGAAATTTGGTCTGTGTGTGGACTTGTTTTTAATAGTTTGCAATTATCAAATCGAACAGACACATTCATATGTATTAAACCAAAAAAAGCCCAAACTTATTAGAAAAGATATTTTTTAAATGAGCTTGACTGGGTTCAGACCATTTTATTTGTCTGATCCTCTTTCTTCCACAACTCAATAGAATCACTCCTTTTGCAAATAGTATGTACATCCTCTTCTGGAAAGTTTAAAATTTAACTGCAGAATGCTCTACAAAATGGCCCAAGGAGTTGGTAGGAAGGAAGTCTGAGAGAATTATTTAAATACATTATTCCTACATTGATACAAATTATTATTATTATTTTTGTTTTGTTAATTGGGTATTTCCAAGTCCCTTATTGCTAGTCCAAAGAATGGGTATAAATACTCCTGCAAGCAGAGGGAGAAAGGAAATAAAGAAAAACTCTTCTGATATCTTTCTGTCTTACAAAGAGGGCTGGTTGTCTGACTTGTCATGCTCAGCTAGAGACTTTGAACAATACACATTAATAATAAACCCAAAACTGGCATGAGAAAAAAATAGAAGCAGCCTTAACTCTGAGAACACCACAGAAAGATGGTGAGATGTCTGGATTGGATAAAGGGACTTAGAGAAACCAAAATAGGTGCAGGTGGTTTTCTCTTTGATCCTTCCAGTCAAGAGTAGGAGCCCAGGCAGAGACAAATGCATCACCAGGATGGTGTCTCCCAGGAAGGCTTCAGCTTCCTTGACCATGGGATGTTGTTCTGGGAAGAAGGACTTCTAAGCAGAGATGGGCCCCACCTATCAAGGAAGGGGAAGAGCATATTTGGATACACACTGGCTAACCTAGTGAGGAGGGCTTTACACTATATTCGATGGATGCAGGACACAAAAACCCACAGGTAAGTAAAAAAGAGAGAGAAGGGTCAGAATCTGAGGGGGAGCGTCGGATAAGGGAGAGACAAGAGAGAACATAGGGGGAAAATCAAATCAGTATCTTAGATGTCAGTATACTAATGCAAGAAGTATGGGAAATAAGCAGAAAGAACTAGAAATGCTAGTTAATAAACACAGGTATGACATAGCTGGCATTACAGAGACCTGGAGGGATAATACATGATTGGAATATTGATATAGAAGGGTACAGCTCGCAAAAACAATAGGCAGGGAGGAGGTGTTGCCTTATATAACAAAAATGTATACACTTGGACAGAGGAAATAGGAGAGACTTGTTGAAAGGTAAAGATAAAAGGGTAAAAAAAAACAGATAAGGATAAAAGGAGTAAAAAACAAAGGTGATGTCATAGTAGGGGTCTACTACTGACCATCTAACCAAGAAGAGGAGGTGAATGAGGCTTTTTATAAACAACTAACAAAATCATCCAAAGCACAGGACTTGGTGGTGATGGGGGCCTTCAGCAACCCAGACATCTGTTGGGAAAATAACAGAGGGCTCAGATTATCCAACAAGTTCTTGGAACGTATTGAGGACCATTTTTTATTTCAGAAAGTAGAGAAAGCCACTAGGGGAGAGGCTATTCTAGATGTGATTTTAACAAATAGGGAAGAACTGGTTGAGAATTTGAAAATGGAAGGCAGCTTGGGTGAAAGCGATTATGAAATTACAGAGTTCATGATTCTAAGGAATGGTAGAAGGGAAAACAGCACAATAAAGAAAATGGATTTCAAGAAGGCAGACTTTAGCAGACTCAGGAAGTTGGTAGGTAAGATCCCTTGGGAAGCAAGTCTCAGGGTATGTCTACACTACCTGCTGGATTGGTGGACAGTGATCGATCCAGTGGGGGATCGATTTATCGCGTCTAGTCTAGATTCAATAAATCAACCCCCGAGCTCTCTCCCGTCGACTCCTGTACTCCACCACCACGAGAGACGCAGGTGGAGTCGACAGGGAGCGGCAGTAGTCAACTCACTGCAATGAAGACACCATGGTAAGTCGATCTAAGTACATCAACTTCAGCTACATTATTTCTGTAGCTGAAGTTGTGCAACTTAGATTGATTCCCCCTGTCCTCCCCTCCCCCCCCCCCCGTGTAGACTAGGGCTAAAGGGAAAAACAGTTCAAGACAGTTGGCATTTTTTCAGAGACATTATTAAGGGCACAAGAGCAAATTATCCCATTACTTGGGAAAAATACGAAGTATGGTAAGAGACCACAAGCAGGAGATCTTCAATGATCTGAAACTCAAAAAAGAATCCTACAAAAAGTGGAAGCTATGTCAAATTACAAAGGATGAATATAAACAAATAACACAAGTAAGTTGGGGCAAAATTGAAAAGGCCAATGCACAAAATGAAATCAAACTAGCTGGAGATATAAAGGGTAACAAGAAAACATTCCACAAATACATTAGAAGCAAGATGAAGACCAAGGACAGGCTAGGCCCATTACTCAATGTGGGGTGGAGCAGAGGGACAATAACAATAAATGTGGAAATGGCAGTGCTAAATGACTTTTTTGTTTCAGTTTTCACCAAAAAGTTTAGTAGCAATTGACTTCTAAATTAATGAATGGCAGTGAAAATGAGGTAAAGTAGGGAAACAACAAGTTAAAAATTGTTTAGACAAGTTAGAAATTTTCAAGTCACCACGGCCTGATGAAATACATCCTAGAATACTCAAGGAGCTGACTGAGGAGATATCTGAGCCATTAATGATGATCTTTGAAAAGTCATGGAAGACAGGAGAGATTCTCGAGGACTGGAAAAGGGCAAATATAGTGCCCATCTATCAAAAGGGGAATAAAGACAATCTGGGGAATTATAGGATTAAAATTCAAAATGATCTGGACAATCTGGAGAAATGGTCTGAAGTAAATAGGATGAAATTAAATAAGGACAAACACAAAGTACTCCACTTAGGCAGGAAAAAATCAGTTGCACACAAACAAAATGGGAAATGACTGCTTAGGAAGGAGTATTGCGGAAAAGGACCTGGGGGTCATAGTGGATCACAAGCTAAATATGAGTCAACAGTGTAACATTGTTGCAAAAAAAGGAAACATCATTCTGGCATGTATTAGCAGGAGTGTTGTAAGCAAGACATAAGAAATAAATCTTCTGCTGTACTCTGTGCTGATTAGGCCTCAACTGGAGTATTGTGTCCAGTTCTGGGCACCACATTGTGGACAAATTGGAGAAAGTCCAGAGAAGAGCAACAAAAACAATTAAACATCTAAAAAACATGACCTATGAGGGAAGATTGAAAAAATCAGGTTTGTTTAGTCTGGAGAAGAGACGATTGAGAGGGGACATGATAACAGTTTTCAAGTACATAAAAGGTTGTTACAAGGAGGAGAGAGAAAAATTGTTCTTCTTAACCTCTGAGGATAGGACAAGAAGCAATGGACTTAAATTGCAGCAAGGGCAGTTAGGTTGGACATTACAAGAAACTTCTTAACTGTCAGGGTGGTTACACACTGGTATAAATTGCCTGGGGAGGTTGTGGAATCTCCATCATTGTAGTTTTTAAAGAGCAGGTTGGACAAACACCTGTCTGGGATGGTCTAGATAATACTTAATCCTGCCTTGAGTGCAGGGGACTGGACTAGAAGACCTCTCAAGGTCCCTTCCAGTACTACGTTTCTATGATTCTGTAATGGGTATCTTACTCAACATCCCTCCATGCCAGTCCAGATATTAAAAGCTTCATCAGTACTGGTTGTTCTTTCTGACAGAAGACACATAGTTGGGTACCTGAAAAAACCTAGCGCTAACATGCTACCTCAGAGAAACCCCCATACTGCAGCAATCTGCATGGAACTTGTAAGAAGGAGCACAGATTTCAGAAGGAAAGAGTTTGGAGGAGGCACAAGGTGGTCATTGTGTGTATCTTGAATACTAATTTCAATTGCAGGATTTCTGTAAATAGTTGTCTTAATAAAGAGCTACTTTAGTTTTAGAAATATGGTGTCATCTCATGTTATTACCCTGCATGCAGTACGTGATACACTGCCCTTGTGGAATCACTAGAAATATGTGAAGATGCCTCACACAGTTGCAGAGGGGAATCACCTATTCTCTCCTCTGGTGTCTAGTTCAATTTCCATTACAATTAACAGAAAGCCTTATGTTGACTTCAGTGGGAGATAATGGTTGTTTGGTGGAGTGAGCCCTGAGAGACAGTAAAACCTGTTTTTCCTGGACGAAGTAGCCTTTATAATGCAGTCTTAAACCTGTGAGATATTGAACTCTTAGAGTCAGATTGGCCCTTCTTAGGTTTGCAAAGGAAAGTAATGAGTGATCTGACTTTCTAACTTCTACAGTTCTTTCCGGATTGATGTGCAAAGTGTGTATGAAAGCATTTTGTTTTTCTCATTTCCTGTGGCCAGACAGAATGAGAAAAGAGAGAATTATAATACAAGTGGACGGGGGAAGTCACTCTGGGAGGGAAATGGGGAGCAACTTAACACAATCAATAAAACAAGTAGGGAGCTCTCCATGAAAGGGCCTTAAGGCTTCCCACCATCCTGTCCAAGCAGATGCCTGCTGAAAAGGTAGTCTGAAGAATGGTAAACCTACACAAATGGTACAATGAGAGACTGAGAGGAAATTCTTCTGATCCCCACCAAATATAATTCCCAGCAGAAAGGGCTTACTTTACTCTAGTAACTGCCATGCCTGTCACAAGACCAATGCATGGACAAGAGGCTGGTCTCAGAATATTTTTGGTTCTCAGAGTGGAACAAGGGATAGTGTGGAACCAGCCTTCTAGGTATTTGAGAATAACGTTGATGAACTACTAACAGAGGAGCTGGTTTCATGCAGCGTGATCACACACTGCAGCTGGAGACTGATATACCCACCGAGGCCCCCATACAGCAATATCTTAAGCAGATGCCTCACTTTAGGGAAATGAGTACTTCAAGTTAGGTATGAGTTCTTCAGGTTAAACATGTGTTTAAGCACCTTGCTGAATCAGTCCCATTGTGCTCTGTGGAGTGAAGAAGAAAGTAAAATATCCCTTCATTATGAGGCATCTTACATTAAACTAATTATTGTTGAAAGTATTGGAGGAAAGTTGGCCAAAAAAAATCTCCCAGAGCCTAGGCAGACATGGAGCAAGCACAATTTCAAACGACTAGGAGATTGTGAAACAGCTGAGAGGTATCAAATTCTAAGTACTTGTGTATTGAAACAATGCTGTGAATAGCATAGTTGATGTGGAAAGAAAAAAAACAACCTAAAAGCATCATAAGAATATGTTAAGCAATATACAAAAACAAGCAACTGCCTGTACATTTAACTAGAGATGTGTGAATAGCAAATCATTCTGTTCATTTATTATTCATGATGAATAGTAAATTAATCTAATAACATTTTCCTGTGCTATAAATAGTCTAAAGATTGGTGCTGCCAGCAAAGGATTGGCAACAGAAAGTCCAATTATTCATCCCAATCAATTTTTAATAAAATGTATTAAAATTAAAGGAAAAAATAATAATTACAGGGAACCCTCTGTTAAATCAAAACTATCTTTATGAAGTGACCATCAGTCCTAAATGACCATCCCAAGGTATCCTCAAAGTATAATGCAGTGCAACATTATCAACATTAAGTGATCACTTCTTTAGTTCAACCTGGTCCCAGATACAGTAGCATTGTCTTTTAGCAAACTAATTGAAATGCTTTGAGCTGTGTCACCCACTTGTGTACAGTAGATGCTCCACTTTTCATAGTTGTGTGTATTGCTTTAAATTGTGATACCAAAACACCAGATGTCAGTTAAATATAATAAACTTACTTTTTTATATCCCCTCAGTCCTGGGTAATTGGAAGGTAGATCAATGGCTCCACTAATAATGACTTTTCATATGTTAAAGATTTGTTTTTAGTCAGGCTTAGTATTTCAGATGTTTTATAAAAATGGAAGTATTGAAGTATTTGTTTCTTAGGTATTTTAATTAAACAAAACTTTTTTTTTCTGTGAAGGGGGAAGGAAGGACAACAATTTCTTGTGCTCGTTTCTTTTCTGTAAGAGTGGAATGCTTCTGGCAAACCAGCTGAGAATGACACGGAAAAATGAAGAACACACCACTGCTCTAGGACATTGTCATTTAAACAGAACTATCTGTGTCATGTCACTTTAATATATAGCCACTGTCATTATTTTTTACCTGCTAAAGGGGTATGAGGAGACTATTTTCCCTATTGACATTAATGAATGTTTATGCATGTATACTGGGAAGAGAATAGGCTCCTATGGGCCAGACCATGTGGCCACACCAGTGTAAGGGAGCAGACCATGCATAAGTCATTCCCTTCCTCCCTTCGCTGGTGAGTCATGCCACCAGTTCTTGTATGTGGGGAGAAGCAGACTCTGCAGAACCACTACACCCCTACCTCATGCACATGGGTAAGACATTCCAGGAATGAGTGGGGTTGGGCAAAGCCTTGCCTTTACCCTTAAAGTTTCTTACAGGATATTTAAACCAGCACACCAAGGCGTGTGCACTGCACTGGGTATATATCTGTCACCATTTACTCCCTCCCTGGAGCAGCTGGCAGCTGGGGCGGAGGCTGGTTGTGATTCCTCAAGTCACAATCTTCCTCCCAGGCTGCTGCAGGGGCAATACAACAATACACTGCTTCCTATACTGAGCTAGACTGCAAACAATGATCTTGCCCTAAATATTTAGTAGGTAATTTGTTTTCCACCCTCCCCTCCCATATTTCATAAGAATGGCCATACTGGGTCAGACCAATGGTCCAACTAGCCCAGTATCCTGTCTTCCGACAGGTTTCAGAGGGATAGCCATGTTAGTCAGTACCAGCAAAAACAACAAGGAGTCCTTGTGGCACCTTAGAGACTACAAATTTATTTGGGCATATGCTTTTATGGGCTGTAACCCACTTCATCAGCTGCATGTAGTGAAAAATACAGTAGGTAGGTATAAATATACAGCACATGAAAAGATGGGAGTTGCCTTAACAAGTGGGGGGTCAGTGTTAATGAGGCCAATTCAATCAGGGTGATGTGGCCCATTCCCAACAGTTGACAAGAAGGTGTGAGTATCAACCAAGGGAAAATTACTTTTTGTAGAGATCCAGCCACTCCCAGTCTTTATTAAGGCCTAATTTGATGGTGTCAAGTTTGCAAATTAACTCCAGTTCTGCACATTCTTGTTGAAGTCTCTTTCTGAAGTTTTTTTGTTGAAGAATGTCCACTTTTAAGTCCGTTATTGAGTGTCCAGGGAGATTGAATTGCTCTCCTACTGGTTTTTGAATGTTACAATTCTTGATGTCTGATTTGTGTCCATTTATTCTTTTGTGTCAAGACTGTTCGGTTTGGCCAATGTAAGTAATTTTCCCTCTGTTGATATTCACTCCTTCTTGTCAACTGTTGGGAATGGGCCACATCTATCCTGATTGAATTGGCCTTGTTAGCACTGACCCCCCACTTGGAAAGGCACCTCCCATCTTTTCATGTGCTGTATATTTATACCTGCCTACTGTATTTTTCACTACATGCAGCTGATGAAGTGGGTTATGGCCCACGAAAGCTTATCCCCTAATAAATTTGTTAGTCTCTAAGGTGCCACAAGGACTCCTCATTGTTTTTGTCTTCCGACAGTGGCCAATGCCAGATGCTTCAGAGGGAATGAACAGAACAGGCTATCATTGAGTGATCCATCCAATGTCATCCACTCCCAGGTTATGGCAGTGGATGACCCCAGAGAAGTCAAAGGAAAGCCCTCTATTTATTTGAGTGAGAGACGGATTGTACTGTACACCATTCAGTGTAAGAGGATGACATGGTGTTGCTAGCAGAACTAATCCCAGCAGTAGCATATAAAATCAGAATGTTTCCATTTGGAGTTCAGCAGTATCATATATTTTTGGTCCATGGAATGTCTTTCACTTTTGAAGGGTTTTGCTGCATCAATAGGAAAGCTGCTTTCAGGAATAAGTCCATTCAGTTATTGAGCATTTCTGAGTTACATTGTTGATCACCAGTTTGATAGGGAAATTGCATAATTTCTCTTTTGCTTTCTCATTGCATTTTGTGGACTGTCCATTTTTGGTATGCAGCATCTCCCTTGCTGTAAATGATCCAGAGATTGCTTTGATATCTGCTCTTTTGTTGTGTTAATAGAACCGCTAGTCTCTCTTGCTTTGACCTTGTGTACTTTTGCTAAGGTGGATCAGGTTGCACATTTTTTGCACGGTATTACTAAGCTATCCTAATGTTTTGCAAAGTTTAATGGCCTACTAGTCCTTCCTTTGGCTCTAAAAATGAATGCATTTGTGCTGTTTTACACTTTTTTGGAAAATTTGCCACTGAGCAGGTTTACATGGGTTTTTTTGTTTGTTTGGTTGGCTTTTTTGAGCTGCAGCTGGTCGTTATTTTATTTAGTTTGCCTTAGTGTTTTAATCCGGCATGCTTGAAATGTTTCATATATTTACTTTCCCCCATGTGTATGGTCCTGCTGCTTCTATGTTGATTCTGTGACTGGTCAGAACTAGATGTGGCCCAGGTGGAATTTCTAGCCTTTCCCTTAGTTTCCATACTACACTAATCTATTCTGACATAGAGTTCATTTTTCTTTCACTGAAGTGTTTTACACCAGCACTATAATATCAGATAGTTCTTATATACATCAGAAAGATACCTAGATCAATTTATGTCCAGCAAGACAACATGAACGTTACATTCTTCCCAAAATGAACACCTAAATCAGCAGCAATGACAAGCCTTGAAAAGGAGATATCCAACTTCTTGGCTGTTAGACTGGAAATCAGCAACTTGGAGGACTTAAAAGCTTTGCCATCGAAGGAATATAAATTTGCAGACTTCTTCCACAACAAAATCACCTTTACCAATAACTCTATCACTAGCCCAAAGTCAGCTTCCTGACTTAGCACTTCCAGCCCTACACCACAATCTCCAGTTATTCTGGTTTAATTTTTTTACCTGTTCCATAGCTCTATTACAATTGAATCCTTGAGCTTCTGTGCTGATTCTGCTGAACTTTCCTAAAGGATATACCCCAATGTGTGATGAGAAATGTCTATGTCTATTTAACCACTCCTTCAACAAGAAAAACATATCCCATTAAAATTACTATTTCCCCAGTTTTTAGGGTTCATTTTTATGTCTTTCTCCACAGGCTGAGTACAGCATAGATTAGAATATGTATCTTTCAGGGAATTACTTTTTTTCTTACATACTGAATGAGAATGAGGTGGACAGTTTAGGTCATATTATTTGTAAACTCTGAAGAAAAACTTGTATTCAGAGCATAATTTCTTTATGACTTAAACAGGCAATAAATGTTTGACCACTCTCTGAGGAAATATCTATAAGATTTGTAAGCAATTAGTATCGTACATAGAAATAATGAAGTATCATGATCAAGACAAGCACCATTTCTCCATAGATCATTTGAGCGTCGTGAAATGAACTTTATCTGTCACAGATAGCTGTATCAAAGACTATTGCATGGGCTGGCTTGGAATCCATGAAGGCTAGTTGAGCACATCTCTGGGTGCTGCTAACAGTGAGTGAGTGAGTGTGTGTGTGTGTGTGTGTGTTTGGGTGCAGTGTACTTTTGCTCAAGAGTTCTTTATGGGTATAAAGGCATGTTGCTTTTGTTTTCTCTGGTTCTGCTGCATTCTGTTTCATCAAGATGAGATCAATTAAAAAACCTGTGGGGAACTAGAAGGATGAGAATGAAAGGAGTGTTCTGAGATTCTCTCCCAGAAAGTTTTGAAAAAAAATACAATTCCTGCATTTTCTCAGTGTCTGAGATATTTCATAACTAATATTGTATGTACTAGAAGAGGGGATTTCAAGTTGTTTTCTGAGGACCCTTGGGGATCTGCAGAGTATGTCTAAGATTTCACGGCTGGAACAATTTGCTATTGGTGATTTACATTATATACAATAAAAATGGTCTATACTCAAGAGTCCCCAAATACACTCATATATTTTCCATCAGTTGATCATGAACCCTGGTATAAAATCATGCCAAAAGACAGATAGACACACACACACACAATTTAAAAAGACCCTGGCAGTGTTGGTTTTACAAACCCACACAAAACAGATTTAATTCTAAACCAAATATATTCACTCTTCCAATTAAAGCATGGTATTCTAGGTAAATAGGAAGCCAAGGCCAATACCTATCCGCAATACCATATCATCTATGGGAAGTATACCCCTGTCTTTCAGCTGTACATTGCAAAGTGCTTTACAAACATGAATTAAATCTCAACATGGTGATGGATAACGGTGTCACTATGAGGATAGCACTTTCAGAGATGGGTAAATTGAGATACAGAAAGTGTAAATGACTTTCCCAAAGACACACAATGAGACATTGGCATAATCAGGAGTAGAAGTTAGGAGCCCTTTTTCCCACCCCCTGCTGTAAACATTAAAGAGTATAGTCACTTTTTAAATTTGATTGATCTCCTTTTTTCATATTATAGAAATAATATCTATGGTGTTGGAGTACAATCAAAATAAACGATTTGACTTTGACACAGAACCAACTTCAAGATCTGTTTGTTGTTCCATATACTCCACTGTCCTGAAACTTACATTTTAAATGAACCCCCTTAATCACACCAACTAGTTCCCCAGGCACATAGTTTGTTAGTATTTTACCACACAAATGCACATTTTTTGCATGGGTAGACAGATATACCCAGAAGTGCTGTAGGCAAAATTAAATAGGTTGATTGAAAATGTAGTCCTGTCCTTTCCTTATTTATTATATTATTGTTATGCTGGAATGTGATAATGGCTGCCACCAAACCTGTCTTTGATCTATAAATAGTTATAGACCTGGTTACAACTGATGGATGTGCTAAGCACTCTTTTTTCAGGCTAAATGGAAGGAGCAATTTAATGTCTCTTTAAGTAGTGATAGCCGGTAACAATAGGAGGCTACTGCGCAAGTCACTAAGGCTATATCTACACTACCACTTGCATCAGTATAACTTACATTACTCAGGGGTGTAAATAAGCTACCCCCCGAGTGACGTAAGTTACATTGACCTAAGTGCCAGTGTGGACAGTGCTATGTAGGTAGGATAGCTTTTCCCGCTGACATAGCTACTGCTGCTCGCGGGGGCTGGAGTAATTACGTTGATGCGAGAGCTCTCTCCTGTCGGCTTAGAGCATCTGCATTAGAAGAGCTATGGCAGCACAGCTGCATCAGTGTATCCATAGCCTAAGTCTCATGATAATGCCTGGGACGTCTAAGCCATGTGGTCTGAGGTTCTTCCATGGGACTGGCTGCAAATACAGGGGCTGGGATGGGGGCACTGTTTAGCAAACTGTGTGCATGTTCTAAAGGAAGCCAGAAGACAGGGAGAGAAGCAGTCCTGAGTGTGGCCCTGAGCAGGAGCAAGAAGAAAGAGCTACTTGGGCTGACTGGAGAGGCAGACTTGGATATTGTGAGCAAGAAAACTGCTTGCTGATGTTTTTCCTACTGTGTTCAGAGAAACAGGACTTTGTGGATATGCTTTGTAAATAAAAGGGATTGTATCAATGAAATACCTGATTCAAATAATTAATTTCTCCTCTTAACAGAAACAATCCTTCAAGGCCCTGAGCATTGTCTAACCACTCATACCAAAAGGGCAATATTATTATCAATGTTTGTCTTTACAGTATATCTGAAGCTATTTTTGGTCTAGTCTATGGCCTAGTCTATACCAGCACACTCTTCTAGTGCATGTGCAGTTATACCAGAAAAAGAATGCTTTTGCTGGTATAATTTATACCAGTTACCTGAACAAAATAAGCTATGCTGGCAAAACCACTTTATTGTTGACATAGCTTTGTCCACATTAGTGCTGTTGCTGGTATAGAAATGTAAAAAAAATCACACCCCCTACCCAACATTATTCTACCAGAAAAAATGTGTAGAGTAGATGAGGCCTAAACCGAAAGAAAAAAGAGTGGTGGGTCCAAAGCTTAGCTTGAGTCAAACAACGGAGCTCTGTTTTTCTCCAGAGCCTACCCCAGAGTCCCTGTATCAAGGAGCTTACAACTGAAAAGACAATGACCAGACACCGGAAGAAGTAGATGTCAGAGATAACTTTGAACATTGTTTTTTGTTTGTTTGTTTTCAAGTGAGTTGGTAATGGCATAATGCCAGCAATCAGCCCAGATGCCCTTCTTATCAGGAAATACTTCACAACAAGGGACAAGCTGAGTGAGCAGGGGACGTTAAAATTGTAATTTTGATAAGGGGGCACAGAGGAGACTTGCAATGGGAAAACATTCCAAAGGTGCTTTGTGTATGTGATGCTGTACTGCAGTTGGAGGAGAGTTTACAAGAACTAAGAATTCGTTACAACCTTCTTGATAGGCTCCAGAAGCTTTTAAAATGTAAAATGTTGTTGTCAGAAGGAGAACCCAGCAAAGATTGGTAAGATTAGTTTTCGCTTTAAAGAGATTATACCCAAAGTTCACTGCCAGGCTTAGCAGAAATAGAACTTGACTGTTATCTCAGAAAGCTTTCAGAGGAAGGGATCATCACTACCACCATGGCTCTCATCTCAGGCAAACAATTTTAAGCTGCTTTAGGATCAGATAGTATGGCCTGGGGACTGAGAAATGAATTACTGGGCTCTTGTATTTTTCCAGGTTTCTAATGAGGGAGCAAAGTTCACTGACTCTTCATCAGGAGAAAGAAAAACAGCACTTAGATACCAAAGATACAAAAGAATGGACAATCTATTTTTCTTATGGGCTTGCTGCTGCTCCCATTGAAGTCAGTAAGAGCTTTTCCATTTTCTTCAGTGCCAGCAAGACTAGGCCCTAAATTATTAGTATTTGTAAAATCTAACTGGGAGACTGGTGGCCCCTGTGACTGGTAATAATGGTATTTGGAACCTTTCATCCCTAGATCACTGGTTTGTATAGTGCCTGCTCTGCCTCTCACCAGATACTAAACCTGAAAATTATTTGGTGGCTATGTGAAACAAATTCCTAGCCTCATTTTCACTTGCTTTGGGTAGCAGGGGGGAAATGACCCCATTACATCTGCACTCATATTGACAGTCTCAATAGAAATGCCAACGATTGAATGATCATCAACACTGAACCACCCTCTCCCTCTTTGAGGTTGTTTTATGTCCTGGCTTTGGGTTTATACAATGTTGCCCTCTAGCAGCTGGCTCAAAGAGAGAATAAGTGGTGTGCTGCTCCCACAGGCTAAACAAGCTCACCTTGAGATCAGTTCAGAGAGACCTGTGTTTTGGGAGTTGAAGGACTGTGTTTCCAGTCCCGGCTCCCTAATGGAATGACTAATTTATATAATAATTGTGTTTGTGTGAAGCACTTGGATTCACTCCAGGTCAGTCACACTGATTGCATGGGGGCAGTCTGTACTGGTGCAGTCCATGATGTAACTCTTCTTTGGATCTATAGAGGACTTCATTCTCCAGGACTATCAATCTGGCACTGTTCACGAGTATTAAATTCACTGTAAAACTGTCTAATCAGGAGGACAACTTGAAGGACGGTGCAGCAGTCAAGATCCAAAATCAGAACCTGTTGTAGGACACTAGTAAAGATGAAATTGATAGTTTTCTCTTTGTCACCATATATGCACATGACAAAATCAACATCCAGGGTAAAATTCTGGTTGCACTGAAGCAGTGACAAGACTCCCCTTGACTGCAGTGGGGTTGGAATTTCCACCAAAATTGGCAACCTTGGGTTAAGGATAGTCTAAGCCTGTCACAACATACATGTTGCATGATAGGATTGAGGTGCATCAAAGAGCTGTGTGGTAAAGCTTCTATCTTCTTGGTGTTAGTGAATGCTATTACATTAAAATATTCCCAAATGCTAAATTCATTCATGAACTGTTTTTTAAAAACACTAAAGTGAAAAAAAAAAGCTGCCAGCTCTGTGGTTTATGAAGGATATCCCACGCTTCAAGCCATTTTATGGGATTCGGAAATCTGTTTGGTCTCTCCCTGTACACATTTTGTCCATGTGTTGTCCAAATGTTGGCTGTAACTGCCAGGCCAGCTACTGGATAGATGTGAAACTTACAGCCAGGTTGGGAACTGGGTAGATGTTCAGGGACCATATGCTGCAATATAATGGTTGGAGAAGGCTCCACAGCCTCTAACCCTATAGATTCAGCAGATACTTCTCCTGGCTGTGTGCAGTTTCACAAGAGGCTAGAATGAAGCTCAATTCCCATAACACCCAAAATAAGGGCATGTTGCTCAGGCTGAATGTTTGTGGTGCTAAACTGGAAATACTAAGGCCTGGTCTACCCTATGAGTTTATGTTGGATTTAGCAGCGTTAATTCAAATTAACCCTGCACCCATCCACACAACAAAACCATTTTTTTTTTTACATAAAGGGCTCTTAAAACCAATTTCCGTACTCCTCCACAATGAGGGGATTAGCACTGAAATCAACATCACTGTTTCAAATTAGGGTTAGTGTAGATGCAATTCGAAGGTATTGGCCTCCAGGAGCTATCCCACAGTGCACCATTGTGACCGCTCTGGGCAACACTCTGAACTCAGATGCACTGGCCAGGTGTAAAAGAAAAGCCCCAGGAACTTTAGAATCTCATTTTCTGTTTGGCCAGGCGAGCTTATCAGCACAGGTGACCATGCAGTCCCAGAATCGAAAAAGAGCTCCAGCACGGACCAAACGGGAGGTACTGGATCTGTTCGCTGTATGGGGAGAGAAATTCGTGCTATCAGATCTACGTTCCAAAAGATGAAATGCCAAAACATTTCAAAAAATTTCTGAGGCCATGAGGGACAGAGGCTACAGCACAGTGCTGTGTGAAACTTAAGGAGCTCAGACAAGCGTACCAGAAAACCAAAGAATCAAACAGATGCTCTGGGACAGAGCTCCAGACATGCCGCTTCTACGCTGAGCTGCATGCAATTATAGGGTGGCCCGCCACCACTACTCCACCCCTCTCCGTGGACTCTGATGATGGGGTACTCTCCGCCATGCCTGAGGATTTTGTGGATGGGGAAGAGGAGGAGGAGGAGGAGGAGGAAGAGGAGGAGCTTGAGGAGAGCACACAGCACACCGTTCTCCCTGACAGCCAGGATCTTTTTATCACCCTGACTGAAATACCCTCCCAATGAAGCTGGAGAAGGGACCTCTGGTGAGTGTACCTTTTTAAATATAATACATGTTATAAAAGCAAGCATTTCTTAATGATTAAATAGCCCTGAGGACTTGGGATGCATTCGTGGCCAGTACAGCCACTGGAAAAGTCTGTTAACGTGTCTGGGGATGGAGCGGAAATCCTTCAGGGACATCTCCATGAAGCTCTCCTGGACGTATTCTAAAAGCCTTTGCAGAAGGTTTCTGGGGAGAGCAGCCTTATTCCATCCTCCATGGTAGGACACTTTACCACGCCATGCTAGTAGCAAGTAATCTGGTATCACTGCATGGTATCCTGGCAGCGTATGGTCCCGGTGTTTGCTGGCATTCAAGCAACATCTGTTCTTTATCTCTCTGTGTTATCCTCAGGTGAGTGATATCGTTCATGGTGACCTAGCTGAAATAGGGGAATTTAATTAAGGGGACATTAAGAGGTGGCCGTTCCTGCTGGGCTGTGTGCTGTGGCTGAAAATAAATCCTCCCTGCAGTTAGCCACATGGTGGGAAGGGGGAGCATTGGCACTGAGCTGTTCGCATTTGACTAGCAGGGATCTTTCCTGATACCAGCCACGCGGTGGGGTGAGGGGTAAAGCGATCATCCCAGATAATTGGATGCGGGGCAGGGGGGTTAGTTTGGTTTCTGCTGCTGCACGTTAACAGGAAAACCGCAGCACTAAATGGCCAACTCAATGTGCTTTGCTTGGTGTGGGAGAGGAGGATGCTGCTGTTATGAAGGTCGCAGAAGCCGAAAGACTATGGCTTACCATGGCCGCCTGCAAGTTGAATTCTGTTGCCAGGCACTGCATTTGTGATCTCTAACACCAAAGCCGCAGGCACTCAATATAAGATGCAAAATGCGACCTTGTACCAAAATCTTATGTGATATGCAATGTGAATAGTGTTGTTCACCGTGAAAGAGTATAGCCATTGTTCTGTAAAATGTATCTTTTAAAATACTTCACTCCCTTTTTTTCCTCCAGCAGCTGCAAATGTTTCAAGCCTCCCTCCTCTGTCCCAAAGGCTATCTCAGATAAGGATGTGAAAAAAAGGCACACGAGATGAAATGTTCTCTGAGCTCATGCAGTCGTCTGGCACTGACAGAGCTGTGTAGAGGGACACAATAGCAGAGTACAGGACAGTGGCCGATGAACATGAGGAGAGGTGGCAGTGGGAAGATCAGAGGAAGCATGAGGCAACGCTGGGGCGACTGTGGGAACAAACGGACATGCTCCGGCATCTGATGGAGGTTCATGAATGGCAGCAGGATCACAGACTGCCGCTGCAGCCCTTGTTTAACCACCTTCCCTCCTCCCCAAGTTCCATAGCCTCCTCACCCAGACGCCCAAGAATGCAGTGGGGGGAGGCTCTGGGCACCCAACCACTCCACCCCAATGGACAGCCCAAGCAACAGAAGGCTGTCATTCAACAAGTTTTGAAGTGGCCTTTTCCTTCCTTCCTACCCTCCTCCCACACCTAACCCGGGCTACCTTGTGAGTTATCTCCCTATTTTTATAATTGATTAATAAAGAATACATGTTTTTTTAAACAATAGTGACTTTATTTCCTTTGCAAGCAAGCTGTGATCAAAGGCGAGAGGGCGGGTGGCTTACAGAGAATTTAGAGGCAACCAAGGAGATGGGTTTTCATCAAGGAGAAACAAACAGAAGTGTCACATAGTACCCTGGCCAGTCATGAAACTGGTTTTCAAAGCTTCTCTGATGCGCAGCCCTTCCTGCTGTGCTCTTCTAACCACCCTGGTGTCTGGCTGTGTGTATTCAGTGGCCAGACAATTTGCATAAACCTCCTATCCCGCCATAAATGTCTCCCCCTTACTCTCACAGATATTGTGCAGCACACAGCAAGCAGCAATAACAATGGGAATATTGGTTTTGCTGAGGTCTGAGCGAGTCAGTAAACTGCACCAACGACCCTTTAAATGTCCAAATGCACATTCTACCACCATTCTGCACTTGCTCAGCCTGTAGTTGAACAGCTCCTTACTACTGTCCAGGCTGCCTGCGTACGGCTTCATGAGCCAGGGCATTAAGGGGTAGGCTGGGTCCCCAAGGATAACTATAGGCATTTCAACATCCCCAACAGTTATTTTCTGGTCTGGGAAGTAAATCCCTTCCTGCAGCTGTTTAAACAGACCGGAGTTCCTGAAGATGCGAGCATCATGAACCTTTCCTGGCCATCCCACATTGATGTTGGTGAAACATCCCTTGTGATCCACCAGTGCTTGCAGCACCATTGAAAATTACCCCTTGCGGTTTATGTACTGGCTGGCTTGGTGCTCCGGTCCCAAGATAGGGATATGCGTTAAGTCTATAGCCCCACCACAGTTAGGGAATCCCATTGCAGCAAAGCCATCTGCTATGACATGCACATTTCCCAGAGTCACTACCCTTGATAGCAGCAGCTCAATGATTGAGTTCGCTACTTGCATCACAGCAACCCCCACAGTAGATTTGCCCACTCCAAATTGATTCCGACTGACCAGTTGTTGTCTGGTGTTGCAAGCTTCCAGAAGGCTATCGCCACTCGCTTGTGAACTGTGAGGGCTGCTCTCATCTTGGTATTCTTGCGCTTCAGGGCAGGGGAAAGCAAGTTACAAAGTTCCCTGAAAGTGCCCTTACGCATGCGAAAGTTTTGGAGCCACTGTGAATTATCCCAAACCTGCAACACTATGCAGTCCCCCCACTCTGTGCTTGTTTCCCGGGCCCAGAATCAGCGTTCCATGGCATGAGCCTGCCCCAGTAACACCATGATCTCCAAGTTGCCGGGGACCGTGGTTTTAGAGAAATCTGTGTTCATGTCCTCATCACCGTGCTGCTGTCACTTCCTCACCTGGTTTTTCAGGTGCTGGTTCTGCATAAACTACACGATAATACAGGAGGTGTTTACAATGGTCATAACTGCTGCAGTGAGCTGAACAGATTCCATGCTTGCCGTGCTATGGCGTCTGCTCAGGCAATCCAGGGAAAAGGGTGAAAAATGATTGTCTGCCGTTGCTTTCACGGAGGGAGGGAGGGTTGACTGATGACATTTACCCATAACCACCCTGTGACAAATTTTTGGCCCCATCAGGCATTGGGAGCTCAGCCCAGAATTCCAATGGGCAGCAGGGACTGCAGGAACTGTGGGATAGCTACCCACAGTGCACCGCTCGGAATGTCGACGCTTGCACAATACTGTGCAATACTGTGGACGCACACCGCTGAATTAATGTGCTTAGTGTGGACTCATGCACTCGACTTTATATAATCTGTTCCCAAAAATCGACTTCTGTAAAATCAGAGTACTTTTATAGTGTAGACATGGTCTAAGAGTATTCAGGATGCTGTAGAAGGATCAGTGGGGGGAAATCCTTCCAACTGACTTTTTTCAGTTGCTTTTTCAAACAAAGATTTAAAAGAGGAAAATATTAACGTGTACTGAGAACATACTACAAAAAAGGGCTAAGAAAAGAAAGAAATAATAAAATTAGAATGGGAAGCTTCTTTTAGTATATGTTGTGTGTGTAAGTGATGAAATATCTAAACATCAAAAGGATGCCAGGACTAATTGGCTGTATTTTATTTTACATGAATGTCATTGATCTTGTATGGATTTATTTATAGATTTTAATTTCTTTGAAAACACACAAATCAGGGATTACTAAGTGATTTGGGCACTAAGGAAAATACAAGACTGCCCAGAAACTCAAACGATCTAGACAGGGGGTTTCGCTAGGTATTATTTAACCAGTGTGCATTTGTATTGTTTAACCAGTGTGTATGTGTGAGAGAGAGAGACACACAGCCTGGGCAAGCATGGTGTATGAATCAAGAAAGAAGCCAAGAAAGAGCGCTTCTGGGTCTGACTAAAGAGGCTTGGGGCTGTAAACAGAGAAACTATCTCTCTGGCTGAGTAGTTCCTCCTGTTTTCAAGGAAAGAGGACTTTGTGTATTCTTTGTAAATAAACAAGACCGCATCAAAGAAATACCAGCCTCTATCATCAATTTCTCCTCCTAACTGGAACAACCCACAATACCCCACATTTGGCTAACCATTCAGATCAAAAGGGGCAACAATACATTCTGTCAGAGCATGACAGATGTTGGTCTAGCCCTGCTTACTGCTCTCTGCAGCGGTACCATGTTTACTTCCAATGTTTACTAGTGCTTGCAATCTTCAAGCAGATATGCACCGTGACTCCTGACAAATAGAAAAATAGATTAGTGGTCCAAAACATGGTGCTAAGATTCCATACTGACAGACATTATATATATATATATATATATATAAAAACCAGACAGACACATATAAAAAATATAACAAAAATCATTTTGCCAGAAACACTTACAAGTGGCAGAACTTTCTACATTCTCCACTTAATTTGGACCCTAAAATAAATGGCAAAAGAAATGATCCTACCTGTCTTTGCTGATGCCTGTGAAACCATATAGCAAAATGGTAAAAATACCCTAAGTTCTTTATATCTGAAGGGCTTTTTTTTCTCAAAATAAGAAATTAAACAGAGCGTCCTGGACTCCAAAGTGCTTATTTAAGTCTGGTTTAGCTAATCACAGAAAATGCTGGAGACAGAGACAGCAGCAGACCAGTTTGTCACATATTTTTTACCGCTGCCATAAGCTGTGCAATGATTGAAACAGCCTATTTAGAGCTCTTACCTCAATGCTAGTTATTTGCATGCAACCATCACTTAGCTTGTTTGTTAGGAATAGTGGATGAATTAATATTTCCAAACAATATTAAGAAATGAATATCTGTATCTACACTGGCAGCTAAAAGAGGCATGGTGAGGAGATGGAAATCAGTGACTCCCCTACATAGACTGGTTAAATAACTAATGCTACAGTGCTGAGTGACTCCTGAGTGCCCTCAGTTCCCATTGGGTGAGTTTTCAACAGCACCTAGGTGATTTAGAAGTGTAACCTCCGTTTTCTTTAGTGGTTGTGGAGGATTGCTCAGCACCTCTCACTGAGGTCTCACAGGAGATGTTTAGCAGTGTCAGGTTTAAATGAACTCTCCACAATATTGACACAATGGAAACAACCAGAAAAAAAAATATATAGTGATGTGGTCATACAAAAAAGATCCACATCTCCTAAGTCCCTAATAATCACATGGGCTTTCTCTCTCTCCCTTTGGCCATGTTTTTGGAGGTACACTGTGTGCCACTCGAGAGATATTTAAGAGCTTTCCTATGTGTAGACTTTTTCAAAAAGTTTCTAAGGCTATGTCTACACTATGAGTTAGGTATGTGATTCTTCTGGTTGTGTACACATTCTTGCACTACTGTCATGGATAGAGTGACCATATTTCCCTATGCTGAATACGGGACACCTGATAAATTTACTCGTATTCAAGTGAGTTCAACTGTAATCAGTCAGAACTATGCAATACAAATATTCAAATTAACATCAAGTTGACTGAGCCCCTGTTAAAAAGAAATACTGCATAGTTGTATTCCTTTTATTTACTTTATCTTGAAGGCATTAGGGTTCACATTGGGACGGGTGACACAGATCCCTACTCCCCCCACATATACACACTGGGAGAGGTGACACATCTACACTCCTGTACACCTCTCTCACACCATGTCTGTGTGTGTGTGACTGACCCAACCCTACCTGCCTGGCACTTTCCACCCTCCTCGCCTGGCTGGGCCCCCAGGATGGATCCACCTCTCCTAGTACCTGGCACCATGTTTCCCCAAGGTAACACGTGGGGGAGCATGCAGGGTCATATGCCCCCCTCCCCAGATTTCTGCCAGGGTTCACACCAGAATATGGCCAGCAGCAGCCTTTCGGCCCTGTGTGGGAGGGAAGCGACGGGAACTGCTTCCAGCCACGGGGGAGGAAGGGGGTGACCTGCCCCATGTGTTTGCAGAGCTCATCTCTTCCCCACTAACCCCTGTACCCCTGTGGCTGGAAGCAGCTTGTCCCTTCCTGCCTGCACAATGTTGAAAGGCCGCTAACACCTCCAGGCTGCTGCTGGCCACCGACATAACCCAGCCGCTTCCTGTCCCCCAGCTACAGCGTGGGCAAGAAGGGGTTAAGCCCAAAGGATGCATTGTGTACCACGACTCAGGGAACCTGACTACAGGGTCTTCAGCAAACCCGGCCAGAGATGTGGCATAGGAGGGGAAGGTGCCTAGGGGATGAAGCAGCCTTGCGATCCCTGGGGGCAGGACCTAGGGCTGAAGGGAGGCAAGTGAAGAGGGTGCTAAGCCCTTACCCTGGGGGACTTCTGTGGAGCCCGCAGGGTCAGGGTACAAACAGGCTGGAAATCGCTTCCCTCTCGCCACTCCAAACCTTAGCTGAGGGGAAGAAAGGCTTTCCCGTGCCAGGGCTCAGCTCCTCCTGGCCAGCACCTGGGCCGGAGGGTCTTAAGCTTTCCCTGGACGCCGGCCCAGCTAGAGGCAGTGGGGGAAGGAGGGAACCTGCCAGCCACGCTGTTGGTGAACTGAGGACTCTGACCAGGGGCTGGTTCTCCGCATGGGCAGTGGCAGCAGAGAAGCTATGCCAAATCTAAACCCAAGGATTTCTTGGAGTCAGCTTTTTGTCCACATTATGCTACATAAATATGTCTGTGTTCAACTGGTTTAATTCCTACTTAATTCATTCTCCCTATGATGTATTATTTATTATACAGAGCTAACTGAAAAGCAATTTAAAATGAAAAAGAGAAAAATCCATTTGCATTGAGGAGAGCCATTGATATCTCCTGAGCTGCACACCCACGTGTATCAGTAAACTTTCAAGTCTAGATTGTGGTATTTATGCTATTGCCCTGGGAACAGCACTGAGGCAATTATGTCTCAGGCAAGCACAGTTTCTCCCAGGGCTTTTTAGTGTGCACCAAGGATGCACAGTTTGCTCTAGGCATTAGGCTGGCACAGGTTGTTCCTCCAGTTGCTACCCCAGCTCTGTGCCCCTAAAGGGTCTCCGTCATGGTCTTCCTGCATCCGATAATGCTTTTTTAGGGCCACTTCCTCAGTGGTGTGGCACAAAGCAACACAGCACCTAATCTGGCCCAACAGGGGAAGGAGGCTGCTGTCGCTTGTGAGCACCTTGGTCACCTGCCGTAATTTATTTTGTTCCAAACACTCAGTAAAAATAAAAAATATAAATGATGGGTGTGTGAGAGAGGAAACAGGATGTACTGGATTATCGACTGTGTCTGTAGGTTGAGACACAAACAGTTTGGGGGTAGCAGTAGAGAGAGAATGCTTCATTTGACAGCTACTGGGACTGAAACAACAGACCCTGAGTATTTAATATCTTAATATTTTATTTTAATTAAAAAGGAAATATTCTCTATGTATTTTTCCAGCTATTTTTGGCCATTTATACCCCTGCCCCTTAGTTGTTAACATTTCTTCTAGAACCAGAAGTTCAGAGGAGAATAATTTAAAAGTCTCCTGTCATCTCAGCATTCTTGCAGCTATGGTTCTTAGCTGCTTCCTTGCGCCCTTCAGTGTGTGTCTGAGGCAAAGTGGATTTGCTCCTTCTTCTCAAGTGTCAAGAGACTTCCCTTTCATCTTTCATACCCCTCATGGACACACTTCTTCCATGACAGCTTTCACTTCTCATCTCTCAAAATGCAACTGCACAACCTCATGATAAATTGTCTTTTGGGTGTATTTAGTGCCTAAATTGTTTTATCTGTGTCTGAAAAGGACTGAATTTCCCTGTTTGATTATATAGCACCAACCACCAAACTGTTGCTTCATAAAACATAACAGGATTTTCAAAAGTGACTAATAAATTTTGGGTGCCTCCCTTTGGGGCACCCAACTTGAGACACCTTTAAGGGGCCTGATTTTCAGAAAATGCTCAGCAGAGACCATCTGAAGTTCAGAACCCTTAAAATATCTTAAGTTAGATACTCAAATATTGAGGCACAAAAATGTTAGTGAACAATAATTTTATTTGTTGACAGTATGCAACAGTTTGGACAATTACTGTTTTGTTCTGCTCTGTGCTACAACTAATTTTTGTAAAAGGGAAAACAAAATCTTTAACAACTCTTAAAATTTCTGGAACCCAGAACACACACAACTCAAGATCAGAACTCTAATGGAGCCTAGAACTTAAACAACTGCTTTTATCCCTGTTGGCAACTTAAATGTCATTTTAGTATGTCAGAAGGTTTAGATTGCTTGTCTATAAATAGGAGATATTTATGTACATAGGCTCCTTACTTTTAGGTAGCTGATTTTATCTTGCTAAGGTTTAGTTCAAATGCAAAGTCCAAGTGGTTGGAGGGGAAAAACAGTTTTACTTTTTATACTAATAGTGGGCTCTGCTGACTTATACTTTAAGGATCTGGGAAGGATAAAGGAAAATAAAATAATGTATTTCTCTAGCATGTATCAACCTTCAAGAAGGCTTTGATCTCTTTAAGGGTATTCATGGTCTAAATAACTACCACACTTTTATAGAAATAACTGAAACCTGGATTTGAAATAATTGACACCAAAGGGAAAACATATTAAATGTAGTGATCTTTACTCACCACGTTTTTTTCTAGTGCTGACATTAAAGGTAGACTAATCCGTATTTTTTTCTCCATCAAAACTGGTTGTTTAGCCAGAATAAAGATGTTATACTATGACAGTGGGCACGTACACACAGTTCACAAGGAAAACACCTAATAAACCTGTAAAAAAAACAAGTTTAGCCTTAAGCAATTTTTCTACCTGTTAGTTGGAAGAATTTTCTCCTGGTTCTAAGTCAAAAGCAGATTACACATAAGGGAGAGAAAATTAAAAAAAAACCAAAACACCCTCCCCACACACACCTCAATGTGGAACATATTATATGCAAGGAGTACAACTTCTGAAAATCTGCAAAGAACAAGTATTTACATCTTGTAAGATTGTGCTTATGCAGTGGACTGGTGCATTTCACCTCTCTGGACCTGAGTTGAAAATCCAATTTAGATTACAGGTGAGTGGTCTCATTTGAGCTTCTATTAGTCTGTATTATATTTTGGAGCACAATACATTGGGATTTACCCTTAAAAGTTCATTGAGAGTTAATAGGTCAGACCATGTCCTCCTATGCAAAAAGCCACCCCAGATGGTCAAAGTTAACCAGAAAACTCTGCTACATTATCCTTTGCATGGCTGCTATTTGGAAGGGGCGACCCTGTAGGTGTTCCAAGATCACTGAAGAATGCTTATGGATTTCTGGGGATGGCTGGGACATCACGCACACACTGACTCAAACTTTCCACGATCATACCCAAGTCCCATGGCAGCCCACATCCTTCAGGAGTGCGTCCATCTGCACACTAGGATCACAACCCTCTGGCCACAAGGTAGGTTGGAAGGTGAACACTAGGATTCCATGAGGATTAATGCTGGCAAGGTCGGAATTCAACTCCGAAAGGTATTTCCCCATGCATATGCCAGAGGAGATACTGCATAGGCCAACTTATTTCTGGCTCTGCTCTCTCTCTGCCCATGTATGTCCGCAAAGCTCGGCTCCACAAAGGGAAGAAGACCAAGAATGTAGTTTCAGAGCTTTTCTCCTAAATCTATTAATTAGAAATAGGTCTGGGATACAATGCAATTAAGTTTCATCTGGAGGAATGTGAAGTAATATTATGAATGCTTTTAAATCACTATATTCACAATTACAGTCTAAATTTCACTTCCCAAAAAGAAATAGTAGCAACACCTTAAGATTAGGGACAAGAAGACATTAAAAAGCTTTTGGCAGGAAACCTCAGTCATTTTAATAATGTGTCATTTAATAATTATAATTGGAATTCCACTGCAATTTTTCGTATAGTATTCTTCAAGTACAGTATACACGTGCTAGCTTGGGCAAAGGCAAAGAGCACCTTGCTAAAGATTTCACAAAAGGAGTTTCAATCTACTCAGCCCAATTTTCTTGAGATGACTGTCTCACTAAAGTCAGCTGTCATTTGCATGAAAGATTCAGGCATTTCATTTTCTTAAGGCTACTCCTTATTTCACTTTCCACTCACTAACTGAAAAACAAACAAAAAACAGGAAAACTGAAAGACCATATATGTCCACAAGGAAAATAAAAATGGAGGTGGTAGCTGGCATGATGAGTGAATTAAATACCAGAAATCATGTTTGCTATTCCCATTTGAAAATATTTAATCTCTATGAGCCACAGGTGACCCAAGATATAGAGCTTGATCCTGCATCCAGGGAATTTAACGGCCAAAACTCATTGATATCCACGGGGTGATATCAGGCCTATGGTCACTATACCAACAAACTAATGGCAAAGAAAAAGGGAAAACAAAATTCAATGTAAGTTTTGAGAGATTTCCAAAGAAAAAAGTTATTATAACTTGTCCTTTTCGAGGGGTCAGTAGTTGGTAGAGGCAGTCTCTGAGGGTGTACATTGCATTATTGTACCAATTTGTCACTTAAATTAAAGCCATTTAGTCTGTTATTTAGTGCACGGCTGCAGAACTGATGTGTTTTATTTATTTTTAATGTGTTTTTTTACAGATGGAAAGACTGTTTGTGGAAGTGGAGCTTGGGAAACTCCCATCAGGAAACCTTAAAGATGTGGTTTATAGTCAAAATTGTCTATGGGAACAGACACAACAATATGAAAGGATCAAGCTGCATCATGTGGCATTCATTTCCCAGTTTTTGAATTCTGCAGAGATACCATTGCTCCCACAAACTCCTCTTTTTTTCACTTCTGGTATATTTTATGGGACACTGTTTTGGTAACCTAGTCCCCATAAAATAGACACCCATACATTCATTCAGGCATGGCTGCCCATTTGTCTGTCACAATGGGCAGATTCCTTGCTACTGTCCTCTTAATCATTAGAAAATTATTTTATTGTTTTGTATATGTGTTCATTATTCACTATTTGTTACTCCTTATTTGCCTATTTAAAAAGTTTTAGTCATCCAGTCAGGGAAAACAAGGAATCCCAAGTGTCTCAGGGGAACAGTCATATACCATGAATAATGACTAGCCGAAGTGGGCAGTTCACAAACACTCCATAGTTTGAAATTTGACCAGCACTACTCCCCTCTTTGCATCCAGCTGTAAGTAAGTGCAGAATTTCATGAAGATCAGATTCAATGTATACTCTGTTTTTGCTTCTTCACCCAAACATGTTATTCTTATATTGTTTTATCCAGAGGCAGCATTGCTAAAATGATCTCCACTGGTCCACTCACCAAACCCTATTGTTTGATTAATTACCTAGTGTATGTAATGTATGTTTTTCTTCAACGTAATGATTTCCCATCCTTCACTTTTCTTTTTACCTCTTTGTCTACTTTGTTTTCAGACGTATTGGCTTTTCACTTTAATATTTTTTTCATGACACATTTTCTCTTCCTTTTCATTCCTTTTTCTGTTTTATTCCTACTACTTGTACGATTTTGTATTTCCTCCCCTTATTTCTTTTAGTGTTTTGTTTTCCATTGCTTCTCTAAGTTGTTTTTGTTTTTGTTTTGCTTTATAGTGCTGCTGATTTCTGTTGAATGGTCAAAATGCTACTACTATGTTTTCCATTTCCAATGCAAGCTACCCCACATTATTCTTATATTTAGGTTCTTCTGTAATTCTTCCAGTTCATGTAAAGAAATGGAATTGCCTTTTGGACATGAGTTCTTAAACTAGAAGACTCTAAATCCTTCACATAACAAAAGAACTGGGGATCACCCAATTAAATTAAGGGTATGTCTACAGTACGAAATTAGGTCAAATGTATAGAAGGTGATTTTTTACTAAGCGATTTTATACAGTCGACTGTGTGTGTCCCCACTAAGCGCATTAAGTTGGCGGAGTGGGTCCACAGTACTGAGGCTAGTGTCGACTTTCGGAGCGTTGCACTGTGGGTAGCTATCCCACAGTTCCCGCAGTCTCTGCCACCCATTGGAATCCGGGTTGAACTCCCAATGCCTGATGGGGCAAAAACATTGTCGTGGGTGGCTTTGGGTACATGTCGTCAGTCGCCCCTCCCTCTGTGAGAGCAATGGCAGACAATCATTTTGCACCTTTTTTCCACACAGATGCCATAACACAGCAAGCGTGCAGCTCGCTCAGCTCAGTCACCGCTGTTGTATTCTGGGTGCTGCTGGCAGCAGACGATGCAATAGGGCTGCAAACCATCATCAACGAACGACCGAATGACCACTTCCGCTGCCACTCTGCTCTCCTGCAGACGCCATACTACAGCAAGCATGGAGCTTAATAGAAGTCTATTCCAACTGCACCCTTCCCGTGTCTGCTTCAGTGCCCTTTAAGAGGCATTTACTGACAATGAACCATGATAGAAGGCACTGCACCTCAGGATTCTGTACTGTACTCATTGGCAGGACTTCCTGGTGTGGTATAGTAGTATCCCTGCCTGATGGGTAGGAAACCATCAAGAAATGTCACAGCAATTTGTCAGGATGGGAGTATCAGGAGCTCAGGACCTTTCTGATTTAAAGGACAATACACAACCTTCTAACACTGGGTCATTAATTTTATATAGACTCTGAGAAAAGAGAAGTGAAATCACTATTGGGAGTATCTACTTTTTTAACCTGGGGGCTCCATCCAAGTAACTCTGCAGCTTAAACTTACTTTTGCCTATGTGATCTTTCAGTGATTGCCTTTTAGTGATTGCCTTTTAACAAGGCCCTGTGCTTTGTGAGAAAATCCCTGGTTCCTTCTACCATCCCAACACCACTATATAGATAGAGGACATCAGAATGTTTGTACTTTCTGTATGCATCCTCAGCTAGCACCACTCAAATAAGATGGCTGTCAGAAAAATGATTTTCCCGAGATCTTTTTGTTTGAATAAAACTAACCCAGCAAATAGGGGTATAAACTGCAAAAATTAAATTAATTTGGCTTGTTCATCTAGGTGTTTTATGCAATTATATTTTGACAGATCTGCACAAACTGAAGCTTCTAAATTGTGCATAAGGGAATGAAATTGATGGATTCAGATTCACTTTTGTTGGTTGAAAATGTGAAGATCTGTAATCCATCAGTCCTTCTCCCTAAAGCACCATTTAGACAGCTCACTCTGCCTTCCATCAACAGTAAGTACAAAAACCGATATTTAAATAATATTAAGGTTATGACACAAATTAACAAAGTCTAGGCAATTACAATAGCTGAAAATGGGTCCTTAAAGTCCTTAAAGGCAACAAAAATGATTAGGGGACTGGAACACATGAGTTATGAGGAGAGGCTGAGGGAGCTGGGATTGTTTAGCCTGCAGAAGAGAAGAATGAGGGGGGATTTGATAGCTGCTTTCAACTACCTGAAAGGAGGTTCCAAAGAGGATGGCTCTAGACTGTTCTCAATGGTAGCAGATGACAGAACGAGGAGTAATGGTCTCAAGTTGCAGTGGGGGAGGTTTAGATTGGATATTAGGAAAAACTTTTTCACTAAGAGGGTGGTGAAACACTGGAATGCGTTACCTAGGGAGGTGGTAGAATCTCCTTCCTTAGAGGTTTTTAAGGTCAGGCTTGACAAAGCCCTGGCTGGGATGATTTAACTGGGAATTGGTCCTGCTTTGAGCAGGGGGTTGGACTAGATGACCTTCTGGGGTCCCTTCCAACCCTGATATTCTATGATTCTATGATTCTATGATTATGTTTAAAACAGAACAAGGCAGGCAAAGCAGTGGAAGAGGTGAGGACAATATCAGCCTTACGTTGAATTGGCTGACTTTTGTTGAGTTGGATCATAAGCCGCTCTTTAAAAAAAAAATCATGTTGCCTTTTATTTATTAAAAGAAGCCACAATGGATAGTTTCTTCAACTCCTTAGAGACTGCAGACTTTTATACAGCACTTTCTTCTGAACTTTCATTTGGCTGGCAGTCTGGACAATGCCAGAAGTCTATGAGCTAAAATTCAAAAGTGGACCTGGTCAGAACATAGAAGCTGAAATATTTCATGGAGACTTTCAGAAAGGTTTCTAAGATCCAGGATGGAATTTCTGTTCAAAATCAGAGAGAGAAATTTCCTTTGCCCTGAATAGCTAATAACCCAGTGACTCGGGTACTTACCTGGACTCCAAATCAGACACTTGAATCTTTGTCTCCTGTATCCCATGTGAATGACCTAATCAGCAGCCTACAGGGTTGGTCTGGTTTTCTCAGGCTCAGCAAATGTTAATGTTATGCAAGGTAGAACAGCTCCAACAGGCAAGATTGAGACCAAAAGAGAAACTAACACTAGGAGATCCCAGTTCAAATCCTTGCTCTGTCTGATTGGGAATTAAGGTGAGTACCCCATCTTCTAGACTATGGGTTACTTGGGGGTGAGAATTCTCTCTCTGGGTCTTTCAGTGAAAAAATGGCCTGGTTTTGTTATGCATCAGAACAGAACCAGGCAGTGAAACCTTGATTTCACAAAAGAGAATTCCTGGTTTTTGGCCAGCCCTAGTCCACTGGAATCTGTGCAACTATTTACGGTATAAGGAACTACTTAATGTAAGGATGACAAAGTCAGGCCCCAAATGATTTTCCTGAAATGGAATTTCATTGAAGGTCCCTTAGACAGCTCTGTTTTTCAAACAAGCATATTTTTATCTAGACCATATGACTAGATAAACATTTAAGGCACAATTCAGTAAAGAAGACTGTTCAGCATTTTGGTGGTGGGAGGATATATTAGGCTTTTTTTCTGTACCATTTTGGCTAATACAGTGGTTCTCCACCCTTCTCTGGGGTAGACTTCCTTTGGCTGATTACTGGATGTGTGATCCCTTCCTATCTATCCTTGCTGCATGATCTGCAATCTTTTTTTCTTCTGTGTCTTGCCTTGTGTTGCTTCTGTTCTCTGTGGTGGGGATTTTCTCTCACATCTTTGTTCTTGTCACTATATCACTGTAAATTTTTGTGCTTTCTAATTTTTGTTCTTTTGTTTTTGCTATCTTATTTTGTGGTTCTCCATCTCTGTTCTGCATTCAGCAGGGCATCCACCGGAGGCTCCATAAGGCTAGCATGAGTCAGAAATGCTCCTATAGTTTAGCTGAATGCTGTGGGGGCAGAGGAGAGAAGATGGGTCTGTGGGCTGTTTCTTGAATCCACAGGCTTGTTAATATGAGCTATTCCTGTGGTTGTCTGCCTTAGAGGTCAGCATGGGAAGAGAGATGAAAGTGAGGTGGATTCCAAGGAGCCATCTGCTACTTTATTCAGAGCACAGGAGAGCAGAGTGGGGAAGGAGAGGAGAGATCAAGAATCACACAACTTTCTTCGCCTCCACTCTTCTTCTCTTCTCCCCTGCCCCCTAGATGGGAAATACTGAGTTAAAGAATGAATGTACAACAGCACTCTAGTGTATGGAATATCCAACTTCATTATGCCTCATTCTAGTAGCTAGAAGAGAAGATGAAATCTTGATACTAGGGCATCTAATAGAAACTCCTTTAGATCAGCTGGTATGGGTCATTGTTTTTGAGCTGATGGTCAGAATGGGATATCTGCTGACAACTGCAAAGTCTATGTAGTCATAGTATGTGAAATATCTTGCAGAATAATCACAGAATAGATATTACACTCACATCCACACAAATACTATATTAAAATAACATGATTAAGATTGCAAAGTCAAGCACTATACAGTTAGGAAATGCCAGAATTAAGGTTGCCCCCTTAAACATATGGCTTACAATGCAATGTTTAATTATATGACCACATTCTTCCCCTTGGATCCCTGCCTCATTCAGTATACAGGATTGACAATGCTCACTTAACGAACAGCTATTCAATATTATGTTTTCTCCTCAAGCTGGACATGCAAGTGCAAAGTACTCCACTTAGGAAGAACAATCAGTTGCACACATACATAAGGTTGCCAGGTTAAAAGTCTGGTTGGCAGTGCAGTAGGACACGCAGGCTCTCTACGCAGCTCTGTGCGGCTCCCAGGAAGCAGCTGGCATGTCTGGCTTGTAGGCAAAGGGGTGGCCAGGGAGGCTTCACAAATTGCCCTGGCTCACAGGCACCACCCTGAGCGCCAGCTCCACAGCTCCCATTGGCTAGGAGCCAGTTGTCATCCAGGGCTGACAGTGGCCAATGGTAGGTGCCCCAAAGGGAATGAACAGAGGTTATCATCAAGTGATCCATGTCCTGTCACCCAATCCCAGCTTCTGGCAAACAAAGGCTAGGGACACCATTCCTGCCCATCCTGGCTAATAGCCATTGATGGACCTATCTTCCATGAATCTATCTAGCTCCCTTTTGAAACCCGTTATAGTATATTGGCCTTCACAACACCCTTTGGCAAGGAGTTCCAGAGGCTGACAGTGCGTTACGTAAAAAAATACTTTCTTGTGTTTGTTTTAAACCTGCTACCTATTAATTTCATTTGGTGGCCCCTTGTTTTTGTATTATGAGAAGGAGTAAATAACACTTCCTTATTTACTTTCTCTATACCACTCAGGATTTTATAGACCTCTATCATATCCCCCATTAGTCGCCACTTTTCCAAGCTGAAAAGTCCCGGTCTTCTTAATTTCTCCTCATATGGAAGCCATTCTATACCCCTAATAAGTTTTGTTGCCCTTTTCTAATTCCAATATATCTTTTTTGAAATGAAGCAACCACATCTGCATGGAGTATTCAAGGTGTGGGTGTACCACGGATTTATATAGAGACAATATGATATTTTCTGTCTTATTCTCTATCCCTTTCTTGATGATTTTCAACATTCTGTTCCCTTTTTTGACTGCTGCTGCACATTTAGTGGATGATTTCAGAGAACTATCCACAATGATTCCAAGATCTCTTTCTTGAGTGGTAACAGCTAACTTAGACCCCATCATTGTATATGTATTATTAGGATTGTGTTTTCTAATGTGCATTACTTTGCATTTATCAACATTAAATTTCATCTGCCATTTTGTTGCCCAGTCACCCAGTATTGTGAGATCCTTTTGTAGCACTTCACAGTCTGCCTTGGACTTAACTATCTTGAGTAGTTTTGTATCATCTGCAAATTTTGCCACCTCACTGTTTACCTCTTTTTCCAAATGGTTTATGAATATGTTAAATAGGACTGGGCCCAGTACAGATCCCTGGGGGACACCACTATTTACCTCTCCCCATTCTGAAAACTGACCATTTATTCCTACCCTTTGTTTCCTATCTTTTAACCAGTTACTAATCCATGAGAGAACCTTCCCTCTTATCCCATGACTGCTTATTTTGCTTAAGAGCCTTTGGTGAGGGACCTTGTCAAAGGCTTTATGAAAATCTAAATACACTATATCCACTGGATCTCCTTTGTCTGCAGGCTTGTTGACCCCCTCAAAGAATTCTAGTAGATTGGTGAGGCATGATTTCCCTTTACAAAAACCATGTTGACTATTTCCCAATAAATTATGTTCATCTATGTGTCTGACAATTTTGTATTTTACGATAGTTTCAACCAATTTGCCTGGTACTGAAATGAGGCTTACTGGCTTGTAGTTGCCAGGGTCACCTCTGAAGCCCTTTTTAAAAATTGGCATCACATTAGCTATCCTCCAGTCATTTGGTACAGAAGCTAATTTAAATGATAGGTTACAGATGACAGTTAGTAGTCCTGCAATTTTACATTTGAGTTCCTTCAGAACTCTTGGGTGAATACCATCAGGTCCTGGAGATTTATTACTGTTTAAAGTAAAGGAGTACTTGTGGCACCTTAGAGACTAACAAATTTATTTGAGCATAAGCTTTCGTGAGCTACAGCTCACTTCATCGGATGCAGCTCACTTCATCAGCTGTAGCTCACGAAAACTTATGCTCAAATAAATTTGTTAGTCTCTAAGGTGCCACAGGTACTTCTTTTTGTGGATACAGACTAACATGGCTGCTACTCTGAAACCTGTAATTATTACTGTTTAGTTTATCAATTTGTTCCAAAACCTTCTCTAATGACACCTCAATTTGGGATAGTTCCTCAGGTCTGTCACCCAAAAAGAATGGCTCAGGTTTGGGAATTTCCCTCACATCCTCAACAGTGAAAACCGATGCAAACAATTCATTTAGTTTCTCCACAATGGCTTTATCATCTTTGTTCTCTTTAGCCTCTGAAGATAAGAGAAGAAGCAAAAGGTTTAAATTGCAGCAAGGGTGGTGTCAAGGTTCCTTCCCCACTCTGAACTCTAGGGTACAGATGTGGGGACCTGCATGAAAGACCCCCTAAGCTTATTCTTATCAGCTTAGTTTAACACTGCCACAACCAAAGTGTTACACAAAGAACAGGAGAAGTGCCCACTTGGAAACGTCTCCCGCCCCAAAAAATATCCCCCCAAGCACTACACCCCCTTTCCTGGGGAAGGCTTGATAAAAATCCTTACCAATTTGCATAGGTAAACACAGACCCAAACCCTTGGATCTTAAGAACAATGAAAAGCAATCAGGTTCTTAAAAGAAGAATTTTAATTAAAGAAAAAGTAAAAGAATCACCTCTGTAAAATCAGGATGGTAAATACGTTACAGGGTAATCAGATTCAAAACATAGAGAATCCCTCTAGGCAAAACCTTAAGTTACAAAAAGACACAAAAACAGGAATATACATTCCATTCAGCATAACTTATTTTATCAGCCATTTAAACAAAACAGAATCTAACTCATATCTAACTAGATTGCTTACTAATTCTTTACAGGAGTTCTGACCTGCATTCCTGCTCTGGTCCTGACAAAAGCATCACACACAGAGAGAGATCCCTTTGTTTTTCCCCCCTCCAGCTTTGAAAGTATCTTGTCTCCTCATTGGTCATTTTGGTCAGGTGCCAGCGAGGTTATCTTAGCTTCTTAACCCTTTACAGGTGAAAGGGTTTTTCTTCTGGCCAGGAGGGATTTAAAGGTGTTTACCCTTCCCTTTATATTTATGACAGGTGTTTTAGGTTGGATATTAGGAAAAAATTCCTAACTGTCAGGGTATTTAAGCACTGGAATAAATTATCTAGGGAGGTTGTGGAATCTCCGTCATTGGAGATTTTTAAGAGCAGGTTAGAGAAACACCAGTCAGGGATAGTCTAGAGAATACTTAATTCTACCTTCAGTGCAGGGGACTGGACTAGATGACTGCTATGATTCTATGAATATATGCTATCTACCTGATGGTCAGGAATAGCTTATTCAGAAGCACAGATATGTATTTTTGACTATGTATGAAAGATATAAAAGAGCAAAAGTGTTTCTGAGACTTCATAGAAATCTTGGGTGCCTTAGATTTAATTCTGTTTTTGATCATTATTTTATTTATTTATTTATTTATTAAAAAACCTCCAATGGCAATGGGATCACATTGAGAAGAAATGGCTTTGTAAAATTAAAAATTTCAAATTATATAGTTGATTTTTAGAAGTGCAAGAAAGACTCTCATATTAGCATACACAATGCCTTTGTTTCTTCCTTCACCTCACTTAAAAGGAATAAATTGGCATGTTTAGCACATAGGACACTGGACTGGGAGCCAGGAGACCTGTGTGCTATTCTCAGTTCTGCCACTGACTTGCTGTGTTACCTTGGGTGAGTCACTTTACCTTTTTGTGCCTGTTTTCCCTCTCACCCTTTGTCTGCCCTGTCTCTTTCAATTGTAAACTTCTCTGGGCAGGGACTGAATCTCACTGTAAGTTTGTATAATGTTTAGTACAATGGGGCCAAAATCTCAGTTGGGGCAACTGGGTGCCACCTGGATATAAACAAATAATATAATACAAATAATTAAAAATGGCAAGAACATTTTAAAACTTTTTTTTTAATAATCCCCATGGGTGAGACAAAGTGTGCTAACTTCAGACAGGATTCTCTTTTAGACTGTGTCTGCACTTGTGCGCTTCCCTGGGCACTTCTCCATATACATGTGTACCTCGTACCTGTGCCACGTGGCCACATATGTTGAGCTTTGCACTGGTGCATACTGTGAACAGTGACATGCCCACACTACACCTTCTTGGCATGCAATGGTAATGTTACCATTTCTGGGGCAGTATTTCAGAGTCCTGTGCATCACTGGTAACCATCTTGCTGCATGTTGCTGGTACTTCACACATTTGTTGATGGCACTTCCCAGTCATCTCTCCCTTCTGCCACTGTGTAGGAGACATTCAGCAAGGGTATGGTGATATGGTTCTAATCCTGCTTGCTGGAGAAATCTTCATAGAGTGCAGTACCGGATACTGGATAAAATCAGTGCAGAAAAATTTGAAATGGCAAAGACTGCTGACCCAGAGGGGGAATCCACTGTGGTGCCAAGGAACAGATGTGTTCAATGCTGGGATTGCGACAGTATGCCTATGGATGGACTGCTGCTTCTGGTTCTAGAGAACCAGTATGGAGTGCTGGGACCACATCATTTTAGAAACCTGGGATGATGACCAGGGGCTATAGAACTTCAGAATGAGGAAGCAGCCCTTCGCTGGATTGCACCAGACCACTCTAGCACCAGACCACTTGATTTCAGAAACCTGTACCAGTGCAGACACAGGTGGCTATTGCCCTTTGGAAGCTGGAAACACCTGACAACTATTGGTCAGTTGCAAACAGTTTGGGGCTGGGAAGTCAACTGCTGGAAGAGTAACTGTACAGGTTTTCCAGGCTATCAGTACTGTGATCTACTGAAGGATGGTTGCCATAACCCCAGTCTCTGAAATTACTGTGGAATTTCAGAGGATGGGGTTTCTGAACTGTATGTGGGGTCCCATTGACAGAACACACACATCCCTATATTTTGCCCACTGAAAGGGGCCAGTGAGTGCATGAACCAAAAAAGGTTACTATTCACTGTTTCACCAAGGCTTAGTGGATGACAGGAGTTAGTTCATGAACATGAAAGTTAGATACCTGGGAAAAGTCCATGATGCCAGCCTGCTCAGCAGGTCAGGACTGTAACACAACAGGGGAAGATGGGACTTTATCCCCGTGAAATTATATGATTATGTATGGTGTGTCTGGGCTGACTTTCATTTTGGGGGACCCTGCATACCTGCTCCTATTGTGGCTCATGATGCCATGCCCCAACATTGCTGATCTGAGAAAAAAGTAATTCATCTATAATAGACTGAGTAGCTGCATAATGGTGGTTGGGATGCCTCGGGATCCATCTGGATGTCAATGTGACCAATGCGGTTTGGATTGTGGCCTGCTGTGCCTTGTACACCATATGTGAGGCGAAAGCGGAATACTTCTGCAGCAAATGGGCGCAGGCAGCCAGATCCCACTCATGTACACATAGCTTTTGGTTCCTGGCAGGTCTGGGAAATTCGTGATGCTAGGTGCTCATACATCATAAAACAGCAGGGAGCTCAGAAGGTGACATGGGAGTGTGCTGAGGACCCTATTGTGACACTATGGTGCTGCTGGAAAAGCTTGGTAAAGCATCGCCACATACTTCTGTTGTGAGACACTTCAGTGGGTTTCGATCCCCTGCAGCCAACTTTAATGCACTTACTGAAAGCAGATAATTGAGGAAGGGCCCCCAAAGTTAACACCTTCGGCCGTAGTTTTGTGGTGAGGAGAGTTTTAATGCCCGTTAAGGACATCATTGAGCAATGTTTTTGTTATATGTTAACGGCTCTGTTTTGGGCTGTTTTATGGAGAGCGCTTAAGCATTGTTAAAGTAATTTTTTTAAAAAAGTTCTGTGAGGTTTTGTACGGGGAGACTTTGGCAAACCAGTAAAGTACTTGAAACCACTATGGCTTATTGCTAAAAGCAGCCAAGTCAGCAGGCTGTAAATTGGCCATTCAGCGGTCTCAGTTTAACCAAGGCAGGAGGGGAGGGGTTTTTTTGGGTGCCACAGAAAGGGCAGCTTGACCCCGCATCCTTCCTGATAAGAATTGTGTTGAAGTTGCTGATACATGCATCTTAGAAGAGCAGGATGTGCCTCAGGAATGTCTATTGGGACCTCAAGGCTGCAACTCTGGAAAAATCCACACCTGGTTAATCAATAATCAGAAGGAACCTCTCGCTTGACCATTGAAACTGCTTACTTAACAAGTTTGCTTTAAACGACATGTCATTCTATTACTAATGTATAAATAAGGGGAAAAAGTTTGAGGTGGTGGGACTCTTCAGGACTGGACTCTCTCTCTGGATGCATCTTGTGTTTCCCACCGGCTGCCGCTGTGCCACTTGAGAGCCACACTCAGCTTTGGTAATTATCAAGGGTAGGGGGTGTTTTACTAACCTGTTGTGGACGTGTGTATAGGTGCTCGAGACTAATTAAAGTTTAGCTTTAAGTGAAAACACTCTTGTGTTGTCCTGTTTGTGCTAGTCATCTATTGGTTGGACGGCGGTGTCTCCCCTGATTTATTTCCTGACACCACCTCACACAGAGGAAAAGTTACCAAGAGCTTTGGGTTGAAAGAACCCCGAGTAACAGTTTAGGGAGGGGACTTCACACATTCCGTCATCACAATGTTTTCTGAGACCATTGATCACAGCACTTACCAGGTACTATGCATGGCTACTCCTATGGCTTCTGGTGGCGACTGTTTGGGGAACTGGAGGTAAAAAAAGAATGACTCATTGTCAGATATCTTCAGTGTTAATTTTGTTTTGATTTCCTTGTCAGTAGTATCACTTAAATCAGGAACAAAGCCATAACAACATTTAATAGAATCATACGGTTAGAAGGGACCACAAGGGTCATCTAGTCTAGCCTCCTGCCAAAATGCAGGATTTGTTGTGTCTAAACCATCCAAGACAGATGGCTATTCAGCCTCCTTTTGAAAACCTTCAGTGAAGGAGCTCCTATAACTTCTGGAGGCAGTCTGTTCCCATATGCTCAGGGTTTAGCTGATCGCCATATTTGGGGTCGGGAAGGAATTTTCCTCCAGGGCAGATTGGAAGGCCCTGGAGGTTTTTCGCCTTCCTCTGTAGCATGGGGCACGGGTCACTTGCTGGAGGATTCTCTGCTCCTTGAGGTCTTCAAACTACAATTTGAGGACTTCAATAGCACAGATATAGGTGTGAGGTCTTTTTTAGGAGTGGTGGGTGAAATTCTGTGGCCTGCATTGTGCAGGAGGTCAGACTAGATGATCATAATGGTCCCTTCTGACCTAAATATCTATGAATCTATGAATCATTCTCCTACTGTTCTTACAGCTAGGAAGTTTCAGTTAATATACCTTCTGTTCTTCATTCTGATGCTTTGGACAGCAAGTGATATGTTATTGCTTACTTCATTGTCATGAATCCTTTTTTTTTTAAAGTAAATTCATGGGTGGGGGGAGGGATGAAATTGTTTGTGTTTCCATGGCACCAGACTTTTAAGAAATCAGTTATGAGCTATGAATTCTGCGACCCCACCCAAAATCTCTGGGAATTGATCATACTCTGAAAACAAGGTGGGCACACAAGCATAGTCAATAGTAACTTTTGTTTACATATATTCATTGAACATAGAGCTAAAATGTTTTTTCAAGAGGAACAAATGAAACAAAAGAAAAAGACATTCCCAAAGCACTGTGGCTGCTCATTAATCTGGAGAGCACCCAGTCTGGTTCATCCTAGGAAGTTCATGTTCTACGTCCCCTCCCAGAGCAAATGTTAGAGTCCTTTACCCTCCAGTACTGGAGCCTGAGGTGCTTCATATACTCTTAGCACTGGGATGGAGTCCAGGGACAACTGCCTCCTCCAGCCTCCATGAAATCTCCTGATACAAGTAAATGTTTCTGCTGACCCTGGTGAAGTCAGGGAGGATAATGTACTCTGATCACACATTGATCAGCATCCATGTGTGCTCCAGAGAGCAGGCGGCTGCTCTCAGACCATGTTCTATGATCATCTGTGCTATTCAATAGATTTCAGCAGAAAACTGTTTAGTGCTGGCAAGGGAGGAAAATCAGGGACCTTCAGACCTTTGGGTAGACAACAGGGTGCAAAGAGATCAGCATATTGTGGGAATGGCCTTGGAGGACTATTGATACCAGCGTAAGCTTTTGTGGGTAAAAAACCATGAAATCTGAAGAAGTGTTTTTTTTACCCACGAAAGTTTATGCCCAAATAAATGTTAGTCTTTAAGGTGCCACCGGACTCCTTGTAGTTTTTGTGGATACAGACTAACATGACTACCCCCTGATACTAGTTATCTGGTATACGCCCCTTGCCCCTACCCATACCACATTGTAAAATGTGTACAGGGCCGTGCCACAGTGGATGCATGTACATAGTGTCAAGCCATCTGGAGTGGATCAGGAGCATGATTACCAACTTCAGGGCAGACTGTTAAGAAGCAGGGCTCACACCACAAATTGGTTCTGAGTTCTACACTTAGATTTCAGCAACCAGCTATTAAGTATGAACTTCTGAGGACTACAACAGCCTCAACAAGACAGTCCCCTTGGGTGCTCCGATCCATATTGCCACATAGATAAGCTTGCCTTTGAGATAGATGGCCCCTTACCCCAAACATCACAACAATAGTCAGGTTACTCCCAGTCCCAAAGGAGTGGTCACTTATGCCAGGTCAATTGCACCTTAGATCTCACACCAAAGACAAAACTTGTGGCCAGTAAGAGACTATAATAAACTATCTGGATTAAGTTTAGAAGTGTGTACAACAAGAGTGATGTGGTGGTGGGAGTCTGCTATAGACCACCGGACCAGGGGGATGAGGTGGATGAGGCTTTCTTCCGGCAGCTCACGGAAGCTACTAGATCGCATGCCCTGATTCTCATGGGTGACTTTAATTTTCCTGATATCTGCTGGGAGAGCAATACAGCGGTGCATAGACAATCCAGGAAGTTTTTGGAAAGTGTAGGGGACAATTTCCTGGCGCAAGTGCTAGAGGAGCCAACTAGGGGGGGCGCTTTTCTTGACCTGCTGCTCACAAACCGGGTAGAATTAGTGGGGGAAGCAAAAGTGGATGGGAATCTGGGAGGCAGTGACCATGAGTTGGTTGAGTTCAGGATCCTGACGCAGGGAAGAAAGGTAAGCAGCAGGATACGGACCCTGGACTTCAGGAAAGCAGACTTTGACTCCTTCAGGGAACGGATGGCCAGGATCCCCTGGGGGACTAACTTGAAGGGGAAAGGAGTCCAGGAGAGCTGGCTGTATTTCAAGGAATCCCTGTTGAGGTTACAGGGACAAACCATCCCGATGAGTCGAAAGAATAGTAAATATGGCAGGCGACCAGCTTGGCTTAATGGTGAAATCCTAGCGGATCTTAAACATAAAAAAGAAGCTTACAAGAAGTGGAAGGTTGGACATATGACCAGGGAAGAGTATAAAAATATTGCTCGGGCATGTAGGAATGTTATCAGGAGGGCCAAATCGCACCTGGAGCTGCAGCTAGCCAGAGATGTCAAGAGTAACAAGAAGGGTTTCTTCAGGTATGTTGGCAACAAGAAGAAAGCCAAGGAATGTGTGGGCCCCTTACTGAATGAGGGAGGCAACCTAGTGACAGAGGATGTGGAAAAAGCTAATGTACTCAATGCTTTTTTTGCCTCTGTTTTCACTAACAAGGTCAGCTCCTAGACTGCTGCGCTGGGCATCACAAAATGCGGAAGAGATGGCCAGCCCTCTGTGGAGATAGAGGTGGTTAGGGACTATTTAGAAAAGCTGGACGTGCACAAGTCCATGGGGCCGGACGAGTTGCATCCGAGAGTGCTGAAGGAATTGGCGGCTGTGATTGCAGAGCCACTGGCCATTATCTTTGAAAACTCGTGGCGAACCGGGGAAGTCCCGGATGACTGGAAAAAGGCTAATGTAGTGCCAATCTTTAAAAAAGGGAAGAAGGAAGATCCTGGGAACTACAGGCCAGTCAGCCTCACCTCAGTCCCTGGAAAAATCATGGAGCAGGTCCTCAAAGAATCAATCCTGAAGCACTTGCATGAGAGGAAAGTGATCAGGAACAGCCAGCATGGATTCACCAAGGGAAGGTCATGCCTGACTAATCTAATCGCCTTTTATGATGAGATTACTGGTTCTGTCGATGAAGGGAAAGCAGTGGATGTATTGTTTCTTGACTTTAGCAAAGCTTTTGACACGGTCTCCCATAGTATTCTTGTCAGCAAGTTAAGGAAGTATGGGCTGGATGAATGCACTATAAGGTGGGTAGAAAGCTGGCTAAATTGTCGGGCTCAACGGGTAGTGATCAATGGCTCCATGTCTAGTTGGCAGCCGGTATCAAGTGGAGTGCCCCAAGGGTCGGTCCTGGGGCCGGTTTTATTCAATATCTTCATAAATGATCTGGAGGATGGTGTGGATTGCACTCTCAGCAAATTTGCGGATGATACTAAACTGGGAGGAGTGGTAGATACGCTGGAGGGGAGGGATAGGATACAGAAGGACCTAGACCAATTGGAAGATTGGGCCAAAAGGAATCTGATGAGGTTCAATAAGGATAAGTGCAGGGTCCTGCACTTAGGACGGAAGAACCCAATGCACAGCTACAGACTAGGGACCGAATGGCTAGGCAGCAGTTCTGCGGAAAAGGACCTAGGGGTGACAGTGGACGAGAAGCTGGATATGAGTCAGCAGTGTGCCCTTGTTGCCAAGAAGGCCAATGGCATTTTGGGGTGTATAAGTAGGGGCATAGCGAGCAGATCGAGGGACGTGATCGTTCCCCTCTATTCGACATTGGTGAGGCCTCATCTGGAGTACTGTGTCCAGTTTTGGGCCCCACACTTCAAGAAGGATGTGGATAAATTGGAGAGAGTCCAGCGAAGGGCAACAAAAATGATTAGGGGACTGGAACACATGAGTTATGAGGAGAGGCTGAGGGAGCTGGGATTGTTTAGCCTGCAGAAGAGAAGAATGAGGGGGGATTTGATAGCTGCTTTCAACTACCTGAAAGGGGGTTCCAAAGAGGATGGCTCTAGACTGTTCTCAATGGTAGCAGATGACAGAACGAGGAGTAATGGTCTCAAGTTGCAGTGGGGGAGGTTTAGATTGGATATTAGGAAAAACTTTTTCACTAAGAGGGTGGTGAAACACTGGAACGCGTTACCTAGGGAGGTGGTAGAATCTCCTTCCTTAGAGGTTTTTAAGGTCAGGCTTGACAAAGCCCTGGCTGGGATGATTTAACTGGGAATTGGTCCTGCTTTGAGCAGGGGGTTGGACTAGATGACCTTCTGGGGTCCCTTCCAACCCTGATATTCTATGATTCTATGATCTACAGATTTATTAACTACAAAAAAGAAATGAAAGTTATTTACAAGGTGAAAGCAGGCAAACATACACAAATGAGTTACAGTCTTAGGTTTTAAAAAGAAATAGAGGCTGCAATAATATGCAAGCTCTCTATATCCTCTAGGGCTAACTGAGGCTAAGCAGCTGGGAGTCCCTTGCTTATATTTAGAAATCTTGCCCTCTCAAAGTACAAGCAGCATAGAGATGCAGTTTCTTCCTGTCAGGGATTTTTACTCCTTTCCCCCTGAGTTCAAGCCCCCATGCATGCCTCCTCTTCAGTGGGGGGGGGGGAGGTGGAGGGGGAGAAGAGCAATCAACCACATCTTTTGTCCACAGATGTTCCACAATGGTTTGTCTGGTGTCTATGGGCCTTTTTTGTAGGGCAGGAGATAACACCTTGTAGTGATGTGAGACTCACCCCTGTGGAGCCTCCTGCTGGTGAGTCCAGGAATTAGCTGTTCACCAGCTCCAGAGCACCTCCTGGTGGCTGGTGTCTCTCCTCTCACTGGCCCCCATGTCCCTCCTGGCCCCCAGTGCCCCTTACCCTGGGGTTCTGCCCCCTGGCAGTACCCCCACACTCTGGGTCTCCCCTTCCTGGGGAACCCCCAACCCTCTATCCTCACCTCGCCTCAGTCTATGGCTACTGCCAGTCATCAACAAGCTCCGCTTCCCTGGGGTAGACTGCAGTGTAAAAGCCACTCGTCATAGGCAAGAGGAGTTTGGACCTGCTGCCCTTACCTAACCCCCAGGCTGCACCTCTGCAGCCCCAGTGCCTTCTTTAGGCCCTGCTCAAGCTCAGCTCAGCTCAGCTCAGCTCAGCTCAGCTCAGCTCAGCTCAGCTCAGCTCAGCTCAGCTCAGCTCAGCTCAGCTCAGCTAGGTCCTTCTCTCTACCACTAGAGAGAGATGCTGCCCTAGCTCCTGCCTAGTAGCCCTTTTATAGGGCCAGCTGAGGCCTGATTGGGGCGTGGACACAGCTGTGGCTGCTTCCCCAATCAGTCTATTTGCTGCTTTCCCCAGCTACAGCCCTCTGCAGGGCTGTTTTAACCCCTTCTAGGCTGGAGCGGGGTAACCGCACCGCTACACACCTCCTGTGGCAAACTAGTATTTCACACTTGGTAATGCTTCTCTCCTGACTGTGCGGGTTACAGTTTCAGAGGAAACACTTTTACAGTTACGGAGCAAACACTTAAATATTATCTTATAACATGGGATACAGATATTATAAGTGAGATTAATGCATGCAGCAACTTACAAGCATTTCATAAAGTCTAAACACTAAACACATTTTTATAAGTCTAATATCTATTTTACCAATACTAATACACAGGTGAGCCAGACTGGTTTCCAGCTATGCATTCATCAGTGTTCAGTTGAGGACTAGGGGCTTTGGCATGAGCTGGCACCTGGTCTGCCATACTTACACTCTTCATGAGTGCTAGCTTTCACATACAAGGCTGTCTGTGATGGGATGTATCTACCCCACACTGATCCAACTGTGGGCCAAAGAGGCCAGGCCCATTCACCTCTGCTGGGCATACTCAACCTGGAGACAAGATATAAAAGGGAGTGTCCCAGCTCAGTTTTGGCTGGCTGAGGAGGAGAGCAGATGTATGCTACAGGCTCCTGCCTGGGAGTTGCTGGAGCTACAGGCTGTGAAGGCTAAACCGGTGGGATCCACAGCTGACCTTGGAGAACAAGAGTGATCCAGAAGGCCGAAACCCCAAGGAGAACTGTTAGAGCAGGAACCAAGGGTAGTGAATGTGACTGTTAAAATAGGAAACTGAGCCAGAGCTGCAGATTACTGGTTTCACAGGGCCCTGGGTCGGGACCCAGTGAGATAAGGTGGGCCTGAGTCTCCTACCGTGCCTCACACCTACCACAGGGTGTGGGCACTGCCCAAGGACTCTGGCTGCTAGGCCACACTACCCTGCTTTGTAGCCTGGGACAGCAGTACCTACTCTAGCCACTTGAGCTGTAACCCCTTATTTGCTACACACAACCCAACACCCCATGATGGGGTGTATCTACCCCACGACACAGTCCTTCAAGAAAGTACTTCAGGGCTTCAGATATGGACACTAGTAGGTTATGGCACAATACACGTTACCAAGTATAGTCACAAGTGTAGAGGTAGTATTTTGAACATTCCACTTCTAATTTGCTAAAACCAGGCAGTTGTAACTGAAGTGTAACTGTACTAATAAATGCCTAGCTACAGCATCTCCATTGGATACTCTTATAATCACAAGCCAACCCTTAACTTTTAGAGGCTTTGGTCCTAATATCAGACACCATTAATATATTTAGTTGCCTCTGCTTAACTACTCAGTAAACCATATAAAGGGAAGGGTGGAAGATATGGAAATCAGTATTAGAAATCAGTCAGTTTCTATAAAACACAAACATGATATAGACATTAGAGAGTGCAATGCCAACTTCATAGCTCCAGAATGCCCACTAGATCAGAAACCCACTGTGATGCTGGGTTTCCAAGGTAAAGGAGCTGTTTCATGACCTCGAAGGAGAGATTATTATTTTTGTTTGTCATTACACTTTCAAACATTAGAACAGCTCAGACTTAGTTGACTGCACAAACCAATCACTTGGACTGCTAAGGAGCATGACTTGCCCTCTCCTGGAGACAGCTTTTCTGTAGTTGAACTCTAGTTTGCATGGTTTGCCTACCTTCCCTGGTAAATATATTTTTTTCCTCATGGATTTTCCCTTGTCAGTGCACATCACAAATGCAGCTGGGAGAAGAGACAACAGCTGCACTGTACCTCTGAAATTCTCTGGCAACACATCACGTTTTGTAATTCTCTCTCTAAGAACCTGTCAGATGACCTCTGTTTCCTAATTCTCATGCAGGTAGCATGTGCCCTCCTGTCAGCAAATACATTGTACAGGGAAGTTTTCACTCAAATTGCAATTCTGATTTATATAACAAAATGGTTTTTTTGGCATAAAATTCCATGTGCTAACATAATAAAAATAGCTAATTGGTGGCAAACTCATTCTCAATAGCTGTAATAAATGGATATCTCATTTGAGGCTGCAAACAGCGTTGTTGTTACACGGAGTGAAAGGACTGAGTCTTATGCTCATTAAAATGTTTAAAGCCCATTGATGGTTAAGAAAGTTGAATAGCATTGTCCTGCATGGAGGTATTTTGTAGAAAATCAAGGCAATCTGCACAACAAAACATTGGCTCTATGCAGTAAAGCATACAGAAATGTATGCGGAGATTTGTGTTGTAACAATTTGTGGCTGTATTATTCACAACACATCATTACTGATGATTTCTCTGATGAAAGTTGTCACAAGATTACTGCAAATCATCTAGTTTTATAGCAAAACAGTTTATAAGTCCTCTGCTATAGAAAGACAAATAGAAGGAAGTGGCTTAAGAGTTGATATTTGACCTTTGTCTTCAGCATCCTCCTCATATTCATGGTGACGTTACAGTATGTGGAACTCAAATTGAAAATCTCGCCAATGCTACTTGGAAATTATGCCTGTTTTATTAGTTTTGCTTATTTTCTTGTGTTTATAGTATTATCAATGCTAGGCTGCGCCTTATTTCATATTTTATGTTGAAGTTTCATCAGACATAATCCACTGAAAATCCAGTGCACTTTCAACTGGTTACGTAGGTGGAAGAGGACTGTACTTCCAGTATCCTATTTCTTCACACTCCTTGATGTCCCCAGGCTTTCTAGTTACAAATTATAAATTGCAATCAGCCTTTTGGTAACATTTGTGAGTTATTACCTGGAGCTGAATGCCCTTGTTTAGATTTGTTTGAATCCCCTTTTTGGCCTCCGACCAGGGGTCAGAAGTTTGTTTTCCTTTACTCTGATTGTAGTATATCCCCCCGGAAAAAAATTGCCTGTGGTCATCTTAATGCATATTAGAAAATCAAGAGAAAAAAAATCAAACTATGGTCCTGATACTGAAAACATTTATGAACATTAATAATCCAAGTGAGTTCAATGGGACTATTAGCATGAGTAAAGTGAAACATGTGCTTGCAGGATCAGGGCCCAAAAGGATACAAAATATACTTAGGATGGAAAAAAGTTTTCCCATCCAGGAAAATTTTTGAGAATTCAAAAATTTTACCCGTCCTTAATTGCGACAAAAAGTCAAAATTTTGAGTATTTTCACAAACTGACAATCTAAAAAAAAATTAGTTCATATCAGTCAAAATATTTAATTTTGATAACTTCACAATGTTTTGTTGTGAATCATGGCAAGTAAAAAGGGAAGCTAAAAGATTTTGCAGATGCAGAGGCAATTTTAGTATCTCATGCTTACCCAAAAGAGTGTGAGAATGAGAAAAATCAAGGAGAGGCTAAATATTTTGGACTGCAGATACATCATAATAGTTTAGAAGTACTAGAAGGGGAGGTAGCTGCCTTTATGTAAAGGGAAGTTTTCAAAGCAATTGATAGGTATTTGAAAAAAAAATATGAATAGGTTAGAAAATTAAAGCTTGAAATTAAAAGGGAGTAAACTGACAATTGAAATTTGCTATGGACTGTGTGAAAAGAAGGAGCAGCATGAGATGATGATAACAGAAATCAAAAAGGGAAACTGTCTAGCCTTCACTCTGAGGCACAGATGTGTGTTTGGAATGAATGGTAAATACATGCTACTTGCAGTGCCACTTTGTGTTTTCACGTTCCTGCTAACATTCTTGAATTGTCTTATTATTGCTCTAAAATATGATTTAATATCATGTGACCACCCATTGTTGGGGACAGGCTGACAGATGCACATTAATTAATTAATTATTATTTTATTGTATTATACGGCCATAGCTCCTAATCAGGAATCAGGACCCTCATGGACGGAGAAATGGCCAGGGACTTAGGAGTGCTGTGTTCTATTACTGGGTCTGCTACTGCTCTGCTGGGCAACTTTGGGCAAGTCACTTTCTTGTCCGTGCCTCAGTTTCCTCATCTGTAAAATGAGGTTAATAATAATGGCTTCCTTTGTCAAGTGCTTTGAGATCTCTGAATGAAAAGGGCTATACAAGAGCTAGGTATTTATTATTATTGTGCGAGGCACTTGTGAAAAGGGTGACTCACCACTAGCACTACCTTGCGGATGGCTGGCATAGCAGCTTTCTTGCCGTTAGGTATCTTCTGCCGACAGCCGCTCTTTGCAGTAATCTTCCTCTTCCCAAGACTTGGCCCTCAAGCCAGGTTGCTTTAATCTCTACCCTTCCAGGGTAGCCCATGAATAAAAAGCAAGGGAACTTATAATAAATACGTTTATATATATAAATTATAAATAAGTTCTAATAAATAAATAAACTGAGTTAATAGGAAACAGAGGTGAATGAGTCTCTCTCAAGGTGCATCAGAATCTGGTCCTCCCTTCCCTCAGGAAGGGGCCAAGAGGCAGCAATCTTTTAGGAAAGTCATACCTTCAGTCAGCCCTTTCCTCAGGAGTCAGTTATCCTCCTTGGTCTGCCAAAAAGTGAGCTGCTGTGCTTCCCTTTTAAGCTCCTCCTCCAGCCTGTGCATGCCTTGCAAGTGTGGCAGGGCAGAGCCACCTAAAGTCAGAGCAGCTCCTTAACCCCTTGTCCAGTGTAGGGTTTGTATACCCCATTATAGCACTGTACAAGTACATAGCAAAAGGATGATCCCTGATCCAAAGAGCTTACAATCTACGAGAAGCACGTACTTCCGATTTCCTTCAAATGTTTGACTTGAAGATTTCAAATTGATAACAAAGCCAGCAGCAGCAGCGATGGCGGCAGCAGCAAGTCCTCATGGCTGTAATGTAGCTGTGGTGGTGTGCAGAATGGACTTCTGTCTTGAATGGTCCCTTGCAAGTGGTCTTCATTCAGCAAGCGTCAGTTGGGAGAATTTAGGCTTCTTAAATCCCTCAAAATTGCATTTTCCAACCTTATTTGTGGTCATCCTTGTGCTCTATTTCCTTCAACCACAGCCCTATAACCCTTCTCTAAAGGTTGCCTTCTTTTGCATGTTGGACATGACCCCGCCATTGCAGTTGTCTTTTCTCAGCTGGTGCAAGACTGCAACTTGCTGGGATCATCTAAATGTCTCCTAATTTGGGACAAAATCAAACTGAACCGAACAAACGTTAAGAATATGCCATAACTTTTGGCACTCAAAACTATTCAGTGTCCTCTGTACAGCTGTTTTAATGGCGCATGAAACATCACTATTGAACTGAACACTTCGATCTTAGTTGTCATGCAGCTAACTTGGTGCCCAAACAGAGACCTTTGAAGATGCTGAAATGGCACTTATGCAAGACCAATCCAAAATGTGACTTCTTCGGTTCTAGAACCTCCTGCTGTCAACTGACACCTAGATAGATAAAACTATTCACTCAATCAATGTCATTGGTGCAGCATCGGCAGGTCATTCATTTCCATTTTTTAGGAGGTGTACATAGCTTTGATTTTTATCACCACTGATCTTAAGGCTCATGGATTCTGCATTTTTTTGCAGCTTTCCCAGAATTAGCTGTAGTTGATCAGTAGTCTCTTCAAGTAAGGGAATGTCAGCCACATACTTGAGATCCTTTCAAGATGAAACTTTAAATTTCACACCTCCCACTTCGGCCTCAACTTTGTTATCAGATAGGCTATTAGAACATTAAATAGGTAGATGAGAAAATGCATCCCTGGCATACTCCTGATTCTAGTGAAAACCAGTCTGTAATACAAGTGTTGACCTTCACATAGCTAAATGTATGACTGTACAGTTCCTTCACAAGGAACACACAAGTCCTCAGGCACCCCATACTGACACGGCAGTATCCACGGTGCTGATTGATGCCTACATCAAAAGCAGCTGGAAAGTCTATAAACATGATGTTAACTTCCTTTTGTTGCTCTAGTCACTTTTCAATAACATTCCACAGAGGATATATAGCATGGATTGTAGATCAAACTGCACAGAAACCACAGTGGTTGGCTCTCTTTTTTGAGTTAAAACAGTATTTCAGTAGGTTTAGTAATATGATCATATAACAAAGCCAAGTTGATTATAAAAGTGTGTGCCAAATCTAGAGGTTATGTATAAATTGGAAGTGCAATTTACACAACTGGCCAAAATCAACGGAGTGTTTAAGGCCAGACGTTTCAAAAATAGTAGCCTTTTGCTGTTGTTAATAAAAATAAAATGTTAGGCTCCTACATCCATGTTTAGACACTCAAGTGTAGGTATTTCAAAAGTGCCAAGGTGATCTAGGAGCAGTTTGACTTTAATGGAACGTATGTGCTTATATCACATAGGCACTTTTGAAAAACCCATTCTTGAGTGCCTAAAAATGTATGTAGGAGCCTAACATTTTGTTTTTATTAACAACAGCAAAAGATCCAATTGCACCACCTTTATTCACATTGAACAGACACACTGTACATACAGTCCCACTGATTTTAATAGGGCTACTCAGGTAGTAAGGTACCACTCACTGACACATCTGGATCTTAATTTAGCACGGTGCATTCATTGACCTCACAATGCTTTATTAAGAAAGTTTTAAAAAATCATTATACCTATTTTACAGATAGGGAAGCTGAGGCCTTCAGTCAGATCCCTCAACCCACAGACTCTGAAATGAGGGAAAATGAGAATCCTTCTAAATATCATGATGCTATTAGTAGGAAATTATTAAAATAAAATGAAAAAAAAGGTAAAAATGATTTTTTAAAATGTTTACACTTGGGAGAAGGAATAAGTGAAGGAAGAGAAATATAGGGAAATAGCAAAGGCATGGTAAAAAAAAACAACACAGATAAATGAGGAAATCTTTTCTTCCTAATAAGGATTTGTTAATGATTCATTGTTCCTCAGATTCCCTTTTACTCTCACCTTCCAGTCTTCTGGACTGATTGCCTGATGTCTGCTAGTGCAACATATGGTGACTAGCTGACCCTGTGCATTCAATCAGGCAGAGTCTAGGCAGAGAACCAATCATCACTGCATACAGAAATGTTTCTGAAAATGATCATTTGATGTGACCATTTTCCTGCTGGGTTCCAATTGCTGCTGTCAACAACCAACTTAGCAGAATGTCCAAGGGTATGTTCATCTCTGGGGATGTATGGCTGCCCTTTTGCTGAAAGTCTGCAGAACACTATGTCCAAGGGCAAAGAAGGGTGTCATGCCTACTAAAGGACAGAATAGATACAATCTGTGTCACTGTAAGTACCACATTTCCCTTAGCTTTTACTCACTCTGTGCAGCTATAACACATTATCGTGACTATATAGTATACAGACATATTTATCATAAATAATAATGATGCTAGGTGATGAATAACAGAAGTACATTTCAACCATGTTTAAAACATTAAAACATGTGGACATTTAAAACACAAATTTTCAGAGTAACTTTATTTTAATTTCTGTTTTTTAAATATAATTGTATATTAAAAGTGATGTGCTTTAGTTGCAGTTGGACAGTTCCAAAATTAGACAAATCTTCTGAGGCAGCAGGCTTTCCTGACCTATGCAGAGTAAGGTGAAATACCTATTTTAACAAACAGGGTTCCTAGAATCCTGGCAGATGCTTACGAGCACTATCCGTTCCTTCATGCCTGCACACAAGGAAAGGAAAGGAACCTCACTAAGCACTTCTAGCCCTGGTCTACACTAGGAGTTTAGGTTGAATTTAGCAGCGTTAAATCGATGTAAACCTGCACCCGTCTACACGATGAAGCCCTTTTTTTCGACTTAAAGGGCTCTTAAAATCTATTTCCTTACTCCACCTCGGCAAGTGGATTAGAGCTTAATCTGCCTTGCTGGGTTGAATTTGGGGTACTGTGGATGCAATTAGACGGTATTGGCCTCCGGGAACTATCCCAGAGTGCTCTACTGTGACCGCTCTGGACAGCACTCTCAACTCAGATGCACTGGCCAGGTAGACAGGAAAAGGCCCGCAAACTTTTGAATTTCAATTTCCTGTTTGCATGGTCACCTGCAGCTTGCCATGCTGGCCAGAGCTCATCAGCAGAGGTGACCATGATGGAGTCCCAGAATCTCAAAACAGCTCCAGCATGGACCAAACGGGAGGTACGGGATCTGATCGCTGTACGGGAGAGGAATTCATGCTATCAGAACTCCGTTACAGTTTTCGAAATGCCAAAACATTTGTCAAAATCTCCCAGGGCATGAAGGACAGAGGCCATAACAGGGACCCGAAGCAATGCCGCGTGAAACTTAAGGAGCTTAGGCAAGCCTACCAGAAAACCAGAGAGGCAAACGGCCGCTTTGGGTCAGAGCCACAAACATGTCGCTTCTATAATGAGGTGCATGTCATTTTAGGGGGTTCAGCCACCACTACCCCAGCCTTGTTGTTTGACTCCTTCAATGGAGAAGGAGGCAACACAGAAGCAGGTTTTGGGGACGAGGAAGATGATAATGATGAAGTTGTAGATAGCTCACAGCAAGCAAGCGGAGACACTGGTTTTCTCGACAGCCAGGAACTGTTTCTCACCCTGGACCTGGATCCAGTACCTCCCGAACCCATCCAAGGCTGCCTCCCGGACCTGCCAGGCAGAGAAGGGACCTCTGGTGAGTGTACCTTTTAAAATACTATACATGGTTTAAAAGCAAGCATGTTTAATAATTAATTTGCCCTGGCATTTGCGGCTCTCCTGGATGTACTCCCACAGCCTTTGCAAGAGGTTTCTGGGGCGGGCAGCCTTATTCTGTCCACCATGGTAGGACCCTTTACCACACCAGGCCAGTACTCGGGAATCATTGTAGAACAAAGCATTGCAGTGTATGTTTGCTGGCACTCAAACAACATCCGTTCTTTATGTCTTTGTGTTATCCTTAGGAGAGTGATATCATTCATGGTCACCTGGTTGAAATAGGGTGCTTTTCTTCAGGGGACACTCAGAGGTGCCCGTTTCTGCTGGGCTGTTTGCCTATGGCTGAACAGAAATGTTCCCCGCTGTTAGCCACGGGGAGAGAGGAGGGGCTAGCTACGTGGTGGGGGGAGGCAAAATGCGACCTTGGAACGAAAGCACATGTGCTGTGTATGTAATGTTAACAGCAAGGTTTACTGTGAAAGAGTGTAGCCATTGTTCTAGAAAATGTGTCCTTTTAAAATACCACTGCCTCTTTTTTTTTCTCCACCAGCTGCATGTGTTTCAAGGATCACAGGATCTTCTCCTTACCAGAGGCTAGTGAAGAATAGAAGGCGAAAAAAACGCAGTCGTGATGAAATGTTCTCTGAGCTCATGCTGTCCTCCCACACTGACAGAGCACAGACAAATGCGTGGAGGCAGACAATGTCAGAGTGCAGGAAAGCACAAAATGACCGGGAGGAGAGGTGGCGGGCTGAAGAGAGTAAGTGGCGGGCTGAAGAGAGTAAGTGGTGGGCTGAAGAGAGGGCTGAAGCTGAAAGGTGGTGGCAGCATGATGAGAGGAGGCAGGATTCAATGCTGAGGCTGCTGGAGGATCAAGCCAATATGCTCCCGTGTATGGTTGAGCTGCAGGAAAGGCAGCAGGAGCACAGACCGCCACTACAGCCCCTGTGTAACCAACTGCCCTCCTCCCCAAGTTCCATAGCCTCCTCACCCAGATGCCCAAGAACACAGTGGGGGGGGGGGCCTCCGGCCACCCGGTCACTCCACCCCAGAGGATTGCCCAAGCAACAGAAGGCTGGCATTCAATAAGTTTTAAAGTTTTAAACTTTTAAAGTACTGTGTGGCCTTGTCCTTCACTCCTCCATCACCCCTCCTGGTGCTTCTCTACTCCACCACCCCTCCTGGGCTACGTTGGTAGTTATCCTCCTATTTGTGTGATGAATGAATAAAGAATGCATGAATGTGAGGCAACAATGACTTTATTGCCTCTGCAAGCGGTGATTGAAGGGAGGAGGTGAGGGTGGTTAGCTTACAGGGAAGTAGAGTGAAGCAAGGGGCGGGGGGATTCATCAAGGAGAAACAAACAGAACTTTCACACTGTAGCCTGTCCAGTCACGAAATTGTTTTTCAAAGCTTCTCTGATGCGCACCATGCCCTCCTGTGCTCTTCTAACCGCCCTGGTGTCTGGCTGCGCATAACCAGCAGCCAGGTGATTTGCCTCAATCTCCCATCCCACCATAAACATCTCCCCCTTACTCTCACAGACATTGTGGAGCTCACAGCAAGCAGTAATAACAGTGGGAATATTGGTTTCACTGAGGTTTAACCGAGTCAGTAAACTGCACCAGCGTACTTTTAAACATCCAAATGCACATTCTACCACCATTCTGCACTTGCTCAGCCTGTAGTTGAACAGCTTCTGACTACTGTCCAGGCTGCCTGTGTATGGCTTCATGAGCCATGGCATTAAGGGGTAGGCTGGGTCCCCAAGGATAACTATAGGCATTTCAACATCCCCAACGATTATTTTCTGGTCTGGGAGTAAAGTCCCTTCCTGAAGTTTTTAAACAGACCAGAGTTCCTGAAGATGCGAGCGTCATGTACCTTTCCCGGCCATCCCACGTTGATGTTGGTGAAACGTCCCTTGTGATCCACCAGTGCTTGCAGCACTATTGAAAAGTACCCCTTGCGGTTTATGTACTCGCCGGCTTGGTGCTCTGGTGCCAAGATAAGGATATGGGTTCCGTCTATGGCTCCACCACAGTTAGGGAATCCCATCCACTATGGCAAAGCCATCCACTATGACCTGCACATTTCCAAGGGTCACTACCTTTGATATCAGCAGATCTTTGATTGCATTGTCTACTTGCATCACAGCAGTCCCCACAGTAGATTTGCCCACTCCAAATTGATTCCCGACTGACCGGTAGCTGTCTGGCATTGCAAGCTTCCACAGGGCTATTGCCACTTGCTTCTCAACTGTGAGGGCTGCTCTCATCTTGGTATTCTTGCACCTCAGGGCAGGGGAAAGCAAGTCACAAAGTTCCATGAAAGTGCCCTTATGCATGCGAAAGTTTTGCAACCATTGGTAATCGTCCCAGACCTGCAACACTATGCGGTCCCACCAGTTTGTGCTTGTTTCCTAAGCCCAGAATCAGCGTTCCACACCATGAATCTGCCCCATTAGTACCATGATGCCCACATTGCCAGGACCCGTACTTTGAGAGAAGTCTGTGTCCATGTCCTCATCACTCACTTCACCGCGCTGACGTCGCCTACTCGCCTGGTATCGCTTTGCCAGGTTCTGGTGCTGCATATACTGCTGGATAATGTGCGTGGTGTTTAATGTGCTCCTAATTGCCAAAGTGATCTCAGCGGGCTCCATGCTTGCCATGGTATGGTGTCTGCACAGAAAAAAGGTGCGGAACAATTGTCTGCCATTGCCCTGATGGAGGGAGGGGCGACTGACAACATGGCTTACAGGATTGGCTTACAGGGAATTAAAATCAACAAAGGGGGTGGCTTTGCGAGAAACTGAATGGCCCCCTCAAGGATAGAACTCAAAACCTCAAGGACAGAACTCAAAACTGGGGTTAGCAGGCTGTTGATTTCACAGAGGGAGGGAGGGAGGAAGGGAGGAGAAAATGAATACAAAACAAATCTGGTCTATTTCTTGTTTTGAGCCACTTCATCTATCTTTATACATCTTGCTGGCAGCAGACTGTGCAGTATGACCACTAGCCATCCTCAACACCTGGGTGCTCGGCAGAAGACGGTGCAGTATGACGACTAGCCATCATCTTCTGCTAGCTGGAGGTTAAAAGACAGTGCACTGCCGGTAGGACTCAATCGCCACGAGACGAAACAAGGGAAATGACCTGGCTGAGTCACTCCCATGTTTGCCCAGGCTCCCGGTTAAAAGAACACCCAGGACTACATCGACGACAGCTACCAGTCATACTGCACTCTCTGCTGCTAAAAGGCAATAAACTGCTGCTGTGTAGTAATGCAGTACCACGTCTGCCAGCACCCAGGGGACATACGGTGACGTTTAGCTGAGTGGGCTCCATGCTTGCCGTGGTATGGCATCTGCACAGGTAACTCAAGAAAAAAGGTGCAAAACGATTGTCTGCCCTTGCCTTCACGGAGGGAGGGAGGGAACGAGGGCCTGACAATATGTATCCAGAACCACCTGCGACAATGTTTTAGCCCCATCAGGCACTGGGATTTCTACCCAGAATTCAAATGGGCGGCGGAGATTGCGGGAGCTGTGGGATAGCCACCCACAGTGCAACGCTCCGGAAGTCGACGGTTGCCTCGGTACTGTGGACACACTTCACCGACTACATGCACTTAGAGCATTTGTGTGGGGACACACACAATCAACTGTATAAAAAGGCTTTCTACAAAACCAACTTCTATAAATTCAACCTAATTTCGTAGTGTAGACATACCCTTAGGACATTTACGACATGCTTATGTTGGGTGTGATGTAGAACTGCATGACAGCAGAGGGAGTTCCCAGAATAAGATTGCCTCAGAAGGTATAATCCCTCTCCCAGCAAACGAGCCAATGAAAGGAATGTACATGCTGTGCTTCAACAGTGGAGTCTGCTCCTTCCTGTGTGTTCAGCCAACTCAGTGGACTGGTAGCAAGATGGGGGAGGGCCCAGCTCAGACTCCACCACATTCCTCAGAGCCCTCTTTGGCTGTCTTGAGCCGCTTTCACCACTGTCACAAAGCAGTCCCTTAACACCACTGAGGACAAAGACTAGGATTTGACTTGCTCTTGCACAGAGAGCATACATAATGAGAGGATTATGGGTAGGCTTCTTGATTTGGCCTACACCTGTGTCATTCTATAACAATTCCATTGAATTCCATTCCAACACTTTTTAGTCAGGATTTCTGCTTCTTTCTCTGTCATGTAGTGCATGCTAAATAAATGTATTTAGAAATTAATGCAATTACCGGCTCACCGGTAACTCAGGCTGGGATTTTCAATGGAGTATAAAGAACTTAAGTGCCTATCACCTACTGAATTTCATTGGGAGTCGGATGCTTGACTTTTTTGAGGCTCCTTTGAAAATCCCAGCCACAGCCACTGTTTAACTGCATGGGTATTCACTGGCTTACAGGACACACACTGATCTCTTTCAGGTTTCAGAGTAGCAGCCGTGTATGTGATTTCAATTAACCATGAATAGCAACATATCCTTTTAATACAGTTCTTCCATAGTCAAAATGTGGGACCAAACGTATGGAGGATTTAAAAGCTGCTCTGAATGTTTTCATGTGTTTCCTTTTTGACAGGAAAAGTGTTTCCAAGGTATGTACACATAGAGCATGTCAGGGTCACCTGTATTCTGGCTCAATATTCAACTAATGAATGCCATTCAAATATTCTGTAGTTTTACAATGGCAGAGGAAGGGCTGTGTAGCTTGGAGCTGTTCATATCAATCCCTGTACATCCAACCTTTAATCTGATCTAAACAAGAGTTTCTTCCTATTTGTCCAACAATAGCTACTGGCCTGTACAGTGACAGCACAGTGGCAGTCTCTGTTGTCATTTCTTTTGGTGCCTTGCAATACTGGGGTTAGATCCTGCTCCCATTCAAGTCAAAGGAAGATTTGCCATTGGCTTCAAGATTAGAGGGCTGATCCAAAGCCCACTGAATTCAAAGGAAGGACTCTTATTGACTTCAGTGGGCTTTGGCTCAGGCCCTAAGCCCCGGTTTACTCTACATTACTTAGAATTAAAGGGGATTTTATATTTGCAGTGCTGATAATATCACTGTGGACTTTGTCAGATGTTTTATGTTCACTTCAGTTATCTTCCGAGAAGCCTGCGACCCATTTTCAGTTAGAAATATTAAGACTGATTCAGTTTTAAGTGTTTTATCAATTATTTGCTCATGAAAAATCTTTTACCTGATAGAACTCTTTTCCCCAGCAAGGTATAATACTTCTTAATTAGGTCATATAGATGTCTGACTACAATTCCTAGTTTTGAAAAATTTCATGCCTTTCCTCTGCCCTGACACTTTTAGATTTTTTTCTGCTTTGCATAATCTTAATTATACTACTTTTGTTTACAAAGATATACAAGAAAAATGACAGTTGTTTCAAATTAAATTTTCTCAATTAAATCAAAGAGATCAGATAAGATTAAGGAAAAAGCTGGCAAAGCGCTGGTCAAAGAGAATGAGCCTGTCCGTGTTAAATAACCTTCAAGTGAAAAAATGCTAAATGATCTCTGTTATGTTATTTATTGAATGAAATCCCATATCATATTTAAGCAAGCAAATAACAGGAAGACCCAGGTTTCACATAAAATAAACATGAAGAGATGATATTTTGTGTGACTATATAAATAAATAATAATGTCTTAGAATTTATACACAGTAAAATAAATACACAGTAAATAAATCAGCAGTTAAAGGTTGGACCTGATTCTGCTCTCACACCACTTTTAAATAAATAGATCTCAATTGACTTCATTGAAATTACTTCCAATTTACCCTGGCTTACAAGCAGAATTAGGTCCCTAGAGCTTGATCCAATGGGTTTTGGATTGCAGCCTTATGGTTCAATTATGACTCAAAAAGTCAGTTCCATGTATGCATGATGAGTATGGGGAAGGCAGAAGAAGTAGACAGTGTGAATGGTGTTGAATGGAGGCCCAGTGTCTGGACTGGGCAGAAAGGGGTACAGTGACTCTAGGGGATATGGGCAGAAAGCACATTTGCTATGTGTCTTTCCTACACCTTTGACCTTCTGCTTCCCCAAAGGCATCCTTCTAGCTGCAAGCTGGTGCCGGGAGACGGTTCTGGGTGCAGGAACACGGCCATGCATTCACTACCCCCAGTTTCACTCCCTGCAGGGTGTTGAGCATTATCGAAAGCACTAAAAGACCCCCTTTGTGCTCAAGAAGCACAGGCAATGTATTATATCTGCCTCGACTAAGATCCAAATGGGGTCCCACATTCCATTCACACAGAACCTCGCCTGCTTTGGGACAATCACAATTTAGTTCTGAGCAAACTGCACCAGTTTGTGTTTCTAGAGAAAGGAAGTGACTCAGGAACCCACAGCAAATAGCCAGATTTGACCAATTAATGAATAAACAAACAAGTAAAATAAAAAGGCACAGATTATATATCACAAAATATATTTTGTTCAACGAGTTGACAAGTGTAGTTCAGTGTTAATTATTCTTGGGAATTCTTCTCAGAATACTGCTTCTGTCAGTGTTCTGTTGCATATTTTATAAAAAGAAATGATGTTTTAGACTCAAATCCTGGAAGTAGCATGTGGGTTGAGTAGCCAGGCTACAGCTTGGGATTCTCTGTTGGAGGAAGAAAGGAAAGGCAGAATCCTCTTCCAGGTGTCAGTAAAGTCACCCTGCTGCCACTTGTGTGGATCCAGGTATATAGCAGTCCTGTAGCCAGTGAGCTCCCCCGCATCAGATGAGATGCACAGCCACAGCTCCATTGTCACCATTTAACCACCTCCTGCCTTGGAAAAGAGCCCTTGCACATACAGGAGATGTGAGTTCCCTGCAAAGAGTTCATGCATCCTGTCCCCATTTTTTACAGTGGAACTGTGGCAATTGGTTTAGGAGTCTCTGTGGCTAGGGACAGGGTCTGTCTCTAAGCCATATGAAACCTTACTACTATGGAAGTTTATGATTTTATGAGTCTGCTGCAGATGGACATGGAAGACTTGCTGGGTAATGGAATTAATATTAACCAGTAGCTCACTGAAACATAAAAACACTTCTAAGTGTAACTGATAGCAGCCAGTTATGCACATTATTCTGGGGACTCAGAACTGAATAGTCATTAAAACCAAGCTTTTGTTTGTTTTGTTTTGTTTCCAACAGGACGAGGAGACGATTTATCTTTACATTTAGGAGTTAGGGAACTCTTCATAGTTAAACTTTTCATTCTCAAAGGAATGGTTTAACACACATACATAACTTCAGCTATGTATGTAACGGAATCTCTATCCTCCATAACTTTGATTATTACTGGTGTACTTGGTGTTGTAAATAATAGTATCTGGGGAGAAGCATCATGTTAGAAAATGTGTTAATTAAACAATTATAACTAACATGATGCTAAAACAGCACTTAGCACTTCCTGTAGACCAGGACAAGTCATGTCTCTGTTTCCAGATCCCTGATTCCACTCAGGAAGTACAAAGCACAATGAAACTGGTTGCAACTGGCCAGCAGAGAATTCCCCTGTTAGAAAACTCCCTGATGGTTTATGTATGTGTTGGCTTTGGACCCACAGCCTGCAATGCCCTCCCACACCCAACACAGCAGAATTACACCCTGTTGAAGCAATCCAATCACGTAAGACAGTTGTGCAACCTCAAGCTCGCTGTTAGCAACTTTCATTGCATTAGGATTGGGGCTAGCCCTGACAATTAGGGAGCTGAATATGGCTCCCCATCCCACTCCCCTTCAACTGCATTGCAGAAGGTGGAGAGAGACTGGCCCAGTGATTCTGAATCTCCACTACCCGTACAGTCATTGACACCCATGCAAAGCGAGGGTAACAGGCATGTAAAATGTGACTATTCTGAGTTGTATGCAGTGTTGTAGCCATGATGGTCCCAGGACACGAGAGAGAGAGAGGATGGGTGAGGTGATATCTTTTATTGGACCGGCTTCCACTGGTGAGAAAGACAAGCTTTTGTGCTTACACAGAGCTGAAGAAGAGCTCTGTGTAAACTCGGAAGCTTGACTCTCTCACCAACAGAAGTTGATCCTATGAAAGATATTATCTCACTATTATTGTCTCTCTCCTATTCTGAAATTGATAAAGTTTGCAATTTGCATTCACTTTACACAGATGTAACTGACTACACAAGCTGCAAGAAGGCCATGGGGGAGTCAAAACCAATTGGAGAAGAGATACGTTTACATGACACTGTGGTTGGGTGATGAGATCCTGACTATGCACTCTTGTGAGTTGCTTCCTGGGTGTGTTGTCACACAGTGCCAACCATCCCATCAGAATGCATTTTAGGACAAGCAATGTCCCCAGCCATCCTCTAATCTCATGTAAAAACTGACAGAGCTAATATCTGAATTGTGTTGGTTAATTCACTTAATTCCTAATTTACAGGTTACTAAAACAGCAGGATGTGTTTCAGCACTAAAAAGATAACATGATATAAAAAGTGAAATACTTTGTTTAAACTATGAATGATGGAATTGCTGAAAAGTAGTTATTCTGCCCTCCCTTGTGATAACTTCAGCAATATTCACATAATACAAAAGGACATATACTGCCTACAATCTGTATGTACAGAACTCACATTGAGATCAACAGGGTTCTGTAGGCACCAAACAGATTCACATTTAAATGACTAGACTCTGCTGCCCTAATTCTGATGTGTCTGGTTATTATTAAAGTAGCATGTACTTTAATCTAAAATATGAAATGTAAAGGCAAATCACCAATGTTAAATACAATCTCTAATTATTGTGGACTGTCCTCATAGAAGTAATTTTGGAAGACTAGAACAGTTTAAGGGTCAAGTCATCCAATCAAATGAGCTTAGTAATGTTGCTGTGGGAATGTAGTCTCATGCAGGGAATTAATACAGAAGGTGCATCCAATTTAGAAAAAATATGTAATTCTTCTCTAAATGTGTATTGTCTGTGGACAGCATGGCCGAATAGCCAATTGCAGGAACTAACTGAGGACATGCAGGTCTCCAGTTAAGTTGACTCTTATATCTTTTTAGTTTTCGGAGTGCTATTTTGCAAAAACAGTAAAATGGGGGGAAAAGGATGGTCGGGTGGAAGTGAGGAAGAAAGAAAAAGAAAATGAAAAAGTAAAAAAAAAGAAATAATATAAATTGAAATATACCAACTTATTGTAACACAACCCATACATTAACATTTTAACACTAATTGAAGAAATAAAAGGAGTACTTGTGGCACCTTAGAGACTAACCAAGTTATTTGAGCATGAGCTTTCGTGAGCTACAGCTCACTTCATCGGATGCATACCGTGGAAACTGCAGAAGACATTATATACACACAGAGACCATGAAACAATACCTTCTCCCACCCCACTGTCCTGCTGGTAATAGCTTATCTAAAGTGATCATCAAGTTGGGCCATTTCCAGCACAAATCCAGGTTTTCTCACCCTTCGCCCCCCCCCCCCCACACACAAACTCACTCTCCTGCTGGTAATAGCCCATCCAAAGTGACCACTCTCCCTACAATGTGCATGGTAATCAAGGTGGGCCATTTCCAGCACAAATCCAGGTTCTCTCACCCCCTCACCCCCCTCCAAAAACCACACACACAAACTCACTCTCCTGCTGGTAATAGCTCATCCAAAGTGACCACTGTCCCTACAATGTGCATGATAATCAAGGTGGGCCATTTCCAGCACAAATCCAGGCTTTCTCACCCCCCCCCCAGCCCCGAAACACACACACACACACAAACTCACTCTCCTGCTGGCAATAGCTCATCCAAACTGACCACTCTCCAAGTTTAAATCCAAGTTGAACCAGAACGTCTGCGGGGGGAGGGGGGGAGGAAAAAACAAGGGGAAATAGGCTACCTTGCATAATGACTTAGCCACTCCCAGTCTCTATTTAAGCCTAAATTAATAGTATCCAATTTTCAAATTAATTCCAATTCAGCAGTTTCTCGCTGGAGTCTGGATTTGAAGTTTTTTTGTTGTAAGATAGCGACCTTAATGTCTGTGATTGCGTGACCAGAGAGATTGAAGTGTTCTCCGACTGGTTTATGAATGTTATAACTCTTGACATCTGATTTGAGAAAACCTGGATTTGTGCTGGAAATGGCCCAACTTGATGATCACTTTAGATAAGCTATTACCAGCAGGACAGTGGGGTGGGAGGAGGTATTGTTTCATGGTCTCTGTGTGTATATAATGTCTTCTGCAGTTTCCACGGTATGCATCCGATGAAGTGAGCTGTAGCTCACGAAAGCTCATGCTCAAATAACTTGGTTAGTCTCTAAGGTGCCACAAGTACTCCTTTTCTTTTTGCGAATACAGACTAACACGGCTGTTACTCTGAAACCTGTCATTACTTGAAGAAAGTATATCATGTCCTAAAACAACCTTTTTCTTTCTGAGGACCCCCCAACATGCTATAAAAACTCCACGGCCCCCTGTGCCTCAATACCTGGTTTTCTGCATATAAAAGCCAGGGCCAGCATTAAGGGGTAGCAAGCAGGGCAACTGCCTGGGGCCCCATGCCAGAGGGGCCCCCGCAAAGCTACATTGCTCAGGCTTTGGCTTCAGCCCCAGGTGGTGGGGCTCAGGGTCCTGGGCTTAAGATCCAGGGGCTTCAGTTTTCTGCCCTGGTCCTCAGGGAGTCTAATGCTGGTGATGCTTGGCAGACCCCCTGAAACGTGCTCGTGGCCCCCCAGAGGGCCCTGGACCTCTGACTGAGAACCAGTGTCCTAGAAGCAACTTGACAATGATGAAACTCCATAGTTTATCTTTGCTATTCAGCATCAGAATAAATACAGTAGCCACAGCAAACTGATATGACTTGGTGTCATGTAGTTTGCAGTGTTGTTGTATCTATGTTGGTCCCAAGATGTGAGAGAGACAAGGTGGGTGAGGTAATATCTTTTACTGGAGCAAATTCTGTTGGTGAAAGAGACAAATTTTCTAGCAACACAGCTCTTCTTCAGGTCTGGAAAAAGTACTCAGAGTGTCACAGCTAAATACAAGGAGAAACAGATTGTTAAACATAAGAAGTTAATCATGTTGCAAAAAACATTCAGAACGAAGTAGGTCATTAACTCTCCTTTGTCCTTTGATGCAGAGGTATCAGAGGGTTACAGGTGTCTGTAAAAAGACATAAAACCATTGTCATGTAGTATTGTCTGTGTTGGGGCAGATTTAAGAGTCAGAGCAAAGTCAGCAAACATGCAGCATGGGATCCAATGGTCATGTCACCTTAGGCTTCTTTAACATAAAAAGTTAAATAAAAAACATAAAATAAGAATCACAGGCCTCAATAAAGGTGGAATCTCACCCCAATTGTTGGCCTGTATATTTCCAATTATTGAAACCTCGCACCACAGAGACACTTTTCCTTGACAAATTGCTCTGTGATGCTGTCCAGCTCCAACTGTGTTGTCTCATCTTTCTCAGTTGCAAGGAGAGCAAAGTTACTCAGCCGTGTCTGTGATAGTGTTGAATGCATGTAGTTTTTGACACATCTTAATGTAGTCACTGCATGTTCAGCAGTAGCCACTCCAACTGGTATGGTGAGGCCATTTTATTTCTTTTGAAGCATCATCAGGAGAACCTGACACTATGAATTCAAGGAGCCATGAACTGCAAATGATAAACTGAACACCTCTGTGTACTTTGTAACACAATATACCTTGAAAGACATAATCTCATGAACCAAGTTTAAAGAAAAATTAGTATTTCCCATGAGTTTAAGATCTTCCTCCTTTGACTCTTCTGAAGTTATATTTTGAAGTTGCCTGGGAAGGAGGAAACCAAATAGAGTAGCTACCTCTTGAAATCACTCATAAAACTGAACCTTAAAAGTGACTTATCAGATGGGAACTTCAAACCTACTTCAGCAAGAAGACTGCTTTGACCTGCTTCAGTGTTGAGTTGCTCATCCACAGTGCCCTTGGTTTTGCTCCTTTTGCGTTCATCTACAGGGTCTTTGGGTTTTTCTGGTTTTAATAGGATCTACGGAATCTTTGGCTTTGTTGGTTTGTAGCTCATCTACAGGTCTTCAGTTGTGCTGGTTTTAAGCAAAGTTTCTCTGGAAATATCATCAACTACTACTACAGGTGCAACTTCAGTGGTGCACAAATCATTTTCCTGATTTAAACCATGAAACAATAACAGATTCATGCTTTCTGAATGGAGGTGCAGTTCTTCACTTTCTACTTCGGTCTGCAGGAGCTGATCAGGAACTTTATAAAATGATCATTTTTGCTGCTTAGGATCTTTGGAGGAAGTTTGTAATAACAAACTCTTTCTTTTCATTTTCTAAAACCAGGTTTGTATTTGTACTTCTGACTTTAATTTCCAGATACCTTCCAATATAAGAATAATTCAGCTGGAAGTATAGGCCTAAATAAAGTGTATTTTTGTGCTACTTAATTTATTCATCAGTAGTGGGGATAATCCTGAAAAAAATGTTGATTTTCTGTGCTGAATCTAGCAGAGATGGGCAGAACTAGAGGGGGGCTGGCTGGGGAGAACGCTTTGGGGCTCGGGAGAGGCAGGAGCAGGTAGATAGATACCCCTCAGTGTCTCATGGCAAAAGGAGGATATGGAGGCTAGCCCCTTTGGCACAGGAACATGCCCAGTGGCTGTGACCCTTGCAGGATGGGGTAGGAAACTTCTACTACTACCAGCCACTGCTGGGCTTGCTCAAATGTTGAGGGATTTTGCCAAGGCATTTCTGGACAGGTGGTGTGGATTCCAGGGGAATTATGGGCAGGGGCAGTCTTCTTCTTCATATAGCTGATGTAAATGTAGAGCAAGAACTATAATTTTATATTCAGATGGTTAAGCCAGATAACTTCATCAGGAGTAGTGCAGTGTATCACCGTGATACCTCCTTCATATTTGTGAATTGGGCATTGAGTTGTTATATGTTCCACGGCCTGTTCTGAGTGACCACAATCGCACACTGGGAGCCTTGAATTTTCCATTTGTGCAACAAGTATCTGCACCTGTCATGATTTGTGTGGTTGAGGCTTAGAGTTGCCCATGATCTTTGCAGGAGGTCAAAGTCAGGGATCTTCTGCGTCAGGTCTTTCACGAGGTGTTTGTGACTTCTTGTGAAAGCCATTCGGCTTTCCAAGCTTCATCAGAGCTGAAGTTGGATTGGCGAAGGTTAAACGTGTGGGTCCCAAAAGGGCTTACGTGACTTCAAGCAGTGGCGAGTGGCAGTGTTGGACACATACAGCCTGTATGTAATTTCATCAACCCTGAGGCAGTAAGGGGGCCCTTGCCATGGTGACTGACTTAGTTATGTGTGAGGGTGGGACCCCAGAATTGAGCAGGGAGAGGGGGAGAGATGGCAGTGGCAGAGGAATAGTGGGTGCAGCTGCTCGGGGGCCCCCGAACTTGTTGGGCCCCCTCAGACTTGGGCACAGTATATATGCCAGGCGCAGACTGCTGTCACCATTATTTGCAGCCTGCTGGAACCTCTAGGAAGAGCAGTGTTGGGGTCCTCACTGCACACATTTGAATGTGCATGGGCAAGTGGCCTCCACAATGGTGGCTATGGCATGGATTCTGATTAGTGAGAATGCCGATGGCAGAGCCTCCAGTTTGGTCGGAGGCCCCTTGTTCCCTCTCACTGCCCAGGCAAATTCAAATGCAGGGAGCAGGAATCGGTGCACTGCTGTTGTTAGCCGCTCTGACTCTAGCTCTGGTGACAGGTGCTGTGATGATTCTCAGCTCTGGCTCCTGCTACAGCAGCTCTGGCTTTGGCGGGAGCTGTGGAGATGGCTCTAGTGGCAGCAGCCCAGGCCAGAGGGAGCAGATGGCATGGCATGGCATGGAGTCGGGGGAGGGAGGCAGAACGTGAGCGGGGGGTGAGTGGGGGAAGTGATAGGTTATTTGAATGTGGGACATATGTGGGGCCCCATAATAAAAAGCTTCAGCAGGGCCCATTGCTTTATTTCTCTGCTACTGGCAGATGGGAGATGGAGAGGTGTCCCAGACCTCATGAGGCCTGGTCAACATCTGCTGACCTTGATGACTGTTCAATCTGCCACTGGTCAGGGTGGCGCAAGGGCATCTTACTATGTAAGCTGTAAGTGAAGGAGAGTGAAGCCACTAGCGAGATGTGCCTGCTTATAGAGCTCATGCCCCTTTGTTCCATTCCAGGTAGAAAGAGGATGAAAATCTGCCTTAAGTGGTCAACTGGGATTCCCCAGTATACGGCAGTCCCAGATCGGCATATAACCTGTGTAACCAGCTCTGCACTAGACCATCTCACCCATTCCTGAAGCAGTTGCAGGCAGCCAAACAGAACTTTAGAGTCACCTTTGCCTTCCCCAACTCACATGTGCTGAGTGATATTCTGCACCATGGATTTTGTTTTAAGTGAGAAGTTTGGGTAATTTAGAGCTGTAGTAAATTCTTGTTTCTGCTATATGTTGCTTTTATTATTAATAATTCTCGACCACTACTACGACTTTATACTTGACTCTTTCATCAAGAATTTCAGATTGTTTAAAAAATATTAATTCTCATGGCTCCCCAAGAAAGATGAGTAGTATTATGAAACAGATAGTTAAACTAAAAGACAGAGAGGTTAAGGCCAGAATTTTCAAAGGTATCCACATTTTTTTGTGTGCTTCAAGACAGATGTGTGAAGTTGGGCATTTCAAAACAGAGCCATTCAAAACAGGTGAACATTTCTGAAAATTTTGGCCTTAATGTCTCAATTAAGGGCAGATGGTGAGTCAGGGACAGAGCTTAGAATGGATCTCAGGAATCTGGACCCTGCAACCTTGTGCTCTAACCACATGTAAAATAATGGTATCATATGTAACAGTCAAATTCCAAATCAATATGACAGATCTATAGGTATTCAAAGGAACTTTTATAGTTGATCTGGATTTAAGCTTATCTATAAATGTGAAAGCACTAAGGAGCAGAAGATTGACAAAACCCAGAGTTAGAAGTAATAGCTTCGGATGCTCCTGATCACCTTCTGCATCAGAAACTCCTAATACGTGTTGGGTTGTGCTACTGCAGCATACTTCCAAGGTGACCATCTGTCAGTTAGCTTTCAGGGAAGATATGGAAATTCTTTCTGCTATCTAAGCTAGGATTTGTTTTTATAAACATCTTTAACTTATCTGAGGACTTTACTGGCTAAATTGTTAATGGGATCAGAAATGTTAGCAATAAGTAAATGGCATGAATTCTCAGCTGATAGAAAAATCATGCAGGGATTGAATAATGAGGGTAAAAGCTATCATGGAAACTTGAATCAAATTTATTAGCAGATGTTCAGTGGTGCAGAAGAATTATATATGCATAATAAAATGCAATGCTAGCTGAGAGCTCTCAATTTCCTTCTTTTCCCAGGAAGTACATTCTAATGGAGGTCTTTTCCCAGAAGCTTTACCCTGTGTTGAATCGTAATTAAGCTATATTGAGAAAACGTTCAAGTGACAATGATTTACAAATGATCAAATTATTTTGGGTTTAGCTTAGGGCTTTACCAACTGGAGTGAGTTCTCTAATATGACCATATGTCTGTTAATAAACTGATTCACATGCAAAATAATTATGGGGATTTTTGAGACAATTAAAAAGATGAGGTGGTTCCTGCAACTTGGTCTCACAAATAAATAAGGACAAGCATGATTAAACTAACTAAAACTTGGCTAATTATCAAAGCTGAACATAATCTCCTCATTAAGTCTGATTATCTGCAAACATAAACCTATCAGCCCTTATGAATGAGGAAACCTTCACTTCACCTGCCTGCCACTGACAAGATGAGTAGTAGTTTATAGTCTCTGTTCAAACCAGTTCAGCAGAAGTAATGAGGGATATGAGATAGGGGAGCTGATATCATGAAAGCTTCACCTCCCCCAAAGCCATTCTGTCATGATCTCCTTCTCTGAGATGCAGTAGCTGTTTCTATTTGTCTCTGACTTTGAGACAGACAATGTCTCATCAGGAAGGCTTTTATTTTAAACAGCAGAATAACATGCGAAGGAGGGTAACCCCCCCTGCACAAGCTAGGAACATAATGAATGGTCTATAAAGAGGGATCCTGTAAGTGCAGAGAAGGGGGATTGCTACAGCACAGGATATTGAAGGTGACGGATAATGGGGAGAAAACATGATCATTTTCTTCCTTTTCTGTTCAGGCTTTATATGTTTGTCTGTCATCATGATACCTAAGTGCCTTCCACAAGAAGTAAACAAAACCATCTCTCTCTCTCCCAACTCTGAGAAGAGGAACAAGCTTAAAGTTATTGGGTGGATTTTCAAGAGCACTTAAGTGGCTTAGGAGCACAACTTCCAATAAAAGTCAATGGGACTTTCACTCCTGAGAGCTTGTCTATACAGTGAGCTGGGCTATAAACCTGCAGCAGGAATGGCTTGTCAGCCAGACAAGTGAGGCACAGCCTAACCAAGAATTCCCAGAAGCTATAAAATATATTTTGCATATTCTTATTTATTTAATTGGTAAATGTATTCAGATATATGGACACATTATGATTTGATTTAAAAGTCACAACACACTCTCTCCAGTAGTGAAATGCAATGCTGGAAAGTTCAATGAACATAAGATGCTCAGATTTAGATGTAGCTAATAGTGCCTCAAGAAGCTGCCTTGTTACCATGGCAATTTACCTGACCCTGGAGTCACTTTGTAAGGGCATTGCTGGGGTAACCACTGCTTGGTGTGGCCATGACAGGACTGTAGCAGTTAAGTCTGGGCTGCAGGGTATTTTCAGGGGGCGGTATGGGGCCTGAACCCTGCACCTCCCCAGCTTCCAGCCTGTCACGGTGGCGCCGTGTGTGTGTGAGAGGACCCACTACTGATGATGGTAGCTCCAACTTCTGGGTCTGCCTGCTTCTTCTTCACTATATTATAATAGCTATTAAATTATACCTTGGACAGGGATGGAGATAACTATTTTGTGATTTGTGTTTCACCTGTCAAAAGTGATGAGTCACCTCTGACCTAGAGTGCTTTAGCTTGCGGCACACTAAGTCACTGTGTGGACCCTTCTACTGTGTAGTGTGCTTTGACCTACTGCAGTGGAAAGCACAATGGAACTTTTAGTGCACGGTAGCCCGATCCCCATAGCTAGTTAGTGGGTGGCAGGCTCCTGAGCTTTAGGTTTGCACCCCAGCTTTCTTCACACTAACTCACTGTATAGACAAGCCCTCAGGAGACAAGTCCCATGGACTTATATTGGCACTTGCTCTCCTAAGTCACTTAAGTGCTTTTGAAAATCCCATCCATTGTAGAGATTTTGTTTTAAATAAATGTATAAGGTATAATCATAGGACTGGAAAAGAGACCTTGAGAAGCCATCTAGTCCAGTCCCCTGCACTCATGACAGGACTAAGTATTATCTAGACCAGTGGTTCTCAAAGCCGGTCCACTGCTTGTTCAGGGAAAGCCCCTGGCACGCTGGACTGGTTTATTTACCTGTTGCATCTGCAGGTTAGGCCGATTGTGGCTCCCACTGGCCAAGGGATGTGCTGGTCGCCCTTCCCACAGCTCCCATTGGCCTGGAGTGGCGAACCACGGCCAGTGGGAGCTGCAATCGGCCTAACCTGTGGATGCAGCAGGTAAACAAACCAGCCTGGCGTGCCAGGGGCTTTCCCTGAACAAGTGGCGGACCGGCTTTGAGAACCACTGCTTCAGACCATCCTTAACAGGTGTTTGTTTAACCTGCTCTTAAAAATCTCCAATAATGTAGCTTCTACAACCTCCCTAATAAATTTATTCCAGTGCTTAACCACTCTAAAAGTTAGGAAGTTTTTCCTAATGTCCTACCTAAACCTCCCTTTCTGCAATTTAAGCCCATTGCTTCTTGTCCTATCCCCAGAGGTTAAGAAGAACATTTTTTCTCCTTCCTCCTTTTAACAACCTTTTATGTTCTTGAAAACTATTATCATGTTCCCTCTCAGCCTTCTCTTCTCCAGACTAAACAAACCCAGTGTTTTCAGTCTTCTCTCATAGGTCATGTTTTCCAGACCTTTAATAATTTTTGTTGCTCTTCTCTGAACTTTCTCCAGTTTGTCCACATCTTTCCTGAAATGTGGTACTCAGAACTGGACATAATACTCCAGTTGAGACCTAATCAGTGCAGAGTAGAGCAGAAGAAATACTTCTTGTGTCTTGCTTACAGCACTCCTCTTAATACATCCCTGAATTATGTTCACTTTTTTTGCAACAGTGTTACACTATTGACTCATATTTAGCTTGTGGTCCACTATGACCCGCAGATCCCTTTCCGCAGTACTCCTTCCAGGAGTGCAACCTATTGTTCCTTCCTAAGTGAAGTACTTTGCATTTGTCCTTATTGAATTTCATCCTATTTACTTCAGACCATTTCTACAGTTTGTCCAGATCATTTTGAATTATAATACTATCCTACTTGCAACCCCTCCCAGCTTTGTATCATCCACAAACTTTATAAGTGTAATCTCTATGCCATTATCTAAATCATTGATGAAGATATTGAACAGAACTAGACCCAGAACTGATCCCTGCAGGACCCACTCATTATGCCCTTCCAGCATGACTGTGAAGCACTGATAACTACTCTCTGGGAATGGTTTTCCAACCAGTTATGCACCCACCTTATAGTAGCTCCATGTAGGCTGTATTTCCTTAGTTTGTTTATGACAACATAGTAGAATACTGATGTGTTTCAGAGGGCTATTGTGGGAAATTTAAGTCAAAGGGATGGGTTTTGCATGGAGTGGGTAGTGGTCATTCTAAATATCTTTCCCTTTAAATAAAGTAGTTCTCTGCACCATAAAGAATTTGGAGGTCATCCAGGGTGAAAAAGATTACTTCAATGTGCTCTTCTGAAAGGTTGAGGTTTTTCTAGCTGTCATCCAGGTTTTATAAGGAAGGGTTCTCTCTCATGCCAGAAGCTAGGAATGGGCAACAGAGAATGGATCACTTGATGATTACCTCTTCTATTCATTCCCTCTGAAGCACCTGGCATTGGCCACTGTCAGAAGATGGGATACTAGGCTAGACGGACCATTGATCTCCCCCAGTACAACCATCCTTATGTTCATGTCTGAGAATGTTAGGTAAAGACAGTGATGTCTGGATTTCAAATGAAACTTAAAAGTGAAGATGTGAAGATTCCTCAGTCAGGCTTCATTTCTACACAAATATGTTAGTGACTGACTTTGAAGGTATTTGATGTCAATAGGAAAGAGTTCTGGAAAAAAATTACAAAGGGCAATAGATAATCTTGTAATGCCATGTCAGCCCTACCAAACCTCACAAGTAGACATTCAGGACTAAATGTTGAACCCAAAGTTATCAAAAATGCATACATTTTTGCACACAGCTTCCTGATAGCACCTCCAAGTCAGAAATTTGTGTGCCCAAATGGCTAGTTATCTGTTTAAATGGTGTCATAAATATAAAGGGAAGGGTAAACCCCTTTAAAATCCCTCCTGGCCAGAAGAAAAATCCTCTCACCTGTAAAGGGTTAAGAAGCTAAAGGTAACCTCACTGGCACCTGACCAAAATGACCAATGAGGAGACAAAATACTTTCAAAAGCTGGGAGGAGGGAGAAAAACAAAGGGTTTGTGACTGTCTGTATGATGCTTTTGCCGGAGACAGAACAGGAATGGAGTCTTAGAATTTAGTAAGTAATCTAGCTAGGTATGTGTTACATTATGATTTCTTTAAATGTCTGAGAAAATAGCTGTGCTGAATAGAATGAATATTCCTGTCTGTGTGTCTTTTTTGTAACTTAAGGTTTTACCTAGAGGGATTCTCTATGTTTTGAATCTAATTACCCTGTAAGGTATCTACCATCCTGATTTTACAGAGGTGATTCCTTTACTTTTATTAAAAGTCTTGTAAGAAAACTTGAATGCTTTTTCATTGTTCTCAGATCCAAGGGTTTGGGTCTGTGGTCACCTATGCAAATTGGTGAGGATTTTTACCAAACCTTCCCCAGGAAGTGGGGTGCAAGGGTTGGGAGGATTCTGGGGGGAAAGATGTGTCCAGACTCCATTTTTTCAGGAACCCAGATAAAGTTTGGTGGTGGCAGTGGAAATCCAAGGGCAAAAGGTAAAATTAATTTGTACCTTGGGGAAGTTTTAACCTAAGCTGGTAAAAGTAAGCTTAGGAGGTTTTCATGCAGGTCCCCACAGCTTTCTGATAGCACCTCCAAGTCAGAAATTTGTGTGCCCAAATGGCTAGTTAGCTGTTTAAATGGCCATCTGTATGTATACATACCTGGTTTTCAAGTGTCTCCATGGCAGTTTCACATGTTGATGGGTCTCTGACTTATAAAAATGTAAAAGCAGAAAGATGGGCAGGTTTTAACATGCAGGCCTCTGTGATGGGACATGCCTCCATCCCACTGACAGTAAACCAAAGGAGCATCTCTGCAGCCCATTGCCAATTCTGTCCACATAGCTATTCAAGGGACACTGTCATAGGACCTAACCACATCATCCACACCATCTGGGGCTCATTCAACTGCACATCTACCGATGTGATATGCCATCATGTGCCAGCAGTGCCCTTCTGTCATGTACATTAGCCAAAGCGGACAGTCTCTATGAAAAAGAATAAATGGACACAAATCAGACATCAAGAACTGTAACATTCAAAAACCTGTAGGAGAGCTCTTTAATCTCCCTGGGCACTCAGTAATTGACTTAAAAGTGGCCATTCTTCAACAAAAAAGCTCCAGAAAGAGACTTCAATGAGAAACTGCAGAACTGGAATCAATTTTCAAACTTGACACCATCAAATTAGGCCTGAATAAAGACTGATAGTGGCTGTGTCACTCCAAAAATAATTTTCCCTCTGTTGATATTCACTCCTTCCTGTCAACTGTTGGGAATGGGCTACATCCACCCTAATTGAATTGGCTTCATTAGCACTGACCCCCCACTTGGTAAGGCAACTCCCATCTTTTCATGTGCTGTATTTTTATATTTTTTCTGTATTTTCACTCCATGCATCTGATGAAGTGGGTTATAGCCCATGAAAATTTATGCCCAAATAAATTTGTTAGTCTCTAAGGTGTCACAAGAACTCCTTGTCATTTTTTTCTCTGCACTCAGGCAGGGCCAATTAGGTGTATCTACAGATCATGCTGTACCTAGAGAAGGGGAGCTTAAAAAGTCAAAACTAGGCACAGTGTGGGTGTGGAGAAGAGTTTGTCAGGAAACCCAATAGCCGCTAGCCTAGTCTAGCCTGAGACAGTGATTAGCCTGCCCTAACCCACCCGCTTTGTTGTGGGGGAGGACATTAGATACTACAGCCCTGACAGAGGCTCTGGATGTCTGCTCTCTGCCAGCACCCTGTAGCTGGAACTGAGAAACTCTGCCGGGGACTGGAAGTAATTAGACCCATCAAAGACCTTCAAGTGAGCTCAACTCCCACTGAGAATAGTAAGCTTGCTCAGGAGCAGGGATTTCTGTCAGGGACCCAGGAGAGAGAGACTGAAAGTGACTACAGTTGAGCTCAGGCTGAGGTTTGGCTTATTACATTTTGGCCTCCATTTTCTGTTTTTTTGGAAACTTAAGGAGTGCAAAGGGTCAAATAAAGAACAAGAGTTTTCCTTTATATGTGACTCAAATCTAACTCAGATTTGTGACAGATATGGCAATTTCCTGCAATATCTTTGGGAGAGTGTACTGTATTAATTTAATGTACCTTTGTGGGTACAGTGTGTCACAGTCTGTCATGGCAGCTCAGTATCAGGTTACTAAACATCTATCATGAAAAGGCTAACATTTACCAGAGGGAAATAGACATTGTAATGTTTCCCAAGATTCCTTTCAAAGGATTTCCAGGGAGAGCTGTGTCTTTAGGATAGCACTCCAATCACAAATAAGCACCGCAGAAAATCTAGTGAAGAAACATTCATCCCAAAGGGGGCCTTTGGAAATTAATTCTCCAGAAGTGAAGAGTAAGCACAAGTGATGCTTGACACCCAACCAACTTCAGTTTTTAAGGATGTGTACTTTGTGTCAGTCAAATTATTGGAGCATTGTTTAAACCAATACATTCCAATGAACATTTTAATTTTGAAGAGTCAATACTGATGAAATAACATTCACTCAAGAAATTCCCATCCAGCATTAATTAACAGGACTATTTAGGAGTAAAAGCCCAGGGCTAGAATTGAAGCAGTAAACCTTCCTTGGGTGCAGACGGGAACACAGATCCGGTGAGATTGCAAACGGACTTCCAAATCTTTCTCCTGTTTCAATGTCATTTCTTGGAGCTTTGTCCAGCAGTGTACCTGGTGAGAGTTCATTCACATCAGTAATAGTGAGAGCTAATGTATTCACAGATAAAGATTTCTCCCAGTTAATACACAAAGGCTAGTATTTTTTAAAAATAATTTGCCATAATAAAGTTTAATGATCCAAAGCCATGTTTTGCAGTCTTGAATCAGGTGAACTCCTGTTGAAGTATATGGCTCATTGCTCGAGTAAGGATTGCAGGATCTAGCCATACATTTCACTTCAGGGAGGGCTTTGACCTTTTGAATTTCAATTTATACTGGTGTTACAATGCGTGGAATAAATCAGCCAATAAGGGGAGTAGGCAGATCATAGAATATCAGGGTTAGGAAGGCACCCTCAGGAGGTCATCTAGTCCAACCCCCTGCTCAAAGCAGGACCAATCCCCAATTTTTGCCCCAGATCCCTACATGACCCTCTCAAGGATTGAACTCACAACACCAGGTTTAGCAGGCCAATGCTCAAACCACTGAGCTATCCCTCCCCTGCCATCATAAAACAAAGAAATGCATGGCTGTCTCCTTTTGGTCTGCTCCTTGTTGGGAACTGCATGAAGTGGGAGTGCAACTGCAGAACCATTGAAGACATTTGTGTGTTGCCCGAATAAAGTCTTTTAATATCTAAAGAAAGCTGCCATGTGTGTGATTTGCGATACAACAGGCAATTGTTTTTCTGTTTACCTATTTTACTACTATCACAATAGTATTTATTTTCTTCATTTGCTTTGTACTTTTCCTTGTGCTGTATATCTTTGAGGGGGTTTTAATTACTAATTATGAAATAGATAAGCTATGTAGCTTAGTTTTATTGATTTGGTTTAAAAGTCTGGTTGGAATAAATATACAAAGAAATGTGTTACACATCTTAGTACCTGAATTTCTAGTGGGTAACCAATGGAATTTACAGCCTGGAATTTGGCATCCAATAAATTCTGCAGCAAGGGGATTAATCATTTCCCTGTTAGAAGGAAAACAGTAAATCTCATGGCTAACATTTAGAATATGAAAAAAAGGTAGATTGAGCAAAAGGCTGCAGCAATTACATAAAAAGTAGAGTAGTCCCATATTCAACATCATATCTGTGCCCTGTGTGATTGTTTCTGGATATTTTCTAGTTGTTTCGCCTCACATGTGGTCCTGTAGCATTTCTGAGAAGTAGAGAGCACCTTTGCAGAATCTTGGAGTACAATAATCATGCTAAAACATATCTAGTTTTCCTTTAGAAAACTAAACAATGTTACAGAGAATATATGTGTAGTATTCCCTATATTAAGTGAAGTTCTGAGTACAGGGAAGTATAGGGAATGCTACAAACACTGTTATCCAAGGCAAAATTGGAAAGTTTATAGGCATGACCAACTTATATTTGTGAGTTGTGGATGGCAACATTGTATGAAGCATGTCCCCAGAACAGCAAAGTACACTGTGTATTAGCGAGGACTGGAGTCTGAGCTAGAATTGTGCTTCAAGTAGAGATGGGGAGGAAATGGTTTTCCTCTCCCACACAAATTTTCAAGTTCTACATTCAGACTAACCAAGACCTTTGGTGTTTCCTCCACCCCCAATAAATCTGAAAGAGTTACTCCAGAATAGCTGGTGGTTATAGCACTCATGTTGGATGTGGAAGACCCAAGTTCAAGTCTGTTATGAAAATTAGGCTGAGTAGAGACTTGAACTTGGGACTCATACATCCCAGTCAAGACAAGCATTCTAATCACTAGACTAACCACTATTCTGGGGGTTCTCTGTCTCCTCTTCTGGCCAGAATTCTACACTAGACTTGAGAAACTTCTCAGCAAAAGTTTCATCAACTGATAAGTTTGGTTTTGATGAATTTGCATTGTCCAACAACTACAACAAAAAATGTTTTTGTTGAAAAAATTCCCAACCACCTGTAGTTGGATGGAATATTTAGGAGCATAAGCCCAGTGGTAGGTGTTGGAGTAGTAAACCTTTCTTGGACTGCAAAATGGAACACAACATAATATTTAAATACCTCAGAGCTTTTATCTTACTGTTTTTACAGGGCTTGGATGAAGTTAGTCCTATGATTGAAAATATTATGTCTGGTAACTCTAGTTAACCTTTCTTTTAGGCCTGGTCTACATTATGAGGTTAGGTCGAATTTAGCCACATTAAGTCAATCTTATAATTAATATGTCTACACAACCAACCCTGTTCCACCAACCTAAAGGGCTCTTAAAATCAACTGCTGTACTTCTCCCCGATGAGGGGAGCAGCTCTAAAATCGACCTTTCTGGGTTGAATTTGGGGTAGTGTAGATGCAGCGCTGTGCAATTCAATGGTATTGGCCTCTGGGAGCTATCCCAGAGTTCTCCAATGTGACCGCTCTGGACAGCACTTTAAACTCTGATGCACTAGCTAGGTACATGACAAAAGCACTGGGAACTTTTGAATTTCATTTCCTGTTTGGTCAGTGTGGTGAGCTCAGCAGAACAGGAGACTATGCAGTCCCAGAATCGCAAATGAGTTCCAGCGTGCAGTGAACGGGAGACACTGGATCTGATCGCAGTATGGAGAGAAGAATCTGTGCAGGCAGAACTCCGATCCAGGAGAAGAAATGCTGATATATATGCCAAAATCGCACAGGGCATGGTGGAAAGAGGCTACACCAGGGATGCACAGCAGTGCTGTATGAAAATTAAGGAGCTCAGGAAAGCCTACCTAAAGACAAAGAAGGCAAATGGTCACTCCGGGTCAGAGCCCCAGACATGTCGCTTCTATCACCAGCTGCATGCAATTCTAGGGGGGACCCTACCAGTACCCCAACACTCTCCATGGATACCTGCAAGGTGGCAGCTTCACACAACATGGATGAGAATTTTGTGGAGGAGGAGGAGGAGAATGTGCAGTAGGCAAGTGGAGAATCTATTCTCCCCGGCAGCCAGGACCTTTTCCTCACCCTGGAGCCAATACCCTCCCAAGGCCTATTGTTCCCGGACTCTGACAGCGGAGAAGGCACCTCTGGTGAGTGTACATTTGTAACAACACTACAGGGGTTAAAAGCAATTGTGTTTAATGTTTGATTTGCCTGGAACAATTGGGATGCATTCGCGGCAGTACAGCTAATGGAAAAGTCTGTTAACGGGTCTGGGGATGGAGCAGGAATCCTCCAGGGACATCTCCATGACGCTGTCCTGGAGATACTCGGAAAGCCTTTGCAGACGGTTTCTGGGGAGGGCTGCCTCATGCCAAGCCAATAGCAAGTGGTCTGGAATCATTGCAGCACAAAACATGGAAGCGAATGGTCCTGGGTTTTGGTTACAGTCATTCAACATTCGGTCTTTATCTTTCCGTGTCAGCCTCAGGAGAGTGATATCATTCATGGTCACCTGGTTGAAATAGGGGAAGTTTTGTAAGGGAACAGAAAGACACTTACTGAAATATCATTTTTAAACAGAGATTTCTGAGATAGAACTGCAGAGGCACCATTGCTTGCAGAACAGACCAGAATCTGCCTAATCTTGGAAAAAAGGCATAAAAACTTCTCCAGAGCGATGAAGTCTCTTTCAGTAGAACTTTCCAGGTAAATCTGACTCCAAAATGTGTATTTCGATCCATTACAATATACACCCATAATGAAAGGCAGACGCCAAAGATCATGATAAACAAACCTAAACCTCAAAGGGTAGACATTTTTTTTTTGGTTTGGAAAAACCCGCAGACATTTGGATATTCAGCTGAATTTGCATCAAGCTTTGATGCATTTCCTGTATCCACCCATCATATCCCTCTACCAAAACAAATACGACTCCCTTCCTTTGATTCCATTTTTCTCTTCTCTGAAATTCCTCTGATCTTCTCTCCTCTCTCCCTTTGAGTACAACAAGCTGTCTAATTGATCCCCAACTTGGATCCTGTGGCTTCCATTTACTTTTCCACTTTCATTGGGGTATTGACAGTGTCATTTTCTATACCCAATAATCTTTTATTTTTTGAAAGTACATTCATTTCTTCTCTACTGAAAAAATCCCTGTGTTACTATAGCTTAGTCAGGAAGGCTAGCATCAGAACACGAATATTTATGTATAACACAACTACCAATATTTTTAAATATTATATATAATATATTAACATTGTACTTCTATAAATTTTTAATCATATACAGACTCATTTCGTGGCCGACACAGGACATACTATAGAGTGAAGGACAATATATGCTATCTATCTATCTATTTAGTCACTTCTACCTTATATCCAACTGGAGGGAGGGATAGCTCAGTGGTTTGTGCATTGGCCTACTAAACCCAGGATTGTGAGTTCAATCGTTGAGGGGGCCATTGAGGGATCTGGGGCAAAAATTGGGGATCGGTCTTGCTTTGAGCAGGGGGTTAGACTAGATGACCTGAGGTCCCTTCCAACCCTGATATTCTATGATTTTTTGGATGTCATCCAAGGCTCTTTGAAATCTTTTCATAGACTTCAATCAGGTTTGGATCAGGATTTCCACCTGTATTCCAGAGACAAACAGGTTATTTATCTAAAAGGGGTTTGTTGTTGTTGTTTTTTTACCCCTTGAAAGCTAACTATTTCTATGAAATCTCTGTTCAGATTACTTGCTAGTAAAAATAGTAAACTTCATCCAGATTACAGCAGCAGTATGCTTCATAGTGCAGTCAGCTTATTTTCTCATGTATGTCATAAAAGTGTTTAATACAGACGAAGTCTGATGTGGGTTATGGTTATGATTGGATATATTTCCCAATCGGTGGGGCTTAATATTTCAAACATTTCTCCTCACTTGGCTGAAACTTCAAATTTAAACTTGTATTTAAATTGTCAGCTTGGAAATCTTGTTTTAACCTATCAAAATAGGACTATGATAAACATTTCACCCCTAGTAATATAGAAGCAAAACCACAATCTGTAGTTTGCACTATGACAGATGCTTTTCCTCCCACCTGTCCAACGCTGTAGGCATAAAGATGTCATATAAAATACAATTTTACTGCAGTTTTTTGAGTGACTTGATCTCATTCCATTTTGCGGGAAGGAGAGTGGGGGACCCATAAACCTCTGAAATTGCTGAGATATTTATAGTAAATTGGAGAATCAGCTGCTGATTATGAGTGGTTATTTTTAAGAACATTTTTAGCCACTTTATAGAGGATTACATTGTGATGTTAAAAGAAAAGGAGGACTTGTGGCACCTTAGAGACTAACAAATTTATTTGAGCATAAGCTTTCGTGAGCTACAGCTCACTTCATCGGATGTAGCTCATGAAAGCTTATGCTCAAATAAATTTGTTAGTCTCTAAGGTGCCACAAGTCATCCTTTTTCTTTTCGCGGATACAGACTAACACGGCTGCTACTCTGAAACCTGTCATTGTGATATTACTGTGTCATAGCAATGGGAAAGTGACACCGGGATACAATACGGTACATTTCACTACATAGGAAGCCCAGAATCAGGATGTCCATCTTTCTGGGACCTCTCCCAAGAAACTGATTTAGCCTAATGAGAGTGAATGGTAATAACTGCTATTTATTTCAGGACAGATTAGCATAATTTCTGTTTAATGGGGACACATTTGGATGTGCCAAGTGCTTAAGTGATGCTTTAACAGGTGCGAATTTCTGAATTCTAGTCTTTTAATATGGAAACTGCAAAATAAATATTAACCCTTAGGACACTGGCTAATCCTTAAAGGCCAGCTAATTATACACTTATTCAGATTGAGATATTAATTAATTATTATAATTGCATCTATTAATATAGAACCCAGGAGCCCTAGTCATGGAGCAGGACCCCACTGAGCTGTACCTTACTCAGTGATAAGCCCCACTGGTTTCAATTAATCCGCTCACAGATTACGTAAATTCTTAGGGTTTTAACTCCTCAGGCATGGCGAGTTCTTAAAGTCTGAGGAGATCTGCAGTCGCCATATTTCTAGGAAGGGGGCATTTCTGTGGCTGGGGAAGAGAGGCCTGGTTCGCTCTTACAGATTAATAGATTCACCAAGTTTTAAGGCTAGTAGGGACCTCTGCAAAACACAGACCAAAGACCTTCACCCAGTAATTTTTGAATCAAGTCCATAAATTCTGTTTCAGTGATAGAATATCTTTTAAAAATCATCCAGTCTTGGCTTAAAGACTGAAGATGAAGGTAAGTTATTCTAATGATTAATTACCCACAAAGTTCAAAATAGTTATTTCTAGTCTGAGTTTGTCTAGCTTCAGTTTCCAACCATTGGATTTCATTATGCATTTTCTCATTATGCCAGATTCTTTTGCTATCAGAAATTTACTCCATATGCAGGTACTTATAGACATGGTCAAGTCACCTCTGTACCTTCACTTGGATAAACAAAATAAATTGAGCTTCTTTAGTCTCTCACTATAAATCGGGTTTTCCAGACCTTTAATCAATCTTGTAGCTCTTTTTTGAACCCTTTCCACGTTCAAAGGGTTATTTACCATGTCACCTAAATCCTTTCCAGAATCACTGCTTTCTAGGATACAGTTCCCCATTTTATACTTCTGACCTAAACTCTTTGTTCTTGAGGTCTGAATGATGATGATGTAACGCTTCTGGTCAGAGTTAGTCATGATAAGACCCATCACCATGTGTGACATACTGTACCTCAAAATAGCACCATGTACCCATATAGTCCGCTCTGTTATATGGTTATGATACTTTGTACAAAGAATACCTTGTAAGGTATCATAGGAAAAGTCATGATTTGCTGAAACTCACTGGTCTCTCAAAATATGTATATCATCATTATATATGGAGTTATAAGATGTTGCTATATGGTTGTTATTGAAATATGTTGTGAGTCTGGGAGACGGCCACAGCTAGTTCTCCAGTGGTAACAAGGGAGGTGGCCCACACCCAGATGGGTGTTAAGTGACCATCACCAGTCATTGGCCAGAAGGGGACTGTAAAAAAGAGATTTACAATTGAAAATGAGACAATTGCTAGAAGTCCACACAATAGGAATTACTCAACTCTCTGATTCATCAAGGCACCTCAAGACACCTGATGTTTGACTCCATTTTTGAGCCAGTATTTTCCAGGCACATGAACTGAAAGTATAAACCAGGGTATAGTGGCATCATGAGTCTACATCTCTCTTCCTCCAATTCAACACCTGGAAACAAAATCTTTTGGAAGACAAAGAGAAGCCTCCTTGAACTGGGGAGAAGGGATGATCCTAGCTAGAATGCTTTCTAGCTAGTATGAACTGTGAACTGAATTCTGTCTGCAACATCCAGTAGGGTGAGAAAAACTGTTTGATTCAAATCTTGTGTGGTCTGATAAAGTTTAGAATTTAGACTGTAATCTTATCTTTTATTTCTTATGTAACAGACTCTGACCTCTATGCCTAACACTTACAATCACTTAAAACCTATCTTTCTGTAGTTAGAAACTTATTTTAATGTTTTATCCTTACCAGTGAGTTTGTCTAAAGTGCTTGGGAATCTGCTTGGATTACAAAGGATGGTGTATGTCCACTATCCTTTGATGAAATGGCAAACTAATTAATGAGCCTGCATCATTCAAGAGAAGGTCATGAGCAGTGTAATATGGTACATTTCTGGGGTGCAAGGCTGGGGGGATTTGTTGGTGTTTCCCTGTGTATTGTTCATGAGTGGTGTAGAGAAGATTAATACAATTTAGCTGTGTGTTCCTGCATGTTGTTGACTGAGTGATCTTAGCACCTGGAGAGGTTTGCTACTTGTCACTAGCAAAGCACTGTGAGAGACAGCCCAGGCTGGAGAGCTAAGGGGGCATAATAGTCCCACAGTTCCATATTGTACCCTAGGGATCTGTCACACTCTGCCATTAGGGAATCTGCCTGTTTTTCTGCTCTACCATGACTCCCTTGGTGCCCTGTATATGACTTGTTCTGCATGAAGGGGAGCAGCATAGGCTAGCATCTGATGGGAAGGCTTTGGTTAGGGTGGCACAGAAAGAGGCATGGAATCAAGGACCAGCATTCTGGTGGGGAGTAAGCAGGTGGGCAAGTAGGAAGAGGTTATCCTTCCTATTTGGGGGAGTCCACTAGCTGCAAATTTGGCATTTTGGGAGATGGCTGTGTGGAGAGGACAGGGCTAGCATTCATCATCATTGCTGGCCCATGTGGTAGAAGATCTGTGCTGAGCAGTCACTTTGGGTTTCTGTTGTTTTACCTGTTCTATATCTAGCAAGTTATTCATATGCTTTGCTTATAAAGATATTTGAAGAAGAAGTAGGGGCATGCCTTTCAATACATTGACTGGGCTGTAGAATTTTTTGGAAGGACAAAAGAAGAAGAAAAAATATTTTGATGACATTGGGATTTTTCTCCTATTTAAAAATGGTTGGCAGGTATACTTGTTGCATTCCTCACTCATGGCTATTTAGGGCTAGATTCTGCACTTCAGCTGTGCTAAAGTAAATGTGGAAGGATTGTGTAGCTTCAGGTTCACTGAGAATTCCTCATAAGGGCTGCAAGAATGCATACCCTAGTGGATTGGAGGCATCACTCTTAAATGCAGTGCCCTATACTATCCTCTCCAGCAATGTGGTAGATGCAAAAAAGGAAGGCAGAGCCACATCCCCCCACGTTCAGTCCACCCTACCTCTTTCAGGCACCTCACATACATCAGGCTGCTAGGAGAGAGAAGGGATCATGCTCCTTTTTGGGACTGTGGTCAAACCCTGCACAAGGATACGTAAGCAGGGGACCTCTTTGTGCTCTCCCTGCATCTTGCAAACTGGTACAGGTATAGCTAGAATCTGGCCCTTAGTGTTTGCCTTTGCAAATAACCTTTGATACTAATCGTGATCGTTTGCTTTCTGAACATTAAATACTGTATTGCCTTTGCAGGGTTGGACACCTGTGCCATACATTCAGCTATCCAAGACAAGTGAGAAGTTGCTGGCTCTGAAGAAAAGCTGAGAGAATGTCATAGGGGAAAATAAATGACTCTTTTTGTTGAAATTTAGCTCCAGTACACACAGTGATGCAGTACTGGGAATATGGCCGCTATTGTGGCTTGAAAGATGATGCATTTGCATGAGCAGAATAATATTTTTCTGTCCTCGAACCTTCCTAGCCCAGACGATAATACAGAAGTCAGGAAATCACCAATAATGTGAAATGTAGGGTTTTTTTTTAATGTTATATTCTTTCTTTACTTTTTTTTACTGTAAATCTAAGAAAGTGCCATAGACAGGACTGGAGGCGTGCACGCTACACACACACACACAATTTTTAAAAAAAAATATTGTTTGAAAGATTCTCTTGGATGTTAAGATTTCAGCTCTTTTCCCTTTTACCTTGAGTTGTTATAATGTAAATTGCACATGGTATTGTATAAGTCTTGTAGGGCTAGATTGTGTGACTCACACCACACCCCCACACAAGGAAATACGAACTCCCTCTTACAACCCTACTTGGTGTACTCAGACCTTGGGTCCAGGCATGCAGACTACATACCTGATTACTCTCTTCCCAGAACAAGTGGGTAGGAAATAGCTGGGGAGGGCTCGTGAATGGGAGGAGTCAAGAATTCACACTCTCCACTTGCTGATAAGTGAAACTGAGCTGTCACTGGGAAGGGGGTGCTGAAGTTTGTACAGACCAGCAGCAAATTATTACTGCGCCTGACTGCAAGGAGCAAGCAAGGGAGGAATCATGATTCAGAGGGCTGTCAAGGCTTCCTGGGGTTACACCTGGTGTGGTGCATTTTACACATCACCCCATACTCAGGGCTGTGCCTAAAACCAACTCTATCTCTGAGACATTTTTTTTTTAAGTTTTAAGAATTATTTTGAATGCTAATAGCTGGAGCCTTTTGAATACCTACAGCCTGCATCTGAGGCATGTTACAGGAAGATATATCCAGCATTGATTAGCTTTTTTTTCTTCAAGAGCCAAACCCTGAAGGCCATGGGAGCTGAGGGCACTCAGCACCACACAGACATTGCTCAGTACCTCACAGGATTGTGTCCCAAGTGAACAAGTCTTCATTTACATTTTTGAAGAGGGAAAATATGGAGTGCAGCAGGTCAATCCAAAGATCTGTCAGCTGTCTCGCCATAATACATCTACAATAAACAGGTTAGAAAAAATATTTTTTCCTTTTCAACACTCAGTGAAAAATGTCAATGAAGATTGTACTATAATCTTTTAAACTAAGAAAAAACTCCACAGCCCTCTCTTCTGGCTTTCTGTTGTGAGACCTGCTTAATGAGAAGGGATGAAGAAGCTCTAAAGGCAAGTAACACATTGTCTGAAGCTGCTGATTGTTTTTGCCCATGGGGTTAAGGCAGCAAGCATAAATTTCCGCACAGATCCATAGATGTCTAGGATTTAGGATGTAGAGAAGTCCAGTATAGTCATGTTACATATATAAAAAAACTTGTTTATGATCCAAAACGTATTAAACATGCATTGCCAGCAAGTGAAGAGGCTCAGAATCAGAATCTGATAAAACTGAAAAGATCAGAAGGGAGGCTTAAAATGAGGGTGAATCAATACATTAAATTATGCTAAACTATAATGGAAAAAAAAAAGAATGTAGTGCAAAATGCAGGTTTTTTTAAACCCTTTTATTTGCATCTGAAAAATGTAAATAGGATTAAAAGCATTATAAAATATTAGTTTTCAGATCATCCCTTTTCTTCATGGATGAAATTCAGCCCTTCTACCTTTCCTAGTCTGCACAAAGTTGGAGTAAATATTTTAGGGGCATAACCAAGAGTTTGTGGGAAATGTGGTTTTGTATCCAACCCATAGGCAGGACACAGGCCATCTCCCCTATGGTTATTCTATCTTCCCCGGACTGAAAATACAAGTGGTTGTCCCATTCACTTGATCCTAGTCTGTGAAAGTCAATGGGAGTCTTTGCATTGACTCCAGTGGGCTTAGGTTTAGATCCTCTATGGAGGGATTCCTGACCACTCAATCCATCTAAGCAAGGTGAATCTTCCATCACAACTCCCATCTGCATTGCCGCACAGAGGGCGCAAAGTCATTCCCACAGCACTTGCTTCTCCTGTGAAGCCCCTGCACACATGTGTAACACTAAGGGTCTGTGACATGAAGGCCTTTGTGTGGGCCTTAGCCAATGGAGAATTGAATTCTGTTGGTTCACTACACAGAGCTGATGATCAAAGCCAAAGACAAATGTCTCTTACTGTGGGACTTCCTCATATTACTTTGTTTTGGATGCTGCTGTCTGAAAAATGACACATCCCAATTCAGAGTTTTATTTGTCAATGACTGTTCTCTTTTGTTTATCTGCTTCAGAGGTACAGCACCAGTGGTAAGTTTTTGGCTATATTTGATATGAAGGTACATTGGCAAGTTTCTGTGCTGCAAGTTATACCACTTTTATTAAAACGCTGGAATTAAACCGCTGCTGCGTGTCCACACTGTGCTCCTTGTGATGCTGGAGCGCATCCACATTAGCAGCTCTTGCAACGGCAAAGACAGCAGTGCACTGTGGTAGCTATCCCACTGTGCAACTGGTCACAGGATGCTTTGGGAAGTGTTTGCAATGCCTCATAGGCAGGCACAGCGTTACATGATGCAGGTTTCCCAATCCCATCGTTCCATGGGCATCCTACTACATAGCCAGCTGCTTTTCAACTGAAGCGGGTGTGTGTGTGTGTGTGTGTAACAGGAAATGTGTGTGTGTGTGTGTATGGAGCGGGGAGAGAGAGACAGTGTGTTTTGGGGGACATAGAGTATGTCAGCATGCTCTCGTGTAAGTTCAGACAGCAGCAAGAAGCAACCAGTCCTGAGGCAAGCAGTGGGGGAAACCCCGACATCAGCCCCTGCCTCACTCCCTGGGCTCTCTGCACAACAATCTCTCTCTCTCACACACACACATTCACACACACACAGACACCTGCCTCTGTGTTTAACAGCAGGAGCATTCCCCATTAATGGTTTGCTCTGTGTCCCAGAGCAGATCAGCACAGCACTCAATGGCTGTCAGAAACGGTGTTTTGAAAGGGGAGGGGCGCATGTCTCCAGGGCAGCCGAGCTCAAAACAATGAGCAGAGCGGTCATTTGAGGCATTATGGGACAACTCCAGAGGCCAATTACAGCACAGAAAGCAATCAGGTGTCTACACTGGCAATAGAGAGCTGGAGCCTCTGCACAAACAGCCTTACAACTCCCGTCACAGTGGGTTTTTTTCAGCGCTGCAACTGAGGAGTTTCTGCGCACAAAGTGGCTTGGCAGTGTGTACATGTCTGCAGTTTGAGCGCAAAAAGCTGCTTTACTGTGTAGAAATAAGCTCTCAGATAACAAGTTTGATGACAGCCAATTATCCACATCCGTTGTTGGTTTATTATCCTTACCTTTATGTTGGGGACATGTGCAGTTTGTGTATGGCATGTGTTCAGTCACACAAAGTGAGTATGCATGATAGGATGGGAAATAATCTGTAACCAAGCTTTTCATCTTGAGGTGTCAGACTGGACAAGGAGGCAGTCTTACCAACTCTTGCAATTTTATTGCAAGTCATCTGATTATGTGAGCATCTCTTCTTTCATTTGTTTTTTTTTAAAAAGTAAACTGCTATTCCTCATAGCTGTAGTTTGAAATAGTGAATTCAAAGGCTAAAATAACCTAGAAGGCAAATAAAATGTACCTGGAATTAACCGTTTAAAAAAAATCAGATTTTTTTTAAGACAATCTCATGATTTTTGGGAGGCATGACTCATTATCTTTCAATTCTAGGGGGTTGATAATACCAAGGAAATATTCTTCAGCAACAGTAGTTTGGTGAAAATGTTTCGTATGTTTGTTAAAAATGTTAGTGATACCTTATTGAAAGGCATGCTGTCAACTTTTAATGTTTTTTTTTCCTTTCTATAAACTATAATACTTTTTGGAAATATGCTGGAATATTCAGGTGTGTGCACTTCTGCATGTATCAGATGAACATGTGCAGGTCACCATTTGTGTGTGCATTTGAACATGTGTTTGTGCTAATCTCAGCTTTTGCATACATGCATCAGGATATCAGATAGTTTATGACAATTTTGGCCATAATTGCTTTCACTGCCAGCCATGTGCTTTTCCATTTTTCAAACACCAGTATTACTTGGAGTTTTACATCCTGCCAATGAATATGGCCCGCCTCAATTACTTACTCTCATGAGTGTGAACCGGCAATACTTTTCCGAAGCACTATGTTAGAGTGAAAAAATTGTATCGTAGGGGGAGCTGAAACATACAGCTCTTACTGCCATCTGTCACCATTCTCAGTCTAACCTTATATTTATTTTTTGACCATAGGAAATGGTTGTAGTAATGTATTCCAACATTTAAATAACTAGGAACACATAAGGAAAGTATAGGCCATTGTTTGAAACAATGGCCCCATAAGCAAACGCTTTCAGCCAGGTAGACATACCTGTGTCATGTTGCTGAATCTGTACTTTTTCACTGAATAAAAAAGGTTCAGATGAAAATTGTCACCTTCTGTAAAAATAAGCCTATTAGTTCCTGTCCACTCAAAGGAAGGGTTTATAGGCTCTTCTTCCTGCCTGAGGCACCATTCTGCACCATTCTAGCAAATGGTCCAGATCTCCTCCTCTTGGGATTAAAGTAGAACTGGAATTTTTGGGCCTTGCACTGACTGCCTCTTTGGGACTGAGAAATTCACCCTCCCCCCCCCCCCCCCCCCGAACACCTTCATATCTGTATGAAGGAAAGGCAATGGGATCCCAGCAATGGTGCTGGGACCAGGTTAACAGGCTGTGTGTGTGTCAAGGTTCCTCCCCCACTCTGAACTCTAGGGTACAGATGTGGGGACCTGCATGAAAAACCTCCTAAGCTTATCTTTACCAGCTTAGGTCAAAACTTCCCCAAGGTACAAAATATCCACCCGTTGTCCTTGGACTGGCCGCTACCACCACCAAACTAATACTGGTTACTGGGGAAGAGCTGTTTGGACGCGTCCTTCCCCCCAAAATACTTCCCAAAACCTTGCACCCCACTTCCTGGACAAGGTTTGGTAAAAAGCCTCACCAATTTGCCTAGGTGACTACAGACCCAGACCCTTGGATCTTAAGAACAATGAACAATCCTCCCAACACTTGCACCCCCCCTTTCCTGGGAAATGTTGGATAAAAAGCCTCACCAATTTGCATAGTTGACCACAGACCCAAACCCTTGGATCTGAGAACAATGAAAAAGCATTCAGTTTTTTACAAGAAGACTTTTAATAAAAAATAGAAGTAAATAGAAATAAAGAAATCCCCCCTGTAAAATCAGGATGGTAGATATCTTACAGGGTAATTAGATTCAAAAACATAGAGAACCCCTCTAGGCAAAACCTTAAGTTACAAAAAAGATACACAGACAGAAATAGTTATTCTATTCAGCACAATTCTTTTCTCAGCCATTTAAAGAAATCATAATCTAACACGTACCTAGCTAGATTACTTACTAAAAGTTCTAAGGCTCCATTCCTGGTCTATCCCTGGCAGAAACCAGCATACAGACAGACACAGACCCTTTGTTTCTCTCCCTCCTCCCAGCTTTTGAAAGTATCTTGTCTCCTCATTGGTCATTTTGGTCAGGTGCCAGCGAGGTTACCTTTAGCTTCTTAACCCTTTACAGGTGAGAGGAGCTTTCCCCTGGCCAGGAGGGATTTCAAAGGGGTTTACCCTTCCCTTTATATTTATGACAGTGTGGAAGGGGGCAGTTAAGGGATTCATCGCCCTCACCCCCTGCCCAGGTGGTCCAGATTAAAGAACAAAGTATAAACAGCACTGGATGAGCTCCCAAATGTGTTACTAAGGCTATGTCTCCACTACGCAGCTTTTAGCAACACGGCTGTGCTGTGCCGCTAAAAGGCGTGCGATGTAGCCACTGTTTGTCGCCTCTCCTGCTGACAAAAAACTTCCACCCCCAATGAGCAGGGTTAGCGTTGTCAGCAGGAGAGCACTCCTGCCAAGAAAGCGCTGTTCACACCAGCACTTGTTGTCGGCAAAAGTTTTGTCTTCGGGTGTGTGTGTGTGTTTTTAACACCTCTGAAAAACAAAAGTTTTGTTGTTCAGTTGCCAGTGTAGACATAGCCTACGTGAAGTTGCAACCTAGTTAAACCACATTCCTGGTGTCTTATCTTTCTTCCCACGATGGCCAGGAGAATTCAGCACATTGTTTTTTCTGGTTTTATAAAAAGAAAACGCATACTATGTGCACGCACGCACACACACAAACCCTCTTACATCTTCAGTTTAAAAGAAATAATTGTTTCAGGAGATAAATATAGTTATTTTAACCCATTCAATATTTATCCCTCTCTTATTAATATATGCTTGCATCAATGGAAATTCTGATGTGTTAAATTGATACAATAAGTAATCTAGTTTAATTATTTAATTTGATTCAATATTTAATTTGCTTTAATAAAAGCGGTCTTGCATAAATGTATGTATTTAATTGATATATACATATATATATTAGGATGGCATAATTTTGAATAGATTAAATATTTAATATAGAGTACTTCTTTAAATTATTCAGTATTCAGACTAGATAACAGTTCTACTCCCTCAAAGTAGTGGGAATACAAATGTCATACAATAATAATAATGTATTTCCACTCAAATATATGAAACAATATCATTGGTTCATTTCCAGTCAAACCAAACACTCTTTCCTTAATGGAATTTACCACGAGGTGGTATATCAACAAAGAGGTGAGAGACAGCATGGTGCTAATACTCAGTGCACATAAATGGACAATTAGAATATTCAGAATGTTACAGTGCTCAAAATGAATTTAAAAAACTGCCTCAGCTTTCTTCAGTCTTGTATGAGCAGGTAAATGTGCAAGATTTGTAATTACTGGCAATTCAGTGTTATGAAGGAGGTACAAAATAACAATTCACAATTTAAGTTTCTAACCCGAGGATGCAATACAAATTGAGTCTGCATCATGATAAAATCATCAGGAAAACTGGTAATATTGTAGGCTCCAGTTCAGCGAAGTGCTTAAGCACATGTTTCACTTTGAGCATGCGAGTAATCCAAATTGAAGTAAATGAGACTTAAATGTAAGCACGCACTTAAATTCTTTGCAGAGCAGGGATGGGATTACTCTCATGTTTAAGGCTGTGTTTTGCTGAATCTGGGCCTACATGACTCTATTTCCCTGAACCCTTAGGCCCCTTTTAATCATATCTCACTCTCTCCTTTCTCAGAAAAGGTTCCCAATTATGTCCAGGGGAGTTTTGCCCCAGTTAGGACTGCTGAACAGGTCTCAAGGGCAAGAGTAATTATGGGGAAGAGCACTAGCAAATCTCCTCTCTCACAATAACCTCATTAGCTAAATCTTTGATCTGTTGTAGGCTTCCTCAAGTTTCTTATTTAGGTTCTTCATAGTGAAAAATAAAGCTACATGATCTGAAGCCATAACAAAAATTTTCAGCCCCATAATTAGGAGTAAGTCAAGTGCCTTTCTTAAAGTCAATAGATAATAATGTCCTGTGCCACAAGGAAGGCAGAGTACTACAAACCAAGTGTACCTTGCTTGATAGAACGGGTAAAAGCCATTTGTAGTGTGGGAGGGGAAAAATAGATTCCTTGTCCAATTAAAAGTTGGGAAATTGAATATAAGTTTTTTCCCCCACACACACACTCAAGTCACTTTCTAGAGTATTAAAGCATGATATCAGTGAAGTTACACTGTATAAATCTGGAGTGAACACAGTGGTAAACCAGGCCTTTTGTCTTTTAGCCTGTAAGTTAATCAAAAGGCTTCAGCATGCAAAGTATATAGTCAGCATTTAATGAATATTACCACTAATAAAAAATAGTTATAAGAGTTTGCCTGGCTCATACAAACACAAGGGAATCAGTGGGATTCCGTGTGGTATGAGGGTCTACCTGCGTGGATCTCTTTATAAGAATGAGGTCTTGGATATCAAAAATGAAAACAACAAATAATATATATAATGAACCCAGCAATCCATAGATCAGTTTTGACCTTGTTGTGTTGTGATGCAAATGAATTACTTTATACTTAATAGGAACAATGTGTTTCTTTAATATGAAGGCAGCATGAGATTAATGATGCCCATAGCTGTTCATATTTCTTGCTTTTAAGTACCTTGGTTTGTAAATGATGTGATAGGAAGTTACATTAAGGTCGCTTAGAATCCTTAACTATGTTTTTAAATGATTTTGTTTTGTTTTTGTTTTGGAGTATTGAAAGGACGAGAAACCATTATGTTATTAAAAAATGGCAGAGATTTCTTCTCTGAAAAATGACTACAGCATTTTTGGCTTTCAGAAATGGGTTGCTACATTGGAGTGGTAAAATGGATTTGTTCTTGTAATTTTATTCTTTTACGGGAGAAAGAAATGTTCCCCTTTTATGGTTATACTGACTTACAAAAAAAATGACATGATGATGAACAAGTTTTAGAAGCAAAACTCAATCAACTCTAGAAAACAAAATATTTTGTTCAGAAAGAAGAATCAATTTAAAACTAATTTTTCAGGTTCTTGTTGTCAGTGAAATGGTATTTTTAATAACAGTAACCAAAACCAAATATCCCTCTTGTTATATAAACCAACAGTTTTCTCTATAGAAATCACTTTTCAATTGTTAACAATGGCAAAGTGGGGTTTTAAAAGACCACAGTCACTAAAATGACACTTACTAAGAATAAATAAAATAGAAGTCATAAAAAGAGAATAGCTTTGACATTACAGATTGTATGCAATGGATGTTACAATTGAAAAAAAAACCCCAACAATGCACAATGAAAATATTTGCCCTGGAAATCTGGTTCTATCTTCTCCACACATGACAGTCAATGGGAAAAATAGACTCAATCTAACGGAAAAGTTTTAGAAAAGTTTAGTTTCCTCCCCTCGTTTGAACCTTAATTTGGATCAATGGGGATATTGAAAGAATGGAGAAAATTTCATTAGTGAGAGAGAGAATCAATGTGATATTGATGAAAAGTTGGCTATAAAGCAACTGCCAGTAAGGGCTAAGAAAACATGAAAGGTTACGGACCTCTCACCACATTGAGATGACAAGGAGAAATGATGTTTACAATGCCCTGTTCAATGAAGTGGCATGGTGTTCCCCACAATCATAATATCTGTTATAACAATGGTTCACTCACTTGTTTTATTCAGTAGATCCTGTAAGTAAGATAAAGCTCCCCTTGTGATCTCACTCCCTTTCCAGCATCCCAAACCCAACACTGCTTAGTGTTCACAATATTTCACTCAGCAGTCTACCTTAAAGTGCTCTTGGGTCCTCTGATGGCCCATGGACCACAATTTAAAAGCCACTACACTGCCCAGAATTTTCAAATGCCTCTCAACAATCTTAGAGAAAAAGAAATGGATCTGGGAGGTGGAGGAGGAAAGCACAATACGCTGTGTAATATGCAGGCTATATTAACTTTGTTTTGTGAGTCATTTGCAATTTCATGCTTTCACTGAATTTTAAGTTGTATCAAATCGCAAGCTTGCGGCTAAAGCCTTGCAGTTATGGGTTTTAGGAGTGGTAATCTAAAACAGCTGAAAAATGGTCTGGGCTGAGATAGTGCATCTGAAACATCATACATCAGATCTGTACAGTTGCATTGATTAGAAACTTCAGTTCATTCAGTCACTACCACTTAGTGTGCACTTCCCCGCAGTAAGGTTTAGTCCCTGGTCTTAGAAAGCATGTCTTCTAAAATTGAAACAGATTTAACATTTCTAATTGGTACACATTACCTTTTTAATCTTGATCATCACAGACTAAAACTGAAAATATAAGAAAAAGAAAAAAATGACTTGAGAGCAAATCCATCCCTGGTTTCTTTTGAATTTCTCCTTAAACTGCCATGTAGAACTTTGTATGTCCATATTCCTGACTATTTCACAAAAAGGACTAAAGTTCCAGGTGGGAGAATATTCCCCTAGTTTTGGGCTGTAACCAGACATGCCAAACCCATGGGGAAAAAAGCAGAAATTGGGCTTGTTTTTGGTTTAATTGGCTTGTGAGTTGCTTGTTGGCTAGTTTTTGGCTTTTAGCTTGTTGTTTGTTGTAGCTTGTTGCTTCTTTTTTTTTTTTTGATCGGCTCGTGCCGAGCAGGGGCAAGGTGGGGGGAGAGAGTCAGGGGTGCACAGCATGCCCACCACAGTCCCAGACTGCATGCAGGGGGAATCAAGTCACATAGAGTGTTGCGGTTCTTTGGGATTGGCTTTTTTTGGCCTTGTTTTGAAATGGGATTGGCTTGATTTTTGGCTTATTGTAAAAGTTGGGGTGCTTATTTACCATGTGAAAGTTGGCAACTGTGGTTGTAACTCATGCCAGTGAGTCAGACTCCGCTGGCAGCATGTTGAAGCCACCATTAATGAAAAGATGATTTAACAATTAAATTAACTTCATGAATCTTCTTTACATAAAGCCTGAAGTAGGTTAGTGTAGGAGCAATCATAATATCTGATTAGTTTAACTTTTTGCTAATGGATTAATTCAATTTATGACAAAAGAAGCATTTAATTGTCCGGTTTTGGTAGCCTTAAATCTATATAAACATGAAATACAGTCTCCTTGACAAATGAGATTACTAGAAACTTAATGGAAAAATCTTATTTGCTACCACAGCGGTGACATGAAGAATTGCAGCCTTTAGCTGTGGGTTACTAAGCTCTTAATAACGAGAGAAAGATACTCCATCTTCACCTATAGACACAATTACAGTGCACAAAAATAGCTGCCAAGGCGTCTACAAAAAATATTCATGACAGTGTGAAAAATATTGATTTTTAAAAGCCAAGAAATGAAATCTCTTCGAAACTGTTCAATTTAATCCAGCTATTATATTCCAAAAGAAACTGAGGCAAGCGTAAAGCATTTCACCGAAATCCCAGCTTTAAAATAAATAAATAAAAAATCCTCACAGAAGCAGCAAAAACAAAAAATCCAAAATGTGCCATAAAGGGATGCAGCTCCTGGGTGACCAGGTTAAATGCAAGCAATGAGTAAGGAGTTTGAATTACATTCAAACATTGTGCACCCACTCACTCCCTTTTTTCTTTTCCTCTCAGTGTTACACTGAGAGAAATGGCTATGCGTGTGTTCCCCTGTTGTGCAATGGCACAGCATTTTTGCTCTGAGCTGCTAAACATGTCACATGACAGCACCTCACACGGCTTCTGATCTATTATAGTAATCGCATGTTGGATTTGAACTCCGCTTCCGAGACATTACAAATGTCAAATAATGGCAAAGCACACTGATCCTGAGTCTTGATGCTTGTGACGTGATAGTGACTTTACTTTCTGTCCTTCCTGTATTGGTATGGTGCTGCAATGTTTGAATTGCAAACACTGGAAGAAAATATTGAGAGCTAAACAAAACACTACTTTATTGCAAATAAAAAAAATTATGGAAACATTCCCATTGAATGTATAAGGTTAAATAAAATCTAAACGTATATCTATGGAGGTCTATATCTATAGCTGGCTTTCCATGACACTAACACTCCTAAATGCATAAAACTCATTATGGGATTTAGTTGCTTATGAAACTTTTACCCAATGTTCCTTTAACTACAGCACTATTTGTTTCTTGTTGTAATATATCTTGATTGCTGCCTTATTAACTGCTTGACTGTGAAAGGAAGAAAATTGAATAGGGAGCAGGGAAGAGTCATCTTAAGGAAAAAAAATAAACCTAAATAACATTTGCTACCATACAGCGAGTAAAAAAAAATAAAAATTACTTATCTCTGCATTTGAATCTTCTCAGGTTCGTTTCAGTATGGCTTAACTAGCTGCACTCTGCTTTAGCCTAGAGGGTAATGATTTCACCGAGACTTGCACTCACATTAATTACTGCCAGTGTAGTGCAGTATTAAATTGGTGTTGAACCGTTAGAAACTGAATACATGCTTTTTTTAAAAAAAAAAAATTAAAATGTACTGGAAGATAAATGTCTACAATGTCAGCTGTGGAGTTATATTCACATACCGTGGTCTGAAAATACTTACAAGATCACATTAAATAAAGCTGTGACTGCAAGAGAAGATATGCTGCACATGATCTTCTTAGGATGTTCCCTACTATTACTCTTTGGAAAACGTGACATAGTGGAAGACTGTTTTAATTGAAAACAATATTTTATTTTTAAAACCCTGTTTAATTCATGCTGTTAGAGGCAGTCACATCATTTTTCAACCAATATCAGCTCCATGCATCTAAACAAAAACATACAAGTGCCAAAGATTAACATTAAATAAATTTATGTTAAACCAACATTTTTAGGTGAATCAGTGCCAGTTAACAATAGAGAATTCATTATGGAAATGGAGTATGATTTCAGCGAGACAACTTCTCAAGTGAGGTTTAATTCATGTCAACATGGAGCCCATACAAAACACAGGTGGCAGAAAATCACTAAGTAGTGTGTCGCCCTGTGCAGGACCTTTGTACAGGGGTGAATTTTACCCTGGGTGAATATTCCAATATAACATCATGTAAAATGGAATTGAATTAATTCAATTGTTATCCTGATGTATGTCATGGCAAAACTGTGGCAGGTGCTCTACAGATACTGGGAAGTCAGTGGAACAGATCCTCAGTTGGTGTAAACTGCTGTAGCTCCACTAGTTACAATGATTTACACCAGGTGAAGATTTGGCTCAAGTTCTGTGCTGTGAATAATATTATATATGATGCAGCTCCAGGGAGATTCGCCCTTGAAAGCAGAAATCCTAATTGTGTACTCCTTACTCCAGGTCCAGTTCTGCAACCTTTTCTTTCATTGGATGCTAATGTATTCTCTCATGTGAGTAGTCCTACTGAACTCAGTGGGATGTCTCGCCTGAATAAGTACTGCTGAGTGTGAAGAAGGGCTGCAGAAGTTGCCCCTCAGATAGTACACCACCTTACTGTTTAATCAGGGCTAAATCCTATTCTTGTTGAAGTTATTTGGCATTTACAGTGTTGCTAATTCACAATTTTATTACAAGTTTTGCAATATGTGATACTTTTGTTTAAACCCCCAACTCTAGGACTCATGTGATTACTTAAGAATCTCAACCTTCATTTAAAAGCAAAATAAAGAAAGAAAGAAAAAACCCAAATAAATAATATAAAAAAATACAGCCTTGATTGTTCTAAAGCTTGAAAATGTGACCCTTAAACACTCAAATCCCAGAAGGCAAATAAAAAGAATGCCAAATATATTATTTGTAAAACATCTAATGATTTTTAAGATGATCTCATGATTTGGGGGCCTGATTCCCTATTTTCAACATCTGCAACTGGTATTACTGTCTACAGTTAACTTTAATGGCTGCAGAACTGTGCATATGGTAGCATAGGGCATCAGTATTAGGCACAGCATACCCAGAAAAGAAAAGGAGTACTTGTGGCACCTTAGAGACTAACCAATTTATTTGAGCATAAGCTTTCGTGAGCTACAGCTCACTTCATCGGATGCATACTGTGGAAAGTGTAGAAGATCTTTTATACACACAAAGCATGAAAAAATACCTCTCCCCACCCTACTCTCCTGCTGGCAATAGCTTATCTAAAGTGATCACTCTCCTTACAATGTGTATGATAATCAAGTTGCGCCATTTCCAGCACAAATCCAGGTTTTCTCACCCCCTCCCCACCACACACACAAACCCACTTTCCTGCTGGTAATAGCTTATCTAAAGTGACCACTCTCCTTACAATGTGTATGATAATCAAGACAGGACAGGCCTAACAAAGAAAATAACAGAACGCCACTAGCCGTCACCTTCAGCCCCCAACTAAAACCCCTCCAACGTATTATTAAGGATCTACAACCTATCCTGAAGGATGACCCAACACTCTCACAAATCCTGGGAGACAGGCCAGTCCTTGCCTACAGACAGCCCCGCAACCTGAAGCAAATACTCACCAGCAACCACATACCACACAACAGAACCACTAACCCAGGAACCTATCCTTGCAACAAAGCCCATTGCCAACTGTGCCCACATATCTATTCAGGGAAACCATCACAGGGCCTAATAACATCACCCACACTATCAGAGGCTCGTTCACCTTCACATCCACCAATGTGATATATGCCATCATGTGCCAGCAATGCCCCTCTGACATGTACATTGGTCAAACCGGGCAGTCTCTAAGTAAAAGAATAAATGGACACAAATCAGATGTCAAGAATTATAACATTCATAAACCAGTCGGAGAACACTTCAATCTCTCTGGTCACGCGATTACAGACATGAAAGTTGCAATTCTTTAACAAAAAAACTTCAAATCCAGACTCCAGCGAGAAACTGTTGAATTGGAATTCATTTGCAAATTGGATACAATTAACTTAGGCTTGACTAGAGACTGGGAGTGGCTAAGTCATTATGCAAGGTAATCTATTTCCCCTTGTTTTTTCCTAACACCCCCCCCCAGACGTTCTTGTTAAACCCTGGATTTGTGCTGGAAACGGCCCACCTTGATTATCATACACATTGTAAGGAGAGTGGTCACTTTAGATAAGCTATTACCAGCAGGAGAGTGGGGTGGGAGGAGGTATTTTTTCATGCTTTGTGTGTATAAAAGATCTTCTACACTTTCCACAGTATGCATCCGATGAAGTGAGCTGTAGCTCACGAAAGCTTATGCTCAAATAAATTGGTTAGTCTCTAAGGTGCCACAAGTACTCCTTTTCTTTTTGCGAATACAGACTAACACAGCTGTTACTCTGAAACATACCCAGAAAGTGTCACTTGTGTGGCTCCATGGATGGAATGTCATACTGTACTGTCTTACCTGTAAATTTTTGCAATTATTTTAACAAGACTGGGGGATTTCACCGGCACATTTTTCGTAGGAGTCCTCCCTGCCATACCAACAACACATATCAAAACATGAATACCAGCCTGATGAATATTTATGTCTGATGAATAGTTTTAACATTTTCACAGCTGGACCCTGACTGAGCAATCACCGCAGCAGCGTGAGAATAATATATGTTAAATGCAAGCTATTTATAGCCTCTATTTTTAAAATGTAATTGGAAAATGAATGCTGATAGCTATGGACCAAATGCTGCAGTCTTTATTACAGGGAGTACTCCATGAGCAAGCACTAAGTACGTACTAGGAAATCTGGCCCACAATGACTCTGCTTATTTAAAGAAGCACATTTTTGTCAATAACATCGCATTTCAGCTATAACCAATATCACCACACAGTCCTATATAAGATATTTTTTATTCATATCCATCTTAATGTATATAGTCAGGTAAAATGATAACTCTACCCCTAAGAAGAAAAGGAGGACTTGTGGCACCTTAGAGACTAACAAATTTATTTGAGCATAAGCTTTCGTGAGCTACAGCTCACTTCATCGGATGCATAACCTAATTTGTTTTAATATATAGTTAAAGCATACATTTTACTTGAATTACAGTGCTCAATTTTCAGTGCAGTATCTCTCGTACATGAGAGAACAGCTGTATTCATCAGAAACAATTAGCATTTTAGTGTTATATATATATACATTGAAGTGATTTGTAGAAAATTATTAAACAAATGAGTGACCCACAGGAGCAGATAGCGCTAGTTTTGTCTCATAAACAATCAAAAATTCTTCAATTTAAATTATTTATACTAATTTCAAAATTACAACCCTTAACAAGTCTAGCAGTAGCTGTGCCGGTCCCAGGATATCAGAGAGAGAAGGTGGGTTAGGTAATGTATTTTATCGGATCAACTTCTGTTTGTCAGAGAGACAAGCTTTCAAGCTACACAGGACTCTTCTTCAGATCTGGGATAGGTACTAAGACTATGGCTATACTAGAGATAGCTTATTCACCCTACCGTGAATGACATAAGTTATACCGATGTAAATGGTAGTGTAGACATAGCCTTCGATTGCCACAGGTAAATACAAGATCGAACAGATAGCATAGCATAAGGGACCATTCAAAGTGAAATGTGCTAACTACTTTGTTACCATTAGAACCTAGATTTTTCTCTTACCAAATTCTGGCTGAAAAACACTATTCTGTTGACAGCTTTTGCAATCAGGCCATTGAGAATACTCCATTGAGAATTAATCTATGTAATAAAGGCAGATCAGGAAGCACAGCCTGTTATTTAAATTGCTAGAAACTTCCTATTAGAAGACCCTGTTTTCAGTTGCTTATAATTTTGTACTGGGACCAGTACTATTCAACATATTCATAAATGATCTGGAAAAATGGGTAAACGGTGAGGTGGCAAAAGTTGCAGATGATACAAAACTACTCAAGATAGTTGAGTCCCAGGCAGAGTATGAAGAGCTACAAAGGGATCTCACAAAACTGGGTAACTGGGTGATTGGGCAACAAAACGGCAGATGAAATTCAGTGTTGATAAATACAGAGTAATGCACATTGGAAAACATAATCCCAACTATACGTATAAAATTATGGGGTCTAATTTAGCTGTTACCACTCAAGAGAGAGATCCTGGAGTCGTTTTGGATGAAAACATCCCCTCGATGTGCAACACAGTCAAAAAAGCAAACAGAATGTTGGGAATCATTAAGAAAGGGATAGATAATAAGACAGAAAATACCATATTGCCTCTCTATAAATCCATGGTACACCCACATTTTAAATACTGTGTGCAGATGTGGTCACCCCATCTCAAAAAATTTATTGGAATTGGAAAAGGTTAAGAAAAGGGCAACAAAAATAATTAGGGGTATGGAATGGCTTCCATATGAGGAGCAATTAATAAGATTGGGACTTCTCAGCTTGGAAAAGAGACAACTAAGGGGGGATATGATAAAGGGCTATAAAATCATGACTGGTGTGGAGAAAGTAAATAAGGAAGTGTTATTTACTCCTGCTCATAACACAAGAACTAGGGGTCACCAAATAAAATTAATAGGCAGCAGGTTTAAACCAAATAAAGGGAAGTATTTCTTCACACAACATACAGTCAACCGGTGGAACTCTTTGCCAGAGGATGTTGTGAAAGCCAAGACTATAACAGGCTTCAAAAAAGAACGAGAGACATTCATGGAGGATAGATCCATCAATGGCTATTAGCCAAGATGGGATGGGATGGTGTCCCTAGTTTCTGTTTGCCAGAAACTGGGAATGGGCAATAGGGGATGGATCACTTGATAATTATCTGTTCTGTTTATTCCTTCTGGGGCATCTGGCATTGGCCACTGTCCGAAGACAAGATACTGTGCTAGGTGGATATTTGGTTGATCCAGTGTGGCCGTTCCTATATTGTAATGCCAAACTTTAACTGTTTGGGCTGAAATTTTCTAAGTTGTGTGTCTGCCTCAGGCTGATTTTTTTGGGGAAATTTTCATCCTGAGGCATGCACACAACATAGACAATTCTTTTGGTTGAAATGTTCCAGAAAATTTCAGCTTGAGGCAGACACCCAACTTTTCTTCTGAAGCTCTGTTGCCCTCATGTTTTGGAGCAGGGACTTGAAATTTGGCTGGGGAGTGACTTTGTGTCAAGGATGTGTCTTTTGCCATCACTGTTAAAATCTGACCGACGTTAGTTTATCTATAAACTTTTGAAAAATCAAATGTTGCACATGGTCAGTATGGATTTGCCGGAGCTGTATCACTTAATTCCCATGTTCAATTCTATTTATTGTGTGGTATGGTGTTAGTGCTTGAATGCTGTGTGCATATGCATGTACACATGCAAAATTGTGCATTTGCCAATGGGTGGCAATGCCACTGAAAATGTGGTGCATAATGTTTTCAGATCCTCATCAATACCAAGCAGAAGCAAAGGCTTTGATTAGTGTTTGAAACTTCCATATCAGAATCATAACATCAAAAGAATTAGGGAGGAAGTGGGGACAAGCCAATGTGGCTTTGTGAATGATTCAAAAGTCATACAAAAATATTAACACTTCTGCTATTTTTTAATACAATGTAGGTTGCCCAATTAACTATTTTACTAAGCCGAGAATTCCTCAACAATGTGTCTCTAGAGGACCTTCGGCACCTTAACTAGTTAAACAATTAAAATATACTAATGCATGGTAATGCCAGAGAGGAAAATTAGATATATTTATATCTTTTTAACATGCAATATTCCCTCTCTCAAAACCTTGACAAAACATAAGGTATCAAAACAGTAAATTGGATAAAACTAAAGTAAAATTGAAATAAAATTAAGTCTTCTCTCCTGTCTTGAATCAGAAAAGAAATAAACAAAAATTTGATTTCAAGCTAATGTATGGCTTATGAATCAGGCCAAAAGTGCATATGAGAAAAACTCAGTAGATAGAGATGCAAAAAAAAAAAAAAAAAACAATACCGGTTCAAATGATGCTTGAGTATTGCAGTAGCTCTACCCAATTAACTCAAATGATGGCCAGTTTTGAGCTCTCTTACAATGAAATAGTAAAAGAAAAAAGGCTTTTATCAGGCTGCCAAATTATGCTCTATTATAAGGCAGATTAGCAATTCATAACTGCCCTATAGATTGCTCAAGATGGGAGTATTCACATGAATTTTTTCCTATGTATTTTATCAACAGATTGATTCCTTTTACAGGAAAAAAAACCAAACAAAGCAAAATAAATCAAAAACCTCTCTAACTTCAGAGTGCTATTGAGGGAAATGAGAAGTGATGAAATATCTTTTATCTGCAACTATGATGCTGCTACTTTTCCTTGTCTGTACAGATTCCCCTTCCTGCCCTTAATGTTATCTTTCTCCTAATACTACATTTATTCTGGTCTATGCACTTAGCTGTTCATTTCAAAACTTACATTTGAGGTCTGTCAGAAAACACAGGACAGTAGCAAGATGCAGATGTGAATAACTAATACCTCTTTGTGATCCAGTTCCTTAGGTTGCACTTTCGTCTCTGAGTCCAATATGTTTTGAATTGGCTGATGAACTGGTATGGTGAGTTGATGCAAGCTGAAGACTTCTGAGAGTAAATGAAACAAAACAAATTTACTTCTAAAGAAAGAGCTGGTATCCTAAGTATAACTGAGGCCCGCTCCACAGGCAGCATAACAAATAATCTGTTTTTGTTTTCTTTTTTTCATCATCTCTACATTTTAGCCCAGAGGGTTTAACTCGAGAATAAGCTATCAAGTTGTAGGGAGATGAAGAATGAAGGTCACTGTAGGGAGATGAAGAATGAAGGTCACAACCTTTCTATTTTATCTTTCTATTACTCTCAGGCTAAAACTAGCTCCTTGGATAATGCCAATTTCTGCAAGAATTTATTTCCACTGATCTTTCCTCTTCTGCTCTTATAATGAGCTGTGTTCAAGAGCATGTAAGCATCTAATGTACATGCACAGAAATGTCTTCAAGTGAGGACAATCTAGCTGTTGCTGCCTTTAAGCTAACTGTAGACACCAGGAATCCTGAAGTGCACATAATCAAAAGAGATCATTTACTACATTTTTATAGCTTTAAGTGATGATTAAAAAGGGCAGTACAGAACTTCTTTAAGAGTCCCCATAACATTAGGGCTAAAGAGGCCTATACCAGTATCCTAACCTGTTGGGGTGGGAAGAGGTCCCATGAGTCACAGCTCTGTAAAGCTCCATTGCACTTTGCATAATAGTCAGTATACCAACTCCAAATTTGTAATTACCTGTACACCTGTACAGAACAACTGCTGCTTTTCACAGTATGCACTGTTATTACTGATGCGGTGTTTGGGAAATGAAGAAACGTCTAAACAGCCCGATTTTGGCAGACCATTCACACAGATTTTTACAATAAAAAAAGACAGATATACAGAGAAATACTTATAATGCTCTTTTTTTACTCCATTTGTAGTGGTTTAGGAGAAGAGAAGGTTTTGCATAGATATCTCTAAAGATGTTAGCAAACAAAAAACAAAACAAAACAAAAAATCTACCACACACACCATAATCCAAACAATCAATCAAAATCCCAAAACAACATCAATCTCACAAGCACTTTATATGGGACCTAATCAAGCCCACCTCTTCTATGAGCTGAATGATGGGATGGAGATATAGCAAGGTCTCTGTGGGAAGGGGAAAAGGCTCTGACATCATCTTCCCTCCCTCGGATCCCACTGAATTTCATCTTGACAATTGCTTTTCTGGGATTTAGGGTGGGACCAAGATCTGGAAGCAGTGGGTCCAGGAACTGCCCTTTCTCCACCTCATTACTGCTGGGTAACCCTGCACCTTTCTGTCTGGAAATCCCATTGGGAGTTAATGTTGTTGTTCAACAAACATAATGTATTGTGTGCATCTCTGTGTGTGATCATATTATTTTGTAATGACATATCCAAGAAAGATGATGGGGCCTACTGCAAGTAAGGGAAATCTCCATTAACTCTAAAGATAAAGGCTTGTATTCTAGTTTTAATTCTGTTGGACTCTGTCTAATTTACCTAATGCCTGTGGTTGTTGTCTGCAGCCCATGATTAGTGAGACTGAGGACTTGGCCCATGGTGGTCCAGCTTCAGGAGGGCCTGGTACTGTAATGTTTAGTAAGTTCAAAGGAGGCAGATTTGTTGAGAGAAGGCCACAGTCCATTTTCTTACCTGTATGAGTACTAAGAACAGTCTGAAACGGCCCAGGCTTCAAGGGGTATCCACTGTAGCTCACTAGCATTAGATAATATCATTAACCTAGTCAGCCACTCCTATGCTAGTAACTCAATACCTGTCTTCACAGGGGCCAGCTAGGCAGTGCAGAGGAGCCAGGACTCCCAACTTGATTTCTCTGCCTTTGCAGTTCTTGGGTTTCCTTTCTCAGTTTCACTTCCTGCCAGTATGGCACTCCCCCCACCTGCTGAGGGGGTGATTCCACAATGTCTTTATGGTCCGGAAGAATTTCTCAGGTGTTCTCAGCGGGGTTCCTTAGCTACAACCAATGGATTCTTTGTGCAGTGGAGTTAGTATAATAGCAAACTATCAGATCCCCTATTTCTTGAATTACAAAAAAATAAGTAATTCACAGATCCATTATTATTTGCTGAAGCTTATTAAAACCCACTTGTAGCGAGGGGGTGTGGCCTCCTCCCTCCCAGACAGGCTGAGGAATAGCCGCGACTGCACCCTGGAGAGCAGAGCTGGGACACCCATGCCTGCCCCGCTGGAAGCAGAGGGGTGGGACAGGAACCGAAAATATAAAAAGTGGGCACAGGAGCCGACAGAGGAGCAGGCTGTTTCCCACCCGCTGCTGGAGCTCAGACCCAATGGCATCTACTACAGTGTCCAAGACCTGGAGGAACTGCCAGAAGATGATGTCAGTTGCCAGAGACACCAAGAAGCTGTTGGGGCAGCCTTTGGTTGTTTACCTCGGTGAGATGAACGATGACTCTAGGACCCAGGTAACCCTATCCCGAATGGGAGTGTAGGAAGTAGCCCAGGGGAGCCGAATATAGTTTGGCTGCGTTGCTGACTGACAGAAAGCCAGTGTGTTGTGGCCGGATTTCCCCACAGTCCCAGTGGTGGACCACTTGGCCGCTGTTAGGGCCCTGGGCTGGGAGGCGGTGGAGTCGGATTGGCCTCCATCCCCGTACCCCTTGCCATTCCACCTCTGAGTGGTAGGCTCCCCACTCTAGGTCAAGAGGCCTGCATCTGTTGGCGGTCCACCAGAGCCAGAGCTGTTTGCTGCCCTGTCCTGTTTGAGGACTGGGCACAATAGACTCATTGCCTCTCTGTCCTGAATACAAGCCAGAGCCTCCTACCTGGTTGCTGCCTTGCCGTGCCTGAGAGCTGGGGCTTATAGACATTTGAGCTCTGTCCAGACTGCAGGCCAGAGCCCCCCCTAACGATTTGCTGTCCCACCCTGTCTGTGGGCCTGGGCCGAGAGACTCATTACTGCTCTGCCCTGAGTGCAGGCCAGGGCTCTCTGAGGGGTTGGGCACCAAGGTGACTGTCTGCTCTACCCCACCAAGTGGCAGGAGCCCCTGTGTTTATTCCCCCTGAATTGTGCCCCTCCAGAGGCCTTGTAGCAAGGGAGCATGGCACACAGACAGCCAGAAGGACAGCCATAACCTCCCTACACCACTACAGACATGTACGCATTCTTAGTTGGATTTAGATTGTGAGAAACTAGGAATTCTTTTGGGTGTTGTTCTGCTTCAAACCCTATCACAGATCAAAACTTCAACACGAAATGTCCTCCTTTTCACAGAAATCAAGACGTAAACAGTTATTTGGATGTAAATTAGGTTCCATGATAATGCTAAAAGCAACAGCTACAAATATTTGATCAAATTCCGTAAATAACCAGGTTTTCCAAACTTTTCTAACAAGCAGCATCCAGTTGCTATTAAAAACTATTATGAAAATTTGCACTGTATCACTGGAGATATAATCTCTATGGTAATTTTCTGAAAGTTGCAAAACTGCAGGAAATGTTTTTATTAAAATCAAGCCAGACTAAAAGGCTCCTTAAAATCAGCCACCTAGCACAACAGTAATGATTATGTTTGCTTTGAAGTGGGGGAAAAAACAGGTTTTACATGGCTGAGTGTCAGATTTTCTGTGACTTCTGCTATTTATGCCCTGAGAGTTTGATTCAAGAGTTTTCCAGTTGCCTGTAAGTATTTACCATGTAAATCTGAAATTGCAGCACGGAAAGATGCAATAAGCTGAAAGTGTCCTTGATATAAAATATTATTATGCTCAGGGTTTGACAATCACACCATCTCCTTAAATCTATTGGGCCTGGCAGCTGCTTTCCATTCAGTCTAAACGAGGGAACAATTAAATCCCCTTTGCTTATTGATAGCTGAAACAATGGAAAATCAACACCCAAGGACTAGACCACATACAAACCTGCCAGTGTCTGGGCCATGTGGTCGAAAGGTATGTCTACACTGCAATTAAAAACCTGTGGATTATGGGACTTGGGCTAAGGGGTTGTTAAATTGTGATATAGATGCTCTGACTCAGGCTGCAGTCCAAACTCTGGGACCCTCCCACCTTCCAGGGTGCGATAGCCCAGGCTCCAGCCTGAGCCCAAATGTCTGCACCACAATTAAAGAGCCCCTTAGCCCAAGCCCCATGACACTGACACTGTCCAGCTGTGAGTTTTTAATTGAGGTGTATACATATTCTACCGGGCTTTCTGGGGTCTAATAACAAATGCAGCTGTACGGCTCTTTGTGTGGGAGAGCTGCAGCCGAAGCACCATAGATGCAGCCAGAAGGCAGGAGGAAGGCTAGGCACAGCTACAGATCCAATTGTAGCATAATCTTGAGAAAAGCTAAGACAGGGAGGAAAGAGGCTTGGAACTGTGAGCAAAGAAACTGTCTCCTGTTTGATTCCTACTGTGTCCTGGGAAACAGGACTTTATGTACATGTTTGTAAATAAACAGGATTGCATCAAAGAAATACCTGACACTGATTTCTACTCTTAATGGAAACAACCTGTAAGTCCCTGATTTTTAGCTAACTACTTGGGTCACAAGGGGAACAATATAAACATTCAGTTAAAAGTACAGGAACTAATTTATTTCTGTTCTCACACTGAGACATTGTTCATGACCATCATTCAAGTGGATTGCAGTTAAGATTATGGGGCGAGCCTTAATCCTTGGGTATGGCCATAATGCATTGAGCACGTTGGGGTGTGGGGTGCAAAGATGGGGTAAAGCTTTCTTTTGTGGTGCCCTGATCCTATTGCTGTTCTGTGCGTGCTGTTGATCTCTGTTAGAATAGCTTGAAGCCCTGACTCTATCCCGACCTGGCTTCTCTGGGACAATAAGCACTTCCTCCTTCCCTGTCTATTAAGCACTTGCTGAGAAATTATGGCTGTGTCCTGTGTTCCTTTCCACCTCTCCCACCACTGGCTCATGCATACAGGGGCAGCAGTAACCTGTTTCTAAAAGATTAGTATTCAAAAGAGAGCTTTCTTCCACAAACAATATCTGACATCATTGCCTGATGGCTAGACCAAGTGAAGTTTGCATGTTAATCCTGAGCTGTCACTTCTTTGTGTCATGTGCAGGGCCACCCCTGTAGGCCATCCGTGCTAGTTGTCCATGTCTTAAATGTCACTCCTCTCCAATCATAGTTCCATAGATTCTAAGGCCAGAAGGGACCATTGTGATCATGTAATCTGAGTTCCTATATAACATGGGCCATAGGACTTCCTCAAAATAATTCCTACACCATATCTTTTAGAAAAACATCCAAACATGGAAGCAAACAATCTCACATTATGGGCATAACAGCACTCCATCCACTGGACCCATCTCCACTGATGTCTGGATTTGTGGAACTGGCATATAATATTTCATTGTGTCCTGCTATAACACGGCATCCAATAATTATATATCATTAATAATATTAAATTAAATAGCAGCTCAATGGTATTTCACACCTTGGACCAGGAAGTGTACCATACACCAGTCTTGCATCAGCCAGAGCAGTCACTTGAAAAATCGGTTTTCATTTCTACTCAAAGAACTTTTCAGACTGGGCATCCTTCACAGTGCATTTATGAGGGCTGCCTGCAAGAAAAGCACAGCAATCCAGCATCATTAAGTAGAATCCATTATGAATTAATGTGTTTCAAACTGTCGACAGAACATATATTTATTCACACAGAGGCATGATATGGATGTTTCTTTGTCAAGCTTGGATTTGTAGATAGAGTCTGCTCCTGAAAACACTTCTGAGATTAGTTCTTACTGCTGCAAATAGTCCTAGTGACTTCCATGGAGTTACTCACAGCAGTAAACACCGCTGGGAAGATGTTCAAAAGCAACTGAAGGATTTAGGTGCTCAAATCCCATTGATTTTCAGTGGAACTTGTGCTCCTAAATCCGTTAGGATTTTAGAAAATCTCTACCATAATGAGTAGTATGTGTTTGGAGGATCTGGCCCAAACACTGCTGGTAAAGGATTAACATCATATCGGGAATTTACATGCTAATAATGAGTGGCTGTCTAAGTCTTTCATATACTCGCCACATGAACCCTGATACATGGTAACCACACATATGCACAAAACTGATTTCTTAAAATGTGCATGTGATTAATATTATTAATTGTGTTGCAGTAGTACCTAGAGGCCCCAACCAAGTTTAAACCCCATTGTGCTATGTGCTGTAGAAACAGTAAGAGGCAGTCCCTGTTCTGAAAGCCCTGCAGTCTAAATAGACAAGACTAGGGGGAAACAGAGAGGCACATTGTCTTGTCCAGATTACTGGAGGTGAGTGGCAGATTTGGCTGTAGCACTCAGATCTTCTGAAGCCTCGACCAGTGCCCTATCCACTAAACATCACAGCCTCTCTTGTATGAATCTACCTCTTGATTCTTCATAATGGCCAGGTGCCATTTCTTGTGCTTAGGTAAGACTTTCCAAGTGTGCTAACATCAGTTTAACCTTTAGTAGCATTTACATACACTATGCCTTTAAAAAAAAAAAGTGGGGGCCACAACAAAGGCAAGCCAATACCATTTGTTATGCTTTGTTTTTCAGAGTCACAGTGGCAAACGGGCTGTATCCATTAACCTTTTTGCAAAGAGCAGAAGGCAAGCTAGTTAACATTTGACAGCTTTACAGAGTCGATTGACTTCTAAAGAAAAATTCACCAGTACGCAGTGTTCTCTGTATTCCTGTCTGTTTCAGAGAATTTGTCACAGGTCCAGCTATTATAATCTTCATGTTTTACTCTCCCAGCTTCCCATATTCTCTTAGTAAACACAAACAGAAGTATCATGATGATTTATTTAGTACATGAGTTTTAATTTGTACAATGGTGGGGATGAACTTGAGCTGTTAGCTAATAGTATATGCTGTTCAGAAAACATGCATTTTCTTGTTATGGTTTTAAGTAGTAGTTGATAAGGATTCCAGCAGATTGCTAGGTGTTACTAACTTACCTTTACATTCTTTGCATGAAAAGGTTAATGGTTACAACATGTCCTTCTCTGACCTTAGAAGGCATCCAGAAGGCTCCCAAAATTACAGGAAGATTATAAATGATGATGGTATCACAAAGTGTCTGTGCAAGGAAGGACAAGGATGCAGCTTCTATAATGATAACTCTGTGACAGATGCCCAAAGGGGAAAAGGGTGAGAGCAGCTCCCAATCTTCAGTGTAATCAATCACTGGGCATTCTCACTGGCATATAATTAATAGCCTGGGATCTCATAGAATGACTGTCCCTTACATAGGACTTAAGCAAAGCTTCAATGTAGTCCAGCGCTCCTAGTATATAACTGATATTTCTATAATAAGGGAAAGAACAAGAGGGGAAAAAGCACATTCTTTATCTCAGGTAAGTATAACTTATCTTTGCCTCCATCCTGCCTAGACACAGTAATGCTAGACTGGGCTACAGTGTTATGTTAAAATGTAATTATTTAAATTAAACCTGAATATAACAGAACTGAAGTGTGACCAGCTACAAAACACATATTCAGGGTAGAGCAGGAAGGTAGAAAGGGTAGGGTAGAGACTGGTGGATATGTAGCTAACCAACCAGGTATTAGAAAACATAAGCGGCATGCTTCCAGAGCTGGATTTACACCTTACGCACCCCTAGGCACAGCATCTTCAGTGCCCCCGCTGCCTACAGCTGACCTTTGTGTTTTCCATAAAAAATGAAATGAAAAGAAATATAAACAAATCCTCCCCAGGAAAGCACTAGACCCTCCACCACACACGGAGCTCCCAGCCCAAGCTGGGGTGAAGCCCACCTGCCCCAGGTGAGGTGCAAGGGGGGACTGTACCTCTCCCTACAGCAAGTGATCCCCAGGTGTCTTCTATCCCTCCCACAGGGTGGCACAGCAGCTGTGCTCTGGCTCTGCCTGTGCAAGTGAATGGGGAACCTGAGTTGGGCACCTGCGTTCCCTATACAATGAATGGGAAGAAAGGTGACCCCAAAAACCAGCACGCTAGGCAGGTCATCTAAGCTAACCAGACCAGAAGGATATGTGCTAAGCCTGGGCTTCAGGGAGGCACGTATCTCTGTTAGCGATCCACAAAAAGGAACCCACTACCTGGAGTCAGGCTTAGGCATTGAAGGTGTTCCTTGTGAGAATGAGTTAGGTGCCTGCCTTGCTCCATACAAAACAGCCGGAGGAGGTGCCCACCTTATACCTTTCAGCTCAGTGGTTCAAGCATTTTCCTGAGAAGTGTTACGAATTACACCTGGTAGGACACGCATACAACTGCTGTGAATTATACCTTGTAGGACACGCACACAAATGCTACGAATTACACCTGGTAGGACACGCACACAAATGCTGCGAATTATACCTGATAGGACACGCACACTAGTGCTACGAATTACACCTGATAGGACACGCACACCAATGCTACGAATTACACCTGGTAGGACACGCACACCAATGCTGCGAATTATACCTGATAGGTCACGCACAGTTCGAATCTAGGCTGAGGCACAGAAACAAAGTCCACAACTGCAGAGTTCCCAAAAGACACTAAGTTTATTACGCTCGAGCGTGGTGCCCCCCTGCTAGCCAGGAGGGGACCCTGAATGCAGATTATTAGCAAAGCATGTTGCCCTCGTGCATCGGAAACCTTAGCCAATAAACAAACCCTTGTCTTATCTACCACCTATCCCTGGTTGGTGCATTCCTCGTGCTATACCAGTATGTTAATTACACAGCATGGTCCTAAAGCTATGCATCAGTAACTTTTATTATCAGAATGGGAGGCCTCACATCAAGGCCAAGAGACAGGGAGTTAGAGACTGACAAAAAACAGATACTGGGAGTCAAGGCAGGCTGGAGACAAGGAGGAGGATTTTCACAGGGATTCAGTATCTAAGGATCACTCCTCCTGGTGTATGATGTGCTGGCATTTAAACAATGGTGGGCCCCAAACCAAAATGGAGTCACATGTGCTAACTTTTCCTTAATAGAAGTAAGTGACCCTTGTTCAGATCCTTTCTCCTCCTCTAGCAGAGAGTGGATAATTGAACCAGGGTCTCCCATATCCAAGGCAAGCACTCTAACCACTGGCTAAAAGAAATAAGGGGAGAGGGGAGGCGGTGAGCTGGCATGGCTATAATCACCTCCTCCTCTGGCCAGATCTTTGAATGGAGCCTGATCTGGTATGTGGCCTCTGAGGATGCTTACCAGATCAGGCCTGGGTGTGTATCCCACACAGAATGTGAAGGGGTTAATGTGGGCCTGCAAGAGAGAGAAAAAGCCAGGCTTAACTAATAATGAAGCTTTCCTGGGAGGGAGGGAGGGTGGAGGCTGGGTGATGATCATAAAGCTAAGAAGTTTCTAGCAGAAAGAAGCTGGAACTGGATCTGGAATGCATGCCCAGCAGCACTGGTGGTCATTTTTTCAGATTAAATCTCAGTCTTTATAATGATAAAAAGTGATTTAATCAATGAAATTGTATTTGTAATAACAGGGTTAGTAGATATGTGGATGCATGTAGCATGTAGTGAATATCAGGATAACAGGGAACAAAATGGTGGCCAAAGCAACTAAAAGCGTTGTAAGACATGGAAATATTAACATAGAAATACCTTTGATTAAAACATGTTCAAAAGTCTAGTACGAAAAATTTAAAAGAGGAATGGCAAAAAAATTGGATTAATGAAAAAGGGGAAGAAGATCTTTTTGAATTCTGCTTTAGAGTTGAGGAAAACAACATACTTCAGGTTCTGGGTAGAAAAAACTAAGTGATTTTGTTTAGAGTACTAGCTGGCTATTGTGGCTTAGACAAAAATCTTTTTTGAATAAATAGACACAAAGATGGACTATGTGCACTCCGTAAAGTGGAAGAAACAAGTGATTACCTTTTATGGGTATGTAAGGACTTTGATAAAGAATGGTAAAAGCTTTCTGAGGAATTCAAACGTCTTCAGGTAACAAAAGTTGTATTATGTTATTTAGTAAAACTATGGGGGAAGTGGAGTAGTATTGAGTAGTATTAGAAAGGCATTGTTACATTACCTAAAGCACACAGGGCACAGTGAGAAAATATAAACCACTAAGTAATTAGGAATTATAGTTGGCTGCTATAGACTATTCAGTCAAGACTGCTTTGCCATTAAAAGAAAAAAAAAAGAAAAAGTAAATAAAAGAAAGCGGCTTCAAGGACAGAATCTTCAGTCACTCTCAGGGGATAGAAGAGGTAGAAAACTGTCCTGTGTGTCAGCAAGAAGTCTGAGGGAGTAGACTTTGGCTGCCAGTTACAGGGTCCCTGGGCTGAAACACAGTATACAGGGAGGGCCCAGGTTCCCCTACCAGCCACCGAGGAAGGTGGGGTGAAACTCCCTGAGATAAAAGGTGTAAGGACCACAGAGCCCAAAGACAGAAAGAAGACCTGCTGTAAGGTCACTGGACTACAGTTGGGTTGGATTCTGTTATCCTGGAAGGAGTAGACTAAAGTGTGACCTGGCTGGAGAGGCCAAGTTGCAAGAAGAGACACCATCACAGCGACTGAGTGACTGTCAGAAGCCGACGTCATATGGGGAGAGAGCTTCTACACCATGCCTGGCCAGAAGGAGGTGCTCCTGTGGTGACTGAACCCCTTAACAAGGCCCCACATGAAATTTAAGCAGATGAATGCATATTTTCCCAGATTCATGGATCGTTCTAGGTCAGAGGCAGGAGACAGACATCCAGATGCACAGTCTGAGGCAGCAGTGCACATGCCTAGAGGCAGAACTTAGGTACCTACAAGGTTTGGCAGGAGTTTTGTGGAGCCAAAACAGGGACTTACACAAATAAGTCTGGGGTTTAGGTGCCTAAGTATGCATGTGGATCTGGACCTTAGAAAATCTGTAAATTTCTACTTGCACACTTTTCTCCCAGTTCTGCCACTGGTGGGTAACTCTGTGGTTCATCAATTAGTATTTCTGTGGCAGGAGGTTTGTCCCCTAGGTTCAGAGGTTTTGGGAAACCCACAGTGGGCAGAAACTTCCATATTGAGACTTAGAATTTCTATACAGCTGCCTTGACTCCTCGGTGTCCGAAGTACCACAGTAATTAGCTGGACCTAGACTTTTCTTTGGTTGGGGAAACAAGAATAGTGACTAAACTAAGCTATTCTTTGACTTCACATCTCCAGTGTAACTCCACCTTTTCAAAGCCATAAAATTCAACCCCAAAGAAGGATCTGTTGCTTCCCACATTGCTCTCTCCTCCAACACACACAATGCATTTGGCCTCTATCTTGATGCCTTTTGCTATTCTCTATTCCTTATAGAAGAAGATAGAATGTGGTAAGAATATGATTGGTATAGTCCAGGGATCGGCAACCTTTGGCACACGACCTGTCAGGGAAAGCCGCTGGCAGGCCGGGCCGGTTTGTTTACCTGCAGTGTCTGCAGGTTCAGCCAATCACAGCTCCCACTGGCTGTGGTTCGCCGTTCCAGGCCAATGGGGGCTGTGGGAAGCGGCATGGGCCAATGGATGACATGTCAGCAAAGATGCCAGTTAATGTCAACTGTGGTGGTAGGCTATGTCCTAAAGACATTTGTCCAATAGGGAATAGTGTGGAACCATCAATTAATTTCACAGATGCCAATGAAGAGATAACAGTTGGCTACCAGTACCAGTCTGTACTGCATTTTAACCAGTAACCTTTCCATGAGACATACAGGTCTCAGAAAGAAATATTTGTTATCCTGTATAGAGCTTTCCAGTTCATATCCTTTCCAGTGCTCTCCACATTTACTTGTGCTGAGCACCCGCTTTTCACATTTCTACTTTTTCTGATATTTTAAATACCAAAATCCATAAGCTAAAATTACTGATAAAAAAGTATTCTAGAAGATGAAAGAGAGAAATCCACCTTGATATGGCTTAATTACATATGTAGGCCTCCTCCTCTGGTGTATCAGTACTGTTACCCCAGAATTTGACATTCCTGTGTGTACCCCAGAACTTGACAGTACTTCAGTCAGCCATTTCATATGTTCAGTCACTGACAACTGAAAACCAAAAATCACATAGCTAGAAATAATCTTAGGCCTTTGTAAAACAAGATCAGACAGCCACATACTTGCAGTTTGTTAATCAAAATAAAATAAAAAAAATATAAAAACGTAAGTGAATAGCAACCTTAGTTTTAGGTGCCCCTAATACATTAGTAAAAATTATTATGCTAACCAACTAGAAATCATAACCAACTAGGTTATGTGTTTTGATAAAACTAGCTATTAAAAAAAATTAGGTAAAAGTAAACACCTTGGAGCAGTCCAAACAAGCTTTCCTCAGACAAAAAGCTGACGTTTAAACTCCCCATCAGCTGGATGGAAAGAGGGCCCTTTAAAGTGCAGCTGGTAACCGCTTGAAACCATCTCAGGCTGTGAGTAACTATATCTATAATGTCCTAAACCTACTGAGTATGTGTATGCTTAATATCTATTAAATAGTAGTTTTAAACAAAAGCACGCTTGCTTGTATGGATGTGCCATGTTTGTCTTTCTTCCACAGGACAGAAACGACTTTGTCTGTACAAAGTGCAAGCTGGTCTCCATATTGGAAGAGAAGATTGAAGGTCTGGAGCAACAGATAACGACCCTGCGTTGCATACGAGAAACGGAGGATTTTCTGGACAAAAGTCAGGATATGCTTCTATGGGCACAAAGCTCTAAAGATTTAGAGCAGGTTGCACAGCGGAGCCAAGAGGCCAGTGAAGAAGCTTGGCAACATGTAACCTCCAGAAGAAGAAGGGGGAATGTCCAGGTTCCAGCAACGCAGACACAGGTAACTAACCGCTTTCATGTTCTCTCCACAGGTACCATTGCGGAGAGTGGACCAGATGATATGTCTGGGGGGAGAAAGCAGAAGGAGACTCCGCTGGTTGGAAGGCATGAGATGCACTGTCCTGAGATGGGGGGTTCCACGACCACCACTCCCAAGAGAAGGAGGCGGGTGGTGGTGGTCGGGGACTCTCTCCTCCGGGGGACTGAGTCATCTATCTGCCGCCCTGACTGGGAAAACCAAGAAGTCTGCTGCTTGCCGGGGGCTAAGATTCACGATGTGATGGAGAGGCTGCCGAGACTCATCAAGCCCTCGGATCGCTACCCCTTCCTGCTTCTCCACGTGGGCACCAATGGTACTGCCAAGAATGATTTTGAGCGGATCACTGTGGACTACGTGGCTCTGGGAAGAAGGATAAAGGAGTTTGAGGCGCAAGTGGTGTTCTCGTCCATCCTCCCCGTGGAAGGAAAAGGCCTGGGTAGGGACCGTCGAATCGTGGAAGTCAACGAATGGCTACGCAGGTGGTGTCGGAGAGAAGGCTTTGGATTCTTTGACCATGGGATGGTGTTCCATGAAGGAGGAGTGCTGGGCAGAGACGGGCTCCACCTTACGAAGAGAGGGAAGAGCATCTTTGTGAGCAGGCTGGCTAACCTAGTGAGGAGGGCTTTAAACTAGGTTCACCGGGGGAAGGAGACCAAAGCCCTGAGGTAAGTGGGAAAGCAGGATACCGGGAGGAAGCACAGGCAGGAATGTCTGTGAGGGGAGGGCTCCTGCCTCATACTGAGAATGAGGGGCGATCAGCAGGTTATCTCAAGTGCTTATATACGAATGCACAAAGTCTTGGAAACAAGCAGGGAGAACTGGAGGTCCTGGTGATGTCAAGGAATTATGACGTGATTGGAATAACAGAGACTTGGTGGGATAACTCACATGACTGGAGTACTGTCATGGATGGTTATAAACTGTTCAGGAAGGACAGGCAGGGCAGAAAAGATGGGGGAGTAGCACTGTATGTAAGGGAGCAGTATGACTGCTCAGAGCTCTGGTACGAAACTGCAGAAAAACCTGAGTGTCTCTGGATTAAGTTTAGAAGTGTGAGCAACAAGAGTGATGTAGTGGTGGGAGTCTGCTATAGACCACCGGACCAGGGGGATGAGGTGGATGAGGCTTTCTTCCGGCAGCTAGCAGAAGCTACTAGATCGCACGCCCTGGTTCTCATGGGTGACTTCAATTTTCCTGATATCTGCTGGGAGAGCAATACAGCGGTGCATAGACAATCCAGGAAGTTTTTGGAAAGCGTAGGGGACAATTTCCTGTTGCAAGTGCTAGAGGAGCCAACTGGGGGGGAGCTTTTCTTGACCTGCTGCTCACAAACCGGGAAGAATTAGTAGGGGAAGCAAAAGTGGATGGGAATCTGGGAGGCAGTGACCATGAGTTGGTTGAGTTCAGGATCCTGACACAGGTAAGAAAGGTAAGCAACAGGATACGGACCCTGGACTTCAGGAAAGCAGACTTCAACTCCCTCAGGGAACGGATGGGTAGGATCCCCTGGGGGACTAACATGAAGGGGAAAGGAGTCCAGGAGAGCTGGCTGTATTTCAAGGAATCCCTGTTGAGGTTACAGGGACAAACCATCCCGATATGTCGAAAGAATAGTAAATATGGCAGGCGACCAGCTTGGCTTAATGGTGAAATCCTAGCGGATCTTAAACATAAAAATGAAGCTTACAAAAAGTGGAAGGTTGGACATATGACCAGGGAAGAGTATAAAAATATTGCTCGGGCATGTAGGAATGAAATCAGGAGGGCCAAATCGCACCTGGAGCTGCAGCTAGCGAGAGATGTCAAGAGTAACAAGAAGGGTTTCTTCAGGTATGTTGGCAACAAGAAGAAAGCCAAGGAAAGTGTGGGCCCCTTAATGAATGAGGGAGGCAACCTAGTGACAGAGGATGTGGAAAAAGCTAATGTACTCTATGCTTTTTTTGCCTCTGTCTTCACTAACAAGGTCAGCTCCCAGACTGCTGCGCTGGGCATCACAACATGGGGAATAGATGGCCAGCCCTCTGTGGAGAAAGAGGTGGTTAGGGACTATTTAGAAAAGCTGGACGTGCACAAGTCCAAGGGCCGGACAAGTTGCATCCGAGAGTGCTAAAGGAATCGGCGGCTGTGATTGCAGAGCCACTGGCCATTATCTTTGAAAACTCGTGGCGAACGGGGGAAGTCCCAGATGACTGGAAAAAGGCTAATGTAGTGCCAATATTTAAAAAAGGGAAGAAGGAGGATCCTGGGAACTACAGGCCAGTCATCCTCACCTCAGACCCCGAAAAAATCATGGAGCAGGTCCTCAAAGAATCAATCCTGAAGCACTTACATGAGAGGAAAGTGATCAGGAACAGTCAGCATGGATTCACCAAGGGAAGGTCATGCCTGACTAATCTAATCGCCTTCTATGATGAGATTACTGGTTCTGTGGATGAAGGGAAAGCAGTGGATGTATTGTTTCTTGACTTTAGCAAAGCTTTTGACACGGTCTCCCACAGTATTCTTGTCAGCAAGTTAAAGAAGTATGGGCTGGATGAATGCACTATAAGGTGGGTAGAAAGTTGGCTAAATTGTCAGGCTCAACGGGTGGTGATCAATGGCTCCATGTCTAGTTGGCAGCCGGTGTCAAGTGGAGTGCCCCAGGGGTCGGTGCTGGGGCCAGTTTTGTTCAATATCTTCATAAATGATCTGGAGGATGGTGTGGATTGCACTCTCAGCAAATTTGCGGATGATACTAAACTGGGAGGAGTGGTAGATACGCTGGAGGGCAGGGATAGGATACAGAGGGACCTAGACAAATTGGAGGATTGGGCCAAAAGAAATCTGATGAGGTTCAATAAGGATAAGTGCAGGGTTCTGCACTTAGGACGGAAGAACCCAATGCACAGCTACAGACTAGGAACCGAATGGCTAGGCAGCAGTTCTGCGGAAAAGGACCTAGGGGTGACAGTGAACGAGAAGCTGGATATGAGTCAGCAGTGTGCCCTTGTTGCCAAGAAGGCCAATGGCATTTTGGGATATATAAGTAGGGGCATAGCGAGCAGATCGAGGGACGTGATCGTCCCCCTCTATTCAACATTGGTGAGGCCTCATCTGGAGTACTGTGTCCAGTTTTGGGCCCCACACTACAAGAAGGATGTGGATAAATTGGAGAGAGTCCAGCGAAGGGCAACAAAAATGATTAAAGGTCTGGAACACATGACTTATGAGGAGAGGCTGAGGGAACTGGGATTGTTTAGTCTGCAGAAGAGAAGAATGAGGGGGGATTTGATAGCTGCTTTCAACTACCTGAGAGGTGGTTCCAGAGAGGATGGTTCTAGACTATTCTCAGTGGTAGAAGAGGACAGGACAAGGAGTAATGGTTTCAAGTTGCAGTGGGGGAGGTTTAGGTTGGATATTAGGAAAAACGTTTTCACTAGGAGGGTGGTGGAACACTGGAATGCGTTACCTAGGGAGGTGGTAGAATCTCCTTCCTTAGAAGTTTTTAAGGTCAGGCTTGACAAAGCCCTGGCTGGGATGATTTAGTTGGGGATTGGTCCTGCTTTGAACAGGGGTTGGACTAGATGACCTCCTGAGGTCCTTTCCAACCCTGATATTCTATGATTCTATGATTCTGTGATTCTATGTATCAATCATTTATCAGATGAAAGTGCTGCGTTCTCATTAATTTATTCCTGACACTGCCAAAAAGAAACAGTTAAGTTACCACTGTTTTTGGTTCTGAAAACTGTATGTAACAGATTTGGTGAGCCAGCCAGGAATGGTGGAGAGGAAGGGGACAATTGATATGAATGGCTTGTTTGGCATAGGGGAGGGGGACACTGAGCAGAATTACAAACCTGCAATTTTTCGTGTTGTAGTCCCCAGTTGATTTACAGATGCATTCCATTACTGATTCTGGGCTCAGGCTAATAAGCCTGATTGAGTAAAAAAATATGTCAGAAGGAAAGGGAACATCTGGAAAGTTAAAGATAGTGTTGGAAAACAGCTTGATTGATTTTGTACAGGAGCATGGTAATGATTTTTGGAAGCTTGGAGCTTTTACCGGCCCCAGAGCATTCCTGCAGCTCTGTAAGCAATGGGAAACCTGGGTTAGTGTGGGAATGTGGATGGCAGAGACAGTTTTATTCTGAATTGTCAGAATAAGACCCAGGCAGGTCACAGGGAATGTAAAATACAAAGCTGTGCTCTCAGAGCCATGTTGGTAGAGGAAAAGGGAATAATGGCTGCCATCAGAAGGAGTCATAACCTGGGAAGGGGGGAGGAAGTCCTTGGATCTTGACTCATAACCTTCTCATTATGAGTATGAAAGGGATGATCCCCATGAATTTCCTTTTCCTTTGGGCTCTTCTGGGCAGTCCCCATATGGTTTCTTGCTTGAAACAGTGGAAAAGCTGCAGACACCAACTCCCATAGACCCCAAAGTGAGGAAGATTGGTCCCCAAGAGGGGTAACCAAGGAGGGGAAGAATTTGTAGGGGTTAGAGCCACAGGGAAATTGGTTGGCCCATTAAAATGGAGCAGTCTTGGGATGGCTGGCAAGGATAGTTGGCACCTCTGGTCTCACTCCAGTAGATATGGCATCAACTCCCACTCTCCTCTGGGAGCCAGGATAGGGGCTGACAACATGACAACATGACCCTGACTGGCCATCAGGAGATATCCGTCTGTCTTTTTGGGAGTGGTGAGCATTAAATGGTTGGGGTGTGTATTCTGTTGATTTCTTGACATGTACATGTTTCAGGATATTAGCTGTGTGAAGGCTCTTTCACTGAGACAAGGCCCTGCAGACCCATAGAGCCCTGAGTCCACTGGGAATGGGTGTGTGCCTGGAACCCACAGAGGGGTAAAGTTGGGTCCCTTGTGCCCTGAGTACCCACAAAGAAGGGTAGGGGGTGGGAGTCTTAAATTGTGCAGGCAACTTAGGTCAATTAGCAAAATGACCACCCCAGACACCAAAAAAGGGGACCAGAAGGGGTGGGGGCTAGCTCAGGAGCCCACCCTTCTTGCTAAGTGGGCAGCAGAATGAGGTCCATCTCCCTGGGGACAGGATGCCTTACAGGAAATGGAGGCACTTGAGACCACTTGTAAGAGGTTTGAAGTACACTGTAATGACAGGAAGCCAAAACCAGACAAAGATGTGATAAAAGCAGCATTAGGGAAAGCTGCCAGTATTCTTTCAAGTTTGGTGTTACTCCAGAAAAGGCAGCTATGTTGCAGGGATTGTACTTGGTGGCTAAGTCTTTACCAGCAAAATGTAACACCTTAAAAAATTAATGCAAAAAGCATAAGAATCAGCTCAGTGATGCTGTAGAAAAATAGTACTCTAAGTGAGAGAATAGGAGGTTTAAGATCACAAAACCATGTTGCCAGTAAAATTTTAAAAGCTATAGTACAGGGGTCGGTAACCTTTGGCACACGGCCTATCAGGGTAATCCAGTGGTGAGCCGCGAGACATTTTGTTTACATTGACCATCTGCAGGCATGAGCCCCCGCAGTTTCCAGTGGCTGCAGTTCACTGATGGGCCGCGTGCCGAAGGTTGACGACCCCTGCTGTAGCAGCAAAAAATAGTATAAAAAAGTTAAAATATGATAAGATTGCAAAAATCCTAGTTACAGGCCCTGATCCCAGAAGCAGAATAGGTATCCAAAGGATGTAAAAGCAAATCTGAAAGAAACAATTGATGGGCTTTGGAGCCAAGGGGTTTTAGTGGAACAATCAAACCCAATAATGCTGCCCTGAGGCTGGTCCTTAAAAGTAATGACAGGACTTCAAGGCTAGTGGTAGATTTTTGAGCCTGCTAACGGTGATGAGATGATGGCCTCCTTTGTAGGAGGGTCCAGTGGTTTTCAGTTTTGGATTTGGCCAAGGTTTTCTCTGCTATCCCTTTACATTGGGACAGCAATTACAAATTTGCTTTTACCTTTTAAGAAAAGCAGTTGTGTTTTGCCAGGGTCCCCCATAGGCTGAAAAAATGCCCCTATTATTTGTCATGTCTGTGCAGTTAAAAAGTAAAATAAAATGCCTAAAAAGACAGTGTAATTTTTTATGTTAATAATATCCTAGTTTGCATTCAGACAAAAAATAATTGAAAGTATTGGATAGGTTGTAAAAAACAAACAAACCTCAAAGCAGTCCAAAAAAACTTTTCTTAAAACAAAAAAAACTAACATTTTTAAACTCCCCATAAGACTTTTTAAAAAAGCCCCTAAAAGTTCAGCTAATAATCACTCAAAACCATTTCAAACTATAAATATATCTAAAATATCTGTACCTCTGTGGCTCTTTAGCAATACATTTAATTATGGTAAAGAAAACTCTCCAATTTCAAACTACCCTTGCTTCTTTGTTTTCTTACAGGAGATGTTTTCCTCCAGTCTTTACATAGGCTATATCTACACTACCACTTACATCAGCAAAACTTATGTCACTCAGGAGTGTGACTATTCCACTCCCATGAGCGACATAAGTTATACTGGCTTAAGTGGTAGTGTGCACAGTGCTATACCGGTGGGAGATCCCACCAACATAGCTACCACCGCTTGTTGGGAAAAACACCTCCCCAAGTAAACTTAGCCCAGTTAATGAAAGACAACAAAGACTTTCTGGAACCATTGAATCAACCTATATCTCCATATGTTTTATATTGTCACAGGGCACTAACCCAGCTGGACTTGTCAGTATGAGGGACACTGAACATTACGAGGGTTCACAATGTGCAGTATAACTCTGTAGAAATACAGTGTCCGATAGCCCTACTTTTTATTTTTTTCATGTGGTGAGCTTGTTTACTTGGATGAACATTGGGCTGCAAGTAAAGCTTGTGGTTTAAGGGCTCAAGTAACAGGCCTCTTAAAAGACTTTCTTAAATATTTCCCTATCTGCAAGATATACCCACGCTATGCATCTTTATATATATACCTGTGTATTCAGAATATCCATCTTCCTGAAATGTTGCTTGGAGGCATGTGGCTTGAAAGCTGAAACTATTACATGACCTTTCACAGTGAGCAAAATGCCTCCAGGTACAGGAAACCACTCTATTGGTGCACGACATTGTCTGTACCTGTATATTGCATGGGGTAGGTAACACTTCATTATCTGTTTCATTTTATTTTTAATAAAGAACTAGATCATGACATTACTGTCTAGCCCCTGAACCAGCCTGGAGTAAAGACTGTGACATGAACATTTGCTGCTCTGGGGAGGGAGTAAACTAGAGTTGGTAGGAACATTTTTGGCTCAGATTTTTTGGTAAAATATGCTGTTTGATCTAAGCCAAAATATTACATGTATTACATGGGAACTTGCCATTCCCAGCAACGTTTTTAAGGGGAAGATTTCTGACTTGCAGGGTGGACTCTCTGCTGAGAGAAAGAGAGAGACCCAAGTTAAAAACCTGACCGTTTTGATCTAAAAATGGGTGTTTCCGCACAATTCCATTTTGCAAAAAACATTTGAAAGGTTTTGTTTTCATACCAATGTGGAGTGAAAACAAAATGTGAAACCTCAGAAGTTTTTGTGAAATGGAATTGTAGTTCTCTGGTCACCAGTAGAGTAAATTGCACTGGATTTTCAACTGGCTCAGCATGTGACTTCCCAGTGTACTGATGGGGGCTAGGTGGGGCTAGGTCAAGCTTTCATCCCCCACCTGCCCACTTGTGTGAGAGGCAGATATAGAGGCTCTAAACAGGCTTTGACATGCTGAAAATCAGAAGTGGTGATATGGACAAGGGAATAAGGAGGTGACTTATCCCCCATTACTCCCTTGCTCTTGTGCGGGTGTGCAGGTGGGACCATAGGCAAGAAGTGCTGAGAAACTGATAATGGCCAGATGATTTGGGGGGGGGGGGTAGTTAATGCTCAACCATTGTTAATTACAATACATTTAAATAAAATTGCTATCACATACCATAATCAATGATCTGTTAAAAAAAAAGATATACAATAGCTAAAATCTTGTAGTGGAGAAAGAAGATGTGCTGTCCCTTTAGAAGCCAGCTGCGTTCGAGGGAAGAACACTTATCATCCCCAGGTAATTTATACCCACCACCAGATTCTGGAAGAAATGCCAAGGAGTTTGCCAGCTACACTTGAATATGAATGTTTTCTTGAAATATGTAACCTGGGCAACTGAATGCAACTGTTGCATTGTTGAAGTGAGTGATGAGTTGTTTCTTCCTAAATCTCAAAGGAAAACATATGTGGATAAATATTCACAGGGTCAACATATCATTTTTAATGTGAAAATCAGTTGAACGGACAGTGTTCCACTGTCACTGTGCACACATTACAGATTTCACATGAGCAAAGGCTTATGCATCTGTGGTGGCTGGTCACAGTCTGTCAGCACTTTCTCTAGCGGTGGAAGAGCTCTGCTGAAGGGTTGTGCAGTGTCAGGGCCAGGCAGCTTCCAGCACCTACTCCTAAGCTTGGAGTGGAGGTTAACAACTTTGCAAATGCTGTTTCCTGCTCAATCCTTCCTGCTCAGACGTCCTTGTGCAGGATGCAGCTCCTTGTGCTGTCCAGCTTGCATTGATGAGATCATTGATATCAAGTAAATTCTTGATTCCTGAAGCCAAGGCATACTAAGGACACTTTTCATTACTGTTATCGAGTGCACAAGAGGAGAGATTATGCATTGCACCTACGAAGGACAGATGCCTTCAAAACTTCAAGCGAACAGTGTTCCAATTAGCTTCTCAAAGCGTTTCCCTTTTCCTGTTTGTAGCATCTCTATCTTGTTTCACCTGAGTTTGAGGCAAATGCTTTTTGTCATAATTTGAAACTTGTCCAGGTATAACTCTTTAATTGTGAACTAGTAGAATTTTGAGCCAGCAGCCAACTGTTTTCATCCAAAGTTTCCCAGTTTTAGCAGCTTAATCTTGGATGAAAACTTCATAATGCATCTCGGTCTTTTTCCTACAAATTCTATTGGCCATGGCATGAGCTTCAATATTATAAACTAAATGTAATTCACTTTAGTGAATTTGCTCAACTCTGATTAGGAAATAGATATGGAAATCCTAACACATGGCACCTGAGGTAGGATATCAACAATTTATTCAGAATAATACATTAAACACAATTATTCAGACAGTGAGTTATTTAATTAGAGAGCCATAATAACCACCTTTTGAGATCTAAACATTAAGCACTTCATAGTGCAGCAAAGCGATGAAGAGGTTTATGAGGAAAATAGCATTCTTTCATAGGCCAATTGGGGAAAAAAATAATTGGCCCATCTTTCAACTGGCAAATAATCCAGTTTACCTGCGATCAAAGCACAGCAGTGTGGCGATTCAGGAGGGTAAAACTTGTTAATGTGCCAAGGAATGCTATTTTTTTCCCTGTCTAAACACTGTGTAATTGATAGGTGTCAGCCTGCAGAGTTTCAGTTACCAAGCTCTGTCAAGGTACTTTACTTGCTAGATTTATAAATGTTGCTTCTAACCTTATATATTATTTCTAGTAAAAGAAACACATACTATATCTTTTTCTTTATTAAATTACTTCAGGTGCCTGTTGCCTCCCATGGGCTATAGTATTTCTGTCATTCAGATGTTAAAAAAGAAAGTGGCAAATAGAACTCAAATCTCGTGATGAAAGGTCTGTTTGATTCATCTCTCGGGCATTGCCCTGTACTTGCTGCTTTATGAAGCTCCTTCCCCAACCTTCATCTGTTTTTGACTTTTTGGATTATAAACTCTTCTGATCAGGGAAGGGATGGGGTTCCTCTGTGTTTGGAAGGCACTAGGCACATTATGGATACTAATGAAGTCATTCGTTAATCTAGTATGAGTTAGCCTTTTGACAGTGCTCTGCCAGTCAAGGTACATTGTGCTGCCTTTTTCTGATCCAGTTCCATACACAGCAACTGATTTTCCCTGTTGGTCGTTTTGAAGATTTTTCTCATTTGCTCATTACTCTGTGTGTGTGTGTGTGTGTGTGTGTGAGAGAGAGAGAGAAAACAAACCAACAAATAAATGAAGGACCAGACTACTGTAACACTTTGCTCACAGTGGGATCCTCCAAAGTGTTGAGACTCTGGCCTTGATCCAGCAAGACACTGAATCATATGCTTATCTTTAAGCAAGTGAGTAGTCCCATTGACTTCAGTGGGACTAGTCACATGTTTAAATTTAAGCACGTGCTTTATTGGTTCAGAGCCCGAATGCTCAGCAACATGAAGGGGATCAAGCCTCTGAGTTGTACCTTGCTTCTCAAGATGTCCCACTGGAATGACTATAACTTTATTCCAATGTATAAAATAATGACACTGCATGGAGATGACCATTGCAGAGAACCAGAGAGGGATTCAGAAAGAGAATGACCTGTATTAGGGACTGATCTGAAGCCAATGGGAATCTCTCCATTTATTTCAATGGACTTTGTCTCAGTCCCGTAGAAAACTGTGGAACTTAAATTAAACAATGACTTTTAAAAATCCCATTAAAAGTCTAAATTAGATTTCCTCCTAAACTTGTTAAAAATATGGATCCCTCTAAAACTGTAATGGTTTTAAAGTTATATCTTAATTGCTTTCTTAATGTAAGAAATTTTGTTTGAAGACAGAAGTATGTGAGTCTGAATGAAGATCAGCTACAATATATATGTAACACATACTAGAAAACCATCCTAGTGTGGTGTATGTTACTGGAGAAGCTTTTTAGCCATCACTTCTAATCATTCGTAAATAATTAATAGTATATAAAAATGCTTACAAATCTTCCTAGGGTAGATGCACATGGCAACAATTGAAAATTATGCCCCCACAACACCTTATCTTTCTGAGCACGATTATATTATTAACTAGAGACTTGCTGGTTTTACTTTTACCTATACAACATTTCTGTCTTCTTTTTTCAGCACCATCTATAATACGTTACTATTTCTTGTTACAATTTTTTTTACAATTATCCCATTTCTTAGAAAATTAAAAATCCTCACTTAATCCACAAAATACTCCACTACTCAGTAGGCTAATAATTACTTTAACTTATGTTGTCCAGAAGGAATATAAATAATTTTACCCACATCCTCTGTGATCAGTTTATCATATGTGCAAATTTGGGAAAATTTTAAAAAATGAAATGGTGGTATTTATTTTTAAATAATAAAAGGAAGGAAGTTGAGAAATTTTAGTATTTTGTCATAGCACATCCATCAGAAGAGGTCTTTTTTTTAAGATTCCCTTTTAAGATCTCACCCTCCTTTCCAAGAAATATGAGTCCTTATGGCAATGTCCAAAGGAGGAAAAGCAATAGCCCTTTGGGACAGAGAGAATTTGTCATTCAACACTACATATGTGCACTAATCTGGTTTTAATTTGCTTATTGTTCATTCAGAGCACTAGGGACTCAGAGTTTTAATTTTTCTTTTCAAGGAATTCCAAATATGGTCAAATGCCAAATGGTAAAAGGAATGTAGGTCATGGAAATGCACAACTATAGACAATTCCTATCTCTGAAAGTAACATAAGTCATAGAATCTGTGTATAAATACATTGATTATTTTGTTCTTCATTTGCATATTGCACCCTCCTTCATCCTTAAATTAGAAGGTAGATGCTAATAATTTCATTGGAAATTTAAAGCCCAGATTTTGCTGTGGGAGGAAGTTTCTGAATAAGACATCAAGTTTCTAGTCATCAGAGGATAATTTATTGATACTTGTCAAAAGGAAGTATCAGTCTAACAGAAATCAAGACAAAAGGAATGCCTGATGAATTTCCTTTGAAGTGCCTTTTATAAAAGTCCTTGGTAATACATATTGATGAACTCCAAATTGTCTTGCCTGAAGGGAAAAGAAAGTATACTGCTTTACACTGTCTTATAAATATTCATCAAAAGAACAAGACTTATGTTTCCAGGCTTGAGATGAATGATTACGGTTGTATGATTGCCTTGGAATCTGGATAATTAGTAAACCAATCTTTGACAGTTGGAGAATTTTAAAATTGGTGCCCTGCCATCACTCCTTTTGGATTTAAAGACAAATCTTGCTATTCTGAAAGGAAGCAAATTTAGGGGTTGATGGATTGATACAATTAAGCTCTCCATCAGATCCATCTACTGTTTGTTTGCTTACTTGTTTAGCCAAAACTTAAAGGCAAAGTTGTACAGCACATCACTATCCTGACTCTGTAATGAAACCACAGCATCCTTAAATTGGATGTCTCGCTGGAAGAAGCCAAAGAAAATGGTTGTTTTACTTAAGCTTGAGATAATGTGAAAAAAGAGCGGTGTGGCTGATGTCCCAGTGGGTCTCCTCCAGAAATATGCAGGCTGGGTTCTTTTTTGCTTAGCTCAGCCTATTCTTGATTGTTTCATGACATAGCAGAAGAGTCAACAATTTACCACTCATGCTTACTTAATGCATGTGATAAGAGTATGTAACCTACTGGGAAGGTTCTTTGTGAGTGGCTTGGGAAAAAAATATTCCTGTGCTCAATGATCTGTGAATTTCCATCCTTTACTCAAACTGTCTGCAGATTTCCATTGACCCTTGTTACAGGCAGCTACCCTTCTACTAGCAAATAGGGGGGGAAATGTCTTTCTCAGGAAACATTATCCTTTGCAGTGTTTAGCACTTAAATGCAATTAGGCAAATATAATATCCTCTTTGAAGGGAAAGAGTTGCTCAGTTTATGTAACTGAAACTAATTATCTCTGTCGAATGAAGGACAGATTCTAGGAGTACTTGAGCAGTGTGCTGTTTCTGAAAAGCTGAAAGCGGCAAGTGGATTGTATTTCTGGGTGTGGAGTAGAGGGAGTATCCTCTTCATTAGATTTATGCCAATATATAGATGCAGAGGTCTGTGAAGAGAGACAGTGGTCAGTCCAGAGAAGACAAAATCAGTGTGTAAATAGGATTTTCATTGAAACAAGTTATTGGACAATATATCAGAACTTATCAAGGTATTTTATTATTCATTTTATTACCATGATGTATATTTGACCAGAAACATTTAGAAAGTTTTATGGTAACCACATAGTGCTGAGCTATGATGAATTCAAAGATGGTAATGGTGGGCTTGGCAATGCTATACTTGGAAAGGGTACAGGATAGTTTTGCATGTGAAGTTCCTTTATTGAATGGAGTGAGAAATCTCCTCTCCTTTGTCTTGCCTCATTACATTTAATGTGTTGTATGATTCATTCCATTTGGAATCCATGAAAAACAGTTTAGTAATAGGGCCCAGTCGCAGCTGAAAATAGTTTGGAACATTTAAATCCATCATACAGAATACCAAGAAGTATTTGATATGTATAAGAACAAACCAAAAGCAGCCCCACATGAACCACACTATTAAGAAGTGTTGAGTAAATGGATTACTTTCCCCTATTTTCCAGAAACTTATTGGAAAAGACTCATAAACATTGAGAGGGCAACATCTTTGCACCAGTTTTTTACCTCTCCATCTAAAAGAAGGATTCCCTGTTTAAATATTTATGGTGGGCTGCAATAAGATATACAGAGCAAGGGAAATCTCTGTAAAGTCACTGACTTATTGCACACCAAAAACAAACTCACACACTTATTACAGACAGTGCAAATGACATTCAAAGTCTAGTTAATGATACATGTAACTCATGGTGTCAGAGCACACAAAAATAATCAGACAAGGTAAAGCGAATGAGGGAGAGAGAGAGAGAGAGAGAGAGAGACCACATATATTCATAATTAATCAAATGACTAATATGCTTTTAAAGTGATACTAAAAAGCAAGATGCCCAATTGAAATATTATGATTCCCTAAAGGCCACACAACTGAAACCATTGGATTGAAAAAATGGAGCACTTTGCATATAGTATACTAGATTTCCTCCTAAAAAGACAATAGTCAAATCATACCCTCCCCACTGACAAAACCAGGCAGGTGACAGCCAATTGCATTTAAGGACTCCTGTCACCAGCCAGCCTTCTCCTCTCCATATGCTGTTTCACTCTCTCTTCTCCAGCTGATTATTTCCATACAATGGTTAGTGTTGAACAATCAATATTTACAAACCTTAGCTTCCACTGTGTGAAAAGTATTGAGCTGGGTTGAGAATTATGAGTGTTTAAAATGCTTTGTTTGTTGTTCATGTGTATGGTTTTTATGATTTTTTTTAATCTTTGGTGCTTTTCTGTTGTTAATCTGTCTCCAATATCCCAGTCATTGTCTGGTGGCCTTACTGTGGTCCTTTCATTATGTTTTCTCTTCCATTAAGATCAATCAATGGCCCTGCTCATATGGTGTTGCCAATAAGGGTAGTAGTCAAGAACCTAGGAGTGCCTCACTTTGATTATTCTGTCATTTGGCACCCCACAGGCTCATTCAGCCTAGCTTTCTAGCTTCCTATATACTTCCCTTCAAGCTATTGATTTCCTTTTCCTCTTCCACTGTGAAGAGAAATGTTTCCCAGTTTTAGGATTGATAGCCCTACCTCCCTAAGGATGTAGCAGTCTTTTAGACAACTATCTTTTTAACAAACACCATCTCACCTGTACCTACTGCTTGGTCTTAACCATGTCTACACTCCCCTCACTTGGTTTCCATTGCCTGGGACTCTGCTGGCTGCACTCAAGGCAGCTGCTGCCTTTTAACAGACAGTCTTGCGGGATTACACTTATCAAAAGAGATTGTAGATTGCTCACACAGCTCTTGTGGGTTCTCTAGTCACTTCTTCAATGGTTTTAATAGTTCCAGTTTATGATTCCCTTTCTTCATAAGTCCATCTCTTGGCTCTGAATTTCATTCCACTGGTGGCTCTCCCTCATCCAGCCTGGTCATTCTCCTGGTTCCAGTGACTGCCAAATTAGGTCATGTCTAGAATCCTCCCACTTAGCATAGACCTGCTGGAGACAGCTATCAGCTGGAATCATCACTGAGCAGGAGATGTACACTATGTAATATTTTTATCAATGACCTGAAAGAAAACATAAAATCACCACTGATAAAGTGGAGAATATTCACAGAAGAGCCATGAGAATAATTAAAGGATAAGAAAAAATGTCTTATGGTGTTAGACTCAAAGAGCTCAATCTACACTAGAACCTCAGAATTACGAACACTAGAGTTACGAACTGACTGGTCAACCACACACCACATTTGGAATAAGTATGCAATCAGGCAGCAGCAGAGACCAAAAAAAAAAAAAAAAAAAAGGCAAATACAGTGTAGTACTGTGATAAACGTTAACTACGAAAAAATAAAAGGAAAGTTTAAAAAAAAAGGATTTGAGAAGATAGAGACATTGTTTCTGTGATTATTTCATTTAAATTAAGATGGTTGAAAGCAGCATTTTTCTTCTGCATAACCATGTTTCAAATCTGTATTAAATCAATGTTCAGTTGTAAACTCTTAAAAGAACTACCATAATGTTTTGTTCAGCGTTACGAACATATCAGAGTTATGAACAACCTCCATTCCTGAGGTGTTCGGGACTATGAGGTTCGATTATATTTATCTTAACAAAGAGCTAAACCTATTAAATTTAACAGTCTGAAAGTATCTACATGACCAAAAATATATGATAATGGTCCCTTCAGTCTATCAGAGAAAGGTATATTATAACACAATCCAATAACTGGAATCTGAAACCAGACAAATTTTGACTGGAAATAAAGTGTACGTTTTCAGTAGTGAGGATAATTAACCATTGGGAGAATTTACCAAGAGTTGTGGTGGATTATCCATCATTGGCAATTTTAAAATCAAGAAAGGATATTTTTCCAGAAGATATGCTCTAGGAATTATTTTTGGGAAATTCTATGGCCTGTGTTATTCAGAAGGTCAGACTAGATGATCAGAATGGTCCCTTCTGGTCTTGGAATCTATGACTCTAAGAATACTTCTCACTGCTCCCCCTGCATTCTTAGAGCAGATTTTCACACCTTCAGAGACAGCCTAATATAGATTCTGAATCTCCTAGCACATTCTCTGATGACTTGTTTCATTTTCATATATCTTCCTACTGGTTCTCCACAAGCCTTGCTGATTATTTCTGATGATACCACACTCCCTAATCCTTGCTCATGGATTATGCCAGGCTTCACTCATTTCTTCCACCTCACTACCCAAAGAAGGAGCTTCATGCTTTGCTGTATTGCTTCTCTCATCCTTAACCACAGACTTACTCTCCTACTCCCTAGGCTTTTTAATAAGACTTAGCATAAGGGTCTAGCCTATATCTAGTTTAACTGCAGACAGCATATGAAATGGCAATGAGATTTTCAACTGTACACATTAAGCAGACTAAATATTACAAAAACACCGTCACAACCCAAACCTCCCTTCCCCCCCAATTACATACCCTTTTTAAATTATCTCAGAGAACATACCTGGGGAAAAAGAAATTGCCAAACTTTTTCACAGTTACTGGTTTCTGTTTTTATACAAGAGGAGAGTGCAGACTTGTTTAAACTAGGGAGCAGTTTTCCAGGGGACACCAGAGGAGCAGATAATTAGGGTATTGATAACAAGTGAATTAATCTGAAAACATGAAATGCAAGCAGTAAGAACAGATTTCCAGGGATGGGAGAACAGCTAGCTATTCCCAGCTCTGCCACTGATCTGCTGTGTGACCTTCACTTCTCTGTGCCTCTTTCCCCTCCCACCCTTTGACTGTCTTTCAATTTAGGTTGTAAGTTTTTGAGTGGAGGGGCTGTCTCTTATTGTGTGTTTGTACAGTGCCTCACACAGCAAAGCCCCAGCATCAGTTGCAGCCTGCAGCTGCTACCGTAATAATAACCACAACCAAAACCCAGCAGCAGATTCACACAACTTTCATACCTACTGTTCAGAAGATGAAAGCAAGGGTTCAGTGAACCTTTAAATAACATATTTACAAGTTCACTGGATTCAAAAAGAGATTTTTGAGGTCTGAAAAGTGACAAATATAAGTCCATTATTTGAAAAAGAGTCTCAAGAGATAAACCAGGAAACTGTAGGCTAGTTACTTTAATATGAACAATAGAGAAAACCTGGAAGGAGGTCAGGAGGAGAACACCTTATAAAATACAGTTTGTTAAGGGAGGCCAGCATAGTTCCAGGCAAGGGAGGTCATGCTTAAGTGACCCACTGGAATTCTTGAAAATACCAATGACATGACGGATAAGTGAAATTCAATGGCTGTAATACATTCAGATTTCAAGAAACATTTAGCAAAGTTCCACATCACAGATCACTAACTAGGATAAAGAGTCAGAGATAAACCAGGGTGCTAGATAGAAAACTGGATAAAAAGCAAGAGACAAAAGGTAGTCATGCATAGACCCATATTAAATTGGAATTACTGAGCAGGGGACCCAAGGATCAATTTTAAGATTACAGTTAATTATGCTCTACTTGTCTTTGGATGAGGGTATTCAAAATAAGATCTCCAAAAACCCGATCCAAAAGGCTACTGAAGTCAGTGGCTTGGATCAGGCACCAAATATGCAGAACAGTTGAAAATTCAATGGCTGTGCTAATAACTCAGAAGAAAGAAATCAGAGTCAAATGAATTTCAGTTGTTTAGGTATTTGGGCCAGCAGATGGTAACTGTTGATAGCAAGGTGAAAAACCCAACCACAATCCTGTAAGGTGCACAGTACCCTCAATTCCCACTGACAACGGGGAGTTTAGTGAGCTCAGCACTACTCCATATTGGGCTCTAAAACAGGAAAGATGTGCTAAATGGAATAATTTTTCCAATATATTTATGAAGAAAAAGATATGGGGATTACTGTGGGATAAAACACCAGTGAAACAATCATCCCATTGCACAACAACACCAAAACCAGCCAAGTAACTACAGTACTAGATTACATACAAAACAACAGAGATAATTTAGATACACTCTAAAACATTTGAGAATTGAAAGTTAGTTTTTAAGGACCTGATCAAAAGCTCACTGAAGTCAGTCAGACATTATTGGGAGTCTTTCAACTGACTTCAGTGGATTTTGGATCATGCCGTCAGAGAGGGTATAAGTTTGCTGGTGCATTTGAGTATTGTTATGGTAATGGGCACATGTGTTGAGTTTTTCATATTTTGTTAGGTGCACATGTTGCCTGAAAGAACAGTGAATTACCCTACAGTAACTGTGGTTCTTTGAGATGTGTTGTGTTGTTCACACAGACTCCACTCTTGGTGCTCATGTGCTCCTTGCCACATGGATTCTTTTTGAATAGTAGTTTCTGCTGGGACCACGTCTGTACCCTGAGACCCCTTGTGGCCACCATAGCTGAGGATATATGGGGTGGTCTCAACCACCACTCAGTTCCTTCATCAGTAAGAATCCCAAATTGCAGAACTATGAATTAGTGAGGAAGGATGGTGTGTCATGCAACCTGTGTGGACCACAGATCTCAAAGAACCACAGTTACTGAGTAAGTAAGCATTCTTTCTTCAAGTGACTGTGCACACAGATTCCACTCTTGGTGACTTGCAAGCAGTTAAATATTGACTTCAGGACTGCCTCATTGAAACATCCAATCTAGATGCCTGCACCAAAACACAGTGGAAGGTGAATATATGTACTAAATGCATGTTGCTGTCCTACATATTTCAGATAATGGGACACTGATCAATGAGGTGATGGAATCTACCTGGGCGTGAGTAGAATGAGACCTAATGTGACCAAGGGGATCTTTCTTAGCTAATAGGTTGCAGGTTATACAGTATGAAACCCATTTGTATAGTCTCTGCAAGCATATTAGTTACCCTTCCATAGGTTTTGCAAATGTGAAGAATAATCTGGATGTGTTAATGATTTCTTTAGTCCTGGCTAAATAAAAGGACAATGCCCCACTACACAGAATCAACTGTGTGAAATTTTGCCTTAGTCAGGGAGAAATGTGGCTTGGGGAGGAAAAATGGCAGGTGAAGAGACTAATCACAGTAGAACCTCAGAGTTACAAACACCAGAGTCTCACTGACCAGTTAACCACACAGATCATTTGTAAACAGAAGTGCACAATCAGGAAGCAGCAGAGACCAAAAAAAAAAAAAAGCAAATACATTACAGTACTGTGGTAAATGTGAACTACTAATAAAATAAAGAGAAAGCAACATTTTTCTTCTGCATAGAAACAGTTCAAAGCTGTATTAAGACAATGTTCAGCTGTAAACTTTTGAAAGAACCATAACATTTTGTTCAGAGTTATGAACATTTCAGAGTTACAAACAATCTCCATTCCCAAGGTATTCGTAACTCTGAGGTTCTATTATAAAGGTAAAAGTCTGAGGCTACTTCAGGCTGAAACTTAGGATGAAGCTGGAGGGTGACTCTGTCTTTATAAGAGATTGTGTAACTAGGGTGTCACAGTGGAGTTAGTCCCTGTAAACAGAGCAGGTACATCTCTCCTGTGTCACAGTAGGTGTGCCCAACCAATTAAAAGGGGGGCAGAGGTACATCTGGGGCTATAAAGGTCTGTGTCACCATGCCTCAGTGAGTCACAGCTGAGGATGCCAAATTCAAGACAAACTGCTGAGAAGTAGGGCAGACTTATCCCAAACTGGTGGTTATTCTATTATTAGATATACCAAGCCAGAAACAAAAGTAAATTTCTGTTTCACCACAGTGGTTAACAAGAAGTCCAAACTGCAGTCTCCCTAGGCATCCTGGACACTAGATTTAATGATGAGTTGTTATTGAAAACCAATTTCATCAAAGTGTTCTTCTGATGTCAAAAAATCAGACACATAGCCAGGTCAATATATAACTCAGATCTTACCCAATAATCATACTGTTGTCAGTCCTTTCGTATCTAATATCTAAAGGTTTATTTATAAGAGAAAAGAAGAAGGAGAGAGTTAAAATGGTCAAAGAAATCAAATACATACAATAATTGCAAAATTCTTGGATCAGGTTTCTAGCAGTGATGTTACAGACTGCTGCTTTGTAAAGTCTCTGGTAACTTCCAAAAGATTTGAAGGTCCTCAATCCATTGGTTGGAATGCTCCTTCTAGTCTAAGTCCATATTCCAGAGATCAGAGCAGGAAAGAGGCAAAATGGAGATGATTCTAGGGTTATTTATACCTTCCTCCATGTGGAAGGGTTGTTCTCAGTCTTAGTTTGTGGGAAATTACAGCCCCAACATGGGTCACATGAGCAAGTCACATGCCCGTACATGTGCTGATGCTCGCGGGAGCAGCCATTACCCATATTTTGACTAAAGCATCCACAGGAAGGCTCATTGGGTGGGGACAAACTTCTTCTATGGCCTATTGTGTTCTCTAAGGGGCCATCAACTTGAATGGTCCATTCACAATGTGCTGGCTAGATTGGATGTAAATTACCTTGTGGGTGTTATCCCATGAGCAAATACATTTGAAATACTGGTACATAGTCAATATTGATAACTTTAGATACAAAGATGATACATGCATACAAACAGGCTAATCATATTTGATAGATTGTAACTTTTCCATTGATATCTTACATGAAATACCTTGTATAAGATTTGTATCAATAGTATAATGGTGGCAATATTAATGATAAAAAGAACAGGAGTACTTGTGGCACCTTAGAGGCTAACAAATTTATTAGAGCATAAGCTTTCGTGGGCTACAGCCCACTTCATCGGATGCATAGAATGGAACATATAGTAAGAAGATTATATATATATAAATATATATGTACAGATAAGTTGGAAGTTGTCATACAAACTGTGAGAGGCTAATTAGTTAAGATGAGCTATTATCAGCAGGAGAAAAAAAACTTTTGTAGTGATAATCAAGATGGCCCATTTAGACAGTTGACAAGAAGGTGTGAGGATTCTTAATTTAGGGAAATAGATTCAATCTGTGTAATTACCAGCCACTCCCAGTGTCTATTCAAACCCAAGTTAATGGTATCTAGTTTGCATATTAATTCAAGCTCAGCAGTTTCCCATTGGAGTCTGTTTTAGAAGCTTTTCTGTGGCAAAATTGCCACCCTTAAATCTTTTACTGAGTGGCCAGAGAGGTTGAAGTGTTCTCCTACCGGTTTTTGAATGTTATGATTCCTGATGTCAGATTTGTGTCCAATTATTCTTTTGCGTAGAGACTGTCCGGTTTGGCCAATGTACATGGCAGAGGGGCATTGCTGGCACATGATGGCATATATCACATTGGTAGATGTACAGGTGAATGAGCCCCTGATGGCGTGGCTAATGTGATTAGGTCCTATGACGGTGTCACTTGAATAAATATGTGGACAGAGTTGGCATCAGGCTTTGTTGCAAGGGTAGGTTCCTGGGTTAGTGGTTTTGTTGTGTGGTGTGTGGTTGCTGGTGAGTATTTGCTTCAGGTTGGGGGGCTGTCTGTAGGCAAGGACTGGTCTGTCTCCCAAGATCTGTGAGAGTGAGGCATCATTTTTCAGGATAGGTTGTAAATCTTTGATGATGTGCCGGAGAGGTTTTAGTTGGTGATGGCTAGTGGCGTTCTGTTATTTTCTTTGTTGGGCCTATCCTGTAGTAGGTGACTTCTGGGTACTCTTCTGGCTCTGTCAATCTGTTTTTTCGCTTCAGCAGGTGGATGTTGTAGTTTTAAGAATGCTCGATAGAGATCTTGTAGGTTCTCAAAGAACCACAGTCTCTGTCTGAGGGGTTGGAGCAAATGCAGTTGTATCGTAGAGCTCGGCTGTAGACAATGGATCGTGTGGTGTGTCCTGGATGGAAACTGGAGGCATGTAGGTAAGTATAGCGGTCAGTAGGTTTCTGGTATAGGGTGGTATTTATGTGACCATCGCTTACTAGCACAGTAGTGTCCAGGAAATGGACCGCTTGTGTGGATTGTCTAGGCTGAGGTTGATGATGGGATGGAAATTGTTGAAATCATGGTGAAATTCCTCAAGGGCTTCTTTTTCATGGGTCCAGATGATGAAGATGTCATCAATATAGTGCAAGTAGAATAGGGGTGTTAGGGGACGAGAGCTAAGGAAGCATTGTTCTAAGTCAGCCATAAAAATGTTAGCATACTGTGGGGCCATGCGGATACCCATAGGAGTGCTATACATGATGATGTTTCACTCATACAGCATCACAGCCTGTCAGAGGGCAGGACTGATTGGGAAAGGCTGGGGAAAGGAATCAGAGAAGAGAGGCGCCAACTCCTGTGATGGGCCCTTGGAGCAAGGTGCCAGGTGCCCAGGAAGGTTGACCTGGAGCTGATGTTCCAGAAAAGCAACAGAGCTGGATGAGAGCAGAGATGGCTGAATAAGGACTGTCTGAGAAGGGAGCTTGCTGGGACTGGGAATCTGTAAGAAGCAGGATTACCAGAGACCCGTGGGAGGGGAGGCTGGGAAATCCTACAACAAAGAGTGAGCTGAGGGACTTTTGTGTTTGTTTTTGTTTGTTTTAATTTGCTTATGTTTGGGTAATAAACCTACTTAAATGAGACTGGACATGGCAGTGTATGCTTGTCAGACCAGGGAGAAGCCCTGCCATATCACATAGGGCTTGCCATAAGGGTCTGAATCTCTCCGATTCTTCTGGATAAAGTGATGGACAACAGGAAATCTGTCCTCTTTGAAAGATGGTGGAGAGAGCACAGTGGGGAAAGACATTAGTGAAGTTACAGATATGGGTACATCTACAGTGCAAAAGAACTCCTACTGCAGCAAGTCTCAGAGCCCATGTCCACTGATCTGGGCTTGCAGGGCTTGCACTATGGGATTAAAAACAGCAATGTAGACATTCTGGCTCAGTCTGGAACCTGAGCTCCAAGACCCTCCGTCTTCACTGAGTTTCAGTTCACCTGGGCTCTGAGACTCACTGTTGTGGGTCTTTTTTGCAGAGAACATGGACCCTAAGTTGAGTGTCCAGGGAGGAGCAGAGACTTCCCTGAATGATAGGAAAACATGGGTCAGGCCTTTAAGAAAATTTCACCAGAGTGCGACGTGAAAATACATTCTGGTCTTGTATATGGGGAAAGGGGAAATGAGTCACCAAAATTGCTACCAGATGTATTCTAATACTAAATATGTATGTCAGTGCTGAAGGACTGAGGGACGATCCTGAATGCTTTAGAGAGAAAAAGTAAATAATCCAGTGTTGTCGGAATTGCCACTTGCAGAGATGAATACAGATGCTGTAGAGCCCAGATAGAGACTCTCTACCATTTGGCCTGATAGGTCTGTCTTGTTGAAGGATTCCTGCTCTGAAGTAGGATATTCTGAAGTCAATCCTATCCCTGGATATCATCCATCTGGCATCCAGGCTGAGAGGTGCAGGGATGATGGATTCGGGTGAAGGATCTGGCCATCATTCTGAGACAGTAGGAAAGGAAGATCTAGTAAAGACAAAAAGAAAAGGAGTACTTGTGGCACCTTAGAGACTAACCAATTTATTTGAGCATAAGCTTTCGTGAGCTACAGCTCACTTCATCGGATGCATTGGATGCATCCGATGAAGTGAGCTGTAGCTCACGAAAGCTCATGCTCAAATAAATTGGTTAGTCTCTAAGGTGCCACAAGTACTCCTTTTCTTTTTGCGAATACAGACTAACACGGCTGTTACTCTGAAACCTAGTAAAGGCAGTGGCTGGTTTCTGTACCAATGGTTTTATCAGGTTTGAGTACCAGAATTGCACCAAAAGAGAGGCACAAATGCCTTGCTTGCCAGTCAAATCACCCTGAGTTATAGGACACTGATAGTGTCAGGGTAGTGTAGTGTCCTGAATCAACCATTTCCCTTTAATTCAAAGTTGATCAAGATGTGCTCCCCACACCTTGGGGGAGGTATCTGTCATCAGAGTCTTTCATCAAAGGGTTGTGGGAAAAGGAACTCCATTGCATACTTGGTTTAATTGCACTTATCAAATTAATTAGGAGAGGACCTTTGTGGGGAGTAAAACCTTCCTGTCTATGCAACAGATACTCTGATTTCACCCACCCTTGCAGTGGATCAAGGTGAAGTTTGGCGTGCTGTATGATGTAGTTGTATGCTGCCATGTGTGCCAGAAATTTTAGATAGGTTTTTGACATACCTGTTTCATGGGGTGTGCATGGAGCTGAAGTATGGAAGCCTTTGCTGATTTGGGATCTAACACTGCCACTATGAATCCAGAGCTTTGTGCTAGGGTCAACATGGACTTGTTGCTGACCTTTGGGGCACAGTGAGGCAGAGACTGCTGCTTAGAGCACTGTGCCAGCCATAGCCTCTGACATATTAAATTTTTAACTCATCCTAATATTCTCTGGGGAGCTTGTCCACTAGGTTAGGGAATCTATCTCATAGTAGGAAATCATATGTTGAAAAAAGTACCTGATAATTAGCAACTTTTAGTTGACTCCTTGAGGAATATACTTTTTGATCAAAGAGATCCAGCTTCTTCAGCTCCTTCTCTGTGGGAGCGGACTTGGGCTGTTGTTTGGATTTCTCATGAATATACTGGATGACAAATGTCTATCACCTTAGTATTCATAACCCTTAGTTGGTACCTAATATCTACTATGTGCCCTCTTGGAGATCCTGGAATGGACATAGGAATGGGACAGATTGCTTTTTGCTGGTTTCAAAAGACCTTCATTAATGGGTAATCTCATTCTGCCTAATTACAAAGGTTGGAGACTGTCCAGAATTTTTTGGTGTTTTTATTGGATAATTTCTAATAGAATGTCTAAAATTTCTGCTATGGGTCTTATGAAATCTTGAAACATTTTAAGCTCATTGGTTGAGGCTATGGTTGGAGGGTTAGTTGCTTCATTGGAGGATGAAGAGAAAATAGCTACTGTTTTTTTTTTTTGTCAGCTGGGAGGTCATCTCCAATGAATTCTTCCTCCCCTTCCAAATGTTCATGTGTGTATGTGTGTGTGTGTTGGATGAAATAAAAATCAGGAAAGCTACACATTTCAGTATAAAATTTGCATGGAATCCTACAGTGAATGAAAAATTATTGTAAAAATGATGGAAAAATACCTTGATAACCAATTGTTATACATTATATACATACTCAGATATCAAAATACTTAGGGGTGTAAATCACCAGAAAAAAAAAAAAAAACTAGGTTATCAAAGATAGATTGGTTTAAATTCTGGCATTACTCTTGAGAGGAGTAGGGGAACTACTGTTGAGCTGCTGAGAGGATTTTCCTCAAGCCATTCTGCCCCAGTCAGCCTGAAGACAAGTACACTCTGCTGTGTCCATTGTGGATTCCAGCAGGTGTATTTATGTATAGGGATGGGATGGTTAGGAAATGGGTGTATCCCACTGTAAGTGAAGAACATCACTGGATACACTACTTGTTGCTACTCCAGTCCAAGTTCTCTGGGAATGGTAATAGCAGAATTCTGCCTGGGTTCTTTCTGGAAAGCTGTTTAAGAAACTTCTGGGTTCACTTATCAGTAAACCCAGGCAAAGGCAGCAGTGATTTAGCTCCTAATATAAGATACAATCCACTAAAACCAAGTAAGTTTCCAATAGTTATACCATGATTATAGAACAGGGAATGCAAGGAGTACATCCATATCAGTTAGCACGAGACCATTTAGATCTTTATTACTTTTTTAAAATTAAGATGTTGTTTATTTAACTAAATCTAAATATAACTGGAGAAAAAAAAATCCAAGAAAAAACTAATTTGGGACTTGTGAAATAGCATAGTGGACATTGCAACCATGTATCAAGACAAAAAGATAGGGCTATTTTTCATGAGTGTAGATAGATAAATGGATGACAAGCACATGCCCACTTCTAAAGTTCAGACATGACCCAGTAGCCTTTTCAAGACACTTTGTGTTTGGCCCAAGACTTGGATGTCTGAATCTATTTCTTAAGATTTCCTGGAAAAAAAAAAGCACTGTGCTGAGGCAGAAAAACCTAAGGATTATCCTTTAAAAAACAATGTTTCCAAATATCCAGGGGTCCTAATAATGAAACATCTCTGTTTATAAACTTGACTGAAACAAATAAACAACAACAAAAACCCTACAATGTGTTTGAATGTTCAGATAGCTAAGATTAACTAAGAGGTCTTACTCTGTTTTACCATTTTATAACTACAAAATGCCTAAACAAAAGTCTTTATTTTTTACCCATTCATTGAAGGAAAGTTACATTAATCCAACAGGTACTACAGATTTGCTTTTTACAGATTGGCAAATTAATCTTGGAATTCAATCTCCTTCTCCCCCTCCCTCTATCCCTCCCAATCAATGCTAAATCACACAGCCTATGCAAAGATTGCCCATTATGTAACAAATGGTAGGTCACCTGAGCTGTTGCCCCTTTAGAGTAACAGAAGATGTGTTGGTGGAAAGTCTCTTCCCTTACAGGTTTCCTTGCTCAGTCTCAACGCTTCACCATCTGTGTGAGGTCAAACTATTAGTTTAACTAGAATATATCTACCAAACCAGCTTCTACTTTTCTCTAGTAGTCCCTACCTAATAAGATAATTACTAGGCCCTGGCTGCTTTGGATTTCTATTGAGTATTCCTTGTGCACCTGATGTTCCCATTGACTGCAGAATTAGGTCTTTATTCCCTATATTTTTTGGGTGAAAATGGGGAATTGAATGAGCTACTGATGAATTCACAGCAAGGTTCTGCTGGAGTTCAGAGAGAATCCAGCTAAGGCTAATACTTCAGAACCCTTTCCCTACCCTTCTTTTGGGGACCTCGGTATTGGAATTATTACCCAACCTCCTTATTTTGTGCATGGATTGCAAGCTTTTTCCATCTGCTTTAAAATTGGCCTGCAAGCAGCATTAGTTAAAGAATAATTTTATTTTTATTGTTTGTGTATTACACATACAACCATTTCCAAGCAACTGTCTGCAGTGTTGTATCTACAGCAGAAATGCAGTTTGAATGCAAATGAACTGTACTAAATATTTCAAATCTGCTACTATATCCTTGTCTTCACAATAGCATGATTATTTTAAGGTGTTCCCCTTGGTCTATTTTAAACCTGTACTTCAAACAGTGACATGACAGTAGGGAGAATGGAGCAATTTTTAATAAACTGCAATGGGAGAATTGAAAAGCTACATTTTAAAATTTGCATTTTGTTTACAAACTGTGCAATGAACAGAACTTTAGGTAAATTCCTATCCGGGTTCTATTACCGGGGTCTAGCTCTTTCATTTTCCATCCTTTTGTATATAAAAGGTGTTTATGGACCTGCCCCAACTTTTGGCCCCACAAAGTGTAACACTACCATGTGAGAATGCAATGAAGTACAATTCTATAACACTCTGCCTCATTTTTTTTTAAATGAATGGTATTGTACTGTTTGGGTGAAAAAATGACTCTGAAGTGCACCAACATGCTCTGATATACAGGCAGTAGCTGTGAATATAAAAATAAATATAGATTTTGATAAATAATTGTCTAATCTCAGAGAAATTCAGACACTCCTTTTGCACATTGCCTATACAGTTCCTGAGTTTTTCCATTTTTAAGAGGAGAATTTAATTATTCACTGTTATATTGTTTTCTTCATTGCCTGGGGCCAGGAAACTATGGAAAACTGGCTCAATGGAATTTCTATGCAAATATACATAGCAGAATGAGCAGGAGACAAGTCCTTTCACTGAAATGGATTTTGAGGATCCATGGAAATAAGTCATCCACCAGTAGATATCACATAAAGGACTGATCTACTGTTCCTGACCTCTGTGTACCCCGACTATCTATGTTGACTTGATAGACTCTCCTCTACTCTGGAAGGCTGTCTCTTTCTGAGGCCAGACTGCTATTGCCCATGGTCCTGATCCTCAAAGGTGTTTAGGCACCTAACCTAACTCCTGATTTCAATGGGAATTAGTTGCCTAAATATCTTTGAGGATCTGGAGCTATGTTCCCTTGCAGCTGTGTAATAGCAGTCCCAGAGAGGACTTAGCAGGAAGTAATACTCCTACTTTTGGATTATGTGGAATGTACTGTATTACAGGTGAATCAGCCTCACTTTTCCTCAGAATTGCCAAACCAGTCTATGTTCCCACACAAGAGGGAGGAAGGGCTAGATCAGTGGTTCTCAAACTTTTGTACTGGTGACCCCTTTCACATAACAAGCTTCTGTGTGTGACCCCCCTTTTAAATTAAAAACAGTTCTTTACATATTTAACACCATTATAAATGCTGGAGTCAAAGTGAAGGCTAACAGCTTGCAACCCCCACCCCATGTAATAACCCCATGGCCCATGAAGGGTCCCGACCTCCAGTTTGAGAACCCCTGGGCTAGATCCACAAAGGGGACTCAGGCTCAGCATTGCAGTGTTTAACATTTAGGTACCCTGCCACCTGGTGGAATCCACAGCCCTGTGTTTGGCATCCAGGCTCCCTACACAATGCATGGTGCCTAACATGGGATTCACAAAAAAACAGCAAATTGAGAGCCATGATCTAACCCAGCCTGCAGGAAATGCTGCCCCTCTAAGGGAGAGCGGTGTCTCCCTCTGCATGGTCGTCACAGCGGTGAACACTCTCCTAGAGTTAGGCACCTAAGTCAGGTCAGCCCTTTCTCAGAAAGAGGGTGGTTGTGATGCTTCCCCTTTATACCCAATAGCCAAGTGATTAGTGCATTCACCAAGGATGGGGGAGACCTGGGTTCAAATCCCTACTCTGCCTGCTGGAGAGCAGCAAACTGACTCCATGTATCCCTCCACCTAGCGAGTGCACTGATCTGTGGAGTCAGGCCCAGAGCCACAAAGGGACTTGTGTGCCTCAAGCCTACCAAATAACTGCTCAGTTGTTGCCTAACCATGCAGCCCCCTAAATTTCTGCTGTAAAAATCCACTATGCACCTCAGTTTCTGCCTCTGGGCACATGCATTGCTGCCTCAGGCAGATGCCTATCTCACACCTAATACCCAAATAAAGGTAGGGAAGCCAGTGCCTATTTAGCCGGGGAGGGGGGCGACTGGTAGGTGTTCTCTGAGAACAACTATCTCCACACTAAAGAGCAGTGAGGCAAGGAAAGTGGCAGCAGTCTCATTTATAACTTTAAGTCCAGTGGATAGAGAGCTGACTCAGGATATGGGAGACCGCAATTCAATTCCCCGCTTCCTGATGAGGAGAAAAGATTTGAACACGGGTTGCCCACACTCAGGTGAATGCCCTATCCAGTGAGCTATGGGATAGTCTGATGTGGGGTTCTAATTTTCTCCTGTTGAAGCTGTTCATCTTCATATTAAATAATTAAATAGGCATTTGGCCAGAAAGAGCATAAGCACAAATCTATTGTCCAGTGGTTAGGTCAGAGGTCAGAAATCCCTATTCAACTACTGGCTCTAGAGAATGAGGAGAAAGCAAGGGGCTGAGTGGTTCTTACAATTAGGTGGTTACAAAAAGTACAGTAAAGCTTCCTAATTGAAAGAGAGAGAGGTTCAGTAGCAGGAGATATGATGTTCACTGGTTATCTTAAACTTGCTCAGTTTAAAATACACAGTTGCAATTTAGGTTTAAATTAAGCAACCAGGGACAAACAATTTATAAATGGATCCATATAAGGAGCAGAAAATCCTTTGAGCTGCTAGTCAGAAGCCCTCTGGTTGTATAAATTCAAAAAGTCCTTTCAGCAGGAGGCATAGAGACTCATAAAAGGACTCGGATTCTTTGCTTCGACATATAGTATGGTACCTGTACTGTTTTTATGGCAACTTGTATTACTTATTTAACATTGCAAAACATTTTGGGATAGAGGAGGTATAATAAATGCTATGGCAACCAAGCTATATTGCATTGAATATCTTTGTAGATTAAACTGCTTTGATTCACAAGTTGCAGCACGCACAAATAGATGGGCAAAACCAAACATACTCATAACCAATATTTTGTGTGTATATGAGTCATACTCCTACATAGACACCCACATAGGCACATTTATATTTATGCCCACATACACATATCACATGCATAAACATGCACACATATAGGATGCCTTCAAGAATACATAAGCTTAGTCACAAAGCTTGGATTGTAGTTGTAATGTTTTCACTGTTAACCTAACAAACAGAATCCTGTCATTTATGACCTAAGCAAGCCCAAAGATTTACGCTATGGAAGAATGTATTGGAAGATAAAATTAAATTTGGCTTTCCCAGCAGACTAGTTCAGTTTGAATGGAAGTAAATGTGCCTGTTCACTGATCTGAAGAAGTATACCCTTATTTTCCTACAGATGCTGCAGTAAAGACAGCACTAATCTAATTATAGTACTTTTTTAAATTGTCTTCATGCATGGTAGAAAATCACCATTACTGCTTTGAGAACTCCAGGACCTGAAGTATTAAGAAAATAAATCAAACAACTTTTTGATAATTTAACAGTGATAGGTTTGCTTAAAACAGGAATGTGTTTAATTAAAGTCTCAGGACCGCACGCATTTGCAGCCCTTGTCCTCTCTGGAATATAAGGCATCCTAAAGAGAGAAGGTGAGGCTATCCCCTCACCTCCCATACACTCTTACCAGCAAATAACAGTTTCACACACATGATAGAGGTCCCTCTGCAGCATTTTATTCCCATGGGGAAACAGGTAACTGTTGCAAAGCAGCTGTGCTGGAACAGCAGACTTGAATCTTTGTGGTGTGGCCCTACTATTTACTCCCAGGCTGAGGGGAGGAACCCCACTGTTGTTGTTTATTTAAAAAAAAAACACACACACATACACAAAACCTCAGAGATGCCCGAACAAAGCCACTTACTCACATCATCATAGCCCCAGGAGTGGGGCTATTGGCAGAGCAGCTATGTAGGATCTATTGCATATATTGGCAGAGCAGCTACATAGGGCCTATATTGCATGGCCTGTGCATTGTGGAGGAATTTCTAAACTAGCCAGTGCATATAGAGTTTGGGAATTGGGCTGGGATAGGCCCAAAGGATCTGTCATTAGAGTGGCTCAGAATTTCAGGACAGAGGGTGCAGAGTGGCAATGGTTGCTATTTGCACCTAAGAAGGTGTAATGCAACCCAGGGACAGCCTTTGAGAAGTTCTTAATTTACTCTCCCCTCACCTCCCTAGTTGTCCCTTATTGCCTTGGACTGGTGCGTTGGAGATGGATAGTTATATCACATGATAACACTTTCCATTTCACTAGTATCTCAGGAAGATATTAAACAGTAGCTACTAAAGTTAGACTTTTTAAAAAAAAATCAGCAGCTCTGGATAAGTATCAGGGGATTGCCGTGTTAGTCTGTATCCACAAAACCAACAAGGAGTCCTGTGGCACCTTAAAGACTAACAGATTTATTTGAGCATAAGCTTTCGTGGGTAAAAAAAACACTTCTTCAGATGCATCTCCTTGTTGTTTTAGCTCTGGATAATTTGCAACCAAGAATTTTAAAAGAGCTGGCTGAGGACCTCGCTGGACCATGAATGTTGATTTACAATAAGTCTTGGAACACCAGGGAAGTTCCAAAAAACTGGAAGAAAGCTAATATTGTGTCACTATTTAAAGAAGGTAAATGGCATGGCCTGGGTATTTATCAGCCTCTCATTCTGACATTTATTCTGAGCAAGATAAAGTCGAGGGCCTTGATTAATAAAGACTAAAAGGAAGCCAGAGGTAGCTGCGATCAGCCGAACCTGCGAACACTGCAGGTAAACAAACCGTCCTGGCCCACCAGCAGCTTTCCCTGATGGGCCATGTGCCAAAGGTTGCTGATCCCTGCTCTAGAATCCAGCGTAGGGAAGAATCTGTCATCTTTTGGGAGTTAAGCAATCTCCCCTCATCTGACTCTCATTCTCCATCCTCCCTAACCTCTGTGCTACTTTCTATGCTGTCAACCATGACATCCATCCCAACCTCCTGGGACCGATTGCTGGAGTTTCAGAGAACTGGCCACCTTGGTTTTGCTCCCATTTATCAGAGTCCTCTTTTTTTGAAGCATGAAGCAGAGAGATAAGCTGGTCTGCTGTATAGGGAGATAGCCCTGAAAGACTTGGGTTCTACTCTCTCCATCAGCTTCTTGTATGACCTTGGGCCAGTGCCTTAAGGACAGAGTTTTAAAACCTTGTAGGCACTCAAAGATGCAGCTAGGCATTGAGTGGGGTTTACAAAGAATCTAATCTTCCAGGCACTCTTGAAAATCCCACTAGATGCCTGAAAATCTGGCCTTTTGTCTGTGTGTGCCTCAGTACCCCATATGTACAATGGGGATAACAGCACTGCTGTACCTCACCGAGGGACTGTGAGGAGAAATAGGTGAGACCTTGTGAGATGCTCAGACACAATGGTGATGGGGCCACATAAGTACCACAGGTAGAGTGGGAACTTCTCTATACTACCTCTATCCCTTCCTCTGGGTTTGGCCCCTTCTTTTCACCTACACTGAGTCCCAAACCTCCCCATTTTCTGAATGTAAACTTGGCTCAGAGGACTTGGCTATATTCTTTCTGAGTCCCCAGTGTTCTCTCTAAAACAACATTTCCCCGCAAAGATTCCTGTTTTACAGGCTAGACTTCCAGATCCTTAATTTAATCACCAGCCCTTTCTTATCTTAATCACCCTGCCTCTGTCTGTAAACAAAATACTGACTCTCTGCCCCAGGGGCACCTCTCCTCTGCAGAACTGACATTTCACACTAATGCTGTGCTGTCATTAAGAGCTCCACTGGGGAGCACACCTCCTACACACTTCCTTCCGTCCTGTCCCCCCAAAATGGCGCCCTTGTGCATTAGGCACACTCAACCTAAAAGTCCTGAGTTTGACCCTCAGAGAAAGCATAGGACCTTGACGATGGCTTGTGACAGTTTGGGCAATATGTCTGTGTCCAATTATGATATCATTTTTGTTAATGAACAGCATTTAGGATTGTAAACTTCACTGTAAATTAGAACGTCCATTTTGTAGCAGAAACAACTGAATCAGAGCCATGAAGGAGTCATCAACACTGGCTAGCTTTGCACTGTCAAAACAATGGCATTGCTCCAGGCAGAGTCAGGGACTTTTAATGACTCTCTGCCAACAATCTTGTATGGGGTTGCAGCATGGAAGATCTCTGTGGAATCACAGGAACAAGGTGTCACACACTACTTTAATATAGCATGTTCTCTAAGCAAAAGATGCTATGTCATTGTCAGATCCAGAAGCCCCAGGAAAAGGAGTGGAGGCAGGAGGTACCTGGTCTCCCATAAGAACTTGTACTAAACCCAGAGATCCACAGAAGTTGGGTGAGACCAGACTAAAGGGGATTGCCTTCAGGTGTCTGTTGTTTTGTCTAGATCTGTAACTCTCTTGTCCCGTCTATAAGTAAAGTGTGTATGTTCAAGAAATACCTTTGCACAGCCTGTTGTCCTTATTTTAACTACCACATGGTCCGCAGTGAGTTAAACTATAATCCAGGGTGCCCACAGGGGTGGACTCTGGGGAGAGCATTCATAAGCAACTGAGGACTTGGGAAGCCGAGGAATCCTTGGTTCCATGGTCTAGGTGGCTGGACTGTGGAATCTCACCATCAAGAGGGGTATCAGACAAGGGGTCTGAACCTGGAGTGTGCACTTGAGTGAGCCAGAAGCATTGATCAGTCACTATCAAGCCCCAGGTAGCTCAGCAGCAAGTGGGATCCAAAAGTTGAGTCTAATATAACAGACAGATGACAATCCACTGGGAGGGGCGGGGGTGCAGTGCTCAGTCAGGGCTATATCAGCCACCATATAAGAACACCACAGTATTTCATCCTAAAAGCCAAATATTGGTCCTCTTGATATCATTAGTAAGTGTTTTGCTACTGATTTAAATGGAACCTAGATTTTGCTCTGTCAGTCTGGTATTTTAAAGCATTGGTATACATATGTGACTTACCGTTATGAAAGGACAATACATAATGTTCATGGTGTCCATGGGATGCCAACTGACTTTCAGGCACTGTATATGTAACTGCCAAGGAAACGTCAAGTGCCAATGGTAGTAAAAGGCCAAATATCACATAAGCGCAAATGTCCCCAGATGCTGAGGATTGGCTGGTTCTCTGCTAATACAGTTTCAAAAAATTAAGTGTGTGCTTAATTCTGATTACCTGTGTTATACTTTTGAGTATGAAATAGATGGTCTGTTGAGACGCATCCTAACCACTGTCTTCTGTGTTGGTAGGTACTGTATTTAGAGGGCAAGTTAAGGATGGCAAAATGCTAGTGTGGCTCAACAGCCAATAGAGAGAAGATTATGTCATATAGAGAGAATTATTCTTGGAAGAAGAGTCAGGAGGAAAAAAAAAGTGTCTTGTTGATTTGTCTTTTCATTCTCATCCCTGTAACAAACAGGTCACACATTTAGTTGTATAGATTTTGAATAAGTATGTCGTACTTAGTATTATGTGCATAGGTTTTGCTTAAAATCTGAGGGAAAAATTCAGTTGAAACTGTGGCTTGCCCATTGTGCATGAGGTAAAAAAGCAGTGGAAAAAAGTCAGTTTGTGGTGGTTTTTATACAGCTGTCTGCAAGCTTTCCCCTACTTGAAGACCAACGGTTTTAATGAAGCAACCTCTGAAATAGAGGAGTCTGTTTGTTATCAGTGGTTAGCTGCTCTGCTGCTTTTTATATGCTATTGGCCATAGAAATACACAATGACCATGATCTACCTGATACAAATCTGGCTTAATAAAATGTTACATTTGCTTTCAGCTAGGAAAGCCGCTGTTTGAGCTAAGAATGGGTTTCTACAGCTGAATACGGATGTGGACAGGAACAAATTGAATTAGCTCCAAAGAAACTTTCTTCTGCTTGTTGAATGATCACAGTCCTAATGAAGACTTTGACTGCTAGAGCTCAGAGCTTGCGGATGGCTTTGGCTTTAGTTTTAGATCAAGGGATGTGTGGTGGTTGCTATGGCCTGACAACACACCTTGAAGATTCTTCAAACCTTTTCTTCATACCTATGTGGCAATTCTTTGATTTCCCACTGATTCTGTTTTCCTCAGTCCAATGTTACCAACTTCTTAAAAAACAACAAACAAACAGTGAATCAGCAGAAACTATGAGAAAGATAGAATGATTCATCATGTGACCATCCATCTCACATGCAAAATCCATGAGAGCTGGGAATTCTGTAAAATTACCATTCCTGAACTTCTTTCTTTGATGGACAAATTTTTTTACTGCCAAATGCATTCTTTTTTAATTACCTTTCTATAGGACATTAGTGATAGCCTATTAAACAAAACATACATTGCAATCAATTTACTACATACCTCCTTCCATATTTACAGGTGGGATAACATATTTTTTTTAATTGGCTTCTATTTTATTTCAGAGTTTTTATAGATGCCTCATAAGAATTGAGACTAACTTGCAATCACTTTTTAAGAAAAACTTCGCAGCAAATTTTGATCCGGCTATTTCAAGTCTCAGGGTTAAATTTACATTAAAAAGAGGCACTTATTTACTAAGGGACCCACCCTTGCCCTACCTCCATCGTTGCTGAGATGGAGAATCCCCTGGTAACGGAAAACAGTGTGGTCTGCTCTGCACCAGGATTCGGGATGACTGATTGCAATGGGTATCACCTGGTTGGAGAGGTAGATTCATGTGCATGAATACCTAGTAGGTAAAGGCACAGATTGTTGTTCACAGTATTTGTTGGATGGGAGGATTTGAAGCAAAGAGCCCAATCTTGCACTGGATTCTAAGACAAAATTCCCACTGAAGGAAAATTTCTTTAGTAAGGAGCAGAGGTTCTGGCCTTGTGACAACACATCAAACAAAAAAACTGTTGTCAAGGTAATTTAATGAAATCAAGTTTTAGTTGCTATGGACACATTAAGCTGGATCTTCTGCAAAATTGATTGAAGTAGGGTTGGGAGACTATGAAGAGGGTTTAGGTCCAAAACATTTACAAATTATAGTGATTCTAATTTCTCAACATGAGTTTTAACTCAAAGCAAAATTTACAACACACAGCTGTCTCCAGAAGCACATATGGGCCTCATATGGTGTTGTGTGGAATGCCAGAAATTAACCAAGTTCAAGAACTCTTTGCTACATGATGTGATTAAGACCAACAGTTTAACAGTATTAGACATTTATATCAATTATGAAAATATCCACATTTACCCTGGATAGGATTAAAAAATATTCCAGCCAAACATATGACAACAAACAACCTCACAAAATCCCCAGCATTTGGAATGAATGTAAACCCACATGCTTCAGGGCATAACCCAACTTCTAATGATTGCCATTAGGAAGGAACTTTCCATGAACCCTTTATTCCATAATTTCCAATGCAGGGTTTCTTGCACCTAGAAAGTGGTTGATACTGGCCACAGGCTACTGTCAGATATTGGACCAGAGGGACCATTGGTTTCACCCTGAATGTCAATCTATGTTCCTAATGTATTTATATTTTGTACCTTTAGCCAAAAATGATCCTATTAGGATGGCTGTCATTCTATCCTTAGTGCTCATTGAAGTTCTCCATGGTGAAGATGGAGACTACAGGATAACACAAAACTTAAAAACAAACAAACAAAACGTATATATCTTATTTTGGTTTACACTCAGACGTAAATTTTTGGTCATTAGGCATAATGGATTCAGACACTTTTTCATTGTTTAATGTATATACCTTTGTTTTGTAAGATTATTTTCCTGTAGCTTTTAATTATGTTTGATTATTAATGCAAAGTAGAATTGATAACTGCCAAGCCACCACAATGCAATTCTTTTATCTTCAAAATATGAAAGGTGTAACATGCCACTCTTGAAAATCTCTTCTTACAAAATACAGAGCCATGAGGATTTATCACAACTCCAGAGATTTCAGAAGAAGACCAGTATGTGTGGTATCAATCCTTAGAATCTGCTGCTTTGCTGGGAATATATTGCACATCCAAAGCAAAGTCCAGAAATTAAGTTGATGTGACCCTGTGTAGCTCCTTACCATATTATCATACTAAGAGAAAAGAGACTTTTTAATCACTGGATTATTTGCAGAAATCTGAATGTAAGTAGTTCAGAATTTCTCTTGCATGTAACTCAGATAGAAGATCATTTTTGCATTTTTATCGTAACTACCTCTTTCCATGTAAGGTGAAATTTCCATGTACCCTATTGTAATGATCTGTTCATTTCAACAAACTCTTTCCTTTTCATTTCCCTAATAATATTCCTTGAGGTCTCTAAGAAAATCTCCCCTGAATACTTATAATGGTGGTCCAATTCTAATTGCAGAGTTTATCCTACCATCATTTTCATGGGTGTGCACGACTGGCTTCTTGGGGCTAAATTGTGTCTGGTGCTGAGACAAGGTGCATAATAGTGGTAGTGGTGGAGAAAGTCCAAGGAACTTCCTCCCATGTAGGGCCAGCCTTTGCATTCCGAGAGCACAGAGAATATTCCCTACCTCCTTTAAATGAATTTTCTGTCCTTGAATGCACTATTTGTCATCTGCTTACAGCTAAGAGACCTCTTTATGAATAAATAAATAAAACAAAACATGGCAGCAAGCACAACAGTTCACTGCATACCAAAGACATGTTTAAAAGTTGCTGAGAGAAAAGAAATCCAGTGTCAGTGCTGAAGAAGAGACTACTCAGTTAAATAAGCTTAGGTAAGGTATAAGCCTCTGTCAAAGGCGAGTTATTTGTCAGTGATGAAGATTTTTGCTCTTTGGAATTCCCTACGTGATCCGAGCAACAACAGATCAGCGTCGGAACAACACCAAAATTACCTGGCTCTGCTGTTCATACAAATAAATATGTTGCTGTGGATACAAGGCTTACCAAAATATTGATTCGATAGCTTCAAGCAGAATTTCTGTGTTTCAAAAAAAACCCCTTTGCGTCTTTCTTTTCTCAGCATGGAAAGTCTCTCTCCCCAAGACCGCCTTACTCATACAGTTCCAATGCAGTGGAGTATGGCGACATGAGATGCTTATTCCTGAATTTAAATGGAGTGTAACAATAGTGATCCTCTGCGAAAAAAGGGAAAGATCGTGGTCTGTCTCAGGCCACCCTCAATGTTATCAGAAGGTGAAATAAGAGGATTTGCCAAGTCGATGGTCAGCTTCATTACAGATCTTCCCAGATGCAGCCGTCGCAACCATCTGACTAAGTCACGGTACTGCATATACATATGCACAACTTTCCCACAAAATGGGGCTAACTCCTCCCAAATCCAGTCCTTGGCACACATCTAAATTCCTGTTTTACTCATATTAACTGTGGAGAATTGTGTTGTACCCTCATACTTTCTTGGTCCTTTGAAAAAAAATTCACCTCCAGGCTAATAAACTACTCATTTGCAAGCCTGTTACACAGTTCACAGATCAAAGAATCAATGTGTCACCAGTCTTCTTTAGTATAGACATCACTAGTTCTTTACTGCCTAGTTATGCTTGCATAGCAGTTACATATTTTTCTGTCTTGAGGGCACTGTGCCTGTTCAAGTACTTTATTTTCCTTTTAATTGCATCTCTGCCACTGGTCTGTTGAAAAAACAACACAAAAATAAAAACACTGTTTAACTAGCTTCTCTCCCAGCCTGCTTGCCTGCTTTTGAATAGAGTCAGCAAGGTAAAAGAGATCTGAATTTCTAGGATTTCATGCAAAATGTATCAGTTCTAGTGAGTTTTATTCTCTTTCATTGTATTCCCTGATATTCAGCACTTCTGCCCAGACTCTAATGACAAAATAAAAAGATTAAAAAAAAAGATGCTTATCTCCCAGTGACATGTCCAAACGGTCATTTCATTTTCTCTAAAATGCAATTCTTCACTTAGCTAAAAGGAAAGTAAATGAGGAAGTTCTTGCACAGCTCTATCTTCCAACTGACATAGTGCTAAGCAATTTACAAATAACGGGTTACAGCTATGAACTCTAGCTCCTGAGTTGTTTTGATGCTTCAGGAATTACAACAGTTTCATTAACATTTAAAGGGAATAGTCTGCTCGATATCAACAAGACACTATTTATACTGTGTGGATCCATGTTACATTTGCATTTGACATTTGATAATCTCTACACATAAACTCTGAGTCATGGAAGTGAGGAGACACATAATGCCAGAATTAACCCAGGTGTAGCCTCTGCATAAATCTAGTAAGCTTTAGAGTGAACATATGCAGGACATGTGCTGGTGACAAGAAAGGCAGTACTTTGGGGGCTTACATTTATTTGAACATCAGCTGCCAGCATTGTCTTTGGTGTGAGATCCAGAGAACCAGTTGATCTGGGTGTAAGTGACTGGTCCTTTGGGACTGGGAGAAACCTGATGTAGTGTGATTTTGGGTTTATAGTGACCATTATCGCTAAGTCCAGTTTGTCTGAGGGGCAAGCTAGACTGGAGAGCCTATGGGGACTGTCTGACACTCCATGGTAAGACTGGTATAGTGATCCAGGAGTTCACATTTGTTACTGGCTTGGTGAAATCTAATTATAGAACATACCACCAGTTTGGGGTTTCTGCCCTTTTTTTCTGACAGTCTGACCTAAAACTGGCACTCACAGTTGTGAGCCACTCCAGACAACATGACAACTGCGACTTAGCAAGCAAGGCCAGAGGGGGATACTAGAATTGGCTAGGTAAGGAGACAGACTGGGATAAAAAGCCTGAGGAGTGGAGACAGGGAATGGGTAAGGAAGATCAGGACTGGGGCAGGGAGTCACGGTGGGGAAGAGACAGGACTGGGACAGGGACAGGTTAGAGAGGGTGGAGCAGAAAAGGTCAAGCTTGGGGAGGATTTGGGAAATGAAAAGAAGAGCCTGTGCTCACTGGAGATCACTCCCCTACAGAGACTGGAATGGAATCCAAGATTCCAGAGTGTCACCATGTGCACAAAGGGAGCGAATGTTGCACAAGCAGATATATATGATATGTTTGTATTGTGTCTCCAATAAGCACTGGATTTTTGCTTCGGTGACACCATTTATTTTCCAACTTGTGTTAACATGGAGATGAGACCTTGTACCGGATAGTATTCATCCTCACCCCAGGCTTGTGATTGACTTTCCTGGCACCATGTGTCTGTTTTCTCCTGAAACCAAGATACTCCGGAAACCATGTCACTCTTTGTGTTTGCTTCAGCTTCCTCTCTGCACAGAACCCTGATCAGAAAAAAATTCTGGGAAGAGATAAGTAAATTTCTGGTAAGAGACTCTGGGAGCATAGGTAAGATCACATTGTAATGACTGAAGTTGGGAAAAGGGAAAAGGCTACCATCATCTGCAAAATATAAGGATTGTGTTATGAGGATTGTTAAATGTTAATACTTTGAAGAGAAGACTCCTTTAGGAACTTACTGTGGTGTTTCAGGTAGGGCCATACTCTGCTTGTCCTTGATTCGCTGAGGCTAGAAATAGGATGTGGAATGTGTTACAATGCTCCAGTCTGAAGTAGATGATGGATGATTTCATTCCCATTGTGGTGTTTCTATGAGCTGCTGAGATGGAGAGTGGGGTAAAGCTTTTTCTAAAACTCTTGCACAGCTCCACAAATGTCCAGTGACCTCATCTGATCAAAACTACAAGTGCCCTTGTGCTTCCAAAATGAAAGTGTCTGGCATCTGTCATAGGACTAACTCCAGATGAGGCTGGTTGGGAGACCTACAGATAGCTTGGAGGCAATAGAGGGCAGCTACTAACCCTGTAATTGCTCTAGCTACCACTTGCAAAGAAGTATGTCTCCTATTGTACTTCATGGACTGCTTCAACTTGCCATATGACCTGTATTCCTTTCTACAGTGTCTGGCAGGAGTCAGGATTGTATATCAACTTTTCTGGTGACTCTAGACCAGAGGTCTTCAATCTGTGGTGTGCACCTCCTAAGGGGGCATGGGCTAACATTTGCAGGGGAGTGGCTGGGGCCCAGACCAGCCCCCCACAGGGGTGGGAAGGGAGTGCCACCCAGCTCTGCTTCTGGCACCAGCCCCAGCTGCCGGCCCTGCACCAGGGGATCTGGTCACAGCTGCTGGCCCCATGCCTGGGGTTCTGGCTGCCTGTCCCATGCCTGGGACTCCATGCGAGGCCACAAGCCTTAGCCCCCATCCGAGGGTATGCTCCTGCCCCCCCCCCACTAGCTGTGGCCCCAGCCTTGGCCACTTTACCCCTGTCCGTGTTTCTCCTCTCAGAGCCGTGACCCCGCTCACGGCTCTATGGGGTGGGGGGTGCAGACAAGCTTTTGACCAGCTCTGTTTTGGGACTTATAAAATAGAAGCCGGGGTTGGGGAGGAGCTGAAAGAAATAAATGGTGGGCCAAGCAGCCCCATACTGACTGCCAGTTCTTCAGCCTCTAGGCTGCTATCCATCTAATCACTTCCTAGCTAGCCATCAGCTGAGAGAAGAAGTGAAGGTGGTAGCGAGGGAACCTGTAACAGAAGATGGAAACAAAAATCTGGACATTACATCTTGGTGACCAATCTCTTCAGTGTGTCAGGAAATCCCTATTGCTATATTACACCTTCTCAGGGTGCATGAGGAGGGATATATAGCTAGAGCTTGTTTAGGGCAACTGCAGACCTCCTATAGGTAGTTTCATAATACTCTATACTTTTTCCTGAAACAGTCTGTCTAAGATATATATAGTAAAATTTTATTCTTTAACTCTGATTTTGTTGGTTGTCTTTCCTCCCCTAAGGAGGAAGAACTCCCTGTGGGGGAGGGGTGTGTGGGCCTAGAGGGATCCATACTAGAGTTGTGCAAATAACAGTTTGGTTTTTTTTTTTTTGTTCACTGGCAATTCCAAAAGAAATGGGGAGAAATGGATTGAAGGAAAAAATGATTTTGTTTTTAAATTTCCAGAGAATTTCAACTTTTAAAAAATGTTTTGGGTAAAAAAAAACTGTTCAGGTTGACAAAGATGACCAAAGGGATGGAATGCAAGACATATGAGCAAAGTCTGAAGGAACCGGGTATGCTTAGTTTGGAAAAGAGGCGATTATGGAGGAATATGATAGCGGACTTCAAATACTTGAAAGGCTGCCATAAAAAAATGGAGAAAAGTTGTTCTCTCTTGCCACAAAGGGCAGGCCAAGAGACAATGGGTTCAAACTACAGCATAGCAGATTTAGTTTAAACCTCAGGAAAAACTTCCTAACTGTCAGAACAGCAGGACAATGGAACAGACTGCCTAGGGAGTTTGGGGAAGCTCCCTCATTGGAGGTTTTCAAAAAGAGGCTGGATAGTCATCTGTCTTGGATGGTTTAGACAACAAATCCTACATCTTGGCAGTGGGTCAGACTAGATGACCCTTGCAGTCCATTCTAATCCTATGATTCTATGATTTCAACCTTTAAAAAAAATGCAAGGAAATTATTAAACAAAAAGTCATTTTAACCCCCGCCCCCCCCAAAAAAAGTTTTTCAAAAATGTCAAAAGCAAATGTTTTTTTTTTTTTTCTTGTGGGTGGGAGGGCATTTTGTTTTTTCAGCTGAAACAATTAGGCAAAACTGATTTGAATTCAAAAAATGTTTCATCAAATCTTCATTTTCACTGAAAAATACATGCTGGTGCAAAAAGTTTTGCCCAGCTCTGATCAGCATATGTCTGTGGCCTGGTGTTTTCTACACTGATCTGTCATGCTGCTTTCTGTGAAGGTGAGCGGGGGAACCGAGCATTGAGAATTACCTGATATGCTGCACTCCATGAAGGTGAACAGGGGAAATGAGTGCTGATTTGTTTGTTTATTTATTTCCCTTGCGGAGGCTGTCCCCATAATCCTGTTTCAGAGGGAGGAATGAAATTGGGCATGAAGATTACTAGACATTTTAAATATTTTTGGAGCAATTGCCTTGTCCTTAAAGAGGCTGGTCCTGTCTGTCTCCCATTCCCCACAGGGGCCTCTCAAAGAAGGTACTAGCCTATGTCTCAAGGATGGGCTTCCCAGAAGCTCAACCCCTGTCTATTGCATGACATTTGTGTCAGGGCCAGATATATCTGGCTTTTCCCTGCATGTCTCAGCCTTGCATATGAGCAGGGATCCCTGGAGAGGTGGGGGCAGTTCTAATGAGAGCTGGAGAAGGGATCCAGACCCAGAGCCTCCTTCTGGCACTCTCTGGCATTGGTAGCAGTTGTGCTGTGTCTGGTTCCCTCATAGGGTAGATGTGGGAGAGGTTGAGGTAGGGGCTTAGTTCCATGTCAGAGGCCTGGCTGCTGGTGCAGGCTATAGGACTTGGGTGCAATGTTCCTGCACTGCTCTTCTGGCTTCAATCCCCTCATGGAGATGGGGGTGGGGGTCCGCCCCAGAGCCAATCCTTTTCGAAAATTGACTGCCTCCCTTCTTGCCCAGGGGATGGGGACAAGGTGACTCTGTCTGGACTGGGCTGCATCCTGCTCAGTGCAGCGAGTCTTTCTCATCCTGCCTGTAGTGTTTGCAAAGCACACCATGTTTGTCAAATGAAAAATATTTGTATTAGCACACAACGTGTTGTTAGAATACTGCTTATTACTTGAAATTAAGTAAATAAGTTTGTTAAATTCATATTTGGACCATGGGCTTCTGATCTCTTTACATCATAACCCAAAGCAAGCTTTAAAAGAAAAACGGAAAACCTTGAACCTTGAAAGAGCTTTTAGAACACTGTAGGGTTACATATATGCCATGACTAGGGATGGGTGAATAATTCATAATGAATAATTTACTCAATGAATTTTGGCTTTTTTGGTCTGTTAATAGTTTATGATTTTCTCAAATTCAATCATTAAAAAATATTCACTGAATAGTTTTTGCAGATAATACTTACGCTGTAACATGCCTGTGAGTTCATTACATTTAAAATTCAAGTGATTTTGAATGGACAAATAGGTTGCACAGTAGGTCTGGTCCCTGATTGGTCTCCCAACCACCCTCATCTGGAGTTAGTCCTATGACATGGGCCAGAGCCTCAGCTGTATAAATTGACATAGCTTTAGAAGGCAATGGAGCAATAATGATTTACACCAGCTGAGGGTACGGCATGGTGTCTAGTGCATATATTCACATTTATAAATTCCAGATTTGCTCTTCATAAATATTCTGATAGTCAGTGAACATATGCATTTCCATGGCCATTCAGACAAGTGAATACACGCACTAGAGTATCACAGACAATGAACAGAGAAGTGTTGTGGATCCAGTTGAAGCTAACTTGTTTTAAATTTTAAGTACATTCACAGCACTATTTTGCAGTATTTGTCTAGCTGAAGCAACTATTTAAGACAGTAATGTTATTTTTTTTAAATCTCAGCTTCTGTATAAAAATGTTATTGAAATAAACAGGGAAAACATGTAAGATTTCTAGCAAAAACAAGGGGCATCCAACCAAATTTGGGGCAGGCCAAGGGCAAGCATTTAAATATTTGGATAGTACCTGTGGTTGCCTCATGGTGTGCGTATTTCACTACCAACACACCCCAACATGTCCTGTTCAAGCTAAGGTTTATAGATTGTAATTTCTGATATGACAATGGGACTACTGAAGGCAGGAATAAGGCCATCTACCAGAGCAAGATGATGTCCTTTTCCATTTCTTTAGTATAACTGGAATCTATGCTTCAGCACTACTGGGTTCTTGATGTTACCAATCTAAGGAGCACATTTGGTTCTTGAATTTTCTGACATGTTTTATTTTCTCTTTTATCTCATTTTGTGGAACTGAGTTTCTGATCACATGAAGTATTTTACAAAGATGTGAAGAAAAAGACTGTGTTTGTCTTACGATACGAGTGCAATTGAGCTCCAATCTCATCCAAGTAATTCAACCTGAGTCTCTAAAATACTTTGCTGAAGATGTGTAACATGGACATTGAAGTGCAGCATCAAGGACATGCTGGCCACAGTTTCCCGCAGCTCCCGTTGGCTGGGAATGGTAAACTGCACCACTGGGAGCTGCGGGTGGCCAGCCTGCCATCGAATTACCCTGATGGGCCGCATGCAGCCCATGGGCCATAGGTCGCCCACCACTGGTCTAGAGACAAAGTGTTCATTATTTTCATACATTTTAAGCAGATTTCAAGGTCTAGTCCTTAATTCACATTGATTGAAAAATGGAGTTGCACAAACTTCATACTTCACTGTAGTGTCATACAGATTGCCAAAACTTATTCCGCAGATGAATACAGTACCTGTCTTTGTATTCAGGAAAATACTGTAGATAGGCCTGCCATGTACCACTCCAGTAATGTAAATAATATGGCATGTGTGTTCATAATGTTTGTGAGTTGCAGCAGATTTTTGGGGCCTTGCAGGCCAGTGTCCCTTTGGGAGCAGGAATTGGTGACAGAGTCGGGTATTTTCTTAGTTCAATTTCTTTCTTTCTTTAATATTCCCAAGTCCTGTTTACTGAAGCAGGGGTGGTAGAAAACAGACAAGCAGTTACTTCTAGCAGAAATGTTAAGCCAGGCATCTTTGTCCTGTCCCAAGAAACGGGTTCTCTTCCTTCGATCTCCCTCCAGTGACTCACATTGACTCCTAGCCAAAACTGACAGTTTAACATACAGAGTCCTCTCCCTGCCCCTCAGTTTGCACCTGGGAGACCCTTTTAATCCCATAACTCCCCTTGGAGTGCATGTTTTTTCAAGAAGTGAGCCACACCCATTAACCCTTTGTGAAAGTGCTTTGCAACACAAACAGACCATCATTAAAGTCTCCGTCCGTGGCTAAAGAGACAGAGACAAGGTGGGTGAGGTAATGTATTTTATTGGACCAACTTCTGTTGGTGAGAGAGACAAGCTTCCAAGCTTTTGGAGAGTTCTTCTTCTGTGTAAGTCTGGACGCTTGCCTCTCTTACCCCCAGAAGTTGGTCCAATACAAGATGTTACCTCATCCATCTTGTCCCTCTAATATCCTGGGACCAGCGTGGCTACAACAACTCTGCATAAAGGAGAATGAGTTAAACTCAGTTTCCTTAAGGAATCTCTGGGTGCTGTGATTGAATCAATGACAATATATTAAAATAAATGGTGACATATTGCAATAAATTCAGCAATTACAGGTTCTGATCCAAAGCCCACTTAAGTCTCTCAATTGACTTCAGTGAGTTTTGGATTAGGTCCAGCATTGTTGGTAACATAGTAGGTCTCTTCCCCCTGCCCAACAGAAATTAATGAGCAAAAACTTAGTTAAGAGAGGAAGGGTGGTCTTTGGTGTGATTAAGACACAGGGCTGGTACTCAGCGGACGAACACTGTTACTGCTTGGTACAGTCTACCTGTGTGGCATTCTGAAGGGCCAGCACCGAACCACCTTTAGGGCTGCTGAACAGGGTGTTTGGTTTCCAGACTTGGCTGAAAAACATGGGGGGAAAAATCTGAACATTCAAAAACCCATTCCTCCTTTCTTCTCTTCATCAAAATTTGAAAGGTGGCAAATGTCAAGCAACAATTTCAACCAAAACTGAGGGGAAATAGTGAACATTTAATCAACAAGTTCTCTTTTTTTGGACAGAAATTTGTAATTTCTACAAAAGACAAAATTTAGATATTTTAAAAATGTCTGCAAGCTCCATTGGTTATGGAGAAGTATGTTGAAGGAAGTGGGAGCTTCCAAGCCTCCCTCAAGAAGGCTTTCAAAAACAGAAGGGGAACGGGAAGGGAATGGAAATTATGAGCAAGTTTTGTGCTAACAGACCCCACCCTTCCCTGGCTTTACTCCCTTATCCTCTACTCCATCTCCTCTCTAAGCATAGATCATAGAGGGATCTCCATAGGTCCAGGGACAGCAGAGAAGTGTGAGACCTAGTTCCTAAAAAAAAAGGGAGTACTAGTGACACCTTAGAGACTAACCAATTTATTTGAGCATAAGCTTTTGTGAGCTACAGCTCACTTCATCGGATGAAGTGAGCTGTAGCTCACAAAAGCTTATGCTCAAATAAATAGGTGCCACTAGTACTCCTTTTCTTTTTGTGAATACAGACTAACACAGTTGCTACTCTGAAACCAGACTTAGTTCCTGTTGTATTAATTTAGATAGAATAAATGGGCCAAAGGTAACATAACTCAGTCACTGTTCAACATTATACAGGGTTAAACAAGGTTCACCGTTTGGTATACAGAGACTTCAGCCTATTTGGTACCATGGCAAATGAACCATTAAAAATTCTTTTAACCTTTATTAAAGACACAGAAAAGAAGGAAAAACATTTAAAGCATTTGAAATGTAAAGTATTCAGTAAGGCTCTCATTTTAACATCATCCCTTGTTCCCTCTCCTTTTAGCTGGAGAAAGTTTTAGAAAGAAAGAAAACCCCTTGTTTGACAGTCTTTTAGATGGTATTAAAAATGGTAATAACTGTCCTTCTGGGGAAACGAGAAAAAGTTGAGATGGCCTGGAACTGTTGTTGTTAAAGACCCATCCTGTTTCATCTCAGGTGGTGTTTGGGATTCAGCTGGAGCTGGCAATGAAATTTGGGTTCCTCTCTCTGTCCCAGTTAATTTCTGGTACCACATTTTCTTGCTTACCAGACATGATCTTAACAGTCTTTGAGTTATATCAGAAGGCCTTTCTGTTTGGACTAATTCAGTCTGTCTCCCTTTTGTACCTTTTCCCATCAACATTTGTACTTATAGAGCATCGTGGCATCTTATGAATTTATACTCACTTTTTAAAGTTGAGCTCACGGTGAGGGCAAATTAGCAGGCTGAATTATTACAACAGTCCCCACCTCCATGCCCAAGGGGAGGAAGCCAAAGGGAGAGCTCACTCCACACATGATCACTGGAGGAACTGACATGCATCAGACGACTTGGGTATTCACCCATGAAAGCTGATGCTCCAATATGTCTGTTAGTCTATATGGTGCCACAGGACTCTTTGTCGCTTTTACTGGGGGAACAATGGCTCCTTTACAGGACATTTTGGATAAACTATTCTTTACTTCCAGTCTTAAATGTTTATTAAACCCAGTATTGTCTTATTGTATTGTATCCCATTGGTGACTGCATTTCATTTGTGGATGAGCAGATCCAAGGTTAGTTTGCATTTTAATTAAAATTTGTGAAGTGTTTGGAATCACTTAAGATAGAATAAAATATTCATAACATTAAAATAAATAATAGAGTTCAAAACAAAGGAGAGCTGAAAAAGTAGCTGACATTGTCTTAACTTTTTCTTTCTTGGAATTGGGGAGATGAAGCTAGAACATTAATTTGTTTTCATATCATGTAAGTTTTGTCTCTGTTTCCTCTCTAAAAAATAAAGAAATAAAAGAATAAAAGCAAAATAAAAAGGAAATTCCACTGAAAGTCCCTGAAAAAAGAATTACAGCTCAGACTGCATTTCTGTGTCTACTTATCCGGAAAAGATTTTTGTTTAACCCACAATGGACAGTTAGTACGCTAAACAAAATCACTTCATTTTTCCTCTCCAGACCCTGATATGTGATGTTAACCTCAACTCTAGGGCACAATTCAAAAATCTTTTTTCCATTAATCCACATTTTTTGCCATTCATCTTTTAAATGTTTCTATACTAGCCTTTTGAATTCCTGTTTACTCAAGGGTATTTCTATGTCAGTCTTTCAATTTCCGATAGTGTTTTTTTAGCTGCTTTGTCTGCCATTTCATTCCCTGTTATCCTAATATGCTCTGGGATCCACGAATGCTACACGTATCCCCGTAGGTGCTGACTTTTATTTTCCCCGGTGGGTGCTCCATCCCTGTTCTGCCCTGAAGCCCACCCTTGCTCATCTCTTCCTGCCCGCCCCCGCACTCTGCCTGCACAGAAGCTCCCGCCTGCCACTTGCTGCTCTCCATCCTCCCTCAAGCGCCTCCAGGCTCCCGTCAGCTGCCAGACAGCTGATCAGTGGCCCTGCCGAACAGCTGTGGCTGTGACTGCTGAGTACCCACTGTTTTTTTCCTGTGGGTGCTTGAGCCCTGGAGCACCAGGGAGTCAGTGCTTATGCATATCCCTATCTATACTAATTCAATGATTAAAAATATAATTTCACTGATTAAATCACTTCTACACACTGAGACACCCCTTTTTATCCCCACAAGTTCTGAGTTTGAATTTTAAAAAAAATGACCTCTTTTGCTCACTACTTCCTCTGCTGATAGTCCTCTGCCAGCTCCTTGCCAGCTGGACTTCATCCTCAGTTAAATCTAGCTATCCCTCCAGGTACATTCCATGGAATAGGGGTCTCAAAACATGCAGCCCACAGAGTTATTTCCTGCGGCCTGCCATAGGTGCCGACACCACCGGCAGCCAAGCTCTCTCCCCTTCCCCCTCCCGAGCACATCTCGTCCCCACTCCTCCACCTACCTCCCAGTGCTTCCCGCTGCCAAACAGCTGTTTGGTGGTGCTTAGGACTTTCCAGGAGGGAGGGGGGAGAAGCGGGGACATGGTGCGCTCAGGGGAGGAGGCGGAGAAGAGGTGGGGCTGGGGTGGGGATTTGGGGAAGGGGTTGGAATAGGGGCAGGGAGGGGCGGAGTTGGGGTGGGGACTTTGGGAAAGGTGTTGGAATGGGAGCAGGGATAGGGTAGGAAGAAGCGGAGCAGGGGCAGGCCCTCATGGACTAGATGAGCGGTCTGAGGTATGAAGTTCAGCATATATGATTCTTTGCTGTGAGCAGTTGGGAAGAATGTTTGTTAAAAGTGGCAACGTATTTTGTGTGAATAGTTACTTTAAAAAGTTCCTGCTGTTAGAGAGCTTATTCCTTCACTCTCCCACTTCCCTGGTCCTTCTCACATGAACAGAGAGCAACAATACCTGAAGTCCGAAGGTGCAAACAATTCGATGTTTATTGGGGTGAACTTCCAGCAAGCTTAAATACAAGTTCCTTTTCCTTATTTCTGAATCCCAACTTACTTCCTGTTTGCCCCTAATTTATATAGTAATATTCTTAGCTATACCTTAACCAATCATTCTACTAAAATTTAACTAACCAATCCTAACATATTGTAACATGATTATGTAACCAATTATATCCCACCACCTTAATTAGTTTACACCCAGCAAAATTAATTATACAGCAGACAGGAACAATCACAGAACCAGACAGAGATTATACAGACAAACAATAGCAAAGTGGGAACTATAATGGCAAGACAATACAGAAGTGAGGATTTCACATCCCAGCTATTGATAAGTGAGTTCTTGCCAGACAGGATGCTATCAAACTAAGTTTCCTTGTACATTTTCTAGGCACTTCCCTTTCTCTGGAGGTGATAGGAATACAATCCTATCCTGATAGTGCCTAACAGCCCAATAGCACCTTATTTCAATGTGACTAGTTTGGAATGTGAGGATGTGACTGTTCGCTTCCCAGCTTATGGCTGCCTCTGCTGCTTAGCCAAAGGCATTAGCCTAAGAACAGGGCCCCAGACTGTCACAGTAAGAGAAGGACCTTACATTGGCAGACAGTGATTTTGATTCTTTCTTTTATACCTCTAACTAGCCAAGTGATAAGAATACACCTAAATTCTTAAAGTACAGGCCTTTACAGGCAGGCCTGAATATCTATATCCTAACACCTACCATCACAGCTATGTTGATAGACTGTTAGTGTAGATCATCATCAGTGACCACATGATGACCAACATCATGACCACATAAGGAATAGTTATTGGTGTTTATATTTTATTAAAACCCCTGTTCGCATGACAGTTTTTAAAAAGTTAATACATTGACTTTTAATAGCATAGTATATTACTCTTCATTTTTTTCATTTTTGACTATACTTTTGTATTGTTGTATGAAAAGATTTCAGTGATGCAGCCCTCGGGCCAATATACTAGTCCTCATGTGGCCCTCATGGTGATTTGAGTTTGAGATCCCTGCCATAGAGTAATTGGCCTCTGAGACCCACATTAACCCTTTCAGAGGCTGTATGGGTTACACACCCTATCACACCCTGATAGTGCCTCTTGTCAACTGTGAAATGCTGGACAAAAAAGAGGAAGTTAGAAAGTGCAGAGTGGGGCACAAGAATTCCATTTCTATTTCCCCAGGTTTATATCTGGAGATTTGACATTTGATTGTGTAGATCAGCTTAGCTTGCCTAGCTATAAATAGTACTACAGATCATAACACTATCCCATCTCTTAAACATCCAGGTACAGCAATTTGACTTGCTACAGCAGTAAATTTCAGAGGTTAAATATATGCTGTGAAAAGAAAGATTTGTTTCTAGTTTGAAGAACACTGCTTTTGAATTTTAGACCCTGTGTTCTTATCCTGAAGCAGGGTTAAAAAAAAAAAAGTGACTTCAACAAGAGTTTTTCCTGAGTAAGGGCTTTGGATTTGGGCCCTAATTCTATATCAAGTGTGTATTCTCAATTCATCATGGTCAGAATCCTACATGTCTCAGCACCTGGGGGATAGAAACAACTTTCTCATTATCAAGCGAAAAGAATCTTAGCTATTCCACCTACAAGGGGTTATTTCCTGGAGACCAAAGACTCTCCTCTGGTTCTGAAGTTAATTTTGTCATCAGTAGACAAAGAAGGAGGTTTCATTTCCTTCTCTCCTCCCCATGAATATTTGTGTCCAAGTCCCAATTTTCTGTCCTCTAACATGGATAAAGAGAAGGCTCATTATCTTATTACCTGCCTCAAATTAAGCAGCCTCCACCACTAGAAATTAAAACCTCACCTGCAGAGGAAGAATACATAGCTCCCTCAAAGCCATAGATATTTTTAATAGGTAAAAAGGTAACAGCTGTAAAAATAGATCCAAGACATAGCTCTTCCTCAACAACTGTATCTAGATTCTAGCTTTGTCCCCTGAAGAAAGGAAATGATCAGAAAGAGGTAGAACAATATGACTGTGACTCACGAGAAAGGGTTTTCTTTCCTAGCTGAATTCTTTAAACACAGTATGCAAAAAGGGTGCAATAAAATCCAGTCCAAATGGAAGAAAAGAAAACTTCAGAGAAACATCCACCCTCTGAATCAAAGTCTGAAAAGGTATCCCCCATCATCCCCCATTTTGGTAATTTATTGGGATTGAACAGGAATATTCAGACAGAGTAAAAATATGTTTGAAATTTCAAAGCAGGGCAGAGAATTTTAGCATAGATCTATTAAAATTAAAGGCATTGTGTGACTAAATGCCCTGAATTGCTTTGAAAATCTCAAGCTCAGATTCCAAACTATGACATTCTACAAGCTCCAAGAACCAAAAGATAACAGCCTCTTCCACAAAAAGCAAAGCCTCTCTTGCATCCTGGTTAAGGATATGCTGCAATTCACTATACAGTATCAAAAGCCAAGTGTAAGAACAAAGCAAAGGCTTCAGCCAGTACAAAATGCATCTACCAGCTTCCTCCACAAGTTTGGCTGACCTGAATACATCAAGTCGGTGTTCCAGTTCTTTCACTAAAACCTAGCCCACTTCTACTGGTATTTTAAGGCCTTCACAGCAACTAACTGATCAGGTCCCAGCTACATTAGAGATGGCTCTAATGATCAGTTATCCCTTCTAAAATGTTTCCTTCCCCAATCCTCCCACTGGAGCAAGGTGGAAGAAACCTTGAGCTGTGACTTCACTCCAGGCATTGTTGTCTACTACTTGCTTTACCCTGATGACTATGTCATATTGTGATATATTAAAAGAAGTGAATCCTTCAAATAATTAGTTCCTCACTAATTTAAGACAATTTCTTCAGACAATTTTGTATAATTAATTAATGTAATTTAGATTTTATGGCATCCAGTTTAGGTGCTAGGCATTTTACAAAATGAAAAGTAGTATTTCCTTAACAAAGTGAAAATCATTCACAGACCTGGCTGTATATCACAGTAAACAAGCCAACCGATTATTATTAATATTATGAATAGTACCAGTAAACCAGAACCCATGGCCACTATATCCCCATCCATCACTGTCTCCTCCCCATATGTCTGAGGTAAAAATGGATTTTGCAGCATATCCAAAAGGATTCCAATTCTCATGGACCCGGGAAGGGACTGAGTTCTAAGCCTGAGGGCCCCTCATGGAGAATTAAGGCTGGGTGAATATGACATCCCACAGGCTACAATCCAGAAAGTAGGATAGCCCCTTAATTCTCCAGTCTGAACTATGTGAACTATGCCCTGCTTTGCTGTGTGAGATGACATTCTGCCACCAACATCAGACTCCAGCATATAAATCACGCCCAGACATGTACCAGAGTGCTATGCCCAGACACTCTTGAATTACATATAAGGTGACACCCGCATATTCCTAATCCCAGTTTTGTACCCCCAAAATATACCATTTTATACTGTTCTGATACTCAATGAACAATATAAGCTCATTAATACAAGCTGAGCCTTTGTAAACCGAGTAGATTCCCCAAACACTTGAGCCAAAATCACACTGGTTTAGACCAAACATAAAGCAGATTTATTATCTACAGAAAGATAGATTTTAAGAGATTAAGTGTTGGCATAGAAGATCAGAATTGGTTACAAAAGGAAATAAAATGGAAAAACCTCAATTTATATCCTAAACTTTAACAAGCTAATAATTCTAAAAATAAAAGGATTTCTCTTACCCAAAACTTCACAGCAGTTGATGCTAAATAGGATGCCTTCTAGTTTGGACCAGCCACTACCAAAGTCCCAATGGCGTTTTCATTGTCTCCCAGGCAATCTTGTTGTGACATTGCACCCCATAATGCTTTATGGAAATATGTCTTGTCACATATCTTTGCAAAGGTTATGTTCTACTGCATGTATTCAGCCTATTTGTATGCATGTATCATTTTTATATCTGAAGTTATGAGCGTTGGCTTTATGCTTGTATTTAAAGTATTTGCTGTAGAAAGCACCTGAGGCAGATTTGGTCAAGATAGTGTGAAGGGGTTATTCAAGGCTAACCAATTTATTTGAGCATGAGCTTTCGTGAGTTACAGCTCACTTCATCGGATGCATGCCGTGGAAACTGTAGCAGACTTTATATATACACAGAGAATATGAAAAAATACCTCCTCCCACCCCACTGTCCAGCTGGTAATAGCTTATCTAAAGTGATCACCAGGTGGGCCATTTCCAGCACAAATCCAGGTTTTCTCACCCTCCACCCCCCCAACACAGATTCACTCTCCTGCTGGTGATAGCCCATCCAAAGTGACAACTCTTTACACAATGTGCATGATAATAAAGTTGGGCCATTTCCTGCACAAATCCAGGTTCTCTCACCCCCTCACCCCCCTCCCAAAAACCACACACACAAACTCACTATCCTGTTGGTAATAGCTCATCCAAAGTGACCATTCTCCCTACAATGTGCATAATTAAGGTGGGCCATTTCCAGCACAAATCCAGGTTTGCAACAAAGCCCGTTGCCAATTGTGCCCACATATCTATTCAGGGGACACCATCACATGGCCTAATAACATCAGCCACACTATCAGAGGCTCGTATTCCTGCACATCCACCAATGTGATATATGCCATCATGTGCCAGCAATGCCCCTCTGCCATGTACACTGGTCAAACTGGACAGTCTCTACGTAAAAGAATAAATGGACACAAATCAGATGTCAAGAATTATAACATTCATAAACCAGTCGGAGAACACTTCAATCTCTCTCGTCACGCAATCACAGACATGAAGGTCGCTATCTTAAAACAAAAAAACTTCAAATCCAGACTCCAGCGAGAAACTGCTGAATTGGAATTCATTTGCAAATTGGATACTATTAATTTAGGCTTAAAGAGAGACTGGGAGTGGCTAAGTTATTATTCAAGGTAGCCTATTTCCTCTTGTTTTTTCCTACCCCCCTACCCCCCCCCCCAGATGTTCTGGTTTAACTTGGATTTAAACTTGGAGAGTGGTCAGTTTTGAAGGGGTTTTACCAGCAGGAGAGTGAGTTTGTGTGTGTATAGGGGTGGGGGCGATGTGAGAAAACCTGGATTTGTGCTGGAAATGGCCCACCTTAATTATGCACATTGTAGGGAGAATGGTCACTTTGGATGAGCTATTACCAACAGGATAGTGAGTTTGTGTGTGTGGTTTTTGGGAGGGGGGTGAGGGGGTGAGAGAACCTGGATTTGTGCAGGAAATGGCCCAACTTTATTATCATGCACATTGTGTAAAGAGTTGTCACTTTGGATGGGCTATCACCAGCAGGAGAGTGAATCTGTGTGTGGGGATGGAGGGTGAGAAAACCTGGATTTGTACTGGAAATGGCCCACCTGGTGATCACTTTAGATAAGCTATTACCAGCTGGACAGTGGGGTGGGAGGAGGTATTTTTTCATATTCTCTGTGTATATATAAAGTCTGCTACAGTTTCCACGGCATGCATCCGATGAAGTGAGCTGTAACTCACGAAAGCTCATGCTCAAATAAATTGGTTAATCTCTAAGGTGCCACAAGTACTCCTTTTCTTTTTGCGAATACAGACTAATACGGCTGTTACTCTGAAACCTGGGGTTATTCAAGTAAATGAAAGTACTTGGCAAACAATGGACCTTGATAGATGGCAGTCCACATCTGAGCTTTCCTGGGAGCGTCCCTGTAGAGAACTAAGTCATGCATGGAGATGTGACTTGCCCATGGGACTCCAAGACTCCACCTTGTAGCTGGGATTGTACACGAGGGGAGGGAGGGGTTTCCACCCACAAGAGAGAAACTATATAAAGTCCTGGGAGACCCCTCCATTTTGTCTTCAGCTGGCTCAAGAGGTAGCTTCTTCACCCCCAAAGAATGCCTGAAAGAAACTGGAACAAAGGACAATAACTACAGGGGTGTAAGTGATTGCTGGACCCAGTCTAGAAATAGGCTAGTCTGTAAAAGAAGCTTATTGGAACATCTCTGAGGGTGAGATTTCATCTGTAATCACTTTCTTACTGTATTAGGCTTAGATTTGCATGTTTTATTTTATTTTGCTTGGTAATTCACTTTGTTCTGTCTGTTATTACCTGGAACCACTTAAATCCTACTTTTTGTATTTAATAAAATCACTTTTTACTTATTAATTAAGCCAGAGTCTGTATTAATATCTGGCGGGGGGGAGGGGGGAACAGCTGTGCATACCTCTCTATCGGTGTTATAGACGGCGAACAATTTATGAGTTTACTCCGTATAAGCTTTATACAAGGTAAAATGGACTTATTTGGGGTTTGGACCCCATTGGGAACTGGGTACCTGAGTGCTGGAGACAGGAGCACTTCTTAAGCTGTTTTCAGTTAAGCCTGCAGCTTGTGGGGGACGTGGTTCAGACCCACATCTGTGATTGTAGCAGGCTAGTGTGTCTGGCACAATCACGCAGGGCACTGAAGTCCCACACTGCCAGGGAAAACAGGCTCAGAGGTATCAGGTGGCAGTTCCCAAGGGGATTTGTGTGATCCAACCCATCACACTTGTTTCTTTGTGTAGAGATGAGGGAAGAGAGGCAGGTGAGATGATGATTTAACTAATTTATACTCTTCTCCAGGTGCTGGAAAAATTCATGCTGTGTCATGGGGTTAGGCAGCCCTCATAGTGTACATGAGCTGCTAATCATCCTTCAGGTGAATTGTAAATTAGAACTCCCCCACCAGTGAATGGCCTTTTAGGCAGACAGTGGTCTCTTAGCACCTAGCTAGGTGTTGACTACCTCTTTGTTGTCCCTGAAGAGCTAGACTGTGGGCATTCTCCAGAGTTACAACATGCTCCGGTAACAAACATATAGCAAACTCTCGTAACTTCGTATACAATGATGATACACACATTTAAACAGGATAATGAGTTTCAGCAAATCATGACTTTTCAAATGACCCCTCACAAGGCATACTTTGTGCAATATCTCATAATAATTTATAAGTGATGAATATGGGGGTTACAAAGTGTTATTTTGGGATACAGTGTGTCATAGTGGAAAACAAACATTTTGTTTGGCCAAAAAAATTGAAGTTGAAATGTTGTTAATGTTACAAAGACCTTTAGACCTTTCTAAAAATTTTGGAAAACCAAAGAGTCACAAGAGAGCTCCACCCAAGCATAGCCAACATCCTCCTGGTTAGGGCACTCATAGAGACTCTGGGACAGCCAGATTCAAGTCCCTGCTCTGAATGAAGCATAACAGGGACTTGATCTCTCATCTCCCAAATGAGTGCACTAACTATCAAACTATAGGCATATCAAATCCAGTATTGATCAGGTGGATTAGAACCTTTCATTTAGGGCTTGTCCCATAGTGGTGCAGTGTGGACTATGGGAGAGTAAATAGTAGAGCATGCTAACACATGGCACTCTAACTGCCCTGAGTAGACCATTCTGGCACAAACTAAAAGGTACCTAGTACCTAGTATTAATGTAAGCCTGTTTGAAATGGGATGCAAAAAAAACCTCGGTAGTAGGTACTAAAGTACTAAAAACTAGAGCAGGGGTAGTCAATTTTTTGTCAAGCTCCAAATTTCTTGGTCAAGGTTTAGTCACGGTCCAGACTCCAGAGAAAATAACAAAAAAGTAATAACAATAATAAGTAAATAAAAATATTTCGGGGTCTGTTCAAAATCATCTGGCAGTCCAGATTTCCCCCCAGTCTGCCTATTGACAACCCCTGCACTAGAGCCAATCAGCCCCCTCATCACCAATGCTGTGAAATGTTAATGAACTATACATGGACTCTATCACCTAGGTGATAATTATCCATTTAAAATTATTAGGTCATTGTGTAAGAATTATCAGCCCACACCACAAAAGAAAAGGCAAGCAATGTATCCTCATGATGACTATGGTAGTTAAGCTAATTTTTCCCACATGTTCATTGCTATTACGATCTATAACAAGATCTGAATTTAATAAGGCCACACACTGAAAGACTAGATCAGCTTTAGCTTGGACAGCCGCTGTATTTATCAAAGGCATGTCTGCAGAGTCAGACTACTTTTATTCCCTGGAAGCAATTATCCAGGTTTTCAGTTGGGGCCTTGCTGTCTTTTACCACTAATTCTGTCACCTGCGTACAGTAAAACATTTCAGGCATGGATCATATAGCACACTATGAAATACTGGTTATGAATGAGCTCACTCTCTCATGTGTCCTCTAAGCTCCCAACATTTTAGTGATAAATAAAATAGCATTATTTAAAAAGTACAGATAAAAAGAAATAAAACCCACTGTAAATTCCAATAGGAAAGGAAAGGTTTTAGTTACCTATATTCACTACTAGACATTTAAGTCAACAGTACTGCTCCCTTTGACTCAATAGCAAAACTCTGATTGACTTCCATAAGAGCAGAACTGGGCCCGTGTTGAGGGAGAATATAATTTGATTATGACTGGATGGGCACAAGGATATGTTTTTGCAATACATCTTCTGCTTGTCATTTTCTACCAGGCTAAGTGCAATTTTGGAATTGGCTTTATATTTGCCAGTTCTCCTAGCTAGCCCTTTAAGTGTCCTATTAAACCATTAAATTATTGTAACTATGTAAATGACATTGTTGTGTATAATATAAACTTGAGTTTATACTGCAGCACTACATACTTGGGACTAGACCGCATCTTTACAGTCTTCTCTGAGTAAGGGGCAGCACATAGCTGCACCATGCCTGCAGCAGACTACAGAAGGAGCAGTGACTCACATTCATAATTCCTCCCCTATTCTTCCTTTGTTGGAGGGGGGGGAGGTTCTGGTGAACAGATGTCCCAAATTTATAGGTACAGTCTCGATATTCAGGGCTTTCCCGGCTTTTGCTTATATAGGCACTTATTACCCCCCACCCCATCCTGATTTTTCACACTTGCTATCTGGTCAGCGGAGGAGCTACTGCCCCCTACCCCTTCGTCATGGGGTAGTTTAGTCCCCACTGGACACCCAGACAGCTACTCTGGCCAACACATGGGGTAGGGAAGCAAACAAAGAAAAACCAAAGAAAAATTTGCGTATTGTAATTGTGTTTAGATTGTAGCTAGCCTATAGGCAACCATGCAGGGAGAGGGGCTGGTGAGTAAGGACTAACCTCTCCAACCCCACACAATTCCTATTAGTGCAAGCTAGAATTGCAGCTCAGAAGACTGCAGGAGCTTCTACCAAGTTGCTTCCTCCTGCTTGGGAGCAACTCATCAAAAATGGAATGGACAGGAAAAGAGAATAGGGACAGCAATTTAACCCACCCCTCCCCCCACCCACACACCCTCCCCACCCCAGACACTGACTGGCCAAACAGTATGGGAGTATATGGAACTCTTCAAAGGGATGTATCAAATAATTTACCTCCATAGCACAAGTAAGGAACTCCAGCAGCCATTGTCTCTCTCTAAGGCACAATGCCTCCCAGTGGTGCTCTTGGTGAGAGTAGTGACACACTGTCCCTTACAGGGGCTGTGTCTAGCAGGCAACAATTAGCTCAATATTCATATTGTAATTTTAATGAATACAGTTCTACGTCTCATCAAAATGTATGGTTGATTTGCACCGAGCACTATAGAGCAGTAAAAACTGAATGTACTCCCATCTTTTCACGTACTATGTATAAATATACCTGCTGTTGTATTTTCCACTCCGTGCATCTGATGAAGTGGTTCTAGCCCACGAAAGCTTATGCCCAAATTAATGTGTTAGTCTCTAAGGTGCCAAAAGAACTCCTTGTTGTTTTTGCTGATACAGACTAACACGGCTACCACTCTGAAACCTGACACAATACTTTGGGTTCAATGCTCACCTGAATGCCACAACCACAGAAGAGGAACTATCCCAGCATGATGCCATCAACTGAGGAACCTTTTCACATAGTGAATTGTTCTGAATCAATGTTATATGTTAAAGATTTATATTTAAAATTAAAAATAACTCCAGATTCTAAATTAACTTTTTTCGCTTTAAAAATAAAACATTATTGATGATGCTATTTTATTTTTAAGCCATGACTTTTCTGCTCTGGACTAGCTTCACTTCAGCAATTAAGACTTTAATTCATCTTCCCAAACTCCACCCTCAGCACCAGATACTTTACCATCCCAGGTTGCTGCTCCTGGTAGTTTGGAGGTAGAGCTATCTTTAAAGAAGCATGAACTCTGAAACTGTCCTGTCTAGGGTGCGGGTGCAGTTGGGCTGATGCTATGTCGGCACAGCAACTCCTGCACGCTAGTATGTGTGTGTATGTGTGCACACACACACACACACAGCTGTTTCTCCCTGTGTAGTATGTGTGTGTATGTTGAGGGAAGGGAGTCCATAAGAGCGGTACAACTTTCAAAGCCATGGCTGTTAGTGAGAGAGTGGCCAATCCAGAACTGCATCATCTCTGACTCCTCTCTGGTCACAGGAGAGACGGGCAGGTACCATTAAAACAATCTCAGTAGATGGGGTTGGGAGCAGCCACCTGTTACTAAATATTAACAGACCTAGGAAACAATGTACATTGGCCCTAATGCTGGTACTGCCTCTCCCTTCCCCCAGTTGCACAGACAATTAAGGCTTCCTGCTGAACTTTCATTTAGGATTCAAAAAAGTAAATGTACAGTAAAAAAAAAAATCATGTGATTGTCTTAAAATCATGCATATTTTAGAACTCTCCTTATTGCCTTATCTGTACTTATGGGGTGACGTGTGGAATACGGGCACTACATCTGTAGCTAGAAGCTGCAGTGAAAGCAAGCTGAGTCCACACTTGTCACTGAGATGTGTAGCTGCACATGGCAGGGAAAGGTTTCAGAGTAGCAGCCCAAAACTAAAACCTCTCCAACACATCATCAAGGATCTACAACCTACCCTGAAGGACGACCCATCACTCTCACAGATCTTGGGAGACAGGCCAGTCCTTGCTCACAGACAGCCCCCCCCAACCTGAAGCAAATGCTCACCGGCAACCACACACCACACAACAGAACCACTAACCCAGGAACCTATCCTTGCAACAAAGCCTGTTGCCAACTGCGTCCACATATCTATTCAGGGGACACCATCATAGGGCCTAATCACATCAGACACTATCAGGGGCTCGTTCACCTGCACATCCACCAGTGTGATATATGCCATCATGTGCCAGCAATGCCCCTCTGCCATGTACATTGGTCAAACTGGACAGTCTCTACGTAAAAGAATAAATGGACACAAATCAGACGTCAAGAATTATAACATTCAAAAACCAGTAGGAGAACACTTCAATCTCTTTGGTCACTCGATTACAGACCTAAAAGTGGCAATTCTTCAACAAAAAAACTTCAAAAACAGACTCCAACGAGAGACTACTGAATTGGAATTAATTTGCAAACTGGATACAATTAACTTAGGCTTGAATGGAGACCGGGAGTGGATGGGTCATTACACGAAGTAAAATTATTTCCCCTTGTTTATTCCGCCCCACACACACACACACTGTTCCTCAGAAGTTCTTGTCAACTGCTGGAAATGGCCCACCTTGATTATCACTGCAAAAGGTCGTCTGTCCCCTGTCCCCCACCCCCGCTCTCCTGCTGGTAATAGCTCACCTTAAGTGATCACTCTGGTTACAGTGTGTATGGTAACACCCATTGTTTCATGTTCTCTATGTATATAAATCTCCCCACTGTATTTCCCACTGAATGCATCTGATGAAGTGAGCTGTAGCTCATGAAAGCTTATGCTCAAATAAATTTGTTAGTCTCTAAGGTGCCACAAGTACTCCTTTTCTTATGGCAGGGAAAGGCTCTCACAGTGGGGACTCTAGTCCCAAATAGCAGTGTCAACAGTGAGACATGGCTTAGGGGAGTAGAGTGTCCTACATGTCTAAACCCTAGGGTATATACCAGTGGCATAGCCAGCATGAGTCATTTGGGTGGGCCCCGACTTCAGGTAGGTGAGCAATGACAGGGGGCAGGGGAAGGGAGAACAGAAGGGATCCGGGGGGCCCACCTCCCCGCACCCTTTCCATCCAGCCTTGCAGGGGGCAATGGATACTCTGACCAGGGGCCCCCCAGAGTGCCCTGGGGCCCTGCGCGCACACCCAGCTCTGTGAGGAGATGCTGCTCTCCAGCACACACAGCTCCGAGCCTCTGGCCCCATCCCACTGCCCCATGCTGTGCCTGGCTCCCCAAGGCAGCAAGCCTATCTTTTTTGAGGATCTCCTCTGCTGCTGCCGCTGGGCCACCCGCTCACACACCCTCCTCCTCCTGTGGTGTGCGTGGGTGTCATGATCATTCAGCGCTCCACTGCTTTGTTGCTGCTGTCCTTACCCCACTGGCTGGGCTGGAGGGGGGTGCACCTGGCATGTGGTGTCCTCCAGGTCTGGGTGGGGCTAGTGCTGGGGCTGGAGCACAGCCAGGGCTGGGGGGTGGGGGTCGGCCTGGATGCTAAGAGGGTGGGCTGTGGCCCACCCAGGCTCACCCATGGCTATGCCCCTGGTATATATCTGAGAGTGATCGCTACACACGCAAGTATTGCCTCCCACATCTACACTGCTAGTTTTAGCAGTGTAGTATCCTATTGCCAGAACCCTTCCCACTGACTCACATACCCTGTATCAGCCCCAAAGAACAATGCTGGGGACGACAGGGTCTAGCTTTCCTGTGTCTTCACTTCCAGCCCCACTACACCCTCATCACTCCTCCTCCTGCTTCTTCAAGCAACTATGTCAGACTTTTCTCCCTTTACTCTCTAAGCAGCAGTCAATAACTGAGCTTTCAACTCCTTCAAACTGTCTTCTTCTCCTATCCTCATCATCAGAGACTTAATATCAATGATGAACCAACTCCTCCATTTTCCAAAATGGCCACTCACTCAACCTAGTTTTCAGTAACACTGTTCTTTCTTTTATCTTGCAATATGTAACTTCCCTTACTTAGATCAACACCTCATTTTCCTCAGCATCACCCACTCACCTCTGTTCCTGCCTCTCCACCCATTTCTCCTATGATCCCTGTCTAATAATGTCCATGATTTCACTCTTCCAGATTGCTCCTCCTTTGCTTCAATATCAGTTCCTTCCATTCTTTCCTCTTTTGCACCCTTGATTCCTTTACTCCTCTTTCCCACCATAGAGTGCATTCCACCAGCCCTAGTGCACTGAAAGTGAACACAGAAAAGAATCTGGCCTATTGAATTCAGCTACATGCTTAACTCTATATATTAAATCTTCGCTCCCTTTCCCAATACATACTGTATATAAATTGATTTTCTATTTCTTTACCAGAAATTCTGCCAAGTGGAAGTAACAATACATTTTATTAGTGCAACCTGAACCTGCTTGGTTTTGTTTATTTAGCAGAAACACCATTGGTATAGCATGGAGACCTGTGCAATTTAAGTTTCAGGTCTCTGGACTTGTCATGTGATAGGAAATTACTAAAACATATCAGTGCTGCTCCTTTAAGAATAAACCATCTAAGTGAAATATCAATCAAGAGTACTTTCTGTTAATTTAAAAGATCAATAGAGGATGCCTAATTACTGCCAACTGTGTAATTGTGTGTGGAGTTCTTATTCAGTTTACCTTTTGATGGCATGACTAAAGGTTTGTTGTTATTACGTTGGAAATATGAAAACTCCTTGCTTCTTTTAATATGCTACAACACACCTTTACAGACAGACAGACAGTGAACAATCCTGAAGTGAAAAGAAAAGGAGGACTTGTGGCACCTTAGAGACTAACAAATTTATTTGAGCATAAGCTTTCGTGAGCTACAGCTCACTTCATCGGATGCATGCAGTGGAAAATACAGTGGGGAGATTTATATACATAGAGAACGTGAAACAATGGGTGTTACCATAGACACTGTAACGAGAGTGATCAGGTAAGGGGAGCTATTACCAGCAGGAGAGCAGGGGGGGTGGGTAATAGCTCACCTTAAGTGATCACTCTGGTCACAGTGTGTATGGTAACACCCATTGTTTCATGTTCTCTATGTATATAAATCTCCCCACTGTATTTTCCACTGAATGCATCCGATGAAGTGAGCTGTAGCTCATTAAAGCTTATGCTCAAATAAATTTGTTAGTCTCTAAGGTGCCACAAGTCCTCCTTTTCTTTTTGTGAATACAGACTAACACGGTTGTTACTCTGAAACCAGTCCTGAAGTAACTCGCTTCAGCTGTACTGCAAAGATTCAGAGAAGACAATTTAAAGGGCCATGATGAGACATCAAATCAAGATTAGAAACTGATTTGCTAGTGATGGAAGATGATATAGACATCTTCACTAGCTGAAACTTTGGAACACATTTATATTACCTGAATAGACTACCATTTGTCTTACAATGACTATTCAGTGATGGATGTCAGGATATTTTACCTAATAACATAATTTTGAACACTGACCAGAGCAATAAGAGCTCTATTACCTGTGCAAAATATCAAATTTTATTTTAATGCTTTGAAAGAAAATGAGTTTTAAGGAATCTTAATTAAATTCAGTGGAGACGTTTCCAACAGAAACATGTCAACACTTTCATTCTCTTCTCTATGTCTGGCACTCTTACATAAAAATGTCAGAATATCTAAATATAAATGTATAAATACTGGCAGTCTTCAGGTTTCCTTTTCATCCCATACCTAATGAAGGTGAACGATAGCGAGTTCATGAGCTTTCCTAAGCAAACCTAGAGGGGCTTGCTGATCTCTGATGTGCTGCGCACTGAAGCTCTCGTGTTTACAAAATGTGTCAGATGGATAATGTTCACTAATGAACCTGAATATATTAAAGGATGGTAATTCCTCCAAATTTTATGATGCTTTAATGAAACTGGTAATAAAGCTGAAGACAGATACTGGCAATAAATATATATCCACTGCTAGTATTAGAAAACAGTTTTTCAAAATAAAATATTATAGCTGTACAAAGAGTATAACAAAGTGAAAGATGTATATTTTTGCTAAAATAGCTATGACCTTGTTTTACTCCATTCTATAATGAATATTTAACCCTTTTCCTTATTTTCTTAAATATTTTGGGCATTAAGCTAGCATTGCTTTAAGATAAGCTATCTGAGGGGAGGGTCTGGAAACACGAAGCTGCCAGAAGTTCCTAACATGCTGACAGAAAGGTGGGAATTATTAATGGTGCTGCCAATACAGTATTACCAACTCTTGCAATTTTATTGCAAGAATCACAATAGTTGGTGTTTTACATAAAGCTCCCGGTCCTGGAGAAAAACCATTGCATGAGAATCTCACTTTTCATTAAAACAAACAAACAAACAAACAAACAAAAGTTCTAGCCTACTTGGTTGCTGAGAAAACTTTGTAAATGTGACCTGACTATAATCTAAAGGCTCAAAACCAGAAGATAAATTAAAAGAATCCAACATTTATTATTTTAAATAATATTTTGTGAGTTTTAAGCCAAGCCAGTCTCATGACTTCTGGGAGGCCTGACACATGAGTTTTGAATGTTTGGGTCTGGCAACATTGCAAATAGCCACATGGTCTGCTTGGAATGTTATGATTTACTGTTGGTATAGGCCACCTTCATGAGGCATTCTCAGCTCTGGAACAAGCTTCCACAGCACACAGAATGAAATAACCTTTGAGTGTTGACCTTCAGGTCATGCTGCAAGATTAACACACTTGTGAAGTCTGTCACAAAGGGTGGAATGTAGTAGTTGATTTGTGTACTTTTATTATTTAATTTCTTATTGTTTGCGCTTTGTTGTTAAGAATTGTCAGTCTTTATTTAATCTCCTTTAAACAAGTATGGCAGAGGGATGTTATGAAAAAAGAAAAACGAGAAGTTCAACATTAATGTACAAGATGAATATGTGTGTGTGCGTGTGCGTATATTGTGATACGGACAAGATATATGGCTATAACTTCAATAAAAAGTGACACTAAATAAAATGAGCAATGATTTTTATCACACTTTGGAAAAATAGGATAATGAAATTTTTTAGGCAGACTAAGAGTTGGATTCATGAACAATAAATATTAAAAAACAAAAAAACCTATTTGTGTGCATTTTTCCAAATTACTGTTCTCTGAATTTCCCAAATGGGTCACAATTATCAATATTTAGAAAATGTGCCAGATAATTTTATGTGAAAGTCCCGTTCTATAAAATTATCTTACGGTTTCCAGCACCTAATATCACATTATCATAAATGACCATGTACTGCATTTTTTAAAAAAATGAAATATGTGCGAGTGTGTATGTATGTTCTCTATCTATACACACACACACACACACACGCACACATGCACATTCTCACTTGAGATGGTATATATAATCTAAAGACATATATATATATATAGATGATGTTTATGGAAAACCCAGAAAGAAATAGCAAATATAAAGCAAATGTGGCAGATAATGAAAGAAGTAAAGCAGCAGATGACAGCGTGGATTAGAGTACCAGTTTATGGATTAGAGTACCAGTTCTCTTTGAAACCTCTTAGCTAATATTTGTAAGCATGCAGCATTCATATCCTCTAGTATTTTGCACAGAGCTTTGTTGATTCACAGAGGAATAACAAATAGTACCTTAGGCAGCAGTTCTTATAAAATTTTGCTGATATCATATGGGAATAAAGAGAATCTCATGGCTAGACACAATTTGGGGTACAATTCATCTAGTGTGCTGAGCATTAAGGTCTTTTGAAGAAAGAGGTCTTTATTGACCCTACAGAAGGAATAAGAAATAGCCCTTCTAGTAACAAAATCAGTCTGGAAAATTTGAGACTTGATAGCCCGTTAACCTGCTATTAAAGACCAATGGCAGGAATTTCTTTCAGAAATGAACTTGCATTGTGCAAAAGTTAGATGTGACACCAGAAGGGGAAGGGAGAGGAAAAAACCCTCATGATTCTTATCAAAATCCCTGTTATTAAAGAAATGAAACTGGAGCTGTACAAAACTGAATATACCGATTATGTGTAATGGAGCAGAACAAGGTTACATCAGCATTGAGTTTCAGGCCGTTCACATTCCATTTTACCTGCAGTTGCAGAAAGTTGAGCTAGTGTCAACTTCCACTTAGAAAGCCATTGATCACCGTGTTACAGAAAGTCAAACTGACAGATAAGAGGAAGCAAAAGGTTCTGGGTCATGTCTCTGCTGCGTTTTAATTCACTCTCATTAGGCACAATAATACAGCAAAGTGCACGTTAGATTTTTGAGTCCCAAAAGCATGAATATGTATGGAATATGGTTCAATCGCCAAACATTTGCAGGGGTGGAGGAAGGCAAGTAATATGTTAAAATACTTTTGGATTCATGTCAATAAAAAGTGCATGGCACACCTCTCCAAATGCTCAGACTGAGCCATTCTAGTGTTAGGTAATGTCTTGTCTCTGCTGGATGAGCATAGCATAATGAGGATACCATCGGGTGCTGTGTCTATTTTCATTGCATGCATTTTAGTGGGAACAATAAACATTAGGGGCCCTAGAGTATCCCTGTTGAAATGTCCCATGTGACCAATATTTGCCTAATTTAAATAGGAGTGACTTGCCATGAGTCTCATTTAACCCTTTATTGTGATTTTTGAAGTTGTGGGCTGGAAATACGTTAGTAATTGTGCATATTTGATTGTCAAAATGAATTTTAATGACCATTCCTGATATGTTGCTGCACCACCAAAGATTTCTGCTAGTGCAAGTTAGGGAGCTAATTCAAAGAATACAGCACATAAGGGACACGAACTATTTCTTTAAGTGACCAATTATATAGGTTTTAGAGCACTGCATATGTCCAGGTGACCATAAGGACATAGGTTATGCATCCACAGCGGACACACAAGGTTGGATGTGACAGGTAGAAATTACTTTAGAGCCTTCCCATTGGTTATATAAACAAGTCACCAAAGATGGCCTCCAAGAAAGTACAATTGTTCTGATATGTTTTATTTTGAAAATTTTAGACGTTTTCACTATAAGGGCTTTAGAAATTGAAAAATGAAGGCTAGAGCATAAATACAAACAGTCTTTTAAATCCTACTAAGTAGTAGAGCTTATACAAGGAAGCAAAAGCACAAAGAGAATTCAGGGAACAAAATTAGCTCATGCTTAGTAAAGTTAGGAGTTCAGCAAAAGGAAATCAATTTAATCCTCAGCCTATGAAAAAAAAATTATCCCCAAATCAGATCTAAGTATATGAGTCTCCTTATCTTCCTTAGAATATCAGCAACACTTGGGAAGATCTGTGCCTTCAAGTGCAAATTAATTTCAGGACATGCCTGATAAAGTCAGGTTGCCATAACCTTAGCATTTTGTTAGGAAACCTTTGTCACATGAGGCATATTCATTATGGTCTCAGCCCTGCACCCATTTAAGTTAATAGCAAAAACTTGTATAGATTTCAGTAGTACCAGGAACAGGCCCAGAGTTATTTATGAATTTCATTATATATTTTCCCTTGAGAAAAAGTCCAAGGAGCCATACTATCTTTTTTCATGAAAGATATGATATTACAGATGTGACAAATTGAGAAAATGTCTGAATTATTTCTTGTTCATGTTATGTATGCCCCTGTTTCCTTTTCAGTTTGGTATTGTTTCCTGTCTGAAAGGGTATAGTCAAATTGAAGAAGGCTGTAAAAAAGGACCCCAGGAAGGGTAAAACAAAGACACAAATGAGACAGTCTCTCAGGTACCCTGTTTCAATGGAGTTAAGACAAGAATGGAGGGGCCATCAGCTGGGAAAAGAAGCTACTTATCTGGCATCCAGTTTAAGATGTTTTACTCTTCCAAAGGCTCACGCTAAAATCAAAAGACCCTGATGGATTAAAATGGTGGGTCTGGCAGAAGGAAAAGGTTAAAGTGTCAGCAGGCTATGAGAGTGACAGACAGACAGGTTGCTGGGAGTCAGGGTCTACAGCAAGCAAACTGTAACTAGGTTTCCAGAGAAAACAGAGGAACAGCAAGGCTAAGTCATACCTACACAGAGGCCTGAGGGGAATGCCAGAAGTAGGTAATACAATACGCATATAGGCCTCTTCTTTATTTTAAACCTGCCTCTTTAAGCTCTGTGCCATTTGGGTAAAATAAATCATACTTTGTTCTGGAGAAACTGCTTTTGCGTCTCTGCATACCCTTATTGGTCACAGCTTGGGCAGTGCCTAAGCCCAACTGCATCTGCTAGGTAACATGGTTTGTAACCGAGGGGTATAATGAGGCAGAATGATTAGATAGTGGAAACCCACCCCAAAGAGAAGTGGAGGCACAGGCCTGCCACTTGAAAGCAGTGTGCGTGGGGTACTGGAAAAGGGTCTCAAAGGGGATAGCATAATTAACATACTTTACTCAATAGAGACAGAACCCTAACATTCATTAACGTTAATGGGAGTTTTTCCATCTGTTTCAATGGGAGCTGGATCTAGCTCCAGATCCTTTGACTGCTTATTTTCAGTTCATAATGTAGCAATATTATATTGTTGAATATATATTTATGCATCTATCCATGGCAGTTATATGGCCCCCATTGCCGTAGTATCTGAGTGCCTCACAATCTTTCAAGTATTTCAACTCTAATATGTTGTGACTCAACAAAGAGGAACTTCTCGCTTCTCCCTCAATGTATTAGAGCTGGGATTTTCAAAGGAGCTTAAGGGAGTTAGAAACATCTACCTCTGGCAAGGGGAAAATTCCTTCTTCCCCTTAAAACAAAGTCTTTGCTGTGACTTAATTATGTTTCTTCAGGCGCATAATAGCACTGTTTTTACCTCTGATCCTGAGCTGTAGAATTCTAGAAAAATATATGACAACACCAAATGAGTGTATATGTTATCTGCAGACAAACATTTCTACCCATGTTCTATACAGTATGTTTCAATGGACTTCAGAATAAATACCTGACTCTGTTGTGATAAACTGTTAGTAAAATTACAATTAAACCCGTCTATACACTACATGAGCTCTGCTACCACATGTTTTGTTGGGCCGAAAGGCAGAATATGTGGCAGCATCAATATCCCTCAAGCATGGGATGGTGACATGGCAAAATTCAAGGTACTTTAAATGTAAAGGGCTGGAATAGAGTCCAAAATATCTGCTAAACTCTATATCTGATTTATGCTTCATGCTGGGGTTAGGTGTTTTGGATTTGATCCGGAGAGAATGTCAGCTTCCTAATGAAATTATAAGTGTATGTAAGAGGGGAATGTAGAAAACAAAATTCCTAATAATTAAGTCACATTAAGACATTTTAAAAAGTCCTTTGCCTAGCCAGAGTCATAATTCTGTATACTATCCATTATCTTTTGATAGGAATTATCTTTTATCTTTGATTACATTTATCTGTGGATCCCTTCACAAAAGCCACCAGAATCTCAAATTCCAATTTGTACTGGCAGCTTGACTAATGATGAAAAGTATAAAAATTGACTATTACGTGTTTATAAATCACCTCCTTTATCCTAAAGGTGACTTTGGGATTTCATGCTTTGAGTACTGTTTGTCTGTGAAATGTAAAGGCAAAACAACAACAAGAAGTTCACACCAATTCAAAGAAAGCATTAAGAAATGTGGAGTAAAACCTACACCTTGTAATTTTGTAACATTGTATATTTGTTAAATATTGTAATGCTCATCCCTTGCCTCATGAGCTGGGTTGTAGGTTAGTGTGGTTTGTTTGAAAGAGAAGCCGTGGGAATGGGAATTGAAATAAAGTGCTCTTTGGGATCTGTGGGGGTCCCGCCTCCAGCTCTTGGGTAGGCAGGCACTGCTCTGTAAGAGCTTTGGCTGCATTAAGGTTTATTGGATTTATTTGGGCAATCTCTCTTGTCTCATTCCTTTGTATACCCCTGATGTTACAATATGTTGTCTATGTATGTAAAAAATATATGATACATTCTGACACAATATACAATATGGGCTGGAGTTCATAAAATGAGGAGTTTTTCTATGGGTAATTTTAACTTTTCATCAAGCCCCAAAATTTTTCAGTGAACATGTGTGGGAAAAAAAGGACTGAAAATTTTAAAAAAATATGAGTTTCCAAATAAATTTTCCATTTTCAGGTTCTTGGTTTACAACAAAAATTTGAACAATTTTGAGATATGCCAAGTTTTTCCATGAAAATGTTTATGTTGTGAAAACCCAAATTGTCCACTGAAAAATAAGTTATAAGGAAAAATTCTCAAACAGCCCGAGTTACAGCTTATTTTACACTGGTGCAACTCCTTTGACTTAAATGTAGCTACTCCCTGTTTACTCTGAGAATCAGGCTTTAAGATTGAACTCTTGGTCTCACCGAAATCAATGGCAAGTCTCCCACTGACTTCACTTGGGTGAAGATTTCACCAGACAGTGTTACAGTCAAAGGCTGGATCTTTTGCAAAAGCCTGACTAGAACTCTGCAGAAATTTAATCTGTCACCACAAGTCAGGAAGCACCAGCGCAGCTGCCCTGCAGGCAATGCCAAAGACCAAATATTCATGAAAGAGCATCTACCTATGTCAGCCAAATATTCATTGACCTCAGCAGTTGTTCAGGTTTGGATACAATTAGAACCTATCCTGATTTTAAATGAATTTGGCTTCAAGAAGAACATTCACCGAGTTCTGATGAGAAGTGAGAGACTTTTCTGCCTTCAGAAATATATATATATATATATATATATATTTGTTAATTGACAACAAAAATGAAGTTTAGCCTGGATTCTAATGAATCAGAGCTGGGAGTAAGGCATTACGAAGAGGCTCAGATGAAAGAAGGCTTTTAGGATTTGTTGTAACAAACACTGTCACTTTGTTAGAAAACCTACATAAACTTTCTTTTTGTGGCTATACATACATACATAAATACCTAGCTCTTATATAGTGCTTTTTGTCAGAAGATCTCAAAGTGGCTTTACAAAGGAAACTATAATTATCCCCATTTTACAGATGGGGAAAGAGAGGCACAGAGAGTTGAACTAAAGGTCCTACAGCTGGTCAGTTGCCCTTAAAGGCCACATATGCAACAGTTAAGACAATATGGTATCTGGAAAACCATGTATTTCCCTGTGGTTGGATTAGGAAAAATTGTATTATCTCAGACACAATGGTGTAGTAACCCTTGATAAATATCAAACTGTTTGAAAAATAACTTTTGGTAGAAATTTGCTAACCATCTGTAGTAAATGGTAACATTTTATTGGTAACCATTTCAAAATGAATGCAGACTGTCTTTTACTTTTTGTAAGGTTCTCTATTTATTCATTTTTATGGATTCATTTTTTTGTTTAGATCTTTGCCTGTACTTCAACATGTGAGATACTGCTAATTGTAAAGCTTCTCCTAAGAAGACTGAGTATGCAACACTTGAAATATTCTTGAGGTGCACAGCTGGCCTGAGGAAAAACAGAGAGGATCACATGCTGCTGCTTCCTTCTAGCATCTTGTTTTCAGTGTCACTGTACTTCTTAGTTCACAGGCAGTGCATGCCTTCCCCAAATAGAACAAGCTTCTTTAGCTAGCTACTTATGAATTTTTGAACAGCTCTGTTGTGTTCTGTCATCTTGAGGTGTGAAAGTTGTATGAAGTACAGTGTCAAAGATCTGGTTAAAAGATTTATCATGACACCTGTGTCCAAGCCAGAATTTTAGAAATCTTATTCTTCAAAGGACTTAACATGAATCTTTATTTTCTTACTGATGATGATATTTCACTTTTTAGGTTTCAGCCATTATTTAGAGATGACATCCAGTCTTTCCCATTGTTGCTTTACTTGGTGCTTACTTTGTCTGGGAACATAAATACAAGGTTAATACATTGTACTGGCTTCATTTCTTTCCATTCCATTTTGTGATAACTTCAGTGCAGACTCACTAATGTATTTTGCTGCAGGTCAGTGGACCATGCTGGTGTTGAACCTTTGCCTCTCAAAGTAGAAGACCATTTGTTTAATTAACTTTGCCAGTCATTTCTGCCTTTCCCATTTTTTAAGCAGCGAAGAAGAACTTAGAAAACACTATTTAAATGTTGGCAATAAACATACCTAATGGAGTTTTAAATGATATTTAAATTATGTCTAAATAGATCTCTAAACTCATTTAGCAAACAAATGACTACTAATGTTTAGACAAAAAGACTGCTGTATTGGGTAATGATCTTTGAAGTGAATGTAACATGGGTCAATAGAAAATTCCCTATCATCTTAGTTAACAATGTATGTTTTATTTTATCTTAAACATTTTTAGGTGGACTACTTATTGTTCACTCTCTGGCTTGCAAGGAAGCCATGAAAATGAAGGTAACTACTTTGTAGACCATAAGGCAAGAAACTAAGTGCTGGTGATTATGTTTCTAGCTGGTAAAAGAAATCTTCAAATGTTTTTATGAACCTTGCCTCACTAGATTCTAAGGACCTATTTATAAAAATAATTGTGTGGCTGGACCTGTGCAGATAGCAATTGGATTAGTTTCACATTTTCTCTGTGTGCTTCTCAATGAAGTTTCTAAATGTTTCTAAGGGGGATATAATAAATGCATGTTGTCATGTGTTTTTATGGGGACACATTCAGGTGAGTGAAGTATTTTTCGTATTCTTATTACAGAGTGTGATTATAGTCATCAAGACCTGAGACAAGTGAAACTTCTTTCAGTGCTTACAACCTCCAGTTTGTGTCATATTATATCATAAGCCGTGATAGAGAATCATTGTCTGTGGAACACAAAGAGAAGCACTTTAGCAGTTCCTTTGTAATGTAGATGGAAAAAAATGTGGAAAATTTCTTAAAAATCCAGGGGCTGAGTAGTGAGCCATTAATTATCATATGGTTCATAAGACAGCTTCAGTGTCACAGACGCATTTTTGGTGAAATAGCAAAATACATAAATAGCTATCATCATTGCAAAAGTTACTGTAGGTTCAAGGCCGTTATTCACTATTACATCACCTTTCCTGAAGGGGGAATTTGTTTTAGTTTAAGAACCATAACATCAAGCCATTGCTTAAGCAGACCTAGAATCTAGAACAAGAAAGTATTATGGCCCAGCTTTTCAGAAATGAAAATGTGCATTTTGTTTTCTCAGGTGGTCTTCATAGGTGCACATACAAACATGGTAACTGAGACTGCAAACAACCAGTTAACCATCCTCTTTATGACTGTCACTTGTTGTGTCATGCTGAATCTAGATTGTAAGTTCTTCAGGACTGGAAACATTTCTTTACTTGGTGTTGGCTGCTCCAGAAAACAATAAATAATAGCAATTTCATTTTTCACACAGCTGTATGTGAACGTGTTTTCATGCATTTGCAAGAATGCTGACATTGGGATGCATAGGTGGGATAGCTGCACATTTGTATGCGCAAATAACTCATTAGCAGGTGTATTGAACTTTTAGGTGCTCAGTTACTGTGGTTTGTGAAAAGATCCTGAATAAAATAGAATGGATGCAGGCCAAGATCTTTCTCTTTATGTTGCTAATATGGCTGCTCAGATAGTCTGATAAATTATCTTATTTAAGACATTTATCTTTACCTCTTTTATTACTCAGGAAATAGAAGAATTTGGGAAAAGTTATAATGCAAACATTATGGGTAAAATGTAAACTGCTCAGAGCAGGCAAGAGAAAATGGCAGCAAGTGTTTGAAGAGTGGCAGTGATTTGTGGGTTAGGAAAATAAGGGAGCATTCAAAAGGGATCCACTAAGGTGATGCCAAATGGAGAGCAAATTACATGAAATATTCTCAGGGTGTCACTGTCCAGCTGTTTTCATAAATTAAAATATAAAACATTCATTCTTTCAAAGGAGTACAGCTCTCTTCATAGGCAGGGGGTGGCGGGAGTGATGATGGCCCTGTTGCAAGTGGCACTGGTATCTGCCATGGCCCCAGGTCAGCAGAGGCATTGTACTGCAGATGGGCAAGATAGAGTGTCATCAGGACTCCAGTGTCTAAGGGTTCTTACAGAGACAAACTATTGTTGATTACAAATTGTTAACCCAGCAAAACAAATCAGCCTTGCACAGAACGTATGAGCACAGGCAAAGACAAAAGAAGCCTTTGGAGCATAGAGCAAAGGACTGAAGCAGCCTGATGGGATCAGATTTCAGTGGCAGTTGGTTTGCACAGTGCCACATAATGCAGCAGGTACACCTGACACTGCACAGAGCACAGAGGCAGACAGAGAGCAGCATTAGAGGGGCACAGGAAAGAAGGCATGAAACATTTTCTTTTGCCTTTTATTACTGGGGGTTTGTAGTGAGAGTGAAGACCTTTGGTGGAAGTCATTGCACGAGTGATAGGGACCCAGACTGAGGTAGAAGAGACAGTGAGTTAAAAAAAAAAAAAAGAACAGAACAGAAAGAAAATTCCTGCGGAAAACCAGAGGAAGGGGGATCAGATTTCACTTGAAAAATGACAGGTTTCAGAGTAACAGCCGTGTTAGTCTGTATTCGCAGAAAGAAAAGGAGGACTTGTGGCACCTTAGAGACTAACCAATTATTTGAGCATAAGCTTTCGTGAGGTACAGCTCACTTCATTGGATGCTGTAGCTCATGAAAGCTCATGCTCAAATAAATTGGTTAGTCTCTAAGGTGCCACAAGTCCTCCTTTTCTTTTCACTTGAAAAATGACAGTTGTGGCCTTGCTAAGAGTTTAGCCTGCAGTAGCACAATGACGTCACAACATAGAGCCCCCAGAGTGCCGAATCTTTGCGTTGCAGTCAGCATTAGTAGCAATGTCTTTGCAGGGACCAAGCAATCTGATCAACTGCTAAAGCTGCATTTGGCCAGAAAGACTGTTTTACTTTACATATTTAAAAAGTTAAGTCGCATATACAGAGTAGAGCATCATAATGACCCACAGCAGAGCCCATCGGCACAGGGCAGGAAGTCTGTGTGCTCTGCTATATTCTCCACAGTGGCAGTGTTATTTTTGTGTTAACTGTTCTCTGCTGTCAGACTGGCTGTTATAGTGATTGGTTACAGGGCATAGTTTTGAATGGCTCATATTTTAGACATACTGGGTGAAATCCTGGCCCCACTGAAGTCAATGGGAGTTTTACCGTTGACTTCAATGGGACCAAGATTTCACCAGGGGATCAAATTTTCTATTCACAGCCTCCACTTGTGTGTGTGCATCTGCAAGTATTTGCCTTGCACATTTTTCCAAACAGTGCACACATAAGCCATGGAATTAGAGCTGGTAAAAAACTGAAAACCTGTTTAAATGAAAAATGTTAAAACATTGAAGTTGTTTTTGTTTCCAAGTATTTGAAATGCCCATTTGGGGGGGAAAAAAATCAAGGTTTCTTTTCAATTTTTTTTTCAAAATTGTTGTCAAAAATATTGAACATGTTACCAAAACAGCCACAGAAACTTTGCATTCACTAAAATATGGATTTTTCTGAAATAAAAAGGTCAATAGCCATTTCAATAATACTTTGATGTTTTTGATTAAAAATGGACACTAAATTTTTGTGAAAATGAAAATCTTACCAGTAGACAATTTTTCAATTAAACATTTCATTTTTGGGGGCAGGAGGAGAAGCCATTTTGTGATTTAAAAAAATACATTTTGCTCAACAAATTTCAGTGAGCTCTACGTAGATTTTGTCATTTGCACGTGAGAGTGCTAGAGCTTGAGAAATGTGCATGGGATTTCTTGTGTGTGCAAAGTTGCAGCTGCACAACCAGGGAGACTAGGTTGAAGCCTCTTTCATTCTTTGGCCTTTGATGTTTAGAAGGCCTACCTAACATTATTTCAAATTTGTCTAGTGAGACTTAAGTTTTTCCCTTTAAAAATCGCTATAGATCACATGCACTGAGTAAAGCAGAGACATAATGGGCAGTGAGGGTGGGAGCTGGAGAAATGCAGTGGTATGAAAGGGAGACCAACAACCAATGACAATACAGCAAGTGGGAAAAAATAATGATCAGCTGATATTGGGAGGCTGCAAAAATGTATTCCTACTTGGAAGGGAGAAGGGAGAAGAGAGGACATTGGTCCCAGTTACCAGAAAGGTCAGTAGGAGAGGGAAAGGAAATGAAAGGACCTGATTTTCGCCTGTGCCTTTGGCTGTAACAGGTGCTGGCCGCTTGGGAGAAGATACCCCAGAAATTTGGAATTTTCCATACCCCATTCCCAGCAAGTTTCTTCCAGTTACCTTATCCAGGGATAAAGGTGCCTTTAGGCAATCTCAGCAGCATCTGTTTACTGCAGCCCCAGCAGTAGGTACAGAGCTATCAACCTCTGGAATTGCCGCCACTCAGAGCTGGCAGCTGGGTGATCAGCCAGTTATAGGCAGAGATGTTGCTAAACAGGGGAAAATGGGTCCTCTGATGCAACTCATTGTTGACTGAACTTGTGAAAGTGAGGAAGGAATCCTAATAAGAAACTTCAGAAGAGTCAAGAAGGGCAGGCAGAATCCGGTCTACCAGAGTGTTCAATTTACATCCACATACATGCCATCCGGAAAAATACAGATGTGTACAAAGATCTGTGGGTATTTTTATATCACTCTGAATATGACACTGTGGAGTCAATGAACTCAGAGTGACAGAAAAAGCTTCACCTCAGAGGCTACTTGTTCCTATGTAAGTATGTTACATAATAGAAACAGCAATGAGAAATCTTTGCCCTACTTTTTTTTTTTTATAATTAATTTAGATTATGGGCTCAGCCTTCGAGTGTCAGACAGCAAAAGAAACCAAGTGCTAAAAATGGACAGTACTACTAACCAGGATGGTGTAATTATGATTCATTTCAAATCTGAGCCAGCCTGCATTTCAGAGCTTTCCTTAAACTGAAACCAAGCACTTGGAGAAACCAGCTGACCAGCAGCAGCACCGTGTGCCCCCTCCATCTTTGCAACTCCCTGACCTTTCCATATGCCCCTCCCCGTGCTTTGCCTCCAATTAAAGATCCTTGCAGGGTCTGACCAGTGCTTAATTTGTGCACGGGCTTACAGGGCTAGTCGCAGAACTTCTAGGCTTGGCAGTTCATAGCCCTGGCACCTCTTGGCTCTCTGCGTTGGTTGTGAAAATAAAAAAATTGCTTGAGCCCCAGCACCTAATTGCTTGAGCCCCAGCACTTCTTTCATGACAAATTAAGCACTGGGTCTGACTCGCTCTCTTCTGAACTGCTGTTGCCACAGAGGAGGGACAATGATTAGGGGATATTTTAGGGTTGACAGTTCGAAGCGGAATCCAGAAAAGTCAAAGGAGTGTTTGTGGCTAAGGAAGAAATAAAGTGATTTTAACAAGTTTTGCACACATGTATTTGGAGGCCCAGGCCTGGAAGCGTACATCACTTTTTCAGCTGTGATGCTTTGGCTCAATACTGCAGAATACTGTAGGATTTAGTTTTCCAGGGTAGAAGGCTTGTTACCCAAGAAAACCTAGGGCTTAGGGTCATGGAGCGGGAAGGTCACAGGAGCCTTTTGGAGGGTTCCGAAGGAGAGACGAATGAGGGCTGGGACTCAGTAGAAAATTAGAGAATTAAGCCATGACTAAAAAAAGATATGTGCACAGTGCATTTTCAGAGAGGAGGAGAGGGATTTAGCGAAGTGACTCTCATTGATGTCATGGTAATTGTAAAGGGGGCTCTGAAAATTCACCGCAGCATATCTCTTCCAAGAACATACATGTCCCTCTGTTCGATTATGTCCTGGGAAGCCCCATTATTTATTTTTACTGTGTATATTTACATTCAGAAGGGCTAAATATCTAAGGACAGAGTTTCCGCCCTCTGCTTGGCCCCCTCTGCACGGCTTGAGCAGCACACAGAGATTACAATCTGGCTGCAGCCTGCAGGACTGAGACCTCCTCTGGGGGGAGGTGCAGAGGCAAAGGGAAGCTCTCAATTAAATCAGTGAAACCACCCATCGCCTCCCACTCTGACATAACATGTGTGTCTGTAGGGGAGAGAGGCATGCTGGGGGCAGATCAGAGCTCCTTTCTGAGGCTGTTCTAACTTTGATCATGACCAGGGTAGCTCATTTTGAGATTAAAGGAGATGTAATCAGCTCTGTGATACAACCCCCCCCCGTGCTCCTATCTTGGTGTGTTATCTTTACAAAGGGGGAAAAAGTGTAAAAAATAACCAGGTTGGAAAAAGTCATATAAAATGATGATCAGGCATATAAGAACATGACTTCTATAACAAGCACCAAGTTATATATTATGTGTATGTGTATACTGAAATACCCCTTATGCTCAAAGGTTTTGATTTGATGCTGTTTTAAAATTGTCTAGTGTCTTGACCTAATGAAATACTATATGTTAAAACAGCTTATTAGAAAAGAGTTAGCCAAAATGAGAGTTAGCTAGCTCAAACAAGAATCAATATGATCATATAGTATTCACCTTTCCCCTCTGCTTCCAAATCATGTTGTATTTTAGTTTACATCTGCATAGGGTTAAGTTAGCATATAGGAATGGGGCAAGTTGTATCTTGTTTATCTTGGCCCTGGCTAACTCTTTTCTAATTTGGCTCATCTTTATATAATGTAGTATATTTTATTGTAATAATTGAGTATAATTGCATTTCAAAATCAGAAGAATGTATAATCTTATTTTGCTGTGCACTAAACGAGGAAATAGGAAAGAAACAAAACAAAGTATAAAATAAGATCCAATGACTATTAAATGTTATGTTTCAGAGTAACAGCCGTGTTAGTCTGTATTTGCAAAAAGAAAAGGAGTACTTGTGGCACCTTAGAGACTAACCAACTTATTTGAGCATAAGCTTTTGTGAGCTACAGCATCCGATGAAGTGAGCTGTAGCTCACGAAAGCTTATGCTCAAATAAGTTGGTTAGTCTCTAAGGTGCCACAAGTCCTCCTTTTCTGTTTATAAATGTTATGACAGCATCTCACTATAAAAGTCCCTTTAAAAATGTCTTTGTTGATTTTAAAACAATGATACAAAACTACAGATAGTAATTGCATCAAATATGCATGAGCAACAAAAAACAAAGCCCACACCACTTCCCCAGAGATCCCATCTACCTCTCTCCTGCACATCTGTTTTCCTTTAGATAAGAAATAAATTCTTCCCATCACATATGCAATTCTTCAGCATAGTCATTAATTCTTTTTAATTCTAATTCAAATTAATTCTTTTAAATCTTTAATTCTTTTGAATCTAATTCTGCTGTGACAACTCATCAACCAGTCTTTAGAAGTGGTGTGTTTCAGGTCTTGTAAGGAGAAATGGGAATGTAATATCAATATATAATTTGTAGTGTTGTTATAGCCGTGTTGGTCCCAGGATATCAGAGAGACAAGGTGGGTGAGGTAATACCTTTTGTTGGACCAACTTCTGTTGGTGAAAGAGACGAGGTACACAGACCTGAAAAAGAGCTCTGTCTAGCTAGAAATATTGTCACTTTCACCAACAGAAGTTGGTGCAATAAAATATATTACCTCACCCACCTTGTCTCTCTAATATCAATATAGTTATGCTTTGATGTGAAAAAACGATCAGGTATATTACATATTACAGCAAAAGCTGGTAGTGGGTCTAAAACGAAATTACGGCACTTTCAAATCATGAAGGGCCTGAAGTGAATGACAACAGTTCCATTGACTTCAAGAGGAGTTAGTTTGGACCTAAAAAAAATTATTGGCCCCTGAATGATTTTTTAGATATTTGGCAATGATGTGGGATAGTTGCCTGGGCATCATGGTGCTAATCCGACACACAGTATTTAACAGTGTCACAGTATTCGAAAAATTAAGTCAAATGTTACTTTTATGAAGAGAATACATGTACAAATATGTTTATCAAGCATCTTCTAAACCCCATGCTATAAAATAATACACAACTCTAACATCAGAAATAAAGGTCAGTCATTTGGAGTGGTCAAAGTAGGAGATTTTTAAAACGGCCAAACTGCCTGTGAAAATTTACCTCCAGAACAGTAGAAAAGGATACAGCAGAGAACAGTCACGGTTGGGAGGTCGATGGACTAGTTAATCTAGTAGTATTTTTCCATCTCTAAATTTCAGAGATATTTTTTACACTAGTATACTGCTGCTTGGTAACCTGGTCTGAGATGTGGACTTTCCTATGGGCCCTGGGGCCAGTCACACAGATATTTAATCCTTTTTTTAAAAAAATAAACATGCAGTGAGAATGGGGCTTCATCTCCCTCTGGAGGCAGCATGGCATACTCTGGTTTAAATAGGAATGCCAGTTTTCCTTTGCAAGATACTCATTAAGTTTCAATAGCACTACAGGGCTAATGTTGCCCTCCACTGTGATCCCTGAGGAACACATTAGTAAATCATTGTCTAGAAAGTCATGCAATATGAACTTGTGCATAACATGTTACATCAAGTGATGATATCATGATCTGATTTTAATTTCAAATTTAGCTTAAAAACCCCCCTATACTCATTCTGGTTCACCAGTTCACTAATAGTTTGAACCAGCAGTGTTCCATCCAAATTATTTTTTTTACCCAAAGGAGGAATAATGCTCAAGGAAACCAATTATTTTTTGCCACTGTTCAGGAGGCAGATGAAAAATGTGCACGAAGAGCAGCGTGTCAGCCCTGCTCTCATGTGCACTTCAGTTACTGAATGAAAGAGAAAGAAAAAGGGAGAGAGACCACACAGACCTTTAAAGCCTTGAACTGCACAATTATCAATATCTTATAAAGCTTAAGATTATATGTCTCCTTTGATAATCAGAACTCAGTTAAAAATATGTGCCAGTCCTATGAGAAATGAATAAAACTGACGCAAAACCTATTTAAAGTGGGTACATCCAATAATAAATGTCACATTTTACTGGTTGACATACATTTATCACTTCATTTTACAGTACAGTACACAACTCATAAGTCACCAGCTAATTTGATTGACAGTAGCCTTGGGCATTCCTTAGCAGTCATGTACTGTACTGCACTAAGTTACACTTCTAAAGTAATTGGCTTCAACAATAAAAAAAAGTCCCACAGTCTGTTTATAAAGAGGAAAAAGATGGAAATCACAAATACGAGAACAATAAATTATAAAAATTTCTCATTTGAGTAAGTAACAGCTTTAATAGCTTTCTTTAAGTACTGAGTGCATTCAGTTGAACATCTGCTTTCCAGCTGTGGATATTGATATATTACCACGGTTTTATTCTCTTCTACTTTAAATGTATCCACAAGTTTTTAAGAGTTCCACTACCTGATTTTCTGACAATGCCTTGATTGTGAAAGATATAAAAATGTCAAAAATTTTGTAGGGCATTTTATGCCCAGGATATTATTTTTCAATTGAATCCAAAGACAGATGTCTATGAACAATTAAACCATTCTCCAATCACACCTTGTTCCAGCTGGGATCATAGAATTAAAAGGAAATAAGCCATCATGATTCACTTATTGCCAGAGTACCTAGTGTTTCCTGCTGATAGATTCTTATTAAACAATTCTGTCGATGGAAAATGTATATTGTCCGCTGCTTGAACTTCTAAAGTTAGTTCTTTGATATTAAATTTGATTTTCTTCTCTTATAATAATTCATATACTTAGCGACTGGCTTCAAAAAATCCCATTAGATGGAGATTGTTATCTCAAGTTTACTAAATCCCATGTCAGGTCTCTGGGAGTTTAGTCATAAAGTACAACACTGAAACAATCTATACTAAAAAGAAACCATGCTAATCAAAATTAATGTAACCCAATATCTTATCTATTAGAAGAGATGAGGGAAATGTTTTTCCTTTGCTCCCATCCTACCCTAATAAGATGTTACCTTTTCTAAATATCCTTTATCATTTCTTTTTCCCTGGCAATCAAACAACTCAGTGTTATAACAAAGGACCATATAAGATGTACTTATGTGTTAGAATATCTTCACTATGTTTACATTTAAATGATTCACAACAGCTCCACTCATTCACAAGGATAATATTTTATTGCCACTCTGTCTCCAGAAAGAATGTTAATAAAATATTTTGTCATATTTCTACACTTTGTAGATAGATAGTTTATGATCTGTGGTTATGTGTTCTGAAGGAGATATGCAGTCACACGATTTTCTCTAGACACAGTTCAGAACAAGAACATTTTGTCTGACAAAGCTAATATAAAACTGAAGAAGAAATATACTGATTGATTTGTTTAATTTTATTAAATGACACTAAAGAAACTTGGGCTGCTTCTTTCACAAACATTAGTGCTTAAGATGATACATTCAAGCATATTAGACTTGATGAGTTTTAGTAGAAGACTGATACACTTATTGGAAATGTGAATAAGGAAATTGCAGTATATTGGGAAATTATTTCCTTTGCAAACTAAAGATTTTCAAAACGTAAAAGAGCGTGGTTATTTGACAGATATATTCAAAATACAGAAATTTAATGCAGCTAAATCATGTAAATTCTCTATATTTCTCTATGCTATTGCCACTATAGAAATATAAAATGCCCATTACCCATGCCAATGAAAGTTAACCCCAGAATATATACTGGCTCAAATTCTGCTCTCACTTAGATCCCCATCAAGCAAAATACTTAAGCATGTGTGTAACTTTTAGCACGTGAGTAGCCCCATTAACTTCAATGGAACGACTCACATGTTTAAGTGCTTTGCTGAACTTGCTCCTGCATTCATTGGCCTTAGTGGACTTAATCTGGATTTACATTAATGTAAGTGAGAGCAATAATTTCATGTCTCTTTTTTCCAGTCTCAGCATTAGAGGTGGCACCTCAAGAAACAACAGTGAGAAACATAGCCTGGTGCAAATCTGCACCTCTTCCCACATCCTGCCATTAAGAGAATTATAAACCTTAATTTCATGGCTGCTAATAGAGCTGACAGAACATTTTCAAATTTCATGATTTTAATGAAAGCCAAAAACATATTTTGCTTAAAGTTTTCAGGAAAAAAATCATTACATTTTCCAACCAGCTACGGACCTAGTTGAACATTTTTCTATGAAAGTAAGGGTGACATTTTTGCAAAAAATTCCACAAAATAATTTCTATTTTTTTTTAAATTAGCTCTAGCTACTAATAAGCCATGATAAAAAAAATCAGTTGTTATTTATGGGACTGTTGGTAGGCAAAAAATAAAATAAATCTGTCAAAGTGAATTGAGGAATGTCAACACTGTAGCTGGGAGTGTGCCTCCCAACCTGGGTAGACAGACTCATGCTAATGTACTAAAGATAGCAGTACGGACATTGCAGCTTGATGTCTCAACACCTCCTGACCCTCTAGACTTAGGAGTCCAAGCTGCAATATTCTACTGCTATGTTTACTTAGATAAATGACTTGGCAAATTGTTACTGAATGTTAAAATTGTTGAAAAAGATATTTACTGTCATTAGATAAACCTAAATTTTTCTCCACCATTTGGAAGAAAGCAAGTGAATTTCTCACCAGAGTAACACTGGAAAGGCTGACTCTTGAAACTAGTTTCTCTCCAGCTCTCCTGCTAAGTTTGGTTGTTCCTCCTCCACCACATCTGCTCTCCCTCTTGTATTTTGTTTTATTTTTTTTACTTCTTGCAGTAATCCTTAAGGATCCTGGATGAGTTATGCTTTTAATTTTTAAAATCAAGGTTTTCCACATAATTTTGAGACCTTATCGTTCCCAGAATATAATTAGCCCTATGTAGATCTTATAAGCATCAAGGTGTAGTATGTCACATTATTGAAATTCCCTATACGGTTCTTACTATCTTATTGTACCCATTGCATATTTTGTATGAATTACTTTATTGATCCTTGGCAAATGAATAAAAATAAAAGTTTAAATCCATGCTTAATGTCCCCATGGATTATCATGCTTGAAAATGCCTACATCAGTTTCTGTGTAATGTTCTATGGAAGATTGGATCCTATCTGTCAAGAAATCAGACTTGCTATTGATTGGAATTATTGATAAATTGGAGTTATTAAGAAAGAAACTATGGTCCTTTTAAAATTATGACCAAAAGGAGAGAGCCTGGCAAATTGCTTCAGCTTTGATATTTGAAGCTGGTAACAGTCTAATTAGCATTCAAAAGGATCCTGAGGTAGAACAGGGGTGAGTGAATTTTAACAGAGTATGAAAGATTTACACTTACATGTGGGATAGTAATATTAATCTGGTACATTGGATCAGCTACAACAGGTGAAAAACTATTGGGTGGGAAAGTTAGATAATTGTATGTCATAGGATTAAAGGATTGTTTGAAATGGTAGGGGAATTTATTACACAATTGTAGAGAGTGAGTTTTTTCCCTGCCTCGTGATAGGTGTATGCTGGCTATTGTGTCAGGCAGGACAAGGGCAGAGATGAATTCATGTCCCTAGTACACCTGCACAAATGTTATTGTCAAATCGCTACTGCCAAGGATGTCTTCTTAGTTAGGCAGATTATAACACCAAACCACACTGAAAGCGCTTGCAGATATAACAGAGAGCCTGCCGAGCAACAGGAGATACAATACCAGACACCTGAGATGCAGCGCATGAGGGTGAGAGGATTAACCATCATGAAAAAATAAAAGACTGAAAACTGAGCCTCATGGTTTCTGATTTCTCTTCAGTAGCTGTTAGGCATCTGAGTTATTCAGGCACTGTTTTAGGAGCATGCTTATTGCTAGGAATGTTTTATACCATTTAAGTGATGGCATTGTCAAGATACTTATTGAAGGGGCCAATAAGGTGCATGTGAAAGCCAGGTAACCGTGAGTGGGATCAGAAATAGAAAACTGAATACCAGGGGCTAGATTTGCAAAAATGTTCAAGATTGGCTTACCTCTGCTCTCACTGAAGTAAATGCTAATGCCCCTCTGGATTTACATGGCAATAGAATTAGGCCAATCTAGAGAGTTTCAGAAAACCCCGCTCTGTTAGCACTTATTGTAGGACTTCAGTGATCACAGAATCACTTCCTGCAGGTAACAAAAGCAGTCTAGACTTCTGAAGTTCTCTTCAGATGGAGCAGACACAACAATCAAACATGCCTCCTTTATGCAGATCTGAAAATTCACACTCTGGTTTTCTGCTCTGCATGTCATCCACACACATTTTCTACATCTGCTTCCTACACAATGGCCAAACAGCTACTGCAATAGTGCTATAGTATATGACTGCATATTTGGTAGAATAGTAGATACTAGCCCCATACTTTAATGGGTTCCAGTTCTTTTATACAAAGTGGTCATAAATAGTTTGTGAAGAACATAGGGGATAAGTGTATTGTTTTTATTAATATGTGAACCACTTTTTATTTTGATTGTTGTGTCCTTTGCTACCTGGATTCAAAGGGTTAATTACTGCAAGAACTCAGAGGATGTCTGCAGGAAGGCAGGCAATGGCTTTAGATAACTCAGTGATTGATTCTTACCTGACAATACAGTTGTCTTTGAAGTCTACCTCTGACCAAGCTGGCCCCAATACCGTGGTTTAGGACAGGGAAGGAGGTCTTCAGGCAGGGAACCTGGAACAAAGAACTCCAGAATAGATGAAAACCTGAGACCTGAGCTCAGAGGAAGGGAGTGGGTTGTCATGGAAGAGCAGATTGACACACAGGGAGAGAACCTGTAGGATGTGCCTTAAGCGACTGGGCCTGCCTAAGCTGTGAGAAAAATGCTAACCTTTAGGTAAGGTGTAGGTGTATAGACTTTGATATATTAACATGTTCTAATGGATAAACAAATACTTTATTCTGAAGGTGTTCTGAGTCACTGTATTCACCTACTGGTCACAGCTCCCAAAGGGAAATTTCTTCCAGATGCCAAATTCAGTTGGGCTTGCTGAGGACTCACAGTGTAAACAGTGGTCCTGTAGGCTCGATGTCCAGTCTGTGAGTAGGAAATTCTCAAGATTTCTCTGAGAGAAGTGAAGATACAGGGCCTGTCATTTGAAAGGTTGCACTTGAGATAGGTCAAAAGCAGCTAACCTGATAACAGTGGCATAGCTGAATAAAAAGGAAACAAAATAGATTTTCTATTTTATTGGCCTATTCACTATAGAGTTCTTACTAATATGTAAGACAAAGTTCCTCCTCTACTTTGGTGGGTCTTGCGCTTATTGGCAGATTTGCTCGCCTTGGAGCTTCACAGCAGCCCTCAGTTTGGCCATTTTCATGAACCCACAGTCCAGGTCAACTCCTCCTGTGTCTGACTAGGAGTTGGGAGGTTTGGGGGGAACCCGGGCCCACCCTCTACTCCGGGTTCCAGCCCAGGGCCCTGTGGAATGCACCTGTCTAGAGTGCCTCCTGGAACAGCTGTGCAACAGCAATAACTCCCTGGGCTACTTCCCCATGGCCTCCTGGACCCAACACCTTCTTTATCCTCACAATAGGACCTTCCTCCTAGTGTCTGATAATGCTTGTACTTCTCAGTCCTCCAACAGTCCACATTCTCACTCTCAGCTCCTAGCGCCTCTTGCTCCCATCTCCTTACACACGCACCACAAACTGAAGTGAGCTCCTTTTTAAACCCAGGTGCCCTGATTAGCCTGCCTTAATTGATTCTAACAGTTTCTTGATTGGCTGCAGGTGTTCTAATCAGCCTGTCTGTCTTAATTGTCTCCAGAAGGTTCCTGATGTTCTGGAACCTTCCCTGTTGGGAAACGGAACATCCTTTGCTTGCTCCTCAGCTATCTGCTTTCTATTCTTTCCTAAAGCCCCCTGGCCCGGATTTTTCTTACTTTTTGCACCTGCCTTAGTCCCCCCCCGACCGGGCCAGACGCTTTTTTGTTTTTTCTTTTCATTTTTTGTGGGGTTTTTTTCGTCTACGTCCTTCGCCAGCCATCCCCCCCACGCCTGCTTTCGGGTGCAGCTATTTGCCTCAGCTGAGCCCCCGGAGGAGGGGGGGGAAGATTGCCGAATTTGCTGTCCGGAGGGGGGGGTGGAAACCCCCAGACCCAGCCATTTTGCCAGCAGCTCGGACCTTACAACATTCTTAACATGCCGGAGGCCTTGGAACACAGCCAACACAGCCGGAGACGGAGATTTCAGCAGACAGAAGAAATATTATAAATCATCGTGACAAAGGCCGTAAGATTGAGTAACTTTCTGAATTATACTCTCGTGGGGGGGAGTTTGACTGTGATTACTTACGTTTGTGGCGGCACAGGGGGTGTGGCGTGGAGACCCCCACCCCCGATCCATCGGTGCCCCTACCCCCCCATCGTTATTACAATTGTCACGGCCCCCCCGCAGTCCGTTCCTGCTGGCAATCTGCCATCTCCCTTCGGATCCAGCTGTTTGCTTTGAACTTTGCCTTCCGGACCGGACCTAACAACCGACCAACCGAGACTCTTTGGACAAACGTGTGTGGGTCTGCACCCCCCCCCCCCGGATTGCTTATCCCACAACTTGCCCCTTTTACTGGACCCCGATTTTGTTCCCCCCCCCTCCTCCCAGCCCCCCTCCCTCGGCATTTTTTCCCTTCCCATCCGCAGCCAGCGGAAGGAGGGGCTATTCCGCCTTCTCCCCTCCCCCCTCCTCCTTCCGGTGTCTCCCTGTCTCTCCCTGCTCACAATGGCGGGGAACGAGAGGGGCGAGACTGCTTTAATAAAATTAGTTGTCCCTTCCCCACCACCACCCCTGCCCAACCCCCAAGGTCCCCCCCCTACTACTATTGTTAAGGTACTTGCCACCCCCCCTGCTGGGGCACCGGTAGCAGGAGGCACCAGGGTGATTGCTGCTGCTGCTGCACCCACCACCCCCCCAGATTCTAGGAAACCCCCCCCCGGTTCGCCAGAAGGGCCAGGGCGGGTGGAAAGGAAAGGGCCCCGCTAAAACCACTGAGCCCTCCATGGCAGGGGCTGCCCCCACCGCTGCGGCCTCGTCATCAACCGTGGCACCCCTCCCAGCGTTTCCCTCCACCAGCTCTGCAATTGTCCCTCCCCCGGCCCCCAGGACGTATGCCCGGGCGGCAGCGGGCTTCCCGCTGCCTGCCGCCTCGTCATCTCGCCCCCCCCCGCCTCCGCCACCATCACCAGCGGCCGAGGCCCTTTCCCCGCCTTGACCAGGAAGCACGGCGTCCGTTGCCTCCTGGTGCCCGCCTCACCCCACGTGGAGACATACGTGCAGGCGTTGGCGAAGGTGGTAGGACCCACGGCTATTGTGGCGGCCTCCAAGATGTATGGGAAGGTTGTTTTCTTCTTAGCCTCGGAGGATGCCGCCCAGGAGGCGGTGGAGAGGGGCCTGACGGTAGGGGGGGTGTTTGTCCCCCTAGAACCGTTAGAAGACCTGGGCGTTCGCCTCGTCCTTACCTCCGTTCCTCCCTTCTTACCCAATGCTGCCCTGTTACCCGCTCTTTCCACCCTGGGGAAACTTGTTTCTGTCATCAGCCCTCTCCCGTTGGGCTGCAAGGACCCCACCCTCCGTCACATTTTTTCGTTCCGCCGGCAAGTGCAGCTTCTACCACCGGCAGGGGCGCATGACGGAGAGGCGCTTGAGGGGTCCTTTCTAGTCCCCTACGAGGGAGCCCGCTATCGGGTCTTTTATTCTACCGGAGAGGCCCGGTGCTACCTCTGCCGCTCAGCGGGGCACGTCCGCAGAGACTGCCCTTTGGCTCGGGGGGGAGGGGCACCCGAAACCCCCGAGACCCGGCAGGACATCGGCCCCGTTGCTGCCGACGCCCCTGGCTGCCCAGTACCAGAAACCAACCCTCCTCCTACTCGACCCATCGCTGCTCCCATCCGGGCCCAAGAGATACCTTCCCTACAATGCCCGGGCGAGCAAGGGGTTTCCACCCTTGCTAGTACCAACCCAATAGAGCCCATGGAGGAGGGTGTGGCAAGGATATTATCGGGTACAAGAGAGGGCCCTCCCCAAGGAGAAGCCCCCACCCCTCACGTTGCCCCACCGCTACCTCCCCGAACCCTTAAACCGTCGCCTCCGCCCCCCGACACGACCCCTGCTAACCAGCCCCCAGATGATGCTATGGAGGGCTGGACCCTAGTCCAGGGGAAGCGAGGCAAGTGGAAGGCTCGAGCTCCGCTGCATCCACCCGACGCGGAAGCCCCCCGGAAGACCAGGAAAGGAGGCACTGCTATCGAGCCTCCCGCCACGGCCGCGAGCGAGATCCATCCGCCGGTGTCGGGAGGGGAAGACGGACTGGCATTGGAGGGCAGAACCCCCCCTCCACGGGAGACCCTCCCCTCCGAGACTTCTGAGGACACCCCTTCTGCCTGGACGCTACCCGAACCCCCCGTGGACCCTGAGGCGGCCGTTGAGGCAGGCCCTAGAGGAGAGGCCCCCGGGGTGGCAGGAGTTGGCCTCTCCTCCGTGTATGCGGAGATTGAGGCCCTAGATTTGACCCCGGTCACCCAGGGAGGGGATGATTTGCTGCCGGCTGGCCTCGAGCTGGGCAGCCTTACCCCAGCCTCCCTTTCCCCATGCTCCCTCCCCCTATTTGCCTTCCCGGGTGAGCACCCTGCAGAAGGCGGTCCACCACCTGATGCCGTGACTGCTAAAACCACGATGGAGCCAGCACCTAGCATTATTGGGAGCCCCTCCCCTTCCCCCTTAACCCTTGACTCTGCTCAGGAGGCACTTTCCTTTAGCTGCTCGCCTCCTGCACCCCAGAGCCTTACCCCTGCCCCTGCCCCCACCCCTGCCCCTGCCCAAGGTCCCTCCTCCTGCAATGTTAATGCCGCCCCTGGGGTTATTTCCTTTCCGCCTTTTGCAGACTCCCCCCAGGGAGCAGTCTTTGCACTTTCTAGTCGTGACCCGTTAGGAGTGGCAATTTTTCCCCTGCCATCCCCCTCCACCCCAAGGCGTGAAATGAATTTAAGAACCCCAGCCTGTCAGACGCCCCGTCGGTGGTCCGCACCCTGTCTACCTGCCTTAGCGGACCACGAGGCTGTATTAAGAGGCCCATCAGGGAATACCTCGGGAATTGTAACCCCACCTCCCCATGAGCTGCGGCATGCGCTACGGAAGTTCCTAGAGCACTCCCGTGGCGCCCGCGATAGGGCACAGCTGGCTCTTCGGCTATGGGGGGCCTTTGATCAACTCCTCCAGGCCACAAAGGCCCTTATAAAGGAGGGCAGGGGGCAAGGAAAGCGCGGTGCTGCGGCCTACGAGCGAGCCCGCAGCTTCCGAAGCGATCTACTCACCCACGGGATGGGTCATGGGTTGCTGTGCAACCCGCCGGGGGCCCTGAACCCCCCCGCCAATACGAGACCCCCACCCCCCCAGCCCTCCGTATGACGCCTCTTATTATTGCGACCCTGAATACCAGGGGCTGTAGGATGGCTCTCCGCAGGTCCCAGGTGCTCTCTTACCTTCGGGAGGGGAGGTACTCTGTAGTTTTCCTGCAGGAGACCCATACAGACCCGGCCGCCGAGGACAGGTGGCGGCTGGAGTGGGGGGACGGGGTATACTTTAGCCACTTTGCGACCTGGCAGGCTGGAGTGGCAACCCTATTCTCCCCCAACCTACGGCCTGAGGTGCTAGGGGTCAATGAGGCCGTGCCGGGCCACGTGCTGCACCTTCGAGTCCGTATGGAGGGGCTCGTGGTTAATCTTGTTAACATCTATGCCCCGCAAATGAGCTCCAGGCGGCCACAATTTTATCAGCAGGTGTCCGACTTTCTTGGCACCCTGGATTCGCATGAGTGCCTGGTCCTGGGAGGGGACTTTAACACCACCCTAGAGGAACGGGACCGCTCAGGGGCCGAACCGAGTCCGGCCGCCGCGAATATTCTCCAAGGGATAGTCGACCATCATTCCCTAGTGGACGTCTGGCGTGACCATCACCCAGATGACACCTCCACGTTTACCTTTGTCCGGGTGGAGGCCCATCGGTCACACCACTCTCGGTTGGACCGTATTTACTTATCCCGTTTCCATCTTTCACAGGCCCACTCCTCCGCCATTCGGCCGGCCCCATTCTCCGATCATCATTTAGTCGCTGTAACGGTTTCCCTCCGTGCAGAGAGACCGGGGCCGGCCTATTGGCACTTTAATAACAGCCTGTTGGAGGACGAGAGCTTTGTGATGTCCTTCCGGGAGTTTTGGTTGGCCTGGCGAGAGCAGTGGCGTGCCTTTCCCTCGGTGCGGCGATGGTGGGATCTCGGGAAGGTGCGCGCCAAGCTCTTCTGCCGTGACTACACTCGGGGCACCAGCCGACGGCGAAATGCGGCAATAGAGCAGCTGGAACGGGAGGTCTTAGAGATGGAGAGGCGCCTGGCCGCCGATCCCGAGGACCCGTCCCTCTGCGGAGCGTGCCGGGAGAAGCGGGAGGAGCTCCGGGCCCTTGAGGACCACCGGGCCCGAGGTGCCTTTGTTCGATCCCGCATCCGCCTCCTTCGGGAGATGGACCGCGGCTCCCGCTTCTTCTATGCCCTGGAGAAAACGAGGGGGGCCAAGAAACACGTCACCTGCCTTCTTGCGGAAGACGGCACCCCCCTCACGAGTCCGGAGGAGATGTGTGGGAGGGCCCGTGACTTCTACACAAGCCTTTTCTCCCCGGACCCGACCGATCCTGACGCTTGCGAGGTGCTCTGGGAGGAACTCCCCACGGTCAGCGTGGGCGACCGAGACCGACTAGAGCTGCCTCTCACCCTGGCCGAGTTCTCGGAAGCCCTCCGTCGCATGCCCACCAATAAATCTCCGGGCATGGACGGGCTGACCGTGGAGTTTTACCGCGCGTTCTGGGACATTCTCGGCCCAGACCTAGTCACCGTCTGGGCTGAGTCCTTGCAGAGCGGGGTCCTCCCTCTGTCATGCAGGCGAGCGGTGCTCGCTTTGCTGCCGAAGAGGGGGGACCTCCGCGATCTACGAAACTGGCGTCCCGTCTCACTCCTTAGCACGGATTACAAAATCGTAGCGAAAGCAATCTCGCTGCGGCTGGGGTCCGTGATGGCGGACGTGGTCCACCCAGACCAGACCTATACTGTCCCGGGTCGCAGCATTTTCAACAACCTCTTTCTCGTCCGAGACCTTTTGGAACTCGGGCGGAGAGATGGTCTATCGTTCGCCCTCCTGTCTCTTGATCAGGAGAAGGCGTTTGATAGAGTAGACCATGGGTACCTCCTGAGCACTCTGCAGGCGTTTGGATTTGGACCTCAGTTTGTGAGTTTTCTCCGGGTGCTGTATGCCTCCGCGGAGTGTTTAGTTAGGCTCAACTGGACCCTGACTGAACCGGTCAGCTTCGGGCGAGGAGTGCGGCAGGGGTGCCCCCTCTCGGGCCAGTTGTATGCTCTGGCGATTGAGCCTTTCCTCTGTCTCCTCCGCAGGAGGATGACAGGGTTGGTGCTGCGGGAGCCGGAGCTGCGGCTGGTCCTGTTGGCGTACGCCGATGACGTACTCCTCGTGGTCCAGGACCCGGGCGACTTGGCGTGAGTGGAGGCGTGCCAAGCCATCTATTCGGCAGCCTCCTCCGCCCGAGTCAACTGGGTCAAGAGCTCTGGCTTGGCGGTGGGGGACTGGTGGCAGGTGAGCTCCCTCCCACCCGCACTTCAGACCATCCGGTGGAGTGCGGGTCCACTGCTCTGTCTCGGCGTTTACCTTTCCACCACGCATCCTTCCCCACCGGAGAACTGGCAAAATTTAGAGGGCGGGGTGATAGAGCGGATCCAGAGATGGACGAGGCTTCTCCGATGTCTCTCCCTCCGAGGGAGAGCACTGGTGCTTAACCAACTAGTCCTGTCCACGCTCTGGTACCGGCTCAACACCCTGGCCCCGGCCCCGGGTTTCCTGACCCACCTCCGGAGATTGATTCTAGAGTTCTTCTGGTCAGGAATGCACTGGGCCCCTGTTGGAGTTCTTCATCTACCCCTGAAGGAAGGAGGGCAGGGCCTGAAGTGTCTGTACACTCAGGTCCGCGTTTTCCGCCTCCAGGCCCTGCAGAGGCTCTTTTATAGTGCAAGTAGTTCGGCATGGAGCATACTGGCGCACGCCTTCCTGCGTCGCTTCCAAGGGCTTCGATACGACCGGCAGCTCTTTTATCTTTCTCCGAGGGGTTTTCCACGAGACCTCTCCGGGCTGCCGGTCTTCTACCAGGACCTCCTCCGGACCTGGAAACTGTTTCTAACAACCAGGTCTGTGGCGGCCACCGTGGGAGCAGATCTCCTCACAGAGCCCCTGCTACACAACCCCCAGCTCCGTGTGCAGGTGGCGGAGTCCCGCTCGGTGCGCCAGAGGTTGGTCCTGGCGGAAGTCACGAGGGTCGGAGACCTCCTGGACTATGACCAGAGAGACTGGCTGGATCCCCTGATGCTCGCTCGGCGCATGGGGCTCTCCAGCCTCCGTACCCCCCGGCGCGTACTTCAGGAGGTGAAGGCCGCCTTGACCCCCGCTGCTCGGGCTTATGTTAGCCGAGCCTTGTGCGAGGGCGCACCCCACCCATCCCTTACCCCAGGCCCGCCGGACCTTTCCATCGGGCCCCTACCCCGTAGATCCCAACAAACCCCTCACCCTTTCACTGCAAGCCGGCTGCACGAACTGCAGCCAGTTAGCTTTCAAATTGCACCACAGAAATACTTATATACACTTACGCTTCACACCCTTCACGCCCACACCCTGGTGTCCCGCCCCGATACAAAGTGGCGGGACCTCCTGCCACCTTTGGAGGGTGAGCAACCTCGGTGGGCCAGCCTGTATTCCACCTTGGTCCCGAGGCCCATCGGGGACATCAGTTGGCGGCTCCTTCACGGAGCTGTGAGCACGGGCGTGTTTCTGACACAGTTTACCCCCATCCCGGACACTTGTCCTTTTTGTAATGTGAGGGAAACCCTGGTGCACGTATATTTAGAGTGTGCCAGATTGCAGCCCCTTTTCCGGCTCCTCACAAATATTCTATTACACTTCTGGCTTCATTTCTCCCCTCACCTTTTTATCTATACACTTCCCATCCGTGGCCCCACAAAGTCGCGGGATCTTCTGGTCAACCTCCTCCTAGCCTTGGCTAAAACAGCCATTTATAAGGCCAGAGAGAGGAGGTTGGCCCGTGAAACGTCCTGCGATTGTGGGGCCTTTTTCCGATCCTCAGTACATTCACGTATCCGGGCGGAGTTCCTCTGGGCGGCATCCACCGACTTCCTTGAAGCCTTCGAGGAGCGGTGGGCACTGTCTGGGGTTCTCTGCTGGGTGACCCCGTCTGGTTCCCTCCGTCTGACCCTTTGATTGAGGGGAAGAGCGAGAGACGCCAGCCCCAGCCGTTGCCGCTGTGGATACCATCATTCCTGTCATCTAGGAGGGGTCCTATAATACATGGGTGTCTACCCCCTCACCCCTAAACTGCCCACCCCGCAGCCATGCCCATCTTACCGGGCACTCTCAGGAGAGGGAGGATCGGTGACACTGGGCGCGGCACTAGGTAACTCGAGGGGGTGGAAGACCACGAGTGTCGAGGAAGCCCCCCCGCTCTAGGCCACCAGGTAACTCAGGAGGGTGGAAGACCACGAGTGTCGAGGAAGCCCCCCCGCTCTGGGCCCAGGCTAGCCTGAACACTTCTCCCTCCTGAAAGCTTCTGTGTTATACCTTCTGTTTGCGTTGTTTTGTTGCATAGTTGTTTTGTTTTCTTTGGTAATTCTGTAAGCGTTACCAATAAACTTTCTTTCTGTTTCAAAAAAAAACCCTTCCCTGTTACCTTACCCAGGGAAAAGGGACCTACTTAGCCTGCTGTCCTACTGCTGCCCTCTGGCCTGGGCTTTTCTTGCTTTTTCCCCCTGCTTTTGGGTTCCCCCCCGACCGGGACAGACGCTCTCTCCCTTTCTTTTCTTTTTGTTGTTTTTTTTCTTTTTCTGCTGTTGCTAGAGTGCTGGCCAGCTGCTGTCTGGCTGTTAGCCCCCCACCCCCCCCAGCCCTCAGACACTGCTGCCGCTCCAGCTGAAAACCCACTCCCGAGAGAGGGGGGGCCTGCTGACCTGCTCCCCGGAGGGGGGGAGTGGAAGGACCCAGTCCCCAGACCTAGCCGCTTGCTGTTTGTTTGTGGACCCGTCTCCGGCTGAGAGAATTTCTTATCACCTGCTCTGGCATCCCTGGAATGTTGGAACTGCGAAAAAGAAAGCCCAGACAAGGAAGGGAAACAGCCCTCTACCGGAGGAACACCCCCCCGGGGAATCTACAAATTGCCGTGGAGGGGGCCCAAGACTGAATAACTTTCGAACTGTGCTCTCATGTGGGGGGAGGCCTTGACTGTGTCGTGACTGTGTTTGTAGGGATACAGGGGGTGTGGCATGGAGCTGCCCCCGATCCACCTGTGCCCCCCACACACACACACTACTATCCTCGTCATTGCCCTCTCCATTGTCATTGCTGGCTGTTTAACATCTGCCTCTGGACTTAGCTGCTCACCCTGATTCCACCGTGTGGGCCAGAAGCACCAGCAACCAAACATGACTCTCTGGACAAGCTAACAGTGGTTCACGTGCCGCCCTCTTCCCCCCGCCCGAACTGCCCATCCCACAGTCTGTCCCTTTTTACCTGACCCCAACTCCAGTTAACCACCTGCCACCGCCACCGCTGGGGCATCGGCAATGGAGGTCACCGGGGTGACCTCCGTCGCTGCTATATCCACCGCCTCCCTAGACTCTAGGGGAGCCCCCCCAGCCAGCAGGAAAGGCCAGGGCAAGAAGAAGGGGAAGGGCCCCGCTAAATCCACCAGGCCCTCTGTGGCAGGGGCCACCCCCACTGCTGCAGCCCTGCCACCGACCACGGCGTCCCTCCCCGCTACCCCCTCCACCGGCTCTGCGGGTGTCCCTCCCTCACCCCCCAGGACATACCGCGGGCGGCAGTAGCCCCCCCGCCTGCCACCTCGTCATCTCTCCTGCCCACCTCCTCCGCCACCATCAACAGCGGCCGGGGCCCCTTCCCCACCATGACAAGGAAGCATGGTGTCCAATGCCTCCTGGTGCCCGCCTCGCCCCACGTGGAGACCTACGTGTGGGTGTTGGCGAGGGTGGTGGGGTCCTCAGCCATTGTGGCAGCCTCCAAAATGTATGGGAAGGTCATCTTCTTCTTAGCATCGGAGGCTGCCACCCAGGAGGCAGTGGAGAGGGGCTTGGCGGTGGGGGGAGTGTTTGTCCCCCTACAGCCGCTGGAGGACCTGGGCGTCCACCTGGTCCTGACCTCTGTCCCTCCTTTTCTCCCCAGTGCTGCCCTGTTACCCGCCCTTTCCACCCTGGGGAAACCTGTTTCTGTCATCAGCCCTCTCCCATTGGGCTGCAAGGACCCCACCCTCAGTCACATCTTTTCCTTCCACCGGCAAGTGCAGCTTCTACTGCCATCGGTGGCGCGTGACGGAGAGGCGCTTGAGGGGTCCTTCCTGGTCCCCCACCAGGGGGCCCATTACAGGGTGTATTTCTCCACGGGGGAAGCCCGGTGCTACCTCTGCCAGGAGTCAGGGCATGTCCGGAGGGACTGCCCCTTAGCCCGGTTAGGAGGGGCACCTGGGATCCCCGAGACCAGGCAGGACATCGGCCCCCTCATTGCCGACACCCCTGGCTGCCCAATACCTGAACCCGCCCCCCCCCTCTTTGGACCACCACTTCTGCCGCTCAAGCCCAAGGGGCACCTCCCCTACAATGCCTAGACGAGCGGGAGAGCCCCGCCCTCGCTGCTGACAATCTGGCAGGGCCTATGGAGCAGAGTGTGGCAGAGATACCACCAGGCATGGGAGAGAGCCTGCCCCAGGGAGAATCCTCCCTCCCTTATGCAGCCCCACCGTCGCCCCCCCAAGCCCCTGAGCCATCGCCTTTACCCCCTGATACGACCCCTGCTAACCAACCCCCAGTAGATGTCATGGAGGGCTGGGCCCTAGTCCAGGGGAAGCGAGGCAAGTGGAAGGCTCGAGCTCTGCCTCTTCTACCCGAGGCGGAGGCCCCCCGGAAGACCAGGAAGGAGGGCACCGATGCTGAACCTTCCGCTTTGCCCACGAGTGCGTCCCATCCACCGGTGTCATCTGGGAAAGACGTGGTAGCACCGGAAGGTAGTGTCTCCCCTCCACGGGAGAGCCACCCTCTGAGACCCTCGAGGAAGCACCTTCTGTCCTGACACTACCCGAAGCCCCCGTGAACCCTGAGGCAACCGTCATGGTGGGTGCCAGCGGGGAGAACCCCGGGGCGACGGAAAGTGCCCTCTCCTCCATGTTCAAGGAGATCGAGGCCCTAGATCTGACCCCGGTCGCCCAGGGGGAGGACGACCTTTTGCCAGCAAACCTCGATTTGGGCGACCTCACTCCACCCCTTTTTCCCAATGCTCCCTCCCCCTAACTGCTGTTTCTGCTCCCACCTCCGAGGAGCCCCTGGACTCCTCCGTCGACCCGGCTGCTGATGGCACCCCGCTGATGACCACCGAGCTTGCTCAGGTGACAACTGGCGCCACGTGGCCGGGACACGAGTCGCCAGGGGCACCCCCCGTTGGTGCGGAGCACTTGATTTCCTTCCCCGGCAGGGGCCCAACAGAAGATAATCCACCTCCTGATGTTTTAGCCACTAAATCCACCATAGAGCCTGTCATAAATATAAAGGGAAGGGTAAACCCCTTTGAAATCCCTCCTGGCCAGGGGAAAGCTCCTCTCACCTGTAAAGGGTTAAGAAGCTAAAGGTAACCTCGCTGGCACCTGACCAAAATGACCAATGAGGAGACAAGATACTTTCAAAAGCTGGGAGGAGGGAGAGAAACAAAGGGTCTGTGTGCCTGTCTATATGCTGGTTTCTGCCGGGGATAGACCAGGAATGGAGTCTTAGAACTTTTAGTAAGTAATCTAGCTAGGTATGTGTTAGATTATGATTTCTTTAAATGGCTGAGAAAAGAATTGTGCTGAATAGAATAACTATTTCTGTCTGTGTATCTTTTTTGTAACTTAAGGTTTTGCCTAGAGGGGTTCTCTATGTTTTTGAATCTAATTACCCTGTAAGATATCTACCATCCTGATTTTACAGGGGGGATTTCTTCATTTCTATTTACTTCTATTTTTATTAAAAGTCTTCTTGTAAGAAAACTGAATGCTTTTTCATTGTTCTCAGATCCAAGGGTTTGGGTCTGTGGTCACCTATGCAAATTGGTGAGGCTTTTTATCCAACATTTCCCAGAAAAAGGGGGGTGCAAGTGTTGGGAGGATTGTTCATTGTTCTTAAGATCCAAGGGTCTGGGTCTGTAGTCACCTAGGCAAATTGGTGAGGCTTTTTACCAAACCTTGTCCAGGAAGTGGGGTGCAAGGTTTTGGGAAGTATTTTTTGGGGAAAGACGCGTCCAAACAGCTCTTCCCAGTAACCAGTATTAGTTTGGTGGTGGTAGCGGCCAATCCAAGGACAACGGGTGTAATATTTTGTACCTTGGGGAAGTTTTGGCCTAAGCTGGTAAAGATAAGCTTAGGAGGTTTTTCATGCAGGTCCCCACATCTGTACCCATATCACTGAGAGCTCCCTCCCTACCCCCTTAACCCTCGAGCTTGATGGGGAGGCGCCATCATCCAGCTGCTTGCCTCCTGAAACCCAGAACCTCGCCCCTGCCCCTGCCCCTACCCCTATCTAGTCTACCTCCTGAGATGTCATCGCTGCCCCTGGGTCTGTCTCCTTCCCTTTTCCAACTGATGAACCCCAGGGAGCGGCCTTTGCATTCTCCTGCCCCGAACCATTAGGGGCTGCTATTTTCCCTCCACCGCCCCCTATTGCCCCAGAGTTTGAGGCGGGCCTAGAAGCTCCAGCCCATCAGGCACCCCGTCGGGGGTCTGCACCCTGCTTGCCCGTTTTAGTGGGACACGGGGCTACACCAAGGGCCCCACCGGGGAACAACCGGGAAACCGTAACCCCACCCCCTCATGAGCTGCGAGGAGAGCTGCGGAAGTTTTTAGAGGATGTCCGTGGCTCCCAAAACAAGGTACAGCTTGCTCTCCAGCGATGGGGGGATTTTTTTCAAATCCTCCGGGCCACAAGGGCCCTCATGTGGGAAGGTAAAGGGATGGGGAAGCAGGATGCCACGGCCTACTGGCAGGTCCGCGTCTTCCGTGACCCATTACTCACCTATGGGATGGGTCAGGGACTGTTGCGCGGCCCGCTGGGGGACGCGAGCATCCCTGCCAGTGAAGATCACCCCCGGCCCTCCCCATGACACCTCTCACCATCACAACGTTGAACACCCGGGGTTGTAGGATGGCTCTCCGCAGGTCCCAGGTGCTCTCCTTCCTTCGGGAGGGATGGTACTCTGTGATTTTCCTGCAGGAGACCCATACGGATCCGACCGCCGAAGATAGTTGGCGGCTGGAGTGGGGGGACAGGGTCTACTTTAGCCATTCCACGATTCGGCAGGCTGGAGTGGCGACCCTGTTCTCCCCCGACCTATGGCCCGAGGTGCTAGGGGTCACCGAGGCCATGCAGGGTTGCCTGCTGCAACTCCGTGTCTGTATAGAGGGGCTCGTGGTTAACCTCGTTAATGTCTATGCCCTGACATCGGGCCCGGAGCGGCTGCAATTCTATCAGCAGGCGCCTGCCTTCTTCGGCACCTTAGATTCTCATGAGAGGGAGGGGATTTTAATACCACCCTCGAGAAGCGAGACCACTCAGGGACCGAGCAGTGCCCGGCCGCCGCGGACACCCACCGGGAGATAGTTGAACATCACTCCCTAGTGGACATCTGGCGTGACCACTACCTGGATGACAGTTCCATGTTCACCTTTGTCCGGGTGGAAGCCCATCGGTTGAGCCACTCCTGGTTGGACCGCATTTATCTATCACGCTTCCATCTCTCACAAGCCCACTCCTCCAGCATTCAGCTGGCCCCATTTTCTGACCATCACCTAGCCACCGTGACAGCCTCCCTCTGTGCGGAGAGGCTGGGGCTGGCCTATTGGCATTTTAACAACAGCCTGTTGGAGGATGAGGGCTTCGTGACGTCCTTCCGGGAATTCTGGCTGGCCTGGCAAGGGCAGCAGCATGCCTTTCCCTCAGCGCGGCGATGGTGGGACCTGGGGAAGGTGCGTGCCAGGCTTTTCTGCTGCGACTACACCTGGGGCACCAGCCGACGGAAAAATGCGGTGATAGAGCAGTTGGAATGGGAGGTCTCAGAGCTGGAGAGGCGTCTGGCCGCCAACCCCGAAGACCCGCTCCTCTGCGGAGCGTGCCAGGAGAAGCGGGAGGAGCTCTGGGCCCTCGAGGACCATCAGACCCGGGGCGCCTTTGTTCGATCCCGCATCCGCCTCCTTCGGGAGATGGATTGCGGCTCCCACTTCTTCTATGCCCTGGAGAAAATGAGGGAGGCCAAGAAACACATCACCTGCCTCCTGGCAGAAGACGGCACCCCCCTCACGGAACCGGCGGAGATGTGTGGGAGGGCCCGAGGCTTCTACGCAAGTCTTTTCTCCCCAGAGCTGACCGACCCTAGCGCTTGCAGAGTGCTTTGGGAGGAGCTCCCTTTGGTCAGCGCGAGCGACCGAGACCAACTAGAGTTGCCTCTCACTCTGGCTGAGTTCTCAGAAGCCCTCCATCGTATGCTCACTAATAAGTCTCCAGGCATGGACGGACTGACCGTGGAGTTCTACCACATGTTTTGGGACGTCCTCAGCCCAGACATAGTCACCATCTGGGCCGAGTCTCTGCAGAGCAGGGTCCTCCCTCTCTTGTGCAGGCGAGCTGTGCTCGCCTTATTGCCAAAGAAGGGGGTCCTCCGCGATTTACAAAATTGGTGTCCCGTCTCGCTCCTCAGCACAGACTACAAAATCGTAGTGAAAGTAATCTCGCTGCAGCTAGGGTCTGTGCTGGCAGACGTGATCCACCCAGACCAGACCTACACCGTCCTGGACCACAGTATCTTTGATAACCTATTTTTGGTTCGGGACCTTTTGGAACTCGGGCGTAAAGATGGTCTGTTATTCGCCCTCCTGTCCCTAGATCAGGAGAAGGCGTTCGATAGGGTGGACCACGGGTACCTCCTGAGCACTATGCAGGCGTTTGGCTTCGGACCCCAGTTTGTGGGTTTTCTCCGGGTGCTGTACACTTCCACAGAGTGTCTGGTTAAGCTCAACTGGACCTTGACCAAACCGGTCAGCTTCGGGCAAAGAGTACGGCAGGGGTGCCCCCTCTTGGGCCAGCTGTACGCTGTGGTGATCAAGCCCTTCCTCTGTCTCCTCCGCAGGAGGTTGACAGGGTTGGTGCTGCGGGAGCCGGAGCTGCGGCTGGTCCTGTCAGCGTACGCTGATGACCTGCTTCTCATGATCCAGGACCCCGGCGACTTGGCATGGGTGGAGGCTTGCCAGGCCATCTATTTGGCAGCCTCCTCCACAGGGGTCAACTGGGTCAAGAGCTCTGGCTTAGCAGTAGGAGACTGGCGGCAGGTGAGCTCCCTCCCACCCATGCTTCAGACCATCCGGTGGAGCGCGGGTCTGCTGCTCTACCTCGGCATTTACCTTTCTGCCATGCATCCCTCTCCGCTGGAGAACTGGGAAAATTTAGAGGGCGGGGTGATATAGCAGCTCTGGAAATGGATGGGACTACTCCAATGTCTCTCCCTCCGAGGGAGAGCGCTGGTGCTTAATCAACTAGTCCTGTCCATGCTCTGGTACCAGCTCAACACCCTGGTCCCGGCCCTGGGTTTCCTGACCAACCTTCGGACATTGATTCTGGGGTTCTTTTGGTCAGAAACGCACTGGGCCCCTGTAGGGGTCCTTCATCTACCCCGAAGGAAGGAGGACAGGGCCTGAAGTGTCTACACACTCAGGTCCTTGTCTTCCGCCTCCAGGCCCTACAGAGACTCCTCTATGGTGCAGACAGTTCGGCGTGGAGCACGCTAGCACACGACATCCTGTGCCGGATCCGAGGGCTCCGATATGACCGGCAGCTTTTTTATCTCCGTCCGGGAGGTCTACCGTGAGATCTCTCCGGGCTGCCGGTCTTCTACCAGGACCTCCTCTGGACTTGGAAACTGTTTTTAACGACCAGGTCTGTGGCGGCCACCGAGGGGGTAGATCTCCTCGCGGAGCCCCTGCTACACAACCCCCAGCTCCGTGTGCAGGTGGCGGAGTCCCGCTCGGTGCGCCAGAGCTTGATCCTGCAGAAGTCACGAGAGTCGGAGACTTCCTGGACTACAACTGGGGAGACAGGCTGGATCCCCTGACTCTCACCTGGCGCATGGGGCTATCCAGAGCTTGTACCCCCTGGTGCGTACTTCAGGAGGTGAAGGCCACTTTGCCGCCCGCTGCACGAGCTTACCTTGACTGGGTCCTGCTCGAGGACACGCCCCGCCGACCCTCTACCCCAGGTCCGCCGGACTTTTTAATTGGACCCGTGCCCATCGACCCCCCCACCCCTTCACTGCGAGCCGGCTGCATGAACTGCAGCCGGTTCGCTTCCAAACCGCGCCAAGGAAACATCTATACACGCTCGCACTCCACACCCTTCATGCCCTCACCCTAATGTCCCGCCCCAGCACAAAGTGGTGAGACCTTCTGCCACCTTTGGAATGTGAGCAGCCCTGGTGGGCCAGCCTATATTCCACCTTGGTTCCGAGGCCCGTCGGGGACATCTGTTGGTGGCTCCTCACGAAAGCTTATGCTCAAATAAATTGGTTAGTCTCTAAGGTGCCACTAGTACTCCTTTTCTTTTTGTGAATACAGACTAACACGACTGCTACTCTGAAACCAGTAGATTCTTAGTACTTCTTGAGCTCTACTCAGCTCACCTGAAGAGAAGGGCATAGCTGACCTCAACTCCCATGATCCTTGGGGCTGTTCTAATCTTTGCCAGCTGAAACAGAGCTCAGGAACTGTTCCACTGGCCGAGGAACACAAGAGCATACTCCCTCCCACCCTTCTAGTGTTGGCACATCCCAATCACACCCACTGTGACTTTGGGGCTTTACCTTATCCAGGATTTCCTTATGCCAGGGGAATCCCCTGCATCTCTGTTTGATGGTATGGAGGCTGAGGATCTGGCCTACTACATTTAGCTCTTGTGGTCTTTCTTAACCCTTCATGAGTTATTCTTTGTATTATTTGTGTTGCCCTTTTTTCCATGTTCTCTAGTTTTTATTCAGTGTTCCTGACTGTGTGGCTGATGGCACCACACAATATTCAAGGCATAGTTGTAGTATGAGGGCTATCAACAGCAACACTGTTTTACACACTCAATATTCAACACTAGTTTTACACACTCTTTCTACATCCAAGACTAGTACTACATGTTGACACAATGGAATCACACTGACAGGTCACACACAGTTTGCCATCTAATATCAGCACTTAGGCCTTTCTTAACTTTTTCCATTCCAGCTAGCAGTACTTTAGTTTCTACCTCTATTATTCATTTCCTCTCTCAGATCTAGCTAAAATAGCTTGACAAAGAAAAATAATCTTGGAAATCCCATGGAATCCCACCACTCTAACTCAAAGAAGGAAATCTTCAGGTCCAAGGGGAAAATAGAACAAGTCTACTCTGTGCAGGAAATCCATGAAACATAGCTTGTTTTCAACATTTATTAGATGACACTTTTTCTACAAGCTTTCAGTTAAATGAAGCAGATGCAGTCCAGTCACAGCAAGATGGAAGAGGATTTTGCAACCACATATAAAGTTTGAACAAATTGCAGAATATGTTCATTAACTGTATAGGTTTCTCTGCTTAGCAGGACAAACCATCAGTCTCTTTTATTCTCTTGGAATGCAAAGAGGATATTCTTTAACTGTATCACTAACTTGTTTACTAGGATTTCATTACATATGTCATTTTTATTCTAACCTGCTGTTTGCTTTATCAGATTTCCATTTCAATGACTTTCCAGTTCTACTGGGTAAGGCAGGGGTTCTCGGCATCATGAGAAAGACCTGAGGCTGGGCCAGTATTATACTTTCTCTCCATAGCAATCAGCATAGAAAATGGGGGAGGGTTGTTGAGACATAAAAAAAGAGACAGAGCAGACTGAACACAAGCAGTTAGATTCAAATTCCACAAGCTAAGAGAAAGATGAGAACACAAATTTAAATACTGGAAGGAAAAAGAGAAAACAAGAATAGAGAGCAGCATTTTATATGTTATAAATATTTACATTGCAGAGAAGAAAATAAGTCCGTCTTCAATATAGTTCACTTTTAACTTGATACCATAGGAAAAATATGTGATAGTGATGGCTGTGGCACTAGCAAAGCATGTTAACAGCCTGCAGGTTTCGGGGCTCTGTGGACAACAATGTAGCACTCTAAAGTACTTTAAAAAAGGATTTGGGGCACAGTTTTGTCTGGGCTGAATCCCAGCACAGAGCTTTCCTTCTGAATTGTTGAGCATCACAGAGAACAAAGGAGCCTGGGATACATCAGGTCATGAATTCATGGGCTATAGGATATAGCATTCAGCAATGAACCAGGTGAAGCAGGTCAGATGAATCTTGTTTAGAACCAAATGCAAACCAAATCTTCTTCCCTGAAGCTTTAAAATATACAGCCAAACTTTTTTTTCTTTTTAACCTCTGATTGCCAAACCAGATGGAACACAGTGTGTCAGAAATCTTGATAGGAAGCCTCTTCCCTCAAGAGTTTCAGCCCAATTTTATGAGCTCATTAGGTTTGGATAGTTTATATGAGAGTCCTCTTTTGTTTTAATGTGTTTTGATTTATAAACAGCTCATTCAATTAGTGTCTAATCTGGTAGAAAAACTCTCCTTTTCCCATTTAAAAGCTTCTCAGCAAGTAAAACAGCTACAGCACAGTCTTCAGGCTAGATTCTAAACTGGTGAAAATGGGTGTAACTCATGTGAATCCCATGGAGCCACACAATTATGTCAGTTAAGAATTAGAGTTCTACAAGTTTTTTTGATGACCTATTCAAAACTTATCAGAGCCAACAAGCCTTCCTGAAGTTATTACTTTATATCTTAATATCCTTTAAAATTAGAGATGAATCATCTAAACTTTTGCCCTTTGCACTCGATCTCAAAGAGGAGTCCAGCAAAGAAATTCGATCTCTTTCCTGTTTATCCTAGGTCCCTACACAGTGCCAAAAAATATTTGAAAACTTTTTTTTAACTCCAGTGAACTCGTCTATAATTTTCATCCAAAACAAGATTAAAAACAAGAATGGGACTTCTGCTCCAGACCTAACCTGTCCAGTTAGAGGTCAACATTCCTTTGTTTGCTACCACCACTCCCAGACTGAATGCAACTAAGGAGAGTTACACAGTGACCCGCCAAATATTCTGATCTGCCACTGTGTATGATATGTTATATACATGCTTATGAGACTGGGATACATCTCAAAGGACACATATAACAACATGAAATGCATCTAGTATTTTTGAATCTATCTGTTTCTTGTTCTTTTTTCCATGCAAAGACTTTGTTACTCACTCTGAGACTGTAATTTTCATAGTTGACATGCACCATCTCACCTGCTGCTTCAGGTAATTACACAGTAGAATGCCTGAACCCCCCTGGCCCCTTATTAAAATCTACATTATCTTCTACCCATCACTCACTATTTGTTCACTACCTGTGGAGTCTTGATGACACAGCTCAGTTCTACATGTCAAATAGTCAAGTTAGTCCAATTACATTTAGTCTCAGTTGCACCTTGGACTGTTGGGGAAGGAGGAACTAATGGCACTTCCATTATGCAGTTTAATGGTATGGTTTTTTGACATGTAGAAGATGTAAGCATTAGAAGCTAAAATACTGTGGCCATTTCTCTTAAAAAAGCAAAATGACAATGAAAAATCATCTTTTCTTATGTACCAGAATGGATAGGAATTTATGCACTATGGCTAATGTAGTGGCTTTGTGAGGTTTAAACATTAAGGTTTATTGACTTTGCCAGGATCTGGGATTGCTGGACAGTTGCTCTGATTTAAAGATGTGGCTAATTATATGTTACATTGCTGGATTTTTTTCACCATATTGTATATCATTGATTTTATCAAAGACCAGGTTAAATGGTGATTATGGTAAAAAAGGATTAGATTCACAAAGAGTTTGGTGTTGTGACACTCAGCATCACAACAAATAACTTTTAAGCGCCTGTAAAATCACTGGGATTCACAAAGCCTGGATACAGCACCTAGGCTCCCTCTACAATGAATAGGGGGGCAGGCACCTTAGAATGCAATTCACAAAAGCCAGCACACTGCCCAGGGAGTTGCCTAAGCCAGCCACTGGGAAATACCAAGGAGAAGGGTCTCACTATGTGGAAGGAGTCACCAGTAAAAAAAGTTTGAGAATCAATGCTATAGTCACATTGGTTTCACCTAAATTTTATGCGAGGTCTTAGAACAAATGTTGAAAGAGAGAGTATTTAAGGATATGTAAACAGCAATTGGGATAAAATACCAACCGTTGATATCTGTGTTTGAGATGATAACCAATTTTCTAGACAAAGGAAATGGATCTAATGTACCTGGATTTCAGTAAAGCATTTGATACAGTTCCACATGGGAAATTATTAGTTAAATTGGAGAAGATGGGGATTGATACAAGAATCGAAAGGTGGGTAAGGAAGTGATTAAAGAGGAGACTACACTGGGAACTGTCAGGCTGGAAGGAGGTTACTAGTGGAGTTCCTCAGTCTGGGCACAAAAGTGGGAGTGTACTAATAAAATTTGCAGATTACACAAAGTTGGGAGATATTGCCAATATGTAAGCAGCCCAGAATATCATGCAAGAAGATTTGGATGACCTTAAAAACTGGAGTAATAGAAATGGGATGAAATATAATAGTGCAAAGTGCAAGGGCATGCATTTTGGGACTAACAAGAAGAATTCTGCTATCAGTGGGGGTGTATCAGTTGGAAGAGACAGAGGAGGAGAAAGACCTGGATGTACTGGTAGATCACAGTATGATTCTGAGCTGCTAATGTGAAGTGGCTGTGAAAAAGGCTAATGCAATCTTAGGATGCATTAGATAGGGAAGTGTTATTACCATTATACGGGCACTGGTGAGACCTCACCAGTAATACAGTGTGCAGTTCTGCTCTCCCATGTTTAAGAAAGATAAATTCAAACTGAATCAGGTGCAGAGAAGGGCTACTAGGATGATTAGGGGAATGGCGAACCTGCCGTATGAGAGAAGAGCTTGGCTTGTTTAGCCTAACAAAACAAAGGATGTGGGGAGATATGATTGCTTTCTATAAATACATCAGAGGGATAAACACCAGGGAAGGAGAGGAGTTAGTTAATATACGGGCCAATGTTGGCACAAGATCAAATGGATATAAACTGACCATCAATAAGTTTAGACTTGAAATTAGATGAAGGTTTCTAACCATCAGAGGAGTAAAGTTCTGAAACAGCCCTCTAAGAGGAGTAGTGGAGGCAAAAATTCTAACTTGTTTCAAGATTCATCTTGATAAATTTATGGAGGGGATGATATGATGATGTTGCTTACGATGACATATGGCTCATTTGCAATTGCAATTAGCAAATATCTCCAATGGCCACAGATAGGACTCTAGATGGGGCGGGATCTGAGTTACTAGAGAGAATTGTTTCCCAGGTGTCTGTCTGGTGGGTCTCACCCACACGCTCAAGCTAACTGATCACCATATTTGGGAAGAATTTTCCTCCAGGTCGGACTGGCAGAGACCCTAGGGCTTTGGGTTTTTTTAAATCAATATTGAATATCTTTCTAAAAGATACAGTTTGTCTCAGCCAGAATTTCTGGGCTGGAAGCAGGATTTACTGTTGAAATTCTATGGCCTGTCTTATGCAGGTCAGACTAAATCATAATGGTTCTTTCCGGTCTTAAAAATCTATTAATCTTAAAAATGAGACCTTAACAAATAATCATTGGAAAAGGGAAATTAAAACCTGGGTCTCCTACCCCTAAAGTAAGTCCCCAACCACTAAGCCAGAGAGCTACTTTATTTTTTTCTCTGGCTCAGTCCATATTTAATTATTTATACATAGTGGAAGAGCATCTGTAATGCTGGCAGACCAGGTGCCAGCTCATGCCAAGCCCTCTAGGCCTCAACTGAACACTGACAAATGCATAGCTAGAAACTAGTCTGGCTCACCTCTGTGTTAGTACAGTATTGATAAAATAGGTATTAGATTTATAAAACTGTGTTTAGTGTTTAGACTTTACAACATGCTTGTAAATTGCTGCATGCATTTATCTCACTTATAATATCTGTATCCCATATTACAAGGTAATATTTAAGTGTTTGCTCTGTAATTGTAAAAGTGTTTGCTCTGAAACTGTAACCTCCACCCCTGCCCCAGTCAAGATAGAAGAATTACCAAATGTGAAAAACTAGTTTGCCATAGGAAGTGTTATCTCCTGCCCAACAAAAGAAGGCCCATAGACACCAGACAAACCAATGTCAAACATCAGAGGAGCCCCCAACACCCATAAAGAGGTGTCATGCACAAGAATTTATCCCATCATCTTGAACTCAGGGAGAAGGAAGTAAAAATCCCTCACAGGAAGAAACTGTATGTTGCTTGAACTCTGAGGGGCAAAGATTTCTAAACATAAGCAAGGGATACCCATCTGCTTAGCCTGTGTAGCTATAAAGGACATAATAGCAGAGCTTCTACCACCTTTTGGAACCTAAGAATGCAGCTCGTTTGTGTGTGTGTGTTTATCTGCTTTACCCTTGTAAATAACTCTGATTTCTTTTTCTTAGTTAATAAATCTGGAGATCGTTTATTATAGGATTGGCTACAGCATTGTCTTTGGTGTGAGATCTAAGGTGCAATTGACCTGGTGTAAGTGACTGGTCCTTTGGGAATGGGAGTAACCTGAATATTGTTGTGATTTTTGGTGTAAGGGACCATCTATCACAAAGGCAAGCTCACCTGGGTGGCAAAATGGATTGGAGCACCCAAAGGGACTGTCTGTGTCTTCATGTTAAGGCTGTTGTAGTGCCTGAAGAGGTCCCACTTGATGCTTGGCTGGTGAAATATAAAATAGAACTCACAACCAGTTTGGGGTTTGTGCCCTGATTTGTAACAATTTGCCCCTGAGGTTGGTATTCCCATACTTGAGCAGCTCCAGATAGCTTGAAATCTTCAACAGGAGAGACTGAGAAAGATATGCCTCAAAACTACCCCATCTCCCAGAGATTAGGTCACTCTTGTAGCAAGTGGGAAATATGAATGCAAATCTCCCCATTCTGAACTTCACTTAACTGCAGGGAACCTAACAGTTAGGCACTGCAATCCTCAACATTGCAGCACCTATTTCACCTCCCCCCTTTGTTAATCCCACTCTTTTTTCCCCCTAAACCACTGCATTTGGAATACTTGCCTGATCAGCACAACATTGCTATTGAATTTTTTTTAGCTATTCTGTTGCACTTTCAGTCTGAGGAAATCATGACCTTTTATGAATGAATGAAGACACAAAATATCCCTGTGAAGTAGGTATTATTATTCCCATTTTGCATATGAATAAAACTGAGACTGAGATTAACTAACTTTCCAGACATCAGCAGTAGGACTAGACCCTTATTCCTATGCCTTAACAATCTAAGAACTTTAACTGTCTCTGCATAATATTATAGTTGTCCATAAAATACATAAATGTGACAATATATTTTAATGGTAATTATAGAGGAAAGGGAAGCCAGAAGATTGCTAAACTTTTAAAAAAGAATCTTGGTATATTTATTTATCTTCTCTGATGCTCTCTAGTTTTACTTATAAAGCATGTGAATCACCTTGCTTGTCAATACATAACAAAGACCCTTGTTACTTTTCTCCTTTTGTTGCTCTTGAATAGAAACACATCTGCTTAAGTATCTTTAAAGATATTATTGTTTCAATCTTTCAATTGATTTTCTTTCCATGAGAAAACAATGAAGCTCTTCAATGTTTAAACAATATATTTAAAATTGATCTCGGAAAAGCTATGCATTGACTTTGGAAATGGTCATGTCTTGTCTCATCTCAAGAAAGATGAAAAGTTCCTTCCTACATCATCATGCAAACAAAGTCTTTGTCTTAATTTCAGAATCCCTGACTTCAGAAATGCCTTTGATTAATGCTCCGAGGAGGGTAGGTGAAAGGGAACAGCAGTATCCCATCTCTAAAGTTAACATCATGATTAAATAAAAATAATATTCAGAAGGTAAATCCCTGCAACAAATATCCAAGAAATTAATACAGACAATCTCTAATATGAGAAGCACTGGATCAAATTCATCTCTAGTGTAGCTCACTTACTTCAGGGTAAATTAGTTCTACTATATTTAATGGAAAACTGTGTGATTACAACCTTCCTTTGTGAGTTTTCTGAACAAACATACAGCCTTTATGCATATTGTAAGGACAAGTATAAATTATGTAAACTGAATGTAAGGTTTAAATTCTGCCAATATAAAACAAGAGCATAATAGCCGTACATATACTGTACATCACGTTTTCAAGCCTGAATTATTAGAATACTTTGGTTTTAGTCCCATATCCTGTGTCTGACTTTGGATAAATCTGGAGGCTTCATCCAGAAAGAAAACAAAAATACACATGAATGTCCAATGGAGCAGATCCTCAATCTAACCAGATAAAGCATCACATGCTTCCAATTCATGTCTCTTAGCTTCTTCTTGACTTTCAATAAAAGTTTACTTTCCATCCCATCTGAAAATGAGGAATCTGGATATGTAAGTATTTCAGCATCTTTATATTCAATATCCCTCCTCCTTCTCTTTACTCTGATGACAATGATCCAATGTATCCCTGATGTAACTCCATATGTTTGAATGGATTTACATGCAGAATGAAAGTTACCAAACAGCTGACAACTTGTGGGAGCAGTTCATTGAGCAACTGAAGAGTGAAACAGGTTTTAAGTGCTCTACTAGGCATGAAATCCTGGCCCCATTAAGTGAAATAGGGCCATGATTTCACCTTTTATTTCTAGTTTTCCTAGTCTGGAAAGATTGAGGGAAAATCCCTTGCATAATACAAACTCTGTACAAGTTCTGACTGTTGTGAATCTCAGTCATCCAGAATAATATTCAATTCCATAGCATCTGAGTCTGGCTATTTTACAACACTTCAATCTTAACAATTCTTATAAGGAGTCTATTTATAGAATTAACTTTTATTTTTCTATATTTCCTTTATCTTACCCTTTTCTATGTGCAAAGAGCATCTGAATGTTTTCAATCTGCATGACTTAGATCAAACCAAACAAGAAAATCAAGAGGTCACAGTGGGCTTGTGTACCCAGCATTTTGAAGCAAGACAGAGTGAACCTCCCAGCTCAAGCTGATGGATTCAGGCTACCAGATCTTTTGCTAGTGCTCTGAAAAAAGCTGAATAGACTGATGTAAACAAAGTACTTTGAAGGTGAAGTTCGGGTTAAAACTTGGGCTTTGAAGCCCATCTTGAAATGAAACTGCTCTTTAAATTCAGCTGATGGAAACATGAAAACAGATTTGCAGGAGAATTTTAAAATTTCAAAGTTCTTCTTGTTTAAAAATGTTCCAAATCAACCAATGTTTTATCTTCTCTAAATATTCTGTGAATCTGTTTATGTATTTATTTATCTATTGCATTTTTATTGAAAATAAACACATCTTTGCCTACCCATTTCTGGTTAATGAACAATTCTATAATCAATTTAACATTCTCAATATTTTTAAGACACAAAATAGAGGGTGTTCCAATGGTTAGTACACTAGGGCTTGGGAGATCCTGCTCCACTATAGACTTCTGTGTTATCTAGTAGAAGTCACTTTAGTCTCTCTGCATCGTGCCAGGTTTCAGAGTAGCAGCCGTGTTAGTCTGTATCAGCAGAAAGAACAAGGCACCTTAGAGACTAACACATTTATTTGAGCATAAGCTTTTGTGGGCTAAAGCCCACTTCATCAGATGCATGCAGTAGAAAATACATTAAGAATATATATATATATACACACACACACACAGAACATGAAAAAAGGGGGTTGCCATGCCAACTCTTAACAAGACCAATCGATTAAGGTGGGTTATTATCAGCAGGAGAAAAAAAAACTTTTGTAGTGATAATCAGGGTGGCCCATTTCAAACAGTTGACAAGAAGGCGTGAGTAACAGTAGGGGAAAAATTTGCATCCAACGAGAAACAGCAGAACTGGAATTAATCTGCAAACTAGATGCCATTAAATTAGGCTTGAATAAAGACTGGGAGTGGATGAGTCATTACACTAACTAAAAACTATTTCCCCATGCTAATTTTCCTGCTATTGTTACTCACAGCTTCTTGTCAACTGTTTGAAATGGGTCATCCTGATTATCACTACAAAAGTTTTTTTCTCCTGCTGATAATAGCCCACCTTAATCGATTGGTTTTGTTAAGAGTTGGTATGGCAACCCACATTTTTTCATGTTCTTTGTATATATATATTCCTACTGTATTTTCCACTGCATGCATCTGATGAAGTGGGCTTTAGTCCACAAAAGCTTATGGTCAAATAAATTTGTGAGTCTCTAAGGTGCCACAAGTACTCCTTGTTCTTTAGTCTCTCTGTATCTCAGTTGCACCTCTGTAAATTGGGATAATAACACTTCTTTTCCTGACAGCAGTATTGTGAAGAAAAATACATTAAAGATTGTGAGAAAATCAGATACTATAGATACTATAGTGATGGGGGCCAGGTAAATACCCGAGAGATTTTTTTTTCCATGAGAAATGTTGATAATGTTTACAATTTTTCATAAAATATTTTTTTTCTTTCAAAGCTATTTTGCAATGGACTAATGAACTCCCTAGTAATTTTAAAATGCAATACAGAGAAAACAGTCATATCAACTGCACAGCTAAATTTACTAATCTCAGATGCAAAAAAATCATGGTTCTCCCCATCCTACTGTTTATTATACTTACAATCTAATTTGATATAAGATACAAAAGTAGGTTCAGGGCGGAGACTTTGCATTTCTATCTTTGTTCAGCAGTTGGCATGGCGGGGCCCAATTTTAACTGTGGGGTTAGGGGTCTATCATAAGAGAAATGGGGAATAGTTATGACAAGTAAACATATCTTCCTCTCTGAGGGACATACTCTCCCTTCTGTCATCAGTGAGGATGTTAGCATGAATCATGGCACTCGATGACTCTAAATTAGGGACTTAACTTTTTTGGGGGGGTCAAATATACCAGTTTCACTGCAATCAATGAGGTGGTTATTTAATTAGCCTATCGATTGTCCTGAGAATTTTTGGAACTGCTACATTGACAACTGGTGTTTGAAAAAGGTCTACAGAGAGTCAGGGTCAGGAATATTAGCTATTACTATTATTAATTATTTGTACTGTTATAGACCTCACTCAGGAGCAGTGCCTGGTTGAATTAGATGCTGTACAAACATCCAGTAAAAGACCCTTCATTTCCAGACAAGCTTGCTATATGATTTGAGACAAGACACAACAAGGAAGACAACAAACAAAAAAAAAGAGAATGTGGAGAGAGAATTTGAATTATAAGCATAGGATCACAGGGCTTCATAGCTAGTTATTTAAAACTTGCTTATTTCTGAAGTTACTGATTATTTATTAATTTTCAATATGTAATAATGGCTAATTTCTTGTAGGGGTAAGTCAAGGCAAGTCTATCAGAGAGGAGAGAAGAATATTGGCTTTACTGATTAACTCAAGGAAGGCATTCCATTCATAAAGAGCAGTGTGGAAAAAAGGATGGCAATGATTGTGAGATTAGCTGACAGATGGACATATAAAGGCAAGTATTGCTAATATCATGGAAAAGATAGCAGTGACATAATAAGAGATGAGAGAACACAATTAGGGAGGGTCAAAGTCGCAAAGGGCTTTGAAGATGAGGACAAGAAGTGTGAACATAATGTGATGGAAGGGGAGATGGTGGAAGGATCCAAAGAGCGGGTAGGCTGGACAGAGTGGTGGATGCACATGCTTAAATATCTTATTGAATCATAGTGCAAATTGCCATATTATTATAGCTAGGTTGCTTGGGTATTACTTTGTTCCAGGCCATCACTTGGAAGACATTCTTTGATCAGCGGTACATGAATAATAATAATTTTAAAAAGGTGCTTTGCTACTGAGCCAGCTTTTCATTCTGAATGAGCAGTGAAAGTTCGATAGATGTATGGTTAGGGGGTGCAGAGAGTTTACCAAAGATTTGGAGGGGGTAAAGTAATGATGAGAAATACAAGAAGAGTGTGTTGAAGATCCTGAATCTCTGGCAATTAGAAATTAGACTACCAATGTTGCAGCTTCTGGGTAGAGAAGCTGAAGAGGTTGGCAGGAGGGTGTCATTAAAAACTCAATATACCACATCCCATAGACCTGCAGAAACTAGCATTGTCCAGTACTTTCAATAGGAGATGCCACAATACTTTGATTACTTTTCAGTAGCACAGATTTAGGTTTTTAATGGTACCCACTGTATCTGAACTTTTCAAATTCAGATTTGTGTGGCTTCTGTTGTGTGGTTATTATTTCAGTAGTTTTCAGTATCAGTCTATCATGCTTCCCTGAAATTCATAATCCAAAAGAGATTGATTTTATTTTTAAATGACATTTAAAAGTGGCAAAGCTTCTCCTACAAATTACTTGTCACTTAAAATAGATTGTTGATACTGTGTCATCTAGTGATAATGCAGGATAGGATATAATTAGTCCTTTTCAAAATTTTCTGCCTTTAAATACAAAAATTATACACATTAGGCATGCCTCTCAGAAAAGATGATATATCAATGCATGCAAATCACTGTGTCTTTATAAATATTTTCTTAGGAAGCAGAACATGCTATTAATATAAAACCAATCAGAAAGCACCCATCAACTTTCACAGGGTCATTTCTTAGCTATCTCGAGTTTGCTGGTAAAACCTGAAAAGATGAAATGTCAGATAGCTAAAACAACTGAAACCTTCTCTTCTGTGAAGTTGCTTATCCACTTTTTGAATTTACCAAGTTCAAACACCTGTCATTGTTACTTAGCAGGAAAATGGTACAACAGCAACAAATGTAGCTGAAAACAATAAAAATTTCATGATCTGAAACACTCAAAGGAAACCAAACCAAATTCATAGCTACATTTTCTGAAATATTATATTTCAAATGCATTCAGCCTTTATGATACGTGAGTAAATATTTTGTATGTTAGGGTCTGACAGATACATCTACTTGAAAGGGAAAATAAAAACAGCTTTGTAAAATAGTTAATGGATTTGGTTTATTTACTTGTATATGCAGAAAGCATAATAGAATTGAGTAAAATACTGAAAATAAATCCACTTGTGAGAAAAAAAATCCATAATTCACTCAATGCTCAGTTTGTCATATGTTCCTTGTCCCCTGCCCTCATGGATATCTGTAATCTTTCATTCAACCATTAACCATATTGGTGGATTATAAATCCATCATATAAAACTATTTTTGCAACCTCAGTGCGATGTTAAATCATTATACTATTTTTATAATTCAGACCTATCTGTATTTTAGTTTCAAATATATCTGATATCCTCAGAAGTGCAAGCACTGGTACTTGTCTAAGACCACCTTTTGCAATTGTCACCTCCTCATAAAAAGAGAAAAGCATTGTAAAGTGAACTGGTCCTAAAATAGCATCTAAACCACAAGTTTTACTTTCAGATTATATTTTAAGAGCTTGTCTACATGGAAACTTAATGCACAGCAAGTCAGATTGTAAATCTAAACCTCCCATTTGAAGCAGCAGTAGGTCAAAGCGCACTATGGAACTTTTAGTGCAGTGTAGCAGGGTCCACATGGCCAGTTAGCTCACGCAAGCTAGTGCTCTCTGATTCACATACCAGCTTACCACACACTAAAACTTCATGTACACAAGCCTTAAGATTGTGAGGGGGACAGTCTCTATTCCTATCACTCTGTATCCTTGTTACAGTGGTTGTCACAAAAATTGTAAAAAAAAGGCATTCTTGTTACACTCTTTGGCCTGATATTGTAAACAGACCTTTATTCTCTCGCAAAGTATCATAACTTAAGTTTAGTATCACAATTATTAATGATTTTTTTATCCTCACATCACCCTTGTGAAGAAAGGCTGCTGACCAATTGTGGACAAATTCTGAAATGGTGGGCTGAACACTTTAATAAGGGTTCTGAACTGCCTGTCCACCATGTCAGCATCAGCGCCTGACGATCGTGAACAAATTCCAATTTAAGATAAAGTCTCACTTCCACCAGACATATCTGTAGTATGGAAAGCTGTCAAGCAAATGTCAAATAGAAGCAGGTCTAGATAAGAGGTTCTCAAACTGTGGTCTGCGGACCACCAGCGGTCCATGAGCTCTATTCAGATGGTCCGCGGATTGTTCTCTCTAAGATGCATGCCTGGGCAGCCGCACGCGAGAGAATGAAGGGCCACCCACCTAATTAGTGGAGCAGCATGGACTTGGGGGAATAGGGGGTAGGTGGGAGGGGGCAGTGGGGTGAGAAGAGGGGGTTGGGGGAATTTGGGATGTGCAGGGCTGCAGCGGCCAGAGAATGAGGCGACTTTCCCCAGCTCCAGGGCTGCGGCTGCCAGGGAGAGATGGCCCTCCTCCCCAGCCTCAGCTCTGTGGCGGGGGAGAGACCACCCCAACTTGGCTGTTGCAGGGGGGTGCGGGGGAGAGGGCACATCCATCACATTAGAAAGGTCAGACTACTGATATTAAAATATGAGTTGTGTGCTTTTATTTGTAGAACAAATTTTTTTTATTATTATGTTTTCTTTATATAGTGCTTTTATCCAAAGCGCTTTACAATAGTTAGCTAATGGTACAAATAACATTTGGAATGATCATTAAATGGTCTGCCGAGATCCTCAGCAATTTTCAGGTGGTCCATGAGATCTTCAAGTTCGGGGGACATGAGCAGATCAGGAAGCTCACTTGCCTCTTCTTAAGGTTTTGGGAACAAGAGGCTGCACCACAGGAACTTAAAGAGGCTAACGTTATTCACCTTTACAAAAGGCAAGGCAATTGTGCTTCTTATGATAACTTTGTGGCATCTCACTCCTTGCTTCTGCAGGAAAAGTACTTACAAAAGTGATGCTAAACTGGCTAAGAGATCAACTTACAGAGAAGATAGTGCCAGAAAGCCAGCGAGGCTTGTGTCCTTGGCTTGATACTTAAGACATGGTCTTTGTACTCTGACAAATTCAGGAGAAATGTTGTGAGCAGAATCAAGACTTTATGTAGTTTTTGGTGATCATACTAAGGCCTTTGACTCTGTAAGTTGAGATGGCCCACAGACAATCCTCCACAAGTTCTGTTGCCCCAATAATTTTGTCAGCATTATTCAATCTTTTCATGCAGGAATTCTGGTTCATGTCACTGACCAAGGCTGCTTCTCAGCTTCCTTTGTTTGACATCAGTGAGTAAAACAAGACTTTGTTCTTGATCTGACCTTATTTAGCACTGTGTTTGTAGCTGTTCCAACAGATGCATTTAGAGACCTTGATTGTGGAATTTATATGCCTCACCATATGAACGGAGGAGTCTTGATTTTTCATTGCCTGCATGAGAAGACAAAAGTTATGAAGACAATTATTCGCACATTACTGTTCACTGATGACTGTGCTTTATGGGCCCATAATCTCAGAGACATTCAGTTGCTCACTGACTGCTTTCTGTATGCAGCAAAATGTTTTGGTTTAATGATCAGACTAAAGAAGAAGAGAGAAGTCATGGTCTAGCCTCGACCAGGAAGTGCTGCAACTATTCTAATTATGTCCATTAACAATGTACCACTCAAGGTCATTGATGCATTTTGCTACCTAGGCAATGGCATTTAACTAGATGCAATGATTGCCAATGACATTATGAAGAGCATTGGTGCAGCCTTTGGAAAACCTTCAGCATAATCTGTGGAAGAAACATGGTGAATGACTGCAAACAAAAATTGATGTTTATTGCACATTTATTTATTTTAGTTTATTTATTGTCATCACCACACTCCTCTATCACTGCTATATATGGACTACTTACCAGTACCACATAAAACGATTATCTATGTCTATGGTGAATAATGGGAATTAAATGGCAATATTTGATTCCAAACACCGAGGTCTTTGAGTACTGCAGCATCATAGGCATTGAAGCTTTTATAATGAGAGTGCAGCTGAGATGACATGGTCATGTGATCCATATGTCTGTAGTAGAATACTGATGGCAATCTTATGGAGACTGGCCCTCGTTTTATGGGCAGACCAAGAAAACGTTACAAAGACCCTCTCAAAGCCAACCTCAAATCTTGCAATGTTGACCTTAACACCTGGGAGCTCTTAGCCCATGACAAGATCTGACTGAGACACCTCTTCCATCTCGGATTGGAAGATTTCAATAGTTTGTGGATTGCTGCAATCAAGGAGAGATGTGCAAGGTATAAGCTAAGAGCAATGCATATTCATCTACAATTGTCTTCACCTGGGGCATTTTCACATGGGGCTACAGGTCTGAAATTGGCCTTTGGTCTCACGTCAGGACCTTCCATAAGTGATGGTAGCTAATCTGTTGAGTTTGATGGGAGACTCCACCATCATTATCATTACAGACTTTACTATGGAACATTAAAAATCTGATTCCACAATCTGGGGACAAAGATTGCAATGAGAATAAGAAATGTGATAAGCACATTTTCTTGACAACCTTAAGATTCTAATCAAATTGTTGACTTATGGGCCTTCTCAGAGGATGTACTTCTCAGAGGTAGTGTTTCACAGTGCAATCTGGGAAGTCTGTAATCATATTATTTATTCATAATGGCAGCTGTCAGAAAAGCATATGTAATAAGTTAAATTCTGCTCATGCTAAGGAGAATGACTCTCCTGTTTGTACAGTGAGATATATGCTGGTGAGTGCAACAGATGTTTTTTTGGAAGATTTTACAAGGATCATCCCTGAGGATTGTTTGTAACTATTCTTTCTCATCTCACATTACTCAAGGATCTTACCCTCCGTAGTCTTTTGTGGGGAGTGGTCCCTCCTTTTCTGGGTCTGTGGGTGGCCAATCCACCTCACTATGTCTCTGGGAGGTCGCCTGGCATGGGGAATCAGCGGGGCAATAGGAGACACGAGCGCAGGTCTTATCAGGGCCGAACAACAAACACAGTTGCAGATCCCGGCCCTGGGTCAGGGCAGGGCAGTAAAGAATCTGAGCACTCAGGGCTGCACTCAGGCTGAGCAATTAAGCAGTTAGGGAGCCCAGACCCAGGGTCAGGGCGGGGCAGTAAAGAGTCTGATGGCTCAGGCCTGCACTCAGGCAGGCTTCTTGCCTAAGAGAGGGAGAGACTCACACCCACGGATTAGGGTGGCAGGGGAGATGCAGGCTCACTCTCCCCACTGCGTCCTAACCCAGGGCCCTAGCAGTGCAGAGTGGTCTGCCACTGGGTCAGTGGGAATCCTGACTGCAACACGCTGACTCACTTGGTCGCAGCTCTGCAGTCAGCTGCCCCTGGGCCACTGCTCCCCCATTCCACCACCACCACTGCTGCCCCATCCACCACCCCACTTACTGTCAGGACCTGCTCGTCTCCCCTCAACATGGCTGATTGCTTCCCCCCTGCTTACCACCTGGACTGATTGCAGCAGCAAATGGCAGACTGCGTATCACAAATGCACATGCCCCACCCCACCCTCTCTTGGTCTGACCTTCCCTTCCCCAGCTACATTTGGCTGTGGGGGACACACACACACCCCAACCCCTGGCTGTGCTTACCTGCCCTGCTGTGGCTCCTTCATCTGCCGTGGCTCCCCCTTCCCCTTCTGCTACCTCCACCAGCTTTGGTGGCATTGCACTCTTGGCCTCCAGAGTGTACGGTCAGGTGGCTGCAGCCCCTCCATGCACCACCATGTCAACTGCCCTGACTGTCGCCTCCAGCTCCATTCCTGGGAGCCAGGGTCCCTTCCCCACCCTGACCAGGAAGCACGGTGTCCGTTGCCTCCTGATGCCTGTTTTACTCCACGTGGAGACCTACGTGCAAGCATTGGCATGGGTGGTGGGACCCATGGCCGTGGTGGTGGCCTCCAAGATGTACGAGAAAGTTGTCTTCTTCCTGGCATCAGAGGCCACTGCCCAGGAGACGGTGGAGAAGGGCCTGGCATATATGTTCCCACTGAGTCCCTTGAGGACCTAAGCATATTGGTGGTTTTTACCTCCATCCCACCATTCCTGCTCAGTGCTGCCCTTTTACCCTTCCTCTCCAAGCCTCCAGACCTCTTCATTGGGTCCCTGTCCCACGAGCCCTCCCGACCCCCTCCATTCCATAACCCGAGCTGGCTGCATGCCCTGCAGCTGGTTCATGTCCAAACCATGCCACGAGACCATCTTTACAAGCTCATGCTCCACACACTTCACTTCCTCACCCTTGTGTCCCACCCCGATACCAAGTGGCGGGACTATCTATTGCCTGAGGAGGGTGAGGAATCCCAGTGAGCCAGCCTCTATTCCACCCTGGTCCCATGGCCCATCAGTTGGCGGCTCCTCCTTGGAGCTGTGAGCACGGGCATGTACCTGGCGTGGTTCACCCCCATCCCCGAAGCCTGCCCCTTTTGCAGCCTGAGGGAGAACCTGGTGCATGCTTATCTTGAATGTGCCAGGTTGCAGCCCCTATTTCAGCTCCTCCAGATCTTGAGGTTCTGGCTGCACTTTTCCTCACACCTGTTTATATTCTCAAACCCTGTCTGTGGCCCCACAAAGTTGTGAGACCTCCTCATCAACCTCCTTCTGGCCAAAGTGGCCATCTTCAGTACCAGGAAGAGGATGTTAAACGATGGGGTGCTCTGCAACTGTGGGGCCTATTTCTGCTCCTCTCTGGTCTAACGCATCTAGGCAGAGTTCCTGTGCACAGCATTCACTGCCTCCCTAGACAGGTTTGAGGAGCAGTGAGCGCTGTCTGGGGTTCTCTGCTTGCCGAGTTTTGAACCTGTGACCTTCCGCGCATTCCTGTTATTTCTTAGTTGTCCCCTGTATCTAGTTGGATCCTAGGTCCAGTGGTCCCTCCCACAAGGCTGGGGAAGGGGCCTTTAGACATGGCTGGGCTTGTGCCCACCCGCCTCCTGGTGTTTTCCAATAAGGCATCACTACACCCTCTCAATGACATGCAGAAAGAAAACACTAGGAAAATGTTCTCCAATTCCTGGAATAAACAGCAAGGAAAGATACAGTCAATGAAGAATTTGCCTTTTAACTAATATGCCTTTTAGCTAACAACATCTATGTAAACTGCTATCACAATATCAGCTGATTCTCTAAAGCAGTGACCGTAACTATGTGCTTAATTTCCCAAGTATTCAAAATATATAGTCTCTGATTAATTAAAATGCACTGCAGTGTTTAAACCATATTAACAGGGTTTGAAAATGCTGTATTGTATGGAAATGTTTTCAGCCCCTTTTCATAAATATGAACCCTTTATTCACATATGGGTCCTAGCCTATTGGAGTCAGTCGGTATTTTGTCACTGACCTCAGTGGACAAGATCAGGGCCTTGGCAAGCAGTTATGCACACAAGTAGCCTCACTGAAGTCAGTGGAGCTTGCTTTCATGAGTAAATGGTCATCAACAGGAGTCAGGGACTCAGAAGCCAGCCCTAAGTCCTGGGATTCAGCCTTGCACATCACACATAAGGAGGGTTTGTAGGTCACAGAGGAGACAGAAGGGGTTAAAGCGAACATGAATCAGAAAGAATATGGTGGCTGCGAGGTAAGGCTCAGCTGGATAGAACACGTCATGTATCTGTTTGTGCAAAGTGTGTCTCTCCCCAGTGAGCAGAGTGTGACAAACAGGCTTCACAAACTGGACAAGTCTTGCCCATCGATGTACGCCATAAATCATCGGTCAGGAGACGTTGTCAATAATGTTCTGCCCTAAATATCCCTATGCCTGCATGCTATTGCAATGACATGAGTTCTCAAACAGCATGGGGCAGTCAAAGAGAATGGTTTATAGTGGCAGTAGACAGTTTTTCAAAGCCCGGCTATTTTAGCTCATGTTCCTTTTCAAAATAGTGTGGCAAATCTAAATTTATTTATGTTAATAAAAGAAACAGACAGTAGGAAGCACCTATCTCAGGTGCTATAAGTCCCTTGCAAAGCTCAAAATTCTTGATGATCAGGGAGAACACGTTAAGTCAGTTAAATCCACCATCAGTGCCCCCCAGATCATCATCATTCTGGTTCTAAAATGTAAACGTGCCATGCTATAAAGAAGCTCATCCAACCAGCCCATGTGGTCCATTAGATAGTAGCATGGGGTGGAGTGGCTATGGCAATGAACTAAGGATCAGGAGACCTGGGGTCTATTTCCAGCTATGCCACTGACCTGTTGTGTAAGTTTGAATAAATCACTTGACCTCTCAGTTACTTTTCCTACACTTTGTCTATTTAGACTGAACTCTTCAGAGCAGCGACTGCTTCTTACTGTGCATTTGCACAGTGCCTGGCACAATGGCATTGCAATCTTGGTTGGGCTATCATGAAATAGATGATATGCCCAAGAAAAGAGATGAGCTTTGTAGCATGGCCAGAAAGCAATGAAATCCAGGCACTGGCGAACTAAAATGGGGAAGCACATTCCAGATTTAAGGTGACTTCCTGGATACTTGTGACACTTGTCACCTGAAATGAAAGTTGGTATTTATTCTGGAAGAAGCATGCTTAACTCTTTTACAGCCAAGGCAATCTATAAATGTTCCTTATCTCCCTTTAAGTTAAAGTAACGGGTACAAAAGTCTTCAAGTTCAAATTTATTTTCTGTTAAAATGCATTATTCTAATTCATAAGCAAATAAATGAAATAGACAGCATTACACAAACAAATTATCAGTTATAAATCCAAAATAGATACAGCACTTAGATACATCTAACCTAATATAGCAGGCAGTTCAAGTGCAGATGAAGCCCACCATAAAAGCAAGGGACACCTGGATGAAAGGCCTATGGTTCAGCCCATGTCCTCCTCTGACTTAGTTTCCTATGCCATATCAATCTTGGAGGGTGGGTTCAGCTTCACAGGGAGAATAGAACCACTAAGATTCACATCTGTAGAATATGCTTGTAGAGGGAGTTAGATGGAGGTTTCACTTTAAAAGAAGGCGGGGGGGGGGGAGAACTGCTAGGTGCTGCACCCAGATTCAAGATAGAAGGAGAAATGGTCTAATTCACTAGAGACTCGAGTTATCACTACAACGCACTTGGTAAGCTCAAAGAATCTGAAGTTTAACACTACATGGATGTACAGCATGATCAGTAAACACCAAACTAACATTTCAACAAAAGCCTGTTGGGACTGGCCTCAACCCAAATCTCTCCCCGCTGTGTTGGTTTGGCAAATTGGCTGGATTGCCCCCTGCTAAATTGTAGCTGTCATTAAATGAATTAGTGCAGTGAATTCCATGATGGTTATAAAAGACTCTGAGTCAAAATTTCAAAGACCTAGGCTCAGTCTGGCACAAAAATTGCAGGCACAAAAGTGAATCTACAATTGTGTGCACAAATACCAGAACTGTGTCCATATAAGACAAGTTAGGCAGCTAAATATCCAGCTGTGTGTACTGTCACCCACTCTGTGTACACAACTGCAATAATAGCTTGTGAAACCACTGGTGCACTTTTGCAAATGGTCCACATACCTCCACTGATGAAAATGGTCATTTGTGTGACACAAATAGTCTGAATGACAAATGCTTGGAAGACAATCACTAAACTGAAACAGGTCATGTTTATTGTCTGTGGGTAATTTCCTGCAACAGGTCTTTTTCATTTTTTGTTTGTTTGTGGGGGTTTTGTTTTGCTTTTAACTATCTACTATGCTTAATTTACATGCCATCCATTATTTTTATACATATGAATTCAGTTTGTTCTGGAACATAAAGACAATTCAGACGGGGGCGAAGCGGAAGGGTGATACAGCATACAGCAGAAGAACAAGATGACACTAAACACAATTGAAACACAGCAAATTCAAATTTCAATACTTTTTAACACAGCTACAATTAGCCTGTGGAAACTATTGCCACAAAACATCATTGGAGCTAATAATTTAGCAGGAGTTAAACAAAGAGTTTGGACCTTTATACGAACAACAACGACATCCAGAATGTCATTAGTAAGGAGTTTCCAAAAAGATTTTGGAACGAATGTAAATTCCCATGCCTTTGGGAATGTCAGCAGCTATTAGATGAGGATTGGGAAGAAATTTACCCTATTGGCAAAGTAGTCCATAACAGGCTACTTTAGCATTTCTTGCTTTTATACCATGGAGTTTAAGAAGTGAGAAAAAATTGCCGAACATATCAAGAAGAGTCTGCCAACACGATGGAATTATTGAAAAACAGACTGCAAGCTTATGCTCTAATAAATTGGTTAATCTCTAAGGTGCCACAAGTACTCCTTTTCTTTTTGCGAATACAGACTAACACGGCTGTTACTCTGAAAGCTGTATAGTTAGACATTCCTCTCTCCTTCTCCCTCTTTTTATTAACTGTTCCTTTGTCCTACCACATGCCAAAAATGTAATCAGAGGCCATTAGGGCAACTCACTCTCAAGCTCAGATATTGAAAAATGTAGTAAATGATCAAAGCCCAGGGTCAGTGTAAGCACCTGGCTGGCTTTGATCACCTTCATTAGCTATGACAAGCAGGGATCCTCCTGTCCTCCTAGAACAGTGTTTGTGTTTGTAGTATATTTATTTTGGCCTCATATTGAGTGTAAAAGTAGACTTTGTTGTAAAACCTGCAGCATCCTGTTGGAAAGTACCTCAAAGCAGTCTGACTGGATTGTACAAACCCTGAAAACAGAAAATATAGTCTGATGCTTTTAGCCCACAATGTCCTTATCAGAAAATAACCCTTTACAGAAAATAATAATCATCATCATAATTAATAATAAATTAATAGCTGAAAGAGTGGTAAAAATCAGTTAATTGAAAACAGAAAGAAAATAACTAGCTTGCTCTAATAAATTGGTTAGTCTCTAAGGTGCCACAAGTACTCCTTTTCTTTTAACTATACAGCATGTGTGTGTCTAAAACACCCACTCAATTAAAAAGAAAAGGAGTACTTGTGGCACCTTAGAGACTAACCAATTTATTTGAGCATGAGCTTTCATGAGCTACAGCTCACTTCATCGGATGCATACTGTGGAAACTGCAGAAGACATTATATATACACAGAGACCATGAAACAATACCTCCTTCCACCCCACTCTCCTGCTGGTAATAGCTTATCTAAAGTGATCATCAAGTTGGGCCATTTCCAGCACAAATCCAGGTTTTCTCACCCTCCCCCCCCCACACTCACACACAAACTCACTCTCCTGCTGGTAATAGCCCATCCAAAGTGACCACTCTCTTTAAAATGTTTATGATAATCAAGGTGGGCCATTTCCAGCACAAATCCAGGTTTTCTCACCCTCCGCCCCCCCCCACACACAAACTCACTCTCCTGCTGGTAATAGCCCATCCAAAGTGACCACTCTCTTTAAAATGTGTACGATAATCAAGGCGGGCCATTTCCAGCACAAATACAGGTTTTCTCACACACCCCCACCCCCATACACACACAAACTCACTCTCCTGCTGGTAATAGCTCATCCAAAGTGACCACTTTCCCTACAATGTGCATGATAATCAAGGTGGGCCATTTCCAGCACAAATCCAGGTTTTCTCACCCCCTCCCCCCCACACACAAACTCACTCTCCTGCTGGCAATAGCTCATCCAAACTGACCACTCTCCTTACAATGTGCATGATAATCAAGGTGGGCCATTTCCAGCATAAATCCAAGTTTAACCAGAACGTCAGGGGGAGGGGAGGGTTAGAAAAAACAAGGGGAAATAGGCTACCTTGCATAATGACTTAGCCACTCCCAGTCTCTATTTAAGCCTAAATTAATAGTATCCAATTTGCAAATGAATTCCAATTCAGCAGTTTCTCGCTGGAGTCTGGATTTGAAGTTTTTTTGTTGTAAGATAGCGACCTTCATGTCTGTGATTGCGTGACCAGAGAGATTGAAGTGTTCTCCGACTGGTTTATGAATGTTATAATTCTTGACATCTGATTTGTGTCCATTTATTCTTTTACGTAGAGACTGTCCAGTTTGACCAATGTACATGGCAGAGGGGCATTGCTGGCACATGATGGCATATATCACATTGGTGGATGTGCAGGTGAACGAGCCTCTGATAGTGTGGCTGATGTTATTAGGCCCTGTGATAGTTTCCCTGAATAGATATGTGGGCACAGATGGCAACGGGCTTTGTTGCAAGGATATGTTCCTGGGTTAGTGGTTCTGTTGTATGGTATGTGGTTGTTGGTGAGTATTTGCTTCAGGTTGGGGGGCTGTCTGTAGGCAAGGACTGGCCTATCTCCCAAGATTTGAGAATGTTGGGTCATGTGAGTCAGCTCACATTCAAAACTTTCCTCATACTGTACATGTTAATGCTATTGACATACTCAGAATACCCATGGAAAAAACCCCAGCAGGAACTATCCCTCTATTAATGATCAATTGGTGAGAGGTCCACCACACCCTGGAATATCATTGAGGAAGAGAGCACGACTACAGTTATAATTATTGCATAGGTTTTTTATAGAATTTCTAGATGCGGGTAATTGTAACTTTATTGCTTTAATAAAATTTGTTTTACAAATAACACTTTGTACTCGTGATTGTGTCTGTGGTCATTATCCTTGGACTTTGTGTGTTCCTAAAACTTCCAAATTTGAAGAAATCACCAGAGGTAGTTTCACTGTGTTGAGCTTGAAACTGTAGCAACCGGAGCCAAACCAATGATGGTGTAAAACAAAATCACAACATTCACTTTAAAGAAAATGAAAGGCTACAGTCTACACACCACAGGCTTTTCACAAAAGCAACTCGCAGAGGGCAAGGTTGTGAGCCCTTACTTTCACCTTGGGGTGTTGGATCATATTAAAGAAGTTCTGTATTAAAATCACAAATAAGTTTGATTCCCCATAGTTTAAATTCCAGGGCATTGCTAATTAAGAAGTCTCTTCATTTGGGTTTTTTTTTTTTTGTTACTGTTTCTTGTTAGGGGGCTTATTCCTTCACCCACTTACTTCCCTGGTCCTTCTCGCATGAACAGAGAGCAACAATACCCGAAGTCCAAAGGTGCAAACAATTCAATGTTTATTGGGGTGAACGTCCAGCAAGCATGATTCCAGTTTCCTTCCTTAGTATCCTCCTTCCCAGCTCTGACACCACAGAGCCTTACACCTGTGTCCCTGTTCCCATTCCCCCCTTAGCCAAACATTATTCCAATTTCCCCAGCCCCATTCCCTGTTCCCATTTCCCCTTTTAGCAAAACATGATTCCAGTTTCCTTACCCCTAATCCCTGTTCCCATCTCCCTCACCCACATGCCCACCCCCTCCCACCCACACCCACTCACTTCCTCATTGACTACAGATTATATAGTAAAACTTGAGTTCTGCTTAGCTATACCTTAACCAATCATTTTCCTGAAATTTAACTAACCAATCCTAACATATTGTAACATGATTATGTAACCAATTATATCCCACCACCTTAATTAGTTTACACCCAGCAAAATTAATTATACAGCAGACAGGAACAATCACCGAACCAGACAGAGATTATACAGACAAACAATAGCAAAGTATGTATGGCCAAAAGCCCATACATACAGTGGTGGGTGTTTAGGTTACAGTTTGTCTAAACGTAGGCCGCAAGTGTCAACAGTGATAGAGAAAGGCAGTTTCCTCAACATTTTTACAAGACTCCCCTTCAGCAATTCCAGAAGGGCCCAAAAGCATTCCTTCCCCAAACTGCCTTTCTAGAAAATGGGGGGTAAAATGGATGTATTCGACCCCCCAATATACACCCCAATAGCAAGCCAAGCATTCAAGGTTGATGTTTGTCTGCACATATAAGCGAGAGAAATAATTGCCGCCTTCAAAGTGACTGCAATCCTAAGTGAGGGGGGCATATTCTCCTGTTCCACTGCCATCACTTTTGGTTAGAGGGCAGACTCACAGAGACCTGCTCCTGGAGAAAGCTAGGAACTATTCAGCACTGAAAAACTTTCCATGGCTACTGGCCCATCTACTAACATCAACAGTCATGTTAAAAATTATCTCTAACTAACATAGATTGGAGAGCATCCCGGCTAATACAAAGCAGCCACAGATGGAATGGTCCAAATGCCTACCCTCCTGAGGCAATTTCATCAGATCACTGTTTTATATATAGTTTATTTTAAACTTTATCTGCCAGTATTTGCTCAGCAGAGGCCTGAGAGTTGAGACAGTTAAAATGGGATACTTTTGGTGTTCTCGTACTCTTCCCAAGCATGGCATTTAAGTTGTATAGACCTGTCAGGCCACCTGAGGACTGCCTGTCACTGCCAATGCACCAGATGTTTGGTTTTCTGTAGTAACCATTTCTGTAAAATAAGCCCCTGTAGTTTCTTTCTTCTCACCATTCAGCTGTGTGTGCTCAAGAACTTATGACAGTAGCTGTCACTGTAATTCAGGAAAACTGCCATAGGGAATAGACTGATTTTTTTTTCAATCTGGAATTATGGTCAAAGCAAAGAGGTAAAGTGAAAGTCAAACAGAAATTGGTCACAGGTATTCAGGTAAAGCCTTCATAGATTTAAACCAATTCAAAATAGCGTGCAGGGTGCTCAATATTACAAATACCAATAAAATGAAAGATTTGGTCTTTCTTTGAAGTGTCTTTGCTATGTAAATTATCTGCTCGAAGATCCTGCAGTGCATTCTCTAGTTGCATTTTCATATGGCTTCAGAAGTAATGATGCTAAATCAGAAGTAGGCATTTGCATAGTGTCAGAGTCCACCTCATCTAATGCCTTCTCACAATAAATTATGGGTATTTGGTTGTTGCAGCATTTGCAACTGAGAAACCTCAAACTGTGCTATCACAACATTTGTACTAGGTGATGCCAAGGAGCTTTGACTTTGATATGTAATGTGAGAGTCATTCCATATATTAACACTGACTGATGGAAGTGTTTGGCAATGTCACAAGCAATAAAGAAGAGCTCTCTCTCATGCTTTCCAAAGCATAGTTCTCCTATGTTACCTGTCAGCTCTGTGTACTTGGGGAGCCAGGGTGCAGTACCCAGCATATCTGACTCACAAAAGACTCCTCCCTCATAGCCTCTGCTTGAACCAAAACTGATCAGAAGAAAGACATACAAAAAGCAATGAAAAGGCAGTGGGAGACACACCTAAACCCCTGGGACAAGGGTGACAGGATTAAGGAAACTCCCCTAGCCTCATTTGCATAGAAGATGGGACAGGGTGGCATTTCCATTAGCATACAGAATGGAGAACAGAGATTTCAAGGCAAGAACCACATGGAACTGTGGGACCAGAAAAGCGGGGAAGCACTGCATGATGGGGAATCTCTGCTCCAGATGTTAACGAGCCCACACCTGCACACATCCAGCTCAGTAGTTATCAGACCAATTCTAGTAATAAATCCTTTATTGGTATCCAAAATTGTGAAGCTTCCTAACTGCATTCTGAGCTCCCTCCAGGAAACACCGCCCAGAGCCAGGAATGATCAGTTCCTATTGTCTAGCCTGAACAAAACAACCTTGGTGTACTCCTTTGAGCCATCAGTTTACCCATAAACAAATCTAGTGTTCTCCCTTGAACCGTTGTTGTTTCTCTACAAAACCACGACCCATGCTCAAGTAAGTGCTCTGATGCCTGGATCCAAAATCTGCATCACTTCCACTGGGACTTCATCTTCTCCTGACTGATCGTGCTGGTGGCTTTGCCTATCTCCAGCACTCCAGACCCTCAGCTACCACCATCATCTGGAACCCCCAATCCATTCAAGCTTCACAGAGTGATGAGAATCCAACTCTCTCTCTCTCTCTTTCTTTCTCCCTCTCTCTCTCAGTATAGCCTTCTGACCCTGACTTGTGTGATCAGTTAGTTTTCTAAACCTGACTTTTAGAATCAAATTTAACTTAGATTTAATATTATAACAGTTTTGTTTGTTTGGCTCCCCTATGGTTATTACCTGGCAATAAATAACTTTCATGGTCAAGCTGGTTGCTTCTCTCTCTCGACCCTTCATGGGTTTTTTTGTGCTTCCTCATTTGCTCTGCAGCAATGCCCCTCATACCTAAGCTAAAGATCCCTGCAGCAGCCCAAAATCCTGTGAGGTTTGCTCATCAAGTGGGTTACTACCAGAACAATTGTAATGTGAAAGTGGGGATAGGAAGTGCTGAACATGGAATTTATGAGGGTGGCAGCTTAGAAGCGCTGCTCCACCCCGTCTGTTCAGGCATATGAGGGTGACAGCTTGGGGGTGCTGTTCGACCCAGCCTGCTGAATCCAAGGACATATAAGGGGTCAGCTTGGGAGTGCTGATCAACTCAGTCCTCTCAGATGTGCTCTGTTAATGTGTGTGTGAGTGTGTGTCTGTGTTTTCATCTGATTCTGGGGCTGGAAGAACCCAGCCTTGGGGAACCTAGGCCCTGCAGGATAGCTCCACGGGGAGAGAATTTGCAGCAGGGAGAAGTAGAGCTTCGTATGAGAACACAAGTGACACAAGCAGTAGACTGATAGAATTACAGACACCCCTCCCCCACCCCCGCCAGAAGAGTAACCGTAATAAATGAGCATTCCCCAAAGTAACAGGCAAATCTGGTAACAGCTACCAAATGGTATCGTACTTCAAAGCTGGTATAGTATTGCGTGGTCATACAGCTGGCACAATCACAGTAAGATGTTTCCACTGCTGGTACCATTTTAAAGGTTGTACGTTCAATACCCAAAATATTCAGCCGAGATTGAATGAGTTCTGCAAACATTCGTTCCATTGTGTATATGCCTCATTCAGAGTTACACGGTAACACTGGCCTCATTGTAAGAATATCTGTTCCAAGTCTGTTCCAGCTGGTAGTGTAGGGCTCCTCTACACTACCAGCTGTATTGACGGGCAGCGATTGATCCAGCAGGGGTTGATTTATCGTGTCTAGTACAAGGGGAATCAATGGGAGAAACGTCTCCCCTCGACAGACACCACGGTAAGTAGATCTAAGTACGTCGACTTCAGCTACGTTATTCACCTAGCTGAAGTTGCGTAACTTAAATCAATTCCCCCGTAGTGTAGATCAGCCCTATGAAAATATAAGAAGAGCGTGACACTGTGACTTAGTATGTGACATTGTAACTATAAACGATGACCAAATAAAAGAGTCTCGAGTATGCTTGCTGTGCTGCATTAGTCCAAGCCATGTCTATGATAATGAAATAAATAATTTTCCCTCCATCAGCTGGCTTCAGAAACGCCATTGATCACGACATTATTTTCCACAACCTCACATATCCTGGGGAAGAAAGCTCTCATTTATTTGAATATTGTAACATAGTTACTATGAAATATCAACATCTCAACATCACAAGGTAACACTGTAAAGCAGTTTTGTCTGGTTTAGTGAAAGACTGTACACGCAATGGGGCTGAGACTATGTCTTTCAGTGTGCTTGTATAGAACTTTATACAATGGGAACCTGATCCTGTTTGGAGCCCTTGGGGTCTACCATAATATGAATATTAAGGACTGAATTGAACCTTTGCTCCTACCTCCAAATAATGGCTCATAGCTATGATGCCCCAGCAGCAGCCCTGGGAAGGAACTGTGGCTCAGTGAGTTAATCAGTGCATCCAGAAATGGGAATATTCTTGATCTGCCATGGGTGTAATTTGATGTATACACCTATCCACCAGGAACTGAACTTCAGCTACCAGTTTATTTCACATGAGCCATCACCCATCCATCAAAGAGGCATGAGTTTTTCTAACTACTGTGGTGGACTTACATTTTCAAAAGTGACTAGAAATTTTGGGTAGCTCAGTTTTTGTATTTTCAATATGAGAAACTGCAGAGAGGCCTTGTTTTCAGAAGGCATGTACTCTTTCTGATAATCAAGCTCCTTTAATATATTTCAAGTTTGGCACCAAAACGGAGGCATTCAAAATCACTAGTCACTTGAAAAATATGCAGGCCTTGTATTCCAAATCCCAAACTGGAGGGATACAATGCTTTGTGAAGCCTACGGAAGTTATTCATCCTCCAGCAAAAGAACTACACTGAAACCATTATTTATAAGGAAGAGCATCCATATATTATAACTAATCTCCCAGGAGTCATCTCTTTGGCCTCACTAACTCCTCTTTAGTCAGGACTGGGAACATATATGATAGTGCTAAAAATCCCTCCCTTCTGAACTAGGCCCCCATCTTGAAATTGGTGGCAGGGAAAGCTATCAAAAGCATGTAAGTCACTTAGCACCCTAAGTCTAATTTTCAAAAATGATATAGGTACTGTGTAGCTTAACTTTGACTTTGAAAGCAATGGGAATTATGTATCTAATTGGCTTAGGCACTTTTGAAAATTTCATTAGGCACCTATCTTGATCTTAGGACCCTAAAAGCCTTTGCAAATCAGGCCCTAAATCACTCTCTAGAAAGGGACTTAAGCTTCTATGTCATTTAGGTGCTCTTGAAGAATTTACCCCTGTGTACAGGTGGACTGCTGAGTTAATATCTATGGTTTTCTATCTATTCCCTCCACAGTTCCATGACTTTGAGAGACAAACATCTGGGAAATGATAAAAGTAAAACAAATCTTTAAGAAGGGGAGAACAAGTTTAATTTTCTGCATGCTTGATCTGTCTGTTTTCTCTGTATGCTATGATCTAGCCACAGTCACAGCCATATCATTTTATTCTTTTTTTGTGTGCTTTAGAATTGATGGCAGCTGTAATAGATTATGTCTGAATATGTTCAGAACTATTACATTTAACAAATAATCAACACTTATGCATGATGGCCTGCAGCCAGACAACAATGTTGAAAACAAACTATCTTCCCAGTTCTACAAAGACCTATGCATGTGCTTAACATTACACACACTCTCTGAGTAATACCATAGACTTCAGTAGGACTACCCAATGTGTAAAGTTAAACATGTGCATAAATCTTTGAAGGATCAGAGTCTGTAGCCCTGACCATGCAAATGACCACATGCAAGTTCATCCTTGCAGTTGGGCAGAGCTCCGCTGAAATCAACAGGGCTTATGCAGCACAAAGATATGCCTTCACAAAGTGAATTGCAGGACCAGGACCTATCTGTTTAATAGTGCACTGATTTATCTTCACTGAGGTGTTAAAGATGTGGCACTCACCTCAGTAATTCAGTTAGTTTATTTTATTAACATGTAAAGTGGGAGCTGGGATGGAGTTCAGATAATAGTAGTAACTTTGTAGGTAGTGAGTTTGTTAACATAACATGATACAGTAGGTGGGTATTCCAAGAAAAATAAATGCTGTTTATTTTTCTTTTATTCTACTGGTAATTGTGCTGTGATCACTGGAATCAGTCATTTTGATTGGCAAAGAAGATTTTCTTGGTATTATAGGGTCAGACTGTATCTGATTTTACCCACTCACAACCAATTTTACACTGGTGACACAGGCTTATCTCAGGTTGCTCTAGATTGAAATCAGTGGAACTGAAATCAGAATCTAATCTGCTGTATTTATACACTGCAACAAAGTAAGTCAAGAGATATTTTGTTCAAATGGCTACTAGATGCAAAGAGTTTCAGATCTATATGGACGGTGCTGTAGATAAAAAAAAAAGCTGCTTCTAGCATGTTTGCAAAAAAAACAAAAACCCAAGGCTCAACCTGAAAGTGCTTTGCACAAAAAAAGCATACTTACAAGCTAGGAACTGAAAAGATATTTGCTCAGATTCAGCTCTATTTAAAATGGACGTCAGTGGGAAATGCACCTTGAATAACTGAAAGGAGCACTGATCCATAATTTCTGAACTTTTCAAAAAGTCCCCGTTAAAATATTCCTCCCTACAGAAGCAGATGATTCCAGTACATATAACTGAACAACAGAGTGTTCCAAATAGAGCTCAAGGAAAAAACGCAGAAACATTTTCATGAAAAAGTTTTTGAAATTTTTCATGACCATTTTTCACTGAGATTTTGAATTGTGGAAGTAGAGCAGTAAGCGTCACATGGTATTTTAAGCTATTCTTGGTGGGACTGGGCTCCATTGATCCCAGGTATCCTTGTGGCTAGACAAAGCTGGAAAACCTGCAATCTAGCCTTGTCTGTCCCATAACCCTATCACGTTGGAATCTCAGTCGCCGAGCAAACGCTTAGGGATTTCTCTAATGACAGCCCTGGGAATGGATTTTCTAGGGTATGCACATCCCTAGTCTATATTCTACTTTTTCATGTCTTTTCTTATTTATGTTTTGTATAATCTTCCTTATTTCCTAACTGTCCAGGATTCTTCTCTTTATTTATTTAACACCAGATTTTAAATAGGGAGTTCAGTATCATAACTAATTAGGAATTATGATACTGGAGGCAGAGGAATATATGCAATGAACATTAAAAATAGGCCACTGATCTCACTTCTACTTCCTAAATGTCACAAAAATGTGCCATTCTAAATCCTTTGGGGCTACCTGAATGCTGCCTGCATATTCTAGGTCTTATGCCAGCTTGATAGCTATCTGTCCATTTGCTGGGTAACACTTCCTCTATCATTTTTGGTATCTCTCCCCCTGTACAAATTCAGTGAAATAAGATGGTTGTATAGGGCAAAATATCTAGCCATATTCTGCCTTTCACTCACAGTGTTTTGACTTGCAAGGGATTTGGATCAGGCTGCACATGAACACCTACTAACAACCTTGAAACTAACTGTTGAGAGTCTCATCTGAGAGGCCAAGGCTGGAGACCCTTCCAGTGACTTCATTAAGCATGGCAAAGCATTTAAACATATAAGAGCATGGAAAATATCCTCTCACTTCTAGAGTTGGTTCTCTCAGGTCAGGGACAAGTCAGGGTGGGTAAGCTAACTTTGCTACGGTACATTCCCTATCTGTTCTGTGTCCAGAGGTCAAAGTCCCTGGCTCATTTCATTAAAGAAAGAAAGAATCTGTGACCACCTAGGTCATGTCCCCTCCTAGCCACTTGGAAAATACCTAATCTACCTGCAGAGAGGATGACATCCCTATTTGTAAAGGTTTGTGAAATATTGATTGTTTGTGTGCAACATTTCTGTAAGGCCAATTTTTATATGAGGACTGGCACAAATTTCAGTTTCTGACTAGTTGTGTATCTAATGTTTTCTCTACCAAAATTGATTTCTATGTTTAATAACACAGTAAAAAAATCCATATTTCTGCACTGTGCAATTTGCTTTTATGTTAACAGATACATGTAAAATATCTAGTTCATAAATCTTTTAATGAGTCTGTACCATTTGTGATCAGAGGAGACACATGTGGGGAGGACGCTGGGTCACAGGCCCCCCAGATTTCTGCCAAGGTTTATATGTCCTGCTCTGAATCCCACTGCATATCACCAGAGGTTTTCAAACTGTGGGCTGCACCCCGTATGGGGGTGCGAAGGAATGTTTGGGGTGGGGGTGAACGGTGATGCCAAAGTGGCTTGGGATTCAGCACAGTAGGGCTCAAGGAGGGAGTGCCACCTCCACCCCCAACTCACCTTTTTTATCTGGCGGGGGGAACAACCAAAAATTATAACTCAAACGGGGTATGTGTGTGCAATGCCTGAATACACTGGGATTTGGGTGAGTTCAAGGAATGCAGAATCTGGTCTGATTCCATGCGTTCCGCTAGAAGCTTGATCCAAATCCCATTGTTGTCAATGGAAGTCTTTCCACTGATTTCAGTTGAACTCTGGATCAGATGCACCTTTGAACCCTGGGTCCTCATTGACCAAGGGCAACCACAGTAAGTGGGATATGGTGAGGGAGCAGAGAGGGTCCCAGAAAAGGAACATCTCCCACCTGGGGAAGGAGGCACCTTGCTTGCTCAGGCTGGCTGCCTCACCAGCTCATTGTTCTGCTCCCGGCCTTGCCAGCCGCTCATTCACCAGCCAACTGTCAGTCACCTTATGCTGCCACCTGCTGTGACCTCGACAGGTCAGTCTCTTAGTGATTTTCAGTTCTTTGCAGACCGGGCAGAAATGCTGTCCCACCACAAGTGATTTCAGCTCTCATTTGAGCACTTAAAAATAACAAAAGGCTCCTAATAAAGTCTATCTAGCTTTGTCTTTCAACAGTGGGGAGGAACAGATTAAACTAGACTGAGGACCCTTAGGGAGAATCCACATCACGTAGCTGGGACACTTATGTTCCGACCGACCGACCGACCCCCGCATTTCACAGGAGTCTGGCATTTGAGCCCCTGCCTTAGAGAGTTTCTTTTAACTGATGGTGATCCCTCAATCATGACAGGCTCAGCACAGTTCTATTTCCCTTTACTCATACAATAGAGATAACAACATGGATAACAACATTTCACTACCCCTGCATTCAATACTACAGTGTTTTATAACCCAACACCAGCCAAAGTTGATCACTTTTGAGCAACACAGCACCTGTTTGCTGGCTATCTATGCAGAGTATGTGTGTACATGTAAATACAGTTTGCTCCTGAAGTCTGTCCGGCTCCCAGCTAGCTGTCATGGGAGAACTCATTGAGACCCTGCTTACACAAGCGTTTAAGTGCTTTCCTGAATTGAGACCTCTGAAGTCAGTTCAAATTTTGCTTTAGAATTGGGCCTACAGTGACTGTCAGCTACCCAGTCTTCTGGGTAGCTCAAAATCATATCGCTAATGAAGGCACTCACAATCCACAGATTGAAGCTATATTAGTCACCACAAAGGCTCAGTGAATGATCAACCGGGCTCCTTGTGTGGCCCTTTTCACCTAGGCCAAAGAGCAAGTACAAGGCCCACATTTCTGGCTGCTCTGAGTCTCATTATTATCTTTTCAAATACTCAGTACATCAGGAATGCTACAGGGATCTGATCATTTCCCCTGAGAATAATCAAGGGATTAGTGGAATTTAGACAGAGATTGAATCTGCGTGGAAAATTGTCCATGCTGAGTTCTATTAGAAGGTGCTGCTGTGCAAGATTTGTTGCTAATCATAAGGGAAATTTACAAGCTGCAGAAAGAAGAAACTAGTAAACAAAATAATAAAAGTCATTTTAATTATTAAACTACAGTGTTATAAATTATGTGCTATTCATCATTGCCATAATGAAGTACAAAAAATAGCAGAAAAATCTATATGGTCTATGCACTCTAATTTAATTTTGCATAATAAATTACTATATTACAGAAATTTAAGAAATATGAATAATCACCAAATTACTACCCATTTTCTCCAGCCAGTATCTAAATTTTAATATAGACAGTTATTACAGATAACCGTTGCTTCCTATTGACTGAAATACAATAAAACTCAAAAGGATATCATAGACACAATCCCAGTTATCAGCCACTAATGATGCTAAATGATGAATTGCTACATTTTTAATAGAACAATCAAAGTGTGGTATTTTCATTATCATTCTCAGAACACTTTGTATGCCTGCTGTTCTTCTACTGATTAGCCAATACTAGCGTGGCACTATTTGAAAAGACATAGAGAATAGTGAGTCGGATGTGACAAGTAATTATATCTGTGCTATTTGGGGGGGAAAGTGTTTTTCCTGATACAAGCTACAGTTGTTATTCCATCTTTTTTCAAAGCCATTGAAGTAACAATGTCATTTTACCAGAGAAATCTTTTTATTTAACCTCAATGCAATCTGTGGAAATAATATATAAATAAATGAATAAACACAAGAGAGAAAAACCTCACCATTTGTTCTAAAGCTTAATATATATCAATCACTATTAATAATCTATTTAGGTTAATTTTCATTGTGTATGTTCTTCCAAAGTAAGAAAACTCATTTCATTAAACATTTATGACAACTGTTGTCAAATGACTCATCCTTCATAAAAAAACACATAGAAAACACTAATCCAGAAGAAAGTAGACTATTTTATGATTAACTTTAATCTCTCTCTCTCAAACACAGAGTTGAGTCAGCAGAGAAAGACCATTCACAACTTTAAAATAGAAAATATAAATATTTAACATTATAAAAATGAGAGAGAATATTTAATAATTCAGAGTCAGGTTGTGATACCCTTATTCATGTTGAATACTCCAAGAGCTTTTTCGCTGAACCCAAACTACTTGAATAGTATGGTAGTACTCAATGTAGCTGGCAGAATCTAGTCCTCAGAGATGCTCACTGCAAGGGAGACTTGGTTCTCCTCCAAGTATTGTTCCCTAAGTATAGCTAGATATCATTTCTGGTATGTGACTTGCCTCATTCTAAAAAAGGACTGGGGTCCTCATATTTGAAGTTTAGGTCCCATCCTGGACAGTGAGTAGACAGATCATCATATATAACTTCAAAATTCCATAGAAGTCATACTAATGCTCTTGCTTGGTGCTCACTTTCCACAGCTTACTATATTTTGAAGGATTCATCCATACATGATTGTCTTCTTACATGTAGAGCAGGACATATGATACACAGAAGAATGGAGTAGTTGGTGTTCAATTACTTTGGGATGGGTTGCAGGCAGCTCAGGTGGGGTTCTCCATGACATGCTTCCCCGTGTACTTCACGTATTTCCAGTAGACCCAACAGTAACTGGTCTCCATGTCTTCAACCATTGTGAAGTCACCAGGATGAAACCTGATTGCAGCACGGCTTCTAATGGGGTTGTGCTGGTAAAGCAAAGGAAGCTGCAGCCGTGCTTCAGAGGACCCCAGAGTGTGAAAGGATGGGGCCTGGTTTTCCCACAGTGCCTATGGCTCTGTGGCATTTCCAGGCCTCACCTGCCTCTGTCCCCTTTACAATCACCCAGATCCCTCCCATTTAAATGGAGTACACTGAGGGAATTGCACAGACAATCCAGGAAGTTTTTGGAAACTGTAGGGAACAATTTCCTGGTGCAAGTGCTGGAGGAACCAATTAGGGGCAGAGCTCTTCTTGACCTGCTGCTCCCAAACCGGGAAGAATTAGTAGGGGAAGCAAAAGTGGATGGGAACCTGGGAGGCAGTGACCATGAGATGGTCGAGTTCAGGATCCTGACACAAGGAAGAAAGGAAAGCAGCAGAATATGGACCCTGGAGTTCAGAAAAGCAGACTTTGACAACCTCTGGGAACGGATGGGCAGGATCCCCTGGGAGAATAACATGAGGGGTAAAGGAGTCCAGGAGAGCTGGCTGTATTTTAAAGAATCCTTATTGAGGTTACAGGGACAAACCATCCCGATGTGTAGAAAGAATAGTAAATATGGTAGGCGACAAGCTTGGCTTAACAGTGAAATCCTTGCTGATCTTAAACACAAAAAAGAGGCTTACAAGAAGTGGAAGATTGGACAAATGACCAGGGATGAGTATAAAAATATTGCTCAGGCATGTAGGAATGAAATCAGGAAGGCTAAATCACACCTGGAGTTGCAGCTAGCGAGAGATGTTAAGAGTAACAAGAAGGGTTTCTTCAGGTATGTTGGCAATAAGAAGAAAGCCAAGGAAAGCGTGGGACCCTTACTGAATGAGGGAGGCAACCTAGTGACAGAGGATGTGGAAAAAGCTAATGTACTCAATGCTTTTTTTGCCTCTGTCTTCACGAACAAGGTCAGCTCCCAGACTACTGCACTGGGCAGCACAGCATGGGGAGGAGGTGGCCAGCCCACTGTGGAGAAAGAAGTGGTTCGGGACTATTTAGAAAAGCTGGACATGCACAAGTCCATGGGGCCAGATGCGCTGCATCCGAGAGTGCTAAAGGAATTGGCGGATGTGATTGCAGAGCCATTGGCCATTATCTTTGAAAACTCATGGCGATCGGGGGAAGTCCCGGAAGACTGGAAAAAGGCTAATGTAGTGCCAATCTTTAAAAAAGAGAAGAAGGAGGATCCTGGGAACTACAGGCCAGTCAGCCTCACCTCAGTCCCCAGAAAAATCATGGAGCATGTTCTCAAGGAATCAATTCTGAAGCACTTAGAGGAGAGGAAAGTGATCAGGAACAGTCAGCATGGATTCACCAAGGGAAAGTCATGCCTGACTAATCTAATTGCCTTCTATGATGAGATAACTGGTTCTGTAGATGAAGGGAAAGCAGTGGACATGTTATTCCTTGACTTTAGCAAAGCTTTTGACACGGTCTCCCACAGTATTCTTGTCAGCAAGTTAAAGAAGTATGGGCTGGATGGATGCACTACAAGGTGGGTAGAAAGTTGGCTAGATTGTTGGGCTCAACGGGTAGTGATCAATGGCTCCATGTCTAGTTGGCAGCCAGTATCTAGAGGAGTGCCCCAAGGGTTGGTCCTGGGGCCGGTTTTGTTCAATATCTTCATTAATGATCTGGAGGATGGTGTGGATTGCACCCTCAACAAGTTTGCGGATGACACTAAACTGGGAGGAGTGGTAGGTACGCTGGAGGGTAGGGATAGGATACAGAGGGACCTAGACAAATTCGAGGTTTGGGCCAAAAGAAATCTGATGAGGTTCAACAAGGACAAGTGCAGAGTCCTGCACTTAGGATGGAAGAATCCAATGCACCGCTACAGACTAGGGACCGAATGGCTCGGCAGCAGTTCTGCAGAGAAGGACCTAGGGGTGACAATGGACGAGAAGCTGGATATGAGTCAACAGTGTGCCCTTGTTGCCAAGAAGGCCAATGGCATTTTGGGGTGTATAAGTAGGGGCATTGCCAGCAGATCGAGGGACATGATCGTTCCCCTCTATTCGACATTGGTGAGGCCTCATCTGGAGTACTGTGTCCAGTTTTGGGCCCCACACTACAGGTAGGCTGTGGAGAAATTGGAGAGAGTCCAGCGAAGGGCAACAAAAATTATTAGGGGTCTGGAACACATGACTTATGAGGAGAGGCTGAGGGAACTGGGATTGTTTAGTCTACGGAAGAGAAGAATGAGGGGGGATTTGATAGCTGATTTTAACTACCTGAAAGGTGGATCCAAAGAGGATGGATCTAGACTATTCTCAGTGATAGCAGATGACAGGACAAGGAGTAATGGTTTCAAGTTGCAGTGGGGGAGACTTAGGTTGGATATTAGGAAAAACTTTTTCACTAGGAGGGTGGTGAAACACTGGAATGCGTTACCTAGGGAGGTGGTGGAATCTCCTTCCTTTGAGGTTTTTAAGGTCAGGCTTGACAAAGCCGTGCCTGGGATGATTTAGTTGGGGATTGGTCCTGCTCTGGGCAGGGGGTTGGACTAGATAACTCCAGAGGTCCCTTCCAACTCTGATATTCTATGATTCTATGATTCTAAGTCTTTTAGATGAAGTGATGGGTTTTCTGAATTCTTTTTCTCCTCCCATGAGTTTTCCCCATGTAGAGGAAGCATGTTGGTTCCCATGAGTTTTCCCCATATAGTAAGCATGTAGACCCTGTTTACTATGTTACTCACTTGAAATAACCTGAACTGGAATTTTGTGCACTCTGAAATATACTTTATTTCTTGTCTCAACATGTCTTGGTAGATATAATACAGGGTATGCTGCAGGGGTGCAGATGACTTAAGCTGTGAATAAAATGAATTACATTAAGCTACAGGCACAGCAAAGTTTTTATTGTTTTAATTTCTACAGAAGAGAATTATCTAGGAATGAATTAGAGTATGATAGTATCTTGTAAATGATACAGCCAAGAACACATGGTGGTGCTATTTGCATTTGACATAATGTCTGCAGAGAGAGCTGGATGTCATGAGTTGGCACTTCAGCCTGTGTTATCTCACAAACTCTCCTCAGCAGCTTCATCTGCAAGTTGAATATGTTGGGGGAGGGGATTAACCCTTGGTGAATGCTACAGATGAGGATTCTGGAGGTGAAAGGACGTCTTCCTGTAGCTTCTCTCTGGAGTTCATTTTGACAAGAAAGACAGGAGCTCGTGAAGAGCATTTCTGTTCACCCTTGCAATCTCTTGGAAGCAGGACAGCAACATTAGATAATCTGCTTTATCAAATGCTGCAGAGAGGTACAGCAGTATGAGAAATGATATCTCCCTCTCAATGAACAGAGCAATGAACACTGCTTCTAGACCATTCCCTGGCCTAAACACATGACCTGGCCGGGATACTGTCAGCTTACAAGTGCAGTATAGACAACTGTTAACTTCTTCATTAGCTTGCTTACAAAAGGGATGTTTAAAATTAGGCCATAATTTGCAAGTACATTAATGGTACAGGTTGGACTATTCTGAGCTTCATGGTGGGTGGTGGATTTCCCTCTTCAAAGAAGGTGTTGGCAATCTTATTAAATAATTGCCCAAAGAAAAGAATAAGGGTTTTTCTGAAGGTTGTTTGGAACAGAAGAGGATGATGCAGGAAGGCAAAATTATTTCACGAAAATTAAAAATTGTCAAATTAGTACAGTTTAGCACCACAGCAAAGAACATCAGCAGAGCAGAATTGTTTTTTAGCATTGACCCATAAAATCTGTTGCATCATAGAGTAGAGAATTATTTCCCCCTAATGTTAGCCAGCCATGACTTTTAATTTAATTTACTTTCACTTTAATTGGAGCCAAACAACAACAACAACAACAGGAAATTAAAGTATCTAAACCAAAAATAGCCAGATTCATTCAGTGTATGTCTATATAGCAAAAGCTGTACCTGGGTTAGCACCAATAACAGTAACAGTGAAGACAGTACAGCACAGGCTTTAGCACAAGGAGACCACGCATGGTATAGACCCTGGGTATGCAGCTGGCTCACTAGCCTGTTCAAAAATCTGCATTGGGTTGTCTTCACTGCTATTTTAACCTGTATGTCCCGTATTTGTGCTATCTTGGGTACGCTAGCCCACGAAGACCTTTTGCTGTGTATACATAACCTTAGTGAGAGGATTCCTTCTTTATAAACTCCACCCACCCCCAATTTATTCTGGTCTACACTGTTTGTTTAGGTCGAATTTAGCAGTGTTAGATCGATTTAACCCTGCACCCATCCACACAATGAAGCCATTTTTGATGACTTAATGAGCTCTTAAAATTGATTTCTGTACTCCTCCCTGATGAGGGGATTAGCACTGAAATTGATATTGCTGGGTCGAATTTGGGGTAGTGTGGACGCAATTTGATGGTATTAGCCTCCAGGAGCTATCCCAGAGTGCTCCATTGTGACCATTCTGGACAGCACTCTCAACTCGAATGCACTGGCCAGGTAGACAAGAATAGTCCCTCAAACTTTTGAATTTCATTTCCTGTATGGCCAGTGTGGCAAGCTGATTAGCACAGGTGACCGTGCAGATCTCGTCAGCAGAGGTGACCATGGAGTCCCAGTATCGCAAAAGAGCTCCAGCATGGACTGAATGGGAGGTACTGGATCTGATCGCAGTATGGGGAGATGAATCTGTGCTATCAGAACTCCATTCCAAAAGACGAAATGCCAAAATATTTGAAAAAATCTCCAAAAGCATGAAGGACAGAGGCTATAACAGGGACCCACAGCAGTGCCGCGTGAAACTTAAAGAGCTCAGGCAAACCTACCAAAAAACTACAGATGAAAACGCCTGCTCGGGGTCAGAGCCCCAGACATGCTGCTTCTATGATGAGCTGCATGCAATCCTAGGGGGTGCCCCTACAACTACCCCACACCTGTACATGGACTCCTGCAAGGGAGTCTCACGCAATAGGGATGAGGATTTTGAGGATGAGGAAGATGATGAGGAGGGGGAGGTTGAACATAGTGCATACCAAGCAAGCGGCGAAACCATTCTCCCCGACAGCCAGGAACTGTTTATCACCCTGGAGCCAATACCCTCCCAAACCGGGCTCCCGGACCTTGAAGGCAGAGAAGGCACCTCTGGTGAGTGTACTTTTGTACAGATATAATATATGGTTTAAAAGCAAGCGTGTTTAATGATTAATTTGCCCTGAAGACTTGGGATGCATTTGCAGCCAGTACAGCTACTGGAAAAGGCTGTTAACGTGTCTGGGGATGGAGCGGAATCCTCCAGGGACATCTCAATGAAGCTCTCCTGGAGGTACTCCCAAAGCCTTTGCAAAAGGTTTCTGGGGAGGGCAGTCTCATTGCGTCCTTCATGGTAGGACACTTTACCACGGCAGGCCAGTAGCATGTAATCTGGAATAATTGCATAAGAAAGCATGGCAGCATATGGTCCTGGTGTTTGCTGGCATTCAAGCAACATCCATTCTTTATCTCTCTGTGTTATCCTCAGGAGAGTGATATCATTCACGGTCACCTGGTTGAAATAGGGGAATTTTATTAAGGGGACATTCAGAGGTGGCCATTCCTGCTGGGCTGTGTGCCTCTGGCTGAAAAGAAATCCCTGCTGTTAGCCACGCGGTGGGGAGAGGGGTGAAGCGATCATCCCAGAGAATTGTGTGTGTGTTGGTGAGGGGGGGGAAGGGTAGTTGGGTTTGTGCTGCACGTTAATCTGAAAACATCAGCCCCTCCTTTTAAATGGCCAATGTGTCTTTTTCAATTTTACTCTCCCTTTTTTTCCTCCTGCAGCTCCAAATGTTTCAACGCTGCCACTAGCATCTCCATCTCAGAGGTTAGCACAGGTAAGAAGGCGAAAAACACGCACTCGCAATGAAATGTTCTCTGAGCTCATGCAGTCCTCCCACACTGAAAGATCCCAGGAGAATGCGTGGAGGCAGACAATGTCAGAGTCTAGGAAAGCACAAAATGAACGTGAGAACAGGAGGGACACGCGCGAGGAAAGATGGCTGGACCAACAGGAGAGGTGGCAGCAGCGTGATGAGACGAGGCAGGAAGCAATGCTGAGGCTACTGGAGGATCAAACTGATATGCTCCGGCATATGGTTGATGTTCAAGAAAGGCACAGACCGCCACTGCAGCCTCCAAGTTCCATAGCCTCCTCACCCAGACGCCCAAGCATGGGTGGGGAGGCAGGGTCTGGGCACCCAACCACGCCACCCCAGAGGACTGCCCAAGCAACAGAAGGCTGGCATTCAATAAGTTTTGAAGTGCAGTGTGGCCTTGTCCTCCCCTCCTCCCCCTCCCCACTCAGTGCTTCCCTCCTCCCTCACACCTCCTGGGCTACCTTGGCAGTTATCCCCCTATTTGTGTGACGAATTAATAAAGAATGCATGAATTTGAAACAACAATGACTTTATTGCCTCTGCAACCCATGATCGAAGGGGGGAGGGAAGGGTGGTTGGCTTACAGGGAAGTAAAGTGAACCAAGGAGGTGGGTTTTCATCAAGGAGAAACAAACAGAACTGTCACACCATAGCCTGGTCAGCAATGAAACTGGTTTTCAAAGCTTCTCTGATGTGCATCACGCCCTGCTGTGCTCTTTAATCACACTGGTGTCTGGCTGCACGTAATCAGCACCCAGGCGATTTGCCTCAACTTTCTACCCAGTCATAAACGTCTCCCCCTTACTCTCACAGATATTGTGGACCACACAGCAAGCAGTAATAACAATGGGAATATTGATTTTGCTGAGGTCTAACCGAGCCAGTAAACTGCACCAGCATGCTTTTAAACGTTCAAATGCACATTCTACCACCATTCTGCACTTGCTCAGCCTATAGTTGAACAGCTCCTTACGTGCCTGATACGCTAAACATTCATGTGCCCCTTCATGCTTCAACCACCATTCCAAAGAACATGCATCCATACTAATGAGAGGTTCTGCTCGATAACAGAAATCCAAAGCAGTGCGGACCGACTCATGTTCACTTTCATCATCTGAGTCAGATGCCACCAGCAGAAGGTTGATTTTCTTTTTTGGTGGTTCGGATTCCGAAGTGTCCACATTGGAGTGTTGATCTCTTAAGACTTCTGAAAGCATGTTCCACACCTCGGCCCTCTCAAATTTTAGAAGGCACTTCAGATTCTTAAACCTTAAGTTGAGTGCTGTAGCTATCTTTAGAAATCTAATATTGGTTTTGAAAAATCTGCAGTGAAAGTGTTCTTAAAACGAACAACATGTACTGAGTCATCATCCAAGACTGCTACACCATGAAATATATGGCAGAATGAGGGTAAAACAGAGCAGGAGACATACCATTCTCTCCCAAGGAATTCAGTCAGAAATTTAATTAACACATTTTTTTTTTAACGAGCGTCATCAGCATGGAAACATGTCCTCTGGAATGGTGGCCGAAGCATGAAGGGGCATACGAATGTTTAGCATATCTGGCATGTAAATAACTTGCAATGCCGGCTACAAAAGTGCCATGTAAATGCCTGTTCTCACTTTCAGGTGACATTGTAAATAAGAAGCCAGCAGCATTATCTCCCATAAATGTAAACAAACTTGCTTGTCTTAATGATGGGCTGAACAAGAAGTAGGACTTATCAGATTGTAGACTTTAAAGTTTCGCATTGTTTTGTTTTAGAGTGCAGTTATGTAATAAAAAATACCTACATTTGCAAGTTGCACTTTCACAATAAAGAGATTGCATTACAATATTTGTATGAGGTGAATTGAAAAATATTATTTCTTTTGTTTATCATTTTTACAGTGCAAGTGTTTGTAATAAAATAATATAAAATGAGCACTGTTCACTTTGTATTCTGTGTTGTAATTGAAATAAATATATTTGAAAATGTAGACCATCCAAAATATTTAATACATTTTCAATTGGTATTCTGTTGTTTAACAGTGCAATTAAACTGTGATTAATCATGATGAATTTTTTGAGTTAATCACGAGAGTTAACTGAGATTAATTGACAGCCCTAGAGAAAACATTTGCAGGGTCAACAATATCCAATAAAACTCTGCTGTTTTGAATATTATGTGTGAAAACAAAACTGGGTGAGTTTTGAATGGCTTTGGTTTTGACACAAACACTTCTCACAGCTTTAGGGGCAATTTTAGAAAGCCATCATACTTGGGAAAAAGTGGAACACGACATGATCTTCCCTTTACCTCCAGTTAATGGCTCTTACTACGAAGCTCTACATCAGTGTGAAAAATATTTCTGAGGGGAGAATTAAAAAAAAAAAGAAAAGAAAAGAAAAGGAAAAATTGCCCAGTACAATTGGCTATTAAAAGAGCAGGGAAAATAAAGTTTTCAGATGTCTTTTGGTTTTCAGTAGTTTCTTTGAAATCTTTGTTCTTTCAAACTTCAGCTAGCTAGTCTCTCTTTAGCACTCAGGTTTGGCAGCAGTCTGTGCTTTCCACTGCTCTTCATTAGCCTCAATTTATGCAGTCAGCTTTTCTTCTACCATTTTGCTGAAATGGTTGTTTTTTTTAAATTGCTTTGTCAAGTACTCTGTATGTGCACTTCTTTTTCAGCTGCTTGCTTCAAGATCTCAGCTTCACAAGACAATTGCGTTGCAGTTTCCAGTTCTTAAAAAAAAAAGAAAGATTCTTCTTCTGAAGAAGGTAGTGATGAAAGTCTTTCCAGTTAGGACCATCAATTCAAATACCTTCCCAAAAGCACTTTTTTTGTTGTATCAGGAATCTGAAATGTACTTTAGAAAGTCAAAAAGCTATAAAACCCCTGCCCAATTCAACATTCATACGGCAAACTCTTTTAGTAAACTCCCTAAAAATGAATATGGTTAGAAAAGATATGTTATCTTCTTTCTGAAAAATGGAAAAGTGTATTCTGCTGAGACTTGCGGAGAAGAATCATGTTTCAATATGTCATCATGTTCACTTCACAACTGACACAGAGTATAGTGGCCAAAGGGGTTGATCATAAAAACAATTTTCCAATCTTCTCTCTATGCTGATCACTCAATAACATAATACCAGGAAACATACTTTTTTGTACATTTTGCACATCAGTGTTGGTGTACTGTAAGAGTTGCTACAAAATATGAAGAGTTCCTAATTCTTACTTCCCATTTAGTTACAGGTAGATAACTAATTACATTATTTAATTATGGAAGCATAAATTCACCTTAATAAAGTACTTCACTGTTTATTGGATTCAAACATTCAGAGCTAAATGGGACATTTAATTAAACTCCAAACAATAAATACTGAGAAAGCTACTATAGAGAAATGGGTTGCCAAAATATTTCCAAGATCACGTAGGAAAATTTTATTGCAACTTTACATTATGTTTTAATATTACAGGACCCCAAAGACTGTTTTATACTTCTGAAGACCAGTACTAGTGGAGATTTCTTCTTTCTCATATGAGAAAATCTGATGCAGCTGATTGGTTTATATTCATTCTAGTTATTTTCCTCCTGAATAATTCAACTGGTAGTGTAAGAAGAATACAGCTCTTTAAATCAAAGTGTTCCAGCCTTCAAGTGTTGATGTTGGTTTACAAGTGCAAACCTTTCAAAGACAAAGTTGTATATGTATTTAATTCTATTTAAACATGCTGAGCCAGATCCTTAGTTGGGGTATATCAGTGTAGTTCCACTAACTTCAATGGAACTACACCAGTTTACAGCAGCTGAGGATCTGGACCACTATTTGCCAATAATAAAAAGAAAAAAAAATGTCGTAAACATTAAATTTTCACATTTTCCAAGATGGATGATTTTAGATTTAAACTCAGTTGCTTTCCCTTTTATGGATATTTGTTCTTTGTTTGTTTCTTTAATCTAAAATAAAGTAATCTTGAGTATTTACTATACATCTGGCTCTTTGTATATGGAAAACATAACACTAATTGCATTGTATTATCTCTTGATTAACAAAGCATTCACAAATGCCACCACCATCTAAGACTGGAATGCATTTGATAAATACTTATAACAAATACATGGGAAAATGTATTTCTCTGAGAGGTAATTGGGAACATCCATGACAAAACAAATTAGCAAACAAAAACAAATTGAAGTGTAAATGTTTCCAGATGTTATACTTCCTCTATGGTGGGAATCATCTCAGGGTTTGTGGGATGACACAGAATGCCCTCTGTGGCATGGCTGCATATGAAGGGGAATCATTTCTGCTACTTTCTTGTATATAGATAGCATGGTTGGATAATTGCAGGATGTTTCACTGGTTTTATGGGAAACTTCTTGAAATGATTCTGTCTTCCCATGCAGGATAGTGGACCACAAATCTGTAGCAATTGCACTGATGTTTACTTTCAATGGCATGGTAGTCTAAAATGCTGTTGCTATGCAGAACAGAAATAATTTCTTCCTTTCCAGTCTCCTCTTCTTCTTTTTCAGTAAAAGTTCAGATCTGTTATAATTTATTAGAAGTTATAGGAGAGATGTTCCATTACTATTTAATATAGTGTAAGGTTGAGCTGTAAATATCTTATTCAGTGGTTTCAAGATGAAAAATAATTTTGAATAAATTAAAAACAGAGAAAGTTCATTTCTTTAGCCACTTTAAGGAGGTTGATGAACCTGTCACAGCTGGCTTCTTTCCCAGGTATTTGGTGATCCTCTTTATTATGGTTTCCATCTAGCCATTCCAATTGGCTTTCAAAAAGCTCCATCATGGTTTTGGTAGTGATGTAGTTAGGAGGACTTGAGGACCAACGTGTATGACAAGACAGTCATGGCTACACAGAAAACCATCAAGACCAGTTCAGTCTGCCAGTAGAGGCTATGCCTTCCGGTCCCAAAACACAATGCACAAGTCCAGAGAATAGCCTTTTCTCCATCTTGTGGAATGGAAGTTTCTCAGCTGTTTAGGATCAAACCTTAGGCGCTTGTCTTGATTCGAAGCCCATTCAAGAAATGTATGGGCCATTGAAGGCCATTTTTTGATGAAAAAAAATGTTTCATTGAAAAATTCAGAACCAACCTAATCTAGAATTAGGAAGATGAATTAATTATAATCAATATCTGCCCAGATTTGTTTAAATTTTCTATAAAGTAGCTTCCCAAGGCACAGAGACAGTGTTCAGACTCCAAGTAGATAAAATAGAAAAGAAGTCCCTCTGCTTGCATATGGAATTTCTAAAGGCTTACTAGGAGTCAGAAAAAATAACTTTGTCTACTATTCAGGTGGTTTTCCAGGAGAAGACAAAACATCTCACAAATCATTCAACCACACTAGCTATACACCAGAATACAGGAAAAATAATTGCCCTGGATCTGCAGCCACACCACATTGTACCGAATATCGGCTTCCAAGGGTTTTAAGGTGCATTGAGGCGTATTATTCCCTCCCAAGCAAAACACTCTGTCCGATTGCGTGCTTTTTATTTATGATAACTTAGTGACCAAAGCAAGGAATGTCTTCAGACAACAGAGAAAGAGTCATGCAAGGAGCCAAACAACTGCACATCTTTCATTCACAGCACACGGGCTTTGCTTTGATTCTATGATGGGGGATGTCCTTATTTAAGGTACAACTGCTGGGCCCAGTATCATTGCTGCTGCCACCACCACCAGAAAGCAGAAACTCTGGTAGCAAAAATTAATTAATTAATTAATTAAATAGATGCGGGGGCGGAGGGGAGAGAACCTGGTCTAAGGTGCATAATTCCTGCAAATACACCTATATGAGAACATTTCAAACTAACTAAAGTACACAGGGATATTGGGCTTATTGTCATCTGCTGTTTTGTCCATTTTTCTGACAGTGATTGGCAGGCATCACATACTCATGCTAAGTTTATGTCCAATTTAACCGCTCAATAAAAGCTTGTGAGACTCTTACCTGGCATCAACAAAGGAAAGAAAGCACTTTCATTGCAGCTGCTCATTCTAGATCCCAGATGGAATTCTGCCTGGTTCATTACTGACCATTTCATATATCAGACAGCATCAATCATTGCAGTAAACTTGTTTAATCCACCACATGGTCGTCTGCCCTCGCTGTGGATAAGTTTACTTGGTGAGGGCGGGATGCGTGGCGAGCTTCATGGTCCACAGAGAAAGTGACAAATAATTATCTTGTCTCAGACACCTCTCAGCATCAACCCAGGTTTGATTTACCACAAAGGCAATGAAGCCTTCTCAAACGGTTTTGTACCAGACATGAAATTTGTGCTGCAACAGAATTTTGGTGACATTTTAGAGACAGTCCACTATGTCAATGTGGGCAGTCACAAACCATGACACACATTGTTGAGGATTGCAAAATGAGTTAACTTCCTGGAGCTCTGTGTGCCATGAACAGTGTTGATAAGAATGTTGTGGCTTGTCTTGACCAGATTGCATAAACCAAATAAATGAATGAATAAATAAATAAATAAATTTCACCTTGGAAGGCATTTGCATTCAGAACAGGCTGGGGCAACTGTCTCAAATGCTAGACAATAAGTCAGTGCTTTTAAAAACAAAAACAAAACCCCTATATCAAGCTAGTCCATTCGACCACTTTCTGGTAGAAAAAAAATAATCCTGCACATGACTACGGAAGCCCAAATCAAAGGCCCAGCAAGCCTTCATATGCAAGTGTAGCTCTGGCATTATCTCACCCTGTTCCTTGTATGTATTCACAGTTATAAATATCTGTTTATTAAAAATTCTCTGTTTTAGACACAAATGTGCTTACATTTTTATCCTTGCTTGCACTCTAGATCCAACATTTTTCTGAAAGAATGAACAGGATTCAGTTCTGCCTCACAAATCAACTGAATGGTTATGTTCCAACTGCAGAGCTACATTCTGACATACTGCCTTCAGAATAGTTTCATGGGTGTCACTGAGGGTATGATTTGAAGGTTCTAGATGGCAGAAGGTTGCCTGCAGGATCTTACTACCCAAGGCGATGTGCAAGAAGGAATGAACTCACCTCGACCATCATCTCCCAGGATGAATTTGCAATAATGGCAGTTAGAAAAAGAATGTAAAAATCTTTTTAATTGTGAGCTTAGAAAATGTTATGCAGAGTCACAGGAAGGAAATAATAATGGAATCCCACAAAACTATTTTTACAGTCACTTATCACAACAAACTTAGAACCCATCATTTGGGTAAATACTTTAAAATCTGTCCAACTTTGACTAGAAGACTAAGAACTTGGGGAAATTTGTGAGCAAGACTTTGTAAATCTATACATATATATTTAAATCTCATCAAGTTTGCAAGTTCAGCAAGAGCTTAGTTAAAGTCAACAAAGAAAGTTCAAGAAAATAATTAAGTATTTAAAAACATACATTATTTATATTCTGGGCTCATAGAGGCTCTCTCTTTCTCTCATCTTGATTGGTCTCACTGAATTAGACAACTAAATAAAATACATGGTTTCTAGCAGTCTTCTAGATTACTTGGCACCACAAAACCAGTAGCCAAATGATAGATGTTTTAGAAGATCTTGTTTGTTGGAGTTTGACTAAGGCTGTGATATTGATGTTCTCAATGTTGCTTGTTTCGTTTGTCATGAAGTGCCTCCATATTGTTGGAAGTCTGTAATAGAATGCTGTCATTATTTAGTTATATTTATGTTGGTCCCAAACAAAAAGTGTGTAAAATATAATCATCCTAACCCTTCCCCCACCTTGAATAACTTTGTTTCCAGCAAATGCATGATCATTAATCAACGCTATTCTGTGGGCTAGAGTCAAGAACTCATTTGCAACACCGCTAGGCAAGGATGCCAGAAAAAGACCACAAACTGACCTCCTATTTTAGGATGGGTGGTAAATGATGTGTCATAAAGTGGAAACGCAGCCCAAAATACATTGGCAAGGAAGAGGATATGCCAGGTAGCAAGGGGATGTATTGAATCAGTGCATCTCCTCAGCACCTGCTACCAGCAGGACTGCTATGGAGTTCTATCTGTGACATGAAGTACATCCTACCCCAAACCCCATTTGCATAAACCAAAAGGAGGGTGGTGACAGCGATGCTACTGCTTCTGTCTTGTGGGGGATCCGCACCTAGGGCTCAAAGAGCCTCCCCATACCAACACTTTTAAAATTTTTGACCTGCCCATTTAAATTCGTGTCAACTCTCTGAGGCAGAAACATAGGGCCTGATCTTATATGGAAAAAAAATCTCATTCAATTGAGTGAGACATTTGCCTGCACAAAGAGTGGATTTATTTTATTTATTGATTTATTTAGAGTTTTAAAATAATTAAAAAGATGCCTATCCAATCCTATAGGAACCTAACACACATTAACGAGACAATTTAGATCTTAGCTACATTGAAATGATCATTGTTGCAGGTGCTCAGCCAGATACCTGTGACGTTATTAATATGAACGTTATTAATATAGATCATTGTTGCAACCTGGGTCCTACAGTGGCACCAAATCTTGTACAAAGGAGGTCACATAAGGTGTCTATGACAAGGTTATGATTTGCTGGTTATGATTATGCTATCTGTATGCATGTATCATTTTTGTATTTAAAGTTATAAGTATTGGCTCTATCCTCCCTGTATTTCAAACTTGTGTTATGCTTCTGGGTGACACCCCAGACAATTTGGCATCAGCACTGCCTAGCCTGCTTGATGGCCCATTAAGGACCATCAGCTATACAGCTGACCCATTGAGAGTAGGGAGATACACCTTGTGACTCAGCAATGCATTCGGGGACATGTCTATGGACAGAACTCTAAGGTTTTTCCATGCCATGTGCTGGGTAGCTTGTGTTTGGAACAAAGGAAGCACAAGCCAAAAGGACTATAAAAGGCAGCTGAATCATCTCTATTTTGTCTTCAGTCCTGCTTCTCACCTCTGGAGGAAGTTTGCTACAAACTGAAGCTCTGAACAATGGACTGAATGACCCATCCAAAGCTGTGGATGTACTCCAGAGACTTGATTTGAACCTGCAGCTTATTCCATCATTGCAAGAAGCCTGAACCAAGAACTTTGCCATTACTATATGTAATTGATTCCATTTAACCAATTTTAGTGCTCATCTATATTTCTTTCTTTTTATGAATAAACCTTTAGATTTTAGATTCTGAAGGATTGGCAACAGCATGATTTGTGGGTAAGATCTGACCTGTATATTGACCTGGGTCTGGGTCCTTTGGGACTTTTTTTCTTTTTTCTTTTAATGGGATATTGGTTTTCATAACCATTCATCTCCATAAGGAGCAGTGCTGGTGGTGATCCCGGGAAACTGGAGTATCTGAGGGAATTGCTTGTGTGGCTTGTGGTTAGCCAGTGGGGTAAAGCCAAAGTCCTCTCTGTTTGGAAGGTTTGGCATGCCTTAATAGTAAAGGAACAGCTTTGGGCTGTAACTGCTCTGCTCTAAGCAATTTGTCCTGAGTTGATACTCTCAGTTGTGTCCCGCCAAAGGCCGCATCATTACACCACCTATGAGACTTCTTTCCACCCCTTAAATATCTAAGAAGCATGCCCTCAGCTGACTTCCAAATCTCTCTCAAAGGGATGTCTGTTAGGAGAATGTCAAGGAAATAAAGTAAAGACTAAACAATAATAATCTTGCTTTTGGCCTTGCTTTTAGTTTAAACAGGCTGAATAAGCAAGCAAGAGAATATAAGTGAAAGCACAAGGCTTCACCCCACTCCCCCTCCCCCACCCTATCTTGTAGCCTTGCCTTTCAGTAACAAGAGAAAATAAGGGGCTAATTGAGCAGTGGGAGGAGGAGACACAAAGTCTGAAAGAGAGTGACCCTGGTCACAAGGAACCGTGCTCCTTACCCCTCTCATCAGGTACAAAAGAGGTGGTCTTATTGACCCAAGACCTAAGACCCCTCAGAACAGAACATGACCATATATTGGAAGGGGCACTACAGGTATAATTAAGTTTGCCAAGAAGAGGGAGGGGAAAGAGCGAGCTCTGTTGGCGTGTGGAGCTAGGTGTTAGGAGAAGAAAGGGATTCTATCGGTGTATAGAACAGTAGTTGTGGGAGGGGAAGAGGAAATCTCTATCGCGTTTGGAGATAAGCCCAACAGGCATGGAGGGCTTCGGAACATGGTTAAAATCTATCGGCATGTAGAGATAAGCCCAACTGGTGTGAAGGGCTTTGGAATATGCTTGCTTGTTTAGCCCCAGTAAATGCATGGAATTGCTTGCAGACTGGACTCTGGACTGTTATTTTCCAGCGAACTGTGACTGGGAACTGAGAGGGAGGAGGTAGCTGGACTCCTGCCAACAATGTCCTTTGCATCATGCCTGGAAGGTCACCATGTTCAGTTGATTTTGGACTAATGGGGGAGCAAATTCTTATCTTTCTTATTTTTGTGAGGTTCTATGGACACTTATTGTGTGACACTATAAACAAAGTGTTCTAAAAGCCCAGTATTTGATCTACTGTGTATTCCCCAGCATTGTAATTACAGATAGATTTTTGTAGACCAGTAGATATGCTGTAGTTCTCTGTTCATTGTTCCCAATGAGGTCCTGATTTGTATGGTTTTTTTTAATAGGAAAGCTGCCTCTGTATCTCTCTATCTATATAGATATATTTGTTAAACTCATTTGAGTTCTGTTAATGTCTTTAAATAACATTAGCATATAATCCATGGAAAGTTTTCATCTAAAGGCCAAAACCTTGGACCATGGGCCAAGATGGAGACCCTGATTTCACAGGACATATGCAATAGAAAACTATTTCAGACAAAAGGGAAAATAAATACATACATACATAGGAAAAAAGCCACAGAGAAATATATTCCAAGGAAGTAATTTTTAAAAGGTTGGTTTAATGTGATACTTGTCAGATCCTATACATTTATTTCTTCCAATGAAAGTTGCTTTATCCTAGCCCTTGTCTAAAAGCATATTTAAAGCCTGAATACATTAGTAAAGATACGCAATAATGATAGGGGCACAATGCATTTTCCCACTATTGATGATTGGTTGGAATGAGTTCATGGCCTGAAGTTCTAAACCTCAGGCCGTGAACTCTTTCTAGCAGGTCATTAATCCCTTGGAAAGATCTTGTCTTGAGGTACTTATTACCATTGTAAGATGAAAATGAATAAATAACACAGGTGTATGAATTTTTCTTTTTGGGTGATGCAGGATAATTAGTATGTACAGGGCTGTAGCATTCATACAAGGTTCATGCACTTGGCAACATTCAGGGCACACCCAGAGTGTTATGTAGGAGCAGTGCACACATGGCTCCTCTCACGGGCATGAACCTTAGAATCTCGCCCAGATGACATGAACCGTGGGAAGCCTCCCAGAACTGGGCTCAAGGCCCGAGAGCAAGGAATGCGGTAGATAGAAATTGGTAAATAAGAATGTTAAACAAAGCCAGTGTATTCCTTTTATCTGTTGGAGAATGTAATGCACGGGGGGGAGAGAAAGAATAAAGGAGAGGGTGGAAAGCTGACAGGACCAGTCCGTTGGCAGACCAGCCTGTTTGCTTGCTTAAAGCTTTGTGCCGTCTTGTATTTGAACCGCAACACAGGGCACTTCTTAAAAAAAGGTTGCCCTGTACATTAGCCAGTCAGATTGATGGAATTATCTCTCAACTTTCCATTCAGTTTATAATAATTAATATACACTTGTGACTATGGCTTGAATAATAACAAATATGCCAAAAATCTGTTTCAGTTATGAGCCACATACTGCAGTTAAATAGACATGGTAAGTTTACCATAAAAATGGAAAATACATCTTGTTAACATCTCTCTCAGCTTATGAAAAGTGAAACATGCCACCCATATTAATCAGGCAGAATGGCAGAATGTGAGAGAGGGAGAGGACATGTTATCCAGTGACTATTTCTTACTGCATTCACCAGCCCATATATCTTATCTTGCACTTGCTTTAAATACTTACTTTGTTACAGCTGCAGTGCAAATGATTGGATTTGAAGCCAGTGCCTATCAGTCTTGACAGTAGTGCCAACAGTGATGAATAAGGCAGACAATTTTCTATTCTTCACTTTTTTCTGATGGATCCTTTTTGAGCCAAAGCTGCATAACTGGCAAGCTCGTGTACATAACATTCCCCTCCACCCCGCCCCAAAACAAAAACAAAAACCCAAACAAACACAAAAACAAATGCGGCCTGATTGTCCCATCATGTGCTTCTGTCATAATGGGTCAAAATTACGCCTAAGACCCTCAAAGTAAAGGTGTTACTTCAAAAAGGATTCTCCACCTTATTTCCACCGTGAGCAAGCAGGTACAAGGAGCTATGTGCAGTTTGCACTTTGTGTGCTCTGTAGAACTGCCATTTGTTCAGGGTAAAATGCCTAACCAATTGGTTAGTCTCTAAGGTGCCACAAGTACTCCTTTTCTTTTTTCAGGTGAATATAATGGACCAATATGCACTGGGATATGTGCTGCATATTGTTCAGGTTTATGCAAGTGTGGGGCATTGCGAATGGCAGATTTGTCTTTGCATGGGTCATATTTCTTTCATGGATATGATCCCTGGTCATCTTGCTGATTTTTTGTCACTGACTGTTACCATCTATCAATATAAATACTACTTCAGAGCTGATGGGCCTGCAGGGATACAATATAATTCAGTCTGTGTGCTGATTTTCAGAAATAAGCATGCAAATTTGAGTGAGAACAAATTGTAGGAAATTGCACACCTAACCTGGATGTACAAAAACTAGTTAATGGCTAGGTTGATACCTAATTATACATTTACATATACAAACACCCAATTGATGCATGCAATCATGGTAACTGTGCACATAAATTACCTAGGCAATGACATGCACATTTTGCATGCATGCATGTTTCTGAAAATAAGGATGTAATTGAGCACTAGTGGACATGGCCCATCGCAACACTGTCTGTACTCATTTGCATCAGATTCAGGAAATCATTTCTTTTCCAATACCTCTAACATACCTCTATTATTGTGGACTATTTCATTCCTGGGATTCTGGACTTGTTTCCTACTATTTATTCACCTTCCATATTCTAGTTGATGTAGACAGTGCCTTGGGTATTCCCCAAAGAATTGCAGGGAATACTGCAAACACTGAGGTAATCTGATCCATTTATTTATGGCAAAGTTAACAAGTTTTGTGGGTGGCTACTGTATATCTACATTATTTTCTTCTACTATAATCTAATGTTAGAGATCTGGTGTGCCACCCTTTCTTACATTAATTAATACCTTTATGCTGCAAGTAGTCTCACTGGACTCAATGACTATAGGCCCAAACCTGAAGTTCTTACTCAGTTTACTCTGTCCTTCTTCAAGCAAAGTTGTAGATGAAGTCAATGGAAGTTTAGAAGTTAAGTATTTGTCCCTAAACTACTTTACAAGAGGACTATTTATAGAGTAATATATTATTCACTATAAGTAAGGGTGGCAGAATACAGCCTCTAATTAGAAAATAATCATATTAAAATTAACATTTTCACCTGCAGGTAGCATCAGCCATCTGTGGGCTAGATTCTCAGCTGGTTCAGATTGGCATAGTTCTACTGAAGTCAATGTATCTATGCCAATTTATACCATCTGAAAATCTGGCCCACATGCTTGTTATGATTAAAATAGCTTAGGGCCAAATCCTTAAGTCTCTAACTTGACTTAATTGAGAATTTTGCCTACATTTTTAATTCTGTTACAGAGAAAATACTATTTTAAAGATGTTGTGGAGCTTTTATATGAACCAACCAACAAACAAAAAAACCCTATGCACAATAGTAGAGGGAAAATCTGAGTTCCACTCAACATTCCACTTTGATTTAGTTCTCATTTCATATTTTTTGAGATGACTAGAGATAACAGCTTTGCTATTGCTTCTGTTGTGTTGCATCTATTCTGTGTTACTTTGCTGGCATTTCTAGTTACAATGTTGGAATGTCATGTATTGTTGTCTTGATACATATAGCTACAGTGAATTGGTACATTTGTCCCTAACATACTAACAGAGATACTATATACAGAACTGCAAATGAAAACTAGATTGACTTCCTCTTCAGGACAGATAAGAGGCACTTATCTAGCAAGTTGCTGTGACCTAGTAACAGCATTTAAGTATCCTATGACTGTCAACTTCATGGCTAGTTTTTTTCAGCCTTCAGGATATTCGTATACCCTTTTTAGTCAAGTCTGTTATTCAATGGTTTGAGAAAGCATCAGCTTCTCAACCTATTTGCTTTAGATATCTGGTTATAATTTCATTTTTTAAATTATAATAATTATTTCAACCAAATTAACTTATTTTCTCCCAAGGAAAAGCAATTATTTAATTAAAGTTTCTATAATGATTATACGAACTAACCACACAGCATGTGTGCATATAGGATATATTGCAAAGGACTTGTTCTCACATTCGAACAGAAACATTATTCTCATTGGGCTAGGTTTGCTTTTAAAGCATCATCCCAGGAGCAGCCCTGAAAGGCAATGTGACTTATAGAGACACCTCTACATCATTATTTCTCCTCTGCTTCCTTTTATTTTCTTGGGATAATAATTTGCTGCTAGCCTATACCATGGTGCTAGACAACGAGTAGGATGTAGAAGCCTATGCTCTGCCCATTTCCTGTCCCTTCTTGCCCTTCTGCAGTGACGGGTAGTCCCTGATTATACTTATGCACCTAGACCCAAGGCCTGGGTAGCCTGCCTAAAAGCACAAAAGGAAGTGTTTAATTCCTGCAATTTGCCTGCGTGGGTATATAGTGCTAGTCATAGATTAGCACACTGGTATTACTGGGAGTTGCATAATGCACATTAGTTAAGGGGTAAATGGATAGTAGAGCTCCAAATCTTTATTATTGCAAAATATTAAAAGAAAACATTTTGAAACATACACAAACTTAGAGTACATTCCAAGGCAGTAACACATTGTTCAAGGCTATTATGATGCTGGACATTTCAATTCAATTAGCCTGAATAGTAAAAAAGATATACATGCCTTAATAGAGGAAGACCAACAGAGGCTATAATTATATAGACACATAAAAGCTCTGGCATTTCTATTAATAATTTTCAGGTTTCTGGTTTCTCAATTAGGAAACCAGCTTATGCTATATTTTCCTCTACTGTGAATTACAGTAGTTGAAATGAATGTTTAATTAAAGGCAAAATGTAAAAAGTTTGTATTTAATTCAAATAAATACAAGATAATAAGCAACAATGTTCCTTTCAGTGTTTTGGAAGATATAGCTTACATTTCTTTGTAACCAGCACTGTAATCAAACACAGTCATAAAGAAACAAGGTATTCTTTGTTGTGGCCTTGAACTTTCACTCAAGCCCCTTGGTCATCTGGTGAACATATGGATATTGTTCATCTCCTAGCTAAGTGTGGTCCAAATCCACCAATACTTTTTTGTGATGTTTTTAGAACTGTCAGCCAGACAAGCCTATTACTTGAGTCCCCTCCCTGGACTTAAGTCAGGTGGTGGGAAATACATTACCACTGAGATTGTCAGCTGGATTTATTCAATGGATTTGGGGGATCTCAAGAGTAGGTGTTGCATAAACATAGACAGACAGCAGTATGGTACAAAAGACTTTGACCTTAAACCTTGCAAACTCCAGAACTCAGCTTGTGTTGGAAATCTCAAAAAAAGAAAGAAAAAAAGAACCAAGTCTCGCCGCTGCTAACCTGCTTTCCTTTCTCTTACTTCTATGTTATAGTGACCCACCTCAGAGAAGGTAGACGTTTGCTGTATTATAATAGCACAGGAATTCCAAATAGACATTTGCATATGTTAATTGGTGTATTTTAGTCAGTGGGTCAAATTCAGATCGGATGTAACTCAGCTGAAGCTGGCTTTGCTCTTATTGTTTCCATTCATTCTCAATTATTATCTAAAGAATAGCATTCTCCATTTGCTATTCTACATATCCTACTTTGAATAGACTGCAGGGGACAGAAGCAATCTTGTGCTGGCAAAGAGATGGGTGAAATTACCGAGTAAGCCTTCTCCAGCGCTCATTTAAATGATTCATGAACTACAAATAGGGAGAGAGCACTAGTTGACTTCTCACGTCGTCCCACACAAACATGTGGGGACAAACTCAGAAGTTACATAGATGATGGTGTTGGGTACATGTCAATAAGTCAGGTTAAGTCTGTGGGGCTGGCAGGAAAAATAACCAATAGATATGTGTGTGCTCAAGAGAAGATGTTATATCTTACACCTTTCTCTTGATTGCTTTTGCTGCCACAGTCCTATCCTTGCTACCCCTTTGTAAGCTACACTCAATCAACCTGACCTGTAACCAACAGGTAGACAACTACTTCTATTGCCTCTCAATCTGCTTTTAATTATTTGCATTATGGTAGCACCCAAAGCTCCCAACCAAGACTGGGGCCATACTGTGGTAGGAACTGTAAAAACTCATAATATGAGATAGTCCCAGTCTCAAAGAGCTCACAATCCAAGTGTGCAAGACAGACTATTATTTTACAATTGGGGAAATGAAGCACAGAGAGACTAAGGGCCAGATTTCAAAGGTATTTAGGTTCCTAAAGGTGCAGGCAGGTGCCTATTGGAATTTTCAAAAGTATCCAGGTGCCTGTTTGCATCTTTATGCACCTAAATACCTTTAAAAATCTGGCCCTCAGAGTATACCTACACTGCAAACCAACCAACCAACCTGTGGCAGCATGTCTCAGAGCCCTGGTCTACAGATTTGGAACTCATAAGGCTGGCAGTATGGAACTAAAAATAGCAGTGTCGACATTCTTGCTCGGGCTGGAGCTCAATCTCTGAAACCCAGCAAGGGGGATGAGTCTCAGAGTCTGAACTCCAGCCTGAGTAGGTTGCACTGTCTACACTGCTATATTTAGTGCTAGGGCCTGAGCCCCGTGAACCCAAATCAGTAGACCCAGGCTCTGAGACATGCTGTGGTGGGTTTGTCACAGGATTCACTCACTGCTGGTGGCACCTCTTGCTGGCCCTCCTATGGATTAGCTCCAGCCAGGCATTTCCTCTCCTGCTGTCTTTTTGCCTGAGGACCCGTCACTCCAGGAACCATTCCTTTTCATGGCTCAGCCTTCCGGCCAGGTCACCATACATGTTTCCCCCTTCTGGGATTTCAAAGTCCTTCTTGAAAAATGGGCTCAGTCAATCTTCCTGCTCACTGCCCCACCAGTGTCACTTCATCATCAGCTGGTACAGGGACACAGGCCCACCCTCTATTCTGGGTCCTTGCTCAGTGGCCCTCTCATTGGTAGCCAAAGTTTGACCTATCCCACACCTCATTGCTTTTCCCCTGAGCCTTACCTACTTCCATAGGTGGCAGGTATAATAGGCTAGGGGAGGCTAAGCCTCCCCCTGTGCAGCTGCCGCTACCCTGCCACAGGACATCTGGACCATCGTGGCCCTGCCTGCACTCCTCCTCTTTCTGTCCCTGATCTTCCCCTTCCCTCAATGCATCCCTACAGGTGGTGGGGGCCTCGTGGGGGAAGAGGGGAGGAGAGGAGGGATGTGGGGAGCAGCAGGAAGCTTGTGGGGGAGAGGAGGAAGGCAGTGAACCGTGGCGGTGGGGAGGCTGAGAGGGGAAGGACCAAGCAAGGGTAGGGCCTGGGGCAAAATAGGGGCAGGGCCTGGGGCAGAGTGGGAATGGAATGTGGGTTGGGCCACAGGTAGGAAGAGGAGGGGCAGTGGGCAGAAGAGGCATAACAGGGAGCTAGACTCCCCCAGAGCAAGTTTCACCCACTGTCCATGCCTACCTCTCTGGGTCTCCCCCTTCTCTGGGCTTTCTAAGTCACACTCCCTCCTCCCAGGGAGGAGGTTATTTTCCTCTAGCTCCCCCACATGCCTCCTTTCTCCCAGGGAGTTTCCTGTAGGTTATTTTCCTCTAGCTCCCCCACATGCCTCCTTTCTCCCAGGGAGTGACTGAAGACCCCTTCAGTCCAGCCCCCTTCTGTTGTCAGCTTCCTGGCTTATATTGAGCCCACCTGCCCAGACAAGCCTGTTCTACTTAAATCCCTGCTCCCTGTCTCCTTCTCCAGGTGCAGCCTGGGCAGTTAATTGGCCCTTTTAACCATTCCAGGCCTTGTGTGTGGTGGACACCCCATCACAGGGCTGTTTTTGTTTTTGTCTGCAGTGTAGAGTAGCCTAAATGACTCACCTGAGATCCCATAGGAAGTCTGAGGCAGAGTCAAGAAACCAGAGATCCTGAATCTCAGGCAGGCCAGTGTTTTAACTACAAAACCACCTTTTCTCTCTAATCCCCTAATAATCCTGTTTGATTCCTAAAGGCCCTCCACATCCCCATCAGTGCACAGCAGCTTTGGAGTCCCTGCCATGTTGTCACTCGTCAGCAGAATTAGAAAAATTGCAGAAAGCTAAGAAGCTTGACGTTTTAATAGAACACAATACGTACATCATGATCAATACATGAAGGTTGCTAAAAGCAATGTTTGTCGATATCACTTAATAGCGGTTGGTGTAGTCAGTTGGGTTTCTAGAGAGAATAATTATGTGTTTTATTACTTTGCTATTGCTATATCAGCAGTAAACACACATCGTTTGTATTTGTAAGCATTCCTTCATTCATCAGGACAAATGTTCATAGTGTAGTGAGTTGAACTGAAACAAGAAGGGGAACTGAATGTGTTGACCCTACTCTCCCTGTACTTTGTTCACGTGTAGACAATTCACGTGTTCAAATTCTTATTTTTAGAATAAAGAACAGAGTGACTACTTTGACTGTCTATTTCTTTGAAAATTTTGCATTCTATGTACAGTACAGTTGTGCCCTACTCATTTACAGACAATTGCAGGAGGTTAATACAATGATCACAAATAGTGAAACTCATTTATAATGCAGTAAAATGTGCATACAAGTTTATTATTGTTGATTTGTGCTTTATAGGTTGTCATATAGGGCTTGGGGGGGTGATCTGGTATTTTTATAAGTAAGGATAGGCACAATCTTTTGTGTGGCACTTTTGTACATGCTATACACTGGTAATTAGGGCCACTTTGTGTTTGATATAAGTATGAATATATGAATAGGTATCTGTTGCACTACTATGCTATACACATAGTCTGTCTCCACCCACTTCCCCCAAGGAAATGATGGGTAGTTTCAGTCTGGGGAGAGGTATGTGGATTTTTAGTGCAGAACTGTTATGAATGGATCAGAATGCAGGTGTTGTATTCAGTATATCTAATATATTGACATCCTGCTAAATAGATCAAAATGGAGTTTTGGCAGTAGCTCATAGTCCAGTTTTATTTTGTGTTACAAAGGATCATTAACCTTAATGGTGTTTAGTTACTCCACTCTGCTGAAAGACAAAGATCACAGGTTGGATTTTAGATATACCAGAACCAGAAAGCAAGGTATCCACTCATTACATAATTCCTGACTGCTTAGTGACTGTGCTAATAATCAGATAAATTGATTTTCACTTCCGGTATCCATCCATAGAGAGAAAATGACTGAAATACCATGAGAAAGACTGTTCTGGTGAGGTTTCCAGTTTAGTTTTGTAGACTCAAGATGTTCAGGTAAGCTTTGGGCAAATACCCCAAACAGTTGGGTGTGTCAAAGAACCTGAACTCTGAAGCCCCTGATGGTCAGCCATCACTAGTTGAAATAACAGTTTTCTTGCCGCAGAGCTGAAAAGAATAAAAATTCTTTCTGGTAAGGAATTAGGACAGGTAGAAGACTGCATGGATTTTGAGCTAATGACTTCAGTAGGAATTGTCGTACTTAACAGGTTTTAGGTCATTTTTCTTTAGCTGGCTAACTAAAGCTGTGGTGTACTCACTCATAACTATGGATTCGGACACTTACATTTCAAAACGTTGGCCTCAGTGATCAAGCAAAATAATTAACAGAAATTATCCCTCCTGAACTTCATTCACTTTCAAAAATGAAGTTACCACTGGACTGAACGTATTCATTCCAGGGATTATTTCCCACTGTCATTTAATTAAATGAACCACTTTCTCCTCTAGTGTTTGACATGATATGCATTGTTGTTCCCCTTTTGCCACTGTTAATAACAAGGACATTCCATAGGCTTTCTCCATAGCAGGGAAAAAAGCACAAAAATCAATGGAAAATAGCGAAGTGCCATGAAAGCAATTCCGCAGACTCAAAATTCAGGTAAGCAGCAGAGCTTTTGAATGCTTATTGAAACCAAGCCTTCTAACATTTTTGAAATCTGTCCATCACTCCTACATATACCAAAAATTATGGTGTTTATCCATAACGCATGAACTACTCAGTAGCATCGTAGTGAGAATGTTGTAGTAGGTGCACATTCTACTATAGACCTAGACCTAGACTATCAGGGTGGGAAGGGACCTCAGGAGGTCATCTACTCCAACCCCCTGCTCAAAGCAGGGCCAATCCCCAGTTTTTGTCCCAGATCCCTAAATGGCCCCCTTGAGGATTGAACTCACAACCCTGGGTTTAGCAGGCCAATACTGAGCTATCCCTAATTGAGAAATTAACTTTCTGATGTATAAATGTTGTCATAGAAAGCTGTGGGTCAAAACTTCAACGGGCATAATTCATTACAACTTAGTTGTCTTCAGTGGAGCTACACTGATCTTCACCATCTGAGGATCTGGTCCGGTGTTTGCACAGAAGTCTGTGCCCTTAATTTTCATACACATGTACAATAACTGCTCTCTCAGTTACAGTAACTTTGAAAGTAAATGATTGATTAGATGTCTAACCAGTCATTTGCACACAAACTTGTCATGATTGTGTATACAAATTATGTACTAGCATTTTTTGTGCTTAAACCATTTGTTTTTCAGCATGGAAGCAAATTGATTAATCATACCCATTATTTAGAAGAGCTTCACACTATTACCAGAAAGGGGACTATTAAAACATCATAATTATTTGGAGGAATAGTGTGGGTGTACCTGGAGGTTCCAAGTGAGAGTGTGGGTCCAATTGTGCTAGGTGCTAGTAACAGACCATCCCTGATCCTTCAAGCGTATGTGCTATATAGATAAGCCATACAAAGGGAGTATTATTATTGCCATTTTACAGATGGGAAATGGAGGAACAGAGATTAAATGACTCAAGCAGTGAGTCTGTGTGAGAGTGGAGAAATGTACCCAGAGATCTTGATCCTAAACCCAGAAGGTTCTTTAACCTTATATATAGTTAATCATTTTGTGTCAAGTAACATTTTATTAAAGCTCTCAGTATCACCTACAGTTTGATCTAACATAGTTAATGTGTTTAAGCAACTTAGAGGAATATTAACATTGCATACTTGGAATAGATAACTGGTTCATAACAAGCAACAGGTCTTACTATATAGCAGAAGGGCATCCTTGCTCTGCAAGTCATTATTCAATCCTAGAAATCTGACCCACAAGCTGTGTAACAATGATCTTGTAACTTACTATGCAAAAAAAAATTAGGCTATCCATATTATAGGGTCTTAGAGACTCACAGAAGCAATGTGGTCATAAGTATTTTCGCAAATATATAAGTATTTTCGCATATATCTAGTCTAGCTATGGTTTAAAGGGTGCCTGGTTATGCATTCCCACACTCTTTGCAAATATGGAAAGAAGGACTGAGTATACTAATTTTGCACAAATTAAATCATGCCTATTTTCATATGGTGGATTCAAAATTCAGCCTCCAACCTGCACGTTATTAGGGCCCTGGAGAGGGTCAGGAGAATATATGATCTTCATGCCTTTCATTCCCTGAGCGAATTCAGCTGCAGACTATTAATGTCAGCTCTTTCCCCCAGCCCTTTCCTTCTCAGCTACAGAAGGGTACTGATATTACTTGTCCCCACTTGCAGCATGGTCCCAGTTCCTAATTCCTGTTAAAGAGATGTGCAAGATGAAGGGAGTAAGCTACCGGCAGGAAGGGGAGCTGGCAAAGATAGAAATGACTTGGTTCAATTACTCCTAACTCTGAAACAGTCCTGTCTCACTTTTGGACTGCTACCTGCCATCCTCTTGTCATGTATTCCTGTCAAAACCATGATGTGAACTGCATTTTTATTGGCCTGTATTTGACCTCATAGGACTCTCATTGGCTAGTCTGAGGGAAACAGAAGACTCAGCTGTCAGTCAAATATCCCACTCATCAATCTTGGAAAGATCTGAAACTGCTGAGTTTTGCCTGGTATTGAGGTCAGATTGATCAGACTCACCCTGTAAGTCATGAGGAAGAAAGGGGTTGGATTGAAACTTGACCCAGATTCACTTGAATGCTTAATAAACCTCAGATTTAAACCTCAATTCATTGTGGGTTTCATAAAGGAAGTTTCACATAATTCTACTCCACACCTGCTTCATGCAAAAGCTATTTTAATTGATCAGGAAATTGTTACAAGTTGCCCTTGGATAGGAGGATTGGTAAGTTTCCTTCCACTTCGGATTTAAACTCCTACAGTAGTTTTGAAGCAGCTCAGGAATCTAAGTGCCTCACATAGATTCTTCTTCATACCATCCAAACTCTCCCCATCTAGGCTAGTTATCTATTCTCACAATAGCCTTAAGCCCACTTGTTAAAGTGACAATATCTAGGTCTTCCACATTAAAAAAAAAATAGAGCATGTAACAACAGCAGAACTGTGTCACGATATCCATCCAGGATGGCCCAACATTTTGACACTTAGGACAAGAGTATGACCAATCAATTGATGTCTCCCTACCTGATGTGTGAGTGTAATTACAAACTGTCATTAAGAGCTAGAGCCAAAGAGGGATTTAGACATCTAACTGCCACTTTACGCACCTAAATCCAAAATGTAGATCCTCAAAACTCCTGCTCAACTGTCACCTATCTCTTTAGATGACTTAGGATATATATACGATGCAGCGCGGAGCGTGTCTCCCAGCCCAAGTAGACAGAATCACACTAACTTCATTTTTAGCTAGCACACTAAAACGAGAAGCATGGAAGTCATGGCACAGGTGCCAGCTCTACCTAGCCACCTGAATCAAAGTCTGCCTGACTTCCTGGGTCCACAACTTTGTATTACAAGCATTAAAAATCACAGGACTTTGCGATTTTGAACAATGACTCCTGTTTTCCCTGTATTGTTTTTCTGAATAAATACTGAACCAGTGGATGGGTCATTACACAAAGTAAAACTATTTCCCCATGTTTATTCCCCCCTCCACTGCCCACTGTTCCTCAGACGTTCTTGTCAAGTGCTGGAAATGGCCCACCTTGATTATCACTACAAAAGGTTCCCCCCCACACACCCGCTCTGCTGCTGGTAATAGCTCACTTACCTGATCACTCTCCTTACAGTGTGTATGGTAACACCCATTGTTTCATGTTCTCTATGTATATAAATTTCCCCACTATTTTCCACTGAATGCTTCCGATGAAGTGAGCTGTAGCTCACGAAAGCTTATGCTCAAATAAATTGGTTAGTCTCTAAGGTGCCACAAGTCCTCCTTTTCTTTTTGCGGTACAGACTAACACGGCTGCTACTCTGAAACCTGTCATAGAACAAGTTTACTTTATGCTGTGTAATCGACTTTATCCTCAGCCAATGGAGACCACTTTCAGATGATGGATAAGATGGATGGTGTAAACTGTCAGTTCAAAGATATATTGCATACAAAACAAAACCAAGCCAACCAACCAAACAACAAATGTATAGTTAAGAACTCAAAAGTCAGGAAATGCCAAAATTTAAAGCTGCACATGCAACTATTACTCTGTCCCTTGTGCACAGGTATTATGATTCCATCTTCAATTATATGACCACATACATTTCACAAGTGAGGGAGACTGATCTTATGGGTAAGGCACTGGTCTATGACTCAGTAAATCTAAATTCAATTTACAGATCTGGTACAGAAATCCACTGTGACCTTAATTTCTGTAATCTTTCTGTGCTTCAGTTCCCCACTGGAAAAAAAACAGAGATAATAATACTTCCCATCCTCACACACGTATTGTGAGGATACGTTTATTGTTAATGGCACTGAAGTACTACAGTGACGTGGGAGGGGAGCACACATAAAAACATTTAGAAATAATACAATATAATACAATGTAGAACATCAGGCTATCTTAGAAACACACAGGCTACAGTGATAATTATTTTCATTCTTGGCTGCTTGCATTAATCTCTTGTCCAAATGGACCAGTAAATCTTCAATTAAGGCCCATATTTTCAAAAGTACCATCTCTTTTGTGTTCCTTTTTTGGACATCCAACATTAGAGGCCATTTTGCAGGGTATATGTTTTAAATCAGGCCTACTTTTCTCTAAAGTATTTCTTATATTTATTTGTATGGATTTCTAAAAAAAACCCAACCAAACAGCACCTATCTAATACCTCATTATGAATTTGATGGACGCTTCTCCCATGTACATAAGGACTGAATTTGGCCCAGGGCATTTTGATGGTTCAGCCACTTATAGAGGTCTGTAAAATAGTCCAATCAAACCTCAAACACACTCAAATGGAGCCTTTGGTTCAAGGTTCGGTGAGTTCACAAAACTCAGTTTATGCTCAAGAAAGTTAATCAGCAGTGAGTTTAGGCTATTTGCACAGCTGGGAAGACAATGAGCCAGAACACCCCCTGGAAACAGCAAAGGTAAGAAGGTGAATCCTGTGGCATTTGGAAGGGGTTGGGGAATTAAATGAGTCAGGTGAAGCTTGATGTTCAAGATTCCTCTTGGAGGTTTGAATTAACTTCCATTCCCAGGTCTAGGAGGGAGCAGAGATGGAAGGCAGAATCCTACTGCCAGGGGAAACCTCTCTGAGAAAGCAGCTGCAAGGGAAGAGAAAGTCCAAGGATGCTAGTTAGTCCTGGCCACCAAACCTCCAATGACTTTGGTGACAAAATCAGCTACTGTCTGAACCCCCTGTATCCCTTAAACTATATGCAACCAGATGGTCCTAGGAGGACATACATTCTGACAAAGAAACCCCAGGAACATTTCCATCAGAGAAAGAAGGGATATTGTATTGCCTGGAATTAGGGTTACCATACCTCCAGGTTTTCCCAGTCTTGACCGCTCTTTTGATCCTCTGTCCCGGTAGACTTTCAAATAAGAGGAAATGTCAAGGATTTTTGTGGAGCAGATACTGCATCTCAGAAAGAGCTGTCCCCACACCCTGATTGGTCCCTCCTCTGCATCCACAGCTGATTGGTCACTCCCCTACAGCTGCAACTGCTGGATTCTGCCCACCTAGGCCCTGGCTTCCAGCCCCGTGGAGGGGGAGAGGCCCAGAGGAAGGTGCTGACTGACGGGTTGGCATTCTGACACTTCCCCCCACCTCAAGAGTGAGGCTGCAGGTACCCCCTCCAGCTCCTTCCAAATACCCACTCCCAGTACACACACCTCTCCAGCACTCCCCAGATACTCCCTCACAGTACACACTCACCCCTCCAGCGCCCCCTAAATGAACCAACTCCTCCTGGTTCCCCCCCCCCCGCACTCCGGCAGCATCCTCTTTTTGAGAGCCTAATATGGTAACCCTATCTGGAATGGCACTTTCAGCCCTCGTGGACAAGTAGGGCCTCTTTCCATTTGTGTGGGCAGGGAACTACTAGGGGCATCCCAGCTGCTTTGGAATTGGCCAATCTTGTGGCAAGGAGTTCCCACATGATCCCCACCCTTTGGGCCACATGAAGGGAAGGCTCATGAAATGAACCAGACTCAAACTTGCTGGCACCACCCTCTCTCACACATCCACACAAAAAATTCCACTTCAGTTTGAAGGTTGGCTTTGTCGTGGAAGTGGCATCACTACCATAGTACCCACAATGTGAATGATCAATTTCCCCAGACCCTTTTCCCACACTCACTTCTGGTACTCACCAGTACTCATCCAGATCAGATACTGTTACCGCTAGTAAATTATAGTGCTATTTCCAATGTAGAAAGACTAGGAGGAACAGAGAGTAGGAAGGACCAGAAACAGAAAATGGTTGCAGTTTCACACAACATGTGAAATTGTAACACATCTTATGAGTAAATCAAACAATATTGTTTACATAATTTCAGAATTCTGTAGGGGCCATGAAACACATATTTAAGAGGTATGGAAAAGGACCTTATTCATTAAACAACAGAAAAAAAAGTAGCTGAAACTTTATTAAAAGTTGACTAATAGGCATTCTAGATAATTGAACTGACAGCTTGTTTTGACAGCTGCAAGCAAAAATGTACTAAAGTGTGTGTAAATCTTTTACATTTCCAGAAAGAGAAATGATGTCCAGGTCTAACTTTAATCAGTTTATGAAGTTTTTCTATCTTTCTTTTTTTAATTCTAACTGCTCACCTGACTAGCTGAAGTTACAGTAATTGGAGGTACTGCCAATCACTTGAACAGTAAGGCTTGAAATAAAAGAATTGCAAAGTTCTCAGTCAGTAGGAGAGGTGGGAGGTAGATACTTTTTAAAATTTTGGCTAAAAGGAAAACTAAATTAAGAAAGGAAAACATTACAGGGCCTGAAATGCTGTGTAATCTACAATTCAGTTGATGTCAATGGGAACTATGAGCGCCCATCATCTTTGAAATTCAGGTACCAAATAACTAACAAATGGGACAAACAACAAGCACTCAATAGACCAGCATAAGATAACATACATCTGTATTGGCAAGGTAGAAGAAAATGAAATCAAAGTGAAATCAACTTAACCAATATTCTGACTGTAAGAATTCAAAGTAACACAAACACAAGCAGTATAAAGAGGGAGCTAGGAGAGATGTGAGAAAAGATAGAATGAAATGAAAGTAAGATTTTGTGAAAAAAAGATTTCATATTCAAATGGATAAATTGAGCAGACAGATTGGTGTCAAAGAGAAGGAAGGATATTCTTAAAAGGACAAGCAAAATGTTGAAAAGGAAAGGAAAATGAGAACTTGAAAGAGCTAATAGAAGGTTAAATGCTTTAAAAAGATCATACCGGTATTCAGAAGCTGCATAATTAGAAAAGACACAGAAAGTACAAACTTGAAGATGACATATGTTACACTGAGGACAGGAAAATATTACTTTACACAAGACCTTTAAATGTCCTTTTAATAGGCACTCTGACAGCAATATATACATTATATTTTTAGGAGTTGTTTCAGATTCATTCATTGCACAACACTCACAAAACACAGAATGAAAGGGGAAAATCACTACAGCTGTGACACTTCTACTATAGGTATATATAATGACACAGTAATCATCAAGGGAGAGGGGGTAATAAGACATGTAAGATAAATGAGTAGATGAAAAATCTAGCAAAAAGATTTCCAAGAATAATCTATGTGACATTTAACTATAATGTCTTTAATGTAACAGGAGGTTGCTATTTAATTGTATGACATTTTTTCACATGTACAATAATAAGAACAAACAAACAGTAGAGTTTGCTTACCCAGATCATGCCATATTAAACTTATGTAAAGTTTGATTAGAGAGTACTGGAGAAATCTACATGGTTATTTGAGGGATTTATTTTATTTGATTGAAGAATTGTTTTAGTTGTGCCATTTGAGGCACAGGGGCACTGGAAATGCCTGTTTCACAGTTATCAATTTTAAACCTCCCTTTGTTCCAACAGGGAAGAACAATTGAACCACTGACTAGCAAAATTAGTCTACAAATAAGAGTTAATTGGCTATTTTTAGATTTCTCGGGACTATATGTTTTCAGAGGTTTGGATGAAATACATTTGTTTAAAATATAACAGAGCTCAGAATTGTCAGGAACAATTTGAACCCCATAAACGTTTCCTCTAAATTGAATCAGAGAAGGCTAAGAAGCCTGTAAACATTGTATGAGGAATCAGTGTTTAGATTCTAAATGAAACAATTTTAAAAATTGGAGCTTTGCCATTGCTGGTAACACTGTCAGATTCCCTGCTCTAGTATATCAGGATGATGTCTCCCCGCACATCTCTACCTCATCTTTTCTGGAGGCTTTTACTGTTCAATACAGTATTTAAGAAAAACAACTTTTTTTCTTTTTTAAAAACATTTGAGCAAACTGTATTTTATGTTTTCTGGGAAATCTATTGCCTATACTCACTTAAAAGGCCACTTTTGACCTAAAGGGAGAAAAAGTCCCTTTAGATATTTTGTTCAATTTCATTGTTTCCAAATATATTAATTTCTTGGGTTTCAGATGAAGATTTATACTGCATATATTGGACAAACTAAGTGTAAATAAGAGCTATAAATTGCTAAGCCATTAATATGGCTAGTGAATGGGCCTATTGTTCTCAAAACAGCCTCATTTTTAGAGGATTGAGCTAACTTAACGCCCAGGAGGTGCCATAAAGGAAAAATGCTATAAAAATCTCATAACAGTGAATGTGTATTGGTGTTAAATTATATTAGTTGGGGTGAAACTGCACCCATTTAAAACTTATTAATAGTTTTTACAGTTAAAAGTAGTTTCAGTTAAAAATGGTGTGGGCACACGTGCGCATGGATCACCAAATGTGTTTTCACCAAATTTTCTTTGTTTTTGATGTCTGTGAATTAGTTCTTGAAAATACATTTTGTCTGGAAGAGTCTCATCTGAAAAGAGTGTGCTTTTAGCAAATACCCAGTGGAACCTGCAATGAGAATCTCATGAGTGGAGGATTAGAAGAATCATGACATTGTCGCTTGACATGGCAGTTTTTGCCGCGATGCTGAAATTTAGATAAAAATGGATATTTTATGACTAGAGATAGACCTGAGCCAAACTCCTAGATTTGAACACCTCAAATCCTAACGAAGCTCAGGTCCAAAAGGTCCAGAACTTACCTTTGCGTCTAGCCCATCTCTCTAATAGCCTAAACCAAAAGCCTAGATTTGAATACCCCGGGACTTTGCTGAAACTCAGATGTAGATCTGAATTTTGTGGTCCAGCTCATCTCTAGTTATGGCTATAAATTTTGTCCAGGATGTTCAGAGGAGCCTAAAAGAGTTAGGCTCCCAGCTCCCAATGAATTTCAATAGGACTTGGGTGCCAGTCTCCTTAAGCTTCTTTGAAAATTAAAGTCTCAGACTGGAAAGGGATAGGGCCACATAATACCATCACATTTTACACAAAAATCCCTATTGGTTTCAATGGAGAGCTTTGTTAAAAAATCCAATGGCATGGAATGGCCCAATATATCTTAAAAACTGTACATGTCTGCATATGTGCTATAATAATAAATATCTAACTTGTAGATAGTACTTTTAGACCTACAGGTTTGTTTTAAAAAGGAAGCTTAGTAGCATTACCCTAATTTTACTAATGGGGAAACAGAAGCACAGGGAGGTGAAGTAACTTGCTCACTTGGCCAACTTAATCCCTCATGTTTTTTGAATGATTTTTGAATTGAGACTTTTCGGATGGTTGAATTAATGCCTGTGGACTGACCAATGCCCTGAAATGACTACTGGCCTGCTGAATTACTGACTGAATACATTTCTGGATTTGTGTACTTTCCAAGCCCGAAGTTACTGACATGGGGAGGTTCTTCACTTACATAAAGGTGACCAAATTGGAACCCATTGGGTGATTAAAAGTAGAGTGACACCTTCTGAGTCATCAAGGGACTCCTGAGGAAGAGGTCCAAGGGGGAGGAACAAGCCAGGCCCTCATTTTCAAAAATTGGAAATGAGGGCCCCTCACTGTAAAGACTGAAAAGAAGTTGGACACCATTCAGATGAAGCATCTTTAGATGATTGAAAAAAAAATCAAATTGTATGAATTCAAGTTGACTGAAGAGATCTTTTTTTTCTAATTAAACAAGTTCTGCTCTCTCAAATGGTCACCCAGTGCTCTCAAAGGTCATCTGCTCCAAATACCTAGCAATATCCTTCAGAGAAACATCTTTGGCTTTGACACAATGAAAGAAGGATAGAAAAGATCTCCCAAAGACCTAAAACACAATGGCTGGATAGCAACAATAGCCAATTGTCCCTCACAGGCATCCCACCACATAATATACTATGCCTAGTTCAGGACAGAGCATTGTAGATGCACATAATATATGTTAGTCTCTACGGTGTCCAAACAACAGCATGAGAGGTAACCAACGTGTCTTAAATTAATTAACAGTCAATAATCCTAGAGTCAAATTCAGCTCTCTCTTCCCTGTGTTATGAGAGGTTATTCCCAATATATTTTGATCTGATTTTCCTTCAGATATATTAGTGATGGTGTAATGTGTGATAGTGTTTAATTATTACTTTTTTTACATCATATACAATCAACTCATTGACACTTAATATTGAGTCAAAGAATTTAGTACAAGTCAGTAAAGGATTTGCTATTTATATGTATAATAAGAATATCCACAATTACATAGATAGAAAAAAATTATAAAGGGACATCACCCTTTGTGATATAACCAATCCCTTTCTATGGCCATGTATGTCTTTTGAAGCTTTTGTAGCTGGCCACTCTCAGAGACAAGAAAATGGATTAATGACCCCACTGTTCATATCTGATATGGGAAATTTCTCTGGGCATGAATAGCTGATATTTGAGTAGACCCCTGACAGTAAGTTAGATTTTCCCTGAGGTGGCTAACTTTCATCAGAGGCCAAAGTGGTCTCTGACCAGGCCTAGAATAGGATAGTGGCAAAGATGTCATAAATTCCATGTCCACCACTTAAATCAGAGCCTATATTCTTACAATTAAGATTTTGGTAGTGGCTGGTATAGAGCTGACCCCCTCATGCCCCTGAGAGATATTAAACTTGGAAATACCTTAAAGTGCAGCAAGCACTCAAGTGACAATACAGCTTACCATTTTCACTGGAACCATACAAGCAAACACTAATTTACAAAACAACAACCTGTAATTGATTTTGGTTTCACTGTCTTCGGTGGTTGCAAAAATGCCAGTCTCAGTTAATATGCATTAGATTAAAAAAATGCATCAGTTAAAGTTAATGTACAGTGGTTCTGAATGAGAATTTGTTAGTTACTATAAATATATATTGAGCTCAGACAAGTGTGTCTCATTGTGAAAATAATAGTTGGAGCAAGAAATATATCATATGAATTAAAATGAATTGGATTTGAAAAAAATACTTTAGATTTCAGTGAAAGTTAATAGATTCAAAAATATGTTGCAACAAAAACCCATTCTCCTCTCTCTCACACTCTCTGTTCTTTAAGATCAGTCAGTGTTCAAGTTAAAGTAAACTTCAGTCTTTCATTTCCTAGCTTCTGTAGCATAGCTCTACCTGAACCCATTGGATGTAACAATGTTATGATTCAACATCAGTTAAAAACCATTCCAAGTATAGGTTCAAAAAGTTTGTTAAGAGAACTTTTTTTTCTATATGGCTGTTACAAGTCCCCATTTTTGTAATGAGATCAGGATTAATGTCTTAAGAAATTCATATTCCTTACACTGACAGAAAAGGATTCCTGTGGAAGAAAAGTTATACATCAAATATCTTCAGCTTGTTCCAGTTCATCAGTGCTTATTAATAGCTTTATCACAACAAGTCTTCATACTGACACAGCAGACAACATAGCATATGTTACATAGTTATGATTTCCAGGCCTGCTGTATAGATCTTTGTTCCACTTTGCTGTGGAGCTAATTTAGGAATTAAGTTTAGGGCAGCTTTTTTAGGGAAATGTTGATTTCTTATTATTGTTCACATATTTTGTGAAAATTCAGTGTCTTGGGGAATATTATCCTGTTTCCATCTCCCCCAAATATAGGATGAAGAACTGTATCTTAACTTCTATTCAAACGTTCACCACTTTAAGTAAATACCTTGTGTACAGTTGAAAATAGCACAGTAGCACATAGATAAATATTGTATAATTCACATTACTGATAATTAAGTCCTCATGAAGGGCAGATATTTTCTAGAGCAGCAGTGAGGTTGTTTGACTAAGACTTGAGCTGCACTGCGCTAAACTCTTTAGAATCATCAAGGTTAGGCTGTACACTTTGCTGCCAGTCTCATGTGGGGCATGTGATGAACGACAAATTAAAACTGTGCCAGGTAGCCAAGAAGCTGTGAAAGATGTCAGACAAACCCATGCAATGGGAATTAGTGGAGCGACTTAAAGCCGTAAGGCGACATTCAGAATGTGACTGTTCTATTATGATCTGCTACTGAATATGGTTTTATGGGAGAAGGGTATGTGTAAGTGGATAGCTAAGGAATGGAAGCTAAAAAGGACTATGCTCTTTGCAGTAACCTGTTGAAGGAGCACTTAATGTTGAGCTCCTTTGTGTGTGTGTGTGTGTGTATGTGTGTGTCTTGAGACTGAGAAAAAAGGGAGTATGGACAGAGCTCTATAGAGAGAATGTGGTAGGGTTACGGGGAATAAACTAAATGAAACAATAACACAATGAACAAAAGGAGTCTGTCCTCTCACCCATTCTACAGGAAGAATTCCATTACTTTACTCCATTACTTTCCACATGGGCAGCAGGAGGCTCTTGAGGAGGGTAGACAACTGTCTTTGAGCAGAGTTTGTAAATTTTCGAGCCCTGTAAGCATCCTTTGCCCTTGTTTGCAGAACATATGTGATCTTGAAGCCATATTGAGTGTGAAACGGTTTGAGGTTTAAAGCCAATATTTCTCTGATCTCTAGTGAGGAAATGAGGAGGGGGTGGATAAATTTTAAAGGAAACATACTAATAGTTATACTGCTTCAAATATTTGTCTGAAGATTGATAGAGAATGTAAGGACATAGCAACATAAGAGCTACCATACTGGGTCAGACCATGGTCCATCTTGCCTGGTACCCTTCTCTGATAGTGGCCCATACTAGAGTTTTAGGGGTTACATACAGAACAGGATAATTATAGAGTGATCCACCCCTGTCTTCCACGGCTGACTTCTGGTAGTCAGAGATTTAGGGTTGCTCCGAGCATGTGGTTGTGTCCCTGACCATCTTCGCTAGTAGTTATTGGTGGACCTATCCTCTAGGAATTTATCCAGTTCTTTTTTGATGCAGTTATACTTTTGGCCATCACATCCTATGGCAATGAGTTCTACAGGTTAGTTGTGTGAAAAAGTACTTCCTTTTATTCATATTAAACCTGTGGCCCGTTAATTTAAATTGGGTGACCCCTGGTTTTGTATTTTGTGAAAGAGTAAATAACACTTATCTATTCACCTTTTCCACACCATTCATGATTTTATAGAGCTCTGCCATATTTCTCCTTAGTCATCTCTTTTCTAAGATGAACAGTCCTAATCTTTTTAGGCTTTCCTCATAGGGGAGCCATTTAAGAGGTTTTAAATTAGAGGTGTAAATACTTATGTGATTTCTTGTACATGAAATGACCTCCTTGAACTTGGGCTGGTTGAAATTTTTCCATCAAAACTGTTTTTGACAGAAAATTGGGATTTCAATTAAACTCATTTTTTTTTCTGTGTGAAAACTCTGCTACCTACAGAAAAAGGTGTTTTATTTGTTTGTTTTTTGAAAAACTGAACATCTAAAAACTGGTAAGTTTTGTCTTAAAGCTTAAATATTTGGATTCAGACATGCTGCCATGTTGCCCCATGGGATTGTAATTTCATTGCTTAGTGTTCCAATTTTCCTCTATGGGCTAGGCTCTTCCAGCCAAACTTCATCTTCTGTAATGCACTGTGGCCATAGGATTTCTATCATGCACTGCCTCCTCTCATCAAGGAGGTAAGACCATATCATACCATGGAAAAAGTAGTCCAAGCAGTAAGCCCAGCCTACAGAAGTGAATGGGAGCAACGAGCTCCTGATCTACAGCATGAGGAACTATCCTGCACTCTCTTCTTCTCCTTCAAATCCTTCCTCAAGAACCTATAAGAAATCAGACAGCTAATGATGGTTTGGTTGAAGGGCTGTTGTATATGACTAATATGTATTTATTTAAACAAACAAAGGAAAAGAAAAGACGAAGGGCTAGATCCTCATCTAGTCTAGACTTCCATAGATCCATTGATTTCCTTATAACTACAATTTATGCCCGTGGTGTATAGGATCAATCTCTGAGTAAATTTCAATGCATTCTTTTACAGTTACTTGGTTAATCATTCATTTCTGTGGATGATGGTTAAACGGATATCTTTGATAGTTGCTTCATATGTTTATCCAAGATAATGTTTAACAAAATAATTGGGATAATGGATCAAGCTATTTAAGATTCAGTGAGAGAGTTGCACTCCTCAGTGACAATGCATATCACAGGCTCCAGGATGAAGCACAGACAAGCTGGGAGAAAATACTTCTCAGCTGAGGGGCTCTGTCTATTGAATGAATTTCCAGATGAGATTAGATGAATACAGATTTTGACTGTGTTTAAGAAATGTTTCAAAAGCTTCCCTTTGAAAAAAAGCCTTTCCACCACAGCAATAATGGCACTCATGAGTCACAACAATAACACCTCTTCTATCCCCAAATCCCAACCCCAAATATAAAAATACCTGGAACAAACAAATACGTCAACCAACCAAAGAAAACTACTCAAAGCAGAGTATTTACCCTGAAAAGGAAGGAGAACCAGAGACATCACTAAGGATTTCTTTATTACTGCTGATTTTTATGTGGAATAATCTCAGATATCGTGGTGATGATTGATTGTATAAAACCCTAAGTAAGATAGATAAAAGATTAAAAACTTGCTACAGAGTGTTGGTAAAAATGTTAGAGTTCTGATGATGATGTCACATGTGATGTTGTCCATAATCATACATACAGATGGTGACTGATAAAGCAGAATCCTGCCAAAATTTTGTTTCATCAGGGAAGTCTGCAGCTGATGCCAGTTAGAGCAACTTGGGCTACACTAACCTAATTAAGGAGCCCCAAGCCTGAATGAGCCAACACTGGGATCAGGTTGTGAAAAGGTGAGTTTAAGTTTCCATTTCAAATACACTTTGATTCGATTTTTTGTAGATCAGCAGAGACACTGACATGAAATTATCTCATAGGTCACACAGAGCATTTCATAGGGCCTGTGAAACCTCTGAGAACATTTTAGTTACTCTGACTCAATGGGAATGCCAATTAGTAGGTCTTTACTGAAGTTACCTATGTTGAAGATAGTTTCTTTAAACAGACTACCTGCATCTCCAGTCACAGCTTTGCAAAAGCATAGAATTCAGGGGGAGGGGGGAATTAATTAAATAATATGTACATCCTAAGGGTTTCTTTTGATTACCCCCATGACTGTGCTACCTTCCTCTTTTCCTTTCAAGTGCTCCTTGTTGTGATAGTGTGTGATAGTGATGACCACAGAGGTAACTTTGGGAGGATCACAACAAAGACCTTTGGCTCACACATCTGCTCCTCATTCTATTGATCTGTGGCTTGTAGTTAAACTGGAAAAGAGGCAAATTCTACAACCATCAGCATTTCTGTGTGCAGAAGGCAGGTTAGCAATGCATTGTGACTCATCAGCTCTTATCACTGAGATTTTCTCAACACAGAACATCTTGCTGATGTAGATGAGGAATAACACATCTGGAGTCTACAGTATGCCTTGTTCCCAGAATAGCAAAGGAACAAACATCAGCTTCTGATAGCTCTTCCTAACCTTATTCTCCCTATTGTCTCAGAAGCTCCTATGTTCACAAATAAAGCAGAAATGCCAGAAACAAAAGATATCATGGATGGTTTTGAAGTCCCATAGTTTTACATAATAATTATGTTAATTGGCTATTCAGTGTTGCCATCGATCTGTGTGTATTGCATGAATGCATGGATGTACTAGCGAGTATTGAATATGTTCAATCCAGTCAATCTATAATTCTAAATCCACTTATTGCTAAAGCCTTTAATAGTGTCTGAGCTTTATAAACAGAGCAAGACACTCTAGTGTATATCAGGAGTTTAATGCTACTTTGATTAGCTTTCCCCCAGCTTTTTTTGGCTGGTATAAATATGAAAGTGATTCATTTTCATTCTGATTTATTCATGAATTTGTATGAGTCATTGTTTCAACAGAAGGACTGTCCCCTCACCTCTCCTTCCATCCCCACTCCCACCCTCACCCCCAAAAAATCCAGAATATAGCAACACAGTTTAGCTAAATTAGATTTGTTGCTGTTGGGAAATTCTGTCCTCCAGATTGCCCGGCTTTCAGTACAACATCATAAAATGTATTTTTGTGTAATTTAAAACATATGTTATAAAGTGTGGTCTGCACTTTATAAGAAAATGCGAACAACATCCACAGATCCATTAGCATTGCCATACATTTCACATACCTTAATTGTAGATATTTCAAATTATTTTCTGCCTCACAATAATCTCATTCTCTAAATTGTATTCTGGTGTCAGACTAAGTCATTGGTTCTAGATGACAGCTAAATGAAGGATCTCCACTCCCTGATGTTGCAAACAACTGTGAGAAACAAAAGAAAAAAGCAACAAAATTGTCAGGTAGATGAATAAGGCCTTTTAATATCAGCAGTAATGGAAAAAGTGTTTGCCATCATGCAAATTTGTGCTTAGTGAGCAAAAAGCATTCTCAGAGGTTTTCCATCAATGTCAGTCTTGTACCTACATGGATTTACAACAAACTATTCTAATGTAAAAGTGTGATACATTCATTTCCTAAAGTGATTTTGGATTAAGCAGAAAGTTTTAGTGACTGTACAGTTCACATGTAAAATTACTTTTTATTTCATGATGATGTTGCCTTAACATAAAACATAGTGTTTAATCAAAAGACCCACAAACTTAAATGTTTTGTAGTACCTCTGAATAAATCACAATCTGTGCTGTAATAAAATGGTAAGTACATATTTCATTGTAAGAAACAGATATATGTTAGCTGGCCATAGACAAGTAAAATAGGAGATTTTGAGATTGGATTCTGAGATACGTTTGCGCTTCTTACAAGAAAAATTTCTCTAAAAACTGAGAGACAGCTGGCAATAGTAAAAGATGGGAAATTGGAAAAATCCAGGGAGTCTTCTGCCAGAATCAGGTACAAATTAATTTCCTTGTATTACATCTATCTGCATATACATACACATCTTCCCACCTTTCTTTAATATAAATAACTGCTACATTTAAAAAGCTTTTCCTGATACATAGATATGAACTGTCCAAAATCTTTGCTAGTGCAGAGTTAAGGTTGCCCAGTAGTGCTTTGTATCTTTTCAGAATGTCTAGTTCACTACACTCAAACCTCTTAAACCAAGAAATGAAGAGTTAAGTTACTCTCTAGCCCTCCAAGCACATTGCCTTATGGCGATAGGCAAAATCTACAAGCTCATATTGCTGGGCCTCTCTGCAGCCTTTGACACAGAAAACAACAAGGTACGGCCGCTAACCCATCTACATGATATGGCAGGAGTTTATGGACCAGCACTACAGTTGCTCCAGTCATTCCCCTCCAGCTGAATTCAGAGAGTGGCAATAGGTAACTGCCCCTCTTTCCAAAGACCCTTACCTGCAGGGTTCTACAGGGATCCATACTATCTCCGCTTCTCTTCAATACCAACATGAGACCACTGTGAGAGATAGTGAAATGCCATAGGCTCCAATGCCAACACTCTGCCAATGACACCCAGCTTTATATCTCATTCCCTGATGCAACCACTGCCGCTACTAAATGTCAAAATGTGTACAAGCTTTTTGACCTAAAACATTCATCTCCAGCTGAATACAGGGAAGACCAAAGTGATGCTAGTTAGAAAGGAGAAATGGTTTGAATAACTAGCAGAGATACTGTCTCCAACTTACGCTGAAGGCATATAGCCCCCATTGTTCAAACTGGTGAGAAGCCTTGGAGTTCTGTTTGACTTTTCACTAAGTTTGGATCACAAAGTAGCATCAGCACCTAAAAATCTTTCACCTCCCACTCTATAGGAAACTTTGTCCCTTCCTTCCAGATGAGGACATGGCCACAGAGTCCATGCATGTGTCACCTTCCAGGCTGGATTACTGTAACTGACTACATCTCAGGTTGCATGTGAAGACAATGGACCATGTTCAAGCTAGTACAGAATGCAGCTGCCTGCGTACTCCATGGGTTGGGCAGCTGTGAGCATATCAGGCCCATGCTCAAGTCTCTCTACCCAGTCATCTTCCAAAACCAGATGAAGGCTTTGGTCCTATTTTTAAAAAGCAATTAATGGATCAAGCCTCAGCTACCTTAAGACTGGAATTCAGTGTATGAATTGTGCTAATGTGGGACAATGCAAATCATAAAGTCCAGGATGAAGTGTGTGGAGCAGTGAAAGCACTGTTTATTGAGGGGAGCCAGCTAAAGGACTATCTTCTAGAGGATATTCTATTTTTCTGTTATATTAACCCTGCTCTTACTTGTCTCTGGTCACACCTGCTCATCTTTCTCAATATCAGCCTCAGTCTACTGGTCAGCAGCTCTTTTTGTTTTTCTTTTGAACTTATATGACTTGAGTTCTCCCCTTCGTCATCTTGTTAAACACAAAAAGTCTACTGACAATCTAAGGACAAAGGACACCTGACACATTTGAAGTAGATGAAAACAGATGACTATGTTTTTGCTATCTCACTGTAAAATCCTTCCAGACTGGGGATGTTCTGCTTGTCATGCATGGTGGCATCAATGTCTACCCAGAATGACTGATACTACATGAAAATTCACATCATTCAATATGAAAATTCAAAATTCAATGCAGTCTGTCTCTCTTACTCTGTTTCTGCATATCTTTCCCTTATGTGCTGTTTTAGTTCTTCCTAAACCTTAGAATTCAGACTTTTCCTTCCAATTACTTTTAGAAGGCCTGTAAGTAACCTGTACCAAAGTAAATAATTTATCCAAACCACTCATCATAAACTTTAGGGTTCAGATAAAATGAGAACCAAAATCCAAACTACGCACAGCTTAGGTGAGAAAGCTACTTTTTGCCTTCATACAATCCCACTGAAATGAACTGGTGAAATCATGGCCCTATTGAAGGCAATGGACATTCTTCCATTGATTTCAGCAGGGCCAGAATTTCACCCAGTGAGTTTCTATGGGATATATGTGAGTATAGAGTTTGTCCCTTATTAGGAGCTTGTGCAACTGAGGGCAGTTCTGAGTCTTTAACTTGTGTCTGTCATTTATTTTGTCCCTGCTCATATTTTCTCTTTGTGTCTTACCAGTTATCGCTTACATCTAAAGTTTTCTTATTCACACATCACCTGAAGCATTGGTCTTCCAATAGTGGAACAATTCAACATGCTACTAATAAATAATTATAAAACTAGAGAGTTGCACACTTTATTGCTCATGTAGGCTGAATTATCCAACTGTTTAAATGAAAATGGGTTTTCAGTTTTAAGAGTCATGAGAGAAGGTATTCAGGGGGCAGAATCTTAGCTTGGCTGTCCTCAGAAACTGAGAATGTAGCCACGGAGGCTGAGGCTGGATGAGTGGTGACAGTAATGAATTCTATATTGGAACAGAGTGGGTGAATTCTGTCCCAGCCAACAGACTCTAGAGAAACAATGGACACTTGTCAGGAGTCTACTGAAAGTGTCCTATTCCATTTGGCTGAAAAGAAATTGGGCAAAGAGATGAAAGCACCAAGGAAATTTGGATCGGAGTAAAGTTGATTGGGATAGTGATGTGAAAATATCTTGAAAGAAAAACATGCACACTTCATAGCCTCAACAAGTTGTGTTCATCTCACACTTGAAGGGCTCCTTGCATTCTTTCATACCACCCCCAAATTCCTTGTGTGCCACCCTCCTATGCCCTTCTATTTCAGGGACTCCCTGCAACCTCCTGATAGGGGCTCTGTGTCCATACCTCCCCTCATTCCCTTACGGCCTCATGCCAATGGATTTGTGTTTCTCCCTCCTCCCCATATCATTGTCCACTATTTTCCTACACACACACCATGGCAGGGGCTCTGTGTACCTCCTTATTTCACCCTTCCCCCATACACCTCATTTCACAAAATAATAGAAATATAGGGCTATAAGGGATCTCAAGAGGTCATCTAGTTCAGCCCCCTCTGCTGAGGCAGGACCAAGTAAATCTAGACCATCCCTGACAGGTGTGTGTTCAACCTGTTCTTAAAAACTTCCCATGGTAGGAATTCCACAACCTCTTGTGAAAGCCTACTTTAGGGCTTAACTATCCTTACAGTAAGAATTTTTTCCCTACTATCTAAACTAAATCTCCCTTGCTGCAGATTAAGCCCATTACTTCTACCTTCAATGGACATGGAGAGCAATTGATCATTGTCCTCTTTATAACAGCCCTTAACATATTTGAAGCTTTATCAGGTCTCCCACAGTCTTTTTTCAAAAATAAACATGTCCAGGTTTTTTTTTTAACCTTTCCTCATAGGTCAGATTACCTTTTACCATTTTTGTTTCTCTTCGCTGAACTCTCTCCTGTTTGTTCACATAGATTCATAGATATTTAGGTCAGAAGGGAGCATTACGATCATCTAGTCTGACCTCCACAGAATTTCACCCACCACTCCTGCAAAAATCCTCTCACCTATGTCTGTGCTATTGAAGTCCTCAAATCGTGGTTTAAAGACTTCAAGGAGCAGAGAATCCTCCAGCAAGTGACCCGTGCCCTATGCTACATCTTTCTTAAGGTCTGGTGACCTGAACTGGACACAGTACTTTGTTAGAGAGCTTATTCCTTCACTCTCCCACTTCCCTGTTCCTTCTCGCATGAACAGAGAGCAACAATACCCGAAGTCCGAAGGTGCAAACAATTCAATGTTTATTGGGGTGAACGTCCAGCAAGCTTAAATACAAGTTCCTTTTTCCTTATTTTCGAATCCCAACTTACTTCCTGTTTGCCCCTAATTTATATAGTAATATTCTTAGCTATACTTTAACCAATCATTCTACTGAAATTTAACTAACCAATCCTAACATATTGTAACATGATTAGCTAACCAATTATATCCCACCACCTTAATTAGTTTACACCCAGCAAAATTAATTATACAGCAGACAGAAACAATCACAGAACCAGACAAAGACCATGCCAATAAACAATAGCAAAGTGGGAACTATAATGACAAAACAATACAGAAGTGAGGATTTCACATCCCAGCTATTGATAAGTGAGTTCTTGCCAGACAGGATGCTATCAAACTAAGTTTCCTTTTACATTTTCATGGCACTTCCCTTTCGCTGGAGGTGATAGGAATACAATCCTGTCCTGATAGTGCCTGACAGCCCAATAGCATCTTATTTCAATGTGACTAGTTTGGAATGTGAGGATGTGACTGTTCGCTTCCTAGCTTATGGCTGCCTCTGCTGCTTAGCCAAAGGCCTTAGCCTAAGAACAGGGCCTCAAACTGTCACAGTAAGAGAAGGCCCTTACACCAGCAGACAGTGATTTTGATTCTTTCTTTTATACCTCTAGAACTAGCCAAGTGATAAGAATACCCCTAAATTCTTAAAGTACAGGCCTTTGCAGACAGGCCTGAATATCTATATCCTAACATACTTCATCTGATGCCTCATCAGTGCTGCGTAAAGCACAACAATTACTTCCCTTTTCTTACATCTGACACTCCTGTTAAGAGACCACAGAATGATATTAGCCTTTTTTTTAAACTGCATCACATTAATGGTTCATATTCAATTTGTGATCCACTATAATCTCCACATTCCTTTCCTCAGTACAACTGCCTAACTAGTTATCCCCCACTTTGTAGTTGTGCATTTGAATTTTCTTTCCTAATAAAATACTTTGCACTTGTCTTTAATGAATTTCATCTTGTTGATTTCAGACCAATTCATCAAGGTCATTTTGAATTCTATTCCTATCCTCCTAAGTGCTTGGAATTTTATGAAAATTTTAGCTTGATGTCATCTGCAAATTTTATGAAAATACTCTCCACTCTCTTATTCAAGTTACTAATGAAAATATTGACTAGTAGTGGACCCAGGACACACCCCTTTGAGACCCCACTAGATACAGTCTCCCAGTTTGAAAGAGAACCATTGTTAACTATTCTTTGAGTACGGCCTTTCAACCAGTTATGCACACACCTTATAGTAATTTAATCTAGACCACATTTCCCTAGTGTGTTTATGAATATGTCATACGGGTCTGTGTCAAAAGCCTTAGTAAATCAAGATGTATCATCGCTACAGCTTCCTCCTATCCAGGTAAGCCAATAACCCTGTCAAAGAAGGAAATTAGGTTGGTTTGTTCTTGATGTATCCATGTTGGGTACTACTTATTAATCTATTATCCTCTAGGTGTTTAAAAATTGATATTCTAAAAATTGTTGTAGTAACTTTCCAAGTACTTAGTTAGGCTGACTGGTCTATAATTTTCTGGTCCTCTATCTTTTTTAAAGATAAGTACTATGTTTGCCCTTCTCCTTTTACATGGGACCTCATCCATCCTCCATGAGTTCTTGACAATAATTGCTAACAGTTCCAAGATTACTTCAGCTAGTTTTTAAATACCCTAGGATGAATTTCAACACACCCTGTCAACTTGAATACATCTCACTTATCTAGTTATTCTTTAACCTATTCTTTCCTTATTTTGGATTGGGATCCGTCCCCCTTATTGTTAATATTATTTCTGTTACAAATCTTGCCACAATTAACACTTTTAGTGAAGATTGAAGCAAAATGGGCATTCTTGGTGTCATCTGTTATTTAGCTCTCCTTCCCCACTAAGTAGTGGGTTTACACTTTTCTTCATCTTTATCTTGCTTTTAATGTATTTATACAAACTTTCTTATTGCCTTTGTTAGGATATAGATATTTAGGCCTGTCTCTAAAGGCCTATACTCTAAGAATTTAGGTGTATTCTTATCACTTGGCTAGTTATAGAGGTATAAAAGAAAGACTCAAAATCACTGTCTGCCGGTGTAAGGTCCTTCTCTTACGGTGACAGTCTGAGCTAAGATCTTTGACTAAGTAGCAAAGGCAGCCATAAGCTGGGAAGCGTATGGTCACATCCTCACATTCCAAACTAGTCGCATTGAAATAAGGTGTGATCGGGCTGCTAGGAATACAATCCTGTCCTGATAATGCCGATCGCCTCCAGAGAAAGGGAAGTGCCTAGAAGATGTAAAAGGAAACTTAGTTTGATAGCATCCTGTCTGGCAAGAAGAAAAGGAGTACTTGTGGCACCTTAGAGACTAACCAATTTATTTCAGCATAAGCTTTCGTGAGCTACAGCTCACTTCATCGGATACATACTGTGAAGTGAGCTGTAGCTCACAAAAGCTTATGCTCAAATAAATTGGTTAGTCTCTAAGGTGCCACAAGTACTCCTTTTCTTTTTGCGAATACAGACTAACACGGCTGTTACTCTGAAACCTGTCTGGCAAGAACTCACTTATCATTAGCTGGAATGTGAAATCCTTCTTTCTGTGTTTGTTCTATCACTGTAGTCCCTATTTCCCTATTGTTTGTCTGCATAATCCTCTGTCTGGTTCTGTGATTGTTCCTGTCTGCTGTATAATTAATTTTGTTGGGTGTAAACTAATTAAGGTGATGGGATATAATTGGTTAAATAATCATGTTACAATATGTTAGGATTGGTTAGTTAAATTTCAGTAAAATGATTGGTTAAGGTATTGCTAAGCAGAACTCAAGTTTTACTATATAGTCTGCAGACAATCAGGAAGTGTGTGGGTGGGCGGGGGGAGGAATGGGAACAGGGAATGGGGGTGGGGAAATTGGAATCATGTTTAGCTAAGGGCAGGAATGGGAACAGGGACACAGGTGTAAGGCTCTGTGGTGTCAGAAGTGGGAAGGGAAACACTAAGGAAGGAAACTGGAATCATGCTTGCTGGAAGTTCACCCCAATAAACATCAAATTGTTTGCACCTTTGGACTTTGGGTATTGTTGCTCTCTGTTCATGCGAGAAAGACCAGGGAAGTGAGTGGGTGAAGGAATAAGCCCCCTAACAGCCTTTTATGTCCCTTACTAGTTATAACTTGAAACTCATGTTGTAGTTTAGCCTTTGTGATTTTGTCCCTACATGCTTGTGCTGTTCTTTTTTGCACTAGTTGGGGTACCATTAAAAACAACTAAATATAAAGGCCCTAAAATTGAAGCAGCTCTCAAAATACAATCACAGGGAAATTTCTGACAAAGCTCCTTTGTAACAATTCACAAATTAGTGTGAATTATTCTTGTTTTACAGAACAAGTTGAGTTGGAATATGTAAGTAAAAGCTACACAAACATGTACTAATAAATATAACTCCACCCACGCTTTTTCTGGCAAAACCCAGGGCAGGCAAACTCAAAAGCAACATGACTCAGAAACTGCATAACCAGCAAGAAAAAGTACAGATGTTTGGTAATTGAAGCTTGTACATGTGTAATGTATGGGTTACCTAAAATCCAAGGGTCAATGTGCTAACATCCAATTGGAGAAAGATTAAACAATCTGTAATGCAGAAATGTATAAAAGACCTAAGTGAACAAGTGGGCCCAAACTGGACAAATACCAGATCAGAAACTAAAAAATGGGACTGAAGGACCAGATCAAGGGATCAGATAAGGCGATGACTATCATGGAAGATGGAAGAACTTCCCTATGTCCCAGAATGTGATAACTTGGGCCCATTTATCAATTCAGTCTTGTCCGTTATTATAATTGTGGTTTTTTGCATAAATGTATGTCCAGACACTGTAAGTGGCAATAATTCCGTCTGACAGTGTAAAAATAAAGGCAAAAATTGATTAATTTTAAATTAGGTGGATTTATGACTCAGGTTCCCAACTTTTTATGCCTAATAATACTCACCCTTAGCAATTTGTCCATGTTTCCACTTTTTGTGTGATTCCGTTTGGATTTTCATGCTCCCTAAGTCTTCACCTCATTCCAGAAGCTCTATGTGCAACACAATTTCCCATTTTCCCCTTCCCCACCAAGCCAGGGATTCTGTGTGCCCGCTCTGTTGTTTGTTTTTCAGTGAAGAAGATAAAACAGATGAATTCGTGTAGGGATTTGTTTTTCTGTCAGTCACTCCATGTTTTTTTTATTACCCACGCTTAAAAAACCTGAGTACAAAATACAGAGTGTGACCATTTATGATAAGCAAACCTGATACCCTGAAATCAATGAAACATGGAATACTTCAGGGTTCATGAGTAGCAGCTGCTTTATATTTTATTGAATAGATTTTTATAACCTTGCCTTTAAACAAATAAACACACAATGCACTCATTGTATGTTTGTTTGTTTGTTTAAATTGCCCAGCTGCCTTCTTCAAACAACACATTTTTATGGATGTGCATTAATAGAGATGGTTGAAAAAAATTAAAGAACTATTTTCCATCAGAAAATGTTATTTAATTGAAATCGAAGCATTTTGTGGGACAATGCAATTTTGACTAACTTTTGAATGGAAAAAGATCTGAACTAATTGTTTTGACCTTCTCATTCATCTCAGTAATGTCAACATTTTGTTCAATAAGGTTTATTTTTTCTTTATTACTTTGATTAATTTCATTTAAACATACATATTATATTAAATATAATATTAATTTTAATATGATATTCATTTATAACATGGTGTTTTAAAAATGAGTATATAAAATATTTAATACAGTCTGTTTTGAAATGATCAGGATTATTTTTTTTATGTTACAGTTTAAGAATCTTTATTTCAAGGGAAACCTGCAAATTTTGTTTCAAATTGGAAAAGAAAGTGCATGTCAAAATGCCAGATTTCCCATGAAACAGAAAATCCAGTTTCTGACTAGCTCTATGCACTAAGATGACAAATTAAGTGCACAACAATCTACATAGTTTCTGGCAGCCTGGTAAACTTCTAAACAGAACCTGCATATGTTTGGAATCGTTTTTCTGAAAATTATTAATTTTACATCTGACACTTTTCCTCTGAGTTAAATTTTTTAAAGTCATGTAAGTGACTGAGAAGCCTAAGTCCTATTTCCATAAGAGATTTAGCTATCTAGGCATATAGATCTCACTAAAAGTTAATAGAACATAGGTTCCAAAGTGCCTAATTCACTTTGAAAATGGGACGTAAACTCCTAAGACACCTACACGCTTTTGAAAATGTTGCCTGTGATTTATAATTATGCTTCTCTTCTTCCTATTCTTATTTTGTCTTCTTTTTGTCTCTACTTCGACATGACACTTTATTTAATCTTATTCCTCTTCCCCTCCATGCTCATTTTCCTCTCCTTATATATTATTTTCCCCCCTCTTAACCTCACACTCTCCATCTTTTCTTGGCATTCTTTTTTGTTTTCCAGAAGTAGGTGTTACTCCAAGTACTGCCAGCCATGGAGGGAACTAATTCATCACCTTCTAACGACATCCGCTTCCAAAGTGCCAATTCAGTGTGCTCAAAGTCAGGCACACTGAAACTAGTAACAGGAGACTTTTTTTGGGGTTCCCTCCACCTATTGTTATGCCAAATAAAAATGAGGAAAATCCCTTCAAAACTACAAGGACTATCATGCACAAAGCTCATATGCATATCAAGGCCCCTTTATGTTTCCCTGTGGTTTAGGACAGGCCCTATCACTACAGTGCATTCATTGCTACCATATTTGTGAAGTTTCTTTCTTTCAGTTTACCCACTACGCCAACTTTTGCATTTATCCAACTGTGTAAGACATTCCCGATACACCTCAGATAGATGGGGGGCTGCATCACCACTCTATTTCCCCCCTGATGCTAGCAAAACAAATCATTAAACATAATTTTGAGACATTTAAAAATAACTAGTTTAGTGGAAGACTTAATCAAACATGGCTCAGTTTAACTTTCTGATGAAGATAGCTTTCATTATACTTATAAATTAGAGCAGGCTGAAATTTTTTTGACCAAAAGATTTTCCTGTTGAAATATACCATTTTGTGGGATTTCCTAAATTTCTTCATGATGTGTAGGTATACAACTCCTTTGAAAGTCCAATTCATTGAAAGATAATGGGAGTTGGACACCTAATTCCCATAGGTGTTTTTGAAAATCAGGGAAACCTCTTCAAAGATCTGGTCCAAAGCCCACTGAATTCAGTAAAAGTATTTTAATTAATTTCAGTGCACTTTTTCAATTTCCCTGAGAATGAGCATGCTAAGGGTTAAGCAGGGAAACCAAAAATCTGTGTCTTTTAGCAAGTTAGGTTATGCCCTATAAGGATACCGCACTAATGTTCTTGGAGGTGATTATTGATGTTGTAAAATATTAAACAAAATATATATAATACAATGTGGCATGTGAGGGTGCAAATTTAAATGAAAGCAGAGCTCAAATATTGTTTTTACATTGTACCTGCCAATCAAGCAGAAACTTCATGAACAACCAAGAAGCAATTTTCAGTCATGTACTGTATATCACGTAGGTCAGGTACTTTTATGTAAATCTCTTTCACTCGGGTGTTTAAATTTCAATAAAAATGTAACTATAAAAAGTGTGGCTTTTATTTCTCCTCCTCTCTCTAATTCATCCTGAGTTTTGGAGAACAAGTGTTTTATTGAGCTTGACACCTAAAAGGGGCACTGTTTTAAAAAGGTGTTAAAAGAAAAGCCACATATGTTTTGAATAACGGCAGCATTGCAGCAGATTTCCCTGCACCCCCTTTCTTTCCTGTAAATTGGGGCTCACAGAGCTGTTTTGAGTAGGTTAGCTTGAGTTCATCTGAATTCTTAAAATCACTGGATGGGATTTTCCACACCTTATTGTTGGAGTAGCATAGTCACTTTCAGCATTTTCTATTGTGTGTTTGTTTTTTGTTGCCTTTTGTCTGTAGAAGATTCTTTTGCCCATTCAGTCTGTAATTCAGGACAGTACTTGAGCCTGTTCTTATAAGATATAAGAATTATAGAGATCATCTTATTGTGAGAAATATTATTTTTCTCTTCTTAGTGGTTTCTCTTAAGATATTGTGTATTTTTCTTAAATGGACCAGCATGAAGTTTGTAGCTGATGCTTAAACTTTTATTATATTTACTATGTTGAGGGATTCATCATTTTTTCCCCTCCAGGTTGTTTAGTCAGTGTTGATTTGTGTGGAGACTTTTCCTCTGGTGCTGCTAGGGGATTTTTGCCTGCTCTGGCTCCTAGGAAGGAAATATCACCCAGCTAGCAAAAGTGTCTGGATTAATTTCTCTACCTTGAATTGGGTGGGAAAGATCTCAGCTAAGGGTTTGATTCCTGGGGTTAAGCCCTCTTGCCTATAGTTATCTTTGATAGGACAACTTCAGCTACTGCCAAAACTAAAGAAATTACCCTCTTTCTTTTGTAGTGCAACTCTCTTTAAAATTCAAATACAAAATGCATCCAAAAATTAATGGGCTACTTTAACAAATGCAAAGTTGTGAATGATCAGCAAACCAATTACAGAATAATTATCCTAAAACCCTGGAACAATTAGTGAAAGACATGAGAAATTTCAAAATAATGTGCAATTCTCTGGTAAGCGATAATGTTATTTTGCATAAGTTGTATAAGTTGGAGTCTCTGAAAATAAGTCTTCCATATAAAATATTTATAGAGTTGAAAGAAGGTTTCAGGCTATACTAGATTATATAGCCATGCTGGGGAGCAAGGGAGGGTAGAGTCTGAGGCCCGGTCTACACTTTAAAGTTTTGCTGGTTTATCTGTGTTTGTTAGGAGAATGGGGGGAAAAAATCACCCTTCTAACCAAAATTGCTGTGTTGGAAAAAGCCCTAGTGTAGATGCAGTTATACCAGCAAAACTGTCTTTTTTGCCAGTATAACTAATTCCTTTTGGGAAACTTGTATAAACTGTATCAGCAAAAGAACTCTTGCTTGTCTAAATTGTGTCTCCACTAGTATAGATATCTTGGAAAGCCCATTCTAGGCTACGGCAGAAGTAGTTAGCTGGTATTTGTTCACCTTCGCCCCAATCCCATGACCTGGGGAAATTGTCAGGGAGCGGGCAAATAGGGAACGGCCATACAGCACAGGTGAGCCAGGGGAGAACAGGTGGTAATTGATTGCTGGGATAGGCTAGTTGAAAATTATTCTTTCTCCAACCCAAAGGGGAACTAGGAAAGGAACTGTGTCTCAGAAGGGGTGTATCTGAATCACAATGCCTCCGGGGTCTAATCATGGGAGATGCATCTTACACACCACCTCAGGGTTCTGTCTAAAGACATAAACTAGCCCTTTAAGTGTAGTAATGATGATAATAAAATAATTAATTATTATTATATCGCTCTTGTATAGCACTTTTCATAAACAAATCTCAAAACACTTTACAATCCAGGTCAGCATCTTTTCCCCCAGTTTACAGACGGAGATAATGAGGCACAGAGAGAGGAAGTGACTTGTCCAAATATCCCCAGCAGGCTAATGGCAGAATCCTGGTCTCCTGAAGCCCAGTTCAATGCTTTATCCACTAGAGTATGAGTATGTAAAATAAATACATATTCTTAGGGTTTGGAAGAGGCCAACAAGTTTTACACCCTGTTTCATCCTTTAATAAGAATTGAGATTGAGATTTCTTGATGTGACATCTTAAGACTTATTGATGAGCATTCTGGGTAAACTACATATTCCTTTCATAATGACAGGTTTCAGAGTAGCAGCCGTGTTAGCCTGTTTTCGCAAAAAGAAAAGGAGTACTTGTGGCACCTTAGAGACTAACAAATTTATTTGAGCATAAGCATGAAGTGAGCTGTAGCTCACAAAAGCTTATGCTCAAATAAATTTGTTAGTCTCTAAGGTGCCACAAGTACTTCTTTTCCTTTCACATATTCCTTTGACATCCTAAATTGACTACAAGAGTTGCATAATATGAAATATGTTTGTAAGATATTGTTCGATAAATTAGTGACTTCTGTATGTCTTATTTGTTAAAAGTTATAAATAAAGTGTTAAACATATTTTTTTTCAGTTTAAAAAATAACTATTTTAGTTTTCTTCATAATAAAAAATGAATATTTATATACAGGGCCAGATTTCCAAAACAGTTCAGCATGGCTGGCTGATGAGCACTTTGAAAAACCTTGCCCTTATTTAGGTTCTTAAATGGGAGCTTAGATCTCTTGAAAATGGGCCTAATAATATATTTCATCCCTAAGGATTTAGAGGCATTTAACAGATGACATACAGGAATCAATTTGATAATTCTCCAACACACAGCAACACTAAGGGAATAGTTTAGGAAAAGAAGCAGAGAATAATACTGTATCCAACTGAAAGTTCCTGGGAATTTAGGTAATCAGAATTAATTGGAATTTGGCCGGCACAGCAGGGTTAGTACCTCTATTGTTGCAAAAATTACCCTGGGATTTTTAACGTTCAGTGTTATGTCTTATTGAAATGGTAGCCCAATACCTTTTCTCCATCACCTGCATCAGACTACAAAAAAGGGCTTTTATTTTGTTTTATATACAGAAAGTTATTAGTAAGAAACTAGTTAACATTTCCCATGGAAATTATCCGCTTGAACATGTGTGCCATGTAAACTATGTTGAAGTTCTAAGCCACAGAGCAATTTACAATCATTCATTAATTATCAGTAAGATTTAATGGAAATCAATACTACTTTGAAGTGATGAAAAAATCAGTAAGTTCCAATTCTGCACTTGTCTTCATTATCAGTAACTTAAATCAATAAGCAAACTTTAAAAGTTCATTTGTCTTTAATATGCACAAAAGATTGAGAGGAAAAAAAACCTACTAGAGCCAAAGAAATCCAATTAATTTCCCTCATTTTTGTCATTTATCAATAGCAGCAGTGTGCCTGTCCTATCTAAGAGAAGTTGACACTGGTGTTCTCCCAGTGCCTCTTTAAAGATACTAAAAGCCATTGATATGTATACAGCAGTGTACAAAGAATTCTCCATCACCAGAGCAGGGTTTTCCTCTTAATGCCTCTGCATCGCTCTCATTAACAGCTAATTGCAGTTACAAGGGGAAAATAAACCCCAAAGCATTATCTAAATGCAGTCCAGAAAACATTAAAGAGATCTATTCAGTTACTTAATGTTTTTATTGTTACTGTACATTTGGATGCTGATATTTTTGCTAAATAAAAAAAAGAGATTTAATTCCTCTTATATTTCCACTGGATTTTATATTTGGTGCCAGTCACCGGTGAGCAACTTAGAAACATGGGTGGCCGCAGTCTGCATTCAGAACACATATGCACACATATCACCGAGAGCTAATTTTTCATAAGCACAAACAAATAAAAGCCAAAGACTTTGGCAGAATTATAGGACATATGGTTCTCAATGGCAGCAGGTTTCTGCAACACCTTGCTACTGAAACATTTACTTCACAAATGTAAGACAAGTATGTAGAGGGATATAAGTAGTGTGTCACATTTCCATGTTAACATTGGGTGAGATGATGTGTTTTAAATGTACAGGCATTTGTCAGTATTTTTGAGATTCCATATGTACAGTCTAATCTTTCAAGGATAATAGTTAAACTAAGACATTTCCATAAACCAGCATAATAACCTGACCGTTCTTTCTTTATCAGTTTATACGCTGAATGTGGCAGTGGAGGTAGCATTTTCACCTCTAGAAGGGAAAGTTCTGGTCGACTCCCTACAGGAAACCTTGGGCTCATACACAGTGACGATAATATAGTCCCACACCAACGGCAGATTTTGCATTGTTAGGCCCTGACCCTACAATGATTTTTGCATGTGCTTAACTTTATGCAAAGTAAGTAGTCTCATTGAAATCAATGGAGCTATTTGCATAAAGTTAAGCAGGTGAGGTCATTTTTGGCAGGATTGGGGCCTTAGAGGTGATATCTTCTGCATGGCATGTTAAGCCAGCATCCTTTGTTTGGCTGTACTAAAAAAAGGACAGGAGACATTTGAAGTGGTTTTAATCAGACCACAACTTTATTATTAGATGTCTGGGACTACCTGGCAGATAAAAGCATACGGTGCAGGTAACTCCATGTTCATTCAGTATCCACCAGGCAGCTTTTGTCAGCCCCCCTCTTTTTCCATCCAGGTTCCCCAGCCAACCCATTGCTGGGACCTTATCCCCACCCTCGAACCAGGGTCATGGTGGACTATAAGAAACAGGGTTTGACTTCTTGCCGTACACATCATAGGAACCCCAGACTTTGGCCCCATTCTGCTCCTTTAACAGACACCTCCCTTTTTAAGTCCTTACCAAGCCCTTTATCCAGTCACTGTGTCCCTTCCCTGTGGAGCACTGGCACTCAACATCTGCCTCACCCTGATATAATGAGTTGTGACATCATAACCTAACACCCTTCCCTACTCACCATAACAAAGCCCTCCCTGAAACCATTAAGGGAAAGGTGAACCCCTTAACTTCCCCCCACGCACACACACTCCATCTTATTCAACCTGGGAGGTGAGGGAAAAATTCCTTCCCAGCCCACCTAGAAAGGAGCAGCTAGCACAATGCCCAGAGCAGGTCCTCAGCAAACCTGGTATTTTGCCACCTCCAATGGGGAGGGAGGGGGTTCGCTGCTTTATCTGTGTGACGTTATTGACATAATCTCTAACCGTATATATCACTGTTGTAACTACTGTTATATATTTGCAGCAAATATTGTACAAAGGTTGTTGTGTGAGGTGTCTATAGGAAGATTATGATTTGCTGGTTATAATTATGCTATCGGTATATGTGTATCATTTTTGTAGTTAAAGTTGTGACTATTGGCTCTATACTGTCTGTATTTCAAACTTATGCTATGCTTCTGGGTGACATCCCAGACAAGTTGGTGTCAGCTGTGCCTAGCCTACTTGATGGACCATTAAGGACCATTAACTATACAATTGACCCATTGAGAGAAGGCAGACACACCTTGTGACTCAGCAAGGTATGCAGGGACCTACCTATGGACAGAACGCTAAGGTTTTTCTATGCCATGTGCCGAATGCTTGTCTTTGGAACAAAGAAAGAGAGGTCACATGACAAGAGACTATAAAAGACTGCTGCATCTTCTCCATCTGGTCTTCAATCCTGTTTCATACCTCTAGAGGGACTTTGCTACAAACTGAAGCTTTGAACAAAGGATTGAATGACCCACCCCAGGTGTGGATGTACTCCAGAGACTTGATTTGAACCTGCAGCTTATTCCATCATTGCTACAAGCCTGAACCAAGAACTTTGCCATTACTATATGTAATTGATTCCATTTAACCAATTCTTGCTCTCATCTGTATCTTTTTTGTTTTATGAATAAACCTTTAGATTTAAGATTCTAACGGATTGGCAACAGCGTGATTTGTGGGTAAGATCTGATTTGTATATTGACCTGGGTCTGGGGCTTGGTCCTTTGAAATCAGGAAAACCTTTTTTTCTTTTACTGTGGTATTGGTTTTCATAACCATTTGTCCCATAACGAGTGGCACTGGTGGTGACACTGGGAAACTGGAGTGTCTAAGGGAATTGCTTGTGTGACTTGTGGTTAGCCAGTGGGATAAAACCAAAGTCGTCTCTGTCTGTCTGGTTTGGTTTACCTTGGTGTGCAAAGGAACCCCAGCCTTGGGCTGTAACTGCCCTGTCTTAAGCAATTTGTCCTGAATTGGCACTCTCAGTTGGGTCCCACCAAGGACAGCATTGTTACAGCCTGGTCTGGGGAAAAGTGACTTCTCCCACCAGTCTTGCTCTTTTTTAACTCTCTAGCACATCTGGTCCCTGGGGATGAGTCAGCATTGCCAAACTGACTCACTCTCTTTTCTGAAGCATCCTCTGAGCCTCTCCCCTCCCTGCCCATATAGAACTATTCTCTTTCCCCAGGCAAGCCAGACAGCTCCCCGCCCCCTGCTTAAACATGTGGTACAATCATTCTGCTCATTTAAGTCATTCTGCGGGTGGAAGTTAGCATGGGCTTGAGTCAACATCACATTGCTTCAGTTTTACACCACTGTAACTCCATCAAGTCACTGGAGAAACACAGTGATGAATCCAGCCCAAGTTAGCATTTAAAGACAAATTAGAGAATAATTCCATCCACCAAGATTGCATCTACTATAGGGGAAAAAGAGACGGCCAACCCATTCCCCATCTCAGTCCTCACAGGTAGAAGGACTATACAGTTCCTATCTTAGAGGCTGTATCTGGAGTGAAAAGCAAGGGCACATTTGTCGGAACTGAGAGTTTTTAGAGAGTGGCTGAGTTGGTTTGCTGAAGGGCTGGTAGAGGAAATATTTGAAGTCATGGTCACTTTGTTGTGAGGGTATTTAGGTAAGTGTGGTTTTAAGGAAATGTTGAAGCTGGTTTTCTGGGTTTAGGGGAAAGATTGGAAGGAATTGATTCATGTCATATGATTTGCTGGGAAAGGTGGAGGGGGCATTGTATGGTGTGACTATACAATACAAGAAGAAATAAACTTATGAAAAAATGTAAACTTTGAATGCACTTCTATGAGTCTTGACAATCCACTAAATAACAGAAAACACATTCTTCATATCTCAGAATTCAAAACAGCCATTGAACTCAGAAATGAGTCTTTTATTGAGTGAATGTAAAACAGTCCACATAAGCTTCCAGAAGAATGCACAAGCAGAACAATGTCATCATCTTAGTACATGGACCCCTCAAGTGTGAGGATGCAGACACAAATGGCTGCATTTAGATTAGACGTTTTAAAACATTGTAAAGTGAGAGAAGGAAAACTCTGTTTCAAAAAAGCTAAACTACAACTTATTTTTTAAAATCTGTTTCTTGAAAGCTTTTCAGTGCACTACACTAAATTAACTGAAAAATATACACACTTCACACAGTCTACAATCTCTCATACAGTAAACTAACACTAACACTAACTAAATTTTCTACAAAATGTTTTTGTTGATTCATCAGAACCGAAACCTTTCATGGAAAGGGTCAGTTATATCAAATTTTCATCTTGAAAACTTTTTGAAAGAAAACAGGTTAAAGTTATCAAAATATTTCTTGCCTACATTTTTAAATGAAAAATTCCTGTTTTCAAATTCAAAACAAGTTTTCATTTCAAAATTTAAGCTAATTATAGTTTAAATAAATAAATAACTGGTTAAAATCAAAATGGAACATATCAAAGTTATCAATTCAAAATGTCTAGACTGACCAATTTTCTTCAGATTTTGTTTTTTTTTTTTAATTTTGATATTTCTACTTTCATCCCATTTGAAAGGAAGATCTTTTCTGTATCTCAAAAATTTTCATGGGGTGGAAAACTCTACTAAACACTTCAATCCCATATATTTCAGCCAAACCCATCTCTATTTGCATAGTATAAGTATGGACAGAACCTTACTACCACCAAAATTTCCAGAAGGCAAACCCAAATAGATAGCTCAGCTTTTATAAACCAGCATAACTCCATTGACTTCTGAGGACCTCTGCTGATTTACCAGCATTTCAATCATCCAGTGGTCCCAATGGTTGTTTAGCCGGGTTCCTAATTTTGACATACTTAAAAAATATTTTGCTATTACTTTTTGAGTCTTTGGCTAGCTGCTCTTAAAATTCTTTTTTGGCCTTCCTACTTATATTTTTACACTTCATTTGCTAGTGTTTATGCTCCTTTCTATTTTCCTCATTAGGATTTAACTTCCACTTTTTAAAGGATGCTTCTTTGTCTCTCACTGCTTCTTTTACTTTATTGTTTAGCCACATTCACACTTTTTTGGTTCTCTTACAAGATTTTTTAATTTGGGGTATGCATTTAAGTTGAGCCTCTATTATGGTGTTTTTAAAAAGTTTCTATGCAGCTTGCAGGGATTTCACTTTTGGCACTGTACCTTTTAATATCTGTTTAACTAACTTCCTCATTTCTGTGTCGTCCCCCTTTCTGAAATTAAATGCTACAGTGTTGGGCTGCTGTGGTGCTTTCCCTGCCACCAGGATGTTAAATTTAATGATATTATCATCACTATTACCAAGCAGGCATCAATATTCACCTCTTGGACCAGATCCTGTGCTCCATTTAGGATTAAATCAAGAACTGCCTCTCCTCTTGTGGGTTCCAGGACTAGCTGCTCCAAGAAGCAGTCATTTAAGGTGTCAAAAAACTTTATCTTTGTATCCCATCCTGAGGTGACATGTACCCAGTCAATATGGGAATAGTTGAAATCCCCCATTATTACTGAGGTTTTCACAGTTACTATCATGATCCTGGTCAGGTGGTCGGTAATATATGTCTATGTCTATATTCTTATTATTAGAGCATGGAATTACTATCCATAGAGATTTTATGGTACAGTTTGGTTATTTAAGATTTGATTCCAAGCTTTCTTTCACACATAGTGCCACTCCCCCACCAGCATGACCTGTTCTGTCCTTCCGATAGATTTTGAATTTTGGTATTACAATATCCCCTTGACTATCCTCATTCTACCAAGTTTCTGTGATGCCTTTTATATCAATATCTTCATTTAATACAAGGCACTCTAGTTCACCCATCTTATTATTTAGACTCCTCGCATTTGTATATAAGCACTTTTAAAACGTGTCACTTTTTAGCTGTCTGCCATTACATGATGTAATTGAATGAGACTCTTAGTTTAAAAACTGCTCTACGACCTTTTTAATTTTAAGTGCCAGCAATCTGGTTCCAGTTTGGTTTAGGTGGAGCCCATCCTTCCTGTATAGGCTCCCCCTTTTCCAAAAGTTTCCCCAGTTTCTAATAAATCTAAACCCCTCTTCTCTACACCATCATCTCATCTATGCATTGAGACCCTGCAGTTCTGCCTTTCTAACTGGCCCTGTGCATGGAACTGTGAGCATTTCTGAGAATGTTACCATGAAGGTCCTGGACTTCCAATCTCGTACCTAGCAGCCTAAATTTTGCCTCCAGGACCTGTCTCCTATCCTTCCCTATGTCACTGGTACCTATATGTATCACGACCACCGGCTCCTCCCTAGCACTACATGTAAATCTATCTAGATGTCTCGAGAGATCCGCAATTTTCTCACCAGGCAGGCAAGTCACCACGTGGTTCTCCCGGTTATTGCAAACCTAGCTATCTATGTTTCTAAGGATCAAATCCCCCATAACTATTACCTGTTTCTTCCTAGTAACTAGAGTTCCTGCCCCTGGAGAGGTATCCTCAGTGTGAGAGGATACCACAACACCATCTGGAAGGAGGTCCCAATTATGGGACACAAACGACTTGCGCCTGATGATACTGGCAGGGCACATGTCATCTCTGAAAGGAATTTCCAGCCCACCTCTCTTGGGCATGGCAGGCAATCCCACCAGTTCCCAGAAGGCTGTGGCAACAGGAGCTGGGAGCACATGCCTCTGGGCCAGGCTAGCGAGCCCCGGCCTGACTCACAGCACCAGTATCTCCCCAGAGCTCCCTCATCCTCTCGGATACCTCAGCAGTGGGAGGGGCACGGGCAATAACCCTACCTTTGGCTGAGCAGAGGGACTCTGCTCCCACTGCCTTCCCCAGAGACTCCCACGCCCAGCCCAGGGCCATCACGCTCTCCCTGCCCAGATTTCAGAGTAGCAGCCGTGTTAGTCTGTATTCGCAAAAAGAAAAGGAGGACTTGTGGCACCTTAGAGACTAACCAATTTATTAGAGCATAAGCTTTCGTGAGCTACAGCTCAGCTGTAGCTCACGAAAGCTTATGCTCTAATAAATTGGTTAGTCTCTAAGGTGCCACAAGTCCTCCTTTTCTCCCTGCCCAGAGTTATCTGTGGGGGACAGGAAGGGGAAGCTCTGTCTTTCTCCCTCTGAGCCTCCCTTCCCCATCCCACCCCCAGCTCTCATCAGCAACTAGGCCCAGGCGGGGTGGAGCCACTTCTCATTCCAGATGATTCTTCTCAGGGTCGCTGCCTTTGTGTAGCGTGGTGCTTGTCTGCGAGAGAGCCTGCCTGCAGAAGCAGCCCCTCTGCTCTTCACCCAGCCCTGGCTGCCTGCGATAGGGGCTGAATGGGCCGGATTCTCTGGCATATTTCTGGGTTGCTTGGTCCCTGTCCCTAGAAGCTGGGTCTGGGTGGGGAGTGGGATGCAACTGCCTCCGCAGCCAGGCTCTCTCGCAGACAGTGACCCTGCGAGGAGTCAGCTGGCATGAGAAGCAGCTTCATCCCACCCCCTCAGCTCCCCTTCCTTGGAGATAGGCCAAACAGAGCAAGCCCTGCACGGGCAGCTCGGCATACACTGAAATGGGTGGGGTGCTTGACCCCACAGCCCCGCTCCCCCCATGCATTACCTATGGTTGCAGGAAAGCAGCCAATCAGAGCATAGCAGGTTCATTTAAAAGGAGCTACTGGGCCTGAGCAATTCAGGTCCCAGCAGGGACTAAAAGAGATAAGACAAAAGAACTGTCCAGGCAAGGAGGCCTGGAAGAGACCCTGTGCAAACAGGGAACAGACAAAGAACCCAAGGACAGAAACCCTAAGGTAATGGATGAAGGTGATATGACAGAGTGGGAAGTATCCCAGGGAATACAGCAGCAGCATCTCTTAAAGAAAGCAGCATGTGGCTGCTATTTGTAGGATCTCTGCTGTCAAGGTTCCTTCCTCACTCTGAACTCTAGGGTACAGATGAGGGGACCTGCATGAAAACCTCCTAAACTTATTCTTACCAGCTTAGGTTAAAACTTGCCCAAGGTACAAACTATTTTACCTTTTGCCCTTGGACTTTATCACTGCCACCACCAAATGTCTAACCAGCATATTACTGGGAAAGAGCCCGTTTGGAAACGTCTTTCCCCCCAAAATCCTCCCTTACTTTTACACCCCCTTTCCTGGGGAAGGCTTGATAAAAATCCTCACCAATTTGCATAGGTGAACACAGACCCAAACCCTTGGATCTTAAGAACAATGAAAAAGCATTCAGATTCTTAAAAGAAGAATTTTAATAGAAGTAAAAAGAATCACCTCTGTAAAATCAGGATGGTAAATACCTTACAGGGTAATTAGATTCAAAACATAGAGAATCCCTCTAGGCAAAACCTTAAGTTACAAAAAAGACACAAAAACAGGAATCTACATTCCATTCAGCACAACTTATTTTCTCAGCCATTTAAAGGAATCAGAATCTAACGCATATTTGGCTAGATTACTTACTACGTTCTAAGACTCCATTCCTGTTCTGTCCCCGGCAAAGGCATCACCCAGACAGAGAGAAAGACTTTGTTTTTCCCTCCCCCCAGCTTTTGAAAGTATCTTGTCCCCTCATTGGTCATTTTGGTCAGGTGCCAGCGAGGTTATCCTAGCTTCTTAACCGTTTACAGATGAAAGGGTTTTCCTCTGGCCAGGAGGGATTTTAAAGGTGTTTATCCTTCCCTTTATATTTATGACACCTGCATTGGGACCTGAAGTAGTGTGTGGCCCACAGGTCCACCCACTGGCCACTGGGGAAGCAGCCTAAGACCCAAGAAGGGGATAAGACTCTGTACTAAAAGCCCAAGAAATGGGTTAAACTTTAAACAGGACACCAGAGAACTTCTGAGGACAAAGATTCTGCAGGGAGAAAGCCCTGGGGGCACTGCTCTATACCAGCAGGTGTGGATTTAGTGCTAGCCCAGCAGGGGCTGAGAACTAAGCCCAGAGACAGAGCTATAGGACATTAACAAGGGCACAGGGACAGGTCCTGTTGGACCTTTTAACCTGGAAAGAGTTCATTCATCCATTTTAGACTATTTGTGACTTAGCCAGAGGGCTGAGCCACTGAAGACCTGAATGATGAGGGCAACGGCCGACAGGGGGCACCATGAGCAGAGAGAAAGAGTGTGCAATTTCACACCCAGCCGACAGGAGGCGCTCACGAGAGATGAGTGTGTCCCATCACACATTCTATTAGGTTATCATTGAGGAGCAAAATATTTATGTAATATGAATTGTCCGTTAAAAAGGGAAAGATTAAAATGAACTATTTCAGAATTCCTGCTATTAGAATTACTGCTACCGCATCTTTGTAAAACACCCCTAACCTATGACAAAGGAAATCCTAGATTATAATAATTTCCTAAGGCAGCTGATATTTTTGAAACAAATATACAAGTTAAGATCAATGCAGTTATAATAGTATTACTTCTCTGCATGGTAAATGCATGAATATTGCATGGTTCTTGGACTTTCCTATGTATATTTCCACGCATGGAAGAAAACATGGGATTCCACAATTACTATATATATGATAGTTAAGCAAGGAGATGAGGATATAACATGCAGTAATCGGAAGGTATCCCTCTCTTTGTCTCTGGTGGATAACAATATAAGAATAGGTAGGACTCAGTCTTGGTCAGCTCAATATTAAGAAGATCATAGGCAAATCATTTTGCCCTGTTTTCAAAGGATATAAGCAACATGATGAAAGTGATAAAGAATATGGCTGGCTGCACCCATAACTTTGGTTGATCAATTATATTATTAATCACATGTTCCTTGTATGTCAACTTGCTATATGCTTCTTCAAAAATTTCCAGTAGGCAATTTTAATTACACTTCCTTGGGGGGGGAGGGGAGGAATTGGAGGAGAAGAGTGGCATTTAACAGTTTACTTAGGTACATAACATTAAATAGGAAACTATAATCAACATGTGCACTATACATTATCTAACATATTATGATCAATTCCGAGAAATGTGTAGGGGAAATCTAAACATATTTGTTCTGTCCATCCATGACCTTGCAATGTAATAAGTAGGTATGGTAAGAATACTTCTATTTCTGTAGTGCCCTATCAGATAAATTATTATGTTTACGATTATGTACTATTTTTATTGTGATAATGCCTAGCAGTGTCCCCACACCCACTCTCATCCTTTTCTTTACTCTTCTTCTGAACCTTCTTTCTCCTTGTATTGCTAGGGTATGTTCCCCTAACAATACAATCATGCTTTAGTCTCTCTCACACCTTAAATAAAACAAAAAAACCCACACATCCTTGACAACACTTGCCTCCCCAACAAATTCTTCAACTCTCTTCCCCCTTCTATCTCTAAGCTCATTGAATGTGCTGTTTACAAATGCTGTCTGGAGTTCCTCTCCTCCAGTTCCATTCTAGACCCTCTCCAATCTGGTTTCCACCCTTTGCATTCAACTGAAACTGCTCTCACCACAAACTCTAATTACCTCTTCTTAGTCAAATCTCAGAACCAATACAAATTGTGCCTTCAGTGTGTCCTTCAGAAGATCCTCCTTATCCCCCATCCAAATTTCTGCAGGAGTTCCAGAGGATTCTGTCCTTGTTCCCCTTCTCCTCTTCCTATATACATTATCTCTGGGTAATCTCATCCACAAACACAAATGCAACTACCATCTCTATAACTGATGACTCACATAACTACCTTCCTGCTCCAGACCAGTCTCCTTTTGTCTAAACAAAAATCTTGGCCTGTCTCTCTGACATTTTCTTGTGGATGTCTAGCCATCAGCTCAAGCTCAACATGGCTAAAACAGAGTTATTAGTCTTCCTCCAAAACCCTCCGCACAACTTTCTTTCATCATCGCTGTGGACAATATCACTATCCTGGCCATCAGTCTGGCCCATAACTTGAGTGATATCTTTGACTCTGACATCTTTCTAGGTCCTCAAATCCAGGCTGAATCTAAACTTTGTTGATTCCTTCTGTATAACATCTGTATACAACAGCCTTTCCTATTAAACCACACAGGTAGAACGCTTTCCCAAGGACTCATCATCTTGTGTCTCAATTACTACAACATCTTTCTCTCTGGCCTTAACAAATGTAATCTTGCTCCATTTGTACCCATTCAGAATGCTGCTGCAAAGATCCTTTTCCTAGCCCATCACTTGGATCATGTCATCCCTCTTACTGCATCCCCTCACTAGGTCCCCCTGGTCTATTGCATCAAACTTAAGCTATTTGTCTCCACTTTCAAGGTCCTTCATGCTCTCACCCCACCCTGCCTATAATCTCTCATTCACTACTGAGAGGTTGACACCTGCCTCCATGATGCCAGCCATCATCACCCACTTCTTAAAATTTCAAACAAGCACCTTCATACTATTTCTCAAGCCATCCCTCATGCATGGAAGGAACTCCCTGGGAACATCTACCATCTTCATTGTTCTCCTCCTTAAAATCTCTTTTGCCATGATGTCTACAAAAACTTGAGAAGAGTTAGGCACTTGGTGTGCTGAGACCACTGCCTGTTATGCTGACCAAAATTCTCTCTTTGCTTCCGTGTTCTCCCTGCCTGTCTATATCCATCTGATATCTCTGTTTTTTTTACTTAGATTATAAACTGGAGGGCTGGGACCATCTTTTTGTTTTGTGTTTGAGTAGTTCCTAGCACATGGCATCCTGGTCTATGACTAAGACTCCTAAATGCTGGGATATTACAAATAATAAGTAATGATGATGGGCCAATGCCCCATTTTGTTAGGCACTGTTCAAACATACAACAAAGAGATTGCAATCCAAGTAAGAGACAACATCTGGACAAAATGGACTGAGAGGGGGAACACAAGTTAAAAATGAGACTATATTGGTCAGTATAAGAAGCAGAGGTCTCAGCACACCAGCTGCCTAAATTACTTTATTGGCAATCTTTAGTGAGACTCCCAAGTTGCTTACAAACATTAGCAAATTTAGCTTAACATCTTTCTGAGGCAGGAGAGTATTTATTATGCCTTTTGCATCAATGAGGAGATTAAGATCCAGACAGATTTAGGCCCAGATCGTGCCCACTGAAACCTACACATTGTCACATTGAAGTCAATGACACTCCGCATAGTAATATGCCTCTGCAGGATCAGGACATAAGTGACTTGCCTAATTTCACACATGAATTGTGGTAGATCAGGGAATAGAACTCTGGTAAACTGACAACCAGTACAGTACTTTTACCACTGCTTATACTTCATTTCAAATATGCTTCATTCCAGAAAGTCTGGTTTTGACAGCTACTGCATTGTAAATAGTACCAAACGAATGCATACAATGACACAGTTTATGGTGGATGATTGATAATCGGATTGTTTTATTCCCATTAAAGCAGATTAGAGAATCTTTTCTTTCCCCACTGAAACTTTCAACAGAAATTAAATCCATTTTTCCCATGGACATTTTCAGTGGATAGTTTCAACTTTTTGTCAGGAAAAAAATTAAATACAAAAGTTTTGGGGCAAAAAAAAAAGCTGGAATTATTTTTTTAAGGTTTCAGATGTTCAGTTTTCAATGAAAGATCAACACATTTTGTAGAAAACACATACTACTTGAAAAACATGCATTTAGTCAAAACCCAATGTCATAAGTTTCAATGGAAAATTTTCAACTAGCCCTAGGTCATATACTCAAAGCATGGATTTGAAATCACATAGTCAGTTCTGTTAAAGTCTTTGTGTGAGTGAATCTATTATTTAGCCTCTATAAAAGGACACACAATTACAAGTCTTTCTTTGATAAAATGAAGGGACTTTGCTTGGAAACTGTGGACTGTTATATTTGATAACTAAAAAGATTTAGTAAAAAAACAGAAAAGTGGTGCCAACTCTTGCAATTTTATCACAAGTTTCATGATGTTGGTGTTTTTCCTAAAGCACTAGATTCTAGGTCTGTTTACTACATTAGAATATCAGCTTCTATTTAAAAAGGTAAATTTCTAACCCTGATAGTTGAGATAAGCTTGAAAATATGCATTCTAAAAGTTCAAAAGCTGGGAGGCAAACAAGAAAAATAATGCATGGTTTTTGAATGCTTGGGGTTGGCAATACTGAATGTAGCATTTCTATGCAATTGCTTGGGTGTTCATAGGCTGTGCTGAGGGGGGTGGTATAAGAACACAGGTTGAAGAATATAATCAATTCACTACTAAGGGCTCAGCTGTGACCCTGTCTCTGAGCCCACAGGAGAACATGAGCATGTAAGGTCCTGTGGCAGCATGGATCACAAGTCAGATTGCAGGAGGAAGAGTACTGCTAATACCCTTACCCAGTGAGCAAATGAACTGGAAGTAGATGGAAATAGGCAAGCAATACATGGAGTTTGGGCTTCATCCCCTCACCCCTTTCCCACAGTATGCTGGTCATCAGAGATGAGCTGACGGAAGGGAAGAGAGAAAAAGAATCACACCCTGCTAAATTACTATCCCTGTCCCCGCAGGAGCAAAAAGAGTAGCAGAACCTAAGGGCTTTTCATGGGATGGCACAACTACAAATGCGCACTGTTTTAATATTTTGAGCTGAACTGATTGTTATCTAGAAGTCTTGACAGTTATTTCAATATCTCCTAAAAATCATCATATAAAACTGATAACATCTGATGTGTGTGCATGCCTACTGAAGAATATAGAAAAGAGCATAAAGTTTGGGAAGTCAAGTACAATTACGTAGGTCAAAAAAAGAATTTGAAGAACAACTATCAAAAGACAAAAAGCTAACAGCAAAAATTTGTTTCAGTACATCAGAAGCAGGAAACCTGTCAAACAATCGGAGGAGCCACTGGTGCTAAAAAAGCACTCAAAGAAGACAAGGCCATTGTGGAGAAGCTAAAAATAATTCTCTGTATTGGTCTTCACTGCAGAGGATGTGAGGGAGATTTCCACACCTGCCATTCTTTTTAGGTGACAAATCTGAGGAACGGTCCCAGATTGAGGGTGTCAGTAGAAAAGGTTTTGAAAGAAATTGATAAATTAAGCAGTAATAAGTCACCAGGACCATATGGTATTCACCCAACATTCTGTTAGCTTTTTTGACTGCTGCTGCACATTGAGTGGATGTTTTCAGAGAACTTCGAGCAATGACCCCAAGATCTCTTTCTTGAGCGGTAACAGCTAATTTAAACCCCATAATTTTATATGTATAGTTGGATTATGTTTTCCAATGTGCTTTACTTCACATTTATCAACATTGAATTTCATCTGCCATTTTGTTGCCCAGACACCCAGTTTTATGACATCCCTTTGTAGCTCTTCACAGTCTTTCTTTGGACTTTACTATCTTGAGTAGTTTTGTATCATCTGCAAATTTTGCCACCTCACTGTTTACCCCCTTTTCCAGATCATTTTATTCTATATGGGGTTGTCAAGGTTCCTCCCCCACTCTGAACTCTAGGGTACAGATGTGGGGAACTGCATGAAAAACCTCCTAAGCTTATCTTTACCAGCTTAGGTCAAAACTTCCCCAAGGTACAAAATATTCCACCCGTTGTCCTTGGACTGGCCGCTACCACCACCAAACTAATACTCGTTACTGGGGAAGAGCTGTTTGGACGCGTCCTTCCCCCCAAAATACTTCCCAAAACCTTGCACCCCACTTCCTGGACAAGGTTTGGTAAAAAGCCTCACCAATTTGCCTAGGTGACTACAGACCCAGACCCTTGGATCTTAAGAACAATGAATAATCCTCCCAACACTTGCACCCCCCCTTTCCTGGGAAATGTTGGATAAAAAGCCTCACCAATTTGCATAGGTGACCACAGACCCAAACCCTTGGATCTGAGAACAATGAAAAAGCATTCAGTTTCTTACAAGAAGACTTTTAATAAAAACAGAAGTAAATAGAAATGAAGAAATCCCCCCTGTAAAATCAGGATGGTAGATATCTTACAGAATAATTAGATTCCAAAACATAGAGAACCCTTCTAGGCAAAACCTTAAGTTACAAAAAAGATACACAGACAGAAATAGTTATTCTATTCAGCACAATTCTTTTCTCAGCCATTTAAAGAAATCATAATCTAACACATACCTAGCTAGATTACTTACTAAAAGTTCTAAGACTCCATTCCTGGTCTATCCCCGACAAAGACAGAATATAGACAGACACAGACCCTTTGTTTCTCTCCCTCCTCCCAGCTTTTGAAGGTATCTTGTCTCCTCATTGGTCATTTTGGTCAGGTGCCAGCGAGGTTACCTTTAGCTTCTTAACCCTTTACAGGTGAGAGGAGCTTTCCCCTGGCCAGGAGGGATTTCAAAGGAGTTTACCCTTCCCTTTATATTTATGACAGGGGTGTATTTACAGTGCCTTTTAAAATGAGGAAAATATTGTAAATTTTCTAGCTATTGAGTCTAATTGTTTAGACTGGTAAATTATTAAGTTGCCAAGCACTGGATGGACTTTCTTCGCACTGGGCCAAAAGTCACATTGTTCCTAAATCTATGGAGCTGCTGTTCAGAGATACAACTATGAATTCTGTGACAAAAAGTGTAAGGCACACCTTAGCTAAGAACAAATATGCATCACTAGAAAAGGCAGAGGTATTACACACTGCAGATCCTAGAGAATATATTAATGAAACAAGATTTAATGCTTACTCACAAGATTCTGGAACATGAATCAAATGACCTATTTTTTAATTAAAAAGGCATTTTAAATGAATTATTTATGAATGAGTACAGCTGTAACCTTGATAATATTAAACTGTTCTCGGCTGCTGAAAAGTATCGCATAGTATTGCCAATTCATAATTAAACATGAAGACTCTATTAATATTGTCTACTGCAAATATGAAGCAGTCTCTAAAGAACTGGAAAAAAATGGCTAGATACATTTATATTGGATCACCAGTATATCTTGAAACCAATGGTTCATTCAGAAATCTTATACAATATTCTTTAGTATATACAGAATGCATTCATAGTTATTTACTTCAGTTTTCATAATTAGATCATTTTACTTCTTAATATTGCAGTTAACATTAGGGGTAATGCATCATGGAGAGCTGGGGTGCATGCTTAACTCATGAGCACAGCTCTCTGAAGAGATTTATGTGTTTGTGTGCTCATTTCAATGATGAAGTAACTGAAAATGAGTTGTCCAGTAAGAAATTAGGGGTAATCTCTGGTTAGTGTGTAGGAGCAGGATTTTATAATTGTACTATAAGAATAGAGGTACTAATGTATGTCTTGATTTCATTTTACCAGCCACCCTTTTTGAACAGCAGAAAGAAATAACCCTCTGGGACATTGGTAGGAATGCATCTGACAGACTGCCAGTGTCTGTACTGATGTTAAGGCAGGGACAGACCAGAACAATCCTTATGACTGATTATGGTCATCCTTTTGTTTTAGGATAAGTTATAATGTCTGCTATGGTTTCCTATATGTATTACAAATTAGGCAGTCTAGTTAAATATACATTTCTTTGTTTTAAGGTTTAGTAAGTAAAAGACAGGATCTTGTATTGTGTCTGTGTTAAGGAGATTCAAAATAACTGGCACTGTTTGCATTTTCAAAGGTCTCTGTAAAAAGACAGTTTGTGTGAATGAGGAATGCATGCATCAGGAAGAGATAAGGTGTGAAGGCCACTGTTAAAGCCAGAAGGCCAAGGAAGAAGGAGTAAAGAGACTTAGGGACACCAGAAAATCATCAACATGCATCCATAATGAAGGAAGGGAAAATTGACGACCCTGAGGTGAAGGCTGGCACCCCAAAAGACAGGATAATTGATTAAATCGTAACCAGGACAGCATAACCCTCTCGGAGGTGTATTGGAACATTTACATCAGAAGATAACACCAATTAAGAAGTAACCTGTCACAAACTGACACAGCAAAATCCATAGACTTCAACAGAGAAAAGGAACTATAAGAATAGGGTGCTTTGCCATGGGATTTTGGGTTCGTCTTGCCACTACTCCAGGAGCATCGGATTGTGACCGACAAAGCCTGGCTCCCCTCTGCGACCTATCTGGCTGGCCACTGGATTGATCCAGACTCCAGACTGGTAACTATAAAAACATCAACTGGCAGGACTGTGTGCATGGTGTGTATGTGTGTATGGCTAAAAAGCACATGCTAACTGTTGTATTTTCAGTAAATATGGCGTATTTGCCTTCTCTCTTATAAAAGATCCTGTGTGCTTTGTATCGCATAACAAGTGGACATAAGTCATTTATACACCACCTCTGCAGACAGCAAGCACACAGTGTGAAACTCTGGCACCACCAAGTTGGCAAATCTCCCATTGATTTCATAAGAACATAAGAATGGCCATACTGGGTCAGACCAAAGGTCCATCCAGCCCAGTATCCTGTCTACCAACAGTGACCAATGCCAGGTGCCCCAGAGGGAGTGAACCTAACAAGTAATGACCAAGTGATCTGTCTCCTGGCATCCATCTCCACCCTCTGACAAACAGGCTAGGGACACCATTCCTTGCCCATCCTGGCTAATAGCCATTAATGGACTTAACCTCCATGAATTTATCCAGTTCTCTTTTAAACCCTGTTATAGTCCTAGCCTTCAGAACCTCCTCAGACGGAGTTCCACAGGTTGACTGTGTGCTGAGTGAAGAAGAACTTCCTTTTATTTGTTTTAAATCTGCTGCCCATTAATTTCATTTGGTGGCCCCTAGTTCTTATATTATGGGAACAAGTAAATACCTTTTCCTTATTCACTTTCTCCACACCACTCACGATTTTATATACCTCTATCATATCCTCTTTTCTTAGTCTCCTCTTTTCTCCTCTTAGTCTCCTCTTTTCTAAGGTGAAAAGTCCTAGCCTCTTTAATCTCTCCTCATATGGGACCTGTTCCAAACCGTTAAACTTCAATGGGACCAGGGTTTCACTCTCCATCTTAGACTGTGGTTAAAGATAGGCAAATTCATTTTTTCTCATTTTAACCTATTGCAGGTTTGAACATTCGGTTTGAACTCAAATAGAGTGGCTTTGGATTCTACCTCAGGAGAGACTGGGAAAGCAAAAGTACTAGAGGGAGCAGACAAAAAAAAAAAATCCAGTGACAAGACAGAATAACGAATGGGGTAGAGAAAGGGCAGAATGAAAAACAAATGTAGGGACTACTATAAAAAAGGAGCATGGAGAGGTATCAAAAGAAAAATTTCAATTAAAAAAAAGTATGTGTGTATATACGATACATACAGCCCATCCACCTGTGCCAGCTTTGCTTATGGAAGGTTCTGCTGTCACTGACAGACAACAGTGGCTATTAGAAATCTTTAGGTTTGTTTCTGAATTAAACCCTTAATGATTTTGAAAGGAAAGAAAGGTGAAATTATTATTAGTTCTGTAAATCAACAGTTTGTGGTTCACCTATTTCTAGTTGTAATATTGTTTTTCTTTACTTTACAGACCTTGTAATGCAGCTGGCAATTATGGGTCAAAATGGCCCTGCATTATTTCATTAATGATATATTTTGTTACATTGCCTGACTTACCCATGTGAATCAACACATTGTGCTAGAAATAACCCACAACAATTTAATATATCAAACAGGTAACAGCACTGGAGGAAACACATCTCTCCCTGATGAAATACAGATTTAGTCTATCTATTTTTCTAATTAGTCAAGTACACCAGATATAATTATGAAATCTATCTTTAATATGCTTGCTTCACCCTGCACATTATGAGCGTACCATGATAATGATGCTACAAGTAAGTAAATGGAAGTAATGTCCTCTGGTTTTCTACTGAACCTCAGAATCTTTAATTCAGCAAACATTTAGTATAGAATTTTAGCTTGTTTTTTCAGATGAGTTCATATAGTTTTGCTAAATTAATCCTCATCAGCCATGGTTGGTATGTCTTCTTGCAGTATACTATAAGGGCTCCAAGATAGTCTGTGTTATGTAGTGTACATTTTAAACATTTTCTCAATACATTTTTTACATAGTGGATTAAAAAGTCTAGCTTTGCAATGCTCATACTTTCATGAATCATAAAAAGCCACCGCAAGCCAAAGAACAAAATAACAACACTAAGTTAACAAATAAGCAAATTAAATATTTAAAAAACACCAATGTTTGGCATGATGGGCTATAGAAACCGCACACCAGTGTAGAATGGCCCCATTCTGCCCAACCCTTCTGCACCTGTAAATCATGCCAGGACTGGAGGAAGAGTTAAAATGAGGGGACTCCCTACATATGGGGAGCAACCCTGGGAAGGGAACAGGCTGGCTGTTGATCCACCTTCCCCCACCTGCCGCTCTTCCAGAAAGGAGAACATGGATCCTCTGAGCTAAGAAAGGGAAAGAGTAAAGACTAATTTTCTCTGTGACCCAGTGGGCAATCTGGAATGGATTGCGATATCTCTAACGCCCTCTGAAGCAAAAGAGGCCAAAATCCTGACTGAAGGTGCCTAATGGCTTGCCTTCTTTTCCTTTATGCTTTTATTTAACCTTGTTTGTTAACTATGGACTGTTTTATTTCTTTGACCTGGGATCCTAAGAGAGAATGAAGCAGTGAGAGGGCCTCAGATGGAGGGTAAAACGCAGGCCCTGCTAGGCTGATGGACCCCACAGTGCCTGGGATGGGGGCAATTGGATCTTCATACTTGTGCTCTCCATGGAGCTCCTGAAAGGGGTGCTCTGGCATGAACAGACTTGTGACACTTGGGCTAGGTCATGGCTCAATTCTGTGCAATGGCTTAAGGTGGAATAAGACCCCATACACGAAGTAAGATCCTATAGCAATGACAGGCAACCAGTGGCACACGGCCCATCAGGGTAATCCACTGGTGGGCCGCGAGACAGTTTGTTTACATTGACTGTCCACAGGCACGGCTGCCCGCAGCTCCGAGTGGCTGCAGTTTGCTGTTCCCGGCAAATGGGAGCTGTGGGAAGCGGTGCAGGCTGCAGGTTGCCCACCACTGCTCTAAAGGATGGCAGGAAGGAGATAGGACCTTGCCTTATCCTGACACCTTACATCAGCCAGTAGATCTGGCCAGGCACTTGGCAGAGAGAATGCTTTACCATCTCCACACTGCGGATAGTGTGGCTGGTGCACTATGGAGACATAACGTTATTTGATCCAAACTTAAGTACTTAGGGATCCTTTTGAAGGAAAGGCATGATATTTTAATAGTTAGGGTTGCCAGTTGTCTAATCACACATACCCAAATACCCCTTCCCCGAGGCTCCACCCCACTCACTCCATTGACCCCCCCATTGCTTGCTCTCCCCCACCCTCACTCACTTTCACCAGGCTCGGGTGGGGGGTTAGGGTGTGGGCTCGGCTGGGGCCAAGGGGTTCGGAATGTGGGAGGGGACTCAGGGCTGAGCTTGGAGTATGTGGGAGTGCTGTGGGGTGCAAGCTCTGGGAGGGAGTTTGGGTGCTGGAGGGGGTTCTCAGGGCTGGGTCAGGGGACTGGGATGCAGGAGGGGGTGAGGGATGTAGGCTCTGGGAGGGAGTTTTGGTGCATGAGAGGCTCCAGGCTGGGGCAGGGGGTTGGGGTACAGGAGGGGTTGAGTGCTGCGGACTCAGGCCACATGGCACTTATCTCAGGTGGCTTCTGGTTGGTGGCGCAGTGGAGCTAAGGCAGGCTCCCTGCCTACCCTGTCCCCGCACCACTCCTGGAGCCTGCCTTAGCCCAGGAGCTGCCCAAGGTAAGTGGGGCCAGGGGGCTTTGTATGCTGCCCCCTCTGTGCACCTCACCTGGAAGTAGCCAACGCATCTCTGCGGCCCCAGGGTGTGGTAGAAGGTTCCACGTGCTGCCCTTGTCTACAGGTACCGCCCCTGCAGCTCCCATTGGCCACAGTTCCCTGCCAATGGGAGCTGTGAAGTCAGCATTTGGGGCGCGGGCAGTGCATGGAGATCCCTGCCCCCACCCCAGGGGATGCAGGGATGTGCTGGGTGCTTCTATGAGTGGCACAGGGCCAGGGCAGGAAGGCAGCCTGCCTTAGCCCCACTGCGCCGCTGGACTTTTAGCACCTAAAATCTCCCGGTTTGGCTTCAGTAGCCTCTGGGAGATAAAGCCTGATTCCGGGAGACTCCTGGAGAAACCAGGTGGGTTGGCAACCCTAAATAGTACTAGTATACTATCTTAACTTGAATATGGAGGCAACAGCAAAATCCAAATCTAGGTTAAATACAGTAGCAGCACTTAGTACTTATCTTCACCTGTATCATAGAGTGAAACACTTTTTTCTATTAGTAAATGAAGAAAAAGCTGTTTATAAAACTGCATTTTAAATAGTCAGTCTTCCTTGTCCTTTTGTACTGCATGATTAAAAGATAAAAGTTGTTGGCTTTAATACGTGGGTTGTGGGTAATGCTAGTGGCCTGTGATACAGGAAGCCAGACTAGATGAATTTATTTTCCCTTTCAGCTTAAAACTCTAACACTAGGAGTCTGTGTGCCATAATTTAAATTTTAAAAATGTTTCCAAAATAGTATTATCAATTGTTAGAAGTACAATAAAGAAATAATATAGTATATTAAATGCAAAAGAGAGAAATCAAAAACAAATTCAATTAATATGTCAATGACATGAATAGAAATGATAAAGTCCAATAGAATGTTTATTCATTATCAAAACAAAATATTTAAACACTATCAAAATGAACATGTTTGGAATTTTTGCTTCATAGAACACTTCAAGTTTTCAGCTTTTTATTGTGATTTGGAATTATTATTTTTTTACATTTCCCATGGAACAAAAATGCCAGTACCTGACTAACTCTACTTAAAACACTTCAATGGAACTATTTCTTGTATCCTTACTCCTATAGAACCAGCTGCCTTAGTTACCATGAATCCAGTTGTTCAAAGCTCAGCTTAAAATGTCCCCAAAATATACTAGTCCTGCTAGTCTAGCACCTTCTAGCTCTGCCAACTACTTCCACTCTTTCTTTAAGAATATCTAATGTCCAGTCATTTGATGACACATTTCCTTCGGTACTAGAGGTATCTTATTCAATCTGGAAAGAGAAACAATACCATGTAACCCAAGTGAAAAAAAATCCCAGTGAAAATAATACTAAATACTTGCAGTAAACTCAGTATGAATGATCCATGCTTTGAAATTTGTTCACATAAAATATTTGCAAATAACAAACAATCATACAAATCCAAGTGTTTCCAAACAGAAGAAGGTAAAACTTCTTACATAATTTGCTATGTACAGCTGTAGACACATCATATGTTTTGGAGTCAGACAATCAAACAATTGTATGATCTATTCTCAGGGTCAGGCCTTCAAGAGACTCAAGACATGACTACCACTAGATGGGTCAAAGAGTACAAAACTGTTTTCATCCAAATTTGGGGACCAGTGGATGTGTCAAGTGTTCAGATAATACAATGACAGATGTGCAAAATCTTGGCTAGATGGACTAGACAGTGTCAATACTTTGAAACACTTCAATAGAGCTGGAGTTCCCATGACTCAAGGATGTGCATACAGATTTCCTTCCACTTTTGTAGAAGACTGGTACATTTCTTGGAATCAGAAAAAATTGTCCCAGTCCAAGAAATGATATATATTTGAATGTGATCATGAGATGAAGTAGCCTATGTGAAATGGTGTTGTCAGTTCATTATTGCTCTCTTTGGACTGACATGTAAATCGGGCGGTGGGGGGAGGGGAGGGGAAGGAGCAGGGGGAGGGATGCAATGATCCCAACTGATGTTTCCTGGAAGTCTCGACATAGTCTCAGACTGATTGAAAATGGAGTCTAGTACCCTCTCATTGTCAGAGTTCCTTCCAGAGCAGAGTGGAAGATAATGATATAATTAGTATGGACAATTTTAAATGATCTGTCCCTCATAACACTAAATTCACTTTAAAATCCTTTAGACATTTGTTTAAACAAATGCATTTTATTATTATATGCAAATAATGTCAATGTGTTAAGAAATGATTGAGTTCTTTTTAAATAATGAGATGTTTGGAGATCTGTAGATAACTAGATATAGGTTGAGTAGAGAAATATCTTAAAGCTAGTACAATGATGTGTCTCCTAATAGTATAGCCCTTTCAAAATGAAACTTTTGTGAATGAAATACAAATCAAACCCTGGTGGTCTTCTGCTCCAAATATACTGAGGTTGGGCACTTGAAATGTCCCAAGATAGCAAGACAAACTTAACATTTAAGATCCCATCCATCTCAAACCACAAAAGCTCTTTCTGAGATGTCCAATTACAAATTGTCTCACAATTTGCTGTGTGTGTCTCAAACCAAAGAACTTATGAGCATCCACCACAAATCAAACAAAATTAAACTAACCTAATCTTAAACCTGCAGGTTCCTCCACATTCTATTTTTTGGACCAGCAGCATACCACAAACAGCAGCAGCTTCCTTATGTCTGCTGAGCCCAATCTTATCAAACATTGGTTTCGTGTCCAGAACATAGGCAATTCAGATCAGGTTTTCTTTTACATCCCATCTGGACCCTTCAACCATTTTTAATTAAGCTGTGCAAAAATGGTGTTTTTCCTCTCTTTTTCAGTATTTGCTTATCCTTCAGAGGAGTTTTGTTTAAACCTTCTTCATTATCTTGAATTGAAATATAGATGGGGAAAATACAATTTTCCTCATTCTCCACTGCATTTTTCAGTAAATAAGCTATTAATCCAAAAAGTTTTCCTCAGCTCTCCTTGTTAATTATAATAGGGATTATGAGCAGATATCAAAGGCCTGTTTGTGAGCTCACTAAAGCCCTGATCCTGCTTAGGTTTATGAATGGACTTACTTTTACATACTGTTAGTTGTCCTATTGATTTCAGTGTGACTCCTTTACATAAAGAATATCCTTAGTGCTTGCAGTATTGGGGCCTGATCGTGAACTCGGTATCTTTATCAAGCTACAAACGCCATTTTGAAAGGCAGTCCTTTGCCTTCTCTGTTTTTCCTTGTTGGACTGATATTCCAAGGGATAGTGGTACCAGGCTGAAAATAGATGGTCATTAAATGGAGATGATCATCTAGCCAAATACAGACATCCTATCCAATAGGTTGGCTCCTACCCAAGAGAACTAGTTTTCCAGGAGAGAGGTTGCCTAGCAAGGGAAGTCACCTGGTTGGGGTCTGATCACCTGAGAAGGCTGATCCAGGAGTCACATGATAGAAGGACTGGAAGATTATAAAACAGCAGGAGCTGTTCTGCTCCTTTGGTCATTTTCATCAGCTCATACAGAGGGAAGTTGCTGTAGGAGCCTCTTGAAGAAGTGAGCTAGAGCAAGGGGCACTAAGGTCCGGGTGGTAATTTTCTAAATTATCTGTATTTTATCTCTTATGTAAAGACCAATGAGGCTTTTAAATCTTCCGCAAAGTTTCTCTGTGTGTGTTATGTGCTATATCTATCATGTGCCTTTGAAGAGGTAAACTGTAATCCCAGAGCACCTTCATGGCTGACCCTACAGGAGATGTCAGACTACGGGGGAGTTGCGGGGAGAGGGAGGAAAACAGTCCCAAGGGCTGGGCAGTTGGATCATGAGGCTCAGCTCCCCAGAGCGGGTCCTAGACAGGAGACCTACACCCCAAAAATGTGCCCAGAAACCCCAAACCAGGGTCAGGAGCAGACTCTGCTCACTTGGAAGGCTTTACGAAAGGATGAATACAGAGTTGAGATCCCCTCACAACAGTCTAGTGCGTGCCCAAAAGGGGTGCTCAGCTAGGTCTATGACAGGGTCTTACCATGACTCTTACCAGTTTTACTCCATTGACTTCAATGACATTACTCATGATTTATGTCAAATTAACCGAGATCAGAATCTGGTCCCAAATGGGGAATATATTCCTAATTCTAAATACATTAGATATCATTATGAAACTTTAATTGTATGGAGGGAAAAACAAAACTAAAAATAACCTGATACATGCAGCAAGTCATTTGGCATTAGAGAAACACTTTGGGAGCTTATGTCCCAAATTTAGGTTTTTTTGTTTTTTTTTATTGTCTAAATATAATATTTACAAAAAATGAAATTGACAGTTATTTTAGTTCTTAAACTAACTGAACTTTTTGGGGGGTTAGGACATGTGTAAATGTGGTAAATTTTTAATTTAATTTTTAAAAACTTTGTGTAACATTTGTTCGCCACTTCATTTTCAACTGCTTAGCTCTTTATGAAGTTTCAAGATCCCGAAAATATAGTACAGATCAACCTGCAAAATACATTTCTCGTTCATATTTTTCACAAGAAAATACCAGCATAAGTGATTTAATTAGGACAGTCAGTAAGAAGATCAGAGCTGTCTAAATCAAGATTGTGTTTACCTGTTCCTACAACATTCCAATATTTTAACCAGTAATGGAGGGGAGCTTAGTATATAAGTAATTATTAGTAAAATTAGTAAAACCTCAAAATACATTAGCTATTACAAATTTTTCTTTTTTTTTTTTAAGAGATGTGGGATCAAGCAAAAATATTCCTTTGCTTTTTGTTTATTAAATCAGGGACTTCAAAGAATTAAGTCTTTCCTCACACCATTAAGTGCATTCAGGAGAACTCTATATGGTCTTCAATTTCTCACAGTAGAGGCAAGGCGTCCCTTTGTCCTTGCTCAGTTAGTGCAGCCCTATGCTATTTGTCTTTGTCAGACCTATGCATCTGAATACCTGCAGTCCAGAGTCCCTGTCTGGGCCATGTTCCTTTGCCAAATGGATACACTGTAGGATATTGACTGAGAGTTTGACAAGGCTGCCCTTCAGACAAGGTGAAAGAGGTCATTATATTCACCTCTGGGAAGCACACACTATAAATCTAATTTGTAAGGAGACACAATGTATTTAAGACACTGAACATGTGATATAGTAATCCCTCAAGTCCTGCCTAAACAGCACAGGATTTTAAAAGCTGTTCTAAACATTGTCACCAAATACAATGTGAAGGCAAGAAAAACATGCAGTTTCTACCTATAGCACAGTCAGACAGACCTGGCTTTCTGAGGCATCAAAGTGCAGTAAACTGATATTCAGTGGTTATATTCTGTATGCCAGAGAAAAATAAACAAACACCACCCGTTCCATGGGGAGGAGGGCAGAGAATTTGTGATCACACTACCTCCACGCGCTTCTATCCTTCAGAGATTTGCTTCCTTTCTGCCACCCTGCTACGGATAAGGGAGTTATTGCAGCTGTAAAGCTGTAGTAACCCCTGGCACAGAGGGAAGGGTCTTTGAGGCTGAATTCCTATGAATGGGACACTAAATAAAATCCAGCTTGTGATTGAGCAGCAGCCTCTGCCACCTCAGTTACTGTAATGGGCACGTTTCAGAGTAACAGCCGTGTTAGTCTGTATTCGCAAAAAAAAAAAGGAGTACTTGTGGCACCTTAGAGACTAACCAATTTAGCATCCGATGAAGTGAGCTGTAGCTCACGAAAGCTCATGCTCAAATAAATTGGTTAGTCTCTAAGGTGCCACAAGTATTCCTTTTCTTTTTGTAATGGGCACGTGTTGAACGCAAATGAGGTGAGGAATCTTTCCCACTCCTTGGATGAGGTCCTTTCTGAACTTGCAGCCATGGAGAAGGCCTCAGGCTTCATGGCCTCTTTAGAATGCTCTTCGGACTTGAGGGAAGGAGAAACCTTCATTATCAAACTATGAAGCTCAGCGATCTCTGTAAGAAACTTAGAGCTTTAGAAGAACAGCAACTGCTAAGCTAGGTGAGAACAGAGCTCAATGTTAGCACTTAAAGACATTTCAAAGACATAAAGGAAAAAAGTGTCTAAAATGTAGCATTTATATAAACCCATCATTACCCAATATTTAATTAATTAATAAAAAGCTAAGTTCGTAATCTAAGCATTGAGAAAGCAAACAACTGATTTCTTATATAGTCAACGATTCTTACAAATGCAGACAACTTAAAGAACAACATAAGAGTAAGCTGCTACCCAATAATTTTGCACTACAAAAAGTTTAAAAAATTAATTTTTTTTGGTGAATACATCAATATGAAAAAGCTCAATCATTTGAAATCAAAACAAAGGATAACCTTTTTTAAAATATAACTTTTTTGCTTCCTCCAATGTTGGCATTTTACTACTTAAAAGGCCTGTTCTTTTACTTATTTAAGTCAATGGCAAAACGTGCATTGACTCCAATGGATAAGGAATAGGCCCTAAAACTTTCATTCATATTGGTTTTGTGGAGCAGCAACCTTTTCTTTGGGAAAAAAATCACTCCTTCGCAGAGAGCCAATACGAGGCCAAACTATAGCTCAGTCTCCACTTTACTCCTATTTTGATGCCTGAAGTAGATGTGTAGAGGTCTGGTCCTGGCCTTCTGCACAGGGATGAATGTCACCCCTAACATAATAGCAGATTCTTAATCATTCTTTAGATTTACAAGACGTGATCCATGATTTTAGCTGTTTTTTAAACAACTGGTGTTTTTTTTTAAAGTCAACCCGTTCCCACCCCCTGTTGTTTTTTAAACAACTGGTGGTTGTTTAAAAAGTCTAACAACCCTCCACACACACACACACACACACACACAGCTGCAACCTCAGCATTAGTAACCCGTGACACTGAAAACATTAGAAAGACACATTTCCTCTTTTACTACAGGAGGCTGTAAACCTCCATGGAACTTAGAGCTACAAGGAAATACTGCAGAATTATTATTTTGAATTAATGCTCTTTCTTAAAAGTATTTTTGTAAGGTGCTACATAGTGGTAATTGTTAATTCTATCTCCCAGAGGGGAGAAAAACAGCACCTTTTTCTACTTATGCTAAAATCTTCAATGTCCAGATCTTTTGAGAATCTTGAGGGAGCCACCCTTCCCAAATAACAAATGTATTTCTGAAGATGAAGTACAGTATCTGAAAGAAAGGGAAGATTTAGTCTGAGTATTTATAAGCATGATCTGGAATGCTTCTTATGAAAGGACCTGCATCATCTACTGAACCAGCAAGAAGCAGTTTTTAAAGAGGTAATGTTAAGTATGAAAAATTAAAAGAACCCATTTATTTTACATATCACACACAAAAATATATATGTGGCAGGGGAAAAGCAGGAGGGCAAAAGGATGGTTGAACATGAAGATCTACAGGTATCTGAGGGGTATTTACCCCATGGAGAGAGGAACTATTTAGCATGATAAAAGGATAAAGCTAGAGGTTACAGAAATAAATTAAAAAACAGGCTCAATATGTTATGAAAACATTCTGAGAGTAAGATCTGTTAGATTATTATTCTATGGAAAAACATTTTTTCTACTCTATACCTAGTGATACTCAAGCTCTTAGTTGCATCAGTGGTCCTCTGTGACCACTGAACAAGCCTTGCAATTCTGCTGTACATTAGGGATCAGGCAGATTGGGGCATAGCTGGAGTATATATATATATATATCTCAAGGACAACCTGATGCTTATGTTCATGATGATCAACGTTGGGTAAAACAAACATCTTATTCAATGAGACATAAGTCTTGTAGGGGTTTTCAGCCCAATGAGGGGGAGGGGGAAGAATTCAGATACTTCACCTGTAGGAATTGTGGAATAGCCACATCTCTGAACAAACAATGTGACTTATGCAACCCAATGAGAAATAGAAATGGGGAAAACAGTTACATGGAGAGGGTGTTGTTTCAGTTCCCTGATTGGATGACTTATATGACTAAACAAACAACCATGAATTGCCAATTGTGAATAGCAAATATTGAAACTGAATATAGAATTAAAAATCCATGTTGTTGGTAGTAAATTGTTTACACAGATTGCACACATTAAAGCATGAACAGGGAATTGTATGTTGAATTGAAATGCTTGGAATTTACAGCTGAGGTGATCTACAAACATAGTGTTTCAGGCCAGAAGGGATGACTAGATAATTTAGCCTGACCTCCTGTGTATGATAGGCCACCACCATCCCCCAGCACCCCCACACTAAACTAAAGGATGAACCACAGGAATAATTAATCTTGCAATCTGTTTGCAAACAATTTATTAATAGAGGGGGAATTGTCTGTAATACATTATTTGTGGCCAACAAATTAATTGGCCACAAATAATTCATTCACATCTTTTCAAAATTCTTTTGAGCCAGAAATACCTTTATTTCAACGTCCTTGCATGTCTGAGAAAGATTTACTCATGAAGCCCAAATTTTGTTCTTGAATGTTTGTCGCTCTTCTCAATGTCAGCAGAGGCTACCCAAATGCCTCTGTGGATAGAATATGGCCCAGAGGAGACAAAATAGGGTTACTACTCAGATTAGGGTGCAGTCCGAGGCCTATGCACCAGATGGACTCCACTTGCACCCTACACCGAGGGCTTAATTGGAGCTTAGACCCTATGTTGGCCCTCAGTAGGAATGAAATTATGGCTGGACTGCACAGGATGCTGATAGAACTCTGACTTGTTGTTTGTTGCAGTGGTGGTTTTCCCTTTGGTAGATCCCTAATAATTTTGTTTTCCTGCCCTTTTTATCAGCTTCATATTTCATATCAGGGTTTATGTCTTAGCCTAAATTCCAACCCTCATGCCCTATGAGGGGATGTACTTATTTGCAAAACTCATGCATTATTTAATGCTTCCTCTCTCTCCCTCTATTTCTTCAACTGATTTTCCTGATGGCTTTGTGTAGTCTGCTGTCAGAGAAACCTTTCTTCCATTGACAGGTTTCAGAGTAACAGCCGTGTTAGTCTGTATTTGCAAAAAGAACCTCTAAGTTAGTCTCTAAGGTGCCACAAGTACTCCTTTTCTTCTTTCTTCCATTGTTTAATAGTGACTTAATTGCTTATGCACTTAATCCTCTTCAATCACTTCTATTTAAAAAAAATGTTTAAAAAGTTGGGAAAGGTGATACAGGCTATTATGAACAGCTAGCAATTTGGAGAGTTCAAAAGTTCTCTAAATGGAAAATAAATGTCAAAGAATGCTAAATGGCTTTATAGGTAGGGCTCTGCAGGGTGTTTGATGGATAGCTACTGCTACATTCAACTGGAGCTACACACATGGATTGAGGGGACTGATAGACCTCTGTGTTCTCCCAACTCATAGAAGGAAAGTTAGAAAGCTAGGAAAAGTTTGGGTTTTTTTTTGTTTTGTTTTGTTTGATAAATAAGTGATACAAAAGAGGAAGTCTACCAACTTGTGATGCTCAAGCACACTGTTTCCTGTAACATGACAGATCCAAGTAATCTCTGAAATATATGCTCCAAGCTCACCTATCACTGATCCCAATGGAAGCTGAGTTGCTATAAGGGAAGTTCTCTAAAACTTTAAATCTTCTTTGTCTATTCAAGTTAACTGCTTTCAAACACACATCTTTATTTTCTGCCTTGGACTATGTTTGTAGCATATTCACCAACAATCCTAGGAGAAACCAGCTTATGGTATTTGCTGTGGGCTTAATACAGATATCTGGAGGTGTTAATAATAATTTCTCATGGGTTGCAACTACAGTGCAGACCACTGTGAGGAAATCCCCACAATCATGCTAACTCTGCACTCCTGGGGTCAGATTCTGCTCTAATATATACCCTGAGCAACTAGGTTTGCTCAGAGTGGGTTCAGAGGCAGAATTTAGCCCATTTAGGCCTGAAGAAAAGACATTCATTAACTTCCTGCCCAGAGTTAGTTCCGGCCATCTACCCATAAGTATATACAATTATATAGCCTTCAGTTATTAGTGTACTTTCTCTGAAATCCCCTATTACTGCAGCAAGTATGAGAAAGGAACAGGAGGTTCATAAGACTGCCTGAAGAATTTGACCTTGGCGAGGTACATGCAACTAGAAGATAGCAGATACAAAGAATTACAAATAGAAAATACCAGGTATAATGTAGTTGAACTGAAAAAGATGAGGGTAAAGAAAGAAAAAAAGATTTCTCAAGTCAGAGCGATATTGCAATTCTTTCTACTTTTGAACTCAAGAATACACCAGAAATTGGATTTATTATCAACAAAGAATAGGCTGGGGAACAAGGAATTTTTTTCAAATAAAGTAGATAATACAAAATAGACAAAGGATTCTAAAGATCATCAGGAGCGATACAAGGAGGGTATGATCCCTTAGATTTATGCTAGTTGGGGTAAGAGAAAGTAGAAGATCTATAGTATGTTCATTCCCACACAAACTAGTTAGTGTACAGAATGCAGTAGAATAGAACCACAAGGGATTTTTCAACTGTTTGTTAAGAAGTAGGAAATTAATGAATCCCTTTAGGGGGGAAAACAAGAGAACTAGCACTGCACAATATCACAATAGTCTTGTGAATAACTGTGATGTTTTAAAGGAAATAATTGAGAGGAGAAAGAGCATGTAGGTAAAGCCAAATAAAAATGTTGAATGAAATCATCTTAATAAGCATGAGATCATTACACTGCAAAGGCCATCATCTGTTTAATAGAGTTTTTGGAAAGAGTTGGGGTTTGTTCCTGGAATGATTGGCAGGGATGGAAAGGAACTCTTTTGTAGTTGGCTGGCTGGCCAAGTTGAGTTATTTTCTCCTGTCTGAATGTTTTTATTTTAATACGGTTGGGGCACTATGCTGTAACATTTGTCAGTGTGCCTAGAAATTTTGTATGGGCAGCTGTCTTATTTCAATCTAAATAACAAATATTTTTGAGTTATTGCATAATTAGAGAGGTTCAGGGATAAGGGATGAAAATGATTTAGAAATCTCCCATGTGAAAAAAGAGTTAAGAGATCTGGATTCTTTGCCATTCAGAACTGATGAATAGACATCGTCAAAACTTTCCAAATGTTAATGTCTTGATGAAATGTTTACACTTTCTCATAATTTCAATATGTGGAATAATTCAATTAATAAAAATACATTAAAATCACATTGAGAACCAAATAATTCACCCTCAATTCAACCTCTACATTTATGTACATAAAAGTGATTTGTATCCATCTGTGTGCACAAATCTTTCATTTGAACATACACAACTTTTTTACCCATGTCTGTAAGAGTGGAAAGACCACCTGTACTTGAATTTGCTTATCAGTTAAGGAAAACAGCATATGTCAATTAGTCTAGAGTCCTAATATACCACTACAAAGACTTTGAAAATAACAATCAAGTCATACAGCAAGGTATAGCACTGCAATTACAAAATAATGCATTCAAAAAGTTAAACAAACAAACCTCTAGCTTTTCTTCAGTAAAAATCTTGACCGAGTAGTGTCAAGAAAAATAGTACTGCCAGGTACACTGCTGAAATTACAATGTAGCTCATGTAAATGCTAAATTTAAAAAATAGCTTTCAGAGGGGGGAAGTCAAGCAACTCATAGAAATCCTGTAGCCAAAATGCTGACTTAGTAGATTCAAGATATAAAAGAAAGTTCATAAAACAATGTTATGTAATGAAGAATCTAAAGGGGAAGAGAAGTGAGGAAACAAGATAGGCAAAGATAAATATAGAAAGCAGTTCAGCATGGATAGTGAAGATCAAAATGCAGAACAAATATATAAACATGTTCTGGGATATCCTTAAAGGAAGCAGTAGCTATAAGAAACTGTTTTTTTGTGGCGGGGTAACAGCTAATGTTGTTCAAGCATAATGACTGAACTGCAGACAGAAACAGCATCCTGGAGAGAGCAGAAGAGCTTTGCTAATGACTCTTTGAGGCTACGTGTAAACAAATACAACTAAAATTGACAATTTCCATGACTCCATAAACTGGAATAGCTAAGGATCCTAGATTCACAGGTTCCTTGGGCAAAAAGGAACATTGTGATCATCTAGTTTGACCGCCCCTATTACATAGCCCATAGACCTTCCCCAAAATAATTCCTAGAGTAGGTCTTTTAGAAAAACATCTACTTTTGATTTAAAAATTGACAATGATGGAGAATCTACCATGACCCTTGGATCCAGTGATTAATTCCCTTCGCCATTAAAAATGCACCTCTTCTTTCCAGTCTGAATATGTCTAGTTTCAACAACCAGCCATTGGATCGTGTTATACCTTTCTCTGATAGATTGAAAGACCCATTAATAAATATTTGTTCCCCATGTAGATAATTACATACTATAATCGAGTGACCCCTTAACATTCTCTTCGTTATACTAATTCAGTTGAGATCCTTGAGTTTTTCACTATAAGGCATGTTTGTAATTCTTTAGTCATTCTCAAGGCCCTTTTCTGAACCCTCTCCAATTTATCAACATCCTTGCTGAATTCTGGGCCCTAGAACTGGACACAGTATTCCAGCAGCTGTTGCACCAGTGACAAAAATATAGGTAAAATAACTTCTCTACTCCTACTTTAAATTCCCCTGTTTATGCATCCCAGGATCTCAGTAGCTCCTTTGACCACAAAGTCACAACAGGAGCTCAGGTTCAGCTGATTATCCACCATGACCTCCAAATTGATCCCCAAATCATTTTCAGGGTCACCACTTCCCAGAGTTTCCCATCCTGTAAGAGAAACCAGATGAAAGCAGTCAAGAGGAAAACTCGGCTTAGTCATGTCCCATCTGGGAAAAATGAAAGTCGTCCTAAGAGTTCTTCTTTATAATATTTCTTTTACTAAAAGTAGCTACAGAGTGTTGTTTTGCCAGTACTCACAAGGGCAGCAGGTATATATAACTAATGTGCTACCTTTCCAATAGTGTGCTGACTTTTTTTTTTCTCCAGGAGATAGACTAACACTCTGGATCTGTTTCAGAGTAACAGCCATGTTAGTTTGTATTCGCAAAAAGAAAAGGAGTACTTGTGGCACCTTAGAGACTAACCAATTTATTTGAGCATGAGCTTTTGTGAGCTACAGCTCACTTCATCGGATGCATACTGTGGAAACTGCAGCAGACTTTATATATACACAGAGACCATGAAACAATACCCCCTCCCACCCCACTGTCCTGCTGGTAATAGCTTATCTAAAGTGATCATCAGGTGGGCCATTTCCAGCACAAATCCAGGTTTTCTCACCCTCCACCCCCCCCCCACAAATTCACTCTCCTGCTGGTGATAGCCCATCCAAAATGACAACTCTTTACACAATGTGCATGATAATCAAGTTGGGCTATTTCCTGCACAAATCCAGGTTTTCTCACATCCCCCACACTCCCATACACACACAAACTCACTCTCCTGCTGGTAATAGCTCATCCAAACTGACCACTCTCCAAGTTTAAATCCAAGGTAAACCAGAACATCTGGGGGGGGGGGTAGGAAAAAACAAGAGGAAACAGGCTACCTTGCATAATGACTTAGCCACTCCCAGTCTCTATTTAAGCCTAAATTAATAGTATCCAATTTGCAAATGAATTCCAATTCAGGAGTCTGGATTTGAAGTTTTTTTGTTTTAAGATAGCGACCTTCATGTCTGTGATTGAGTGACCAGAGAGATTGAAGTGTTCTCCGACTGGTTTATGAATGTTATAATTCTTGACATCTGATTTGTGTCCATTTATTCTTTTACGTAGAGACTGTCCAGTTTGACCAATGTACATGGCAGAGGGGCATTGCTGGCACATGATGGCATATATCACATTGGTGGATGTGCAGGTGAACGAGCCTCTGATAGTGTGGCTGATGTTATTAGGCCCTGTGATGGTGTCCCCTGAACAGATATGTGGACACAGTTGGCAACGGGCTTTGTTGCAAGGATAAGTTCCTGGGTTAGTGGTTCTGTTGTGTGGTATGTGGTTGTTGGTGAGTATTTGCTTCAGGTTGCGGGGCTGTCTGTAGGCAAGGACTGGCCTGTCTCCCAAGATTTGTGAGAGTGCTGGGTCATCCTTTAGGATAGGTTGTAGATCCTTAATAATGCGTTGGAGGGGTTTTAGTTGGGGGCTGAAGGTGACGGCTAGTGGCGTTCTGTTATTTTCTTTGTTAGGCCTGTCCTGTAGTAGGTAACTTCTGGGAACTCTTCTGGCTCTATCAATCTGTTTCTTTACTTCTGCAGGTGGGTATTGTAGTTGTAAGAAAGCTTGGCAGAGATCTTGTAGGTGTTTGTCTCTGTCTGAGGGGTTGGAGCAAATGCGGTTGTATCGCAGAGCTTGGCTGTAGACGATGGATCGTGTGGTGTGGTCAGGGTGAAAGCTGGAGGCATGCAGGTAGGAATAGCGGTCAGTAGGTTTCCGGTATAGGGTGGTGTTTATGTGACCATTGTTTATTAGCACTGTAGTGTCCAGGAAGTGGATCTCTTGTGTGGACTGGACCAGGCTGAGGTTGGTGGTGGGATGGAAATTGTTGAAATCCTGGTGGAATTCCTCAAGGGCTTCTTTTCCATGGGTCCAGATGATGAAGATGTCATCAATATAGCGCAAGTAGAGTAGGGGCTTTAGGGGACGAGAGCTGAGGAAGCGTTGTTCTAAATCAGCCATAAAAATGTTGGCATCCTGTGGGGCCATGCGGGTACCCATAGCAGTGCCGCTGATCTGAAGGTATACATTGTCCCCAAATGTAAAATAGTTATGGGTAAGGACAAAGTCAGAAAGTTCAGCCACCAGGTTAGCCGTGACATTATCGGGGATAGTGTTCTTGACGGCTTGTAGTCCATCTTTGTGTGGAATGTTGGTGTAGAGGGCTTCTACATCCATAGTGGCCAGGATGGTGTTATCAGGAAGATCACCGATGGATTGAAGTTTCCTCAGGAAGTCAGTGGTGTCTCGAAGGTAGCTGGGAGTGCTGATAGCGTAGGGCCTGAGGAGGGAGTCTACATAGCCAGACAATCCTGCTGTCAGGGTGTCAATGCCTGAGATGATGGGGCGCCCAGGATTTCCAGGTTTATGGATCTTGGGTAGTAGATAGAATATCCCAGGTCGGGGTTCCAGGGGTGTGTCTGTGCGGATTTGATCTTGTGCTTTTTCAGGAAGTTTCTTGAGCAAATGCTGTAGTTGCTTTTGGTAACTCTCAGTGGGATCATATGGTAATGGCTTGTAGAAACTCGTGTTGGAGAGCTGCCGAGCAGCCTCTTGTTCATATTCCAACCTATTCATGATGACAACAGCACCTCCTTTGTCAGCCTTTTTGATTATGATGTCAGAGTTGTTTCTGAGGCTGTGTATGGCATTGCGTTCCGCATGGCTGAGGTTATGGGGCAAGTGATGCTGCTTTTCCACAATTTCAGCCCGTGCACGTCGGCGGAAGCACTCTATGTAGAAGTCCAGTCTGCTGGATCTGAATGCTTCTGAATTTTGGAAATCAGATCAACGGTCTGTATCTGAAACTTGTGACTCCTGACCATTGCTATGTTTTTTCTCCTAAGAAATATTAGGAGAGCTTATTGAAACTATCCATGCAAATTACTCACTTTCATCATGGTAACTTAAAGTAAAATGAATTTTTCCAATGATCTAGCTGATGCCCATAGCTGTTATTTGAGATGAATCATGCGAACATAAATCAGAAAAAAAACAATACAGGTTCAGCTGACAGATCAGGTAGGAGGGAATAGCTTAGCCTTGGTCTACACTACACAGTTAGGTCAATGTAAGACACAAAGAGGCTACCACCAGGGAGGTAGGAGCTTGGGCAGCAGCCCTGAGGTTCCTGGCAGGAAGCTTCAAGGAGCTGAGAGTCCAGGCTCTCAGCCACCTACATTGCCTCTCTTAAGTCAGTGGAAGTGCTCCTGATGAAGACGCACACAAACGACAGGAGAGCAGTGTGGATGTTAACCACCTCAGTAATTACTGCAGTGGCTGTAAACTGACCTAATATAGGTTGACTTAAGCTTGTGATGTAGACATGCCCTTAACCACAGTGATTAATAGTTCTTTTCAGGAGATTCTTAGATACCATGATGATGAGTGCTATAGAGAATTCTTGGAGGCCTCAGAGAGACTATTTTTTGTAGACAATAAAGGCCAACATTTTTAAAGGGTAGGCAAAAATTAGGGTTCAAAAGCCATATTTTGGAACCTACATAGATTTAGAGAGGCTGAGCAAACTCTTCTGAAAATATGGATTTAGGCTGGGATTTTTACTTTCAAAGGGACTTGGGCTTCTAACTCACTTAGGTATTTAAAAATACTAATCTGATCTGACAAAGTGTAGTGCATAGGTGGATTTCTGTGCTTACACAGACACCCCTTGAAGTAAATGGAGCTCTGTACAGGTGCAACAGTCTGTGCATGAATTATGCTTGGCAGGAGTAGCACTTTAGGAGCCTCACTTTTGGCTCCCTGATTTGAAAAAACCTGCCAAAGTCTTTAAGGGAGAGTCACCTCTTTCCCCCCTGAAGCACGTTTCCCCATTAATAGCTAACATATTTAAATTAAATTCCTTTGCCCTGTTGCAATATTTTCAGCAAGAGCGTTCCTGTAATGAAGGTTTCTTCAACATAAGAGTATTTTCTAGTAGCAACAGTAGGTTTAAAACTCTGTTTGTAATCACCCTTTAAGGGATAAAGATAAAGGGAAAAATTAAAAATATTATGAAAATTCTAAACTAATTACAAATAAATAAAAGAACATGGCCCCTGTTACCTTTAAAATGAAAATTAGACTTATGTTTTGGACACAACACTTTGGATTCGATACTCAACAGGTATAAAGTGGCAGAGTTCCCTTGATTGCAGTGGAACGAGCCAATTTACACCAATGGAAGATACGGCCCTTTAATCTCAGCAGATGTCCAGTAGCTACTCAGTAACCTTTTCCTTCAACTAGCACAACCCCTTCATCTCATACATAAAAATCTGGCAAGGAGTTCACAAGTTCTTGTATTTACACAAATGTTGTGTAAACTCTACTGCAAATTCTAGATAACCCACAGTGTACTCTGTAATCTTCCTGTCTCCTGACATCCTCATTCCTGAACATGTAGAGCCAGTATATGCAGAGGTGGTTTTCAAACCTGGGTGTCTTAAATTAGACTCCTAAATGTACACATTGTCACCTAAACAGAAGTAGCCTGACTTTCAAAGTTGCTGAGTAACCCCAGCTCCCATTGACTTCAGTGGGATCCCATCACCCATCAGAGAATTGCATTGACCACTAGATGGAAAGCAGCACAACACAGGGTGGTAAGCATTGAAAGGTTTAGGAGCATAGGCTTTTTAGTCCATTGCTTTATTTTTAAAATACCTTTCCTTCATTCTACTATTTTTTGATCCACTCAACTTTTATTCCCTTCCAAGAATGGCTTTTCTAAGAACTAAATTGCATGGGCCCACAATACCTAAAACACCAATTTGCAGTCTAGGGCCACAATTGCCCATGAGAGCTCCACACCTCAGGAACAATGGAACTGTCTACCACAAGAGGGACACACGCTTGTGTAGGAGATAAGGCTTTCTCAAGGGCTGACCCCCCCGAAAGGTGGGGTCATAAATTATCACAAACCTCTATATATTCCAGTCTAAAGGCAAGAGGGCACTTATTTGACTTTGCCTTATTAGAGAACACCACATTGTATGTTGACTTTACTGAAATAAACAGCAACAACTTCCCTTACTTCTCTGTGTCTCGTACCCTTTCCCACCTACCCACACTCTCCCTCTCACCTCTCCCCCCATGGTGGTGGGGATGATGGTGAAGGGAGTGTTTAATATCCTAATTCTGGCAGGTGCTTAGATAGTGATGAATGCAGCATAAGAACCTGAATGGAATAGAATAAAATACATTAGAATGGCAGCAACATCACTATCATTTACAGCAGGAAGTGAGGAATTACTGTAGCATATTAAAATTGCTTATGCAATTTTGATAGGCAGAATGTAATTATCCTACTTGGAACTGGCAGGACTCCAGGGTTTATACCAGTACTCTTGTGAAAAATTCCATGGGATATTTCATATCTTATGAGTGTTCAGTTTTTCATATTTAAATCTCATTCAAAATATTTTCTCTAGACTCAGAGTCCCCTAGCATGACATATGTTCTATCACATAAACAGTTTATCCTTGATTTCTTGGGGTGAAATTCTGGACCCACTGAAGTAAATTGAAATCCACACCAAATCTCCTATCAAGTTTCAACCCCAGATTTTCCTTGAAGGATTCCCATTCAAGTACACAGCAGGGTTGGCCCTATTTTGCATGTTAGATCTGATGACAGTTCCCCCCACAGTGATATGGCTGTAGATTTAAATTCAGTTGTGGCAAGAAAATGTGTGTGCTACATTTCCAGCATAAATTACGGAGTGGTGCGAAATTGTAATGTACGGTACAGTTAATCAAAAGAGCAATCATTTCTCTCTCACTAACATATAGTTACTACTATCTGCTAGCTTTAAGTTGGAGATAAATTTTGTTATTGTAGATAATAAATCCCATAAAATGAGGCCATAATGAAAATTCTGACAGACTCTTTAACTGTGGTGTCACTACTGGTCACTGTTGTAAGTTCTTATTTAGTGAGAGCTTTGATGATGTTAGTGAGAAAATCCACATTCAGACTTCTAGTTAGACAAGAGTAAATGCTGACTTCTTGTTAGGTCAAGGATTTGGAATCTGTGAAGAGATGAATCACTTGCAAAGGATCGCAGTTCATTTTGAATTTGAATTGAATCAATTTGAATTGCTCAAAGAACAAAGAATCACAGCTGATGCCAATCATTCTTGGGCTGATGCCTTTTTGAAACCTCCAGGTTGTTGGTGAAAATTGCTGCTTAAAGCATAAAACCTTTTTCAATGAATTTTACATATTTAACATGGCTGTACTAGATTCATTGCCATGGCTTCATAGAAATTTATTGTCAGACCATCTGGTCCTGAGGACTTCCTGCTTTGATTTTTTTTTAATTGCTGTCTGTAAATTTCTGAATTATATTGGCTCATTCAACTATTTCCTCTAGAACCATGGATTCACTGTACATTTCTGAGCATTCTTTAATATATGTGCCAGAACATTTTTTTTCTTTTCAGCAAGTTTTAGTGGTTTTTTTAAAAAAATTACTGCATTTTTTTTTCTTTATTTCATTATGTGTATTTCATTTCTTTTAAAAAGCAACTCAAAATATAAATGGCTAGATTTGTGCTGGCTACCCTTTGTGAGTAACTAGGCCTAAACTGTACTGGTTTTGCTAATGAACATCTATCATTTTTAAACTAATATTTTGAAGGACCTGAACATATTAGATTTGATTCCAATTCCTTTGTACCAGTATTATATTGGTATAGTTCATTTACTTCACTGGAGTCAAAAGGACAGAATTTGGCCCATAATAACCGAAATAGAGTAGGATAATTTATTATTGCGTGCATATCTATACATTTGCCTTCATAAGTCCAAAGCTGACTACTTAAAAGTTGGCATAATATTCTTCAGTCTAATGCAGTGACAGTGGTTTCTGATAGTTTCATTTTGGTTTTTCAGTATGTGGAATAAGAGTTGATGTATCCCCTGACAGTGGATTTCATAGCCTCCTGAAGAGAGGAGAGTAACATTTCCTCTTTGTGGATAAACAAACAAATATCTAGAAGTTGTTTCTAATCTATTGTATGAACATTCACTGCTTGACTAATTGGTTGTTCATTGTACTCACTGGTACATAATGTAAGATTAACAGATCACCTAGTTTGTTTCTCTGTAAAAGCCCCCTGTAAAAGCAATAAAATATAGAATCTGTTCTTGACCATTTTCTGTTACTTTGTGAATGGAATGCGAAGTTCCAGCTTTGAAAGTGTGCATGTTCTCAAACTGTACAATACAGATCAAGGTCTTTTAAAGACTTGACTAAAAGGTTCCTGACTTTTCTATAATGGGTCCCTTTGTTGATGTTGTTCACTCCTTTTCATTGTATATGTTGGAAGTTGTATGCACAGAAGAATGCCACCACTTTATTTTGCAATATTCATCAGTTCTGTATTATAATAAAGCTTGTATGGCTTTCTATTTTAGATTACTTTCTGAGTTGCTGAATATATGAATGAAATTTGTGTTTGTTTTACATACACTGGTTGTTTGATAACTATAAATATTATATCATGAGGTTTTCAAAAGCCGTTTTGATAAAAACAACAACAGTGTACTAGTACTTTTACCCACTATAGCACTGTCTACATTAGGGAACAGATTCACCTTTGAAAATAAGTTAGCATGATTTTAAACATGATTTTGCATCTAATGTAAACACATGCTTTAAAAAGCACATTAACTAGTACAGTCAAGCCTAGGCTCCACCCATGGTTCAAAGGTGATTTTAAAGGTGTTAAAGAATCTCCATGTTAGGTGCAAAGTCATATTTAAAATCATGTTAATTAACATTTTCAACTCTAACCTATATTCCTTGTCTGCACAAGGCCTAACAGAGTGCCTCTGAGATAGAAGAATTATGCACCCACTGTTTCCCCTACCTAAGAATGTTTGACTATTGTGCTTGGTATCCGTCAGCCTGAGGCAAGACAGATGCTCACCACAAAGGTTTTCATAGCTGAGGATGCTTACATGAAAACCCTTTACCCACACTCTTGCTGCTGCCTTAGGGTAATACCTGAATTAATGAATACTTGATTTACTTAAGTGAACCAGTGTTCAGTCAAACCAAGCCTATTAAAATGAAACTCTGCTATACTAACCCTTGACCTCTGCTATACTAACCCTTGCTTGTAGGTTGAGCAGCTCTTTGAAAAGAGAAGCTGAAGATTGTCTTTACATGTAGACAATTCTGAATTTATACTTATGCTAACTGCTAAATGGAAATTTATTTTAACATCTGTAGTTTGAAGAAAAATGTATATCAATAACACTGTAACAGAGTTCATTCACTGCTTTCCCCACCCCGCCCCCAGGACCAGGAATGGTGTAGCAGCTCCTCACTGAGCTAGCACCCCCTATTAATAGTCATACAGATTTTTCTCTGTCAGGGAACTCAGCCCTATAGCCTGGTCACAATCTTTAGTCCACCCCTTCCAGGGTCCCAACTGTCCAAACTAACATCCTAAACTGTCCTTAACAGAAACAAAAATACTTCCACCCTCTCTGGAACTATTCTTCAGCCAGTCCTCACTTCAGTCTGCTGCCCCTACTGGGCTCAACTACCTCTGTGAAGAGCTTGTATGTGCCTTCCTTGGGGTAGATAGGGGAACTCCAGTCCCAACCTCAACTCCATATACCAGCCCAGGGCCCTGTACTGCACAACTAGGCTGGATCCTCTACTCATATTGCAGTCCCGGGCCACCTCCTACCTTGCTTTTCTTCCCCTCTGAGTCTCCCTGTCTCTTCCCTGGTTAGCCAAGGTCTCCCTCAGGCCTCCCTGCTGAGAGAGCTTGCCTCCCTGCTCTTAACTCCCTTTCCTGCTCTAGTTCTCCCCCTTCTGAGCCAGGTCTCTGTAGGAGCTTTCTTAATACCTGCACTCTCTTCCCTCCAGCTCTCTTCCCAGCTGTATCCTACCACTAGTTAAGCCTGGCTCCTTTTTACATACAACTCACCTGATTCTTCTTAGGTGGGGCCCATTTTGTAATCAGGTTGGCTTATCCCCAGGCTCTCCAACCCATGGGGCAAGTCACCCTATTACAAACACGAACAGTGAAGAGCTAAGACCTGGACAGTGACTTGGACTACATGCCCGGGCCAATGAGTTATAATGCCATAGACACACCTTAATTCCCCACACGGGCAACTTGGATGTTGGATACAGATATTCAGGAATAAGCAGGGCTACTTATTGCCACCTCGGAGAGGAAGGGGTAGGGAATTGCAGGAGGCTCTACTCTACAATAGCTCTTCCTCATTTGTTGTTCAGTTCAGCTAAGCGTATGCCTGCATAGGGATTACTGAATTTCTTCTGGGATAGGCCGTCAGTTAATTACTGCCATCTGCAGCAAGCAAGAAATAGGAGAACTGTGACTCAGGTGTCTGTCTGTTACTATACCTCTGGCCCCCAGAGATACTCCTGGGATGGTGCATCTTGTGCACCACCCTTTGTTCAGGGGTATGCTTAAAGGCACAATCTATCCTTGAACCTTCTGAACTGAGTTACATTGTATATCTTGTGCATTTTCTGAATGCGCCTAAATAGCATAAGCATCAATGTTTTAAAAAGAGAGAGAGAGAGAAGGAAAAACTGCCCCACTGCTAAGTCTCTTTAAAACTTCCTCACAGCTGTTAAATTGCTTTTGTTACATCTCAACACTGTTACAGCAAATGTCTAAAGAGGCACCTGAGTGCTCCTAACTCACTTTAGCAGCCACTTGTAACTGGCACTTCTTAAAGAGAAGCAGGCTTAACTGAGGCGCTGTTAATTGAGGATTCCTAATCTCAGGGGTCTATTCTTCCCTGCAGGATATCAGTATCTTCCATTGTCTTTAATGGAGGTTATTTGTGTTGTGCAAGGAAGCATAAGGCCCTGGGAGCTTTAATAGGATCATCTTTAACTTGGGAGCTGGGGTAACTATAACTGAGGTCATCCTATCTCAGCTGTCTTGAACTCTAGAGATCTTAACTGAAGACATCTGCCCTTAATTGAAATTAAGGATTTGTCTGTTAACTAAAGCAAACACAGAACTCCCATTGACTTTAACAGGATCTGGTGGATTTTACCCTATGTCTTTAACGGAGACATACTTATCTGAGAAAGCCCTTAACAAATATGGCTTTAACTGAAATGTCATTGGAGGTAGAAGGGACTACACTGTGATGTTCGTGTGTGAAAATGCCATATAACTAGTTTGTTTCCTCTGAGGATAAATATAGCTATAGTGTATATGTGAAATCAGTGGGAGCTTTGCCTGAGTAAGGACTGTAGGGTCATGCCTGCTGGGATGATGCATACTGTACACATTTTGTACAAAATAGGTTTCAAGTATGGATACAAGAAGAAAATTTACAGAGTTCCTTGAAATAAAAATTGACAATAAACTTACTCAATTTTTTAAGTTGTTTAGGACTAGACTCTGCCCTTCTTTGTTGGCCAAGCAGGGGAATAAAGGGAGCCCCCTCCTCCCCTACCATCCCCTCTTGCTTGACCTGTCTGGATCTTGGTCCAGGTTTGGTATGGAGTGCAACTGCTGCTGCTGTCTAGATAGTTTCTTCTGCGAGCAAGAGTGTGGAAAGTGGACAGAACCTTGACTCTGCTTCTCAACCACCCCACCTCACTAGTCACACTAGCTATCCCAATAGATGCTGCGCCCTTTCAATAGCTGCAGTAACATACTTCCCCTCAAAAGAAGAAGGGATCAAGGGAAGAATTGTGATTATCATTCCTGGGGTTGCTTTTGTGGCAGGGCATTTAAACTCCATCCCCTTCTGAGAGTAATGGATTTTTTTAAAGAGAAGGTTAGAAGGGAGGCAGACATACACAAACAGTGGAATACACGGGAAATTAATAAAATAAACATATTTTGAAGTGCTCACACAAAATGTGTACTCCCAGTTTCTATACATGAAATGTCATATGAGTATGCATAGCTCAGGGATCTGCATATACACATGCCGCTTTGCTTTTCATGTACACACCAGACATTGTACATATATATCATACATATGAACAGTTAAAAATATTTGCACCATATGTACTGGTAGAGATGCTAAAACAATTCAGTAATTGGCAACATCTACTCAGACCTTCAGTCCACATGACTACTGAATCAAGTTCCATGTAATGTGAAGTTACATAGCTTTCCTGCAGAAACAATAGGTAGTAGATAAGATACTAAAACCCCCTAGAAATACTGTTACTGGAAATAACAATGTTGGTCAAAAAAGTAACAGTGCATTAGCTTCTGCATCCGAGTTTATATTTTCATACCCATGACCATGATTTGTAGTGCAGATCATTGATTCTGGAATGCTAAATGTTACTGGTTATAACAGATAAGGGGGCTGGATGTATGCCTTTAAAGTGCCCTTCGTTTAGAAAACTCACGTTGCGGAAATGACGCGTATGGTATTATAAATACAAAGCTTTCACTATTATTTTCTCTCAGGTGAACAAGTGTTTTTTGTTTGTTTTCCTAACTAATTTTCTACCTTTGTGTTGCTGCAGCAGTCCGTCTTATAGTTAAGAATATTTCTCTTCTTATGAAGAATTTCCCTTATTAGTAGACTTAAATTTACCGCCACTGCACAGGAAAACTGATACTGTAGCATTAAGTCATATGAAAATTGTGGATGTGAACTGCTGGCAAGTTAAGTGGTATAAGCTGAAGAGTTTTCATTTTGTGGAACATTGGTCCACCTTCTATAGGGAGAAGGGGATCTATAGTTTGGATGTCCTCCAACTTGGTAGGAGGGGGGCCAGTCTTCTTAGGGACAAGCTGGCTAGAGTGGTCAGGAGGATATTAAACTAATAAAAAAAGGGGAGAGTTAAAAGGTAAAAAGTGAACACTCCTCACAATATTAAATTGCTGGGAACAAAATTAATCAAGAAACCAAAGAACGTGAAAAGAAATTTCTGAATTACCTGTACACCAATGGAATTGGAATTGCTCATTTATGAGTACAGTAGAACCTCACTGTTATGAACACCAGAGTTACAAACTGACCAGTGAACCACACACCTGATTTGGAACTGGAAGTACACAATCAGACAGCAGCAGAGACAAAAAAATAAATAAAATAAAAATAAAAAAGAAGCAAGTATAGTATTATTCTGTTAAACATAAAGCACTAAAAAATAGAGAGAAAGCAGCATTTTTCTTCTGCATAGTAAAGTTTCAAAGTTGTATTAAGTCAATGTTCAGTTGTAAACTTTGGAACGAACAACCATAACATTTTTTTCAGAGTTACAAACATTTCAGATTTCAGAGTAGCAGCCGTGTTAGTCTGTATTCGCAAAAAGAAAAGGAGGACTTGTGGCACCTTAGAGACTAACCAATTTATTAGAGCATAAGCTTTCGTGAGCTACAGCTCACTTCCTCAGATGCATATCGTGGAAACTGCAGCAGGCTTTATATATACACAGAGAATATGAAACAATACCTATTCCCACCCCACTGTCCTGCTGGTAATAGCTTATCTAAAGTGATTTCCAGCACAAATCCAGGTTTTCTCACCCTCCACCCCCCCACACAAATTCACTCTCCTGCTGGTGATAGCCCATCCAAAGTGACAACTCTTTACACAATGTGCATGACAATCAAGCTGGGCTATTTCCTGCATAAATCCAGGTTCTCACATCCCCCCCACCCCCATACACACACAAACTCACTCTCCTGCTGGTAATAGCTCATCCAAACTGACCACTCTTCAAGTTAAAATCCAAGTTAAACCAGAACATCGGGGGGGGGGGGAGGAAAAAACAAGAGGAAACGGGCTACCTTGCATAATGACTTAGCCACTCCAAGTCTCTATTTAAGCCTAAATTAATAGTATCCAATTTGCAAATGAATTCCAATTCAGCAGTTTCTCGCTGGAGTCTGGATTTGAAGTTTTTTTGTTTTAAGATAGCGACCTTCATGTCTGTGATCGCGTGACCAGAGAGATTGAAGTGTTCTCCGACTGGTTTATGAATGTTACAATTCTTGACATCTGATTTGTGTCCATTTATTCTTTTACGTAGAGACTGTCCAGTTTGACCAATGTACATGGCAGAGGGGCATTGCTGGCACATGATGGCATATATCACATTGGTGGATGTGCAGGTGAATGAGCCTCTGATAGCGTGGCTGATGTTATTAGGCCCTGTGATGGTGTCCCCTGAATAGATATGTGGGCACAGTTGGCAACGGGCTTTGTTGCAAGGATAAGTTCCTGGGTTAGTGGTTCTGTTGTGTGGTATGTGGTTGTTGGTGAGTATTTGCTTCAGGTTGCGGGGCTGTCTGTAGGCAAGGACTGGCCTGTCTCCCAAGATTTGTGAGAGTGTTGGGTCATCCTTTAGGATAGGTTGTAGATCCTTAATAATGCGTTGGAGGGGTTTTAGTTGGGGGCTGAAGGTGACGGCTAGTGGCGTTCTGTTATTTTCTTTGTTAGGCCTGTCCTGTAGTAGGTAACTTCTGGGAACTCTTCTGGCTCTATCAATCTGTTTCTTTACTTCTGCAGGTGGGTATTGTAGTTGTAAGAAAGCTTGACAGAGATCTTGTAGGTGTTTGTCTCTGTCTGAGGGGTTGGAGCAAATGCGGTTGTATCGCAGAGCTTGGCTGTAGACGATGGATCGTGTGGTGTGGTCAGGGTGAAAGCTGGAGGCATGCAGGTAGGAATAGCGGTCAGTAGGTTTCCGGTATAGGGTGGTGTTTATGTGACCATTGTTTATTAGCACTGTAGTGTCCAGGAAGTGGATCTCTTGTGTGGACTGGACCAGGCTGAGGTTGGTGGTGGGATGGAAATTGTTGAAATCATGGTGGAATTCCTCAAGGGCTTCTTTTCCATGGGTCCAGATGATGAAGATGTCATCAATATAGCGCAAGTAGAGTAGGGGCTTTAGGGGACGAGAGCTGAGGAAGCGTTGTTCTAAATCAGCCATAAAAATGTTGGCATACTGTGGGGCCATGCGGGTACCCATAGCAGTGCCGCTGATCTGAAGGTATACATTGTCCCCAAATGTGAAGTAGTTATGGGTAAGGACAAAGTCACAAAGTTCAGCCACCAGGTTAGCCGTGACATTATCGGGGATAGTGTTCTTGACGGCTTGTAGTCCATCTTTGTGTGGAATGTTGGTGTAGAGGGCTTCTACATCCATAGTGGCCAGGATGGTGTTATCAGGAAGATCACCGATGGATTGTAGTTTCCTCAGGAAGTCAGTGGTGTCTCGAAGGTAGCTGGGAGTGCTGGTAGCATAGGGCCTGAGGAGGGAGTCTACATAGCCAGACAATCCTGCTGTCAGGGTGCCAATGCCTGAGATGATGGGGCGCCCAGGATTTCCAGGTTTATGGATCTTGGGTAGTAGATAGAATATCCCAGGTCGGGGTTCCAGGGGTGTGTCTGTGCGGATTTGATCTTGTGCTTTTTCAGGAAGTTTCTTGAGCAAATGCTGTAGTTGCTTTTGGTAACTCTCAGTGGGATCAGAGGGTAATGGCTTGTAGAAACTCGTGTTGGAGAGCTGCCGAGCAGCCTCTTGTTCATATTCCGACCTATTCATGACGACAACAGCACCTCCTTTGTCAGCCTTTTTGATTATGATGTCAGAGTTGTTTCTGAGGCTGTGGATGGCATTGCGTTCCGCATGGCTGAGGTTATGGGGCAAGTGATGCTGCTTTTCCACAATTTCAAAACCAACCTTCCACACAAACTTCCTCGTGGCTGGATTTTACTAAAACTAGACAAGCCATTTACAACGCACACTTTGCTTCTCTACAAAAGAAAAAGGACACTAAACTTTCTAAACTACTACATGCTACAAGGCGCCACAGCAATGGTTCCCTCAACCCACCTAGCAATATTGTTAACCTATCCAACTATACTCTCAGCCCAGCAGAAGCAGCTGTTCTATCTCGGGGCCTCTCCTTCTGCCCCTCCACCCCCACGAACATGATACAGTTCTGTGGTGACCTAGAATCCTATTTTCGACGTCTCCGACTCAAGGAATATTTCCAAAATACCTCTGAACAGCATACTAATCCACAGAGGTCTCCCTACCAACACTACAGAAAGAGGGATTCTAGGTGGACTCCTCCTGAAGGTCGAAACAGCAGACTGGACTTCTACATAGAGTGCTTCCGCCGACGTGCACGGGCTGAAATTGTGGAAAAGCAGCATCACTTGCCCCATAACCTCAGCCATGCGGAACGCAATGCCATCCACAGCCTCAGAAACAACTCTGACATCATAATCAAAAAGGCTGACAAAGGAGGTGCTGTTGTCGTCATGAATAGGTCGGAATATGAACAAGAGGCTGCTCGGCAGCTCTCCAACACGAGTTTCTACAAGCCATTACCCTCTGATCCCACTGAGAGTTACCAAAAGCAACTACAGCATTTGCTCAAGAAACTTCCTGAAAAAGCACAAGATCAAATCCGCACAGACACACCCCTGGAACCCCGACCTGGGATATTCTATCTACTACCCAAGATCCATAAACCTGGAAATCCTGGGCGCCCCATCATCTCAGGCATTGGCACCCTGACAGCAGGATTGTCTGGCTATGTAGACTCCCTCCTCAGGCCCTATGCTACCAGCACTCCCAGCTACCTTCGAGACACCACTGACTTCCTGAGGAAACTACAATCCATCGGTGATCTTCCTGATAACACCATCCTGGCCACTATGGATGTAGAAGCCCTCTACACCAACATTCCACACAAAGATGGACTACAAGCCGTCAAGAACACTATCCCCGATAATGTCACGGCTAACCTGGTGGCTGAACTTTGTGACTTTGTCCTTACCCATAACTACTTCACATTTGGGGACAATGTATACCTTCAGATCAGCGGCACTGCTATGGGTACCCGCATGGCCCCACAGTATGCCAACATTTTTATGGCTGATTTAGAACAACGCTTCCTCAGCTCTCGTCCCCTAAAGCCCCTACTCTACTTGCGCTATATTGATGACATCTTCATCATCTGGACCCATGGAAAAGAAGCCCTTGAGGAATTCCACCATGATTTCAACAATTTCCATCCCACCACCAACCTCAGCCTGGTCCAGTCCACACAAGAGATCCACTTCCTGGACACTACAGTGCTAATAAACAATGGTCACATAAACACCACCCTATACCGGAAACCTACTGACCGCTATTCCTACCTGCATGCCTCCAGCTTTCACCCTGACCACACCACACGATCCATCGTCTACAGCCAAGCTCTGCGATACAACCGCATTTGCTCCAACCCCTCAGACAGAGACAAACACCTACAAGATCTCTGTCAAGCTTTCTTACAACTACAATACCCACCTGCAGAAGTAAAGAAACAGATTGATAGAGCCAGAAGAGTTCCCAGAAGTTACCTACTACAGGACAGGCCTAACAAAGAAAATAACAGAACGCCACTAGCCGTCACCTTCAGCCCCCAACTAAAACCCCTCCAACGCATTATTAAGGATCTACAACCTATCCTAAAGGATGACCCAACACTCTCACAAATCTTGGGAGACAGGCCAGTCCTTGCCTACAGACAGCCCCGCAACCTGAAGCAAATACTCACCAACAACCACATACCACACAACAGAACCACTAACCCAGGAACTTATCCTTGCAACAAAGCCCGTTGCCAACTGTGCCCACATATCTATTCAGGGGACACCATCACAGGGCCTAATAACATCAGCCACGCTATCAGAGGCTCATTCACCTGCACATCCACCAATGTGATATATGCCATCATGTGCCAGCAATGCCCCTCTGCCATGTACATTGGTCAAACTGGACAGTCTCTACGTAAAAGAATAAATGGACACAAATCAGATGTCAAGAATTGTAACATTCATAAACCAGTCGGAGAACACTTCAATCTCTCTGGTCACGCGATCACAGACATGAAGGTCGCTATCTTAAAACAAAAAAACTTCAAATCCAGACTCCAGCGAGAAACTGCTGAATTGGAATTCATTTGCAAATTGGATACTATTAATTTAGGCTTAAATAGAGACTTGGAGTGGCTAAGTCATTATGCAAGGTAGCCCGTTTCCTCTTGTTTTTTCCTCCCCCCCCCCCCGATGTTCTGGTTTAACTTGGATTTTAACTTGAAGAGTGGTCAGTTTGGATGAGCTATTACCAGCAGGAGAGTGAGTTTGTGTGTGTATGGGGGTGGGGGGGATGTGAGAACCTGGATTTATGCAGGAAATAGCCCAGCTTGATTGTCATGCACATTGTGTAAAGAGTTGTCACTTTGGATGGGCTATCACCAGCAGGAGAGTGAATTTGTGTGGGGGGGTGGAGGGTGAGAAAACCTGGATTTGTGCTGGAAATCACTTTAGATAAGCTATTACCAGCAGGACAGTGGGGTGGGAATAGGTATTGTTTCATATTCTCTGTGTATATATAAAGCCTGCTGCAGTTTCCACGATATGCATCTGAGGAAGTGAGCTGTAGCTCACGAAAGCTTATGCTCTAATAAATTGGTTAGTCTCTAAGGTGCCACAAGTCCTCCTTTTCTTTTTGGAAACATTTCAGAGTTATGAGCAACCTCCATTTCCAAGGTATTCATAACTCTGAGGTTCTACTGTATACATTTGATTTAGTTAATATTACTGATTGATGGGATGATTCCCATAGTTTGAATATTAAAATCAATTCCTATAACCTATTTAGGAAGTATCAAGTGGGCAAAAGAAGAGGGGGAGAGGCACTCTAAATTAAAAATTGCATTACCTATTTCCAAGTCACTGATAACTCAGAGGAAAATTATCTTGATTGCTTATGGATCAATGTCCTTTTAGAAAAATCACAAGATAGTTGGTATCTGCTACAGATCACCAAATCACACTGGGGATTTACTCACCTATCTATAATATTTAGGGGAAAAAAGCTGTGTGATCATGGGGGACTTTAGTCTGAGTGACACATTCTGGAGGTCTCATGTTGCCACTACTAAAACATCCCTGGAATTTCTCTATATTATAGATGACAACTTCCTAACCCAAAAATTATTGCATCCCATACAGGGGAATTCTATATTAGATCTCATCCTAACTGATAAATAAGGACTTATCTCAGAACTACAAAATAATGGTAACTTATGTACATGAGATTTGATCACATTTATAATGTGCAAACAGAATAAAGTCCAGACCCATTGTAAAATACAATGCTGTAGATAAGGCAGTTTCACAGACCTGGAGACCAATATGAGCCAAACCAGCTGGGAGGAAGAATTTAATCAGATAAAAATGAATAACAATTGGAGATACCCCAAAAGTCACAGTACCACAATGAAAGAAGAAAGCTGTATTGGTTAAAAAAAACAACCTAGTTTAGAGGGAAAGTGAGTGCAGCTATAAAATAATAATACATACAACAAATGGAAAAAAAAACAGGAAGTGGGTAGTAATTAATATAAATCAAGCTAGGAATTGTAAAAAATTGATAAGGAAATCAGAGGGACACAAGGAGAAATCTATGGCTTTCGAAGTTAAGGACAAGTTTTTTAAGTTTATTAGGGAAAAAAAGAACCCATGTGTTAATGCCATATGTTATTCAAATGAGAAAGGAAATGTTTGGAGAGAAGGCTAAGGTACTGACAAAAATACTGACGTCAAATGACACTGTGAAACGACAGATCATTTCTGTGTCAGAAGACATAGTTTCTCAGTGTATTGATTGGCTGTGTGACAATGATTTTCCTATACAACTAGATGAATCCATAGAATTTCAAAAATGTCCCATTTGCTTGTCTATGTTCAGTATGTGTGGAATAAGGAAATAAAGGAAGACTTTTTGTTTTGCAAAGACCTAAAGACAACAACAAAGTCAGACAACATTTTCAAACTGTAAGATTTTGTAATTTCAGCAGAAATCAGGTGGACTAATTGTACTGGGATCTGCACTGATGGAACCTCAGCAACGCATTCTAGTGTGGTGCAAAAAATAAAAGCCGCTGTACCTTGCGCTATTTAGACACACTGCTTTATATACCGAAAAGCACTTGCTGTAAAAGATATTGAACCAGGTCTTCACTGTGTTCTGAATACAGCAGTAACACTTGTTAATTTTATTAAATCCATGGTAACAAATTCCAGGTATTTTTCTGTACTTCATGAGGAGGTGGGTACAGAGCACCATTTCTTGCTCATGTATACAGTGGTAATCTGGCTATCTTGAGAGAGAATGCTTGCCTGTATATTTATTCTCAAGGAAGAGTTATGTACTTTCTTAGCTGATAAGAAAACTGAATTTGCTGAATTGCTGAAAGATGACGTGTGGCTGGCAAAACGAGGTTACCTCACAGACATATTCAGTGAAATGAATAAGCTGAATAAAACTATGCAAGGGGGGAACACTAATTTTATTGCCCAGCATGAAAAAATGGAGGATTCAAAATAAAATTACAACTCTGGAAAGTTCGTGTCTGTGGGGGCACTACTGATATGTTTGAGCTCTTACATTCTTTCATTCAGGAACGAAACATTGACTTTGATGTAATTAAACCCCAGCTAGAAGCACATCTCTTTGGTCTGCTTAACACATGTAATGCTTATTTTCCCAAACTCACAACAGAACTAGCTGCTACACACTTGTGGGCTATAAACCCCTTTAGTGAAAACACGGAAGCTAAACTTCCACCCAATGTTCTATCAACATTGTTAGAAGAGCTCATCAACATTTTGTCAGACAGCTCCCTCAGAATCAGGTTCAAAGAAATGCGGCTGGAGACATTTTGATGTGAGTGTTCCGATGAGTACATCACTGCTTCTTGTGCAGCACTGAAAGTTTTGATCCCCTTTAGTATCACTTACCTATGTGAAGCTGGATTTTCAGCCATGACACCAATGAAAACAAAATACCGAACCAGGATGAACATTGACCATGATATGTGCATCTGCTTGTCAAACATACCCCCACGTCTTGACAGAATTTGATCAGCACCAACAAGTTTCGCATTGAGTAAATAAAAAAAATAATATTCAGTTTATTTTTGAGCCTATATGTGTGTGTGTGTAACTATCCATTTAATACAGCTTTTAATCTATGGGATATGCAGAAAAACTGTTGTGGCACATGTGGGCCTTGGAGTTTTGTAGCATTTTCAGGGGGGCCTCAAAAAGAAAAAGGTTGAGAACCCCTTTGAGAACCACAATGATCCCTTCTGGCCTTGGAATTTTTGAAAAGTGCTGAATCATAAATGTAATGTTTCTGGAAACTTTATTATTGTCAAGGAAATAAGTGGCTATTTTGCATTTCTCATTTTTTATCTTGTGTAAAAGTAGTTATAGTGGCAAAACTTAAATTTTCCTAGTATAGCTTATTTCACTCAAGGTCTGCGGCTTATGAGTAATAAGATATACTGGTAAAAGCACATTTTCGCTAGTATAAGCCTCATCCACATGATGAACTCTTTGCTGGTATAGAACTCTGACTGTACATACTATCTTAGTAGTAATGGAATATAACATGAAACACGGTACAAGGTCCATGTCCAATTCAGCAGTTTTGTTCAGCAATTATTAGAGATCACTTCTTTTAGAGAACTGATTTTCTGATCTCTTGGGTGCTCAGTTTATGACAGGTCTTACTACATATGAAATAAATGGCAGTCTTTCCAATGTTTCTCCATATGGGTGATAGGCAACACTATGTCTGTGGTATCAAATCAACAAAAGATTTAAACAATAATAATACTGTATCTTAAAGGACTTGTGTCTGCCTTGTACAGTTATTTCTCTACAGGCTATGTTACCTTACCAGATTGCTTGTCAAGAGTTGACTCTGTAAAGAACCAAATAAAAGCCTTTTAAAAAAAAAAAAAAAAACTTTCCCTGGAATCTGGAAGTAAGTGCTTTAGTATGGGACTACTATGAAGACAAATCAATTGCTTGATTCAACAACTGAATGTGCTCCTTTCAAAATGGACTCTAAACAATGTCACACCATCCCACAAATTGTTTCTGTAGTAATTGTGTGGTATCATTTAGGACCATGTATTGATTTTAGTAAAACTGAGTTTTCCTAAATTTGTATATGAATCTAAGAAACCCATCTTAGAGAAGCTGATCAGTCAATTCACCTCACAAACCTGTAATACAGATCTCAGATAGTGGTAATATGACTTTGATATCCTGATGGAAAGCTCTTTATTAAATCTTTGATCTACCAGTATACTGGTTTCTTAAAGGACTTGCCCATCCTTAATCTATATCTGCAACACTGGTGGAGCCAGATCATCAAAAAGGACATGCTTTGGACCAAATTCGGCATTTTTGTCTTAAAGAAAAATGCTTTGGAGCCTGTTATCTGCAAGAAGTGTGTGTCTGGAGGCAAGTTAATGATCATAAATTATATTTGACATCAGTACCATTAACTTGTGCTTTTTAGATATGTTGCCAAGGGGAAGCTGCCAGCTTATATGAGTTTTTACATATCTTTCAGCTAAATCAGAGATTTGAATTCAAACCTTTATCCTCAGGAATTTTATAAAAGTTTGTGATATTCTCTGAAGGGAATAAACCAGACTACATTGCTCCATAAAGATGCTCTTAAAAAAAACTGTGAGATATAGAGCCCAATTCTCTTCTCTTTTACACTGGTGTAATAAGGAGTAAATCAAATAAGTGCAAAACCAGTGTACAGGAGAGGGCAATGAGGTCCACAGTCTTGATATTACTCTTCACTTTGCTTATCTTCTTAAAAGCATGTAAGTGAAAACAACAGAATGGTAATAAGTTTGAAAGGAGATATAGCATTTCATGAAAGTCTCTCCATAAAGTTGAATGGAATATCACATCCTGCCTTTTAGGCTGTTTCTTTGTTAAACATATAATATGTCATAGAATGCTACAGTCCCCACTATAAAACATGCCAGTACATAATGCTCAGAAAAGTTGGTGTTGTCCTGTGTTTTTAAGACAGCATCAATCACAAAGAGGGACCCTATTACACAGAGAGTACTACAAATACATGACAATTCTTTGTTATATATTGAAGAACTTTTTTGCACACTCCTTTTACAGGTAACTGTTGGTTGCTACTCTTATGTGACAGAAGTGTAGTCATGTTACTTAATGACCTACTAGAAGGGTCTCTGGTACTCTATACAATAAAATACATGTAATGGATATTGCATATGCTACATCTCTTATGCTTGGTTTTAAAAATTATTAGGATGACCGCTTTTTATTGGACAGCCAGCATGAGACATGATAGGCACAACTACTGTATGACTGTGAGTGTGTGAACATGTTTGTAAGTGTTAAATAATGACTCTGTTTGTCAGGAGTGGACATCAACATCCAGACCTGCATACATTGATCAACATTACAAAACCAAAAACTACTTTAGCCTGGTTTTCTCTGCTCTGTTCATATACACAGATTCAGTGCATGGTTGAAACAGGGCTGGCCTTACCATGAGAAGAACTGACGTGGCTGCCTCAGGTGCCAGACTGAGGGTGAGGGGGCAGTAGGACCCAGAGTGTAAAAAATTGTGTCTGCTGCTGGTGCATATGTATTCTCTCTGTTCTAGATGCACAGAGATGGTAGAGTGCTGTGCTGGAGGAAGGCGGGCACAAGAGGCATAACAGGCAGGTAGGAAAAAAGGTGAGAAGGAATAACAGAAAGCAGCAGGAGCTGCAGGAAGAGAGAGGAGGAGGAGCCTCTTATGTACCTCTCTAGCACCCCCAGGAGCCTGGACTGATTAACACCAGCTTCTCAGGGAGCTTCCTGTTTCCTGCTGTTTCCCTGAACCCACTTGAGGAGAACAGGCAGTCAACTGAAGTAGTAGGAGCCAGTTAGGCCCTTAAGACACTGAGCTAGCACTGATATCTCCTTTCCAAGAAGCCAAAACTAGAAAAAAGCCCTTTTAATATCCTGAGATTTGTCCTTTTGGTTCAAAATAATCCCACCTCTCTGCCACCATGTCAGGGTTCCTTCCCCACTCTGAACTCTAGAGTACAGATGTGGGGACCCACATGAAAGACCCCTAAGCTTATCTCTACCAGCTTAGGTTAAAAACTTCCCCAAGGCACAAATTCTTCCTTGTCCTTGGTATGGTATCGCTGCCACCACCAAGTGAGTTAGACAAAGATTTAGGAAAAGGACCACTTGGAGTTTCTGTTTCCCCAAAATACCCCCCAAGCCCCTTCACCCCCTTTCCTGGGGAGGCTTGAGAGTAAACAAGGTGAGCACAGACCAGCCCCTTGGGTTTTTATGACACTAAAAATCAATCAGGTTCTTAAAAGCAGAACTTTATTATAAAGAAAAAGTAAAAGAAGCACCTCCGTAAAATCAGGATGGAAGGTAATTTTACAGGGTAATCAGATTCAAAACACAGAGGATTTCCCTCTAGGCAAAACTTTAAAGTTACAACAAAAAAACAGGAATAAACCTTCCTCTTAGCCTAGGGAAAATTCACAAGCTAAAACAAAAGATAATCTAACACATTTCCTTCCTATTATTTACAATTTGTAATCTTAGCTGCTTAGTTCAGGTATGGCTTTAGGAGATGTATTTTCTCTGCCCTGGTTCCTCTCTGTCCTGGAGAGAGCACAAAGAGAGCACAAAACAAAAACCTTCTCCCACAGATTTGAAAGTATCTTCTCCCCTTATTGGTCCTTTTGGTCAGGTGCCAACCAGGTTATCTGAGCTTCTTAATCCTTTACAGGCAAAGAAGGGATTTTATGCTACCTTTAGCTGTTGTGACAAAGCTCTGTCCTTGCCTCCATGGGTCCTGCATTTCCTGGCAGATTTCGCTAGCCTCAGAAGCTCACTGTGACCCTCCACGTAACCATTCTCTCTCTAGAGACAAGGATCACAGTCTACTGAGCCATTTTCATCATAAGCCAGCAAGGGAGGTGAGGAGAAGTTATCCTTCCTTGCACAGTCTCTGTTGTCTCCCAGGTTCAATGATTAATCAGAGGGCAAATGGAAGGGGGAGGAGCCCAGGCCCACCCTCTACTCCAGGCTCCAGCCCAGGGACCCTAATAGTATCAGCTATGGTAGCTGACCTTTTAGAAACATGACATGTACAATTCCCTGGGCTACTTCCCCCACAGCAGCCCTCACTTCCTCAAGCTCCACTTCACCCTTACCTCAGGGCCTCCTTCCTTGTGCCTGATATGGTGTGTACTACTCAGCCTCTCCAACAGCACAACTTCCTCCCCCAGCTCCTGACATGCACACCCACCTGACTAACTGGGAGGCTTTTAACTAGTTTCAGCCAGCCTCTGATTGGCTTCAGGTGTCCCAATCAACCTAGCGTTCTCCCTGCCTTCTGGAAAGTTCTTAATTGGCCCCAGGTGTCTTAATTGACCTGGAGCAGCTGCCATTTCACTTATCCTGGTACCAGGGATTTGTTTAGCCTGGAGCTAATATAGCTATCTCCCACTACTTTTCTATAGCCATCCAGCCTTGCCCCATCACACTGTATGTTTATGACAGTCACCTAAAAAGGATGGCTCCAGTGTGCGAATCTCCCTTACATCCTCTGCAGTGAAAACTGATGCAAAGAATTCATTTAGCTTCTCCACAACAGCCTTGTCTTCCTCAGTCATTCAGTGGCCCCACTGATTGTTTGGCAGACAAGACAATGTGGTCCTAATTCATAATAGTATCTGTCTATTGTTAGAGAAATCAGCTCTTGAGAACATGTCTTCCTAGGAATAGACCAAATAATTATTTTGCACTTAGATTTGGAATGGCATTTTCTCTTTACTTCTATATAGTCACTTTAAAAACTGAGTATTTTAATGGCCTTTCTGGAAGTATGAAATGGAATAACTTACAATATGTGTTAGCCTATTAGTCACAGCCAGGCTGAGCTCTGCACACCAGAGACAGTATTCACCAAGCAGGAGTTGGAGGAATCACAAGAGCCAGGTCTCATAAGCAAGACTCAGGGTCAGTGTCAGGCCAAGGTCAGAGACTAGAGATCAGAGGTAGCACCCGGCTAGAAACAGGAGGCAAGAATCAGAGTCGGACTCAGGCTGGACTCACAGACCAGAGATCAAGCAAAGTCTGACATTGCAGCAGACCAAATCTGTGTACCTGTTTAAACAACTTCCTGGTGCAATTCCTTGGGTTATATAGGGCGCTTAGTCAGTCAGAAGCCTACATGGTACTGTCACACTGGGTCTCTTGGACGATACTTCCCGCAGTACCTATTCTCCACAGGTTTCAGAGTAACAGCCGTGTTAGTCTGTCTTTGCAAAAAGAAAAGGAGTACTTGTGGCACCTTAGAGACTAACCCAATTTATTTGAGCATGAGTGAGCTCACGAAAGCTCATGCTCAAATAAATTGGTTAGTCTCTAAGGTGCCACAAGTACTCCTATTCTCCACAGTACTCTCTGGCTGTTCCTCTGGATGGCCTCTTGATGGCACTGTGGGATCATCAGCTGTCCCAGGCTGTGTAGAGCCAGGTTCTACTCCCTGGATCCTTACATTAAGTATCTTTGGTGTCCATTGTGTTAAATGCAAAGGTTATGTATTATTGTGGGCCTCATTGATCAAAGGATTATACTGAAGAATGTGGTAGACAAGAATGGTCTTTGGGGTAGAGTGCTCAGATGTCCTGATTTTATAGGGACAGTTCCGATTTTTGGGTCTTTCTTATATATATATATAATATCTTTTTCTTCTTTTTCCTATTACCTCCCACCTCCCTCCCGATTTTTCACATTTGCTGTCTGGTCACCCTACTTTCGGGACAATATATGTGTAGTGGATTTCCCATGAAACTCCTGGGGAAGGTGAATGCAAATTTCCCACCCCTAATTATGCAAAACCCTAGCATTTGGAAGCTTCGTCCTGATGAGAGAAGCCATTAACTGTTCCCATCATCTGAATAGCAAAGGCCCAACCTGTATAAAGGAGAGACAGATTTATTAGTGCTTGTACATGTTCAGAGTTAAGGCTGTTATGTATTTATGACCACAGAAAAACACCTTGGCGAGGTTTGAAGAACTGATTCCTACAAGAGCCCTGTTGCAGATGGGGTGATCTCTGGTAAGCTTATTAGTATGTGTGTAGGTACTTTTATTGTTTTTAATATGTTTTCTTTGGAATGTTTTCACCTTAAGAACATATGCATTTGCTTAGAAAGAACTTTGTGGTAACTTGTAACTGCCGGCAATTACAGCTGTTCATAGCCTTCAAAGCGCAGATGCTGGCCTGTTTGGGCAGTCTGGCTTGCTGGGAATATCACAATGAAAGCAGTGAACAGTGCAGGCTTGAAAAACACTGGTCAGGAGCGAGAGAGAGAGAGAGAGAGATGCAAGTCTCTGCCCAAGAGAGGTGATGGCTGGGGAGCCGGAAGCCTGAGAGTGTCTTTTGTGGATCATAGAGAAGGAATACAAGTACAATTGCCCTGAATTGTGACACTACTTGACATGAGGCTTACTTCAATAATATTGATTGAAGTAAGCACTATCCAGTAGTTTTTGCAGAACTAATCAGAACCTAATTTTGCACATTCTAAAGCAGTGCTTCTCAACTGTTGGGTTGTGACCCCTGGGGGCTCACAAAAGGGATTCATTGGGGTCATGGCATATTGAAAATTTGATTATATTCTAAAATCAAAGAAAATCTTGCTCCTTCACTCCCCACACAATTATCCTTCTAGGTGAAGTGTTTTCTGTCAACTTCTCAAAATACATACATGTAAATTATATAGGCCTGTTGTAATCACGGATATGTTTTGTACTTTACACTAAATGAAAGGGGCTCATGAAACTGTTTCACTTCTAACAAAGGTCACCAACTTGAAAAGTTTGAAAAACACTATTCTAAAAGTCTTGATAGTCTAGAAATGTTTGGGATACATATCCAGACACTTAGGCTGTTGTTTAAAAAAAAGAACCCCTGAATCTTCAACAGTAACCTGTCGCTGTATTAATTTGAACATGCATTGTTTATTATAGACAGTTTGCTATGTTCTCTATGAATTTTAAATGTTGAGAAGGTATCTAATTGTTATGTTATTAATTTTTGGAATTTAAGATTTTTTAAAAGAATAGGCTTTTGCCATCCATTTAAGTATACGATTATACATGTTTTATAATAAGTTTATAAATAGATTTTTCATTTCCAGTAACTGGACTCTTTCCAATCAAATTAAGCTCTTTATGCCACCGATTCATTAAAGGAGCATGTTCTTAAATCCATTCTTATTCAACCAAGTAGTTAAGCACAAGCTGAACTTCAAGTCAATGGGATTGAAACTTGTGTTTAAATGCTGAGTTGTGGCCTATCCCCTTGAACTCTGTAGTCATAAAAGTTGCAATCAGTAGCTATGCTGAGGAAGGAACTTTCTTTTTAGAAACAACTAATTGGTGGTGGAGTCAGATTTTACAGCCAGGGAGGAGAGGGGCATGATCCCGCCCTCCATTCACCTGGCAGTGGCAGCTGCTGTCCCATGGGGTTGTGCTTTGCTTCCCACTCTGTGTACTGTGACCTAGCATACTGGATCATAGCATCACCTCTCAGTCATGATGGAGGAGTAGCCAGGCCAAATTTGAGTTAGTGGTGTTTTGACATGGCGCATGGGATCACAGTGCCACATGACTCCAGGCATCATGTTGCAACACCTGGCCCCAGCTCCACAGTATAGGAACTGCCACTGCTGAGTGAGTGTAGGGTGGGCTCACTTTCCAGCCAGGTGTCAAAATTCGTGTTGTACACCTCTTTTTGTCAATTGCATAATAGGCTTTAAAAGGCAGCACTCACATATCTAAAAGCCTTCCAATAGACACCTGACAGGAATTTTTCCATAATCTCAATGTACCCATCTAATCCACTGCCAGGGTGCCTTCTCTCCTGTTAAAGGCCTTATGGGATTGGTGCTGAATGCTTCCCTGTTGCTTCTGATGCCAAAATTACGAGAAGAAATAGGTTATTTATATCTCTGTCTCACATGGGAGAATTACTCCTGGTCTCAGGGTCTGTGAAAGGACCAGATCCAGTATAGGAAGTGGTATGCTATGCAGGGATCTCATTCATATGAGTGTTCCCTTTACTGAGCAGTTCTGCCATCTCCTGCCCGAGAGCTGTTTAAATATTGGACATAATGTAGTAGGTTGACCTTTCCCCATAGGCTGGCATGTTGCACAGTAACTATGTGCAGTGTTTGGGAGTTTATACTGTTCATACTTCTTGCAGCTAGTTAGAAACCATAGTGAGCAAACAGATTTTGAAATCAGACTTTCTTCCTCACATAAGGGTAAGTATGTTGTTTGTAAGAAAATGCAGTGTATGATGGCAAAATAGATATATACTGCACCTTAATTAGCATTAAAGAAATCTGACTCTAGTTAATTGATCTTTAAATATTTACCAGAGAAATACTTCAGTAATCCAAATCACTACATAACAAGCAATCTGCCATATGTATAATCTGACGCTTTGAAGTAATATCAGAAATGATACAAAGCATGTAAGATGTCCCCAACAGCATGAACCGGATAGACAATAAAATACTATATCATTTTGAAGCTAATATTTTATATATAATAAGCTGTTAAATGAAACTTACAGTTCAAAGTCAATTACTCAGATGTTCAGAATGCCAAAACTGAGGTTTCCTGTGCAACCTTAATTCAGCCACTAACCTCATTCTTGATAACAGTGGAACCATTTTAGCTAAAAGTTTACCCCTGTCCCCAATAATAATAATAATAATAATAATAATAATAATAATAATTAATAATAAAAATCAGTTTTAATCAGACATCCAGAATGGAAAATTTGAGCCGAAATAGTTAAAGTTTGGCAAAGTGATAACCAATTGAAACAGTCTTATAATGGGAAATTTTAAGCCTTAACTACAGCTGATTGAAAAATGAAATGTCTGTCCCAATTGGGAATTCTATATTTTTATTTTATTTTTTAGTTTTTTGCTGAAGCAGGATTAAAAGTCAAAACAACACTTTTCATGGAACAAAATCTTCAGGAGCTTCTGATTCAGACTTCTTTGATCAAAACAACAGAAATCAATGTTCTCAAGTCAAAATATTTTATTTCATTTTGTTGACCCAAATTGAAACATTTCATCTAGTCAGGTCAACATTAAGCTCAGTGTCTGCCTGAGTTGCCTCAGTGGACTCCCATGAACGCTGCAGTGTCTCAGCCAGAAGCAGAAATGCAGTTTCCATCTGTTCAAGGAAAAGGATTCGTAGGGAAGAATGACAGCATGAGGGACCTGAGACTACAGTGCTAGTTTCAGAGTAACAGTCATGTTAGTCTGTTTCCGTAAAAAGAAAAGGAGGACTTGTGGCACCTTAGAGACTAACAAATTTATTTGAGCATAAGCTTTCGTGAGCTACAGCTCACTTTATTGGATGCTAGTGACTCAGGTGGATACCGATTAATGTTGACCTGACCAAAAGTTAACATTTCATTGTGATTTACCTGATGGAAAATTGCACTGAAATTGATATTTTCCAATGGAAAATTTGGTTTCAATGAAACCTCGTTTCATGATGGAAAAATGTTTTACTCAAAAATTTTCACTCACCTGCATTCTTACCTATGGGTGGAGCTACCATATCCACCGATAATAATACACAACTTCTCAGGCTTATAAAACAAGAAAACAACCACAATGATTCAGTTGGATTGTGTGTCCCAATTTAGCTACAAACATTTTCTAGCAACATATTGACCTATAACATTTATGATTCTATCATTGAGATGCACTCTTGCCAGCCATATCAAGAGGAATGTATCATACACCTAGCTTTTCTTATGTGTTTTTGACTTTGAGTAAGCAAGATACTTAATCACATGCTCAACTTTAAGTGTGCCTTTCACTTCATTGAAATCAATGGGATTTAAGAACATGACAGAAGGTTAAGTGAATCCTTGAGTACTTTGCTGAAACAGGTCCCATAGCAATAACTACAAATATAAGTTCCACCCTTACCTGCACACACACACACGTGAGTGATATTTATCCATCTTAGGTTTCTTACGGTTTTTTTTTAACATAGTACCATTCAGCACATATTCAAAAAGAGTATAAAGTACACAATATAAAAACAGATTGTTGATATAAATGTTTATGAATATGCCATGTGCAGCCAAAGTAGAGATAGTCAAATAATATAAAAAAATAATTCATTACTTTTTTGCACACAAAAGCATAAAATATGTCAGTTCAGCTTCCTGTTATTTCACTCATTATTGTGTATTTGGAAAACATTCAGAAATGCAAAATGTGTCATGAATTGTATTCTAAATTAGTGTTTGTCTGAACATTCATGCTTGAAGACATTCTTTTTTCACTTGTTATTCTACTGCTTAAAATGTTCAGCCACGCACTGAGGGCTGGATTCAGCATGGGTGAGTAGTCTGTTTAAAATTAAGCCCCTTATTTAAGATAAACAGTACTATTCTCCTAAAGTGTGAGATTAGCAGGGCTTTGGAGGTTTTGTGTTAAAAGATATAAAATAAATAAAACATGCAAGGGCGCTTTCAAACTGGTTACCTTTAACTATTAATGGTAAAGTTTTTAAAATTTGACGTGAATTGGTTGTAAGAAATGGCCATCACCTACAATACATGGTGTAAAGCATGAGAAAATGTACTTTAGAGAAAAAATTTGCACTGATGGGGAATAGTCTAGACGAACTATTGCTACTTTTCCATATCTTATTTTATTTGATTCTATGTAACTGAGGAAGAAAAGGTCAAAAGTACAGTGCATAAGTAAAAGAGAGTAAATGAGTAGGCACAGCAGTGGGAAGTTATGAAATGAAAAAGCACTTTTCTCTCTTGTTCTGTATGTTGGCATAGTTCCAACTTTGCCAAATATGTTCAGAATTCAGTTTTTATTCACAGTGAAACCGGTCAAAAAAGCAGGCAAGTTTGGGGGACTTCTTTTTTGTAAAATATTTCTCATCTGTTGTCCAAAAGATTATGTGATAATATTTTTCTGCCCAAAACTTTTCATCAGTCTATTTGAAAAAGGAGAGGTAAGGACCCTAAGAAACAAGATGTACTAAAGCACACAATTTTAACACAATTGAAACAATTTTAGAAGGCAAACTAAAGGAACCATTTGTATTTGCAATATATTTGCTAACTCTCTCTTAAAAAAATTATGTAAGAAGGACTGAAAGGTCAGCAACTGCACTTTATTTCCAGTCCCTGGTCAAATGTTCTGGATCAAGATGAAAAAAGTCAATACCGCAGTCACATGAGAGGGGTCAATATTTACTGACTCCATCAGTGCTGCTACATTTAACACTCTTTTCATCAGGTAGGGGAAGTCATTCTTTTCTAGAATGTTTCAATCTCAACTAAAAAACAAGGAGTCCAGTGGCACCTTAAAGACTAACAGATATATTTGAGCCTAAGCTTTCGTGGGTAAAACCCCCCACTTCTTCAGATGCAAGAACTCTGAAGTTCTTGTTTTTGTGGATACAGACTAACACGGCTACCCCCAATACTCCATCTCAACTGAGGCCTCATCAGGTGATTATGTTGATCCTGATAATCAATGGAGCTTGATGTAGGCACTTCATTCTTCCCAGTGCTCATTCAAATACAGCTTTCCTATGTACATAGCTCACATTCCAACCTTTCCAGAAGAGTCTAACAAATTTCTGTAAGTGACTGTTTTCAGTTTATTGCAATAAAGTTTTTCTCAGTCTCCCAAGTGAGTGTTTCTGTGCAAAAAGTTTGCTGATTGGAATGTCAATTCCTTCATTGGCCAATCAGTAAAGTAATAGTTTGTGGGACCTGTAAAAGCTTCCAAGGAAATAATTTTCAGGGTTACTTATGGCAAGCTATGGCCCATAGTTTTTTAAAAAAATACTTGAATGTTTTACATGATTTATTATTTATTTTATTTCCATATCACTGTAACTATGCATTGCCCATCATGGAACAAATAAAGACTGGCCCATAAGAAGTTGCAAGCTAAGACCCTAATTCTGCAAAGGCTTATGCAAGTGCTTATTTTTATGCACTATGAGTAGTCCCATCGAAATCAGCAGACCCACATGAGCTAAATATTCACAGTGTGTAAAGTTAAGCACTTGCATAAGTCTGTGCAGGAGCTGGGCCTAGGTAAAGATTTAGATTGCAGAGAATATAACAAGGGAAGGAATGCAGAATAGGTGGAACAATGTTGAAGACAATAAAATAGCATGGTTACAAGGGAGGCCAGAGCATATGACCTGGTAGTTGCAAAAAGTTGTGTATTTTGCCCTATTTTTTATAGACTAATAAAAATTGTCCTGATTACATCAGGACTACAATTTATAGGAAACCTGAAGGTAGTGAATTTTGAAAAGGAACATAAAGGACGAAGGAAGAAGACATGGAAGACAGGATAAGGAAGACATAAATTCATATGCACAGAGTCTGCTAATCACATCTTCTGACTTCCACTGGTATCTGCAAATTGAGAGGATTCTATTGTACTAGGACAAATCAGAACAAGTTCTTTTTTTTTTTTGGTCTTTCTTGTTTTTTCACTAGTAAAGCTTAAGTTAAGCTTTTTGTTTTCAAATTGGTAAGCAATTTTGCTTACGGAAGAGACTTTGTATGCTAAGTTCCAGCCCCAAGTGAATTTTATACATGCTAATTATAGTTTCATGAAAAATGAGATAACAAAAGTGCTGACATGCTCTTAATAAAAGTGTGTGGAGAACTAAGATGTTTGAGTTTTACAACTTAAGCATTTCTCAAAACTTTGCTCAAGCATGCAAACATTATTAGCTTTGAATAACAACAGACCCTTTGGGTCTTGGTAATGTCACCAATATATCTAATCCTATTATGATGATTATTTATATTACAATAGCACCTTCTGATCAGGGCCCACGGACTAGGTATTGTATGTGATATAGTAACAATCAGCCCTGCCCTGAAGAGATTAAAACGAAATAGACAAGACAGAAAAAAAGGACCTTTGTCCCCGTTTTACCTATGTGAAACAGAAGCAGAGAACATACCCAAGATCACCCAATAAATATGTGGAAGAGCTAGGGACTGAACTTAGATCTCCAGAGTGCGTGGCCTGTGTCTTGACCACATAACGGTCCCGCTACTCTTCATCACTAAGCAGCTATTTTTCTCTTTTGGTGTTTGTAAAAAGTTAATTCTTCAAACTAAGTTCCTGATTCTACAAACTTTACTCTTGATGAGTAACATTGACTCAAACAAGTACTCCCCCTGGCTTTGGTGGAAAAACTGGGTCCTCAGTGAATTAAAGAAAGCAGTAAATTAGTATTTAATAGAGCATAATTAGGAGTGCTGTTAGTGAAATTATTCAGCATTGGGAATGATGAAACACAAGACAGAACAAAGGCCTTTGTATTAATCGTAGCAAATATGATTATTTTCATTTTTTTAGTTGAATTCAAAACAGCTGCTGGGGTGTGCTCATTGGTGAAATAATGATGTAGCTGTAGAATGCTGCAGATGTACAGATGAGGAGACCAGACAGATATAATAACTTGAGATAGGAAGGAACCTATGACTAGAGTATGAAGTCCCCGATTCTATACCTGAGAGAGCCCTTTTGCTTGGGAGGAGGGGAGGAGAGGAAGCTACCAGTGGCCATTTGCAATGATATTTGATCCAGATGAAGCAAACCTGCCAGGGTATCACCCTGGCTATCTTACTGATATAAAGAGTAGCCATTTCCACTGAGAGTTCTGCTACTTGAGAGTTGGGATAAAGCACACCAGTAATTGCCACTGAATAGTCCGCTACCACAAGTGGAAAATTAGCTGCCTGCATATTCTGTTGTGCTGGAGCTGGAGGCACATCCCCAGCGTGTATTGTTTGTTTTATGTCATGGAGGAAAATGTGTTCACATGAATATACCCGACACTTTGCTACAGATGCTTTATCCTTGTAATCTGTGTCTTTGCACTCATGGATAAGATCTGGAATGGATGTAGCCATAAAAACAGCACATATTTTACTTCCTAACACATACTTATTTCACTGCCTCTTTAGTGACTGGACGTGGCATTAAGAGTAACAACAAGCCATACAAAGCTAAATATTTATGAGAAAGTCTCATTTTCAGAATAGCATCTGCTTTTTTATCATGTATGTTTATGTTAGATAAGAGGGAACATGTTTACAGTTAGATGGAAAAGACTCAAAATGTTCTATTTCCCATAAGGGGAATACATTCTTTCTTTTAAATACAGTAGATGGGAGGCTCTCAGTGCTTCGAAGATCACTTAAACAATCACCTTTCTGGCACATCCGCCAGCCCTTACTCAGCTTTGAAAGAAGTGGCTCGCTATTTCTTCAGATGCCTAATCTTTACTAGTTAGATAGGATGGAGACATATTTAAGCATTTTATGTTTTCAAAATACTTTTCTACATTGTGTTTGTAGATGTACAAATCAAAGGTTCTCAGATCAGCAATATCTTTTTAAAGGCCTGGGATTCACCCAAAGCAGAAGAAATTCAGAAATAAAGTTATATCTGGTAAATGCTAGTCCTTCATTATACATACAGATTTATATTACTGTAGTCAGAGCTAATGCAGGCTTTACAAGTCATTATGTGGTACATACAAATATTGGTCCCAATTCTGCAAATATACATGTGCTAAACTTGACACACATGACTACATGACTAATCCCCCAGATGACAATTGTAAAGTTAAACATTGTGGGTAAGTGTTCACGGAATCTGGGGAGAGAGGGATTGTTAACAAACATTTTTAATAACCACCTTTCTAATGTTTGATTTCTGATAATGTTGCTGCTTCTTTTGTATGTGAGGAAAAGCGCGAGAGACTCGGAACTTGAATACCTATTTCAACCCTCACCTTCTAAACTTTGTGGAAGTTTAGAAATCAGTGGCAAAGAAGTCAAAGGAACGAATGAACATCCCACTTATGAAGAGAAATTATTAAAGAAAAATCACATTGAAATGACAAATGGACTCTGCTTGTACTACAGCAGTTTTATACTGAGCTCATGATAACATGTTAATTATAAATAATAATTACTTCTAAATAGCTGCTCATCACTCTACTTAAACACTCACTGTCAAGCATTTCAGTTTAAACAAAGACCATAGCTACTTATTTCTTCACATTTTGCTGTAGGCTGCACCAAATGTACAAAACAGAAATGCTCCCAAAAAGTGCATTTTAATTAAAAATGGTTAAACAATCACTGCAAGCACACAAACAAAATACTTCTGTATATGATTTGCTTTGTCATTCAAGAGGGTACATCTTGGTATTAATATTCCACACCATGCTGTCAGTGGCATCTTTCTTGTACTCTACGTAAAGTTAGTATTTGGTAGCAGCGAAATATTGAAATGCAAAAGTAGGACAAGAATTTTCTGCCAACACATCCAAATAGTTAATTCCTAGCTATCTAAGATATAGGCAACCTTGAGTTAATGGGCAAGATCGGACTTCCATTAAAGCCCATGGAAGATGTCTCAGATACGTGGAAAGAAGCACCAAATGCCAGGGATGTGGTTTAATTAGCCACAACTTTATTACTTAACTAATCTGGGAACTAACCAGCAATAACTCCTAGAGTGCAGGTCATGGTTCCTTCCTCAATCATTTCCACATGATGGATAGCTGCTGTCAGCCCTCCAGAGCTGCACATTGGTCCCAGGCCATTTCTGGGATCCTGCTTTTTTCCCTCTTATGAGGGTTAAGGGGCTGTAGAAAGGGGCTTGTCTTCTCACCATACAAACATTAAGAGCTCCAACCCATTCTCCAGCTTCTTTAGGGGATGCTTTCCAGCTTCTTTCCACTTTCATCTCCTGCTCCAAAACACAGAGATCTGAAAAAGAAAGCACAATCTATTGTGGCTCCTTTTGGAGCCCTATTAGGATTTTAATGAAGTACCATGTTTTATTTGCATTTCTTTTACCCCTTCTCCAATATACACTGCACACGTCCTGGGAAAATGCAAATTCCTTCCATATAGTTTAACCTCCATAACATTACATTAGCCAAATTAATTTTACACAAGGTGTAACCGCCTCCCCCGTGCCCACAGAGTTTTCATGCACACCCACCAGAGCAACAATCTGATCCCCCAGAGCCACCCCAAAGCTCAGTGCTCCCATTAGCTAACATTCCTTCCCTACCATCAGCCAATATCATATCTGCTCCTTGGTTGGAGAGGTGTACACCATCTTGAGTAACTCAGGTACCAAATATGGCATTTTTGGTGGGTAATTGCTTATCGTCCACATTCCCACATATCTTCTTGTTAACCCAGAGAGGTCTGGGTTAAGTTGCAACCTTTCAGACCAGTTTAAAGTCAAATCTGCCCTAAACCTCTCTATGCTCTGATGATTTAGTCAACACCCTTAGAAAATCTCAAATCATTTTACCCAGGTGTACAATAGTCATTTCAGATGGCTGCTTCCTGTCTGCCAAAGACTGTAAGAAGGAGCCTTGGCTGGTTCCAAGGCATGCCACTCTTGCCAAGCCAATTCATAATTCATCTCTCCACCATCCCCAGCTCTGAGCCTCTAGGGAAACTGGCTGCCACTGTGTGGGCCCAATGCCCACAGATCCAAACAGCAATTCTCATGAACTGCTTCCTTGCTCCCTGTAGAGTGCCCTCCATCCAGACCAGCTCAGAGCAACCTAACTGCTGAGAACATCCAGGGGAACCAGGCTCCATTGACAGGTATAACCCATTGGACTCCTGCTCCTAGCAATGCTGTGGATGTAACCACTCAACTGCCAAATGAATGGGATCCCACTTCAGCAGGGGGACCTCAATAATACATGTTCCTTGACATTGCCACAAAATTAGATGTCCTTTCCCTGTTCCACCTATACTAGGCAATTCTACTGCTCTGATTGGGCAAATCCCAGCCTCCTCACATGCTTGTAGAATTATGACTCACCTTGCCATCCCTTACTTGTTTTATATCACTTGGGAAGTCAGGGTGTCAGATCTCTCTCCCATTTCAGATCCCTAAATTCCAAAGCCCTAGCTAAATAATTCATGGCTGAAAGCCTTATTAACACTGATAGAAACCAGTCCTCCAACCCATGCCACCACAGATTGTAGTATCAAATTCTGAGAGGGCATGCCCGCTGCTCTCAAGTGGAGTAGACTACATCCCCCCACACTCCAAATATACACCTGAATGGTCAAGATGCTAGTTGTTTTGCACTAACACAAAATTGATCAATCAAGAACCAAACGTCCAGAGGTCTAATTGTGCCCCAGTGGGCTCTGTGCCAGATCCCAACACAGGTCTCAAATTCTGCCCAGCTCATACTCTGAGTGACTTGAAGAATTGGCCATTATCAGTGCAGACCACTGCCAGAATTGTTTTTCTCACCCAATTTCATTCTTGCCTGTAGTCACTGCCATTAGGACATGAAAAAAACTTCTATAGGGTTACGATCCTCTCCCAGATCCAGTGAGCATAGCTTGCCCTGGTGGAAACCCCAGACATATTCAAATCAGCTTTCAGCTCCAACTCTGGCATCTGATCCTCCCTTCCCTTATGGCACTGATTCAAGGATTGTCCAACACTCAGGAAATTCTCTTTGTCTTAATTTTCCTATCTAGCAGTAAATGAGAAGGCTGCAAACTGCCAAGTGCAAAATACCCATCCCTAGGGCACCTCCTGGGGTATGAAATTGATTATGGCCAAGCTTGTAGTTCATGCAAAGTGTAATTCTTGAATGCCGCAGCTCTCCTAGACAATTTCTGCAACCTTCCAGGTTTTTAGCAGTGAGTAGAGGTACCTGCCTGCTCTTAAGTCAGTTTCCAGACAAGCCAGTCTGATGCGGGGGATGGGGCTCTCTATGTTTCATTTGCTGGCAGTACTCCTAGTCTACCAGCCAATGTGCAATGAAATTGATAGGCTTGTATCCTCTCTTGAATTCAGCCTTGATATGTATCCAAGTGGCTCACCACCTGTAAATGTTGTCATAACCAACCTGTAACACATGGGGTCCAGTTACCCAGTGTCAGATGGGGAAAGGACTTATGGCATGCTCCCTCTGTGGGTCTGTCTCTACCCTTAGTCTGTGAGGAAGGAGGAATGTTCTTTGGGATAACCATATATTCTTTTCCCAGGGATAAATTCCTTCCTCTGCCCTCTCTCCTTGTGGGCTACAAGTGAGCACCTACCCTCCATCATGCTCCTCCCAGTTTCAGAAGGAGGGGAGACTCTTAATGGAACCACTACCCTTTTTTCCGCACCAGTCCAAGTAACTCCCGTCCCCGCCGCCCCACTGCCTTGAGGTTGCAGGGTTTGCATTTTGCCATTGTGACAGGTTTGGGCCAGATGGCTACAGGAGAGTGATAGAAGGCAGATATATTAGCCCCAGGTTAAGTAGGTCCCTTTTCCCTGGGTAAGGTAACAGGGAAGGTTTTTTTTTTTTTTTTTTGAAACAGAAAGGAAATTTATTTGTAACAATTACAGAGAATACAAAGGGATAAAGAAAAACTTAGCAACAAAACAACGCAATCAAAAGGTATAACACAACAGCTTTCAGGAGGGAGAGGTGTTCAGGTTAGCCCGGGCCCAGAGCGGGGGGGCTTCCTCGACACTCGTGGTCTTCCACCCTCCTGAGATACCTGGTGGCCTAGAGCGGGGGGGCTTCCTCGACACTCGTGGTCTTCCACCCTCTCGAGTTACCTAGTGCCGCGCCCAGGGTCACCGACCCTCCCTCTCCTGAGAGTGCCCGACAAGATGGGCACGGCTGCGGGGTGGGTGGTTGGGAGGGAGGGGGGTACACCCATGTATTATAGGACCCCTCCTAGAAGACAATAATGATGGTATTCACAGCAACTAACGGCTGTGACTGGCGGCTCTCGCTCTTTCCCTCAATCAGAGGGTCAGACGGAGGGAACCGGACGGGGTCACCGAGCAGAGAACCCCGGACAGCGCCCACCGCTCCTCGAAGGTGTCAAGGGAGTCGGTGGACGCTGCCCAGAGGAACTCCGCCCGGATACGTGAATGTACTGAGAGTCGGAAAACGGCCTCGCAATCGCAGGACGCCTCATGAGCCAACCTCCGCTCTCTGGTCTTATAAATGGCTGTTTTAGCCAAGGCTAGGAGGAGGCTAACCAGGAGATCCCGCGACTTGGTGGGGCCACGGATGGGGAGTGTATAGATAAAGAGGTGGGGGGAGAAATGAAGCCAAAAGCGCAAAAGAATATTTGTGAGGAGCCGAAAAAGAGGCTGCAATCTGGCACACTCTAAATAGACGTGCGCCAGGGTTTCCCTCACGTTGCAAAAAGGGCAAGTCTCCGGAAGGGAGGTAAAACGTGTTAAAAACACGCCCGTGCTCACAGCCCCGTGAAGGAGCCGCCAACTGATGTCCCCGACGGGCTTCGGGACCAAGGTGGAGTACAGGCTGGCCCACCGAGGTTGCTCGCCCTCCAAAGGTGGTAAGAGATCTCGCCACTTTGTATCGGGGCGGGACACCAGGGTGCGGGCATGAAGGGTATGGAGCGTGAGTGTATATAAATATTTCCGTGATGCAACTTGGAAACCGACCGGTTGCAGTTCATGCAGCCGGCTCGCAGTGAAAGGATGAGGGGTGTGTTGGGATCGGCAGGGTAGGGGCCCGATGGAAAGGTCCGGCGGGCCTGGAGTAAGGGATGGGCGGGGTGCGCCCTCGCACAAGGCTCGGCTAACATAAGCCCGAGCGGCGGGGGTCAGAGCGGCCTCCACCTCCTGAAGCACGCGCCGGGGGGTGCGAAGGCTGGAGAGCCCCATGCGTCGAGCGAGCGTCAGGGGATCCAGCCAGTCCCCCCGGTCGTAGTCCAGGAGGTCCCCGACCCTCGTAACTCCCGCCAGGACCAACCTCTGGCGCACCGTGCGGGACTCCGCCGCCTGCACACAAAGTTGGGGGTTGTGTAGCAGGGGCTCCGTGAGGAGATCTGCCCCCACGATGGCCGCCACGGACCTGGTCGTTGAAAACAGTTTCCAGGCCCGGAGGAGGTCCTGGTAGAAATCCGGCAGCCCGGAGAGGTCTCGCGGAAAACCTCTCGAACAGAGATAAAAGAGCTGTCGGTCATACCGGAGCCCATGGAAGCGGCGTAAAAAGGCATGCGCCAATATGCTCCACGTCGAACTACCTGCACTATAAAGGAGCCTCTGCAGGGCTTGGAGGCGGAAAACGCGGACCTGAGTGTACAGACACTTCAGGTCCTGCCCTCCTTCCTTCAGGGGCAAGTGGAGAACTCCAACAGGGGCCCAGTGCAATCCTGACCAAAAGAACTCCAGAATCAATCTCCGGAGGTGGGACAGGAAACCCGGGGCCGGGGCTAGGGTGTTGAGCCGGTACCAGAGCGTGGACAGGACTAGTTGGTTAAGCACCAGTGCTCTCCCCCGAAGGGAGAGACATCGGAGTAGCCTCGTCCATTTCCTGATCCGCTCAATCACGCCGCCTTCCAAATTTTGCCAGTTCTCCGGCGGAGAAGGGTGCGTGGCAGAAAGGTAAACGCCGAGATAGAGCAGAGGGCCGGCACTCCACCGGATGGTCTGAAGCGCGGGTGGGAGGGAGCTTACCTGCCGCCAGCCCCCCACCACCAAGCCAGAGCTCTTGACCCAGTTGACGCGGGCGGAGGAGGCTGCCGAAAAGATGGCTTGGCATGCCTCCACTCGCGTCAAGTCGCCCGGGTCCTGGACCACGAGGAGGACGTCATCGGCGTACGCCGACAGGACCAGCCGCAGCTCCGGCTCCCGCAGCACCAACCCCGTCAACCTCCTGCGGAGGAGACAGAGGAAAGGCTCGATCGCCAGAGCGTACAGCTGGCCTGAGAGGGGACACCCCTGCCGCACCCCTCGCCCGAAGCCGACCGGCTCGGTCAGGGTCCAGTTGAGCCTAACCAGACACTCCGCGGAGGCGTACAGCACCCGGAGAAAACTCACAAACTGAGGTCCGAACCCAAACGCTCGCAGGGTGCTCAGGAGGTACCCATGATCTACCCTATCGAACGCCTTCTCTTGATCGAGAGACAGGAGGGCGAACGACAGACCGTCTCTCCGCCCGAGTTCCAAAAGGTCTCGGACTAAAAAGAGGTTGTCAAAAATGCTGCGACCCGGGACAGTATAGGTCTGGTCTGGGTGAATCACGTCCGCCATCACGGACCCTAGCCGCAGCGAGATTGCTTTCGCTACGATTTTGTAATCCGTGCTAAGGAGTGAGAGGGGACGCCAGTTTCGTAAGTCGCGGAGGTCCCCCTTCTTCGGCAGCAAGGCGAGCACCGCTCGTCTGCACGAGAGGGGGAGGACCCCGCCCTGCAAGGACTCAGCCCAGACAGTGACTAGGTCTGGGCCAAGGATGTCCCAGAACGCGCGGTAAAACTCCACGGTCAGCCCGTCCATGCCCGGAGATTTATTGGTGGGCATGCGACGGAGGGCGTCCGAGAACTCGGCCAGGGTGAGAGGCAGCTCTAGCCGGTCTCGGTCGCCCACGCTGACCGTGGGGAGTTCCTCCCAGAGCACCCCGCAAGCGCCAGGATCGGTCGGATCCGGGGAGAAAAGGTTTGCGTAGAAGTCACGGGCCCTCCCACACATCTCCTCCGGATCCGTGAGGGGGGTGCCGTCTTCCGCTAGAAGGCAGGTGACGTGTTTTTTGGCCCCCCTCGTTTTCTCCAGGGCGTAGAAGAAGCGGGAGCCACGATCCATCTCCTGAAGGAGGCGGATGCGGGACCGGACAAAGGCACCTCGGGCCCGGTGGTCCTCGAGGGCTCGAAGTTCCTCCCGCTTCTCCCGGCACGCTCCGCAGAGGGACGGGTCCCCGGGGCTGGCGGCCAGGCGCCTCTCCAGCTCTAAGACCTCCCGTTCCAACTGCTCTATCGCCGCATTTCTCCGTCGGCTGGTGCCCCGAGTGTAGTTGCGGCAGAAGAGCTTGGCGCGTACCTTCCCTAAATCCCACCAGCGCCGCACCGAGGGAAAGGCACGCCACTGCTCCCGCCAGGCCAGCCAAAACTCCCGGAAGGACATCACAAAGCCCTCGTCCTCCAACAGGCTGTTGTTAAAATGCCAGTAAGCCGGCCCCGGTCCCTCTGCACGGAGGGAGACCGTGACGGCAACCAAATGATGGTCGGAAAAAGGGGCCGGCCGAATGGTGGAGGAGTGGGCCTGTGAAAGATGGAGACGGGATAGATAAATACGGTCTAACCGAGAGCGGTGCGACCGACGGGCCTCCACCCGAACGAAGGTAAACGTGGAAGTATCATCTGGGTGATGGTCACGCCAGACGTCCACTAGGGAGTGATAGTCGACTATGTCTCGAAGAATGGTCGCGGCGGCCGGGCTCGGCTCGGCCCCCGAGCGGTCCCGTTCCTCGAGGGTGGTGTTAAAATCCCCTCCCAGGATCAGGCACTCGTGTGAATCCAGGGTGTCGAGAAATTCGGACACCTGCTGGTAAAATTGTGGCCGCTGTGAGCTCACTTGCGGGGCATAGATATTAACAAAATTGACCACGAGCCCCTCCAAACGAACTCGGAGGTGCAACAAGTGGCCCGGCACGGCCTCAGTGACTCCTAGCACCTCGGGCCGCAGGGTGGGGGAGAACAGGGTCGCCACTCCAGCTTGCCAAGCCGTGCAGTGGCTGAAGTATACCCCGTCCCCCCATTCCAGCCGCCACCTATCCTCGGCGGTTGGGTCCGTGTGGGTCTCCTGCAGGAGAACCACAGAGTACCTCCCCTCCCGAAGGTAGGAGAGCACCTGGGACCTGCGGAGAGCCATCCTACAGCCCCTGGTGTTCAGGGTTACAATAATGAGAGGTGTCATGCGGAGGGCTGGGGGGGTGGGGAGTTCTCAGGGGTGGGGGTACTCATGGCCCCCGGCGGGTCGCGTAGCAACCCGTGTCCCATCCCGTGAGTAAGTAACTCTTTCCGGAAGCTGCGGGCCCGCTCGTAGGCCGCGGCACCGCCCTTCCCTTGCCCTCTACCCTCCCTCATAAGGGCTCTCGCGGCCCGAAGGAGTCGATCAAAGTCCCCCCATTGCTGGAGAGCCAGCTGTGCCCTATCGCGGGCACCACGGCATCGTTTCAAGAACTCCCGTAATGCATGCTGCAGCTCATGGGGGGGTAGGGTTACAACTCCCAGAGCAGTCCCTGGTGGGGCTTTTGATACAGCTTCGTGGTCCGCTAAGGCGGGTAGGCAGGGTGCGGACCGCCGACGGGGTGTCTGACAGGCTGGGGTTATTAACTCCATCTCGTGCCTTGGGGCGGACGGGGATGGCAGGGGGAAAGGTGCAACTCCTGGGGAGTCGCAACTAGAAAACGTAAAGACTGCTCCCTGGGGGGAATCTGCAAAAGGCGGAAAAGAAATAACCCCAGGGGCGGCGGTAGCCTTGCAGGAGGAGGGAGACTGAACCGGAATAGGGGTGGGGGCAGGGGCAGAGGTAAGGCCCTGGGCTTCAGGAGGCGAACAGCAAAAAGAAGGTGCCTCCCGAGCAGGGTCGGGGGTGAAGGGGCAAGGGAGGGGGCTCCGAGGAATGCTAGGTACTGGCTCCGGGGTGGTCGTGGCAGCCATGGCCTCAGGCGGTAAACCACTTTCCGTGGGGTGCTCACCCGGAAAGGCAGTCAGGGGGAAAGGGCATGGGGAGAGGGGGCCTGGGGTGAGATTGCCCAAATCGAGGCCGGCCGGCAATAAATCATCCCCTCCCTGGGTGACCGGGGTCAAATCCAGGGCTTCAATCTCTGCGTACACAGAGGAGAGGCCAACTCCCACCACCCCAGGGGCCTCTCCGCTAGGGCCCGCCTCGGCGGTCACGTCGGGGTTCGTTGGGAGTTCAGGTGGTATCTGGTTAGAAGGGGCTTCCCCCGGGGCTTCGGAGGGGAGGGTCCCCCGCGGAGGGGGGATTCCACCCTCCAATGCTGGTCTATCTTCACCTCCCGACACCAGCGAATGGATCTCACTCGTGGCCGAGGCGGGAGGCTCAGGGTCGGTACCTCCCTTCCTGGTCTTCCGGGGGGCTTCCGCGTCAGATGAATGCAGCGGAGCTCGAGCCCTCCGCTTGCCTCGCTTCCCCTGGACTACAGTCCAGCCCTCCATGGCGTCGTCCGGGGGTTGAGTAGCAGGGGACGGAGCGGGGCGCGGAGGCAGAGGTTCAGGGGTTTGGGGGGGTAGCGGTAAGGCAGCATTAGGGGCGGGGGGTTCTCCTTGGGGCGAGCCCTCTCCTGCACCCGGTAAAAGCTTTGCCACACCCCCCTCCATAGGCTCTGCCGAGGTGGTTACGGCAAGAGTGGGACTCCCGTGGTCGCCCGGGCGTTGTTGGAGGGGTGCCTCTTGGGCCCGGACGGGGGCAGCGGTGGATCGGGTGGGAGGGGGGGTGGTGTCGGGTGCCGGGTGGCCAGGGGTGTCGGCAACAACAGGGCCGATATCCCGCCGGGTCTCGGGGGTCTCAGGTGCCCCTCTCCCCCGGGCCAAAGGGCAGTCCCTGCGGACATGCCCTGCCGAGCGGCAGAGGTAGCACCGGGCCTCTCCGGTGGAATAAAAGACCCTATAGCGGGCTCCCTGGTAGGGAACTAGGAAGGACCCCTCGAGCGCCTCTCCGTCACGCACCCCCGCCGGCAGTAAAATCTGCACTTGCCGGCGGAACGATAGGACGTGACGGAGGGCGGGGTCCTTGCAGCCTAACGGGAGAGGGCTAATAACAGAAACAAGCTTCCCCAGGGCAGAAAGAGCAGGTAACAGGGCAACATTAGGTAAAAAGGGAGGAACGGAGGTGAGGACGAAGCGAACGCCCAGATCTTCTAGCGGTTCTAGGGGGAGAAACACCCCCCCCACCACTAGGCCCTTCTCCACCGCCTCCTGGGCGGCAGTCTCCGAGGCCAGAAAGAGAACGACCTTCCCATACATCTTGGAGGCCGCCACAATGGCCATGGGTCCTACCACTTTCGCCAACGCCTGCACGTATGCCTCCACGTGGGGCGAGGCGGGTACTAGGAGGCAACGGACACCGTGCTTCCTGGTCAGGGCGGGAAGAGGGCCCCGACTACTAGTAATGGCAGCGGAGGCAGTGGGAGGGCGAGATGAGGAGGCGGCAGGTGAGGGGGGGCCTGTCGCCACCCGGGCATACGTCCTGGGGGCCGGGGGAGGGATGGTCGCAGAGCTGGTGGAGGGAACAGCTGGGAGGGGTGCCGCGATCGATGACGAGGCCACTGTGGTGGGGGCGGCCTCTGCCACGGAGGGTCCAGCGGCATTAGCGGGGCCCTTCCCTTTTGGCCCGCTTCGATTTTTCCGTCTAACTGGGGGGGGGGTTCCTAGAATCTAGTGGGGCAGGAACCAGAGCAGCAGTAGTAATCGCCCCGGTGCCTCCCACTGCCGATGCCCCAGCGGGGGCGGTGGCAGGGGTTCTAACAAGAGAGGCGGTGGGGAAATCTTGAGGGGTGGGCAGGAGGGTAGATGGGGAAGGGGCAACCAATTTCGGTGGAGGGGCCTTGCGTCCCTCCTTCTCTGCCATTGTGAGCAGGGAGAGACAGGGAGACACTGGGAGGGGGGGGGGCAAAAATCGGGGTCCGGTAGTAGGGGTAGGCTATGGGGTAAACAATCCGGGGGGGGGGGTGGTGGGAGGACAACCCACCACAAGTGTCCAAAGAGTCTCGCTTGGTTGGTTATTATGCCTGGGCCAAAAGGCAAAGTCCAAAGCAAACAGCTGGATCCGAAGGCAGATGGCAGATTGCCAGCAGGGACGAAGCAGCGGGGGCCGTGACAGTTGTAATAGTGGTGGGGGGGTTGGGGGCACCGATGGATCTGGGGGTAGCTCCCTGCTACACCCCTGTGCCGCCGCAGGCGCAGCTGAAATGCAGTCAACTCCCCCCCCCGAGGGTAGAAATTCAAAAGAAATCCCTCAGTCTTACGGCCTCTCTCCACGATGATTCATAGCTGCCCGGGAGTTCTCCGGCCTCTGGCGTCTGCTACAGCTGTTGGCTCTGTCCCAAGGCTCTCGGAAAAGGTCCAGGCAAAAAACAAAACAGCTGGGTCTGGGGGGGTCCACTCCCCTCCCCGGACAGCAGGTTGGCAGTCCTCCCCCCCTCCTCCGGGGGTTCAAGTAAGCAAGGAGCAAAGTCCAAAAGCAGGCATCGGGGGGGGGGGGTGCTGGCGACCGGCCAGCACACTGACGCAGCTCAAAAAAACGGGAAAAAACGAAACCAAAAAAACAAAGCGTCCGGCCCAAACGCGGGGGGGGGAAACTAAGCAAAAGGAAAAGTGTGAAAAATCCGGGCCGGGGGGCTTTAGGAAAGAAAGGAAAGCAAATAGCTCAGGAGCGAGTGAAGAACGATTCCGGCTCCTTAACAGGGAAGGGTCCAGAATAATCAGGAACCTTCTGGAGACAATTAAGACAGACAGGCTGATTAGAACACCTGCAGCCAATCAAGAAGCTGTTAGAATCAATTAAAGCAGGCTAATCAGGGCACCTGGGTTTAAAAAGGAGCTCACTTCAGTTTGTGGTGCGCATGTAAGGAGCTGGGAGCAAGAGATGCTAGGAGCTGAGAGTGAGAACGTGGACTGTTGGAGGACTGAGGAGTACAAGCATTATCAGACACCAAGAGGAAGGTCCTATGGTGAGGATAAAGAAGGTGTTGGGAGGATGCTATGGTGAAGTAGCCCAGGGAAGTGTAGGTGTCGCATAGCTGTTCCAGGAGGCACTGTAGACAGCTGCATTCCACAGGGCCCTGGGCTGGAACCCGGGAACCCGGAGTACAGGTCGGGCCCGGGTTCCCCCCAAACCTCCTAACTCCTGTTCAGACTCAGAAGGAGTTGACCTGGACTGTGGATTCATGAAAATTCCCAAACTGAGGGCTGCTGTGAAGCTCCAAGGTGAGCAAATCCGCCAATAAGTGCAATTCTCACCAAAGTAGAGGAACTTTGTCACACCATGTTCTTGGGTCAGACTAGGATCAGGACCACTTTATATATATGGATGCAGGAGAAGGCCAAGAGGAAAAACATTAATGTTCAATTAACTGTTTGATTTGTATAGTCCTATGACTTTAAATCTCCAGGTTTAGGTTCTCATTACAGGCAAAATAATCACTAATGTTCTCCTCCTATTACAACTGATCAATTATCGGTAATAACTTGTCTGTCTCAGACAATGGTTCATTTGATTCCTAGTATCAGTATCACAGTTGCTATGCAAATACAACAAACTATCATGTTTGATATTTCATAAGTATTACTGATAAACTATGTAATATGTATTTTGTGATCTTTTCCTGTGAGAGCGGTTCTAAATGCCTTTTTTTCAGTGCCAAAGAAAGGACAGCAGTGATGTCTTATCAAGACACTGCAAAGCCATTTGCTTTTACAAATGCAGATGCAAAGATTATTTGAATCATACAGTAATAAAAGGTTAAAAAAGTTAAACCTCTAATGAGCCATTTAAAGAAGGATATGAGTAATATTTAAAACTTTGCTGTATATGACCTTGACAGACAGCCAATGCAGAACATCACAGAGGAATGTACAATGAAACCAATGTGGAAAGAAGAGAGGGTTGGGTATTTTTGAACATATATTATTTCTAGGAGATTTTTTAGTTGATTTCCTTCATTCTCAGTGGGAAAACTGGTTCAGCTCAAATAAAAACTAAGGCTCCCATATCCATGTGGATAGACACTTGTAAAAATGCAGCGCTCTATTGTCTTGAGTAGGACTCTAAAGGCATCAGGGAGGATCTGATTGCAGCTTTATGGCACCTACCTTCACCCCATATTCAAGCTGAACAAAAATTATTTGCAGTTTGAAAAGGACCTGTTCACTTTTAAAACCAAAGTGCTATTGTTATAAGAAGATATACTATGTTTGCACAGCTCTCGTCCTGCAGACAGTGGCCAGGACTAAAAGCAACAGTGATAAATATTGCTCTATGGAAAAAGCTGTTCAATATCTATCTAAGGGACTTACATGGTTCCCATTAGCATCTGAGCACCTCAAAATCTTGAACGTGTATACCCTCACAACACCCCTACAAGGTAAAGGTCACAAGGTTCTCATGTAATTTTGTGGTTGACCTCCAATAAAAATACAGAAGCAGTCACTATGTGTGAAATTCATTCATCATGGTACCAGGGGCTAGAACAAACTCTTTCCCACCATGTAAGCCCCACATAGAGCTAAGTCAGAGATACCTTAATTGAAGTGACAGCACAAGTATAAAGTCTACAGAAAGGTTGTCTTACTGGCAGTGCAGGTGGGAGGCTGGGGGCAGATGGGGAAAGGGCCAAAGGATTCTTCTTTACGTAGTGGCTGCTACAAGTGGCATGGCGCGGCTGGGATTGCTACTTTCATCCAGCCAGCTGAAGTGATGGTCCTGAAGCACTGGAATCCCACATGGTCTTGCCTCGGGTTTTGAGAGGCGAGGTTCACTTCTCCAACTCACCCACTCTTGTTTCAAATATCGCCTGACTACTCAAGGCTTTTGTGAGAGAAATAGATTCAACATAAATGAAAAGATAAAATGTGATGCAGTAAACTGAAGAGGAATATTTATGACTACATTTGATTTCCACTCACACTCACCATGTAATCGCTTCAGCTATGAAAGCCTCTGTGAAAGTCTAATCTTTAAGGTCCTCAGAATCTCTCAGAAATGATCAGTTACAAATTTTAAAAAGCACCTTGTGTACATGTATTAGCAACTCACCATACACTGCAACAAGAAGATGTTGCTATAGAAACACCCTCCCTCATACTTTAACCATTCACTGCTGGTTCTGAAGAGACACAGAGGAGCCTGAATAATGACTAATGACACTGAATAATGACTAATAACGAATAATGACTAATAATCAAGGATGCAAGCACTTTGCTGCATTTCAATCAAAACCTCTTCTGACTCAGTCAGAACTCTACTTGTTTTCATTATTTTTCTCTGTGCCTGTTTGAGGTGTTCAGATGCATTAGTAATGAGCACAGTAGAAGAGACCAAATAGACTAGAATAGAATTAGTTGACTGGCCAGACAAGTCTTATTAACAAACTTATAAAATAGTTTGGGATAATTTGCCTTTAGCCTGATTTCGTTTTTCATTGAGATCATTTTTTATATACAGTATTTCCTTGCCTGCATCTTGTTCTACTTGTTGAAACGTTCACTGAAATGTAGATGAATTTAAAGGGCTGAGTCTTGCTTCCTCTTAAGAATTCCTTCTTGAAACTGAAAGAAGTGCATTAACTTTTTTGATTCCCTAAATAGTTGAAGGATCTTTTTATTCCTCAGATTCCCAATTAAAAAAGTGGTTTGATAGACACTTTTTTGAAAAATTGCACCTCAAACTTCTCTGTAGAGTATACACTGTATAGCATCAAATTGTTCCTTCATTAATAATGATTAATTATTATTATTTGTAATACAAATGCCTAGAAGTCCCAACCAAGATTTGGGATCCTCTATGTTAGTCATTGTTTAGATGTATAGTAAGAGTAAGTCCTGTTTTGCAATAGATGCTGTCATAAATATAAAGGGAAGGGTAACCACCTTTCTGTATACAGTGCTATAAAATCCCTCCTGGCCAGATGCAAAATCCTTTCACCTGTAAAGTGTTAAGAAGCTAAGATAACCTCGCTGGCACCTGAGCAAAAATGACCAATGGGGGAACTAGATACTTTCAAATCTGGAGGGGGGTGGAATTTCTGTCTGTCTGTGTGATACCTTTGCTGGGAACAGATCAAGGATGCAAGCTTTCCAACTCCTGTAAAGATAGTAAGTAATCTAGCTAGAAAATGCGTTAGATTTTCTTTTGTTTTTTGGCTTGTGAAATTCGCTGTGCTGGATGGAATGTATATTCCTGTTTTAGTGGTTTTTTGTAACTTAAAGTTTTGCCTAGAGGGATTCTCTATGTTTTGAATCTGATTACCCTGTAAAATACTTACCATCCTGATTTTATAGAGGTGATTCTTTTACCTTTTCTTTAAATAAAATTCTTCTTTTAAGAACCTGATTGATTTTTCATTGTTTTTAAGATCCAAGGGGTTGGGTCTGCGTTCACCTGTACCAATTGGTGAGGATTTTATTATCAAGACTTCCCCAGGAAAGGGGGTGTAGAGCTTGGGGGGATATTTTGGGGGAAGACATCTCCAAGTGGTCTCTTTCCCTGTTCTTTGTTTAAATCGCTTGGTGGTGGCAGCATATCAGGTTTTTAACCTAAGCTGGTTCCCAAGGCAAGAAAGAAATCTGTGCCTTGGGGAAGTTTTAACCTAAGCTGGTAAGAATAAGCTTAGGGAGTCTTTCATGCAGGTCCCCACATCTGTACCCTAGAGTTCAGAGTGGGGAAGGAACCTTAACAGATGCAATAAACACAGGATCGGAGGGGAAACAGGCACAGAGATTTGCCCACAGTCACACAGCAAGTCAGAGGCAGGAACAGAACACAACCTCTCTCAGGCCCAGGTGATTATTCTATTCAGTAGACTATTACCTCTCCAGATTATCTCCTCCTTCTCTTGAAAGAGTATGTTGTACTTTTAATCGTGCAAAAGCATATTCATTGTTGTCCTCAAGAGGTGTATGGAGAAAAGCATTGATCTACAATCAACCTGCTGTATGCTGTGTGCCTGCAGTAGGGCTTTTAGGCAACATTTTCCCACTATTGCTAATACCAGTGCAGCTTCACTAGTGGTAATAATGTTGGAAATCCTTGTACAGACAATACTAGCATCATTATTTTTAACACTGTGTCATTTAATATCTATTCAAAGCAGGTGCAAACAATATGGGTGTTAAAAATGATAGCAGCCATAGGATCTCTGGGTAGGCTGGCGACCCCAGTATGTTTCTCCCTTGGGAGAAATCTGTTCCCCAAAACCCTAATATAGATCACCAGGAGAGCCTTTTTGTCTCTTTACTTGTTAGATTCAGGAAGCAGCCTCTTATCTGATGCAACAGAAATATTCCACTACTTTTTTCTCTGCACTCTCCTTATATTTTTCTCTCTCTATATCTCTCTCTCCCTGCATTCCTGAGATATAAGGTATGACTACACTGCAAAAAAATACAAATATGCCTTTTTACCTGTTAGCTCATTTGGGTTAAACTAGCAATGAAGACAGGGCAGCTTGGGTTAGAGGAACCTGGAGCTGAACATGAGCTGCTAACTCAAGTTAAGAGTTTAGTTGCTGTGTCTTTACTGCAGTTTTAACCCATTAGTTAACATGGGTTAGCTAACTCAGTTAAACAGCTTTTCTGCCATGAAGACATACCCATACTAGTCATACAAGATGTTTTATTTTGTGACTACCTATACCAGGGGTGGACAAACTACAGCCTGTGGGCCACATCCAGCTCATCAAACCATTTAACGTGGCCCTCAGATCCCACCAGGGAGCAGGGTCGGGGGCTTGACCCACACTGTGCGGTTCCCAGGAAGGAGCCAGCATAACCCCCCTAGGGCTCCTATGTAGTACACAGAGGCTTCGCCAGGCAGCTCTGCCCACTGCTCCATTTGCAGGTGCCACCCCCCGCAGCTCCTATTGCCCACAGTTCCCTGCCAGTGGGAACTGCAGGGGTGGCACCTGCGGACGGGGCAGCGTGCAGAGCCTCCTGGCCATGCCTCAGAGCCGGAGGGGGGACATGCTTCTGGGAGTTTCTTGCGGTAAGCGCTGCCTGGAGCCTGCACCCCTGAACCCCCTCCCCCCCACTCCAATCCCCTACCACAGCCCTGATCCCCCTCCCACCCTCTGAGCCCCTTGATCCCAGCCCAGAGCCCCCTCTTGTACCCCAAGCCCCTCATCCCCAGTCCCACCCCAGAGCCCATACCCCCAGCCAGGGCCCTCATGCCCCCCCCCATGCCTCAACAGCTTGCTCCATCCCTGATCCCCCTCCCACCCTGTGAACCTTTTGGTCTCAGCCCGGAGCACCCTCCTGCACCCCAAACCCCTCATCCCCAGCCCCACCCCAAAGCCCACACCCCCAGCCAGAGCCGTCACCCCCTCCTGCACCCCTACCCCCAATTTTGTGAGGATTCATGGCCTGCCATACAATTTCCATACCCCGATGTAGCCCTCAGGCTAAAGGTTTGCCCACCCCTCACCTATACTCTGCTCTTCCCTGCTGAAGAGTTGTCTTCTGATAGGAAACCTTTTACCTAGCATGGTTTTCTGGTGAGTGGCCCCTTTCAGTATTCTAGTAGCTACGGTATTCTAAAGTAGGCAGTTTGCAATTGGCTGTTGCTAGCTGCCTATCACTTTCTTGTAGTTGTATAGTACTTTTATTATCAGATTAATCAACCTGATAAATAAAAGTATTCTTAACTTCTGTTGTTTTCAGCTTTTTTGTTTCTTATCCCTCAGAGGATGGCACATTCTCACAAGTCCCTTATTGTTTTTCTTTTCTCTTGTTATGGTGAAAATTTCTGGAAATAAGAAATGGGCTGTCCCCCACCCCATATTTAATTAAAAATGCCAAATGAACCATTGTTCTCAAAGTATTTTTGCCAATGCATAGACCTGGAACATCAGAATGTATTAGCTAGATCAGTGCTTTTAGCAGACCTTGCAAGATTTACAGGATGGAAGTCTTTAATTTAAAACACACCATTTATCCACTTCTAATGTGTCTCACAGTATCAAAAAGTAATTCAGAAATTAGCTGGTATCCTGACAACTGCTTCCGTAATTTCATCTTTAAATTTGTTTCTTTATATTAAATAAATAATTCCCATACAGAACATTTACAGGATACGTGTGTGGGCAGAAGAGGAAAGAAGGAACTTTTTCTTAAAAAAAAAAATTTCTTTTTACATCACTAATATTACTGTATGTCTAGCTGGTTATTATATGGTAAATAGGACAATACATAGTGTAGCTATCTGTGTAATAATTACATGATTTTGAAGGTTAATTGGTAATAAAATTTGAAATGTCCAAGCTGTTCCAATCATAATTGTTATAGCATTTTCAGAATAAAGATCTCATAAGTAGTGAACTGCAACAGACGTCCCACTTTTGCTGCAGTTTGTCTCAGGAAGTCTGGCAAACTCTGCTGGGCCATCTGTCGTATTCAGATCAGGTCAGATACGGATTTTTCACAGAGAGCTGGGGGAGAGAGGTAGGGCAATGCATTCTGGGGCACTCCTGATCTGGGAAAGTCAAAACCTGTGAGAGACTGAAAAAGGGCAGACGCAGAAGCAGAGGAACTGCCAATACTGAAATTCTTCACATAAAAATTTATCACAATTGGCTATGAGTTGAAGTCAGATAAAAGGAGGTGTGGATTATGGGTCTTGACTGGGCTTTGGGCGGTTAGGGTGCTAGCTAGGGAAAAGGCATTGGGAGTAGTAGAGAGGGAATTGAGGGTCATTGTAATGAAAGGACCCAGTCAAAATCAGGGGAAAAAATCTCACTGGATTGAGAAGAGAGAGTGAAGTCTGAAAAGGAAGTGGGAGGAAGAAAGAATTCAGAGGCTTGGGTGACCTTCAGATAAGTATTCAGCCTGTCTTGGTCTTATCAGAGCTGACCTCTCTTAACCTTTTGCCACTTGCCCAGTGCTAATTGTTACATTGCAGCTTCAGAGACAGAACCAATTAGACCTTTATCCTATTATTCCATAGTGTTTATTATGTAATTACATGTTGAATAGTGACAATGTGAATATTTCACAATTTAAGATGGCTATTGTAGATTTGGCTTCACCTAAAGAAAGAACTTCTGTAATAGCCACATATTCATTATTTTTTGCTCTAAGATGCACTACTGATGTACAACATTTAGACTACAAGCATGAGAAATGTACAATATTTACACTGCCACTGGAAATTATAATAATAAAATAATTCCATTAGCTAAATTCCAATAATGAGAAACTAGAGAGCTCTCTTTAATTGGGCGTATGCATTTAAGAATAGTTTATGAATCAATTTTTAATGGCCTTCTAGATGCCTGAGGGGAACCATTTTTTTTATTGGATTCCGCTGTCCAATAATAAAAAGCTACCTTTGGAGTCTATTAATGACAGTGAGTTTTAACTGTTATCTTTATGTGCATGTACTTCTTTTTGTATGTGCCATCTTTCTGCAAGCAGTATTGTCCAGCTCAGAAGAAGCACTTTTATTATTTCAACTAAAAATATCAACAGTTTGCTCTTATCTTTCTCTTCTTCATCTTAGTACACAATAGTTTGCTGGTAGAACACCAATGCCTTAGACATAACAAAAAATGGAATAAAACACCAAACCCTGAATAGCTGAAGGAGTAAAAAATCTGGGCATTAGCTGTTAGGGATGCTTCATAATGGCATTGTTATGTTAAGCCATTGGGGGTATGTCTACATTGCAGCTGGGAATGAACTTCCCAGCCTGGGAAGACAAACTTGCACTAGGTTGCCTTGGTCTCACATGTTCAAAATAGTAATGTGGGTGTTGTGACTCTGAGGGAGACTCAGGCTAGCCAGCCAAACTCAGACCCCGGCAGTCAGGTCAGCTCAAACTGAACTAGCACGGGTTTGTCTATTCAGCCTGGGATGCTTGGTGCCGGCTACCGTGTAGACACCTCCTGGGTTGACCAAAGTGAAATGTGCCACATATCTTGACTTTAAATATGTTCAGCTTAAAGTCTGAACTTGAGACTCTTGATTCCATAGTCTGGGTAACCTCTGTTTCAAGCATATAATATTCTGTGTCCAATTCATATAATTTTATTCTGCTGCTAACAGTTATATTGCTCATCAATGAGTGGCTGTACAAAGTCACAAACAATATTTAAATAAACTTTGTCCAAAATCATTCAGAAAGCCATCAATCCTGATGAAACAAAAGAAGAGCAAAGAATGAATGAAAGAGAGGTTGCCTCAACTAGACTATACTTCCATTAATTACACTACTATGTCAGAAATACTGATTCCAGAGTTCTTCTAAACATAATTTCGCCACAGTGTCATAGGTACACTGCTGAGAATCACATCATAACTGAATGGACAGGCAGAAATATGGGCATTGTGCACAAACATGTATAGCATTCTTTGTAATTATAGCTATAATTGTTCTTTGACTTTAAGAAGTGAGCTCAATGATGTCAATAAAATGGAAAGATTTCCACTGATTCCAGTAGGCTATCAATCAGGGCCTGATTGCCTAAATCAACTGTCAGCCAACAGTGTAAATTCCTAGATACTTGAATGATTTACAAAGTATCTCTAATCATTGTACAGGGAACCACCATGCTCTGCTGTAGGAGAAAATATTCAATTATTTATAAGAAAATGTGTGATCTCGCTACAGCATCTCACCAGGTGCTAAAGCATGCACAGTCCCAATGTGATATTCTTCTCACCTTGCAAGTGACATAAATAGGAGTTTAGTGCAGGAAAAGTGAGAGAGATACTGGAGATGACACTTGCCAGACAGATCAAAGAGGATAATTTGGCCTGTAGTCTTCTCTTTTCGCAGATCGCACATTAAATGTGCACGTGCCAGAACGCTCACCCAATGTGTGCAAAGAGAAGGTACAATATTGATGGAAACAAAAAAGAAAAGACTAAGGGTTAAATTGTGGCATATGTGTAAAATGTGGCAGACTGCCTTGTTCCAACACTTCACTATTTCCTTTTCAGCATCTTACTCCATGGGGCAAGGACTGTGAACAGGAAGTCCTGCATTTTCCACAGTGCAAAGGCAGTGTTGCCAACCTTGTGATTTTATCATGAGTCTCATGATATATAATGTTTTTCTTCAAGCCCAGATTCTTTCTTTCTTTCTTTCTTTCTTTCTTTCTTTCTTTCTTTCTTTCTTTCTTTCTTTCTTTCTTTCTTTCTTTCTTTCTTTCTTTCAGTTTGTACTAGCCCTTAGGGTTGCAGTGAAAAGTTTGAAAACATGAACCCTAACTATTCAAAAAGCTAACTGCGAATAGAGAAAACCCCCAATTTATTATTTTCAGAGACTCATCGTTATTTAAACCAGCCTCATGATTCTGGAGCCTGATTCATGATTTTTTAACTCCTGGGATTGACAACACTGGGAACTACAATTGTGAATGGCTCTTTCACAGCTTTGCACAGTATGGAGAGACTTCTTGTGTATCCCTGCCTAAAGTAAGTGTATCCACACTTAGACCCCAATCCTGTAAGCTGCTCCATGCAAATAGACTCCTGCATTGTGCAGAGCTCCATAGGGCTCTGCATAGGCTCAGGGACCAACCTGTGAGAGGCAGCTTGCAGAATCTAGGTGATTGATTGAGGGGGAAAAATAATCAAAAGGTGGATGAAAGAAAGCTTGGAGCTTGGAGCTTGGAGCTTCTAAGAGCAGAAGTATAAGAGGAAATAATAGAATAAGAAATTTGCATGGCAGAGAACACAGATAGCCCACCACTTTAGCCCCTTGTGGGAAAGAGGGCATGATGTCTGGTACATAACTACACACAGTTTCCATCAGAGCGATATCAGGACATCATTGTAGGATTCCAGAGCTTTCATAAACCTTCCAGTCTTCTCTCTTCCTTTCTCCTCTTAACACAACAAATGGCATCATATCTTATTTGGATATCAAGCTGACATTGGTCCCTGGTGACATTGTTGGGTCGCCCTCAAAGTTATATAAGTATGATAGAATTATAATTATGTAGTAGTAGAAATAAAGATAGACAAAAGAGTATATAGGTATTGTAAAAAGGTATGAACATCAGTTCCATGCTGTTGAATTTCACTCTGTAACAAATGCAAGGCCAAAGTGCTAATTATTTCAGGCCGGTACGGGACATAGAGAAATGAGTCTGTGCGCGAAAGTGATAAGAACTTTGAGGAAACAATGCTGTTCTTTAAAACAACACCCTGATGCTCTTCCCCCACGGGGGCCCCTCGTCATGTCTATGTAAATCTTGGTATCCAAAGAGGGAAAAATAGATAGTGGGATAAAACTTGTTAAATGAATCAAGAGTCATAGATTGTGTTGTTAAGTAAAAGAATGAATGATGAGTGCATGGAGTTGAGAGCCTGAGCAGGGAAATAATTGGTTAGTAAATGGTGCCAGCCTAATCCTAAGAATTTCAACCTTGATATCGATGGGCCAAAGAATAAGCAAAGTGGAGATAACCAGATGACTCCGGAGGGTGAACCGGAATCCACCCAAAATGCATCAAGGAAGAACAAGAAGATAACACCTAGCCATCATGGAGCCATCATGGATGTACCACCTGCTGACTGAGCTGATTGATGGTCATCCCAATTGTAAATCCAGCGTGATGAAGCAACTCCCATAGACTTGTATTGAACCAGAGACCTATAAAAATTGGGTCCAGGGACTGTGTTCTTTGAGTCTGATTCTTCGACCACCCACAGGAGCATCAGATGTGCATCTGACAACGACTCGGCTCCACTCTCATGTCCAGGCCACCTGGCCAGTGACTTGGCACGAGCAACATCTAGGCTGGTAACTATAACAACCTTTATGTCGAACCTGTGTGTGAATGTCTGTGTGTGTGAATGGATCTATATAGAAATTGCATATATGAATATTTTGTTGTATTTACAATAAACATGGCAATTTGCCTGGTCCCTCTTACAAGATCCTGTTGATATCATTTTTATTAGTGTAACAACATCTACTCAGTACATTAAATTACCCGAGTGATTAAAACCACAGAGACAGAATTAATGCTGCAATGATCAACATTCAACTATCTGTCCATTTACCATGGAATTCAGGGTTCTTCTAACTGACTGAATACCATCCAGAGCAGTTTCTCCATAGCTATACTCAAATCTCCCCAACCAGCAGGAGGAGACAACAAGTGTTGTTACTATTGAGGGACTGTTGTAGATAATCAGAAGGGGAGAAAACTGTACCAGCTCCTATTACCTCTTTTCCATGCATTGATAATGAATGGAACCAAAGTTTGTGCAAAAGCTCCTAGAAAGGCAGAACAGAGATTTTTTTTGGCACCCAGTGCAAAATCTGAAACTGAAGTTCCCCACCCTTCCAAAAACAATTACCACTGAGGGGAAGTCCCAGGGCAGAGGCTGTTGAAAAATATGTCTGCCCTGAACTCACCCCTCAGTGGCGGCTCCTGTCCCATGGATCTGGGCCTGGCTTCCCACTCTGGGTGTTGCAACCTGGCACGCAGGATCACAACATCACTTGGTTTGGGGGCCCGTTTAAACGGGGCCCAGGGGTAAACTGTCCGTCACCCCACCCACACTCTGGGGGTCCTAGGTTTTGATGAAGTATTTTTGTTTTCCTTTCCCCCTCAGCTTTTATGATCCCTCCCAACATTTCCAAGGTCTCTCCTTTTGTGATAGTGCAAAGTGTAGAGTGTTTATGCCCCCCCCCAACAAGATGACATCTTAAAAATAACGGAAAGACTAATTTCACCAATTCTGCTGTATTTGCTGGAATTTTTCACTCAGCTCTGGGTGGTAGTGCTGATTAGGACCTAGTGCACTCAACAGAGACAGATTTTAGTGAGGTTTCAGAGTAGCAGCCGTGTGAGTCTGTATTCGCAAAAAGAACAGGAGGACTTGTGGCACCTTAGAGACGAACCAATTTATTTGAGCACAAGCTTATGAAGTGAGCTGTAGCTCACGAAAGCTTATGATCAAATAAATTTTATAGATTTTAGTCAGTTAACTTCTGTGAGGGACCCCAAGTCCTAACCTTTCCTCTACTTACTCCATTTCCTATTCTACCACCTGCAGCACTATAAACAGAAAAGACTTGTGTAACGGAAGCCATCTGTCCAGTAACTCATCTTGTCAAAGTGCTGAAGGGCTGTTCCGTTCAAGTGTTATCAACATCTTCCAACTTACTGTGTATTTTCCTTATTGCTAAAAAACAATCCCAAGCATTCTTTTTGGCAGATTAGTAAGGGATTCAAGTAGCAGATGTTCAAATCACTTTTTTAGTTTTTGCGTATTTAATCTCCATAAGGATATCATGATGACAATCTGTTGTTAGGTCTTTGTGCTAAAGGCTGTAGTTCTATCATCTCAGCATTATAGACAGTGACTGTGATCTCAGGAAATGACTGTGAATATAGTATCTGAAGAACCATCTACCATAAGTTTATTGAGCTGGGTTCCTCTGAGGGCTCCCAAAATGCAGTGGAGGCTGATGCCCAACCTCATCTTTGCACCTCAAAGTATGAAAATTATGCTCTGGGCAACACTCAGCTACTTTTGTATGAGCGGCTGCTGAGCGCACGTCTTTTAATCAAACAGCTACCAAAGATAATAGAAGTAGTGACACCACCTCCTCATTCCACTATAGTGAAGCCTGTACTCTACCTACCTATACAACTTGAATTTGACTTGAATTTACCTACCTACAGGACCTGGATTTGACTGCCGGCATAATCAAAAAAACCTGCTGGCTTAGTAATGCTATATGGAAGCCCTGTTAAAAGGGCTTGTTTCTCATTTATGTTGATATGTTACTATACTCATGAACCCATTTAAACGTTTCTTGCTTTCTGTGCCCAGTTGTAGTGATAAGTCAAACCTCCCAATTCTGTGAATTCCCAGGCACGGTAATTAGAGAATCCACAGCAAAGTATGATGAAAATTGAAAGAAAGGCAATGTGATTTATCGGTGCATGCCGTTTCATTCCAAAAGAGCACTAGGTATTTCTAATGGCAGTCAAACTGCTAGCACATTAACATGTTTAGTCCCACTATACCTATAATAAAATAAAGTAATAATAGTAACAATAATTAATAATACCTTGCTTGTATATAGTGCTTTTCCCCTTTAGATCATCACATTCTTTACTGGATTAATCCTCACGTTATGACCATATAATTGGCTGAGTTCAAAGCTTTGTGGGGAATACATAATATTCATATTGGGAAGGGTTGCAGGGCTGGAACTTTTGAGCTCTATTCCAGTCTCTACCACTGATCTGGCATATGATATTAGGTGAAACATTTAACTTCTGTGTGTGCCTCAGTTACCAATCCATAAAATGGCTATAACAGTGTTGCCGGCACCCAGTGCCGAGAGGCTGAACAACAGCTTGAGTGGTTCGTTACCCGGTGTGCTACACCCAATAATCACAACGGGGTGGAGAAGCAGAAAAGTTTATTTGCAGCTGCAAAAAGGTACAGGGAGAATAAAATCTCAAATCCTGCACCACAGAGCAGGAAGTTACACAGGCTTTTATACATCCTTTTTCCCAGCATACTTATCCAATAGCAAGCTGCCCCAAGTATCCATATAGCCAGCCAATCCAGTTCCCAGCTAGTTCCCTGATTCTTTGTATCATTTGTTAAACTATACATAAAGCTGCTTTATTCAGCATTGTTCTTCCATATCTCCCCTGTTTGGCCTTGCTTAGTTTCAGGCAGTCTGACTCTGCAACATATTGTTGCAGAGTCTTAGCATAACTGCTGTGTGGGCCTCCAGGCGGGGGGGCCAAGGACACTTGGGTCTAGCACGCAGAGCTGCTGCGAGTGCCTCCAGGCAGGAGGGGGGCCAAGGACACCTGGGCCTAGTGCGAGTGGGCTTCATCGACACGCGTGGTCTTCCATCCCCTCGAGTTACCTAGTGGCCATGCCCCAGTGTCCCCAACAACTCCCCCCTTTGAGAACACTCATCAGCCTTGGCTCTGAGTTTTCTCACTTGGGCTACTTATTTTTTACAATATGACTTTGCATAAGCACTTTGTGATAGCCTGAAGAGAAGGACTTATTAACTTTTGCAAAAGGGCCCTAACACATGATACTGCACAGCACAATACCAGTAATACAAGCAATACAGGAAAGAGAATTTTCAATAGCAGGCTAAATAAACCACCAAGCCAAGACGACAAACCCCAGCCTGAAAATAAGGTTTGCAACCAATCGTTCTCTGGAGCAGTATAGGCAACCTGTGCTCCGGCTCGGGCATGGGCCTCAGCCTGTATCACCTTTTCATAGATTTCATAACTGCTATTATTTACATATACACAACATCGGGGCCCGATGAGGGCACAAACCCCTCCTTGGGATGCCAAGAGATAGTCCAAAGCCAGCCTGTTTTGGAGGGAAAATGTCCTGAGCTGCTGTACCTCTTTATTTAATATTTTTACTGCTGACCCTAAATTACTAACCGAGTCCTCTAACTCTAAGGCCACTTTCTCAAGTACTATCTGCAGCCTTACAGTATAGCGGCCTATGCATGCCATGGCTGGCCCAGTAAACAGTGGCGCTATTCCCAGTACAGAGCACCCTACCAGCTTCTCGGTTGTGAGGGCATTCTTCATATTGCCCTCCAATGCCTTAGTCAGTCGCCGCAGGATCTTTTCTCATGACTCAACAGAGGTGTCTCGGGCATTTCTAATCTTTCCTTTGGGCAGCGTGGCAGTTATGGAAAGATGAGGAACTCCATGAGCTATATAACAGCTACCTGTCCAGTTGGCTGGCAGCACCTTGTAAGCCTTTCGGCCACATACAAAATAGTGACCCTGTAGGGCCCAGTAAGGACTGTTTCTTAAGGGGATTCCTGGGATATTTAAGGCTGCTTTTCCAAACAGTTCATATGCCCCTAGGGGGGCATCCCATCCTCCTGATTGGGTACAAGTGGGGGCATTTCTAATTGTGCCATTCAAATTACACTCGCCATAGGGACCACTACAAACCCACCATTGGCTTGCTACATTGGAGATATTAACTGGACGGCAAGTTACATTTCCAAACCCCTTTTTTGTGGTAAGAGTATTTGTAAGTGTTTCCCTAAAAGGGGAGGAACCATTACACCCACACTGTTGGCCTCCCCTGTTGGTCTTTATTTAATACCCATCAGCCCACTGTGTAATAACACAGGAGCTCTTTTCCACAGGATGCCCATAGTGATCAGATTGGTTTTGGGTAAAACATAATACTCCCTCAGTGAGTACTGCAACTGAATACTCCTGGTCCTGATTGGTGGCTTGCTGTAAAGAGGTCTTGTTCCAGAACGGTGAGTCCGTTCTTTCCTGCTCTTTGGTGGTGGCTAATTCTGCTAGGGTCAAGGGCAGCATGTCAAGGGGCATTCCCGTTTTGGGGGGCAGTGGAGTTGGAGCACACACCCAGCAATCAGTCTGGTTTGTTAAATTAGCAACATGGTGCGCAAGCAAAACAAAGGAGTTATGCTCCCGATATGCACAATTTGGAAATACCAATACAGAGAATAACAATGTTACCCAATTAATTATGACCAGAGTCTTCCCAACCCAGGGTCTCCAATACCTGGGTGGGCCCATTTTAGCATTAAGGTGCCCGCTATTTGTGTCTTTTAAACAGTAGCTTTAGCCCAAGATCGTCACTAGATGAAGAGTCAGCAAGTTGGACGGTCCACTGTTCTGCTGACGAGGGGGCGGGTACTGCCTTCAGACGAGAGTGATGGATCCAGTTCTTGTGTCCCTCGATCTTTGCCGCTGTATGGGAGATCAGCAGGACGGTATAGGGTCCTTTCCACTTTTCCTGGAGAGGCTCGTCTTTCCAGGTGCGAACAAGCACAGAGTCACCGGGCTGTAAGGAGTGAACGGGAGAGTCCAAGGGGAGAGGCTGGGAATCCTTGGTATACCTGTGAAGAGACAAGAGAACAGCAGACAGGGAACACATATACTGTGACAAAAAACCATTACCCAACTCCCATTCCCCTGACAGAACCGGGGTGCCATTCATGGGCCATGCCCTTCCAAACATAATTTTAAAGGGACTGAGCCCTGATCTACCCTTAGGGAGAACGCGGATACGGAGTAGGACAAGGGGCAAAGCATCAGGCCATTGCAGTGAGGCTTCTTGGCACACTTTTGAGAGATACCGTTTAAGGGTCTGATTGGTACGCTCCACTACACCACTGGCTTGCGGTCTCCAGGGCGTATGGAGTTTCCAGGGGATTTGTAAGGCATGTGAGATGCTTTGAATGATTTTTGACGTGAAGTGTGTCCCGTTGTCAGATTCCATCCACAGGGGGAGTTCAAAGCGAGGAATGATCTCCTTAACAAACTTGAGGGCCACTGTTCTGGCAGTGCAGTTACGGCATGGGAAGGCTTCTGGCCATCCGCTGAACCGATCCACTATAACAAGGAGATTTTTGAACCCTTGGGTCCGGGGAAACTTAGTAAAGTCTATTTGCCACACTTGTCCGGGGCCCGGAGTGGGTTCTAGGGCAGCTGGTGGCACAGGATGTCCCGGTCGGGGGTTATTCTTTTGGCAGACTAAGCAGTCCGCTTGTACCTGGGCAGCCAGGGGTCGGAGTCCGGAAGCGATAAAGTATTTTTCCATTAGCTGGATAAGTGCTTCCCTGCCAGCATGAGTGTTTTGATGTAGTTTCTGCAGCACTGGCCGGATTAGGCCCTTTGGTAAGAGGACCTTCCCTTCCGGGGAATGGAGCCATCCCTCCTTTTCCCGGAGACTGAGTTTGTCAGTTAGCTGTCTCTCCTCCCCAGAGTACTGAGGGGTTGGAAGCTCTCCTACTGATGGGATAAGGACATGCATATGGGCGTTCTCAGCCTGAGGGGATGGCAGGGTGGCAGCATGCTTAGCCTCTCTATCTGCCCGGGCGTTACCTCTGGCCACATCTTGATCCTCCCTTTGATGGGCTTTACAGTGTACCACCGCCACTTCCGAGGGGAGTTGTACGGCTTCTAGGAGCCGGAGGATTTGGGGCCCATACTTGACTGGGGAGCCTTGGGCTGTCAGCATTCCCCTTTGCTTCCATAGGCCAGCATGAGCATGCAGCACCCCAAAAGCATACTTTGAATCAGTAAAAATGTTGACCCGCTTTCCTTTTGACAGTTCAAGTGCACGGGTCAGGGCTATTAGTTCGGCAAGCTGGGCAGAGGTCCCAGCAGGCAAACCTTCAGCTTCCACAGTGTCATGGAGCGTCACAACAGCATAACCCGCCCTCCTTTGCCCATCTATTACAGTACTGCTACCATCAGTGTACCACTCATAATCTGCATTTGGGAGGGGTACATCCTTTAAATCCGGACGGCTGGAGTACTGGGCATCTATGATCTCTAAACAGTCATGTTTCTGTTCCTCTGTTTCTGGCAAAAGGGTGGCTGGGTTAAGGGAGGGACAAGGCTGTAGGGTGACTTCAGAGTTCTCTAACAGCTTAGCCTGGTACCGAGCAATCCGAGCCTGGGTGAGCCAAAGCCCTCCCTTTGCATCCAATAAGGCTCGGACCATATGGGGAGTATAGATTTGCATAACCCCTCCCAACGTTAGCTTCTCGGCTTCCTCAAGCAATAGGGCAGTAGCTGCGACCGCCCGTAAACATGCTGGCCAACCCTTTGCAACCTGATCCAATTGCTTAGAAAAATAAGCCACAGGACGCTTCCATGCTCCTAACAGCTGTGTAAGCACTCCTAGGGCCACCCCCCTTTGTTCATGTACATACAACTGAAATGGCTTAGAGAGATCCGGCAGGTCCAGAGCTGGGGCTTCCATCAATTTTCGTTTCAGGATTTTAAATGCCCTGTCAGCCTCTGGGGTCCAATAGAAGGGGTCATGATTTGCTCCTTTTACACAGTCGTACAGGGGTTTAGCCCACAGTCCAAACTCTGGGATCCATATCCTGCAAAAGCCTGCCATACCCAGAAATGCCCTGAGCCGCTCACAATTATTTGGAGAGGAACTTGACAGATAGATTCCTTTCTTTTTTTTCGCTTGAACGCTGACGCTCCCCTTGCCTTAGCTGTAACCTGATCCCTCTCCACCTCAGACAACAAGGTTCTCAGGAGGATATTACAGTTATCCCAATCGGCTTGTGACTACTGAGGCACCCCTCAAAGACTGATATAAACCTGCTTGCGTTCGTTGAGAATTCCCCAGCCTGTGTTTTAAAAGCTGCTAAGTCTATTGGATTGAATGGCACATGGGTGTAAACTTGCATAGTTGTAGCCTGACATCCGTCTGCCCCTGGGCAAGCCACAACAGTCTCGGTAAGCAAAGGATAGAGTCCCACCGAGGGGGCAATCTCTGTAACCCGAGGCATCCTACCCTTATAAGGTGGGGGTGTGGGGGCCGAAGGGGACACCGGCTCTGCCATTACAGTGGGGGTGGGGGTCTGGGGACTAACATTAGCTGCTACCAAACCAGTTGGAGTCAGATTACAGCGCTGTAAAATATCTGGTCAAGTACATAAAGTCAGAAACAAATGCGCATACATATGTTCATTCCATTTACCCATTCACTGACAAAACAAAACTAATTGGAGGATCGTGTTGTAATTAATTGACCCTCCTGGTGGCCACCACTCCTGGTCCTCTAGTTGATATTGAGGCCAGTCAACTGTACAGAATCGTTTTAATTGGCTCTTAGTCATCGGATCCGCACCAAATACCTTCCAGTTTGCTAGAATGCACTCTAGGGGCGTACACCGTGCCCTAACCTCTGAGCTCTGTCCCTGTCCCATACCTACAGGGTAACTCTGGGCGTCCCCAGGTTCCAACAGAGCATATAATCCGGATTTTAAAAGGTTCCTACCTTATCCAAGGGACCGGTTTTTCACCGTGGCCTGCAGCTGCTCCTCCCCCATGTCTAAGGGACTGGTTCTTCACCGCCGTCCACAACAGCTTCTCCACTATATGAGTGCGTTGCACCATTGTGCCCTCTGGGGTCGATCAAATTGCGTCTCCTCCGAGGCCCCCGATGAACTCACCGGTGCGCGCTGGGCGTCGGTTCTCGCCGCAATCCTCGACCTCCAGGAGGGGTCCGGGCAAGGCTAAATTGCAGCCTCGTCGCCCACCCAGGGACGCCAAAAGCTGTTGCCGGCACCCAGTGCCGAGAGGCTGAACAACAGCTTGAGTGGTTCGTTACCCGGTGTGCTACACCCAATAATCACAACGGGGTGGAGAAGCAGAAAAGTTTATTTGCAGCTGCAAAAAGGTACAGGGAGAATAAAATCTCAAATCCTGCACCACAGAGCAGGAAGTTACACAGGCTTTTATACATCCTTTTTCCCAGCATACTTATCCAATAGCAAGCTGCCCCAAGTATCCATATAGCCAGCCAATCCAGTTCCCAGCTAGTTCCCTGATTCTTTGTATCATTTGTTAAACTATACATAAAGCTGCTTTATTCAGCATTGTTCTTCCATATCTCCCCTGTTTGGCCTTGCTTAGTTTCAGGCAGTCTGACTCTGCAACATATTGTTGCAGAGTCTTAGCATAACTGCTGTGTGGGCCTCCAGGCGGGGGGGCCAAGGACACTTGGGTCTAGCACGCAGAGCTGCTGCGAGTGCCTCCAGGCAGGAGGGGGGCCAAGGACACCTGGGCCTAGTGCGAGTGGGCTTCATCGACACGCGTGGTCTTCCATCCCCTCGAGTTACCTAGTGGCCATGCCCCAGTGTCCCCAACAACAGTACTCATCTGTCTCACAGGCCATTGGGAGGCTTAATTAATTCATTAATATTTTAAAAAACAATTTGAGATCCTCAGATTGAAGAAACACTGCAGTGTAATTGCAAGGTAGTGTTACTTTTTATTGATTTCATTTATTACTATCCTTACAAAGTGCAATCATACTATCACTGTGCCACATTTTGGATTATGTCATCATGTCACATCATTGATATGAGATCATGGTTTGACATTTATCATGCAAAGCATATAAAATCTGCATTACTTGGAAGCAGTTTCAGGTTGGGAAACAGTCAGTTTGATGTGGTTTGTATAATAAATTACCAGGCTAGTTTCACAGAGGAAATTATCCAAGAACCTATAATCAGTAAATTGCATAGATATTTTGATAACTATATGTAATGATGGCAATATATGACAGAACTGTCTCAATTCCATCAGCTCTAGAAAAAGGCATAGATGCCCAACTTTTGAATGTAAGAATGCATTTTAATCAGAACATGGCAAACTATCTAATTAACTTATAAATAATACAATGCATCTACAACATAATACAATAGTATGAACTACTGTCGCAGTGTATAACCCAGACCCATTGACAATGGGTATGAGAAGGTGTGACAGCGTGCTGGAAGCTAACAGATGAACCAGCCCTCTGATCACTTAGGCACCAACCAGTTCTCTGGAGAAGAATGATTGGGTATGTGTGGCTAATTAGCTGTCAGGCTGGAACGGCAGATGAACCAATTAGCCATCAGCTTAGAGGTATGAAAGAAGACACAGGAAGAAAGTGAGGGAGGAAGATCTGGGCGACCTGAGCTTAGTGTATGCTGAGATGTTAAGATAGAGACACTGCAGTTCCTCCCTGACTCTGTGGGAAAGGGCCAGAAACACTGTAAATACTTTGCTGCACAAGACTGTAGTGGTGTTGGTGATGGGAATATAAATAAAATCACATGAAATTCCACCTACTGTCAGAGTCTGAGAGGCTTCAGGGACATCAGAGGATGGGGAGAGAACAGGACCCAATATAGGAGGTCAGAGCCACTGTCATTTCTGTCATTTCTGTAACCCTGTTAACTGATAAAAGCCATTTAGCACTTTCTTGGCTTTTATTACTGCTGCATAGGAAGATAATTCTAGTTCTTCTAATCATTCAAAGTATTTGGCCACCTAAGGACCATCTGAGAAAAGGGGTTAGGACATATTTCAGGGTAATGTTACTAGAGTTAGTAGGAGCATTTTCAACTAAATATTTTCCCATCTAAATAGCCAAAGCCGAAACATTTCATGGAGATGTCCATTTTGATAATGGTTTTGAAAGAAGGTTTCTGAAGACCCCATGCGGGGTGCGGGGGAGGAGGGAAGGGGAAGGGCTTTCTCCGGTTACAGAGAGAAAATTTAAATTAAAACCAAATCTTTTTTTCTCTAAAAACCAAATGTTTCAAAGTCCATTTTGTAAGATCATTCAAAAGGGTTTTCTCCCCCCCAAATATGAAATAAAAACAAATGTCAAAACTTGAAAAATCGTCACAAAACAGAATTGCTATTCTCTGGCCAGCTCTAAATGTTACATTTTAAAAATACAAATAATTGCAGAGAGTAAACTATGTTTTAATTGGGAGTGTCTTGGGTCAAATTCATCCTTGGGTTAACCCAATTAACTTAATGAAGGATAAATTTAGCTCATTACTTTTTTTATTTACTTTAGTATTGGACATTATTTAACGGCTGGATGAAATACATTTTCATTTGTTTATGAAAATATAGATCCTAAGACTTATTAATCTATTCTTGTGTTTTTCTCTATAAGGGAAGCTTATGTTGCTTCTTAGATTGATCTCAATCATCCAGTGTTAAGTCAGACAAACAATTCCAAACCAATAGCAGTAGAAATAGGATTGCAATGAACTCAGCACACACAGACACATTTATACAGAGAAAGGGAGTGAGAGAGAGAAACTAACCAAGATGTAGGTTGACTTAACTATTAATTTAGAATGGCTCTCTCAGCATGAACCACAATCATGAAATCTATAGGAGCAGAAACTACAATCAAGATATCAATATGGTGCATAAAATATTTTATAATAAAGAACTTATTGAAGATACAATACACTTTCACTAGTCACAAATTTTTATAATTGTGAACAGGTGTGAATTCTACATCTGATTGTGCTACATCATTGATACTTTGCTATTTCATAGACCTTTTAAAAAATCTTACTTCTCATGTTATTTGAGGGCCCAATTCTGCTTCCATTGAAGTCACTGGCAAAATTCCCATCAAACCCTGTGGGAACATTCGCCTGTTGAAATAATTCATGATTGCTTCTGAAATACCCTAACTAGAATACGAATAAAAGTGTGAGGATTGTAAAATATACACACTGGAGCTGTTTGGAAAATGTGGGGGTTTTCTTTGGAAAAATTAAGTGTTTTTTTCAAAAATTAAAGAAAAGTTGTATTTTTGACACAAAAACAATCAAAACTTATGGAGGGAAACTGCAAATGTTCTAGAGCTGCCTGGAATCCCCTCCTCCTCCCCCCCCCCCCCACACCACCACCATCCGAAAATTTTGACTTTTCTGTTGAAACACTTTTTTGTTGTTGTTTTTGACAAAAATAAATATACCTTTAACAAAAAATAATGTAATCAAAAAACAAAACAAAGAAACCCCTCAGTTTTCAAGAGCTTGTGTGCACATAGATTGATTGATCTTTTTTTAGTTCTTGATTCTGCATAATTGAAGTCAATGGGAGTTTTGAACAAGATCAGGCCTCTCTGAACTAAATAGTATCTATTAAGGTACATAGAAGTTTCCACAAATAATCATAGAATAACCCCCTACATTAATTCCTTGAGATATGAGTACCAAAATATAGTTTTAAATATCTCCATTGGTGACAACCACATAGCCTACTGTGGCATCTTAATTAATTGTTTAGCTTCATTTTAAAAATTAAAAGATTTTCTTAACAGTTACATTTTCTGGCTAGCTCTAATGGCTATTATTTCTTATTCCGTCCTTGTTGGCTAATAAGAATGATTGGTCCCTGTCCTCTTATAACATTCCTTTATGTACTTGTAGACAGTTATCATACTTCCCCTATGGTCATTATGTTTGGGTACTGAACATCTGTTCAAAAGTTTATTGATGCTAAAGATAGCACCATTTGCTCATGGGAGTTATAGCACACTGCAGCACGCAGCCATTCTGGGAAGCCTACCTGTTAGAAGGTCACTTTGTTAGAAAACCAGAGACAAAACAAGTTCCTGACCCAAGAAAATGTATTTTTAAAATATTGAATTTTCTGAAGTTTTGGGTTAATTAAGTCATTGGACTCTATGTCAATTTTCTATTCGATGGGGCAGGTGGAATAATTTGCTAAAATATATATTTTTGTAATATTTATTAAACAAACATATGGATCTTCCCTGATCTACATTTGATCTCTATATTTTTGACATCCCAGTATGCAAGTAAAGATTTTTGTTTATGTATATACATTTTGTTCCAAGCTCCCATGAGGATTTGACATTTCTATATTGCAGGGGTTCTCAAACTGGGGGTTGGGACCCTTCAGGGGGTCACGAGGCTATTACATGGGGGGTCATGAGCTGTCAGCCTCCACCCCAAACCCCGCTTTACCTCCAGCATTTTTAATGGTGTTAAATATATTAAAATGTGTTTTTAATTTATAAGGGGGGTCACACTCAGAGGCTTGCTATGTGAAAGGGGTCACCAGTACCAAAGTTTGAGAACCACTGCTATATTGCCTATCATGCTTGATAGGGAAGTATTACAAACCTGGCAGGTGCTGACAAGGAAGGCATTAGTTAATGAAGCAGGGTATTAATTATAAAGTTCATGTCCCTTTGTTTTGATCCCTGCTTTGTCTAAAAGCAATTTGCAGGTAAGAAGCACTTCTTTTTGAAGTCTAGAAAAAAAGAGATGAAGTTCAGGGCAAGATTTAAAAAATAAATTACTTCAAGCTAGAGTACATCCTGATTTACAGATCATTTTTTCTTTTATTAAATAATTAATGCCAGCTACACCAGCATGTTTAAATCCTCTAAAGATAAGAAATAATTAAGTTAACACCACCCAAAATGACATGTAACATCTCACTCAGTGAGAATTTTAAAGTGAGAACAAGGAGAATGAAATTATTAGAAATCACCCATTTTTTTGAAAGTTTTAGTCAGACATGTTCACACAGATGCAAGTAACACCACACTTTACTGAAGCTGTTGCATCATCTGTTAAAATAAGTATCGTAGCTGCCAGCAAGTTAATGAATTCTCAGCTAGCACCCACGCACTGCACTTCTGGCTTTTCCTTTTTCACTTCAGGCCCCAACAATATACTCTGCAAATCTGATAATGATTAAACAATTCCCATTAGAATATGTAAATGAATATCTACCATCATCAACCAAAAAGTTTTTTAAATGAAAGTATTATCACTTTAACCTTCTCACGCAGCCAAAAAATTCATTGCCTTGCACTATAATAAAGAAGTAACTCTTAATATTGCAATAAGTTTGCGCACAAATAGAGCAGTATAGTGATGTTTCACTCTATCTAAAAGCCACTGGAAGTTTAGCGGCCAGAATGCTGACACCTTTCCAACTAGCATAGGGTGGGCCAACTGGCACAGTATTTATGAAAGGTATATTCATATATGCACAGTGCTAAACTGCCTACTGTGAATAAGAGAAAGAGAGACAAGCAAAAGCATTATTGAAGCAGAGCCTGGAGAAACAGCATCACAGAGATAGATACAATGAAGGGGCTGTTGTCAGGAAAAGAATTATGAAAGCCTGAAGCCCTGTAGCAAGGCTGGCGGATGGACACATACTGCTGCAGATAGCAGCCCAGGACAAAGTATCAGGATATTATTCGTAGCTGGAAAGGTTGTTAAAACCCAGTTAGGTAGATTAGGAGAGCTGCAGAGAAAGGATTAACAACTATGAATAAAGTCTAGACAGCAGGGAGGTGGATGGAAAATCTACAATCCACTAGTATCTATATATTATCTATTTATACTAATTTCTAATACCCCAGTGCAGAAATAGTGCCATAGGAGATAATCCTGGAGATATCATGAAGGTTTATTTTCTTTTAAATTTTGCATTACATTATACAAGAAACATCCTGTTAATTTGTTTGTCCATCATGGTTGGATGAAAGGACAGATAGTGGGGGAAAGGTTCATAGGCAACTGGTTGTGGTTGAGGTTTACTGGGGCTAGGAAATGGGAGTTATACCCTGGCAAAAATTTCAAATAATCTTTCCAGACCAGATCAGGTAGGAGGAAGAAAAAGAGAGGCATGTATTGTGTCCCCAGTGTCAAAAGCCTGAAATGGCCTCTGAATATGGAACCCCCTCTGCTTTCCTGGATGCCAAAAGCCGCTAATGATTCTTCCCCATCTAGCTAAACCTCCAGGTTTTCCCCTCAGCAACTTCTCTATTTAAGGTACATATTGTCAGTTACAAAATTCTTACTGAGATATCACAGAGGTTGGGAGCTGTGTGAAGTGGAGAAACATTCCCATTCTTAGACATCTTGAATTTTCTCTCAAAATAGATACTACTGGAAAATTATCATGAGCGCATTGTTAATTTATCCATAGGGGCATTAGAAGGGAGCTCCACTGTATATGGGTTAATCAAGATCTAACCTACTAAGAAGTCAAAGCAGGGAGTCCTTTCTCAGGCCTATGTTATACTGTTGGATCATATTAAAGAAGTTCTGTATTAAAATCACAAATGAGTTTGATTCCCCATAGTTTAAATTCCAGGGTATTACTAATTAAGAGGTCTCTTGGTTTTTGGTACTGTTTCTCTCCCTCTATGTGTTAAACTTTGAAGCTGCTAATTGCGTTAGTACATTCTAAGACAGAGTCTGTTCTCAAAGCAATTCTTTGTAATAACAGCTACTCACACAGAGAGAGACTCAAAGCAATACTCTGTAATAACAGAAACAGCTCCCAGAGACTCCCCGCCCTTTTGCTGTATTCATCTTGCTTTGCTAACAATTGTGATTAAAATAGAGATAGAGGATGTATGTGGATGGATGCTTGGTGTGGATAATAACTGAATGATCAGGGAGGTGCCAGCCTAAGAATCCAGTGTCTATCGGCTGAAGAAGGCATGAAGTGGAAATAACCAGAGGACCCCTGGAGGGCAGAATGGAATCCACCCAACAACCTCAAGAATGGGAGAACCAAAGAACAAGATAACATCTAGCAGCATGGAGCCGTCAGGAATGTGCTATCTGCTGATTGATTCAGCAACAGCATGATGAAGCAATTCCCATAGACTGGCATAGGAAGAAATTCCTATAAAAATGGACTCTAGAAAGTGAGAACTTTGGGGTCTGATTCTGCAAACCAACTTCCAGGAGCATCAGATGTGCATCTGACAAGGCCCTGCTCCCTCCTTATGTCCAGGCCACTTGGCCAGTGGCTTGGCATGAACAACTCTAAGGCTGGTAACTATGATAACAATCTTGCAGAACCTGTGTGTGTGTGTGTGTGTGTGTATGAATAAATATGAGATTGAATTGAATGTTATAGCTATAACTAACTGCTTGCTATGATTCTTTATATAGTCACAATAAATGTGGTATTTTGCCTTTTCCCCTTTAATAAGATCCTGCTGGTTTTTATTTTATTGGTATAACAATATCCCTATGGAAATACCTGACAGGATGTCCCCCTCTCTGAGTTTATTATGTATTATTTTGTCAAGGAGAATTTTGACTGCCTTTTCGACAGAAGAACCTGGACTTTATCCCACAAAGCCTGCAGACCTGCTAGGGTCTCCAGGTCATCCACATGAAGGTCCTGTCTTTTTGCATGGGGCATGGGGCCCATGAGGCTCATCTCTTATTGGTGCTTGGACCTGAGGAAGTTAATCAATTTTTTGTTTTGTTTGTGTAACCCACTGGTGAGTATGTGTTAGTCTCCTCACTATGCCTGACACTGGACACTGGAAGGTGGCAATGCAAGCCTTGCTCATCCCAGCTATTCTACTCATTCTCCATGTCCTACCCACCACCTCACCAAATGGGAATGATGGTGGAGGGTTGGAAGCAAATGCTGCTGTGGAAGGAGCTGACCCACATTCCCATGAGAAGAAAAGTATCTGACAGTGGTGTCCTCAGTGGAAGGTCTCTGCAGCATGTGAATTCCAAAGGCACAGCACCATAGGCACCAACTTTGTGGGTACTTGGGGCTGGAGCCCCATGGGAAAAAAATGTATGCTCAGCACTCACCAGCCACAGTTGTTTGGTGGTGCTCCTGATCAGCTAATGGGGGGTGCCGCCAAACAAGTTATTGGGGACGCCACCAAACAGCTGTTTGGTGGCTCGGGGATGGTCTTTGGGGAGGGCAGAAACCAGTGAGTGGCAGACAGGGGCCTCAGAGAAGGGGGCAGAGTGGGGGTGGGAAGAGGCAGAACAAGGGTGGGGCTGTGGGAAAGGGGGCAGACTGAGAGAAGGGCATCAGGGAAAAGAGGCAGAGCAGGGGTGGATCACCCCTAGGGAAAAGTAAAAGTTGGCACCTATGCACAACACAGCCCTCACTTTTAATTCAGGCAAGTTCCTCACAGAAGACAATGCACCAAACTTTGAGGTCCTTACTCAGCTTTTACGCAGGCAAAATCCAGTCACAGTTTATTATCTGACTTGTGTGCATGAGTTAGCAAGACAATATCAATAACATTTAAGGTTTGTATTTTGTGAGACATAGAAACCATCATATGCCGTGTTTCTCTGTAGCTTGTCTGCTGTTACTGGGAAACCCTCAAAAGTAGATAAAATAACTGTTATGTATGTTCTTAACTGCATACACTTTACTGTCTGCTCTTACAGTAACAGTATCTGTCCTGAACTATGTAAAAATAATTACATAAATGTAGGTTTCAGAGTAGCAGCCATGTTAGTCTTTGTCCATAAAAAGAAAAGGAGTACTTGTGGCACCTTGGAGACTAACAAATTTATTAGAGCATAAGCTTTCGTGAGCTACTGTAGCTCACAAAAGCTTATGCTCTAATAAATTTGTTAGTCTCTGAGGTGCCACAATTACTCCTTTTCTTTTTACATAAATGTATAATCTTCCTCACAGTGGGCTGAATCTTTACCTGGTGTAAATCATTACAGATCCTTTGATTTCACTGGTGCTACACTGATAATATTTTAAGCACATTCTTCCTATCCAGCATGCAGATAATTGCACAGTTTTTGTAAATAAACATCAAATATTTCTGAAGGAATTGGATAACTCCCAAAAATATGACAATCTAAATATTGTGAAACATTTCCTTATTTTTACTCTGGCTTGAATCAGAAAACCCTTTGACGTAGAGATTTATTCCTTTGCACCCAGCCTGATGTATTACTCTTCTCTACATCCTCTGCTGACTTTACCTTTTACAGCAGTTCAATAGCCCTCTTCTTAGCATCTTACTCCCATGGTGATTTCAGTACCTGAGCTGTGATCCTGTGTTTCGTTTTCTTCTTGGTAAAGCAGAGAGAAATGTTTCAGTCAAAACTTTTTATTGACAAAAATGCAGATTCAAGTCAAATAGATTCATAGATTCATAGATATTTAGGTCAGAAGGGACCATTATGATCATCTAGTCTGACCTCCTGCACAATGCAGGCCACAGAATTTCACCCACCACTCCTAAAAAAGACCTCACACCTATATCTGTGCTATTGAAGTCCTCAAATTGTAGTTTGAAGACCTCAAGGAGCAGAGAATCCTCCAGCAAGTGACCCGTGCCCCATGCTACAGAGGAAGGCGAAAAACCTCCAGGGCCTTCCAATCTGCCCTGGAGGAAAATTCCTTCCCGACCCCAAATATGGCGATCAGCTAAACCCTGAGCATATGGGCAAGATTCATCAGCCAGATACTACAGAAAATTCTTTCCCAGGTAACTTGGATCTTACCCCATCTAAAAACCCATCACAGGCCATTAGGCCTATTTACCATGAATATTTAATTACCAAAACCATGTTATCCCATCATACCATCTCCTCCATAAACTTATCGAGTTTAATCTTAAAGCAAGATAGATCTTTTGCCCCCACTACTTCCCTCGGAAGGCTATTCCAAAACTTCACTCCTCTGATGGTTAGAAACCTTCGTCTAATTTCTAATCTAAATTTCCTAGTGGCCAGTTTATATCCATTTGTTCTTGTGTCCACATTGGTACTGAGTTTAAATAATTCCTCTCCCTCTCTGGTATTTATCCCTCTGAAATGAAATACTTTGTGAATTTGTGTCTATTTCATCAAATTGTTTTGTGGGGGGGATCAAAAAAATTAAAATATACAATTTTAATATAGTATGGTTTAATATTGTATACTATTTTGACATTTTTGAAGAGAAACATTTTGATTCTTTTCAGTTTGAAACAAATTTTCGTTTTGAAAGTTACTTCAAAGTTATTTAAAAATATAAAAATTTTTAAAAGCTCAATGAAATGAAACATTTTATTTCAGGTTTTGTTTGATCTGAATATTTTTAAACATTTTCATTACACTGAAGATTTCAGAAAATGTTCATAGTTGTTGAACCAGAAACAGAGAGAGATATATTTTGGAACATCCAGCAAAACAAAAAAATCTGTTATTTGTCTTGATGTCCTGCCCAAACGTCTGCATGAACTCCACACCAGCCCCTCTTCTTAATCAAGCTGGCCCTCAACTTCATCATGGTATCCCTTGCTCAAGCTGTTTTGTTCATTCCAAAGAAAAATGAGTACTAAATGTCGAGCTATATAATGAACTAAGTTTAAACTTAATTTAAAATAAACGTTAAAAGCCAGGACAGCCGGGAGCAAGGTGCTAGTGAAAGTTGTGGCTGCCTGATAAGGAAGAATGTGGGTTTTCAAATTGAGACTGCTGCTAGTATGGCTGCAGGTTTCCTCAGTGACAAACTGTACTTACAATTCCAGCAGTCCCTGATGAAGAGCTTTTCTCATTCCTTAATGCTTCATGGGAGTGCTGCAGCATCTTGGAATATTTTTCAAACAGAAAGCCGTCATCATGACAACAGTGTAGTAAAGGAGGGCAAAAAATTCTTTCTGGTAGGGAAATAAAGGCATCTTAAGCTTGACTTCAAAAGCTCCCTACAACAAACAGTAGCTGTGAGATACTGTTTCATCTTTGCCTCTGGGATATTATTAAGCCTTTCTAGTAGCTCTAACTGCAGGAGAAGGGATTACAGAAACTGCTACTGTGTAGCTGCCCGCCATACAAATATCTGGAAAAGCAATGATCACTTTTTTTTTACAAGGGCCACTTGTTAGACAGCACAGAAAGCTTAACTTAGAATGAATAACACACCAACAAGAACATGCAAAGCACTCACAATTCATGCTGGCCTTTCTAATGCTTTGGAGAATTTTCCCTTTTGTCATTACTGTGTACACAACAATCAGTGCCAGTTGAGGCTGTGTTTCGCTGCTACATATATCCCCTCAATGCCATTCACCCTGCTTCAATTAAGGTTGTGTCAGCATTTCCATGACAAATCCTCACTTTCATCGGGTTACAGCTCAATCATAACAAAATCCACAATTGGCTGAAATGACACACACTGCTGCAATGTTAGAAGCTTTGTCTGTAAGTGCCAGGAGCCCAGAGATGTAAGTGATTACAGGTGGTTGTATTTATTTGGCACGCCTACTGCTCAGGAATGGCTTTATATTTAAAAAATGGACAGTGCAGAGCCACAGTACTTAATGTGAGCTAATGGCTTAGTTAGTTTGAAAAGAAATAGGACAAGGAATTTTCATTGTTCAGTGCTTTTCCACAGGCCTTTAAAGATTTGTACCACAGACTCAGTGAAGAAGCTGTTAGGATGTATTTAGCCCCAAACAGCCCAAGATCTGTTTTGGTAAGCCCTGACACAATAAATCTAATGATGATTACTGAGTATAATTTTTAGATAGATAGATAGATAGATCACGAACTTACACTGTTTGATGCATGACATATTTTGCATTAGGAATATAATCATAAAAAAAGAAACTCATTTCCTATAAATACTGATGAAAATTGATTAAGATCCCAGAAGTGGAGACTATATAAATGAGAAGGCTGAAAATGTGATAGGCTGCCTTTCAACTCCAGGTGACTGATTCAAATTGGTCTTTGGTAGTAGTGACAAGGGACATAACCCTTTAGTGTGAATATTTGCCAGAGTAAAGCTCATCTATGAGTTCTTGCACAATCAGGTCACAAAGCAGTTACCATCCGACAGCTGCCTGTGTGACCCAAGTGTGTGCTTTCACTCTGGTTCCCAATGGGCAAGTATTCGCCAGCATAATTTACACCAAATGAAACTGTGATTATCAGTCCCCACAGGGTTTGACCAAAGATGGGATAGAGTTCAGGAACATTGATGGTATGGTTAAACTTGCACTGTTACAGCCCATGCCAACCAATTCCATGTTTAAATTAATGGCTTAACTTTTCAATGTTTTAAATCTAGCAGTAGTCACAAACATTACATATCCTGGGCTCCATTTCTCTTTGGAGCAATTGTATGAGTTCAGATCTGAGTTTTAGCTCAGAGGGTTTTTTTCAGAATTTTAGTTCAATTCCATACCTTACTCGCATATGGACTTTTAAGGTAGGATTTTCAATTACAATTCTCATTTTTAAAAATTATTTTAATAAGACAATAAATGATAAAATAATGAGAACTTGCTTTCAAATCAAATAGGTGGCTTTGAAAATCGTAACCTTCTACTTCAAAATATTTAATCTACATGTGAACTATTGTTGAGCTAATCCATCTATTTTAGGAATGATAAGAGATAGGAAAGTTTTCAGTGTTGTTGTAGCCAATCCGTTCCATTTTATAGTAACTTGTGACACTCTGGGTACCTTTCCCAGACCTGAAGAAGTTGGACCAGACGTTGGTCCAATGAAATATATTAGCTCACCAACCTGTTCTCTCTAATAGATAGGAATATTATTAATATGCAGATATTTAAAATGCAGATTGGATTGAACAGGGAATGTTGTCACCTCTTTAACTGAACAGGGCAGAAGCCTGCTGGAGACTGACTTCCAAAGAGAACCAGTTAAAGCTGGGTCCATAAATAGCTGCTCTCAAAACAGGTACTTTAGTGCATTTATCATTAGCCTTCCTTCCCTTGAAACACAGCTTTAAATATCAGAGTTCTTTTGATGAATAATAAATACAAATATAAATGAACAAACAATTTTACTCTAGGCTAAGAAGCGGAAAAATATTAAAGGGATGTTTTCTTTTTCTTCTTTTCATTAAGGCAATGTCTTTCACATTTGGAACAGTAAACTCATAAATGAAAAGTAAAACAAAACCAAAAACATCTGAGGAGGAAAGATGTCCTTTGTCAGAGTGATCCATGGGATGTATTTGGCATTGGCATTTATTGAGTATACCAGGAACAAACACATTTCCAATTGATTTCATTGGGGGCAGAGTTGCACCCGTAGTTTTTAATTTTTATTTCCTTCCTTTTCCTGCTTCCTAGACTTCACACTTCCAGAATACACAGAACCTTGCAGGACACAACTGTCCTTAATGTTACAAAAGCAAATAGATAGCATATTCAACTGTTAGACTATCCTTATCATAATATATGTGTAATGAAATAGTTAGCATATTCCTCAGCTCATTTTGAGCATGACTGCACAGCTCTTTCTCAGGCTGATGATCACTCTCATAATTAATCCTGACATCAACCCGAATGGGACTTGGAATGGGAGTAAGTGATCACCAGCACAGGTAAGGGTCACACAACCGGGCCTTCTTTTTGCCATTGACTTTAGTGGGGCAGGATTTCATCCTAGGTGTTATTTAGATCAGAAGTGATGCTTTGCCCTGGAACTGTTTATTAATAAAAGTATAATTAGGAGCCCATCTCAAGAGCTGAAATATATTTATATTGGGGTACATTTTATAATACATTTAGGACCATTAGGCTTTAAACCTAAAAACTTGTCAGGACTTTATTTATATCAGTATTGAATTTATTAGGAAATTAAAAATCTCTCATATGCTGCTGAACTATAATATACACTGCTAGTTTTTCACTTCTCTTCTTTTAAGATTTCTAGAGCCTTCATTGAACCCCTGGCTTAGGCTTTGGGGAAAACTACCATTCATATTCCAAGAATTTAGTATCATCTGAAGAATGCAGCATGAAACCGCATTCTTCAGTGGTGGTAAAAGTAAAAAAAAACTGCCAACAAATTGTGCTTATTATTTTAAACTATTTCAAATGAGACTAGAAAATTGTGCTATGAAAGGTGGGAAATAGCATGACAAAAATGATAGCGCAATTTTATGGCTGGTCACTGTTTTCCTGTTTCATTTTAAAACAAAGTCTCAGTCTGCTGTGATGTGAGCATAAGAAATGTATTAGGGGAGGATTTTCAGTACGCCATAATCTGCTGGGCTTAGAAGTCCACTGCAATAGAGCTATTTGAGTCCAGGATCACTTGTGCATTGTATCCTATGTTGCGGAACCACTGTGCATCACACTAACCTTCTCCTTTGGTCCAGAGACCTGGTAAATGGGAAGGCTGGGATAACTCATTTGAACCTTTACCCCTTTACTTCTTGATATAAAACAAAAAAAATCAGACTGCTCTGTATAACCATCAGTATTTACTCGCATCACCTTGTGGTTAAGAGAGTCCTATTGAAAGTTTCATTTTTTAGGTTTCAAGTACAGACACTTTTCTGGAAGTTATGCATTAGTTAAATTCGAGTTAATGAGTTCAATGCAGTGGTAACTAGGTGAATTTCTGTGGCCTATATTGTACGGGATGCCAATTGATAATAGTCCCTTCTGGTTTTGAAATCTATTAATCTAAATAAAACTGCAAAAGTAAGTGTAATTTGTTACAGCATAGTTTAGGAAAATTAGGTACACCACATGCAGACTGCATGCTAGTGCCAGGAAAAGTCCTCTGAAGAACATGGTCAAGTTAACACACTCTAGAAAATGTATTTCCACAGCTGTGTTTTAGCAGCAAGTATACACCATCATGTAGGATTTATTTGAAAAGGAGAACTATTTTCTTTACTATATTTGCAGAATACTGTGCTTACTATGACCAGACAAGCTTTATTTTTTTAGCATACATTGTCATTATTTTTTATGTTTTAAAACATCACATATTTTGTGGTTGGGGTATATGCTCTCATGTAAAAGTATATCAATTTTATTTTAAACTTTTCATGGCATCAAATCTATTAACATGTTCAAATATTGCCAAAATAGATTTAAATTTCTGAATTACAATAGTTAACTTTCATTTTTCAATGCACAGAGTAAAAAGAATAGAATTTCAGTCAATATTCATGTTTTACATTTACCATATCAGAGTTAAATGGTTGCAATTTATTTGTCATAATAATGTCCTAGCTACAGTTGTTGATGTTGCAAACTGAATAAGGAAGCAGACAAACATAATACACTAAATTAATAAGCATTATCTTTTTCAAGCCTTGAATAAGGATAATGTCTCACAAAATTCTGATTTTATTTCAGCATCAAAATCTCAAAATGGGATTATCTGGTAATTGTTGCTGCACAAAATCTACAGTGCCATTAACTGTGGCAAACCACCTTTGAGGATTTATCAAGATTTAAAATGTCCTTTTTATAACCATTTTAAATTATTTGATTTATTTCATTCCTGTTTGTTTATAATACATAATTTATTTACAATAACCACAATATTTTCAAGAACTTTTAAAGATTAAAACTTTTTTCATAGCACAATGACTGGTTTCATTCTGCTCAAAGATTTATTTTGGTAATAACATCTGATGATTACATTTGGACTTTACATTGTTTCTCTGATAATATGTCCTTGGCCATGGAAATGAAAGTGGTAAAGGCAACACCATTAGAGAAGTTAAATCTCTTTTTTAATGATTTCATCTGTGGTTGCTGATTGAAAGCTGAAAGTTACTTTGTATTATTTTTTTTAATCTGCAACTATATTTAAATAGTTCAATGAAACCAACTTGTTTGTTTGTTTTTAAAGAAGCTATTTTAAAAGTATTTTTGATTGAAAGAAATTTGTATTTTTAATTCAAATGTTTCCCTTAATTTGTAACATTAAAAGATTAAAATAATTATGCAATATAAAAGAAATAAACTACTTCAAGAACTTTTGGTAGTTTTGAATACCTCCACATCTGGTGTTATTTGCATATCCAGAATAACAATATATCTTATTTTGTCAAAATAAGGAGAGGAAAATGAAGAATCCCAAATCTGGAAATAGAATTTCTTGGATTCTTGTGTTTAGTTCGTATTTGAAATGCATATACTTAATGCTTCTTTATCATTCTGTACTACAATCTTATATGTGACATGCCCCTATATTTGTAACAAATAAATATTTCATACTTAATTCTTTTTTTTTGTGAAACAAATAGAGCTGACAAAGCTGTTATCTGACAGGAGCTATGAAGGCAAAAACTAGCTGATGATAGGAAAGAAGAAAAAAGAAACAATGCCAGAGAAAATCTCAGTACACAGATTAATTGTTTAAAATCAAATTTAACACTGGGAACAAATACTGCTAGAAAATTAAGGGTAAATAAAAAGATGGATAATTCAGAGGAATGATCCATGTTGGAAAAAAAAAACTCCTAAAAGAAAGAAAAGTTTATAAAAACCTCACTCTCTTACAAACTGTAATATACCTTCTTGTAGTTTGGTCATGCACAGTAATGTAAAGCTTTGTTATTCTGTATTGTTTAAATTATGACTTTTTGAGCCAGAAGTGTGCTGGAGGGAAAGCAGTTGAAGTTCCAGATGACAGTGCTGGAGGCATTACGCTAAGACAGAGAGGACACAATGCCTTCAGAAGCACTGGAGAAAGCACGCTCAGCAGCAACACTTACTACACCTTTCAAAAAGGCGCAGCGTGTGCTTTCTCCAGCACTGGTCTCTAGGCACTAGCCACTGTATGGGAGGCAGATAGTATCCTGACTGCATACTCAACTCCCCCAAGGTAGCTGGCCTTGATGCATGCACCACTGATGACTTGAATATTTCAGGCTGAGGAATACAACCATTTCTTTTCCAATACGTCATATCTTTGACTATGCCGGGGTCTGTTGGTCACAGTCTCCCATTTACAGTGAGTACAGGGAGCTACTGTATTTCTTAGGCCTACAATAGAGCAGTCCTGAAATAGAATTATTACTTGGAAGTAGGTTCTATACATCAGGAGTGCCCCTTTCCAACTTATATTTAACTTATATACTTGAGTTGGTTCAGGATTCAAGCATCTGGCTAAAAATATAAGCACAACGGGAATGTGATGGGAGCATCTAGAATCAATGGGTACTGATCCCTGACATGTCAGATGACTGGATCCAGAAAATAAGGAACAATTTCTTAACAGCCTGCTACTGCATCTCAGCTTTATTACAGTAATAGAGTTAAGGTTGCATCTGGAACATGAAACTTTGAATTTCCTGGCTTTAGTTCTAATCCTGGTGTTGTTCTGCATACAAGTTTCCCACTGAGCTCAGAAAGCTTTTGCCATTTTAAAATTTCAACTTTAACATCACATTGGTATCTTTGTGTGTGTGAGAGAGATGTAGGCATACACAAGTGCACAAGTGAGACTTGCGCGTTAATAAAATCAATGTACACTCATCATGACACACTATATATAATCACTTAATCATGTGGTGTCCACTTGTGGCTTCAATTAATCAAATACAACAAGAAGAATCCTAAAATGTTGTGAATACTTATGGATGTAGTAAAGTACCAGCAGTATAAACTCGTCTTGATGAAAGATGTGTATAAATGTCCATGTGTCAAAAGGGGAAAATGGGCCTTAGAATTTGCCTGACTACCCATTCTGAATTTAAAAATAGTGAGGAAAATGTGTGTGCACACACATGTGCATGTGTGTTAAAATCTATATTTGAACATATCTCAAATACACAAAAACATGCATTTGAGGTGTGTTCTAAAGTTCGTTGGATTCAAATGAGGATTTTTCCATTGACATCAATAGTCTTGGGATCTGGTCTGTATCATTGTAATGATACAATGAAAACAAATATTTAATTAATAAATACAGTTAAAAGTGACATCCTTTTCTTTCTTTATGTAGTTTTCTTAGTGTTTGCTCCTGTAAAATGGATAGCTTTTCCTGTTACTTAATGTACTATCTCTTGATGTTTCTGAATTGAAGAGATTAATTTTTGTTCTTTTCAATAGAGAAGTTGATTTACTCTCTTCAAAGAATATTGCAATGGATGACAAAACTGCTGTGGGAAAGTACTGGAATTCTATTCAATTCATATGATTTTTCACCTCATTAAAACCACTACAAGCACATCACCCATGTCATATTTTTAAAATCTGTTACTGTCATAAAAATAAAGGGAAGGGTAAACCCCTTTGAAATCCTTCCTGGCCAGGGGAAAGCTCCTCTCACCTGTAAAGGGTTAAGAAGCTAAAGGTAACCTCGCTGGCACCTGACCAAAATGACCAATGAGGAGACAAGATACTTTCAAAAGCTGGGAGGAGGGAGAGAAACAAAGGGTCTGTGTGTCTGTCTATATGCTGGTCTTTACTGGGGATAGACCAGGATTGGAGTCTTAGAACTTTTAGTAAGTAATCTAGCTAGGTATGTGTTAGATTATGATTTCTTTAAATGGCTGAGAAAAGAATTGTGCTGAATAGAATAACTATTTCTGTCTGTGTATCTTTTTTGTAACTTAAGGTTTTGCCTAGAGGGGTTCTCTATGTTTTTGAAGCTAATTACCCTGTAAGATATCTACCATCCTGATTTTACAGGGGGGATTTCTTTATTTCTATTTACTTCTGTTTTTATTAAAAGTCTTCTTGTAAGAAAACTGAATGCTTTTTCATTGTTCTCAGATCCAAGGATTTGGGTCTGTGGTCACCTATGCAAATTGGTGAGGCTTTTTATCCAACATTTCCCAGGAAAGGGGGGGTGCAAGTGTTGGGAGGATTGTTCACTGTTCTTAAGATCCAAGGGTCTGGGTCTGTAGTCACCTAGGCAAATTGGTGAGGCTTTTTACAAAACCTTGTCCAGGAAGTGGGGTGCAAGGTTTTGGGAAGTATTTTGGGGGGAAAGACGTGTCCAAACAGTTCTTCCCCAGTAACCAGTATTTGTTTGGTGGTGGTAGCGGCCAGTCCAAGGACAACAGGTGGAATAGTTTGTACCTTGGGGAAGTTTTGACCTAAGCTGGTAAAGATAAGCTTAGGAGGTTTTTCATGCAGGTCCCCACATCTGTACCCTAGAGTTCAGAGTGGGGGAGGAACCTTGACAGTTACCAAATAAGTTAGCTTTTAAAAGCGAGTATTGTTCCTAGCAGAAAGAATTTTAAAGATGTTCTTGTACCTTCAGTAGTTACATTTTAAATGGTTTCCTTCTTTTTATCTCTGAAATTCTCTGTTTATATTTTTCCATTTACCTTTCTTTTGTTTGCAAATTTACTTTCATCAGTTATAACCAATGACTCAGATCATTCATTTCTCATTCTTTATGTGTTTCCCCCGCCTGTTTTCTTTATTACTGATGCACATATAGCGTTTCAACCCTTGTGAGTCATTTTGAAACGTGTGAGAGACTGCTGCAAGCAATATCTTCCTTGGTCATACCAATTTTATGTAGACTCATTCTCTGTGCAGATCTAAAGAGGAAAGTAAATTGGAATTTTTCGACTGGTAATATAGCAGCAGTGCTGATTTCAAAGGATGGTCTTGGGATTTAGGAACCAGGCACCCATCCAATTTAGGAGACCACTGCAGAGGAAACTTGTTCACCCACCCAGGGGTATTGGCTACCAGATATAGTGGGATCCTGCAACAGACAGTGGGAAAGTAGCACAACATAAGTAAAAGCTAAATCAGAGGAAGTAACTCTAAGTTAGTAAACATAGTGCTAAATGTCTCTGAAAGAAAAACATCTTTTATATTGTTTTATAATGCTTTAGGATCACTTGAAGAACACAGCATATATTGTGCTTTTTGACTTACATTATTAACAATAGGGTATTTTGCATTATTTATATCACATTATAAAAAACACAGTAGAACTAATGACAAAATCAGTCCTAGGCTTACTCATAATCTCTCTCTTGCCCAGGTGTCCTGAAATAATTGCATTATTATGTATATTATTAGAAGTAGTGGTAGCCTTGTTGGTATTGATGCTGATATCGTGCGGCTGTCTAGAGACCCTCAGCAAGGATCAAGTCCCATTCTGTTCCTATATATCATCAAGCAAGTCCCGCTCCCAAAGAGCATCAAATGGAAGTATAAGATGAGAAACAACCGGTATAGACAACAAACAAAGGTGGTGGGAAAACACAAGGTAACAGAACGCCACTAGCCATCACCTTCAGCCCCCAACTAAAACCTCTCCATCGCATCATCAAGGATCTACAACCTATCCTGAAGGACGACCCATCACTCTCACAGATCTTGGGAGACAGGCCAGTCCTTGATTACAGACAGCCCCCCAACCTGAAGCAAATACTCACCAGCAACCACACACCACACAACAGAACCACTAACCCAGGAACCTATCCTTGCAACAAAGCCCGTTGCCAACTGTGTCCACATATCTATTCAGGGGACACCATCATACGGCCTAATCACATCACCACACTGTCAGAGGCTCGTTCACCTGCACATCTACCAATGTGATATATGCCATCATGTGCCAGCAATGCCCCTCTGCCATGTACATTGGCCAAACCGGACAGTTGCTATGTAAAAGAATAAATGGACACAAATCAGATGTGAAGAATTCTAACACTCAAAAACCAGTCGGAGAACACTTCAGTCTCTCTGGTCACTCGATTACAGACCTAAAAGTGGCAATTCTTCAACAAAAAAACTTCAAAAACAGACTTCAACGAGAGACTGCTGAATTGGAATTAATTTGCAAACTGGACACAATTAACTTAGGCTTGAATAAAGACTGGGAGTGGATGTGTCATTACAGAAAGTAAAACTATTTCCCCTTGTTTATTTCCCCCCACCACCCCCGTTCCTCACATGTTTTTGTCAACTGCTGGAAATGGCCCATCTTGATTATCACTACAAAAGGTTTTTTTTCTCTCCTGCTGGTAATAGCTCACCTTAACTGATCACTCTCATTACAGTGTGCATGGTAACACCCATTGTTTCATGTTCTCTGTGTATATAAAATCACCCCACTGTATTTTCCACTGCATGCATCCAATGAAGTGGGCTGTAGCCCACAAAAGCTTATGCTCAAATAAATTGGTTAGTCTCTAAGGTGCCACAAGTACTTCTGTTCTGATTGTGAAAATGTAATAAGCAACCATCCAGCACATCAACTGCCTTATATAATTTTTACTTTAGTATAATCAGCACTTATTTATGATAGCAGTTAAAATGTACCAGGACCTTTATGATACAGATAGAAAGACAGTTCAAGCCTAAAGTCCATAGCTTACACCCTTAGTTGTATTTAATAAATTCTGAGACTTAATGGACATACTTTGAAAGTATGAAACATACTTAATGGAAGAAGCAATGACAATGGGCTTGATCCAACATCTACTGAAATCAGTGGAAAGACTCCCATTATGTTCACTGTACATTGAATTGGGTCCAAAATGTGTTGCATTCTTCAGCTATAGTAGATGACAAAATACCAGTCTGAAGGATTTACAATCTAAGGGCCATTTACAATTCAATTTACAATTCAAAGGCCATTGTAGTCAATGGAAGGACTCCCACTGATTTCAATTGGCTTTATATCCCTTCATCAGCTGGAGACAATACAGTGCAAATATGTTATTGGGAGAACTGGTAGTGAACCCTATATTTAGGCCGCCTAACACATTTCATTATAGATTATTCTTGCAACTTTCTTTTAAATGCAATAATGTCCATTGTTTATATCAGTCCTTTAGCATTTGGCAGGGTGAAAGCCCTGGTGTGAGAGAAGCACATTTTCTTTGTCCCATGAAATTCTATTAAGGGTTAACAGTGATACCAACTGTTGGAAATTGCCATTTCCTTTCTGTCACTTGAGTGCAAATTTTTGGTGGCATAGAAAATTAATAACTGAGCATGAATATTCTAACCTCAAGTCAGTTCCCTGGTGTCACCAAAGCAGCAGAAGGAACCCTGTGAATGGACAGTATCTCCAGGATATGCGTAAGTGAGTCAGGATGGATTTCTGCCAATAAGACCCTTTCCCCACCCAGCCCAGTGCATAGGAATAATGGCCCATCCCCCAGCCATGGGAGTACCAACTGGGGAAGGAGCTCTCCAACCTTCCATGGGGAAGGCAGAGAAAGAGCTGAGCCAAGCCTCCCCAACCATCTTCTGGACCAAGTATATGTCCCCAGAAGTCCATTCCTCATCCAGGAATATGAGCATCCTGCTGCTGACAACTAAAATATAGTTAATCCTGTTGGTCAAACTGTGCTCCCTCTTCTAGCAAACCAATGCATCATAACAATGCTGTTTATAGCTGTGTATATTATAATTTGGTTTTGTAGCTTTTTTCTTAAAAAAAAAGAACTAGGAAATTACTTACAAAAACTACATTAAAAGAACTTTATTTAGGTTGCAAAGTCAAGCATGCAGATGTTAAGAAATGTCAACTATTTAGATTGCCTGTGCAACCTTAATTCTACCACCCTGTGCATATGCATGATGATCTCTAATTACATGACTGGGGCTATGGTTGCTTAGCAAGAAAAGAGTCCATGGTACGTCACTGGAGATGTCGTCCAGCCATGGAGCACAGACCACAGAGGAGAATATGAGATGCCCAAACTATAACTTCCATGATGAATCATGGTACCATGTCCAAATTGAAATTTTAGGGGCTTAACCCCAACATTTCCCCTTTTTTTAGCTTTCAGGTTTTTTTAGCTTTCGGGGGCGGCTGATTTTTCAACAAAAAGTAAAGAAAAAATTCCCTAAGTCTCAAAAAGGTTTGTTTTTGCAGTTGATTTCCAGTGTACTTTTGGTTATATTTCTTTAAACATTGTTGAAGAGTGATATTTTCTCAATACTAAAGGCACCTGAAAAGTTGATATCCAACTATCAATTTTTTTCCACCTGGATATGCGCATGCAGAGGATAACTTCTGATTATCTGCGAACACTTCAAAAAAAACCTGCGTGGTGTAATTTGCTGCCTACACATCTGTAAAGTGCTGCAAAGTTGGAAAACTCCCATAACATGAGGTATGCCCTGCTTTCTGATGTACTTTTTCATAATCATTTTAGGGTTAGATTTAAAGACCCCTGTGACTTTGTCTCCTGTTACCATATATTAATATCCAAAATGATCCACTCTTCAGTATACATGAAAAATATAACTATCTCAATAAATCTAACATTAACTACTGTTCCTTGTGAATAAACTTCCTTATAAAAATAATAGTAACAAATTTTATTCCACACTTATAGCACCATTACAAACACAGCGTATTCACTTCTTCACACTTAATCCACATATTTTCATTGTTTTATATTTTTGCTTTATGAGAACAATATTCATGACAGAAGATTGCTTCTGCTCATTTGCCATAGTTCATTATGAATATTGCTTCAAGTTATCAATATTTGCAATTTAGAATGTGAGTTGGTTTATTTAGACATAAGTCACATGACATTTTTCTGTTTTCTGGTTGGTTTAAATTAGCTTTTAGACTCTGGTTTCCAGTTTTCACAATTATGAATTTACTTTTGCTTCAGTTGTAACCCACACATCTCCTGGGTGTGGTGCTCTGTCCCATCTAGTAACATGGAGACCACTAAGAGAGAAATTAATGAATCTGCTCTACAGCTTTAGCTAATGGCCATGTGGCTTTTAGCTTATTCGGTAGAGGCTTATGCACTAAGCTTCAGAGGTCCCTGGTTTGATCCCACCTGCCAACAACCAGGGTCTGTCGGTGTTACACAATGTCAACCGGAAATCTGCTGATTGAGCAGACATTACCCTCAGTAAACTCGTTAACTAGAATATTCTTGGGAAGCAAACAGAAAAGGGGCATGAAATGGCAACTAGTTTGAATGTTTTTTACAGCATTCACTAAGCTATAGTAATAAGTAAGATTTTGACAACAATGTGACATAGCACATAGGTCACTAAACTTGCATTCAGAAATCCTTGATTCTATTATTCCTGGTGCTGCCATTGACCTGCTGTGTGACCTGAAGCAAGTCACTTCCTGTTTCAGATTCCCCATCTCTAACATAGACACAATTATACGTACCTCATTATAAAGTGCTTTAAAATCTATAACTGAGAAGTACTATACAAGAAGTATTATTATTAGTACAATGACTGTGTAAAGCAAAAATAGAAGACCTTGTTACTCTGCAGCACATCACAGCTCAAATATAGCCGAGGATACTGGAATCTCTTTTATCAAGGAACTAAAGCCAGTGTTTCCCCTATTTTATATTATGCTTTAAATATTATGGATCTTTAATGTTTTCCTGCACACTGTTAGAAATAGGCCAAAAAAAGCTTCAGATTAATGTCTACACAAAGGAAAGCACCTTTATAACTGCAGCATTCCCTAGTACGCCATACTAACTGGGAAAATAAAGAAGGGTTGGTTCCTAGAATATTTTGGGAAGTACTGATACCTAGGGGTTACATCAGCAGAAGTGGAGATAGGAAACCTTAGTTTTATTTCTGACTTTGTCACTGATTTGTTATGTGGCCCTAAATAGGTCACTTAACCTAATTCTGGGTCAAATTCAACCAAAGACTAAACAGGCTAGACTTGCATTGAATTGCACCTCCTCAGCAGAATATCTTTGATCTGTATTTCAATAAACTGCAAACTATTTTCAGTGTGAATTTGACAGTTTGCAGGCTAGCAAAAGACTACTCTATTTCTAGAAAATAGTTGTGGTATTTTTATTATTCTTGATGTGAATGACCTCTAAGTTTGATCACTCAAATGTAGTGTTGTTAGGGTGGCCATTGAGAAGACTCCCAAAACTCCATTTGAGACCCAATCAGAACCCTGTTGAAATCCATGGAACATTGCTATTGACTTCAATGGACTGTGGATAAGATAAAATCCAGTGGCATGACTTTGGCCTTGGACGGGTTGCTCTGAGCATATACCCCTGATATTTAGTGAATTCCACTGGCTGCTGATTTGACTTCAGAAAAATATGGGAACATTTGTCACTAAATTTTCCAAGATCTTTTTGTCTTTATTTTTTTAAATCAACGATCAACATTTTAACTAAATATCTTGTTCATATGTTGGTTTTTAACCAGCTAATTAAAAATTATGAAAATGCATCCCATTTTTTGTAAAAGTTCAAAGAGATTTTTACATTTTGGGGTGGGGGGACTGAAATTTGGAAAAATTCTACCATCTCTACTACTTATTCAGTTTTAGGTAAATGCCAATGTGCTAACAACAATTGTTTATCCCATATATGATGTTGAACGAGTTATTTAGAAGACCATGTCTTTCCTTATGTTGCACTCAGACAGATGATATCCACAACATTTCTACTGTCTGTGCCTGGAACTTGGTTTTCTAAGGTCAGAGGTTATGTTTGCCAAGGTTTAGCAAGCCTTTTTTGTTCAGTCTCTTTTGACTGATTAGTTTGTTCTCTGTTTTTTAGTCAGTTTTTTTTTAGTGAGTAAAATTCTACAGCCTGTGTTATGTAGGAGGTCAGACTAGACAATCACAATGGTCTTTTCTGACCTTAAGATGTATGAATTTGTGACAGGTGAAGGACTATTTGAAAGGCAGAGTCTCTTGAGTCACTTTCATTTCTGTATATTTCGATACCCTTGTACAGTGACTACAGTAGGGACTTTTGTTAAACGTTTTTGGAGCCTTAACTTTCCCCATTATCTGCATGAATTGAGAGGGATTTTTAAAAAAAAATCAGTGTTATTCAGTGGAGATCTCCCTGCTGGACAGGTGGAGTTTTAAGACTTCAGGACTCTACTATCTATTTATTTATAAATACCCACTAACTACTCTATTAGTAGGTATTTATAAAAGATAAATCAGCAGTTGCTTGAAGCAGCTTCTTTTTTAATTAATACTGATAATAAAAGAGATTTCAATTAAAGATTAGGAGAAAAAATCATTTTCAATAAATACCATGCCCCACTGTGTTTTTCTTACAAAGCTGTATTATGCATTGGTATTAATCACAGACATTCCATATTTGCAGATACCTAGATCTCTTACCAGTAGTTCAGCACTCAGTCTAATTTTACCACCCAGCCCAAACAGCAAATGGCAGCATGAGTTTCTTTTTTGTTCCAACAGTCTTCTCTATTAAATTAGTCTGTGGGATGATAGGGTTTCATACAATTTAAAATAATTACTCAAATTTCATATCACCTCTGTTTTATAATATGACATTCACAAAGCTACAAAACAATAACATATATGAATAATTAACCCTACCCTATTTAGATGCAATCTGTCTAATAATCCATGTATGATTTGTAATTGAAGTTGCAAGACCTTCGGAAGATGTCAAGAAAATCAAAATGTAGGTAATACATGATATATTAATACTGTATTGTACTTTTTTATTTTGAAGATTGCCCAGTGAAGCCATCTAGGCAGTAGCAGAGATAATGTTTCTGCTGTAGCATTTTGCTGAACATCAGTCAATGTTTCCAGAAGAATATTACCTGAGACTGACACATGAAGCCAAAGAGAACCATTTGAATTCTCTGCTTCAGCTATACAAGCATATTGTATGAGAGAAATATTTCCATGTTCATTGAAACTAGAGAAATCAATTGAAAAAAATATGGCTCTTCTGAAAATAGTGAACAAATTTTAGGTTACAGGAACGGCAGCACCAAATGTCCTATTTCAGAGATATTAAATTTTTCAGCTGTATAAAAAAAGTCAGTGGCTAAGCATTTAAAATATATACATCCAATAATATACCCAATGCAGTTCTTGGGAGCCTCTATCCACATTAAAGTTGCAGTTTTAGACAAGCTTAATTCATTTTATTTGTGGATGTTAGTAATTTGGCTATAATAGTAGCCACCATGCTGTTTCATGGAATAATCATTTGTTTTAAAATGTATACACTCTGAAGGCAAAAGGAAACTGGATCACAGAGTGTAAAAAACTGAAGCTTTCCTATTATTATACTGCATATCTTTTGACTGAAAAAAGAAGTTTGAAAACAAAATCAAATTGTTCATCAACAAGGGAGGCAGCAGAGCAGGACAGGGAAGAGAGGTCGGAAAAAGTCACACTGAATGTTCTAAGAAGAAACTTTTATTTTATATATTAGGTAATATATTTTTTCCCCAAATATAAAGTTGAAGACTGCCGTAAGGGGACAGAATGGCTCACTGAGAACAAAATACAGAGCTTCTCACTTCTAGGTCACCACTTCGTAAATAGGGGAATCTCAAGTAGGTGTAGAGAGTTTATTTTAGCTCTGTATTTGGCACTGGTGTGACAGCTGCTGGTATATTGTGTCAACTTCTCATGTCCACAATTCAAGAAGGATGTTGACAAACAGGAGAGGGTCCAGAGAAGAACCACGAGAATGATAAAAGGATCAGAAAACATGCCTTAGCCCTGGTCTACACTAGGACTTTAGGTCGAATTTAGCAGCGTTAAATCGATGTAAACCTGCACCCGTCCACACGATGAAGCCCTTTTTTTCTACTTAAAAGGCTCTTAAAATCAATTTCCTTACTCCACCCCTGACAAGTGGATTAGTGCTTAAATTGGCCTTGCCGGGTCGAATTTGGCGTACTGTGGACACAATTCCATGGTATTGGCCTCCGGGAGCTATCCCAGAGTGCTCCATTGTGACCGTTCTGGACAGCACTCTCAACTCAGATGCACTGGCCAGATAGACAGGAAAAGAACCGCAAACTTTTGAATCTCATTTCCTGTTTGGCCAGCGTGGCAAGCTGCAGGTGACCATGCAGAGCTCATCAGCAGAGGCGACCATGCAGAACTCATCAGCAGAGGTGACCATGATGGAGTCCCAGAATCGCAAAAGAGCTCCAGCATGGACTGAACGGGAGGTACGGGATCTGATTGCTGTATGGGGAGAGGAATCCGTGCTATCAGAACTCCGTTCCAGTTTTTGAAATGCCAAAACCTTTGTCAAAATCTCCCAGGGCATGAAGGACAGAGCCCATAACTGGGACCCAAAGCAGTGCCGCGTGAAACTTAAGGAGCTGAGGCAAGCCTACCAGAAAACCAGAGAGGCGAACGGCCGCTCCGGGTCAGAGCCCCAAACATGCCGCTGCTATGATGAGCTGCATGCCATTTTAGGGGGTTCAGCCACCACTACCCCAGCCATGTTGTTTGACTCCTTCAATGGAGATGGAGGCAACATGGAAGCAGGTTTGCGGGATGAAGAAGATGATGATGAGGAGGAGGAGGTTGTAGATAGCTCACAGCAAGCAAGCGGAGAAACCGGTTTTCTCGACAGCCAGGAACTGTTTCTCACCCTGGACCTGGAGCCAGTACCCCCTGAACCTACCCAAGGCTGCCTCCTGGACCCGGCAGGTGGAGAAGGGACCTCCGGTGAGTGTACCTGTTAAAATACTATACATGGTTTAAAAGCAAGCATGTGAAAGGATTACTTTGCCCTGGCATTCGTGGCTCTCCTGGATGTACTCCCAAAGCCTTTGCAAAAGGTTTCTGGGGAGTGCAGCCTTATTGCATCCTCCATGGTAGAACACTTTACCACTCCAGGCCAGTAACATGTACTCGGGAATCATTGTACAACAAAGCATTGCAGTGTATGTTTGCTGGCATTCAAACAACATCCATTCTTTATCTCTCTGTGTTATCCTCAGGAAAGTGAGATATCATTCATGGTCACCTGGTTGAAATAGGGTGCTTTTCTTCAGGGGACGCTCAGAGGTGCCCGTTCCTGCTGGGTTGTTTGCCTGTAGCTGAACAGAAATGTTCCCCGCTGTTAGCCACGGGGCTGGGGGAGGGTTGAGAGGGTAGCCACGCGATGGGGAGAGGCAAAATGCGACCTTGTAATGAAAGCACATGTGCTATGTATGTAATGTTAACAGCAAAGTTTACCCTGGAAGAGTGTAGCCACTATTTTATAAAATGTGTCTTTTTAAATATCGCTGTCCCTTTTTTTGTCTCCACCAGCTGCACGTGTTTCAATGATCACAGGATCTTCTCCTTCCCAGAGGCTAGTGAAGATTAGAAAGAAAAAAAAATGCACTCGTGATGAAATGTTCTCTGAGCTCATGCTGTCCTCCAAAACTGACAGAGCACAGACAAATGCATGGAGGCAAATAATGTCAGAGTGCAGGAAAGCACAAAATGACCGGGAGGAGAGGTGGCGGGCTGAAGAGAGTAAGTGGCAGGCTGAAGCTCAAATGTGGCGGCAGCATGATGAGAGGAGGCAGGATTCAAGGCTGAGGCTGCTGGAGGATCAAACCAGTATGCTCCAGTGTATGGTTGAGCTGCAGCAAAGGCAGCTGGAGCACAGACTGCCACTACAGCCCCTGTGTAACCAACCGCCCTCCTCCACAAGTTCCATAGCCTCCACACCCAGAAACCGAAGAATGCGGTGGGGGGACCTCCGGCCAACCAGCCACTCCACCACAGAGGACTGCCCAAGCAACAGAAGGCTGGCATTCAATAAATTTTAAAGTTGTAAACTTTTAAAGTGCTGTGTGGCATTTTCCTTCCCTCCTCCACCACCCCTTCTGGGCTACCTTGGTAGTCATCCCCCTATTTGTGTGATGAATGAATAAAGAATGCATGAATGTGAAGCAACAATGACTTTATTGCCTCTGCAAGCGGTGATCGAAGGGAGGAGGGGAGGGTGGTTAACTTACAGGGAAGTAGAGTGAACCAAGGGTTGGGGCGTTTCATCAAGGAGAAACAAACAGAACTTTCACACCGTAGCCTGGCCAGTCATGAAACTGGTTTTCAAAGCTTCTCTGATGCGCACCGCGCCCTCCTGTGCTCTTCTAACCGCCCTGGTGTCTGGCTGCACGTAACCAGCAGCCAGGTGATTTGCCTCAACCTCCCACCCTGCCATAAACGTCTCCCCCTTACTCTCACTGATATTGTGGAGCGCACAGCAAGCAGTAATAACAGTGGGAATATTGGTTTTGCTGAGGTCTAAGCGAATCAGTAAACTGCGCCAGCGCGCCTTTAAACGTCCAAATGCACATTCTACCACCATTCTGCACTTGCTCAGCCTGTAGTTGAACAGCTCCTGACTACTGTCCAGGCTGCCTGTGTACGGCTTCATGAGCCATGGCATTAAGGGGTAGGCTGGGTCCCCAAGGATACATATAGGCATTTCAACATCCCCAACAGTTATTTTCTGGTCTGGGAATAAATTCTCTTCCTGCAGCTTTTGAAACAGACCAGAGTTCCTGAAGATGTGAGCATCATGTACCTTTCCTGGCCATCCCACGTTGATGTTGGTGAAATGTCCCTTGTGATCCATCAGTGCTTGCAGCACTATTGAAAAGTACCCCTTGCGGTTTATGTACTCGCCGGCTTGGTGCTCCGGTGCCAAGATAGGGATATGGGTTCCGTCTATGTCCCCACCACAGTTAGGGAATCCCATTGCAGAAAAGCCATCCACTATGACCTGCACATTTCCCAGGGTCACTACCCTTGATATCAGCAGATCTTTGATTGTGTGGGCTACTTGCATCACAGCAGCCCCCACAGTAGATTTGCCCACTCCAAATTGATTCCCAACTGACCGGTAGCTGTCTGGCGTTGCAAGCTTCCACAGGGTTATTGCCACTCGCTTCTCAACTGTGAGGGCTGGTCTCATCTTGGTATTCATGTGCTTCAGGGCAGGGGAAAGCAAGTCACCAAGTTCCATGAAAGTGCCCTTACGCATGCGAAAGTTTCGCAGCCACTGGGAATCGTCCCAGACCTGCAACACTATGCGGTCCCGCCAGTCTGTGCTTGTTTCCCGAGCCCAGAATCAGCGTTCCACAGCATGAACCTGCCCCATTAGCACCATGATGCATGCATTGGCAAGGCCCATGCTTTGAGAGAAATCTGCGTCCATGTCCTGATCACTCACGTGACTGCACTGACGTCGCCTCCTCACCCAGTATCGCTCTGCCAGGTTCTGGTGCTGCATATACTACTGGATAATGTGTGTGGTGTTTAATGTGCTTCTAATTGCCAAAGTGAGCTGAGCGGCCTCCATGCTTGCCTTGGTATGGTGTCCGCACAGAAAAAAGGCGCGGAACGATTGTCTGCTGTTGCTCTGACGGAAGGAGGGGCGACTGATGACATGGCTTACAGGGTTGGCTTACAGGGAATTAAAATCAACAAAGGGGGTGGCTTTACATCAGTGAGTATTTCAGGCAGGACTTCACGGAGGGTTCCAGTAAGAAATGGTGCACCTAAGTAATTGTTCTTATTGGAACAAGCAGGTTGGTCTGGCCTCTGATTGATACATGGCTAGATTTACCTCGCTGTACCTTCTCTGTGAGTGACTGCAGCATGACCTAGAGGAATGAGTCCCCTAGACGGGGGAGGGGGGAAGCAAATGAGTACAAAACAAATCTGCTCTATTTCTTGTTTTGATCCACTCCATCTGTCTTTTACATCAGCAGACAGTGCAGTGTAGCCTGGCAGAAGATGGTACAGTAGGACTGCTAGCAATGTGTATCGCCTGCCTGCTCACCATAAGATGGTTCAATAGGACTGACTGCAGGACTAAAGAGAATGACCTGGTCAAGTCACTCCAAATTTAGTCCCTGCGCCCATGTCTGCTCAGGCGCTCCTGATCGACCTCACAGAGGTGACCAGGAGCACCTTGGATATGATGATGATGGCTACCAGTCTTACTGTACCATCTGCTGCCACAAGGCAATGGGTTGATGCTGCTGTGTAGCAATGCAGTACCACGTCTGCCAGCACTCAGGAAACATACGGTGACGGTTACCTGAGCGGGCTCCATGCTTGCCATGGTATGGCGTCTGCACAGGTAACTCAAGAAAAAAGGTGCGAAACGATTGTCTGCTGCTGCTGCTTTCACGGAGGGAGGGAGAGAACGGGGGCCTGACGATATGTACCCAGAACCACCCGCGACAATGTTTTAGCCCCATCAGGCTTTGGGATCTCAACCCAGAATTCCAATGGGCAACGGCGACTGCGGGAACTGTGGGATAGCTACCCACAATGCAACATTCCGGAAGTCGACGCTTGCCTCGGTACTGTGGAAGCACTCCACCGAGTTAATGCACTTAATGCACTTAGAGCATTTTCTGTGGGGACACACACACTCGAATATATAAAACCGGTTTCTAAAAAAACTGACTTCTATAAATTCGACCTAATTTCAGAGTGTAGACATACCCTTATAGTCATAGACTCAAGGAGCTCAATCTATTTAACTTAAATAAGAGAAGGCAAAGGGGTGACTTGATTACAGTCTATAAGTTCCTACATGGGGAACACATAATTAATGACCGCCTCATCAATCTAGCAGAGAAAGGTATAGCATGATCCAATGGCTGGAAGTTGAAGCATCACAAATTGAGACTAGAAATAAGGTGTAAATTTTTAATAGAGTAATTAACCATTAGAACCATTTACCAAAGATCATTGTGGATTCTCCATCACTGACCATTTTAAAATCAAAATTTCATGTTTTTCTAAAAAATAAGACATAGGAGCTATTTAGGGGAAGTTCTATGGCCTGTGTTATAGAGGAGGTCAGACTAAATTGTCACAGTAGTCCCTTCTGGCCTTAGAATCTATGAATTTCATATTGGAGCCGGGTCTGTAGTAGTTGGGGATGAAATTAATCCCTGCTGTAAATCCAGTGAAAACAATGAAGTTATATCATGAAGGATTTGGTCCTAGAAGTTGTACCACTGGTGGCTGTTCAGTGTTTTATCTGAAGTGAATTGATCATTTCCAATTCCCAGTGAATATATATGTCCACAGTACAGAGCTATGATTAATACAACATGACATCATTGTTGGAAGAAACAGTCAAAGACTGACTTATTATATATATTTTTGTTATTTATTATTGGTTTCCAGTAGTATTCAGTCTGCTAGATGCGGTCCAATGCCAAGACAAGGCAAGGTCCCTTCTCCAAAGAGCTTTAACTCTAAAAAGACAAAACAAATGGGCAGAGAAATGGAGGATAAAGGGAAAAAAATGCAGAACATAAAGTATTCAGGTGGTGATTGGCTATGTATTTATATCATATATATACATACATACATATATATATATGTATATATATGTATATATATACATACATATATATATATATATGTATTGGCTATGTATTTATATTTTTCTGCGGAAAAGGACCTAGGGGTGACAGTGGACGAGAAGCTGGATATGAGTCAGCAGTGTGCCCTTGTTGCCAAGAAGGCCAATGGCATTTTGGGATGTATAAGTAGGGGCATAGCGAGCAGATCGAGGGACGTGATCGTTCCCCTCTATTCGACATTGGTGAGGCCTCATCTGGAGTACTGTGTCCAGTTTTGAGCCCCACACTTCAAGAAGGATGTGGATAAATTGGAGAGAGTCCAGCGAAGGGCAACAAAAATGATTAGGGGACTGGAACACATGAGTTATGAGGAGAGGCTGAGGGAGCTGGGATTGTTTAGCCTGCAGAAGAGAAGAATGAGGGGGGATTTGATAGCTGCTTTCAACTACCTGAAAGGGGGTTCCAAAGAGGATGGCTCTAGACTGTTCTCAATGGTAGCAGATGACAGAACGAGGAGTAATGGTCTCAAGTTGCAGTGGGGGAGGTTTAGATTGGATATTAGGAAAAACTTTTTCACTAAGAGGGTGGTGAAACACTGGAATGCGTTACCTAGGGAGGTGGTAGAATCTCCTTCCTTAGAGGTTTTTAAGGTCAGGCTTGACAAAGCCCTGGCTGGGATGATTTAACTAGGAATTGGTCCTGCTTCGAGCAGGGGGTTGGACTAGATGACCTTCTGGGGTCCCTTCCAACCCTGATATTCTATGATTCTATGATTCTATGATCACATTATCATATATGTCTAACCCTTCTGCCAGTTGGTGAATGGAAGCCAAAAAGGGCCAGGTTCAATATATGTAGAGTACTTCTTGACAAACAACTGAACTGGTTTGAGCCCCAGCCCAGGAACTTCGGAAAATTAATATTGTTTCCCTGGAAGCTCCCACTGCTGGTTCTTTGAATAAATGTTTTTTGCAAGGAGCTACACAGAATCCATCATTGTACTGTATGTGCACACTGTACGTGGCTTAAATAAAGTCAACACCATTTTCTATGTCAAGAAGCAATTACCCAGTACCCACTCTACTCCTTAGCACCATGGTTTTAGAAGGACAGAAAGGAGGGAGATTTTTGCCAGGGATAATTTGCTGCCTATGATCAATTTCTTGATTGTTAAATTGCCACATTTCACAAGCAATAAATTAAGCAAAAAGTTTCAGATTAACATTTTTTAAAAAAAGATTGCAATAGAAATGGATTTTTTCTGTATGTTAAACATTATATTTTTAAAAATTAGGAGAAAGTGTCTGTGTAGGATGTTGTAATGATAGCATCATCAAGTAATTTCAGCACAGCATATTATTCACTGTGCAATATGATCATCAGGGAATTATTAGACTGGTGTACAATAAACATTTTGATTGATAGAAGGGTCACTGTAAGTATAATTCACTGCAGATTATTAGAGATATAAGATTTAAATGAATAAAGACACTGATTTTAAAATGAATAGAGAATTGCCTTTTCCCCAGAGATTGTGTTTGCCCATGTGAGTCTCATGGCTGAACAAAGAAAATTAACAAAATCATTTTTTAAGGTAAAACAAAAACATGTTATACCACAGTCTTCTAAGTAAGTTTTTTTTTTCAAAAGTAGGTTTCCCTTGTTTTACTTTTTCAATAGAATGATCTAATATTAGTCCATTTAAGTTCTTATTATGTGCAGTCAGAGACAATGTAAGGAGAATGTCAACAGGGAAGAGCTTCCCAAACCAGGGGAGGTAGGTGACCCATACTTGTGCAATGTGGATCTCTGTCCCTGCTTGTGGTTTGACCACATATGGCTTTAGGAGTTTGTACAGCTTTTGATATAACATAGCTGGCTCTTTGAGCTCTGACACTAGAGGCTATAGCTTTTAGATCCAGAGGTCCTGGTTGTGACACCTGATTGTTTTGACCCAGCTAGGGATGCTGTGTTACAAATGCTTTAAGTACCTCATAGGGATGTTTCAAGTTTTAAGATCATTGTTTGTATCATGCAGAGCACAGCAAGGCAGCCCTGCTTCATCTGTTTTGGTGATACATAGTTGGGTACAGCCAGGTTCTGACCCAAATGAACTAACCAAAAATTAAAAACTCAGCCAGGAAATGATTTTTTGTTTTTGTTTTTTTTACAAAAGATAGACTCATCTTGGGAGAAGAAACAACATCTTGGGAGAAGAAACAATTTGTATTGCATAAGACACAAAAGATTCAATAGGCTTGTGGGTCAAATCCTGAGAGCGGCAAAAAGTTCCACTGAAGTCAGTAATGTGCTCTTTACTTAATATATCAAGTGCATTAACTGTGACAAGGAAGTCTTGAGCACTTCCTCAGAGGAACTGTGAAAATGTTTTTCTAAAACAGAAGTTTACATCAAGGACCCAATCCTACAAAGACTTATGCCCATGGTTAATTTTACACACTGCAAGTAATCTATATGGACCTGGGATTTAAGAGGGAGAAAAGAAAAATGCTTTAACCTTGACTTTCTCTTCAATTTTGTTAATTGCAGCAAAATATTGGGCCCCTTCTCATTACCTCACTCTATCTACTGTCAACTACCCATTTGATTATAACCCTAATCAGAAAGTGTTCTTGGGAGTGGCGGTGGCCTCTGTTCAAGGGAAATAAGAAACAGGTTGGAAAAACATTAATAAAACTTGGGGAAAAACAGTTTATGATGTCAACACAACCTCCAAGTCCATGGACAGCATTTATTAAAAAAAATAAATATGGACTTATGTCACATTTTTGTCATTAATGTTTAACTTGCAAGTACGGGGTGCACATTCTATATTTAATTAAAACACAAAATTACAGCTTCCATCTGTACATGTAGACATGAGAAGGGGCCTAAGGTGCACACAAATTTACATCTGGTATTCAAATACTGATGGAGCGGATATATTGACTATATCAGGTATCACATCATTCCTCTAGTGTGGAATATATATGATACTTTATTTATTAATGTTTGAAGAAGTCTTCAATATTTTTGGTTTCCCAGGTTCTGGCACAGATTATAAATCATGAGGAGATTTGTGCTTCCTAGGGAAGAAGAAGTGTTCCTCCATGAATTTCACTTTTTATACACTTTAGAAAACTAAAGAACATATTTTTCTTTCAGGTTTCAGAGTAACAGCCGTGTTAGTCTGTATTCGCAAAAAGAAAAGGAGTACTTGTGGCACCTTAGAGACTAACCAATTTATTTGAGCATGAACTTTCGTGAGCTACAGCTCATTTCATCGGATGCATACCGTGGAAACTGCAGCAGATATTATATACACACAGAGATCACAGTGGGGTGGGAGGAGGTATTGTTTCATGATCTCTGTGTGTATATAATATCTGCTGCAGTTTCCACGGTATGCATCCGATGAAGTGAGCTGTAGCTCACGAAAGCTCATGCTCAAATAAATTGGTTAGTCTCTAAGGTGCCACAAGTACTCCTTTTCATTTTTCTTTCAGCAATTCTTTTTCTATTTTTTCTGTCCTAGGTTCAGGAGTGAGGAAGTTAGGAAGTTAGGACCAGATCCTCACAGGTATTTAGGCCGCTAGCTCCCATTGATTTCAATGGAATTTAGGCTGCTACATAAATTTGAGGATCAGAGCCATAGTCCTTATTCATTCACACAAAAGCTGCAAGCTCCTTAGCTGTTTGTTACTTCTACAGTGGTTCATCTATGACAATGCTTTTATGATCAAAATTCTCCTCTTGTCACTCTGCTTATTTATATTCGGCCGAATCATGACCCTGTAACTATGCAGCCATAGAACCCAGCTCCCTGCTCTGAACCCTAGACAGGCTCTGCACTGATAGACTACTAAACACTCTCTTGGGCACGGGGGGAAGATCCCCTGGGGCAGTAGGCATAGACCTACAGGGTGTCTGGGACTATATGTAGCAGTGGGGACACTGGGGAGTAACATCAAATGTTCCTCCATTGATGTTCCAGCCTGCAGATGGGAGTTTCCCCACTTGAACCCCCGTCTTCCAACCGCACCCAAAAATGTCCAGAGCTTAAATACTGCTCCAAAATGGGGCTGTTAGCCAACAAGGGGCTCTATGAAGCAAGAACAGGCCCCATACCAAGGAAAGGGGAATAGCACCTCGCCAATCCCACAACCCCACATAACAAACACCTGTTCTCCTTGGTCTCATACACAGCCCCCTGACTCTCTCTTGCACATTAAGGGTGGCTTGAAGGGGGCTACTGATGGACCTGATCATACACAGAGGCCTAGTGGTCAGGATGGGTAGTTTATTTGCATGAGCTCTCCAAGGTCTTTTGGGCTTTCATTGGTCCTGACCATGTATCTGTTGAGCAGTTGCTTCACACCTCATATTAAACAGTCTTCCTGTCTTCTATTTTACGAAGCAGCCCTTTTGGGAAAGTCATATAGAATATAATAGGGATGAAATCAATAGAATTCTATTTAAATATAACAGGGAGCTATTTTAATTACTTTAAAATCCTACAGCATTTAATGGAGAATGATAGTGTCTTGGTAGGTATTGAACCTTCCTCTAGAACTCTGTTATAATTGAATTTTTATATAATTTCCTCTTATATTCAATAGGTTAAAAATATATAGAGAACAATTGGCTTTTCTTCTATTAAATTCTATAGCACTTTGCCCATCAGGGGAAGCTGATGTAGCATTCTACAGAAGAAACACACCCTATACTTGTTTATTCTTTTTCTTCTAGATACTTTCTTTCTTTTTTGTTCTGCTGTTGCTTTTAATCTGAAGCAAAAGTCTTGAATGTAAAGCAATTCTTTGTGAGTAGAAAACACAAACTCTAGGTCTGCTTGCAGGTAGCATCTGAATTCATACATACACTATATGTTTTCAGGTTTATGAACCAAACACACTTTGTCAGTGCAAAGACAACAGATTGGTCTTTCTCTTTATAACTAGCAAGGGGTTGTTGCTCTGTTTCCCCCTACATAAAAAGTTCAGTATTTCAGTTTATTCAGTTTTGAATTTATATGAATTTGAGTCACTACGTTTAAGTCTAGACTCAGATTGTCTTCTTTTTCCTGTTGTCTGGTTTGAACTGGATCATACACCAAGGTTGATCTTTATGAAAATAATCGCACATGCTGTGAGATAAATAAATAAATAAATAAATATTTTTTTTAAAAAAACCCACTAAATAAATAAATAAAACACTAACAGATAGTAAAACAGTAACAATCTATGGAGTGCTCCTGTTGCTTCCTATTTCCTATTTTCAAAGACTTAAAAAAAAAAAGCAAATACTTGAAGAAATATTCCTCTCTTGGTTGGATGTCTCCCCTTCCCATCTCTCAGATGCATATCAAAGGGAAAAAATCCCCCTCATCTCTCTTTTGAAGTATATTGTTCTTTTGTGGGGAAAACAGTGTGTATAGGGAGGGGAGAATGCTTGGCAAATTCTGTGAGATTAAACTCTCAGAGATCCCATGGATTCACTCTTCAGCCAGAAGAGATTTGAAACCTCTCAGTTGGGACAGTATGTGCAGCCTGGGAATCCTAGACCTGAGGGAACTTAGTGGCTAACTCAAAGCTTTCCAAGGGGTGAATAAGGAAAGCTGCCGCTTCTGACCCAGGAAGGTAGGTTCCCATAGGAGCCATGCTGTCACTCTGCTAGTATTCCCTTCACTCCACCCTGAGGAGTGTAAAAGCTGCATGGATGACACTAATGTGCTCAGACTTTGAAATCCACCAGATATCCAGGATAGAGCAGCTGTTCTTAGGCTTCACTCCCTTGGCCCTTCAGATTCCCCACAGAGAACAAGAAACCCTGACTGCATGGTGTCCATCTGAAAGGGAGTCCTGGAGAGGGGCAACCCAACCATTCAAAATAATGAGTCAGGCATCAAAAAATTATGAGTGGGTTAAAAATCCCAAGATTATTTATAAAAATAATATATTTTGGATTTTATTTTTTTGCCTTTTGATTCTGAGTCTTGAGGTTACCCTCAGGTCACATTTTCAATTTTTACTCTGTGACCATGAGGGTGAGAAACTTCTTTTTTAACAAAGGTTGAGATTCTCACAAAATCAATTGACACCAGGAGCTGGGGCTTCAAGAAAAACACCAGCTTAAATATTATGAGATTTGTGATAAAATCATTAGAGTTGGAATACTGCAAAGTATGCTGCTAAAATGCTGCTACTAACTTTAGTCAACATTTGGGTGGACTGTCTCCTCCTCTTTTCTCTTCTTCAGTCTGACTGGAGGAGAAATTGGGTTGCTAAGTGGGCAAATTTTGAGCTCCACTTTGAAAGAACATTTCTTAACAATCTGAATTGCTTAAACAAGATAGAAAATTTCTATATTAGAATGTTAATGCTTAATTCACACTCTCCTCCTATATCTACTTCCTCATTCTCTAAAATCAATTTAGTAATTTGGTCTCAAGCTTCATTTGCTACTTCATCTGCAGCCTAAAGTCACACTTAAAAAACTAATGCTGTCAATTTACCATCCAACTGATATTTCATTTCCTCAGCTCCATCCGAACATGCGCATGACTCTCAGCTCACTGTTCACTTCAGCCTTAATGCAAAATAGCCAATGGTATGTTTTATTCTCTACAGGACTCATTCTTCAGTCTTTGCACATGAGTAACTCTGCACTGATGTCAATTGAAATTATGTGTGCATATTAATGGGACACCAGAACCCTAACTTAATTCTTTTCTGGTACATTAGGAATTAGCCTTTTTGGATTATTAATAGCACTTTTATTTTTTGTATTTTAGCCACACACAAAAAATCAGTTCAACACAGAATAAAGTTGTCTTCTAAAAATAAACACCAAGGAGATCATCTTCCTGTATATTGTGAGGTCATACGATTACTCAGCATGGGTCACTAACCTCTCCTTCCCCCGGTGCCTTCCCAGATTTATTGGAAATCTGTTCTGTGTAGAATATATCCCACTGTAGACTGTTCTAGAAAATGTTCTTTAATACTGCTAATAAGATTCTCCTCTACTATATTTTATTCCCTATCCTTAGAGATAAGAACAAAAAAAAGTCTTCTGAAGTCTCTCATTCTTCAAATGAAATAGATGAGCTGGGAATATAAGATGAAATACCTTCTGCTGCTCTTCCTTTGTATCGTTTCACTAGTTCAGAAAACACCATGGGAGCAATTCATGTCAGCGTGTGTCTGTATTGCTTCTTACATTAGTGTGAAGGCTCTAAAACTAATTCATATCACTGATTTGATTATTAATAAAGAGCAACTTAAGAAATAAGTCAAACTTACAGTGCTTTATATTTATCTTCCTTTTAATGTATTTCAATATTAAACTGCTGTATTAAGAGAGAAATCGCTATCTATCTATCTATCTATCTATCTATCTATCTATCTATCTATCTATCTATCTATCTATCTAATCTACCAGGTTGAGCCCTGTGAAAGCAGTTGTAACTCAGTAGAAATAAAATAGTGTTGCACATGCATCCCCCAAGGCTGGATTTATCCTATCGTCCCAGTATATTCTGGTGTAAACCAATACACACAAACTAGGACTTTTATTGAAACCCTGTGGGTTAAGTGTAGTTCTTAATATATGCGCAACATGCCTCAAGTGGCACATGACCAGGATTCATCACTGAATTTGCTCCACTGGTTGGATCATTATCTACCTTGGCTTGGGTGGGGTACTGACAGGAGAGTGACATGAACTCTGGTCCATGCCCCCAAAGTGTAGTTTCTAAGGTATGAAGGGTTGTTTTTCTTTCTTTCCTCCAACGCTGAGGTTCTGGTAAGGTAATATGCATTCACAACACTGGTATTTGTCTGCAACCTTAACTTTTCCTTTGTGATGATTTTGATGTGTGAATATCCTTGATCGCTCCTGTCCACCTCAGACATTTTGTTACTGAAATCCTGTGATCCCTAGGACATTGTGGATGAGCAGGGCTATGGAGATAGACAGGTTTTGATAGGTGGCTAGGTGTGATAGGTCAGAAACAGCACATTACTACAGGAGAGAGCACTCGGAAGCATTAGAGCTCCCTGGACTTCTGCAACAGAGACACATCCTGTGGTTCTCAACAGGAGAACATAGTTTGTCAAAACACCAGCGGTGTATTGAGGTGGAGCAGGGAGGAAAATGTTATCTTCTACCTTCTCCTATCGCAGCCCTGAGCAGCTCTGGAGTACTCCTTCCTCATCAGGACCTCTCTACTTCTAGAAACATCCCCACGCTCTCCCCTCCAAGATATCCACACCCTCCATCTCATACTCCCTTCAAAGTTACATTCTCCCCACATGTACTTTTCATGCCCTCATATGTCCTCCACCAGACATGAGTGACTGGGGGGAGCACTTAGGACAGATGCAGTCAGAGGTTCAAGAGAAGAAGACATAAAAGAAGCACTAGTGCCTTCCTCCCTTCCCCACCCAGGAAGCCTTCTGTGGTTTTCAAGAATGGGAGTCCCCTCTGATGCACTACAGACGGGATGGACATTTTGTGGTAGTGCTTCTCTCTGCCTCCTCCTCTTCCTTCAGCCGTATGTGAGAGGCTGACAGGAACAGAGTGGTCCAAGTGTGGACTGTGTTGCTATGGCCTGTCAGCCCCTCTAATTTCCCCCACAAAATACGCACACCTCCATTCCCTCCACAACTCTTTCATCCTTCCTTAGACCCACTTTCCTCCATCCATCTTCCCAAACACTTGGGGAGTGTTGTGAGGCTTAATTAAGTAATTACAGTGACATTTGTAACGTGCTTTGATGTCCACTGATGAAAGGTAATATTGAAGTCCAAAGCATGACTAAGATAGAGGCCCAATTTTCTCACTAATACAATATCTCTCAAACGTGTTCAGTGAATCTTCCAAAAGTAGATTTTCTTTTATTTTACCTTCTGCCATGGATGCTGTGTTACACATTTCAGAGATGGCAACTGTAGTTCTGTTAGCAGTGTTGGAAACCATCTGTGAGCTGTGTGATGCAGGGTGCTCTCTATGTCAAGTGGAGGGAGTTTCTTTTGCACAAACGTTCCTCCTGCAAGTGCAATCTGTATCCAGAGCCATTTTGATCACTGATGTACACACACAGCTCCCACTAAAGGTAATGAGAATTTTGCACATGCATTGACAGCAGAATGGCACCCTTAATTTTCACCATTAAACTAGATTACTGAACCCTTCAGTAGCAAGTAGGTGACACAAATGTTGCAAATTTTCTTCTCCCTCTGCAGGCTGGCAAACACCACCATGAACCCAGAGTATTCTAAATCTGCACAACAATTTAGCTCCTCTATATTAGCTCTTAGTTCTAATGTGTGTCAATCATCCCCACTACTGTGATGTGCACCCATTCAGATATTATTTCACTAGTGTGATGGTTTGGGGAATCTGTCTATGTACAATTTAGATGGACAAGGTAGGTGAGGTAATATCTTTTATTGGACCAATTTCTGAAAGCTCTTCTTCATGTTTGGGTAAAGAGGCTTCAGGAAGAGCTCTGTGTAGCTAAGCAGTTTGTCAAATAAAAGTTACTACATCACCTACCTTGTTTCTCTAATACCTTGGAACCAATGTGGCTACAACAACACTATGCACAATTTACGAATTCAGTTGAATTCTATGAACTCTGTGTATTATTCTAATTCTGTGTGTATTGAATCAACCATTTAACAGGAACCATATCACACACCCTGTCTGGAAACAGCTACAAGACAATAAAATAAATTGTTAACATGGAATGACTTTGCCCTCGTGATACAATGGATATCGTAAAGAGATTGGCCAAGATGAAGGAAATTGGTTATCCCAGGTTGTCTGCAGAGAGGGGGAACTGAAGTAGTGGAAATTCCCCAGCAGCAAAGAAGGAACAAGAAGCAAGGTATAAAAACTCTGACTCTGAAATGTTCAGTGAACACAAAGGGACATGTTTTTTTTATTTGGAGGGGACTATTTGATCACAGGACCCAAACAAGCTAATGAAAACTTGTTGCAGGGGCAGAGAGAGAGAGAACCTGAAGTCTCAGAAGGAGGAGAGGGCTTAGGGAACCTGAAAGGACTGACCAAAAACTCAACAGGCTTCCCGAGTGGGGAAGACACTTAGAGGGAGGGGTTTTGCATGCCGGTTTTTGTGAGTGGCTAGGCTTTCTCTAGGAATGAAGTGTGTGTGTTTAAGAAATTACTTTTCAAAGCCTCTGGGTTACTTACTGTAATTGTCATGTGTCCCTGAAGGGTTACATTGTAAACCAGTGCTTAAGCTACTAGCAAGACTTTGGGGGTTCAGTACTGGTCTTGGACCTAGCACAGGTAGACTGTGGGTTCTGAGAAGAGGTACCAGACAGGGAATCTGCACTCTGGAAATAGCAGAGTCAGAGCCAGTGCCTGGATGCTGCTCAGGCTCAGTGGACTTAGAAGCATGCAGGACGCAAATGCAGAAGCCTGGTGAGTGTCCAGCATGGGGCACTCGTCTGTGACAACTAGATTTTGTGCATTTCACAGAGCAAGTGTCTTGTAGGCATAGCACAAAAATAAATATGCCAAGATGAATTACTGACAGAATAATACCAAACATCTTAATAGCTAGAGCTTTCTAATATTTATTTACAGTTCTACTTATAAACCGAGCCAACCAATAAGCTCTGAGAGAAAATAATACAAATTAAAACAGAATGTTTATTGATACGGTCAAGCTAGATGAAAGCTAAACCCCAAACAAGCTTGTTTCTTCATAATTTACCTCAGGATTGAGTAGATTTTCTGTTAGTCAAAGTCTTTAAATCAAGACTAGATATCTGTTTTTCAAGAATAATATGCTGGGGCACAATAAAAAAATATGGACTTGATGCAGGAAATACTGCAGTGGTTCTAAACTTTTGTATTAGTGACCCTTTTCACATGGCAAGCCTCTGAGTGTGACCCCCCTTATAAATTAAAAACACTTTTAAATATATTTAACACCATTATAAATGCTGGAGACATAGTGGGGTTTGGGGTGGAGGCTGACAGCTTGCAACCACCCATATAAAAACCTCGTGGTCCCCTGAGGGGTCACAACACCCAGTTTGAGAACTCCTGAATTACTGGGTGAAATTCAATTGCCTGTATGCTGCAGGTGGTCAGATAAAACTATCATAATCGTCCCTTCTGCCCTTAGAATTATGAATAATCACCCTAGATGCTTTTGAAAATCCCACTGAATTGAGTAGATGAGTCAGTTATCATCTCCTAATACCTGACAATAAATGTGTCCATGGCCACCGAGAAGCTACAATATTTTTAATTATGGTAATAAAGCTGCACCTGGATGAGGGGAAAGCAGTGGATGTGTTATTCCTTGACGTTAGCAAAACTTTTGATACGGTCTCCCACAGTATTCTTGGCAGCAAGTTAAAGAAGGATGGGGTAGATGAATGGACTATGAGGTGGAAAGAAAGCTGGTTAGATCATCGGGCTCAAAGGGTAGTGATCAATGGCTCCATGTCTAGTTGGCAGCCGGTATCAATCGGAGTGCCCCAAGGGTCGGTCCTGGGGCTGGTTTTGTTCAATGTCTTCATTAATGATCTGCAGGATGGTGTAGACTGCACCCTCAGCAAGTTTGCAGATGACACTGCAAGGAGTGGTAGATATGCTGGAGGGTAGGGATAGGATACAGAGGGACCTAGACAAATTAGAGGATTGGGCCAAAAGAAATCTGATGAGGTTCAACAAGGACAAGTGCAGAGTCCTGCACTTAGGACGGAAGAATCCAATGCACCGCTACAGACCAGGGACCGAATGGCTAGGCAGCAGTTCTGCGGAAAAGGACCTAGGGTTTACAGTGGACGAGAAGCTGGATATGAGTCAACAGTGTGCCCTTGTTGCCAAGAAGGCCAATGGCATTTTGGGCTTTAGAAATAGGAGCATTGCCAGAAGATTGAGGGACGTGATCATTGCCCTCTATTTGACCTTGGTGAGGCCTGATCTGGAGTACTGTGTCCAGTTTTGGGTCCCACACTACAAGAAGGCTGTAGAAAAATTGGAAAGTGTCCAGCGGAGGGCAACAAAAATGATTAAGGGGCTGGAGCACATGATTTATGAGGCGAGTCTGAGGAAACTGGGATTATTTAGTCTGCAGAAGAGAAGAATGGGGGGGGGGGAATTTGATAGCTGCCTTCAACTATCTGAAAGGGGGTTCCAAAGAGATTGGATCTAGACTGTTCTAAGTGGTAGCAGATGACAGAACAAGGAGTAATGGTCTCAAGTTGCAGTGGGGGAGGTTTAGGTTGGATATTAGGAAAAACTTTTTTACTAGTAGGGTGGTAAAGCACTGGATTGTGTTACCTAGGGAGGTGGTGGAATCTCCTTCCTTAGAAGTTTTTAAGGTCAGGCTTGACAAAGTCCTGGTTGGGATAATTTTGTTGGGGATTGGTCCTGCTTTGAGCAGGGGGATGGACTAGATGACCTCCTGAGGTCCCTTCCAACCCTGATATTCTATGATTCTATGATTCACTGTTAATTCAAAATAATATTCTTTGTCTGTTCCAGATACCACACTGTAGAAAACAGGCAAAGCTCAAAACTTCAGAAATTTGGTTTGGTTTGATAAGCATCCAGAAGTTCGGATGCTGATCAGTAACCTGATACAACATCCACTGGGGTCAATGGAGAAACATCCATTGAATTTTGTGCAAATCAGATTGAGCTCATGGAGATAATCCTAAATCTATGAACTTTTCTCTCATGCACCTCTGATAGTGTGTGGCTTACTCTCTGTGATGCCAGCCACAAAAAGCCTTGTCTTCTATTGCTTCGGTGCTCCTTTCTGTTGATGATAGGATCTTCATCTGAAAGCAGAATATCTTTAGAGAAGATCTGTGACCGTGTCCTCCCAATTTGCAGGTAAACTTCTCTCTCTCTTTGGAACTGGCAGTTTTTTAGGACCACAGTGGTAAGAATCTTCGTAAGGAGTCCACGGATACCTTTGAGCATCTTGAAGTAAGTTTGATAGCTTTTCTGATGGGTCTTCCTGATTCCCTGTTTAAATCTTATGCTACCCTGGGATTTTCCTTTTAACCACATATCAGAGTGCACTGAATGTCTCCCAAGCCACAGAGAGTGTTAGGATATAGATATTCAGGCCTGTCTGTAAAGGCCTATACTCTAAGAATTTAGGTGTATTCCTATCACTTGGCTAGTTAGAGGTATAAAAGAAAGAATCAAAATCACTGTCTGCCAGTGTAAGGGCCTTCTCTTACTGTGACAGTCTGAGGCCCTGTTCTTAGGCTAAGGCCTTTGGCTAAGTGACAGAGGCAGCCATAAGCTGGGAAGTGAATGGTCACATCCTCACATTCCAAACTAGTCACATTGAAATAAGGTGCTATTGGGCTGTTAGGAATTTAATCCTGTCCTTATAGTGCCTATCACCTCCAGAGAAAGGGAAGTGCCTAGAAGCTGTAAAAGGAAATTGAGGTTGATAGTTTTCTGTCTGGTAAGAACTCACTTATCAATAGACACAGCTGGGAAACTCTTATGTCTTTACAGATGTAGTTGTGAAATCCTCACTTCTGTATTGTTTTGTCATTATAGTTCCCACTTTGCTATTGTTTATTGGCATGGTCTCTGTCTGGTTCTGTGATTGCTTCTGTCTGCTGTATAATTAATTTTGCTGGGTGTAAACTAATTAAGGTGGTGGGATATAATTGGTTAGCTAATCCATGTTAGGATTGGTTAGTTAAATTTTAGTAGAATGATTGGTTAAGGTATAGCTAAGAATATTACTATATAAATTAGGGGCAAACAGGAAGTAAGTTGGGATTCGAAAATAAGGAAAAAAGGAACTTGTATTTAAGCTTGCTGGAAGTTCACCCCAATAAACATCGAATTGTTTGCACCTTTGGACTTCGGGTATTGTTGCTCTCTGTTCATGCGAGAAGGACCAGGGAAGTAAGTGGGTGAAGGAATAAGCCCCCTAACAGAGAGTACAAGGTCTCAAGGATTCTGATTTATGACTAACTAGAAAGGGAGAGAATGGTGACACATTTTGTAGGAGAAGCTCTTAATTTGGGTTCTTCCATTATATTTCTAGTAGGAAGATTCCATTTCACCTCTAGAATCTTCATTCAAGTCTTTTCTTAGGTCACAGGTAAAACTGATTCACCTTAATCATCTCTGCTACAGTTTTTTGTTCCTGGAGGAACTGTTGTAAGCTTCCCGCATGGAGTAGAACACAATCATACATGAAACATAAATTTAATACAGTTGTCCCCCAAAATACTAAATGGGGCAGCAATCTTTGTCATAGTAGTAATGCCATCTTCCTGAATTATGGTAGCTAATTATGGTAGCTATGTTATCTACATTTCACACCCCTGACCGATGTAGCTATGTCGTCCTAATTTTTAATAGACCTGAGCTTGCCATTTTCATACTTGTCCATATTGACCATTGGTGTCTTCTACAAAACCATCACATAAATTGTTAGTTTATCATCTCTGTTTGAGAGAGGCACGGGAGCTAAAATATCCAGGATGTACCAGGTCAAGCTACAGTACATTGACAAAACTGTATGTGTGAAAGAACCTAACAGTATTAACTAATATCATGACTGCTTCAAGATAGCACTGCTAATCCTTGAACATCGCAGGCACTGAATTCACAAACACAAAACATTAAAGATTGTCCCATGTGACCACACTTCTCTGACTCTCCTTCCAAACTTAAATATAAACTAGGCACACTTTCTCATTTCCTTCCCATTTCAAATCAAATGTGAAGGAAAAAGACCAGTTACAAGACAGCATGGAGATTCTCAACAACTTTGCATTTGTCTCTAATGTTTTCATACAGATATGGTTAAATCTCATGCGCTCTCCAAGCTCTTCCTATTGGCTCTGCCAAACACAGGGGTAAGAAAACATGTCACTGCTGTAAATTGATAGTGAACTTTCCTGTCTTATATGTGATCCATGTAAAATCACTTTAAGCCTTACCTACAACTATAACGTATTTAGGGTAAGAAAAAAAAGATAGAGACAGAGAACCAAAGTCTCGTCTCCTTCACACTAATGTAAATCTGTAGTAATTTCACTGAAGTCAAAGGTGTTAGATGAGATTTACATTGGTGTAATAGGAACAGAATTTGTCCAAGAGCTTTTTAAAATTTATAGCCCTAAAAGATTGGGTCAGGCTGTCCCTGGGCTTAAGTCACAAAATAACATATAATATCCTTCAAACCAAGGAGACTGGGGTGAGTTTAAGCACTACACTTTACTTCAGAGTGCAAAAAATACAAGTTTATTGTGCATGGGGGATCTTTTATTGTATCAAGACTGCTGAAAATATAAAGGAAACTAAATACAGCAATACTGAAATTAACACCAGCAGAACATTTAAACAAGACTTACACAATATGGTTACAGGGAAAGAACAAGTACAAAGAGTGCCTACTCTGATTTACTGCAAATCTCTCCCTGGGTGATTTTGATGACTCAAGACCTCAGAAGCTTAGAAAAATATATACGACAGAGTCAGCTGCTGTTAACTCTATAAATACAAACAATACATTTTGTATTGCATCCATGGATGGAAATTATAGTGCTCTAAGCACTAAAAACAGCAACAACCACAGAATATTTCCTAGGCATTAGGTATTAACATTTTAAAATAAAAGAACAAACATTTTTCTTCACAAAGCGTTATGTCCAGCAAAAGTGAACAATGAAATAAGGAGGCATACCTCATTACAAATGCTACTGTGATTTTTTATTTAGCTGAAAAGTCACTGACTCATTTTTAATATATCAAAACATATAGCATACAATGTATTAGTCTAAAAAATAGAGCTAAATTTTCTGCTGGTGTAAACCAGCACAATGCTATTGAAATAGGCAGAATGACACAAATTTATCAAATCTATAAACCTGGTCCTAAATCTATATTCTGTCCATATATCATATTTAGGTCAATCGAGATCTATGCTAAATAGGTCCCATTTTGCTATGAGTGTAAATTTTGATGACAGTTACCATTCAGAAGCCTGCCAATATTTTAATTTGTAGATCAGTGGTAGAAGACTGATCCAAAGCCCACTGATTTAGTGCACATCTCTGTGCCTCAGTTTCTCAATCTGTAAGGTGAGAGTAATGATTGTTACCTCCTTCATAAAGCAGCTGGAGATCTACTAATAGAAAGTGCTATATATGAAGTAGGTTCTATTGTTACAAGTCTGAGAATGAACAGTTAAACAGTTCAACAGTTCCTCTCTACCATATAATCACTATCACCCCACTAAACATACAGAACTATCCAACCTTAACTTTGCCTGCTTATTTGGACTGTAATTAAATCATATCATTGCGAAAATCCTATTGACTTTATATATCATCTATTAAAGATAGTAGTAAAGATTTTGTTAGGAATATAGTACCAGACTAGAAGTGCTATTTGTTTTCTCACAATGCTGATGGAGTAGATTATTTATTTTTAAATTTGATGGATAACAATGGAATGGCAAATAGATTTGTTGTTACAAAATGTATTGATTATAGAGACTTCAGTACTACAATGCATTTCACCTTTTGCCTGTGAAGTGTCCCACTGAAGATCTTTGTGGGAGCCAGGGGTCTGCCATTGTGCAATCCGTTGCAGCATCAGGGACATAGTGTTGGAGGGATGTCATTATATGTACAGCTTGCAAGTTTGCTTTTATGAACTGTATTAAACATATAATGTAGCCACTAGCATAGTTTTTGTAGTGACTGATATTGCAGTATGTGCTTGTGTTCTAGTGTTTTAAAATCGATCCCTTGGCTAAGAAATGGGAATTTCATTTAGTATAGATTTCTGTTCGTCTTTTAAAATATTTGCGCAAATTTTAGGGATCAAATTTAAGTCTGAGTGGATAGTCATTTGTAATCATAGGTGAGGGAGGGAGGGTTATATGGCAGTGGGGGACTGGCTGCTTCCCTTAACTGTTAATTTGCCAAGATTTTAACTAATTTATTTTTGTACCTATAGAGTTTTTGTAAAGAAAGTATAATTTTTTGTACCACACTTACAATCTTAAGTTTTTAACACTGGTTTTCTTTGTCAATTTCTGGTTGGGGTTTTTAAATAAGAACTGACAGTTTAGTTGAAGTAAGCATTTACAGTTGAAGCCCTCAGTCCTACAGACACCTAACGTGAGCATAACTTTAAGCAACTGTCAGGTTTCAGAGTAGCAGCCATGTTAGTCTGTATTTGCAAAAAGAAAAGGAGTACTTGTGGCGCCTTAGAGACTAACAAATTTATTTGAGCATAAGCTTTTGTGAGCTACAGCTCACTTCATTGGATGCATTCAGTGGAAAATACAGTGGGGAGATTTATATACACACAGAACATGAAACAATGGGTGTTACCATAAACACTGTAACCAGAGCGATCACTTAAGGTGAGCTATTACCAGCAGGAGAGCCTGGGGCGGGGCGCACCTTTTGTAGTGATAATCAAGGAGGGCCATTTCCAGCAGTTGACAAGAATATCTGAGGGGTGGGGGTGGGGAATAAACATGGGGAAATAGTTTTATTTTGTGTAATGACCCATCCACTCCCAATCTTTATTCAAGCCTAAGTTAATTGTATCCAGTTTGCAAATTAATTCCAATTCTGAACAACATACTAACCCACAGAGACCTTCCTATCAAGACTACAAAAAGAAGGATTCTGGATGGATGCCTCCTGAAGGTCGAAACAACAGACTGGACTTCTACATAGAGTGCTTCTGCCAACATGCACGGGCTGAAATTGTGGAAAAGCAGCATCACTTGCCCCATAACCTCAGCCGTGCAGAACACAATGCCATCCACCGCCTCAGAAACAACTCTGACATCATAATCAAAAAGGCTGACAAAGGAGGTGCTGTCGTCATCATGAATAGGTCGGAATATGAACAAGAGGCTGCTCGGCAGTTCTCCAACACCCGTTTCTACAAGCCATTACCCTCTGATCCCACTGAGGGTTACCAAAAGAAACTACAGCATTTGCTCAAGAAACTTCCTGAAAAAACACAAGAACAAATCCACACAGACACACCCCTGGAACCCCGACCTGGGGCATTCTATCTGCTACCCAAGATCCATAAACCTGGAAATCCTGGACCCCTCCATCATCTCAGGCATTGGCACCCTGACAACATGATTGTCTGGCTATGTAGACTCCCTCCTCAGGCCCTACACTCCCAGCACTCCCAGCTACACACAGATGGACTACAAGCCGTCAGGAACAGAATCCCTGATAATGTCACGCCAAACCTGATGGCTGAACTTTGTGACTTTGTCCTCACCCATAACTATTTCACATTTGGGGACAATGTATACCTTCAAATCAGCAGCACTGTTATGGGTACCCGCATGACCCCACAGTATGCCAACATTTTTATGGCTGATTTAGAACGAAGCTTCCTCAGCTCTCATCCCCTAATGTCCCTATTCTACTTGTGCTACACTTATGACATCTTCATCATCTGGACCCATGGAAAAGAAGCCCTTGAGGAACTCCACCATGATTTCAACAATTTCCATCCCACCATCAATCTCAGCCTGGACCAATCCACACAAGAGATCCACTTCCTGGACACTACGGTGCTAACAAGTGATGGTCACATAAACACTACCCTATACCGGAAACCTACTGACCGCTATTCCTACCTACATGCCTCCAGCTTTCATTTAGACCACACCACATGATCCATTGTCTACAGCCAAGCTCTACGATACAACCGCATTTGCTCCAACCCCTCAGACAGAGACAAACACCTACAAGGTCTCTATCAAGCATTCTTACAACTACAATACCCACCTGCTAAAGTGAAGAAACAGATTGATAGAGCCATAAGAGTATCCAGAAGTCACCTACTACAGGACAGGCCCAACATAGAAAATAACAAAATGCCACTAGCCATCACCTTCAGCCCCCAACTAAAACCTCTCCAACGCATCATCAAGGATCTACAACCTATCCTGAAGGACAACTCATCACTCTCACTGATCTTGGAGATAGGCCAGTCCTTGCTTACAGAGAGCCCCTCAACCTGAAGCAAATACTCACCAGCAACCACATACCACACAACAGAACCACTAACCCAGGAACCTATCCTTGCAACAAAGCCTGTTGCCAACTCTGTCCACATATCTATTCAGGGGATACCATCATAGGGCCTAATCACATCAGCCACACTATCAGAGGCTCATTCACCTGAACATCTACCATTGTGATATAAGCCATCATGTGCCAGCAATGCCCCTCTGCCATGTACATTGGTCAATCTGGACAGTCTCTACGTAAAAGAATAAATGGACACAAATCAGATGTCAAGAATTATAACATTCAAAAACCAGTCGGAGAACACTTCAATCTCTTTGGTCACTCGATTACAGACCTAAAAGTTGCAATTCTTCAACAAAAATACTTCAAAAACAGACTCCAAGGAGAGACTGCTGAATTGGAATTAATTTGCAAACTGGATACAATTAACTTAGGCTTGAATAAAGACTGGGAGTGAATGGGTCATTACACAATGTAAAACTATTTCCTCATGTTTATTCGCCTCCCACCCCCCACTGTTCCTCAGACATTCTCGTCAACTGCTGGAAATGGCCCACCTTGACTATCACTACAAAAGGCTTCCCCCCGCCCCCGCCCAGCTCTCCTGCTGGTAATAGCTCACCTTAAGTGATCACTCTGGTTACAGTGTGTATGGTAACACTCATTGTTTCATGTTCTCTATGTATATAAATCTCCCCACTGTATTTTCCACTGAATGCATCCGATGAAGTGAGCTGTAGCTCACGAAAGCTTATGCTCAAATAAATTTGTTAGTCTCTAAGGTGCCATAAGTCCTCCTTTTCTTTTTAAGCAAATGAGTAGATATAGTGATATCAGTGGAACTACTCATGTTTAAAGCTGAAGACATGCAGGGCTGGGGCCCATATCCAGTCTATATATAAGGTCTGAGGTAGGGGAGCAGTGATCAGAACAATCTTCTGAGACTCATCAAATCAGGACTCCCCCTTTGCTGGTGACTTTTGTAGGAAAGTGGTGCTCTACTTTAGTGACTCTCATAAGAAAGTGAGGGAAGGGGATGTGTTTTATCTGAGTGGGATATGGAAATAATGGATAATGAAGGGAAATGGAGGAAGATGCTTTATCAAAATGGAAATCTTTATAAACTTGAAGTTTGATAGCTGGAAAATGTAAGCCCTTATATATTCTTGTATCTTTGCCATATCTGTCCATCCCCCCTCTATGTTTACCTTTGTCACTTGCACACCCCTATTCATGCCTCCCCAATTTATACCTTGTTTATATCTGCCCCAGTCTCTTGCAAGCACATCAGCAAAGACTCCCCAATCCTTTTGCACACCCTTTGCATCCCCTTCTACGTACTTTGCTCCTGTTCTGTGCCCTCCGCTATGTCATTTAGTTCTTTTTCCCCTTTTATGTCCCCACTCCATGTGGTCAGATTCCTAGCATATCCTTCATCACCTTCCATGCCTTGTCAGTCTACTGCATCCCTCAGTGTCCCCCACTTATTGCTGCTTCTTCCAAAGCCCCCATTACAAGACCAGAAAGCATGACTCTTTAGCACCTCTACATGTGCCAATCCATTTCCTAGCCTGTGCCCTTTAACCACTCCATGCCCTCTCCTAGATTTAATCCCACGTCCATTTCCTTCTGGATCTTCTATACTACATTCATGCCCGCATCTCCACTCCCCCACATTCTATACCACTGCTCACCTAAGCACCTGCTCCAGGCAAAAGCCTGGAGTCAGCAAAAGGTAGGTTTATACTAGCCATGTTTTTCTCTCTCAACCCTCTGCCATCTTTCCAATCACCCCTTCTGACTGGTGAGGAGCAAGGAAGCTCCACTATGTCTCTCTTTTTACTGTATAGGAAGTAGGTGGCTCTTTTTCTCATCTTTGAGAGGATGAGTTTTCCAGTAATGCTCAGCTCCCTAACCTCCTGGATATACACATATCTGTAAACGGAGAAAAAGTGAGAATTACAGAACAGTGGTCCAGCAATGTGTGTAGCACTATCACGTTGCTGCGTAGGTGAATCGAAGGAAAGTGCCTGTGTATCACATCCACACATGCTAACCCATTTCTGGCCCTTGCATGTGCACATGATAAAGTGGAGCTGAGCCTCAGTATAATATTTTTATTACCTATTCATCTCAAATGAAGTGTTTTCCTGCATTTCATTTTTGGCACCTAGAGGACTATATAATCCCTTTAAAAACTGTCTGTTTCACATAAATACTGCAGCATTTTTTCACCATTTTTTTTACTGCAGCTGTTGATTAGCAGCAGACTTAAGATATGATATAGCATCTGAAGAAAAACAGCTTATAGAGCACATTTATGACCCATCAGGAGGCACAACATTGCCAATGTACTGTAGAGGTAGGCCCAATGAGGTGGAGTGGGGGATGTAATGGTGTAACTCACTTCCATTCCATCCCAGCAGATTTCTGAAACAGAAGAACTACACTGGGTTGTATTTCTATTACTGTTACTCTTGCTGTTCTTAAAAGTCATAGATGCTAAAAATTCAGAGGGATGAAAACATAGTCAAATGCACCTTTAAAATTAACCAAATTCCATCACTTGCAATATTTTACTTTTTTCAGTAGGCAGACGTGAGAGGGATAATTTTTAGTCACCTCCTTAAACAATTCTTTGCCATTCCATCTGCCACCTCGGATGCTAAATCAATGTCACTAGTTCACTACTTTTTTGGGTTTTCACCAAAACAATGCATGTTGCTTTGCAAGCAAATGCTATCTTTGTATAAAAAGATATTTTTGCACTGGATTCCAGTATAATAACAGTGGACACATTATAGCATTCATTCAACTGTGGTAAAATAGATTTCATTATGATACAAAAAGGGTTGCTTGTTTGTGAATATGTTTTCCTGGAGATGTTTAATAGAAAATAACATATCATTCCCACACATAAATTGATAGAGACAGGATGCAATCACATTGAGTATGAGCACCCATTATTATGACCAGAAAAGGAAGGATAGTGATGAATATGTTTGCAATTTTCACATCTTGCAGATAAATTCTATCAGCCAGAAATGAAATCCTCATCTTTTTTTAAAAAAACGAAGGCATGCCGTTTACATGAACTATGTGGTTGATCCTTACATTAAAGGACTGCTCTGCCTAGCAAGACCTAATGAAGTCAATGGGGTAATTCTTTGCTTGCTTCTACCCAAATGTAACAGAATGCATACTCGGCAATAACAGCTGGCGAGATATACTAAAACAGATATTGAATGAAGGGGGGTGGGTGGTTTTGTGGTGCATAAGGAAAATTAAGTTTTATTCCCAACTCTGTGGGAGATGTCTTGTGTGCCTTTGGTCAAGTTTATTAACTACACTGTGCTTCGTTTTCCCTGCATAAGCATTGTGAGACAACACTTATGAATATCTGTAAAAGACTTAGTGATCCTAATATAGAATGTACAGGAAAATCACAACACATACTGTGCTCTTGATGAGATAAACATCAATGCGGTCTTGGTTTTCTAATTCATCGTTTACTGAGGCATATGTTTCTTTACAGTATACTCAGGGTGAGCATGCTATAAGACTTTAGAGGATAACCTCCCAAATTCAACAACATTTTTGGGAGGCTCTCAAAGTCCTTCACTGAGACTTCGGGATTCAGGCAGTCTTTGGCTTTGGTAGGCCTGGCAGCCAGCTCTAGACTCTCTTTTCTCTTTTACACAAGACTCTGTTTTGCATATTAGACTGGACTGTAGGTGAAACTATGTTCTAGCCAATCAAACACAGACTGGATCTACGTAATCCATGCATCTGAGACTTTCCAATAACACTGCAGGGAACTAAATCATTATTTTTTAAAAACTGAATCACTCTCTCTGTTCTTGGAATAAGATGAGTGAGGAATAAAAGAAGAATAAAAATAGAAGTATAAGGTCTGTAAAGTTCTTAAAAAAAGGTCCTGTTGCTGGAATTAGGGAGAGAGGAGAAAATATTTATCTGTTGGTAGACCATTCATTAGGATTACCATAGCTTTTAAAGGCACTGTGATTCCCTGCAGATGGGTATGTCATATCCCTATGATATGGTATAAGAAATAAACTAAAGTTCTCATAAAAATAAAACAAATGCAGCTTCCTGAATTCCTCACCAGCCTGGAATTGAACAGTACTTCTGTTGGTTTTCCTGAAAACAAATAACATTGAAAGAACCAGTGAAATTCACCAGTGTTATATGTGTCAAACTCTTATTACAATGGGTGTGATGTAAAAACTTAGATATCAGATAAACAAGATTCCCACATAACGGAGCAGTGAGATACAACCTGCTACCATTTCAAATGGAATTTTGCTGACTTTGTAGGAAAATGCCTTTCTCTGCACAATTTGCCCCCCTCCCCCCCATTTCAGTTTTCCCCTTAGGTTTCAAAAACAGAACATATATACCTCAGTTAATACTTACACAAATATTCCTGTATTACAGCCAACACAGAAATATTGAAGAAGTGGCTGTTCCCAGCTTTATCCTATACTAAAAAGCTATTTCTATGAAAATGGAGTATAAAATTCATTCCCATGCCTCAAGACTGTGTCGTGCAGAGATTGCCTCTTTTGAACAAATGAGTTATAAAATACAGAAGGATCTCCTTCAATTTAGCTGATTTGAGGAAATTTCCCAGAACATATCAAGAGAAATTCTCTTCCAAAACAAAAGACCTGAAATTGGCTCTTACATTTCTCGTTACAGTTTCCAGTGTTCCCTTCAATAATCAGATAGACAGAAAACTCATTGCAATATAAATCGGGGGGCGGAGGGGGGTGTTGTTTTTTTATATTAGCTGTGTATGATAGCTAGACTTGGACTGGATTTGATTTAATTTTCATTCTTTTTTTATGTATTATCTAGTTATATGTATACTCATGTCTGTACAATGGCTTATACGATTGCTATCTTTTTATATTCCTTTAGAGTTTTATGTGTTATTTTTTTCTTCAAAGAGTGAATATGCACTACATGCTTTAAATTACAAGAAATAACAAAGAAAGAAGAAACAAACATAAAATCTCATGAGTGTGAACACTGTATGTGATTTAGGTCCCTGTCCCTTGAGAATATGCATAAGTGTTTGCAGTACTGGGGCCTTGCTCTATAACTGCAGCCATCTTGAACTAACTCACAAGGAATTCCCAAGACAACAGACTAGGGGGTCCAATTTTCAGGTAAAAGTCCTGTACACACAAAAAGCTAACTTCACAGTTGGATAGATATACATTAGTACACTAGAAATACAGGGTCAAATCCTGAGGTCCTTACCCAGGCAAAACTCTCATTAAATAAATAAAATAAAATAAAATAGAATAAAATTTTCTGATTAAAGACTTGAGTTCATCCCAGGTGTTTTATCTACACTGGGCAATGATTAATAAACACTCATGAGTCAGCTTTGTCAGGAAAGAAGAGACAGCACTTTCACTAGCGGCATGAGCTCTTAGCTCAATATGAGTGTGCTGATGCTTCTGAACTCATTAGTTTCAGACGGTAACAATCACCTGGGTGAAATCCTGACCCCATTGAAGTCAATGGGAGTTTTGTAATTGACATTAATAGGACCAGAATTTACCCTCTGCCTTTGGTTTAGATGCAAACAAGCTTAAACCTCAAAATTCTGATCCAGAGCCTGCTTTCAAGAAGGTAAAATTCATGTTAGTTCAAACCCAGAGTTTTATATCCTTGTCAATCAATTCACAAAGATTACTCTTACAGGGTGAGTCTCAAACACTGTGCTCTCATGAACAATGCAGAGCATATTATTATTCGTTTGTTCGTCCCTTTCTTTAAACTTCCTTTTGCAAAGAAGGGCCTTTTTCAAAATTTAGATTGGGATTTGTGTTCATATCCTCAGATTTGGTTTGAGACTCTTTCTATATATTAGCATGTGGCACTGAAAAACTGTCGTTGTTGGTCAGTTAAAGCTGACTTTTCAGTATCACTTATATTAGCAATAGACCTCTTACTCATCTAATGCTCATCTTGAAAAAGAAAATATCAATCCCTTTTTGCTTCCACTCTTGCTGTTCCCTAAAATTATTACTCATCATCACAGTTGTTATCTTAGTTCCTGTAAGAATGATTTGTCAGCTGCCAAGATGAGGTCCAAGGTGAAAGTCATGAAAGGAAGTACTTAAGCACAGGAGACAGGCTGCATGGCAATTTCATCTTGAGAAATAGACAGCATGGCAGTAGGACACAGCATTTTAACACACAGGAGAAAGCAGTGGTAGGTGTGGCTGCATACAAGTGCATGTTCTGAAGCAGGATGACAGGCAGTGACTTACATGTAAGTGACTTACATTATGACATTTAAAGAAACGCCTATGCTGTGGGTGTATTGTACATATATAACATTACAAAGTACTGTAAATATAGATTGCACCATCTCCTGGGGTTATTTAATGCTACAAGGGCTCACAATCTTAAGGCATGATTCTCCCAGTCTTATCCACACTAAATCATCCCAGTCAAGGCTTTGTCAAGCCTGACCTTAAAAACCTCAAAGGAAGGAGATTCCACCACCTCCCTAGGTAATGCATTCCAGTGCTTCACCCCCCTCCTAGTGAAAAAGTTTTTTCCTAATATCCTACCTAAACCTCCCCCACTGAAATTTGAGACCATTATTCCTTGTTCTGTCGTCTGGTATTATTGAGAACAATCTAGACCCATCCTCTTTGGAACCCCCTTTCAGGTAGTTGAAAGCAGCTATCAAATCCCCCCCTCATTCTTCTCTTCTGCAGACTAAACAATCCCAGTTCCCTCAGCCTCTCCTCATAAGTCATGTGTCTCAGTCCCCTAATCATTTTTGTTGCCCTCCACTGGACGCTTTCCAATTTTTTCACAGCCTTCTTATAGTGTGGGGCCCAAAACTGGATAGTACTCCAGATGAGGCCCCACCAAAGTCAAATAGAGGGCAATGATCATGTCCCTCAATCTTCTGGCAATGCTCCTACTTCTACAGCCCAAAATGACATTGTCCTTCTTGGCAACAAGGGCACACTGTTGACTCATATCCAGCTTCTCGTCCACTGTAACCCCTAGGTCCTTTTCTGCAGAACTTCTGCCTAGCGGTTCGGTCCCTAGTCTGTAGCAGTGCATGGGATTCTTCCATCCTAAGCGCAGGACTCTGCACTTGTCCTTGTTGAACCTCATCAGATTTCTTTGGGCCCATTCCTCTAATTTGTCTAAGAACCTACATAGAATAACATAGGCTAACACCTTAATAACTTGCTAACACATATGTTTAATATTAGAGATAACAGATAACAATTACAATAAATATTGCTGTGATAAGCTGTGACAAGACCTTGTAATGCTCTGGCTGTTTTATGGCCATATTTTGTATGGGAGGGATAGCTCAGTGGTTTGAGCGTTGGCCTGCTAAACCCAGGGTTGTGAGTTCAATCCTTGAGGGGGCTATTAAGGGATCTGGGGCAAAAATTGGGGATTGGTCCTGCTTTGAGCAGGGGGTTGGACTAGATGACCTCCTGAGGTCCCTTCCAACCCTGATATTCTATGTATATGTAATGCTTTTTATTTTTATTATTATTTGTATTCTGGTAAAACCTAAGGACCCTGACCAGGAGTGAGGCTCCACTGTGCTAGGGTGTCTATAAATATGAAATGAAACCCACACCCTGCCCTAAAGACCATATAATTTAAAAAACAGGACCAACACAAATAGACAGACAGCACAGAAGTAATGTCAGAAGCCCTGAAACACTAATTTATAAAATAGAGATCTTGGGAATTTTCCACCATTTTTAATGGATACATCCAGAAGTCTCCTACTATATGTCCTAGGCTGCCTCATATTTCAGTAAGAGATAGCTCTATTGCCTTCATAGCACTGATATTGATGCTAGTGAATAGAGATGGTTGACACCTTTTGAATTTCAGAATTTCATTGGAACATTACTCTGCTATGCACTATTTCCTTAAGCTGAAGGTCATAGAGTCATAGAGTTTAAGGCCAGACGGGACCACTAGATCATCCAGTCTGACCTCCTGTGTATCACAGGCCAACAACACCACCCAGCACCCTCACACTAAATCCAACAACTGAAATAAGACCAAACCATTACAACACACAGGAGACTAAACTACTTCTTATACTAGGTACCAAGGCATGCACAGGGTGGAGGAGCTTAAAAGGGGAGCAGAACAGCTCACTTGCTGGCAGGGAGGAGAACAGACCTTCAGCCCCCGACAAACAGTCTGCATGTAGGTAGGAGCTTCCCAGATGATTGCTGCCTGAAGGCCTATCCCATCATTCCCATCTATTTCCTGTTAACTCCGTTTATTTGCATTAATTCCCCTTGCTTTTTGTTCGTGGACTACCATGGAAGGGGAGAAACTTTAAAGTGACCCGGCCAGAGGGCCAAGTTACAGGAAGAGGCAGATCACTGTAGATGCAGATTGGCTGTTGGCTGGAAAAACACAATACAGAGAGAGCTGCTATGCCACATCTGGTCACCAGGAGGAACCAGCAGTGAGTCAACCCCTTTACATCTGTGACGTATAGGCGGTCAGACTAGATGACCACAGTGGTCCATTCTGGCCTTGGAATCTATGAATATCACAGTAGTGCTATGTATTTATCAAAAGTAAAACTACAAGGTTGATAAGGGAAACCACTGTGCAATTCATTTACCATAGCTTATTCAGAGTACTGAGAAATGAAAAAATAATAAATTGCTAACTTTGTCTTTTTATTCATTTATCACTTGAATTACCATAGTGCCTAGGAGTCCTAGTCATGGGCAAGGACCTCATTGTCCTAGGTGCTGTACAAACACACAACAAAAAGATGGTGCCAGTCTCAACTTAGCAACTGAATTTTGAGTTATTAAGAGGAGTTTGTTTGACATTCAAAGGCAGACATCTTCCACACCACACATTCACTTCCATGCCTATGTGTGTTTTCAACCTCCCGGAGTCCTTCCCCAAGCTAATCCATATTTAAATCCCCCTTAAAGACCCACTTCTGACAAGCTGCCTGCAGTTGATTTGAGTTCGCTTGTATATATGTAAATTGCCTACTGTTGTTTTCCTTTCCCTAATATCTGTCTGCTTGCCTGTCTGTCCTTAGATTGTGCGCTTCTCTGAGCTGGGACTGTCCTTGAATGTCTGGAAAGTCCCTAGCTCACTATTAGTTTATAGGTATTATTATAGTAAGTGTGTGTGGGCAGGGGGACAGTTAACAAGATTCTATTCTATGTAAGTCAGAAGGATGTAGAAATTTGAAGAAACGTCTTTGTCTTTTGAATCAGAGATTTGCAGCTAACCTGTGAAGTTTCTGTGAAAAGTAAAGATTCCTAGAACTCTCAGTCAGTGCATAAGGTATGTGTTCACTTAGCTATGATAGAAGTTGACACTTAAAATTAGAACATATTCAGATCAAATTCCTGCCAAAAGAAAATGATAATCAACAAAGGCATATTTTTATATGCCAGTATGGTATACTAGGATATGAACTCCGTCTTCATGAGACGCGGGTCTGATCACTCACAAGTGGTATAGTGAAAGAAAGTCACAAGGAGTTAATGGGCCACCACTAACAAATGAAAACAAATTGTACATCCTTGGATAGTTCTGTGACATACCTGATTTATGAAACTAATACCTTTTATTTTTTAAGTTGTCAGGTTTTCTCAGTCCTATCTCTTTGCTACCTGCAAGTATTCCTTTGGCATTCATCTTTATTATGACTGCTTTTTTCAAGTTTTCTCAAGGCTATGGGCCAGATCCTCAGTCAGTATAAACCCAACAAGCTCCATTGAAGTCAAAGAAGTTATGTCAGTTATACCAGTTGAGGATCTGATCCTGTATCTCTTTAAACTCTTTACATACTGTTCTTTAAGGACTCTGCCAGACAATGCTCCCAGTTCATAATTAGCATATCTAACAGCCCCATTCACACTATAGTACAAGTACAGTGGTCATCATGTAAAAAACTTGACAATGACTATATTTGCAGCACAATTAACATTGTATATGCAGAATGCAACTTTCTAAGTACAGTTTAAATATAGGGATGCCATGAATGCTACAGTAAAGTTAGTTTTAATCCCAGATAATTGTCAAGTTTTTAACAATGACGAAATTGGACAACTGACACCTAGAAGTTATATAAATATATAATTATATGCATATATTTATTTAACTGCTACCCACCATATCAGTTAGTTTTATAACTCTGATGGAGCAACACAACCCACTCAGATCAGCCCATTTAACTGAAAATAATGAGGCACTATTGCCCGTTTAGCTAGTTAATTTTTTTTATGATAAAAACTGTTTACCGGGGAGGGTTTAGGTGTGACATGGTCATATGACAATTGTCTTAAAACAGAGGGGCATCAGTAGCAGCCAATTAAAGTTTCAGCATATTATAGTCATCCAGGTAGTTCTAACTATGTCTTGATCCACTATTTCAGTGAATATTGGTACATTTCTTAGATAATAACACTCATCTTTTTATGGTTGAATTCTTATTTTTCTCATTTTGCTTTTCAATGTATGAGAAAATATTTTAGATCAGAGATTGAGAAGCATGGCAAAAGCTTGAACTAAGCTAGGAAAAAGAACTTTACTACATCAATCTATACAGAATCTGTCTTGGTAATAACACCTAGCTGAAGAAGAGTTCTGTGTAGCTGGAAAGCTTGTCTCTTTCACCAACAGAAGTTGGTCCAATAAAAGATATTACCACACCCACCTTGTCTTTTTGGAAATAACAAGCATTTGAACATTCCTCAGTGTTACATTTTGTAGTGACGACTTGTTCTAACATTACATACAGCATCATCATACTGTTATGTAAAAGACAGTGCATCTAATAAATAAACTCACGTATCAAGTTGGACTGTTAAAGGCTAGCATTGCCCCATATGGGACAAGTCATAGGACATAATCAGATGACTTTCAGAGGGTGAGGGGAATATGGAATACTACAGAAGTATGAGGAGCAAGAAGCATTTGAAGGACATTCTTTTTTACTAGTTGGAGCTCATGCATAGGGAGCATTCACAGCGTCATGTTAATTTAAAGGCATTTTCAAGAACTCCCCAGACATTAAGTATGGGTGTAAGGTCTAATAAATATTGTGGTCTTTGTCCATGTAAACATTAAAAACTCTGATTCTCCACTGCCTTAGACCTTGTGTAGTCATTCACAACAGTGCAAAGTGGATATAGGAAAAAATACTCTTAAGTCAGAACACAACATTTTACACTAAGTTTGCGCATATGAAAGTAACTACACAAAAAGCAAGGAACTCAGAATGAAGGCCAATCTCTGTTATGGTGTCTTCAGGTGTCTGCAGCATTCTGTTTCTTTTTTCATTACATTTTGTTTGTTTGTTTGCTTGCTTTTTTGCTTCAACTGGGGAATGCACTTTACATTCTGATGCCTTTACACAAAATGTTTGATTAATTTTTCTGATCTCTGTATGTTTCTATTTCATTTTGAGGAAACAGTATGGGCTTCCTTCTTCGGCTCATTTATCACCTACTTATTCTCCAGGACCTTAATCAAAGACTGCATAAATTAGTGGCAAAAATTCCTTGCTACTTGTATCTGCAAAACATTCTACAGGAATCAAATTTTGTATTACAAGTTTACCTTTATTCTCTCCATGGCTCACTGACAGTATATATAGTTTTAATATATATATATCACCATAATTTAAATATATATGGATTTTGAAATATATATGGTGGGCTATCACCAGCAGGAGAGTGAATTTGTGGGGGGGGGTGGAGGGTGAGAAAACCTGGATTTGTGCTGGAAATGGCCCACCTGATGATCACTTTAGATAAGCTATTACCAGCAGGACAGTGGGGTGGGAGGAGGTATTGGTTCATATTCTCTGTGTATATATAAAGTCTGCTGCAGTTTCCACGATATGCATCCGATGAAGTGAGCTGTAGCTCACGAAAGCTTATGCTCTAATAAATTGGTTAGTCTCTAAGGTGCCACAAGTACTCCTTTTCTTTTTGCGAATACAGACTAACACGGCTGTTACTCTGAAATCTAATATAAGTGATGCTCATTTCCAGAACCATCCAAAAATGGACTTTTTTCTTTTGAAAATAAATACTGTACAATGAAACCATGATTAAATATGGGAAAGCCTGTTAAAAGTAGTTAAATATGGCTAAATATAGTAAAGACTGTGAGACACATGCCAAGAATTCAAAGTTAAGACTGACACTCTGGTCTTTGGTCTCTGGTCCCAATTTTGATCTAACTTGCCATTTTTGGATAAGTGCCAACTGCTTTGACCAAATACAGAATTACTCCTGATTAACATTGGTGTTAGTGAAATTACAGTCATGTCCTATGTCCCTAAATTTTGCTGTCAAATCTTTCCACTGCAGTGGTTTAACCAAAGGACAGACTCTCAGGGCCAATTTTGAATCAATACCTTGTGTCTGTGTATATCAAAACCTAACTCTACTTAAACTTTTTTTTTTGCTTATTGTGATACAACATGGATGTAAATATTGTGTTAATATTACTTACAAAAAATGAAAACTTTAGCCAGATGCTAAAAATATATATAAAGATCAAATTTAAAAGTCAATATTTTCATATATAGTATTCATCTTACTCTGAGAACGGCTTTACTTTGAAATGCAATTGATAACAACATCTTTCTATCAGCTTGGGATGAGGGGAGTTGTCTCTGCTCCCATGCGCTTACAATTTGCAAAGAGGTTATTATTGCAAATGTTATTTTTTCCAGTAAAGAGACAGCTCATTAGATCTCATTACTAGTCAGCAGCTGTCTCAGAGCATGGATTTCCAACTTAGAGCAATACATCTTTTCAGGGATGCTTTCACTGAAAATGGGGAAACAATCTATCTCATCATTAACCTCGAGTGACATTATACATGGCTGCACATACACCTTTTGCTCCACGGCAGAGCATTTCAGAATTTACTAGCTTAAACTTGCTTCATGCTATTTGCTGCCTTTAAATATGCTGATTTCTGTTTCTGGTAAATTGTAAAGAAACAACTGAAAAAATGAGAGATTTCATTTCCATATTCCTTGATGAAAATAGAAAGGGAGAAAGTTTGTTTTCTTAGCGCCTTATCTTAATTCTTTAATGAAATCATGAACTGAACTTGATGTAGAGGGTGCAAACCAGGCTGCATGGTTAAAGCCTGTCACACTGAGGAAACATGGTGCCCAGTGGGTTCCTGTAATGTAATCGCAAGAGTCCTCATATAGGTCTAATATTTCTGAACAAACGTGTTACAAATGCAGCACTTCTGGAAAGGATTTTGCAGCACCACTGGTAAAGTGTATGTAACACAGGGAGAAAATGGGGTTAGTATTTTGTATGAATAGCCATAGTTTGCTAACTGCAGACTTCTTTTTTCTTTTTCAGAGTACCAGAGACAGTTTAATCTGTCTGGCCCTGACTGCCACAGTATCTCAGCACCTCACAATATTTAATGTATTTGCCATCAGAAAACTCCTGTGAGGTAAGTAGTCTTACCCGAATTCTATATATGGGGAATTAAGGCACAGAGATATAAGGGTGTGAACCACAAAGGTGCTTAGGCAGCTAAGTTCCATTTTTCTGAGCCTAATTCTCATTTTTAGGTACTGCTGAAATCCACAAAACTCCTGCTCGGATGCTGCCTAACCCTGTAGGTGTCCAAACTCATTTGGTTCCCATGTTTTTGCTGCTGGGAATGTACACTGCAGCCTTACTCTATAAGCCCAAATGCCTATCGGTGTCCAGACACCTACCTCTGAACATGTGCCCTGCTGCCTCATGATAGGTGTCTGGATACTGATCTCCTGCCTAAGTCCCAAAGTGATTCAGAAACCAGGGAAGATGGAAGTTTGACCACCTAAGTCACATGTAGGAGCCTGATCTGCTAGATGTGCTCCACCTACTGGATCAGGTCCCTAAAGGAAGTTCATACAAAGCCAAAGTCTCTTAAGTCCAAGGCTAGTGCCCTAGTAGCTTGACTATCCTTACTTTCTTTGTGATGTTTCATTGCAGCTAGAATTTAATTTTTTTTTAAATAAAAAAAACGTTCTGGGTTTTATAACCACATATAAGCAGGAGCTGTGAATCCGCTTGTTCAAACATTATGTAGGAATTTAACCATGAAGCTACATGCCATTTATGGCATCTTTGCTGAATATTTAGATAGTTTTCACCTCTTAGAGTCACACTGATACCTCAGACAGGCAGGGGCAGGGTCCCACTGATTTTGGTGGGAATTGCGTTACATGTGCAAGGACCGAAATGGTTTAAACACGTTCAACACTTTATTGATGCATGTTTCAAGTTTCCTGTGAATAGTAATGTGATGTGTGAGGTGTTGCTGAGTCATTCACAATGGTATTACAGTGTGTGATATGAAGCTGAATGCACTGAACTGAAAATATGGAAGGGGACAAGAGGAGAGAGAACAAGGCAGAACGGATTTTAATACTTTCTGCACAATTTATTGTGCAGGCCTAACTAAATAATTCAAAATCAATAATTAAACCTACTTTTGTTGACGTGAAGTAGCAGTGACTGAAAAGTGGTCTATATCAGTCAACAGACCTTTTCTGTTTGCTTTGACAAAGGCCAATGTTGACCTGTTTTCTGTGACCATTAACTCTGTTAAGTGTGTTCCATTAACAATGTAGGATAAAATTGTGGTTCCCCTTGGCCAAAGTTAAAGTAAAAATGCTTGGAAGCTGCTCAGGTTTTGGGATATGAAATCCTGTCCTTACAGCCTGGGGGTAGAACATGGGACACTTGAGCCAAAGCTGCTGCTACAGCCCCATGGCTGTTGTTGGAGCTGCGGTGTACTGCATGCTCCAAGAAGGAGCCAATGTACGTATGTATGCAACACATCCAGAAGGCCCCCAGCAATTACCTTCAGCCTTCCATGATGGCCCCATGAACCAGAGCTCTACAGCAGTCTCAGCACATTACTTTGTGGGTCATAGGTTGCTAAAAATCTATTAACAAGCTCTCTACCACCTGTTTTCCTTCACTTGCACAAGCACTCTGTGTTTCAGCTGTTGTACATCTACAGGAATAGGATTTTAGCCTTAGGAGGAAGAACTAATGAGTAGGTCACTCATGCTTATTACTGTTTTCTTTTGAATTGTTGTATTTTAATGAACATCTCTGGTTTACAGGAACAAGAGTATTATTATTATTATAAAATAATTAGATACACCAGGGGTTCTTTTTGTATTTTTAACATAAACAATCTGTTTGGTTGTTTTTCTGTAATTTGAAGATGTTGCAAGAAGCAAGGAAAAGAGTGGCTAATAAAATATATTGTCACATTCTTAAGTTCTTGGCTCCTATTGCTTTTATTACACTGTAGTAGAACTGGTTATACAGTATTAGAACGTGCTCATTTTCTGTATACTGTGACAGTTTAACATTTTGTGCATGGATGTTATTCTTGGTAGGTGAAATTCAGCCCTGTTAAAAAGGCCAACAAGAGGCTTCTGATGCAAAAAAGAGAGAGAGAGAGAGAGAGAGGGAGAGAGTTGTTACTCGTTACTGAAGAGACAAACAAGAAGTGAAATGATCAAAGTATGAATGGCAGTGAGAATCTGGTGGACTGGGCACTGCCTTAGGATTTGGGAGATAAAAGTTTGGTTCCTGGTTCTGCTAGATACTTTTCCCTCATAGTTTCTCCTCCTATTCGTTCTCTATTATTTTAGACTGTTAACCGTTTTGGGGCAGGTCTCTAGGTATTACTATAATACAAATACCACTACTACTAACAATAACTGCTACATCCTATGCACCATGTCTTAAGCAAGAAAAGGAGGCCTTGAATGATGCGCAACCCTTGCATTGGCCTTCTGAATTTTGCTCGTTGAGTACAGAATAGCTGACAGCTATTTAACCAAATAAAGGCCTGAATACCCTATTGTATTTAAGAAATTAGCAGTGTATGAGAACAAAGAATGACTAAACACTCCAGAACAGAAGATGAGGTCTTTAAAGTAAATTGCTTTTCATTATGATTTATATTAGGAATATACAAAATAGTATGAAATGGTTAGTTTACCTTTCAGTCCATTTTGAACAGAAGCAACTATACAATAAAGATTCAATTTTTCATTGTTTTTCTTTGAGATTTTGTTCCATTTTATACAATTTTTCACTGTAGTATGACAGCCATTTTCTGATGTTTACTGGCATATTTAATATTAATAGATAGAAAACTACACTCATGCATTGCAATACCCGCTTAGGTTTTGTCAAAATATGTGCTTCAATGTAGATTTAACATAATTTGACTATAGAAAATAACAGAGCAAGTCTTTGAATTAACAGTTTACACTGCGCAACATGGAACTAGCCTCCACATCGGTGTTCTTGAAAAACTGCCCTAATAATCTGAAGTTGCTAGTGTCTCAACATCCTCTGCTTTTTGTATGCACTGCCTATTCCCATCTTTGTGTGGGGTGGGGGAAATGTTTGCTAAGACTGGAAGGGAAATGGCCACCAAAAGGGGTGCTAGTTAGAAAGAGGGTTGAGGCCTGACTTCTGCCCCCCCCTCCATTTCCTCTCTCACTGCCCAGAAGACATGGCAATTATTTGTATCATAAGCAGGGGCTGGAGCTGGGCCTTCGGAGAATGGAACGGAGATTCACCTCTCCCTGACACCCATTGGCCAATTTGAGAGGTGAGGTGAGGGAGATGATTGGTTGGATCTAGTGAAACCCCACTCCTAGCCATTTTTGCTGCTGAAAGCTGAGCTGCCCACTCCGCCCCGTAGACGGTGTGCCTGTCAGAGCTGTGTTTCCATGCTTGCTGTGGATCTAACTTGAACACCTTTGGTGGTCAGGAAGGAATTTTTCAGGCAAAATTGGCAAGGCGTCCAGTGGGTCTTTTCACCTCCCTCACAGAATCCTGGAGACTTGGTTGGTACAGGATAATAAGGATAAAGGGACTACGTTTCAGTATTGCCATCCACAAATGTTCAAAAATTGAATCAAGCCCCCAGATAATCATGGGATTGGCTTAAAACTCATGAGATTTTTGAAATAATGTGGGGCTCTTTTTGATTGCCTTCTGCCTTTGAGTCTCCAGGGTACTCACACTGTCACATTTTTTCTGCAACAAAATGGGCTAGAAATTCACAGTAGTTTTTTTTTAAATAAAAGTTGAGATTCTCACCTAACAACATGATTCTAGGAGTGGGTCCTATTAGAAAAAAAACACCAGATTTTATGAGTTTCTCAATAAAATCACAAGAGCTGGGAACAATTACATTTAAAATATTAAAACTTGCAGCTGATGTCCAATTCAGGTAAGAGGCTTTGAGGGGCCAGCTCCTAGAGTAAACTTAAGCACAGGACACAGACAGGACTGGTTGGTCTTTTTTGCCTGTAGGGTGAAAGTAGGTCTTAAGTCTTTGCACACTGAGCTACTCTTCATGTGTATACCCTCATTCCCTTTCACAGGGAAAGGGTAGCAGGATTTAGTAGATGACAGACTTTTATATAAATAGCACATGAAGTGAACATTCCAAAGGCAAATAATAATAGATTTTTGATTGGTGCCATTAAGGTTGAAATGATATGTTACTTAATAAAATAACATGTCATGTGACCCTTAGCATTACATTAATCCAAAAGGGTAGCATGTTGCTTTACAAATAAATAAATAAATAGCACTTCTATTTATTAATAGGAAGTAATGGCATTACTGTTATATGTAAAAAACAAATTGACAAATAATTGCCCGTTATCTGAGTCTGGCCTGTGGTTTCTAATAAATGAACATGTTCAGAAAATCATTTTGTGATATTAAATTATTTAATATTAAAGGGTAGAGAAAATAAATGAATTCTAATTTGAAAAGTGAATTGCTTTTGTGATTTCCTTGAGAAATGTGAGTACCGGCACAATGAGAATTTATGATTCCATTTCCTTTCATTCCCCCTCCAACAGTTTTTGCGCAAGATCATCCTCCTGAAATTAACATAGGGAAAGAGTCCTCCACATGAATCTCAATCTTGAGCCAAATGGGAGGTCAGCTGCCTTTCAGCGTCGTCGCCTTTCTCCTCCAGACTCTCGTATTTTGCTAGATTTCTGCATGGGGCTTAATTTTGCCCTGCACAAATACCCATTTTCCTCATTTATTATTCTCAAGGGGATAGCACAAGGCCTATGTATTAATTAAGTCCCCCTTAAACCTTACCTTAAGGACTTAAGTGGTGCATAGGCTTTGTGCTGGCTCTCGGTACAGAAGTAAATTTCATCCTTGTTGAATACGTTTATAATCCAATCAGGGACCAGAAACAATATTTTGTTTAGAAGACCAACCATATACTGTGTTAACAACAAATAGGGCCATGTTGGCAGGCACTGTGCAATCCAACCTAAGTAAGGAGCTACACAGAGTTGTATTGTCCCTGGAGTAGAACAGTGACTCAGTCATAATTCAGACCCTGTTTCCCCATATCCTCCATGAGGGAGAAAGCTGCATAAGCCCTTCTCCTAGCACAGCTTATTAACCTCTCTGCACCAGTTCAGCCACACTAGTCAGCATGTTTGGTGATGGGAAGTGTGCTTAAAGTGGGCTGGGTCCAACAGGTCATTGACCTGGGAAATAAAATTTCTGAAAAGCAAACCAGGAATCTGAGGTGAGCACATTTTTAGTACCATCAGAGGGTAAACCCCTTCTGATTAGCTACTCTCCCCAGGAGGTGGGTAAGTGGAGAAAGCAGACAATCAAGGCTGGTACAGGAAGCATGCAGAGTTCTGCCCCTTCCCTTCAGGAGCTGAAACCATTCTCAAAGGAGTGGATGGAAAAGGAGGGAACGGAAAAAGACAAGCAGCTTTGCTCCCTCTGACCTCTTCCCCTCCTGTGAGCAATGGGACAGCTCCTCTGGTCTTCTCCCTTCCCTTTTCAAGTTTTAATATCCCGTCCAAAAATGTTGTTGCAATTAATTATGACTCTGGATATTTGTGATATCTGTATAAGTGTCTAATCCCATTTGAATCTTGTTAAATTCTTGGCCTCAACAACATTCTGTGGCAGTGATTTACACAGTTTAATCACTGGTTGTGTGAAAAAAATATTTATTTTATTGGCTTTGAATTTCCCTTCTTTTAATATAACTGAATGTCCCTTTTAATTTAACTGAATGTCCCTCTTATGAGACAGGTAGAACAGAAGTTCCTAATCTGCCTTCCATTCATTTGATATATTTTTATCATGTTCCCTCTTATTTCATTTATTTTCTCAGGTAAACAATTCCAATGTTTTCAATTTCCCTTCACAGGTGAGGTGTTTTTTTTCCCCCAGGCCCTTGATCATTCTCATTGCTATTCTCTGAATTCCTGCTAGCGCTGCAATATCCTCTTTGACATTCGGTGACCAGTACTACGCATAGTATTCTAGATAAGGCCTCACCATTGATTTATATGAAGTCATTATAATCTTTTCAGTATTATTCTTCAGTCCAATTCCTCATGCAACCTTGTTAGCTTTGGTGACTGCAGCTGCCCACTGGGCAGAGGTTTTCATTTAATTCTCTACAATGACACAAAATCTGAGCAGCTCTAGTTTAGGTTCTAATAGGAACTTATGTGTTGTAGCTTTAGTTTAGTACGCGCCAAACATAAATGGTTTAAATTACATTTGATATCTTATTTGAAAGCCAAAAGCTTTTTGGATATCAAAATTATATAAAGCCTTTGTCATGATTGAGGCTTCTTGGAGCCTTCCAAGTTGTATATTAATTATTTTTGTCTTGGCTTCATGTGGTTTTAATTATATTCATTATTTCTGTCACTCTTCAGGCTCTCAGAGATGGAACTCCTGATGGCCTGGTGCATAACCATTTCTTTTCTCCTGCTGGCTTATTGGCTTAAATCCAAGCGGCAGTGCAAATGAGAAAAGTTTAGAAGACTACTTTTGTTCCCTAGTTAATTTGTATCACAAAACAATCACCTATTTGTTGGCATTATTTTGTCACCGTTACAACTCTGTGTTCTTGAAGAGCCTGATCCTGTTCCCACTGAAGTAAATGAAAAACTCAAGTGACTTTGGTGCCAAAGTAGGTCCAAAAATAAGATAGAAGGCCTCTTCCTGCAAACATCTGTGAGTAACTAGCTTTACTCACGTGTGTACAAGATGCTCGTTCATATAAAGTTTACTTTACAGGATCAAACCCTAAATATTTTACATTTCTATTGTGGATGATTTAAATCGTAAGCCATGCAGATACGTGTGGGTGAGCGCGTGTGTATAGTATCTATTTATTGCTCCTAACATCCTGCTCTCAATTTAATCAACAGCAAACTTTCATTGAGTTCAGAGGTGCAGATTATTTTCTCATTAGTATAATCCACCCAGGAAGTGGCCATGGAGGAGTTTGTCTCTTCAAGTTTCCTTTCACAGAGATCCCACTCAGCCTCTCTCAAAAAATATAATGAAATCTGATTAAAAACTTGGCATATCTGGGGCATCAATAGGAGAGCAGGGCAATCTGTGTTCAGACCCTGCACTGGCCTTTTCTCCCCAGCAACAGCCCTAAATCTGGCTCCTTGACAGCATGGCTTGACTGAAGTCATGCTTATCAGGGACTTCTTTGGCTGTGATAGTCATCAGACATCCCTAGGAAAGGAGACTCAGGAGAAATGATAATACATCCAGGGAGCTGTACTATCTTTTTGTGGGATTTTCTTCAGGGCTAGGAAGGTGAGAATGGCCTTGCCTACATTTGGGAGGTTTACAGAGCTAAGAAACAGTTGTTGCTTCTCAGTTGAGGGAAACGAACCTTGTGTCGACTCACAAAAGTGCTTCCTTTTGACTATCATGGAGGCTAAACAATATTCAGATTAGACCTTGAGTTTTTCAGGGCTAGATACTGACAGAGACTGAATTGCTCCAGACACAATCATTTCAATGCTACTGGGAAAAGAGATGCTGGCACCAATATTTTAAATCTTCCGCCCACCACAAGAGGGTGACAGGAGCAGCAACCAAGTCTGTCCACAGCTGCCTCAGAGAGCAAACTTCCTATCGAAAGTCCACTCTTTGCCCTCCCCCCACCTTCAGGGGTGCAACAAGAGTGAGAAGAAACCAAGTCGCCTCCTCCCTTGGCCCATGACCAAAGCTGGAAATTTGGCCCAGCAGCTCCTGCCATCAAGACAGAGTGACAAATTTGAGAGGCAGTGCAACCCTGTGTGCCTTCTTGCCCCTTTGACACACCACATTAGCAGTCCTTTCAGTGCCTCTGGGCCCTGGGCAATGCCATCCCCTGGGGAGAAGCAGATCAGGGGGCACCAGGATCCCCCAGGGCCCAGCAGGGTGGGAGGATTGGATCTAGGTTCCTGCGGAAGTGGGGATGCAGCAGGAGGATGAGGTCTTGGGCTGTGAGAACTGGCTGGCCTCTGGTGGGTATGGTGTTCTTCAGTCTGACCACTTCTCTGGGTCTGAGCTCAGGACTGGATATGGGACAGGGAGATTGCAGAGCTGGGGCAGATCTCAGAGATGGATGTGGGGAAATGTGGCTGCTGGGCTATAAAATTACAGTATAGATGTTCAGGCTTGGGCTGGATCCTTGACTTTGGTGATTGGAGCCAGCTGTGGCTATGCCACAGATCTTTTACTGCAGTGTAGAAGTAAATACTACAAATAAAGTAAATAAGTAGATAGCTCCAGCTCTTTCCAGGGTCACAGGCTTCTCCTATGCTTTCTTTTCCCTTCCCCGCCTCTCCTGCTGTTCTTCTTTTCTGTCATTAGTTTTTGTGAATTCTCTCTCTCTCTCAAACACACACGCACACAAAACAATATTTATCCTAAAAGCTCCTGAGTGGGTTCACACACACCTTTTGTCTTAGGAGAGGCTTATGTTTACAGTTATATTAACTAAAGGGTGAATTCATACCTACAATGTCCATAGGATTTTAACCCCACCCATATCAAGGTTTCATGCATCTCACAATACTATAAATAACCCTTGTGGGATTCATTTATTACAAGAAGTCCCACCACCATAATCCAGAAATCCCCAGCACAGTCCAACCACTATATTCAATATTTCAAGTCCAAGTGGCCCACTAACACACCAACTACAGCTCTGGCATCTTTCACAGTATTTTCAGGACCAGCTCCAGTATCTCTCACCACAGTTCACCTCTGCCCCTCTAGTTAGGATGGTTCTCTGCCTTCTTTCCATCCCAGGTATGGTTCCAGCTTTTGCCCAGAAATATCAGTGGGCTCATCTCTCCATTATTCCCCAGACTTCAGCCCCTTACGGCTTCAATTCTCTAGCTGAAAGAGCCAGCAGGCATCTCCTCCTGCTGTTCTCAGCCTTCACACCTTTCCAGCCATGGCTTTCTGATCTGGGTAACTTTGTAGGTGACCGTCCCTCCCCACAATTGATTTCAGCTTTCATAAGCCTGCTCTGCTCACTCAGGACTTGTCACTGCTCCCTCCTTCAGGGGCACCCCCTTCCTGAAACTCTCAGCTCAGCTCTATTCTTCTGAGCTTGCTCTGCTATCAGGACTCTAGACTCTGGGTTCTGACCTCTTTCTTGGCTTTGGACTGTCTCTCTTTTATAACTCCCAGAGGTAGTCCCACACTCCTCATCACACCAAACTAGGATGCACCTGGACTGGAACAGGAGAGCTGGGCACAATTTCATTTAAGGATCCAGGTACCCCGTCACACATCCATTATTAGAAACTTCCACGAGCTCACATCCTTGGCCAATGAACCAATTTGCATTTGTCCATGGAGAATCCTGGCTTGATGAATAATGGGTGGTTCATCAATCAGGGACTATCAACTCGTGAACCATGGCTGTTGCACAGACTGAAAATAGAGTAGTGGGGAAACGTTGGGGGCATTAATAATGTCAGGGACGCATTTCTAGAAGAGGATAATATAAGAGTGAAGAATGGAGGGGGTGTCTGGCAGCCTGACTGGCTAATGGGGCTATGGAGTGGAGCTGATCATTTCATTCCTCTCACACAGTGCCAAAATATTGTAGCTATGGCTTTTTATTCATGTGCTTATTTAAGGCTGTTTAGATTTCTTGTTTTGACACTTCTCTACTTTTTCTTTTGTAATGACTTGCTTACTTCCTCATTGTGTATTTTTAGTTCCTTGCCTATTTTATTTTCTTCTGTGCATTACTGCCCTATAGTGTGTAACATTTACTCTTTGTGTTAATCTTTTCCATTTTTCTGCACCGTTAATGGGAGTTTCACCATTGCCCTCAGGGAGTGAAGGATTGAGCCCTCATTGACTGTTTATTTTCTTTTATTTCAGTCACTGCCTTTTATCCCCCTCTTCCTTGCCTCACCTTCCTGTGGTCACTGCAGTACTTTAATCAATAACTGAAAACTTCCCCTCCCTTTATTTGGTTGGTGTGATTCACAATTCTCCTAATATCAAGGGTTCAGAGACCATCCTGAAGCAAAGCTTCCTCAGTCCTATTGCTGATCCAGCTGCCATTACACCAGTTTGTCTTCACTTAAGGAAGCAGGTATGTCTACACAGCAAAGAAAAACCTGCCGCTGGCCCATGCCAGCTGACTTGGGCTTGTGTGGCTTGGGCTGTGGGGCTGTTTCATTGCTGAACAGACTTCCAGGCTAGGGCTGGAACCCAAGCTTTAGGACTCTCCTACCTTCCAGGCTCCTACACAGCAATTACTCTGAGGGAATTCTGCACCAAAAAAATAAAAGTTCTGCACCAAAAAATGAAAAATTCTGTGCCAAAAAATAAAAATTCTGCACATAATATTTTAAAATTCTGCAAATTTTATTTGTCAATAAATAAATATGGAGGCTGGAACATGGCAGTGGGGAGCACATGCCACTGCTTGTATGGAGGTGGGAGATCACTCTGCAGCCCCCTGCCCTGACCTCCTTAGACATGGACTCAGCAATGAGGCTGCATTCGACCTGACACAGCTTAAGGTCCAGGCCTGCTCCAGAAACAACCGGGGCCCTGCCCCTCTGCACCAGGCACACCAGGTGTGGGCAGGAAGGTTCAGCCCAGCAGGATCCAAGTATGGAGAGGCTTAGTGTTGGGGGGATTGAACTGTGGGGTTCTGTGTGAGGCAATCTAAGTGAGAGTGGCTCAGTGGGGGGTCTGGGTGCAATGGAGGGCTGGATGAACAGGGACTCATTGTGGGTTACAGGTGCAAATGAAATGGGACTCTGCAGGGGGACCCAGTGAAGGTGGTTGGGGTTCACCAGGGGGGTCTGGGTATGGGGGGATGGAGCTCAACAGGGGAGAGCTGGACCCAGGGATCTCAGGTGCTGGGGGAGTGGGGCTTGGTGGGGTGAGGGTCCAGGTGCAGCTGGTTGGGGCTCAGTGAGGTAGTGGACCAGGTGTGGGGGCTTATTGGGGTGGTACGGGTGCAGGGTGGGTGAGTCTCATCGGGGTGGGAGGTTGAGTCCGGGGGCTCAGTGGGGGTGGTCTGTGGACAGGGGTGAGGCTCCATATGCAGGAGGTTGGGGCTCAGCAGGGTCCAGGTGCAGGGGGGGTGGGGCTTGGCGGGGGGGGGTCTAGTTGTGGGGGGCTCAGTGGGGTGGGGATTCAATATGGGGGACTTGGTGGAGGATTATGGGTGCAGGGGGTAGTGAGGTTCAGCAGGGGCATCTGGCTATAGGGGATACATGGGGGTTGGGTGGATGGGGGAGCAGCTTCCCATACAGTGACCACTCCTCCTGTGGCTGAAGAGTGATGGGGGCAGGAAGTGTGTGAGCCGGGGGGAGTGTTTGCAGAGCTTCCTGCAGCTTGGGGAGGTTTCTGGGGATGGGTCTGTCCCAGCCCTGGTCACTCCTTGCAGGGGAAGAGGAAGTCCCAGCCCCCAGCCCAGCTGGGACTAGTAGCTTTGCCCAGTGCAGGGTGGGAGCCACCTGCCAGGGCATCCTCAATCCCCCCTCCCAGTGCAGTGATTTACCTCTCCACCGGCTGCTCTGGGTGCATGAAACAATGTGCTGGGGAGGGGCACATGACAGCATGACACTGCTGGGGAGACGTGCATGACAGCTCTTATGGTTTCCCTTTGCTTCCCTGTCAGACGGTCATTTTTATGCAGGGAAGAACAGGAAACGGCCAGGGACATGAATTCTGCATGTGTGCAGTGACACAGAGTTCCCCCAGGAGTAGGCAGTGAAACAGCCTCACAGCCTCAGCCTCGAAAGCCTGAGTCAACTGGCATGGGCCAGCCACGGGTGTCTACTTGCAGTACAGACATACAGTTATGGACTAGGAGGAAGTTTGTGTGCTACTGCCTTCATAATGTGGACAATGAAAACCTTAGAATCTTAGTGCCTCAGTGTTTGGGGTTGAGGGAGTTCCTATATGTAAGGCGCTATTCCCTATATCCTGTTGATGCTCTGGCGGTTGTGATCCTACTCAACACAAATTAGACCTTGTATTTTTTTTTTAAATTGTTACAATTTTTTCAGACAAAGTTGCTTTTCAGCAAAACAAACTTTTATGAAACAGATGCCATTCTGTAAAAAAATAAAATCTGGCTTTTTTTTTTTTTAAGAAAACCAAAAATGTCCGTTTTTGTTAGACCCTGAGAAAATTCTGATTTTCAGGTTTTTTTGGTACAAACTAGAAAAATTTCAGATAAATTTTCGACAAAACAAAACGTTTTATTTTTGTGGAAAAAAAATTCAGATCTAACAGAAAGTAAGTTAGTATATCTCTATTTGCCTTCATTGTGCTTATTTGATGCAGAGCATATGGATTCCAGATAACTTAAACGTATATTCATTTAACAAAATATATTAACAATTACTTTGCCAAAATGTACATACATTTAATCGGAAGGAAGAAGTTTCACTGTAGCATTCGCTTTGATTGCAAAACTTCAGAGAAGGTCCTTAAGGTAAGTACAGTGGCATGCAGTGATGGCACCTGTCATTTTGTTATACATTCATAAACACCCAAAATACAAATTTCAGTTGCAATTTATGCAGAATTAATAATATCTACACTAGATTCCATTCAAGGTGATTCTGCACCCATCATTATACTGCACTCATCATTCTGGTGTCAGTGATTTCCAGACGTGTATTAAGGATTTTGACTAGCATTCATCAAATTATCATTTTCTCTCCCTTCTTCTTGTGTGTGTGTGAGTGTAATAAGTGAATACTGTTCTCTTTATTTGATTTTTCATTTTGTACTTGGATTCATATTATACTTTTAATATTATTGCTGACTGAGATTTGTGGATATTGATAAACATGATAATGGATTATACATTACCTATGGGTGTAGAGAATTAATTATTTCACATCAGAAAACTAACCTGTAAAAATTCAGGTCAAGCATTCAGAACCCAGGTAGTGGAGAACAGATATTGGCTCAAGATTTCAATGTTTAAACTAAAAACTTTAAACACTGAACTGAAGGGAAAATTCCATTTGGTTCCCTTTAGGTTTCTGCTTCCCACAGCCATCTGTGGAATTGAAGCTTGTACTTTTCATAGTACCACAACACCATGCATAATCATTTCCTAAAGAAAGGAGCAAACTGACCCTTCTGATCTTCCCTGGTTTATCAGTTACTAGCTTGCTCAGTCTGTGGTTCCTTCCCACTTGAACCTTCATTGATTTACTGTCACTGACTCACGGTGCATGTATGGCCCAGTTCTTTATGTTTAGACTCATCTCATATTAGTTGATTTTTAACTAATAAAGTTTACTAGAAATATATGTATAGCTAGAGCTGGGTGGTGGATACAAAAATGTATTTTAACAACAGAAGGCATGAGTGTTAAGGTACTGAAAAACAATGCATAATTTAGGAACCACTTATTGGCATTTCTAAGACTGTGAGGACATCCAGAAAAAACTAAAGAAAGTGTCAGTTACTGTCTTGTGATTTCATTTAAAAATAATTACCCAAGATTTCAAGTTCAAGGCACAATTTGCATCACAAAGTGTTATTTCTGATTCCCAGGGCCTAGTCTCATTTACACAAAGGCCCCTTGACACCATTCTGGCAGTGTAAAAGGCCTTCAAATGGGAATAAATTATCCTTTACATTGCCAGTTTGGGGTAAAGAAGCCTTCATATAAAAGAGAATCAGGCTTTCAGTTTCAACCTTCAACATTTTTAGCTATCCTTGAAAGCAGCAGGCCATACCGTGAATGCTGACTCGCAGCTTTGATGTTCAGATTGCTGACTAATACACTTAAGTCAGGAAGTAAACTTTGGAGTAGAAGTGTCCTTAAGTACTTCAAGTAATCGTAGTTGGCTTTCTCCCACTTTTTCCTGGTCTCCAGTTGTTTTACTAAAATCATTCTATAATGTTATGCTTTTATTGTTTTACCTTTTAAAATCTTATTTGGAAGTGTCAAATTGGCTTACCCTTTTAAATGAACTCATTTTGCATTTTAATTAATTGGGTAATAAAATATAATATATCTTAAGAGTAATTTTACAATCTGTGCTCTCATAACACTGGGAGTTTGAAGTCTGCATTTGTATTCATCTACTGGTCATTCAGAGTTAAAATATGCAAATAAACATGCTGAATTGGAAGAATTTAAGTGTAAACCTTACCCCAAACCCATGTCTCTCAGCTTCATACTCCTAATAGCTGCTGAAGAAATAGAAACACAGCATATGGTCAATGATCAGCAGGAATAAATAGTTGTACCCATTTAACCTTCCTGAAGATAAGGACATAATGCCATTATTACTGTTCTAATTTTACAGGTATTTTAATTGCTCAACACAACGAACCCAGATTTAAACCTACATGAGGCACCTAAATGAGGAGGCCCCAGTCCATGTTCAGGCCCTCAGTTTAAGAACTCATATTAGGAACCTAAACCATGATATCCACATTTGGACTTTTGTCTTCTTGTTAAGAAAGGTCACATTTTAAAATGGGGTTCTCTGTGTCTGATTTGTGAGCATCCAGCATGTGATGAGATTGCCAGGCCAAAGGATTCATTTCTGTATGTTTTATATAGGAACCTTGGAATAACTGGGAAATGGAAAATAAAGATCAGGATTTTTGTGGAACAGCAATGGGGAAGAAAATAACGAAGAATTAAAAGAGAAATGCAGACCTTTGGAAGCAACATAAATGATCACCAAAGATTCAATTTTTCCCTTTTCCTTTTTTGTATTTACATATATGTGAATTTAAGCATGGATACCCAAAATGAGTTAGGCCTAAATCTTAGATTTAGGCACCGTTCTCATGCACAAAACTCTCTCTGAACCTTGTAAGCTCCTAAACACATTTGGTGCCTACATTTTGGAGTCCACTTAGCAGTTTCCGTTTTGGAGCATGCACACTGCTGCCTTACGCTAGCTGCTGGATGTCTAAGCCCCAGAGAGATTCACAAATCCAGGGAAGATAGGCATTTGGCCACTTAAATTGCATGCAGGGTCCAATCTGGTAGGTGGCCTCAGAGCACAAATACCAGATTGGGACCTGCTGCGGAGTTCACACAAAACAGCCAGAGGAGGAGGCGGCAGCTACCCTCCTTCATAACTTTTAGCCCAGTGGTTAGGGTAGTCACCTGGTATGTGGGAGACCCCTGATTCAAGTCCCCTCTCCACTTGAGGAGGAGAGAGAATTTCAACACAGATCTGCCAGCTCTCAGGTGACCACCCTAACCACTGGGCTACAAAAGGATTCTGCTTCCTGATGTGGGACTTCCTCAATCTCTCCTGTTGAAGTTGTTGCACTGTTGATAAATAATCAGAACAGGGGTACTGGATCTCCCACATCCTGGGTGAGTGCTCTAACCACCAGGCTGTCATGTCATTCATATTACTTGTGCTCTCACACACTGGCTCCAATCGCTTTAAGTGACAGACTGAGGAGCCCCATATCAAACTATTCCATAGCCAGTGGCTAGGGCACTCACCTGGCAGGTAGGAGCTCCCTGTTCAATTCCCTTCTTCCCTCTTAGGTGGAGGTGGGGGACAGAGCATAACAGTTTTGTACAACATTATACCTTTTGGGGCTCTGGCATAGATGTTTCCCCACAGCCTTCTGTTTCATACTGTACCATAGGTGCAGAGAATTCATATAACTTACTGAGATAAGAAAGAGAGAGGGGGTAAAGATGAAATCTTGAAAACAGGCCAAACACAGTTTTATGCACTAAAAACACAAACAAACAAAAAAACCCACTGACAAATGGCTCATCTTTCAAGTTAGAAAAATCCTAAGCAACATGCTTACAGGCATAGGAAAAGCGAGTCTATTTTTGTAGATTCCTTCTTCAGTCTAATAAATTTAAATGGTAAATAAAAAGCTCTGCACTGAAAACCAGCAGCAAAACAGGGAAAATAAATGATTCTAATGGATTTTTTGATGTATTAACCTTCCTCATTAAAAGACTTTCTGCAGCACCTGTGACAACTGCACTAAGTGAACTGTATAATTTATAATCTGAAGCTGCTGTGAACCATTCTACAAGAGAAGAGAATGAGCAAGAATTTCAAACTCAGTAAACACTAGAAGAGATCCGAAGTAGCTGTCAGAAGGCCTACCAAAAGGCTAAATGACACCTTGACGAGGTCTCTGTTTGATACTTTTTTTACTGCTGGGAGAATCATTACTCTTCATAAAAATACTTTGATCTGGGGGTTCTTGGCTTATCTGAGCAAACTTTAGCTCTCAACAAGCATTAAAGCATATAATTAAGCTCCCTTGCTTCAACTCAAGATGAAGGAAGAACTTGACAGGCAATAGAAGAGGGGATCAAGCTAGTAGTAGATGGTACCTCATACCTTCTTCTGCATGTTCCCTGTGGCCTTTCCCTCAAATTATTTATCAGAGGTTCTGACTGGGCTTCCAACATCATGTTCCCTACATAGATCTTTCTTACTGCAAAGGAAAAGATAGAAGTCTACTGGTCCATTTCCTGGAAATCATGTTGCTAGATGGGGTATAAACTTCTATCATCAAGTGAATCTCCTACCAGACAAGTGAGTTGACAGACATTCATCTTCCTCTGACTACCTTTGCTGTCTTAGTGGGAATGAGTCACCTGCAGCTTCACCCAGAAAGCCAGCCGCAGCACAACCGGCTGTCACAGATATGTTATTTCACATCAGGGATCTCTCCCAAATCAAACAGACTTTTAAAAAGGTTAATTTTTCCTGCTTGTTTCCTCCATTTTCTTTTGCCATTTTTGACATAAATGAAATATTTCACTATCCCCAAGATTGACATGTTTTATTTTTGTTTGTTGAAGTGACCCGAAACACTTCATTTTGAGTTATTTCAACATTAAACTGCATTTTCCCATTGTGACTCATTGCCTTAAGGGAGTTGTATTTCAGAAGCCTGATGCCACCACTCTCTTCTGTAAATCAGGCTCCCTAGCCAGACTACATCTTCCATGCTGCATCCCGAGTCATGTAACTCCAATGATACACCGTGCAGAGCTTGGTCACATTCATTATTGGTGATATAGTCCTCCAGGGAGCTCAACACATCGGAGAAAATAGTAGTCCAAACTATAACTTCCATAAGGCAATGAGCTGATAGGGAAATCTTTTATTGAATTGAATAAAAAATAAAACATTTCAGGTCAATCCAACAAAATGAAATATTCTGATTCAGGTCAAACTGACCCAAACCAAAATATTTCATTTCAATTTGCCCAATAGCTAATTGAAAATATTCAGTAAAATCAAGATATTTCCCCTGGAAATTTCAATTTTGTGGAAACTGCATTTTCTGTCAGCAAATCAGAGCAAAGGAATTTTTTTTGGCCAGCTCTATTTGTTTCAACGCAAGAGTTAAGGGACAATTCCAGAACTATTAACTATGTTGTCTCTGGACCAGTGTCCTTTCAACCTATGGAATTGGTTTGACCAGGAAAGGCAAAAGCTCACCTACAATGACTAATGACAAACCCTTGCAGGATTTAAAAGAAGGTGCAGGGTGATGATGAGGAACCAAACTGAAAAGACACAGGAAGCTATCTGTGTGCAGAAGCTAGGCCTGTATACATCACAATTATGGGATTGTAGGACTTCAGGTAAGCTAGTTATGTATTTAAACTGTTTGTTTTACAATCCTTTTTTCCCCCTCTAGTGCTTTGGTCCAACTACGAAATAAAAATACTTTGTTTTAAGAAGATTGTTGGTCACAAGGTTGTATGTTGTGTATAAAGGTCTCTTCAAAAGAGAACAAAGTAACACAGAGAAATCACCGACATGTAAATATTTCCTTTACATTTAGGATTAACATACTTCAGCTGGAACTTAATGAGCTGGATGATATAATAAAAGTGATCAGTAGTATGCACAACCTTTTAATAAAGCTATTGAATGTCAGTTCTTTATTTCCAAGAAGTACTAGAAATATTTTAATGTTATACAACCATGAAAGAACATGGTTACATGGCTCTTATTACTTGAGCATTAGCATCTTGACATGAAAGCCACTTATTACGACACATCTATATATTTGATCATTCTTTCCTTAAGCACTGTCAGGTACATTGACACACTCTTGTTCCTGCATTTGCATGCTCCTGCACAAGCAAGACATCCTGCACCTGCATCACTTACTTCTGTACCTTGTTGTGTAGCCACAGAATACTGCCTCCATGCCCTCTGGTGGTATGGGTCGCAATGACATGAGCTGTGGCACCAGACCACCATCCTCCTCTTTCCAACCCATTGTTTTTGGAGGGCAAAGTACTGGATTTGGGTCTGTCTCCAAACTAGTGCCTGATAATGAGCTCTCTGTATGTGGAAGAAAAGAACATTACTTGTTGGAGGTAGAGATTCCGATGACCACAAGCTTGTGAACAAAGTAGCATATGCTTTATCAGTGCTGTAGACCTCTGACAAGCCTTATTTCTTAAAAAATAAGCTCTTCTTCACTTTCTCCAAGTCCAGGTCACTCTGTCCAATGTGTATTAAAAGCTGATGGTGTCACTGAAAAACTTCCCTTTCAGTCTTCTTGCTGTGTCCATTGATAAAAAAAGTAAAATCACAACCACTCTGGGCATGAAATGGGAGCAGAGTTTCCAGAACAGTGGGTCCATACTGTAATTTTTCCTAACTGGTAGAAATAGGGAAGTATTTCAGTTCCTTTTATGTGCCAGCTTGCATCCAATGCTGCCTACATGTTATTTGCTACAGTGAGCCAGCAAAAGAATAAGCACATCAAGGTCCTTGGCTGCAAGAACCATACTGTCAGCATCACTGTGGGTACAGTGTAAAATCATTCTTGTGTCTGTTTCTTTCTGTTGAGTGCACAGCTAATTGGTGTCAACTGTTGCCGTGGACCGCCAAAGCCTGATCCTGAAAGACACCAGCAGAAATGATTTTATCATGTGCTTATGCCAATAGTTGATATTGCAATGTCCTCCTTATTTTCTGGAAGCACAATGAAATTCATCCAGTTCCTTACAAGAAGCACATATCTGCCTTCCACCATTCTTTGGATGGGTCTTGTATTTCTTGAGCATTTTTGCCTTGTACCACCCTTAATACATTCCTTGCAGTATCTGTCAAATGCAACATCTATTCTGTGGAACTCTGCTACTATTCTAAATACTGTTTTACAAATGTGTCTGCAAGGTGTCCAAATATTTTGGCTCCAGATGGCTTTCCTATGGCTTGTGCTATGGCCTGTGCATCTAACACAAGACAGCTTCTCCCAACCGGAATAACTGCTGATGGGCAGTGGACATCAGTTGTCAGAACATAACTCCACATTGCTCTTGTGCCTGTTCTTAGACTTCTGTTTGTCTGTGCTAATGCCAAAGATACAGACATTAGAAAGTTTCAAAATCTTTTGCAAACGCACAGTCCTTCTGGCTTCATAGACTGTGATTAGTCCCAAAATAATATTTCTGTCAGCCTTTGGATTGAGGTCTTTCCTTTGACTTCTTTCTCTACCTTATATTACATGTCAAAAGTTGGAGCATTATTGTTTGGCAGTGGACCATGAATGTGTACTTGTCCAGACTCCCCTTCTTGTGTCACAAGCAGTTTCTTCAGAAATCTCTTCAGTTGCATTTGTCCTAGATCTTTTGCATTCAGCAGGGTTCAGTACAGATTCAGTAGCCACATCTTTTGTTGCAATATTGGGCAGTGAAGTGGATGGTTCCTTGCCAGAGAAAACCTTGAACCTGTGAAGTGTTGATTGTCACATTGTGAATAAGTTGGTCATCCAAGCCAACATGGCACATGGCTCACGTGTCTGCTGAGATATGGGCTCTCAGTTTGTAAGACAAGGCCCATCTACCGAGGATCTGAGCAAGTCTTGGTTATGCCTACTATTTTTTCCTATGCCTTTAAGCCACTCTAGACTTTGAACCTCTGACACGATCTCTTGACAACAAAATTCCCTTGCTGAGCACTTCAGTTGGTTGATTTCTGCGATACAGATGACACCCCATCTTGAGTAGTTTGTGTGGTCATATCTCATGAAGAATGGTGAAGAGATACAGCTCCCAATTTTCTTCTGTCTGGGCATGGTTCAACATGAGCAGCAGGGCCACCTTTTCCATGTATTTCCACCAAACCTGCAGTTAACATTCATCTTTGCTGTTTACAAATGTTGGAGAAGAGATTTCACAATCTTTTTGAAGTAGGAACTGACATGAGCTCACCATAAGAATATAACTGCTTGGCTTTGATGATATAACTTTTGACCTTTTGATCAGGCTCACAAACTCCAAGAATTGTGGAAGAAGCAGGCAGCACAGTGCTTGAAATATCAGTTTGTGGGCCCACATCCCCCTGGCATATGACTTTCTATTGAAAGCTTGTTCAGTTGAGTTTGGTGGAGAAGAACTCCACTTACAATACAGACTTGTGCTAGCTGGAAAGCCTCTGCAGGCAGGCTTATATGTTTTTTAAAGTTCACTGAGTTATAGAGACTTCCTAATCATGGAAAAAGCACTTTTTAATTTTTTTATTGTGGCCCATTTCAGTTCCATCAATGTATAGTGCAGAACTTCATCAACAGTTAGAACCAGTGCCCAAGCTCTGATGATACATATTTGCGTCTCTGTACATCAGTATTAAGGGTGTTTAGCACATGGGCAGAGCCTTGAATGATTGGAAATTATCCATGGTCATTATTTCTGGTTCTATTGTCCTATGTAATTGTTTGAAAAGTGTCTGTCCACATCTTGAGTTCTCCTTCTGAGGTTTAATGATAAAGGCCTGTAACAGGCAGCTTGGAGGGCCGGGCAGCCTAGTGGTTAGAGTGCCTGGCTCTCGCCCCCCTGCTTGGTTGAGTAGCCTCAGTCTTTCAGACTGGGGCTGGGGTAGGGAACCCAGACCCTCCCTCTTCACCGGGGAGTGCTACTTTCTACTAGTCCATTCAGTTTGGGGCTTTGGTCCCTATAATCCACTTTGCTTGGTGGCTTGCTTACCATGGGGTCCCCCCTTTGGGTCTTGGGTGGTATCTTGCCATGGTCCCAGGCTCCTTCGGGTGCAGCAGTGGCAGGTTGGTGAGCGCAAGCCCCACAATGTCTCTGGGGCTCATTCATTCAGTTCCCTCAGGTGCTGGAGATGCCTTTGCAGTCTCCCTTGCCTGGGAAACCAGTGCTTACTCTCATATGGCTGCCCTGGCTGAGAGGCTAGTGCTCCTTCCCTTCAGGTAGGGAGACTGCTAGTTCCTGCCTCTTCTCCAGTCAGCCTGGAACTGAGCCAGGCTGTCTTCTTTTCTCACCCCTACAGGCTGGGCATTGGCTGCAGGTGGTGTATTGTATCACCTCCTGCCCTGTAACGCAGGGTACCTTAAATGCTCTGCTGCTGTAGCTCACAGGCTGGACAGCAACAGCCAGCAGACAAGCATGCAGGATCCTGAGTGACTGTGCTATGCAGCCCTGGTTCAGCACTCTGACACCGGCAGCCTGCCTAGAACACAACAGCCCCACCCTGATTTCCACCAGCTTTGGTCACTACTTGCAGAGTAACCCCAGTCCCAAATATCCCCAAAACTGTTTGCCCTGAAGTGTCTGCCCTTCTCCTGGAACTCTAATAATGTATATTTGTTCTTGTAAAGAGACAAAAGCACACCTTATAATGTTAACTAGAATTATCACTTCAATTCAAATACAGCACACGGTTGGTTTAGATTATGAGTAAAAAAAAAAAATTAACAAAAGTACATAGGTTTAGTGATACCAAGTAAAAGAAATAAAGGTAGAAAAGGTTACAAACAAACAAAAGTAAAAAAATACTCTTACTAATGGTTCAGATCTAACTTCAGCAACTTAGGCTGTTTTTCAATGGAGTATTGTTGTAGCTGTGTAGCAGGATATTAGAGAGACAAGGTGGATGAGGTAATATCTTCTACTGGGCTTTTTTTGTGTGGTTTGAAAGCTTCTCTCTCTCACCTACAGAAGTTGGTCCAATAAAAGACATTACCTCACCCACCTTGTCACTCTTGGTTCAAGGCAGTTTCCTCAAGAATCTTCAGTTTCCGGAGACTTTAATCCTGTTGGCTGAAGGACCCATCTTTCTCAGCTTGCAAGAGTTTTGGCCCCTTGTGTTTGTATAGTAATGGATGCTAAGATAGCTTCTTTTCTCTCCTTATATTTTCCCAAACTTACTGCTTTGTCCCCAAACACAGGATTACTTCATGCTGTTCTTCTCTGTCTGTGGACTTCCCATTCCCCTGTAGATTTGTATGTAAATGGGGCTTCCATTGTCTTTGGTCACACCTTGCTTAATTTCATTGGAAAGAGATATGTAGCTGCCTTCCCTCCTGTCTGGGAGAAAACCTATTTATCAACACCCCCCCCCCCAACCTGCCGGATTTAAACAGCTTTAAGTCACAGACTTTAAAACATAATATTAGTGAGCATTCATAATTTCTCCTATTATGTTAATGCATACATTTCACAATGGATAAATCTCCCTGTGTCACAGATTTTCATAAAAGACATCACTTGATACACTTTTAAATACAGTAATATTGTATACAATCAACTGATCAATTGCGTATCATTTGAGTTTCAAGACCCTCTGTTTTTATTGTCCAGATAATGTTTCTGTCTCCTGCTGAGGTGTGGACACTATGCTGTCTTCTCTCCCTCTTATTAACTTTGTTTACCTTGTATGTAAATGAAGCTTCATTGTCTCTGCCTGATGACCAGGCTGGACAGACAAACAAACACACATTCTTTTGTCTAAGGCTTATGCATTGCTTGTCAAATGCATTTTAAGAACATAATTCTAGCACATATCCTTAGCTTTTTTTATACACCCCATATGAATATTAAACAAGCATATTAATGATCAGTGAGTTATTAGTTTTCCAGTGACCTCTTCTATGACATATTTGGGGTAAATATTATGAAAACAGTGTTTTGGGCGTAGTGAGTATGGGGATAGCCAGCTCATCATCTTGGCAATAATCTGTCATTTGTGAGATGTGTGCATATTTATACTTGATTGGAACTAAAAGTATTTGTCTCTCACTATAAGAGCAATCAGGTAATGAAAGAAACTGAAATATTTTAAATCCTCAATATGATCTTGGAATATTTCCTTGAATGGTGATCTACAATTGATGTAAGAGGGTGGAATTTCAATGCCAGTTTCCTTATTGCAAGACAGCAGAAACTATGCCAAACCTCAGATACCTCCAAAACATGGCTTGACTGGCTGCACGCTGAAGCTTGTTTTGAAACCAAAGCATTGCTGTGTCCATAATTTTGGTGCCCTCAGTCTTTTTCATCACAGCTCTTGTAAACGGGATATACCAAGTCAGATGGTACTTGCCTTCAACAGCTATGAGTTTGTTTACTCAGGCTAATCAACCATTCATTTTGTGGTCAAATACAGCTGCCTTCATTATTGATTCACTCATCTTGATTGTAGTTACAGGGATGAGTCTCTGTTTAGGGCACACTTCTTGACAAAACATGCTGCATGTCTTGTTCATAGGTTTCAAAGAACCGGACTGTCTTGTATTATGGACACTGGTGTCTTTATTTGATCACTACAGCTTGGCACATGTGATACATAAGTTACAGATGCTCTTGCCTTCTGTAACATCTGGATTTTGCCTTTGTCTGTATTGGGCATAGCACTTTCTGTGCCATATGAATGATACTGTCTGTTCTGAATAAAAGATTCACTCTATTCTGTCAGAGGCCTCTCTGTATTTGACATCTTGCAGTTTCTTTCTACTCATTTTTGCCTCCCTTATTCTATGCAATCCTTGTTCATCTGCTTTATGCACATATTATTTACTTGATTCTTGGCAAATAATGCAGAGTCTGTAGGAAACTGGCATGAATCTCATGAGACTCACTACTGGTTCCATGGTTTACCTACAACTGTAAACAATATGTGTGTCATAAATGATCGTCTCATCTAACTACTGTTACTCTCTCTATTTGTAAAAGATACCATCACCATCACTTCTATGGTAACTCTACTTTAACTACAAAACATTATGTACTATAAAATAAAAACTAAGCATGCAAGAAAATGACAAAATGATTTAAAATGTTATTGGAAAAATAACATCTGGGTTATGACTAACTTATTGTTATTAGTATGATATATGGATGACTAAATGCTATAAAAAGTTGAATAACAGGGTGCAATAGGTGACCAAACTATGATGTGTGTCCTCTCATTTCTATTCTTAATAGACTTGATTCCAAACAGTTTGATTTTGCTGACAAGTTCATGCCCATGCTGTTAGTATATCAAACATCTCTGGTGACTGTTGGCAGCCATATTTATTTGCAAGTTTGAGGGTTTACACATCAAAATTTAGCTGGTAATAACCATATTCAAAATCAGCAAGTTCAAATTATTGTAGAAAAATTAGTTACCAACTTTTAACAAAAAGTGCCTTTAGACTCCTTAAAGAGGATTGATTATAAGATTTTTGTCTAATCTGTTTACAAAGAGCTGTATTATTTTGGTAGGTTGGATTATTATTATGAAGCAGTGTAGACTGCAAAACCTCTTCATAGATGAAACATATTGCAAAATCTGCTCTTTTAATTGTGGAATATAATACCTTTCTCTCTATTTATTTTTGTTTAGTTGCAATATATTAATTAAATTGGGTTTATGTAGATGTTAGGCTAAATTCTACACTGATTTATGCTCTGCACAACTTTATTGACTTAACTGGAATGACATTAGTTGTGAATGAGCACAGAATTTGTACCATTATATGTAAAAACCTAGGAATTTCATAGTTATTTATTAAGGTTCATTTTGCATAAAACATGGGTCAATTCAAATATTAATTTTAATTTTTTACAAAGTGCATTTAAATACATATTTAAATAACAATTTGGATTTCAGAGAAATCTAAATAATAGGAAAAATAACACGATCTCATATCCCCTGGGTTATTAAATTATAACCTTTTTTTGTGAAAATATTTGACTCTCATAGCCTCTGGCCTGGATTTAGCAACATAACTGAACATATGTATAAGTTTTAGGACATGAGTAGCTCCTTTGAAGTCAGCGGGGCAAGTCATTTGTTTGAAATGATGCACATGCTTCAAGTAACTTGATGACTCCTGTGTCTCCACTATTCCATATTAACGTCTGCAAATTCCCTCGGATCCAGTTGTGATCTAAAAGTACCGTTATGACCAATTCTGACAGGAAGCAAAGAAAGTTCATTCATATTTTTGGAGTCCCGTTCAAATGATACATGATTGCCTTACAAAATAAACAACGGTATCATGATATCAGTAAAGACTTGAAAGCAAATTTTCTTAAGTTCTGTTGTGTTCAGTTTACAAAAGACATGGAGCTTTTGCAGCTTGTCCCCTAGCAAATTTGTGTATGTAAAGGGCAGGTTGAAAAAACAAATATTTTGATTACTGTCTCCCCTTGTCTACAACTCCCCAGAACCATCAAAAAAGAAGGTTGATAAGATGGTGATGCAGTTGTACTTTCTGGCAGTGATCTGCAGCTGCAAACATTCTTCCCTATCTTGATCAAGAGTGGTGAATATCAGCCTAAATGATCCCTCTAAATTTGTTACCTAATGCTGGCAAATAAAGTTGCTCTAGTACTAGCAGCTGCTGAAGATAGTATTTCTTTGTGATCTGGTCTTTCCAAAGAAGCAATGAGATACCAACTGGCATGCATGGAACATCATATCATAATGAAACTGCGTAGAGGAAAAACTAAACACAAAATCTGGATTGTCGTTGGTTGAGTACATGTATCCCAAACTATTCACACTGCATTTTACATTAGCATTATAGCTGGTTGAAAGATGGGGAAATATGAAAATTTTCAAAAAATAACATTATTTTGATTCTTCAGGTGGAAAGCAGGAAGAAATGTTAATGTATCTGACATTTTTTCATAATTTTTTGCTTTTGAAATGTTTGTTTTTTCATCCTCCCCCCATATTCCTTTTTCTTTTGTGCTTCTCTGTTTTTTAATTTTGTTTACTTTGTCACTGAACAGTGGATGAGAGGAATGGAGAAAGGGATGGGGAGGGAAAGGAAGAATGATAAACTTTAAAAAAAAAACCTTTCCCAAATCTCAAAAATGATTTTGACTTAGGACATGGGTGAATGTTCAAGATGGGTCTTATTTAGCCTCAACCAGTTATCCAGGACTATGTACCAATATTTAAACAAGAATTGAGAGCCCTTCTAAATGTAGGTAAACCTGGCTGTTTTAGTGCTTGACTAAGTATGCCCTCTGTGCTCTATTTGTTATGATTCTAGTACAGACAGATAACACATAATCCACATATAAAATGTGGAATGTCACCTCCCATTTTGAAATGATTCCTACAGCACCAAAATGATGTACTAATTTGCCACACGTCACATCTTGATTATACAAGTCACTTTCCATTATATTGCATCACATAATGGCACATACTACTAGTGATGGGCCCATGGTGAAAAGTTCAAGTCTGAATCTGAAGTTGTCCTAGACTGGGGAGGGTGATGACATTTCACAGACTGGAAAGTGAAAACTAGATGTGGAATTTATACACACTGTGTGTTGCCTGAGGAATAAATACCTTCTTTCTGTACTAGAGAAAAGGATGGTAGGGTTAGGGCCGGGAAATTTGGTTTGGCCCATTATAGTGATGGGGCCAATAGTGGAACTGGGATCCTACACTTGGCTTCTATTTCAACCAAAGTTTTAGGTTGTCTGATTTGGAAATTAAGATTGAGCCCATCTCCAACTATAATACACTCATATGATTTACATCATAATCCAAGGTAACTGATGAAATACAAGAATGTCAGGGCTCATTAAATCCTGCCGGTGCTTTTTCTACTGCTCTAGTATCTTACCTCATTCTTCAACATGAACAATATCTGACATCATGGGCAACAGAACAAGCACTGAAATGGTTCAAAGAGATTATTTCCAACTTGTGATCTGTTTCTTTAAGGGGCTGATCCTGCACTGTTGAGGCCAATGGGAGTTTTGCTATTGACTTCCTGAGAATAGGGTCAGTCCCAAAATCAGTAATGACAAAGAATGTGAATGAGTATCAGCAGAGATAACGATTTTTCTGTCTCTGCTAATGGTGCTAATATTCAATAAGGCATATTTTGAATGAATAGGTATCTTAATTTCAATTTATCTTGTTTAAAAAAAAAAAGATGGATGTTTCAGGGAGAGAAATGTCCCCAGGAAGTAGAGCAGATGGGCTGGAAGAGAGAGCGAGCCAATAAGCCTGATCCCACATCCATTAAGGTTGATAGAAAGATTTTTATTGACTCCATTGGGCATTGGATCAGCTGTATGCAGTGAGCTGCTGAAGCTAAAGTAAAACAGGTATTGACAACATTGTAAATTATCAAAATCATTCATGATTCATCAGTCAACACAGAAATATATGGTAAATCCCAAAGCACTTCACAGACTGTACACACATACAGTACCACTGCCATGCAGCTCTGTGTGGGGCGGATGTTGTGATCTGGTGGACAGTGTGCACAGCATGCTGCACAATAGTTGAAGGGGACCTTTTGTGCAAGGACATGTGAAAAGCATCATAGGATGTGTGATGTCCCAGTAGAACAGATCGGAACTTGGTTTGTAACATTTCAGCCCTCTCCCTGCACTTCAGGGACCTTAGACTGACTCCCTCAAAAGGATGAAGGGCTGAGTTAATCCCCTTGGGATTTTGAATTTTAGGTTTCTGGGGATCTAATTTACAGTTGGTTAGTCTCTAACCACAAAGGACCAGTTTGTAACTGGAATTCTGCGGAGGGAAGAGTAAAAACCAATTAAGGGAAGAGCAAAAGGAAGCATCCCCCTTGCTTGTGTTCCAGCACAGATGCTGGTCACAAACCTTTGGGGAGACCAGGCCCTGTTTCCCACAAACATCCTCATGGGTATCAGATGTCTGATGAGTGGGGATGTGTGAGATGAAGGCAAGGTCTTGACCATGAGGCCCTTGGCAGCTGAGCTGACCTGCCCCAGAAGTGAGTGCATGCTGCACTTAGGGTTTTAAACATAAAGCCTCTTCTCCTTCTTATGTTTGCCCTGATTTCCAGAAAGGATTTATGCACTTTCTTTCCTGGCACTAGTCACTAATGGATAATAAGAAAATTCTGTCCCATATGGGGTAGCAACCATTTTTCAACTAGCCGCAGGTGGTGGCAAGTTGCTAGGTCCTCTCCAGAATATCGTTATGAGTGGTTGCCTGTTGGGGACTCTGGCCAAGAAACATTAATGAGGAAAACAAATAGGTTAGCCACAGATCAAAGAGCAATTAAAGATTTCAGTTTACATGACAAGACGTTGTGGTCACAGCTTTCTGGCACAGACAGTCAAGTACCAGCAAACAGGTTGTTTATGTCTTCAACACTACAACAATTTTTAAAGCTCATAAATAGTTTTACAGGAGACTGTGCAGGATTTCTCCTGGTGTTGTTGTTTGAAGTGAATCATCTAAACACATTTCATTTGGCTTCAGTCTCCATGTTACCCACTTTGGGCCAGATTCTGAATCTCCCAATGAATAGCACTCCCTTACTCCCAATGAATAGTACTTACTTTGCAATTAGTCCAAATGGAATCCATATGATTACTCAGTGAACAAGGCACTACGCACAGAGTAATCATATAAGTAAGAGTGGCAGAATGTGACCCTTTGGCAGATGGGCCTAAAGTTACTTCAAAGCGTATATTGATCTTTTACAATATTTCTAGATTTATCTTATCATAGAATCATAGAAGATTAGAGTTGGAAGAGATCTCAGGATGTCATCTAGTCCAGTGGTTCTCAAACTAGAGCTGCTGCTTGTTCAGGGACAGCCCCTGGCGGTCCGGGCCGGTTTGTTTACCTGCCGCGTCAGCAGGTTTGGCCGATCGTGGCTCCCACTGGCCGTGGTTCGCTGCTCCAGGCCAATGGGGGCTGCGGGAAGGGCAGCCAGCACATCCCTTGGCCTGCGCTGCTTCCCACAGCCCCCGTTGGCCTGGAGCGGTGAACCACGGCCAGTGGGAGTCGCGATCGGCCGAACCTGCGGACATGGCAGGTAAACAAACCGGCCCGGCCCGCCAGGGGTTTTCCCTGAGCAAGGGGCGGCCCTAGTTTGAGAACTACTGATCTAGCCCAACCTCCTGCTCAAGGCAGGACCAACACAAACTAAATCATTCCAGCCAGGGACAATGTAATATATTTGGGCTCGATTTTGCAATCCTAACTCTTGTAAGTAGTTCCCCGGAACTTAGTGTAAGAGTAAAAACAGACAGACTTCATCATAATGGTGCAGACTACGGAGCCCTTATCTTTTCTGAGTACTTACTCATGTGAAATGTCCTATTGAAGTGAGTTGGCTTACTCATATGAGTAAGTGCCATCCAGCATGAGTAAGGGCTAGACTATTATGATAGATCCACTACTGGTGGATCTGTTGCCAGAAACATGCATGACATTAAACTTTTCTTCTCCTCATATTGTGTGCGTGAAATAGAAAACTTACTGAAGACCTTGGGGCTGACCTTTACTTGAGATTTTTTTTTTTTAAACAAAGGTGGAAGATGAGAATTGCATATTATTTTGTCCTGGAAAAGTACTTTGATATCCATTATTGTTATTATTTTATGTAAATCCCCTACAATAGCAGGGAACCTTTGCAGTTTTGACATGATTAGCTCCAAGGATGCTTTAATAATGAAAGCAGAGTGTAAAGCCAAGGGCCAGAATCTTAGTTATAAGGTTACTTTGCCTTGTTTTTCAAATACAGTTCACATAATTAACTGAACTTGTATTTTCCCAAATAGCCTTTCATGCAGCCTGTGACAAGTTCTCTAGCAGACTCCCAAGGACCATGTCATTATGAGAATGGAGAAGTGTGCTACCTCAAAGGCCCTTTGGTAATCAGCTCATTTGAATGTATTGTTCATGCATGTGATTAGACAGCCAGAATAGAGTAATGAAATACTATATATCCTACTCCTGCCCTATTTCCTTTTCCTTCATGCTGTGATGAGCCCTAAAAAAAAAAAAAGAAAGAAAAAAGAAAATATACAGACATAATTACTGGTTCTTGGTAATACCTAGAGAAGATTGATGCATTTTCTCATACTTCCAGGGGTATAATCCTCTCAATTAATCACAGTTTGAATTATCCAACTGGTTATTTTAATTTGTTCTTTTGCATTGGAGGAAGCTGGATTTTTTTCATCTTGTTCCTCTTAAAGCTAGGAAATCTGCCATATGGACAACTTGCTCAGAGTATATTACAGCCAACCTATGCTACAAATATGTAGCTGTAAAGTGCAGCACAAAACAACTCTACATCTTTATTCAGGAATGCTTTCCCAAGGAGAAGCATGCACACTAATACTGTCAGTTAGGCTTTTTGACTGGCATTTGCGCCCTAGAATCAGTTCTACCACCCTGACTCACATGAAGCAGTACCCTACTCAGAAGAAGTCCCATTGAATCAGCAAATCCTGCTCCAACAAGTGAAGATGAGATTGGAGAATCCAAACAAAGAAAAGTAAAGGAACCGCTATACAAAAGAGTCATAAAATAGGCAGGGGAAATCCTTCTAAATTTTATAAGTAATTTTACTATTGTTTTGCAGGCCAGTGGCTGTTTCGTTGACCATGTAGTATGGATTAGCTGGAGTGAAGTTGATAATGAACAAAACAGAACTACTAGAATGAAAAGGGAATGAAAGACCTACTCAGTATTGTCCTATGATTGATTGTGTGTGGGTACAACAGGGCACCCCTACTCAATCACTTGCAATTTTTGTGAGGCCACCTCTTGCCCCACAGTAAGCCCAAATACAGTGTTGATAACACACAATTTTATCAAGAGTGTTGAGATATTTAGTGTTTTTCTTAAAGCCCCAGCTCCTAGAATCATGTGATTACATTAGAATCTGAGCTCTCATTAAAGAAGTACATTTCTAAATCTCGGTGGGAGAGAAAAAATCTTTAAAATACAATTCCTAATGGCCCCGAAACCAGAAGAAAAATAAAAAGAATCCCAAATTTATGAAAATTTAAAAATAGCATGATGTTCTGAGTCTGATTTATGATTTTTGACTGCTTGGGGTGGGCAGTCCTGCAAATATACTGAGTGTAGACTGCTCTACCTTTATTAGAAAACCAGCTCCATCAAGCAACCAAATTTGATTGCATAGTCACTTGAGACAGTTGTGAGTGTACTTTGCACCTATGGTATAACAGACTTTTCTAATGAGCTCCCCAAACACTCAGAGTAGGAAGCAAACAAGCCAATTACAGCCAAACAAACTATGAAAACTGTATTTTAATGCCTTTTGAAATAAACTTATCCTGTGAAAATAAAACAAAAGGAAAAATAAAATAAGCTTGCTGCTGAGACTGAAAATGTGCATGTCTGGGAGAAAACAGTAAGAATTTAGATTTGAAAATCACTGGGTACATCTGAAACTGTATGGAGAATAGCACTGAAAAAATATAGGGAATAATACTTCTAAAGCACTGGAAAGACTTTTTGTTTGTTTGTTTTGGCTTTTTAAAAGGATTGGTTTTTGTCCTGAGAAAAATCTTCCTTCCCTGGAGGAAACAGATGTTTGAAAGACATCCCACACCTACAGGACAAAAAATACACTGAACAAAACCAACCCCACACCACCACAAGAATGACTAACAGCATTAAAATGGTACACAGTGATACACAGCAGCAAGAAAAAACTGAGCAAAACAAAAAGGTAAAAGTAATGAGAATCCTCCAATTAATGAAACAAGGACATTTTCATAAGATAATCAAAGAGTATGTTCATAGCTTAGCTATGGCAAACACTGAACTTTCATAATAAATGCAATTATCCATCAAATATGTGCAAAACAAGCTTCAATCAAGTGATCCAGAAGCTGCAAAATAACAAAAACTAAGGGCATCACCAGAAAAAATTCTCAGGTCATAAAAATGAACAGTAATATGTTAGAAACAAGCCGTTTTATCAGTGATTGATAGGTGGAGAAGTGAGATGATGCACAGTATAGAGTCCCAAACTGCTCTAAGTCATGTGCTTTTGTCTAAGACCATTAGATTTCTCATTATTATTCAGGCTTGCATTAAGATATACATCATTTAGAAATAATGGGACAGATCTTCAGCAGATCTAACGTGGAGCTATGCTGATTTAATTCAGTTGAGCTATTCTGATTTACACCAGCAGCATATCTACGCCATATATAAACTTTTTAATTAATATATCTGATTTATTATTACTTCATGAATATGTATGCACAGATAAAATGATATATTCTATCTAGCTATATATATATTTTACCTTTGAATATATACACACACACACACACTAGAGAGAAACTGATTTTCTAACTGTAAAATATAATATTAATGGATCAATAATTAATCGCATTTATTACCTCCTAATAGCGTATTTCATATTCAATTGGAATTCTCAGGAAGCAGATCATAAAAGCAGTAAGATCCCTCATATAATTTTAAAGATGAAGAAAAATAAGGCAAATATTGTAATGACAGCTTTATTAGAGGAAGAATAAGGGATGGGCATAAGTATAGTATAGTACATTAGCAGGGACTTGAATTAAAATTGTTTAAAGTGATTCTGATCAACAGCTAACTTATTGTATAAACATTTGTAACTTTTTCTCTTGTATTTGTGTAAAACTAGTCTCTAAAACAAAGCAAGCTTTCAGGATCGTTAGTCACAATTTAAAGTCATGGGCCCAATCTTCGCATCTTACTCCTGTGATGAGACTCATTGCTCTCAGTGTGAAATTATTCCTTATTTACCTGGTCAGCACAAACTCCATGCATCACATAAGATCCATTTAAGTGGGACATAAGTGGGTCATGCGCTCTCTGCTGGCCCTCCCGAAAAGGACAAATTTCACTTTCAACGAGTAAAACCTGCAGGATCAGGCCCAATACCTGTAAATCTATTATAATTCAAAACTTTTCATTTTATTTTCCTAAAAAAATTGAAAATTATGTTGTGGACAATAGATTCTATCAATTATTGCAATTTATTAATTATCTGCAAAAATTAAGAGACTGATTCAAGGAAAGATATAGAAGAAAACATGTGTTACTGTCATCTGAAGTCTACACATAATTTTTTGCCCCCCTAATCAATTGCATGCCTCAATGTAATGGCAGGTAATAATCCTCCAAGTGTTTTTATTTTTATTTTTTAAATAATGCAGAATCAAAAGGAAGAAAGAACCTGCAGGTGGTAATGAGAACTAGCAGTGATATTAACAGGTTTCAGAGTAGCAGCTGTGTTAGTCTGTATCCACAAAAAGAAAAGGACGATTTATGGCACCTTAGAGACTAACCAATTTATTTGAGCATAAGCTTTTGTGAGCTACAGCTCACTTCATCGGATGCATGCAGTGGAAAATACAAAGTGGGGAGATTTTATATACACAGAGAACATGAAACAATGAGTGTTACCATACACACTGTAACGAGAGTGATCAGGTAAAGTGAGCTATTACCAGCAGGAAAGAAAAACAAAACAAACAAAAAAAACCTTTTGTAGTGATAATCAAGATGGGCCATTTCCAGCAGTTGACAAGAACATGTGAGGAACAATGGCGGGGGTGGGGGGGGGGAATAAACATGGGGAAATAGTTTTACTTTGTGTAATGACACATCCACTCCCAGTCTTTATTCAAGCCTAATTTAATGGTGTCCAGTTTGCAAATTAATTCCAATTCAGCAGTCTCTCATTGGACTCTGCTTTTGAAGTTTTTTTGTTGAAGAATTGCAACTTTTAGGTCTGTAATCGAGTGATCAGAAAGATTGAAGTGTTCTCTGACTGGTTTTTGAATGTTATAATTCTTGACTCTGATTTGTGTTCATTTATTCTTTTACGTAGAGACTGTCCGGTTTGGCCAATGTACGTGACAGAGGGGCATTGCTGGCACATAATGGCCTATATCACGTTGGTAGATGTGCAGTTGAATGAGCCTCTGATAGTGTGGCTGATGTGATTAGGCCCTATGGGTACCCAGATGGCCTCACAGTATGCCAACATTTTTATGGCTGACTTAGAACAATGCTTCCTCCGCTCTCGTCCCCTAATGCCCCTACTCTACTTGTGCTACATTGATGACTTCTTCATCATCTAAACCCATGGAAAAGAAGCCCTTGAGGAATTCCACCATGATTTCAACAATTTCCATCCCACCATCAACCTCAGCCTGGACCAGTCCACACAAGAGATCCACTTCCTGGACACCACAGTGCTACAATGGTAATGGTCAAATAAACACCACCCTTTACCGGAAACCTACTGACCGCTATACTTACCTACATGCCTCCAGCTTTCATCCAGACCACACCACACAATCCATTGTCTACAGCCAAGCTCTACGATACAACCGCATTTGCTCCAACCCCTCAGCCAGAGACAAACACCTACAAGATCTCTATCAAGTGTTCTTACAACTACAATACCCACCTGCTGGCATGAAGAAACAGATGGACAGAGCCACAAGAGGACCCAGAAGTTACCTATTACAGGACAGGCCCACCATAGAAAATAACAGAACACCACTAGCCAACACCTTCAGCCCCAAACTAAAACCACTCCAGCGCATCATCAAGGATCTACAACCTATCCTGAAGGACGACCCATCACTCTCACAGATCTTGGGATACAGGCCAGTCCTTGCTTACAGACAGTCCCCCAAACCTGAAACAAATACTCACCAGCAACCACACACCACACAACAAAAACACTAACCCAGGAACCTATCCTTGCAACAAAGCCTGTTGCCAACTGTGTCCACATATCTATTCAGGGGACACCATCATAGGGCCTAATCACATCAGCCAGACTATCAGAGGCTCTTTTAACTGCACATCTACCAATGTGATATATGCCATCATGTGCCAGCAATGCCCCTCTGCCATGTACATCGGCCAAACCAGACAGTCTCTACGTAAAAGAATAAATGAACACAAATCAGACGTCAAGAATTATAACATTCAAAAACCAGTCGGAGAACACTTCAGTCTCTCTGGTCACTCGATTACAGACCTAAAAGTGGCAATTCTTCAACAAAAAAACTTCAAAAACAGACTCCAACGAGAGACTGCTGAATGGGAATTAATTTGCAAACTGGACACCAATAAATTAGGCTTGAATAAAGACTGGGAGTGGATGTGTCATTACACAAAGTAGAACTATTTCCCCATGTTTATTTTTCCCCCTACTGTTCCTCACATGTTCTTGTCAACTGCTGGAAATAGCCCATCATGATTATCACTACAAAAGTTTTTTTTTTTTCTCTCCTGCTGGTAATAGCTCACCTTACCTGATCACTCTCATTACAGTGTATATGGTAACACCCACTGTTTCATGTTCTCTGTGTATATAAAATCTCCCCACTTTGTATTTTCCACTGCATGCATCTGAGGAAGTGAGCTGTAGCTCACAAAAGCTTATGCTCAAATAAATTTGTTAGTCTCTAAGGTGTTACAAGTACTCCTTTTCTTTTTTAATTGATATTAAATAATCCTCATTTGCTGAGATGCAGACATTAGAATAACATAGTATATGTGGATTTGCTGGATCAGGGACACTGATGTATCAAATAGACATTACCTTATACCATACTAACCCAATATTCAATCATGAAACATGCTGAACAAACTTTGGTTATCATGCAGCAAAGCATTTAGCTGTAAAACAAGTAGTTTTATTGACTTCAAGGGCACTCTTCACTGTGTCTCCGCTTATGCATGTGCATAAGTATTTGACTGTATCAGGTCCACAGGATGCTCAGCACCTGGCAGAATGGAGACCCTAATCGAGAGTTTCATTCCAAACTAAATTAGTTAAAAATACTGTGAAAGACAACATCTCAGCATTTAGTTTTGATTCCACTGCTTGTCTATCTTCTGCTGCAAGTGATTTATTGGTGGCCTAGGCAGGATTTTTGTTTCAACAATGTAACTTTCAGAACTAAATTCAGCACTAGGGGTGTGCAGAACGTGGTGGTTACATGTGACAGGCAAACATTTCCTTTTGTTTCACTTTGTGTACTTGCACTACAATGTTTCATTTTTACCCTCAGGTCAAAATGACATCATAGTCTCAAAGTGAAATGTCAGATGAAACCACTGGGTTGCACCTAATTTCACATCAAAAGCATGCGACTCTGCAAATGTCCTATGATTTTGAGTCAATGCCATGAGCTGGCTCATGTTTCCTCCAAAGTGGACGTAGGTTCACTTGAAACTGAAACCAGGTTCACTCAGGGTCTTGGAACCTTTTCACACCTTTCAGCCAGCTTGGGCTGAGATTTGAGTTGATGGTAAAAGCCCAAAGTAAATGCAGGTTAGTGTGTTTGGGATTCATTTTGAATTCATTGCATTTGAATACTTGCAGTGGACACCTCCATCAGTTCAAGTTATGAACAGAATAATAAAATGAGAAAATATGAAGTAGCAACTGAGTAAATAATTGAGAGGATCCGATGATATTTATCTCAAGGCAAATTTGACCTTTTGTGGAAGTAGAATGTGAACGTAAACATAAAATTTCCAATGGCTGCCTGAAAACTGTACTTATAATAATGGCATACTTGGCTTTTCATAGAATACCCTAGATCAGTTTGTTAAAACTACAAGATACTAGTATCATAAATGGCCTGCAATATAGTCTAAAATAGACAAAAGTGAGAGTGTTACATTAGTGGCACGTATCTACTCCTCAATGGTCTTTCATTACAAGATATAGTTCCTGATCTTTGTAGCTGGTTTATGGTGTATCAGCCTCATTTCAATCTCATTTACACTGGTTTCATACAAATAAGATCAGAATGAATTTCATGGTTCTGTTGCAGGCCAACACTATTGAAAATCAGACATCCCTGATTTATCAAAGAATAGCAGTACAACATGGGAAAAAAGAGCTTAAAATTACTTAGTATACCTTTATCCCAAAATATAGCTGCTAATCCCAAAGTAATATATAGGCTAGAACTCTGAACAGTAAACCTTAGAGCATGTTAGTACCCGGAGCTCCAGAAGCTCTGACAAACTAACGATAAAAAAAAACTTTTTAAAGCTCTACTCATGAGATTATTCCTGCTACAATTTAGGTGTAGGCTGAGCTTCTTGGTTTCCTAACATCTCAAATCAAACAGCAACAACTTGTGTCCTGAAGGTAAGAAATACAAACATTTGCCAATGTGCTGACTTCAAACGATGGCCTTATCTGTGGGTATCTTATTTACAGTTTCTACCTTGTGAAAATTCTCCAAAATTTTCAGAAAATCTCAGACATACATTATTGCTGCAGTAACAGTGAGATAGCAACTTCTTTCTTCAGCTTCCTCCATTGTTCTAGAAAATCACCCCTAGCTCAATAGCTGCCAACCACTCCCCTCCTCCCCCGCAAAGTTAAATAATAAAAACAACAATCAATAGATTATTGACCTTAAGCAGTGTTGTGTATTTAACTGTGGAAATGAAAGGAGATGCTGCCATTGTGTTTTCTGGATACTTAAGATTAAAATGTAGAATTATTCTCTAACCCATGCCCTGCCTGCTTTGGGGACAGCTTTGAAGCAACCACCATTTTGTGTTTTAGATCAGAATGTAATAGAGTAAATCACATGTTCACTCCCCTCTCTCACTCATAGAATCTGAAGATTTGTTCCCTCTATTTGTTGTTTTACTTCAGTGTGAAGTAACAGTAATCTACACTGAGAAGTACAGGTTGTTTTTCTCATTGAAACAAAATTCAAAATGTGAGTACATAAAGCAAATGAGCTCACTGAGATGCTAGTTTTAAGTTTAACTAGATTCCCTCTCATATAGGGCTGAATTGTTGCTGTTGTTGAGTGATCTAAATTACTTTCTGAAGGCAACAGAAAAGAGCCAGAGGAAATAAAATTGTCCACTGGTCTTTTAATTTGTATTTAGAATCATCTACTTCTGATGAACATGAACCAGATCAGTAAAGCTGCAGGTCTCCAATATACATGGATAAGCAAATAAAATGATTAATGGTAAAGTTCCTTGTGAAATGCATGTCATGAAGTTTGCTATAAGCACTCAATATTAGAGCTGTGCAGAGGATGGAAATTCTTTTTTGTAAAGAATTTCAAGATTTGGACATTTGTTTTCATTCTGATTCAGAACGAAACCTGAAAAATTCAAAATTCTCCACAAAATAAAATCTGAATTTTTTGGGGATTGAATGAAATATTTCATTTTAATATTTTGATTTTTTTTATTTTATATTGCAATGCATAATAAAGGTTTTTTTTGAATTCTAAACAAAGTCATTTCAAAACAAAAAAAACTTTTCCCCCTCTTTTTCCCCCTCCAAAATTTTGGCAAAATTGACATGGCAATGGTTCCAGGAATGTTTTTCCTAGTTTTGAGCTGTGAGTACAGCTGTGAACTATTGAGTAATAGGAAACTTTTCATAGAATGGGTTAAACATAGGGGCCTACCCCAAGGAACCACATGAAGGTTGGCTACAGCAGTTGTGTCCTGGCAACCATTCATGGGAATTGTGTTGGTTAAGCTCTCTACTTTGGGTGCAGACTAGTGAACTGATTCTGCATCACTGAGGTCAATGGAAGTTTTACTACTGATCTCACAGGGAGCCTGATCAAGCCCTAGCTGAGGAGCGATTTTGGTAGACATTGGGTATGGTCAAAATGGTCTGTGGTTTCTATTTTGTTGAAGCAACTGCACAAATGGAGAATTATTATTAATTAGTAGTAGCAGCAGTATGGTCAGAGCTGATCAAAAATTTTTTATCAAAACATTTTTTTTAATTCAAAATATTTTTGACATCCCCCATTGCCCAAAAATAGGCTGATTGACCAAAATGAACTTTGTCATGCAGTTTTTCTTTTGGCTGAAATTTGTAAAATATTTTTGAAGGAAAATGAAACAAGAGAATAGAAGACAGGAAAAAGTAAAAATCAATTTGATTTGCTTAATTTCATTGAAAAATTCCATGCAAAAGTTGGAACAAAATCATCGGGTTTTATTTCTTGCAAAAAATTTCCTGGAAAACGACATTTTTCTACCAACCCTGATTGTATTAATGCCATGAAGCCTCACTTTTTGGCTACCCAACTTTAGACATGATAAAGAGGCCTGCTTTTAGAGTGCCAAGTGATCAGGCCCCTATAAGATGTCTCAAACCGAGCACCCAAAATCACTAGTCAGTTTTCAAAATCTTGGCCAGAGACTTTTTCTGCAAAGATCAATATACAAATGAGATCCAAACTTTCCACTAATTAGTGTGAGACATTTCCATTTCTTATGAAAAAATATTGGGTGTAGCACAAGTAATACGAATTCCAGCAGTTAAGGCACTTCTAAGTTGTGCAAAGCTCTGAGGGTCTCGAGGGGAGCAGTTCTTTCATTACAGAAGCTAACATCTCCACTTGCTGAGCATACCATGAACTTTAAATTAGCCACTGGTTTGTTGAATTAATGCCTCTGTGCAACAGTATATGAAGCAAAGGCAAACCAGGACATTTTAAAAATCATATAGTATTTCAACCTGCCAAAATAAGAGATTTTCAGAGGTGTTACTAAAAGTCTTTCAAGAAATATAAGTACATGGACATTTCTGATCGTGAAAAGACATACTAATTGAATGCAGATGGCTACAATGAATACGTATAAGAACTGTACAAAAATAGACTAAAATTGAATCCAGAAAAAAAATTAAAAATCATATTTCACCAGTTAGGTGATAAGCAAGACATCTTGCAGTTTCACCTAGAATCATTCACTCTTTCCATAAAAATAGAAATGCAGTATTGAAAAGCAAAAACCAGTCGCCCTTTTCATGCCTTTGTTAGCATAAATCAAAATGACTGATCCTGAAGATCAAAGAGAGGGACACCAGTTCTGAAAGTCTCCACTCATAATGATGTAGGAAGTATATGTCGTAAGCATGAGTTTGAAAAGTGTGGGTCTGGGTATCATCAGAGAGGCATTAAGATTTGTATTTAGGGGTCTGACATTTGTATTTAGTTGCATTTGGAAAAAAAATGTGTATGATCCATTAAACTAAAAGAAAGTACAGCCGGATATTTTAGTGAGTGTTTTAGAGGTGTGGGATAAGGCCACTTCTCACTGGCTACATCAAGAGTGATAGATGTGTTCAGGCCAGCAAATTTGGTCATGAAAGGAAAAAAGGTGAAGGAGGCTGATAATGGAAGTTGGTCTTTTTACCCAGGTCTACCCAGCTGGAAAAGGAAGTAAAACCCCATATATGCCTACTAGTTTCCTATGCCCTTATTTTCAGAAGTGGTGATGCTCTTCTTTTGTTCTCCTTGGTCTTATCCTCTGAGAATTTACAAGTGATTGGAAGGAGGTGTGAGAGAGGGCTAGTTTTTCTTCCACCCCCACAGTCTCTGCTGCTGCAGCTCTTGTTTTTCTTTACTGATTATAGATGACTAGTTGTGTATTCATGATATTCTCCTCTTCCTTCTTTATATTTGAGGGCAGATTTTCCAGCACAGCTCAAAATAAGGTTTTCCTACTGTATCCCATTTTCTCTTTTAAATCCTTAGCATTATCAGCTGTATTTCTATGCTCTGAGCAGGCTTTCCTTCTCTCACTATGTGATTGTCTCCTAAAAGAAGGCAGTAAGTCAAGGAGCGAGAAAAGCTACCAAAAAAAAAAAAAATTGTATCAGCTGATCTTACCATGACAATAAAGGGGATTAGTTGATACAAGGAGGAGGGTTTTTCTCTTCCCACAATCCCATCCTTCACTCTCCACAAGCCACTAATGCTTTTGAGGGAATCCAATTAACTGATCAGAGACCTACTGCTAAACAAACTGAATCGGGGTCATTTCAAAAGCATCTAGTCAGTCCCTGCAATCTACATTAGACTTCTTTGAATCAAAGTTGTATCTGGCATCATCAAAGTTATTAGATCTGGAACAAAGAACTGTAACCATTGGGGGGGAATGTGAAAGATCAAGGAGAAAAGATTAGTGGAGCATAGGTGCAAAACTGAGAGCACAATCTCTAGCAAGGTTTAAAACATAATGCTTTAGACATCACAAAACTGAGTTGGAAAATGCTATCAAATTTTCCGGTATAAAAATATGAAGTATCTCAGAAGCTTTGGTATGGGAGAAGTTATTTGAAAGAATATCCTGTTTTGCAAGTTAACCTTATCAAATTTTTCCTACTATTAAATATTCTAAAGACATTCACTATTACTTTCAAATCCTCCCCATTTAAATCACGGTCCAACTCAGATGTCTCAACTGGACTGATTATATAACCCACTCCAGCAAAGAAATTAATGTTACACTTTAAGTTAACCATGTGCTTAAGTGTTTGTTTTTTTTTCTGAATGGGGAGGTCACAGATACTATAGCATCTCTGTGAGACTGGAAAGTTATTATGACTACAAGTTGGAAAAATCTAAATTGTATATTTCCTAAAAATATATTTATTTTTGGATTTAGAGAACCTTCTTAAAGTCAAAGAAGAAAAAGTCTGATATCTATTAATTACACTTTAGTGATGCGCAGACTTCTCACCGGTACAGCATTTCACACTGCAGCTGATTTGGGCAGTGTTCAACATATGAACTGCTCTGGCCAATAGCCAGGGCAACACCAGTCAGGTGGGAAGGATAGGGGAAGGAAGATTATGTGGCATGTATGGGGGTGTGTGGTAAAATCACCAAGCACAGACCACACACACATGGAGAAGCACAAGCCACACACACAGGGAGAACCCTGTTTCTGCTGCCACTATCTCCAGCTTGAGAAATCCTGGAGATGCTGTCACAATCCACAGTGCTTTAGGAGGTAGCAAGTGAGGTGGCAAAAAACAACCATCTGGTGGCAGAGGGAGAAGAAGAGAGGGAAGGAAACTAGGATGGAGACAATAAGGGGGGAGCTATCAGGGAGAAAACAAGGTGGGACTAATGGGGGAGCTAACAGGACATAAAGGGCAAGCAGAGAGTACACAGCAAACAAAGTGGGGAGGGAAGCAAAAAATGGGGTGGGAAACAAGGCAGAGAAAACAAATCTTTCCAGTTTTGGACACGGGTCACTCATTTTGATTGTTCAACGCCCACATTGACAGGTTGGGAGCTTGAGTGGTACAGTGATGCCAAAGCCCTTCTATTAATGCACTGAGGACAAGGAGAAACTCACGTAAATGAAGTGATGTTTGCAGTGTTGTTATAACCATGTGGACACAAGGTGGGTGCCTTTAAATCACCGCTGGAGCCCTGGGGCTCCCTGCTGCTGCTGCTATCCCAGGGTTCTGGCAGCGATTTAAAGGGCCAGGGGCTCCAGCCACTGCCCGGAGCCCAGGGCCCTTTTAAATTGCCATCCTGGGAAAGCTGCCCCCAGCCAGAACGGTCAGCAGTGTACCGGCTCTTGCCGGAATGCTGTACCGGATTGTACCGGCTTACTTTCACTGCTGGGCACAGCCCCTGTTGAGATTCTTCAGTAAATCAGGGCTAAACACTCATAAATTTTCTACAAAAAAAAAAAAAAAAAAGAGGAAGCGCATAAAAAACCCTCTTTCTTTTACAGAGTAAAAGATATTTTGAAAGTACCCTATTTTTGGTCACTCGTGGATTAAATCCTTTATAAAGAGCAGCAATGCATCCCTGATTTCATCCTTTAGAAAATATCAAATCTTCTTGGAAAAATCCAAAGTAAGATTAACTGAGGGAAAAGGAGAAATTCTATTTCAGTGACTAAAATTTATGTCTCAAGCATTAGACAGCGGCTTGATGCTTTCCTAGATTTACAGTTTTTCTTTTACACTGCTGTTAGCTTTAACTGCTTTGGGAAAATTTAAATACAGGTCTGCAGTATAGATTCTACAGCCAAAAGGAACCATTGCAATCATGTATTCTGACCTTCTGTGTAACACAGGACATAGAACTTCCCCAAAATAATTCCTACAGCATCTCTTTTAGAAAAGCATCCAATCCTGATTTAAAAATTGTCAGTGATGGAGAATCCACCACCACCCTTGGTTAGTTGTTCCAATGGTTAATTACTCTCACTATTAAAAGTCCCTCAGAGGTGATGATCAGAATGTTTGAGAACACAAGTGCATGTAGGCTTTTACTTACAAACTGTGCTTTAAAGAGATTACACTAGATAACTTCCTCACATTTTCATTCTCTTTCCCCCCAGTTGCATGATATGGTTAAATAGCATATACTGTGTCTGATTACAATGACACCTGGAAAGTAGAAACTCACGCGTCTTTGAGAATAAATGATGCTTGCTGGGAAATTGGGAGCTTAATTCAGATATGTATATTGCAATGTTCATGCAGCAAATTGAAATGCAGAGATGATAAAATGATAGTATTCAATACTTTAAATCTTCCACCCCAATCACTGAGAATTTAGAGATGAAAGGGAACAAAATATACAAGAGAAAAGTTAAAATGACCATCTTATCTTTTACAAAATTTGTCACCAGATAGTTTCTGCTATTGAAGATACAATGACAACAAGCAGTAGGATAGGTCTTTACCTCTATCAGACTTCATGCATAAGAAATAAGCTGCTGATCCATAATTAATGCAAATAATGAAACTGAAAAACAAGACACCTTGTCCTGCTCAAAAGATAAATACCAATTGCTTCAATCATTTAAGACCTTGAGTTTTATAATTAAAGATTTTCGGAGACTCTAATTTCCTGTGTTGCAAACACAGTCTGTCCATAGTGATCTTCATTCTGTGCTCAGTCTATAGGCAATCTTATTTAGATTTTAAAACTGTTGCTTGCTTTAGGTTTTGACTGTCTGCCAGAAGAGCACTACATATAGCTTTTTTGAGTTATTAACTGATGAGCAAGATTGTTTAGTATGTTAATCAGTGCATCCTTACTCCTGGCTTGAAGGGTATTTATATGATGTTGAATATTTTAATTAATTCAAAGCAGAAGTCAGGAAGGATCCATAAATATTGTGAATACGGTTAATTTCACTGTTGTATTTATTCCTGCTATGCCCATATAGCAATAGGTTAGCTGTCCTATATGAATTTGTTTAGTCTAGGTAAAGATCCTCTACCTTTTCAGGCCAGCTGCACCAATTTTCAGTAACTCAGTTGTACAAGTCATTCCCCTCTACTGCCTCCCATTGAGCTGCAAAAGTGCAATGTGGCACTGCCAAAGTTCCACTGTGTACACAGAGCTGAATGAGAGGCAGGAAGCATCAGAACTCTGCACTCAGGAGAGAACTTGATTGGTAAGGTACAACTAAGGGGACTCAAAAGTGTGCTCTGATTACCATAGCACAGTAAACTGAAATCTTCATGACAATTCTGTATTTCAGCCACTTTATTTAAGTAGGCTTAGTGTTAGGGACAAAGGCTCAACAGTAGCAGAAACAAAAGCTGGTACTGGTATGAATGTCAGTGTTTGGGAACAACATTTTATGAGAATTTTCTTAGTGAAATGTTGCATGAAGAGTCAAAAAGAAAATCCATCTAAATAATGCATATGGTTTGCAATGAGAAGAGGGGCTTTTTTCACTACAGGTCTGGATTTAAAAGTATTATTCCAGAGAAATTCCGTTATTACGAATACACTCCATCCATGTTTAAATGTGTTAGTAGTGAAAAATGTGTGCTTGAAGCAAAGAAATAAAAGAACCAAAAATATTAATCCAATACCTCAGTAAAATCTCACAAAGGAAAATAGATTAATAAACCTACAATATAAGAGGAAAATATGTTAAAATTTAACAGTGATGCCAAGCAATAAAACAAAGCCAGCAAATGCAGAGCCCATTTCAGGTGGGGTAGAAGTAAGCTAATGGTTGTATTTCTCTTGCATTGCGCCAGTGAAACTGCAGACGGTTTCTGCTCTCTTATAGTACTTCACGTCTTGTGGCTAAGAAACTCTGTTCCTCTCCAGATCTTTCTCTCTGTAAATCTATCCAACCCTTCAGCCTTCCTTGGCTTCATGCTCCTGGCTTCCAAGTTCCAGGCTTTGCCCTCTCTCTCCCCTTTCTCTCCTCCAGCCTGGCCTTTGGCTCCCCTATTGTTCTCTTGGCCTGGATTTCAGTCCTCCACCCCCACCCGCCCTGATTCATTAGCTGAGCCCCTCCATATCTCTGTACATTTTTGGCTCGTTTTTTTAAATAACGGTGCACATTTTTTCCACATGGCTTTAATTAATGGACTCCTTCCTTGCTTTTGCCTCAGTAGGACTTAACTAGAGAATTCCACAAACTGTTTTTAGGAGCTACTTAAAAATATATATATTATCTCCTGGTGTGCTCTTTTCACTTCTGCTGCATTTTGTTTAAACATATTGATCCATATTTACTATGGCTGTCATAGGGAAGAGCACATTTATACATCTCTGTGCCACTGATGCCTGCAACAGTCTGTGGGGAAACTCATCCCAGGGCAGACAGATATAGTGGCTGATATACACCAGCTAGGGGTCTGGCTCACACTATTTCCATCACTGCCCCTTTGGGAGGAGGTAGCCTTCCCCCAGGGCCAGGGCACCACAGGACCTCTGCAATGGGAATGAGCTGAATTAGTCCATACCCATAGTATCCTACTACACCTCCTTTCTCACTACACAACCCACTTTTTGATCTTCATTACCTCGCTAAGGCCCCTTATGTAGAAGAAGAGGAGGAGGCCACCATGTGCTTCTGCAACCTTTCCCCCACATCCAGCATATTTTCTGCCACTGGAGGCCCTGTGTCCTTATTTAAACTGATGGTAGTCAACATAAGGCAGCAGTAAATCTGGTTCATTGGATATTCTTTGGGGGAAGGAAGTGGGGGGGGGGATGAGGAGGATCTTCTGAGTGTATGCTCCTATTTGTGAGGACAGGCATCTGAGTGGTCTGTCATTACCCTTTAGTGGCGTGGGTGGTACAGTAAAGTTTTTTTGGCAGGATCCCAGGTACTGAGGGATAGTGATAATATTTGTCCCAATCTGAGCAAGGAGCCTTGGCTACCTCCCAAAAGTGGTGCTCTTCAGAACCAGCTGAGAAGAAGCATAGCAGGACTGGACACAAGCGTGGAATAAAACGCCTCACTGTGGGAACAAAGAGCAAAAGCTGTCAGGGCCAATTTTTAAAGATATTTGTGTACCAAAAAAATGCAGATAGTCACATTGTGGGATTTTCAAAAGCACCTAGGTACCCAGGTCCCATAGTACAGATATATAGTATAATTACTCAGAGAAAGGCCATATACTAGGTGTGGGAGATGGGGTCAAGAATTGCCAGGTGAATGCATAGGAGGAAGGGCTTAAAAATTCTCTTATAATGTAGTGCGAAGATTGTTTGTGCTCATTTTCCATGCTGATGTGTGTTTTTTAAACTTTTGGTAGTGTATGGAGAGACACTGGAAATGGATTTTCCTTCTTCAGAGATAAGTAATGTCTAGTTTGGCTAAACCTCCCTAGACCTTTATAAGGCCTAAAGTGGGCCCCAGTTCAAGAATTTGTCCAAGGTCTTGTAAACACTGGCTGCAGTCCAGATTTCTGAGGTGTACTGAAGACAGTGATGTATACTGTCAGCGTCTTTATAAGGCCGCTGGAACTGACTGTTGTGCTGTGAATAGATAAGCTAATTGTCAGCACATTGAAGCCAGAGCCTTATTGTTCTACACAAGACATTGAATGGGTGGTGGCTCCAAAGGGATGAAAAGTAAGGAGGAAAAACGTTCAAAGCTAGATAAGTGGTGGAGTTTTTTATCAGACCATTGAAAAAAAAGTGCAGAGTGCAATAGTAAAACTATGAGAGAAGAAACATGTCTGAGAACATAAGAATGGCCATACTGGGTCAGATCCATCTAGCCCAGTATCCTGTCTGCCAACAGTGGCCAATGCCAGGTGCCCCAGAGGGAATGAACGGAACAGGTAATCATCAAGTGATCCACCCCTGTCACCTATTCCCAGCTTCTAGCAAACAGGGGCTAGGAACACCATCCCTGCTCATCCTGGCTAATAGCCATTGATGGAACTATCCTCCATGAATTTATATAGTTTTTTTTTGAACCATGTTATAGTCTTGGCCTTCACAAAAGACTTCACAAAAGACTCACTCACTACACTGAGACTCACACAGAAGACATTGTAAGCACAGTTTGACAGATAGATACAACAAAGGAGAAATCCACTCTTTTCCAGGCTTTGAATAACACGGTCTGTTCTTTCTGAGGAGATCATCACTGAGTTTCTTAACAGAGCTTCCTTCCTAATAGAGCTTCCTCCTAGCAAGGTTCCAAGACCCATTGTGTAACCCAGCCCCTGTGGGTTTATGTACCCTAGAGTTTTTTTTAACTGAAGTTAATTAATACTACTTCAATTGTAAATCCATTGGGGGCAGGGACTGTCTTTTTGTTTTGTGTGTACAGAGATTGGCACACTGGGGTCCTGGCCCATAATTGGGGCTCATAGGAGCTATGGTAGTACAAAAACAAAAAATAATAGTAAACTAAAATTAGCTAACAGATTTATACATGGCTTGATACTCCACAATCTTGTTTTCCAGGACACAGATGTCTGTGGTTTATCCTAGGGCTCAGCTATGTTTGCCTGGGGTTAAGATCAAGCTACACCACAACTTCTGTGTCCTGCAATAAGCATTTGTGCAATGTCAGACTAGCATATACAAAGATATTGCCAATTAACTCAAGTTAGCCAATCAATTAAAACCGGAGTCAACAACAAACAACATAGAGGAGGATAGCAAAGAGACTTTGCCTTATCCCACAGGGAGTCAGTTCCAAGTGGGTAGAGACAGAGTCTTCTTTTCCCTTAGGCAAGCACTAAGCAACAGACTGGGAAAATTCAAAATGTATTTGTCAAGGTTCCTCCCCCACTCTGAACTCTAGGGTACAGATGTGGGGACCTGCATGAAAAACCTCCTAAGCTTATCTTTACCAGCTTAGGTCAAAACTTCCCCAAGGTACAAAATATTACACCCGTTATCCTTGGACTGGCCGCTACCACCACCAAACTAATACTGGTTACTGGGGAAGAGCTGTTTGGACGCGTCCTTCCCCCCAAAATACTTCCCAAAACCTTGCACCCCACTTCCTGGACAAGGTTTGGTAAAAAGCCTCACCAATTTGCCTAGGTGACTATAGACCCAGACCCTTGGATCTTAAGAACAATGAACAATCCTCCCAACACTTGCACCCCCCCTTTCCTGGGAAATGTTGGATAAAAAGCCTCACCAATTTGCATAGGTGACCACCGACCCAAATCCTTGGATCTGAGAACAATGAAAAAGCATTCAGTTTTCTTACAAGAAGACTTTTAATAAAAATAGAAGTAAATAGAAATAAAGAAATCCCCCCTGTAAAATCAGGATGGTAGATATCTTGCAGGGTAATTAGATTCAAAAACATAGAGAACCCCTCTAGGCAAAACCTTAAGTTACAAAAAAGATACACAGACAGAAATAGTTATTCTATTCAGCACAATTCTTTTCTCAGCCATTTAAAGAAATCATAATCTAACACATACCTAGCTAGATTACTTACTAAAAGTTCTAAGACTCCATTCCTGGTCTATCCCTGGTAAAGACCAGCATATAGACAGACACACAGACCCTTTGTTTCTCTCCCTCCTCCCAGCTTTTGAACGTATCTTGTCTCCTCATTGGTCATTTTGGTCAGGTGCCAGCAAGGTTACCTTTAGCTTCTTAACCCTTTACAGGTGAGAGGAGCTTTCCCCTGGCCAGGAGGGATTTCAAAGGGGTTTACCCTTCCCTTTATATTTATGACAGTATTCATGGACAGGTATCTCCAAATGACTGTCATTGATATGCTGCACAAGAATGTAAGAAGATTAGAACACTGTCCCCCATTGCCTTCCTGAGCTCAGAGATTGTCTACATTGCCACCAGAGATTGTCTATATTGCAAATAGTATAACTCTTCCAGAAATAATCACCTCACATTATCCTCAAACAACTACCCCTCCAACTGCAGGAGTGACACTGAAAAGGTGCAAAGAAAGCCTGTCTTGCTGTCCTAGGCTGACAGGGAGGTTGCCATGAAATGAGGCATTTTGAAGATTGTTTGGGGATGATTTAGAGATGCCCGGCACACGTGAAAGATCTATTCAGGACATAATCTGACATGCTATACTAGGTTCTCCCAGTTTGTTTAGATTTCATTAGTAAGGAAGAAAGGGAATCTAGGACAACCTAGGGGTACATGGGCCTACTGCTTTCTTAGTTTTCAACTTCCAGAGAAATGGGATTTTATTGAAGGACAAGATCAAAGTAGGGAATAAACAGAGCAGAAGATAACGCATAATGAAAAACAACAAGGAAGGGAAAAACATTGATTCGGTATTGATTTGAACAGCAAATTAAATAACTTTCCATTTATCAACACAGTGGGCCTGATTCTCAAATACACAGAGGCCATGTTATATCACTCTGGCAATGCAAAGTGGCCTTACAATGAATGGAAATATAATTTGCTTCTGCTTTAAGGATCATTCTCATCTCTAGAGCAGTGTAAAGTGCCCTTATGTACACAAGAATCATGCCCAATATACTATATAGTTATAGAGAAAGTTACAAAGTAAATTGTGATCTGCCTAAAAATGTTTCTCCAGCCTTAGATAACTAATTACTGGTACCATAACATTTTTAGTATTCCCTGCATAATCAGCATAGCAAAGAATAGGATATGCAACAGAGCTTCAAGTGTAGAGATAACAATAATGAATAGCCCAAACCCAATAAGAATTTAATTGCACACACTTTATACATTATATACAATCACACATATCATATCCATGTATACACAAAATAGATAGATCTATCTATATACAAATAGATAAAAAATATATGTGACATAGCTATTTTACCATAGTATCTGGGCACGTATTATAATGCTTTAAAAATAACCTGTTAAAAGAGTATTAAAGTTGCAAGGTGAAGTGTGGACAAATGAGGAAATAGCAAAGCCAATTTGCCCACACAACCATAACTTTTCCAAGGATGGATTAAGGCTCACAAAATTTGGACTCAAGAATCCATGGAAAAATCGCATGGCCAGAAACTCTAGGCTCTAGTGCAGGGACTTCGGAGCTGGGGACAACTTTGGGAGGCAGGGAATGCCAGAGCTCATCTATTTCTTGGCTCTCTCTCTGTCTTACACCTTCTTCCCTCATTTGACTCTGCTCCTGCCTGCTCTCAGCCAGGCATTTGCATCTGTACTACAAGACTGAGTGCTGCCTGGAAATTGCCAGCATTCTGAAAATCTGGAGGATTGGGCCAAAAAAAATCTGATGAGGTTCAATAAGGATAAGTGCAGGGTCCTGCACTTAGGACGGAAGAACCCAATGCACAGCTACAGACTAGGGACCGAATGGCTAGGCAGCAGTTCTGCGGAAAAGGACCTAGGGGTGACAGTGGACGAGAAGCTGGATATGAGTCAGCAGTGTGCCCTTGCTGCCAAGAAGGCCAATGGCATTTTGGGATGTATAAGTAGGGGCATAGCGAGCAGATCGAGGGACGTGATCGTTCCCCTCTATTCGACATTGGTGAGGCCTCATCTGGAGTACTGTGTCCAGTTTTGGGCCCCACACTTCAAGAAGGATGTGGATAAATTGGAGAGAGTCCAGCGAAGGGCAACAAAAATGATTAGGGGACTGGAGCACATGAGTTATGAGGAGAGGCTGAGGGAGCTGGGATTGTTTAGCCTGCAGAAGAGAAGAATGAGGGGGGATTTGATAGCTGCTTTCAACTACCTGAAAGGGGGTTCCAAAGAGGATGGCTCTAAACTGTTCTCAATGGTAGCAGATGACAGAACGAGGAGTAATGGTCTCAAGTTGCAGTGGGGGAGGTTTAGATTGGATATTAGGAAAAACTTTTTCACTAACAGGGTGGTGAAACACTGGAATGCGTTACCTAGGGAGGTGGTAGAATCTCCTTCCTTAGAGGTTTTTAAGGTCAGGCTTGACAAAGCTCTGGCTGGGATGATTTAACTGGGAATTGGTCCTGCTTCGAGCAGGGGGTTGGACTAGATGACCTTCTGGGGTCCCTTCCAACCCTGATATTCTATGATTCTATGAAAAGACAGATATCTTCCCCTCTCATTTATTGCCCAGTTTAGTGGAACCTTAATTCACTTTTACCGACCAGACATGACACAAGAGATGCAGTCATGGGCAAGAAAGTCCTCTCTTTTTTGGTTATTCTTGTGCCCTGAGGAAGGAGAGAGTGTATCAGACATGGGAAATGCACGAGTCAAACACATTTGTGGACAAAGGCCCAAGACCCTTTGCTAGCTTTCTTTGCGTAGAGGCCTGTTGATTAGATTGGATCTGGATCCAATTGGTTCTTTATCCAGAGAAAACTCTCCCCTCTTGAACAGGTTACTGTACAGTCTTTCATTACATGAGCAAATACCATTTTTACTCTTTATATGCATATTATACTCTATTTATCTATCTATTTATGTATACATGGAGAGAGATCAGTATGTTACATACAACCTACATTAAACAATCTGTTTAATAAATGATTCCCCAGTTTCCAACTCTATTTTGATTGACCTCTGGTAAGCAATATGTTTTTTTCCATATTCTTTGGGATGGTCACCTAGATCCATTTTAGCTTTTAATACAATCATTAATGCAACTTTAAAAATGAATGTGTACTACCACTCACTTACTTCCAATAGCCAGAGTTGGGATCTTTCTGTTGCTGCTAAAATAGCATTTAGTGACTCACAAAAAGCAGATGAGATGAATCCATCTGTCTAAAAATATGTTGTAAGTGTTACAAGCCCCAGAAAATAGCTTGGAAATAGATGTCCCCCTTACAGAACGGAAATAATTAACATAAATGTCAAACCCGGCAACTGACAAAGTGTGTTTAAACAAGAATCTAATGTCTGTGATACAAACGTGGCTAGACAAGGTGTCTGTCCTAACACAAAGCTTAGTAGTGTCTTTTTTGTAAAGGTGACATCCATTCTATGCAGAGCTGCTAACATGAAGAGATTCCAGAAAATCCCTATTTAAAGACAATAGAACAAGGGAATTAAAATGCTGTTTAATTCTGGTGTCTAACAAATTATAACCTCCTGGACACATCAAAATATGAATAAACTTTATCTCAAACAACCTTCAACACAGAAAAGTAGAAGAAAGGGAAGGTAGCTTCTTAGCATGTTCTCTGAAAGATCAAGGTAGAACTATCTGATGTGGATAATTAAAATAAATGGATGTTCACATGTCAGTGTTTACTGAATTTGAGCTTGAGAGTACAAACCTTGCAGGCAACCCAAAGCAGTAGCTTTAATATTAACTGTGGAAAACTGAAATGAAAGACAAAGCATCTGATTTCATGGCAGAAAGTGTTAGAAGCATTAATGAAGACCACTATAGGAGTTTATAGGTTGAAAAGATAAAGTCATCAGAAGGTTTTAAAACTGCTAGGCTCAAGAGACAAATAAAGTCCCTAAATTGTTTGTTGTGCTTAAGACAGGTTAAAGCTTTGGAGGAAAAGATCAATATGAGAAGCAAACAACCAGGAAAGGAGTCAGTGGAGCTGTCAGGGGACATAAGTAGAAAATTAGTGACAGATTAGGGTGATATAGCAGAAAGCTGGAATTTCCCTCAAAATCTACATTTAGACTTTGGAAGTGTTTGTTTGTTTTGTTTGTTTGTTTTGGTGTTTTGTTTTGTTTTGGAGGGGGTGGAAATCAGGATGCTTTTTATTAAGAATGGCAAAGATATGTTATACTTTCAAACCACTAGTTTGGAGACACATGCTTAATGAACACATAAGGTAGGAAATTAGACTTGGCAGAGGCATTGCCTAATAACTTGACTTTAAGGTCTTTAGGCTGGAAAAGAATAATAAAGGGAGGAGTAATTTACTGGAATCTTTAATTGCTACACTATTATCTGTTAATAATAATGTGAACTATTAATGTTAATATTAACATTAACCCCATTAAAAGAGAAGAGAGGATAGAATTTGATAAAGTACAGGTAGGAATTGAGAAGAAACTAATAAATGACAAAGAGTCCCGTTTAAATATATCACATGGACTAAATATTGAAAAAAAATTATAAGAGCTTTTATTCAAATGTTAGAATTCTAAATAATGAGAAGGGTGAAATTGACTGCCTGATACTAAATGAAGATATTGATATAATAGGCATCACAGAAACTTGGTGGAACAGTGATAATCAACGGGTCATGATAATACCTGAGTACAAAATATATAGGAATGACAGAATAGATCATGCTGGTGGGGGAGTGGCATGAGTTAGGAAAGAAACATAGAGTCAAATAGAGTAACGTTCTTAAATGAACCAAACTGTACCACTTGGGGAAAAGTGAACATGGTTTTTGTAAAGGGAAATCATGCCTCAACAATCTATTAGAATTCTTTGAGGTGTTCAACAAACCTGTGAACAAGGGTGACCCAGTGTACTTGGTTATAGTGTACTTAGATTTTCAGGAAGCCCTTGACAAGGTTCCTCACCAAAGGCTCTTAAGCAAAGTAAGAGGAAAGGTACTCTCATCAGTACCTGATCACAGGACAGGAAACAAAGGGTAGGAATAAGCAGTCAGTTTTCAGAATGGAGAGAGGTAAATAGTGGTGTCCTTCAGGGGTCTGTACTGGGACTGATACCTTTCAACATATTCATAAATAATCTGGAAAAAGGGTAAACAATGGTGTGGCAAAGTTTGCAGATGATACAGAATTATTCAAGATAATTAAGTCCCAAGCAGACTGTGCAGAGTTCCAAAGGGATCTCACAAACCTGTGTGACGAGGCAGCCGAATGGAAGATAAAATTCAATGTTGATAAATGCAAAGTAACGCAAATTGGAAAACATAATCCCAACTATACATATAAAATGATGGGGTTTAAAATTACCTGTTACCACTCAAGAAAGAGATCTTGGGGTCATTGTGGATATTTCTTTGGAAACATCTGCTCAATGTGCAGCAGCCATCAAAAAAGCTAACAGTGTGTTAAGAACCATTATGAAAGGGATGACAGTAAATGTCATAATGCCACTATATAAATCCATGGTACATCCACACCTTGAATACTGCATGCAGTTTTGATCGCCCCATGTCAAAAGAGATACATTAGAAAAGGAAAAAATATAGCGAGAGCAACAAAAATGATTAGGGGTATGGCAAAGCTTCCATCTAAGGAGAGATGGAGCATCTGGCATTGGCCACTGTTGGAAGATAGGACACTTATTTTAAACTGGCATACAGGCTTCTGAAAATGCTTTTTAAAAGGTAGACATATTTTATCTTAATTAACAAATGGAAAAGATACACCATAAGGTAGCTTGAACCAGTGGCTAAGCAGTTTGCCCAGGGTTGCACAGCAAGCCATTGGCAGAGATGAGGATGCTCTAAACACTAAACAAAATCTCTGCTCTAAACACTAAACAAAACAATCTCCTTTAAGTAAAAATTGTCAGATATCACAGAGAAGAACACCTCCATATCACATGGTAAAGTAAACTCTTGGGGCATGGGAGAGAAAAAAGTCCAATTTAAGATTTTAAAAATAAAAACAGTATACTACTCAACTACTAAAAAATCGGGAAAGGGTTTAAGATCATAGCCTGCATGAGTATAAGGAACTAGTGAGACTATATTTAAAATACTGTGTGCAATTCTGCTACAAGGTGAGCATGATTGAGATGAAACAGGCAGCTATCAAAATGATTTATAGCATTAAGATTATATGTTATGATTTAAAGACAGTTTAGCCAGACACGGCCCTCTCATTTAAGTGGAAGGGAGGAGATGGTGTTATTAGGCACACAATATCTGTATTTATATTCAGGAAATGAAAGAAATGAATGGATAGCCATAAACCGCTTATGATAGTAGCATATAACTAATTTGAAAATAAAAAGGCAAGGATTAAAGTTAATGAGGGGACTAGCCTAAATGCAATTTGGCCAGAATTACTTAACAAAGAGGCAGGTCAAAATATGGAATAGAGTACTAAAGGGAGCAATAGAAGAAAGGGCTGTAAATCAGTTTGAGATAAAGAGAGAGCAAGAGCACTGGACCCACTTTCAGGGATGGAGGAAATCAGAAAGTACGTAGATTGATGGAATAAAAATGAGGAGATAGAAGTTGGTATGTATTTGCTCTAGTTAATTATGAGCCTGGCTTCAATGGGTCATTTAGTTTTTCTGGGATCATTAAACATTTTAATGTGTTTGTATGAACTATCAGTGTTTGCATGTGTTATCAGTGTAACAGGGATTCTTGGGTATTTAAGCTTACTGTTTGGAATTTCTATAGATAATGGGGGGCTTAGAAAATGACATATAGACTGCAAACTTTATCACTTGGCAACTTTTCAGTGTTAAATGTTTCTCTAGCCAAATCAGCCGAGAAAGGAACAGCAAGAGACTGAGCCTTTAAATAATGTCTCAAACATTTTTATTTTTCTGTAAAAAAGTGAATGATAAAAGGGAGATATTCTTGATCTTTATTATTCCTTGAAAAAAATACCCCAAACTGTAGATTGTGGACAATGTCAAGAATTTGGGAATTATAAGGAAACAAAGTGCTTTTAGATTGGATTTTTATAATAAATATTGTCTTTTAGTATACTTGCAACAAAGGGTTATAACATTTGAGTGTCCTTTCATTTGTTGTCTTCTGATAAGCTGATATTTCAGAAAGCTCCTTTTGATTAAACTCTCTGTGGTGTTCATTACTAGGACCTTTGAAGTTACCCTAGTTCGATAAACTGTTAACCTATTGGTCCCTTTGCATTAGGGTACCTGCAGGGTTCTTTCCCCTTGAAGCTGGAAAACAGGGTATTTCTCCAATACAAGTCTTAAACATCATTAAATGTAGGTTCAAAAATAGAGCAAAAATAAGTAAACAAAAGCAATCATCTTGGTTAGGGTCACATATTGCTATAAGACTGCCATTCATAGCTCAGTTACAGTAAGCAACGAACAAACCTCACCTTCTGTTTCAGCCAGAAGCCCTGTCATCCTTCTGGTCCTAGCTAACTAACAGCCTGTCATACTGTTTTGAGATGGAATCTGTCTGTGGTTCAGATTTTTATCAATTCCTTTGTCCTAGGACTGATGTATCAGATGCTTTGTTACTATCACAGTCACAGAGCATCCAGCTGAGACAAGAGCAAATGCAGACCGGAGTACAGGCTGGCTAGTGTGGAAAGAGCCACAACTAGAGCAGGAGCAAGGGCAGACTGTGTGTGTTCCCAACCAAGTAGGGACATTAAGCAGACTGAAGATAATGTTTCCCTTAGGAGCCTATATAGCTGCCTTCGAATCACGAGGGTGCATCCTTGCCTGTGGATTGGCTGATTCCTGCTTGAATGTGTGGGCCGATCACAAGACCTTCAGGAAATTGTTTCTGATGACTCATCACACACTCTGGTTCAGGGCTGATTCCTCATGTTTAAGCAGGCTCAGGCTCCAAGAAAGCTCAGGCTTAGGCAGGTTCAGGCTCAGAGGTATCACAGATACACACTCCACACCACTAACTTCAATTAGTTGTGATGAAAGCCAATCAGGCTAATTAAAAGCAAATAGCCCCATGTGATTGCTGTATTGTCTGGGTGGATGGATCCATGGAGTATTAATAGTTTGTACTTATTATCCTGATTGCCCCATCCCTGAGGGTTGGAAGTTTGCAGATACTCAAATTTTCTCCCCAATTGGAGCTAGTCGAAAATGTCAGACACTCTGCTGGCATGTTAAAATACACATTCAAATATACATACAAAATAATTAATCTATTTGTCATAACTACTAGCCTGTCTGATCTATAATTTTGTTGCCAGCTACCAGGTATTCCATCAAAAGGTCTTTATCATTTCCACATGAATGGATTCTCTATACCAAATGGCTTCCTACTTCTACCAACCATATGGAAAATAGCTCAAACACAAACATTTAGCTCAAAACACAAAATGAGGAGGGGATGTCTACATTTAGCATTTTGGTTTGGTCCGGTATTTCCACTTATTTGACTACTTATCTAAATTCTTATATGGTTCCTCTCACTGTAGTATCTGATTGTCTTTCCAAATTACAAATAAAAAACAATATTAGTATCTCTCTCTTAGGAGTAAGTCACTTAATTAGGTTACTGGAGTACCTGGGTATGGGTATGCACCTGCAACTTACTGAGGGAAAACTAAGTTGAAGAGGTACTTTTTTTTATTTAGCTCTGAATGCAGTGAGGTCCATAGTCATACTTATCTCTTGAGGGTGTAAGCTGCAGAGTCTTTTCCGAGCTCATGTAAAAGCTTTGCGTCCACTGCCGCTTAACTTCCCTTTAGCTGTCACAGTTTCAGGAATGTTGCTGTTGTGGAAGGCCAGGGTGGGAATCTCTCAGGTAGCTAGAGCAGTCCTATTGAATTCTTTGAATATTTGGAGCACTTCAATTGTTAGTCCAGTGGTTCTCAAACTAGGGCTGCCGCTTGTTCAGGGAAAGTCCCAGGTGGGCCGGGCCGGATTGTTAACCTGCCGTGTCCACAGGTTCAGCCGATCCCGGCTCCCACTGGGAGGGTCCATAAACCAATCAGATGTAGAACCTAGAAGAAACATTTTCAAAATAAGGGCCAGATTCTGCAAAGTGATGAGTGTTCTCAACTCCCATTGAAGTGAGTCAGTTTTTAGCACCACAAGCCCTGATTCAATAAAACACTTAATCACATACTTAACTTTAAACCCATGAGTAGTCCCATGGGAGCTAAATACTTTAAGTGATTTGCAAAACAGAAATGAATTTACTCACATGCTTAAAGTTATTACAACCTTAATCTTCTAGCTTCTGCAAGGCTCTGGGCATGATATAGTTCTAAGACTTTTCTTCATTTCCTGCTACCTAGTTCCCCCCTCCCTTCCCCACTTTATGAATTCTTCATTGACTTTAATTATAAGGTTCCTCAGTCTGGTGACCCTTTTTCTTTTAAAGAAGCAAGCTTACTCACCAGGCAGGATTCTTAATCTCTCACAGCTCAAATAATGGCTTCCGACGTTAAGAGTTTCAACATGTACAGGCAATATTTCAGTGTTCTAAAATCCTAATCTGTTATAATCCAGATTAATTCAATTATTGATCCAATTACTCAAGAAACTCTATTAAATACTGGAGATATGCGCATCAGGAAATTCAGCAAAAAGTAGTTACATTGATTTAACATTTGTTTGGAGGACTTTGGGAGGGTGGGATAAAATTAATTGAGGAGAATTTTTAAGAATAGGACTCTAAGGCAGGAAGAATAGACACTGGGCAGGCTGTTTTTATATATGGTCCAATTGATCAGAGCATTCCAAAGCATGAAGATACGATAGGGGACTAGGAATATTCAAAGACTGCAAATTACTCAAGAAAAATATTGCATATATTCAAAAGGAGATTCTTATTAGAGTCAGAGTTATTAAACTGTGCTTCATGAACCCCTGGTAATTACAGAATAATTGCTCATGGTTTGAACAGAGTGGACTGGTCATATGGTGCAAGCTACTCCTCCTTGTTTCAAGCTGCTAAAGTGCAGTAGAACACAACTTAAAACACATCAAATACTTTCCTCATTACTTTTCTAGAGAGCAATTGTTTTATTTACCAGGGGACACTGTGCAATCAGAAATGGGAGCAGGTGGTCTGTGCAATCACAAAGGGTAGAAACTCTGAGTTACTGTGAAGGAGCGGGTCCCATGCTTCTGTGGAAGGTTGGAAGTGAGAGCAGTCAGGTCGGAGAGGTGTCCACAAATTAATCTCTCCTTTAAATTGTAATCAACATTGAGAAAGTCAGTGGATTGGGGTCTGCAGGTCAAATTTACCCATACACTCAACCACTGAACTGGATCACTCCAACTTTTGGAAAAAGTCACATCCACATCTGGATTCAACTCTTCCAAATTCAGGAATATTTGGGTCTGTAAGAACATCTATACCCATTATTGAGATACGGATTTCGTATGTGAATCCAGAGTCTGGAACTGAGGTTTTAGTTTGGACTCATCTCTAATTTCTATGTTTGAGTCTGCATGATCAATATTTTTTTCATCATGTTGACCAGTTGCCCACTTGTATGGAATGTACTTGCACCAATAAGCAGGATTTGACACATTTATATTTATTTGTGTTCTGTTCAGCACCAATCACACAGTATGTGCTCAACTCACAAGTAATTTCGTCTACATCATTTTAAATCGTCTTGACATAGCTGCTGAATAGACATTTAGCATACTGAATAGTGTAATAATTCAACTGTTGCCTTCTATAGAGACACAATAGCTATCTGATTAATTACTGAATCCAAAGTTCAGGGTGATATTTTACAGTAAACAAGCCTAAAAGGTATAACTTTTCACTGACCAGTGAATCAATCTGTTTGGACATTAAAGATAACATTTTCTATGTTCTACTCTGAAACTTCAGAGTTATAACTATAGTTCTGCAATTTGGCATATGATTAATGAGTTCTGTTCTCAGTTGTATTAAAGAATTGAATGAAATCTGAACTACCAAAGGGCACATACATCACTTTAAAACATATCAATAAATTAATTAAATATATAAATAAAAGATACACAACCTGTTCACAATTCCCTTGATGCTGGTAAAGAATCTTTAGAAAAATAAACACACACACACAAAATCAATAGTTGTACATCTTCAAAGTGAGATGCTCAACCAACTCTATGTAATGGCTCACATAGCTAAATAAAGGTCAAAATAGTAGTAGGGAGTATATGTAGTCTCTGCATTATTGATTTAAAATAATGTAATAGGTTACAGAAGTTGTAGACTAATCTGATATTCCAAAAAAGAACAGAAGTGAGTCCTCAGCTCAGGGTAGGCTACCCCAACAAAGATTGGAGCCTCATTGTGCAACTAGGCAATGTAATTAAACTGATGTGTGACACTGGGCAAGTTAGTTGGCCTCCCTGAGCCCCATTTTCTCCTGCCTTCATTTGTCTGCCTTGACTTGTTAGTGTGTAAATTCTCTGGGGAAGAGATTGTTTCTCACTATATATATGTAAAGTGACTAGCAAAGTGTGTCCCTGATCTCCATTGTAGCCTCTGGGTGCTACCAAAATACAAATAATATGATTATAATATAGCAGCTAGAAATGAATGTTTGTTTAGAATTATAATCTGGTTCAAGTGTACAGAAACAGGAGGAAAAGTTTCCACAACACTAGCCGGGAAGAGTGGGAGCTCTCCCTCTGCTTTTAGTAGACAAGGAGGAGCTGCATGCTAGCTTCCTTTTCCCTCTCATTCTCCCTTGCTTTAGTCTCTGGAATTATACGAACAAAACAGTTGATTCAGAAAGTACTGTATTTCAAAAGGTAGCAAATGTAATTCAAGAAGATAAACCATATCAGTAGTAATAACAATTCATGCTTGTATAGTGCAGTTGAACCCCCAAAAGCATCTTTAAAAACTGTAGTCTATCTCATAACACCACTGTAACATAAGTAAATAACATCTCCATTTCACAGATAGTAAAATCAGGGTATACAGAGGTTAACTGAATTCTCCACAGTCACTGGCAGAGTTGGAACTAGAGGACTCCTAGTTACAGGTCAGGAAAACTCTGGCTCTATTTTAGTATGGTATTAGTAATAATACAATTCCCTTAAGAGTTCCATTAAGTATGTGCAGTACTTTCTAATTTTCCCTGCACTGATCAAAAGCATTTTAAATCTAGAAATAACAAGTGTCTTCTTTTATATAAATGAAAAAATTGCAAAAACAGAAGGTAGGATGACTCATTCACGCAAAGAAAGTAAAGCTTGCACTAAGGCTATGAGTAGACATTTTGCCAGATAACTTTTTCTATAATCATAGTATTGATTCAATAGAAAAAGACTTGCCTGAGTTATCAAAGGACAAACTTATACTTTAAATTTCCAACTAAGAGAAAATGCATGCACATGGCCTGCCGAATGTTAAAGTAAAGTTAACATAGGGTAGATTATTTAATGGCAGTCAATTTGTGATTTAAAATATAATGCTGAATCTCCCCACACACATTTTAAAGTACATTTTAGCCGCAAATCACCGCCAAAAAAATGGCAGACCTTGAACTTTATTTAATGTATTCTATAGAATAATTAAATGTACTGTAAGCATGCTGATAGTGACGATACATAATTAGAGTTTACATTTAAGTATTTGTTATGTGAAAGAAAAAAGAAAGAAGACAATAGAAAATGAATAGATAAAGAAGGCAGAAGTAATTAAGAACCTAAAATACAGGCCCAGGGCAAATCTTGAACCTTGTTCTCAACCTAAATAAACAGGCTATATGCTAAGGAGGTGTGGGAAGGACGGGGAACTATTTCAGCCTCTCGGATGTAGTAGCCCCCAGCTTTGCCACATGCACCTGCAAGTTACATGAAATAATGGTCAACTATTCCACTTTGTTGTTCTACCCCAATGAAAGAGCCGTGTAAATGGGATACAGAGAGCTGTGACTGATCACAGCCATGTTGTAAACTATAGGTTCACAAGCCCATGTAGGTTGCCAGAATGAAACCATGGCTCCATTGAAGTGAACAGCAAAACTCCCATTGACTTGAATGGAGCCAGGATGTCACTCATATCATGCAGCAGAACCACACCAATTCCACTGCTCAGGGTCTCCTGCAAGGAGGGGATGGGAGACTTGTCACATTGTTCCAAAAAAGATTTTTTTTTTACACTAGTATCAGGTCATTGCCACATGTTGTTATATATTTTAACAAACTACACAGTATTTCAGTAAAGGCTCAGAATCTCTAGAACCAATCAGTGCCCTAGCCTGGGTGTCTTGTTTTTCAGGTCAATTACACCTACCACTTATGTGCAGTACTTTCTAATCAATGGCATTAATGAGCACTACCAATGCATTTGAGAACCATTGACACTTGCTACAACTTTCTCTCTCCTTCCCATAAAGATGGATAGATACACACATTGAGTCTAGCTGGTTGACTGCTTCTTACCATATCTAACACATTTAAACCTTAAAAGGTCTTTTTGCATGAATGAATTTTAAACCAAAGTCTGAATGAATTAGAAATTTCCAAAATTATCAGATTAAAAAAGAAAGAAAGAAAACAAATAGCCAATAGGGCCAAAATCTGAAAATTTAGGTGCCTAAAATTGGGCACCTACATTCTGAATTTAGGCACTTGAATAAAGCATCCTGACTTTCAGAGTTGCTGACCACCTGCAGCTCCCAAATGACCAATCTGAATTATTTGATTATTCATTTGGTATCTTGTCAATCAACAGGACTAGAAAGAACTCTTACATTTCACTGGAAAGTTGGGGGATTGTCCGGGGTGAATAGCATTAATTTCTATCCTTGGTGGTCTTAGACTGCCTCCAAGGATTGAAGCTTGGCTCAGAAACTTGTCTAACCTGGCAGATAAAGAGTGGGTAATGTTTCGGAGAAGAGGGTCCTCAGACAAATTTGAAAAGATTTGGTGTAACTTTCTAGAAATCGTTGATTTGATTTCTAGCACATGGAAACCAAGATGCCACTCTTGTCTCTCCTTCGTGCCCCCACCTTCATTTTCTTTCCCATTCTTCCCATTCCTTTACTTTTTTCATCTTTGTTTCTGTTCTCCCTTTATTTTTGAAAAACAACAATAAAATATAAATTAAAAAATTACCATTTCTAGATGTGGTCACCAGGCCTTCAAACCACTGAGTCCTACTGATGATTTACCAGCCACAGCAGTATATTTTCAATATCCCAATCTTGGCTCAGTCTGCCTTTGGCTGCAATAGGAGCTTGCCTCTATGCGGAGTGCCTAAATGGGCAGGATTGAAACACCCCTGTGTCCTTCTCTTCTTTGCACTCACCTGGTTTAGTTAATTTGACTAGATGTAGTAGGATATGCAGCTGATGGCCAGGGATGCTGAGAGCAAACCCTGAATGAAAATATATATATAATTTTCTGTATAAACCAATATTTACCATAAGCTCTAGCTGTAATTTTTGTTATGGCAGCATATGTTGAAATGGCTCACGCTGTGCTTGTTCTGTGGGACTAGATCCAGGTTTACCCTGGATTAACTGGAAATGAATGTAGCTGCTGTGCTGAGGTAAGGGGTAATGTGGAATTTCATGAATTGACTGTGAATAGTGGAGGAAGATAATAAGATAATAGTTTACAAGAAGCTCTTCTCACCCCTCTTTAACTCTATGGGGAGTGAGGACCAGAACATTTTTAAAAATCCTTTCATGACTAGCCAATTTTTAGATGAGAAAATAAATCAGTTCTTCAGCCTTCACTGACAATTTCTGCTTAGACAAGGTGGGGGAGGTAATATCTTTCATTGGACCAACTTTCTGTGGGTGAAAGATTCAAGCTTTCAAGCTTATCGTTGGTCCAGTGACAGATATTACCTCATCACCCCCTTGTGTCTTTAATAACCTGGAACCAACATGGCAACAACAACACTGCAAACAGTTTCTGCTGAAGACAGCCCTTCGATATAATGCACTTGAGTGCTGGATCCAAGAGATCAAGAAGACACGGTACGATTACAGCAATATATTTTGATAGTTTCCTTTCTTATCTGTCTTCATTGTCATTCACATGGTAATGCTAATGAATGCTGTTCATGTGTGGTAGAAGGATGTCAATATTCAATATTGCACTAATCAATTTGTAGAAAAATATTAGTATGACTGATTGTACTTAGCGGTAGATTTCAAATTTTACAGAGTTGCATGAATCCATCTATAACAACAAATAGAGATCACAGTGAAAAATACTAATTAGTTTTGTGTTTTCAGTCTTGTATATTGTATGCTACTGAACTGCAATATTCAGTCGTAGGAGTCGTAAAATCACAGAGGAAAAAGTATACTGAAGATGTTAATTAAAATTGATATAATTTAATTGATGTTTTAATATAACAGGAGCAGCATGCATTGCTAAGTAGTAAAAGCAATATCACTACTGAAATAGATACTAAGGAGATAGAATACATAGCTAGGTAATGGGTGTGATACCTCATTTACACTTGTATAAATGAGGAGTAATTCCACTAAAAACAGTATGAAATCAGAATCAGGTCCAAATGTCCCTATTCTCAAATGAATTACTCTTTGTCTGTGTTGAAGTATTGTGTGTCTGAATCCTTCTTACAACAGATCTTCCAACACGCCCTGATTCTTCACATACAGTTGATGGCCTTCTATATCCCAGTACTAAGCAACCAGAGGATCTAACGAACAGAAGAAACTAACAGTGGAGTTTTCCAAGGGAGTTTAGAGGGGGAGTGGGAGAATGTATGTGTGTGGGGGGGAGGGGCTAGATACATTTCATTAACATTCTTTAAACTTAAGGCAATAAACACCCCTCATAAAAACAAAATAACAATAAAGGAACGAGCTGCAGGAACGAAAAGAGAATGCAGGCAGAAGTCCAGCAACAGAGTGAGGACTATCCAGTTTATTGCCCTGAATGCAGCATGTATGATTACCTGACCTACGTGTGGGTGGCATATGTGTGCATTCGGTGCAAGGAGCATCTAGCCCTCAGAGACCGCGTATGGGCTTTGGAGACAAGAGTGACTGAATTGGAGGAGCTAAGGGATACAGAGAGGCACATAGATGAGACTTTCTGGGAGACAGTAGAACAGTCCCACCACCGTCCCAGTCTGACGGCTTCTGTGCTGTTGAGAAGAATGAAAGTCTCAGAGAAGAAGAACATCAAACTGGAGCAGAGGGAAATGATTCCTTAGCTGGGGCCCTCCTTCCAGATGATGTCATGGTATCCTCTCGTACTGAGGATACCTCTCAAGGGGAGGAAACTCCAGTTATTAGGAAGTGACAGGTAATAGTAACAGGGGATTGGATCACTAGAAACATAGATAGCTGGGTTTGTGATGACTGGGAGAACTGCACGGTGACTTGCCTGCCAGGTGCAAAGGTTGCGTATCTCTGGAGACATCTAGACAGATTTATGTGTAGTGCTGAGAGGAGGAGCTGGTGGTCGTGGTACACGTAGGTACCAGTGACATAGGGAAAGGTAGGAGAGAAGTCCTGGAAGCCAAATGTACGCTGCTAGGTAAGAGATTGAAGTCCAGGACCTCCATGGTAGCATTCTGTGAAAAGTTTCCAGTTCCACATGCAGCACCAGTTAGATAGATAGAACTGCAGAGTCTCAATGTGTGTATGAGACGATGGTGTAGGGAGGAGAGGGTTAGTTTATTAGGAAATGGGGACACTTTTGGGAAAGGGGGAGCCTATACAGGAAGGATGGACTCCATCTAAACCAAAATAAAACCAGATTACTGGCACATAAAATTTAAAAGGTCGGAGAGCAGTTTTTAAACTAAAAGCTGGGGGAAAGCTGCCAGGTTTGGAGGAGCACATGGTTCGGACAGAGACATCCCTTAGGGGAAGATCTGTTAATGGAGATTGTCTATATCCTAGTAAGGAAGAGAGGGTGGAAGATGATAAAACATGGGTAGGATGTCTGATGAGAAACAATAAAATGAAAAAGAGTCCCAATCAATTACATCATATAATGGCAGACAGCTAAAAAGTAATAATTTTAAAGTGCTTATATATACAAATACAAGTATATATAAGTGATTATATACAAATGAGTGAACTAGAGTGCCCTGTATTAAATGAGCATATTGATATAATAGGCATCACAGAAATTTGGTGGAATGAAGATAATGAATGGGTTACAGTAATACCAGGGAACAAAATATATCGGAAGGACAGAACAGGTCATACTGGTAGGGGAGTAACACTATATGTGAAAGAAAGTGTAGAATCAAATGAAGTAAAAAACTTAAACGAACCAAACTGTACCATAGAATCTCTATGGATAGTAATTCCATGCTCGAATAATAAGAATATAGCAGTAGGATATACTACCGACTGCCTGACCACGATGATGACTGTGAAATGCTTAGGGAGATTAGAGAGGCTATAAAATAAAAAGTCAATAATAATGGGGGATTTCAACTACCCCCATATTGACTGGGCACATGTCACATCAGGATGGGATGCAGAGATAAAGTTTCTTGATACCTTAAATGACTGCTTCTTGGAGCCGCTAGTCCTGAAACTCACAAGAGGAGAGGCAATTATTGATTTAGTCCTAAGTAGAACACAGGATCTGGTCCAAGAGGTGAATATTGCTGAACCACTTGATAGTAGAGACCATAAAATAATTAAATTTAACATCCCTGTGGCAGGGAAAACACCACAATGGCTCACAGAAAGGGGAACTGCACAAAAATGAGGAAGTTAAAGAGAAATTAAAGATACAGTGGTTTTCAGAATGGAGAGAGGTAAACAGTGGTGTCCCCCAAGGGTCTATATTGGGAGCAGTCCTATTCAACATAATCATAAGTGATCAGTAAAAAAGGGGTAAACAGTGAGGTGGCAAAGTTTGTAGATGACACAAAACTATTCAAGATAGTTAAGTCCAAAGCAGAATGCGAAGAGTTACAAAGGGATCTCACAATGCTTTTACCCTATACTATACAGATATCACAGAGGATACCAGCATTTCTCATATTGGAGGTCCTGACCCAAAAAGGAGTTGCGGGGGGGGGGGGGAATTGCAAGGTTATTTGGGGTGGGGGGTTCATGGTATTGCTACCCTTACTTCTGAGCTGCCTTCAGAGCAGGTGGCCGGAGAGTGATGGCCGTTGGCCAGGCCCCCAGCTCTGAAGCAGCGCCCCATCAACAGCAGCACAGAAGGGTGGCAATACTATACCATGCCACCCTTACTTCTGTGCTGGGAGGCTGGAGAGTGGCAGCTGCTGACTGAGGGCCAAGCTCTACAGGCAGCAGCGCAGAAATAAGGGTGGCAATACCATACTATGCCATTCTTCCTTCTGCGCTTCTTCTGTCTTCAGAGCTGGGCTTCCGGCCGCTGCGCTCCAGTTGCCCCGTTCTGAAGGCAGCATCACCACCAGCAGGAGCACAGAAGTAAGGGTGGCAGTACCACAACCCCCACTACACTAACCTTGCAACCACCCCACAACTCCTTTTTGGGTCAGGATCTCAACAATTACAACACTGTAAAATTTCAGATTTCAATAGCTGAAATCATGAAATGTACTATTTAAAAAATCCTATGACTATTAAATTGACCAAAATGAACCGTGAATTTTGAAGGACCCTATTCATGGAGGATAGGTTCATCAATAGGCAGGGATGGTGTCCCTAGCCTCTGTTTGCTAGAAGCTGGGAATGGGCAACAGGGGATGGATCACTTGATGATTACCTGTTCTGTTCGTTCCCTCTGGGGCGCCTGGCATTGGACACTGTCGGAAGACAGGATACGGGGCTATATGGACCTTTGGTCTGACCAAGTATGGCTGGTCTTATGTTCCAAACCTTTCCACTCATCTCCCATTCTCTTTAGAAGCACGCAGATCTTAAGGTGGTGGCCTTCTTTTCACTCCTTCATACCTCTTTCTTCAGGATGATGGGCCAGTTGTGCCTGCTCCCCAACCAGGTAGCCTAGCATTTAAATGGGCCCTGCAGCTTTAGGCATGGAAAGGTTATTTTTTCTGTTGCTGCAGCTGCTACATGCTTTGGCTCTGGGACTGAGAAATGTCACCAGAATCCACCAGGGTTAAGGAAATTCCCTTTTTTTCCCCAAAGAGGTCAAGTCAGTGCAGTGGCAGTAACACTGTGCCCTGTGCTAGCCTGCAGTAGAGCCAGTTTCCTGGCAACTTAATGTGTGTAGTTGGCCCTGATAAAATCTGATTGCTTTAGCCACCTGATTGGCTGCAGGAGTCAAAAGGCTGATACTTAAGCACAGTAGCTGCTCAGTGTGGGCCCCACCTGCAGCTATGCTTGGTCTTCTCCTTGCTGTCTCTCGTGCAGCCTCATAGAATATCAAAGTTGGAAGGGACCTCAGGAGATCATCTAGTCCAACCCCCTGCTCAAAGCAGGACCAATCCTCAATTTTTGCCCCAGATCCCTAAATGGCCCCTCAAGGATTGAGCTCACAACCCTGGGTTTAGCAGTCTAATGCTCAAACCACTGAGCTATCCCTCTCCTCCCGTCTCTTCCCTTCCCCCAAACTGACCTGGTTTCTGACTCCTAGCTCTGACCTTTGGCTATGCCTCCTGACTGTGACTATGTATAACCCTTCAAGTTAGGTTTCAGCTTCTGACTCCTGGCTCCGAACTTTGGCTTTGCTCCTGGATCGTATTCTCGCTTGATTCAGTTATAACTTCTAGGCTGGATTGTTGCTCCAACCTTTAAACTAGTCCATCACAACTCAGTTGCTCACACAGTGAGCACAAGAGCCTTTCTCTCCAGGTGCTGCAGAGAGAGGTGCTGCTATCTTGCCAGGCCCTCTAAGCATATACAGTAGGGGGAGTGGACCAGCTAGCTAATTCCTGAAAACAAGAAATAAGAGTGGGGGAAGCAGAGGTTCAGATTGAATCTCCACCACTTAAAGGATCCTATTATTAACAATGATTAATAGTAAAATTATTGAGACTTTCCAGAAACCCTAATCAGATCAATACCCTATCATGCTAGCACTATACAAGTGTAAGGGGACTGTTGCCCCCTTACTAACATTCAGTGGGGGTGTTTTAATGGCTAGCTCCCAGTACTAAAAAGGGGGAAGGGGAAATCAGGACCCTGAGACTGCCAGTGCCCAGGAACAATGGGGAGAGGCCAGTGCTCCAGGTCAGCCTGAATAACAGGGTGGGCAGGCTAATCAGGGAGTCAGGAGGCCAGGGAGGTCCCGTCCTCCGTGTGAGCTGGATTTACCTGGGTCAGACAGGGTGGGGCTGAGCTAAGGAAAAAGCAGGGGCCCAAGCTAAGCTGGGGAGCAGAGTTGTGCCAAATCCAGAGGGACCAGAAAAACAGCCCAGAGAGAGCAGACCCTGTCCTTGGAGCGGAGCTGCAGCCCCAAAGCCAGAGGCACAGCCCAGAGAGAGCGGACTTGCCCTGGGAGCAGAGCTGCAGCAACCAGAGCCAGAGGGGCCAGAAAAGCAGCCCAGGAAGCAGGTCAGTGCTGGGAGCAGAGTCACAGAAGCAGCCTGCAGAGCAGACCTGTCCTGGGAGCAGAGCTGTAGCAACCAGAGCCAGAGGGGCCAAAGAAGCAGTCCAGGTAGCTGGAGACAGAGCAGCAGCAGTGCTGAGACAGAGTGGTGGAGCTGGAGCAGTTCGGAGCTGGGTGTGGTGAGCAGCTGGGGAGAGCGAGGGGGACCCTGGGCAGCAGGCCCAGCATAGGGAGACGCCTCAGCCAAGAGGCTCTGCAGGCCAGGCTTGGATCGTAACCCCAACAGGGCAAGGGCGACACTGGGAAGAAGGGTCCTACCACTGAGAGCGTGTGGCCACCACCTGAGCAAGTGTCCAACCCACAGCATCCCTGCAGCGCAGCCAGGGCCTAAGAAGAAGGCCTGGGACTTACAAGGAGCAGACTGTGAACTGCCCTGACATTCCCGAGACACTGTGTGTGATGTTCCCTGCCACAGAGCGGGTTGATGTGTTTCCTTTAACCTTTCCCATTTTTCCTTATTCTTTTTAAAATTAATTGTTGATTAAATAACTTGCATTTGCTTTAACTTGTATGTAATGGTCAGTGGGTCAGAGAAGTGCCCAGGGCAGAGAGAGTACCCCAGAGTGGGGACACCCTAACTTCTGTCCTAGGTGACCACAGCAGGGTTGGGGGTCGAGCCCCCCAGGTATCCTGGCCCAGCCTTGTTGGGGTTACGAGGACTCTACCAGACAGGAGAGTGGAAGGGGAGTCCTCAAGGGCAGGGAGGCCACTGGGTAAAGGAAGTGGGAGCGAGGACTCAGATCCTTTCGCTAGCTCACTTCACCAGGGTAGTGCAGAAGCCAGGAAAGTTCCCCACAATAGCGGGACTATTCCCCTGCTTACACAAGCACCCAAGTAGAGACTTGACAGGTTTTAAGAGGACAGGAAATGGAGTCACTGGGGTAAGTGGAGAGGGCTGAGAAGAACCTTCCCTGTTGGTAACAGGGCATAAAAAGGTGAAGATGTTAGGAGATAGGCGCAATGGAGGGTGATCACAATATCATTATCATTTCTTTGGAAAAAGTTGGCAAGATATTACACAAATATAGAGGATGGTGCAAGAGGGAGAATAGATTTTTAAAAGTAGGGGCAGATTTTCAAAGGTGTTTAGATATAGATAGGCAGATACGTGCTTTTGAAAATCCCACTAAACAGGTTAGGTGTCTAAATTTCATCAAAATCATTCTATCAAATTTACAGTTCTTTATGTAAAGGAAATATGCTAAAAAACTATTTATAGGGCTCCTTGTTTGTCACGGAGGTTTCAGAAGTCACAGATTCCGTGGCTTCCTGTGACCTCTATGACTTCTGCAGCAGCCAGTGTTGCTGACCCCAGAGCTGCCCGGGACCAGCTGCTCAGGCAGCCCTGGTGACAGCCACACCAGCCGCTGCTGGAGTGGCTCTGCAGTGAGCTGCTCAGGCAGCCCACAGGCAGCCACATCGGCCGCTGCTCTGGCGGGCCCGGGGACCACCTGAGCAGTGGCTGACGTAGCTGGCCCCAGGGACCACTGCTCCCGGGGCTGCCAGAGCAGTGACTGGGCCCCGAGACTCCCCAACCCAGTGGCGGCCAGAGCAGCCGCTGGCCCCCTGGGGCTGCCCCCTTCTGGCGATGGCCGGAGCAGCCACTGGCCCCCCGGGGCTCCCCACCCCCAGTGGTGGCCAGAGTTGACACTGGCCCCCCAGGTCTCCCTCCGGCAGCGAGCCCACCTGGACTCTTCCCCCCCCCCCCCCCCGCACAAGAGTCAGTCGGGGGTGTTTATGGTATAAGTCATGGACAGGTCATGGGCTGTGATTTTTTGGGTTTTGCCTGTGACCTGTCCATGACTTTTACTAAAAATATCCGTGACTAAATTGTAGCCTTAACTATTTCCCATCCCCATTCTGTCATTAAATGCATAACGCTTTAATTCCCACACAAGTAAATTCACTAGGCGAAAACTTATACTCCATTTGCTACTTGGGAATGGGCAAATTGCAGCATTTTAGGGCCAAATCCATTCTTATGCAGTTTTTTTGGGGCTGCAAGAGAGTCCCATCCTCTGTGGATCAGGCACAGAGGGAACATGTTACATACACTCACCAGTGAGTGGCGTACTTCCTCTGGACAGAGGCCCAGGACAGATTGAATCCCAGGCAGGCCCATACCTATGTGACAGCCATTATCCTGGCCTGCACAGTGCGGCTTCAGTCAGGTACTCTCACAGCTGAAAGCAGGAATCTCTACAGCTTGAGCTAAAGAGCCAGTTTCTGGAGCTAACAGACATAATATCCTCTGTGGATTGCGCACAGGGAGGGATACGTACACATAGTGACCAGTGGGTTACATGTTTACCCTTATTTTAAGTTCTTCAAGCAATAGGGCATCTGTCCAGAGGAAGTATGCCACCCATTGGTGAGTGTGTGTTACATGTCCCTTCTGTGCCTGATTCACAGAAGATGGGAGTTTCCTAGTATTCTAGTGGGTATCTAACCCCTTTGCCATACTGTATATATATTCCGTTCATGTTCTTTTAATCTTCCTCATAAATCACTCTTTCCAGCTGCTTAAATCATTTTTATTGCCCTCTTCTGAATTCCCTTCAGTTTTTGATAATGAGGTGCCCAGTACTGTGAGTATTCTAGGTGTATGGTCTCACATTGCCATATGGAGAGGGACTCTCATCCCCTTGGTCTATGATTTGATTATCCTGTGTATTGCACACAGACAAAATTGTCCTTTTTTTCCACTGTCACATTGCATTGCTGTATGTGCAGCTCAAAGCCACTTTGTTTCTAATTTGCTGCCACTTTAGAGCCCTGGGTCCCATTCAGTGTTACTGTATTTGCAAGTATCTCACACACATTGAATATCTGTGTTTTGGATTATTATTAATCCCCAGGTGTATTTGGTATACAATTTTCCTGGCTGAAGTTCATTTTGTTATTTCCTGCCCATAATTCATTTCTCATGGTTTTAGATCCCTTTGTATTTCTCATGCTTCAGTAGTGTTTGCAACACCTCTTAATTTGGTATTATCTGCAAATTCAATTAATGCTCTGTTTATCCCTTCTTCCAGATCATTAATAAAAATGCTTTATGGTGCAATGTCCCACTGAGGCATAAAGAATCAATATATGCAGTAATCAATGCAGTAATCAATCTTGAGAATATATTTAAAAATGTGATTCCTATTGTGAGGATGCATCAGAAACCCAAAATGTTTGAAATGAAAACGGAAGAGAGCATATTCTGAGAACAACGTTAAATTATATAAATATAGGGGGACTTGATGGTTCATGGCTCTGTTTCTAGGAAGCATAGCTTTTAACCATTAAACTATAGGTTCAAATCTGGCACAGGTTAGTTGTGACCAATGTTGTTGTCATGTTACACCTCTTTCTTTGGCTGTATAGTTTCCTGGTGGCCTTAGACCAGTTCCTAGGAGATGAAACAAGTAACCACATTATAAATTAGATGTTACCCTTGCCGACTATCTAAGCTGAGATGGATTGAATTAAACATGGAGATTGAACTGCTCTTATACCTTAGGTTGGATCTCCCTGGTGTAGTTCACCCCAGTACTAGGCCCTATGCATCACTTCAGCACCTCAAGTTTCATGTTAAGGGCTAAATCCAGCCCCCTATTACATAGCTGCAGAGGTCCTCTAGGCAGTGGAATCAATTAGGGATACAACATTTGGGGGAAGAGGGAGGGCATTCATCCCCCCAGGTCACAGAGACCTCCACTCCATAAACTCTTTGCATGGACACACACAGAGTCAGGTCAGAGATATCCCACCTATCTCCCTGGACATGAAATGGCCTATGGTGGCTACTTTCGCTATTGAGCTGAAATATCATAATCAGCAGTGGCGCTGGAACATGTTTAATAGTGGAGGTGCTACACCCCTTTACCCCTGTCCGAGCCTCCCACCGCTCCGTAGACCTGGGGCTGGGAGCAGGGCTGTGGCTCTGGGGTGGGGGTGTAGACAGGAGAAGGAGCAAGGCTGGGGCTGGCATCCAGGACCCTAGGCATTGGGCCAGCTGTTGGGATCCCAGGCGTTGGGCCAGGAGCAGAGCCCCACATAAAACATGGGGGTGTTGCAGCCCGAGTTGCCTATACGAATCAGAGTGGCTCTCCAGTCACTTTACAATCTAGCAGGAAGGATTACTCCCTGCTTTTCCATGTATGTATCCAGTATCCAATTCAGAGTTGCCAACTCTCAAGTCTCCAGGAAGTAAAGATTAATTAAAGAATTAAAGAAACCTCCAGGAATATGTTCAACCAAAATCGGCAACCCTAATCCAACCTGTCCACGTAGACTGATCAATGGGCAAAGGATCTTTTGGGAGGTGGCATAAGAGATGTACATGGGGGCTCCCGAGTGAGTTTAACCCAAGTTTTGCCAATTTTGTGCTACACATAACCAGAGGTTTAATGCTTTCTGTGATCTCCATCTGGCACCTGTCAAAAGCACCATTCCTGCATTCTTTGTACACCTGCAACCACCACTGAGTTCAGCAGGAGCTACGTTTGTGGAAGAAATGAAGGATCAAATTCTATTCCACATTGTATAGTTTACCTAAACCTAATTTGTTAATAAACATCATTCAAAATTTAGTCAGCAGAGAATTTAAAACGTATCGCTACAGTGAACTAAATTTTTAATTTTAATTAAATCTTTCAAAAAGGGATTTTTGTAAGAGTTCAATTCAGTTTCATGTTAATTTAATATGTATTACTCATAAAGATGGTCAAAAATTGTTGAAACCTTTTTTCAGTGAAAAATGTCCTTTTCTAGGAAAAACACTGTTTATTTTTTTCAAAATTTTCTGAATTTTGACAAAAAAACATTTTTCCCCTTATTAAAAATATAGAAACTTTCAAATTTGAAAAAAGTTTGAAAAATTAAATTGTCATGAAACATATTTATCATTTTTTGACCAGCTCCACTCAAAAAACTCTAAAAGAACAAGGTACAAGTTACCTTTCTCAATTAGTGACTCTAACCAACATTAAAAAAAAATTCTAAAATTAGGCAGCTAATTCTGTATATAGTCACTGAAATAAGTGGCTTGAAGTCAGTGGGAGATGCTGGCACCTCAGCACTTTTGAAAATAGGTCAATTTTTTGGTACCTTAGTGAAGATGTAGCAGCATAATTTAGGCAGGCATTTTTGAAAATCTTGTCCCCTCTCTTTTCTTGGTCTCTTGTTTATATCAACTATTGCAGGTCTCCTTCCAGCCAATCCTTCCAGCAGGATCCTGGCTGGAAGCTGATGCTTGACAAACTGAGACTAAGCCCCGGTCTACACTAGGAGTTGAGGTCGAATTTAGCAGCGTTAAATTGATTTAACCCTGCACCCGTCCACATGACGAAGCCCTTTTTTTCAACTTAAAGGGCTCTTAAAATCAATTTCCTTACTCCACCCCTGACAAGTGGATTAGCGCTGAAATTGGCCTTGCCGGGTCGAATTTGGGGGACTGTGGATGCAATTAGACAGTATTGGCCTCTGGGAGCTATCCCAGAGTGCTCCATTGTGACCGCTCTGGACAGCACTCTCAACTCAGATGCACTGGCCAGGTAGACAGGAAAAGGCCTACGATCTTTTGAATTTCATTTCCTGTTTGGTCAGCGTGGCAAGCTGCAGGTGAGTGCAAAGCTCATCAGCAGAAGTGACCATGATGAAGTCCCATAATCACAAAAGAACTCTAGCATGGACCAAACAGGAGGTATGGGATCTGATCGCTGTATGGGGAGAGGAATGCGTGCTATCAGAACTCCGTTCCAGTTTTCAAAATGCCAAAACATTTCTCAAAATCTCCCAGGGCATGAAGGACAGAGACGATAACAGGGACCCGAAGCAGTGCCGCGTGAAACTTAAGGAGCTGAGGCACTCCTACCAGAAAACCAGAGAGGCAAACGGCCACTCCTGGTCAGAGCCCCAAACATGCCGCTTCTATGATGAGCTGCATGCCATTTTAGGGGGTTCAGCCACCACTACCCAACCGTGTTGTTTGATTCCTTCAGTGGAGATGGAGGCAACACGGAAGCAGGTTTTGGGGACGAGGAAGATGATGATGATGAGGTTGTAGATAGCTCACAGCAAGCAAGCAGAGAAACTGGTTTTCCTGACAGCCAGGAACTGTTTCTCACCATGGACCTGGAGCCAGTACTCCCTGAACCCACCCAAGGCTGCCTTCCAGACCCGCTAGGTGGAGAAGGGACCTCTGGTGAGTGTACCTTTTTAAATAGTATACATGGTTTAAAAGCAAGTATGTTTAATGATTAATTTACCCTGGCATTCACGGCCAGTACAGCTACTGGAAAAGTCTGGTAACGTGTCTGGGGATGGAGCGAAAATCCTCCAGGGACATCTCCATAAAGCTCTCCTGGATATACTCCCAAAGACTTTGCAAAAGGTTTCTGGGGAGGGTAGCCTTATTCCGTCCACCATGGTAGGACACTTTACCACGCCAGGCCAATAGCACATAGCTGGGAATCATTGCAGAACAAAGCATTGCAGTGTGTGTTTGCTGGCATTCAAACAACATCCGTTCTTTATCTCTCTGTGTTATCCTCAGGAGAGTGAGATATCATTCATGGTCACCTGGTTGAAATAGGGTGCTTTTCTTAAGGGGACATTCAGAGGTGGCCGTTTCTGCTGGGCTGTTTGCCTGTGGCTGAACAGAAATATTCCCCGCTGTTAGCCACAGGAAGGGGGGAGGGAGAAGGGGCTAGCCACGTGGTGGGGGGAGGCAAAATGAGACCTTGGAATGAAAGCACATGTACTATGTATGTAATGTTAACAGCAAGGTTTACCGTGAAAGAGTGTACACATTGTTCTATAAAATGTGTCTTTTTAAATACCACTGTCCCTTTTTTTTTCTCCACCAGCTGCATGTGTTTCAAGGATCATAGAATCTTCTCCTTCCCAGAGGCTAGCAAAGATTAGAAGGTGAAAAAAAAAGCACCCGCGATGAAATGTTCTCTGAACTCATGCTGTCCTCCCACACTGACAGAGCACAGACGAATACGTGGAGCAGACAATGTCAGAGTGCAGGGAAAGCACAAAATGACAGGGAGGAGAGCTGGCGGGCTGAAGAGAGTAAGTGGCGGGCTGAGGAGAGGGCTGAAACTGAAAGGTGGCAGCAGCGTGATGAGAGGAGGCAAGATTCAATGCTGAGGCTGCTGGAGGATCAAACTAATATGCTCCAAAGTATGGTTGAGCTGCAGGAAAGTCAGCAGGAGGACAGACCGCCGCTACAGCCCCTGTGTAACCAACTGCCCTCCTCCCCAGGTTCCATAGCCTCCTCATCCAGACACCCAAGAAAGTAGTGGGGGGGCCTCCGGCCTCCCAGCCACTCCACCCCAGAGGATTGCCCAAGCAACAGAAGGCTGGCATTCAATAAGTTTTAAAGTTTTTTAAACTTTTAAAGTGCTGTGTGGCCTTGTCCTTCCCTCCTCCACCACCCCTCCCGGTCTACCTTGGCAGTTATCCCCCTATTTATGTGATGAATTAATAAAGAATGCATGAATATGAAGCAACAATGGCTTTATTGCCTCTGCAAGCGGTGATCGAAGGGAAGAGGGGAGGGTGGTTAGCTTATAGGGAAGAAGAGTGAACCAAGGAGTGGGGGGTTTCATCAAGGAGAAACAAACAGAACTTTCACACCGTAGCCTGGCCAGTCCTGAAACTGGTTTTCAAAGCTTCTCTGATGCGCACCACACCCTCCTGTGCTCTTCTAACTGCCCTGGTGTCTGGCTGCACATAACCAGCAGCCAGGCGATTTGCCTCAACCTCCCACCCCGCCATAAACGTCTCCCCCTTACTCTCACAGATATTGTGGAGCGCACAGCAAGCAGTATTAACGGTGGAAATATTGGTTTCGCTGAAGTCTAACCGAGTCAGTAAACTGCACCAGCGCACTTTTAAATGTCCAAATGCACATTCTACCACCATTCTGCACTTGCTCAGCCTGTAGTTGAACAGCTCCTGACTACTGCCCAGGAACAGCTCCTGACTACTGCTTCATGAGCCATGGCATTAAGGGGTAGGCTGGGTCCCCAAGGATCACTATAGGCATTTCAACATTCCCAACGGTTATTTTCTGTTCTGGAAAGTAAGTCCCTTGCTGCAGCCATTCAGACAGACCAGAGTTCCTGAAGATCCGAGCATCATGTACCTTTCCCGGCCATCTCACGTGGATGCTGGAGAAAAGTCCCTTGTGATCCACCAGTGCTTGCAGCACTATTGAAAAGTACCCCTTGCAGTTTATGTACTCGCTGGCTTGGTACTCCAGTGCCAAGATAGGGATATGGAGCTCTGGTGCCCAGATAGGGATATGGGTTCTGTCTATGGCCTCACCACAGTTAGGGAATCCCATTGCAGCAAAGCCATCCACTCTGACCTGCACATTTCCCAGGGTCACTACCCTTGATAACAGGAGATCTTTGATTGCGTTGGCTACTTGCATGACAACAGCCCCCACAGTAGATTTGCCCACTCCAAATTGATTCCCGACTGACCGGTAGCTGTCTGGTGTTGCAAGCTTCCACAGGGCTATTGCCACTCACTTCTCAACTGTGAGGGCTGCTCTCATCTTAGTATTTTTGCACCTCAGGAAAGAGGAAAGCAAGTCACAAAGTTCCATGAAAGTGCCCTTATGCATGCAAAAGTTTCGCAGCCACTGGGAATCGTCCCAGACCTGCAACACTTTGCGGTCCCACCAGTCTGTGCTTGTTTCCTGGGCCCAGAATTGGCATTCCACCACATGAACCTGCCCCATTAGCACCACGATGCCCACATTGCCAGGGCCCCTGCTTTGAGAGAGGTCTGTGTTCATGTCCTCATCACTCTCGTCACCGCGCTGACATCGCCTACTCGCCCGGTTTCACTTTGCCAGGTTCTGGTGCTGCATATACTGCTGGATATTGCGCGTGGTGTTTAATGTTCTCCTAATTGCCAAAGTGATCTGAGTGGGCTCCATGGTTGCCATGGTATGGCATCTGCACAGAAAAAAGGCGTGGAATGATTGTCTGCCATTGCTCTGACGGAGGGAGGGGCGACTGATGACATGGCTTACAGGGTTGGCTTACAGGGAATTAAAATCAACAGAATGGCCCCCTCAAGGATTGAACTCAAAACCCTGGGTTTAGCAGGCCAATGCTCAATCCACTGAGCTATCCCTCCCCTTGGTATTTCAGGCAGGACTGAATCTCCATTAACCTTTTCAAGGTGCCCCTCACAGACCTCAATGAAACGATTGTTGGCCGTTGATTTCCTGGAGGGAGGGAGGGGGGAGCAAATGAATACAAAACAAATCTGGTGTATTTCTTGTTTTGATCCACTCCATCTATCTTTTACATCTTTGGCTGGCAGCAGATGGTGCAGTAGGACTGCTAGCCATCCTCATCTCCTGGCTGCTCGGCAGAAGACGGTACAATAGGACTGCCGACAGGACTAAAGAGAATGACCTGGTCGAGTCACTCCTATTTTAGTCCCTGCAGCCATGTCTGCCCAGGTGCTCCTGACTGACCTTACCGAGGCGGCCAGGAGCACCTCGGACATGAGGACGATGGTTATCAGGGCTATTGCACTGTCTGCTGCCACAAGGCAATGGGTTGCTGCTGTGTAGCAATGCAGTACCGCGTCTGCCAGTACCCAGGAGACGCACGGTGACAGTGAGCTGAGCAGGCTCCATGCTTGCCGTGGTATGGCATCTGCACAGGTAACTCAGGAAAAAAGGTGTGAAACGATTGTCTGCCATTGCTTTCACGGAGGGAGGGCCTGATGACGTACCCAGACCCACCCGTGAAAATGTTTTTGCCCCATCAGGTATTGGGATCTCAACCCAGAATTCCAATGGGCGGGCAGAGACTGCGGGAACTATGGGATAGCTACCCACAGTGCAATGCTCCGGAAGTCTACGCTAGCCTCGGTACTATGGAAGCACTCTGCCGAGTTAATGCACTTAGAGCATTTTGTGTGGGGACACACACAACTGACTATATAAAAACGATTTCTAAAAAACCGACTTCTATAAATTCAACCTAATTTCATAGTGTAGACATACCCTAGAAATAGAATGCAAATTCTTAAGTGAGGGTAATTAACCATTGGAAGAACAAGAAGGGTTGTGGCTGATTCTCCATCAAGGAAAATCATAAAATTGAGATTAGATTTTTTTTTTAAAGATGCTCTGGTTCAAACAGGAATTAATTCAGGGAAGTCCTATGGTCTGCGTTATGGAGAAGGTCAGACCACTGCTTTCCCTTCTGACCTTTATAATCTATGAATCTTCAGTGCTGAAATATGCCATTCTGAGTGATCACTCTTTTACCTGTTATCTGCCTTATGGGTGTCATTGCTTAATGATATCAGTAATGACTGCATTTGCTTTATGTAAAAGACTTTCAGGAGAATTATTTTAAAGTTTTACCTATTCAAAGATGAAGGAATGTATTTATTCATTTAGAATTAGCATGTTTGCTGATTGTCAAAATTATTTGTATTTAAATGGGGATTTGTTTCTTCCCAGCTCATCCTCTTTTCCTTCTTAATCTTACAGGGAACCTGTAATGCTGATTTTTTAAAATCACATTCATTTCCATCACAATAGATGGCATAGTGGCACCTACATATAGGCAAGGTTGTGGTGTCACAGCAAGATCAAGCAGATGACCAAACTGATATGAAGGAATAATAATAAGCACTTATTCAAATCCAAATATCTGAAATAATAGCAAAGGGATTATTAAAAAGGCAGGGCAATAAATTGCCTTCCTCTCTGCCTCCTTTTGCTCTAGTGTGAAAGTTCCTTTTTCGCTCTAAACATAAGACATATTTGTTTTCAATGGACCACATTAATCCTTTCTGGAACTCTCCTGAGATCTTGGAAGTTACACAGGGGATGAATTTGGTCCATTAGATTTTATCTAAACAGCAAATCTACAAAATGGATTAACCTTCAGTTTTAATGTTATATTATGAAGCACCTTGAGATGGCTTGTAATGATAAGGTACTATAAAAGTTTAAGCAGCTGTTGTTGGCATAACTCTGTGTTAAGTGATCACTGGCTATGTGGCAGGATCTAATTTGCTATATAGTTTTCTTTCAGCAAATGGCTTATAGTTTTAGCAAATGTAAATGCTGGTGAATGGGATGGGAGAGGCTTTGGAACTTTTTTAGATTGTTTGTATAACTCTTGCCTTCATGATACATTTTCTGTCTCATTATCCTTGACAGAGAGCTGCATATGTTCACCTTTTCTATTAGCAATTGCAGGTTACTTAATCTGAAATAAATAGTAACATTGAGAAACATTTTTGTGTTTCATGAAATAGCACTATTCAGTATAAAACCTGGAGCTACACAAAACCCACATGAGAACTCTGTGCAATTATGATTCTGCATGGTTCAGCAGGAAGCTGGGTGGTATGAGAGAGTTTCTTGTGAGTTTATTTTAACCTAACACCACCAAAAGTCAGTCTTTGGTTTGGCTTTGAGGAAGAGGGGTAGACCTAAACATGTGCTGGAGTGCTTTCTGGAATTGGGGGCCTAAGGGCAAGATTGTCCCACACTTACTTTTACTGAGTGTACCTTACACCTCAAGGAGTACTTAGTATAAGTAAAGGTGGAAAAGCTTTATAGAATGTCTGAGTTCTTGTGTTGCCAGTGACATAAAACATCTGTGACATTTTTACCTCTTCAATTGGTAATTACAACTCTTTAAACGAAATCACTGAATTGGTATGCAGATATTAATAATATTTCATCACCCTTAATCATGTAACATGCAATCAGATTAATTGTAGGTCATACTGTACCTAAGGACTAGAGATGTGCATACAGTAAACATCATCTGGTTCTACCAAATTAATTCTTTCTTTCAACACACAGATCATTAGCTAATATCTAGCTGAGAATGTTAATTAAATTATTTTTATAGTACTGAGCCTAATTTTCATCATCAAGGATTTCCTTTCATCCTTACATTTTCTGTACAATCCTACGAGAATGGTATTCTAATTCTGATGTTATCCAGGAGTTTAAGATGGTGTGGTGAGGGGTGAGGGACAAGAATTATGGGAGTGACTGCAGCAAGGAGTTAGGGTTCCTTGAATATCATTTCTACATAACTTTGAACATGACAAATGAGGATCTGAAGAGCATTAATAATATATGGGGAATGCAATCCATTTTCTGACTCCATGATCATAATTAGGTTCTGATAATGCTGTCTGTACAATTTACTGAGAAACTTTTAGTTTAAAAAAAACACATCTCAAAGTATTTGCCGATGATAGGGAAGAGACATCAAGGCCAACTGCAGAAGTAAAATGATGACTAAGATGATATAAGTTAACTCCCCTTCTACTTAGTTACACGCCCCCTGGCCTATTCTGCCCAGAGGTAAGGGAGTCTAAACCAGTGTAATATATTAAGACCATACTCCTGCAAAATGAAGTATGTGAACAGATTGCTGTGCCCACAAAGTGAGCTTGGACCTTGGCCTAAGAAGCCACTTCTGAATTTGGCTGATTGCTAAATACTTAGACAAAACAAACAGCACTCACTCTGTGCTAGAAATTCACATTCTCTCATTAATTTGGAATCTGTTTGGAAATTTGGAGCCATCTACTATGAAAACTCCTTTTTTTGTTCTATAGATGTGCACATTCAGTCAGTTTTCTGTGGTTGTGAAAGCATTTTCTCAAAAATAGAATAATTATGTGGTAGGAATTTTTACATTTCTAATGCAATTTTTTATAGGTAAGAGAAAATACCATATTACAGCATTGAAACCTGAGTGTAATGCATTTTCGAAAGAAATGTTGCTTGGAACAAAACCAGAAAAGCTAAAATGGAATGTCTGCAGATGTGATTAATCATTGTAACCTTTCACAAGCAATTTTTATCACATTTTCTTTTCTTTTTTTTAAAGAGGTTGATATAGACCATTTGATAATACTGGTTTATTCTAATGCTGAAGGAAAGCACAGTAGAGAATAATAAAATAATATTTATTTTCCGGAATTGGTGATAACTTTCACTCACAAGTGGCAAAGCAAAGCATAGTCATCTGTGAAATATACTAGGCTGTGCCAATGCAGTGCACACATATGTAGAAAAAAAAATAAAAAACCTGTGGACCAATGGCATTTTTGGAATGTGTCAGCTCTCACTGATCTCTGGGAGCAGGCTCTGACCCAAATGTGTAACTCAGATTTAACTAGTCTTGAGGCACCAAGGGGTGCTGAGTAAAACTGGTCAAAATATGCTGATTTATTATTTTTATTAATAAAAATGAAAGGCACATTTTTGTGAAAATTTTAATGAAAAATTCCTCCCAGTTTTAGATTAGTTCTAGAGCTGAGATCATGTGCACAGAGGCTGTCCTGAAGAAGGACTTTTATGTGCCTCAGTGACTATCATAGAATATTTTCCTCCTGGGCTTATAACGGCTGGCATAATGGCTGACCTCTAGTGTTACAAAAAGTGAATTATTAAAAGATGGTGTTAACAGGTATCTCAGATTTGACCCAGAAATGTTTCAACATGTTCCTAATATATATGTAACCCTTCTCCCAGGCCGAGTTGATAGCAGCAGGGGCCGGGTTCAGTATACAGGGGTTCCCTCTCATCAAAGCAAATGCAAAACTGGCTCGAGCCCCCACCCAGTGACCTGGGAAAATCTTATACACACCCCTGGGTGCCTCAAAGAGACAATACTTCCCCTCTCACAAGCACAGAGTCTCGGTGTAGCAGAGAATATTTAATAACATGAGGTAAATGACATCAGCATTAAATTGGGAAAACACCACAACTAGGGTTCATCAACCAAACCATGAGCAAAGACCACCCCAGCAAATTGGGCCATGTCCTTTCCCTCGGGTTCTTGAGTCCAACAATCCAAAAATCACGCAAAGTCCAAAAAGTCCAACAACCCAAAAGTCCAGCCCCAGAGTTCAAAGTTCATCTGCAGAGTGTTACTCCCCAGTCTGGGTGAAAATGTGTATGTGTGTGGGGGGGGGGGTGTGAAGAAGAGGTAAGGGGCACCTTACATGATCTGAAGCTGACTGCCCCACAGCTCCATAGGGCTTCACTCCGATCTGCTTCGCTCCGCCAGCCATCCCACGAACTGCTCCGCTCTGCATCCCATAAGCAGCTCCTGCTGTCCCATGAACTGCTCCACCAGCCGGTCCACAAGCTGCTCCAGCCGTCCCACGAACTGCTCCTCTCCGCAACAGATCTTCAGGCTCCCCACTACTTAACACAGTGCTCAGTGATTTCAGCTTGTAGTAGTGGGAGCCCCAGCGCTGGTGCACCATAAGTTAATTCAGCTCAGCACCTGTAGTTAGACTCCTAATAGACCCAAAATTAGCTCTGATGTTCCACTGTGGAGAGAGACAGATGTGTAATTGATGTTTCAGGCCCTCACAAAGGGGCCCACACCACCAGGTACTAACACCTGTCTCCAACCTCTCTCAGTTCACAGAGTTTTGGAACCCATGTCCCCTGCCTAGCGAGTGCTACTTAGTTGATGGCGAGTCCCTCCATCATAACAAAAGACCAAGTTACAGTTCCACTGTCCTTGATTCCCATAATCAGGGTAATAACAATTTATTCTTCCTGCCCCAATAACAGAGACACTGGGGATCCCACATCAGCCAAAGTGACCATTTGGGCAACTATGATCTCATTCTAGGCGGGGTGGGTGTGCTTATGCAAATGAGATCAGCCCCTGAAGTTCTTTTCCACAACTTGCCACACCTCACCACCAGATGACAGGGTGGCGCTCATCCTGACTCTGCTTACATCTATGAGGAATTATAAATAATAAATGTTTATTAATTTATTTCAATAAATTTATTAACTTTAAATCTAATTTAAAATTTAAAATTTTAACTTAAAGGGGAGGGATAGCTCAGTGGTTTGAGCATTGGCCTGCTAAACCCAGGGTTGTGAGTTCAATCCTTGAGAGGGCCATTTAGGGATCTGGGGCAAAAATTGGGGATTGGTCCTGCTTTGAGCAGGGGTTGGACTAGATGACCTCCTGAGGTCCCTTCCAACCTTGATATTCTATGATTCTATAAATCTGGAGGCCAAGTGGTAAGCAAAGCCATACAGAAGAGGAGGTTCAGGGTGTGGGGGGAGCTCATTTAAAGAAATGTTTGGATTCCAGTTGAGACCAACTATATATATATATATATATATGTAAGAACTTGTTTGCCCATTGTCCGGTTGATACCGACCCCTGTCATGTGACACAAGTATTAACCATTTGTAACATCGTTCATATCCAGTGACTGGGGCTAGGAAATACAGTCCATGATCTTACCAACACCCCTGTGTTGCACAGCTTTATTACACTCAGGCTTCACAACTAATCGCTTCACTTCTTCTCTTGTGATTATCAGTATTGCCAATCCCGAAAACCATGTGTTATGCTCCCCAAAAATCACATATTTGATTTATAAATCACAAACATTTTAAAAATAAGAATTTGGGGGTTCATTTGCATTCTGGTGCGTGAGCTTTTAGGGGTCACATTTTCAAGCTATTGGGTTCAACAATGACGGATAGAAATTTACTTTAAAAAATGAAAGCTGAGATTCTCAGGCAAGCATATGACTCCAGGAGCTGCACTTTAAGAAAAACACCAAATATAATGAAGATCATGATAAAATCATGAGAGTTGACAACAGAGGGTTACCATGTTAACATACTGAACTCTTTGTGTACCTGTTGGCATATAGCCAACATTAACTGCATCATATCTTTGGTTTGTCTGTACATCCGAATCTAAGGTATGTACACCCCCAAACACACAATCATATTTATTTATATTCAGACAAAATTACCACTGAAGCCAGTTGACAAGTTTATCTCCGCTTGTGCTCTGCAACTCTTTCCCTGCAGTATTTAATGATTTATAATGGAAATTTCTAAGCTGTCTCACAGAATCCCTTGCCTCCTGTTGTGCACTTTTCAGTTTTACTTGTCTCTGTAAAAGTGACAACACTTTTCAGTTTTACTTGTCTCTATTGGATATAAATGCAGCACATTTCAGAGCAAACATCCATTAATGACATAGGTGGGGATCTGAAAGTCGGACATCCATTTTATTCAGTTTAGTATTTGAGATATTTATAAAACATTAGAGGGTAGGGAATAATTGTTAAACACATGTACAATCAGTGTCTCAGACTACCCAATGGATACAGTTGTATAAAGAATGCATTCTATGAGACTTTCTTTGTTAGGAACATAAAAGTTATAACTACAGTAGTAGGGCATTGAGCTCTCCAACTCAGTGTTGTAGTTAAGCCAATTGTTATCAAACTCTCTAAGGGCTTGTCTTCAGTACCTGGGTAAGTTGACCTAAGTTACACTACTCCAGCTACATGAGTAATGTAGTTGAAGTCGACGTAGCTTATGTCGACTTACCTTGGTGTCTTCACTGTGCTGCATCGATGGGAGACACTCTCTGGTCAACTTCCCTTACTCTTCTTGGAGAGGCAGAGTACGGGGATTGAACAGAGAGAGCTCTGCAATCAATTTAGTGGGTCTTCACTAGACCTGCTAAATTGACTCGTGTTGTCGATTGCAGCAGTGTCGATCTAGTGAAAACCAGTCCTAAGTAATGAACTTCAGGGGTGGTACTCTAAGGAACTCTCTGTTCCTTCAGGAAGATGTATTTTATGCAAGTTAGACAATAGTCATAGGAAAATCAAAATAGATTCTGCTGTTCTACCTTAGGTGAATCATTTTTTTTAAAATGTGTGATTATACATGTGAAACTTTCTACTCCTCCCTTTATCTATCTGTCAAACTGCCTTAATACATTTCAGGGGTAAAGGTTATTTAACAATTATTTTTTGTGAAGATCTTTGAGATCCCTGAATTCAAGTTCCTATATGAGGGCAAATTATTATTTTAGGGGGGAAAATTCCTATATTATATTTATGTGCACTGCTCCAGTGCTTTCTTTAGTGCGTAACAATACATTAGCCCACCTTGGGACTCCAGAGAACCATTAGCTGAAGCTCCATGCTGTGCTTTGCTAAAATGGGGCAGAAATAGATCCGGCAGTGTAAAGTACAAGAACAATACTCTTGCACTGAAGGGGAGAGCTGGGAGATATGAAAGGAGTGAGGCAAATGGAGTTGGGCTGGGAAGGGAAAATGAAAGAAGGCAAGGAAAGTCAATCAGACGTGAGAGGTAGCATGAGGCTTTCAGAGGGGACAGTAGAGAGGTATACAGATGAAAGGACAGAAGAGGAAGTAAGGGAGGAGATGATAATAACTGAACAGGTTTGAGGAGAATTTCGAAGAAGAACAAAGGATGTAGAATGTAGATGTTAGAATGTAGAATGCAGGCAAGAGCGAGGAAAAGAGCAGCCAACGTGAAGAGGAGTGGGAATAGCTTCTGTCACTAAGATCTCACCTTATTATGGAGAAACCTTTGGATTCTGCGAATGGACCCTGTCATTACCATAGCATTTCTCCTCCCATGAGCATGCGCACACTTCCCTAGGCTCATTTTTAAATGATATTCGGTAAATTTGGCTCCTGAACTTCAAGAGTTACTATTTCCCTAATAGCTTTAGCTTCCAATTTACTGGTCATATTATAAATCTTAATTCAAACCAAATTTGGATTTAAAACCTACATTTTTAAGAGTAGAACATCCATTTCAATATGTATAATATATTAATGTCATTATTATGACATTTATAATATACTAATATAAATTCTAGAAATAGCTTAATTCAAAGTACACAATAAGTATTTTAATAAGTTTGTTTCAACTGGATACCAGTGATGTCACTTTACTACTGAATAAATTTATATTCTAAGGGATTGTTTCTCCCATATGATGGGAAAGAGATGTACACACATTTCAGAATTACCTGTATGACATCAAAGTATTTTTATTTTCTTAAAAATAATTTTAGTGAACTAAATGCACATTAACCATGCCAAACTGGAGACGGACAGTTATGGTGACTGAAGTTCTTTATCAGAAGGCATATAGAACATGAGCAAGCTTTCACATACTCTCCCTTCACTGTGCCACAGTCTAAATTAAAAGTATAACACCTGGGTTAAGAGAGTAGTTTAACTTTGATGTCCATTCAGTCCTTGAATTCTCTGGTATGACTGCCAACAAGGATTCCAAGTACAGTGTTCTCATCAGATGGATACATGTCCAATAGGAGTTGCATGGAAAGCACCAGCTTATCCGTCTACTCCCTACCAGTTGCTAGACAGTAGAAATTTGGAAAGGATTCAGAAAAGAACTACAGGAATTAGTCAAGTTCTGGAAAATGTGCCTGTAATGAGAGACTAAAGAAGCTCAACCTATTTAGTTTATCAAAGAGCAGGTTGAGGTGACTTGTGGTCTACAACAAAGAGATTTCTGATAGTAGATGGCTTTTTAATCTATCAGAAAAAGGCATAACAAGATCCAATGGTTGGAACTGAAATTAAAATTCAGACTAGAAATAAGGTGCAATTTTTAAAAGTGAGGGTAATTAACCATCTAAACAGCATACCTAGGGACATGGTCACTTGCAGTTTTTTATAAAGACTGGATATCCTTCTAAACATGCTATAGCTCAAACAGAAGGTATAGGCTTGATGAAAAAATTATTAGGTGATCATAGTGATGCTGGAGGTCAGAATAAATTATCATAATGGTCCCTTCTGGCCTTAAAATCTATTAATGTATTAAATTTTTGATCCCCGCTAGAAATAACCTAAGTTGGACTCATTACTAGCACTCTGAGCCATTTGTCCACCATATTTAAAACGATTCTAAAACTTATTTATTTATTTTTATTCATTAAGGGAGTGATCCAACTCCCATTAAAGTCACTGGAAAAACTGCCTTTGGCTTGAATAGGAGCTGGATTGTACTTCAATGAAATACAATTGTAATTAACTAACAGTAAAAAAACAGGACTGATCTGCAATAAATGATGTATGCTTTTCCTTTATAAAGGTTACTGTGCCTTTAAGTAATAGGCAACTGAGAACTTGGAGAGATACTTGGAGATAATGGTTGTTATTACAATTGTCAGTCAGTCTATTGCCTAACTGCTGTTCTGCATTTTGTTGGTTGGAATCATAAATAACTATTTCTATGTGAGCATTCCATTTATCTCCAGCCAGGCTGTCAAAGCTGTGATGGATACAAAAAAGCTTGTATCTTTTTTTTTTTCAACCAGATACCCAGACAGGAAGGATATCTATTCCTCATCTCAGACTAATCACTAGTTTCATAGTTAGTGACAAATCAGCTAAAATGAAAACTTCATTTACAGTTGGTTTTGAAAAGAAGATTTTACCCTCCAACTGTTTTGTGGTAATAAACCCACGTCTGCCATCAGAGTTAAACTGAGTCTCCTCATTGAATTAAAAACAATGTCTATGATAAGGATATACCTGGCAGCACAGGCTTATACAGTGTTTAATTTAGCTGAGTTAAAGATACTCCTCTCAGTTCTTAGTGACTTACTTACACTGTGTATATATATATATAAAACCTTTCTGTTTTCCTTGAGGGGTGGATTTATACATCATTATAAAGTCTTGGCTTGATCAACAGCTTGCAATCAAAGAATAAAAAAAAAATCCCCATGTCTCTCCTTGAGTTCACATGTGTAATAAATGTAAACTGAACATCTTAGGGGTTCATTTTCAAGATATTGTGTGGATAGTGTTCACACAAATCCCATTAATTAATATTAACAGAATTTATGCTTCAGGAACTGATTTAAAAACATATTCCTTTGTTCTGTTATTGACTGCGAGGGAACCAAAATTTAAGTCTCAATGATAAGGAAACCTCAGTTAGTAGTCTGTCTGAAGTACTTACATGGCCCCCATTACTGTAGAATCTGAGTACCTGTGTGTGTGTGTGTGTGTGTGGGGAGGTTATCTGCCCTTTATGGATCCCTACAGGATGCCCCAGGGTCACCCTACCCCAGTAAAGGAGCAGTGAAGGTGGATTCTCCAGGCCTGCCTAGAGAAGCCTCATGGAAGCAGCCAATTAAAGCAGGCTCAGATAAAAGGAACTGCAGGGCTCATCCAGTCAGGTACTCTGGTCTATTTTATCATCCCAAGCAATCTGTGATAAATAGTCAGTTTACACCAAAGATCACAAAATATTTGGGCTACTCCCAGTCCCAAAGGACCAGTCATTTACCCCAGGTCAATTTGCACCCTAAATCTCACACCAAAGAAAATGCTTGTTGTAAACTAAGGTTTTATAACTATGAAAAAGAAATGAGTTATTTACAAAGTAAAAGCAAGTAACATACATAAACAAAAATAATATCTTAAATTCCAAATGATAATTGAAACTGTTCTAATAAGCAAATATTATGTCTATTAGGGCTAGCCAAAGCTAAACAGTTGGGGACTCTTGCTTATGCTTAGAAATCCCCACCCTTCAAGTATTCAAGCAGCATAGGAATAATACATTCTCCTTAACAGGCATTTGTATTATTTTCCCCCAGCATTCAAGCTGTGATGGGAGGAGGGATTGGGCACCTACCTGCTTCAGGGCTATGGGGAAAGCAATCAACAAAGTCTTTGTTCTACAGTGGCTCATTTGGATTCAACCATCCTTTCTGATGGGCAAGAGATAACACCTTCTGTAGCATTCCAGCATTTTGCATTAGGTAAAGTGCCATAGGCTGTATGTATCCCATGCTACCCCAGTGACTAAAGGGTTAAAACAGACCCTTCCAGCCACTTTTGATAGGAACCTTTCAACAACTGGGGAGATAAAAGGGCTGGGAAGCAGAGAGATGGGACAGCTACCAGAAGGGAGTTAAGAGGTAGGAGGAAGGAGCTTCTGTCTGCAAGCTACCAGAAAGTTGCCCAAAAACTGTTCCCCAGGCAGGGGGCAATCTGACCAGAAGACTAAAGAGACTGCATAGACCCAAGGGGAAGGTAGGAAGAAGCTCAGGGCACTGAGAGGATTGTAACCCATCTGACCCTGTTTACTTAATTTGAGGGCCCTGAGCTGGAGCCCAGTGGAGTGGGTGGGTCTGGGTAGGGACTCCCCAAACCTCCACTGGACTACATGAGTCCAGACTCTATGCCACATCTGGCTAGAGAGAGGCATCGTTGAGCTGACATGCAACTTCACAGGATATTTTTTCCTGTTTGAATTACAGAGTTTCAGAACAAACATTTAACACTTATAGAGCAAACGCTTAAGTATTACATTATAGCATGGGCTATAGAGGTTATATGTGAGATTAATGCATGCAGCAACTTACAAGCATTTCATAACATTTAAACACTAAACACATTTATATAAGTCCAATACCTATCTAACAATACACAGGTGAGACAGACTGGTTTCCAGCTATGTATTTGTCAGACCTAGGGGCCTTGGCATGAGCTGGCATCTGGTCTGCCAACATCACAGTCCCCCTACCAGCAAAGTGGTGTTAACCCTGAGAAGCTTGGGAGCTTGAGCAAAGGAATGAATTTAAAGGTCCCAGAGATAGGGCTGAAGATCCAGATGAGGACAAATAGACAATTTTGTGGACTTTCCCTACTTGGAAAGGGGTTCACTTTCATTGTGTGACTTGGGCAGAGGGCTGAGCTATTGAAGATAGATAGATAGATAGATTAGATTGGGGGGAGGGATAGCTCAGTGGTTTGAGCATTAGGGTTGTGAGCTCAATCCTTGAGGGGGCCATTTGGGATCTGGGGCAAAAATTGGGGATTGGTCCTGCTTTGAGCAGGGGGTTGGACTAGATGACCTCCTGAGGTCCCTTCCAACCCTGATATTCTATGATCCACCAAGTGAGGTCAACAGCCTACAAAGGGCACCAGGAGTAGGAAAAGGACTGCCATGCCATATGCAGCAACAGAAGGTGCTCAAGAGGTGTGTCCCCCTACATTACAGTACCCCAATATCTTTAGTATGTTTATCCTTACAACACCCTGGGTGAGGAAGAGAAGTGCTATTATCCCCATTTTACCGATTATCCAATGCAGATTTAATCAAGAGAAATTTCCCAAAATTCTCTCAGATGCTTTCACACACCCTATTTTCTCCTTTTGAGCCAAAATATTCTGTATTTCCTTTTTTGAACTGATCTATAAAGTTATTGTTTCCCTATCCTATTTCAAATCTTTCCTCAAACCTTGTTTCTTCTGGGATGTCTACAATAGGCTGAACAAAAAAATATAAAAACCCCACCAATTTTTCAAAAGCTAAATGTTTCCCGGGGATGTCTCCTTTGACAATTTTGAAACAAATTGAAGAAAAATTCAAGAAAGTTGAAACATTCCATTCTAACCTTTTTTGTTAGAATGGAGCACTTTGATTTTCCTTTTCAAAATTATTGTTTCAGTGTTTTATATTATAAAATATAATATGAAACTTTAAAATGTCAAAATCAGAATTTATGCAGTTCTGTATCTGTGTTGGTCCAAGGGTATTAGAGGCAAGGTGGGTCAGATAATACCTTTTTTTAGACCAACTTCTCTTGGTGAGATTGACAAGCTTTTGAGTTTAGACTCTCTCTCAGAAGTTGATACAATAAAAGTATTACCTCACCCACCTTGTTTCTCTAAAATCAGAATGGAATGTTTCAGTGTGATCAAAATAAAATTTTCCTATTAACCTGAAATGCAATTGTTCTCAGAATTTCAGTTAATGGGAAACTTCCAATTTTGAGGGGGTTGTTGCATCTAGAACAAATTTCAAAATCACAAACTCCACCAGAATGTTTCCTCATAGCTGTGGTTTTAACAGCATTGTGTATAAATTGTCACTTTCTGTTTTGTACAGCACCTAGCACAATAGAATTCTGAACCTAGCTGGACCTTTGGGTGCTGTTGCAGTACAATTAAATAATAAAGCAACAGAAAACTTGTAGTGTATTTGTGAACTGAACAACTTGTTTGTTTGTAAAGTATGGCATGTATACACTTCTCCCCTCACTATCACTGGTTGTAAACCAAGATACCACCAGAGACTCGGGGGAACGTTAATACTGATTTACATCAGTTTAAGGGGGAATGCTGAATGCACATTTTCACTAAAAAATACATTTCTTTGGCTATCTAAATAATGCAAGTATTCAGTTTTTTTCCTCTTTGTGTTATATCCTTACATCCATTTTTAAACAGTGGGTTTGATTCCTAATTTATGGCAATTTTACACCAGGATAACCTCATTGACTTCAATGAAATTACTTCTGATTTACATCAGTGGAAGCAGGATCAAAATCAGGTCACATGTTTGTAACCTAAAACTAAAACCATGGAGAGAGGAGTGTGAAATCTCCTGGTTTTGTTATAAGGACAAGACTGAGATCAGGTTCATAAAAGACTCAAGTCTTTAAGCAAACTAGGACCCAATTTTAATCCAGTTTGTGCCAGTTTTATAGTTACTGGTTGAAATCATGCCAAATTATGTAGCCTTTGAGGTGAAACCAGGTTAAACTTTACAGTTTGGAGTGAATTTCTCTTTGAGATTTTTGAAGTTGTTTGAATATAAAAGCAAAAGTCTCTGGCTATTGTGAACAATGTGGATCAAACATGAAGAAAGTACTTTCATGAAATGCTAGTGATGTGCAACCACTGAGACTTATACAAGTTCTACCAGAATAGAACAGGAGTGAAACCTCTTGGCTCACATATTTACGTTTGAGGCTATGCTTACTTAGAAATGTAGGGATGCTTCCCTCATCTTTCTGTGCAAATGAAACTTTATACAGTAAATGACACCTATAAAAGTTTCCATTTCAGTTCATTCAGGATAGAATTTTTTGAAACTTCCTGTTAGATATCAACAAAATCTTTAACTAGTCTAAGATGCACGGTCTGTGTTAAAATATCTTGCAGGTACCTTTGCTCTCTGAGGTATTTTGGGAAAACTGATATGCCGAGATAGGAAAGGAATTAACTCTACAAATACAAATTACACTTTTTAGCACAGAAATATGCAACATACTATTTTAATAAAATATAAATAAAACCTTATGCAACTGTGACAACCGATGAGGAGGAAGTGTTAGGTGGGTGACAGCATGCAGTGGGTGGTACCTTTTTAGAATAAGTTGCTGATGGGATATAAAGACTTGTACCATGAAACGCAAGCTGATGGGCTTCAACAAAACTAAAACAAGGCAATTGAAAAATAGAAGAGTTAAATGCTGCCTGGGTGGTCTGATGATAGGAGATTTATTGCAGTATGTTGCACATAAAAAGGGACTCAAAGTAACCATGAGGAATAGAGAGGGGAGGGATAGCTCAGTGGTTTGAGCATTGGCCTGCTAAACTCAGGCTTATGAGTTCAACCCTTGAGGGAGGCATTTAGGGATCTGGGGCAAAAATTGGGGATTGGTCCTGCTTTGAGCAGGGGGTTAAATCAGATGACCTCCTGAGGGTCCTTTCCAACCCTGATATTCTATGATTCTACAAGAGTATAAAACTTAAATTTAAAAGAGACATAGGAGCAAAGTGCCAAAAACAGAGGCTCCTAAGTGAGACTGTAAAAACAAATAAAAATTGATTCACATTTCATTAGAGAAGTGAGGAGAAAGTGATCAACATAGCCTGGAGAGCAACTTTCACACTGACTGCAACTTTATCTTCCATAGATTTTTTTTTTAATAGGGCCTGTTAGGATTATCTGGCCTGACCTCCTAAATAACACCCGCCATAGAACGTCATCTAATAATTCCTGCATGAAGCCCATAACTTGTGGTTGAACTAGAGTATATTTTTAAGGCTACCTTTAAACTACAGGGTAGGCATGAGATTCCCTGATTGTGAACACACACTTGCACTAGCTATCACTGAGCGTGTGCAAATATAAAGAGCTGGGTAGCTATAGTAGCATGAGCAGGGGCAGCAGCGGTACAGCTGAGCCATGCTGAGCACAAACCTGCTTGGAATGGCTGGGTGTGTATTTGGCCTGGCTCAGCCACGCTGCTATCAAGCTAGCACAAGTATGTGTGCGTGAGCAAGGGAATTTACACCTCTAGCTCACTGTTTATAGACATAACATAAGACAGACATCAAATCTTGATTTAAAGACTTCAAATAATGGAGAAGCCATCACTTGCCTTGGTTAGCTGTTGCAGTGGTTGATTACCCTCACTGTGAAAAATGTGCACATTATTTCCAGTTTGAGCTTCTCTAACTTCAGCTTCCCCCTACTCAATAAAAAGCCCCATGTATCAAAGATGCAAGACCACTTACTGCAACCAGATCTGTTCTAAAAGGTAATAAACTGTGGATTGGAATACTTTTATAAATCCAAGAGATTAGAACCTCTGGCAGGGATGGTTTAGCACTGTCTACAGAAGGAATGACTCCATTAAAGACAGTAGGAATTTTAACATGGAGCCCTTGTTGGAGTGAAGGAATCTTGTGATTTGAGGGTATCTCTGCAACTTTGCTTTGTTCTGAATCTGAAAATTCTAAGATGCCATTTACAGAGTAAAAGGTTGTGTGTCTTCCATTGTAAAGATACAGCTGTCAAAACACTAACCTAGTTTTTCAAAAAAATGTCTGAAGTCAAATAGCCACACCAAATAGGGGGAATTACTCCACCTTCCATACCTTGAAAACCCAAGATATATTTTAAAATGCTAAAATTATTAAACACAGATGATTTCTCCATGACAAAGTAAAGATACTAAATTAAAACAAAACTGAAATCCTACATCAATACAATCCTTTACGATGGCGAGTCAAACAATATATAAGTCAAGATTCCAAAAGAAAAGTTAAGTGAGTTAACCTGTGTTGAACACATATAGGATTCTTTACTTCTGTTTTTATGAATGAATATTAGGGTTTATGATGCAAACTGTATAACATATCTAGGATGTGCAACATGGCAGAATCTTAACTTTATACTGTCTTCTTGTAATTTTATTTAATTATATTTCTCATTTAACAGTTATTTCTATGACACTCATCATAGTATTTGAAATTCCTACATCATGGAATTTACCCAAAGCCCACTGAAAGAAATAGGACGCTTTCCACAAACTTCAAAGACACATGGATTGGAGCCCAGGCGAACTTTTGCAGCCTTATTTGTTTCATTAATGTGGGAGGATGGGAGGGTTTGTATTGAATTTAGTATCAGGTGAAATTCATGTGTAAGGCCTTGACCCTGCAATGAGCTCCCTCTGAGTAAGGGATTCATTGCAGTTTGGGGTCTAAATTGTTGCTGAGATTTCTTTCCCGTACCTGTACAATATAAGAAATACTCAGTTTGCTGAAACATTCATGTGTGAGTTTCCTGACACCACCATCATAAAGAAGTGAGAATCAGCCAGGTTACATCCTGGCAGTTAGAGGGAGTGGAAGCCTGTGCACCCACTGTATTATCTAATGACAGCTACTGTGAAACCTAATAGCATTTTTTTGCTTCAAGTGGTATATACCTTTTGCTGTAGTCAACCACTTCTTTAGTACCTTCCCTCCCTTTATCTCTTATCATATTTTGTATTAGAATCATAGAATTATAGAATCATAGAATAACAGAATTGGAAGGGACCTCTGGAGGCCATCTAGTCCAACCCCCTGCCCAGAGCAGGACCAATCCCAGCTAAATCATCCCAGCCAGGGCTTTGTCAAGCCTGACCTTAAAAACTTCTAAGGAAGGGGATTCCACCACCTCCCTAGGTAACGCATTCCAGTGTTTCACCACCCTCCTAGTGAAAAAGTTTTTCCTAATATCCAACCTAAACCTCCCCGACTGCAACTTGAGACCATTACTCCTTGTCCTGTCATCTGCTATCACTAAGAATAGTCTAGATCCATCCTCTTTGGATCCACCTTTCAGGTAGTTAAAATCAGCTATCAAATCCCCCCTCATTCTTCTCTTCCGTAGACTAAACAATCCCAGTTCCCTCAGCCTCTCCTCATAAGTCATGTGTTCCAGTCCCCTAATCACTTTTGTTGCCCTTCGCTGGACTCTCTCCAATTTCTCCACAGCCTTCTTGTAGTGTGGGGCCCAAAACTGGACACAGTACTCCAGATGAGGCCTCACCAATGTTGAATAGAAGGGAACAATCATGTCCCTTGATCTGCTGGCAATGCCCCTACTTATACACCCCAAAATGCCATTGGCCTTCTTGGCAACAAGGGCACACTGTTGACTCATATCCAGCTTCTCGTCCACTGTCACCCCTAGGTCCTTCTCTGCAGAACTGCTGCCTAGTCATTCAGTCCCTAGTCTGTAGCGGTGCATGGGATTCTTCTGTCCTAAGTGCAGGACTCTGCACTTGTCCTTGTTGAACCTCATCAGATTTCTTTTGGCCCAATCCTCTAATTTGTCTAGGTACCTCTGTATCCTATCCCTACCCTCCAGCGTATCTACCACTCCTCCCAGTTTAGTGTCATCCGCAAACTTGCTGAGGGTGCAATCCACACCATCCTCCAGATCATTAATGAAGATATTGAACAAAACCGGCCCCAAGACCGACCCTTGGGGCACTCCGCTAGATACCGGCTGCCAACTAGACATGGAGCCATTGATCACTACCCGTTGAGCCCGACAATCTAGCCAACTTTCTACCCAATTTGTAGTGCATCCATCCAGCCCATACTTCTTTAACTTGCTGACAAGAATACTGTGGGAGACCGTGTCAAAAGCTTTGCTAAAGTTGAGGAATAACACGTCCACTGCTTTCCCTTCATCCACAGAACCAGTTATCTCATCATAGAAGGCAATTAGATTAGTCAGGAATGACTTGCCCTTGGTGAATCCATGCTGACTGTTCCTGATCACTTTCCTCTCATCTAAGTGCTTCAGAATTGATTCCTTGAGAATATGCTCCATGATTTTTCTGGGGACTGAGGTGAGGCTGACCGGCCTGTAGTTCCCAGGATCCTCCTTCTTCCCTTTTTTAAAGATTGGCACTACATTAGCCTTTTTCCAGTCTTCCAGGACTTCCCCCGATCGCCATGAGTTTTCAAAGATAATGGCCAATGGCTCTGCAATCACATCCGCCAATTCCTTTAGCACTCTCGGATGCAACGCATCCGGCCCCATAGACTTGTGCATGTCCAGTTTTTCTAAATAGTCCCGAACCACTTCTTCCTTCACAGAGAGCTGGCCACCTCCTCCCCATGCTGTGCTGCCCAGTGCAGTAGTCTGGGAGCTGACCTTGTTCGTGAAGACAGAGGCAAAAAAAGCATTGAGTACGTTAGCTTTTTCCACATCCTCTGTCACTAGGTTGCCTCCCTCATTTAGTAAGGGGCCCACACTTTCCTTGGCTTTCTTCTTATTGCCAACATACCTGAAGAAACCCTTCTTGTTACTCTTAACATCCCTCACTAGCTGCAACTCCAGGTGTGATTTAGCCTTTCTGATTCCATTCTACATGCCCGAGCAATATTTATATACTCATCCCTGGTCATTTGTCCAATCTTCCACTTCTTGTAAGCCTCTTTTTTGTGTTTAAGATCAGCAAGGATTTCACTGTTCAGCCAAGCTGGTCACCTGCCATATTTGCTATTCTTTCTACACATCGGGATTGTCTACATATTGTCCCTGTAACCTCAATAAGGATTCTTTAAAATACAGACAGCTCTCCTGGACTCCTTTCCCCCTCATGTTATTCTCCCAGGCGATCTTGCCCATCAGTTCCCTGAGGGAGTCAAAGTCTGCTTTTCTGAAGTCCAGGGTCCGTATTCTGCTGCTTTCCTTTCTTCCTTGTGTCAGGATCCTGAACTCGACCATCTCATGGTCACTGCCTCCCAGGTTCCCATCCACTTTTGCTTCCCCTACTAATTCTTCCCGGTTTGTGAGCAGCAGCTCAAGAAGAGCTCCACCCCTAGTTGGTTCCTCCAGCATTTGCACCAGGAAATTGTCCCCTACAGTTTCCAAAAACTTCCTGGATTGTCTGTGCACCGCTGTATTGCTCTCCCAGCAGATATCAGGATGATTGAAGTCGCCCATGAGAACCAGGGCGTGCGATCTAGTAGCTTCTGCGACTTGCCGGAAGACTAAGGATTTTGCTTCCCTTCTTACTACAAGTTCTGACTGTCATTTCCTCTATGCTTTCAAGACAACTTTCCCTTTGCAACAACATCTCTCATTGCCATCCACTCCCTCCATTCATTCTAACGGGGCTTTTGCTTTTCTCTGGGGCTATAAAAAATAAGTCATATTACAGTTTTCTGTAACACACTTCTTGCTGCTGTCCTACAGATCCTATTCTTATTGCCCTTCTGATGTAACCAACATTAAATCTCGCCATCTCTTGAGTTATTTGAAATCAACCTGATTAAGTAGTTCAATGGATGATTATAGGCAGTATGCCATTAAAAATCTAGCTAACTACTTTGTGTTCTGTTTGGTCTATTTTTAGCATTTGTTTTCAAAGACTAAGGTATTTGATATGATGTCAAGGTTTTCCCTTTTTTTTGTAACTGCTCTTATTTTCTGAAACATAATATACTGACATATGTACTTATCCACCCATCACCAATTACATTTGTTATGGTAGTTCTAACACTTGTCAAACTTATCCCACATTTTCATATCTATTCATTCTAGAAATACTTTGCATTTATGGTAGTATATATTTTTACAAAGTCAGCATTTTCAAGAGCCATAGTATCACAATGGCGGGCATCACAGTTTCTCTTAATTGTTGCAACTCTTGGTAAATGGTGTTGTGTAACTGCCATTACAAAATATCAGTACTTCCAACCCCCCCCCCCAAAAAAAAACAACCCCAAGTCTGACCCAAAAATATCATAGGATTGAAGTAAAAATTACAATTTTTTTTAAAAAAATAAACTTTTGGGTTCCTTTTTATTTGACTTCTGGGTTTTGAGCCATAGGATTCAATTTTTCAATCTTTTATTCAAAATAATGCTTTTAATCAAATATAGAGAAACCTGAAATATTTCAGGTTTGGGATTTTCATATTTTTTGTAGAAATGTTCTCTGGAAAAAGACTATTTCCCATTAATCTTCTCTCCTAGAAATATTTTCTTTTAAATGAAGGATGACATTTCTACAGAACCCATTACACCACGTGCTGGGGCTTTAAGAAGAACATCAAACATTTTCATACAACAAAACTGCAAGAGATGACATCAGCACTAGATAGTCCCTTTTGTCTAAGGATTTAAAATAACTTTACAAAATTGAATTAAGCTTAGACAAGTTAGATGTCTTCCAGTCACCAGGGCCTAATGAAATAAATCCTACAATACACAAGGAGCTGACTAAGGAGATATCTGAGCCATTAGCAAAGTCTTTGCAAAGTCATGGAAGATGGGAGAGATTCCAGAGGACTGGAAAAGGGCAAATATAGTGCCAATCTATAAAAAGGGGAATAAAGACAACCTGGGGAATTACAGACCAGTCAGCTTAACTTCAGTACCCAAAAAGATAATGCAGCAAATAATTAAGCAAACACCTAGAAGATAATAAGATGATAAGTAATAGTCAGCATAGCTTTGTCAAGAACAAATCGTGTCAGACCAAGCTGATTGCTTTTTTTGACAGGGTAACAAGCCTTGTGGATGGGGGGAAAGTGATATATGTGATATATCTTGACTTCAGTAAGGCTTTTCATACTGTCTCAAATGAACTGGTTAAAAGACAGGGAACAAAGGGTAGGAATAAATAGTAAATTTTCAGAATGGAGAGGGGTAACTAGTGTTGTTCTCCAAAGGTCAGTCCTAGGACAAATCCTATTCAACTTATTCATAAATGATGTGGAGAAAAGGGTAAACAGTGAGGTGGCAAAATTTTCAGATGATATTAAACTGCTCAAGATAGTTAAGACCAAAGCAGACTGTGAAGAACTTCAAAAAGATCTCACAAAACTAAGTGGTTGGGCAACAAAATGGCAAATGAAATTTAATGTGGATAAATGTAAAGTAATGCACATTGGAAAAAATAACCCCAACTATACATACAATATGATGGGGGCTAATTTAGCTACAACTAATCAGGAAAAAGATCTTGGAGTCATCATCGGTAGTTCTCTGAAGTCATCCACGCAGCGTGCAGCAGCAGTCAAAAAAGCAAACGGGATGTTAGGAATCATTAAAAAAGGAATAGAGAATAAGATGGAGAATATCTTACTGCCTTTATATAAATCCATGGTATGCCCACATCTTGAATACTGCATACAAAGGTGGTCCCCTCATCTCAAAAAAGATATACCGTTGTTCGAAAAGGTTCAGAAAAGGGCAACTAAAATGATTAGGGGTTTGGAATGGGTCCCTTATGTGGAGAGATTAAAGAGGCTAGGACTTTTCAGCTTGAAAAAGAGGAGACTAAGGGGGTGATATGATAGAGGTATGTAAAATCATGAGTGGCATGAAGAAAGTGAATGAGAAAAAGTTATTTACTTGTTCCCATAATATAAGAACTAGGGGCCACCAAATGAAATTAATGGGCAGCAAGTTTAAAACAAATAAAAGGAAGTTCTTCTTTACACAGCGCACAGTCAACCTGTGGAAATCCTTGCCTGAGGAGCTTGTGAGGACTAGGACTGTAACAAGGTTTAAAAGAGAACTGGATAAATTCATGGAGGTTAAGTCTATTAATGGCTATTAGCCAGGATGGGTAAGGAATGATGCCCCTAGCCTCTGTTAGTCAGAGGGTAGAGATGGATGGCAGGAGAGAGATCACTTGATCATTAGCTGTTAGGTTCACTCCCTCTGGGGCACCTGGCATTGGCCACTGTCGGTAGAGAGGATACTGGGCTGGATGGACCTTTGGTCTGACCCAGTGTGGCCATTCTTATGTTCTTATGACCTTCTCATAAACAAACTAGAGAAATAAAACCTAGATGGACTACTATAAGGTGAGTGCATAACTGGTTGGAAAATCATTCCCAGAGAGTAGTTATCAATGGTTCACAGTCAAGCTGGAACGGCATATCAAGTGGGATCCTGCAGGGATCAGTTCTGGGTCCAGTTCTGTTCAATATATTCATTAATGATTTAAGTAATGACATAGAGAGTACACTTATAAAGTTTGAGGATAATACCAAGATGGGAAGGGTTGAAAGTGCCTTGGAGGATAGATTAAAATTCAAAATGATCTGGACAAACTCCATTATTGGAGATTTTTAAGAGTAGGTTTGATAAGCACCTGTCAGGGACAATCTAGATAATACTTATTCCTGCCTTGAGTGCAGGAGACTAGACTAGATGACCTCTCGTGGTCCCTTCCAGTGCAATGATTCTATGATTCTCAATATCTCTGGCCTCAGGTAGCCTCATATTACAGATTGGAAAATTGAGGCTTAGATACATTAAGTGTCTTACCAAAAATCACACAGCAAGTCAGCAGCAAAACTGAAAACGAGCCTGAGGTTTTGGCTCCCAGTCCCTTTCTCTAATTACTGGGCACACTCCCACTCAGAGTCGTATTTATATTTAACATAAACTCAAGTAAAACTGATGTAGATGTAAATTGTTCTTCATGGCAGTTTATAACCTTTATTTTTACTGTGCTCTCTTTTATCCTCAAGATTGTAGGGTTTTTTTCTAGTTTTTTTTCCTTCCTATAAATTAGACATACAGTTTCACATAGACAAAATAAGAGGTTCATTTTAGCATACTTTAAAAAAAAAATCCTGATAATCCTTTTCATCACTTTCCTTTATTTTCCAAATCAGTCATGAATACAAATCTATATCCTGGCCTTTGCCAAGTTATATTCTTATGTTTAAAAACTGCTCTTTTGGTGCCTAAATCAAATTCTGCCCATGAATAATTGCCTGCAAGTTGCATTGATTTCAATGAGAGCTACACATACATATCTCATGGTAGAATTTGTCCCCATATTTATAATGCACTGCACACCATTGAAGCTAAGCTTAGGTATGTGTGTTTGTACCATCCTCTTTTTTTCCCCCCTCTCTTTAAAGGAGAAGTACATCATAGTCATCCTGCAGTCCTCTAGTACTTTCTCTTTGTGAGCTAGCAAAAATCTCTGCCAATTGCATTTCCAGTTCTCTTGCTACTTCCTAGATCATTTTTTGGAAACAATTCATTTGCACTCAGCATGTTGTCATCATTTCAGTTTATCCTGTTTTCTAACTATCTACTATGGCATGACCACAAAATTCTTTTTAAAATTTTTTATGCCTCCCTCAAGATCTCTCCCAGATTTGATCTTCAGTTTCCCTTGTGATTAGAAAGAGAGAGAAAATTACTTCAGGCTACCAGGAATATCAAATGCATCTATTACTAACTTATCATGTTTTTAGTGCTTCTGAGTCCAGAACTGGATTCTTCAGCTATCCAAGAAAGTCTTTTATTCAGTATAAGATGCCCCTAGGTTACTTTATTTTATTTAAAATACTTTAGTAGGAGACTTTAGCAGACAGTAGCAGATTCATACCCTCAAGAATCTGTACATTTTGTGCTTTGTATTTTCTCAGAAGACGAAAATTTACCAAGAATCTATGATATTACCATGGGATCTGCTACTGAAGTTACAGACTAATCATTTGAAATAATCCAACTAGAAGTTCCAAAAAAAGGATCATAATCCATATGTTATAACATCCATGTATTGTTGTCACTGAGAGAAAAACATAAGAGGCCAAATCCAGCCATAGTGTAACTGAGTTCAGTTGGTCTATTGAGTTCAATAGATTTGCAGCTACTTACTCAAACAGATTTTCCTATCTATTTTAAAGGGAAATGCTATTTTATACATCTTACAAAGTATAACTTGCATGATTTAAATTCATTTTACACTTTCTTGGGGGGCTTTTTCTCTTTGGGGGCCTGGGGTTCAAGTCAGTCTTCAGGCTTTCAACAAAAGCAGCTCACACAAGTGTCTTTTCAGATTGGTGGCCAGCTGTGGACTCTCTCCCTTCTGTTTTATAGTACGTTCTGCTTTCTCCCTATTCCACAGAATTTCAGGAAGAGCAAAAACCTTTCTTAAAGTGACAATACACTGCACTCTGTGATCATAGAAATACTCCCAATTCTACTACAAATTAGAATTTATAACAAACATTCTGTTGTAATTAGACAGGAAGCATTAGTGGAGATATTATTATTGGCTGCGAATTTTTTATGTCAATAACTCTTGATATTCTCCTGGACCTTTTTCTATTGGTTTACTGATGGGTGCAGATGGGCAAGGCAAGTCCAGGTGTCTAGTCTCACCAAAGATGGGTTCCAAGACTATAACTTTTCCCCCCATGGTATTGTTCGTGGTGGGACTCATTTTGTGATGAATAATACAATAGCGATAATGTTCAGGGCATCTCTGTTAATTTCAGAAGTCCCTCTTACTCCAGTTTGTTAAACCTGAAGAACCTATAAGAATGTAGCTCCTTAGGGGTTCCCCTGTCTGTTTTTTTTTTAAATTCTCCCCCTAGTTTCACTGTTTCATATTTCTAATGCTAAGATTTATTACAGACTATTGGCCTAGAACAGACAGGCTGGGGAGATGAGATTTTGCTGATAGAAGTCATACACAAAATCTGTGACAAATTGAAGCCCGTCAGAATCCTTAGCTTGTGGTGGAGAAAATTTGTGGCATTCCTGTGAAAGGAAATAAATGATTCATTGTTGTTGAAGTGAGGAAAGTACATACAAACAAACCCCCAAAACACACCCACACCCTTTAAAGGTGGTTGTGATTACTATGTTAAAATTTTAATCTAATTTCTCTTATTTATTGAGGTGTAAGTAGTGAACAATTGAAGTTTAGATGCTCGTTCTTCTTTTCAACTGTATCGCTCTACTAACTTTTGATACATAAGTGTTGTGTATTCTGTGCTCTTACCTTATAATGTCCAGCCAGCATTCGTATTGTGCCTACTTTTTGATGATGAGACTTAAGGAAAAGTGAACAAATGCCAGCTATACACTGAGACTTATTATAGAGGAAAAATATTTAAATCAAAGATGAAAAGAAAAACCCTTGAAAATGTCAGACTATGTGTGCACTGCCTCAAAAATAGTCAGAAGACAAGCTGGTAATCTATTGTTTTAAATTATATAAATGAATCTACATTATAGTGGTCAGTTAACTAGACTGGTCCAACTCACTTACACCATTTTCAGTTAAAGTGAATGCTGATGAAGTAAACGGATTTACACATCAGTGGATTGAGACGATAATCAAGCCCATGAGTTCAATGCAGTGTGAGTAGTGGGACCTTGATTCATATGGCTACTATCAACATAGCAAAATATGCTTCACTGTGGAAACACTGGCCCACTTCTGAGGTCCATTCGAGCTGTCTGGCAGCTGGAACCAGCTGGGGAACAAAGCTGTCTATATGCCACTGTTTTGCTTTCTAGGCTAAGATCTGTAAAACTCCAGAGCACTATCAGAGCTGTTCTGAATTATGACAGCTGGTACTGCCTTCCCAAGGGGCTGTTATACCCATAGGGGATCACCCAAATGTAGAGATACACCAACTCTTCCTCCAGGCATGTCTGCTGCACGTGGCATTTTGATCTTAGTGCTGCTGTCTTTGTAAGATGGTCACGATATGTGAGAGTTCTATGTAACGTGAAACCTAGATAGACCATGTGTGAATCACGCTTTATTCATTGACCATTGAGAACTATATTCAGTTCTCTGCCAGCTTGTGCATGATGTAAGTGGAAGATACTTGACACACTCTTACTTCCACTTGGTATCAGGTGCCACCGATGACAATAATTGCCATATCCACCATATCTGCATTTAGAACTCTCTCAAGTATGTCAAGGCAGTGTGACTGAGTGCTTAGGCATATGTCATCTGCATAAAAAAATTTGTGAGACTCAGTATATGGCAGGTCATTTGAATATAATTTGAATAACATTGGAGATAATACTGATCCTTGTGGGAGGCCATTCTTCTGGTGCCTCCAAGCACTTTTTCTATCACCAATATGCACACAGAAATGGTGACTTCTCAAAAACAGAGCCTTTGCACATATTAGCATCTTGGCATAGTTCTAGACAATTTCACCAAAAGGCCCATGTGCCAAATGGTACCGTATACTGTGGTCAAATGGTAAATTACATGTCAGTCAAAGCACTTTGGGACATTTTTTGGTCTGACAGTGCTATCCTGATCAGCCCATCTGCAAACAGCTGTGCCATCAGAAAAAACAGACCATGCAACACCCTGGTTAACAGATTTTTGGGAGAGAGAGAGGAAATCACCGCAGTAATTGTATCATCAGTTGTACAATTAACAATAGGAGTGTTGTTAATCCTCAGTTTTCTGAAACCTCAAATCATTTTCTTAAAAAATACTGCCAATATGTAGTATTGCTTAGTGCCTTAAGCCATGCGCTCACCTGCAGCATGATTGATGTTCAGCTTACTTATTTGAATGATCTCCACTACCAAATAATGCTCATTGTTTAAAATGGATTCAAATTAATGGGATCAGGCTGGGAATGATGTGGAAAATACTAAGGAAATAACCTGCGTGGTACAATTCATTGCCGAGTACTCACTAATATTCTATGTGAATAAAGTTTCTGCTTAATTAAACCACATCCATTGCCTCTTGTCTTTCTTCTAACTTGGCCAGACAATGAATTTAGCATTTAGGTACTGTGTTAATGACCCAGTGTAATGTTCATATGCAAATGACTATGCTAATTTCCATGACGATGCTCTGAACATGTCCAGTGTAAACTATTTGTCCGAGAAGCTGACTGGGTTGAGTGAGCCTGGAGTTAATGAGAAGCACTGTGTCTTCTCTCAGCCCAGCTTTAGGCATGAGTGCCTTGACCATATTGGGTTAAGTCCCCTGCTGTAATAAATGAGCACAGCTGCACTGATTTCAGTGGATCTTCACCAATTTACACCACTAGAGAATTTGTCCTGTCACCCTGATTGTAATCAAAGGAAAGGAATTACACATACAAATAACATATTTAAGAAAAGGAACCGTCCCTCATATTTGCTTCTTGAAGTAACTTGCAATTTAACATAATTTTTACGGCAGGGGGAGCAAATGCCAGTTTCAGATTTTAATTTGAGTACTTTTTCCCCTTAATCCCTTTAAAAACCTGATCCTGCAAGCCTTAAACCAAGAATGAATTTCCATTGAAGTAACTGGGACTTTTGCTTGCACAAGAACTATACAATGCGGCCCCAAATTTCTGCACCTGCAACTCGCCGGCCAATAAGGCTCTTGAAGTTATGATTTTGCAAAAATAATTGGACCCAAGTACAAAAGCTTGTTTCTAATGAATGATGCCTAGTTAAAGGAGACTCACTATTGTAACACTTCTGCTGCCATGTTCATTTCTATAAGCTTGGTGCTTTTCTTTAATACTCCACAGTTTTGCACTAAGGACTGAGCATTACTTGAAAAGAAACTTTTGTTCCCAATGAGTTTTAGCTTCATGTCTTGGCATAAGAGGGATGAAACATAAGCAGTGCCTTTCTGTGGGACAGTGCCTTCTGACATTATGCACAGAACATGAACTTCTATCCATTTCGGTCTCTTTGATTTCCTTCAAAAGTTTATTTGCTAACCCATGAGTGTCCTTATTCCTCAAGGTTCCATTCATGTTGCCTTTTCCCCCCTGACTTTGCAGCAAACAGTAATCATCCATTATCTGAATTCAATGTTGTGCAGTGAGTCTGAGGGTAGGAAGTCAGACACTGTCTGTAACATTCTCTGTTGACCCAATTGACCAAAGTTTTACTACTGAGTCTGACATAGGAAACAATGAAAGTTTTTCAAAACTATGTTGCCATTTCCATTTCAGTGTTGTGGAGTTTGATTTTTGTTTTGCTTTTTTTAAAAAAAAAACAAAAACAAATGTGTAATATAAACCCATTCCCAGAAATATTGAGCTGGCATACAAATGTTGAACACGTGAGGCTTTTCTGTTTTTTTCTTTAAGTGCTGAATTCAGTTTAGATAGTCCTACAAAGGAAATAAACTGCAGTCGCTTCAAAAAAGGTTTAAATTCCCCCCTAATTCTGATGGCCTTCTGTGGGCATGTATATGGAACCTTTAATCCACAAGTGCCATTGAAAGAAAACAAAAGCAAAGACACTGGCATTTTAAAACAGCTGCAGGGTATAAGAATAACTGCTTTTCATAGGGCTCTCTAACACACTTACTGCATATGCAGGCTACAGAATGCAGATGAAAAACAAACAGTAACTTTATAAAAAAATACACAACTGTCCAGTATAATCTAAGACTAGTGGTTCTGGTGAAAACTTCTTAGATAAAGCTTCCCACATTCCAGCAATCCAGATTTTCACAGGGCCTCATTCAAGTGTGCACCTACTGTTGCCCAGTGTTTCAATTCCATTGTGCAGGGCTTTATTTTACATGACACCCATAAAAGTCAATGAATGTGAACACATGCTAAACCTCCTCACATCTTCCCATTCTAATACCTAAACAAACACCTTTGAAAATGTCAGGAAATAGTGGTCTAAATTTAGACAAAATAATGATCTGCATAATGATACATTTATGTACATATCACCACCCATTCACATAACAGGATCTGTTATGCTCTATTGTGTTTCTAATCCATGAATTAAACTCTACGTATACATTGGCATGATCAGCTGTAATAACTCTATTATGGCCCAATATACCAATGAGCCAAGAATAATAGAAAGACTCTCTCATACAGTTCTATGATTTTTTTGTATTTCTTTTTATAGGCCATTGTAAATAATATTATACAAACAAAATAATGGAAACACAGACAAATGCTATATAAGTATCACAAATGTGATTTAAACCACAGAAGCAAGGACATTCAAATACGAATCTTTATTCTTAACATGTCTCTTTTGGTTCCAGCACTGCAAAATCTGTCATGACACTAGTTTGAGATCACTGAAATACCTTATCAAAACAAAGTAAATCCTAAAGATGGCGTGAAAGCCTTAACTAGGAATTCCCAAGCTTTTATCCGTTTAAATCTGATCATTTCTGTTACTGTGTTAATTATTCTGTGTTGTTTATTAGAAAACTAGCAATATCTATGTAAGTGACCTGTAATTATTTCTGCTCTAGAATAGCTATCTTAAAGTCACATTTTAATCTACCATGTCATTGGCAATTGACAGAACGATGGCCTGAAACTAACCATCATGTAAGTTGGATATTGTTGTACAGTCCTGCTAACAGCGAAGTTCCTTTTTCTTAATACTGGATAAGTTTTGCCAAACAGCGGGGACAATGACTTTGCTAGGGGCATTGGATTTTACGACAGCAATTGATAGTGTAGCTTGCATATGTCAGCTTCTGATCTAATAAATCATTAAAAACGAGAAATGCAGAACTTCAACAAGACACAAAGCCTTCAGCACATTGATGAAATCTCTTCAGCTACCACATTAACCAGAAAAATGACATAAGAGAGAGAACAACTCCCTCTCCAATTTATTCTGCTGAGTCATTCACAACATGCAGTAGAAAAGAATCAGACCTTTCCTATTGTTAACCCCTTATCTATGCAACGAAAAGAGCATGATAGACAAGATGATCCTTGACACTTAAAATGGGCTTGCTTAACTTGTTTACTGTAATGTATAGTTTAATTTTAATTTGATTCTTATCAATGGAATATATGTTGAACAAGTTTACATTTATACAGGTTTACTTATAGTTAGGGATGAACTTAGAGCAGTTTTTGTAAGAGTTAAGATTATTCAAGAAAAATGTTGTTTCAATCCAAATAGCCTCATGATTACATTTGAGAAAATAGAAAAACCAAGACACCTTCTAATCACATTTTAATTATTTCCCATCCACCAGTGTGCAAATAACTCAGACATTTTCAAAGAGCAGACATCCTCTATACAGTATTTTGTTTGAAACAGTAGCCACCTTTTCTGTTTGTAAGATTTACTCAGGCAAGTCTTTGGTTTTTGCGCCCTTGTTCTTATTCAAATTAGCTGATAAATGGATTATGCAAACATATGCCAGCATGTTTCAGAGTGGTAGCTGTGAACACTTCAACCTCCCTGGACACTCAATAACAGATTTAAAAGTGGCCATTCTTCAACAAAAAAACCCCTCCAAAAACAGATTCCAAAGAGAAACTGCAGAACTGGAATTAATTTGCCAACTGGACACCATCAAGTTAGGCCTGAATAAAGACTGGGAGTGGATGGGTCACTTCAAAAACTAAACTAATTTCCCCATACTAATTTCCACCTACTGTTACTCACAGCTTCTTGTCAACTGTTTGAAATGGACCACCCTGATTACCACTACAAAAGTGATTTTTCCTCCTGTTGATAATAACCCACTTTAATTGAATTGTCCAGTTAGAATTGACCCCCCCCCCTCCCGACTTGGTAAGGCAACTCCCATCTTTTCATGTACTGTGTATATATATCTTCCTACTGTATTTTCCAGTCTTTGCATCTGATGAAGTGGGTTTTAGCTCACAAAAGCTTATGCCCAAATAAATTTGTTAGTCTCTAATATTCCAGCATGATTTCCTCATGAAAAAATTAGTCTGACTTTTGCTTTGAGAGTTTATTGTTCTTAATTCAATGTCTGTGCAATGATTGGTCATCTAAAACACATGACATGGTTTCTGCTCTCTGATTGGATAATTGCCAAACCCAAGCTTTCAGAAAGATCACATAAATACTATTGTATATATGAATTTGCATGAGTAATCACAATACTATCTTTCCACTAATATTTTTGTGAAAAATTCCAAACACACTTCCACATGAAGTGAATAAAATGGGTCACAAATATTGTCAAAGCAAATGTGTCATTTTTTTATTCGAGTGAATCTTCATAAATTCTCCACCTAGGACCTGTTAGAATAAACAGAAGTCAAGCTAGTACATTCAGGGCATGATCTATAGTCTAGTGGGTCAAAAAGTGTCATTCCATCAATTTCCAAAGGGTTTTGGATCAAGCCCTCAAGGAGTTCAATCTTTGATGTCTTGCAAAAAAAAAAAAAGAAAAAAGAAAAAAAGAAAAGAAGCAGATTTAGAAGGTAAAACCAGTTAACATTCTTGATTCAGGAATTAAGTAGGTAACAATTATAACTTATCTAAGCTTAAGATAATAGGACAACTTCTGGTGGGGTAAGCAGACTTCCTTTTGATGTACTTTTAAGGCAACGTTTAGTGATGAACAATGTTAGTTTGTCATTTCTCTTATTGATATAAACAAATGTGTATGTACAACCAAAGTTCTTTAAGTAGATCTGCTAAATTATTTTTCTTATGGGAACACAGGTGTGAGTGCTGAGCTTGTGAATCTTGGTCTTCTCCAGCGCTCAGAACAGCTGAGGCATTTCAAAGTATATGCTTACTGATTCATTTAATAATTTGCAGTTGGTTTGGAATCAAAATCCCCCAGCACTTCAGTATATTTCCTGTCTGAAAGAGATTGTGGTACTAGCAGTTTCTCCTTGTGATGCAGTAAGTGCTTACATTTGTTGACTAATATTGTTTCTAAGTCCTTTGACAAGGCATGTAAACAAAGTCACTACACCATTATTATCCCTTCTGAGCTTTCCAAATGTACTGTCTCCGACAATTAGATTGGAGAAATTAGTCAGTCAGCTGCAGGATGCTGATCTTAGAAAGATAGTGTAGTAAACAGCACGATAACTTGCCTAAATACAGACTTTAATAACTCTGAACGTACCAAAGATATTGCCACCTTGTAATGAATTACCGCAGTCAAAACCTTAGGGAAACTTCATATAGTGACATGTGTTCTTTGTCTACTTTCTCTTTTAACATAATCAGCTGATTAATTGAATAAATGTATATACTATAGTGACTCTAAGAACCCCTCAAAGCCAACTGGCAAAGGGTTCACTGATCTGTAACAGCAATGCCTATGAGTCCCTACAAACTCATTACATCTACTGTACTGATTTCATCGTATTTACCCACAAAGGGTTGTGCAATGTGTCTAATGGGAGCTTATGTCATAAAAATAGTGGACTTTGGAGTATAAGTAGGCACCAGGACCCCTCTTTTATCCTGCACTTGAGTGGGTAAACAGGGCAGTGCAGTTACATCCATGAAAACAGTATCTAGACCAGTGGTTCTCAAACTTTTGTACTGGTGACCCCTTTCACATAGAAAGCCTCTGAGTGCGACCCCCCCTTATAAATTAAAAAAACATTTTTTAATATACTTTTTAATATTTAGCACCATTATAAATGTTGGATGCAAAGCGGGCTTTGGGGTGGAGGCTGACAGCTCACGACCCTCCATGTAATAACTTCACGGCCCCCTAAAAGGGTCCTGACCCCCAGTTTGAGAACCCCTGATCTAGACCAATGTGGGTTGAAACACTGCAGAAAAGGCTTAGGTGAGATAAGACTGTTTTAGACAAGGATTGTAGCCTATTAAATTAAGTTTTTAGTCTCAAGAAAACATTATGCTTTTGTTTTATTTGTAACCTGTTTGTTCTTATTACCCTCCCTCACTATCTCTTACATCTTAGTCTTTGTTAAACGTATTTGTTTTCACTATAAATAGATTACGATGCTGTCTTGTTATATTGAGCTGATACTCAGTTGAATCAAATGAGCTGGTATTCCCTTGGGAGCAGTGAACCTGGTAATTACTGAGAGTGTCTGGTGACAGGGCTGAATGCTACAGAGGAATGTTCTTCCAGGGGGCTCGGGAATTGGGATCCCCCTATTGTTAACCTGCAAAGCAAAGTAAGACTGGTAGAGGATGTGTGCAGCCGCTAAAGAGAGACTCCTTCATGCTGATGGCCCAGGGGTAACAAGGTGACTTACTGTCCTGGGCACTCTGAGAAAGTGGCTCAGCTATATTTTGGTTCATGCCAAGCCTTCCCAAGTAGAATAATGACTGAGACTGACAAATTGTCTCATATTAATTTCTAAGGGCAGCTTCTAAACATGAAGCCATATTTAACTTTAAAGAAGGTAAAGTAACTGCTGCTTCTAATGCTAATGATGTGGTCTGTGCCACATAGTAAGGAAGCTTTTAAGGCAGACGTGAAATTATATAGTGGAAAGACTCTTTGTGAAGAAATTTGAACTTTTCCATTTAGATGCACAATGCAAAAATAATGCCATTTCCTTTGTCACAGAGGTGCCCTTTTAACAGGCTCACTTGTAATTGCTACAAGGAATCCATATGGATGGAATAAATAAGTGCTCCCATTGAGATCCCCAGTGTGCAATCCACATCAGCCTCTAATGTTCCTAAATGATATAAAATAATACTCAGATGCTTGCAATATATTGTCATGGGAAGGCAAGGAGTGAGACAGCTTATGAAATACATAAGGATGAAAATGCTTATAAAACAGTATACTGCATGCTTGCACTTTATGACAATTTTGTGGTCAAATAATAGCCTAATTCTGTTTATTGGACTTAGGAAGTTGGAACAGTATGACTGAGACCATATGTTGCTGGTGTAAAAAACAAATCCTTGACTGAGCATGGGCACATATCTCTAGTTGCTAAAGACAAATGCCTCTTATTGCCTTTTAAAAAACTGTAGATCCAGGAATACTGCTTTCTGGTTTGAGGCCATGTATGCAACATGTTTAAGAGAAACAAACATGGCATTTGAACATTTTTCTGCTTATAAGTTTCCTATTCTGTCAATAAAAAAAAAATGTAAAGATTCAGACTCCTGTCCTTGGCTATCAGCATGAGTAAGGAGAGCATGATGCAGCTCAGGAGTATAGTTCTGTGGGAGGCTGACCTGTATTGCCGTGTGCGGTACTGACGGTTCTCCCTGCCACAGTCTGCGAGGTTTGGCAACCAGCCTGGGGCCTGTGCCATGAGCTTGGTGACAGTCTTTAAACAATCAAGCAACAAAATAGCAATTTAGGATTCTGCTGTCTCTGTCTTTAAATGAAGAGCAGGGAAAAATCTTCAAATGCAAGTGGCGAATTGCAGCACTTAGGGCAAGGCCCTGACCTAGGCCTGGGCTATGTGTTATCCCTGAGGAATGTCTCATCTGTCCCAGTCCCATCCAGCTCTGCCCCAGAGCAAAGCAGGCAAGCCTTCTTATAGACCTGCTGGTCCTTGATTGGCCACTCTTTCCTTTTACAACCTATGTTACTCAGGGGTGCAAAACATGCATGCCTCTGAGCTCCATAGTTAAGCCAACATACCATACACACACCCGTGGTGGCAAGCTCTTTCATCGACATAGCTACCACCACTCAGGGAAGTGGATTGCCTACATCAATAGGAAAAACCACTCCTGTCGGTGTAGGAAATGTCTACACTATGGTGCTACAGTAGAAAACCTGTTGCTGCAACTGTGCTGCTGTAGCACTGTAGTGTAGACATAACTTCAGTCACAAACATTTCCTACTGGCTACTCTGCTTACTATCATGAACAGTTCCTCTATTCTGCTTGTTAGTATATAGATTGCAAGATCAAGCCATCAGTCTGTGATCACTTTAGAACAGGTCTGTCCCACTGTTTTTGTGAAAGTTTGTCCTGTTGTCTTTGAGAGGAACATGAGTTTGTTGTTTTTCAAAAATCTCTTCCTCCTCCCTTCTTCATAATCACACTTGATCCTTTTACCATCCACCCCATCGCCCAGCCTTACAATGCTGATGTTACATTTAATACCTTTTCTCTCATGTATAAGATGCTACTAAATCATTTCAGTGCTTCCTTTATAACAGCCATACCATCTGCCCTTTCCTCTCCACCCCAACTCCGAAAGTCCTGGTTATCTCAAGCCTCCATTCCTATTTATGTTATACTTAGTATAAACCTTTAAATCTGTCTGAGTCTGTAAATTGCTATTCTGCTGTCATATAAATAGATAATAATGAATTTTACAGAATATAAGCCCTGGTCTACACTAGGACTTTAGGTCAAATTTAGCAGCTTTAAATCAATGTAAACCTGCACCTGTCCACACGATGAAGGGCTCTTAAAATCGATTTCCTTACTCCACCCCTGACAAGTGGATTAGCGCTTAAATCGGCCTTGCCGGGTCGAATTTGGGGTACTGTGGACACAATTCGACGGTATTGGCCTCCGGGAGCTATCTCAGAGTGCTCCATTGTGACTGCTCTGGACAGCACTCTCAACTCAGATGCACGATTGTTTGCCGTTGCTCTGACGCAGGGAGGGGTGACTGACGACACGGCTTACAGGGTGGGCTTACAGGGAGCTAAAATCAACAAAGGGAGTGGCTTTACATCAAGGAGTATTTCCAATAAGAAATGGTGCACCTAAGTTATTGTTCTTATTGGAACAAGGAGGTTACTCTGACCTCTGATTGATACATGGCTAGATTTACCTTGCTGCACCTTCTCTGTGAGTGACTGCAGTGTGACCTAGAGGAATGAGTCCCCTAGACGGGGGGTAGGGGGGTGGGGGGGTTTGCAAATGAGTACAAAACAAATCTGGTCTATTTCTTGTTTTGATACACTCCATCTATCTTTTACATCTTTGGCTGGCAGCAGACGGTGCAGAAGGACTGCATGCCATCCACATCTCATGGCTGCTCGGCAGAAGATGGTACAATAGGACTGCTAGCCATCCTCATCTCTTGCCTGCCCGGCAGAAGATGATGCAATAGGACTGCTAGCAATCCGTATCACCTGCCTGCTCAACATAAGATGGTTCAATAGGACTGACTGCAGGACTAAAGAGAATGACTTGATCAAGTCACTCCAAATTTAGTCCCTGTGCCCATGTCTGCCCAGACACTCCTGATTGACCTCACACGGGCGACCAGTAGCTCCTCGGACATGACGATGACGGCTACCAGTCCTATTGCACCGTCTGCTGCCACAAGGCAATGGGTTGCTGCTGCTGTGTAGCAATGCAGTACCGCATCTGCCAGCACCCAGGAGACATACGGTGACAGTGAGCTGAGCGGGCTCCATGCTTGCCGTGGTATGGCATCTGCACAGGTAACTCAGGAAAAAAGGCGCGAAACGATTGTCTGCTGCTGCTTTCACGGAGGGAGGGAGGGAACAGGGGGCCTGACGATATGTACCCAGAACCACCTGCGACAATGTTTTAGCCCCATCAGGCATTGGGATCTCAACCCAGAATTCCAATGGGCAGTGGAGACTGCGGGAACTGTGGGATAGCTACCCACAGTGCAGCGCTCCGGAAGTTGACTCTAGCCTCGGTACTGTGGAAGCACTCCGCCGAGTTAATGCACTTAATGCACTTAGAGCATTTTCTGTGGGGACACACACACTCGAATATATAAAACCGATTTCTAAAAAAAACGACTTCTATAAATTCGACCTAATTTCGTAGTGTAGACATACCCTAAGACTAGAACATGACATAGCAGTTGAGAATTAGAAGTATGTTAAATTCTGCATAATACAAGTTCCAAACTTTAGATAATCAACTAATTGAATCCTAGTATTGGTGGGTGCTCAGGATTTCAATTTGCTAATTTATAGAGTTCCCTTAACTGAATAGAATAGAAACCTTAAATAATATATATAGAGAGAGGGTAAAACACTGTCCTAACTCTGGGAAAACTTATAAGCAATTCATTCCACGATATCCATGCCTTATTTAAGAAAAAGCACAAAAAACAAAGGACAACTGTGTTAGTCACAATCAATGGCCTCCTAAACAGTTCCTGAGAGGGAAACCTTAACAAAGGAAGAAACATATACAAAAATTAAAAAGTGTGCTTAGCAGGCCAACTTTAACCATCAGGAACACAGTCAAGGCCAATCTTCATGGTTTCAACCTTTGACTCTTATCATGCTGTGCTCTGAGAAACAGTACATGGTTATTATGGGGTGTAACAATCATGGGTAGCGATTTTACCCCTTGTATATGAACAAAATAAAAATTCTTTAGGAAAAGAATGAGCATCTGCTACTTCAGATATGAGTTTAAAATTCAAATGAAATAAATAAATAAGGACCCTAAGAGTATGTCTACACTGCAATTAGATGCCTACAGCTGGCCTGTGTCAGCTCAGAGGACTCAGGGTAAAGGGCTGTTTAATTGCAGTGTAGACATTCAGGCTTGGGTTGGAGCCTGAGCTCTGGTACCTGTGAAAGCAACAGGTCCCAGAGATTGTGCTCCAGCCTGAGCCGAAACCTTTACACCCCAATTAAACAGCCCTTTAGGTTTGTATTGGTTTAACAGGATTTTTTTTTAAATAAACTTAGTTGTCCCACGAGTGCAAATATTTTCATACAAAGAAGGCCATTCATATTGCCCATACCATGATAAACAAGGTGGGTGAAGTAATATCTTTTACTGGACCAACTTGAGCTTAGGCAGAGCTCTTCTTTGGGCTGGGAAACTTACCTTTCCAAGATATGCACTTATGGTATACTTTGAGGCAAGGAACCTAAAGCTAGCTGATTTCATATAGCTAGTTTATCTTTTACATGCTTGCTTTAAATATTGTGGGCTAGATCCTCAACTGGGCATATCAGCACATGTCCATCAAAGTCAAGCTGAGGATGTGGGCCTAAGGATATGACCCCTATGATCATGTAACTGACTAGAATGGGAGTAGCAAGGAAATACAGGTCATTGCCAGCATGTCCTTGGAATGGGTTTGAATAGTTTATGCTTTGCTTACCAGCAGACTTCATTTCAGGAGAGATTAAAAACATACTGAAAAATACAAATCCCATACCTCTTTCGTCTACAACAGTCCAGATTTCTTCAGTCTGAGGACATGCTGCAAATCCCATCTTTCACATGTGGAGAGGGTGGGGTACAAGTATGGTCCAATGCAGCCACAACTGGAAATCGCCTTGTTGCATGGACAAATTTCCTGCGCCTCTTTCTGCCTTAAATAGCATGGTAGGACCAAGTGGTGGAGCCGGGTGATCCCCCAGTCAGGGTTCCTGTGGTTGGTGCCTTGGCTGAGGCTATCATACTACTAGCTTCTTGGCCCACCAAATTTCAGATGACATTGGGCCGAGGCCAGGGTGCAGCAGCTGTCTGGGGACTCCAGCCCTGGTTTCAAGACCTGGGACATCACGTTATTTTTCTATCACCCAATACTCTAGAGATTATGCCAAAATAAGTCAAACTGTACTACAGTCTGTGTGTACATGAACTCCCATCCCTCGCCTATATTACTGCTTGGGAGTCACTAAGAGTGGAATGTATATGTGCAATCACTTGACAAAGAAAAAACAGTTACTAACCTTTGGTAGCTGTTGTTCTTAGAGATGTGTTGCACACGTCCATTTCCCGATTTGCCCTTCTACCCCTCCACATTGTAGTTATCCAGAAAGAAGAAACTGAGGGAGTTCGGGGTCGGCTAGGCCCTTAATACCAATGCATTCAGCAGCAAAGGGCGCTCAAGCTGCCCAATGGCTCTCATTAAAGGGAAAAATTCTGGCCACTGTGCACAGGGTGTGCACACACCAAGGGTGGAAGGCATGTGTGCAACACATCTCTAAGAACAACAGCTACCAAAGGTTAGTAACCATGTTTTACGGTGTTCAATACAGGGCCAATTGGGTGAAATGTAATTCTGTGTGACATAAAAGAAGTCAGCCTATATAATCTAATAGTCCCTTCTGGCCTTAAACTCTCTAAAATCTAGGAAGTCTTCTGCTTCTTGAATTATCTCCACATTTTTTATACCTCAGCTCTTTTGCTTCTGTTAAAATCATACCAATGAATACTGTAGAGTAAGGAAAAATCCTGATTTAGCACAGAGTGGCAATCTATGGGCAAAGACTTGGAGCAGTATCAGCTAAGAGGAGCGGCCAGGAGCAATCTTGCCACCCTACGGCAGGATGGTTAAGGGAGGTTTTGCTCAATATTGTACATTCTCAAAGCGCTACATCCCAGAGAAGCAAGATGGAAAATGTGACTGCCTCATAGCTAACTGCCTATTTTCTTGGCCCAGGACATTCCTTGGGGAAAAACAACAACTCCTTTCAGATAACTGTCTTATTTTCTCCTTTTTATTGACAATTGTGCAATAGATTTAGACTATTAGAATGAGATTTTATCAATACACTTCGTTGTATGCAGATATCATGGTTAGTGTTTGTTGAATAATTAACTTGAGTATCAGACAATTTCCATTTGGTGTGGGTGATCAGGAAGTGAGGCAAAACTGAAGAAGAGGGAACATCTTCAGTCTACCTAAGCCAAAGTAAGGAGCAGGCCTATCAAAACAACACACTGCTATTATTAACAACACTATGTCAGAGTGATGATCTGGCAGAAATGAAAGTGAAGTGATCTGTTCATTTCTGTGTCAGTGTGGTAGAGGTTTACACAGATAAAGCTTCCCAGTGCTCCTTCTTCAGTGATTGAGGAGCTGATTTAAGAAAGAATTATTGTCTTTGTATTGGAAAGTAATTCATTTTCCGTCTGATGGTCCCAGCACAGGTTTTGAAATGTTCAAAATGATGCATGATGGTTTTGTAATATGGAATGCTGTATAGAAGATACAGACTTGAGAATTCCAAGCATATTCCAATTATCCCAAAGACTTGGAATTAAACTGCGGACCTCATATTGGTCTTTATCCAGGGCTTGAAACTAGCCCTATAGAGAAGACATAGGGTGTTGAAAACGGAAGCCTGTGGCAGAAAAAATAGCCAGATATAAACTTTTGTTTGTTTTAACATTTAAATTTAAGATGTGCTAAACATCTTGGAAACAATTATTGGTGATTAGTTCAGTCTGCTGGTTCCTGAAAGATGCAGATGGTATAGCAAGTAATGATAATAATTACAGTTCAGATACTTTACATCCATTTGCAGTGTATGCACTTTAAAAACTTTTATGAATAAGCAAGATTAAAAGTGGCTGTACAAAAATAAAAATCCTCTGCCCTGTATCCTGTTTCACTGAGAAGCTAGTTGAATATCTTTAGAAATTATACAGTATGTTAAATAAAATGCACCATGTCTCTGAGTACAGAAGCTATACATATAAAGAGAATGGACTGTACAATATGGTCTTATTTTTACAAAGAGCTTGTAAATAATTACTATAAATGCAACATTTCCACATGGAATCAATCATTTATTTATCATGATTTATAACAACATAAAATGCCCCCCATCAGCTACTCTGGGTGCCATTATGTAAAGGAATATTACAATAAAAATGGGACTTAAATCGTGCACAGGCCCGTGGTGAACCCACTGCACAGGAGTCAGTTTCATCCCCAAAGAGTTTTCCATTCAGAAATGACAGATTAAAAGTCAATTGCAAAGTAGTATTGGACAAAACCAGATTCAGTGGTGCAAAATTAGGGGCTGCTTTCAGTGCCAACTGCAGCTAATGGAAAGGCTTAAGTGATCAATGCACTCAAGTGGAGCTGAATCAGTTGCATCAGAGGGTAGGGCAGTTTTACGTCCTGCACACAGTGTTAGGATGAGCTAGATCATGGCAATAAGCAGGGCAGGTGTGCTGTAGAACACAGCTTTCAGAGGCAAGCAGAAGATAACGAACACAAGAGGCAACTCTTGTGACAGGTACCATCCAAAGTCAGCGGAACCAAGAGGAAAGAGGAAAGCATCTCCAATGAATCCCACTCAGTGTCCAAAACTACCTTAGGCCCATATTTGGGAGAATTTTCTCCCCCACCCCCCAACAGATGAATTCCAAACTGATGCAGTTTTAGAACTTTGACTCTTACACACATTTTGTGACTAATACACATTGTACACCATTACCACACTGATAAATATAGTCTTGGATGACTTCAGGCTTCAAAATATGTGGCTCAAATTGAAGTCATAGACAGTGATTCAAGTTCAGTATTTGTGTGCATAAATTATCAATCCTAATTTATTCAAATCAGATGCAAGATCTGATTTTTCACTGAGATTTTGTGTTGTGCCCAATTTTACACTGGGATTAACGGAGGTAAAAAGAAGTCAAGTGGTTTGTCTGAGGCCACAGAGGGGTTCAGAATGCATTGTGAATGTTATCCTTGGAAGTTGCCATTGCATTTTCTCATTAATATTTATTTTGTTGTATTCATACTCTTCCCTACCACTTTATAGAAACTTAATGGAACAATTGATTAACTCTACGTGCATTTCATATCATTTATATTTTTCTAATCCTGTAAACTTCAGATACATTCAATATTCCAATATAGCCTACACTGTGGCAAAAAGCTGACATTTCACTGTTAGGATTTTTCTTCTGTTAACAAAAATAAATGCTAATTTGTTATGTCCAAAAGAACCAAGGCTGCAATTCATACTGATAAAAATCATTTGATTAAAATAGAGCAGATATGATCTATCTTCAGTAATAGCAAAACATTTTTAAGTACATCAGAAGCTGGAAGCCTGCTAAACAACTAGTGGGGGCACTGGAAGATCTAGATGCTAAAGGAGCACTCGAGGACGATAAGGCCATTGCAGAGAAACTAAATGAATTCTTTTCATTGGTCTTCACGGCTGAGGATGTGAAGGAGATTCCCAACCCTGAGCCATTCTTTTTAGGTGACAAATCAGAGGAACTATCCCAGATTGAGGTGTCATTAGAGGAGGTTTTGGAACAAATTGATAAACTAAACTGTAATAAGTCACCAGGACCAGATGGTATTCACCCAAGAGTTCTGAAGGAACTCAGATGTGAAATTGCAAAACTATTAACTGTAGTATGTAAAACATCATTTAAATCAGCTTCTGTACCAAATGACTGGAAGATAGCTAATGTGACACCAATTTTTGAAAAGAGCTCCAGACATGATCCCGGCAATTACAACCCAGTAAGCCTGACTTCAGTACCAGGCAAACTGGTTGAAACTATAGTAAAGAACAAAATTGTCAGACGCATAGATGAACATAATTTGTTGGAGAAGAGTCAACATGGTTTTTGTAAAGGGAAACCATGCCTCATCAATCTACTAGAATTCTTTGAGGGGGGTCAACAAGCATGTGGACAAGGGGGATCCAGTGGATATAGTGTACTTAGATTTCAGAAATCCATTGACAAGGTCCCTCACCAAAGGCTCTTAAGCAAAGTAAGCTATCATGGGATAAGAGAGAAGGTCCTCTCATGGATTGGTAACTGTTTAATAGATAGGAAACAAAGGGTAGGAATAAATGGTCAATTTTCAGAATGCAGAGAGGTAAATAGGGGTGTCTCCCAAGGGTCTGTACTAGGTCCAGTCCTATTCCACATATTCATAAATGATCTGTAAAAAAGGGGTAAACAGTGAGGTGGCAAATTTGCAGATGATACAAAACTACTCAAGATAGTTAAGTCCCAGGCAGACTGCATAGAGCTACAAAAAGATCTTTCAAAACTAGGTGACTAGGCAACAAAATGGCAGATGAAATTCAGTATTGACAAAGGCAAAGTAATGCACATTGGAAAACATAATCCCAATTATACAAATAAAATAATGGGGTCGAAATTAGCTCTTACCACTCAAAAAGAGATCTTGGCGTCATTGTGGATAGTTCCCTGAAAACATCCATTTAATGTGCAGCAGCAGTCAAAAAAGCGAACAGAATATTGGGCATCATTAAGAAAGGGATAGATAATAAGACAGAAAATATCATATATCCTCTATATAAATCCCTGTTGTGTCCATATCTTGAATACTGCATGCAGATGTGGTCACTCCATCTCAAAAAAAGATATACTGGAATTGGAAAAGGTTCAGAAAAGGGCAACACAAATGATTATGGGTATGGAACGGCTGCCATATGAGGAGAGATTAATAAAACTGGGACTTTTCAGCTTGGAAAAGAGACAACAAAAGGGGGATATGATTGAGGTCTATAAAATCATGACTGGTGTGGGGAAAGTAAATAAGGAAGTGTTATTTACTCCTTCTCATAACACACGAACTATGGGTCACCAAATGAAATTAATAGGCAGCAGGTTTAAAACAAACAAAAGGAAGTATTTCTTCACACAATGCACAGTCAACCTGTGGAATTCCTTTCCAGAGAATGTTGTGAAGGCCAAGACTACAACAGGTTTAAAAAAAGAACTAGATAAATTCATGGAGGATAGGTCCATCAATGGCTATTAGCCAGGATGCGCAGCAATGGTGTCCCTAGACTTTGTTTGCCAGAAGCTGGGAATGAATCACAGGGAATGGAGCACTTAATGATTACCTGTTCTCTTCATTCCCTCTGGGGCACCTGACATTGACCCCTGTAGGCAGACAGGATACTGGGCTAGATGGACCTCTTGTCTGACCCGGTATGGCCGTTTTATGTTCTTATATAAAAAATAGATGGTTACTTCATATAGTTTTCTGTGGGAAATAAAACAAAATAGTATAACTTTGTATAAAATTCTGTCAGACTTAGAACTCAAAGGGCTATATATTCCAAAATGGAGGTCTTGGGCCACATTCTTCTGGAGCAGGTGAGCGAAATAGGGAAGGCAATATCAGACACCCAGGTAACTTGAACATGCACTAATTAGCACTAATTAGCAAAGATCAGAACACAGCATGCCCCAGACATAAAAACTCCTCACCCCAATATCCTCTGTACCAGGAGCTTCAGGGAGGGTGGGCAAGGAGTTGGCAAAGCCCACCAGAGACTCACCCATTTCATGGGAATTCCCAGCTAATGAGGTGTAGCCAGTTTCTCTAGTCCCTTTGTACCACCTGAGCAGCAGAATGAAAATGAAGTAGGTCAGAGAATCTGCCCCTTTGTGTCCACACATGACATTTGAGGGCTTTAATGGTATCTGAGATTGCATGTGGAAATAGGAAAATAAATATGCAGATTGCTCGCCGAGTGCCCATGTTTATAACCTGAATAATCTCAGCCATTTCTGTGGTCTCATTCGGGTACTTGGAAATTGGACTTCCCATTTGATTTTACAATAAATTTGCTTTTTGTTATTTCTTTCTATTTTAAACAAGTCTGGTCCACAGTGAAAATAATTCTGCCCAGTACATGGAATTCCACATATATTTCAAAAATAATTTCCCTAGTGTCATGTGCAATAAGCATCTTCATTACAGATTCTGCTTAGCCAGCTTGTGCAGACATTGCGTCATGGGGATGGGATATTGCATGTTTCTCATTACACAAAACGTGACTGCGAAGAAATAAATGCAAAACCTGGGAAATCATTTGCTATTGTGCGATAATGTTTAAATGTTGGAAGTTGTAATCAGAACTTTTTTTATATTATTGCAGCATAGATATCTTCAAGTCTCAAGGAGACAGCTACCAAGGGTGGTATGGCATAAACAAGAATGACAAATAATGAATAGATTTTATTTCTGTATTGACTTCTGTCAGGCAAAATGTACAACCAAACTATTATATTGGGCCATCATAAAGAAGAATTCTTATTTGTTTTTGTTAATTTGTTTATTTGTTTATTTGTTTTAAAGAGGCTTGTAGAACTCAAGTTGAAAAAATGGAAAATTCTTATGCACATAAGCAAAATGTTGATTTCAGATTGTAGAACTAATAATAATATATATTCAGAATATATATATTCCTGGCTGGTGGCCTGGAGCACAGCATTGCATTGCCATATGTGTAATCTTAGAGTGGTCTCCATTTTCCTGTTCTCTGAAGCAGTAGAGATGAAATGCATATTGGATACAATATCCTCACTGGAATTATTGTCTGAGCTACCTTCTATTACATGCGTGAATCTTGGCTACTTCTCCATGTCACAAAGCTCCTTCTGTGCAGTGGAATGGTGTCATTCTAATGAACAAGAGAGACAGGGGAATAAACATCTCTTGCTCTGCAGTGTAGAACCCTGGTCTGCAGGAACATCTTGCACAGCAGTGCAGAGAGGGAATTAGGTTGTGACAGGAGTAGGCAAGATGAAAGGGCTGATCAATTCATCACCCCACTTTGGAGGTGGTATACTGCAACATTAGAGTGGGAAGCAATTCCTTCCCATGGGTCTCTGTGATCGCCAGCACACAGTCTGATTGTCAGGTTGTGCACTGATTCCCAGGGTTTGGATGTTAGAGCATCACTCCCAGCTGATTCATAAAGCAACAACAATGGTACAGATTAAGGAGGCCAAGTGGAATACTATCCTGACAGTAGCGAAAAACCTGGAAATAGTATTTATGCTATAGAGGGGAAAGGAGCTACTTGGGAAGTACAACAGACATCATTAAGCCAAACAACTGGCAAAGGGATCAACAGTTCTGTGCTAAGAGTTGACAGATGTTGTCTTTTTAAAAACTGTATTATAATCATTACTTATGGTTACAAAAATGGAAGTTATAATACTGTAGATAGCAATAAGCCTTATGATACCAAACCACAAATTCATTATATAAGCAGTCCATAGAGCTTTAACTTTGCTGCTACATCAGCATGACCAACACGAAGAAGTCATTTTCAGCAATTTGTTGTTGCAGAAGGACTTTCCAGAGTGAGTGATGATGTTAATTTTCTCAGGTGCACCATGGGCAGTGAGGTAAATGACACACTGATAAAGATGTTAGGCTTAACTATGGATCAGAAACAAGAGAGAGTGAAGATGCTATTTGACATATTTTATTGGGACAATCAAGCAATGCACATGAAATACGAAAAGGCAAACAAGGATTCAAATTTCAATGTAGCACATTGCAGCATAAACTAAGCAGAAACCAAAAGGAGCTCAGATAAAAAAAAGGGGGGGGGATATAAATGACAAGGGATGGGAAACATAAAACAGATGTAGTGAGGCATCCCATCCCATCCCATCCAACCCCACCCAAAAAGCGGTTAAAACCATATGTTTCTCTCTCTGCATCTTGCTTCCTGAACAATATGGTACTAAGTTCAACCTGTACTGTAAATCAAATAATAATTAAAATACACCTTCTAGGGAATACCCTTCTACTAACCTCCCCAGCGGAGGATAGTATAAACTCAGGCAGAGCACAAACAACCCCAAGATAAAGTAACCCCACTATGCCACCTCAGTTAGGACCGACACAATCTCTTATATAAGTGGACTCAGCTGCTCCTTTAGCTCTTTTAGATCCTAGGACACTACTCTGGTACAAAACACTAAAATAAGCAAAACAGGTTGAGTTTGTGATTTCTAACTTCAGTTGCTTTTTAGATAGAAACATAATATTTCCACTGAAACATGTGATAAAGCATTTTGTCCACAACCATATAACTTATAAATTGATTGTATTTTTGCTTAAATAAAAGAAATACTTTAGCGCTTAGACCACATTTGGGAAACAGTTCAAAATAAATGCTTTTGAGGAAGTTTGTGACTATCTGAAGAGGCAAGGCAAAAACCAACCTTCACCCTTTAGTGCAGTGTTTCCTACTAGCCATAATAAATATTTATTACTACCATAATAAATATTTCCCCCCAAATATTCCATCTTTTTCAAGACATTTATGAAACATTGAACCCTATTTCTCAGTTTGAACCTTCACATGATAAACCAAATAGAAATATACAAAACAACTTTTCAACTTGCAGGACTTCAGGTTACCTTCAAATAAAGGAGAAGGAACTTAAAAGTGATATTTCAGCATTCACTAAGCCTGGTTAAAAATTAAAATTATTCAATAATTTATGTGGGCATTTTATTTAGTACATTTATGCCTAACTCTCTTCCTTTCTTAGTCTGTCTGGTTCTTATATTAATATTTAAGTGGTCTCTTGGGTTCAAAATGTTCTTTGGGGATTTAATCCAAGATATTGTCTTTTTACGCTGTCATAGATTCAGTCACTCAAGCAAATAGCTGGATAACTAGTTTTCTAATAAAGCTGGAGTGATGTTCTTTTTTCCCATCCAAGGTTATATACTAGTACAATAAATTGTGTTAAACGATATACAGACTTCTACTGCAAACTTTCCTAATCACGCACTTTGATTTTCTTTCACCTGTTTGAACAGCACAGACAGTCCAACTTCTGGCCTGCTTTACAAACACCAAAATGAAATAAAAAGTACATGTAGAATAAGATCTTAACACCTTAACACAATGTTCCTGCTCTGAATGTTGCCTGTCAATTGTCAGTTCAGAGGCTCACCTGGTTTGAACACCAGAAGCAGAACAAATTTCCCACTGGCTTGGTGAAATTTTCAGTGTTTTTAGGCTCAATCCTCACTGTGAGCCTGAGGGAATGCATTCAGGTTCGCAAAGAAGGGTGCCATACTGGTATTGAAAGCTTAAAAGTTCTGAGGGGATTGTTTATCAGTGTTTGTAACACTGGTGAAAAGGTTCACTGCAGCTGTAATTAAAAAAGCCTCAGGAGGCTTGTTTGTTTGTATTGTATTGTAAGTCTGGTAAAGCTTCTGGTGTGACATTTGTTAAGTATCTGCTTCACGATGCTGGTTGTATTTGGCTTTAGTTTAATATTTAAACTGCACCTACTACTATTAATCTACACTTCATAGCTTCAATGAGTAGACAATCCTCATATTTAATCCATAAATAATCCTAGAATTAAACTTTGACAAAATGGGTGTAAACTTTTTACTAAAAATTATGAAGGGTTTTTGGCCAATTCATGTATTATCATTTTTAAATCCCTTTCTCCCTAATTTTCCATTTTTCGAGAAATTTCAGATTACTGAAAATTAATCTAAGTAAAGCTGCAAAACATAATCCCTTTTCATTTCAATCTCTTCTCTTGAGGAGCTAGGATCACTGTCAAGAAGTTTTTCCTGTTATTGAGCTTAGCTTTTCCCTGGTTATGTTTCATCCCCTTACTCTAAATAATATTCCCTTTGTACTGTACTATTATAAATACATACACCTTTCAAATATTTGTAGGTGGTTATATACCCACCTTAGATTCTGATCCTGCAAACATGTATGAATGTGTGTGACATTACTCACAGGAGCAGCCACCTTGAAGGCAGCCAGAAATGATTAGCAGAGTGATCTATGGAGGCTGTGTGTGTCTAATGGCTAGGACACTGGGCAAACAGTCAGTATCATTGCTGCTGACTCATGTGACTTTAAAGAGTTGAAGTAACTTGTCTGTGCCTCTGTTTCCCTTCCCAGGTCAACTGTACATGATCTAGGCCAGTGATTGTCTCCCACCATGTGTTTGCACAGTACCCGGCAAAATAGGTTCAAAATCTCATTTGGGACTTCTAGGCAATACTGTCATACAAATAAACAACAATTTAAGAGGAAAGATTAAAATAATCAAGTACACATCATTTTGCTAAGTGATGACATATTCCCCAGGGCTGCAAACACTTCAGTGCGTAAGTAGCTTTATTTATGTGAATAGCCCCATTGAAATTTGATAAACAAACAAGACATGAATATCCAATATGAACTGGGAATAATCAAAATATGGCCTCTATGATATCTTGTGGCAGTGAATTCCACAGCTAAATACATTCTCTTTTCTTTTATCACTTATATTTTGTTGTTTTCAATTTTATTTAATGTCCCCTCCTTGTTCTTGTATTGTAAGATGGTGCCACATTAACTTCTCTGTTCCATTCATTGTTTTGTATTCGCCTATTGTGTCCCTCCTTATTCATCTGCTCTCTAAACTAAACATGCCCAGCACTATTTCTTACTTTATGGGTATGCTGTGAAGTTTAATTATTAATTAATGAGAATGTACTTTGAAATCCTTTGATGGAAGGCATTGCATCAAAATATTACTATTATAAATGGTTGTAGACAGCCATAATCTCTGTATTTTAAATACCATTTATCCAAGCCACTCTCAGATATGACTTTTATCACTGAAATATAACTACCTAGATGTGTCACATATGTGATACATATGCATTTCTCTTAATCCTTCCTCATTAACCTTCCCTGCCCCCCACCTTTCCCCCAGCCATCCCTCAATTGTTATGGGCGAGAAAAATACCCTTCCTATTCCCCCAGTGGCCTGTGGATCAGGACTAACATTCAGCCAGAAGCAAGTTACACACCATAGGTGCAATCCTGGCCCCATTAAAGTCAATGGCAAAGATCCCATTGACTTCAATGGTCCAAAATTTCAGTTCATTAAGGAGTATGCTAGTGTGCATGTTCCCACTGTATGCTGGGGAGTTCAAGGAGCCATTTTCCATGAATCTGAATGGATCTGATGCCTTTCCTGAGTTACTGTAGCTCTGCAGTATGTGCCTAATTGGCATTGTCTAGTCCTATTGCTCTTCTTGTCTGAATTCCGTCTAGTTTCTCAACACTTCTCCAGTACTGAAGTGTCCAGAACTGTGTTCAAGTTTCTACCAGTCAGTGTGGCATCACCAGGGTAGCACTGAAATGGAGCTATCCTTTCCTTGGTTCCTGTAACAAAATGACTTTTGCCTTTGTATAGTTATTGTTTTAATATATGCTAAATAATGCAGGAGTTATGGATAAATCCCTTCAAGTCCAATTCAGCTGTTTGGATTTACTCTAAACATCACTGAATCTCACATTTAAATTTCAGGTAGAAAAACAAGCCAATCCCATACAATTTACAGCCAGATTCTAAGGATTTTAAGATTTTGAGTAAACTACTAACATTTTTTTTAACATCAAACAATATATCACACTTCATGGGGACTATATCCCTCAACTGCTGTTCTGTTTCTTGATTTGCATTATTACTCAATTAAAACCTTTTATAGGAGGTACTCTTAAATACTGCATTCCATCCCCGATGCATTTTGGGGGCACTTTGCTGTGGTTTCATGCACAATTTATAATTGAAATTGGCAGAATTTACTCAAAAAGGCTTAATGAGGTAAAAATATGTGTAGCCCAGAGAGTTCCTATTCATCATATTACATTCACTAATTGTTTTATCTTTAATTAAGCATTTTAAAAAAAATTAGGAAGCTTCCTTCATTCCCAAAAATAAGGACCTGATCAAAAGGAGAGATTTTCATTAGTTAAATTAATATTCTAGTTAAGAAAGAGTAGCTATATTTTTAAGAACAGGTAATGTACATGTTGATTATCAATAGAGCTGAGTAAATAATCCAAAATAAATAATAATTAATCCATGAATTTTCTGCTCATGAACTGTCTGTTCAGCAACTTCTGAGTTTTTCAAATTTATTCACTGAAATTATTCTCTGAATAATTTGGCCAAATAGTTGTTTTTTCTGTAGATTGTTTACAAGCAAATGTGAACCCCAAATTTATCCACAGAAAAATGTAATTTCTGAGGGTAAGAAGGAACCTGAGTGCAAGAACTTTGTTAATCCAATCTGGACACAGAAACAGTGTCACATAACCTATATGTCCAATGAAAACTAATCAACTAGGATCAGCTTGTGAAGTCCTTACTCCAACTTGGTGAACACTTAACTAACATACAAGTAGTCCCACTGAAGTTCATGGAGTCTCTGCCCTAATATGGAAGGAGATCCTACATTAGACAGGATTGAAAAAAAAACATTTTAAAGGGATATAAACTGTGAAGTTTCAACATATAAACCTCTAGGTGACAGAGTTAAGACAAAACTTCCTCCATAGGCAGCTTATTCCACATTTCAGAACATAAGAACCTAAGAATGGCCATGCTGGGTCAGACCAAAGGTCCATGTAGCCCAATATCCTGTCTACCAACAGTGGCCAATGTCAGGTGCCCCAGAGGGAGTGAACCTAACAGGTAATGATCAAGTGATCTCTCTCCTGCCATCCATCTCTACCCTCTGACAAACAGAGGCTAGGGACACCATTCCTTACCCATCCTGGCTAATAGCCATTAATGGAATTAACCTCCACAAATTTATCCAGTTCTCTTTTAAACACTTTTATAGTCCTAGCCTTTACAAGCTCCTCAGGTAAGGAGTTCCACAGGTTGACTGTGCGCTGTGTGGAGAAGAACGTCCTTCTATTTGTTTTAAACCCTGCTGCCCATTAATTTCATTTGATGGCCCCTAGTTCTTATATTATGCGAACAAGTAAATAACTTTTCCTTATTCACTTTCTCCACACCACTCATGATTTTACATACCTCTATCATATCCCCCCTTAGTCTCCTCTTTTCTAAGGTGAAAAGTCCTAGCCTCTTTAATCTCTCCTCATATGGGACCCATTTCAAACCCCTAATCATTTTAGTTGCCCTTTTCTGCACCTTTTCTAATGCCAGTATCTCTTTTTTTGAGATGAGGGGATCACATCTGTATGCAGTATTCAAGATGTGGGCATACCATGGATTTATATAAGGGCAATGAAATATTCTCCATTTTATTCTCTATCCCTTTTTTAATGATACCTATATCCTGTTTGCTTTTTTGACTGCTGCTGCACACTGCACGGACGTCTTCAGAGAACTATGGACGATGACTCCAAGATCTTTTTCCTGATTAGTTGTTGCTAAATTAGCCCCCATCATATTGTATATATTTGTTCACTACAGAGTTTCTTGAACTTTCTTCTGAATTATCTTTTACTGGTTTCTGTTGGAGGCAGAATGATGGATTAGATGGATTTCTAGACTGATGTAGTACATGATTTCTATATTCCTAGGTGTTTGTTTAGGTCTCTTAGCCAATAACTGCTGTATTCTCATGATTCCCCCAGTGCAGTCCTGCTTTCCTCTCCTTTTATCCCTATATGGAGCACAATCATTTTGTACAGGTCTCTTTTGTACTGACTATTATCAATGTTTATGTGTCCTGTCCCTTCTTAAATAGTCCCTTTATTACATTTTAAACAAAGTGTGCTCCATCCCACACCCAATTACCAACACTTTAAAACCATCTGCTTTATTGAAAGCACAAAATCTGATTTCTCACCCTCATCAGCCACTGAAAATACAGTCCATTGGGTCTGTAAGACAAATTTTATTTGAGGATGAGGCTGGGTTAGTATGCAAGCAGAGAAAAGGCATAGAGATTTGTCCTCTGGGTTCAAATCCCAAACCCAGCATGATATAACACTTGCCTAAAAGAGCCCAGGCTTCAGAGGTGAAGTGAGGGAGGCAAAAGAGAAAGAGAATTGCCCTAGAAAATGACTGGTATTCTCTCTCATGTTGTATTCCACTGCTGAGCTCACAGATCACAACTCTTCTTGGTTTTCCATTTCACCGTACAGGCAGTTCCTGCTGGATGAATTCAAGAGCTTCAGCTCTTTTGATGTGGTAAGAACTTTCTCAGGATGTCATAACATTGTGAAGTGAGAATGTCACTTGTTTTGAAACCCTCAAATATGAATGGGCAATACCTGGATTGCATTCTTCAGATACAAAGTTGAGTCCCGAGAATCTAAAATTTTGGCAGTAATCAGGTCTTGGATGTTTCTCTGAAATCACCTGTGGCTGTAACTACAACAGAGCCACAAGGCTTATCTGGAAAGTGAAATCAGCCAGTCTAGTGCTTGCTGGTTCAGTGAGTGTGAAAAGCTAATTCCTTACTTTATCAGAGCTTTTTCTTTTTACTAATATTGAAATATAGTTGTCACCAATAATCTGATAACAATTTGAGTCATAAAATGCTGTGAAAAGGACCCTGGCATTGGCTTATTAATGTCAAATTAACCACATTTGACAAAATGAGGCAAAAAAAAACCTTATTGTAAACACCTATATGAATGACTAAGTTTGATTATGAGACTTGGACAGACGTTTTGCACAGCTGTAATTTCAGACAAAATTTATAAACAGGGATTAAGTATATGAAAATATTGATGTTGCTTGATGTATGTTGATTTCAAAACCATACTTCACAAGAAGGCTTTGTAAGAGAATTTTCTTCTTCAGAGAGGATCTTCCACACCAGATAACATCTTACATATTATATAGCATTTTCCATCTAGGAACCTCTGTGTTTTGCAAACATAAATTAGTTGGGCTACACAATACCCTTGTGAAGCATTATTATCCGGAGGTGTCATAAATATAAAGGGAAGGGTAAACCCCTTTGAAATCCCTCCTGGCCAGGGGAAAGCTCCTCTCACCTGTAAAGGGTTAAGAAACTAAAGGTAACCTCGCTGGCACCTGACCAAAATGACCAATGAGGAGACAAGAGATTTTCAAAAGCTGGGAGGAGGGAGAGAAACAAAGGGTCTGGGTCTGTCTGTAGTCGTCTTGTCCGGGGACAGAACAGGAATGGAGTCTTAGAACTTTTAGTAAGTAATCTAGCTAGGTATGTGTTAGATTATGATTTCTTTAAATGGCTGAGAAAAGAATTGTGCTGAATAGAATAACTATTTCTGTCTGTGTATCTTTTTTGTAACTTAAGGTTTTGCCTAGAGGGGTTCTCTATGTTTTTGAATCTAATTACCCTGTAAGATATATACCATCCTGATTTTACAGGGGGGATTTCTTTATTTCTATTTACTTCTATTTTTTATTAAAAGTCTTCTTGTAAAACACTGAATGCTTTTTCATTGTTCTCAGATCCAAGGGTTTGGGTTTGTGGTCACCTATGCAAATTGGTGAGGCTTTTTATCCAACATTTCCCAGGAAAGGGGGGGTGCAAGTGTTGGGAGGATTGTTCATTGTTCTTAAGATCCAAGGGTCTGGGTCTGTAGTCACCTAGGCAAATTGGTGAGGCTTTTTACCAAACCTCGTCCAGGAAGTGGGGTGCAAGGTTTTGGGAAGTATTTTGGGGGGAAGGACGCGTCCAAACAGCTCTTCCCCAGTAACCAGTATTAGTTTGGTGGTGGTAGCGGCCTGTCCAAGGTGTAATATTTTGTACCTTGGGGAAGTTTTGACCTAAGCTGGTAAAGATAAGCTTAGGAGGTTTTTCATGCAGGTCCCCACATCTGTACCCTAGAGTTCAGAGTGGGGGAGGAACCTTGACATGGTGGCACAGTGGTGGGATTAACCTGAAATCATTTTGAGATCCAGTTGAGATTTTTTGAACTAGAAATACAGATTTTAAAAAGGAATTTTTAGGAAGTCCAGAAGGCAGCTTTGAAACTGAAAGCAGCTTGGTTTCTCTCTGCTTTGTGGCCAAGCAGAGACAAAAGGGGATTATCTTGTGAATTGCAGGTTTTCTTTGCCTGGAGGCAGGGTACTTAACTCCTGCAGGGAAATTCACAGTCTTCCAACCCAGAGGTTTTTTTTTTTTTTTTCTTTTCTTCCTAAAAGTAAATAGGGGGTGTGTGCTCTACCCATTTGCCTGGAGACAAAAGTGGCAGGGTTTTTTTTAGGATTTTGATTTTTTTTTTTGTTTTACAAGGAGCACAGGTTTGAAAAGAAATTTTTTTTCTTCTTTGGGCTGGGTAAGCAGGTTTCCAAGTAGTTGGAGGTTTTTTGCTTTAATTTGGGCCCAGAGCAGAGACAAGGGAATTGTCTTTTTCTGTAGGCTGACAATCACTATCAGAGAATAGGTATTCTATTCCAGCACAGCAAAATTTTACAGCCAAGTTTTGTTTGTTTATTTCTAAACCTCGGGTGTAAAGTTAGTTAAAAACAGAGAGGTTAGAATGGCCAAATCCTCAGCTCGACTACAGCTGGAATTAGCCAAATTTCAGGCTGAGGAAAAACAAAGGGAACATGAAAGACAGATAGAACTCATGTGGCTGAAGAAGGAGGAGAAGGAAGAAGAGAGGAAGCATGTGGAGGAGGAGAAGGAAAAAGAGAGGAAGCATGTGGAGGAGATGGAGAGGATAAAGGCCCAGCAGAATATACCAACAAACCCTAGCAATCCTTCTCCAGGTACCACTTCCCATCCCAGAAAGTTCCCCACCTACAAGGCAGGTGATGATACTGAGGCCTTCTTAGAAAACTTCGAAAGGGCCTGCCTTGGGTACAACATCTCTACTGACCAATACATGGTAGAGCTGAGGCCGCAGCTCAGTGGACCCTTAGCTGAGGTGGCAGCTGAAATGCCTAAAGAACACATGAACAAGTATGAACTGTTTAAATCCAAGGCGAGAGTCAGAATGGGGATAACACCCGAGCAGTCTCGTCGGAGGTTCAGAGCCCTAAGGTGGAAACCAAACATGTCATTTACCCGACATGCCTACCACATTGTAAAACATTGGGATGCCTGGATATCAGGAGCAAGTGTTGAATCTCCAGTAAATTTGCCCTTCCTAATGCAAATGGAACAATTCTTAGAGGGTGTTCCTGGGGAAATAGAAAGATACATCCTAGATGGGAAACCCAAAACTGTAATTGAGGCAGGAGAGATTGGAGCCAGATGGGTGGAGGTGGCAGAGAAGAAGAAAACTGGTCGCAGTTGGAGCGGAGACCAGAAGGGACCACCCCAGACCACACCCTATTACCGGGGGCCGCCCAAAGCCCCACCTACCTCCCAAAGAACCCTCCAGACCCCTTATCGTCCCACCACCCCGTTCTCCAGCAACCCTCCTCGCCCCAGTGACCCGTCAGCTGGACGATGTTTTAAGTGTAACGAGCTGGGGCATGTAAAGGCCAACTGCCCCAAGAACCCCAACAGATTACAGTTCATTGCACCGGAATCACACCAGAGGTCCACAGGCCCAGATACCTCCCAGATACCCTTGGAGCGGAGGGAAACTGTGAGTGTGGGTGGGAAGAAGGTCACCGCGTGGAGGGACACCGGAGCACAAGTGTCAGCTATCCATGCTTCCTTAGTGGACCCCAATTTAATCAACCCAGAGATCCAAGTGACGATTCAACCCTTCAAGTCCAACTCTTTCAATTTGCCTACAGCCAAGTTGCCTGTCCAGTACAAGGGCTGGTCAGGAATGTGGACTTTTGCAGTCTATGATGATTATCCCATCCCCATGCTGTTGGGGGAAGACTTGGCCAATCATGTGAAGCAGGCCAAGAGGGTGGGAATGGTCACCCGCAACCAGGCTAAACAAGCCGTGAGGCCTAGCTCTGTTCCGGAAACTTCTATCAGGACCCAGTCAGAGGTGATGGACCTGGACCCCAGGCCAATGTCTGCAACAGCAGTAGTGGATCCAGTCCCAGAGACCCAGACGGAACCAGTCCCAGAACCGGAACCAGCCGAACAACCAACACCAGACCCCGTGTCAGCACTGAATCCAGTACTTGCAACCTCAACACCAGAGGGCCCCACCGAACCTGAACTGGCAGCAGCCGATAACCCTACACAAGAGGCTCAGCCGGAGCCTGAATCCCAACATAGTGCACCAGCGGAGAGCGGTTCACAGTCAACAGAAACAGCTCCATCCCCTATATCGCTTCCAGAGGGACCAAGCCTAGGTCCACAATCCCATGAGGAACTGATGTCTCCAGCATCAAGGGAACAGTTCCAGACCGAACAGGAAGCAGATGAAAGCCTCCAGAGAGCTTGGACGGCGGCACGGAGCAACCCACCGCCTCTCAGCTCTTCTAATCGATCCAGGTTTGTTGTAGAAAGAGGACTTTTATACAAGGAAACTCTTTCTGGGGGACACCAGGAAGACTGGCATCCTCAGAGACAGTTGGTAGTTCCAACTAAATACCGGGCCAAGCTCTTGAGCTTAGCCCATGATCACCCTAGTGGCCATGCTGGGGTGAACAGGACCAAAGACCGTTTGGGGGGGTCATTCCACTGGGAGGGAATGGGCAAGGATGTTTCTACCTATGTCCAGTCTTGTGAGGTGTGCCAAAGAGTGGGAAAACCCCAAGACCAGGTCAAAGCTCCTCTCCAGCCACTCCCCATCATTGAAGTTCCATTTCAGCGAGTAGCTGTGGATATTCTGGGTCCTTTTCCGAAAAAGACACCCAGAGGAAAGCAGTACATACTGACTTTCATGGATTTTGCCACCCGATGGCCGGAAGCAGTAGCTCTAAGCAACACCAGGGCTAAAAGTGTGTGCCAGGCACTAGCAGACATTTTTGCCAGGGTAGGTTGGCCCTCCGACATCCTCACAGATGCAGGGACTAATTTCCTGGCAGGAACTATGAAAAACCTTTGGGAAGCTCATGGGGTAAATCACTTGGTTGCCACTCCTTACCATCATCAAACAAATGGCATGGTGGAGAAGTTTAATGGAACTTTGGGGGCCATGATACGTAAATTCGTAAATGAGCACTCCAATGATTGGGACCTAGTATTGCAGCAGTTGCTCTTTGCCTACAGAGCTGTACCACATCCCAGTTTAGGGTTTTCCCCATTTGAACTTGTATATGGCCGTGAGGTTAAGGGGCCATTGCAGTTGGTGAAGCAGCAATGGGAGGGATTTACACCTTCTCCAGGAACTAACATTCTGGACTTTGTAACCAACCTACAAAACACCCTCCGAACCTCTTTAGCCCTTGCTAGAGAAAACTTACAGGATGCTCAAAAAGAGCAAAAAGCCTGGTATGATAAACATGCCAGAGAGCGTTCCTTCAAAGTAGGAGACTAGGTCATGGTCTTAAAGGCGCTCCAGGCCCATAAAATGGAAGCATCGTGGGAAGGGCCATTCGTGGTCCAGGAGCGCCTGGGAGCTGTTAATTATCTCATAGCATTCCCCACCTCCAACCGAAAGCCTAAGGTGTATCATATTAATTCTCTAAAGCCCTTTTATTCCAGAGAATTAAAGGTTTGTCAGTTTACAGCCCAGGGAGGAGACGACGCTGAGTGGCCTGAAGGTGTCTACTACGAAGGGAAATGTGCTGGTGGTGTGGAAGAGGTGAACCTCTCCATGACCCTTGGGCGTATGCAGCGACAGCAGATCCAGGAGCTGTGCCCTAGCTACGCGCCAACGTTCTCAGCCACCCCAGGACTGACTGAACGGGCATACCACTCCATTGACACAGGTAATGCTCACCCAATTAGGGTCCAACCTTACCGGATGTCTCCTCAAGCTAAAACTGCTATAGAACGGGAGATCCAGGATATGTTACAGATGGGTGTAATCCGCCCCTTTGAAAGTGCATGGGCATCTCCAGTGGTTCTAGTTCCCAAACCAGATGGGGAAATACGTTTTTGCGTGGACTACCGTAAGCTAAATGCTGTAACTCGCCCAGACAACTATCCCATGCCACGCACAGATGAACTATTAGAGAAACTGGGAAGGGCCCAGTTCATCTCTACCTTGGACTTAACCAAGGGGTACTGGCAGGTACCGCTAGATGAATCTGCCAAGGAAAGGTCAGCCTTCATCACACATCTCGGGCTGTATGAATTTAATGTACTCCCTTTCGGGCTGCGAAATGCACCCGCCACTTTCCAAAGACTTGTAGATGGTCTCCTAGCGGGATTAGGAGAATATGCAGTCGCCTACCTTGACGATGTGGCCATATTTTCGGATTCCTGGGCAGACCACCTGGAACATCTACAAAAAGTCCTTGAGCGCATAAGGGAGGCAGGACTAACTGTTAAGGCTAAGAAGTGTCAAATAGGCCTAAACAGAGTGACTTACCTTGGACACCAGGTGGGTCAAGGAACTATCAGCCCCCTACAGGCCAAAGTGGATGCTATCCAAAAGTGGCCTGTCCCAAAGTCAAAGAAACAGGTTCAATCCTTCTTAGGCTTGGCCGGTTATTACAGACGATTTGTACCGCACTACAGCCAAATCGCTGCCCCACTGACAGACCTAACCAAAAAGAAACAGCCAAATGCTGTTCAGTGGACCGGAAAGTGTCAGAAGGCCTTTAACAAGCTTAAAGCGACACTCATGTCTGACCCTGTACTAAGGGCCCCAGACTTTGACAAACCGTTCCTAGTAACCACAGATGCAACCGAGCGTGGTGTGGGAGCAGTTTTAATGCAGAAAGGACCTGATCAAGAATTCCACCCTGTAGTGTTTCTCAGCAAAAAACTGTCTGAGAGGGAAAGCAACTGGTCAGTCACTGAAAAAGAATGTTATGCCATTGTCTACGCTCTGGAAAAGCTACGCCCATATGTTTGGGGACGGCGTTTCCACCTGCAAACCGACCATGCTGCACTAAAGTGGCTTCACACTGTCAAAGAAACTAACAAAAAACTTCTTCGGTGGAGTTTAGCTCTCCAAGATTTTGATTTCGACATCCAACACATCTCAGGAGCTTCTAACAAAGTGGCTGATGCACTCTCCCGTGAAAGTTTCCCAGAATCAACTGGTTAAAATCGTCCTTGAGATGTGGAAAATATTGTTAGTCTTTATGTACTTGGTAGTATATTTAGAGATGCATGTGTCTTATTAACTCTGTTTTCCTAGAGCTCCAGGAAGAAATCCCAGCCAGTGTTTCACCCTAGCTGAGATTTGGGGGGCGTGTCATAAATATAAAGGGAAGGGTAAACCCCTTTGAAATCCCTCCTGGCCAGGGGAAAGCTCCTCTCACCTGTAAAGGGTTAAGAAACTAAAGGTAACCTCACTGGCACCTGACCAAAATGACCAATGAGGAGACAAGAGATTTTCAAAAGCTGGGAGGAGGGAGAGAAACAAAGGGTCTGGGTCTGTCTGTAGTCGTCTTGTCCGGGGACAGAACAGGAATGGAGTCTTAGAACTTTTAGTAAGTAATCTAGCTAGGTATGTGTTAGATTATGATTTCTTTAAATGACTGAGAAAAGAATTGTGCTGAATAGAATAACTATTTCTGTCTGTGTATCTTTTTTGTAACTTAAGGTTTTGCCTAGAGGGGTTCTCTATGTTTTTGAATCTAATTACCCTGTAAGATATATACCATCCTGATTTTACAGGGGGGATTTCTTTATTTCTATTTACTTCTATTTTTTATTAAAAGTCTTCTTGTAAAACACTGAATGCTTTTTCATTGTTCTCAGATCCAAGGGTTTGGGTTTGTGGTCACCTATGCAAATTGGTGAGGCTTTTTATCCAACATTTCCCAGGAAAGGGGGGGTGCAAGTGTTGGGAGGATTGTTCATTGTTCTTAAGATCCAAGGGTCTGGGTCTGTAGTCACCTAGGCAAATTGGTGAGGCTTTTTACCAAACCTCGTCCAGGAAGTGGGGTGCAAGGTTTTGGGAAGTATTTTGGGGGGAAGGACGCGTCCAAACAGCTCTTCCCCAGTAACCAGTATTAGTTTGGTGGTGGTAGCGGCCTGTCCAAGGTGTAATATTTTGTACCTTGGGGAAGTTTTGACCTAAGCTGGTAAAGATAAGCTTAGGAGGTTTTTCATGCAGGTCCCCACATCTGTACCCTAGAGTTCAGAGTGGGGGAGGAACCTTGACAGGAGGTTACCAGTGAGGCAAATGAGACTGATGTCAGTGATGTAGCCACAGTCTCCTAACTCCTAGTACTGTGTCTAACCAGCCTCTGGCATGTCCTCTCCTTCACATGAAAGCAAGGTATAGGAATTCAGAAAGATTGTGGGAGATTAAAGTACTGAATCACTGAATTTCTTAATCTGAAGGGGAAAATGCCATTAATGTCAACAACAGGGCTTTTCATTACTAATATCTAATTGGAACAGTTCTCTAGAGCCTTCCTTTAAAGACAATTCAGGTCAGGTCTGCATTTCCCAAAGTAGTTAATATTTTTCCCCCTCTAGATCACACATATGCACAAACTCTATGAATTCCTACTTATTACTTGACTAGACTAAGCGGCCCTTTTCTTTGGTACAGTTTAATTTAATGATAATGTGTCCAATACTTAATGTCATAAGGAAGTTTAACAGTGCTACTGGCGATATCCTTAAAAGATCATAAACAAAGGCTTGTTAAATTCAGATCTTATATGAGGTAGTCAGATTATGTTGCTTTAGAGTTGGTGTAATGGGTTTTCTTTTCATTTATGGATATGCTTTTAGTTTTATGGCCTGAAAATGGGTTTAATTCTGTTCTATTTTTTAGGGTGGTATAAAAGAGCTGGAGGTGCAGGCGCAGGCAAAGTTTTATGTACAAAACTCAACAGAAACTTGAGCTTTATCCTGGTTTTAATGAGATGGTGGAGAAATAACTTGATATTTGATGCACTTCGGGGAATTTTGCCTTAACTTAAAAGTATTTTTCATCGGTTAAAATTGATTTTTTTAGCTTGGGAAAGCAAAAATGTTTATATTACAGTGGAGGAAGGAACTGAAGGTCAAGGGGTAAACTGTTTGATGCAGCTCATCTTCTGAAGCTGAATTTAGCTGCATGTTTTGTGGCACGAAAGCAAACAATAGGGAGAATGCAGATGTAGGTTAGAGCCCAGTGGTGGAAGGATACTCTTTTTCTTTTGTTTAATGTTGTTCTGTTTGCCTACACAACTTCTAAGAGTGATTTTCTTCATTTTAAAGATAGAGTAGGTGACTGTGGGAGGCTGTGATAGAGAATGTAAGATTTTATTGGTTTAAGTGTAAAAGTCTTTGTGGCAGAAGCAGCATCAGCAATGGGTGGGATCCTCACTCCTGCTCCAGTATATTTATGCTGGGTAAAGGGACTGTAGCCATGTCAAGGCAGATGATGTGGGAGACAGCTACAAAATTGCCCTTTGAGGACCCCCTTGTAAATCCTAGTATACAGGGGTGTGTTAGTGTGTGAAGAGTAGGGCCACTGCAGGTAACAATGCAGAGATTCTGGAACGTGCTGCAGGCCATAGAGGGTAACTGGGGAGACACTGCCATAAAATGGACAGGACTCTAGGGCAGTCTAAACTTGAAGAGGTGACCTTTACAGCACCTAGATTTTTGCAGGATCAAGAGAGTGCAAAGGTGGTTTATAAGTTCTCACCCATGTATAAAAGTCAACACTTTGGTCAAAGCCCATCCATAGTTGTAATCCATTGTTCCTTCTGAGAACAGGATTAGGGGGTGTAACAGTTCCAGTTGTTAGTATTTCTAACTTGTCAAAAACAAAGCATTATCCAATGGGTGATTTTATAGTGCTGTTACATTCATTCTTCCATAGAAAGTTAAGATTGCTGAAAAAATTCTAATCCTGTTTACTATTTGTTTGTTTGTTTCCCCTGGCAATAATACATATAAATGTTTTGCCTGTCATTTTAAAGTGATTAATGGGTGCTGATAATGGCTCCTCTAATTGCTCCAGAGATCCCCCTTAAAGTTATGAGTTGCCGTATGCAAGTATCCTTTGGGTGACCTGCACCAGCGTTACTACACCAACCAGCTATGTGTGGCAGTAGGCAGCCATGTTTCTTCATCTTTTTGTACTCAGAAGTTCCAAAATGTTAATCTCTGTGTCTATAGGCATAACCGGATGTAACTCAAGCCTGCAAGGTGCTGAGCAGTTGGTCTCCAATCCATCAAAGCACATAAGTATATGCTTAACTTTCGGGCATGTTAGTAACCATATGGATGTCAATACATACATTGTATTGCCATTATGCCTTGTTCTACAGTATCAGGGACGGTCACTTTTTGAGAAAAGCTGCCAAAATATACTGAAACTAGTCTGTCCCAGTGTGCAAAATCCCCAAGATTAGGATACAATGAGAATTAAATGAAGTAATAATCATACACACACCACCCAACCACCATCAGCTGTGAATTCTGTTGCCCTACCATTTGTAATGGAGGAAAGAAAATAATTGGCATCATCAGTCTTCTTCTTTCACATGCCTTAAAAACAGTAATGTTAGCTGTTCAAGTCGAAGTTGGCAACTCATTTAATTGTTTCAGGTAAGGCAGAGTGGATGGCAGAGATACCACCAGGATTTGATCTTGTGGGACATTAGTTGATGACGGGTTCCAGAGTTTGAAGTCCATTTACGCAGTCACAAATAGGATTGTATCACAGTCTCCATTTACAGAGAAGGTAGGTAAATCAGTGTAGGAATGTAGGTAGGATGCTTGTGTTAAATTAGTGCTAAATCTTGTAGTCTTTAGTTAGGCAGATCTCATGTTGGGGTTGCCTGAGTAATTTGTCCTTGGATATTTAAAAAGGGCTAATGTTATAATACTGCTTTCTACAGATAGCAATAAAGTGGGGTCTCTAGCGCTGACATCTAATGTGCTACCTGAAAGCATTTAAATGAATTTTGGGGAGGGAAACCACCTTAATTTTTTTTATGCTTTAATTGAAGTTTTCATTTCAAAACCCTAGGCAGAGGTTGGGGGAGAGTGAGAGGATTAGAATAGCATCTAATTTGTCCATAGATTCAAGGATTTTAAGACCAGAAGGGGTGATCATGTTGATGATATAGTCTGAATCCCTGCCTAACACAGGCCAGAGAATTTCACCCAATGTTCCCTGCATCAAGCCCATAACTTCTAGTTAGCACATATCTTTAAGAAAGATATTTGGTCTTGATTTTAAAACTCCAGGTGACAGAGAATCTACCATATCCCTAGATGGCTAATTACGTTCACAGTTAAAATGTTATTTCTAGTTTGAATTTCTCTAGCTTCAGCATTCAACTGTTGGATCTTGTTATGCCTTTGTCCGCTGGATTAAAGAACCCTCTACTACCAGAAGTTTTCTGCCCTGTGCAGGTATTTGTAGACCATGATCATGCAACCTCTTACCCTTCTCTTCAATAAAGCAAATAGATTTAATTTCTTTAGCCTTTCACAGACAGGTGTCCAGATTTCAAATAATTCTTGTAGCTCTTTTATAAACCCATTTTAAATTGTTCAAATCTTTTTTAAAGTATGGGCATAATATTCCAACAGTGGTCTCACTAATGCCATACACAGTTATGCTGCAAGAGGAGATTTCCTGCATTGCTATCTCTGTAGAAAGAAAAGGAGTACTTGTGGCACCTTAGAGATAGACTATCTCTAAGGTGCCACAAGTACTCCTTTTCTTTTTGCGAATACAGACTAACACGGCTGCTACTCTGAAACCTCTTTCTGTAGAGAGGTCTATCCTTTTCTGTTTCCATCACTGGTCATTCTCATCTCCTCTAGACCAGTGCTACTCAAAATGGTGGTCCGCGGACCGCTGCCGGTCCGTGAGCCGTTGGCTGCCGGTCTGCGCGCATATTAGGGGGAAAAAATGCTGGCCCCCCACATAAGATAGCTTGAGAAGCACTGGTCTAGACTGCTTGTGATTTTCTCATTAAGGGTGGGGGGGCAGTTTCTCAGTTACTATGGCTCATCTCTCTTTAAACTGGGTTTATTTTAGCTGTGGAGAACCTTTTCATTTGTTTCCTGCAATCAGCTGTGCTGTTGATCACCCAGAATTGACATCAATATACCAAAAGTCAATGTATCCAGACACATAACCTAACCACAAGTTCCCATTCAGATATTTTGTATTGGTCCTGGGGTAAACCAGTCATACACTCTTATTCCATTATACTTCCATACAAGGTGAACTACTAATAGAGAAAACACAGCCTAAGAAATAGCAGACAACAATATCAAACAATCACAACGTTAATTCACTATATATCAGAAAAGCTTCTTAAACAGTGATCTAAACTTTTCTAAGTTAAAACATATAATGAAAAGATTTTGTCCTGTTTTAATAAGTTTTACTAATAACATTGTGAAGACTTGACAGCAAACTGTGTCAAATGATGTCATAAAATAAATCCCATTGTTACTTTTGAAATCTGAAATACATTCAAATGTATAGTCTTTAAATCCCTTTCATTATTGAGAAACAGCATCAGATCAAGTTAAGGGCCCTGAGAGCTTAAAATGAAAACACAGAGACAGCTGAGAAGTATGATCTATTGCCATATCCTTCCACAGATCTCTGTAGCTTCAAGCAGGAGCCTGTCATAAGGAGTTTTATCAAAGACATTCTGAAAGTCAAATAAATTAAGGTATTTAATTAAACAATCTCTCTTTCTCTCTCTGCTACACACATACATTCCTTCTAGTTATCTCCTGCTCGATTATAATAACTAAACATGTGCTGTGCCTCAACATCCTGACCTTCAGTGTATTATTCTTCATTACCCAAGTTAGAAATATCACCAGATAAGCCCAACGTTTTTCCTGAATTAATTCCTTTCTGGAGATGTGTATGTTACATCAGTACCTGCTAATTTTGTTACTGTTTTTTTTCAGTGGTTTGTACATTTTCTATATATTTGCTTAGCATAGACAATCCCCAGAATAGATTGTAAGCTCTACAGGGGATCAGGCCTCCTTTTACATTTGTGCAGCACACAGAACATTGTAGAAGCCATACAAAATAATAATATCTAATACAGTGGAATAAAACTAATGGTGATTTTCAATTTCTTATAAGAAAGCAGTACAAATGGAAACTTACTGTTAAATCATGTCATGGAATAAAAATATTAATGAAGGACTAAGTTTTCTAGCTCCTACTGGGGGTGCTAAAGGCCTGATAGTCAGCATAGTGCAGGCTGTTCTTCCTCAGGTAGTTTATACATCATTGCAGAGTGGAGGTGTTATAATTGATCATACAAAATTTACCCTAATTGTGAGGCTGTCGCGGGGTGCTCAACTCACTACTGGAGGATCCCCTTTTGGCTGTGGCTATGGTTGCTCACTGCCTGCTTCTCAGTCTCACTCTCCTGGGACTCGACTTCTCCCAGTTCATACCTTGGCCCTCCAGCCAAGTCACCATAGTTGTCCTCTTCCGAAGGGGTGGGATGGGGTGAGTGAATCAAAGTCTCTCAGGACCCACTGTCCCAGGCAGTCTTTCCTTTCACTGCCCCTTAACGATGGCACTTCCCCAGTGGCTGGGGTGTGCTTTCCCAAAAAGGACAGTTATTACTGTCAAAGAGACAGTCTAAGAGACTGACGTTTGTTTGATTGTTTTTCCTTCTGAAGACTCTCTACAGCTAAGGGCAAAGGCCTGATAGTCAAAAAAGAGATCTTGGAGTCATTGTGCTCTGATATCAGCCTCTCAATGTGCAATGTCAGTCACAAAAGCTAACAGAATGTTAGGACGCATTGGGAAAGGGATAGATACTAAGACAGCAAATATCATAATGTCATTATATAAAACCATGGAACACCCTCATCTTGAATATGGCATTCATCCATCTCAAAAAAGATATATTAGAATTGGAAAAAGTACAGGGAAGGGCAACAAAAATGATTAGGGGGTCTGGAACAGCTTCCATATGAGGAGAGATTAAAAAGACTGGGATTGTTCAGTTTAGAAAAGAGACAGGAGGGGATATGACAGAGCTCTATAAAATCATGACTGGTGTGGAGAAAGTGAAATAGGAAATGTTATTTACTCCTTCACATAACACATGAACCAGGGGTCACCCAATGAAATTAATAGACAGCAGGTTTAAAGCAAACAGAAGGAAATACTTCACACAATGCACAGTCAACATGTGGAACTTGGTGCCAGGGAACATTGTGAAGGCCAAGGCTATAACAGGGTGTGATGTTGCATGCCATATGATTTTATGAAAATATGCTAATGAGCGTGAATATAATGTAACTGGAATATGCTTCATGCAAAAGGTCTCTTGTAAGGTATCATTACAAAGCTTATAATCTACTGAGTGTGGTCATCCTATTTGTATAAATGTATCATTCTTGTATCTGAAACTAGAAATATGAAATATAACTCTGAGGTCATATTTTAATTATGCAAAGTGTGGGCCATTAATAGTGGAATCTTGATGGCTCCCATCAACTAGGACATTGGCTGTAAATGGCTCTGTTTACTTGCAAGCCTTCCTGTGAGTCAGGTCAGGAAGTATGAAGGGTTGGGGTCTCACAGGACATGTGACCGTGTCACCTGGTACTAGAATTTGTCTTAAACCTGGTGTTTTTCCATTTAGAAGGAGGGGTGAGAACCCAGAGAGACAAAAGATTCATGCCTTGTGCCAAAGCAATATAAGGGGGTGGAACAGAACAAAGGAGGCTGCAGTCACGAGAAATATATAGTCATTTCTATGTTTTCTTGTTGTGTGTTTAGTGTATTCTAGTCTTTAAAGTGTTTTTCTAAAATAAATTTGTTATTCAAACATAAGCCCCGTTAGTATCTGAGAAGAGATACCAAACCTGTCTGAAAATACATAAATGTTAGGTTTAGCACCCAATTTCAGTACAAATGTTCTGAGCTGAAATATTTTTCTCAGTTCATGAAACACTTAGAGAATAACAGTAAAATGAATACTGTATTAAAAAGAATACAAATTTCAGCTGAAAATTAACTTCAATAATTAGGACAAAATAATGCTTGTGGAATGCATTATTAAACTTAAATTGATTGTAGATAAACTATTGCATAAATATTTAATAAGCTGATATTTCTCCTCATTGATAGCTTTAAATACATTTTAGTATCAGAGGTGAATAATGCTGCTACCTGGTTTCCATGGTGCCAAAGCAAACTCACTACAATACAATCTGACAGATAACACTACACTTAAAATACCATTCAGCCATATTCTGCTGTCCTCTAAAAAATGTAGACCTTGAGTCACATGTCCTTGGTGTTTTTGATAGCAAATCTTCAAAAGAGGGTATACTGGGGGTAGGAATGGGAATGGTCAAGCTGTATAGATTGTCAAGTTATATACTACTATCCAAACTAGTCAGACTACCATGGTTGAATGCTGCTGCCTTTCAGGTTCTGAAATAGGGGGCATGGTGGGGAAAAAGTGGGTGTGACCAGAGCAACCTTGAACTGTTTTGATCCCTGCCATTGCAACAACTTCTTATTAATAGGTAGTGTAAAATACCTGTAGGTAGTGTAAAATACTTCTAAACTACACCAGGAACCGTGCTGATACAAAACTAATCCGTGAATCATGGAGCTACAAATGGGTACTTTGTGCTCTTACTTCTCAGTCATTCCCAGTGCATATGGACAACAACTGAGGATCTGGCCCAGTATTTGCTGACAATTACTGAGATACCACGGTTAGCTCCCATTCTAACTAAAGGGAAATACCATGGTATTGAAGAAGGTAACTACTGATTTCTCAATGTCAACCACTATGTGTGTACAACTGATTTGAAAGATATCAATTCACAAATTTAAGACTATGTGAGCACAAGTCATGACCAATCAGGTTTTGAACTTATCCTGTCCAACTTATCCTAGGCAGTGTAGTGCTGTCTTAGCAAACCATTTACAATTGTACACTTAGCAACAGCATATCATCTGGCCCACTGCCATACTTTTTTGAAGAGACAAATAATATTGAATAGTCAAGTTCTGGTGAAATAGTAGTCCATGAAATGGGCTATAGCTTGCCTTGGGAGGCAAAAGCAGATATCCCTATGTTCAAATAAACCACAAAAATATAATCACCACAGGGGAAAAACATCAACAGATCCTTTTTATCCAAGGGCTTATCAAAGGTGCTCATTCTAGCTACCCAGGACCTAGCTACCAAGGCTGTTCCCAGACATATTCTCCCATATTCTCATATTCTGGGCAGCCCACTTAAACTTGAATTTTCCCTTTTATTTTCTCCTTTTTCATTATTGAGTATAACCTGAAGGGCCCCCCTTCCAGGACTGACAGCTGAGTTTAGGCTGTTGTTGCAGAATGGTGCATCATTTCCTATACCCACAACCACACATTAACCCAATGCCCTGGCCCATTGTGGGCTTTCACTCTAAGTCAGAAAAAAATTGGCTGTTCTTGAAACTACCCCTTTACTCACACTTCACCATTTACAAAGGATCGATGCACCTGAATTCAACCAACTTAATGTATGTACTATAAAACTGACCTTCGTAGAATTAACATGTTCTGCAGCCTCCTCACAGCACACCCAGTAGGGAATAGATGTTTAACTTTGGGAGTTTTTACATTTTTTAGCTAAATTAGACCCATGTGTAATATCTAGCACTCAGGGATATGTCATAAATACACTGGAAATGTGAGGTGTAATGTTACATTCCTTAGAAAATACTATTTCATAAGTACAGGTTTTTCAACTGAGATGAAGAAAATAAGCAATAATAATATTTAGCAGATACATATGTACACACTTCCATGCATTTATATTAGGGAAGGCAAGGCTGAAGATGCATACCTTGCACTTGGAGTGAAGGAGCTGAGTTTTGTGAATTCCCTTATTTCCTTTGAGCACTTGTTCCCCTCTCCTTCCTGCAAATCTCTGTCTCCTGAAAAGATGAGGCTTTTTATATTAAACATTTAGATTATGACTTGTGTGCACAAGATTGTCTGAATGGTTAAGATAGTGTGTTGGCTAAACTGTTGAATAAAGCTAGTCAAAAAATCTTTTTTAACAGAAAATAGCGTTTTTATAAAACTGATTTTTTGGTGAACAAATGTGCATTTTTGTTGGCACTCATGCTTGGCCTGTATGCAAGCTGACAAAAAAGGAGACTTCTTCCCAACACACAATACAGCAGATATGCAGCTGCTTGATTGAGGCTATTTAAACCTATGACTGAAGTAGACCTTCATGTTCCTTTTGCAGGTCCAATGTGGGGCAAACTGGAATATCTGTGCAACGTAATATCATCTTGCAGACCAGATGATATTACATTGCCCCTTTGCCCCTCTCCTGGTGTAGCTCTCCCACACTTTTACTTATTTCCTGTGCACTAGAGCAAACAGATCTTCCTATCCCCAGTGCAGAGCTCCATGCCAGGCAGGAGGCATTCCCTTCCTGCATGATCTCACATATCATATTCTTTCCTGCATGGTGGAACTGCTCTGGTAACCTGCAAGGGGAGCCTCTAAGGCCATGCATGCAAAGAAAGAGTTGTTTCTTACTTCTAATAAAGATTACTAAAATGAGTCTCTATGCTGTAGGCTAACCTTGCAAAGACATTCTTGGAACACCTGCACTAAATTAGATGTATAGACTGAGGCATACAGTAGTCACAAACATGCCTAAGTAGTCACCAGATATAGACAAATGCAAAGATTAAACACTGACCATATTTGCAGAAGAATTGATGTATACTTCATCTACAGCTAGATCTGTATAAAGGCAAATAGAATGTGAAATTCATTCCATTGCCCTGGTCCTATGTAAATCTGCCGAAGGACCAACCACTCACTTAATTCATATGGCTCAAATACTGTGCAGATGGCACGAATTGTGCAGATGGCATAAATATTGTGCAGATGTTTATATAATGGCATTTTCTTCCCAGATGCTTTTCCTGTGTCTGAGAAGAGCTACACTATAACAATCTTTCTCTCTCCCTCACTGTTCATAAGGAGCCTGCTTTAACTTCTAGGTCAGTATATATCACATAGGCTTCCCAAACACGCCAACTTTGCTATTATGAAGCATTGTTGTCAAGTGACACACAACAATTAGCAATTCCCCATTCACCTCTGGCCATTTCAAGTTTCAGCCTCTCTGATGAGTGTTATATCTTATCACACCTCTTTGGTAGTCATGACTAAGCAAAACTTGAAAAGGATGTAAAAAGTCAAAATAGCTGCTGCTCTATGAAAGCAAAAACATTTTCATTGATATGATCTAGTTTCTCAATTTGTACAAAGTAAAACAATATAAAAATGTTTCATTTGAATGTGCTCCATGTGTCCCTGGTAAACAAAATATAATAGGTTTTCTACATGAGTTTATAAAAAAACTTCCAGGATCTCAGCTGCTCCAGGATATCCAGGTTTCTTAAAATGTAGCATAGGTTAGTAGGATTGATCCAAAAATGTATCACAAAAATTGATAATGATCTGAAATAGTATTTGAAGTAACATTCATATTACAAATCATAAACAAATATTCTCTGTGTCAAAGGTCTAGTTACAGTATCTTGATTTATACAGTTAACTTTCAAATTATTCTATATCATAGCTGCTTTGTATACTATAGTATCTTGCCATACATCCAGATTATAATAATCCTCCATTTCATATTTGCCTCTGTTTCAGTTTTTGTGGGACTTTTGTGGGTTTAATAATGTCTAATGATAGCTGTACCAGACAAAAGAATATCATATGTTGCAGAACTAGTTACACTGTGTAAAAAACCCGCAGAACAGAAGGCATATGTGAGCACAAACATTAGTTAATTTTAAAAGAGGGTTACTTACAACTTACTCTTGTTCTTCTAGATGTATTGAGCCCTATACATTCTGTTGCTGGTGTATGTGTGCCCTGTGCACTCAAGTTGGTGACTTTTGCAAGCCGTACCACTAGGTGGCACATGTGCTCCTGGTCTCCTCATGGTCTCAGACGAGGGCATAAAAGAAGCATGACCTCTGCCTCCCTCTCCATTTTGTGCATGCCTGTGTGTAATATATGAAGGAGTCGGGAAGGTGGGAGAGTCATGAAATATATATTTGTACAACACATTGCGAAGAACAACAGTTACTGTTTTGTCTTCTTCAAATAATTGCGCACAGATACATTCTACTGAAATGGAATCATCAGCAGTTCCCTAAAAGGTGGAGTGACTTTGGATCATCTGAACACAAATTGTGACACCAACTTGCCAAAATTGGCATCATCATGAGAGGCTTGAATGGTGGCATAATGAGTGGAAAAAAGTATGTGCAGATGACCACATTGCTGCCTTACAGATATCAGATGTTGGAACATTGCTCAGAAAGCCCAATGAAATGGACTGAGCGCTGATTGAGTGAGCTGTTATTCTTGGTGGAGGAGAGATGTTAGCAAAAATATTGCAGAGCTTAATGCAATCAGAAATCCAGTGTGAGATTTGCTGAATTGACACTGACTGAGTCTTAACTCTCTTAGCGTAGGCTAGAGAAAGCCTGGAAAAAGTCCTGAAGGATCTAGTGCTGTCAAATATCAAAGCTCTATGAGCATCCAAGATATGAAGTGTTTCTTCAGCTTTAGAAAAATGGAGTTTTGGAAAAAAACACTGGCAAAAGAATAGTTTGCCTCAGGCAGAGAACTGACATTACCTTAAGCATAAGTTTAGGGTGGCCTACGGGAAACCTTGTCATTATTCGAAAACAGTGAAAGAAGGGTCAGCCAAAAAAGCTTGAAGTTCTGAAACCCTCCTAACACAAGTGATTGCTACCAGAAAAGCCATCTTCATAGACAATAACTATAGTGACCTTGTAGCTACAGGCTTGTAGGGGAGGTCCTATAAATTTGGAGAGGACTAGACTGAGATCCCACACAGTGATAGGATGAGATGAAGGAGAGGAAAATTGAGCAGACCTTCCAATAATCAGAAAATGAGAAGGTGAACCAAAAATGGAAAACCCATCTACTAGCTGAGGTAACACAGAAATGGAAGCCATGAAAGCTTTTCTGGAACTAACTGAAAGGCTTGACTATTTAAGTTGAAACAGATTGTCCAGGATGTAAATAACCTCCATGTGAGATGCGGTTATAAATGTTGAGACTGCACCCAAATTGAAAATCATTTCCACTTGCTGAGTACCTAGCACTTGTGGATTATTCTGAACTTCTCAGGAGCAAAATTTCTCATGAGAATTCAACCAGAGACCATTCATACAATAAGGTGGAAACACTGGAGTTTGGGAAGTACAGATTTGGCTTGGTTCTGGGACAGAAGATCCTCTCTAGTGATGATGTTATTGGCAACTGGATGGAAAGCTGATGTAGGTCCAGGTATCACTATTGTCTAGGCCATGCCAGTACAAGAAGAATTAATGTTGCTTTGCCTCTTTTCAGTTTCCTGAGTCTGCTTAGAATGAGAGGAACTGGAGAGAATGCATATAGGAGATGACTGGACCATGGAAGAAGAAAGCTAAATGTAATAGAACCTGGGCTCTGGCCTTCTCTGGAGCAAAATCTCATGTACTTGTTGATCAGGTTAGTTAAACAAAAGTCTATTGCTGGGCACATCCAGTGGTAGAAAATCTGAAAGAAAATATCCTTCCTTCCTGACTGTTCATGTTGATATACAGAAATCCTGCTGTGGGATCCCTGGTTGTATTTCTCACACCTGGAAGGTGAAAAACCTTCAGGAAAATTGTGACAAATGCAAAAATTCCATATGAGAATAGCCTCTTGACATAATTGAGGAAATCTTGCCTCCTTGCTTGTTCAGATAACACATGGCAGTAGTGTTTTCTGTAAGAACTTGTACCACCTGGTTCTTGATGATGGACATAAATATCTCATAGGTCAATGAACAGCTCAGAACTCTAGCACATTTATGTAGAGCAAAACTTTCTGGGGTAGCCACAGAGCTTGTGTATGGAGTTGACCAAGTTGGGCTCTCTAACCTTTGGTAGATGTATATGTTACCAGAGTCATGGTCAGTTCTGAAGACAAAAAAGAAACTCCTTTGTGCATATTGGGGGGCCCAACCACCTCTCAAGGGACTGAAGCAGTCATGAAGATATGCAAATCTGCATGTCCAGAGTGTGCCTGGAATAATGATATACTGAATGGAGCAAGAGCTGCAGAAAGCAAAGAATGAAGTCTGGTATGTGAAGTTACACACATGCATGAGGCCTCGTCATGTAGGAGCTGAAGGCAGACACACTCTGTTGTTGTTGTGTTGGATCTGAGGCTTTTGGAAAGGAAGTCTATAGATTGATATCTTTCCTTTGGAAAGTAAGACATGGTAGTCCTGGTATTGAGGTTTTCTCCTATGAAAGTTATGTGCCATATCAGTCATGACTGTGATTTGTCCAAACTGAGTTTCAGGCCCAGAAGGGAGAACAGATATGTGATGACTAGGATGCTTTTCTTGGACCTGGTCATTTGATGCTCCATGAAGAAGCCAATCATCCAGGTAAGGATATATTTGAAAGCCCAAATCATGAAGATGAGCTGCTTCTACTGCCATGCTCTTGGTGAAGACCACTGGGGCTACGGGCAATCCAGAGACAAGCACTCTGTATCGGCAAAGGTTGGTGCCTGCTATGAATCAAAGGTACTTCCTATGGCAAAGATGTATTGTCATGTGGAAGTGTGCATCCTGTAAATCAAGGACAGCCATCTCCAGGTTAGAGATAATAGAAGCATGGGTGACCGTCCTGAATTTGATTTTCTTGATGAACTGGTTCAGCTTTCTTACATCAAGAGTGGGGTGGTGGCCACCAGATATTTTGGGGACCAGAAAGTACTGGGAATAGAAGACTTTCCCTCCATGCTAGTAAGAAACTTCTGTTGCTCTCAATTCTAGAAGGGACCATAGTTTTTGATGTCACATAGTCTCTTGAGAAGGGTTCATGAAAAGGGACAGGGAAGGTGGGATGAGAAAAGGGTGGGAGGTGAATTGGATAACATATACCTCCTTCATGGTGTTGAGCATGACTTGTCTGATGTAGTGCTTTCCCAAGCACAGTGGAAGAGGGAGAGATGCAATCTGAAGGGAGAAGATATAGTCGGTGTGCTGTCTTTGATCAAGAAGTTAAAATGATTGCTTAGAGGTTAGAGCTATCTGGTAAGAAGGACCTTCCACTGATGAAGATGGCTGACAATGTCAGAGAGGTTTTAACCATTTCTTAGAGGAATGCTGTGACTTCGGTTGAAAAGAGGGTCTGGAGTAACATTGTGGCCTAAATTATTTCCTTTTGTAAATCAGAATATAGAGTCCTAATGAATGAAATGGAGTACTTGTGGCACCTTAGAGACTAACCAATTTATTTGAGCATAAGCTTTTGTGAGCTACAGGTCACTTCATCGGATGCTCAAATAAATTGGTTAATCTCTAAGGTGCCACAAGTACTCCTTTTCTTTTTGCGTTGCATCCGATTAAATGAGCTGTAGCTCACGAAAGCTTATGCTCAAATAAATTGATTAGTCTCTAAGGTGCCACAAGTACTCCTTTTCTTCTAACGAATGAAGTGTTTCATGACAGGCCTTGAGTGTGTGTACAGAATTATCCATTTTAGCAGTAAATAGGTTAGAACCTTCAAAAAGCATGTACGCTGTGGTGTTCTGCAGTTTCCTTGAAATGTCAGGAGCCTGTAGCTAGGAAGAATGCCACATGGAGATTGCAGTGGCTATGGAACACAAGGCTGAATCAGTGGGATCTATTGCTGCTTGAAGGGATGTATGAACAGTAAGATGTCCCTTGGAAACCAAAGCTAAAAACTGTTCCTTATATTCCGCTGACAACTTGTCAGCAAATTGAAAGTTGCAGAGAAATTAATAAAATTATATTTTGATAAAAGAGTCATAATTAGTGACTCTCATTTGAAAAGTGATGGTGAAATAAACCTTTTGGTCGAACCTTTTGGTCGCTAAACCTTCAGGAGGCTATAATAAACCTTGGGAGGCTATAAATCCATCCTTATCTTTAGGAGTGGCCTTTGGGTGGATTCTATGGGACTGCTCATTAGCAGCTGTGACCAACAAAGAATCAGGAACTGGATGTGTAAAGAAATAGGAAAAAATCTTGTTAAGGACTTGATACCATCTCTCCGCTCATTTGGCTGTAGGAGGTATAGTGGCCAGAATCTGCCGTAGAGTTTTTGCTGGCTCCAGTAAGGCTTCATTGATGGGAGCACAACTCTTCCTGGGGGAGAAGTCTGTAAAATATCTAGGAGGGTTTATGGATTCTCTTACACAAGTTCCACCTGCATCCCTAAAGAAGTGGCCACCCTCCTCATGAAGTCCTGAAAGGCTTTGAAGTCCTCTGGGGGAGGCAGGGAGATGAGGACTCTGGAATGATGGCCTCATATGATAAAGATGAAGAAATGTGTGTGTGTGTGTGGGGGGAGATCTAAGCGTTTCTCCACTAATTCTCCCTCCTCCTTGGGGTCCACCTAAGTGGGTTGAGGGATGGTAACAGGATGCTGAGGTTTCCTATAGCAGGGTAGTAGGGAACTTTCTCCTAGAGTGTCATGGTGATGAAGGTCTAGAGTCTCTTGGAAATCTCATGACGAACAAGTGCATGGAAGGTGCTGCGTAGACTGAGCCATCCATGGCAGGAGACCCCCATGTTGGGACTTCCCTATAGGAAGAACAGCACTCATCTTTAGGTCTCATAGCTGTCAAAGACCTGTAAGGTGACCTAAATAATCTTAAAGATGAGTCAAGTTCCTCTCTTTCAGAGTTAGAAAAACAAAAGTATGCCTCCCCAGAATAGTGAGGAGCAGTTCCTGTTGGATTCTAGGTGGGCTGGGTAGACGGGGGACATTAGGATCCAAAGAATGTGAGGGCTGCGTGGGTGGAAAGCCAATTAAGTGATCAGTAGTGGCATAACTAGTCAGAGAGACTACTGTAACAGAGATTAAACTGATGGTGCTGGGTGTATCAGTGGTGCCAGAAGCATCAATGGTCCCTTCCAGTTCTACAATTCTATGATAATAAATCCTCCAACTAACTACTAAAACTAAACTATACACCACAAAATATTAATTAAAAGAAAAGGAGTACTTGTGGCACCTTAGAGACTAACCAATTTATTTGAGCATGAGCTTTCGTGAGCTACAGCTCACTTCATCCAATGAAGTGAGCTGTAGCTCACGAAAGCTCATGCTTCAATAAATTGGTTAGTCTCTAAGGTGCCACAAGTACTCCTTTTCTTTTTGCGAATACAGACTAACACGGCTGTTACTCTGAAAAAAATATTAATTATAACTATATACTAATTATATACCCCAAAGTTCTAAAATCTAGATGTCTGGAGCAAATGCCACAGGGGGCTTCAACTCTCTCCATGGGCAGTGAGAAGGAACTGAAATGGAGGTGGCAACCATGCCCTTTTATGCCCTCACATGACAGAGCAAGGAGAGAAGGGGCCCATGTACTGCGTAGTAATACTGCTGGCAAAAGTCTCCAACTCAAGTGCACTGGGCACCCATATACCTGTAATGGAATGTAGATATGCACAATCAAATGAAGGATGATAAATGTGCAGACATCTATTTTGTTTTTAAGCAAACACAGTAAAGGGGACAAAGTGGCTGAAAAGATGGGATGAGGTGCCTTTCACTTCTAGGATATTACTTTGGATTTGAATTTGTAAGAGAGTGTCAGGGCTGTGAGTGTCATTCTTATGGTGGGACAGTCTTTCAAAAAGAAAAGCTTTGCAGCATTTCCTAAAGACATTCAGATTCTGGATTCATCTTATTTACCTATTACAATGGCTAGTTGTATTAGAAAATGAAATCGTTAGATATGGAAGAGTTTAATGGAGTTGGAGGGACTGAATAGTTCAGATCTCCCCAACTCCAATAATATGTAGTTCTGCTTTGATGAATCACTTTTAAAATAGCATTGCAGGTTTCATATTAATTTTTTATGTTACTCCAGATTATATCTGTTCAGATTACTATTTTAATTTCCAGCCCTGCTCATCTGGATTATTTCTGACTTGTACATCATCGCCATTAAGAAAGATTCTGCAGATCAAATTTTGCCTGAAGTGACATCTGTGTAATCCCAATATCTTCCAGAAAGTTGCACAGAGACAGATGAGGACAGAATGTGACCATGCAATTAGAATTAGGTTACAGTTCTCTTGATGTACAAACAAGATGAGGTTCATTCTCCCATAGCTGTGTTGGCTTTATAGGTCTCACATGAGAAAAAAATAGCAAAAACTTATTTTGTCACTAATTTAAAAACATATTTACCTATCTACGAGCAAAAAAAGATCTATTAACTAAAAAGAAGATATTTGTACGTAATCAATTTTCAGAGTAGAACAACATATAGGACTAGACTGTGACTCAAACATGAGACTAACTGGGAGTAACCTTGTCCATACGCAATCACTTATATACCTTTATTTGAGCTACCTAGACCTTTGGTTCAGGCTTGTAGGAGTAAGTGGAGCTTCTTTGTAGTAGGTGTTTGGGGAGTGGCTGGGACTGGTTTGAAATTTGGTTTCACCTCTGTAATTTGTTGGCTGGAATAGCTGAGCCACTTTGGAGAAGATTGCACTGCAATCTGTTTTCATATAGGCTAGCAGTGATTTAACTGTCCTCTCTCCTGCAATCTCTGTGACATGTTGCTGGCCCACCACCTAACACAGCACTCAGTGATTACAGCTCTTAGTGGGAGCCTTATTGCTAGTGCAGGCTGGGCAGTCTCTTTCATGGGAAACACTGCCTCAGTGATTTTCTGCTGTAGCGATACATAAGAAAATGAAAGACTCAATTGAGTCTAATCAGCTCTGTCTTTAAACAATGGAGAGTCCAATAGCATCTAGGACTCTTAAGTAGAGCCAACACTACTAAGTAGGAACACCTATCTCCACCCTCTCTCCTATCACTGGGATTTGGAATCCATTATCCCTGCTTAATGAGTGCAGTTTACTTGAGGGTGACTCCCTCAACTAGGGCAGGACAAGCATAGCTCTGCCACCCCCCACTCACACAACAAGGACAACAACTTTTCATCACCCCTGCATCCAACACCAAAGTGACTTGCAATCCAGCACCAGCCAAAAATGATCATTTGGTCAAAGCAGCTCCATCATGCTATGCACCTAGGCAGAGTGGGCATGTCAATGCAAACAAGGTCTGTTCCTGAAGTCTTTTCCCCCAGCTCATCACTAGATATCAGGGAGGTAGCTTGTTCAGAACCTGATTACACTCAGTTTGGGCAACAAATCACATCAGCTTCACTATGTATTTGGTAGTAAATTTCATTTTCTGCTCTGATAATTAACACATGATGCTGTTATTGTTTGGGTTCCCAGTAAGGCAAGAGAATGTTTTCACTGAACTGTAATAATAAAAAAATTCATTAAAATGTGACTGGTAGTTTATAAACTTGTTTTATATCTTTTTTCACAAATTATGTCTTTTGATCTGAGAGAAAAACTCTAGTAACCGATACTAAGTACAATGATTGTAAAAGAAAGAATCAATTTCCTAATTAGGTAGAACACTTTACAGCATTTGTGTGTCTTTTCAGTAGTTAGAAATGCACATTTTCCATGGATAATGTGATGTTTACACTGGATCTATTTTGTATTTTTCAGAATCATTCATTCTGAGCATATTAGTAGTAAGTAGGCATTTCCATCTTGGCCTGGGAGGTTAGAAATTCTAAGTATAGGGCATTTTTTCCTAGAAGAGAAGCTGGAAAAGATGAAGAAGAGACATCATTTGGAGTATGAATCAGGAGACAAATTAGTAGCAGCAAAGTCTTGTGAAATGATGTTTTCCACAAATGCACTTTAATCTTCTATCTTTAAGAGGACACTTATTCATATTTCTTATTGTTCACAATAGATAAAGATGATTGTTTTCTAGAGAAAGAGGGGTTTCTCCATGAAAATGTCCATTGGTGTGTTACGCTGTATATCCTGTTTTCTGCCAAATTTTCTTTGTAAATCACTCAAAAAAAATCATAAAGTTTCACATGGAAATGTGATAATTCATGTTAAGTGTATACATTTTCTTATTAAATAAACAATTTATTTGGCAATACAGCCCTTAATAGCTAATTAGATTTTCTAATAGCACTGAGTACCATCATGAGGATTATGTATGATAATTGTTCCATCAGCAAAATTAAAGGATAAAACATTGAGTACATTTTTTTTTGCATTTTATGCTTCGCTGACTAATTTTTCTCTTCCTTCAGAAAATACATAGACTACAAATTACGGTCAGGTGCTATCCCTAAAAGTGGCATATTTACCCTATCTATACTGGAAATATAAAAGGGTAAGTGCCAACACATCTGGTTTTAGTTATGGCACATTCCATTTAGTAAAGTAGACAAGACCTAACTCTTTTAAAGAATCACCACCCTGCCCTTTAAGTGGGAGGTGGGTTGTCTGGCTGGCCGAGAGAAGAGGGCAGTGCTTTCTGGCTTGGGGGAGGAGGGAAGACGTAAAACTTCTGGAAAAGCAGTCAGCGTGGGTTTAAAAAGGTCAGCCTGGGCCTAGACCCTCCCCTCATTCACTCAGAACAGGCTGGGCAGCACCCACCCTCCGTCCCTATTTAGGTCACAAATATGCCAGGTGATTAGCTATATCTGCTGCCTGTATTGCACTAGCCGCCCTGTTAAATGGGGCTGGGAAGGAATTTTTTCCTTACCATCATATTGGCCACGTGCAGGGGGGTTGAATTTCCAGCATTGCCACCTCTCATGATTTTATCACAAGTCTCATGATATCTGGTGCTTTCCTTTAAAGTCCTAGCTCCTGGAGTATGTGAGAATCTCATCTTTCATTTTGAAAAAATGTAAGTTTCATGTCCTCAGGGTTCCCAAGAAAAGCCTGAGAATGTGACCTGAGCGCACCCGAATCATTGAAAACAATGAAGTTAAATAATAACCTTTTTTTTTTAGTTTCATAGTTTTTAAACCACTCATGATTTAGGGGGACCTGGCTTATGATTTTTGAATGCTTGGAGTTGGGACTACTGAATTTCACACTTAATAATTCATACAAAATATGTGTGGGAAGATTTCTGCAGTAATTATCCTTCATATTACCTTCCTCTCACATATTTATTTCCTGTACAAGCCAGATCCACTCTGCAATATAATTCAGAGGAGCATTCAAATGTCAGGCTTTGTGATAACAGCTGCATGAAAATAAAGAAAACTTAGCCTATAAAATTTGAAAGAAAAAATATGTTTCTAAAGTTCTAGCCTCACGTGTTATGCCTACGCCATGGAACACATCCCTATTTTTTTTCCATTGTCAGCAGTCAGGGTGATTATGTTTATATATACAAATTATATAATGAAAAGCAGAAGAAAAAAAAGAGGGGGAAGAAGAGATGGATGGCATTACTTTGGTGCTCTCTGTAATTGCATCCAGATAGCCCATTCTCAGCCCATGCTATTCAGACATCTGAAATGTAGCTTTTTAGATGTGGAGATATGCTTATTATTCGCTTTTACTGAATACTTATTCAAATGATGTATAAACTTGGAGTGTGTTTTGATGATGTTTTGCCCCACCCTTAAATGAACCATCAGGAAGCCAGCCTTTGTTTCCCCATCACTGATTAAAGTTTCTGTTCAAGCTTTTAGATACACTATGATAAGTTATTTACAATAAAGTTTTGTTTTTTAACCAAAGATTAAAAACTAGTTAAATTGAGATGTTCACAGAATTTTTTTTCCAGTCACTTACTGACCAAGGCCCAGTTCTGCAAGTCATTGTATGCTGGCAGAGCAGCCTACCAATAGCATGTCACTTGCAGGACTGGACCCAGAGCCTGCTGTTTGGTGATACCCATGGTCACTTTGGCAAATCCAAATGAACGTAGACAAAGGATCAGACACAGTTGTTATAACTGTTTTATTTCTTCAAAAGGTAGAGTGAGAGAAAGGAAAATAAATACTATTATATTTTACAAACACACAATTACTGTACATACACATGTATAAATATTATTGTGGAATAATATAATTGGTATTTTACTATATAAACAAAAATGAGAGAAGCTATAAATCATTGTCATACATATACAAAATATTTGATACTCATTAGTATGATTTTACAATTCATAAAAATGTATACACACAAAATCAACTTTTTAAAGTTTCTCCTCTTGATGAGGTTATTTTAATTGTAAACTTCTGCCAATGCTTCTTAAATTTCCTCATTTAGTCAAAAGGGAGTTCTTTTACATTTGCTAGTTAAGGACTAGATTATGATGTACTATTCAAGAAAAATAAGTGTCTTATTCCACAGACGCTTCCATTGAAGTCAAGGGATTAAGCGTGACATTATTAAGTTATTACTGCTCAATAGTCCACGTATTAAACCCTCTAACATGCTTCAATTTTCTCTCATATTTTATGTGATAAGTCTTTTTTACCATAGTAGATGTTCTGGATTCTATTTGCCTGCAGTTTACAGTTCTGTAATTTAGAGGTTCATATTATCTAAATAACCAATTATAAATATTGTTGGTCACTGGAGTTTGGCACACCAGATTTCACATTCATTTGCAGCTGAAGAGCTGTTTTTCTTTGAAAAAACAACGAGGAGTCCTTGTGGCACTTTAGAGACTAACAAATGTAATTGGGCATAAGTTTTCGTGGGTTTATGCCCAAAAAAATTTGTTATTCTCTAAAGTGTCACAAGGACTCCCCGTTGTTTTGCTGTTACAGACTAACATGGCTACTACTCTGAAACCCATTTTTTCTTTGATGGATGGAGACAACTTCTTTTCCATACATCTGTGGTCTCTATAACGTTGGGAGCTTCAGAGCAGTTCCTAACCCCAACAGTTTTGCAGAATGCTCAGGAAAAAGAGCTTCACTGAATACCACTGAGGCTGCTTAAATGAAATTGTCTTCACAACAGTGTCAGGGCAGCACACAGTGTGGACAATGCTTTGTAATGCAGAGAGGACTAAATTTCCTAGCCAGGCATTTAAGCATCTTTAGGGTGATAGGCAGATTACAAATGTAGAGCTTGATCCTGCATGAGGTGAAGACGAGGGTTGAGCGATAGGACACTGAGCCAGCGGTATGGCCACTAAAACTTGGTGTTGTGTTACTCATCATCCATAATGTGCCATGGACTCCGATGCCACCAATATGTAGATCTCACTCATATAAAGTATCCTTCTCTACTAATTCAGCTCCATTATCACCACAGTATCCAAAAGTCTGGCAAAGATCATAGAATCAAGAAAATGTAGGACTGGAAGGGATTCAAGAGATCATCTTGAGGCAGGACCACATATAGCTAGACCATCCCACAAGTGTTTCTGTAACCTGTTCTTAAAAACCTCCAATAATGGGGATTCTACAACTCCCCCAGTAACCTCTTGCTGTACTTAACTATCCTTATACTTAGAAAGCTTTCCCTAATTTCTAACCTAAATCTCCCTTGCTGTGTATTAAGCCCATTACTTATTGTTCAAACTTCAGTGGATCAATTGATCACCATATTCTTTATAAAAAGAAAAGGAGTATTTGTGGCACCTTAGAGACTAACCAATTTATTTGAGCATAAGCTTTCGCATACTGTGGAAAGTACAGAAGATCTTTTTATACACACAAACCATGAAAAAATGGGTGTTTACCACTACAAAAGGTTTCCTTTCCCCCCACACCCCACTCTCCTCTGTACTTTCCACAGTATGCATCCGATGAAGTGAGATGTAGCTCACGAAAGCTTATGCTCAAATAAATTGGTTAGTCTCTAAGGTGCCACAAGTACTCCTTTTCTTTTTGCGAATACACACTAACACGGCTGTTACTCTGAAACCTGTCATATTCTTTATAACAGCACTTAACATATTTGAAGGCCATTATTAGGTTCCCCCTCAGTCTTCTTTTCTCAAGACTAAACATACCCTGTTTTTTCACCTTTTCTCACAGGTCAGGTTTTCTAAACCTTTCATCATTTGTGTTGCTCTTCTCTAGACTCTCTCCAGTTTGGCCACATCTTTCTTAAAGTATGGAACCCAAAATAGGCACCAAATCTTGGGATGATGCTGTGCTTCTCATTGCCCCTGGATACACAGATTGCCAGAGTAGTGAACAATGTCTTCTTAGTGCTATGAGTGATGAAGACATTATGTTCACATTTCAGATGGCAACAGTGTAACACAAACCCTAAACTTGGCTGTTCCTAGAGTTTCCCTGACAGGACATCTGTATGAGTTCCTATTCCCTTTGCTTCTAAAAGAGCCATTCCAACCCTTCTGATGTCCTACATGAAGTAAACAAGTTGCCACTACAACTCAGCAATAATTAACCTGCATCTTTAACCATGAAATAAACATCAGGATGACTCAAAGGAGCTCTGTCTTCCTATGCAGAGCCCTCAAGCTTATAGCTGATTACTGTATAAATAAAAATCTTTAGCATTCATCTAGCATTTTTCATCTTTAAAGCATTTTAAAAACATTCACTAACTAATCCTTATAAAACTCCTGAGAAACAGATTAAAAAGTATTATAACTCCTACAACAAAAGACTGATAATGTGATTTATCTGTGCATGTGATTTTTAATTGTGCATATGTTTGAGTTGACTTGTTAATCCATCTTACTTAGAATTGTAATCTACAATATTTCATGCAGAAGGTTAGGACAGTGCACTCCTTCTGAGCACTGGTGAACTCCGAGATGGATTGTGCCTCTGAGAAATCCATTCACTGAGCTCCCCTTGGGATGTTGCAACTCTGATTCAGAGCTGTGCCCAGGTCACACAATCTAAGCTATGACAAGGCTGCTATATTCAATCTTGACAGATGTGAGTTTAACCAGATCCCCACCTTAACTCATTTTTAGAAGCCCCTGTTTGAATTTCCAGCTAGCTCAGTGACATGATGGTCAGTTTTTTGTTTTAGGCCCATTCTGCCTCATGAACATAATGGGTAATTCAGTCTGAAGAAGACCAAGTCTTCTGGACAAGCAGAGAAACCTCACTAGCTAAACTTGTCTGGCTTCAGGGATGTGTATGCAGTAGTTTCATCCCAATTCACAAAAGATTCTTCCAGGGCAAATACAGTGTATGCTGTTTTGGAACAAAGGTAACCAGAATCACATTATCTCATGTTACCATGGGAATGCTTTACATTATCTTCAGATAATATAGACGTATTCATGAGTCAGCTCTGAAAACCACATTCTGAAAAATAGGGAGATATAGCAGACTAGTATGCCTGATTTCTGAAAAAAATCATACAGCATCTACATATAAATAGCCTTAGCATGCCGGACAGAATTATCCTTGGTTTACCATAAAGAAGGCCAAACATTACCTGTTTAACGAATTGACACATTTTTTAAAGAAATAGTGTCCATGAAGGGAATTTACCTCCCAAACATACCACCAAAGTCACTTTCCCAGTCATGATACAACTCATATATGCTGTTACTTCATCTACTTTCCGCTATGGTTGATGCCTAATGAAACTTTATTAGTCTTCATTCAAAGCTTATTTCAACTGGCCACAGCATTGGTTTACATGACAATAGGGTCACCTGAAAAGTACTAAGTGGGGCACAGTCAATCCTAGGGGAGGGTGAGCTAATTTACTCTACAGGGACAGTATAAATAAAAACACACTGCAGAAGTGTTAGTCAAGCAATTGAGGGAGGCCATTGAATGGCCCCTCAGTCAGATACTTGATAGAAGTGACATGCTCTGCATACCCTATAATGGTGAGGAGAAATAGCTAGGGGTTTGTCTACACTACAAAATTAAGTCGACTTTATCTAATTTGATTTTGAGCCTCCAAATTAATGAAATCAATTGTGCATGACCACACCATGCTCATGTCTCTGTTCCAAGACAATGGGATCTGCTGGAAGCGGTGGCCAGCACATCCATGCAGCCTGCCTCTTCCTGCAGCTCCCATTGGCCAGGAACGGCGAACCACAGCTACTAGAAGCTGTGGGGGCCGTGCCTGTGGGTGGTCAATGTCAGCAAAATGTCTCACGGCCCGCAATCAGATTACCTTAATGGGCTGCATGCGGCCCACGGACCACAGGTTGCCCACCACTGCTGTAGAACCTGGCACTATCATAGAGGAAAACTGTACTTTGAATTTACCTCAGGATTCCTTCTTCCCAAATTCAGATGGTCTAAGAGCACTGACACTCTCTTTCTCTCTTCTTTCCTTCAGCAAATAGGACAATCGAGTGTTAAAATAAAAGGAAATCACAGCTACCAGTAGCGGGTCAACTGATAAGCAGGGTTAAAATTGCCTTTGCTGAACTTTCATTGGTTCTTCACAAACCAACCAGCAAATGGGGTCAAAAGAGGGAGAGAGAGATTCATTGCTAGGTTCTAGTGCTGGGTACAGGGTAGAAGTTCTGTTTCATAAAGTACTTTGAGATTTTGAAATATGGTTTCATTTTGAATAAGAGCAAAACCAAATAATTTCAAAATTCTCTTCAAAGAAAAATTGCAAAGTTTAATTGCTGGTTGATCAATTTGTGATTCAATATTTGTTTCAATTTTGACATATTTTGTATCATGTTATTTATTATTATATTATATTACAATATAGTTATAATATCATACAAACTTTTAAAATTTCAAAACAAAACATTCAATATTGTATTCTGAAGATGTTGAATCTGGTCATTTCAACATTGTCAGACTTATTTTCCCCAGTTTTTCTCTTAAATTTGAAATTCTGGCAAAAGCAACCCCATTCTATGAAATGTTTTGATTTCACCTAAACTGCATATTCTGGCAGAATATGGTTTTGTCAAAGTTTCTCTGACCAGCTCTTTTAGGGCCTTTCCTTCCATATTACTAATTACTGCACATTTACCTCATTATTTAGAAATAATGAATAAGATATGGTTTATTGTTTACTATAGGCTTGATTAACCACATGTGATAGGAGACACTGAATACCTTTGTATAGTCAAGTTTTTGGATAATCAAAGGAATTTTTCAACATAATTTAGAGAAACTGGGGTACATGACCCTCTTTTGGATAAAAGGTAGTTTGAGAATTTAGGCTCAAACAACTGAGGTTATACTATATGGTCAGTTTAATATCATGATCACCTTAATAAATCTGGTTAAAGAGTCCTTCAAGCTGCTTTGCATGTTAATTTTTCTACACAAAAATAATTGCTAAATTTGGTGTTATTTAGCTTTAAAAAAACCTTCAAAGTATAGCTCTTTGCTTCTATGTAAATCCCTGATTTTCTTCAGATTAGCCTAGTGCTTCTTTATTCTCACATTGTTAAATTAATGTAATGGACATAATTGAAATAATTATGTACAGAAGAAAAATGGTAACAAAAAGGAAAAGAGCTATGTTCAAATATAGCAAATAAAAGGAAATACAAAAAGAAAACGTTTTCAAAGAGGGGAAGATCAACACTTCACAAAGGTTGCATATCATCTTGAGGCAAACAAGAGAGATTCAACCTGATATAATGAATAAATAATAATTATAACTTATAAATTAGGCACTAAAATAGTGCTCTATTTTTTCCCCTTAAACCTAAAAAGCATATTGCTTTGGATATTATTCACCAACACAACAGCATTTCTCTTTGCTGGCTGTGTTTTGTTTTTTAATTATTTGACCTTTTTTGGTCTGTAATGTGTTTAGATTCCAAATAGGTTTTTCAACTCTCATTTATTTTTAATGATGTTGCCGCTGGTATGGTTCTATCCCACATAATACTTTTAAATTTTTAATTTGAAAATTTAATTTGTCACTAAACTTCAGTTTTGTTGGGGATCTTTCTTCTGGGATGTGTGTGTTTGTGCCTTTTTGTCTACTCAGAGTATGTATACACACTTATCTTGTCTAGCTGTGTGATGGGTCCTCTTATTTCTGGATGTCTAGAAGGTACTAAAGTAGGACCAGGATAGTTGTGCAAAATATGTTGTTTTTCACCTCACTTGAACAATTTCTTCTCTTTCACTTCATGCAAGACCTAGCTCATTTGAAATTTGAGCCTTAGTTTTAAAAGCTTACAATGAAACTCACTTGTAACTATTGAGTTTTTGGTGAAAACAGTTTCAAACTGCTAATTTTGCATGATTTTGCAGCATAGGTTCACTTGTAATTTTCATACACCTAAGCAAATCTTATAAAGGGGCTTGTTCAGAGTATTTTTACATTTCTGTATTAATAGCACCTATTATAAATTCTTTACCTTCTATAGAACTGAGGGTGAAGAGTTGTCCTCATTGAAATCAATGGGAGTTTTGCCCTTTACTTTAATGGGGCCACAATTTCACCTCCTATTCACATTTGCTGCAATAGTGTTCAGCCACTGCTGCTTCTCACTCTGGAGGGCAACATTTTAAGTCTTGTGTTTTTCCAATTATTAATTTACATTACAGTAGTACCATAATGCTTCATTTAAGACCAGGACCCATTGTGCTAGGCACAGTAAAAACAGAGGTAGATAGTGTTGGCCCTGAAGAGTTTGCAAACTGAAAAGATGAGTAACATACAAAGTATGAGCAAGAACAAGGCAGACACGTATATCTTCATACCTATTAATTCCCAGAGGCCCCTTTGAAAACCCTAGTCACGTTCATGTCCATATGCTTTTATTTTAGTTTTGTAATTACTTTAGGAAATATCTAGTCTTGAGTTTCCTCAGCTGCATGGCCCCTCAGCGTATGTCTGCAATGCAATAAAAAACCTTTAGCACCAAATCTGAAAGTCCGGGTCAATTGACTCAGGCTCCTGGGGCAAAGCTGTGGGAGTAAAAATTGCACTGTAGACATTCAGGCTTGGGCTGGAGCATACCCCCTCATGAGGTCTCAGAACCTGAGCTCCAGCTCCGGCCCAAATGTCTACATTGTAGTTTTTAGTCCCTCAGCCTGCGCCCACAAGCCCAAGTCAGCTGATGTGGGTTAGCCATGTCCATGCCATGGGTCATATTGCAGTGTAGACATACCCCGAACCCCACCATTAAATGTTGTCTGATTGCCTCAGAAGTTTGGAAGAAAAAGTGGGTTTTGAGAGGGATAAAGGAGCAGGCTTATTGAACAGTTCAGGGAAGATATTCCAGGAAGAGTAAGTGGCATGAAAAGAGAAGGAGATGAACTTCTGGAAATGGTCATGGATTATTGCTGATGTTTATTATGTGGCTTTCTGTGTGAGCAGAAATCTTTCATAGAATTATATTTCCATACTTTATAATTGCCTGTTAATAGCATATATATGGGCCAAATGTAAGACAGATGTAAGAGGTTGCAGCCTGATTGACCTGGTTTTTTGACTGAATGGTATTTTCCTATGAAAAAACAATGCACCAAAACTGAAACTGTTCTCAGGAAAGGGCCAGTTTCACAAAACTTTCTCAGGTCCAGGCTAGGGTGAGAAAGACAGAGACCCACCCTCCAGGCTAGAGGGGAGAGATCTAGGTTCAAGTTGCTGCTCCCACTCAGGGAGATCAGGGACTTAAACCCCCATATTCCAGGTGATCACCAACTATCATTCTATTGGCTTGTCTGGTGTGTCGGTTGTTTTTTCTAATGTTTTTCATGGAAAAAACTTCAAAATGTTTCTGTTTCATCCCAATGTGGAACAGGAAATATATCCAAAATATTCACAAGACAGGAAAACCATTTCCCTTCCACATCTAGTAGCTACTGCCTCACGTGGCACTTCACATCAGTAAAATGCCATTAACAAAATAAATAACGTAATGCCTGGTTCCCGTTGTTAAAAGAAAGAGCAGTAAGGGTCAGTACACCCAAACAGATATATGATTTATACTGTGATTTTAACCTTGCCAAACTTGAACTATGGTGATTTCTTAAGGGAGTAAGTTCCAGAGGCATAGGCCTTCCACTGTGTGGCAATCAGTTAGGATCTGAGCATGTCAGCAAGACCCACCAAACACCTGGGAAAGAATTCACTGTAGTAACTCAGAGCCCTCCCCATCTAGTGTCCCATCACTGGCCATTGGGGATATTTGCTACTAGCAGTCACAGCTCGTCTACACGCCATTGTAGGCAGTCACCTCATACTATCTGCTCCCTAAACTTATCTAGCTCAGTCTTGAAGCCATTTAGGAGTTTTGCCCCCACTGCTCTCCTTGGAAGGCTGTTCCAGAACTTCACTCCTCTAATGGTTAGAAACTTTTGTCTAACTTCAAGTCTAAACTTGTTGATTGCCAGTTTATATTCATTTTTTCTGATGCCAGCATGACACTAAACTTAAATAAGTCCTCTCAGTTCCTGGTATTTATCCTCTCTGATGTATTTATAGAGAGCAATCATAACTCCCCACAGCCTAAACAAGGCTAACCAAAAAACATAATAAAAGGTGTAGGGCCCAGGATGCACAGTTCTAACTAAGGTCAGAATTTGCTAATTGATTTTCTGCTCCACAGACACAAAACATTCTTTAACAAGTCACATAGACTCTTCACTTGGAACAAAATCACTCTCTAGATACATACCACCCCTTATGCACAAATTAAGCATAGTAAATATTCAAATAAACTGACCAAAACCTTGAAACTCTGCCGTAACAATTGGCAAATGTTAGCTGAGTCTAGCCCTGTGCATAAGTCAAAGAGGGAGACTGATTCTCCCAAGAACACTGGTGTCAGTAAAAAGCATCTCCAATGAGGTTAATAGAATTATACTAGTGTAAGCAAGAAGAGACTCAGACACCAAATGGCTCCTGACTGCAATCAATTGCCTGACTTCCTTGATTCACCCAAGAAGGTTAGCCAAAAAGTAAATTTACAGTCAAACTAGTCTCTTACATCAGTAGAAGAAACAGTTCTAGATGACAAAAAATATTGGATATTTCTAACATTTATCTCCCTGACAGCCTTTTAGCTTTCACACTGCTCTGATTCCTTTGATTGCATTGGCAAAATTAGTGATTTTAGTGAGAGGGGAGGAAGCGTTTTTTGTTTGTTTGTTTTTTAAACTTTAATTTTTTTTAATGGATTGATTGCATTTTTTATGTCTGTGCCAGAGGGAGGGCATTGTTGATCAGAGAAAACAGTATTTTGTCCTAGTTGATCATGGCTAAGCAGCTGATTCTAAGGGAGACTTTGATGATTAAAACAAAGCAGATACATATGCTGTATTAGCTGCAGTTTGCATAGTGAGAAACAGGATATAACCATGCTCCTTTTCTCATGTATTGGCCACATTCTGATGATAATTATATATGAATCAGAGTAAAGTATGCAAAATCATTGCAAGGGTGACTAATAGGAATAAGCAAAAAATCAGATAGAAAAGCATAAGAAAATATTTCTGATTTTGTTTGCTCAATCATCCTCAGACATGGTGACAGTATGTGTTTTTGTGTGGTTGCTTTAAAGTTCTTGTTGGAGTTTGCAGGATCCTTCCTGTTTTCACTATTTATTTCCTTTCCCACCCCCTCAGTGAACACATTATAAATAACTGATGAGAAGGTTGGAAACTTCAAGTATTCAAAAGTCACAAAATAAGACTAAAAAAAAAAATCACAAGGCTGGCTAAAAAAAATGAGATTAAAATGCATTCTTTTTCTTTGCCTTTTGGTTTCTGGTCTTTGTGGTACAGTCAGGTCATGTTTTCAAGTTTTACTCTGCATCCATGAGGAACAGAAACTTACCTTTTAATGAAAAGGAGATTTTCACATAATCACTTGACTCCAGGAGCTGGTTATAAGAAAAAACACTAACAGTAGACACATCATAAAATTGTGAGTTGACAACACTGCTATGCCTTACTAAGGGCTACTCCTTAAATCATAATCTCACTCTAAATGATTTAGGGCACTTCTTTTATTATCATAATATTGTCACATAAGTGGTATGGGTGCCAAAGTTATTCAAGATTTCTCTGTTTCTCTTATCCATTCTATTCATGAAATGATGATCTCACCCTACAAGAGGAAACCCAAATTTCACAGGCAGAACTCTCTTAAAATGTGGTGCATAAAACAATGTCCTCTCTATTTATACAAGTTACTGTGCTTAGTCATTTTGTGCTATAACTTATTACACATTAACAATTGCAAAGAAAGCTGTACTGCATGAAAACATATTGTTTGGCTTTGTAAATCAATAACAGCAACAGCAACTACGTTAGCTTATATAGCGTTTTATTATCGTGCTCATCCATCTCAAGGTGCTTTACAAAAGATGTGTAATAATGTAATTACAGACTGTGATTGGCAGCAAGGTTAAACAAAGAAGACCTTCAGTTTTGATTTAAGAACTGAAAGATCAGTACCCTTCTTTCCACCACTGGCCAAAAAATTCTAGAGAGACGGTGATGACTGGCTGAAGCAAGAGCTTTCCAGAGTGGCAGCTCCCAGTGTGGTTATCAGATGACCTCAGCTGATAGTGGGATGGGATGGGTTCATTTCAGAAATGTCTTGACATTGTTCTATGCCATGTCACCCCTACAATAACAAAAATAGGAATCAAAAGGCAAAAATAGTGTATCTTGGCCAAATATTATTAAAGTTACTGCAAGGCATAGTCTATATAAAAAGAGGGGGAGGGTTGGTGGGGCCAATACCTTTTAATGCAATAAACAATTATTTTTTACATTATTTTTGATCTTTGCATATTTTAAAAGTATTTTTCAAAGATGTTTGAGTGTGAGAGGTAACAGTACACATGGATATTGATATATGTCCTCAAAGCACCTTACACACAAAAGAATTTTTAAATTCAATTGAGCTAATTATTCATCTATTAGTGGTATTAAAAGAATTAGTTTACAGGAAGGTTCTCCTTTCTTTCTTTGCCTCTCCAGTGTGTGGAGGCTGACACAAAGTTAAACATTTTGGATAGGGCTGTCAATTAATCTCAGTAAACTCAAGCAATTAACTCAAAACAAATTAACTTGATTAGACAAAATAGTGACAATTAACCATAGTTTTAATCACACTGTTAAACAATAATAGAGTGCCAATTTAAATTTAATATTTTGGATATTTTTCTACATTTTCAAATATATTGATTTCAATTACAGCATAGAATACAAAGTGTACAATGCTCACTTTAAATTACTGTTTTTTATTACAAATATTTGCAGTGTAAATAAGATAAAAGAAATAGTATTTTTCAGTCCACTTCATACAAATACTTCAGACTTCATACATTGTGCAACTCTTTATCATGAAAATGCAACTTATAAATGCAGGATTTTTTTTTACATAACTGCACTCAAAACCAAAACAATGTAAAACTTTAGAGCTTACAAGTCCACTCAGTCCTTCTTCTTGTTCAGCCAATTGCTAAGACAAATACATTTGTTTACATTTACGGGAGATAATGGTGCCCGCTTCTTATTTATAATGTCACCTGCAAGTGAGAACAGGCAGTCATATGGCACTGTTGTAGCCGGCATTGCAAGGTATTTATATGCCAGATATGCTAAATATTCGTATGCCCCTTCATGCTTCAACTTTTTTACAGTGCAAATATTTGTATCAAAAATAATAATTAGGGCCATGGGGGGCAGGTGGAGCCCCCCATCAGGGAGGCTAGCCAACCCCTTCCTCCTGTGCCCCCCGGGTCAGAGTCCCAAGCCCCCTGCAGCCAGAGCCCTAAGACCCTTCCTCCCCCAGTGGCTGGAACCCCGAGACCCCCATGGCCAGAGGAGTCCTGGGCCAGCTGCAGCTGCGCCACACCTGCCCTTCCCAGACTCCAAGCCTCCCTGCAGGAAAAGCATCTCTCTTTCAGAAGAAGAACTTGAGCTTTTGATATGCCGCATGCAGGTTCTGGGGCAGCTCAGGAGGCATTATCTGCTACTCAGCTTCCTGGGTTCATCAGTAATCTCTCTGGAGTCCAGGAACATCACTGATGAACCCAGGAAGCTGAATAGCACATACTGCCTCCTCAGCCATCCTGGAACCTGCATGGGGCATAATAAAGCAAAAACTTCCCCCCACCAAACCCACAAGCAGGCATCAGGCAGCAGTGCCAGGGGAGGCCTCTTATACCCGCTGCCCATGATTAGGGCTGTCAGTTAATCATAAGTAATGCATGCAATTAACTCAGAACAAATTAATATATATATTTTTAACGTGTGTTAATCTCATACCAGGGCGCCATGATCAGGAGAGCTCTGCTGCATGCCTCAGGGGCAGGGGTGTCCTAGCTCCCCACTGCCTGGTTCCATTGCTGTTCCCACCTCCTTTCCTGCCCCATGGAGCGACCCCGAGCCAAGCTGCTCTGGACCAGGAGACTGCCTACTGTCTGCTATGCAGAGCAGGGGCAGCGGGGCTGATGGCAGGGTGTCCCCCTCCCACCAACTCTGTTCCCTGTCACTGCTGAACTGGGGTCAGGGAACAGGGGGAGCCTGTCTGCTGCTGCCAATAGCAGCTGCTGCTGGCTGAAAAAAACATTCAGGCTCCTGAGTGCTCTCCTAAAAGAGACAGTGCCCCCCCCCAAACCCCCTACACACACACACACACACTTTCACCCCCCAACAGCAAAAATATTTAAATAAATGGGTTTCAATTATTCTTTAACAGTGTGATTAAAACTGCGATTAATCATAAGTATTTTAAAAAAAGTTTGACAGCCCTGATTTTGGCATTTTTAGTTCTCTCAACTGAGGGGGAAATCTGACCATTTACCCAGGATGGTGCCATCTATCCTCAACTAGTTTAATTAGGTTTTCGAGAGCTAGAGACCTTCTTGCAAGAATGAATCAGGGCAGTAAGGGCAAAGCATTAATTACAGTTGGGAAACACTCCCTGTGTAAATTTATCAGTCTCCATAATAAGGAAGATTTTTGCCCTGGAGTAGTTAGTTTTTACACACACACACACATGCACACACACACACACTCCTTCAATTTAAATAAGGGAAAACAAGAAAGAACTAAAGTAAAGTCTCCATGACAGAACACAGAATGTGTCTCCTCTGTTATGGGCCATATCTGAACAAAACAAATAATTGCCAGCTGCCTCCAACAGATAGTCATCTCCCAGAAATATAAAAGTTTCAGCAAAAATAATCATGACAGTTACATAGCTACATATGCCATTGGTAGCTCTCTTGTATCACCAGGGGTTTTAGCTTTACTCACTCCATTCTGCTCTTAACACATTTTGAAACTATCCTGCTATAGATAATAAATTACCCTTTTTCTGATGTTTTCCCTCCTATAATAGCAGATCACCATTTCTAACTGTCTGGTATTTCACTGTGGAATATCATTTGAAGATAAACAGAATAATGGTCTCATTCCAAGTGTGCCACAGGCATATAGTACATTAATGTCAGTCTCTGTCAACCTACTTTTTCAATTATCAAATAAATAATTAATTAAACTCTTTTGGGACTCAATATTCCTTTCCCCAGTATAAAATGGAGAACTTTGTAAAGCAATGTGTTCCTTTGTGTTCCATAACTTTTTAGGTGACCCTCTAGCATCTTTCATTCTCTCCTGTCCAAAGACAGCTATCATTCATAAGTTTCTCCACAAACACTAATTTATAGTCACTGGTAATTACAACATCTAGATCTCGCTTTGAGTTAAACCAGGGGTGACCAACCTGAGCCTGAGAAGGAGCCAGAATTTACCAATGTACATTGCCAAAGAGCCACAGTAACACATCAGCAGCCCCCCATCAGCTCTGCCCCGCTCCCCACTCCCAGCCCCTCCCACCCACTGGCAGCCCCTAACCCCTCACTCCCTGTACCTCCCAATCAGCTGTTTCATGGCATGCAGGAGGCTGGGGGCAGAGGGGAGAGCGAGGGCACGGCAGACTCAGGGGTGGGGGCGGGAAGGGGTGGGGTGGGGGCAGGGCCTGTGGCAGCGCCAGGGGTTGAGCAGTGAGCCCCCCCCCCGGCACATTGGAAAGTTGGCGCCTGTAGCTCCCGCCCCAGAGTCGGCGCCTGCACAAGGAGCCGCATATTAACCTCTGAACAGCCGCATGTGGCTCCGGGTTAAACAAAGCTCAGCTCCATTATAAGTGTCAAGGCATTCATATGCATAAAAGATTAGCCTTACAAAATGTGCTTTGGGCAATTTCTTTCTAAAACCAGTGGCATTGGAATCAGACCCCACATTAAAATAGTTAGTGAGCCCAAGCCAATATTTACCAAAAGTGGCCAGTGATTTTGTTTGCCCAATATGGGACACATGAAGAGGCCTAGTTATCAGAAACTGCTGAGCATTCACCCTATTAAAATCAGACTCATTTATGATGTTCTCCTATGGGGCACCCAAAATATTAAAATCTTACACTGAGAATTTTAAATATAGCTTGTATGGAACTATATTTGTGCCAGGCAATGCATGTCTTGTACTTTTATTTTCCATGGCGATCACCCAATAACTTCCTCAATCTCTTTCCTTGTATCCCAGTGTTTGGAAGAAGATTGAAAATAATGAAAAAAACCTGTGAAAGATGTTTGATCTTCTTTCAGATGAAGGTCTGTATAGGCAGCCTCAGCATTCACAAATGCTAACTTGTGCCAGTGCAGTAGTGATTTATCAGCACTGAACTTAACCTTAACAATTGTCCAGCATTGTTCTCTATACTAGTGATTACTTTAGCCTCATCACTCTCCAAGGCTATAACTTTGGACATATTATTATTCTTATTGGGTGGCCAGAAAAGTCTAAGCTATTGTCTGGCCAGTCCCAGAGATAATTTGCATGTTAGCCACAGAATGAGCTCTTGAAACAAGTGTCTGTAAGTCAATCAAGTGAACATAAATCAGAGGTTTTCTGTGTGTTCTTACAGTGGTACTTTCATCTGCAAGGATGCTAAATACAGGCTGCATCTTTTCATCAATTTAATTTCTAATAACATAGGTCAATGAGCCTAACGTATCATTAGCCATATTTTGGAGAATATGTGGTCTGTTTCCCAAGGGGTAATTTATCAATATTAGGACACTCTGTTTAAAAAGAAACCCCATTCACCATGCATGTTTAGCATGCAAAGATTTTCCTTTACAGGGCAACAGCTAGTTTTTTGACACATAACAATGACAGTTAGTCTGTATTGGCCTTACACAGCAGGGAACAGCACAGTCTGCTCCTGCTGCACCTAGAAGCCCTTGCAAAATTGATTTCTTTACCAACCACAAAGGGTATCTGGGCCCTCTAGAACAGCAGTAGAACAGCATCCTTAAATCTACTATAATATTTTGTGGTAATTTAATGGAGTGAGGGGGTGGGAGACACAGACCCATGTCAGGTGATAGGGATATGAACTTTTCTAACCCCAGCACAGGTCATGCAACTGCAGCCAGAAAAGGGAGTCCCTCAGAAGGCCTATGGTTTTGGACTCCGGGGATTAGTTGGTCCTTATTTGGCAGCCCCCCACCACACACCCCGAAGATCTAGTGGGGTGAAGGGGGAAGCCATTAAAAATGCCCTTCTCAAAAAGCCTAAGATAAGAAGAGAGGGAAGCAGGGTGGGAAGCTCCTTCCTTCCTTGTCATACAATGAATGTATTGTGAGGTGACCTGGAGAGCTGGGCTGATTGGATTAGGGATGTGAAAGTCTGCAGCAGGGAAGTGAGGCCACAGTTTCAAGGAGCTAGGGGGCAGACTCTGCAACTGAGGAAATATAAGAATAATGTCTCACATATTTTCAGCTCTTTGGACATAGAAAAGAAAGAGCCTCCTCCTCACACCCTTGGCTTCCATTCTGGATCCACCATTTCCTCCCAGTGGCCCCAAAAGTTTGGGAGGTAGGAAAGTGGGTTCTGATGTGTTTTTCAGTCTGAGCATGTGATTGGGCTGAATGCCTATCCCAGTGGTTCTCAACCAAGGGTACAGGACCCCCTGGGGTGCCACGAGCAGGTTTCAGGGAGGCTGCCAAGCAGAGCCAGCATTAGACTTGCTGAGGCCCAGGGTAGAAAGCCGAAGCCCCATAGCATGGGGCTGAAGCCCAGGGCCCTTAGCCCTGCTACCTGGGACTGAAGCAGAAGCCTGAGTAAGGTAGCGTCGTGGGAGCCCATGTGGCATGAGGCCCCAGGCAATTGCCCTGCTTGCTACCCCGTAACACCAGCCTGGCTTTTATATGCAGAAAAATGGCTATTGTGGCACTGGTGGGCCATTAATTATTTATTTGATAATGGCCTGGTTTATCCTGTCCTCAATAGAGCATATAAGCCTGAGTTAGAATCCAAACCTCACTCCTTTTCTGCAGTTTAGTTTTACTGGTAACTAAAACAAGAGCAAAACCATCCTCCCTGAATTTGGCTGCTTTGTTGCCAGCTCTTAAGATTTACCTAGAGCCCCAGCTCCTGGAAACAAGTGATTACATGAGAATCTCAGCATTTTTTTTTTAAGTAAGTTTCTATGGTTCACGGTTGTGGAGAAAAGCCTGAAAACATAATGCAGGTGCACCCTAAAGGTGTCAGAAAAGAGAGGTCAAATAAAAAGAACCCCAAATATATTTATTTATTTAAAATCTTATAATTCTGGGGGGTCTGTGAGGGTCACCTGGCCCACCTCCTCCAACCCAGGCCCCAAGTCCCATGATTCTTGAATGTTTGGAGTTGACAGGATTGCTGCCCCTATGATTTCCCACCAGAACCTCCCCTGGCCAGCTCCCTATATTCCTCAGCCGCAGCCACTTGCTTTATAACCAGGGTGGAGTTAACAAACTGCACTGCCATAATGGGTCAGCAGAATATCTGTAGCTTTAAGCACAGTTCTAGCAAGAAGAGTTAACAGAAGACAGCTGTGCCCCATGGTCCATCTGTAAACAGTACTTTTATATTGCGATACCATGTGTGGCACATACGATGATTCCAGAAAATTAAAACATGAATGACAGTAGTTGCCAAATAGTCACTATTCTCAAGAAAACTGTCACCCAGCCTACGGTGCCCAAACACCTGCAGCCTGTAGGCAGTTTGGCTTTATCCCAGAAATTTAAGTGCCATATTTATAATAATTTTGGCATCACAACTGCTTGCAGAACAGTAGCTCCCTAAGGAGAATACAGAACAAAACCATTTATCTAGTGCTATAAGCACTCAGTGCACTGAAGCAGAGCTTAATTGGTTAAAGTAATATAACGTGGTAGGCCTGAGTACTACAACTCTCTCCACACAGCAGACTCCAGCAGATAAACACAGTTCCATGCTTTATTGCTCTGTCTTACCCCATCTTTTCCTCAGTTTTTCTATTTATTTCCCTAGTTTTTAGTATTCTCTTCATTTTTTTTTCACAACCTTTTCCCCTTATTTTTCCCCTCTTTTCATGTCCATCTTGTTTATTACTTATCCTTTATTATTTTTTTCACATTTATTTGCTCTTTGACATTGGTTGGCAAATTATCTCGATGAATATCTCTTGATTTGTACATTGGGAACAACTCACTGTGAATACTCAATAACTGAAATTTGAACAACATTGTTTAACTTTCATTGAACATGTTATATTTTTGTTGAAGGACTGATTGAATGTGTAACTCTTAGTTTCATGTCTTTGTTTAGTTTCCATTACTTGATTAAAATCAACTCTTTCAATGAACTTTCCTGCTAGTAAACTAATTTGCAAAAATTCTAACAGAAAGAGAACATGGAGAGGGTATCAATAAAGTAGAAGGGAATTTGTTCACAAATTAGAACAAATATTCATGGATAACATTTTGTAGCATTCACCCAGCTTAAGTTCCAACCATCAGAAAGAGACACTATCTAGACTGAAAAAGTCTGAGAAAAAATGTAGATATTACCAAATATAATGGTCCTTTAGAAACATAGCAACTTGCTCATGGCAAGCAGAACTTGAAAGAAGGCAACATAATAAATATTATTTATATATTACACACAGTAATCACTCTATACATAGTTTCATTTCAGACTCTTCAATTAGAGTCTAAAACTTAAAAGATGTTACTAGCACATCCTGAGGCATTTCTAAATTTAGGATAATAAATGTTAAAAGAACCCAAGGTTATTAGAAAGAGTCATTTAAATAACATTAATCCACGGCTTAAAAGTCATCAGAGAGATTCTGAATTCAACTAATCCCTAGCCAGTTCTTAGTGCTTAGTATGTTGTATCTTGGTTCTGTGCAGCACACATCATCTAAAACTCCTGCTTATGAGAAAGAGCAACTATCACCATATGTACAGCAATAAGAACATCTGGAAATACAAGTGAAGCAGAGAAAGTCTTTTCCTTTCTCCTGGCACCAAAAAAACAAAACAAAAAAAAAACCTGTTGGAAAGTTTACAGATATATAAGTCGGGGGAACCATGATCTGTAGGAAATTAAATTAGACAGCTGGCACTGACCAAGTGACTGATCCCAGTGACTGTAGTGGCAGGTCACTGAAGTAAATGAGAAGCTATTCTCAATGGTCTTTCCCTCATTAAATAAGGTTCTGAATGAATACATTTCCTTTGCCATCAGCTGTCACTATGAAATGAGGATGAAGCTTAATTTTTTTTTTAAAAGAAGGTGACGCAATCGGCCTTGGTCATTTTCAGATCATACAATCTGGGGAACATAGCATCAGTCTTAATGATTTCTTACATTGCACCCATTATATTATGAGATTCCTTGTCTGACAAGAAAAAATAGACAGTCTAATTTTCTCTTCTTTTGAATCCAGATCCAATTTGTATTGAAAAAAAGAGTTTGGAAGGCTGACTAAAATACTGTGGGCAAGATCCTCAGCTAGTGTAAATAATCACAGCTCCACTGAAGACAATGAAGCTATACTGATTTACCCCAGCTGAGGATTTGACCATGTACATATAAATAGGTAGCAACTTCACGGCATAGTCTCTCTCTGGAAACACAGAATGAAGTGCTCACAATCACTTTTGGTGTTTTAGAAGTATTGCCAGTTTGCAGAAATGATCATGCAAATCTCTATTTGCATGCCCAAACTGAGTGTGAATGGGGTTTGCACATGAGTATTTCATCAATTACATGCAAGTGAAACTGATCAAAGGCTGCAAATGAATATTTTTGTGTGGACAAAATTTGGAAGCAAGATAGAAACACTGAAAAATTTGTGCAATAAAAAACTGAACACTACAGGTGATGTGGTAAAATATGAAACCTGTCTTTCATCTCTCAATGCATAGGCCAAACAATGTTTTACATTCTCAAAGAAAATTAATTGGTTGGTTTCATCCAATATAGAGGTGATGTTTTTCCACATCTGAAAACCATCCCACTATTTTTCTTGATCTGAAGTCTTTGCTCATGATGATGCCCAAGCTGGAACAGCAGTAAGTGTTGAAGTCCATGACTGTATTGACACAGCTATAAGAGGGAATCTTAGGACCTGCTTTACACATCTATATATATATCAGGAGTAACTTCATTGAAGCAAATGGAATTTCAGTGGCATAAAACTGTAATAGAATCATACTCTTAGCCTGAAGTAATATCTGTACTAATACCTTAGCATTACAGCCTTTGCTGTATCTTAGCCACATCTCAAAACCTGAACAGTTTTGAGCAAGTACCTGGATGTTAATGTTTCAATAGGTGGCATCCTTTCCACTGAGTGAATGCAGAACAAGCTCCTAGAATGCTGATGGGGTAATCTTTTTGTTGGAAGTAATTTATTTCGGATGAGACCTACAACTACAATCCTGTCTTCTTGAAAGCACAAAAGATATGTATGGTATTATGGCATGTATTTAATGAAGATGATCACTGTGAAGTATTGGCAAAATTAAATATATTATTAGCCTATGTCACTGCTGTTTCCTTTGGATACATTATTCACTTTCTGTTCTAAGTATAGGAAGATATGAATGGCAATACCAGATAAGAACAGTGGTCCATCTAATCTAATATCCTGCCTCCAACAGTGGTCAATATCAGATGGTACAAGAAACTCTGTAGTGCACACTTTATGGAATGATCTGGCTACAGCTGACATTTCATTCTGACCCCTGTGAGATAGATAATGGCTAGCTTATGCCCTGGTGCATGAAAATGTATATATCTCTTTTTTAAAAAACTCCTAAAAATGTAACTGTGCATATTCTCATTATCCATACAAATGTCTAATCCTTTTCTGAATCATATCAATATCGTAGCCTCCATGATATTTTATGATAATTCCATACCTTGTGGAATTCCACAGGTTTTTTACAAACAGAGTAAAATGCATTTCCTTGTGTCAGTTCTAAATCAGTCACCTTTTAATATTCTTGAATATCCCCCTTGTTCTTGTCTTATGAGAAAGTTCAAATAGAAACACCTGATTTACCTTCACTGGAGTATTAATTATTCTGTGTACTTTTACCGTGTTCCAATTTACTCATCTCTTCTTTAAACTATACAGTCCCCGTCTTTTCAGTCTCTTCATCTGTGTTTCCATTTCTGCTATATCTTCTTTGGGATACGGTGACCAGAACTGTGCACAATTCCAGGTGAGTGTGCACTATCAGTTTCTACAATGGCTTCTGGCTATTTCCAGTATTATGTCCTCCTGCTGCCTTTATATCTCCTAACATTTATTTGCTTTTTTTATCATTGGTGCACATTAAGCAGAGGTTTTATTGGTTTTATTGAGCTTTCCACATTCTTTCTAATGAGAGACTATAGTTAACCTAGAGGACAGCACTATGTTTGAACAGTTCAAATAATTCCTTCTAAGGTACATTACCTTGCATTTGCTAACACTGCACTTCATCTGCCAGCACACTGCCCATTCCTTCAGCTTTGCTAGACCCCTCTGAAATTCCTCACAGTTTTTTCTAGTCTTGACTAACCTAAACTATCCTGGAACTGCCTTCAGATATGAAGACTAGCTGCAATTTAAGCAGGGAGACCTGTCAAATAACCAATCATGGTGGTACTGCTGCCCCTATAAAATATCACAAAAGCTCAAAGGCAGTACTAGACATGGCAAATGTAGCCCTCCATTAAATAAGCCAGCAGCCAATCCTAACCACAGTGGCAGGCAATTGTGCTGCCAGAAGGAATTCTGGAAAGGAGGATGAACCCCAAAGAGTCAATGGCATTTGCTCATAGAAGAGTGTTGGGAGCCTCACTATGAAACTCTATCCCTGGGTGAATCACCACCAGACATTGAAATTCATAATTAAATCAGCAAAGAATTCTCATGCTCTGACTAGCAATCAGTGTTGCCTTGTACCTAGGCAGGACAATGTAAAATGGATGACTGGGTGCAATAATGTGGGTGCAAACGACAACTGGAAAACTGAAAACAAATGTGAAAAAATGAAAATTGCAACATGGAAAGTAAGAACACTATATCAAGCAGAGAAACTTCAAAAAGTGTTAGAAGAAGCTGAGCTTTAGAGATTTGATGCCCTCAGAATTAACGAAGTGAGATGGATAGCTAGTGGACATATACAATTACAGAACAGATATGACCTGATTTATTCAGGTGGACAGAGGCACAAAGAAGAAACAATATTAAAGAAAAACCCTAGCCAACAGTATATTGGGAATTTGGCCAGTATCTGATAGGAAAATGTTGATTGGGTGACATAGCCGGAGACTATTAATTAGAATTTAGGAATGAAAGAAGAGACAGACTGTTTGAATTTGCAAGCAGAAACAATGTAGTGACCTGTAATACATGGTTTCAGCATCACACAAGAAGATTATATAGATACTGCAGTCCTGAGGGCAAACTGGGACACACTAGCAGGAATCAAATAGATTAGGTTTTATTATCAACAAGATTTCATAATGCAGGTTTAGATGGTAGAACGTTCCCATCGGCAGATTGCAATAGTGATCATAGTCTGTTTGTCATGAAGCTGAGACTAAAGATTAAAAAAATACTTAATCTAACAGACACACAAGGCAGCAGATTGATGTGGACAAACTCAAAACAACAAAAATGCATGGAATATATTTCAAAAATCAACCAAAGTAGTGATGCCTCCCAAAAATACAACAATGAAGACAGTGTAGAGGAAAATTGGAAAAAGTTTAAGACAGCAGAACATACACCCACTACACTGGTATTAGGAGAAAATGGACATAATGCGAAACCAGCACAGATGACTGATTAAACTGTAAACTTAATAAATGCAAGAAAAGAATGCAAAGATGGGAGAAGTGAGGAATATTGAAAGTTCTACAAATAATTTCAAAAGCAGGTAAAGAGGCAAAAGAAAAAATGGCTAGAACAAAGATGTGATGAAATCAAAGAATATGAAATCATACACAAACATAGTTTCATTACCCCATAAAGGAGCCAAGAGTCAAATGAAGTTAAAAAAAAGCAATTAGCTGTAATAAAACTGAGGATGGCAGGGTACGCTATGTTTCAGAGTAACAGCCGTGTTAGTCTGTATTCGCAAAAAGAAAAGGGGTACTTGTGGCACCTTAGAGACTAACCAATTTATTTGAGCATAAGCTTTCGTGAGCTACAGCTCACTTCATCGGATGCATACTGTGGAAAGTGTAGAAGACCTTTTTATATACACACAAAGCATGAAAAAATACCTCCTCCCACCCCACTCTCCTGCTGGTAATAGCTTATTTAAAGTGATCACTCTCCTTACAATGTGTATGATAATCAAGTTGGGCCATTTCCAGCACAAATCCAGGTTTTCTCACACACACACCCCCCAAACCCACTCTCCTGCTGGTAATAGCTTATCTAAAGTGATCACTCTCCTTACAATGTGTGTGATAATCAAGTTGGGCCATTTCCAGCACAAATCCAGGGTTTAACAAGAACGTCTGAGGGGGGGAGGGTAGAAAAAACAAGGGAAAATAGGTTATCTTGCATAATGACTTAGCTACTCCCAGTCTCTATTCAAGCGTAAGTTAATTGTATCCAATTTGCAAATTTTTGTTTTCATTATAAATCATCAGTGCTGGGTAAGTTCAGGAAAGTGTGTGTTTCTAGTAAGTTAACCAGTTGGAGTGTTTTACTGCCCTGTAGAAGCAGCAAACCTAATATTTTTTTCTGTGAGGGTCCAGTGAGAGGGACTGGACCCAAGGACTATTTTAGGGCAAATTCAGGGCTGGAAGGGTGCTAAGGTCAGCCTACAAGGAGTATCCAAGTTGGACAAAGTCAGGGTGAGGCTTGTGGGCTGCTGGCAGGCTGCTGGGGTCAGAGCTCTGAACTGAAGCTGCACAGTCACAAGACACCCAGAGTTACAAGGCACATGTTGACTGAATTCCTTACTGGCTTGGGTGAACCCCAAATGTCACGTATTCCAATGTGGGAATTAGAAATATCTCTAAAAAGTATAAAATAAGGAAAAGTAGCTGGAAAGGATGATACTCTTGTTGAACTGCTACCATCCCTGAATGAAGATTCAAAAACTTATCTGCTAAAACTGTTGAACCAGATACATACACAAGGAGAACTTCTGGAGGACTTCAAGAAGTCACTCTTCATTCCTCTACCAAAGGGTTATAATGCTAGACAATATGAACAAAGTCAGACTATAAGACTCATAAGTCACACACAAAGTTTTGTTGAGAATCATCAGCACACGGACACGAGAAGTTTCTGCCCATAGGTTACCAGGGAGGCAGTTTCTGGCCTGACAGTCTTATCTGAGAGTGTGATAGCAGTGCAAAGGGAAATTCATATGTGTTTAATGGATTTTGAGAAGGCATTTGATAATATCCAAAATGATAAGACGATGCATATTCTTGAAGAATATAGTACTGATTTCCAAGATCTACAATTAATAAAAAGCCTGTATTGGGGACAGAAAGCAACAATCCAAACAGTGTGGAATATCAGAGTACTGCAGCATCAAGAAAGGTATATGCCAGTGTTGTATCCTATCTCCACAGCTATTCAATATATACATAGAAGGTGTAAAGGGAAAAGTTTAGAAGACACCAATCAGGAAATACAGGTCAACAGTACATACGTCAACAAAATAAGATATGCTGATGACCTAGTTTTTACCACTTTGACTAAGGAAGAACTTCAGAATGTGCTTACTGCTGTGAACGCTGCCAGCAAGAAATATGGAATGACAATTAATATTAGGAGGCCAAAAAGAATGATATTAAGTAAATACAGTAACGCACAAAGTACACAACACCTATATTTTGATGGCCAAGCAGTGAAGCAAGTGAAGTTTCCGCTTAGGGAGTCTCATGATATCAGACAGAAGATGTGATGAAGAAATTAGAAGAAGGATACAGCTTGCAACAACTGCATTCAACAAATTCCAAAGACTTCTATGTTCTAAGACATGATACCAAGAATTAATGTTAATAAAAGAAGTAGAACTGCAACTCTACCTTATTCATTTTATTCAGCTGAGGTTTCCCTTGAACCTTGTGATAATTTTTTTTCCAGTTCATTTTTTGCCTTTTTTAAGGGGACAATTTCTGCTACTCAGAGGAGTTATTTGGCCCTGTTATTGTCACTAACAATCCACAGCTAGGCACATTACATCTCTCTCAGGTGTTTTTATTGTTAGTACTGTAATCTATAATGAAAGCCAGACCTGTTCAATGAGAGAACTGGTAGCTGAAGAAGAAACAGACTTTTCTGCACTCACCAAAAGGAAAGATATGATGCTTAATGTGTTGTAAACATAATTACTTTCATTCAAACAAAAGAGAACACAAGCAGAGGAATTGATGTTTTGCCAAACACTGTCTTCCATAGAGCTGTAAGAAAATGATTAGAGGCAGAAATTAAAATCTCCCAGACAATTCAATTTCTAGCTGTGATAACATCAGCCATCTATATGGGATGGACATGAGGGCAGTGGAGGAAAGTAGGTAATTTTAGAGCTGGGATAAAATATTGCATAAATAACAAAAGTGGGAAGGTGAGGAAAGAGATCTTGTTGGCATAATATCCTGGGTAGAGATAAGTAAAAGGCAGTAGTTTTTCTTCACAACATCTTGTGACAATAAAATGTATGTTCCCCATATTTTGCAGAAACAAAAATGATATTCTTTTTGCATGTGAGGGCTCCCTGGGATCCCATCCTTCCCCCAGCACAGCATGAGACATGAATTTGTAATGTACTGTAGATCACATGCACTGAAACCCAAGTGAAACAATAATGCAATATTCTGGATGTCATACAGCAGCTGATACACTATTTGTTTTGTTGGGCATTGTTCTTTTTATGTGTAATGAGAGTTGCAACAGTAGAAATTAAAAATAAATCATCAAAGAGTTTTAGAAGGGATGTATAGTATTGCTAACATCAAGCATTCAAATATCATGGGTCAGCCCCCCCAAAATTATGAAAGTGACCCTGAGTCATGAATTTTAACAACATAATAAAATGTGGTGCGCTTCCTGATTGACCCATTTCCCTGCATCTGCAGCTGATTTGTCCATTGCACTGCAAGCCACAGCTGCTGTATCCTACCCACCCACCTCCCTACATAGCCCTCGGGAAGGGGTTCTGCAAGGAGGTGCTGACTGATGGCTGTTTCTGCATCCTGGGCTTGTGCCAGACCCCCTGCCACTGTGACAGGGAGCGACACTGCCCCCCATCTCCAGTGAGTACCCCTGCCAATGGTACCCCCCTCCACCACCCACAACTGTATTCCCTAGCTACCCTCTCCATCCACAGATCCCCCCCGAAGTGTCCTCTTTTTGGGAACCTGAAATATGGTAACCCTACTCTGACCTCCCAGTAACCTGACCCTACCTGCCTCCTGATGTCAGACTTTTGGTTTGTCCTCTGGCCTGTCTTGGATTCTGACCCTCTGGTACCTGACTTGGTCAAGATATTAATTATTATTGTGTTGGTGCATAGGGGGCCCAATCAGGGACCAGAATCCTATTGTACTAGGCACTGTACAAACACACGTCCAAAAGGGAACCCCTGCTCCATGAGGAGTAGTTCTAGATGAGTGACTCAGTGTTGGTGGCAGAAGCTACTCTGTGTTTGTGTCTGTGTCTGATATCTTAACAACACTTCAGAGCATACAGCAAATATCCATCCAGAGGTGTGAGGTAGAGGAGAAGGAATAGGCTGCCCCTTATGGGTAGTACCTTCCCTCCAATCCTGTGGCTAAGCCAAAATCTCTTACCAACTCCAGAATTTGATTAATAGCAGACCTTTAAATAGGGAAGAGAGCACTGAAGTTCCATACTCCCTGCCCTGCCCTGCCCTGCCCTGAAATCTGAAGTGTCCTCACTCCCTACTTTCCCTGGGGTAAAAGAATGTCCAGAATTTTCAGTGTGTCAGAGACGTCTTGTCATAAATATAAAGGGAAGGGTAAACCCCTTTGAAATCCCTCCTGGCCAGGGGAAAGCTCCTCTCACCTGTAAAGGGTTAAGAAGCTAAAGGTAACCTCGCTGGCACCTTGACCAAAATGACCAATGAGGAGACAAGATACTTTCAAAAGCTGGGAGGAGGGAGAGAAACAAAGGGTCTGTGTCTGTCTGTATGCTGGTTTCTGCCAGGGATAGACCAGGAATGGAGCCTTAGAACTTTTAGTAAGTAATCTAGCTACGTATGTGTTAGATTATGATTTCTTTAAATGGCTGAGAAAAGAATTGTGCTGAATAGAATAACTATTTCTGTCTGTGTATCTTTTTTGTAACTTAAGGTTTTGCCTAGAGGGGTTCTCTATGTTTTTGAATCTAATTACCCTGTAAGATATCTACCATCCTGATTTTACAGGGGGGATTTCTTCATTTCTATTTACTTCTATTTTTTATTAAAAGTCTTCTTGTAAAACACTGAATGCTTTTTCATTGTTCTCAGATCCAAGGGTTTGGGTCTGTGGTCACCTATGCAAATTGGTGAGGCTTTTTATCTAACATTTCCCAGGAAAGGGGGGGTGCAAGCGTTGGGAGGATTGTTCATTGTTCTTAAGATCCAAGGGTCTGGGTCTGTAGTCACCTAGGCAAATTGGTGAGGCTTTTTACCAAACCTTGTCCAGGAAGTGGGGTGCAAGGTTTTGGGAAGTATTTTGGGGGGAAGGACGCGTCCAAACAGCTCTTCCCCAGTAACTAGTATTAGTTTGGTGGTGGTAGCGGCCAGTCCAAGGATAACGGGGGTAATATTTTGTACCTTGGGGAAGTTTTGACCTAAGCTGGTAAAGATAAGCTTAGGAGGTTTTTCATGCAGGTCCCCACATCTGTACCCTAGAGTTCAGAGTGGGGGAGGAACCTTGACATGGTGGCATAGTGGTGGGATTAACCTGAAATCATTTTGAGATCCAGTTGAGATTTTTTTGAACTAGAAATACAGATTTTAAAAAGGAATTTTTAGGAAGTCCAGAAAGCAGCTTTGAAAATGAAAGCAGCTTGGTTTCTCTCTGCTTTGTGGCCAAGCAGAGACAAAAGGGGATTATCTTGTGAATTGCAGGTTTTCTTTGCCTGGAGGCAGGGTACTTAACTCCTGCAGGGAAATTCACAGTCTTCCAACCCAGAGGTTTATTTTTTCTTTTCTTCCTAAAAGTAAATAGGGGGTGTGTGTTATACCCATTTGCTTTTTCTTTGGGCTGGGTAAGCAGGTTTCCAAGTAGTTGGAGGTTTTTTACTTTAATTTGGGCCCAGAGCAGAGACAAGGGAATTGTCTTTTTCTGTAGGCTGACAATCACTATCAGAGAATAGGTATTCTATTCCAGCACAGCAAAATTTTACAGCCAAGTTTTGTTTGTTTATTTCTAAACCTCGGGTGTAAAGTTAGTAAAAACAGAGAGGTTAGAATGGCAAAATCCGCGGCTCGACTACAGCTCGAATTAGCCAAATTTCAGGCTGAGGAAAGACAAAGGGAACATGAAAGACAGATAGAACTCATGCAGCTGAAGAAGGAACAAGAAAGGGAGGCAGAACAACACCAAGCAGCTGCTCACAGGAGAGCTATGGAAGCGAGGGACAAAGAACTGGAGGAGAAGGAAAAAGAGAGGAAGTATGTGGAGGAGATGGAGAAGATAAAGGCTCAGCAGAATATCCCAACAAACCCTAGTAATCCTTCTCCAAGTACCACTTCCCATCCCAGAAAGTTCCCCACCTACAAGGCAGGCGATGATACTGAGGCCTTCCTAGAAAACTTCGAAAGGGCTTGCCTTGGGTACAACATCTCTACTGACCAATACATGGTAGAGCTGAGGCCGCAGCTCAGTGGACCCTTAGCTGAGGTGGCAGCTGAAATGCCTAAAGAACACATGAACAAGTATGAACTGTTTAAATCCAAGGCGAGAGTCAGAATGGGGATAACACCCGAGCAGTCTCGTCGGAGGTTCAGAGCCCTAAGGTGGAAACCAGACATGTCATTTACCCGACCTGCCTACCACATTGTGAAACATTGGAATGCCTGGATATCAGGAGCAAGTGTTGAATCTCCAGTAAATTTGCCCTTCCTAATGCAAATGGAACAATTCTTAGAGGGTGTTCCTGAGGAAATAGAAAGATACATCCTAGATGGGAAACCCAAAACTGTAATTGAGGCAGGAGAGATTGGAGCCAGATGGGTGGAGGTGGCAGAGAAGAAGAAAACTGGTCGCAGTTGGAGCGGAGACCAGAAGGGACCACCCCAGACCACACCCTATTACCGGGGGCCGCCCAAAGCCCCACCTACCTCCCAAAGAACCCTCCAGACCCCTTATCGTCCCACCACCCCGTTCTCCAGCAACCCTCCTTGCCCCAGTGACCCGTCAGCTGGACGATGTTTTAAGTGTAACGAGCTGGGGCATGTAAAGGCCAACTGCCCCAAGAACCCCAACAGATTACAGTTCATTGCACCGGAATCACACCAGAGGTCCACAGGCCCAGATACCTCCCAGATACCCTTGGAGCGGAGGGAAACTGTGAGTGTGGGCGGGAAGAAGGTCACCGCGTGGAGGGACACCGGAGCACAAGTGTCAGCTATCCATGCTTCCTTAGTGGACCCCAGTTTAATCAACCCAGAGATCCAAGTGACGATTCAACCCTTCAAGTCCAACTCTTTCAATTTGCCTACAGCCAAGTTGCCTGTCCAGTACAAGGGCTGGTCAGGAATGTGGACTTTTGCAGTCTATGATGATTATCCCATCCCCATGCTGTTGGGGGAAGACTTGGACAATCATGTGAAGCTGGCCAAGAGGGTGGGAATGGTCACCCGCAGCCAGGCTAAACAAGCCGTGAGGCCTAGCTCTGTTCCGGAAACTTCTATCAGGACCCAGTCAGAGGTGATGGACCCGGACCCCAGGCCAATGTCTGCAACAGCAGTAGTGGATCCAGTCCCAGAGACCCAGACGGAACCAGTCCCAGAACCGGAACCAGCCAAACAACCAACACCAGACCCCGTGCCAGCACTGAATCCAGTACTTGCAACCTCAACACCAGAGGGCCCCACCGAACCTGAACTGGCAGCAGCCGATAACCCTACACAAGAGGCTCAGCCGGAGCCTGAATCCCAACATAGTGCACCAGCGGAGAGCGGTTCACAGTCAACAGAAACAGCTCCATCCCCTATATCGCTTCCAGAGGGACCAAGCCTAGGTCCACAATCCAATGAGGAACTGATGTCCCCCGCATCAAGGGAACAGTTCCAGACCGAACAGGAAGCAGATGAAAGCCTCCAAAGAGCTTGGACGGCGGCACGGAGCAACCCACCGCCTCTCAGCTCTTCTAATCGATCCAGGTTTGTTGTAGAAAGAGGACTTTTATACAAGGAAACTCTTTCTGGTGGACACCAGGAAGACTGGCAGCCTCAGAGACAGTTGGTAGTTCCAACTAAATACCGGGCCAAGCTCTTGAGCTTAGCCCATGATCACCCTAGTGGCCATGCTGGGGTGAACAGGACCAAAGACCATTTGGGGGGATCATTCCACTGGGAGGGAATGGGCAAGGATGTTCCTACCTATGTCCAGTCTTGTGAGGTGTGCCAAAGAGTAGGAAAACCCCAAGACCACGTCAAAGCCCCTCTCCAGCCATTCCCCATCATTGAAGTTCCATTTCAGCGAGTAGCTGTGGATATTCTGGGTCCTTTTCCGAAAAAGACACCCAGAGGAAAGCAGTACATACTGACTTTCATGGATTTTGCCACCCGATGGCCGGAAGCAGTAGCTCTAAGCAACACCAGGGCTAAAAGTGTGTGCCAGGCACTAGCAGACATTTTTGCCAGGGTAGGTTGGCCCTCCGACATCCTCACAGATGCAGGGACTAATTTCCTGGCAGGAACTATGAAAAACCTTTGGGAAGCTCATGGGGTAAATCACTTGGTTGCCACTCCTTACCACCATCAAACAAATGGCATGGTGGAGAAGTTTAATGGAACTTTGGGGGCCATGATACGTAAATTCGTAAATGAGCACTCCAATGATTGGGACCTAGTATTGCAGCAGTTGCTCTTTGCCTACAGAGCTGTACCACATCCCAGTTTAGGGTTTTCCCCATTTGAACTTGTATATGGCCGTGAGGTTAAGGGGCCATTGCAGTTGGTGAAGCAGCAATGGGAGGGATTTACACCTTCTCCAGGAACTAACATTCTGGACTTTGTAACCAACCTACAAAACACCCTCCGAACCTCTTTAGCCCTTGCTAGAGAAAACTTACAGGATGCTCAAAAAGAGCAAAAAGCCTGGTATGATAAACATGCCAGAGAGCGTTCCTTCAAAGTAGGAGACCAGGTCATGGTCTTAAAGGCGCTCCAGGCCCATAAAATGGAAGCATCGTGGGAAGGGCCATTCATGGTCCAGGAGCGCCTGGGAGCTGTTAATTATCTCATAGCATTCCCCACCTCCAACCGAAAGCCTAAGGTGTACCATATTAATTCTCTAAAGCCCTTTTATTCCAGAGAATTAAAGGTTTGTCAGTTTACAGCCCAGGGAGGAGATGACGCTGAGTGGCCTGAAGGTGTCTACTACGAAGGGAAATGTGCTGGTGGTGTGGAAGAGGTGAACCTCTCCATGACCCTTGGGCGTATGCAGCGACAGCAGATCCAGGAGCTGTGCACTAGCTACGCGCCAACGTTCTCAGCCACCCCAGGACTGACTGAACGGGCATACCACTCCATTGACACAGGTAATGCTCACCCAATTAGGGTCCACCCTTACCGGGTGTCTCCTCAAGCTAAAACTGCTATAGAACGGGAGATCCAGGATATGTTACAGATGGGTGTAATCCGCCCCTCTGAAAGTGCATGGGCATCTCCAGTGGTTCTAGTTCCCAAACCAGATGGGGAAATACGTTTTTGCGTGGACTACCGTAAGCTAAATGCTGTAACTCGCCCAGACAACTATCCAATGCCACGCACAGATGAACTATTAGAGAAACTGGGACAGGCCCAGTTCATCTCTAGCTTGGACTTAAACAAGGGGTACTGGCAGGTACCGCTAGATGAAGGCTGACCTTTCCTTGGCAGATTCATCACACATCTCGGGCTGTATGAATTTAATGTACTCCCTTTCAGGCTGCGAAATGCACCCGCCACTTTCCAAAGACTTGTAGATGGTCTCCTAGCGGGATTAGGAGAATATGCAGTCGCCTACCTTGACGATGTGGCCATATTTTCGGATTCCTGGGCAGACCACCTGGAACATCTACAAAAAGTCCTTGAGCGCATAAGGGAGGCAGGACTAACTGTTAAGGCTAAGAAGTGTCAAATAGGCCTAAACAGAGTGACTTACCTTGGACACCAGGGGGGTCAAGGAACTATCAGCCCCCTACAGGCCAAAGTGGATGCTATCCAAAAGTGGCCTGTCCCAAAGTCAAAGAAACAGGTTCAATCCTTCTTAGGTTTGGCCGGTTATTACAGACGATTTGTACCGCACTACAGCCAAATCGCTGCCCCACTGACAGACCTAACCAAAAAGAAACAGCCAAATGCTGTTCAGTGGACTGGAAAGTGTCAGAAGGCCTTTAACAAGCTTAAAGCGACACTCATGTCTGACCCTGTACTAAGGGCCCCAGACTTTGACAAACCGTTCCTAGTAACCACAGATGCATCCGAGCGTGGTGTGGGAGCAGTTTTAATGCAGAAAGGACCTGATCAAGAATTCCACCCTGTAGTGTTTCTCAGCAAAAAACTGTCTGAGAGGGAAAGCAACTGGTCAGTCACTGAAAAAGAATGTTATACCATTGTCTATGCTCTGGAAAAGCTACGCCCATATGTTTGGGGACGGCGTTTCCACCTGCAAACCGACCATGCTGCACTGAAGTGGCTTCACACCGTCAAGGAAACTAACAAAAAACTTCTTCGGTGGAGTTTAGCTCTCCAAGATTTTGATTTCGACATCCAACACATCTCAGGAGCTTCTAACAAAGTGGCTGATGCACTCTCCCGTGAAAGTTTCCCAGAATCAACTGGTTAAAATCGTCCTTGAGATGTGGAAAATATTGTTAGTCTTTATGTACTTGGTAGTATATTTAGAGATGCATGTGTCTTATTAACTCTGTTTTTCCTAGAGCTCCAGGAAGAAATCCCAGCCAGTGTTTCACCCTAGCTGAGATTTGGGGGGTGTGTCATAAATATAAAGGGAAGGGTAAACCCCTTTGAAATCCCTCCTGGCCAGGGGAAAGCTCCTCTCACCTGTAAAGGGTTAAGAAGCTAAAGGTAACCTCGCTGGCACCTGACCAAAATGACCAATGAGGGGACAAGATACTTTCAAAAGCTGGGAGGAGGGAGAGAAACAAAGGGTCTGTGTCTGTCTGTATGCTGGTTTCTGCCAGGGATAGACCAGGAATGGAGCCTTAGAACTTTTAGTAAGTAATCTAGCTAGGTATGTGTTAGATTATGATTTCTTTAAATGGCTGAGAAAAGAATTGTGCTGAATAGAATAACTATTTCTGTCTGTGTATCTTTTTTGTAACTTAAGGTTTTGCCTAGAGGGGTTCTCTATGTTTTTGAATCTAATTACCCTGTAAGATATCTACCATCCTGATTTTACAGGGGGGATTTCTTTATTTCTATTTATTTCTATTTTTTATTAAAAGTCTTCTTGTAAAACACTGAATGCTTTTTCATTGTTCTCAGATCCAAGGGTTTGGGTCTGTGGTCACCTATGCAAATTGGTGAGGCTTTTTATCCAACATTTCCCAGGAAAGGGGGGGTGCAAGTGTTGGGAGGATTGTTCATTGTTCTTAAGATCCAAGGGTCTGGATCTGTAGTCACCTAGGCAAATTGGTGAGGCTTTTTACCAAACCTTGTCCAGGAAGTGGGGTGCAAGGTTTTGGGAAGTATTTTGGGGGGAAGGACGCGTCCAAACAGCTCTTCCCCAGTAACCGGTATTAGTTTGGTGGCAGTAACCAGTTTTAGTTTGGTGGTGGTAGTGGCCAGTCCAAGGATAATGGGTGTAATATTTTGTACCTTGGGGAAGTTTTGACCTAAGCTGGTAAAGATAAGCTTAGGAGGTTTTTCATGCAGGTCCCCACATCTGTACCCTAGAGTTCAGGTCCCCACATCTGTACCCTAGAGTGGGGGAGGAACCTTGACACGTCTAAAGAGAAGAGCATGGATACAGCTGGCCAGAAAGAAGAGGAGATTAAAATATACATTGTGACAAATCTATCACATACTCCATGACAACCATCACCTAGGTTCTGCAATTAATGTTGTCTTGTGGGCATGAGGAACGGATGTACTATTCATAACCACTGTAGCTTCTTCTGTTAATTATGAACAATTTGCTTGTTGGCAGTGGCATGTTTTTCTTTTCTAAATATGCCTGAACTTTTTTGTTGTTTAGAAATAGGATATTTTAATACTGCTATTCCAATATTGTGTATTGTGATGTCTTTTGTTTTGCATGCCTCATCAGGCTGCCTTGGATTTTCTCTATAATATACTTTAGACAACTCAGCCCAAAACTTTACATTAGAGGTCACCTTTATCAACATATCCCTGCTTTCACTTATTTAGTTATAATCAAAACCTGTTCTGACACATGAAACATGTTCCTATTATGCAAAAAATATCTGGACTGGCATAATAATTTGAAAGACAGCCAACAACTTTCTGTCATGACTAAGAGTGAACTGTCTTCTTTTATTCCCTCCCTGATTGCTTCTGTGTACCCTGACATTCAATACAGATACCCATCATATTTTTCTTTCCCTTTCTGATTTTATCATACAACTCTAGATCTCCCCACTGATATATTTGAGGCAGATCAGACATTTGTGGGTTATGCTCCCTTTCTCTAAAAAAAGAATAAACTAAAATCAACCCCAAAAATGAAGATTTCCCATAAACTCATTTATTGTATTTAAAAATATATTATCTCCGGGTTTTTATTTGGTCTGTGCATTAATTAACATCACAAGTTAGGAGGTGAGATCCTGGGGACCAACAGCCATGTTCTGATTGGCCTGACAGGTCTTCTTAATTTTGATTTAACAGGGAACAAAAACTTAAAGTATTTCATTTCGCTTCTTGAAATAACTGTAAAAGACCTCCAGCCACTTCTGAAGAGGTGATTGTTAACTGACAGTAACCCAGTCTCCTAAACAAACAAATTACTCCAAAATTCATATGGGTTGAGTCTAGCTATTTATATAGTTCCCCTTCAGAGACTGAACTGAGCACTAGCACAGCAGCTAAAAGCATAAGGAAGTTAGCTCACGGATTGCATAACGTATGCCATGTCATAAAATTGACATCATTACGTACAGCCTGGGGCAAAGAGCAGGCTATGCTTGATAGGGTACCACTCCACACTGGAGATTATTGGCTGCCCCAACCATTTGTGCTGATCAGGTGGCCTGGTGTCACTCTTTAGCTGGACCAAGGAAGGAGGGGGCCAGGAAGAAGGTCCTTACCCACTGCTGCTACTCTTTGGGCAGTGGAGGATAACAAATGGGCCTCTGGGGTCCATGCCCAGGGGCCCCAGCCAATTTGGGGTTCCCCACAGGAGTGCTGGAACCTGTGTAGTAGTGGGTGGGGCCACCAGTGGCAGAATTGTGGCCCTGCCCCCTGCTCCTCCTCTTCCCCCCAGATCCTCCACCTGCCCGGGGCAGGACAGGGTGCCCAAGAACAGCCCCCACCACATGCCCATGCCCATGCCACCCTGGGGCTCACCTCCCAGGGCTGGTGGAAGGTCTGGGGCTCCCCATAGCTGTGTGGGTCTCTGGGGGGGAAGCTCTCATTAGTGTCCAGCTCTGGCTTCCAGCCTGGTGAGGGGGTGGGGCCTCAGAGGAAATAGGAGGAGCAGAAGGAAAGGTCCCATGGCAAGCAGGGGTAAGGTCCACCTTAGCCCCACTTTGGGAAGAGGCTGGTGCCACTTGCAGGGCTTGCACAGCTCCGCTGCCATGAAGCACAGCTCCTGCCACCACTGCTCTGTGCCTGCCCGAGGCTACTACACCCATGTTAAAAAGTGGGTTGGCATGGCCCCGCTGGCCCTCCTGGTTCTAGTATACCTGCGCCCCTGGGTTGTGGGGATCTTTGTGCCCAGGGCCCCAATAAATCTTAATCTGCCTCTGCCTTTGGGTGTTTGGAGGAGTAATGGAACTTCCTGGCCCACTACTACTGCCTCCTCTGTCATTACTGGACTTTTCTGAAGGCCAAGGCTGTTCTTTTTCCTGTCCTCCACAGCTGCTGCTGCTACTGTTGAAATTCTACAGGTGGCTAGAAACGGGTCTTGCCTTTCAGTATACATGGTCTTTTTGAATCTGGAATAATAACTGGGGTTCTCTCAGGGCTTAAGCCAATGTATTGCATGTCATTAAGGCAACCGGCTTCATCTAAAATCTATTATTTATTCTGGCATACGGTTTTCAAGTGAAACCTGTATTAGGTGTCCAGTGGATAGAACACATGAGTGGATTCTGTTCTCTCTCTGCCACTGGACATACCATGTACCTTTAAGTATGTCACTTAAATTCTGTATCTCAGTTTCCCCATCTGTAAAACAGAGTTAATTATGTTTAGGTGTATCTTCCATTGCAAAGTGTTGTGACTCCTAGTCAAAAATATGTCTGGATTTATCACCATTGATTCACTGGGAAAAATCTGACCAGTTTTAGTGTCCATATAACCCCTAGTATTAGTTTTCAGACTTATTTCCCTCTTCTGATCCTCTACTAGTTACCAGAGGTCATCTTCCTAAATCACATAGGACATAATCTCTTTTTGTATTTTCTCAACACTTTCCCTTGTTAACCGAACCTTTCTGTTTGTTTTTTTACATGTTAAATTGCCATTTTTTCACAATTCCTTTCAGATTCAACATAAGAATGCCTTCCTATTTAGATCTTTAAATCTATGCTCATTGTTTGCATATCTTCTGTCTTCCTTGTTATTGTACTTCAAGAAAGGGTAGGCCCACCAGTAATCCCTGTAGCACTCAACATGTCTCTTATGCAATAATGATCAAAAGCCTTCTTGAATTCCCAGTAATATATTTCTAATGTGTCATTTCATCCTCTTGTTGTCACTTCCTCAAATGTTAATCAAGTTAGCCAAGCATGACTTCCTTTCTGAAAATCCACATTGATTTCTTCTGTTGTATTCACTACCATAATAATAGTTCAAACCTGTTGTCAGGGTTTCCTCCCCCCTCTGAACTCTAGGGTACAGATGTGGGGACCTGCATGAAAGACCCCCTAAGCTTATTTCTACAAACTTAGGGTAAAACTTCCCCAAAGTACAAACGTTTTGCCCTTGGAGGGTATGCTACCACCACCAAGTGATTTAACAAAGAATTAGGGAAGAGACCACTTGGAGACGTCTTCCCCCAAAATATCCCCCCAGCCTTACACCCCCTTTTCTGGGAAGGCTTGAGAATAAACAATATGAGCACAGACCATCTTTGGGGTTTTTAGGAACCTTAAAAACCCAATCAGATTCTTAAAAAACAGAACTTTATTAGAAGAACAAAACAAAGATAAAAGAACAACTCTGCAGGATTAGAATGGAAGATAATCTCACAGGCAGTCAGATTCAAAACATAGAGATCCCTCTTGGCAAAACCTTAAGTTACAAAATGACACAAAAACAGGAATACACATTCCCTCCAGCACAGCAAATTTCACAAACCAAAAACAAAATAAAATCTAACGCATTTTCTAGCTAGATTACTTATTAACTCTATAGGAGTTGGATTGCTTGCTTTCTTGACCTGTCCCCAGCAGAGGCATCACACAGACAGACAAAGCCTCCCCCTGCCCCGATTTGAAAGTTTCTTGTCCCCTTATTAGTCATTTTGTTCAGGTGTGAGCCAGGTTACTTGAGCTTCTTAATCCTTTACAGGTAAGAGGATTTTGCCTCTGGCCAGGAGGGATTTTATAGCACTATGTACAGAAAGGTGGTTACCCTTTCCTTTATTTTTATGACACCTGTTTACATAAAACAAGAACCTAACTTACCTTTCATCCATTCTTCAAATTAAACTTGTCTGTGGAGCAGTTATCAAAAGGAAATCATCCTACTAAAAGAACATATGCTTATTGAATTTTCTTTTGTACTAGGGGTATCCAGAAGTCCCAAGCTCACTCCATGTGCACCACATGACAAACAAAAGTCACCCTAGCTTCCAAGCTTTTCTGGACCAAAAGGACTACTTCTCTGAGGAGACATGGGGATGCTTTGACCCAATTTTTATCAGGGTGCTTACCATGTTCTAACTCTGATGGAATGCTAAAACTGTATTATGTTCAGCCACTAGTTGACACGATGTACCTGGTAGTGCATTAAAGTATCTTAAGAGAACACATCTCCTGTATCTCTCTCTCACACTCTCTTTCTCCATAATGGAAGCTCTGTAGCCAGTCCAAATCTGGTACATAAACCTGACCTGCTAATAGCAGTTCTGCACCTATTATCACAAGGAGTACATGATGGGGCATCAAGAGTAAATTCAGGCTAACTGGTGCCCGAGGAGAACAGAAACAGAAGAAAAACAGTAAAAAATATTGCAAATAGAAGGAAACAGGAACAACAAATCTAGCAAGATCTATCTCATCAATATGCCACTATTAAATGCCCCAGAGAACTTCAGCTTTGACAGACCTTCAGAATGGACAGACTGGAAGCAGCAGTTTGTAATATTTCACATTGCTAGTAAACTCCCTCAGGAAACTGACAACATTCAGGTATCATCTTTAATTTATGCTATAGGGAAGCAGGCAGAGCATAGCTTTAAATCCTTTGCATTTACTCATGACAGTCATAAACATGACTATGAAAGAGTTCTGGCTATGTTTGATGCACACTTTGTACTTCATAGAAATATGGTTATGAAAAGGTGTTTTCACTGGAAAATTCAAGAACCAGGGGACTCTGATGGGTCTTTCATAAGAGCTTTGCATGACTGTCCAAAAAAACTGTGATTTGGGAGCCTGTAAAGCATTAAAATATCAAAGATAGTCTGGTTATCAGGTTTATAGACAAAAGCTTCTTATAGCAGCTACAATTAATGACAGATTTCTAAGCCTACACCCAGCTATCCAGACAACAGAGAAAACTGAGTTAGTGAAGGAGCAAAACAAAAGGCAGGGGCAACATAAAAAAACAACAACAGAAACTAGTTTACAAGCAGTAAAGGAGATACATGACCACAAACTTAATTATTATAAAGCCCCTGATGCAATGAGGGAGAAGTCCTAGGCTAATGACAAAACCTTTTAGACTAAATGCACAAGATGTGGAAAAATTCATATCCCAAGAGATGTGTGTCCAGCCAAAGATGCAAGCTGTAATAAATGCACAAAATATGGATATTTTGCATCTGTTTGCTGCATGAAGGTAGTCAGGAAACACATTACTACAGACAGTCAAAAGCAATTGTTCTGGAGTCTATCATGTGTGATGGCACAGCCTGCCTGAAGAGTAAAACTAAATATTCAGGTAAAGATTATTGACTTTAAAATTAACTCAGGAGCAGATGTGACAGATCCTGCTGGAAGGGATGTATAATCACCTTCAATCCCTCCAGGAGCTGAAAATCCCTGACACAGCCCTTACTAGCCCTGGAGGTATTCAAAACTGCATGTGACAGTTCACCACAGAAACAATGTACAAAGTCAATAGCTTTGCATTCAGAGTATATGTGATCACAGGATCAAAGACCAACTCAGCTACAGCATGGCAGTCACTATAAGCCTGTAGTAGGAAGAGGGTCTGAAACATAAGCCCGTATATCAGAGGCTTGGTATGAGGCCTGAGATAAAGTAGTGGTCAAAGCTTTGCTGATATAAAGCAAAGTCTGGTTGCGAATGAAAGGAAGACCCTGCTTACAGAATCTGTCAGGAACAAGGCTGATATTTCAAAAACACACATTCCTAAGAAGTGCTAGACACAGAGCACTCACACAAACACATTTCAGAGGGTGGTACCAGAATACCTCAATACCAACACATTCCCTAAAGAAAACAGGAACACACTGACCCCATCTAAAGATAAGGTCAGGATGACAGTGTAATGGATAGAGATGTAAAAGGTGATGGGTGGTCATCAGCTATGTCAGAGGAGCAATACATAAATTGTTTGTACTGCTGTATAAAATGGAGTCTCAGACAGAGGGAGTGTCTTTGACCAGCCTAGCTAGCAGTGGAAAGTCCCACCACTGATTGAGATGCATCCATTATCACGGGTATACATGTGTTAGTGTAACTGTAGACATTAATCCAGGGAGCTAGGGCCGTGCTTCATCAGCAATGAAACTGGTTGGATGCTTTTGTACCTTAATGGATCTTGTAGTCATTGGGCTGTTCGCTTGAGGTCTGCTGTGCCACCTGTCTGCACAGAGCTGGTACAGCACTGTCATAAATATAAAGGGAAGGGTAAACCCCTTTGAAATCCCTCCTGGCCAGGGGAAAGCTCCTCTCACCTGTAAAGGGTTAAGAAGCTAAAGGTAACCTCGCTGGCACCTGACCAAAATGACCAATGAGGAGACAAGATACTTTCAAAAGCTGGGAGGAGGGAGAGAAACAAAGGGTCTGGGTCTGTCTGTAGTCGTCTTGGCCGGGGACAGAACAGGAATGGAGTCTTAGAACTTTTAGTAAGTAATCTAGCTAGGTATGTGTTAGATTATGATTTCTTTAAATGGCTGAGAAAAGAATTGTGCTGAATAGAATAACTATTTCTGTCTGTGTATCTTTTTTGTAACTTAAGGTTTTGCCTAGAGGGGTTCTCTATGTTTTTGAATCTAATTACCCTGTAAGATATATACCATCCTGATTTTACAGGGGGGATTTCTTTATTTCTATTTACTTCTATTTTTTATTAAAAGTCTTCTTGTAAAACACTGAATGCTTTTTCATTGTTCTCAGATCCAAGGGTTTGGGTTTGTAGTCACCTAGACAAATTGGTGAGGCTTTTTACCAAACCTTGTCCAGGAAGTGGGGTGCAAGGTTTTGGGAAGTATTTTGGGGGGAAGGACGCGTCCAAACAGCTCTTCCCCAGTAACCAGTATTAGTTTGGTGGTGGTAGCGGCCAGTCTAAGGATAACGGGGGTAATATTTTGTACCTTGGAAGTTTTGACCTAAGCTGGTAAAGATAAGCTTAGGAGGTTTTTCATGCAGGTCCCCACATCTGTACCCTAGAGTTCAGAGTGGGGGAGGAACCTTGACAAGCACACAGGGAGAACACACATGCAGCCAAACATCTGACGACAGAGCCTAGTGAAAAAGAAGGAAGAACTAAATAGAGTATTTGGTGATACTGGACTTTTGAAAAGAGATCCAGTACAAACAACCTTAAGGAACAATGCTGTACCAGGTAGTGTATGTATACCTCGCAGGATTCCTATCTCACTGCTTCACAAGGTGGAAACTGATTTAGAGACTGGAGTGAATTGGCATAAAGAAGAAAATCTCGGAGTCAATAGCATAGTGTGCCCTAGTGGTGCCAGTTATAAAGAAAATTTGAAAAAAATATGAATATGTATAGATCTTCAAAGACTTAGTGAAGCAGTTGTGAGAAAAAAATATATCCTCCCAACACTGAATGACTTCCTCTCCGAAGTGAAAGGAGCTACAGTATTATGCAAGCTGGATGCCTCGAGCAGCTTCTGGCAAATTTCTTTAGCCAAACAAAGTACTAACCTGACTACATTTATTACACCCTTTGGGAGATTTTGCTTCTTTTGGGATTACCAGTGAATCTGAAATTTTCCTGAAGAAGATGGCAGAGCTGTTAATGAACACCAATTCAGTTGCAGTTTTCATGGATGATATTTTAATATATGGGTCATCGACAGAAAACACAACAAACCACTAAAAGAAGTTCTAATCTTAATTGGTCAGTCTGGAATGAAGCTAAACAAGAAAAACTGGATTTTCCGCTTAAACCAAATCAAGTTTTTGGGGAAAACAATAAACGAAGATGGACTCAATCCTCGCCCGGAGAAAGTAAAAGCAATTTGAGAATTGAATGCACCAACAAATGTACCAGATCTGAGATGCATACTGGGGAATGTAAATTATCTTGGTCGATACCTACAAGACCTTTGTACAGTGATAAAACCACTGAATGAACTATGAAAGTCCAACACATCATCAATATGGGGGACAGATCAAGAAATTTCCTTCAAAAAGGAAAAAAAAATGATCTCAGCAGCTCCAGTTCTCAACTATTATGATGTGAACAAACCCACGATGTTCAGTGTCGATGTAAGGAGCTATGATGGTGTATTGTTGCGACAAAATGGATCCTAGAGGAAGCCAGTTGCATTTTGCTCTAACACACTCACAGAAGCAGAAACATGATATGCATAGATTGAAAAGGAGTGCCTGGAAAGTGCATGAGCATGTGAGAACTTTTACAGGTACTTGTGTGGATTGGTTTCTTTTACCCTGATAACAGACCATAAAGAACTTGTAAACCACATCAGTGGAAAAGACCTGGATCTAGCACCAGTGAGATGCCAACATCTTTTGATAGAGTTAATGTGATTTAGCGCAATTACTAACGACGTTCCTGGGGAAAATCTGGTAGCAGAAGACACGTTGTGACAGAGCCCAGCATCACCGTCAACTGTCCATGAGCTTCAAGATGATATACAGGTGTATGTAGATGCTGTGAACATGTACAGACCAGTGTCAGAAAAGAGACTACACCTGCTACAAAAAGCAACCTTGACGGACAAACAACTTCAAGAACTTCTAAGTTACATTAGAGCCAGCTGGCCCAAGTAGCCAAAGGACACTAAGGAAGTGACAAGAGACTACTTTGTGGTACATGGACAATTAACAAGTCAAATGGAGTCCTGATTAAAAATTATTTCCTCAGAATTCCAAAAGCAATTAGAGAAGAAATCCTAAACCTCATCCAGAAAAGGACATCAAGAACTGACTAAATGCCATGAATGGGCCCATCAGTCAGTATGGTGAGGTGGCCTGGCATCAGCAAAGTCATAAAGTCTCTGCACAAAAGTGGTGAATCCATGGGTGCTTTGGGGCTCAAGTTCTCATGGAAAAATATAGGGGGTGCTAGGCACCCACCAGACACAGTGGTTTCACAGTTCCAGGGCTGACCGCCGATCAGCTGTTTGGCGCGGCCTCAGGGCTGGCTGCCGATCAGTGAGCGGCTGGTGGAAGGTACTTGTGGGAAGGGAGGGGGCAGAAAGGAGCTCACAGAGATGCTGGATCTAGAACATGGTGACTATGTTTGCGTCATGCTGGATGAGAAATGGTTACATATGTGCAATCATAAACAGAATTACAAACTTAACGTCCTTTAGGAGGGTTTAATTTCTTTAACTAGCACACAGGTAGCAGCTAGATAAGTGGTTGTCTGCAAATTTGGTGCTAAAATGCAGTTGTCTAGCAACACTAATCTTCTTCCCCAATAGACACAATAATCAAAGGCATTATTTGGAGTTTCTAAATCATTATCAATTTATTGTAAACACTAAACATCAACAGAATGGGAGTTTGTGTTTTCTGCAATCAAGCAGATGCAGGATACCATGTCAGCATCTCCATGTGCCATCTACCTGTTACCAGTGTGTTTTGTCCTTATCTTTGTAACAGCAGTTGGTCTTTTAACAGATTATTCAGCATAAAGGAAGAAAGAGAGAGTGAACTTTTGGTGATAGTTTTTTTACTTAGCAGTTATAATATTCAAAAACCAGTCGGAGAACACTTCAAGCTCTTTGGTCACTCGATTACAGACCTAAAAGTGGCAATTCTTCAACAAAAAATCTTCAAAAACAGACTCCAATGAGAGACTGCTGAATGGGAATTAATTTGCAAACTGGATACAATTAATTTAGGCTTGAATAAAGACTGGGATTGGATGGGTCATTACACAAAGTAAAACTATTTCCCCATGTTTATTCCCCACCCCCCCCACGCTGTTCCTCACACGTTCTTGTCAACTGCTGGAAATGGCCCACCTTGATTATCACTACAAAAGGTTCCCCCCCCCCCCCCGCTGTCCTGCTGGTAATAGCTCACCTTACCAGATCACTCTTGTTACAGTGTGTAGGGTAACACTCATTGTTTCATGTTCTTTGTGTATATAAATCTCCCCACTGTATTTTCCACTGCATGCATCCGATGAAGTGAGCTGTAGCTCATGAAAGCTTATGCTCAAATAAATTGTTAGTCTCTAAGGTGCTACAAGTCCTCCTTTTCTTTTTACTTAGCAGTGACACCATAGGGTTCTTCAGGGATGTGTTTCCAGTGGGACCAAGTAGTAAAACCTCTCTGTGAGGTTTGTTTGCAGAACAAGAAAAACTTGTTAATGTAAGACTTGTAGCATTAGCTGAGACATTTGTCTCTTTGTTATTGTGCTGCATTGTGAATTACTTTAAGTCGATATCTGTTTTGGTTTTGGGTTTTTTTACATTTGTTCTCTCTTCTCTTTCTCCACCAGGTGCCCCAGCTAAAACTAGCTGGAACTTGGATGAAAACAGATAGAGCCTTTACCAACTTACTCCACTGTTACCAACCATACCTCCTCAAAAGAACAGCCCTTTTATACTATTTTATAACAAAACAATATACAACAGTGATGGGTGCTTTAAAAATACTGAGAGACAGTTCTTAAAGGACTAAATCCTGCTCTTTGCTACACACATGTAAATCCAATTAAATAAACATTAGTGACCCCTGTGTAGCTGACAGAATTTGTCCCAAAGTATTCCAGTGGGTTAAATTTCTATTAATGTATTTATCACAGTAAAATAAATGATGAAATGGCTGCAAATTGTACTACAGAAAAATAAAGTAATAAATATAGTAACTTCTGAAAAATTATAGTAATTATAATAATGGCCGTATCAAAGGCCAAGAGAGTTTTACTATTGACTTAAATTGAGCCAAGTTTTCACCCATGTTGTTTAAGCAAAAGCATTCTCTTTCACTTCTCTCCATGTCTTTAATTCCTCATGCCTCATGTTCATGTGGTGTACTACTGGATTCAACAGTTGCATGCAAAATAAAATATCTGATTTGCTGTATCCCTTTCATTCAAATATGTTACTTAAAGATACCCAAGTTTTCTCCAACTTTGCTTTTAAATGATTGCTTTCATTATTTTATTTTGGGCCTCCATATTGTATCTATCACATATCAGTCTTCAAAGTGCAGGTACCGTTAATATCTCTGAACTGATTTCAGGACTTCCAATGAGGGCACACACCAAAAGAGTTATAAGAGGAATGCTATGAATTAACTAGCATTTTTGTACTTTTTGTACTTTTCTCTCACTCATTCTAGCATTCTTCTGTAAAATTGTTCTGATGATAGGAAGTAGCCGCAAGCCAAAATCTAAAGAATGCTTTCACCATCCCCTGTAAGATGTTCTCCATTTGCACAAACACTTTTGGGTGTTCTCTATGTACATAACAAATGAGCTGGTGACATAGAAAGGGAACTAGTTCGTAACCACAATGAGCTAATGTCTTTATGGATACATTAATTTTGTTAGCTCACAGTAATGTAATGGCATAGATTTCTTAATATTTTTTTCTGTATTCTTAGCAAGCTATGGGATACTCCTGTGAATTGTTCTTCCTGCTTTCTGTTAAGAGAGTTAGTTCAAGAATGGTTCTGTGTGTACAAGCCTCACACTGCAATTTATCACAAAGAAAGCATAAAGATACTACAAATTGGCAGTGAAGATGAAGACGAAGATGTATTTTATTCAATACTAACATCTCTCTGGGTGGAGGCAGAATCACTGGGTTTATAGGACACATGGCTCCCTGCAATGCATCCCCTGGGAATTATATGCTGAAAGAGTGGATTTTATGTTAATAATGTAGCAGATGACAAAAAAGGTACCTTTCTTTGTTTTTGAGCCTTTTGGGACATAAAATACATGGGATCTTGCTTCCACTAGCAACACCTGAAAGTTAAAAGATTAAAATTATGCAGAGATTACAAAGGGATTTGTCACAGTCAGTTAGTTCTGGCTCCATGTGCAGAATCAGCAGCCTGCAGAGTCCATAAGTGAAATATGTAGCGGAACTAGAGAAGTTAAACTAGTACAGTGAATTTGTAACAAATCTGTATGATGGCATGGTGTGTGGCCTGAGACGTGAAGCTGTACAGAAATGTTTGCTGACAGAAGTTGGTCTACATATTCCTGAGCAGTAGATATTAAATTTGTTTTTATTTGCATGCAGAAGATTTAAACCCTGTGTTGCCTCAGGCAGGGATTTGGGTCTCCCACATTGCACAACTGCCCTAATTACCAGGCTATTATGAGATGATACATTGGCTTGCTCTCATTTCCATCCTGGACCTGAGGACATTTTAGTCAGATTGATGCATTTCTGCAAAACATTTCAGTTTATACAAACCAGCATTTTGCAACAGAAAAAAAAGTTTCATTTAACTTTTTTCAACTAACTTTAATTATAACAAGAGACAGATGAAGTGACCTAGTGCAAAGGTGTTGTACACCAAAATAATGTCAAATTTACAATGCGTTGGACTGAGTAACCTAATTTTAAATGCTCTCATTGTGGCAATATAGACAATAAACCATGTGATTGGCACTTCTACCACAACTCCCCTTTGAAATGATAAAGAATGTTCAGTATATCTATAGATATACACCAGAAAAGGCATCAGTCCACACTTGTTAATGCATAGGTATGGATTTCTTGGTTTTGGAAAGTCCCTTATGTATTTTATTGTGATTGATAACTATTTGAATGACCAGAGGTATTTTTGTAAGTCATCCACAAAAGCATCACATACTTCTGATGCACTATACACTTTATTAGCAAGAACTGGTATCCCAGAGCAGATTGTCAGTGATAACAGCCTATAATTTTACTACAAAAGAATTTCAGGAATTCATGATGTAAAATAGAATGACACATCTAACCACAAGCTCCAAACATTCATCTTCTAGTGGCTTGGCTGAATGGTGTATTAAAAAGTTGAAAAGTGGATTATAGACTATGCAGGCAAAAAGGGACACTCAGAAAAAGAAACCAGCCAACTTCTTATTTATTGGCAGAAATGTTCTACACATCAGCCCTGGCCAGCCACCATCTGTTATATGTTGTGGCTGAAGCCTCTATTCTTGACTTGATCTACTAAAACCAGACCCTCAAGTATCCATTTATAAGAAGCAAGTAAAAAAGAATTTGACAGTAAGCAGTATGTGTAATGTGATGTCAATTGTACACGGGCCATAGGAGCTTGGGTAAAAGGAATTCACGGAGACTAAAAGTGGGACCTAGAACTCAGTTAAGTCTGGTCTTGTACAATGTAAAAGTAAAAGACAGTGTTTATGGTCCCAGATTAAATGAAATTTATTTTTGAAGATAAAGAAAGTAGGATTTTAAAGATACATAGTTTGAGCCTGCGAAGCACTGAAAATTCACCAGATTGGCCCTTAAGCACATGAGGAGCCCTTTAAACATATGAGGAGTCTCACTGTCTTCAGTGGGACTACTGAAATGCATAAATGCTTTTCTGGATTGGCTAGACTGTTCAGCATTTTGCAAGATTTAGCCCTCTTTCCTTAATTTAACCTTAACTCTATTTTAGTCCTTAATTTGAAAAAAACACTTAAATGTGTGCTCAAGTACATCTCTATTCAGAAAATCAGAGGAAATAAGCATGTGCTCAGATGGTTCCTGAAAAGGGATGCTTTCATGAATCAAAGCCTCTATATAGTTGGGAGGTTTTTGTTGTTTGTTTATTTTGGTCTTGCAGCATACTATTATGCTAGAAGGAGTTAATGGCTGCCATCAAGTGATTCATAATCAATAGACAATCCCAGACCTGGTTAAAGATGATGGGGGTGTGATAACCACTGTTCTTTCAGCTAAATGGAAGGAGCAGTTAAGCCCCTTTATGTAATAACACAGGTGGAGATAATCAAAGTTAACTCCCAATGCAGTTGGCAGCATCCTGAAACTTGAGCAAGGTTAAATCCTGTGGTCAGAGGGGTTTCCGTGGAATGGACTGCACATACAGTGGCTAGAGTATGGTTTGGCAATCTGTATGTGACAGAGAGAGAGAGAGGCAGAGGCCAGAAAATTCAGAGGCAGCAGACATTGAGAGAAGCAGCAGTGGCCCCAAGGGGGAGCAGAGGGACAAGATCTCCTTGGGATGCAGGATAGGCTGCAGGGGTAGACTTGGAAACTGTAAGCAAGGAAACTGCCTACTGTTGTTTGTTCCTACTGTGTTCTAGGAAGCAAGACTTTGTGTACATTATTGCAAATATGTAGGACTACACCAAAGAAATACCTTAATTTTATCAGCAATTCATCTTCCCAATGGAAACAACCAAGGCCCAGAATATTGGCTAACCACTCATGCCAAAGAAGGCAACAATATACTCCCCCGCCTCCTCCAGGCTGTTAGCACCGCTTAGTAAGATAGCCTGACACTGCCCATTATAAAGTTCTGTTTTCTATTGCTTACAACTTTGCCAACCTTTAAGTACTTGTGATGAAATGTTCCATGGCGAGTGTCTGTCTCGGCCTGAGACAGGAACTGGGAATGAGCTCTGGGGTAGGGAGAGATTGAGACTGACTGGGCAAGGAGACTGGGACTGGGACCCAAGGAGGAAAAACAAAAGGAAAACTGTGAACCAGTAGGTGGGAGGAGACTGAGATCAAATGAGGAATCATGGGGAGACTAAAACTGGCTGGGCAAGACTAATACTAAGAATTAGTGGGGCAAGAGGGGAGACAAGTTTGATGGAGGTGCCAGGATGCTGTGAAAGAACTGGTATAGCCTGGGCAAAGAGCTGGGCTGGGGTATGCTGAGATTGAATCAAAAGACAAAGGAAGGAGAGTGGAACTGGGAGCCAGTAGGGAGGCAGGATGTGGAGGGGAAGCAACTGAAGGGTAAGGTAGGGGAGAGAGACATACTGGATGAGGAGTCAGTAGGAGAGGGAAGAGGGATTTGATGGGCAAGGAGACAAGGGCTTGGGAGGAAATAACTGGAAATGCCTGGGAAAGAACTGTCAAGCTGGGAGAGTGTGTTTCTGAGACTGAGATGTGGAGCCTGGAGGGGTGAGACGTAGGCCTTGCTGAGCAAGAAGACTGGGATTGGGATGAGAATCCTGAGGAGTAGAAACATTTACAAGCGAGATCAGGAAATTGGAACTGTTATGGAGTGGGAGGGGTCAAGCATATGAGGAATGGGAGAAAAGTATGTGCCCACTGTAAAGCTGTCTGAAGTAGCTCAGGTGCATGGGAATATGGCAGACCATTAAGAACCGGCACATAAATCCTAAATTGGTTGTGAGCTCTATACTTAGATTTCACCAACCAAATATCAGGTGTGAACTCCTCAGGCACCATAACAGCCTTAATATGGAGTCACAGACAGTCCCCTTAGGCACTCCAGTCTATCTTGCCACCCAGGTAAGCCTGCCTTTGTGATAGTCCCTTACACCAAAAATCACAACAGTATTCCAGTTACTTCCAGTCCCAAAGGACCAGTTACTTACCTCAGGTCAACTGCACTTTAGATCCTACACCAAAGACAAAGCTTGTAGTCAATCCTATAACCAATTAACTAAAAAATTATTAACTGAGAAAAAGAAATGAATTATTTACATGGTTAAAGAAAGAAAACACACAAATAAATGAGTTACAGTCTTAGATTCCAAAAGATAATAGAAGCTGCTGTAATATGCAAATCCTGTAGGCTGTAATATGCAATCTCTGCTACCTGCTCCCCTCCAGAGCCTAGAATGAAACCCAAGATTCATGAGTATCACCATTCCTATGCTGTCAGCAAACATCTGTAAAATCTACAGTTAAAGTGTCAGATCCTCATCTAGTGCTGGTCTACATAAACAATGACAACCTACTACTGGTTTCAGAGTAACAGCCGTATTAGTCTGTATCCGCAAAAAGAAAAGGAGGACTTGTGGCACCTTAGAGACCAGCAAATTTATTTGAGCATGAGCTTTTGTGAGCTACAGCTCACTTCATCGGATGCATGCAGTGGAAAATACAGTGGGGAGATTTATATACACAGAGAACATGAAACAATGGGTGTTACACTGTAACGAAAATGATCAGGTAAGGTGAGCTATTACCAGCAGGAGGGGGGGGGGACCTTTTGTAGTGATAATCAAGTTTCCTGCAGTTGACAAGAACGGCTGAGGAACAGCGGGGGGGGGGGGGGGGAAGAGGGGGATAAACATGGGAAAATAGTTTTACTTTGTGTAATGACCCATCCACTCCCAGTCTTTATTCAAGCCTAAGTTAATTGTATCCAGTTTGCAAATTAATTCCCATTCAGCAGTCTCTCATTGGAGTCTGTTTTTGAAGATTTGTTATTGAAGAATTGCTACTTTTAGGTCTGTAATCGAGTGACCAAAGAGATTGAAGTGTTCTCCGACTGGTTTTTGAATGTTATAATTCTTGACGTCTGATTTGTGTCCATTTATTCTTTAACGTAGAGACTGTCCAGTTTGGCCAATGTACATGGCAAAGGGGCATTGCTGGCACATGATGGCTTATATCACATTGGTATAAATATATCACATATATATATACCTACTACTGCTATCAGTTACTCCATTAGCTTAACTCGAAGAGGCCCGTGGATTTAAAGGGTACAGTCCTGGTGATGATGAATGTGGGTGTCAATATGATTCTATATGATGGAATTTGTTTTTGTTTTTCAGTTTTTTGTAAACTTTAGAAATTATATACAAAAATTTACAACCAAAATAATGTTCAAAGAGCATTAAGGCTGCAAAGTCAAGTGCTCAAAAGTTAGGAAATGCCAAAATTAAGGTTTCTGGGAACCTCAGTTAACCCCCTATTATGTATCTTAATGGATACAATCTTTAATTACACGATCATGTATAATATTTTACACAGGTCACTTGCCACAGTCACTGCACAGAACAAATCTGCTTGGAGATGAATCAAGGTTGTGTAGTGAAGGAAACTGTTGCTTATAAGACCCCTGCCTTATTTGTTGCAGAAGTTGGAAGTTGTGTAATGAATGAGATGGATTGCTGAAAGAGAAATAAAAATGGTCTTGTGCTTAATGCAGTTGAATGCTACGTCAGAGAACTAGATTGTATCTCTGCCTCTGTCATAGAATTCTGAGGTGATGCTACTCAAGTCTCTTAAATCTCAAGATGGTCACCAATTGTGTGTCCTCCATTTTCTGGGTGCCTGACTTGATGCGCTGGGGTCTGGTTTGCAGCAGTGCTGAGCATCCTCTGCTGCAAGTTAAATCAGTTGGAGCTGTGTTTTGAATATACAAAATGCTACATAATACTAAGTACTCAGAAGAATCTAGTTCTAGGTGTTTCAAAATGGGCAATTTAATGGATATTTCTGACCTTAATCTCTCTGTGCCTCGGTTCCCAATAAGTAAAATGGGAATAATAAAACCTCACCTCAAATTTTTTTGTGAAAATAACTGCATTAATATTTGTGAAGCACTCAGATACTATCGTGATAAGCACTATAGAAAGTCCAATTAGAAAATTAATGGTTCTGTCTTCAGAACAAGGTTTGAATAGTGTGCATTAAATCAGGCCAGTGAACAATGATGAGTAAACAAAATATTGAATAGCTGCTCTCTTCTGTGCACTGAATGATGCAAGGGCCCAAAGGAAAAAATAGTCTGTGATTGTGTAATTAAACACTGTATCAGGCAAAAATATGTAATGCATGCATCTTGTGCTCTTATTGTTAATAAAGTTAGTTCAAGACTAATCCTGTGTGTTGGTCTCATATGACAACGTCTCATCAAGAAAAAAACATGCTAATTGCACTGTAAAATTGATTATTGTTAACATTGTATTCAGAAAAGTGCAGTTAAGTAAAGTGTCTTTGCTATGTATCTAAAATATTGCCTCTTCACTGTAAAACACTTCTGAGATAAGTAAATAAAATTAAAATGTAATTGTTATCTTTTGACATGTATGCCATTGTTTACTTAAAAATAAGAGAGAAAAAAGCAATGAAAAAAATTAAGCAAACCTTTACAATACACAGCGTTAAGTTACTAAGTCAGATGAAAAGTAACACTTATAGATACTATATATTTCCAAGAAAGTATCTACCTAGACAGAACAATTCCTCACCCGAATACTACAAATGTCCATAGCTTCTTCTACAATCTGAAATTAGACATTTGACACAATTATCTAGGGTATAAAAATGATTTGTAGCTATTGAAGTTGTTTGCAAGTACAGAATTTGACATTTTAGCAATTTTATCACATTACAGAGTGTACAGTAGGAAGAGTTCTTGCCATGCGGTGTGACATAGGGATACTGTAACAGAACACCATCAGACATAATTATAACTGATAATTCTATATGTGGTGCCAGAAATAAAGGATTTTTTTTTTGTTTTAATATAAATAACCCATGAAAACATGGCATTTGGCTTTGTTACTAAATACCTTTGACAATTATTTAGCAGTACAGTAGGTTTTAGTGTATACATGTGTTGAATTTATAAATAGCACTTCAGAGGATTTGGACTGAGACACAATTCTGGCCTCAGGCAGTTTAAAAACTTTTCTTTCTCTCGCTGTCTCTTTTTGTTTTAAGAGAAAACTCATTAACAAAAAAAAAAAAAAAGAAAAATACATAGCACTTGGCAGCTGCACTAGTGATTTGGAAGAAGTACTGGAGCTTTATCCCCACTAGGAATGTGCCTTCTGTGAACATGTTAAAGTTTAACATGGAAAATGGGGCATTTAGTGCTTTGTTATGTTTGTCTAAATTATGCAGTGGAGGAGTTGATATATTGTTGTGTCAGCTTAATATAACTCCCTGCCTCTTAGTACACAGTGCTTCTCTTTACATTTAAAACTCAAGTAGCCACATTTGCACTGGTTGAAAGATTTTAAAAGTTGACACAGCTATCTCACAAAAAGGTCACATATGTGAAGAGCTCCAAAAAGATAATAGGCTAAATTATCCTCTCAGTGACACACAATGAGGTTAGTGTGAGGGAAGAATTTGGTCCTTTTCTCTTCAAGAATATCCTTAAATTGCTATTTCTATTCCCTAGCCTGCCAGAATCAGCTACTTCTGTATCTTAAAATTTCTCACATTTCCTTACACATAAGATATTAGAATGTCTTTCTAGGACACTTTGGTATCCCAGACACAATCAACACTAATATCCATTTGTCATATTTGCAGCAGTTTGTAGAGCAATGGATATAAAGGTGTTCATATTACATATGTAATGAAAGACATATAATATTGAACCAGCATTTATAATATACTATAATTATAACCTATTCCAGTGCATCCTTTTCAAAGGGTTCATAGGGAACATGATCACAGTGCTAGAAGAGCAAGTTTAAGCACCTGGCCCATCATGCACTGCTAAAACTCTCCTTGAGTTCAGGGGGAGCCAGATCAAGCATGTAGGCCCTGTTTCTGCAATTGACTCCATGTGGCTATACACCCCCATTGACTTCAACATAATATATTCAACACCATTCACAGACACCTTTATATTGATGACATCTGTGTTAGTTTATGATAACTGTATCTATTCATCTCTGTCTCCTAAATATAGGGCAAAATCTTGACTTAATCTAAGGAATCCACACAAGATGAGAATGGAGCGGTTCCAGCCATGTGTCTGGCTTAAGAGCTATCTCACATTTGCATGACAGGATATCTGAGGGCAGGATAACACAACACACTGCTGGGTACTAGTTATGCTTCCTCTAAGAAGAAGTACAGTGAAGTATACCTGGCTAATGGTGCTGGTGCCTGAAGTTTGTATATTATCCAGCTGGGATTCTGAATATGCCTCCCAAATCACAGACTCCTTCTCCACCCCCTAAAGGATGTGATGTATCTTCTGGCCTATTGGTTGGTGAACTTCCTAGTTCTCTCTTCACATGAGAAAGGTATACTGTCTGCCTCTGACGAAAGGGGAAGTGTCTCCCTGTGCCTTTTTTCTCCATCTGCTTTGCCAGTGAACATGGGAACAGTTTACACATAGAAAAAAGCCAGAATTAATGGGAAACAAACCAAAAGGCTAAGCTATTAGAATACTTTAGGTGCACTGGTTCAGGTTAAAGAAGAGACAATGTATTCTTGAGGTTAGAGGAAAAGGCTGGAAATGAAGAGATATGAATCTTTGCCCCTATGCCATGCTAATTGCCATGATATCCAAGCATTTTATACTTTTTTAAAAACTAAAGTCTATATATTTAAGTGATTTCATTCCCTCTGCACACAGTTTTTTTATAAAGGAAATGTAAGTCAAATCAATGGGTTCTGCATTTTGTTCTGAAGCCAGAGGGACTTTTGGTCATTCTAATGTGTGCTAAGAGTGGGTTTCGCAGTCATGGGTCACTTGTCTCAGCCTTGCATTTTCCACTGTTCTACTGTGGCTGCTGTGGGCTGTCACTGTTGCACAGAAGGACCTGATTCCTCAATTATTTGGGTAAAAAAATAAATAAAAACTTTTAGGGACCAACTCACATGTCCACTATATCATCTTTGAACCACACCAGCAGTGCTAATGAGCCATAACTGTCTGGATAAAGTCCCCAGAGGAATACACCTATCTCAAGAGAGTTCAAATAGAATAAAACTCTCACCTTTTCATCCCATACTACAGAGTGGAGTGACACAATGCTCTGGATATTCTTGGCTGTGGAATGGCCTCCTTGAGGAGCCATTCTTGCTGAGTATTGTTCTAAATTGGTCCCTGAGACTGCTCTAAATTAATCCAGGGCCAAACTGGGCCCATTTGGCTCAAAAATCCAAGAAGAGTGAAGGTGGCTTTAAGCCACATTTTCCTATGACAGCTTCTGTACCAAATGGAAATGAGGCATTTTTTTCCTCTCGTTCACACCAGTAACTCCACTGATGTCAATGGAGTTACAATAGATTCACCACATTTGTCAAGAATAATATTCTTGAATAACCTGAAATGCCAGAGTGTGATGTTTTTTGGTGAATAAATACATTGCTATCCATATAGTAATACATTGCTATTCATATAGTAGCATGCTATATTAATGTATCAATGGAAAACTTTATTTAAAGTTTTTTAGTGAAAGCATTTCAGAGTTCTTTTCCATAAAAGTAGATCAAAGAACATGAAGGCACAATCATTAAATCCTTGAAAAGCTAAATTAAATAGATATTTTACATGAGTTTTAAATACACTAAGAGATTCTCAAGGCTGAACGAGATAGAACTTCAATCATAACTTTGGTGCTTTACACGGCAGCTCTCCAATCAGTAATAGCAAGTCAAGATATAGGGGACAGCAAGTTATGATAATATTCCTTCAGGACAAGGAGTCTCAAATTCTGCTTTACTTTTATTTTGAAGAAAAGGTGGGTTTTTGGGGGGTGTGGGTTAGCATTAATATCAAGAGAGGATGGAGTTATTTATTTTATTTGCAGGTTCAGTTTAGAGTAAGTATGTTATGCCAACTATGAAGTGGATTTAGGTAAAAAGCAGTTGGAATGAGTCAACCCCAACACTTAAACATTGTTTCTTAGAGCAATGCAACTAGCATAATTATTGAGGACGGCAGAAGATCTCAAAGAATACAGGCAAAGCAGCTGAAAAGGGATTTTAAGAGAAAAGCGTTTAGCCAAATCTTGCTAAACAAGTGCTATTTGAAGAAAAAACACACCACCATCACTAAAGCACATATGATTGATGATTCTGTAAAATGTAATTTAGTGTACACCTTAATTTATTATCCAGTTGGAAAGAAATATCTCCTTTCCAAATACTTTCCACTAAAATATATCAAATATTTATATCTAAAATATATATTTGTTTTTGTTCATTTTTAGTATTAATTAGCTCTCTGTACACACACACACACCATAAATTCTGATTCCAACAGCTGGTTGAACACTTTCCTAAATATATTCAATAAATAATGTTTTACAAAAAATCATATTAATGACTAAATTAACAAATTATAGACCTACTCTGAAGTGGGGAATACTATATTATATTATATTATATTATATTATATTATATTATACACACACCTGTTTGTGTCAGTAGACAGTGTTATCAGATGTATTTATTTTTATTCTTCTACTGCTATTAAATACTGTACTGGAAAGCATAAACTACAGTCAAAACTAGTATCTGGTTTTTCATTATAAGTTTTGCTCATATTTGTCTTCTAGAGGTCAATGATTTAGTGATATTGTTTAACACACATACCATACTTTGAAACTCATTATCTATCTATATCTATATCTATGTATATATATCTATGTATCTCTCTCTCTCTGTGTATATGTATATCTATATCATAATTTGAAACTCATTATCTATCTATATCTAATCTATTACCATTATTTAACCAGACCTATTCATGTCTATTGTGCAGGTTATCTTCAGCAATCACAGCTTCTCATTGAAGTTTCATTTACCAACAGCATTAACTTATTGTTAGAGCCCTTACATTATTTCCTAAGATTTAATTAACCCATATTTTCCTAGGCAGACATCATGAAGCCATTCTAAATCCTGAACACTTGTTGCCTTTACTATATTTAGGAGAGCAAATTTTTAGTATTATTATTATTTAGTTCAGCTTTGGTATGATTTTCTAAACACTGATGTCAGATAATTGACTTCTGGATTAATTTTTGTTCTTCACCTGTATATATTACAGTGTACAGAGATTTCATGGGTGTCCTCTGTTTCAGAACAGTTAACCATAAAAACCAAAAAAACAAAACAAAACCATGAACTCCTGATCACATTTAATCACAATGTGAATTTCAATGGAGAAAGTAGTGTTAAAAGTTTATTCATTCAGTGCACTCTTTAGAGATGATTAACTGTCTTTATTATATTAAAGAAAACCCAAAGCCATCTGCCAAAGGCGATTGTGTCCAAGCACTGAAACCATTTCATGTGAAAACTCATTTTCGGGCTCCTAATTATTTTTCATTATAGTGGCAGTGTGAAATAGATTGGAATTGGACAGTAATTGCCAGGTCTGAGCAGTGCGGACCATTGCAATGTATCAGTTTAGATGAAGTGTGACAAGGATACATCTAGATACTATATAACTTCCATTAAGCAACTTTCCTGTCCCTGATCATGTAACACTTCATAGAATGTGGTCAGCACAAGGTCATAATAATGGCTTTCTGACTGACTTCAAGTATTTTGTACAAGCACAAGCTGTTAACCCTCTCTGTTAGTATTGCTCTAAAAATGTCCAGTTATTACAGTTGTCAGGGATATTTACAGTATTTCTTCAAAAGGGAGGGGAACTTCAGAAGGTTCCAAAGTTTTAAAATTTCACATAGAACTAATATATATATATATTAGAGTTTCATGAAATTAAAATGTTCTGAAGTGGAAAACAAACTACACAGAATGAGAGAAAGAGAAAGAAAGAGAGAGAAAGAAGCATTTCTATAAAATATGAAGTGGTATGGTTATTTATGTCCTGAAAAAAAGAAAATAGAAATTATCTTAGGTTCAAGCTTGTTCTTTATGAGAGGGCTCCTTTAGCAATATCCTTTAAGCTTATATTTCACTCTTGTACCCACTTATCCCCCAAGTCTTAGGAAAGACTCCCACAGGCTTTGGTAGGCCTTGGCTCAGGTATTAAATCTCCTTTGCTTTCAGACTATAGTGTTTCACTATCCATTCTTTCTTCTCTCCATGGTGTGCATGTTTCTCTGGATCTGTTTCCCCTACTCTCCCTTACCTATCCAGATTAAATTCCCTTCCCTGTCTTCTCTAGATTCCCTTTCCCTTTTCCTTTCACACCACTAGAATGTTAATACTGTTCCTGCAGAAGATAGCTACTTATCTCTATTATGCTCCCTTGGTAATGTCACTTATGTGGGAAAACATGCTTTCTCATACATTTAGGCCCACATTTTCAAAAGCTGCCTCTAGTTTGGGGTACCCTCCTACTTGTCTCAAGAAAGGCAATGGACACAATAAAAAATGTTGGTCTTAATATCCTACAGTAAGTATGCTTGCTTTTACTACCTCAGTATAACTGTGGCATCAGAGGCATTGAGAAAAACATTATATATGTTTTCTTCATAGGATTCAGATTTTTTTTTAAACACTATCCTCTGATTCCATGATAGAAATGCATCACATGAAGCTCCTTTCCAAAAGGTGAGGCTTAAGCACTTCTTGTTAGTTCTTAGATGGCCTGATCCTGAATACACTGAAAATCTGTGTCTCAGTATTTCTGTAATATGAAGGGGAAGCTATACTGTATTAGCAGTTTAGATATTTCACAGAGGTATAACATGTCCTAAAAATACACTCTTACTGTTAGAGTAGGTGTTCTTTTAGCTTGAAGCTCTGCTTTTCAGCACTTAAAAACATATACAGACTGCCATTGCAAATGCAAGCTGATTAAAAATTATTGATTTTACCTTTTCTGAATAGTGATAATCTTCTCAAATTCCAGTAATCAAGATACATCACTCTCCCACCATCAATACCATTCACAAGAGAGACTTTGGCAAAATAAAATAAAATAAAATAAGAAATACAATTCATGAAGTAATCTATCATCAATGAATCTGAAAATTGGAAATACTTAAAAATGCTCTGGAAAGCTTGTGAATTCATAATAAGACCTACTAAAATTAGTAATTTAATTTTTTTCTTTTCTCAGGATAGTGCCAGTTAATTAACTATTGTTAGTGATTTCAGACAGTCATTTTGGTAGAAGCTGAATTTAAACAATAATAATACTTGACTGGATTAATAGTAAAATGGAACTGTAAATTTAGTACTACTATAAGTAATTAGAAATATTTTGCAGAGACAAGTCACAATGATTATATCTATTATGAAGGAAAAAATACATTGCCTGTACAAACAAATGGCAGTTTATAGAAGTGACCTTTTATCTAATAGACATTTTCATGCCCCACGTTAATTATCACTACAAAAGGTTTTTTTCTCTCCTGCTGGTAATAGCTCACCTTACCTGATCTCTCTCATTACAGTGTGTATGGTAACACCCATTCTTTCATGTTCTCTGTGTATATAAAATCTCCCCACTGTATTTTCCACTGCATGCATCCGATGAAGTGAGCTGTAGCTCACGAAAGCTTATGCTCAAATAAATTTGTTCGTCTCTAAGGTGCAACAAGTACTCTTTTTCTATTTTCATAACTGTTCATTATTTTGTAGAAATTGTGTCCTGAATATATAAAATTAAGTTAGATCCATTAAAGTAAGCTCAAACATATTCAGACAGTAAACACCATTACTAAAGAACATATTCTCTCTCACACACACAAACGCACACCCAGGAAAATGCAATCACCTTTAATTTATGAAGTACCTCAGCTTTAATTTTTTTGTGTGTGTACTTTCTCCTACAGTTAGAATAAGTCATCCTTAATGACAGTTTAAAAATGTATGAATGAATGTTTTGACATTCTTGTCATTTACTTGTAGTCCCCATTGCAAATTAAAAACTTGTATTATGTTGGATTCTGAGAATATTGCAAATTAGGTATTCTATTCATTAGAAAAGGAACCCCAGGCTTCTGTACTATGAAAATCTCATGATGTCCATACTCAGATTGCTAGTTCAGTACAAATTACAAGTATTCCCATTCTTTTCTGCTCCCTTACCATGTTACTCAGTAAACCTGATGATTTTTCAGAGAAATAAATTCCGAGAATCATATACTGGCCCCACTGAAGTCAATGGCCAAACTTCAGTTGACCTCAGATTTCCCCACAGGTGCATATTAGCATTTATCATAATGGAACAGATCAATGGCCCACCAAGTGTTTGACAAACACCCAAACCTAGATTCCTTAGAGGAAAATGTAACCCCAACCTGCCTCCATTAATGCACCACTACTATGATATAAGAAGGGGGATTCCTTCCTTACTCCATCTAGCATTCAGGCTGTTCCTTGAACCATGATGATCAATTGCCCTTGAATGTTTATTCTCACTCCAATAACTGACTCATATATTACTCATTCCTCATGCTTTTAGAGTCTTATTGGTCTATATTTAAAGGGGAGGATTACACATTGGTGTCTTTGTAGGACCACAAGCCATTACCTCCTAGAGATCATAAGGTGTCTGTGCAATAGGTGTGTATTGCATTGAGACCGCTTAAGAAAGTGAATGCAATGTTTCTTATTCAGTGCTAGCAGAAAAGAAGCCTAAAGCTAATTCTTCTTGTTCCTTCCTTATTTTTAATATCATATTGTGGAGTGTGTGTTTTAACTTAACATTTAGTATAACTGATGTTTCACTTACAGTATATTAATGCTGACTGGCACTATTCAGATATCTGTCTAAGATATGTTTATTTCCCTTCATGTATTTCAAACTTAGTAGCCATCATGTGACTCATGCCTAACCCACAAAATGCCATATCTTTGTTGGATTGATTATTGAGCAGCATATTTGATTTTAATACAGTCTTCTGTTTAATTAGCCTCATTAAAAGGGACATTTTGAGAGCAGCTGGGAGGGGAACAATAATTAGGACCATTTATTTATGCAGTTCATTGAAAACCTGTTCTTGCTTCCTTATTTATTCTCAAAGTACATTAATCATTAAATGTGATTACTAAATAGCTCCTGACTACTAGTCTAGATGTTTATGTCTCAAAGATGAAACATATCTTTATATGATGATGCACATCCCATTCTGCAACCCCCTGTATGCAGAAATCCCATTGAACTCACTGGGAGTTCAAGGCATTGAAGGCTTTTAGTACTGGACTTTGTTACTCACTATAATGCTTCATATTTCTCTCCCACCTGTCATTCAAGGATCTAAATAAAAGCAATATTTTTGGCAGTGCTCATATTCAAAGGTGCATGCTATAAGCAGTACACTTAACATGAGTTAGCAGTAGGTAACCAAAGTACTCTTCTTATGCCATGCTTTATTTTAAATCAGGAGCATGACCACCTCTTCCTCACCACACCTCCATTTTGCATGACTGCACCCACTTTTCCATCAGTTCACCAGCTATGTGCAGCCCAGTGACACCTGAGGAATGCATGTCTCCACATCTGCTGTGAACACAAAGTGTTGCATATTTGCTGTGTTTTACATTACTGTGCTTTCTGTGTGATGTAACACACTCTTTTTCTCTATGCAGTGCCTTGAAATGAATGGGATAATCAAGCCCCTGGAGTCTAAAGAGGAGGATACAAAAAGATGAGTGAGAAGGAATAATGAAGATCAGGTTCACTGGCCTTGTACTGCATAATAGCTGTCAAAATGAAATAGAAGGTATCAGAGTGATCATATAAAAGGAGATAAGCCCCAGCCAAAGTCCCTATATATCAGTGTCAATGCAATATCTGCAGTGAAAGTGCAAAAGTCAAGTAATGAGAATTTCCCAAGAATGCACTGATCCTTGCAATATGGTGAAAGAATAACCCCTGTAATTTATGTAAACTATCATCTCCTTACTCACCTGACCTCAGAACAGCTGTGTAGCTATCTGTATTCAGACCCAATCATAGAACTGCTATTAATAGTGGAGGAGAAATACAATTTCATCAAGTTTTCTTATAAAACAGGGTGATTGACTCTCACCACCCTGTACAGAAGGGCAGGCTCTTCTATCTGTGTATCTAAGCTTCTTCTATTGTCCCCATCACAATGGTTTATGAGCACTTCAAAATCTTTACTTTATCCTCATAGCACTCCTGTGATGTAGGGATTTATAGTACACTCTGTTTTACAGATTGGAACCTGAGGCACAGGGGGACTAAGGGCCAGATTTTTAAGGTATTTAGATACCTAAAGATGCAGAGAGGCATCTAGTTGGATTTTCAAAAGTGCCTAGGTGTCTAACTGCCATAAGCACCTTTGAAAACTTGAATAAACACTTATCTGCCTTTAAAAATCTGGTCCTACACTACTTGGGGTGAGGAATGTAAGTCTGTGGCCTGATCCTGAAATGCTTGCTTATGGGAATAGACCTTTTAAACCTGTAAGAATTAAATTAGCCCTGGTCTACACTAGGACTTTTGGTCGAATTTAGCAGCGTTAAATCGATGTAAACCTGCACCCGTCCACACGATGAAGCCCTTTATTTCAACTTAAAGGGCTCTTAAAATCGATTTCCTTACTTCACCCCTGACAAGTGGATTAGCGCTTAAATCGGCCTTGCCAGGTCGAATTTGGGGTACTGTGGACACAATTTGACGGTATTGGCCTCCGGGAGCTATCCCAGAGTGCTCCATTGTGACTGCTCTGGACAGCACTCTCAACTCGAATGCACGATTGTCTGCCGTTGCTCTGATGCAGGGAGGAGCGACTGACGACATGGCTTACAGGGTTGGCTTACAGGGAGTTAAAATCAACAAAGGGGGTGGCTTTACATCAAAGAGTATTTCAGGCAGGGCTTCACGGAGGGTTCCAATAAGAAATGGTGCACCTAAGTTATTGTTCTTATTGGAACAAGCAGGTTGGTCTGGCCTCTGATTGATACATGACTAGATTTACCTCGCTGCACCTTCTCTGTGAGTGACTGCAGTGTGACCTAGAGGAATGAGGCCCCTAGACGGTGGGTGAGGGGGGGGTTGCAAATGAGTACAAAACAAATCTGGTCTATTTCTTGTTTTGATACACTCCATCTACCTTTTACATCTCTGGCTGGCAGCAGACGGTGCAGAAGGATTGCATGCCATCCACATCTCATGGCTGCTCGGCAGAAGATGGTACAATAGGACTGCTAGCCATCCTCATCTCTTGCCTGCCCGGCAGAAGATGGTGCAAGAGGACTGCTAGCAATCCGTATCGCCTGCCTGCTCACCATAAGATGGTTCAATAGGACTGACTGCAGGACTAAAGAGAATGACCTGATCAAGTCACTCCAAATTTAGTCCCTGTGCCCATGTCTGCCCAGGCGCTCCTGATCGACCTCACAGAGGAGCACCTCGGACATGACGATGACGGCTACCAGTCCTACTGTACCGTCTGCTTACATAAGGCAATGGGTTGCTGCTGCTGTGTAGCAATGCAGTACCACGTCTGCCAGCACCCAGGAGACATACAGTGACGGTGAGCTGAGCGGGCTCCATGGTTGCCGTGGTATGACGTCTGCACGGGTAACCCAGGAAAAAAGGCGCAAAACGATTGTCTGCCCTTTCTTTCATGGAGGGAGGGAGGGAAGGGGGGGCCTGACGACATGTACCCAGAACCACCCGCGACAATGTTTTAGCCCCATCAGGCATTGGGATCTCAACCCAGAATTCCAGTGGGCAGCGGAGACTGAAGGAACTGTGGGATAACTACCCACAGTGCAACACTCCGGAAGTCGACGCTTGCCTCGGTACTGTGGAAGCACTCCACCGAGTTAATGCACTTAATGCACTTAGAGCATTTTCTGTGGGGACACACACACTCGAATATATAAAACCGATTTCTAAAAAAATTTGACCTAATTTCATAGTGTAGACGTACCCTTACTCTCATGAGCACAGACTGCAAGATCAGACCCTGTATTTGTTAAGGTTTTCACTGATAAGTATCAATTTTGTAAACTTCCCCACATCACTTCACATTGTGTCACAATCAGACTTGGAGGGACCAGTTATTATCGTTAATGTTACATGAGATCTGTGTGTAAATTTCAAAGAGCGGTAATTCCTTTATTTAATGGGCGCTAAACAAAATAATTGTAAATCAACTTATGGTACACATGCATTGTGCCCTGAATATACAGTAAATCAGTACTAAAGTTATTGGTTGTATAGCAGAACCTTGTTTACTGTTAATGATCCAGTAGTCAATAAAGATAAGTTGCCTCTTTACTGTACATTTGTTAAAAATCCCAATTCCATTGCTGCAAATAACAATTTTATATTTTCCATTTCTGAATTTCTCCAGTCTGCTTCCTATCAGTTATATGCCCTTTGTGCTTTCAGTTAAAATTTCTCCTTGGAATTGGGAGAAAGGAAAGTGCTGTTGAACACCCCCCTCCCACCCCCAAGAGAAGTTTTCTCTGAACTTCAAGGGAAATATTTCAACTGGAGCCATAAGCAGTGATGCAAGGCTGACAGCAACAGGCTTGTATATAAAGTAATTTATATTGGTGAGGTTGTAATTAAAGAGAAAGCAATATTAAGGATGTAACAGTTAAAACATTGGGATGTATACTAGATTAAGAAGTAAAATTAACCTCTCACATACTGGTAAGGATCCTGGTTGTTCCTAAATTACTTTAGTTCCTAAAAACCCTGACTGACACCAGAAAAATTCTTGTAAAATTCCAAGTGTACTAGGTGCTTTATCATTACAACAGTAAAACTTAGAGGAAAATTTAGCCCAAAGGCTTCAGTAAAACAGAAGAGAAGCCACAGAGCACAGAGTAAAGGTGAGGATGGAGTGGTCCACAAAATGGGGGTATGTAGAATGGTGCCATACAGAACCTCAAAATTGAAGAGGGCCATGAACTCACGGTAAAAATTAGGCAAGAAATCAGTGGAAGTATGCAAACAGGTAAAGTGATATGATCAGAGCAGCATGCAAAGAAGATGATTTTAGCTTGCCATGTGTTTTATGGGTTGGAGTGTTTGGAGGTGGGGAGGACAAAGTAGAGGAGGATGCAGTAGTGCATACAGGAGGTAATGAGAACATGGACCAGACTTTTAGTAATGGTTATGGAGGTGAAGGGTGGATTTTGGAGATACTGGATGTATTGGAGAAGTAGAAGTGACAAGACAGGATGAAAGCTGACTGAAAAGAGAGAAAGCTGTTGGCCTACAATCCTAGTGGATGGAGGGGGGAAGCAGTAAACATGAGATATTTTGATATTAGTAAGGCTTTAGATACACAATATTTTCCTAAGCAAACTAGGGAAATGTGGTCTAGATTAAATTACTATAAGGTGGGGTGCACAACTGGTTGAAAAACCATATTCAAAGAGAGGTTTCAGAGTAGCAGCCGTGTTAGTCTGTATTCGCAAAAAGAAAAGGAGGAGTACTTGTGGCACCTTAAAGACTAACAAATTTATTTGAGCATAAGCTTTTGTGAGCTACAGCTCACTTCATCGGATACATTTACATCTGATGAAGTGAGCTGTAGCTCACGAAAGCTTATGCTCAAATAAATTGGTTAGTCTCTAAGGTGCCACAAGTACTCCTTTTCTTTTTGCATATTCAAAGAGTGGTTATCATTGGTTCGCTGTCAACATGGGAGAGTTTGTCCAGTGGGGTTTGACAGGGGTCAGTCCAGAACAAGAATATCCATACTGGGTTAGACCAGTGGTCCATCTAGCCCAGTATCCTGTTATTCAACAGCAGCCAATACCAGATGCTTCAGAGGAGTGAACAAAAGAGGTCAATTTTTCAAGTTCTCCATGCACTGTTATCCAAACCCAGCTTCTAGCAGTCAGAAATTTAAGGACACCCAGAGCATGGGGTGTCTTAAACCCTCTACCTATTAATTTCTTCACGTAACCCCTGGTTCTTGTGTTATCTGAAGGGGTAAATAACACTTTTCTATTCACATTCTCCGCACCATCCTCTCCTCAGTCATCTCTTTTCTAAGATGACCAGTTCCACTCTTGTTAATCTCTCCTCATATGGAAGCTGTTCTATACCCATAATAATTTTTATTGTCCTTCTCTGTACCGTTTCTAATTCTAATATATCTTCTTTGAGATTGGGTTACCAGAACTACATGCAGTATTCAAGGTGTGAGCGTATCATGGATTTATAGTGACCTTATGATATTTGCTGTCTTATTATCTATCCCTTTCCTAATGGTTCCTAACATTTTGTTGGATTTTTTGACTACCACTGTACTTTTAGCAGTTGTTTTCAGAAAACAATCCACAATGATTCTAAGATCTCTTTTTAGAGTGATAACAGCTAATTTAGATCCAATCATTTTGTATGGATAATTTGGATTATGTTTTCCACTGTGCATTACTTTTCATTTATCAACATTGAATTTCATCTGCCATTATGTTGCCCAGTCATCCAGTTTTTTGAGATCCCTTTGTAATTCTTCACAATTAACTATCTTGAGCGATTTTGTATCATCTGAAAACTTTGCCAACTCACTGTTTTCCCCTTTTACCAGATCATTTATGAATATGTTGGACAGCACTAGTCCCAGTACGGATCCTTGAGGGATCCCAATATGTAGGTCTCTGTACTGTGAAAATTGACCGTTTATTCCTATCCTTTGTGTCCTATCTTTTAACCAGTTACTAATTCATGAGAGGACCTTCTCTGTTATCCCATGGCTCCTTACTTTGCTTAAGAGCCTTTGGTGAGGGACCTTGCCCAAGGCTTTCTGAAACTCCAAGTTCACTATAGCCATTGGATCATCCTTGTCCACACATTTGTCAAAAACCTCAAAGAATTCTAATAGATTGGTGAGGCATTATTTCTCTTTACAAAAGCCATGTTGACTCTTCCTAACATATTGTGTTAATCTATGTGTCTGATAATTCTGTTCTATACTATATTTTCAACCAATTTAGTATGGAATTTAGGCTTACTGGCCTGTAATATCCAGGATCATCTATGGATCCTTTAAAATAAAATCAGCATAGTATTAGCTATTTTCCAGTCATCTGGTACAGAGATTGATTTAAGCAATAGGATACATATCACAGACTCTCTCCTCAGGCTCTACGCTACCAGCACTCCTAGCTATCTTTGAGACACAACTGACTTCCTGACAAAACTACAATCCATTGGTGATCTTCCAGAAAACACCATCCTGGCCACTATGGATGTAGAAGCCCTCTACACCAACATTCCACACAAAGATGGACTACAAGCCATCAGGAACATTATCCCCGATAATGTCACGGCTAACCTGGTGGCTGAACTTTTTGACTTTGTCCTCACCCACAACTATTTCACATTTGGGGAAAATGTATACCTTCAAGTATACCCGCATGACCCCACAGTATGCCAACACTTTTATGGCTGACTTAGAACAACGCTTCCTTAGCTCTCATCCCCTAATGCCCCTACTCTACTTGCACTAGACTGATGACATCTTCATCATCTGGACCCATGGAAAAGAAGCCCTGGAGGAATTCCACCATGATTTCAACAATTTCCATCCCATCATCAACCTCAGCCTGGACCAGTCCACACAAGAGATCCACTTCCTGGACACTACAGTGCTAATAAACGATGGTCACATAAACACCACCCTATACCAGAAACTTACTGACCGCTATACTTACCTGCATGCCTCCAGCTTTCATCACATCAACATCACACAATCCATTGTCTACAGCAAAGCTCTAAGATACAACCGTATTTGCTCCAATCCCTCAGACAGAGACAAACACCTACAGGATTTCTATCAAGAGTTCTTAAAACTACAGTACTCACCTACTGAAGTAAAGAAACAGATTGACAGAGCCAGAAGAATACCCAAAAGTCACCTACTCCAGGACAGGCCCAACAATGAAAGTAACAGAACACCACTAGCCATCACCTTCACCCCCAACTAAAACCGCTCCAGCGCATCAAGGATCTACAACCTATCCTGAAAGACGATCCCTCACTCTTACAGAACTTGGGAGACAGGCCTGTTCTTGCTTACAGACAGATCCCGAACCTGAAGCAAATACTCACCAGCAACCACACACCACACAACAACAAAACCACTAACCCAAGAACCTATCCTTGCAACAAAGCCCATTGCCAACTCTGTCCACATATCTATTTAAGGGACACCATCATAGGACCTAATCACATCAGCCACACCATAAGAGGCTTCTTCATCTGCACGTCTACCAATGTGATATATGCCATCATGAGCCAGCAATGCCCCTCTGCCATGTACATTGGCCAAACTGGACAGTCTCTATTCAAAAGAATAAATGGACACAAATCAGACGTTAAGAACTATAACATTCAAAAACCAGTCAGAGAACACTTGAACTTCCCTGGTCACTCAATTACAGACTTAAAAGTCACAATTCTTCAACAAAAAAATATTCAAAAACAGATTCCAATGAGAAACTGCAGAACTGGAATTAATTTGCAAACTGGACACCATTGAATTAAGCTTGAATAAAGACTGGGAGTGGATGGGTCATTGCACAAAGTAAAAACTATTTCCCCATGAAAATATCCCCCCTACTGTTACTCACACCTTCTTGTCAACTGTTTGAAATGGGCCACCCTGATTATCACTACAAAAGATTTTTTTTTCTGCTGCTGATAATAGCCCACCTTAATTGATTAGTCTTGTGAGAGTTGGTATGGCAACACCCATTTTTTCATGTTCTCTGTATATATATATATATATATATATATATATATATATATATATATATATATATATATATATATATATATATATATATATATATATCTTCTTACTGTATTTTCCACTACATGCATCTGATGAAGTGGGCTTTAGCCCCCGAAAGCTTATGCCCAAATAAATATGTTAGTCTCTAAGGTGCCACAAGTACTCCTCGTTCATATCACAGTAAGTAGTTCTGCAATTTCCTGTTTGAGTTCCTTCAGAACTCTTGAGTGAATACCAACTGGCCCTGGTAACTTATTACTGTTTAATGTATCAGTTTGTTCCAAAATCTCTACTGACACCTCAGTGTCAGCCAGTTCCTCAGATTTGTGACATAAATAGAATGGCTCAAGTGTGGGAATCTCCCACACATCTTCTGCAGTTAAGACCAATGCAAAGAATTCATTTGGTTTCTTCTCAATGGCTTTATCTTCCTTGAATGCTCCTTTAGCATCCTGATCATCCAGTGGCCCCATCAATTGTCTGGCAGGCTTCCTGCTTCTGATATACTTAAAAATCTAATATTTTTGTGTGTGCGCCTTTTGCTAGTTGCTCTTCAAATTATTTTTGGCCTACCTAATTATACTTGACTTGACAGAGTTTATGCTCTTTTCTATTTGACTTCCAATATTTAAAAGATGTCTTTTTGTCTCTAACTCCCTCTTTTAGTCTGTTTAGCCATGGTTGTGGGGTTTGGGATCTCTTACTATTTAGTTTGGGCCTCTGTTATGGTGTTTTTAAAAACTTTCCATGCAGCTTGCAAGCATATCAGTCTTTTGACTGTTCCTTTTAATTTCACTTAACTAGTCTCCTCATTTTTGTGTAGTTGCCCCTTTTGAAGCTGAATGCTATTATGGTCAGTTTCTCTGATATTTCCCCCCCCAAAAGGATGTTAAATTTAATTGCATCATGATCACTGTTACCAAGCATTTCAGCAATATTCACCCTTTGGACAAGGGCCTGTGTGCCATTTAGGATTAAACCAAGAATTGCCTCTCCTTTTGTGTGCTCCAGAACTAGCTGCTTCAAGAAACAGTCATTAATAGTGTCTAGAAATTTTTATCTCTTCATCCCTTCCTGAGGTGACTTGTTCCCAGTCAATAGGCAAACAGTGGAAATCTCCCATTATTATTTGTGGTTTCTGTTTTTGTAACCTCTTTAATCTGTGTGAGGTGCTGTACAAACACAGAACAATAAAATGGCCCTTGCGTCAAAGAATTTATAATCTAAGGCCTGGTCTACACTACAAACTTATGTCTGTATAACTATGATGTTATAACTATGGGTTTTCCACACCCTGAGCAACACAGTTATACTGACTTAACTCCTTGTGTAGACAGTGCTTTGTTGGGGGCTTCTCCTGTCAACATAGCTACCACCTCTTGGGGAGGTGGAGTATCTACGCCAAAGGGGGAGGAGCTCTCCCGTTGGAAGAAGTGGCGAAGCTGCAGCGCTGTGAGTGCAGGCAAACCCTAAATAAAATATAAGAGATAGTGAAGACAGACAGATGGGGTTGTAGGAAGAAACCATGAGACAACACTGGCCAGCTTGATAGGCAGTGGTCTTAGCTAACAAGAGGGACATTTTATGTAGTGGATTTTTTTTTTACAAGTCTACCCATAAAAGCTGAGCAAACAGCATGGAAGCTGTTCAATTACAATGATTATTTAACACAACCTCATAAGCACTCCTGCAATCTGCATAGTGAAGTCAAAAGTTCAGTCTTAAATATTTGCCACTCATTTTATTACATACAACCACATTACAACATAACTATTATTAAAATAATACATCCATAGTTGTGAAATTGTCTTCTGAGAGTATGTAAAGTATGAATTAATGATAGAAACTATGGTTATTATTAGTTCAATACTAGAGTGAACCGATAATTTCAAATAATCTGTCATTACACATCCTTGGAATAATTTCTGCAGTTTGGGTTGTGGTGGGATTGTGGAGTTTCAGAAGTCCTTATTAAGCAGTGCCAACTGATGTATTATCACACATGTTGTAAACAGATTGTATTTCCATTTTCAAATACTGCATTATTACAAGAGTTATACTAGCAAGCTGAATAATTAACATCCATACTTCATGTTTATTACTTGCTTGCATAAATTTTAATTAGGAAGCTGTTTTAATTATTCAAGCAACTACTGTATAAGCAAAATAACAATTAAATACCTGATAATGCAATTATAACCCAATTATCTCTTGTAATTAAATGAATTAGTCAGTATTAGAAAAGTGAGAATCCCTTAGAATAGCTTCTTCAAAATTTGTTATAAGAGAGTTTAGTTGATCAGAATCCAACAGTAAATCAGCAGTATTGACTTCAAACATAGTTAAACTATTCAGTGCAGAAATATAAGCATGTCTTGGTACAACAAATGGGTGAACTCTGCATAAAGGAATTGGTACCCATTAACACATATGTTTGATTGGAGTTCAGATGATAACGAGTTGTCAACGCCTTGCAACCAACACTAGACATACAACATACACGTACAACATACAACATAAAAGAGAGCAAGACTATTATTAACTTCTACAGGACCAGGATTTTACTCCTCAGAATTTATATATATGTGACTGCAGTGGTCACCCTTAAACTTTATTCCCTCTCCTTTAAAATGGAAATTAAGATGGAACTTTAAAGTATTTTTATCTTTTGAGAGATCATGTTTTTAATTGAAAATACTGTACCAAGTGGGGTTATCTTTTTTTCTCTCTCTTCTGTCTCCTGCTCTGTTACAACAATACAATATTTCTGATCATTTTGATACATGTATTAGAATGTTGCTACAAATGTTTATTGCTAATCTACATCTTCCCATATTGCAGCTATGAAAAAGATACTGCATTTGTACTTTCAGTATATGATGGATATATTTTATTACCACATTATATTTTAACCATGGTAACTGATCATTTTGTTTTCCTTTATATATAAACCATATACAGTAAGTCATTGTTTTGCTGCATCAGGGCCAAAATAATGACTGTTTGTGCTTTGAGATGCCTGGATGAAAGGGTCAACACATTTGAAAATTATTATGATTAGTAGAAGATTTGTGAGTCTTTAAAATATATATTTAGTCTTCTTATTAGAGGGTCTTCCCCTGACAGATCAAAAGCCTGGTGTCCTCAGTCAACAGTTTCAATTTCTTTTACCTATTCTTTAATCTGTTGAGGATAAAATGTATGTCTCCTAAATCAGAATTAATCACTGAATGTGCTGAGATGTAGGAACCCACATCTTCTCTGGTGCTCGCACTTGAGGAAATCCTGTTTCATGCTGACAGGAGCCTGGAGAAATTAAAGTCTAGCCTTATGAGAAGAAACATTTCATGAAGACACTGTGCAAAATTGCCCCTTGAAGTTAGGCTAAGGGGAGGTGTGAGAAGGTCTTGGATTAATAACAATATTGAAGCCCATCACATTTTCATGGTTGATCATCTAAAATTTTAACTAGATGAAAAATGGAAATAGTTCCTTCATATAAATTGGGTTGGCAAAGAGAAATTGTATGAGATTATTATAGATTGGATACATATGAAATCCCTCTGTTTTAAGGCCCTTTCTACCCTACCCTCCTTTCATTTTGCTCAAGGGTGCATGGGGATCATTTTAAATGCCAATGTGTCATTATTACATACAGACTGTGCTGCTGGCTCTGTTTTTTTCTTCTTCTTCATCTTCACCTTTCCAATTAAACAACCGAAGAGGAAAAATGCATTCACATTTGCAAATGTCTGAAATCTAATTTTATTTATCTGATGCTGATCTAGTATAAGAATATTTGGTCTATTTTAAAAACCATTTTCTACTTGCATCCAGGTGCCTAAAAGCACAAGTGCCCTTTCAGAAGAGCTCCTCATTCTTTTGAAAGGTTATTCAAATCAATTCTGCGCTGTTGTGGTGTAAGCACCACACCCAGTAGCTGTGGCATTTGGCCTAGCACTAATTGGTGTGATTAATAAATGCTGATGGAGCCGCCAAATTGTTTACTCTGTTGCAGTTCAAGGTTTTTGAGATTACTTCCGAACTCTTGGGTGCTATTGGTTTAATCAGTTCAGCACAAAATAAGGCTGTGAAGATGATACCATAGCAACACTTTAAAATAAATTATGACACATTATTAATCCATAGCAATAATGCAGGATCGTTGATCTCCTTGATGAAGCTCATTTGATATTAACATGGATATAATATGTAACATGACAGGAATTTCATTTTAACTACTAGTTTTAATTAATGTATACTAATCAGAACAAGAGTTCCATTTTCTTCTGAAAATTTGAGGCATCAGTGGGTTTGGATTAGGCCCACAGTGAGGTTATGAAGAAATTGGGCATTCAGCTTTGGTTCCCAGCCCTCCTGACCTTCCTTCATAAAGTAAAAAGGAAATTTCTTCTATAGCCCAATGAGCTGGAAACTTTCATAAGACTCTTTAGCAAAAAAAAAAAAAAGAGGAGAACTCATGAAGAGCAGGCTGTGTTCTGATCATGGGAATTTTAATCAACTCCCCAGAAAGGGTTCAGTTAAACTTCACAAATGTTTTATATTGGTTTTATTTTATTTTTGTTTAGATAATAACACTGCGAAGATGCTCAGCCCCTTGAGGAATAGATCATTAATTATGGCAAAATTATATAGCATTAAGTCTGACTATTCTCAATGGCATGCAAAATGTCCTGTCTTAGCCCCCTTATTGTGAGCTCTCAACCAACTCTTCCTTTTGATCCTATGTTACTTCTCTGTGGTCAACTTAATACTTGAATCACTCCTCCTTTCCTTTCACTCCTTTCCTTTCCCAAGCATGCAGCCACCATCACCTTGGGACTAGCAAACTTCCATCGCTTTGTGAGCATTGAGGAGGCAGTCACATTAGTACTATGTTTCTAAACAAGATCTTGCACTTATATAATGAACTTTTCATCCCAGGTTATCAATGCCCTTTACAAAAAATTGTGTTCTGCACATTTTCCATAGTCTCAGACAAGGCCAACCCAGTTATTGGAAGGTGATTATTATAATCTCCAGTTATCTGAGTGTGGGATCCCAAAGTTCTAGTTGCTGTGGAGTGTGAAGTGTCTCTTGAACTCAGACTTCCTGCATAGCGCAGATACTATGCAGAAGTACTGTGTGTGCTTGCTTCTGATTTACTGGTATCCCCTCTGCTCCTGTAATGCTGTAGCTATTGATAAAATATTTTTGCAATGACTGTTGAGTGCCTCACTCCCTAAGATGCCTTTCAAAATTCCAACTTTTATCATTTCTTCAGCAACCTCCTGTATAGGATATACTCTGTATACTGCAGAGATAAAGTTCCTTGACACCTTAAATAACTGCTTCTTCGAGCAGCTAGTCCTGGAACCCACAAGAGGAGAGGCAATTCTTAATTTAGTCCTAAGTGGAGCACAGGATCTGCTCCAAGAGGTGAATATAGCTGGACCACTTGGTAATCTGATAATAATATAATAAATGTAGCATCCCTGTGGTGGGGAAAATACTACAGCAGCCCAACACTGTAGCATTTAATTTCAGAAATGGGGACTTCACAAAAACGAGGAAGTTATTTAAACAGAAATTAAAAGGTACAGAGCAAAAAGTGAAATCCCTGCAAACTTTTTAAAGACACCATAATAGAAGCTCAAATTACATGTATATCCCAAAATTTAAAACATAGTAAGAGAACAAAAAAAGTGCCACCATGGCTAAATAACAAAGTAAAAGAAGCAGTGAGAGGCACAAAGGCATCCTTTAAAAAGTGAAAGTTAAATCCTAGTGAGAAAAATAGAAAGCAGCATAAACTCTGGCAAAAGAAGTATAAAAATATAAGTAGGAAGGCCAAAAAAGAATTTGAAGAACAGCTAGCAAAAGACTCAAAAAGTAATAGCAATTTTTTTTAAAAGAACGTCAAAAGCAGGAAGCCTGCTAAACAACCAGCGGGGGCACTGGACGATCGAGATGCTAAAGAAGCATTCAAGGATGATAAGGCCTTCGCAGAGAAACTAAATGAATTTTTTGCATCAGTCTTCACGGCTGAGGATGTGAGGGAGATTCCCAAACCTGAGTCATTCTTTTTAGGTGACAAATCTGAGGAACGGTCCCAGATTGAGGTGTCATTAGAGGAGGATTTGTAACAAATTGATAAACTAAATAGTAATAAGTCACCATGACCAGATCGTATTCACCCAAGAGTTCAGAATGAACTCAAAGGTGAAATTGCAGAACTACTAACTGTAGTACTAAATTTATCATTTAAATCAGCTTCTGTACCAAATGAATGGAGGACAGCTAATGTGACGCCAATTTTTCAAAAGGGCGCCAGAGGTGATCCCGGCAATTATAGGCCGATAAGCCTGACTTCAGTACCGGGCAAACTGGTTGAAACTATAGTAAAGAACAAGGGAGATCCAGTGGATATAGTGTACTTAGATTTTCAGAAAGCCTTTGACAAGGTGCCTCACAAAAGGCTCTTAAGCAAGGTAAGCTGTCTTGGGATAAGAAGATCCTCTTATGGATTGGTAACTGGTTAAAAGATAGGAAACAAACAGTAGGAATAAACGGTCAGTTTTCAGAATGGAGAGAGGTAAATAATGGTGTCCCCCAGGAGTCTGTATTGGGAGCACTCCTATTCAACATATTCATAAGTGATCAGTAAAAAAGGGGTAAACAGTGAGGTGGCAAAATTTGCAGATGATACAAAACTACTCAAGATAGTTAAGTCCCAGGCAGACTGCATAGAGCTACAAAAAGATCTTTCAAAACTAGGTGACTAGGCAACAAAATGGCAGATGAAATTCAGTATTGACAAAGGCAAAGTAATGCACATTGGAAAACATAATCCCAATTATACAAATAAAATAATGGGGTCGAAATTAGCTCTTACCACTCAAGAAACAGATCTTGGAGTCATTTTGGATAGTTCTCTGAAAATATCCACTCAATGTGCAGCGGTAGTCAAAAAAAGCAAACTGAATGTTGGGCATAATTAAGAAAGGGTTAGATAATAAGACAGAAAATATCATATTGCCGCTATATAAATCCATAGTATGCCCACATCTTGAATACTGCATGCAAATGTCGTCTCCCCATCTCAAAAAAATATATATATTGGAATTGGAAAATGTTCAGAAAAGGGCAACAAAAATTATTAGGGACTTTTTAGCTTGGAAAAGAGATGACTTTGGGGGCATATGACAGAGGTTTATAAAATCATGACTAATGTAGAGAAAGTAAATAAGGAAGTGTTATTTACTCCCTCTCGTAATACATGAACAAGGGGTCACCAAATGAAATTGATAGGCAGCAGATTTAAAACAAACAAAAGGAAGTATTTTTTCACACAATGCAGAGTCAACCTGTGGAACTCCTTGCCAGCGGATTTTGTGAAGGCCAAGACTATAACAGGACTCAAAAAAGAACTAGATAAGTTCATGGAGCACAGGTCCATCAATGGCTATCAGCCAGGATGGAGAGGGATGGTGTCCCTAGCCTGTTTGTCAGAAGTTGGGAATGGGTGACAGCTTGCAGGATGGATCACTTGATGATTACCTGTTCTGTTCATTCCCTCTGCGGCACGTGACATTGGCCACTGTCAGAAGACAGGATACTGGGCTAGATGGAACTTTGGTCTGACCCAGTATGGCTGTTCTTATGTTCATATAAGCTAGTAATATTCAGACTGAGAACCAAATATTGTTTACACGCAGAAAGTTCTCTACAAAGGGCCTTTCTCTGGTGCCCTCAGGATGAAGCCTGCATCTCACTGAAATTTCTCTACCAATATCTCAGTAGATCATTACATTTAGCAGTAGGTGAACTAAATTCACTAATGAGGAACTCCTTAAATCTTAACTGAAGCAAAAGTCCCAGGGACATCTGCTCACTTGCAATAGGAATGAGCCCCTACAGCAGGGCCTCACATACTCTGTGGCATGAGAACAAATTCTGCGGCAAACGCTACTATATTCAGTAGAAAAACTCCTAATTTCTTCAGCAATGTTATTTTATTGTACCTCCATGAAATAATCTTTGTTCCCATCCCTCTCAAATACTCATTCACATACAATTCATCAATGATGGGTCTCAGCAATAGATTTGATAATTGTTTTTTTAAATTTTATTTATTTATTGCACTTCTATGGGTTTCATAAATCACAATGTTGCCTGGGTGGGCCAATTCAGATATATCTTTTCACCATTCTATACAAGCGAGAGAAAGGGAAAGCTGCAGCAGTTCATCTTCTCCTGTCCTTAGCTGTTGTTCTATTCTTCAGGCAGTGTAGCTACTCTGCCCACACGTCTTGCTCCCTTGATCTCTGGCTGCAAAATTAGACCCTAGTCCAAGCTGTCTAACTTCCCTCCTCATAGACTCATAGATATTAAGGTCAGAAGAGATCATTATGATCATCTAGTCTGACCTCCTGCACAATGCAGGCCACAGAATCTCACCCACCCACTCCTGCAATAAACCTCTCACCTATGTCTGAGCTATTGAAGTCCTCAAATCATGGTTTAAAGACTTCAAGGTGCAGAGAATCCTACAGCAAGTGACTCGTGCCCCATGCTGCAGAGGAAGGCAAAAAAAACCCAGGGCCTCTTCCAATCTGCCCTGGAGGAAAAGTGAACCCTGAGCATGTGGGCAAGATTCACCAGCCAGATACCCAGGAAAGAATTTTCTGTAGTAACTCGGATCCCACCTCATCTAACATCCCATCACAGGCCATTGGGCCTATTTACCATGAATAGTTAAAGATTAATTAATTGCCAAAATCATGTTGTTATCTCATCATACCATCTCCTCCATAAACTTATCAAATTTAATCTTGAAGCCAGATAGGTCTTTTGCCCCCACTGCTTCCCTTGGAAGGCTGTTTCAGAACTTCACTCCTCTGATGGTTAGAAACCTTCATCTAATTTCAAGTCTAAACTTCCTGATGGCCAGTTTATATCCATTTGTTCTTGTGTCTACATTGGTACTGAGCTTAAATAATTCCTCTCGCTCTCTGGTATTTATCCCTCTGATATATTTATAGAGAGCAATCATATCTCACATCAGCCTTCTTTTGGTTAGGCTAAATAAGCCAAGCTCCTTGAGTCTCCTTGTTCTATAAAACAGTGAAGGGTGCTGTCATAAATATAAAGGGAAGGGTAAACCCCTTTAAAATCCCTCCTGGCCAGAGGAAAAATCCTCTCACCTGTAAAGGGTTAAGAAGCTAAAGGTAACCTCGCTGGCACCTGACCAAAATGACCAATGAGGAGACAAGATACTTTCAAAAGCTGGGAGGAGGAAGAGAAACAAAGGGTCTGTGTCTCTCTCTGTCAGTATGCTGCTTTGCCGGGGATAGAACAGGAATGGAGTCTTAGAACTTTTAGTAAGTAATCTAGCTAGGTATGCGTTAGATTATGATTTCTTTAAATGGCTGAGAAAAGAATTGTGCTGAATGGAATGACTATTTCTGTCTGTGTGTCTTTTTTGTAACTTAAGGTTTTGCCTAGAGGGATTCTCTATGTTTTGAATCTAATTACCCTGTAAGGTACCTACCATCCTGATTTTACAGGGGTGATTCCTTTACTCCTATTTACTTCTATTTCTATTAAAAGTCTTCTTGTAAGAAAACTGAATGCTTTTTCATTGTTCTCAGATCCAAGGGTTTGGGTCTGTGGTCACCTATGCAAATTGGTGAGGATTTTTACCAAATCTTTCCCAGGAAGTGGGATGCAAAGGTTGGGAGGATTTGGGGGGGAAAGATATGTCCAAACTATGTTTCCCAGCAAACCCAGTTAGAGTTTGGTGGTGGCAGTGGTTATTCCAAGGACAAAGGATAAAATTAATTTGTACCTTGGGGAAGTTTTAACCGAAGCTGGTAAAAGTAAGCTTAGGAGGTTTTCATGCAGGTCCCCATATCTGTACCCTAGAGTTCAGAGTGGGGGAGGAACCTTGACAGGTGCATACACTGCATCCATTTAATTCTCCATGGAATGGAATGAGGAGAAACGCAAGAGACAGCTACAAGCCAGTCCCAGCATAGCAGAAAGACAAAAAACAGAATTCTGGGTGCCTGTCTGCAGCAAAATAATAAATTATGTCACAAAAATGTTGAATTCTAAAGTGTCCTGGGAAAATAGCTAAATTCCACAGCTGCAGAATCATAGAGACCATGGGGCCCTGAGAGAGGTGGCTGGTGCTGTTCACACCTCTTAGAGACATTGTTTCAGGCTCTCTGCAGACTTAGACCGGCATCATTTTACACACTTTCAAGGTTCTCATTCTCACATTGTAATTTGTTTTCTTTTAGACTATTGCCCTCTCCTACCCAGAACCCCTCCATCTCCTCATCTCTCAAGGGAGAAGAAGGTCGCAACTATTGATGTGCTTTTTGCAAGTAAATGTGACATCACAACCTCTCATCTCTGCAATCTTGCCAAATTGCCCCATTATAGACCTGTCTGCCCTAGAGATGCTATGGAACTGCACCACCCCAATTGGGACTTCTGAAGGCATTGGATGAAATCCTGGCCCTATTGAAATCAGTGGGAGTTTTGCCATTTACAATGGGACCAGGATTTTACCCATTGTGTCTTCACAGGGGATATTTCCTTCCAGAACTCTTGGGGAGTAGTTGGTGTGCCAACCCCAGGGAGCGTGGAGTGTGCTCTTTGCCTCTGGTCTCTTTTTCAAAGTCTACCTACTTGAGGTAGTTTATTCAGGTAACATTAAAAAAAATGATGCAGTCAGGAGATTTTAACCTTAGGCATAACTTAGCTGACAGTCACACCTAAACACATGCAGAAATGTTCCTATTTCACTAAGCTGCACAGGTTTTTGTTTCTTTATCTTTATCTTAGCAAAAAAAAGAATCAATTTTTTCTGGCTATATTTTTTATGCAGACACCACCGTTCTGTAATCGTTCAGCTGAAGACAGAATGCTCATTGCCTCCTTGGGACAGCTTTAGCCCAAGCTCAGAGTTTATTTCAAAAAAAACCCAAAACTGTTACTTCACCTGAATTCCAATAAATATGGCCCTGCAATCTGCACATTAATAGGCATTGCTTCTTCAGCAGTGTTCTGTAAACCAAAAGAAGTTCCAATAACTTTTCAGAGGCAGTAAAAATCAGATTTTGACAGACTAAAATCAAACAGCGATGGCCTCAACCACTGATGCCATTCTTCAAGTCTGACCCAACAGAGTGTATTACTTTGATTTGGCTGTACAGCCACAGACATATTATGGGCTATCTGAGTAGATGATTGAATGTGAAAAATATCTCTTTTAAGACAAAAATTGGGATTTTGGACCTGAGTGCCTGTCCATTAATGACAAAAAGTGCTGACAAGCAGAACAAATAGTGAGAAATGTAATGTCAAGGCCGCTAGTGAAATGAAGTTTCATAACTTCACTAGAGTTGATGGATGGGTAATGAGGATATTTTCAAGTGTAAAGATATACCGTATTAGGAACTGCATGAGGTTTTCTATCACAGTATGTTACTGTTTTGATGCTTATAGTATATGGTTGTGCAATTTAAATAAATAGTCATCTATTTATAAATCTTTAAACAGACTAATACTCTGTCACTCTTTAATATGCCAATGTATTTCTCATTTCTGTACCTAAGAATTTAGGCTAGAATTATTTTAGACAGTGAAAAGGCTGTAGAGAATTCCACAGCATCAAAGACTCAGAAATCTGACATTAACAGCATTGTAAATCTGACATGAACAATTTATCAATTTAGCAGTGACTTCAGAGGAAAACTTTGCTAAAATGCATTCCTCTGAGTGTTATCTAACTAAGAAATAATCCTTCAGGTCGCTGCAAAATGTATCCCACCTGACTTGCCTTAGATTACATTGAGGATATAGCCATCATCTTTAAACCAGTCAATTGAGAAGGAATTGTATGTCACTAAATTATTTCTTATCCTCAAAAAACAGATTGCAGAAAACAGGAGGGAAAGAACTGATGCTTTTTAGTAGATACATGTTCTCTTCTGCTTAGGCTGAAAGAATAGACTGGCACGTCTTGGAGGGTTCCTCCTCCTGGCCTCAAAAGGAAAGAAATGCCAGCATCAAAACACATATCAGGGAACTCAGGATCACAGTTTATTAAAGCTATTTGTAGGAGGCTTATGGATACATTTCAAGCATCAAAAACCACATCAGGGAACTCAGGATCAAAGTTTATTAAAGCTATTCCTAGGAGGCTTACAGATACATTTCCAGCACAGTGCTTGGGAATTAGAAGATCCATTTCCCTTTTGTGTATGTGAGTTCTTGGGAAACATTCTGGATATGAAAATGTACAAGACATGTGGGGGTGTTCACAAAAGAAAAAAAAAGTCCCAAAAATAAGGGTAATAATCAACCCAAATTGTCAGTATCTTTTCCAAATTCAACCTTACTGGTCCTAGGTTCACCTTTTATTAGATGACTCAGCAAGTAAGGTGTAAGATTTTCATTCATTCGTCATCTTGAGATCAGTCTGTGACCAGTTGTCTGGGATGGACCATATTGAGAATGCCACACTCAGGGCATACTGCAAGAAACAGGGCGGACAATCCTCCGAAACTGGTGGTTATTCTATAATTAGATTCACCCAGCCAGTAATAAAAGAGCTTCTGGAGTACCAGACTGGTTAACTAGAAGCCAAACACAGTCTGCTGTGACTTGGCTCCCATCCTGACAAACAAATCTAATACTCGAATGCAAGTGTAATTGACTTTAATGGGCTTTGGATCAGGCCCTATATATACACCATAAGATAATTCAGGAACTTAAGTTAGTGCAAACTATGGCTGGTCACTTAACAAGCAGTGCTTCACACAGACAGAACATTATATCACTCACTTCTAGTCAGCTTTCCAGAGGAGTTTAAGTTATTGGTTTTGAAGTATAAAGGAAACTAAGGGAATTTCACTGGGAGTAGTATCTCTTTTGACAATCCAGTCTTCATTCTGTTACCTCAAGAGGAATAAGGCAACACTTCAGAAAGGAAAACTTTAGAAATGGTAAAGGGGAGATAAAAGGAAAGCCCTTTTCTCAGAAGGTGCAGACTCGATTCCCTCCTGTATCTGACACTAGTGGATTTAGCTGACAATAAGGGTGTCCCTCCCTCCTTGTGTAACGTAAATAAAATAAAGAGAAGCCAAGGTGATATGGTGCAAACAAAGGTAAGTGTATTCAGGGTAAAGGTACAGAAGACTGGGAGAAATGGGGAGGTGGGGGAGAAGAAACACAAACCTAACCAATAAAATGAAACAGTGACTGGCTTTAGGAGCTTGAAGCTCAGACCCACAAAACCTCCCTTGGTGTTCAGAAAAATAATAAATGAAACCCCAATACAGAAACCTCTCCTACTATATTCAGGCGCAGTGGATGCTATGCACAGATGCAAGGCCCAGGACCTTCAACTCTCTGGCTGATTGGGAGCCTTTGAGGAGGACCACTGGGGAGTCCTGACAACTGGTGGACTTTGTCGCAGGTGGGGAGACCCTCTGGGATGATGGGCACCAGGAAAGCTGCAGGATTCCCTCACAGTTAAGATGGTTTCGCAGTGGCGGGAATGATGATGATGACAGGCCTCTCCTTCCTCTGTCTTGCTTCAGGATAGACGATGTTCTTCTTGCTAGCTCTGGAACATTGGGAAGACCTGACCATGCACGCGCTGCCACTGGAATGGACAGCCCCACGGAGGCACTGAGCAATCTTATATAATCTTTAAGGTGGGAAAAATTCTGATGGAATAGAGTGTTGGGGGTTGGTTTTGGTGGGAAAAACTGATTCTGTCCGGTTTGAGCCAGGAGACTTCAGTGTCTAAGTTGTAAAGAAATTCACTTACAAAGATGGAGTCCAAGGGTCACAGAGGATATACTCCATACTGGATTTCATTAGAGCCAGTGATTTACATAATCTTTATGCATTATTAAAACAACTAATTAAACACATTTAAACAATACCAACATAACATTTTTTTCTACCAATGCTCTTGAAAAGTAGCCTTGTGATCAAGAGACAATTGACCCAACAGCTTCCTGATTTAAGAAAAGAGGAGGTTCCTGAAAGGTTTCCTGTGAATGGTCCTCAGCTGTGGAACTCAGTCCTTCTATTGGTTTTACAAAATGCAGATTTGTTTACTTTCCAGGCTTTAGTAGAGAGATAGCGGGTAAGTAAGGGAGTTGCAATTTTCTTGAGTAATGTATATGAGGCTTCATTTGGTTGGGTAAATAAGTAATATTAGGTTGGGGACTTTATATACTTTAAATATACGTACAATTGCCTAGAGTTTTGGGAAAAGTAGTTTTAAAAGAAATATACTCTCTTATGCACTCACCAGTAAATATATAAATAGTGGGTTTTGTGTTTTGTTTTTTTTACATATTGGCTGCTTAGTTATGTTTGGGTCTCTCAGAACCCAGTAGTGCTTATAAAATGTTAATAGCTTGGGTGTTTTAATAAAATGCTACTTGGACCTTTGTGCTGGTGCACTAATGCCTCTGTGCCTCCCTTTGGTCAGAAATAGTGTTCCACAGAGTTGACTCAGTCCAGTGGGGCAATCAGTCAGCCCTTCTTGCTTGAGTCTGTATGGTAGTCCTAGTCTGGATTATGCAGGGTGTTAGTTTCAATGCCTCTGGAGTGTATGGAGTTTCCCATCATACTTTGCAGGATCTAGCTAGAAATCTCTTTTGATTCTTAAGACCCTGTTGAGGGATTGGTGGGGGAACCCAGGCCCACCCACTCCACTGAGTTCCAGATCAAGGCTCTTCAACCAGGTAGGAAGAATCAACCCTCAACAATTACTCTGCTGTACCCTGAGTTCCTCCCTCGGTTCTGTGGCTTTATTAATCCTGTAGTTCCAGTCACCCCTTCTCTGGGGTGTGGTCTGTCTGTGGTTTCTCGCCAGTTCACTGGGAGGACACACCTCTAGCCTGTTTGCTCCTCTGGCAGACACCCCACCTATCTGCTCCTCAGCTCTTTTATTCTCCCAGCTGTGGTGAAATTGCCAGTCAGAGCTGTCTGGTAGTCACTTCATGAACTTCTTAGTTGCCAGGCTAGCATGGGATATATACACCCCAGGACAGGGCAAAACATAACAGATGATATGTGAAAAATATATCTATAAATATATGATTCTCCAAAATGCTGCATAGAATTTCTTTAAGGGAAATTCAGGAACCTAGAGTGATCAGTATGGTTCCTTCAAACTGTTGGTTTTGAAATAAGGAAGGCTACCATTTACATCAAATTTCTAATGCCAAATCTTCCTCTTCTATTCCAGGGAAGAAATATAGAATGACGTAAAGTACTCATTATGTCTACCAAAGTCATCATTAAATAGGTCTACATTTTAACATATAGCATTCCCCCTCTTCTAAACACATGGTATGCCCTGTCAACTTCCATACATTTTACAGTAAATTGTTTTAATCTGCTCCATCCTGCTTAAAGAAATTAGACACTTTCTATGCCCAATCTGGAGACATGTGGAGAGCTTGTAATTTTTCTTTTCAATGAAATGGCATCCAAAGAAGGAAGTTAATTGGGGGATTTTAATTAACAATGGAAAAAAATCAAAACACAGGTAATAGTATTAGGTCTATTTAGATTTAAAGACGTATAAGAGAAATTATTTTAGGAGAAGGCATGAGGCTTGAACCCTCTCCCATTGTCGCAACTGGAAAAAGTCCAACTGACTAAACTGGGAGTGGGATGAGGCCTAAGAGATGTTACCATCACTCTTCTTAAGTCTTTTATTGCTTTGTTAGGATTTCAAGTTGTCTGTCTACCTCAGGAATGAGAAGTGTATATTTTCCTAGTAGCTAAATGTATATTTCATTGATTTAAAATGTGTTTTGCAAAGCTATCCCTGTCACCATTAGACTTATCTATTTATAGGCACTTTCCCTTCCTGAATTCTGTTTAGAGAGCTATAGTAGAAATATCCTACTATGCTACCACAGTATGATATCTAGCCAGACATGGTTTTACTTAGTATTGTCACAACGTCCAGACTGTCTTCTTAGAGGGTTACCCAGTGATAAATTAATCTCAAGACACAGACTGACATCACAACTGTGGAATGACTGAAAATATTCTTTTTTTAAATCCTTCCTCAGAATTCTTCTTTATTGATGCCCACAAATGCTAAAACCTGTCAGTAAAAATACAATCATTCATCCAACATCAAGGAATAAATGTATCATTAAAGTTGTTCTAAGTTAGAGGCACCCTTCTGGTTCTCCCAGGCCTCCTGCATTTTTGGTTGCCTATCTATTTAGACTCTACATTCTACAGGGCAGGGACCCTGTCTTGTTCAGTCCTTAATAAATTGTTGATCCTTAGCAAGCAATAAATAATGATAGAATAGCTAACCAAAGTGGTTCTAATTTCAAGATTTTCTTTTGCAAATGTGATGCTAGAATAGTATCACATTACCTATGCAGTTGCCTGAAAGTACATATGATATCTTACATATGCCTGAAAGTACATTTGACAAACATAAGGCACTATTTCTACTGATACCCACAGAGAACTGAGAAAATATCACACATCTTTACTTGGGAGTTTGACATAGTCAATAATAACACTTCCAACAGTTATCCTAGCATATTGTGCTTTGCATCTTCTAAAATTATTCTTTTTGCATGTTAAATCTCAGTGGACACACACATTGTCTCTAGATGTTTTGCTTTCTTCCTACATTAATTAGAAAAGGTTACCATAACTGGTGAGATGCTCAGAGTAATGCACACGACAATGACAGAGAAATGGGATTAAAGTGGCTAACCCATGACATAACAGAATATAGTAAAATGAGAGTCAATCTCAGAAAATGGAAACTAATAGTTTAGAGCAGCATTTCTCAAACTGGGGTCCATGGACCTCTGGGGGATCCATGAGGGCACTCCAGGGGGTCCATGGGCCCTGCTGATTAACTCCTCCCTGCCCGTCCCTCAATTCCTCCCTCTCCCTCCCAGTGCATTCTGCACTCCGGGAAATAGCTGTTCAGGGAAAGGAGCAGAGACAGGGCCTGCTCAGGGGAGGGGTGGAAAGAGGTGGGGAAGAGGAGGGGCAGGGGTGGAGAGGGGTCGGGAAGAGCTGGGGTGGGGGTGGGGCTTTGGGGGAAGGAGTGGAGTGCGGCAGGGGCTGAGTGGGGGACTTGAGGGTCCATGAAAAAACATTAAATAAAAATGGAGGTCCTCGGGTTGATAAAGTTTGAGAAACGCTGGCTTAGAGAAGTCCTCATTCCACAAGAGCCCATTGATTTTGGTATTCCTCTGGATGAAGCATATATTCGTAAATAAGGGTGAAGTTTGGCCCAGTGTATCCTGTATGAAAGAATACAATTCTTGTTCTGAATCAATAGAGTGTTCACATTTAATTTTTTTTCTTGTTGCCCAACTGATGTCAGACACAGTCACATTAGAGTTTTGCCAGTGACTCCAGTGAAAGCAGGATCAGGTCCACAAACAGTTTATGTACTGTCTTTTAATTTGACCAGTACAATACATTTTTGAAGTTATTTGTTCAGTTGTCAAGGAATTGTATTCCCCAGCTAAATCAGTTTATCTGAACTAAGCAAGCAAAGACTGCTAAAATAATAATAATAAAAAGTTTCCAGGCCAAAAATTATTTCACCCTTTTTATATAATTTTAAATTCTGATGTGGAGTATAAGATAAAAAATTCTTGAAAGAGCACTCCCTCGGAAATAGCATGTCTGTTGTTCAAGATAAATATGTAGCAAAAAGCTTAGAGCCAGTAACTTTTTCTGCTGCTGAGAAATGTGAAACACTTTTCTGTATCTGTCAAGCAAATACATCAGCTGAGAACACCCCCCGTTGATCTTCCAAGTCCCCAAATATTACACACACTGGTGTATGAAGCAATCAACATTTTGAAACATGAGTTTAATTCTAATTTCTCCATTATTGAATTGACAGAAGAGCAATAAAAACAGCCCTACTTGGAACCTGCAGTAAACTCATCTGGTAGATTGAAAATACTGTGGCTCAAAGGTGTCCCCACAGAGAAATAAAAAAGAAACCAGGAAATGTTAGAAGGGACATACTCATATTTCTTCACATGTATAAGGATATGTCTGCTTTTCTGGCCACAAATAATTATATATGCTGGGCCTGATCCAGTGGTAAATACAATTATATTTCCACTATGTAGTGTTATTAGAGAGTAAGATATCTCTCTAATGTCCTGGGACCGACATGGCTACAGTAACGCTGAATATGCAGTGGTATGTGAAATAGCGTACAATGAGGTAATGCTTAGGTATTGCAGTAGGCCACTGCAAGATGTCTTTTCTGGTTGTTGTTTCCTACGTCCACCCGTAGCTTTCTTTATACAGGATCCACTTATTTCAGTAGGACTTCTGGCGAATAAAGTGACACTCAATGTAAGTGTGACAGAATTTGGCACTATGTAAACACCTTTCCAGCACAGTGCTTATGTAATCCACACACCTCCTGGATGTGGTGTTCTGTCCCATCTAGTGGCACCAAGATCACGTAGAGAGAGAGAGAAAGATTAATGAGTCTGCTCTACAGCTTTAGCTAATAACCATATGACTTTCCGCTCATGCATTCAGCTCCAGAGGTCCCAGGTTCAATTCTGCCTGCCAATAACCAGGGTCTGTTGGTGTTACAACTGTGGGCTTGTCCGGGATTTCAACTGGGAAGTCTCTGAAGCTCAGGACGCACTTCCTCAGCTGGGGGATGTATGTAACCCACACACCTCCTGGGTGTGATGCTCTGTCACATTTAGTGGCACTGAGGCACACAGAGGCAGGGCAGAAAAGGTGGGGGAGTAGCACTATATATAAGGGAGCAGTATGACTGCTCAGAGTTTCGGTACGAAACTGCAGAAAAACCTGAGTGTCTCTAGATTAAGTTTAGAAGTGTGAGCAACAAGAGTGATGTAGTGGTGGGAGTCTGCTATAGACCACCAGACCAGGGGGATGAGGTGGATGAGGCTTTCTTCCGGCAGCTCGCAGAAGCTACTAGATCGCACGCCCTGGTTCTCATGGGTGACTTCAATTTTCCTGATATCTCCTGGGAGAGCAATACAGCGGTGCATAGACAATCCAGGAAGTTTTGGAAAGCGTAGGGGACAATTTCCTGGTGCAAGTGCTAGAGGAGCCAACTGGGGGGGAGCTTTTCTTGACCTGCTGCTCACAAACTGGGAAGAATTAGTAGGGGAAGCAAAAGTGGATGGGAATCTGGGAGGCAGTGACCATGAGTTGGTTGAGTTCAGGATCCTGACACAGGGAAGAAAGGTAAGCAGCAGGATACGGACCCTGGACTTCAGGAAAGCAGACTTCGACTCCCTCAGGGAACGGATGGGTAGGATCCCCTGGGGGACTAACATGAAGGGGAAAGGAGTCCAGGAGAGCTGGCTGTATTTCAAGGAATCCCTGTTGAGGTTACAGGGACAAACCATCCCGATATGTCGAAAGAATAGTAAATATGGCAGGCGACCAGCTTGGCTTAACGGTGAAATACTAGCGGATCTTAAACATAAAAAAGAAGCTTACAAGAAGTGGAAGGTTGGACATATGACTAGGGAAGAGTATAAAAATATTGCTCGGGCATGTAGGAATGAAATCAGGAGGGCCAAATCGCACCTGGAGCTAGCGAGAGATGTCAAGAGTAACAAGAAGGGTTTCTTCAGGTATGTTGGCAACAAGAAGAAAGCCAAGGAAAGTGTGGGCCCCTTAATGAATGAGGGAGGCAACCTAGTGACAGAGGATGTGGAAAAAGCTAATGTACTCAATGCTTTTTTTGCCTCTGTCTTCACTAATAAGGTCAGCTCCCAGACTGCTGCGCTGGGCATCACAACATGGGTAACAGATGGCCAGACCTCTGTGGAGAAAGAGGTGGTTAGGGACTATTTAGAAAAGCTGGACGTTCACAAGTCCATGGGGCCAGACGAGTTGCATCCGAGAGTGCTAAAGGAATTGGAGGCTGTGATTGCAGAGCCATTGGCCATTATCTTTGAAAACTCGTGGCGAACGGGGGAAGTCCCGGATGACTGGAAAAAGGCTAATGTAGTGCCAATCTTTAAAAAAGGGAAGAAGGAGGATCCTGGGAACTACAGGCCAGTCAGCCTCACCTCAGTCCCCAGAAAAATCATGGAGCAGGTCCTCAAAGAATCAATCCTGAAGCACTTAGAGGAGAGGAAAGTGATCAGGCACAGTCAGCATGGATTCACCAAGGGAAGGTCATGCCTGATTAATCTAATCGCCTTCTATGATGAGATTACTGGTTCTGTGGATGAAGGGAAAGCAGTGGATGTATTGTTTCTTGACTTTAGCAAAGCTTTTGACACGGTCTCCCACACTATTCTTGTCAGCAAGTTAAAGTATGGGCTGGATGAATGCACTATAAGGTGGGTAGAAAGTTGGCTAGATTGTCAGGCTCAACGGGTAGTGTTCAATGGCTCCATGTCTAGTTGGCAGCCGGTGTCAAGTGGAGTGCCCCAGGGGTCAGTCCTGGGGCCGGTTTTGTTCAATATCTTCATAAATGATCTGGAGGATGGTGTGGATTGCACTCTCAGCAAATTTGTGGATGATACTAAACTGGGAGGAGTGCTAGATATGCTGGAGTGCAGGGATAGGATACAGAGGGACCTAGATAAATTGGAGGATTGGGCCAAAAGAAATCTGATGAGGTTCAATAAGGATAAGTGCAGGGTCCTGCACTTAGGACGGAAGAACCCAATGCACAGCTACAGACTAGGGACCGAATGGCTAGGCAGCAGTTCTGCGGAAAAGGACCTAGGGGTGACAGTGGACGAGAAGCTGGATATGAGTCAGCAGTGTGCCCTTGTTGCCAAGAAGGCCAATGGCATTTTGGGATGTATAAATAGGGGCATAGTGAGCAGATCGAGGGACGTGATCGTCCCCCTCTATTCGACATTGGTGAGGCCTCATCTGGAGTACTGTGTCCAGTTTTGGGCCCCACACTACAAGAAGGATGTGGATAAATTGGAGAGAGTCCAGCGAAGGGCAACAAAAATGATTAGGGGTCTGGAACACATGACTTATGAGGAGAGGCTGAGGGAACTGGGATTGTTTAGTCTGCCGAAGAGAAGAATGAGGCGGGATTTGATAGCTGCTTTCAACTACCTGAGAGGTGGTTCCAGAGAGGATGGTTCTAGACTATTCTCAGTGGTAGAAGAGGACAGGACAAGGAGTAATGGTCTCAAGTTGCAGTGGCGGAGGTTTAGGTTGGATATTAGGAAAAACTTTTTCACTAAGAGGGTGGTGAAACACTGGAATGCGTTACCTAGGGAGGTGGTAGAATCTCCTTCCTTAGAAGTTTTTAAGGTCAGGCTTGACAAAGCCCTGGCTGGGATGATTTAATTGGGGATTGGTCCTGCTTTGAGCAGGGGGTTGGACTAGATGACCTCCTGAGGTCCCTTCTAACCCTGATATTCTATGATTCTATGAGACCACTTAGAGAGATTAATGAATCTTCTCTATAGCCTTAGCTAATAGCCATGTGGCTTGAGGCTCAGGCATTCAGCTCCTGAGGTCCCAGGTTTGATCCTACCCACCGAAAATCAGCATCTGTTACACTGGTGTTAGGGGGCTTATTCTTTCACCCACTCACTTCCCTGGTTCTTCTCACATGAACAGAGAGCAACAATACCCGAAGTCCAAAGGTGCAAACAATTCAATGTTTATTGGGGTGAACTTCCGGCAAGCAAGATTCCAGTTTCCTTCCTTAGTATCTACCTTCCCAGCTCTGACACCACAGAGCCTTACCTGTGTCCCTGTTCCCGTTCCCCCCTTAGCAAAACATGATTCCAATTTCCCCACCCCCATTCTCTGTTCCCATTCCCCCCACCTTCCTTCCTGATTGACTGCAGACTATATAGTAAAACTTGAGTTCTGCTTAGCTATACCTTAACCAATCATTTTACTGAAATTTAACTAATCAATCCTAACATACTGTAACATGATTATTTAACCAATTATATCCCACCACCTTAATTAGTTTACACCCAGCAAAATTAATTATACAGCAGACAGAAACAATCACAGAACCAGACAGAGATTATACAGACAAACAATAGGGAAATGGGGACTACAGTGACAGAACAACAAAGAAATGAGGATTTCACATCCCAACTATTGATAAGTGAGCTCTTGCCAGACAGGATGCTATCAAACTAAGTTTCCTTTTACATCTTCTAGGCACTTCCCTTTCTCTGGAGGTGATAGGCATTATCAGGACAGGATTGTATTCCTAACAGCCCAATAGCACCTTATTTCAATGTGACTAGTTTGAAATGTGAAGATGTGACCTTTTGCTTCCCAGCTTATGGCTGCCTCTGCTGCTCAACCAAAGGCCTTAGCCTAAGAACAGGGCCTCAGACTATGACAGTAAGAGAAGGCCCTTACAATGATTTTGATTCTGTCTTTTATACCTCTATAACTAGCTAAGTGATAAGAATACACCTAAATTAGAGTATAGGCCTTTACAGACAGGCCTGAATATCTATATCCTAACAACTGGTACTACAAAACATGATGGATGAACCTCAAAAGGTTTGGTTCACTAGGGTTCACATCCTAAATTGTCTAACCCAATTATCTGTGTTCTAGAATTAAGGGGGGAACTTTGTATTCAGTCCTGTGAAGATGCAACCACTCCCACTGTCATCAATACCCCTCAGAATTAGTTTCTGCATTAATATTTTGGTTCTAGTTGGATTAGAAATGTTTGGATTATTTCACTTTTACTGCTTATCCCCAGCCAAGAATGGGAAGAACTAATATAAGATGGTTTGTTTGTTTGTTTGTTTTAAGACATGTTAACTAGACATTTTGGATCTTCAAAAAAAGACTCAGGTTTGATTTATTTTGAATTTTGTTTCAGACAAAGGCTTACATCAGTTCTTTGGCAATGGACTACAGCACGTGTCTGTGACAGGTGTCGGTTGGTCCTCCGAGCCCCTAGGGGCAATGGAGAGCAATGGTCCCCGTGGCAGGCCTCGGCCCCACCTCCTGGGCGTTGGGGAATTAGCGGGAAGGTGTGCCGGCCGGAGCCAGTAGCGTGCCCCGCAGGCAGGGGAGCGCCGGCCGGAGCCAGTAGTGCGCCCCGCAGGCAGGGGAGCGCCGGCCGGAGCCAGTAGCGTGCCCCACAGGCAGGGGAGCGCCGTGGTAGGGGAACGCAGGCCCACCCAACTCCACTGCGATATGGGTCTCTCCATATCCTGGCTGTGAAAAGCAACAGAAGCAGAAGTACCAAGGATAAATTTGACGACTGTATGTTTCTGATGCCGTATTTCTGATTAAACCAGGAAGCACAAGAAATCAGAAGAGGACATCTGTTCTCATGAGATTTCAAGCTTGTAAATTAGACCAGAGAGGTTCAAATAGTGATTCAAAAGTTCTGGATACTTATCTGTACCACACCAAACCTTTTCATATGGTATAATTACTGTACCACTCATTAAAAGGTGTGAAAATCATATTCCTTCTAATAAATATTTAAAAGATAACAAGTCATTGCCTCTTCATTGAATTCCCACTCATCACCATTATTACATATTTAAGGCTATTTTGTGTCTTAGACTATATACCTATGTCAGGGAATAAAAACCTCAGTTATATTGCTGAGCAGGCTACCTGAACCTTGTATGTGAGTGCATAGAAATAAGCAAACACAGAGCTGTTCTTAAAGTCTCAGTTTAACTGTTAGGAGTAACAACTAGCCAATTAATATTGGTTAGGTTGAGGGGCATTTGGGGACTATTGATTTTTTGACAGATTAGTTTTAACGATTCACATTTGATACCTAGTAGAATTAATGCTAAGCATAAATTATAAGTCCTGCATCTTTAAACATGAATGAGCTGGCACCTCCAGTTGACATCTCCAACCAAGACCATTAATATGCAAAACCATGCTGCTTAGGAGAATCAGGGAAGACAAGGAAAAAGGCACTACTAGACTCACGATAAACATCTGTACAGGGAACCAAGGGGGTTCATAACTTCAGAGCAGATCTGACCAAACCCCTTCCAGTATGAGATGAAGACCATACACACACATACCATTTGAAGACTACTTTGTGTGTGCCGAGGAACCCACTTAAGGGTTGATATCATACCATATCAAAGTGCAGATGTCTGGTGATTGCTACCCAGGACAGTCGTAATTTACTATGTTTTTTTCTTCAATAAGTTACATGGTTTCCCAAGGATATCATACATAATAATATAGCTGAACCCTGATTTCCCTTTAATTTCCACTGGACACACTCATTTCTGCTTTATAACCTTTTGAGGATCACCAGCACAATCTTATTTTTTGTGTTATACCACTTAATAGGTTTCAACTTGTGTTCAAGATTTCAATGCAGTTTTAGTGTTAAATGCCCATGATTTTAATGCACATGCTATTGAAACATATGGCCCAATGTTTATATTGTATATCATTTGCAACATCAGTTTTATATAATGCATATTTTCCTGAGGCTATTAATCTTATGAGACTATGCTTCTTTTGAAATTTACTTACTCCAGCATTTTGTTGGAAACCAGTTTAAGATCAATCTGCATAATGATTGTGAACTGTTATTGCTATGTTTCAGAGTAACAGCCGTGTTAGTCTGTATTCGCAAAAAGAAAAGGAGTACTTGTGGCACCTTAGAGACTAACCAATTTATTTGAGCATGAGCTTTCGTGAGCTACAGCTCACTTCATTGGATGAAGTGAGCTGTAGCTCACGAAAGCTCATGCTCAAATAAATTGGTTAGTCTCTAAGGTGCCACAAGTACTCCTTTTCTTTTTGTTATTGCTATGCTCTTTAGCAATCACTAGCCCTAGCCTTAGATTTAGCCCTGAGTAAGGGGTAGTGCATAACTGTTTCATCCAGCAGTAGCCCAATGAAGGAACTATCTCAAGAGTCACAATTCCTAACCCTTGCCTTCTTGACCCCAGGACAGCATTGTTCCCTCTTAGTTCAAGGGCAGCCCTATTATCCCCTACTCCTACACAGCCAGCTATTCTAGCCAGGAAGGTGGGGTTATTTTTCAGGCCTCAAGCTATTCTACAGCCCACCCTCTTGTTGACAGTGGGGAGTATCTAGGAAGCAGAGGCTGCACTCCATGCCAGACCCAGATCCAAGATCCAGGTAGTCTGAGGAAAGGAATTGGGGAGAAACTTAGTCCCTTGATGCATACACGAGTAAGATGAGATCACAGACTAGTAATTAGTAAATTACTCCTGCAACCATATTATGTAATTATACAGCAACACTGATAAAGAACTCGTTGTATATCTGCCTGCCTGTACAAGAGTTTGCATATTTGAATTTGTTTGTGTCTGTGTTTCATTTCTTGGAGGAGAGACAGAAGAGGGAAAAGAACCTTAACTTTCTAGTCAATGTTAATAGATGACGTGATGATTACAAATCTTCTCTCAAATAAAGTCAGAAAAATAATAGTAGACTTCTGACACAATCCAACACTGTGACTGTCGTAAAGTTTTTAGAAATTGCTTTGATGTTTCCCTGCATTAAGTGCTCCAATTTTGGAGAATTTTTAATAGCCTATACATATAAAGATATGAGGAAATTTAAGCTATCAATCTAACGTGTCCCCCCACCAGCATGCTACTGTTATGCTGGTAAAACAATAAAGAAATCTTTGATTTCACGTACATTGCAGTAAGACATGAAAATCAAAAATATAACCATGCTTTTAAAATGCAAGAACATGATTACAACAATCTTTGGTACCATATATTTTGTATATTGAAATATCACTGAACTGGTAATGAACAGTTAGATGACTAAATAAATAAATATAAAATGTGTTCTATTTTTCATTAACTCTAACGATGCTATTAACAGAGAGTTAGAGATGTTCAGAGATCTATTTTTTTTTAAAAGGTATAACTTCAAAGTTTCTGTTATTTACAGACAGACCTGGCACTAGACATAAGCAGACTAAGCAACTGCTTCGGGCCCTGAGCAGCTCAGTGGGCCCCCAGATTCACTTTTTATTAATTATTATTATTGGGGGAGATATTCTTGCTTAGGTCCCCAATGGGCTATCACCACCTCTAAGTTTCAGAAAATTATCCACTTTTAACTATGTTTCCTGTGGATCTTTGTGCACCAGCAGGCGAGCAAGTCTCATTTGAAGTCTTGCTCTATCTGCTTTTCATATTCGAATGATGCAGAAATGACAGTGGGGGAGATGCTCTCTCTGCATGTTGTCAGTACATACTACTAAATAATATATAAAATAATACTAATAATTAATGATAATGTTAAGCATGCTGTAGACTTCTCAGAAAATCCTAAAAACATGAGTAAATATTATCCCAGTTTTCTTAGAGATAGTGAATTTGCGGCACAGAAGGGGAAAGGATTTTTCCAAATTCACACTGTAAGTCAGTGATCAAGTGGAAACCAGAAGACATGTTTCTTGTTTCATGATCCCTTGCTTGAACCACTAGATGACACGGATTCTATATACTGTTTGTACCACTTATAGGGTACACTTACATCATACATGGTTGTGTTCAGGATGCTTTGTTGTAGCTAGCAAAATCATAACAGGTTCCAACGTATTCTACAACTAAAATATAGTAGCCACTGAATAATAGACTCACTGTAACTAATCATAGGTGAAGCAAAGTAATATGTGCATTTGAAAGATTTTCTTGTGATTAACAGCAGCTCTAAAAAATGTTAAACCAAAATAAGTCTCCACATGCCTAATCTGCAACTAATAGATGTGTTAGGTTAAAAGCTGGATAAATGTACAAATATGTGTATTACAAAGCAGGTCTGCTTAGGGTCAAATAGGCTGGGATCCAATCATCCAATGGAAATCCTATCATTCATGGCAGTGGGTTTTGGGGAGCCCACAGCTAGCCTATCTAGCTACCCACTGTTATTGATGTTAATCTCATCCTCCCTTCTTGTTACCTCTCATTTGTTACACTCTCTTGTTTTATCTTCTCTTAGATTGGATTCGAATTGCATTGAGGCACGGACCATCTTTTACTCTCTCCTTTTATTTATTTATTTTTCTTACTGTTCTCAGCACAATGGAGCCGGAGTATTGACTGGACCTTCAGGGTGCTGTCAAAGTAAACACACTGATTAATAAATAAAGACGTTTCAACAGATCACAGATCTGATTGAAAAAGTGAGTCTGTTTTTGAAGGTTTTTTGTTGAAGAATTGCCACTTTGAGGTCTGTTATTGAGTGACCAGAGAGATTAAAGTGTTCTCCTACTGGTTTTTGAATATTATGATTTCTGATGTCAGATTTGTGTCCATTTATTCTTTTGCGTAGAGACTGTCTGGTTTGGCCAATGTACATGGCAGAGGGGCATTGCTGGCACATGATGGCATATTTAAAAGCTAATGCTGTCTTGGGATGCATCAGGAGAGGTATTTCCAGTAGGGATAAGGAGATTTTTGTACCGTTATACAAGGTACTGTGAGACCTCACCTGGAATACTGTGTGCAGTTCTGGTCTCCCATGTTTAAGAAGGATAAATTCAAACTGGAACAGGTACAGAGAAGGGCTACTAGGATAATCCGGGGAATGGAAAACTTGTCTTAAGAAAAGAGACTCAAGGAGCTTGGCTTTTTTAGCCTAACTAAAAGAAGGTTGAGGGGAGATATGATTGCTCTTTATAAATATATCAGAGAGGGAGAGGAATTATTTAAGTTCAGTACCAATGTGGACACAAGAACAAATGGATATAAACTGGCCACGAGGAAGTTTAGACTTGACATTAGACGAAGGTTTCTAACCATCGGAGGAGTGAAGTTTTGGAATAGCCTTCCAAGGGAAGCAGTGGGGGCAAAAGACCTATCTGGCTTTAAGATTAGACTTGATAAGTTTATGGAGGAGATGGTATGATGGGATAACATGGTTTTGGTAATTAAATATTCATGGTAAATAGGCCCAATGGCCTGTGATGGGATATTAGATGGGGTGGGATCTGAGTCACCCAGGAAAGAATTTTCTGTAGTATCTGGCTGGTGAATCTTGCCCATATGCTCAGGGTTTAGCTGATCGCCATATTTGGGGTCAGGAAGGAATTTTCCTCCAGGGCAAATTGGAAGAGGCCCTGGAGGTTTTTCGCCTTCCTCTATAGTATGTAGTATGGGGCACGGGTCACTTGCTGGAGGATTCTCTGCTCCTTGAAGTCTTTAAACCACGATTTGAGGACTTCAATAGCTCAGACATAGGTGAGAGGTTTTTCGCAGGAGTGGTGGGTGAAATTCTGTGGGCTGCGTTGTGCAGGATGTCGGACTAGATGATCATAATGGTCCCTTCTGACCTAAATATCTATGAATATATCACATTGCTAGATGTGCAGGTGAATGAGCCCCGGATGGTCTGGCTGATATGGTTAGGTCCTATAATGGTGTCCCTTGAATAGATATGTGGACAGAGTTGGCACCTGGGTTTGTAGGAGGGTTTGGTCCCTGGGTTGGTGTTTTTGTTGTGTGGTGCATAGTTGCTTGTAAGTATTTGGTTCAGGTTGGGGGGCTGTCTGTAAGCAAGGACTGCCCTGTCTCCCAAGGTCTGTGAGAGTGAGGGGTCGTCCTTCACGATAGGTTGTAGATCTTGGATGATGTGCTGGAGAGGTTTTAGTTGGGGGTTGTAGGTGATGGCTAGTGGTGTTCTGTTACTTTCTTTGTTGGGCCTGTCTTGTAGGAGAACACTTTAATCTCTCTAGTCACTCAATAACAGACCTCAAAGTGGCAATTCTTCAATAAATAAACTTCAAAACAGACTCCAGTGTGAAGCTGCAGAAATGGAATTAATTTGCAAACTAGATATTCATCAGATTAGGCCTGAATAAAGATGGGGAGTGGTTGGGTCATTACAAAACCTAAGCTTAATTTCCCCAATACTAATTTCTCTTTACTGTTATGCACACCTTCTTGTCAACTGTTTGTATTGGGCCACTCTCTTACCACTTCAAAAGTTATTTCTCCTCCCTTGGTATCCTGCTGTTAATTGACTTATCTTGTTAGACTGACCTAACACTTGGTAAAGTAACCCACATCCTTTCATGTATTTATACCTGCTCCTATATCTTTTACCTCATACATCTGATGAAGTGGGTTCTAGCCCACAGAAGTTTATGCCCAAATAAATCTGTTAGTCTCTAAAATGCCACGGGGTTTTTTTGCTGATACAGACCTAACACGGCTGCCACTGAAACCTATATCTGATTTGTTTTACCATATTTAATTTAATTTTAAAAAAAGGGTTTAAATATGAAAGTTGGGTGTTGCCCCAAGTAAACTTGTTTTTGCAAGCACAGCATATCTCAACAGTACTGACTTATTTGGTCTGTTATTGTTTAGGTTTTTTTTTTCCTAGGCTAAACAACAAAACGATGTTAGGGCATGTAATGATGTTATTTTAGCCAATCAAAATTAAGAGAGAAAACGGGGAAAAAAAATCTCTCACACATGTATGTTCTGTAGCTCTGAACTCTATGACTCCATGCCAAATCTTACCTGTGGCCATAGTTATATCATCATTAATAGCAAATGGAAGTGTTGACAAGCAGAAACGTAATTGTAATGTCTTCTGATGATGTAGAAGACACTGTAACTTGTGGCTAAAATCTGCAAAAGCCCCTGAGTTACAGAGGAGTCTATGGCCTTCACTATATGTGAGAATTTGCACTAGTTTAACAAAAGGTGTGATTTTAAAGCTGATTTAAACTGGTACCAAAGGATGTATGATTCTACTTATTTCTGTTTAAACCAAACTGATATAATTGTAGATTAGGATAATTAGGAACATGTTTAAGGATGTCATTCTTAAACTAAAATAAGAGTGTCCATACAGAGGTTTACACCTGTTTAATTTAAATCAGGTTATACATTGATTTACATTAAACTGGTGCTACTTTCTTGAGTAGATAAGGTCTAAGACTCACCAATTCTCAATGAGACTTCAGGTTCTAAGTGATTTTGAAAATTCAGCCCAATGTCTCCAGTGTACATATTTATACCTCCCCATATTGTTACATTTTATAAGGAAAATATTAGGCTTAATCACATCCTGTAGGGTCTGCAGAAGGAAAGGAGGCCTCTGTGCAGATCTCTCCTCCTGCACAAAAGGGGTTGGGGGCAATATACTTATGTAGCAGCATTCCCTCACTGGACCCTGAGAGAGGGCTCTCTACAAATCCAAATATTTGTGCATGGTCACGGAGAGGTGGTGAGTGGTCAGGCCAGGGGTGGGGCTAGGGCTAAGGGAAAGAAGAAGCATCATCCTCTCACTGGCCTTGCAGATTAAGGACTGCACTGGGGATCTGTCTTTGCAAGGCCAAGGCCAGGACTGCAGCAGAAGACATGTCAGCATAGTTTCATTAGAGGTACACTGCAACAGGCAAATTGGCTGCTGTTGGTACAGCGCCAACACAGAGGCTCACAGCATAGTTGCTTCCTCTTGATCCCCAGGAATATATGATGGTCCTGGAGTTCTGGCTGGCTACCCCGACCCACTGACTGTTCACCTGGGGTCAAACAATATGGATAAGAACTCCACAGGGAGAACTTAACAGAGATTTTCTTCTCTTTTATCACTGCCTAATGGTTTTCTAGTGTGAGAAGTGATCCATCCTATTGCCATTTAGGACTTATGAGCAGACAGTGGACACTTAGATTCGACAGGTATCGGTGGTAGTATAAAACCTAAAAGACAGAGCAGCTGCTGCAGAAACTGACTTTCATGGAGTTATTCTGAGACAAGACCTCCTCTTTCCCCTACCCTGACCTACATTATAAGGTAAACCTACTTCCTCTGCCACTAAAATGGTATTCGCCTGCTGAGGAGATAGACCAAAATGAAAATCAAGTGACAGGCCAGCACTCTCTCAGAATGGAACATTGCACCATTTCAACAGAGGCTAATGACCTTCTATGAAACATTAGATTTATTTGCACTCATTTGGTCTGGATACTTTATCTATATACACTACAGCTTGGTTTCACTCTGCCACTAATGGAATTGGCATACAATTGTGTAAATAAATTGTAGGGTTTTAAGGAAAGCCATGCTACATTCCTTATACACTTATATACATTTCTCTGCATTACACAAGCCATTATGATTACTATTCTCCATAGCTATGCAGAGTATCAGTAGAGACACTTTTAAAAATGACCATCTTCTTGTCTGTCATCTAGAGGAAAGTGCATGCCTGGGGCAGTTGCTGCTGCCTTATTGCAATTCTGGTCTTGCAGTGTAAGGTCTTAGTTACAGTGTTTAAAATGTAAGATTCTAGTTTGCAGTGTTATGCAAATGATATTGAAATCAAACCTTAGACAACCTCAGTTTAAGTGCCAAGTCTCACCTTCTCTGGTGATTCATTACTGGGGTCATGGTAAGCTCCTCCTGAGGGACTACCCACTTTTGTCCACTCCAAGTAAGCCATTCTGAAACAGGGTTTGAATTATACATACAGCAGTAAAGACATGACATTGTCCTTTAACATACTTTAAAAGAAGATTTAGTGCAGACTAAATGCAACAAATTTTGAACTATCTTGGAAGATGAGATTTTATTTTAAAAATGTGTCACAGCCATCCTCTGTGCTTGTTAAGAATCTGAAATAATATTTTAAAACAGTCCATCTAGATTACAAACCTAGTGGCAATAAGTGGCAAGTTTGCAAAATTTTGTTGAGACACTGCATACAGCTGGAACAACATTTCTCTCAGAAAATCCATAACAAGTGCAAATGTGACTAAATGGGGACAGGGGTTGTTAAATGTTAGTGCATTTCAGGAGCTGAAGTGTTTTGAAAAGAATTACTTGCTTGAATTTGAATATATGAATCAAATTCACCTTCAATTTCAATAGAGTTACACCAATGATACAATTAGCTGAATGAGCCAAATGCTGCCCTTTTTTACACCAGTTTTGTATGCTGTATATCTGAGTAGAAATCAATGAAGTTGCAAGGGTACTGTTAACATCAGAATCTCATCCAATAGCACTTGCTACAACACTGACTTAGAAATCTTCAGTAACTCTGTAATCTCTTTGCAACTTTTTAACCTCATTTAAAAGCTATGTTAATCAATTTGGTTTTGGACATTATTCTTCTGTGGATGAAGATGTTGCCTACTATATTCTTTTTCCAGGGATTTATTTGTAGATCTTTTTCCATTGGTCGAAGAATTTCTTCTTCATTGCTGAAAGGTTCCCAAAGGCTATTCAAAGTCAGAAGTAGGTTATAACTGAAATATCCTTTAAAGGTCACATCTCATGGCATGGGAACAAAAAGTATTCTCCTTTGCTGGAAACAAGTAATCTTTTGCAGCCTCTGAAAGAACTTCAGTTGGTTGCTGAGAAGAATGGTAGCCAGGCCACAGTTATTTAAAACCTTGTCTTCAGTCTGCTGCCCAGCAAATCAAGCAGTGATGAGCAATCTAAAAGGGAAAACAAACAGTTTGTCCCTGCACACTGAAAGTGCAGTGTAAGCACCAAGCTGGTAGATTCTAGTGTCATTAATCTTTTTCTACAGGGCTCCCTGTCACCATCTCTACTCTGGTGACATAGTCAAGTCTGCATTGAAAATGAAGAATCACTTTGCATTGTTTTGAAATCTGTCCAGCTTCATGGTTGTAAATGCCTTTTTTTTTTAACACCCTGGCAAAAATCAAAACATGTCCATGATAACACATCACAGATTTAGTTAGAAGAATCTCTCTCCCCACAATGTAACATAGACCACTTTATACTTGTCTAATGTATATGCTCTGTGACTTAACACAAATTTACATTAAAGTTTGGCAAACCTTCAAGTAAAGAGCTTCAGGAAAACAAACAGATACAGCTGTTTCATTTACTGTATAAACCTGAGGCACTCTATCTCCTAAATCCACCCACTTGTAAATATTACCTAAAATAAATACATAAAAATGAAGATGCTTTGGGACACTTCACTAATCTTTCTGCCAGGACCTAGCTTTTAAAGTTTCTCTTATTAGCTAAAACATATTTACATGACATGATTAAACATGTCATGAGGATTTTGTTCAAGATTTTGAAGTGGACTTTTTGCTGTCGTCCATTTTCTCCATTTGAGTATTCTGCACAAGAATCATCATCTTTATGGAAACCATTCTGAACCATCAGAATGATCTAACCAAAAAATGGCAAAAGCATTGGCAATACATTTGTTAAAGACGCAGTGTAATTATTGATCAGCTGGATAGCGATTCCAATTCTTGGTTCAAAGCCATATGGTCAAAGCTCCAAATTCAGGAAAACTTCATTTGCAAGCAGATTTCTATGGGAAAAAATAATTTGTTGATAGGGTCATTTGTGGGAGGATGGGTAGAGGACATGTGAAGCTCAGAGGACAATACAAATGCATAGATTAATAGTAAAATCCCTGGGAACAGACATCTGAGCTGAAACAAAATGCAAACCCATCCAAATAAGTATGAAGCAGATTACTAGATGCAAACTTTAATCGGATTAGAATAGAATCTCTCCTTTCTCATGAGCTATGTACCTACCCCATTTGGGCAGAGTGCTACACTGGATCATTAGCATGTAAATAGTTCAAGTTTGTACAATATTTTAGCCTGCAAAGATATGAAAGTGTGTGGTGGCAGATATGCCACATGGATGTGGGGTCATATGGCAGCAGCATATTCTATTTTTAATCCTGGCCCCAGGTACAGACACTCCTACCATTCCACTGATGCAAGTGAGAATGAACAAAACGCTTAACAGCACATGTAGCAAAATCAACTGTATTGTCCCCATATAAAAATCACGCAGCCACTCTGCTCGCACACTATATGTAACAAGCCAGGGCCTCAGAACAATGAATACAAATCAACCAATAACTTTTACGCAGTAACAAGGCAACAGTGAGCAAGGCCAGCACAAGTCCAGATAAGCTGCAAAAAACAAACATTTCCATCTATTTGTCAAAAAATATTCCTCCTGAAGTTTGAAGTGGTACAACAGCTGTCACATTTCATTATCCATATATCATTAGGTTCATTTACATGTGGGATTTTATGGCTAATGCATTACCTCAGTGTATATTCTTTGTGGGGAGGCAGTTTTATTCTCGATCATTTTTGGGTAGTTCTAAATCTGTAGATTGGAAAACACCAGTGAGAAAGATGATATGGCTGGCACTGAATCAAGACAAGAAACTAAATTAAGGAACAGGCTTTCAACGGCATCACATATAAACAAATCAAGTTCCCTAAATATTCCTGCCAAAATAAATGTAGAAAAATTGTCTTTTTTTTAAAAATGGTGCTTGTGAAAGTAACAGAAAATAGCATTGGTGAAACAACCATTGGTTGCTAATCTGAAGGTGGAAAGCAATTTGGGTGAAAGTGATCATGACAGGAAATTCCGTGATGGGAAATTCCGTGATGGGAAATTCCAATATTATGCCATTTGATGAAAATGTCAAAATATGAACACTAAGTGAAACAAAAAATATTGATTTCAAAATGTTTGATTTGATCAAAATCATCAAAATGAAAGTGTTTCATTTGAGGGCAAGTGAACATTAATCTGCGTCTACCTTTTTCACCATAGTATCTAATGTCAACAACTTCTGGTCCCTCTTTCCCCTATGTGGGCTCTACTTCCTGGTCAGCCTACATTTCCCTGATGCACCACAGACTCTCCCTAAGACTCAGCCACCCCATGAGTCCCTGGGGCACCTCATGTGGTCACAGATATTACTATTGACCCAACACAAAATGTTTTGTTTTGTGTTAACAAGCCAGAATGAAAAAAGTGTTTTGTTTCTGGTCAATCCAACCTGAAATATTTCTTCTTTATTTTCTTGGCGGAAGATTCTGCCAAAAATCAATTTTTTCCCATAGAAAGTGTCTGTTTTGATCAAACCGCACTTACCATTGGGAAAGTGTTTAATTCAATTTTTTCAAACAGCTGTACTCTGCACACACCCTTCAGGATGTAACTATTTATTGTGACACATAAGACAGCCAATATTTTTAAGCTATCACTAAAAAAGGGCTTACTCATATATAGTTCACCCAAAATTCCTTTTTATAAACTAGTGCAATCCCTTGGGCCTAGGTAGATGAACGGAATAGTCATTAAATAATAAGATATTCTGATTTTCAGAAAACAGCCTGTCATGCCAAGAGTTGCCTTGGCAAATTCCAAATCCATGTTCTCTGTTCTCTCGGGCCCATGAGAACATAAAGAGTACAGCACAAGTCCTGAATGGAATGTACTGGTGAATACATCTATGCAAATATGCCAGCTGTGGGCCCTTATGGAATATATTTTATTATCCTTGGAAAGGGTAAGTGAACTTTTATCCTGTTCTTTGACTTGTGAACATGTTAGATCAATCAAGGTTACTGTGATACATATTACATGAATTAAAAACTGGCTAATTGACAGACCTCAAAATGCAATTGTACTCAGGAAATCATGAATTAGTGTAGTGGGGTTATTTTTAGTGGGGTTCTGCAGGGTTCAGTTCCCATCCTAGCACGATTCAGTATTTTTAATCAATGGTCTGGTAGAAAATATGAAATCATTACTGATAAAGTTTGCATATTATACAGAGATTGATGGAGTGGTAAATAATGATAGTGAGATCACTGATACAGAGAGGCCTGGATTACTTAGTAAAAGAGGTGGGCTCATACTACATGTATTTAAATACACTCAAATGTAAGGTCATATAACAAGGACCAATGAATGAATTTTGGAAGGCAGTGACTCTGAGAGGTTCTTAGGGGTTATGGTAGATAACCAGATTAACATGATCTGCCAGTAATGCAGTGGCTAAGAGTAAATGCAATCCTTGGATGAATAAGCAGAGAAATACAGAGTAGAAGCTGGGAGATGACACTATGCCAGTGGTCAGATTAGATAATAATGGTCTCAGAACAAAAAATGCCTATATATGGAAACCTGAAGCCACCTTCAAATTAACAGGCTAGATTATTGATCCAAACTCTGTTTAGTTAATTTGATTTAAGATATGTGAATGTTTTCTGAGGTTATAACAACTTTCCTGTTGTTCGTAGTCCGGGTTTGAACACACTTGTGCCATTATGGTTTCATCATGAATTATTAATTACATCAGTGCCAGAAGCCAAACTAAAGTTGGGGCTAGGAGACATACACTATACACAAAGAGATGTACACAACCCCTTCTCCTGAAGCACTGAAGCCATGTAATAGCCAAGTCTTTGAATGAGTTTTAACTTTTTCAAAACTTCTAGCAAAATACAAGAGTTGAGCTGGAACTAAAGAAAATGCTTGAACAGCCACAGCAAACTAAAATGGTAGTTTGTAATAGGATTGGCTGCCTCCTGCTTGCTCCCCTCATGGCCTGGCATCTATGCGGAACCCTGCAAATATTTCCCCTTCTTTCCAGGGCCTCAACAACTGTGCACAGGCCTCTCTCTGGGTTACTACCATCCCCGCCTGGGGCTGATTTAATAACCAAAATAGCTCTTCACAGTCATTGGGGTCCAAAAATAAATTCCCTCACCACACAAAAGTCCATACTTAGCTCTGATGTTTTTTTCTTACAGCCAGAGCTCTTCTATTCCAATCTGTTCTCACAGCCTGTCCTCCCAGCTTTTCCTAGCTGATGCTTAATCTTCTGGCACTGACACTGGTCTCAAACTTCTAAGCCCAGCCCATTCATGTTTCCTCACAGGAGCCTCCTGTTCCATGAGCTATGGCTCCTAAACTCCACCAGTGACAGGTTTTTCCTCTATAGGCACCTCTTTCACTCTCTACAGTTTTCTGATCTCCCCTCTCCCCCACATCTTCCTTCTGTCTTTTATAGGGGAATCAACTGTCCTCCAGCAGGCCCAATCAAGACTCTCGATACAGCACAGGTGGACTGGAAGAGTTCCTTTAGTAGTCAGGGTTGACTGGCTCCAGGCCTCCAGCCCTTAAGAAGAAAGGCACTCTGTAACTGAAGGACCTCATTCCCTTAACGCCCGCTGGTAGGACACCACAGAACACAATTGTCCCTGCCTCAGTTTTCCTTAGCTGATTCAGGCATGGAACCTATATCCCTCAATCTTCATCTGCATCTCCGTTCCTCAGCTGGGTTACTTGTCTCTCTCCTCTTTCAGGACTGAAATGAGTCTCATCCCACCCGAAGCTCTACCAGTGCCTTTTGTAGACCTTTGCTCCCAGGAGCTTGAGGCTTTGTCTCAGGGACTTTCCTAATTCCTATTCCAGAGCTGCCTGCTTTACAGGTTTCTTCCCATCTTTCTTCAAAAGGGCAGAAATAACCTAAGTTAAAGCAGGAACACAAAGGCAAAGTCCTACATCCTTGTTATTGTTGCCACCTCAGGTCAGGATTCTCAGCAGTCTGTATCCCCATCTATGCATCTCTCATTTAGTTCCAAGCCCAGGGACCCTGACTACCTCCCTGCATCTAAAGGCCTCTTTCCCAGTCTAAGAGTAGGAGCCATTAAGCCCAGGGCTGCAATGAGATCAGGGACAACTAATGAGAAACAGGGACAGGAGGAAGGTCATAGGATCAAAATCAAAATAAGGGAGCTCGTGGACGTGGCCCAAAGGAACTGTGCCCAGATATGTGACCTGATGGAGGAGTGGAAATATGCCCCACAGTCACAAAGCATGTACCCATCCAACAGCCTCCTCCTGGTATGGTGGACGGCCACCTTGGCTAGCACCAGGAGCAGGTCGACAAGGAGGTCTTGCAACTTCATGGGGCCATGGATGGGGTGAGTATAGATCTGGAGATGTGGGGGAAAATGCAGCCAGAACCTAAGGAGAAGGCTTTGGTGGAGCCAGAAAAAGGGGCTGCAACCTGGTGCACTTGGTGTAAATGTGTGCCAAGGTCTCCCTCATGCCACAAAAGGGGCAGGTGTTGGGAAGGGGGATGAACCACGCCAGGTACACACCTGTGCTCACAGCTCTGTGACAGAGCTGTCAACTAATATCCCCGGTGGGCCACGGGACCAGACTGGCCCACTGGGGCTCCTCATCCTCCACAGATGGTAGAAGGTCCTACCATTTGGTGTTGGGGTGGGAGCCAAGAGTGAGGAAATGAAGGGTTTGGAGCATGAGCATATATAACTGTTTTCTAGGCGTGGCTCAAAAACAAATAGGCTGCAAGTCACGCAGTCTGCTTGGGTGGTGTGGAGTGGGTGGGTGGCTCGTAGGGCAGGGGCCCAGTGGTAAGGTCCAGAGAGCCTGGGGTGCAGGCAGGGAGTATCCTCCTGCAGGACCTGCTCAAGGAAGGCCTGACAGGAGGGAAGCCAGGCTGCCCTCCCCTCCTGAAGTATGTGCCGGGGACACAAGGGGTTCCCAGGAACCCTGAGTAGTGTAGTCAGTAACTTGTTCATTTTAATCTCCTGCTGTTTCCCCTGAGCTGCTTCCTATCTCAGGGCTTTGCAAGTACCTCCTGCCTGGTAATCTTCTCTGTTCCCTTCTGGTGGAGAACTGGATTGTCTGAGAAGCTTCCTCCAGTCTGACCCTGTGGAGCCCCTTCTCTGGGGCGGGCGGGCGGGCTGGCTGGCGCGTGCACGCTCGCTCTCGCTCTCTCCAACAGCCACAATGTTCTGACTGGGCTGTGACCTTTTATCCTTGCAGTGGTTAGCCTACCCACAGGCTGCAGCTGGGGAGGTGATTGCTCCCTTGTAGGGTTTATATACCCCCATCACACACCTTGTTGCACAGTAGCATGGCTCTTCTCCTTGGTCTCTTGGAGGCAACTGCCTGTGATGTGTTTTATGATAATCTAAAAAGCATAATCCAAAGATTCCTTAAATGTCATCTGTATGGTACATGTTGATTAATGCCTATAATGGAAAATGAAGGTGATTAAGCTATATCACCTGTTGAAAGCGAAAAGAGAATTGTGTGCTGAGTATTTAAAAAAATCCAGACAAATGCATCAATTAAACAAAATGGGCCAAATTCTGTTTGCTTTACTCATGTGAGCAGGCCTATACAATGCATGTAGTATATTTAATATTTTATGGTAGAATTTACACTATTTTGAAGTTGTGCTAAGAAACAAAGTGGCTTAAATTCAAACAATGTTAAATGTTGGTGTGTGCAAAATCCACATGTCACTTTGCTTAGTTTTGAGTAAAAGAATGGGAAATACCAGATGTACCATTTCAATTTTTAAAAGACATACTTTTGCTAAAACATACTCTCCTTAGTGTTTCTATTCCAAAGTGATGCATACATTAGAAATACATAGATAGCAGATATTTTGGTCAGGCACTATAGAGTTGATGTGTGCAAAATGCTATAAAACAAGGAAACACAAGAGATTTTGTTTATTTTTAGTAGACGTTACCAGGTTTTCAGCAAGCCCCAGATTTCTTTTTCTCTTTCTCTCTCCAATAGTATATCCCTAACCTGGGTGGCTGAGATCAGATTGTTTTTCTATTAATGGATTGAATTCTTTTTGGTGGCTGTGTGTATCTATTTATAGATATTGCAATCACCAGATTGGGTGGGGTGTGTCCTATGTTATTTATTTCTCTGTCTTAACTGCTAAGAACCTCAGGAATAAGCAAAGCAGCACTAATTCAAAAGTAGTGAGACCTATACAGCCAGGAGTATGACATCATGGTTAAGCCACTAAACGAAAATGTCTCATTGATCATCAGTAGTAAGGAGGAATGAAGAGAAGTGTCTTTTTGATAATCAAAAGCAAATCAAGTTTAGATTCTAATAGTTGGCACTATACATGTTCTAGGTGAAAGCAAAGAAGCAACAATTGTAGAACTAGAAAAACTACTGTATGTACAGTGAACATACCTGGCAAGCTATTAAAGCCTCTTTTCCCCCTAACCTGGCCTTGACCTAGTGAGGGCAATACTTTTGAATACTTTACATTCAATGCTGTTAATTAATTGAGAGTTCTCTGCATTTAATTAAGATTTAATAAGTCAGTTGTACGCTAAATGAATACTGATTGGTCACTGAAGTGATATTTCTTGAGGATTAACAACTACAAAATACATAATACATCTAGCCTTGCAGGAAAGTTTCAATAGACTGGAATAGGGATGCAACCAAGAGGTTTCTATATAAATTAACTAGTGTTCTAAAAAATCTTGCTCTACAAAGCTATAGAACCTAACAGTGATATTCTTTATGTGGAAATGAGAATGTTTAGATCTCCCTACAGAATTTAATGGTGAGTTATACCCTACGCATAGAATTCTATGGGTTGGTTTAAAAATTCTATAGACTGGATATTATTGTCCATGAAATTGCATAGGATGCTTCCATGAGATTATAATATTTTTATTTTGTAGTGAACGATGTTAAATACTCATCAAATAACTATTCAAAACATAGCATTAGCCCTGTGAAAATGAGATTGTAATTTAAAGTATTTCCATTTGACATGCTTAGGGGAGAATGGTCAGGATTTCCAGACTTCAGGAAATACTTCAGCCTGTGCCTTTTTCAGGCCCTGAAAGTCAGATGAAACCAACTATCACCAGATTAGCCACCATTTTTTTTCACGGCTTTCCAAGCAGTGAAAGTAAGGTCAGGGTCCTCCGGTTTTGCAGGTCACATGTTCCTGCCCTGATGTGGCTATTGGAAGCTGCATCAGCAGGACTGGAATTGGAGAAAAGAAATTTCAACCTAATCATCCATATGCTTTCAGCAGATTGTGGCCTTGTAAAACATAAGCTTGGCACTGACTGGCCTTTCAAGGTTCAAACTCCAACAAATACTGAATCCTAAGATTGTCTATCTGCATATTTTATAGTGGTGCTCAGTCATCACTGTAGTCTGAGCATAGTCCTTATATGGGTATGTCTACACTACCCGCCAGATTGGCGGGTAGTGATCGATATATTGGGGATCGATTTATCGTGTCTAGTGTAGATGCGATAAATCAATCCCCGATCGCTCTGCAGTTGACTCCTGTACTCCACCGTGGAGAGAGGCGGAAGCAGAGTAGATGGGGGAGCAGCAACAGTTGACCCTGCGTCGTGAGGATGTGAGGTAAGTCGACCTAAGATACGTTGACTTCAGCTATGCTATTCTCGTAGCTGAAGTTGCGTATCTTAGGTTGATCCCCCTCCAGTGTAGACCAGGCCTAAGCCTAATCACCCTGATTTTCCTCTGACTCGGGCTTTTCTGGTAGAAAGAACAGAGAAGGTGAAAGGCTTTTGTAAACCTAAAGCAAAACATAAACCAGGAATTTTCTGTGATTTAAATGTTTCATTCTCTGATATTTATTTCAATTTTATTGTATCTGATAACAGTCAATGAAGCCAAGATGAGTTGTTCCCTTCAAACAAAAGCAAAGCTATCAGCTCCCCAAATGTTTTACTCCTGGACATTTTGTTTTGTTACATACGGTTCTACCAGTCAGGAAGGAAGAGTGTGGTAAAAGCATTAACCGTATTCTGAGCATTTACATTACTGCAGATAGGCATCACAATCTGAATTTAAATCAAATCCGTAGAGAGGAAGGCTGGTCTTGTGGTTAAGGCTCTGGAACTGAGGAGATCTGAATTAATTTCCCAGCTCAGCTATAGACATCCTGTGTGATGTTGTAGAAGTCACTTACTCACTCTGTGCCTCAGTTTACTGATCTGTAAAAATAGGATACTTCTTTCTTCTACACTTTTTCTGTCTTGTCTATTTATGGCCTGATCCTGTTTCCACTGAAGTCAATGATCAAATTCTCATTGAATTAATTGGGAACAGTAGTAGGGATTTAGACTGTAAACAATTGTGGGCAAAGACTGTTTCCTAATATGTCTATTACTCCTAGCGCAGTGGGACTTGATCTTGATCAGTACCTTTTGATGCTATCATAATACAAATAAATGATTATTATAATTATATAGTTATAATAAATAATACAGTAAAAGTAGAACTGCTGTTGTTCAACAGCAGTTCTGCATACCTCTGGTTCACTAGTCCCTCAGGAAAGACAAAAAAGCATAGTTTTGGAAAAGAGCAATTAGTATAACAGTACAGGGACATCATAAGTAGAAATAAAAACAAATATTGAAGAAGAGAAATTTAAAAAATGACATACATTAAAAAAAAACCCAAAACCTGCTGCTCTTTTCTGAGCATCTGAGCCAGCCCAGAAGAAAAAGAATGAAAGACTTCATGCAAACAAAGGAAATGAGTTCTGCAAGGACAGATTTTCATGGCATCCGTGATCATGATCCGATGACAGAATTTTCCAGGGGCCTGCAGCTTGGCCACAGTAAATAGTTCCTTTGAAAACACTCCTATTGAATCATGCTCTTCTCCTTTGACCACCATTCTGCAGGGCTAAGAATGACTACAGGCAGGACCCTCAAGTCTTCCCTACCCACTTCAGCAAATGCAGTGTACATGTGCAAATGCAGTGCAGTGTACTGTATCGGCAGTTTGGCACTCATGCGGTTGACTAACTGTGGCACTTTGTACCTCAAAGCAGCACCCTGAAACCCCCATATTCACCACTATCATATAGTTGTTATATGTTTTGTATGAAGTCTGCCTTGTGAGGTATCATTTTAAAAGTCTTGATCTGTTGAACATTAATATCCTGTTGGATTGTATGTGCTATCATTGTATGTGAACTTATGGAGTTTTGCTATGTGTGAGTTACTGAAATATGTTGTGAGGTGAGGAACATCCACAACCAGCCTTTTGGATGCAAAAATGGAGTAGCCAGATGTGCTGATGACCCATTAAAGAGAATCCACTTTCACAGCAGCCATATCTCAGGAACTGTACACAATGGAGACTTCTCAGAGAGAGCACATGGACAATGGAGACTGCTTGACTCACCTCACAAGCATAGATCTTTCCAGCAAGCTGGAAGAAACTACAAAGAGGGTAAGTGACATCGTCATTTGGCTTCACTTCCCCCACAACTCAATGCCTGGAAACAGATCTGGAAGAGAAAGATTTTGAACTGGGGAGGGTGGTCTCAGGCTGGAAGAGAGTTCCAGCTTGTGTACTGAAGATTTCTGACCTGTTTGTACCATTTATCAGGGTGAGACACTGCTTGAGTCAAATCCTGTTTAGTTTCTAGAATTCAGATTTGTGATTTTACTTTTATTTCTTAGGCAACCCACTTTCATCTCTACAGTTATTACTTATAATCACTTAAAATCTATCCTTCTGTAGTTGATAAATCTTTTTATATTTTACCTAAACAGTGTATTTCGGTTGAAGTGCTTGGGAAATCTCAGCTCAGGTTACAAAGGCTAGTGTGTGTCCTCTCCACATCGAGGGAGGGTGGACTGGGTAATAAACTTACATTGGTTTCTGACCAGGGCAAGACAGTACAGTTCTTGGGTGCAAGACTGGGGAGCTGGGGGGAATTGGCTGGAGCCTCTCTATTGTGGGTTCATGAATGGCTGGGAGAAGCACTCATATAACTCATTTGGGTGTGTCCCTGCCTGTGGATTCATAGATTCATAGATATTAAGGTCAGAAGGGACCATTATGATCATCTAGTCTGACCTCCTGCACAACGCAGGCCACAGAATTTCACCCACCACTCCTGCAAAAAACCTCTCACCTATGTCTGAGCTATTGAAGTCCTCAAATCATGGTTTAAAGACTTCAAGGAGCAGAGAATCCTCCAGCAAGTGACCCGTGCCCCATGCTACAGAGGAAGGCGAAAAACCTCCAGGGCCTCTTCCAATCTGCCCTGGAGGAAAATTCCTTCCCGACCCCAAATACTGCGATCAGCTAAACTCTGAGCATATGGTCAAGATTCATCAGCCAGATACTACAGAAAATTCTTTCCTGGGTAACTCAGATCCCACCCCATCTAATATCCCATCACAGGCCATTGGGCCTATTTACCATGAATATTTAATTACCAAAACCATGTTATCCTATCATACCATCTCCTCCGTAAACTTATCGACTTTAATCTTAAAGCCAGATAGATCTTTTGCCCCCACTGCTTCCCTTGGAAGGCTATTCCAAAACTTCACTCCTCTGATGGTTAGAAACCTTTGTCTAATTTCTAGTCTAAATGTCCTGGTGGCCAGTTTATAACCATTTGTTCTTGTGTCCACATTGGTACTGAGCTTAAATAATTCCTCTCCCTCTCTGGTATTTATCCCTCTGATATATTTATAAAGAGCAATCATATCTCCCCTCAACCTTCTTTTAGTTAGGCTAAACAAGCCAAGCTCCTTGAGTCTCCTTTCTTAAGACAAGTTTTCCATTCCTCGGATTATCCTAGTAGCCCTTCTCTGTACCTGTTCCAGTTTGAATTCATCCTTCTTAAACATGGGGGACCAGAACTGCACACAGTATTCCGGGTGAGGTCTCACCAGTGCCTTGTATAACGGTACTAAAACCTCCTTATCCCTACTGGAAATACCTCTCCTGATGCATCCCAAGACTGCATTAGCTTTTTTCACAGCCATATCACATTGACGGCTCATAGTCATCCTATGATCAACCAATACTCCAAGATCCTTCTTCTCCTCCGTTACTTCTAATTGATGGGTCCCCATCTTATAACTAAAATTCTTGTTATTAATCCCTAAATGCATGACCTTACACTTCTCACTATTAAATTTCATCCTATTACTATTACTCCAGTTGACAAGGTCATCCAGATCGTCCTGTAGGATATCCCTGTCCTTTTCTAAATTGGAAATGCTTCCCAGCTTTGTATCCTCTGCAAACTTCATTAGCACACTCCCACTTTTTTGCCGAGGTCAGTAATAAAAAGATTAAATAGGATTGGTCCCAAAACCGATCACAGTTCACCTTTCAGTAGGACCCGTTGTAGTTTCCCCTTTTAACCAATTCCTTATTCACCTTTCAATTTTCCTATTGATCCCCATCCTATCCAATGTAACTAATAATTCCCATGTGGCACGGTATCAAATGCCTTACTGAAATCTAGGTAAATTAGATCCACTGCATTTCCTTTGTCTAAAAAATCTGTTACTTTCTCAAAGAAGGAGATTAGGTTGGTTTGGCACGATCTACCTTTTGTAAAGCCATGTTGTATTTTGTCCCATTTACCATTGACTTCAATGTCCTTAACTACTTTCTCCTTCAAAAATTTTTCCAAGACTTTGCATAGTACAAATATCAAACTAACAGGCCTATAGTTACCCGGATCACCTTTTTTCCCTTTCTTAAAAATAGGAACTATGTTAGCAATTCTCCAATCATACGGTACAACCCCTGAGTTTACAGATTCATTAAAAATTCTTGCTAATGGGCTTGCAATTTCATGTGCCGATTCCTTTAATATTCTTGGATGAAGATTATCTGGGCTCCCGATTTAGTCCCATTAAGCTGTTTGAGTTTCTCTTCTACCTCAGATATGGTAATATCTACCTCCATATCCTCAATCCCATTTGTCATGCTACCATTATCCCTAAGATCCTCTTTAGTCTTATTAAAGACTGAGGCAAAGTATTCATTTAGATATTGGGCCATGCCTAGATTATCCTTGACCTCCACTCCATCCTCAGTGTTTAGCGGTCCCACTTCTTCTTTCTTTGTTTTCTTCTTATTTATATGGTTATAGAACATTTTACTATTGCTTTTAACTCCCTTTGCAAGGTCCAATTCTACTTGATTTTTAGCCTGTCTCACTTTATCCCTACATGTTCTGACCTCAATAAGGTAGCTTTCCTTGCTGATCCCTCCCATCTTCCACTTCCTGTATGCTTTCTGCTTTTTCTTAATCACCTCTCTCAGATGCTTGCTCATCCAGCTTGGTCTACAACTCCTGCCTATGAATTTTTTCCCCTTTCTTGGGATGCAGGCTTCTGATAGCTTCTTCAGCTTTGATTTAAAATAATCCCAGGCCTCCTCTACCTTTAGATCCATAAATTCTTCAGTCCAATCCGCTTCCCTAACTAATTTCCTCAATTTTTGAAAGTCAGCCCTTTTGAAATCAAAAACCCTAGTCGCAGATTTATTTTTCTTAATCCTTCTGTTCAGTTTGAACTGAATTAGCTCATGATCACTTGAGCCAAGATTATCCCCTACAACCATTTCTTCTACGAGGTCCTCACTACTCACCAAAACCAAATCTAAAATGGCATCCCCTCTAGTCGGTTCAGCAACTACTTGATGGAGGAATCCATCAGCTATCACATCTAGGAAAATCTGAGCCCTATTATTATTATTACTAGCACTCATCCTCCAGTCTATATCTGGGAAGTTAAAGTCTCCCATGATCACACAGTTTCCATTAGTATTTACTTTATTAAAAACATTAAAAAGGGCTCTATCCATATCCAAACTAGATCCCAGCGGTCTATAGCACACCCCAAGCACTATCCCAGGGGAGGCTCTAATAGTTTTCTTCCCCAAAGTAATTTTTGCCCAGACGGACTCAGTCATATCCATTTCATCGCTTCTTATTGCTTTACATTCTACCTCATCATTGATATACAATGCTACTCCACCACCTTTACCTTTATTTCGGTCTTTCCTAAACAGCACATACCCTTCAGTACCTGTAGTCCAGTCATGACTACCATTCCACCATGTTTCTCTTATCCCTATAACATCTGGTTTCACTTCCTGCACCAGTAGCTCTAGTTCCTCCATTTTGTTACCTAGGCTCCTCGCATTGGTGTACAAACATCTTAATTTTTGCTGTTTGGCCTCACTCACATTCTGTACCCTCTTAGGCATGGTCATTCTACAGCCAGTACAACCTATTAGACTGGTATCTACACTTCCCTTGCTCCTACCCATGGCTGTATCCTCTCTTACTTTGTTTTCTTTCCTCTCAAAGCTAAAATCCGGCGTGGAGATTACCTGGACATCTCCCAACCATCTCCCCCAAATTCCTAGTTTAAAGGTCTCTTAATCAGTTGTGCCAGCCTCCATCCTAGAATTCTATTTCCTTCCCTACTCAAATGAAGTCCATCCCAAGAGAACTGTCCTTTGTCCATGAATGCCTCCCAGTAGCCATACATCCCAAAGCCCTCCTTATAGCACCACTGCCTAAGCCATCTGTTGATAGTCATAATCTTGTCACACCTTTGTTGCCCTCTCTAGGAACAGGCAGAATCCCACTAAAGATCACCTGAGCCTCGATTTCCTTAAGCATCTTCCCCAGCCTAGCATAGTCTCCCTTAATACTTTCCAGCGAGAATATAGCCATATCATTTGTTCCCACATGAAGGATAATTAGGGGATTCTTTCCTGCTCCCTTTAGAATCCTTTTCAACCTCAGGTCTACATCCCGTATCTTAGCACCTGGAAGACAGCACACCCTCCTATTCTCTGGATCAGCTCTGGTTACAGGCTGTGTTAGTTCCGTACATGCCAGAGGTTTGTAGCTTGTCACAGCATCACAGTGTGAGAGGGGTACCTAAGGTTGGTGGTGGGAGACAGGGCTCAGCGGTCCCACAGTTCAGGTTGCACCCTGGGAACCCCATCACACTCACATGCCCAAGACATTAAATCTCAAGACATTTCCTAGACAATTATTATTAGGAGCATCTATAGGGTGCTTATCATCATGATTTTTGAGTGTACTTTAACAATTAACATTAGCCAGGTAGATCAGATTCTAGAGAACTGTACAGCAAAGTGAATTTCACAACAAATTCCCCAATCATGAAATTGCAGAATTCACAGGGGTCCTATTCATATGATTGATATTTGAACTTATCCCTGCCTCCCCCACTCCAAAAAATTCAATAATGTTAGTCATGTGCAGTGCTACTAGAAGCAACAGAAGCCTGGAGTAATTTAGACTCTCCAACATTACAGATCTTGAGTTATATTTGGAAATCCAAAGCAGCACAAAAAGAAGAGAGGAAGAGGAGAAGCTGAAAAGTGGTGAGGGGGAAACCCAGCAATGGAATGGAGAAAGTCACACACTTAGTTAAAACATGCCAAGATAGAAAGACAACCCTTACAGTCCCAGAACAGAAGGCATTGATGGCAGGGTACAGATCTGAAGGGAGAAAAAAGTCAGGATAAGTATGCAAATGCTGCTACTGGGAATCATGTTTACCTTCTGGAATTCAAAAACCAAAAGTCAATGAATCTCTAAAAATCTCAAGTTTTCTAGGCAAGAAGTATTTTTCACTTTGGCCTGAAAGGCCTTGTCAAAACTATATTGGGAATAAGAATGCTGTAGTGTATCCAAATAGACATGAAAAACAGAGAGACAGAAAATTAACAAAAAAAGCCAGAAGGGTCTCAGAACTGATATTAAACTAGGAGAAATTATAGAGAGAAGAACTGCATCCCTGGCAGAAAGAAAATAAAACTGTCATTCAGTACAGTGATGAGCAGGGATAGAAGACAAGAAAACTTGCTATCACAAGTAGTCAACAGGGATGGTAGGAAAACCCAATAAGCTTTTTTTTTTTTTTTTTTTTTTTTTTTTGCCTAACAAGAAAAAGAAAAGCAAACATATCTTCTACATTGTCAACATGGACCCTGGGATCACATAAGATTAATAGTCTGCATGATTCCAGAGCCAACTGAGAAAGAAAATCCATAAATTCATTAAGAAAACTTGTGGTAGCTCTTGGAGGGCTGTAAATTGAAGCTATTGTGAAGGTTTCAGAGGTAGTACATGAATAAGAAAGATGGAAGAAACCCAAGCTTGGTGACTTGTTGATTTGAGAGAAGTATGTTAAGATGTCTGAGAATTAGATGCCATACCTCCTCCAACCCAGCTCATAAATCAAATGTGTTGTGTATATAAACTCAATATGTCTAGAACAGAATTCAGTTTATAAAGTGGCTTTTCTACTCTTTCTACTACCAAATGGGTTTAAAATAGTGTGTTAGACACTAGTAGTATCTAGACAATGGCCTAGTTTTAGGAATGTATTTAAACATAAGTTTAAGTCTAACCCTTTTCTGGATAGGACTTAAGCATGTGCTTATATCCCATTAATTTTGTTGAGACTTAAAGTTAAGCAACTTCCTGAGCGCTCTCTGGAATAGGGCTTCTTCCTGAATTAGGGTCCATGTGTGTAGGTAGATATAACAGCACACATTTTTTTTAAGTGCTTTTGTCTGAGTATTTTGCAAGCCTACGGTCATCTTATGTTTATCTCTGATTTGGTGTTTTGAATCTGGAGAAGCACTCTGTCTGTTTTAGATATTATATCGTCACATTTTCAGTGAAACACTCTCCCTTCTGTAGGGTGCAATTTGCATCTGCAAATATTCACCTGAATTTTTGCACACACAATTACATGTATCTGAAGAAGTGTGATGATTTGGGGAATCTGCCAGAATCATTTACGAATTCTGGTTGATGCTATAAAATTATTATGAACATTGTAGTATTACAGACCTTTTACTGCCACCATTTACTGAAAAAAGGTGACTTTCTTGGACCACATACAATGGTGATTTGTTAAAACTTAATGGCCACCTATTCAAATAGCAGTAATGGGATCTTGGTACAATGAGTTAGCTGAAGCCTAGGAGAAGTATTTTTTTTCCTACAAGGGCTGGCATTTGGAGAGTGGAAAATCCTCAAATGCAGAACAAAGAACTCAGGGTGTTATGCTAACCTTTAAAAATCAGAGAGGCTGGGTGGGTCAGGGGAAGATTCACAGAATCACACAGTAAGTTTGGGCAGGAGAAAGGAAGAGAGAGGAATGCTTTTGTAGCCGGGGGGTTCTGTATAACTGCAGGACCAGCTCAGGTCAGAAGAGGCTAGCGGGGGGAGAGAAGTCTCTCTATTTTGAAAGAGAAGTCATGAGCTGTAGGGGAAGGACCCTAGCTACACCAGAGGATTCCCAAGCCCAAAGAACTCTCCAAAGTTGTAAGAAAACCGAGACAAGGGAAATGTGTATAGGTGTGTTTATTAGTTTGTCTAGATCTGTGTATCTCTCACGCTTTTATGTAAAGAACAATGATGTTTTTGAAACCTGAGCAAATTCTGTCTATGAATCTGTTGGCTTTCTCTAACATGTGGCCCTGAAGGTAAACTGTAAACCAGAAGGCTCACACCTTTAGTGGGATTCCGGGGAATGTGCAAATGCTGCTGGGATAGATGGTGGTGACAACACTAGTGTAAAGATCTAGGCAATTGGATTCCCACTGCTGTGGGGATATTAGATATGAGGTTTGCACTTGGAGTGTATTCCTACAGGCCAAGAGCCAGGTATAGAGTGATTAATTTCTATCCAGCCCCAGCAGAGGGATTCAGTGTTTTGATCCCCTAACATCTAGCAGGGAGACCTTGATAAGATCTGTGACAGGGGCAAAAAAAGTAAATACTGGTGCAGTTACTCAAAGCTTTGTAGCAATATTTTGCGTCCACAAAAGTGGAAGCAAAGTCTCTACTCTTTTGAATATTCATCACCTAATGTACCCATCTGCATAGTACCTAAGTGTGTTCCACATCTGAGACTGATGATGTCATGCACTGAGTACTGAAGGTTTATTGCATATGACAGCATGAAATATAAACAGTTCAAGAGTGCAGATTCCCCTTTTAGAGTATAAAGAGAGTACTGAGGACATGTTTAATGTAGTGAAAATCAGGCCATATGATTTGTGTTATGATTCACGTATCAGTAGAATAAATGAGAACCTGACTTCTTGCTGATATATGATATGATCTTCCAAATATACCCTATCTGAAGGAAAAATATCCTATTTTGGGTCCTTGCCTTTCATTCAGTTTCAAAACATTAAAAAATAATCAAGTGTGACAGCAGTTAATACCATGCAAACCTAACAATACTGTTTCGGTTACCTGGCAACAAAACAGATGAATGGAAGCATCAGGTGAAAGAATGTGTGGTTTACCCAGCTTGTTACAGTGACTGATACTGGATCAGAGCATGGCTGGTAGCTAGACAGCTATTACTATACGCTTTCAGACTGTACTGCCTTTCCAGAGCAATGGCCAAAAGATAGAATGAACTAGCTAGCGAGCTATCTGGACTTCTTTGCTTTTATCATTCTTACAATGGATATATAATTCTTTTTAACAGAATAAAAACAAGCAGATAGGATTATTAAATGCAGTGTGATAATTCACACCTAGCAGTACAATTAGGCTGTTCGGTCTTGCAATCAGAAACAAAAGCTCCATTGGAAATTTTATTTGGGTGAACCTAGGTTAACAGATCTTTTGGGGTGGGGGGGGGGAGAAAAGTTATGAGTCTGACATTTTCCAGAACACTGCCTAGTTAGAACTTGCAAGGCAGTTATTTTTCGATTGCTTTGTTAGAAGTATTTATTACTTTATATTTTATTTTATTTTTAAATGTATTAAATTACTAAGTTTACTTAGTATTACCAAAGCAGCCAAATGACTAATACATAAATGTTATGTTCTAATCACATAGCTCAGTGGAATCACTCTTGTCTTACTTTTCCTGGATCAAATGTGTTTAGAAACCACCGCAATTAAGGAAAGAAAAAAATATATTTCCATTTAGTATAGTTCAACACAAATTATTGTAGGTCCTTTCAGAGTTACAGGTACTTAAATTGTGTGGCACTGAGGACCACAAAACTGCAGTAACATCTACTAGTTGAAAATGAAATATCACCTCACATTAACGGCCCACAGATTTCAGACCTTTCAAAGAACTCTGCATTTGCTCATTTAGTAATTTATAGTCATTTCCACTGACATTGTGAAAGATGGAGCTGAGGCTATAATCACAATTTCAATAAGGAACACAAAATATGGAAGACATCAGCTCTAAAGAAGAAGGGAAAAATAGCCTGTGGAAAGTTACTGGCTAACAACTTTTGCCATTACAGAACAATCAGTAGTTTATGTGCAAGGGAAACAAGCAGTTTATGTGCAAGGGAAAATACAACATTAAATATTCTTAAACATCATTTTTTATTTTTTTTTATTTTTTTGGTGTGAAAGCAGCAATCCAGTCAACTCATTAGAACTAAATGTCAACATTTCTACTACCTTTAGTCAAGAAAACTGCCAAGAAAGATTAGGAGTATTCCTTTCACTTTTCAACTCCATTAAAATGTTTTCCAGTGAATAGAGGAAAAAATCAGGGTCCCTCATCTCCTAACCTTTTCAATACCGTCACCACCAAGCTTTTAGAGATGCATAGGCCCAGATTCCTCTCTTCACTGGTAACAAGGACTGAGAGGAAATAATTTGCATCTCCTGTAATTAGGTGTCATGTGGCAGGTAGAGTTCCTGATGCAAGCTAATGAAGTGTTTAAAGAGTTTGTGTGCATGGGAGGGGTGGGGGGCATAAGGGATTGCAGACCTAAACAAAAACAAAATTACAAACTGACCCGAGTTGCTGAGGGTTGCACTTTAAGCACTATCTTACCAAAGGTGCTGCTCCTAGGTTTTAATAGACTCCCCCGTGACACTAAGCACCCCTTTATTCAAACCCTACATTATTGTAGTAAACTTTGTACAAAATATGCCCTGTGAGGTATCATTTGAAAACTAACTCATGATCATTAATATTATTGCATGAAGTATGTGTATGATATATTTGAACAATTATTAAAATGAGTTTAAACCAGGCATGCCAGGGGACTAGTAAACAGGTCTGCCTCAGATAAAGGAATGTGTTTTCCCCACCTGGATTAGTTCCAAAGTACTTCGAAAGACTTTTAAATTTCAAAGAAGAGATTGCAAAGCTTTACTGGTCTATAAATATGGTGGAGGGGGGCCAGGGGGGACGGACAGACTGACCCTCAAGTGATAAACAATTGAATCAACTGTTTGTGTACAATATTACTGTATTATAAAAGTGTATATAGTGAGGTCTTTTCTGAAAGCTAATGACACATTGTTGATTAATATCATTGTGAAATGTACGTATTAACACTATGTAAGGAGGAATTATGGATACTCATTGATATTAGGCTGTACAACCTGCCCAGACAGGTGGGAATGCCACAGCTATCTACATGTCTCTTGTGTAAATTAAGCATGGTGGAATCAGAAACAATGGATACCCAATTTACATAGAAATCATACAGGGAGGGGTTGGGAAGCCCAGAGGAAGGAAAGGACCACATGAGATCATCCTGCCTCTCAATACAAATTCACTGAACTTTGGAAAATATAATGAAGGACAGACACCATCTTTGGTGCCCATTAGTAGACAGACACAAGGGAACAGTGCTCTTGCAAGCTGAGAAAGATAGGTCCTTCAGCCCATGGATGCGTTGAAGTCTCTGGAACTGAATATGCACGAGAAACCACTTAGGCAAAGATGTTTCATCTAAGATGACAAGGGAAGCCAGCATCTTGTACTTTTGTGGGAGGTCCTGATTGAGAGACAGTCAGCCATGGATGGAAAAAAGAATTATTGGTTAGAGAAACCACCTTGAATAAAGCCTGTATCTTGTTCGATTGTTTTAGACTTTTAGATGGATGTTTTCACTTTTGTTTTACTTGTAACCCTTTCAAACTTAATTCTTTTTACTTGGCATCACTTAACCTATGTCCTTTTGTTAATACATTAGTTATATTCTTACTATAAACCAACTCAATGCTGTGTTTAAATGGAAGAGTGTATTTATTCCAATTCAATTTAAAAGTTGTGATGTGTTTTTGTGTCTTTGGAGGAACAAATTAACGTTATTTCTCAAAACTGTCCAGGAGAGGGCTGGACATTGCAGGGCACATGGTTCAGGGGAAATTTAGGACTGGCAGTAGGGTCATGTTGCTAGTTGTCACCAAGGCTGGTGGAAGCCAGATTGTAGACAGGCTGCTGGGGTCAGAGCTGCTGAACTAGGGCTGTCTAGCACATAGACAACTCAGGGTGTGACCTTCATTCTTGTAGGATGGACATAGGCACCGACTTCCCCTCTGCCCAGTGGGTGCTCAACCCTGACCCCCCCACCCATGGCCCAGCCTCTTCTCTGCACTGCCCTTTCCCCACCCCATTCCACGCCTTCCCCCAAGTCCCCGTGCTTAGGGGAGGAAGAGGTGAGGAGGGGGCGGGAACTTGGCTGCTGGTGGGTACGGAGCACCCGCTAATTTTTCCTTGTGGGTGCTCCAGCCCCGGAGCACCCACAGAGTCGGTGCCTATGGCTGGTTGTGATCATCCCAGGCTGGGAGCTCCATTAGGAAAGCATTGTAAGGCACCCAGGGCTACAGGGCAAGTGGTGACACAACCCCTCACTGCTTTGGATTGCACCCACAAGCCACGAGTGGACTGTTATCACCCTGCCCGCCAACACATTTTAAGAGCATTTTAAGCACTGGTTTTACCAATATTGTGCTTCCCACATAGCTCCTACGGGCAGTGATGAGCTGCCAAAATCTTAACAACGGGTTTCCTCCTCGCCCCACGAGGAGGTTGTTGCCCACCCCCGCCCCCCAGGACTCCTGCCCCACCTAACCCCCTGCATTCCTTGACTCCCTGTCCCATCCACCCCCCTCCCCTGTCCCCTGACTGCCTCCGGAACCAGGCCACCGTAGTGGGTGCCCACTCCACCCCCTAAGAGCCAGACGGACCTGCCGGGGGGTGAGGTAGGGAGTCCCGGCGGTGCTAACCTGGGGCAGCTCCCAGGAAGCATCCAGCAGGTCCCTCTGGCTACTAGGGGTGGGGTAGTGTAGCTAGGGGGGGAGCGGGAGGAGCAGGGGGAGCAGCCGCTCCCCACTGATCACATCAAAAGTGGAGCCTTAGGCGATGACTCCCTGGGTGCTCTGGGGCTAGAGCACCCACGGGGAAAATTTGGTGAGTGCAAAGCACCCACCAGCAGCTCCCCACCCGCGCCCGGCCCCAGCTCACCTCACCTCTGCTCTGCCCCTGAACGCACTGCTCCGCTCTGCTTTTCCGTCCCCGTCCCCCCACTTCCCATGAATCAGCTGTTTGGCGGGAAGCCAGGGAGGGCTGAGAAGCAGGTGGTGGCTTCCTGCTCAGGCCGAGAGTGTTGGAGCTGAGCTGGGTCGGGAGGGCTGAGAAGCAGGTGGTGGTTTCCTGCTCAGGCCGAGAGTGTTGGAGCTGAGCTGGGTCGGGTAGCGGTCCCCCTGCACGCCCCCCACCCCGCAGGTAACCCCGGGGTGGGGGGCATGCAGGGGAACCGCTACCCTCCTCGGCCCCCCTTGCCCCAGCTCCCCTCCGCCTCCCTGGGCCTGAGTGTGAAGCTGCCACCTGCTTCTCAGCCCGCCCCAGCTTCCCACACGAACAGCTGATTCGCGGGAAGCCTGGGGGGGACGGAGAAGCAGAGCGGGGCAATGCTTTCAGGGAAGGAGGCGGAGCAGAGGTGAGCTGGGGCCGGGGGCGGGGAGCTGCCGGTGGGTGCTTTGCACCCACCAAATTTTCCCCGTGGGTGCTCCAGAGCTGGAGCACCCATGGATCGGCGCCTAAGGCACCACTTTTGGCCAGTTAAATTTAGAAGCCCTTTTAGAACCGGTTGCCCCTCGCAGAACAACCGTTTCTAAAAGGACTTCTAAATTTAACAACCAGTTCTAGCAAACTGGTGCGAAGCAGCTCCAGCTCACCACTGCCTACAGGGCTTGTGGCAATCAGGAATTCGCACAGGTCTGTGTTGGGAATGTGCAGAATCTCTGGGTCTTCTTCCCTGCTATCAGGAGGGATTTACATCTCCTTTGAGGTGCTTTTTATTAGCTGAATCAGCAGAAAGTGACTGCAGAAGTGCTGATTTTGCCCATTAATTTCTGTAATCTAAACTAGAGACAGGGCCAGATATAAATCCCAGATGTGCATGTCTTTAAATTTGTGGTGTCTTTGAATTTGGGATGTTTGAAATCCAAACCAAGCTCCGGAGCCAAATGTTGCACCACACTGTAGTTCATTGGTTTGGTTCGATTTGCAAAAAAAGGGAGTAAAATGAATATGTACTTTAAAATGTGTTCCATTTGCTGAATCATGTTTCTAGCGATGAATTGTTTCAAGTGATGGGAAGTTGGGAGGGCTTTTTTTCCTACTCTGTTAGATGCATCTCATCTCTGGAGACTGATAAGTCATGCCTTTCTGGGATCATTACTGTCCCTGCCTTCAAAAGAGGCTTCTGTAAACCATTTTCTTTTACTCTGAGCTGCCCAAAATACCATGGATTTTCAAAATGATTTCCCAGGGGAGGTAATCTTTGGACTCTCCTATAAGGTAATTCCCCTTTGTCTTCAGGAGGGAATCATCTAATAAGAGGTGGTGTACAAATGTAGTAGCTATATCCTTGAATGCGGAGAGGTATTTGTCCTCAAGCCTCTGCTAAGCCAGCCACTCAGAAACAACCTCTCCCATGCTGGGTTAAGGCCACAAGGCTGTGAAAGCAGCAGGCAGAGATATAGAGATCCTTCCCAGCTTGACTTTACTCTGCACTACCAGTGCAACAGCAGAGTCAATAGTAGCACTGAGCAGGGAGCCATCTCTGTTTCCTCAATCACCTCACCCCATTGACTATATTTTCACCAACGTTTTAACAGCTATAAGGTAGAAAAGCTGACACTGCAGGACAGAGGCTGCACTAACTTGCACCCTATGGAACTTTTGTCTTTCTGACCTTAAACCTGTCACTTTATTACATAAGTCAAGTGAAAGTCAGGGGAACAGCCAGGAAGATTATGTTTGGGGGTGGGGTGGGGTGGTCACAGAAGCATGAGAAGGGCTAGGACAACATCGGGAATTTCATGGAGTGGCTAGTAGAGACAGTGAATTATTGAGAAAGTTTGGCATCTGAGAAAGGTCCTGGGAGAATTAGAAGGGAACAAGAGGGGAGGAAAGGATAAACATTGTATGTTACTTCATGCAGTATATATGGAACTTCTGGGGAGGGTTTTGTGCTGGAGGACTAGGAAGCATAGATTACACTCGACACAAAGGTATCCCTCACAGCTTACATGAGTGCCTTGGCACACAGAGACAATGAGGCAGAAGTGGAAACAGAGACTTCCATAGTCTGTATCATATCTCTGGGGTGATGTGCTGCACAGCACAGCCAAGCCATGTCTCAGACTTCAGGAGTGTGTTACCCAATTATCTCATGGTAATCATCCCCTCAGGGCTGTCTCTCTGCTATTAGAGAACAGTTTCATGATGAATGGAAAATATATATTTTGGTAGTAGTAGAAGATACTGTTTAGAACAGAGAATAGACACAGTTGTTTTGCTGAGGTGAGGAAGACAGACAAAAAAATAGTTCCAACTTCTATTGTCAATAGCCATGAAGAAAAATACTTCAGTTTAGCAGTTTTTATCATTTTAACAAATTCAGACAAACTTTTCTGAGAGTAGCCTCAATACAGCCTTTAAGAAACCCACCTTCTTATTGCATGGCTATGGACTCTTAGGGAGGTAATCTACAAAAAAGTGATCAGTGGCCATTCCTAACTTCAGGCATTCTGGGAAACAGAGGAGGGGATCCTCAGACTCATGAGTCTCACTAGGCAATGTGTGAAATAGAAGGTATAATTAATCAGGTGCTGCATTTTCCTTACAAGTTTAAATATTTTGATAGTTTTAAAAAATAAAATCACCACCACTGGCACCTCTATCAATTTAATGCATTAAGCTTCAGAACCCACGGAATGGGAAGTATTATCCCCCGTCCAGAGATGGAGAGACTGAGACACAGTAAGGTTAAGTCACTTGTCCAAGATTGCAGAAAGTCTGTGAGAGAGAATGGAACATAACACAAATTTCCTGATTCTCATTCCTATATTTTAGCCACAAGATCATCTTATCTTTGTAGTCCAGCCTTCCCATGAAAGTTATATTTAAATCTGGATTTGGGTCTGGATTTTGACACTCCATCAATTTGCCTATTCAGTTTGGGACAGTTCAAGTTCAAAGTTCTAGTACTGATATAGGCCCCAAGAATGAATTTAGGTTTGTGGTTTGGGCCATGGTCTTGTAATGTCCCCCCTATCCCTGCAGTTTGGAGTTGACTGGATTTGGATTCAGGCCCCTCTCTTAAACAAAACAAATAAATTCCAGTGGCATAGTGCTCCCAGAGACATTTGAATCAGCACACATCAGCTATGTCCATCTCTCATTTGCCAGTGCATTCCTCCCATCATTTAACTCCCATCAAATGTCTCAGATCCACTCAGAAGAAAGTCCTGTGTAAATTACACACTGACGCAGCACCCTAGGCAACAGCTCAGGAGTATTTCTAAATCTGTATAGAAATCTAAACTCTTCACTCTCCACGTAACTTTGAATGCCTACTCAGATTCAGTCAGCACACCGGCCAACCACAAGGAAGAAGCTGGGAGGCCCTCAGTTATCATGGAGTTAACTATGATATTCAGTATGTGGAAGCTCTTGACATTGCTTTTTGTCATTTCCCTGCTCAATAACAATGCATGACAAGATTTAGACTGGCACAAGTATATTGTCTGTCAAAGGTGCTTCAAGATTTTATTTGGCTGTTCGTCAGCTCACATTACTTCAGGCTGTTTGACACACAGAGCACAAAGCAGCTTAACACTGTTGCTATTAACGTTCAAACCACACTGAAAACACTTCATTAAACAGCCTACTGCAGTGTAATTGTTTAATAATATTTTGATTAGGTTGTTTAGTAGACAATCTTCGCTGTAAAACATTCTCTTACTGTCAAGTGACTCGTTGGAAAAAGGCAATAGCAAAATGCTCAAGATAGTTTTGGTTGTTTGTTCGTTTAATAAAGGAGTCAAGAGAGCTTGCTGTGGTTTTTTTCCCATCACATTTTATGAAACCTGTTTAATCTATGGGGATTTGTGTGTGTGTCTGAGTTGTTTTATAGCGTAACGAGAGAGGGGCCCTGGGATGCCCACTACAGGGTTCCCATATCAGGATCTTGAATCCAGAATCATGCCCCTTCTGAGAAGGACTGATAGAGTTTTGACCAGTATTTTCATGGATGGCAACTAAGGACCAGATTCTCAAGAAAGTTATAGCCTCTTTACACTATTCAAGTGGTGCAAAGGGGCTGTAATCTGACTATGAATTCCCAAGACACAATTATGAGGGGGTAGATGCGACAGATCAAGACTGTGCCTCTGCTCCCCCATCCCTGTGCTATAGGGGGGACATCAGGGAATGGAGGGGGCATGCCCATGGCAGGGAGAGATTATGGCAGAGGAGAAGTGGTTCATTAATGGGGACAACATCTGTCCGCTGGAACAGGGCCCATTAAGGATGCAAGTTAGAGCTTAATGGCAACAACCATAAGAGACTGTGGAGCACAGCTGACCCATGATGGTAAACCCCTGTCTCGTGCACCAAGTGGAGCTCAGGTTCAGGAGAGAATCTGGCTCTATATTTTTAATGAGTGCACATCAGTGGCCATTGCCATGAAAATTCATGGCTAGAGGGCAGAGGTCCAGCCAACGTTATTTCCAGGCTAAAGTAAATACCCAAGGAGTTTTTGTAAGTGATGTAAAATGCAGTCTTTCCTTTAGATTTCTGGAGGGGATGAGCATGAGGTTGATGTTAGCTTTGTGTCTGGGACTGCACCTTCCACTGACCCATCAAAACCCACATTAGAAACTAAATACTTTGAGTAAATACTGAATTTTCTTGGTTTTGATAACAGGCCATAGACTAGAGCTGGTGGATAATATTTTGATAAGCTGTGATTTTGCTGACAAATGCCAATTTGTCAAAACCAAACCTGAGTGTGAAATGGGTCTGTTCTGATAAATCTCCCAACTTGAAATACATTTGGATAAAAAAAGTTTTAAAATTGTCAAAACTTCCTGTTTTGATATTTCTGAACTGGAAAGGGGGGAAAGGCTGAAAGCGAAATGAAATGGTTAGTGATTATCTTTAAAAAAATGTTTGAATAGACCCAAAGCAATGTTTTTATTATTAATTATTATTATTATTGAGATTTTTGACACAATTTGGGCTGGGAAAATTTGATATCTGAAAATTTTTTACAGGACAGGAGACAGGACTAGACACACCCAGCTGTGTTGTAGAGCATTCCATCTCTAGCTTGCCAGAACAAATGCAGTCCTGGTTAGTTATTTACAAACATATTTTCCCCACGTCTGATGGCTATTTGATGACTGATGTGAAATTACTTTACCAGTCTCAGTCCACTTCCCAAGTGGCAAGTGTGTGCCTCACAACACAATATAAAAGTGTCATCCCAGTTGACATCAGTTAGTCTTGCTAGAAATCTCAGCAGAGATACCAAAGATTGAATAGGCATGGAGAATGATTGTTAGCTCTCTACATGCCTTTGTACATATCAGTATGATGTATTTGTATAGCAATGGTGCTAGTTGTATAATAAGGAATAATAATCCCCCCTTTTACCTCTAGAAGTGCTTCCTTCTGTCATAGTTGGGGCACATTTGTGGGAGGAAAGCTTACATGACTATTGCTTATGCTAGGTCTGTGAAGGGGTTAAATAGATAACTTTATAGGGCTTTTGTTCTTACACCTTTCAAGAATACTAACTTCAAATACACATACAGAGTTTAAGAAAAATAATTTCAAGACCTTTTCTGATTCAATTTAAGATATAGATTTAAAACTGGGGTTCTAGAATTCTGAAACTCATCTCCTCCTCCCCCAAATGGTGTTAATTTAAAAGAAAGAAATGACTATCAGCCTAGTTCCTTCATTATGTCAGAATTGTCCAGCTTCCTATTATATCTGGGAGGTATATTGAAAATAAATGTGTAGTGAGCTGTCTTGTTTGCCAGGCCATGACACTTCCATGTGTCTTCTGGATTTAACCAACTTCATTTTCAGCAGGTATCTGATCAGTGTTTGTTCACCTTTAGTTTTAACTGTCATGTCATCTTATGTTGCATCTTATTGACTGCCCTGCTGACACAGTAAGATGGAATGGTCCGTAATGTGATGTGACAGGATGGTTAGCAATAAAGGAGACACCTCTTTCCTCAGTTCAATCTATATCTCCTCTCAGCAGCTACTAATGTTTAAATTTTAGAGAGGTGCAAAAATTAATTCAAACAGGAGAATACACAGTAAATCCATGCAAACAAGTAGCACTGAACTCAACTTTATACTAAAATCTTGTGACAACATTTCATCTGCTGGCTTGCAGGTAATGCTCTGTACTCCCATACCAGAGATCTCGGATCAGTTACTTGTCATTATCTGGTATTCCACTACTGGGAAAGTTGCAAAGGAAGTACATGTATCACCAGGGGGCTCCCATCTGTGCACTTCACCAGCTTGTTTGGCTTATTAATGTGGGAGAGGAAGCCAAAGTTCTTTTCACTCCCCCTCTTTTCTTACTCCCCCTGTCTTCTTGGCCTACTTGCCCATAAAAAAGGAGTAACCCCTATTATTCCAACATGGCTGGAGTCAAAGTCTAAGGAGTGCCACACAGGCAAACAGTAATTTCCACTTACTCCCTGGAATAGCCAAGTGATGTGATCATTTAGCCCTACGTAACAACAATTAATATACAGGCAGGTGCATTCTGCTCCAGCTGAAATTTCTGAGTTATCTAACTTGACTCTGTGGTGTCTGAACACTTTCATAAGGCTGCAATTAACATGGTAAAAATATCTCACAGAGATGATATAAATGAGTGTACTCCAGTCTGTGATAAAGGATCCTTGTGGCCAGGTCCACATCCTAATAGATTGCAATCTTGTTGTGGATGTTGGATGACTAAGAGGCACATGATGACTGCTGTTGTTTGGATACCCAAACACAACAAAGTTCCAGTACAAAGCCAAATCCCAGTGCACCCTCAACTGCTGCTCTGCTCACCCCTTACCCACCCAATCCTATTCTCCTTTCACTTACTGCTATTGCTTGGTGTCTCCCCTTCCCTGCTTACCAATGTGGCCTGTCTTCTCACCTTTGTGATCTAATGCAGCTGGCAGTGTGTCACCATGGGATCTACCAGTGTCACCAATACCGTGAAAACATCAAAAGTGCTACCAGCTCAGAACCATGATAACAATTACAGATGGGGCTGAGCCAAAATCAGAATAGCTGACCTTCAGAAATTCCAATATTTTCAACATTTATTTTCATCCCATACAGGAAGAAAAAGTTGATCAAGCAAAATTTTTCATGGAACAAAAAGTTCAGAGGGGTCTTGATCAGAGCAGTGTCCATAGAATGTCATAGCAGATTAATAGAATCATAGATTATAAGGCCAGAAGGGACCATTCTGACCATCTCTATAGCATGGCCATTGAACTTCCCGGAATTGATTTCTGATTTAATTAGAGCATATCTTCTACAAAAAAAATCTGCTTTTAATATAAAAATTTCCAGTGACAGATAATCCATCACAACCACTGGTAAATTGTTCCAATGTTAATTAGTGTCACTGTTTAATAACTGCACTGTATTTCCAGTCTGAATTTGTCTAGCTTCAGTCACTCCTTAACTGTCTCTCTGATAAATGAAATAGATTGAGCTCCTTGAGTCTTTCACAATAAGGCACATTTCCTAATCCTTTAATCATTCTCATAGTTCTTCCTTGAACCTTCACCAATTTATCAACATCCTTCTTGAACTGTGTACACCAGAACTGGACACAATATTCCAATAGTGGTGGCACCAGTGCCAAATACAGAGGTAACATAAGGTCAGAGGTAATTTTACCTCTCTACTCCTAACTGATATTGCCCTGTTTATACATCCCAGGATCACAATAGCCCTTTGGGCCAGAGCATCACATGAAGCAAGTCTAAAGGGAAAAACAACTGAAGACAGTTGGCAGTTTTTCAAATAAACATTATTAAGGGCACAAGAGCAAACTATTCTGCTGCGTAGGAAAGATAGGAAGTATGGCAAGAGACTACCCTGGTTTAACCAGGAGCTCTTCAGTGATCTAAAAATCAAAAAAGAGTCCTACAAAACGTGGAAACTAGGTCAAATTACAAAGGATGAATATAAACAAATAACATAAGTATGTAGGGACAAAATTAGAAAGTCAAAGGCACAAAACCAGATGAAACTAGCTACAGACAGAAAGGTTAACAAGAAAACATTCTACAAATACATTAGAAGCAAAAGGAAGACCAAGGACTTGGTTGGACCATTACTGAATGGGGTGTGTGTGGAGGAAATAATAACAGAAAATGTGGAATTGGCAGAGGTGCTTAATGACTTATTTGTTTTGGTTTTCACCAAGAAGGTTGGTGGTGATTGGATGTCTCACATAGTGAATATCAGTGAAAATGAGGTAGGATCAGAGGCTAAAATAGGAAAAGAACAAGTTAAAAATTACTTAGACAAGTTAGATGTCTTCAAGTCACCAGGACCTGATGAAATGTATCCTAGAATACTCAAGGAGCTGACTGAGGAAATATCTGAACCATTAGCAATTATCTTTGAAAAGTCATGGAAGATGGGAGAGATTCCAGAAGACTATATTTGCCCATCTGTAAAAAAGGGGAAATAAGGACAACCCATGAAATTACAGAACAGTCAGCTTAACTTCTGTACACAGAAAGATAATGGAGCAAATAATTAAGCAATCAATTTGCAAACATCTAGAAGATAATAAGGTGATAAGTAACAGTCAGCATGGATATGTCAAGAACAAATCATGCCAAACCAACCGGATTGCTTTCTTTGACATGGTAATAAGCCTTGTGGATGGGGGGAAGCAGTACACGTGGTATATCTTGACTTTAGTAAAGCTTTTGATACTGTGTCACATGACCTTCTCATAAACAAACTAGGGAAATGCAACCTAGATGGAGCTACTATAAGGTGGGAGCAAAGCTAGTTGAAAAAACATTCCCAGAGAGTTATCAGTGGTTCACAGTGATGCTGAAAGGGCATAATGAATTGGGTCCCACAGGGATCAGTTTTGGATCTGGTTCTGTTCAATATCTTCATCAATGATTTAGATAATGGTATGGCGAGTACACTTATAAAGTTTGTGGATGATACCAAGCTGGGAGGAGTTGCAAGTGCTTTGGAGGATAGGATTAAAATTCAAAATGATCTGGACAAACTGGAGAAAATGGTCTGAAGTTAATAGGATGAAATTAAATAAGAACAAATGCAAAGTACTCCATTTAGGAAGGAACAATTAGTTGCACACATACAAAATGGGAAATGACTGCCTAGGAAGGAGTACTGTGGAAAGGAATCTGGCTGTCATAGTGGACCATAAGCTAAACATGAGTCAACACGGTAACACTGTTGTTAAAAAGCGAACATCATTCTGGGTTGTTTTAGCAGGAGTGTTATAAGCAAGACACATGAAGTAATTCTTCTGCTCTACTCCATGCTGATTAGGCCTTAACTGGAGTATTGTGTCCAGCTCTGGGCGCCGCATTTCAGGACAGATGTGGAGAAATTGGAGAAAGTCCAGAGAAGAGCAACAAAAATGATTAAAGGTTTAGAAAACATGACCTATGAGGGAAGATTGAAAAAAATGGGTTTCTTTAGTCTGGAAAAGAGAAGACTGAGAGGGGACATGATAACGGTTTTCAAGTACATAGAAGGTTGTTACAAGGAGAAGGGAGAAAAATTGTTCTTCTTAATCTCTGAGGATAGGACAAGAAGCAATGGGCTTAAATTGCAGCAAGGGAGGTTTAGATTGGACTTTAGGAAAAACTTCCTAACTGTCAGGGTGATTAAACACTGGAATAAATTGCCTAGGGAGGTTGTGGAATCTACATTATTGGAGATTTTTAAGATCATGATAGACAAATACTTGTCAGGAATGGTCTAGATAATACCTAGTCCTGCCATTAGTGCAGGGACTGGAATAGATGACCTCTTGAGGTCCCTTCCAGTCCTATCATTCGATGAAGATTTTTTTCTATTGTGTTCTATTCTATATAGGTGTTTGTACCACGCGTATCACCATAGTATCTGGAGCACCATCCAGTAGTACATTAAGCCATATGACTACACATATATCACATGTTGTTTGTTCTCTCATTCTCTCCCCATAGGGAAAATCAAAACCAATGGAGTCTCTCGATTGGGTAGGATGCTTCTTGCTATGTGTCTACGTTAGATAAGGCAAGGTCACCTTTCACCTTCAATCAGAAAGTAGTGAGATTTGTGATGGTCCTTAGTTCCTGGGGGGGGGGGTTCATTCCACAATCTCAGATTGCCCCTGGAACAGATTCTGACTTCTGCATAAATGAATTTTACTCTTATTGTTGAGAGTTCCTTGAGCTAGAGGAGCAGAGTTGTCAACCACGGTCTTCATCCCAGAGCTTTAGAAAGTCTTTTCATATCCTGGGCCCAGGCCTTTGAGTACTTTGAAGATAAGAACTGAGACCTTCAACTTGATTCAATATGGAAAGCCAGCACAGGGAATGGAGGACAGATATGATGTATTCATGGTAGACTGTGTTGCTGAGGAGGTGTTCTGCAGCATTCTGTACTGTAGTTGGAATTACCTAAGTGCTGAAGGCTTCATGCTCAGCTGTACTGCATTGCTGTAATTAAGCCAAGAGGTGATGAAGGCGGTATGAATAATTGAGGCCAGGTCTTCATCCATCATTATGGGATGGAGTTCCTAGCCAAATGGAATTGATAGAAAGTATTACTCATGGATCCTGCTACATGAGAGTTAAGTGTTAGTAAGGAATCCAAGAGTACTCCAGACTACAGATTGAAATGACCAGTTGTGGGATCTTCAACCCACACAGGCTGCATCATGGGTGTAAGCTCTTCAAAGTACTTTCCTCTCCCCACCAACCTCACTTCTGTCTTCCTTGAGTTCAACTTCAGCCAGTTGTTCTTCATTCAAGCTGTTCTACAGAAATAACCTGGTTCTTACTCCTGATGCTTTCAACCCAGTAAAAGCTGATCTACTTCTATTCACAACATTATTCCTGTTATCAGTCTGCTGACCTTCTGCTTTGTTTGTTTGTTTGTTACCTACCCCTATGCCAGACATAATTAGAATCACTGTTCAAAGAAAACCATTCCATGCCGAGCATTTGTTCCTGCATTTGCTCCAGGGAAGGACACTGGATTGCTTTATATAAGCCTTTGTCTGGCTGTCATTTTTTTGGGTCAAGTGCAAAATTGGTTCTTGGGATCTCTTGATTTGACTCCCTTGTCATTGAGCTGGTCCATTGGTGCCATAGCTGTCAAAGCTTGCATTAAAATTTAATGCCTGTGGGCTATACTCTCACATTACATATATTCTGACAACCCACTGGTCCCCTAGGCATTCCTTGCAATAGACTATGTCTTGCTGACACCTACAAGTGCCTTTAAATTGCATACCTTCCTTTTACTCATTGTACTGGTAATCTTTTTTGGTGCATACGTGTCAATGGGTGTCATTAAGTAAAAGAGATATATGGTACCAATGTGACATTGCTGTCTGAGAAGATACATTTTCTACAAAAAGCAGGTCATTTGAGGCATTACAAAGACTACCTGTATCATTCCTTGGCACAAATGAAAATAACAGAACAATTTTTCAGCTAACATAATACCAACAAATCATAAGGGCACAAGTAATGGAACCAAACTGACATCATCATCCAAACATCAAATCTGGCTACTGAAAGCTGAAATCCCAGATGGACATCTTTGAATTGTTATCCATTCTCTTGAATCCATAAGGCCTTTTAAAGAGTGTGAATGAGCCACGTCCCAACCTCATCAACATCAGAACACAGACTGAGTTAATCCAAACTCATTCCTCCCTGAGGGTTTGGCTTTATTAATAACTCATAAAATAATACAAACATAATCCACAGCCTAAGCTTCCACCCTGAGTTTGTCTGTCCATAGAGTTTCCTTCTATGATCACCTCTGCCCTACCTTCATAGGTTCCAATCCACAAAGTTACCTAACCCCCCAACTTATCAATTCCAAGGACAAAAGAGAACACTGCAATTATGTCATCTGAACTCCTATATAATAAAGTCCATAGAACTTCACCAAAATAATTCCTACAACAGATCTTTTAGAAAAATCATCCACTTTTGATTTAAAAATTGTCATTGATGGAGAATCCACCTTGACCCTTGGTAAATTGTTCCAATGGTTAATTGTTCTCACTGTTAAAAATGTATGCCTTATTTCCAGTCTGAACTTGTCTAGCTTCAGCTCCAGACATTGGATTGTGTTGTAACTTTCTCTGCTAGATTGAAGAGACCATTATTAAATATTTGTTCATGTAGGTACTTAGACACTAATGAAATTGCCCATTAAAGGGAAGGTTAAGCTAAATAAATAGACTAAAGGAACTCAGTCACTATAATGCATATTTTCAATCCTTTTATCATTCTCAGGGCTCTTCTCTGAGCCATCTCCAATTTATCAACATTCTACATGCTTAAATCTGGAGTTTAGTGATATCATTCCCAATTTTAGGATCCACTGTGCTCCCCAAATTCCAACTGAACCCAAGAGGCATCTAAACTCCATTGACAACTATGTTTCTGCTTCCAGGCATGCATACTGCTGCTGCACTCTAGCAGCAGAATATATTGACCATTTAAAGGACCCCGAGAGGTGAATTTTTTTTTGTAGTTATACTATCACTATTTCCTTTGAAAATACCCCTTGAAATTATGAAGACATAAACTGATATAGGAAGAGAGCACATAGAATATAGGATATCATAGAATATCAGGGTTGGAAGGGACCTCAGGAGGTCATCTAGTCCAACCCCCTGCTCAAAGCAGGACCAATCCCCAACTAAATCATCCCAGCCAGGGCTTTGTCAAGCCTCACCTTAAAAATTCCTAAGGAGGGAGATTCCACCACCTCCCTAGATAATGCATTCCAGTGTTTCACCACCCTCCTAGTGAAAAAGATTTTCCTAATATCCAACCTAAACCTCCCCCACTGCAACTTGAGACCATTACTCCTTGTTCTGTCATCAGCTACCACTGAGAACAATCTAGATCCATCCTCTTTGGAACCCCCTTTCAGGTAGTTGAAAGCAGCTATCAAATCCCGCCTCATTCTTCTCGTCTGCAGACTAAACAATCCCAGTTCCCTCAGCCTCTCCTCATAAGTCATGTGTTCCAGTCCCCTAATGATTTTTGTTGCCCTACACTGGACTCTTTCCAATTTTTCCACATCCTTCTTCTGGTGTGGGGCCCAAAACTGGACACAATACTCCAGATGAGTCCTCACCAGTGTTGAATAGAGGGGAATGGTCACATCCCTCGATCTGCTGGCAATGTCCCTACTTATACACCCCAAAATGCCATTGACCTTCTTGGCAACAAGGGCACACTGTTGACTCATATCCAGCTTCTCGTCCACTGTAACCCCTAGATCCTTTTCTGCAGAACTGCAGTGTGAGATTGGTAGTGGCTAGACTCATTCTGATGCAACAAAATTGTCATGCTAACTACTGCTGAGCACTTCCTGACCTTAAAAATCCAATCATACATCACATTGCATCAATCAGCATGAGAAGTCTATTACACTCTGATGAGTAACTGCTCATGCCAGTCGCTATATTCATCACGTTGGACTGAACAGTCATTGATTGATGACCCTGAACCATTACAGCATCTAGAATATAGTGATTACCATGCTATATATCAGAGGAGAAAATGAAAGCAAAACTCGCTGGCAAGATGGAAACATCAGAATCAAAATACAGGTTCCTAAGTGTTTGGTTAGTAATTTAAACCTCCACATCTGACAAAAATGCCAGAGATTTCAGGATTATGATTGATGTAGACAATGGAAATATTCAAACAGAGATGAATCAAACAAGAGAATGGAGATAAAGATCTGACTTGGCAAATGGCTAATAAGTATACCATGTTTTAAGCCATGTATCGACCAGTAAAAGATATTTCTCCAAGTAAGGGAGCAACCCAGACCCAGGATAGATGTATCCTCTATCAGAAGGAAATACTCTAAGCAAACAATAAATTATAAGTGGATGTGGAAGAAGTTCAGAAGTATCCTGTTCTATGAAATGTTAAAGAAGCTCTGCTTGGAAACAGTATTATTTGATCTTCAGCTAAACATTTTGAGTGGAAGTATGAAATTAAGAGACTAAATCCTGACCGCTTGAGGCTAACAGAAAAACTTCCATTAACTTCAAGAGGACCAGAAGTTTGGCCTTAAGGACTTCAGTTCAAATATAATGTTCTCTTTTCTACTTTCTCTTCTTTCTGACTAACCTTCTTTCTTTTAGTTTATTTCTCTTTGTCTCATCTTCTATTTGTTCCTCTTGGGCCCCTTCTCTCTTCCTTTCCCCTCATATTTTTATAGATACTCCTTTCACTTTTTGTCTTTCCTCTCCTGTTTCTCTTCTCAGTCCTGTTTCTTTCTTCCATACTCCTCCTTTTCTTTCCTCTAGAGCCTTCTCACACAAGTATTTTCTGAAGATAGTTTATTAGCAATGCCTATTTCTTGCAAGGCTGACTGCCTACTTTTTTAAACCAGCTGCCTCTGACTGACAGCAGATGAAGATGACACAAAGTCCATTCTCCTCCATTGCCTTCTAGACAGGATGGGCTTCAGTTAACCTGGACTTGGTTGAATTATTTGTGGGGGATACATCGTCTTGTGAATTTAGCACTTTTTCCATTGTTCATAATATATTTGCTAACCAGTCCCAATTTCTCTGAATATATTAATCATTCCCAGCTCTGCCCCAAATAAATTGTCTATGGAAACAAATTTTCAACACATGGGATGCACAGTGTTCACTTCTACTATTTACTGTTCATTATTCAATGTGTCTCACCTAAATTAATTATTTTGTTTCCTGCTCCCCAGTTTTCTACCACATTTCTTTTTCATGGGAGAATATAAAATAAATGATGAACAACAAGTAACAATATGATTGTTTACACACACAGTTACTTTGTTGTACTGAAAATAGGTATTTATATAGGCCCTGATATAGCAAGAAACTTAAATACAGTTGTGACCGGAGTCCTAGGGGGGTTACACAGAGATTGCTCAATCAGGGCAAACTGAAAAGAATGGGGCAGACAAGTCCCAAAACTGGTTGTTATTTCTAATGATTAGATTTACCAATCCAGCAACAAAACAGCTTCTAATTACTTTACTGGTTATCCAGAAGCCAAAAACACAGCTCTCTTAGAGCAATCTAGCCTTGGGACAGCCAAGTCAAATATGATGAGGATTACTGAAAATCTTGTTCATCATATATAGAATCATAGAATATCAGGGTTGGAAGGGACCTCAGGAGGTCATCTAGTCCAACCCCCTGCTCAAAGCAGGACCAATCCCCAACTAAGTCATCCCAGCCAGGGCTTTGTCAAGCCTCACCTTAAAAATTCCTAAGGAAGGAGATTCCACTACCTCCCTAGGTAACGCATTCCAGTGTTTCACCACCCTCCTAGTGAAAACGTTTTTCCTAATATCTAAGTTAAACCTCCCCCACTGCAACTTGAGACCATTACTCCTTGTTCTGTCATCAGCTACCACTGAGAACAGTCTAGATCCATCCTCTTTAGAATCCCCTTTCAGGTAGCTGAAAGCAGCTATCAAATCCCCCCTCATTCTTCTCTTCCGCAGACTAAACAATCCCAGTTCCCTCAGCCTCTCCTCATAAGTCATGTGTTCCAGTCCCCTAATGATTTTTGTTGCCCTCCGCTGTACTCTTTCCAATTTTTTCACATCCTTCTTGTAGCATGGAGCCCAAAACTGAACACAGTACTCCAGATGAGGCCTCACCAATGTCGAATAGAAGGGAACAATCACATCCCTCGATCTGCTGGCAATCCCCTACATATACATCCCAAAATGCCATTGGTCTTCTTGGCAACAAGGGCACACTGTTGACTCATATCCAGCTTCTTGTCCACTGTAACCCCTAGGTCCTTTTCTGCAGAACTGCTGACGAGCCATTCGGTCCCTAGTCTGTAGCGGTGCATGGGGTTCTTCTGTCCTAAGGGCAGGACTCTGCACTTGTCCTTGTTGAACCGCATCAGATTTCTTTTGGTCCAATCCTCTAATTTGTCTAGGTCCCTCTGTATCCTATCCCTATCCTCCAGCGTATCTACCTCTCCTCCCAGTTTAGTGTCATCTGCAAACTTGCTGAGGGTGCAATACACACCATCCTCCAGATCATTAATGAAGATATTGAACAAAACCAGCCTGAGGACCGACCCTTGTGGCACTCTGCTTGATACCGGCTGCCAACTAGACATGGAGCCATTGATCACTACCCATTGAGCCCGACAATCTAGCCAACTTTCTATCCACCTTATAGTCCATTCATCCAGCCCATACCTCTTTAACTTGCTGGCAAGAATACTGTGGGAGACCGTGTCAAAAGCTTTGCTAAAGTCAAGGAACAACACGTCCACTGCTTTCCCCTCATCCACAGAGCCAGTCATAGAAGGCAATTAGATTAGTCAGGCATGACTTGCCCTTGGTGAATCCATGCTGACTGTTCCTGATCACTTTCCTCTCCTCTAAGTGCTTCAGAATTGATTCCTTGAGGACCTGCTCCATGATTTTTCCAGGGACTGAGGTGAGGCTGACTGGCCTGTAGTTCCCAGGATCCTCCTCCTTCCTTTTTTTAAAGATGGGCACTACATTATCCTTTTTCCAGTCATCCGGGACTTCCCCCAATCGCCATGAGTTTTCAAAGATAATGGTCAATGGCTCTGCAATCACATCCGCCATCTCCTTTAGCACTCTCGGATGCAGCACATCTGGCCCCATGGACCTGTGCTCATCCAGCTTTTCTAAATAGTCCCGAACCACTTCTTTCTCCACAGAGGGCTGGTCATCTCCTTCCCCATGCTGTGCTGCCCAGTGCAGTAGTCTGGGAGCTGACCTTGTACGTGAAGACAGAGGCAAAAAAAGCATGGAGTACATTAGCTTTTTCCACATCCTCTGTCACTAGGTTGCCTCCCGCATTCAGTAAGGGGCCCACACTTTCCTTGACTTTCTTCTTGTTGCTAACATACCTGAAGATACCCTTCTTGTTACTCTAACATCTCTTGCTAGCTGCAACTCCAGGTGTGATTTGACCTTCCTGATTTCACTCCTGCATGCCCGAGCAATATTTTTATACTCTTCCCTGGTCATTTGTCCAATCTTCCACTTCTTGTAAGCTTCTTTTTTGTGTTTAAGAGAAGCAAGGATTTCACTGTTAAGCCACGCTGGTCGCCTGCCATATTTACTATTCTTTCTACACATCCGCATGGTTTGTCCCTGTAACCTCAATAAGGATTCTTTAAAATACAGCCAGCTCTCCTGGACTCCTTTTTCCCTCATGTTATTCTCCCAGGGGATCCTGCCCATCAGTTCCCTGAGGGAGTCAAAGTCTGCTTTTCTGAAGTCCAGGGTCCATATTCTGCTGCTCTCTTTTCTTCCCTGTGTCAGGATCCTGAACTCAACCATCTCATGGTCACTGCCTCCCAGGTTCCCATCCACTTTAGCTTCCCCTACTAATTCTTCCTGGTTTGTGAGCAGCAGGTCGAGAAGAGCTCTGCCCCTAGTTGGTTCCTCCGGCACTTGCACCAGGAAATTGTCCCCTACCCTTTCCAAAAACTTCCTGGATTGTCTGTGCACCGCTTTATTGCTCTCCCAGCAGATATCAGGGTGATTGAAGTCTCCCATGAGAGCCAGGGCCTGCGATCTAGTAACTTCTGTGAGTTACCGGAAGAAAGCCTCGTCCACCTCATCCCCTTGGTCCGGTGGTCTATAGCAGACTCCCACCACGACATCACCCTTTTTGCTCACACTTCTAAACTTAATCCAGAGACACTCAGGTTTTTCTGCAGTTTCATACTTGAGCTCTGAGCAGTCATACTGCTCCCTTACATATAGTGCAACTCCCCCACCTTTTCTGCTCTGTCTGTCCTTCCTGAACAGTTTATATCCATCCATGACAGTACTCTAGTCATGTGAGTTATCCCACCAAGTCTCTGTTATTCCAATCACATCATAATTCCTTGACTGTGCCAGGACTTCCAGTTCTCCCTGCTTGTTTCCCAGGCTTCTTGCATTTGTGTATAGGCACTTGAGATAACTCACTGATTGTCCCTCTTTCTCAGTATGAGGCAGAAGCCCTGCCCTCTCATGTGCTCCTGCTCATGCTTCCTCCCGGTATCCCACTTCCTCACTTACCTCAGGGCTTTGGTCTCCTTCCCCCAGTGAACCTAGTTTAAAGCCCTCCTCACTAGGTTAGCCAGCCTGCTTGTGAAGATGCTCTTCCCTCTCTTCGTTAGGTGGAGCCTGTTTCTGCCTAGCACTCCTCCTTCTTAGAAACCATCCCGTGGTCAAAGAATCCAAAGAATCCTTCTCTCCAACACCACCTGCGTAGCCATTCATTGACTTCCACGATTCGACGGTCTCTACCCAGGCCTTTTCCTTCCACGGGGAGGATGGACAAGAAGACCACTTATAAAGTTCTACCAATCCCAAAGGATCAGACACATTACCCGCCAAGTCAATGAATATTTCAGATCTTACCCAAATACATGCTTACAGCCAATTCTTATTAACTACATTAAGATTTATTTAAAAAGAAAAGAGTATTGGTTAAAAGATCATTATACATACAGACATGTATCAAATTCTTAGGTCAGTTTCATAGTAGAGATGGTGAACTTTAGAGTTGCAAAAAGTTCTTTCAGAATTAGTTCCATAGATTATATTCCCAGTAGGCGGTCCATGTCCAATATCAGGGTGATCCAGAGTGGAGCTGGAGACCTCAGTCCTGTGACTCAACCTTCCTCTGATGAAGCTTAACCAGATCTGAGATACAGGATTGGGAGCCTTTTTAGTTCTTTTGAGTTCTTTTATAGATCTCCGGCAGGGCTCTTGACAGCAGGTATTTCGTGGGTGATGAACAGTGGCTTTGAAGTAAAACCTCCTGTTTCCTGTGTATACCAGGTAATGAGTTGCATTAATCAGGATAAGGCAATTCTCCATTTAAGTAGGTCATAGACAATTTACAACAAACTTCAAAGAGAAATAAAGACAATGATATTATTACACCCAAGTTCCATCTAACTCTTACTATTTCCTATTGATCTCTGAACCACTTGATGGATCACTTGATTAGATGTTCTGTTCGTTACCTCTGAAGCACCTGGCATAAGCCATTGCTGGAAGACAGGATACCGGGCTAGCTGGACCTTTGATCTGACCCATTATGGCTGTTCTTATGTTCTTAATCAATAGAATACAGTAATAGACTGGAACAGTCTGGTTATATGGTTAACATCTAATAAGAAATAAGTAAACAAATACAATTAGTATTTACCTCTAATTTTCTAACAATACAGGTTTGCATTTCAAAGCTCTAGTCTAGCTAACATGGCTTTGTTAGCTATTTATAAAGAATGTCCCTAATTACCATTTATATACGTCTTTAATATGTCTTTAAAGATAGAATGTGGATCATTTAGCCTGCAAGTTGCTTAATTCTTTCTGGCTCAGTGTCAAAGAGTGCATGCCTACCTTCCACTATTTGAATACTCCCAATGATATCCATCTACTTCAACGAGAGTACTCACGTAGTCAAAATTAGGCTCATACTTAAATATTGTGCTGAATCAGGGCCATAACGATCAGTCACTCTCTAGACAGTCATCAGAATCCAAGATTAGTGAGCATGAAAAGCAAGGGGCCAAATAAAGCTCAGGCAATCATTTGACAACACCATTGTAGCAGTGTATCACCAGCTCCCACCTGAACAAAGTTCCATTTTTTAATTAAAGTTTTTCCCAATTATAGTAATATGCTTAACTTTTTTTGAGCTGTAGCTACTTTTCCATACCATGGAATTTATATTGACGCTTTCAGGGTATTCCTTTGTTACAGGAACTGTTCTCCACAGTCATTTACACATCATATAAACCTAATAATTTGAGTGTATTCTCAAATTCATATTAATATTAACAACAACATTTCAGGACCAAAAGAAGCAACATGCCTTATCCAGTCCCAGCTACCTGTCTCTCCGACATTGTGCCCTTTAAGCTTTTTGGAATTTCAAGTGCTGCATTTGGTGATGGTGTTCTACATGTTAATTATTGCCTGCAGAGGCATTTCTCCTAATGTTCTGTAGTGCCTAATCCTTTTGAGCTGCAGTTCTTGCCTCCTGCTTTTCAAGTCTGTTTTCTAATAACAGTCCTATCTCCCAGGTCTCTGGATACATCTGAATTTTGTTCGGCACAGGACCCGAGAAGGTGGGGGGAAGGGGAAAGATAGCTTTAAGCCACTTTTCTGCTCATTCAATCCTGAAACAGTCCCCAGTATAATTTAGATCCACCCACTGGCTCCATCCTGCTAGGGAATGTACACATCCAAAACTCAACCCAAAGCTTTGTCTCTACCTCATTGTGTAAAATTTGTATGCGCTCCTGAACATCTGGTTTAGCAAGGAAGTATGATGCTTTGAGAGAAGTCAAATCAGACAGCAATGGAGATATCTCCCATGAGAAACTGTTCTTGTGAGATTTTCATCCTGCTTTCCAAGCCAAAGCTGTTAAGGACAGTGTTCAAACTGAGCAGAGGGAAGTGGAAAATGATGTTACAGTCCAGCTTTCTCAACACTTTTTACTTTCTATTTTCAGCAAGCAACAGTTGGGATAATCGAAATAACAGCCCTCACTTATTTATTTATTATTAGACCAGGTGGAAGCAACATCATGCTAAGCACTGTACAACATATAGTAAGTGAAACCCCCTACCCCCAAAGTCTTCAAGACAAGACTCAACAGGTGAGTAAAACAAACACATGGGCAGGGAGAAGGGAGGAGAAGATAGGGTGAGCATAATAAAATGACATTTTAGCTCAGTGAACAATTTGAAGTGCATCACAGTAATTGCAATTCCCTGCCTATCTAGCCATTATCAGACGGCAGTTTTCTGTAAGAATCATACAAATCCAAACATTTTTTTTAATCCAAACCACTCAGTATTGGGAAGTTCTCCCATGCCTTGTCATGTACTCTGCAGAAGAAATTATTATTGTGTGGCCATTGTGTTCAACACTTATCAACCAGTGCTATTTGTATAAGTAAATGTAGTGTTTTTCTGGAAGAAGAGATGTTTTAGCATGGGAGTATCTGTGGATAGGACACAGTATCTTCCCATGGCTTAGCATTGCCATTAAACTGTGTGTGTGTGTGTGTGAAACAGCACTTGCTGAAAGAAATATAATTCCACATCTTATATGAGGACATTGTTATTACTCCTGTGTAAGGCCCTTGGTAAATCCAGCCAAGTGATCACTTCAGGGTTTCAGTCTAAAGGTCAATATCCAAGGCAGGAGAAATGGAAGTTAATACTGTTGGAGTTTTTACTCTGCTTTTTAAATCCCTCATCTGGGGACCCTATTCAAACTTTATGGGTTAAAGAACTTCAGACAGAATCAAACCTTTTGAAATATTTACACATTGAACTTAGTGTATGAGAAATACACAGGAAGAGAAGAAAGGAAAACAAGGTAAACGATAAGAGACTGCAGGGCTATACCTGGCAGCTTTTAAAGTTTTGACTCCACTAACTGAATGCTGCCTCTACTTCTCAGCTCCATGCTCTTGGCTATATCTGCTTATTTTCTCCCTGCTTGGCAGAACCTGATTGCTGTAGTAGCTGAGAGGGAGATTGTTGCCAATGGCTGTTTTTCTGTTGTCACTGCTGTTTGCAGGACAATTTAGAGAAAAAGCATGATGACAAACAGAGCAAGATCGCCTGAATTGACGCTGATACACATTATGTTTGTGACTCCCTGTGGAAATGCTGATATTGAAAGAACCTTTAGTGTAATAAGGTAAAATAAGAGTTCAGGTTATCCATGTAATACAGTACACTCAATGCTGCAATGTCAAATTGATTTATTCAAATAGTCTAAGAGCCACTCATGGAAACTACATTTATAAAACACATGACTGGTGCACGGAATTATACTGAGAGGCAGAGGCTGTAAAATAGAGGATCCAGCTGTGGTGAGCTGTTACCAGGGCCACATTAACCCCAGCTTTTAGATGAGCTGTGCTTGTGAATATTCTGTTCCTTGCTGTGTAGAGGACAAGCTGGGAATCAGAGAGTAGAAAAAGAGAACATTGCCTGAGGACTGTCATATGGAGTTTTAATTCTGATTTCAAAAATACTAAAGCAAACAAAAATGGGTTTTAAAAGCCAAGGCCTTGGCTAAAGGATTTCAGCGAGGAGGAGAGGGAACAGAATATTGAAGTAGCCACAAGGGCAGGGCAGCACGAAAAAAAAATACTCAAGAGTTTTTGTGAATGTCACCAAAATAAGTCATTGCAAAATTCTGCACAAATGTTATCATTTTCTATCACTTCATCAGCGTGCTGTAATGTTTCCAACAACATTCCAGCAGCTATTGCTTGTAAATAGTCTTTCTAAAAGATATCCTGTAACTTGAAAATTGTGCGCTTGAAAATTCTGTGCTATGCAGGAGGTCAGACTAGATAAAGAGAAGGATCCCTCCTGGACTTGAAATCGATGAATAACTGGGATGGTGCGGTGGAAGGTAGGCTTTCTGCCAGAGCAGTCAGTCAGTTCAAGTCATTTGACTCGTGGGCACTGTCCAAGCAGTGAGGCCTGGAACACGGAAAATGAACTAGCAGCAAAAATACTTTTGAGAGACCAATCCCCAAAATAATAAGGTAAGAGTGGAGATGAGTCAGGTGTCCATCTGTTAGGTCTTCTTACACAGGCCCCGATTCCACTACCCTTAGGCATCACGTACTTTTAATAAAAATCAACATGGGACTACTTACAAAGTAATGTATTGTTTAATGTGAGTAGGGATGGGAAATATCAGGCCCAAAATGATTATGGTAAGCAGGGATTTGAGAGAGATGTGAGCTGGAAGAATAAATGGGGAAAGGAAGAGAAGTAGAAAAAAAGGTGTGAACTGTCCCAGTTACCTCACTGAAACATTCGTCTCATTCTGAAGCATAATAATTTAGTTGTTAACACCATTAACTTTTTCAGTGTTGATCATTGTAACAGAAACATCCAGCTATTCATAGTTAGATGCAGTGGTAAACATTGTTCTGATCCATTACCCCTCCCAATTTATTTATTTTTGGACACTTCATTTTTAGAAAGATACTGACAAGTCAAGTGGAGTTTAGACAAAAGGAATATAAATGGCGGGAGGGAAAGAATAAAAGAACTAACTATGTACGTAACCATTAAGGGAACAATATGATATGTTTACAATCTACATTTATTTGGAAGGTCTAAACATCAAAGAAAGTGAGGATTTATATACTATAATGAAGGGGTTCATAGCCAGGAATAATGGGACAAAATTATGGAAAAGAAAACCTTCTTGGCAGTGAGATGCATTAGTTCCTGGATTAATCTCCCAAGGGATGTGGGAAAAGACTAATTGCCTGGTACATAAATAAATGTGGCAGGGAGATGGACTACAAGATCTAACTAGCTTTTTCCAGTTCCAATGTTTAGGGTCAAATTCTGCTCTCAAATGCTGCAACCTCAGTATAGGTCAATGGAATTAAACAGATATAAGCAAAAAGGAGAATTTGAGCCGATGACTTTTATTAGGATAAAGATAAACTCCACTCCTGCTTTGTCCCCAGTCCTATACTTTAGCTCAGTGGTCCCCAAACTTTTCAGGGTTGTGCCCTGCTTGCCCTTGTCTGCTCCCCACCCCCTGCAGGAGCCAGGGCTGGGAGCAGGGATGCAGCTTCTGAGGAGGAAGGGGGAACATGGACAGAGGTAAGGGGGCCACAGCTGGGGACGGGTCTGGGGACAGGGACAAAGCAGACCTGTGGCAGAGTGGGTCTGGGTGGCATTCCCTTTCCTCCCTCTCATTGGGGAATGGCCTGGGCCTGCCACACCCCCACCCGAACGTTCCTCCATGCCCCTTATTGGGACGTGCCCCACAGGTTGGGGACCATTGGCTTAACTGCAGGCCAGAGAGAGAAAGATGAGTAAATGAGAGAGAGAGAGCATTAGGATTTACTGAGAAATGCTGAGAATGCCTCACCCTTACTTGACTGAATCTAAAATGCTGTGTATCAACCAATGCATACTAGTGAATCACTATACGGATGTGAAAGCCTTAGTGGCTGAAATGTCAGTGTTTTATTGTCAAGGTAAATAAAACTTATGTATAAATCAAACAAAATGGCCATATAGTGATTTAAGGATGTATGCAGATGTTGGCAGAGCATTATGGACTTTTATTAAACTTATTATTCCTTAAGGGTCATTGATCAATTGCAGGCACCTACATTTTCAGAGGATTTTTAGGATTGTGATACCCTGCTTCACAATGAGTAGCATATTACTCCACAAATGGCTTTGTTGACTCCAGTTGGACTTTTCATGCTGTCATTCAGCATAATCAAGGGCATTGCATTCTGGGCCCAGATAGGAAGCTAAACTGGGGTGTATAATATATTTGGACTTCAGAATAATTATTCCATAAAACCCCAAAGCATTTCCACATTTCCCTCTCCCACCCGCACAACCACTACTTTAATGCTCCACAAATCTTCCCCTCCTGTTTATAAAAGATTGTGGTCATGATTTTTTTCTCCATAAATCCCTTTAAATAAATTACCTTAATAAAACTTGTATAGTCCCAGAGACTCCGAAAACTAATTTGCAGACATTATCAGTTAGCTTAACAACCTCCCTGAGAACCATGGAAGAATTATCATAGCTATTTTGCAGGTGAGGAAATTGAGGCACAGAAAGTTAAGTGATTTACTCAGAGTCATATATTAAGTCTGTGCAGAGGTGGGATTAGAGCTCTTTGGGACAGGGAATATCAATTGCCTATGTCTGTACAGTGATTAGCACAATGTGGCCGTGTTCTTGGTTGGCCTCTGGATACTACCATAGCACAAATCATAAATAATAATCTCCTGATTCCCAGCTCTTTCACCACAAGACCACTCTTCCTCACACCAATCCCAGTCTTAAAAATATAGCATTAGAATAAAAAACTGTATTTTAACATCTGCTTACCAGAGTTGCACTCACATCATCTCTGTGTTTATTAAATAGTGCAGACACATCTCAAATGAATAATAAGAGGGAAAGACAGAGCTGCCATTTGGCTTACCTCCATTTACAGAGCAAAAAGGAAAGTTATTTTTACTGAAGGGTCATGGTACTTCATTTTAAGCCAGTCTTTTTTGTACAAATAACTTCACTTAAAAATATTTTAGGAAGGCAAAAAAGAGGGAACATAGGCAGCAAAGGGAAGGGGGTTGGAAAATTAAAATTAATGTAATTACACATTGAAAATAGGGTATAATGAAGACTGTAGCGCACAGAATTTGTTGAGGTGGTGCGTAATTTGATTGCTCTCCACAAACACTGTATTGACACCGGCCCGATCTCGCATTTCTTTGCATACTAACTACTCCATAACTCCCCCTACAGTCAGTGATTTAACAGAAGCTTAGGGGTGTGCTAGAAATGCAGAATAGGGCCCATTATTAAGATAACTGGAGAATACACTATATCAAAATACAGCTGAAAATTAAGACATCTGCTATTCTTCAGCAATCAAATTTAACTAATTTCCATTAAGACGGCTAGTAATACTGCAGCATCTTAAAGACTTACCACGTGCCCTGTTTTATATATGTGACATATGGTTCCAGTGGGAAACCCTTGATTGCATGGCAAAGCTTATTATTTCTTCCACTTTGTGCTGCTCTCCTCCCAGCATGCTGACAGCTGGGCTGCGGACAAGATTTAAAGTTCCATCACGACATTATAGGGGCACTGGAATGAGAACAACAATTTTTCTACTTCAGGGCAAATCTTGCTGCTTTCTGTACCCAGACCTGATAACCACTGGAATTTTAAAAAAATAAATAAAAAAAATCAGGTGATTAACACACAAAGCAAAACCCCTACTAGCAACAATTAAAATGTTTTATTTCCTAGAAACTGTATTTCCTTTGGGGACAGACACAAGCAAAGCCTACTGCAGCTTTCCTTCATCTTGCGTGTCATCTAAGTTGCAAATCTTCAAACTGTTTGACTAGATCCAAACCTACAAATATGTTGCACTAATATTTCAGATACATATTTGTGTCTCCTTGAGGGCAAACAGATCCAACACAAGGGACTGAGCAGACACCAGGAGGAGCTGTACGCTCTGTGTAGATGGTCATCTGACATGCTGCCACCAGGGGACATAAGTGTCACATGTACATCCTCATAGACAACCTCAAGGGCCCAAAAATCATGAGCCAGGTCCCGCAAAATAATGAGATTTTTAAAAAATTACACAAGTGTGATTCTTTTTCTTTGCTCCTGTTTTTTGAGCCTTTAGGTTGAAATGGGGTCACCTTTTCAAGCTTTTGTTCTGCAACAAAGAGGGCTAGAATTTTTGTTTTTAAACAAAAGCCGAGATTCTAACATAATCAGTTGACCGCAAGAGCTGTGCCATTAAGAAAAAAAACACCACATATAGCAAGACTGGTGAAAAAATTGTGAGAGTTGGCAACACTATTTCTGATTCAATGTCTGAATGGTGAAATGAGTGGATAGCAATTGAACTTGGAAGTAAGACAGTAGGATAATGAGAAGCAGACAGCAGCACATTCTCACAAAAGATATCTTTGTTTTTTATAATATTACAATACTTATATGCTCACTGTATCTAAGTCATAGCCCCGTGTAGGTAACAGCATGTAGTTACACTTCCCCAGGAAGCTATGAAGAAGGACTGTGCCACAGGGAAGTAAAACTTCTCCCTTAGTGTTCAGTGCAGAATGGGTGCAGCTTCCTCCCACAAACTGCCTAGCACATTCTGTGTGAGGAAAGAGTGTGACATTCCCTGACTCCTCCCCAGCAATCCCACATCCTACTGGAATATTTTCCACCCCTGGTGTGGGGTCTACAATAGTCTCATGTCCAGGAGGTATGTATGGGCCTGTGTGTAAGCCTCCTTGTAAGAGCCACTGCCCCCCCCCCCCCCCGTCCCCCATGTAAGAGCCAATGAGAAGCTGGTCCCAGCATCAAAGTAGCACAGCTAACTAAAAGTCAGAAAAGGCAAACATTAAGGTTCCAATTAGAGCTGGCTGGGAATTTTCAGACAAAACTTTTGTTTTTTCATTGGAAAATGTTGATTCATCAAACTAAAACTGTTTGCTATGAATCTCTTCCCATTCAAAACATTTTTTTAAAAAAATGTTTTGAATTGGCAATGTCCTCTTTCAACATTTTCAAAGCAAAGTTTTGGGGTTTTATTCAAAATGACTCTCTCATTTGAAATTTTAACTTATATAGAAAAAGGTTAAATTTCCAATGTTGAAATTGAAATGAAACGTGTCATTTAACTTGATCCAAAAACATGTTTGGATTACTGATTTGTGAAAATCTCAAAAAAAAAAATCAGTTTTTGTCCCAATCTGGGACTGGAAACAATTTTGAAATTTAGAAAACTCCCATGGGATAGGAAGATTGTTTCTTGCACGGCTCTAGTTCCAACTTCATCATTAAATTGGCCACCCTTAACATCTTACCAGAAGCCTGATTTAGTAAGAGAATAGGTTATATAAATATATGGAGCCAGATCCTGTGGTCCTTTTGTCAGAATGCTCCAACTGATCTTAATGGAGATTTTTTTTCTGTTTTTGAGAGCGGGCTATGGGTCTGTTTAGAAACTGTCCTTTAGATCAAACTACTCACTTCTCCTCACAGTACAGTGGAAAACTATAAGAAGGAGCAGCAGTCAGTGGGTATGATTGTAGTGAGTATGCCCTGTTTAAGCTACATTGCTATGTCCCACTTGCAGTGGGGACTCAGGCTAAACTACTCGACTGATGCTACTCCTCCAGTGCCTTCCCACAGTTCCCCCTGTGTGCCCAAGGACAGACAAGTTCCCCCACAATTCACCAGAAAAGAATAATTGAGTGACTTAGCTTACTACAGCACAAAGAACAATGGCATATGCCCCAGAATCCTAGTGACACACTGAGGTGAGTGCAGCAACAGTGAAGACACAATAATTGAATATGGCTTTGCAGTGTGGCTGCTCACACCTAGGTGAGGCTAATCTGGGTACTCAGACCCGGGGGTCCATCACCTGAGTTAATTCTACAGGGAAGCCATAGTTTAAGAATTCCTAACTCCCATTCCTGTGCTCAGTCCACTAAGCCCTGCTGTCCCTTTGCTGTGAGCTTGTGATTTCATAGCTTGAGCATTCTGCAGAAGGAAAGGATGACAAAGTCACACTAATTATTCTTATGACACATTAGTCTTTATAATCCAGGTAGTAGAATATTATATAAGTGACAGTATATTTGGGGGATTTTTATTTTACAGTGGCAGTTCTTTATTCTTTAACTCAATGTGGTGCAGGGAAGTCTCCAAAACTATGGCTCTTCTAAACCTATGTCCATCTTATAATGTTTACAAGAAACTGAACAGCAAAATACCATACCAGCTCCAAGAACGCACACTAGGGTTCCTTAAGCAATCAAACTTGCTGAAATTAAAGGTCAAAAGATCAGGACTGTAACTTTTAGCAACCCAGGGGAAAGCAACAATCTTCCACCTTTGTTGTATTATGCAAGCTGGCCGTGATCACAGAATGTGGGGGGGAAAAGAAAAAGAAAAAAAAAACAGCTATCAGATCACAGGCTCTTTTCAGTGCCAGAGAGCACCTGCAGTTTTGAACAAAGAAAATTCACAATGGCCGTCTTTCATAAGGAAGTCAAGCTGGCAGCCCACTTTGCTACTCTTTGGTAAATGTGTGCACAATAGTATCCAGAAGAAGGGAATACTAGAGTCACTCACAGATCTGTATTTATTTTTCTTTCCTGATTCAGGTTGTCAGAGTGGGAGGTGACATATTAATTACTGGAGAATAACAAAACTGTGAGCTTTGATAGAGTATCTGAAGACCTGAGATTCTTTCCCTAAGGAAGAGACATTAGCCTGTAATATGAGGGAGAAGGATGAGACAAAACTCCTTGTCTTATCTCCTGCAGTACTAAAAAGCATTTGAGGTAAAAACTGCACCCAAAACCATGCCTAAAGTGGGGAGTACAATTTACTCAGTTCCACCTGCCGGGAGTGCACTCCCATTTAGGGTTGCCAACTTTCTAATCACACAAAAGCAAACACCCTAGCCCCACCCCTGCCCCGAGGCCCTGCCCCCACTCACTGCATTCCCCCTCCCTCGGTGGCTTGCTGTCTCTCACCCTCACTCACTTTCACTGGGCTGGGGCAGGAGGTTGGGGTTTGGGAGGGGGTGAGGTCTCTGACTGGGGGTGAAGGCTCTGGGGTGGGGCTGGGGATGAAGGGTTTGGGATACAGGAGGCGGCTCCAGGCTGGGAGATGGGGCTGAGGGATTCACAGTGTGGAAGGGGGCTGAGGGTTGAGGCAAGGGGTTGGAGTGTGGGAGGGAGTGAAGGCTCTGTGCTGGGGGTGGGAATGAGAGGTTTGGGGTGCAGGAGGAGGCTCCAGGCTGGGACTGAGGGATTCAGAGTGCAGGAGGGGGCAGTGGGTTGAGGCAGGGGGTTGGAGTGTGGGAGGGGGTGAGGGCTCTGGATTCCCGAGCCAGTGCTCGGGGTGGGGGCAATGCACAAAGCCCCATAGCCCTTTGCCTAAGAGCCAGACCTTCTGGCCGCTTCCGGGGTGCAGCGTGGTGCCAGGACAAGTAGGGACTAGCCTGCCTTAGCCCTGAAGCACCGCCGACCAGACTTTTAATGGCCCGGTCAGCGGTGTTGACCAGAGCTGCCAGGGTCCCTTTTCGACCAGGCGTTCCAGTTGAAAACCAGACAACCCTACTCCCATTGGCCATGCATAGGCAGCAGTGATGGCTAAGCAAAATCTCGAAGCCAATAATAGAAGTAACAGATGGTGCTGAAAATGCTATGAAACCAAACATTGATGGTTCATGGCAGAAAGAGGAACAGAAGTTGATGGGATACATGGAAAATGGATCTCAGTTCTTATTTGGTATTGCAGTAGGACCTGGGAGCCCCAATCAAGAATCAGAGCTCCATTATTTTAAGCACAGTACAACACAAACAACAAAAAGTCAATCACTGCCCCAAAGAGCTTGCAATCTAATCAATAGATTGCAAAGTACCATCCCCATTTCTTGAAATAAATTATCCTGCCTGAGTTCACAATTGAATCTTTGTCACTTCTGAGACCTCAGAGACTTGACAAGAGGTTTAGAGGCCACGTAGATTCCTTACAACACAACCATTGTTGTTCAGAGCCCCAAATACCCAGCACTGATTTTTAGTCCTTTGCGAAGGATACCATGATGAAGCTACACAGCTAGAGACAAATGAGGGAAAGGATTCTTTGTTAGGTGCAGGATTAGAGGAAAGACTAATCAGGAAATATAGGAATGTAATTGAAATGAATGCTACAACAACAGCATGTAAACACAGTATGTGGCTACATAGAACTACTTTATTTATAGACACTGCTACCACTAACCTGGCTTACTGGGACACACTGTATGGAGTCTGCTGCATTTTCATAGATTCATAGATACTAAGGTCAGAAGGGACCATTATGATCATCTAGTCCGACATCCTGCATAACGCAGGCCACAGAATCTCACCCACCCACTCCCGCGAAAAACCTCTCACCTATGTCTGAGCTATTGAAGTCCTCAAATCGTGGTTTAAAGACTTCAAGGAGCAGAGAATCCTCCAGCAAGTGACCCATGCCCCATGCTACAGAGGAAGGCGAAAAACCTCCAGGGCCTCTTCCAATTTGCCCGGGAGGAAAATTCCTTCCTGACTCCAAATATGGTGATCAGCTAAACCCTGAGCATATGGGCAAGATTCACCAGCCAGATACCCTTGAAAGAATTTTCTGTAGTAACTCAGATCCCATCCCATCTAACATCCCATCACATTCCATTGGGCCTATTTACCATGAATAGTTAAAGATCAATTAATTACCAAAATCATATTATCCCATCATACCATCTCCTCCATAAACTTATCGAGTTTAATCTTAAAGCCAGATAGGTCTTTTGCTCCCACTGCTTCCCTTGGAAGGCTATTCCAAAACTTCACTCCTCTGCTGGTTAGAAAACTTCATCTAATTTCTAGTCTAAATTTCCTGGTGGCCAGTTTATATCCATTTGTTCTTGTGTCCACATTGGTACTGAGCTTAAATAATTCCTCTCCCTCTCCGGTATTTATCCCTCTGATATATTTATAGAGAGCAATCATATCTCCCCATATAGTGTGTCCCTGTAAACCAGGTTAGTAGTTATACATATATCACGTTAACTGAGTTATTGTGCAACATCGTATTAAGTCAAAAGAGTGAGCTAGAGCCTGATTCCAGATGACAGGCTTTATCAGCACAGAAACAATGCAAGCCCTGTTTTCCTGGCCAACAAACATAAAACAATGTATGTTTGTTAAGTGACATATGAGTAGCTGTAATACCAAGTGACACTTGGCACAAAGACGTTAATTGGCAAACTATTCCTTTGTGTCCTCAGGCCCAGGATATCTGCTTTGTGTCTCATCTAATGGCTGGCACACTATTTGCCCATCCAGGGATGCATTCAAGTAATCCACAGTCCTAGACCCACCCCACATGGCACTTCCATTGCCCCATGCTCACAGCATAGACCTGCCACTTCTTGGACTGGCAGGAAGTATTGTTTCATGCTACCTGCCAGGCACCAGTTAAATTCCTTTCAGATTTTCAAGCTTTTCTTTACATCCAGGAGAGCTCGAAACATACTTTTTTCCTAAAACTTTGACAGCTGAGATTCTAATTCTGTGATACAACTCTAAAGAGCTGAGGCTGTAGGCATGGGCCTGTATTGTACATGCCTTAATCTGTCCCTGTGGCCACTCACAACAACATTTCAATCTTTACAGCCAAAATCCTGGACATCAGATCAAATACTGAACTTTAAAGCTTCCTGTGTGGGTTTTACACCTCCTCTTGTGCTGATTTCCAAATGCATCTGGGGGTCCAGGAACATGTCATGCTGGCTTCTTTCCCATAGTTGTGACTCCTTATTTCATATTCCTAAAAATCCAGCGGTTTTACTGATTTTTGGCCTTGGCTATCAAAATCATCAGAACCATTTTTTGCACAAGCTCCTTTCCCATCCTCAAACTCAAGAAAAATAGCCTTTTGGCAGAAACCAACAATAGAAAACTCCAATGTTAAAGGTGAATGTTAAAGTCCATGGAAAAAAGTTCCCATTGACTTCAGAAGGGTCAAGATTTCATTTATGAAAATTGTTTGCCAAAGTATTATTCTCAAGTAAAAAGTTCCAACCAATTGGAACCCTGCAGGCTAAACATATGAAAGGCTTTGAGAACAAACATCCATACATAAGACTGGAAAAATGGTATGGTCCTCCTCACCCCCAATCCTCCCCACTTTTTGTACACAGCCTCTTACATTCATTTAAATTAGCCATTCAAGCATTCTATGCAGCTAGTAGAATGATCAACCTTGTGTTTTCTTCCTGGAAAATGTAAAAATTATTTAAAAGCCAAGGAAAAACTACAGCATCAGGGAGTGGGCTGAGTCATCCATCATAGTTTATATAGCTCTGGAGTCCTGCCTAAGTTATAGTAGCTTGTCCTTGGCTTCCTCTGAATACCAGAGTTTTATGAACTGTGACTCCACTCTTTCCAATTTCCAACATTTCCTTCCTGCCCCTGGCCACACCCTTAACACAACCTATGCCAGGACTTGCAGCAGGGCCCTCATAGGGCAGCATAATCTGCATTGCACACAGCTTTCCCAAGCTAGATCATTAAAGTTTGTAATGTGTTTTTGAGACCCTCAGGATATATTGTGCCTTCCTTGTAAGTGCAAAGTATTGTTATATAGGAGACCCATGATACAATAGTACTACACACATCTAAGTGCAAAATTGGAATTTGTGACCTCTTAGTGTTGCATGTAAAATTTATTTGTTGTTCCTCATTTTTAATGAGGCATGTGTTAATATTTCAGAATGAATCAAGTGTATCAGAAAATACAAATTTTAGGATAAATTTCACCCTCCATGACAAACAACTCCAAAAGAATATGAACCTTTGAAGTTGCTTTGGTTCTATAAAAAAAAAGCTGCCCTAGATATTTTCTGTCATGAGCTACTTTTTTATTTTAAAAACACATATAAAAACATAATTATCTGAATTTAAAAAAGTTATTTAGGAAAATGTACCACAAGTAATAGAACGCTGAAAAATTAACCTGATAACTGCTTCTGTGTATAGTGTGACTGGCTGTCTCAGAAAAACAATGATTTAATATGCACAAGTGACAGATAAAAGGATGGAGTAATACATGTCTATCCAGACAGCATTCTCTATTAATTCATAGAACTTGCATATTCAAAACAACCTCCATATTCCTCTTACATTTCCAGATAAATGTCTCAGTACCTGCATTCATTTTGCAATTTCATGTATATATTGTTGTACTCCAATATTTGCTGCACTGTACCTATTATCAGCTTTCTTCTTTAGCTAATATCAGCTTGTATTGAAGGCTCTGATCCTGCAGTCAACTATGTGTGGGCACAGGGCCTAGGTCATGATTATATTGAAGGCTACACACGGGAGATCAAAAGAGATTTTTTTCCACACCACTATACTGTAAATGAAAAGAGCAGGACTGGGTTACTAAGGTTCCAAACGTGAATATGGTGCCAACAATTGGGAAAAACAAGTATTTTATAAATTTTCTCCCCTTAACTCAATCACTTCTACTTTGGCAGTGGTTTATTCAAAGATTTTATGAAGGAGCTGTCAACTAGTTGGGTTACAGCTGTCAGATATGATGACTAAGGGCCACGGGTTATATTTTCCCAGGCAGCTAAGTAATTTTCTTCTGATTTTAAGTGGGACTTGTGCTTCTAAGACATGTATGTATTTCTGAAAATCCCACCCCAAAATTTTCAACTCACTCCTTAATTGGGTCTGTATTTGTGAACATGTAATGTGCCTGAGGTTCTTTTCACCAACAATTGAAGTCACTTTGATATCTAAGTACCTGGGTTCTGGATGAAAAGAAGGAGGCCAGTAATTGAAAAGCTAGCACTGAGATCTTGTTTTAAATGGATTAAAATGAATGCTGGACAAAAGTGATTTTAATAAGTGGACTCCCTTATGTGTATAATATATTTTAAGCAAATACTTTAAAAAAGTGTTTTCGTAACTATTAACTGACTTGCCAGATTTTTAAAATTAAAAATACACAAGATATTGACACAATCATCAAATGAATGAGAGAAATTCAGGCTGCACCTTTATTTCCTTAACCAAATCAAACATTGTTAGGGAACAGCAATCCAACTAGCTACTCAGCAGAAATTAATCTAGTGCAGTTTTCAAAGCTGATTTCAGTAGCTCACACAGAATAAGGACAGGCTACCCCTAGCAGCCTCATGCAAATTGGATGAAATGGGGATGGGCCAAATTGACATAAATCCATGCCAGTTTTCCTGTGCAGAGGATAAGGATTCCAGGGAAGGATGCATGAGAAAAATAATTTCACTTCCCTGATCTGCAAAAACAATGCTTTAAGCCTTCTGCACTGATCCATGGGCATCACTCAGCAGCAATCTGCACCAGGAAGTTGCCTTAAAATCCAGTGTCAGCCCAGCATACTACCCACCCAGGTGGGAGGTTGGAACATACATGCAGAAACCAAATATTGGCCTCCCGAACCTGGGAGTTGGGACTACAAATACTTGGTTTGGGTTCATGGATCCAGCAGTGATTTACTGTATCCCTTGAATCCACCAATCACCACTAAAACCCTCCCTGCCATGGCTCCTACAGCTGTGAGAATAACTGATTTTTTGATTTTCTGGCAATTCCAAAAAATAGGAAAAAATAAATGTTTGAGGTCAGACAAAATGTTCTGGTGAACCCAAAATGAAATGTTTAATTTAGATGTTTGAGTAATTGTAATTACTCAAATAATTAATTGTAATTATTAATTACTCAAATAGTAATTGTAATTGTAAAAGGCTAATGTAGTGCCAATCTTTAAAAAAGGGAAGAAGGAAGATCCTGGGAACTACAGGCCAGTCAGCCTCACCTCAGTCCCTGGAAAAATCATTGAGCAGGCCCTCAAAGAATCAATCCTGAAGCACTTGCATGAGAGGAAAGTGATCAGGAACAGCCAGCATGGATTCACCAAGGGAAGGTCATGCCTGACTAATCTAATCGCCTTTTATGATGAGATTACTGGTTCTGTGGATGAAGGGAAAGCAGTGGATGTATTGTTTCTTGACTTTAGCAAAGCTTTTGACACGGTCTCCCATAGTATTCTTGTCAGCAAGTTAAGGAAGTATGGGCTGGATGAATGCACTATAAGGTGGGTAGAAAGCTGGCTAAATTGTCGGGCTCAACGGGTAGTGATCAATGGCTCCATGTCTAGTTGGCAGCCGGTATCAAGTGGAGTGCCCCAAGGGTCGGTCCTGGGGCTGGTTTTATTCAATATCTTCATAAATGATCTGGAGGATGGTGTGGATTGCACTCTCAGCAAATTTGCGGATGATACTAAACTGGGAGGAGTGGTAGATACGCTGGAGGGGAGGGATAGGATACAGAAGGACCTAGACCAATTGGAAGATTGGGCCAAAAGGAATCTGATGAGGTTCAATAAGGATAAGTGCAGGGTCCTGCACTTAGGACGGAAGAACCCAATGCACAGCTACAGACTAGGGACCGAATGGCTAGGCAGCAGTTCTGCGGAAAAGGACCTAGGGGTGACAGTGGACGAGAAGCTGGATATGAGTCAGCAGTGTGCCCTTGTTGCCAAGAAGGCCAATGGCATTTTGGGATGTATAAGTAGGGGCATAGCGAGCAGATCGAGGGACGTGATCGTTCCCCTCTATTCGACATTGGTGAGGCCTCATCTGGAGTACTGTGTCCAGTTTTGGGCCCCACACTTCGAGAAGGATGTGGATAAATTGGAGAGAGTCCAGCGAAGGGCAACAAAAATGATTAGGGGACTGGAACACATGAGTTATGAGGAGAGGCTGAGGGAGCTGGGATTGTTTAGCCTGCAGAAGAGAAGAATGAGGGGGGATTTGATAGCTGCTTTCAACTACCTGAAAGGGGGTTCCAAAGAGGATGGCTCTAGACTGTTCTCAATGGTAGCAGATGACAGAACGAGGAGTAATGGTCTCAAGTTGCAGTGGGGGAGGTTTAGATTGGATATTAGGAAAAACTTTTTCACTAAGAGGGTGGTGAAACACTGGAATGCGTTACCTAGGGAGGTGGTAGAATCTCCTTCCTTAGAGGTTTTTAAGGTCAGGCTTGACAAAGCCCTGGCTGGGATGATTTAACTGGGAATTGGTGCTGCTTTGAGCAGGGGGTTGGACTAGATGGCCTTCTGGGGTCCCTTCCAACCCTGATATTCTATGATTCTATGATTCTATGATTCTAATGGTTTTGTATTTTTTAAAATAAAATTGAAGGAAATTTTGACACAAAGGCTATTTGAAATGAAAACTCAAAATGTTTCCCTTTAAAAATGTCAGTGTTAGAATCATAGAATATCAGGGTTGGAAGGGACCTCAGGAGGTCATCTAGTCCAACCCCCTGCTCAAAGCAGGACCAATCCCCAATGTTTGCCCCATATCCCTAAATGGCCCCCTCAAGGATTGAACTCACAACCCTGGGTTTAGCAGGCCAAAGCTCAAACCACTAAGCTATCCCTCTCCCCTGAGTGTCCCCCCCCCAGCATGAATAATTTCGTGAAACTGACATGAATTCACAGAACCTTTTGGTATTGCTGAGTTTGCATTCTTCCCTGAAAGTTTTGCCCCCCCCATCTCATCCAGCTTTAGTATCCATCCCCTGCATGGCCTTTCCAAAGCCCCACCTCCTCTAGTGACGTGAGCACTTTATAAGGACCATATGGCTGACAGATCACCACATAGTTGAATACACATGTTAAAAAATGCATAGAATATCCTACTGTGTTATTCTTATTGATGCGTCCTGATATGTAAGAGCAGAATAAGGTTCTCACTTGAAAAAAGGTTAAATAGTTCAAGGAGTCTTTTGCCCTAAATGTGATGCAGCTCCAAAGTTATAGTGCTATAATGTTTGTTACAGGCTCCTCTGTTCTTGTTCAGTGGGTCTCAGGATCTGGCCTCAGAAGAGGGCTAATCAACCTATATATATAGACTGCAAAGCAAAGCAATTTTGGAGCCTGCAGCTGCCTCAGACAGAAGAACTGTTCACTGTAGAAAACCAAGAGTGGAAACATGTAGAGAGAGTCCTGATAGTGATTTGAATGAAGTTAGTAAAACTCATTACCATTACTATCTACTATATATTGGACCAAATTTTATCGGAATTGTAGGCTATTACTTTAACAACAACAGTAATTGAATTGTTATTCCTTTCGTGTTCTTGCACACGCAATTACTCTAATATCACATCAAAGATCATTGGAATGGGTATTCTAATCAGGTGAAATTCACCTCTTCCTATACAAAGACCAAGCAAATGGGCTTTGTGCTGTGAACTGTAGTGAGGAAGGAGACCGCTGTTCTGTAATTTTTGTAATATAGTAGATGCTGTGCCTCAGACATGCTAGGAGTCATTTATGAGTGAAATTCACCCATAGTGCAACGAGCCAGTATGAGTCCTTCCATGTAATGTTAGCCCCACACAGGGACTGAGCTGGGCATCCCTATGCACCACAAATAGGGTGGTCTTTGTGGTCAGTACCACATCGTCCAGTGCATATGGTCAAAGTGAGTATGATGGGGCAGGCCAGGCTAAGGGCAGTGCAGCAGATTCACTCTTACATGTATCCAATGATTCCCGAACCCCAGGCAGCTGAGGCAGAGGAAATGCAGCTTGTGTTCCATTCCAGAGGCCGTAAATAGCAGCCATGTGGAGGAGGAAAGCTATGCAACAACGCTATCTCCAGATCCTGAGTCTAGGGAATGGATATCACCTTGCCAACTGCATAGAGCCTGAATATTCAGTTGTATGCAGGTGGAGTGGTTTTCACTGTGTCAGAGATTGCAACACAGTGCAAATCTGATCCCAAACTAAGAGTTTGTTCTTAGTTATGGGGCTTTTATTGATTTGTAAAGAGGATGCAGAGAGTTAAAATAAATGAATAAATAAACTGATGTTTGCAAATGAATAGGGGAGGATCTTGGGTGTGTTCTTTTTATCTCTAGTATCAAAATATTTGACATTTTTGGAAGTAGTTAAATATAGTTTAAATCCAAAACTAATAGTAAAAAGTAGAGCATAAATATTATGAGAGTGCTGTACAAAAGAGATTTCTGTAGACAGAGAATGTGAGCAGATGGTGCTCAGAAATATGCAGCATCCTTCAGAGGTTTCCAAAGACCAATAAGAATGGTTGTTATTGAGAGCTGCAAATAACTTAGCATATACATTTTAACAAATATATACTTTGATACCCAGAAAGATACTGGAACAAATTATTCTTTAAAAAATAATCAATTTGTAAACATCTCGAGGATAACAGAGTTATAAGGAATAGCCAGAATAGATTTGTCAAGAATAAATCTGCCAAACCAACTTAATTTGCTTTCTTGACAGGCTTACTGGCCTGGTGAGTGGGGGAGGGGAGCAGGCAGCTGATGTGACATCTTGATTAGAGTAAGGCTTTTCACATAGTCCCACATGACATTCTCAGAAGCAAACTGCAGCATTGGGTATAGATCAGCAGTTTTCAAACTGTGGGTTGGGACCCCAAAGTGGGTCACAAACCCATTTAGACTTGCTGGTGCCTGGGGCTGAAGCCTGAGCTCTGCCTCCCCAGGCTGAAGCAGAAGCCCAAGAGCTTCAGCCCAGGATGGCAGGGCTCGGGCTCCGCCCCGCCCTACTTGCCCGGGGCAAAAGGGCTCTGGCTCTGCCCTACCCGGGTCCATGTAGTAATTTTTGTTGTCAGAAGGGGAGCGCAGTGCAATGAAGTTTGAGAGCTGCTGGTCTAGATGAAATAATAAGGTAGGCACACAACTGTTTGAAAAACTGTATTCAGAGGGTAGCTATCAATGGTTCACTGTCAAACTGGGAGGGCCTTTCTAGTGGGGTCCTCCAGAGGTCAGTCCTGGGGCTAGTACTATTCAATATTGTCATTAATCATGTGGATAATGGGGTGGAGAGTATGCTTATGAAATTTGCAGAATACACCAAGCTGGGAGGGGTTGCAAGCACTCTGGAAGAGAGGGTTAGAATTCAAAATGACCTCAACACATTTAAGAATTGGTCTGAAATCAACAAGATGAAATTCAATAAAGACAAGTGCAAAGTACTACAATTAGGAAGGAAAATCAAGTGCACAAATACAAAATGGGGAATAACCGGGCTAGGTCGTAATACTGATGAAAAGCATTTGGGGATGCTATTGGTTCACAAACTGAATATGAGTCAACAATGTAATGTGGTTGTGAAAAAGGCTAATAACATTCTGGTGTGTATTAACAGGAGCATTATACATAAGACAAAAGAGGCAATTGTTGTGCTGTACCAAGCACTAGTGAAGATTGAGCTGGAGTAATGTGTCCAGTTCTGGGCACCACTCTGTAGGAAAGATGTGGACAGATTGGAGAAAGTCCAGAGGAAAGCAAGAAAAATGATAAAAGGTTTAAAAAACCTAATTTGTGATAAAAGATAAAAAAAAAACAGAGCATATTACATCTTAAAAAAAGAAGACTGAGAGGGCACCTGGTAACAGTCTTCAAGTATGTTAAGGGCTGTTATAAAGAGGACTGTGATTCATTGTTCTCCATGCCCACTGAAGGTAGGACAAGACGTAATGGGCTTAATTTGCAGCAAGGGAAATATAGGTTAGATTTTAGGAAAATCTTTCTGAATTATAAGAATAGGTAAGCACTAGAATAGGCTTCTAAGGGAAGTTGTGGAATTGGAAGCTTTTGAGAATAGGGTGAACAAACACCTGTCAGGGATGGTCTACGTCAGGGGTTCTCAACCTTTTTCTTTCTGAGGCCCCCCCAACATGCTATAAAAACTCCACAGCCCACCTGTGCTACAACTGTTTTTCGGCATATAAAAGCCAGATCCAGCATTAGGGGGTAGCAAGCAGGGCAATTGCCTGGGGCCTCTTACCACAGGGGACCCCATAAAGCTAACTTGCTCAGGCTTCAGCTTCATTCCGGGTCGCGCGGCTAAGGGCTTCAGCTTTCTGGCCAGGGTCCCAGTAAGTCCAATGCTGGCCCTGCTTGGCAGACCCCCTGAAACCTGCTCGCTGCCCCCCAGGGGGCCTCGGACCCCTGGTCTAGGTTTACTTAGTCCTGCCTCAGCACAGTGGGATGGACTTGAACACTTTCAGGTCCCTTCCAGCCCTACATTTCTATATTTCTGTGATTCAATGCTAATTTTAATTGTTTTCTATTTCAGAAGATAGAACTAACACTGTAAGTATATGATATCTAACTAGTTAAACTGGGCAAAGCCAACACTATCTTTATATATTCAGTAGGCACATTAAAAGGAAATAGAACACAAACCTTTCTAACTCCTACCCTACATAATTATGTCACTGCCTAGATTCATGGTATAATATAATAGTAGTATAAATGCCTTGAGGGAAAGAATCTACATGCACATCAAACTCTCCTGTTACTCAGGTTTTCTGACAGCATGTTGTTGTTTTTTTCTCAGATATGACATACAGAGCATTGTGATCTTTACTCAACTAGAGCAAGGTGACTCAAACAAAAGAATCACAGATGTGAAGGTTAAATTGTTTTAGGACCATGTGACACAGCCATAGCAAATATTACACTCGAGTTATATTGTGTCCTGGTCCATAAATGAGAATGGTTTTGCCAACATTTAGACATATTATGCTTTGTTAGTTATACATAAACTATTTGCATTTTTTATTGGGTTTTTGTTATTGATTGTTTTTTGGGCTGCTTCTGGAGAAGTGGTTTTTTTTTTTAAGCTAAAACAAATAGTGTAAGATTAAAGTACCCATACATAGCAGTAGAAAGAAATTTGTTTTAATACGGTTATAGATCTAAGGGCACTGTAAACATGAGAACCCATTTGTCTCTGTTCGACTCATGTTTTGATTGCCAGAGAGACTAACCTTGAGTCACTGGGACAAATGAAGCAATAAACATGGTCAACTTTCTTACTGTGTTTCTATTACAGGGTGACATTCCGCCTCTCCCCACCCCCCCACTCACAGTGGGCCACGAATAAACAGCTATACATGAGCACTCAGTGCAACGCTGTGGCCAAAAGGGAGAGGGTGCAGAAAAGAGCTATGAGAATGATTAAAGGATTGGAAAACATGCCTTACAGTGACAGAATCAAGGAGTGCAATCTATTTAGCTTGAGAAAGAGAAGGACTTGATCACAATGGATGTACAAAGATTGAAATATTGAGTAAGAGTATGGAGGTTCTAGTACCTCTGTTTTTGGCACTGGTGCGATGGTACAGGAATATGACATCCAATACATGATATACAGTTCTGGTGTCCACAGTTGAAGAAGGATGTTAATAAATTGGAGAAGGTTCAGAGAAGATCCATGAGAATGGTTAAAGCAACAGAAAATATACCTTATTGTAAAAGAGTCAAACAACTCAATCTACTTAGTTTATGAATGGGAAAGTTAAGGGGCAACAATCACAATCTATAAATACCTACATAGGGAATAGCTATTTGATAATAAAGGATTTTTCAATTGAGAAGACACAGGTATAACAAGATCCAATTACAGGGAGTTGTAGTTAGACAAATTCAGACTGGAAATAAGGTATACTTCAGATGTACACTAGCTGCAGATTGTTGAATAGCACCTTCCTCTGTAAGTACACTTGTTGATTTGAAAGGAATCCCTCACTGAGAAATATGCTACTCATTATGAATAAGGGTGGCAGAATTTCCTCATAAATATCATCTACATGATGATTCAGATTTGAGCATTGGACTGGGATTCAGGAGACCTAGGTTCAAATCTCAACTGAGCCACAATGTCCTATGTGATGTTTGGCAAGGCACCGAATCCACCCTGTGCTTCAGTTTCCCATCTGTAAAATGGGGATTGTGACTCCCTACATCACTGGGGTGTTGTGAAGATAAAATCCATTAACGATTGTGAGACACTCAGATACTACAGAGATTAAGACCATAAATGCTTAGTCAGAAAGATATTCTGTTTCACTCCAGCTTTTGCTTTATAGAAAGCTTTCACTACAATAGAGATTTCATAAATGCAGACACCAAAAGGTCAATATTATATTTTCCTTCCACACAATATTAACAACTGAGATTCCAAGTAAGAGAGCAGTGCTATCACTGAGCCTTAGACTGTCTGCTTCAGGATAAACTTGGAGCTAATTCCAAGATCTGGCTTTGGTTTTGCTTCAAGCTGAGCTCATACAGTTCTTTTCACCAATTTTTGAACAACTCAAAATATAAAAGCAATAGAATGAAGAAATACAGAAACAAAATACTTTGAAGGTACTTTGAGGTCTTGTCAACTTTAAGACTAGATTGGAGCAACATAGTCTACTTTGCTTCTTTATCTTTCTTTCAATCTGGCAAGCAGCATGGCAGCAGTCATTTGCCCACCAGGAATACACAAAATACCCTAGTGGCTGCTATTTCAGACTATTATTTATCCTAGCAATGTCCGTCTAAAGCATTTTCATATTTCACCACTTCCTCTGAATAGCAAAGGAATGGTGGGTGGATGATGATGTAGATGACAATGTTGATTAACACTAAGACTGCAAATGAATCTGCCTGGAAAAAGTATAGCTAGACCAATGACATTGTACTGGGCAACCATTAAGTAACACACAAATAAGAAGATATGGAATATACAATACATATTTTGTCTTGCTGCTGCATGAGAAGTGTACTGTGACTGGCAGTAGTTTGAGTCCTATTCTATAAACAAAAATGCACTTTGGTTTCCATATTTTCTAGCAAATTTCCTTCTACTAGGTTTTTTGTTTGATTTTAATAAGGTATTTTTCTCCTTACTCTTCCTTCACAAGTATATGACAAAATAATAAACTGTACTAAGCTTTTGAGTTTAGCTGGATATGTGGCAATTGTGAATTTTAATTAATTTTATATGTATAAAGCACTTTAAGAGTGTCAGATGGAAGTCATTAAAAAGTCCAATTATATTAATATTATTGTTATTAGTATAGGTATTTATAGAGTTTTTCTACCATTTTGGATACCTGATAAAGTTCCCAATAGTTGCTTGTAGAACTCGTTACCTTTTAAAAAAATAATTAATCTTTCAGCATAAATGATCTAATAATTGTCCTCTTTCCAATGCCTCAGTTGCATCTTTTGAACTGTTGCATTGCATACAAATTAGCAATAGCCAACCTTGTGTTTTGGGAAACTGGAAGTAATTTGTATATAAGCGCTGAAGCTATCCAGTTAAAAAAGAGCAGCAAATTTAATTTCCAAGAGTATTTTTGTTAACACTTATATCCCTTCAGATTTCAATAACACGATAAATTTCGGAGCACATATACCTGCCCAGCAGATGTCTCTTTTTATCTCTAATATTTCACAGAATTTCTAAGACCAGCTTTAAATAATCTAGCAGATATCCAACAATACCTATGGCGAGTTTTAGTTTAAACATGATGAAGAGAGGTAGAACAGGATATATTGGTAATGTTTTTTTTTATAAGCTAGCTGTCATTCCTCAGCTGCAACATTCAGTCCAATTCCTTGAGGCTACTTAATTCTAGAAATATCAGCCAAAGTGTATACTTTAGTAATCAAAAGTCATTTACAACAACTAACCAAAAATTTATAGTATCACATTTGAGAATAGAGGTTTCCAGTGAGAGCTATATTGTATATGTACACTCCTATCCATTCCCAAATATACAGCTCAAGCCAACAAAAGAAAAAAAAGTGTTGAACAGAACTGTGTTTCCTAGAAATCAAGCTATGAAAGTAGGCTTACAATCTTTAATCAGCAATCTGTCCCCATGTGCACTTGACCTGTTTGAAAGCCACAGGTTTTCATCAAAGTTTTTTCCAGCAATTATGTTGTGTCCACCAAAAATCTCGAAGCTCAATTGAAAAGCCATTGAAACAGCTTCCATTGACTTCAACGGGCATTGGGGTCAGGCCCCTAGATAGTTTCTAATTAACATTAGGGAAGAGAAAGCAAACTCATGACAATTCAAATTAAGCATTACAAAAACTAAAATATATGTCCTGCAGAGTCAACCGCAGGATTGCATTTTGAAGGCTTTGGTAATCTAGTAAGAAGGGAATAACCTTTAAAGAGCAAAATACAGACTTCAAGAATGTCTCTAGAGTCACCAAGGAGGAGTTTTAATATATGAGAAACAATAAAGGGATATGGATTAAAACAAAAATATTACTGATAGAAGTCTGACAATCCCATACTTCTGTTTGCCAAGACTGCTCAACTCATACAAGGACAAATGAGGTCTTTTACCTTCCCATACAGTTGATAATCAGACATAAGACTATTAATAGTAGCAAAAAGCAGGTTAAACAAAACAATTATTTGAACACTACAAATACATGCAAAATACTATCTGTGTTTATGTTGAGGTTTTGTGGGGGGGAGGGTGGGAGCTCTCTGCCAGCTAACCTCAATCATGCAGTCCCTAAGCAGGCAAATTCCCTGGGACTTAAGAACTGCAGGACTAAGCCCTAACCCAATAAAACATCTTGTTTTTATGCAAACCAAGGGCTAGACCCTCAACCAGTATAATCAGCAGAGCTTCACTGAAGTCAATGGAGATACTGAGGATCTGGATCAAAGTATTTTTTTTCTCATTGACTTCTCATTATTTGTTTATTTAATGGAGGTAAGGAAGACATGGATACAGTTAATATGATCTAAACATGGACACAACTATAGTCAACTGGGAAAACATCCTAACCTTAACAGTCTTGTAGTATTGTCCAGTGCTTTATCAGGCAGCTGGGCTTTAGGTCCTAGTCACCTCCAGGAAAAAGACTATCCGTAGGCCGTTCTTTATCCAGGCTATGGTATTTGGTTCAGCAGTTAAGTCCCCCAGACCACCAGAGCCTAATGTGAGGAACTGGGGCACATCTCGCTCTTTGTGTGACATTGAAGCACATACCTTTCCCTCCACTCCATTCTCAGAATAAGAGCCTGTCCAATTTATGCTGACTGGCCTTATGCATGTATTCAGGAATAGTAAATGACTGTGTTAACTAACCATTCCCATAATGGATACCTGCTATAAAACTGTAATAGTCATAAATAAACTGAAGACTTGTATAAATCTCTAACTGAGCTTCCCTCTAACTAATACTTTATGGAAGAAGAAAAACCTAGACTGACAGGCCAGTTTCCAGTGTGGGTAAATTCTTTTGTTGCCCAAATAGGTGATCTGATAAAATCTGAAGCATTGCAAGAGACCCAGTATAATCCCAAAGCTAATATTCAAAAGCCTTGCTGAGATCACACTAAAATACCTGGACTGAGAGGGCAGAAAGGTAGGAAATGGCCTAAGCTTGCTTGTGAACTAAATGGAAGGACTGGAACTTGAAGGTCTGTCACTGACAGACCAGCTTAAGCCAAAGTCATAAGCCAATTCACTTGTGTGTAAATATCAAGAAGTTAAATGTATTAATATAAATTCAGGCCAATTCACTTGTGTGTTAATAGAGATCAAAGGAGATGTAAATTGTATTGTTTTCATTCATCTATATTCTATTGTTTACTGTTCCATTATATTTACATTAAGCGTGCCCAGTAATTTAATAATCTGAGTAATAATAATCAAAGTAATGTAAGAGTGTATTCAGATGTTAAACATTCATGAAAACTAATGGAATGTTACTTGTATTGTTTTCACTTATCTATTCCTATTATAATGTAATGGCAGGCATTTACATTATGCATATGCCTGTACTGAGATAACGCAACAAATGGAAACGAAGAGGAGTGCTAAACTGAAAGCAGTTGGCCATTGTGTGAGTAAAAATATTTATTAGATTGTTGTCTGGAGAAGAAGCTATAAGTACTGATTCAAAGGAAAATCCTTGATCTCTGAACAGCTTAGATTCTAACAGGGTAGAATAACTGAACGAGACAGAGATTCCCCACAGTTTTTCTGGGTAGCCCTGGAAAGACTTTTGGGAGACTGTCAGATTACTACATCTCTATCATTTGGACTTACCAACTTTGCTTCACCTGTTAATGTATTTTACCTGCTTTAACCTCTCAATAACTCTCATGTCTTTTTCTTTTTCTTTTTTAAAAGATAATAAACCTTTAGTTAGTTTACTATAGAATTGGCTGCCAGCATTGTCTTTGATGTAAGATCTAGAATATTAATTGATCTGGGGTAAGTGACTGCTCTCTTGGGACTGGGAGAAACCTGATGTAATTTTATTTTTAGTTTTAATAACCTTATATCACAAAGTTCAATTTGTCTGGGTGGCATGATAGGCTGGAGAATGTAAGGGGACTGTCTGTGACTCCACAGTAAGGCTGGTATAATGATCCAGGAGTTCACATTTGTTACTGGCTTGGTGAAATTTAATTATAGAACATACCACCAGTTTGGGGTGTCTGCCCTTGTTTTCTTACAATCTGCCCTGAGACAGGCACTCTCTGTTGTGAGTCACTCCAGGCAGCGGGACAGGAGGAAAGCAATCAGAACCTCTGGCAGTGACAAAATGAATCAAAATGTGTTCTAGGGAGCAGAGACACCTTACCATACATTTAAAGCTGTACACTCCCTTCAGCCAGAGAGAGGATCTAAAAAGACCCTAGGGGTATCTATTCTGCTCCCAAGTCCCAGTTAAAAAAAACATATATGACAACAAACAATGCAGGCAGACATGACTTATAAAAAAGAAAGCCAACATCCAAAAGACAGAAATAAAAATGTGTTAGTTCCTCACAAAAAATGCTATTACACTATTTTGCTTCAGATAAGCAAAAAAAATCTTGCTTTTTACTCTTTGCAAAGCTCCACTAGTGTATATTCCCATTCAAAATGTATAAAATTGTTCACCAGTAAAAAGGGGAGCATTTTATCCTAGACAACATTCAAGCGTTCTCTAGAGTATTCACGCATATTTTTCAATCTTTAAATATAACATACTCTCCTACTGGATTCTTTCAGGGCTTTATTTTGCAACCACTGAAGTCAGTGGTAAAGCTTCTATTGATTTCAGTGGGGCAGGCTTCAATACAAATATACCAAAATCCAAGGGAGTAGAGCGGTGTAAGAGAAAAATGCATGGAGCACAAGTATGTTTGAAAGAAATCTACAAAGGAGACTTCTGAGGTGGTTACTCTAAATAATTTTCAGAAACTCAATTTATAAAAGTTAAAAGGAAATGATATGGTAACCGAAAGCTTGGAAACAGAGAACTCTAATTTCTGTGTTAATTTGAAGTGTTTCTGGTAAGTATTTTATTGGATGTTTGTGATTTAGCTTTAAGAGTTAGCTGTAAATATGTAAAGAGTCTAAACTCTTCAGAAACTTATCAGTACTGGGCATAGTTCATTGTGAAGACTTTTAGCGTGGTAAATTCTGTGTTCACATTATGTCTTTAAACTACAGATGCTTTTGGAGATTTTCTTAGAAGCATGACACTATTAGCAGTTCCTGGAGGCATTCTTCCTGCACAGGACACTGGCAAGGAGCTTATGCCTCCAGATTTGCTAGGGCAGTGCACAGGTCAAGAACTAACCAAACAATTCTTGGTGGTTATTTTTGAAAAAGTATGACAAAGTGGAAGATTGATACCAGATTTGCTTTTCACCAAACTACTAAAAAGAAAAGACAGACTATTAAATTAAATAATGGAACACATATAAAGAAAGTATAACTAAATATCTTGAGGATAACAGAATCATGAGCAATACATCAAATGGGTTATACAGAACAAGATTCAAACCAAAGAACCTTGATTGCTTTTTTTTCAGTAAGTCACTAAATCAGCTTCTGAAGTAGATGAAGTGCTATCTATTAGGCTGTGGATCAGTGCCTAGAGAAGTGAAGAAGAGGTAGAAACTGCTTGGGATAGTTAAAACTCAACTAGACAATTCATTAGTACATTTACTGTAGGGAAATAACCCTAACCTCGTATGAAAATAAACTAAATGGCTCAGTTGGACATGCTATTACGTGGGAAAAGTTTTGTGCATTAAGGGCTCAACTTAACTCCCACTGAAGTCAATGGAAGGACTGTTTTTGGAGCTGGGATAGGCCCAAAGTGATTAACTGGCTTTGTTCCATATTGTGACTCTGAATGTTTCTAACAAGAAGTGCAAAGGATGGAGGATGTTGACTAGAGAGACATGAAGACATGACAGATTTTAGATATGCTATGAGTAAGCACTAAATCCAGTTTCACCCACAGTGGTTTTGATGTAATAATTAAATAAAAGCTTTTCATTGAAACCAGACTTTCTTTGTTTCTTCAAGACTACAGGTATTTGGTTTTCTTAAAAAATATTCCAATAGGAAGTTTTGATTTTCCAACCTCTGTAGGACATCAGCCATGGTTGACAGTGCATTAGTCAGCTCCGCTTCAAGTTTTTCCTTGTGTCTGGAAAAGTCTCATTTGAGTTTAACTTAAACTAAAATATAAAAGAAAAAGCTGAAGGCCACCTAACTCACCAGCTGTGACGGTGAGCAAAATAAGAAGGTGATGGAAAGAGGGCTGAGCTACTTTCAAGTTGCAGTTGTGTTTAAAAAGTCAAATTGGGAGTCAGTCTATGATCCCAATTTAGCTTTTTAAATACAAAAACTTAACTTGAAAGCATCCTTTTCGATTCTAAAGTGCTGTAGACTGCAGTGGCCAGGTGGGGAGAAATAGTGCTTTCTTCTTTGAAGTTCAGCTACATGCAGTCAACTGTACTTCACATGTGCCTTACTTTAAATATAAACGCAGTGTGTTCCTGTTCTATTCCAGCCACTGCATGGTACAATTCTGCAGAGGTGGCTGGGTTGCTTTCAAGTTTTGCTTTTACTTAAGAAGGTAAATTAGAAGTATTAAAACTACAGAAGCCTAGCTACCTCTGAAGCTCTGTTGAGTGTCGCTGCTAGTCAAGAGGGAGGGGGAAAGAATTACGTCCTCTTTTCTGACTATTCAGCAAAAACCTACAGTAGGTCTTGAAAAATTCATTGAGGTATCCTGCAGTGGGAAATTGACTTTATATCTTTATTCTAATTTCATATTTTCACTGAATTCTAAGTAAAGAACTCAAGGCCAAATCCGGAAGTCCTTTCTTAGACAAATAGCCCAATGAAGTAAACATGCTCAAAATTGTGCTCATTTACACCGAGGACAAACTATCTAGTAATTTTGGTGGAGAGGGATCAGGCTGTGAAGAAGGACTTAAAATAATAACACATTCCTTTAAAAATACGTCCATACTTTTTCATTTCAATAATAATTATACAAGACCATTTCATAACCCCAATAACATACTTCTGTGGATGAGCAATTATATCATTCACATATTGCTCTTTCTGTGGTGCACAGTCATACTAACACAACCTGTCATGTATTATGGTTTAATTATCCCTTTCCCAGTCACACCCATCACAACTAGTGTGTGAGGACATCTTCAACTAACCCCTCAACCTCTCCAAGCTCATCATCACAAGCAAGCTCCCTGCACAACAGGACACACCAACTCAAAGCGGTACCAGACCCGAGTAGAACAACAGATGCAAAATCTGCAGACATATCTGCACTGCTACAATAATCAACACCCACCCCCCGTCCCCAGCACACCTTTCAGAATCCAGATCCTACACATGCCTATCACAACATTTGGTGTACCTCATCCAGTGCACTAAATACTTCAACAACTACTCTGTGGGTGAAACCAGACAATCACTATGCTCTCAAATGAACTCACACAGGAAAATGATAAAAGACCAAAAAACACCTTATCACCTGGAGGTGAGCACTTTTCATCAAGCAATGACTATGTCTGATCTATCAATCCTCATCCTCAAAGGAAACCTCCACAACACTTTCAAAAGACAATACTAGTTTCAGAGTAGCAGCCGTGTTAGTCTGCATTCGCAAAAAGAAAAGGAGTACTTGTGGCACCTTAGAGACTAACAAATTTATTTGAGCATAAGCTTTCATGAGCTACAGCTCACTTCATCGGATGCATTCCTAGGACAAGCCTAGGAGCTTAAATTCATAGCTCTGCCAGACATTATAAAATCATGGTCTTAATAAAGACACTGGCTTATTACAACCCCCTGTTTTTGTCCTATGACTGCAGAGGTGTTGGGACACTCTTCCTTGAATGGTCCTTAGAATATGTGCTAACAATCTCTTCCACCTTGCATTTAGTTGTGATGCTTGGAATACCCTTTCCACACTTAAAGAAGAGCTTTGTGTGGCTCAAAAGCTTGTCTCTCTCACCAGCATAAGTTGGTCCAATATGAGATATTACTTTACCCACCTTGTCATTCTAGGAAGAACCATGACAGATGCAAAATGTAGGGAAATTGCCTGGCAAATCCTATTTAAAAAAAAAAACATTTAGAAGGATCACAAAAATGCAGCAGAAATCATCTTATAGTTCATCTGATAAATATGCAATTATCCAAATTTAGGGGACTTTCTGAGAAAACTATTCATAAGATTATTGGCTGTTCCCAGGGGCTTCACTAGCCTCGTACTGGTGGGGGTGGGGGAGGAGGTATTGAGGTGGGGACACAAACTGGGGGTTGCTTTTGGGCACCCCTGCCCCTCCTGGGCTTACTCCTATGCTGCTGCTGGAGCTGGGTGCCAGCAGCTACCATTTTCTCCGCTCTGCCTTCACAGCGGGACAATCAGAGAGCGGCAGCTGCTACGGGGTGGCTAAGGCAAATTATGGGGTGGCTATAGCTCCTAAAAGCTGTCCCTCCCCCCCCGTGCCACTCCTGGCTGTTCCCATTATGGTATTTTGAACAGTATTTGCTTTAGTCAGAAGATTTACGAAAGAAAAATGAATTGAGAGAAATGAATAGTCAAGTAACACCCACAAGAGTTTAGCCACAAATGTGGGCTCTTAAAATACATTAGGGAATCGGAGGTGTTATAAAATCTAAGTTGAATACAAATGTTTTAGTAAATGATTCCAATATTTCAGTTAGACTTTTTCTTTTTAATTGAAACATTTTTCAGTCATTTAGAAAACCCAAAGCCAGTGACCCAATGGCCTACACTAGAATGAACCAGAAGTGGCACTGAGTAGTATAATTTCACATCTAAAATATGTGAGGTGCCAAAAGCAGACTAAGGGTAAAGATTTTAAAGTGTAATGAGATTTACTTTCACTTTTCACAAAAATATTTATGACTGTCCTCAAACTTGTACTGTTAAGGTGGAATTTTGAACACACTCAAACATTGACCTAACTTTGTTCTTATTGAACTCAATGGTAAAGCTCTCATTGGCTTCCATGGGAGTAGAGTCAAGCCAACTCTGGGGACATTTGAAAATCTCAGCATACAGGTAAGTGCACATATAAAAGGAGTGAGCCACTGTAGCATTGCTATCTTTCTAAGGCTGGATCCTATAAACACTTAAAAACAAGAGTAATTTTACTAATCCAAGTATTTCCATTGCCTTCAATGAGACTGTCCACATGTAAAGTTCTGCATGTAAACAAGCATTTGCAGGATTGGGGCTTTAGACTGTAAACTGTTCTGGGCTAGGGCTATATGATTCCAAGTCTGTACTGTGCCTCGTACATTTCTGATGTTCCTTTGATTAATGTTTTTTTTTTTTGTTACAACCACAGATGACCTTGTCCAGTGGTTGAACTCCCAGTGTTAATAGAAGTTGCATGGTAACACCTTGATTTTGCAAACACTGATGATGCACATGAGCAGCTTTACGCATGGGTGTAGAAGTACTCATGTGCCTAACGTTACTCGTGTGGGTCAGTGTTTGCAGGATCACGTTCATATGCCAAGAGTTGCATATGACTATATGCTTTGGTTATGCAATGTGTGCACATAGTCAATAGCGATTGTTTAGAATAAATACACATTTAAATTCATCATAGTATTTGGAAATCTATTAATTTACATGTGGGATGTACCTTGCCGGAACTAGGACATTTTGTCATAGCTCCAATTGATATTGGTTGGTAAAGACAGGGAGTCTAAATCCTTATGGTTGCATTCTTCTCAGAGTTCTGTGAATTTGCAGCACAAAGTAACTCATATTGGTGTTCTATGCTGCCTGGTGCATAGTATATATGCATACAATATTTTCAAATATCCATAAAACAAAAATACAATAGGAAAGACAGCCTTTTCCTTTGTACACATAACTTGCGGGGTGAAAAGGAAAAGGCTGTCTTTTCTATTGTCAATGAGCATTGACAGACTCCACATCTCAGAAATTAAAGGATTAGCTCTTATCAAATAGATCAGAGTATTTAAAGTAATTATTTGTAAAAGCTCATCAGGGCAGGAACTGTCTCTTCATATGTGTATGCATAATACCTAGAGCAACAGGGTTCTGATCTGGAAAGGGGTCCCTGGATATGATCACAGTATAAATAATATAGTTAACAATAATGGACTCCTTGTATTGGAGTTGTGGTAGCTGATCCTCTTTCACTGCACACACCCCTGCCCCCCACCCCATGTAGTAAAGATGTAGTGTTATGTGAAACTAGCTGCACTGAGTTCTTCCTACTATTTCAACAACTCAGCTTCAGGATGCTAAGATTTCTTTTTCCATTGCAGCATAGTGTTAAAGATGAGCTATCACATAAATACCTACAAGTACCTTCAAAATACTAACTGAATTGCTGCTCTGTGAAATCATCCTGAGAAGTAAAATTCCCCCAAGGCACCTGATATTATAGCATGAGCCAATCAACATTTCACACCATTAGCATGCCATTCCCAGAAGTGCCTCTTTGGTCCAGTGAGGGATACAAAACATAAGGAACTATTCAGTGTTGACCATGAGGTATTTGTCAACAGTGTGTCACTCTTTGTATAAATGTGGCTCTTTATTTGGGCCGAAGAAATATTGCTGGATACAAGACCTCCACTGCAATTTTCCATTGCCAGGGCTGTTATTTCCTTGCCTTATGTGCTGCTTGCTCTAGGGAACAAAGCAATCCTTCTGAACATGGGTTGGAAAAAGATGTATGCATTGCTGATATCAGAAGACTGTAAGAGCAAGTGAGAACAAAACATGCAAAGCAATTTACAAAACAAAATTCAATATGCAGCTCCAGTCAGGCCAATGGGGCTGCACCGAGGAGGGCAAATTTGGCACCTGCCCAAGGCTCGCAGTTTGGGGGGAGGGGCAATACCCCTGGCTCCCCTAGATATGCCCATGTCTTTAGCATGCAGTTTGATTTCTTGATCTTTAACTCCTTATTACCTATAAGGTTGGGCCATCCTCCTTCACCTTTATCTTGAAACATATTAAACAATTATATAAATATATAGCAATGAAAGGTAGATTTTTCTGATCATATGCTTTCTGTCTTCATTACCTCTATATATCACTGATTATTCATATTTCTCCCTTTATATTATTGTTGGCATATTAATCACTGCTGGCTTTTTTTGTCTTTAATATCTTTAAAATGTAAATAAAATTAAGAGAGAGAGAGAGAGAGAAAGACCAGCTAAATAACACACACTGCTTTTTTTTCCCCAAGAGACAAAACACTACTACTCAGCTCTGCATATATGAAAATCAAACTGAAAGAATTAAACCGAAGTTAGCACAACATGGGCAATTTGCAGGTTTATATATACACTACACAGAATTGCAAGAACTCCAATTTTTTTTTAAAAAATACAGTGAATCAGAACCAAGCAGTCTGAGCTCTAAAAGCTCTCAACCATTCATCCATTATTAATGTCTGGCAGTAAATTCTACCTAAGTAACTGTCACTGAGAGAAACCTGTCTCTTCGGCTAACATTCCACAAACTTTACATCACAACATCTCTTGTTTACAGCTGCTAAACAGTGAGTAAACAACATTAAGAACTGTGCTTTTCAACTGATTGGGAAATAAGCATACCAGTGGGAAGCAGCAGTTTAGTGTTATTTGATTATTTTACATTGAATTGCTTCAACTATTTAACAAAGAAAATAGAATACACTAGAACCTCATTTGGAACCGGAAATACACAAGCAGGCAGCAACAGAGACAAAAAAAGTAAAAAGCAAATGCAGTACCATACAATGTAAAACATAAGCTTATTTTTATGAAAAAAGTAAAGGGAAGTTTAAAAAAATATTTGACAAGGTAAGGAAACTGATCCTGTGCTTGTTTCATTTAAATTAAGATGGTTAAAAGCAGCATTTTTCTTCTGCATAGTAAAGTTTCAAAGTTGTATTAAGTCAATGTTCAGTTCTAAACTTTTGAAAGCACAACCATACCGTTTTGTTCAGAGTTACGAACAACATCCCTTCCTTAGGTGTTCATAACTCTGAGATTCTACTGTAACTATTAGGGCTGCCAATTAATTGCAGTTAACTCAAGTGTTAACGCAAAACAAATTACCTAGATTTAAAAAATAGTCACAATTAATCACAGACCAATTTAAATTTATTATAAATATTTTGGGATGTTTTTCTATTTGTTTTCAATTATAACACAGAATACAAAGTGTACAACTTTACTGTGGTGCCAAGAGATGTGTGGAAATGTAACATCTAAAGAAAAGGGAGGGAAAGTCTCACGGCATTCTCAGAAGTATCTTCAGACATAGCAATGTTGCAAAGTATGCTTCTCCCAGCCCCAGCCTCCTTTCCGATCCTGGCCTTGACCACAGCCCATATAATCCCGCCCCTTTTATGTGGTGTAGCGCACCCTCACCTCCTGGCATTTAAGGAATGCGAGCATCTGCATTCTAACGGCATCCTACCAGTATGCACTTGGTGGGTAAATTGGTTTATAGATTGAGAAATAACAACAAGACTTAAACATGACTTGGCAAGGTACAATGGAATAAATTAAACTCTTCCTTTCATTGTACTCCCTAAAGGCTTGATCCTGCAGACACTTTTGCACATAAGTAACTTTACACATGTGAGACATTCCAATGAACCCAGATGGATTACTCATGTGCCTAAAAGTTTGTATTTTTATGCCTTCATTTGCTAAAACTGACAATCTATGTAGCAAGAATCTCTATAGCCCTCCAAGCTTAATAATTTAAATAAATAAATATTTTTAAATTTAAAAAAATTACCAGTTAATATATAAACAAACTCAAAGAACCCCAAGCAAGAGTGCTAACATCTGAATATATGTCCATCTGTTTTTTATTTGTGATCAACAATTATGATGCAGGGGGTAAAGCAGAATTCTGGGGGTCAGAACTTGTGGATTTTAGTCATGGTTCTGTCATTAATTAGCTGCATAATCTTGAGAATGTCACTTAACCTTTCAGTATCTCAGTTTACTCTTCTGTACAATGGGTATACTCATGCTTTCCTGCCTACCTCACAGTGGTGGTGTGAGAATTAATTATAAAGCACTTTAAGATCCTCAGCTAAAAGGTGATAGGTAAATGTAAAGGATAATGGACTTGATACTCCTCTCACATACATTGGTATCACAATGAGGTAGTTCTGTTGACTTAGGTGAGGATACACCATATTTACACCTCGATAAGAAAGGCAAAAATGAGGCCCTTTGTGTCCGTGATTTTCTAAAATACCCTCTATGACTTTATCAATACAAAAAAATGTATTATCATCATCTTCAGCTGGTACTAGACTTCTGCAGTTGGATTACTGCTTTACTATAACTTGCCTAATTGGTATCAAAGCAAAAATTGTGTGCTACTGGATAGGTTGTTAATGGAATGTAACAGTAAAAAAATAAGGACTGTCTTCTCTGGCCAGTCTGAGTGTCACAGCATAGTGCTATTCCTGTCACGGCAAATGAATTAATTTTAAATGTTATGATGAGTAATTAGAAACTATGTGCATGAATTTAGATCACTTCAGAACACATAGTATTAAGTTAGTGTTTCATAAGTGTGTTGTTCTTTCACTTAAAGAACAAAAAGAATACAGTGATAACTTCCAAGTATGGAAATAAAGGTCCCAATCCTTGTAGGAGTTTTGCTTGGCACAGAACCAGAATGGAGGGAAAAGGTGGCTGTATGCCATTACCAGGGGCTGACTTAGTTCCTATCTTAATACATAGCCAGTGGCAATAGCCCCCAGGGACTGCCAGATCATATCAACATTCCAGCTGTATCTTAACACCCCATATTCCCCCAATACAACCCTTGAGGTGTATAGCTGACCGTAAACTGCTTAAAGATTTCCTTTACACTATGAATCCTTAGCTGGTCACTTGAGTCTGCTCTGTGCTGGCCAGACAGTGCCAAGCAGACTTAGTGAGATTTAGGAACTCTCCCAAAGTTTATCTGCCCACCTCAGAGGGAGAAAAATATTCTTCCGAGGGAAAAAAAAATCATGAATCTACTCATCCAATACTAAAGCAGAGCTGCATTTTTCCATCATCAAAAATTCAAATTTACTCTGTTCTTTGAAAGGTAATTTGAAAAGCTGTTACCTGACATGAACATGAACACATTTTAGTTGGGTTCCTGACCCTTTTTCACTTCAAAGCATTCTAAAGGAAATTCTCTTAAACTGAATTAATTTAAACCAAATCCCAGGAATGCTCCAATACCTCTGTCTGGGTGTGTACATATAAGTCTGAATATAAGCATCTAGGGCAATCTAATGAATGATGCAAAACCATATTTGTTTAATTTTTTTATAGAAGTATTGAATGCTGACAGAGTGCTAGATACAGAAGTTCATGCCTCTCTTAAAGTGTCTACTACCTGGATGACCTCACCTTCAGTTTCCCATAAACCCACCACAAGTGCATAAAAATTACAGGAGGACTGTGGATTGTGAAGCATTTTTAAGGTGCTACATACTTGATAATTAGTATTAATATTAGAACAACTATTCATAATAAATCTACCAGTGGAAGAGGAGAAACCCATAACTTTACCTAACACACATGCCGCATAGCTACTGGGAGATGGTAAAACACATTATTACAATACATATACCCAGGCAGCTGAACAGGGATTTATATTGTATGACAAATTCAGGTTGAATCTTACTGTATTCAAGAACATCCATCAAAAAGCATTAAGGAAAATGAAATTAGAGTGCTTCGCAAAAAGTGAACAAACAGTTTGCTGTGAGTTCAAATCTCAGAACTACCAGCTTCTTGCTTTTTTTATCCTGGAACTGATATTGACTGGCAAGGCATTCACTTCAGGGAATTTACTACCCGTCACTAATAAATCTGGGTAGTAGTCATGTAAGCTGCTCTACTTCATGATGTGGTCATCCCTGCCAACATGAGCTTTGGGTCCTACTAGTCCTTGTTGGCACTACCTGATAAGGGCCTCTGCTTGGGTAAAAAGTGAGGACAGTGTTTCTCAGTGGTGGTGAAGTTGGGTGAGCCACAACTGTGGATGTGTGGACCACATAGGGTGGAGGAAGAGCTCAATTTTAGTAATGGTCATCCATGCCCTCAGGAACCAATTGCATCTGGTGGATGACTTTTTGGGAAGGGGGATGGTGTCCCGCAAAATAAAACTTCTCTACATTTGCATAATCCAAATTAGGCAGAATGAAATGAAGGGGCAACCAGCCATAACAGATTAAGACAACAGCACTGTGATTAAAGCCTCTGCTATCCCAACTCTGGGAGGAGGGGCATGTTCTGCACACATGGGATGGGCATGACCTAAACCCCCTTGGCAGACATGCCAAACCCATGAAAAAAACACAGAGATTGGGCTTGTTTTTGGCTTAATTGGCTTGTGGGTTGCTTGTTGGCTAGTTTTTAGCTTGTAGCTTGTAGCAGCTTGCTGCTTCTTCTTTTTTTGATTGGCTCCCGGCAAGCAGGAGCAAGGGGGGGCAAGCAGGGGGGAGGGAGAGAATACGGGGGTGCACAGCAGGCTCACCATAGTCCCAGACTGCACGCTGGGGGGATATAGTCACATAGAGTGTTAGGGTTGTAGGAATTGGCTTGTTTTGGACTCGTTTTGAAATGGGATTAGCTTGATTTTTCACTTATTGTGAAAGTCGGGGTGCTTATTTACTGCATGAGAGTTGGCAATCATACCCCTTAGGGAAAGTGTAGCCCCAATGACCCCAACTTCCTGGAAGTCCAAACCAAACCTTCTGGGTACATTCTGTGTTACCACATGGAACATGTTAACACTGAATGGCACTGGGTACAAGACATCTCATCAAAGAACTCAACCTTTACAAGATCATAATCACCAGCATCACAGAGGCCTGTCTGTCACACAGTAATCAAGTTTCTGTGGAAGCGGCAACCTTCCTCCATCCTGGGGTCCATACTGAACTGAAAGTGAGGCATTTGTTATTAGACAACCTATAGCACAAACTTTAACCACATGGAACCCTGCCTCTTCACACTTATTCTGTGGTCAAGTTCATCATCATGGACGCCTATCTGTCATTGTGGCCTATGTGCCAACAGGAGATGCAGCCACTATGGAAAAAGATGCGTTTTTCTACCAGCTAGCAGCACAAATCCAGTCAGCTCTGCCACATAACACATTGCTGGTGCTTGGAGATTTCAATGCTCAGACTGGCTGCAACTGAACTGGGTATGAAACCATGACAGGTCACTTTGGTTTGGGTTCCCCAAATGACAATGCCACCCAGTTTTTGACATTCTGTACCACTGAGGGCTCCTTGTTTAACCACCTTAGGCACCATCACTTGACCTGGATTTCAAACAGAGGTCATATCATGAAGGAAATTGACCACATCCTCATCAGAAATTGCCCCATAGTGAAATCTCACTGAGTCTTTGGCAGTGCAGAAGCACCAGCAAACTCAGATCATAAACTAGCTTTCACTGAGTTCTCACTGCATCTTCCAACTGCACACAAGCCAGACATCTACCACCAACACTACTATATCCAGCATCTTGAGGATACTACTAAGTAGCTATGAAATACACATAAGCCATCGAGGTTCACATTGTTACCCTCTCAGATGATGTGGAGATTGCCTGAAGTGTTATATATGATTCTCTATTACACGTTGCTGCTAAAACAATTGGCTTCAGATGGTTGTGCAAGAAATCTTGGCTTTCTGAAGAGGACTTTGGTATATTAGGGGGAAAAAGCAGAAGCATAGAAGCAGGGAGCTATCCAAGAATGGTAAACATCTGAAAGGCATTTTCCAGGCCATGGCAAAACGTGACCATGAGATCTATGTAAACTCCCTGGCTGACAAAGCAGAGGACAACCTAAACAACAACAGTGCCCTGACTATGGAGCCATCACATGCCTGTCTGGCAAAAATATACAGCCTTCTTCCATCCTCATTATGAAACCAGGCAGCGATCCCTGCTCATCAATGAACGAGGTCCAGGACAGATAAAACATATTATGAAAGTGCACCATACCATGGACCTGCTGATGACTGTCTAGAGCTATGTGACCTGGCAAACCTCACGCCTTCAGACCAAGGGACAAGCCCTGATCCTCCATCAGTTGAGGAAATACAAAAGGCCATCCAAAAGTGGTGGAATGGACCTGATGGTATTCCATCTGAGTTGCTCCAAGGTGCCTTGGAACCAGAGAGCAGCAGCCTGAATCAATTGTTCTTAAGACTGTGGGCATCAGGTAAAGTATCAGCAGAATGGAAAGATAGCATTATAGTGTCCCTATACAAGGGAAAAGGGTCTTGCATCAAGTGTGGCAACTACAGGCTGATCTCATTGTTATTGATCTCTGAAAAGGTCTTTGCTCATGTTCTACTTGGTAGTATGCAGCTGGTCCTTAACAAACATTATTATTCACAGCAATCAGGTTTCACCATTGGGCAGTCAACAACATATGTTGTCCTTACCCTCCGGCTTCTGGCTGAGATGCATCAACAAATTTACCACCCACTTCATGTGGCATCTATTGATATCAAAGGGAGTATTGATTCAGTCAGTGGGTTAGCACAGGGGTCTCAAAGTCCCAGCCCGCAGGCCATCTGCAGCCTGAGAACCTCCCCACTGCAGCCAGCTGAGAAGAGATGAATGCAGAAATGCTGCCGGCACTGTTGACTGCAGGCGCCACCCCCCACAGCTCCCATTGGCTGGGGGAGAGGGACAGAGATACCATCACTAGTCGCCAGGCAGAGTCAGCCATGGAGGCAGCGTCACTTTTTCCCCACAATGAATATAAACAAATCAAAATACTGAACACAATTATCTGATGCACACTGTGCTGCAATCCTGAAGGTTTCAACTGCTCAGTCACTGAGGCCAAACATCAACAAACTGACAGAACTGAAGTGTTGGCAGGTGTCTGGCAAACACTAAAAACTCTCTGACAGGCGAAGAATTGTAGAAAGTTGTATGACAATTTTATTATTTCTAAGAAATTCAAAATAAAAAATACAATATAAACATTTTCTTTCTGAACACCATCTTCAGTGACATTATTGGCCCACTGGGAGTATTTGAGGACTGGCACTGGCCCTAAGGTAAATTGAATTTGAGACCCCTTGGGTTAGCACTTTGTCTTGCACTAAAAAGAGTTGGCATTCCAGGTGTTCTGCTAAGTCTGGTGTGCAATCTTCAAACAGGTACTGGTGTCAGAGTGCATGCTGGTTCATGGCTTTCACCATATTTCTACACAACTTCAGGTGTGGACAGGAATGCATTCTTGCCTGGGACTTCTGTCGCACTATCAACTGGATATTAGGAACTGCTGCTGTACCTATTGGAATCAAGGTTGGTCAAGAAGTGTTTACTGACCAAGACTATGCTGATGATGCTGCCTTGCATATGAAGAAGTCCACCCTCCAAGGTCTTCACAACAACACCCTATGGGGTTGATGGGTCATGGCAGAAGACCGAGGTCCAGAACCTCAGATCTGAGGCCAGCAGAACACCCCGTGAAGATGGTGTCTGTGGAAAGCTTTGATGACTTCATCTGCCTAGGCTGCAAACAGAGTTCAAACAGTGGTGGCAAACTGGACATTTTTTAATAAATAGGTCTCACCACCTCCTGAATGAAGTCTAAGTCTCACTTATCAATGCAAAAACATCTTTGCTCTCAGAGAAAGTTCAGGGTCTATCAAACTGTGTACTACCTGTATTGCTATGGGTCAGAAACCTGGACCCTCTGACAGGCAGACTTGGAGCAACTAGAGGTATTCCATATACACTGCCAGCACCAAATCCTGACCATAAAGTGATTTGTCTTTGTGCAAAATGTCACAGTCTCACAAAGATCCGCCCTTCCCTCAATCACTCATTATGTTCAAAAGCAGTGTTACGTGCTATTTGGCCATAGAGTCAGGATGGACAAATATATGCCAGCACACCATGCTCTGAAACTCTCCAACAAATAAAGGGGTGCAAACCCTGACCCTACTTCCCCCCGACCACAAGGACTCCCCAGAGATTCCTGGATTTGCAGGACTGAGTCAGATCTGGGAAGTTCACAACACATTGCCTGGTGTAATGCCATCAGCCATGGTCACTGAGGCTGGCACAACAGTCACCAGTACGCTATGCACATATGATGATAATGACTAATAAATCTGAATGTAAAATATTAAAATCTTAAATATGGGGAAAGATTATATTCAGTAAAAAACATTCAAATGGCCATGGAGACTGCTTCTCTCTGAGTGTTCTGATGCAGCTGAGATCAATTGGATGGTCAAGCTGATCCTAACTCCATTGAAGCCAAAGGCCCCTGTTGACTTCAACAAGTTTTGAATAAGGTCCATAGTCCTTCACTATATCCATTTGAGAGCAAAGTGGGGTTTGGAGGGTTTTTTTAAGTGGAGGACCTTCAATTGTACAGGAAATCCTAAATTTGCTGACCTTCAAGATGGACCAAATGTCAATTTTAAGCTAACAGATTTTTGTTGGGGGGAAGTGACATCAATGGAGTTGAATGGCTACTTTAGCCTTTAGCTCGATGCTGAAGCTGGCTCAATCTATGGACATTGCCACTCCCTTGTCCCTCCATGACTCCCCCAAAAGCCTCTTCTAATTCTTAGATGGATACTTCACATAAATAGACCAATCTGAGGAATTATTTTCAGAAAAGGAATTTACAGGGCAGCAAGACTGGACAGCAGGTTTACCTGGAAAAATCTAAGGTATCAGCCACCAGACCCCTAATGGATAGAAGGGAGCAAGAGAGACATTGGAGAGTTAATTTCTGAGTTTAGATCCCTAAAATCCTCCTTAGATACAAAATTAGATTAAATTAAGGCCAATCAGAAAAATGAAGATGAAAGCGACTGGTCTGGAAACAGGCATGCACCATAGGAGTGGGCAGATTAGCTGGATCCCTCTGTGACTTTAGTGAATCTCCATACTGTAAAGGGGGAAGGGAATTTTCTTCCCCTCACAGTTTCAGTATATTTTGGTGGAATCATAATCCAGGGTGCAATTCAGACCTATGTGGGGCAGTGTCTCCACCTACCCTGCAACCTTGGGTGCCTCACAATGCTTTGCTGCTTTTGCTCCCAAATTGGGCATCTCACAAACAGCATGCAGGGCATACCCTAAGTGTCTGTCTATAGCCGCAGATTGCCAGCAATACTCCAGTCAACACTCTGGCTTTCACCAGCCTTGGTTATCATTTGTAGAGTGACACTAACACACTCCCAGTCCCGGATTTTTCCCCAAAACCTGTGCTCTACATTGTCCAGCCCTCTCCTGGACAGTTCAGATATCTGAGGTCTGTTGCCCCATAAGACGTCAATATACAACAGTTTTCTACTGTACTTGGAGTTACCATACAATTCAGGTTAAAGATAGACAACTCTGGATTAGTTTTGATTAAAGAATAAAACAAGTTTATTTAATTACAAAGAGATAGCTTTTAAATGAGTACAAGTACAAGGTATTAAAGTCAGAATTGCTCACAAGAGAAATAAAGATAAAACCCTTCCTAGAAGCTAAGACTTAACAAACTAGACTTGGTTCAAGGTAAAATCCTTACCACATGCTCCCAGCAACACAGATGGCCAAATTCTCAAGTCAGAATCTGACTCCAAAGGCCAAAAGGGCTGGGTCCTCTGTTTTTTTAGGTGAAAGAATGAGCGAAAGAGAAAGAGAGAGATAGAGGTATTCTTACCCCTCACTTTTATAGTCCAGTCCCCCTTTGAAGTGGATTCTTCTGAGGATTATCCCTCAAAGCAACGTTTATTCAAATAGTAAAGAAAGCAAAGTGGAATCTGGGGGTGAAGTTGCCTTCATGATGTCTCTTCTCCCCTATGTATGCTGAAATGTAGATTTGCCTTGTTTCCCTCTTGCTGTCTCAAGGACCCTTTTTACTACCTATATGTAAACCGTGATAAACATACATTCTTTGGTTTCAGACCTGCTTGACAACTCATGCCTAATCATGGCTATGTGGGTTTAAGTGTGCTAATTATACATTATTGTAGAATGAATGGAGGGAAGGACAGACTGGTTGGTAACTGGTCTCAAGGGAAAAGGAGGAGGGGAGATAAAGTTATAAGGGGAAAAATTTGGGATAGGAACGTTATGTCAGGGAAATTAAAATAAAAATCTTCAGATTCAAACAATTTTTCAGGTTAAAAAATGAAAATTATTTCATGCTGAATAATATTTTTGGTTTAGTGAGCAGAGAGTCCTACAAATGGCACAACACTTTCACTTAAAAATATTACTGTAAAAAAAACCAGTGGTAAATAATCCAATAATTAGAATTGGGGTTTTACTTTTATTTTATACAATCTTATCTGCCAGCCCACAATCTGCTTCTCTTTTTCTTATAGCTAATACAATTACATTCTATACCATAAATTCCAATGACCTTAACACTAATTTAATAAGAAAAATAGATTTTAAAGCTGAGGCCACAGGTTTATGCTTTCTACAAGAAATGCACCTTAAGGAGGAATATAATAAATACATCAAAGGTAACTGGTTCCATACATTTCTCCAAGAACATCACATAAAAAATGGAATTGCCTTTTTTATATACCTATATACCTTTTATATACATATACCTTTCTAATTAATTATATATATAGTTAATGTAAGCAGATAAAGCATAGAGTTGGTGATGGAATGCTAATGTTAGGAAATATTTATATCCCTAATCAAGGTCAAATTTCTTTTTTTCAGAAAATTCTTTCAGATAGTAGAAGGTTTTAGAGGAGATACTTTATTTTCGGAGTGATTATAATGGTATTTTAGACCTGAGGTTAGATAGGTCTGATAGCAGTAGATAAAAGATAGAAAATGAAGCACAGAATTCATCTAATGAATAAACATGATTTGTATGATCCTGGAGGTGTATTAATCCAAAAGAAAAAGATTATTCTTTCTTTTCAATACCCCTTAGACTATATCTGAGAATTGATTTGATTCTAATCTCTAGATCTTTGCTTAATATAGCAGTGTCAGCACAGCAAGGTTGCATCTCCTTGTAAGATCAGGAACAAGTCTGGCTTATTAGAAACTGGGAAGACACACCTAAATAAAAAAAATGGAGATTAACTATTCCTACTTTTACATGACCAAAAAAGGATTCAAGATACAGTACCAAAAAGGAAATTGAGTAATATTTTAAGGAAAACAATGCTGACTAGATTAAAGGGATAAAACCTTCAAAGAAGTGATTAAGGGCAGTTTAATTAACAAAGAATGCTATGTTCAAAAAGAAATGCAAACATTACTCAATGAGGTCAAAAAATTTTAAAAAAATACATCAGAAAAATCAATCACATTAACTATATTAACAATGAATAGAGGCCAGAGTCAAGTTAGGTTTGCTACAATAGAAAAAGCTAAACAGGCTAAACAGGCAACCGCCCCGCCCATCTCACACACACACACAAACTATTACGAAAAGGATATCAGAAGTGATCGATTATTTTAAGTTTTTTCGTCTGTTAGCTAGTAAAGTAAAAGTTTACCTCCAGTCTGGAAAGCTCCAAATGAATTGGGAACTGGCCCAAAAAGTATATGCAAGGCTTTTGCAAACTTCTATAGCGGTTTCATGCCCTACAATCAGTTGACCATAAGATGACAAAGGTTTACATAGTTAAAGTTAACATACTAAACCTAGAACACCCAGACCTAGAAGCCCTGCAGGAAGATATTAAAAGCAGAGGAAGGTTATTGAGTTCCTTTAAAATGGTAAATCCCCTGGCCCTGAGGGATTACCTACAGAATTTTTTAGACCACAACTAAGACAACAAATAACAAATGTCATCAGAAAAATATCAAAAGAAAAAAGGCTTCTCCATACTTAGAAAGAAGCACAAATTGTAGTTATCCCAAACCTGGTAATGATTCATGCAATTCTGGGTCTTACAGGGCCATCTTCTTATTAAATCAAGATGCAAAAACTTATGCTTCAGTCCTAGAAAATAGACTGAAAAAATTACCTATAGTAACAGAGACTAATAGGATGTGTATTAAACGGGTAGATAATGTTCAGAGTTTTAGACCATATCTTCTTTGCAACTCTACCAATGAGCCCCATCTGTTTTTATCACTAGACACAGAAAAAGCTTTTGACAGAGTAAAAGGATTCGCTAGGAACATTTGGTTTAGGCCCTATATTTCAAACTTGGATTTCTGTTTTATATTCCAACCCATATGCTATGGTGAGAGTACATAGATAACACAAAAATTCCCCCATTTTTAGAGGCACAAGCCAAGAACACCCATTATCACTCTTCTTTTTGCCATGGTAATAGAGTCATTCACCCAACCTATCAGAAATAATCCTAATATGAACAGAATTACAAAAGCAAACAGGGAACACAAATTAACCTTCCATGCAGACAATGTCTTGGTATTTGTTACAAATCCAGCTCACACACCACTAGAACTGCAAGAGGAAATCTAAAATTTTGGCAAAATATCAGGATTAAAAATAAATCCTGGCAGTCAGAGCTCCTGGATGTAGGTCTGGGCTCTGAGCTACCAAACAATATAAAAGATCGTTACAAATTCCAATGTGTAATTACTTCCATCAGATACATCGGATACATATTTCTAAAAACTGGCAAGACATATATTAAATTATACTCCTTTGATTAAGAAAATCAAAGCAGATCTGAACAATTGGTCAAAATATGATTTCATGGTTAAGCAGAACGGGAGGAGGTAAAATGAATATATTAACCCAAATAAAATCCTTTCCTAGTTTTAGTCCAGGGAAATCTCTGACATGATAAACAAATGATAAACAAATCATTTGTGAAAAGAAGAAACCCAGGATTAAGCAATCTACTTTACAAAGGCCATGGCTAAATGGAGGATTGGCTTTACCAAACATTAAGCTAGTCAGATCAGAAACTTCATGTACTGGATAACATCAAAAACTAATAAACACTGGTTGGAGATAGAACAAGCTCATTGTTGTGCAATAAAACACATTATGATCCTGGGATAAAGAAATCCTATGGTCCAAAATCAACATAACTGCCCTTTTATGAAAGCAACAATAGAAGCTTGGGATTATTTATTTAGAAAGCTAACCCTTACCCATCACCTCTAATGCCCATAATAGATCATACAGAATTGAACCACAATAAGACTGCAAAGTGTTTATATTTGGGAACTTATAAATATATCAAAATTTGGTCAATTGTTTGGAGACAATACATTTAGATCACTTGATGTAATAAAACTATGCACAAAAGACACCACAATCCAGTATATCAACAGCTACAATTAAGATATTTTTCAACCTACCCTTACAAAAAAGGCAAACTAAAGCAGAAAATAGATGAAATTTCAAAAACTATTCACTACATCCATGACATACTGTGACCCATAAACGATTCAATGCCAGCTGATAGGAGGAAGGTTACAAGAATATCCTGAACCTAGTATGCACATTCCGATTCACCAAAGAATGCTATGTGAGATCTTAAATGAAAGCCAGGATCAAGATGGTAATTAATATCATTGTGAAATGTATGTACTGATACTATGTATAGAATTATGGTGGTATACTGAAAATGTGTTTTAAAGTCTGTATGAAGGCTGAGTTGGCAAACAGTTGTTCTGTCAGACAAGACTTATTTATTCACCTATCTGCTGACATGTAAATTATACATTGTAAGCCAAAATAATGGCTGCACATCTACACAGGAAGTCAACAGGGGGATGAAATCAACAGGGAAAAAGCAGGACATAGGAAAAACAAGTGACAGGGTTGTTTTGTTGTTTAAGAACATACAATAAACTATCTTCAAGAACATACAATGAACTTTAGGGATATAAGTATAAGGCAAGGAGAGAGAGAGAGAGAGAGACCCATTTATCCAGCACCTAGGAAATAAATGGACAGCACATTTAAATTCATTAAAATGGGATCTCAACCAGGCTTGGCTGAAATGAGGCAAAGGACATTTGGTATGAGAAAATTCTTTAGACAGAAGGTTATCCAGTTAAGGTTCAATCTTTATAAATCAGTTTGGGCAACCTGCAGCTCGCGCCACTTCCTGCAGTTCCCATTGGCCGGAAACGGCAACTGCGGCCACTGGGAGCTGCAGGCAGTCTTGTCTGCGGACGGTCAATGTAAATAAACTGTCTCGCAGCCCGCCAGTGGGTTATCCTGACGGGCCGCGTGCAGGCCGCAAGTTGCCCGCCACTGCTATAAATTGTATTATGATTTGTTTTTTTATGTAACCCATTTGTTTCCATTTTCCTTACTCATTCTCTTTTGACTCAAATCTTTGATAATAAACTTATGGTTGTTTTCACTATAACTATAGCTCAGTGCTGTAGTGTTATACAAGAAATTAAATCATTCAATCTGGTGTTTACAGTGTTCCCTTGGGGACAGCAGGCCTGGTATTTCTGTGAGTGTTCTATAGATAAGGGGCTAGATACTATTAGGGAATACATCAAAGGGCCTCATGGGCTGGGGTACACCTACTGTGAACATGCAAGGCAAAGTAAACTCTGGTATAGCCCAGAAGAGATGGTGGCTAACACACTGGTGGAGTCAACGAGCTGACACCCAGCAAAGCACAAGCAAGTCTCTCTCTGGGGGCAAGGGGATAGCAAGGTGACTCGCAGTCCTAGGTAGCCTGAAAACAATCACACACACACACACACACACAGGCTTTCTCTCCATTCTGGACAAAGTCATCTCTAACTATAAGTTAGAGGAAATAACTATGTTCATGCAAAAGTGGAACATTGATGTAGGCATAAGCACCAGAACTGAGGAATGGGAGAACATATGGAGCAATGGTCCCCACATCTCCATAAACACATTAATAAAAGAAAACTATCTTAAAATTTGCTATCATTTGTATCTAACTCCCCTTAAAATTAAATAATTGTATGGTACAGAGATGGGCAAATTCTAGAGAGATTGGTGGACATGCACCAAGTTAAAACATTTTGGAAAGCTGTGGAGTCTCCAGAAAGGAGAAAACAGGGTATCAGCTGTCAGATAATCCCATAGCATTTTTATTAAATTCTCCCAAAAAGTCTGCATCTAGTAAAAGCCAAAAAGAATTTATGACTCCTCTTCTAGTTGGTGCTAGAATTACTGTAGAAGGTGGAAGAGGAGTGACTCCTCTAAATCTATTGTCTGGTATTAAAGAAATGTGGGAAATCTGGAATTAGAAAAATTAACTCATCAAGGCAGAGAGTTTTACAGGGGAGAAGGAAAAAAATATAACTACTTAGAAATCTGGTGGAATTCTTAGAAATATTTTGGAATTTGCTGGAAAAGCATCATCACCCTCCATCAAGCCTATAGTTTGAGAACTTTTATACTAAGGAAGGGAGAAACTCCTTCACAAACTCAAAATTAAGATATTAAAATTAGGAAAACAGATGGGAAGAAGACAAGCTTAATATTGTCTGAAGCTTTGATAGGACATCTGACAAACAAAATACACATCTATATACATGTAGAACAACAGATACTTGTACATAAAAATGAGATAAAAGACTTCACTGATACTATAGCTGAAAAGACTGACGAGGAATACGAACAGTAGAAAAATATCAACCACAATATGTGCTCAATATCACAAGGCTGAAGAAAGTGACTGGTAGCTGATCTTATCAATACAGCTTTCTGTACTTCCATAGACCAATTTATAATTGTGTATAATACTAAGTTTAGGTTATAAAAGAAGTTGTATAAGATTAGTTATAAAATAAAGATTTTTCATAGCATGCACATGTGCACACGCATGCACAGACACACTGAAAATATGAAAAGCCAGAATTACGGTATCTCAACTTTAAATCTTCCCTCATATTGTTTCCATGCATGAAACATGTATGGTAAATTTATATTTATGACAAATGTCACAGCTAACTGACATATTAAGCCTTTATTTAACTTTTGCATGATTGAAATCTCAGCCTTAATATAGCACTAATATGCCATTTTCCCCTATAAATACTTTTCCCCTATAAATACTTTATAAATACAGAGCTTTCTCTCAAAAGATAGATACAGCTATGTATATTAGATACACTAAAGTATTTATTTCACTGTAATTTACAGTCCCTGCCATTTGTTCTAGAAACCTTTTCTAATCTAAAATTGAGACCACACATCACAAATGTCTAATGTAAATTGTAAACTTTAAATTGAATTGTCCAAATAAACTACAATAAAACTTGCCAATGAAGCAAAATTGGCAGCATCTCACAGCAAAATCCACTTCCCTCTCCTTCAGTCCCAGAACTTCCACACACCCCTCAGCATCCAAGATAAAACAAGGGTTTTGCACCATAACCAAAAAACACCTACCAATCTAAGAAATGGCAACCTATGGATGCAAACTATTTCTCGAGCTGAAAACTCTTCACATGAAATGCCTTCCAAGAGTCTCCTCCCATTTAAGTTTGGATTGGAACTCCATCTCAGACACCTCCACTGATGGCCACTATGATGGTATCTCAAATGAGAAGAGGCAGTCTCTTAGGTAAGTGAGTCAGTTATCATTTTGGACTTTTTTGATGAAAACCAACACCTTGAAATATGCCTCAAAATTGACAGGCAGACTGCAGATCTCACAGCACCAATGTAATGTGCTTTCAGCGTTGAAGCACTGCTTCAGAGTGGGCCTCTGCATTCTATACTTCAGCTTCCAAATGACATCAAGCTATAGTCCCATGTGCATACCATAACATTCTACTTGATGGGACAAAGGAAGGTAGGTGGCAGGGGCCACACCTCAGAGAAAAGCTTGCAGTTGTCTTGCCAGGTATAGAAGAAAAAGAATATTCTTTGTTACAGCTGCTACTCGCACAGGAACAGATGAGGATTTGACAAGAAGCCATTGGTTACACAGGTTCGCAGTTTGGGAAAGTGCATACCTTCCTTCGGAGGTTCAGATATAATTTTTGCCAGTTTTTCCAGTTGCTTTCCCAATCTATAGACAGCAGCCAGCTAACTCCCATCAAAACCCCAGTCTTACATAACCTTGTATGTCTCAGAAAGCTTTCTTAATGTCTTGAGAGTAGTTGATTGCACTCAGATAAACATTAGAGCTATTTTCACAAAATAAACATCCCTTTGCAACAGAAGGCACTATCATCCCACTATCAGTGTCTTGTAAACATCCATGTGAAATTCCCACGAGCCTTCCATGATTCCTGTATTTTGTCTAATTTGTCACTGCACCATCTGTTTAATAGATTGATTGCTAGCGGCAGAAGTTTTGGTGAGCAATGTTTATGATAATTACCTTGAGCATATAAAAAACATTAACATGATGGGTAATGTGAATTATTAGCATTGTTTTAGGTGACAGTGGATCTCCCCACAACAGAGAACTAATGACTGCAGTTACACATGCCTATGTCACAGCAGAATGAATAGGGTGATCACTCAGACGTACATATTTTTGAGATCTGAAATCGTACTTCTTACTCTGTCTAAAATGTTCTGATCAGAAATACTGGAACCCATGATCACTACAGGTTACTGTATGCTATATGTTGCATAATAACCTAATAATTTGGCTTTGTGGCACCTAAGTAGTTCAGAAACTGAAATAATCTCATTCTCTAAATGAGATTGCCCACCCTTTTGGACACTCTAGAAAACCAACTGCAATGACCAGCCAGTCAGCAGTAACTGCCAGGAGAAATATATTTTCCTATGTATGAATCTCATTTTTTGCTTGGACACAGTGACCAATTGCCTCTGCAGCACATTTCCCCTTCCCCTCTCTAAGGACTGAGCAGGACAGGAGCAGAGAAGGGTTACACACATCATCCCTCCCTTGAAAATTAGGTGAAAAAATATGATCTTATTTGCATTTCCAATTCAGTTGCACTGCCGTGGGGCAGGGAAGAGCAAATGGGGTTGTCAAAAGGGAAGCAACGAAAGGCCAGAGCCATTTTAAGGATAGAAACACTGCATAGATCCTTAAGGATCCACCAGGACTGGGTGTGGGACATGCAGACTTTTTTGCGAGGGGTTGGGGGAAATAAAGCCCACCTTTCTGACAGGACAGTGTAAGTAGGCACATGGATCTCTTCACAGAAATCCTCATGGAGAATTTCTCCCTGAGAATCCCCTCCCATGAGTTTTCTATGAGACAGCATAAACTGGCCATTACTAGTTATATGTAAAAGCACCCAAACTGTGCTAGTTAACATGTAGGAAGTATATGGTCCTTTCTCCCCAATTTACTCAGAGAACTTATGACCTAAGTACCTGATCCAAAGTCCATTGAAGTCAAAAGAGAGACCATCAATTCGTTTCAGTGTGCTTTGCATCAAGCCTAAAAAAAAGGCAAGTAGACAAAGGGCATATTGGTACAATATACAAATAAAGTGATCAAGATGATTGGTCACATCTTGGTACTTTAAATTTTGAGGGAGATTTTATTTTAGTTTCGTTACTGTTTTTGTTAAGTATTTTAGATGCTTTACCCATTTTCATTGACTCATTTATTGTAGGCACTATAGATATTAAGTTGGGGGGAAATATTTTACATGTTTAATTTTATATCTAAATATTTATTTTAAAAATCAGATGTTGTTACTTGAACAAGTCACACGATTGTATATACAACTTAATTTTTCTGTACCTTTTTTCATTTTAATAATTTGCTTATGTACTTAATATTCAATTAGGAATCTATTTCAGTGACAGTTAAAATCTATCATTCACTGAACATGCTATGATTATTGCCTGCTTATACTATTGAACCATTTCATTCTGGAAAGGATTCAGAATTGTTTTTGAATTATAAATAAACTTAATTGCTTGGAAAACACACAATCTCATACTATCTCAGACAAGATGGCTCTAGGAGCCAAGATAACACTACTTGAAGTTCTGCATCTCATAATTTAGCAGTTTAAATGCACAGTTAAAACTTCATAGACATAAATCAAGGCCAATGGTGCTATTCATACCCTACAGATGCACTGTGTGAAGGCTAAACCAGGGCTATGGTGATGATCAGACAGATACTGATTTGCCTTGAGCCACAATCTCCAACTCACTGAAAAATACATAGAGTTTCTCACTCTAGAAACTTCAACCAACTAAAGTAGCAGTTAGGAGACCTTCATCAGCTTTCCCCTTCCTGGGCAAGCTCAAGAGACTTATTAGCCAACCAGTCATAAAAGTATTTGAATGTTCTTCCCTTTGAGGCAGATGCCCCAAATCATCCCTTCCCATAGAAGAATGCTCAGCAATCTATTCTGGGGGAGTGAAACTCTGCAAACATCCTCTTGATCTAAGAAGTTTGTATTATAGGTGGATCTATATCATAAAGAGCATCATCTTATGGGAAGAGGTAGGCACTAAGATTCAGCTATTATTAATTATCAGTAGTATTGCCATATTAGGAATTGCCATGCCAGGAACCCTAGCCATAGACAAGGACCTCTTTGTGTTATGAGCAGTACAAACAGAACAAAAATGCCCCTTTCCTGCCTTTTCCACACTACAACTTTTGTGACTTTGTAACCATTTAATGGCATGGTTGGTTTCTGTCCACTTGCCACATGGTTAATAAAATGGCACTTAACAGTGTTTTATTCCTGTTAAAGTCCTCGCCTGACATGTCTGTCTTTCTGTAACCAGTATGAGAGAAAATTTTTTTGCAATCTGGACAGATACCTTGCAAATACCACTATGCAGGCAGTCCTGCTTCCTTCAAGCTTTCCATATCTCTAAATAGCACGTCCCATCATTAATTGTTGTTGGATATATAACCAAAATATGATTTGTGCCTCAAGGGTATTGCAACATGGAAGGAGTGTGGAGTTGGCAAACAACCCCCACAGAGCAGGAAGGATATTGGCTCCCTCCAGAGATGGAAAAAATCAGGCCATAGGCATAGGCACCATCCGCCACAGGCCCTTCCCCCATTCCACCCCTTCTCCCATTGCCCCACCCCCACCCTGCCTCTTCCCACCCCGCCTCTTCCTGTCCCATGCCCTGAGCATGCCCCGCCCTTGCTCATTCTCCCTCCCTCCTAGCACCTTCTGCACGCTGCAGAACAGCTGATCTGTGGCAGGCAAGAGGAGCTGGGAGGGAGGGGACCACTGAACGGTGGGGCTGGTGGTTGGTGGGAGGCACTGGGGGAAGAGGGAGGTGGATAGGGGGGCTGCTAGTGGGTACTCAGCACCCACCATTTTTTTCCGTGAGGGTTCCAGGGCTGGAGCACCCACAGCGCCTATGAATTAGGCTATGGAAAAGTGTGATCATAAAACCATATCAAAGCCATTCACCTTGCTATTTCATGTTGAAAATCTGAAGGATACTCTATTCCCTGGAGATGTAGTTAAGACAAGGAGGAAGGACATACGGATACTCAGGGAATCAGGATAGGATGGCAGTGGAACAGGATGGTTCACAGGCGGACCTTTGCTTTTTCCAGCAAGTAAGAGTTGGTTCCGATCTTTCCCTGTAACTTAAGCGAACACAGCCTAGTTAGGATAACTTGTAGTGAAGCATAGATGTACATATGAGGAGATATGTGTTTTCAGTTTTTTAAATAGTTTTCTCTATGCTACTAAATAAAACTTGTTAAGAAGAAAGAACTGCAGTTTATCTTAGAGAACTCCCGGTCATCAGTCTCTGAGGAGAGGAAAACTCACAAGCACCCTCACACTGTGTCCTCTTAGTGAAAAGGAGTTTGGGCATTTAAGGCACTGTATTCTGGTCTCATGCTAAGACTGGGAAAATCACAGCATCTCATTCCAGTGACAGCTGAGTGGCAAAAAGACTCATCTGTAGTGACACTTAGGCCTGGTCTACAGAGGAGGGCAGCAGGAGAATCGATCTAAGTTACACAACTTCAGCTATGTGAATAACGTAGCTGAAGTCGATGTACTTAGATCTACTTACCGCAGTGTCTTCACTGTGGTAAGTCGATGGCTGATACTCACCTGTTGACTCCAGCTATGCTTCTTGCTCCGGTGGAGTACCGGAGTCGACGGGAGAGCGCTCAGCAGTTAATTTATCGATAGACTAGATGTGATAAATCGACCACCGCTGGATGGATCACTGCCCGTCGATCCAGCGAGGAAAGTAGACATTCCGTTAGAGACAAAAGCAGTGGCAGAGGTACATCTGTCTTGTCAAAATGTAACCATATCCCAGAGTGCATTGCCCCACATGCTGCTACTGCCACTCTACGTGCATCTCCTGCGCACTCTACTCTTTGCAGAATGAAATAGCTGTAAGTTTTCCCCAGAGAACACTAAAAGAAACATGGTTAGTCAACCTTGTAGGTATGGTGTGATGGGTTGCTCCAGTCCCTGCCAGGATGGCGCCTCCTCTTGGTCACTCTGGGGAATAGGTCACGAGGCTAACACCCCTGCCAGCAGTAGCATGTCATCTCTCTGCCTCTTTGTGTAGGTCTGCAGCCCTTCTCTCACTCCATGAGTTGCTGCTGCCTCTTCATAACTCAGCCCTCCAGCCAGGTCACTAGGCATGTTTTCCCCTTCTGGGGTATCAAAGTCTTCCTTCAGCAGTCCCAGCAATCTTCCCATTCTCTGCCTTGTAGTGACATTACATCAGTGGCTGACAGGGGAACCCAGGCCCATCCTTTACACCAGGTTCTGGATCAGGGATCCTCTAGCCAGCAGTGTTGCTTGTTCCCTTATAGACCTTACTGAATTTTCTTGTTATCTGTCCTCCCATCCTGGCTTCCTCTCCTCTCTGGGTTTGTCAGCCCCAATGCACCTCCTTTCTCCCAGGGAGAGACTTCAGGCTTTCCCAGCTGCCCATTCTGCTGCCAATTTCCTGCTTTGATAGTCCCAGCCCAGCTCATTCCTCCTCAGATGAGCTTCCTCATTTAATCAGGAGATTGAATGAAAATATATTTTTCATATTATCTTGCATAAAATACAGTTTTATACATTAGCCCGGTTTTCAGACTGCATTAATCCTTTCAGGGCAAGTGTGGAGTGAACACTCCATCACATAGGGACACACAAATGTGGTTCACCTACAGTTGTGGGGCAAAAGGAAGCAGTTTGGACACAACTCAAAGTGTGTGTTGTAATTGGATCAGATGGGAATGCCACCAAATGGTTACAATAAAACTTCAATGCACTGGTAGAGTGAAACCAAGTTTTAGTTTCTCTACAAAAGAAAAAGGACACTAAACTATCTAAACTACTACATGCCACAAGGGGCCACAACAGTGGTTCCTTTAATCCACCCAGCAATATTGTTAATCTATGCAGCTATACTCTTAGCCCAGCAGAAGAATCTAGCCTATCTCGGGACCTCTCCTTCTGCCCCTCCACCCCCACGAACGTGGTACAGTTTTGTGGTGACCTAGAATCCTATTTTTGATGTTTCCGACTCAAGGAATATTTCCAACACACCTCTGAACAACATACTAACCCACAGAGACCTTCCTACCAACACTACAAAAAGAAGGATTCTGGGTGGACTCCTCCTGAAGGTCGAAACAACAGACTGGACTTCTATATAGAGTGCTCACGCTGACGTGCACTGGCTGAAATTGTGGAAAAGCAGCATCACTTGCCCCATAACCTCAGCTGTGGAGAACACAATGCCATCCACAGCCTCAGAAACAACTCTGACATCATAATCAAAAAGACTGACAAAGGAGGTGCTGTTGTCATCATGAATAGGTTGGAATATGAACGAGAGGCTGCTCGGCAGCTCTCCAACACCACTTTCTACAAGCCATTACTCTCTGATCCCACTGAGGGCTACCAAAAGAAACTACGCCATCTGCTCAAGAAACTCCCTGAAAAAGCACAAGAACAAATCTGCACAGACACACCCCTAGAACCCCGACCAGGGGTATTCTATCTGCTACCCAAGATACATAAACCTGGAAATCCTGGACACCCCATCATCTCAGGCATTGGCACCCTAACAGCAGGATTGTCTGGATATGTAGAGTCCCTCCTCAGGCCCTACACTACCAGCACTCCCAGCTATCTTCGAGACACCACTGACTTCCTGAGGAAATTACAATCCATCGGTGATCTTCCTGAAAACACCATCCTGGCCACTATGGATGTAGAAGCCCTCTACACCAACATTCCACACAAAGATGGACTACAAGCCGTCAGGAACAGTATCCCTGATAATGTCATGGCAGACCTGGTGGCTGAACTTTGTGACTTTGTCCTCACCCATAATTATTTCACATTTGGGGACAATGTATACCTTCAGATCAGTGGCACTGCTATTGGTACCCGCATGGCCCCACTGTATGCCAACATTTTTACTGCTGACTTAGAACAACGCTTCCTTAGCTCTCATCCCCTAATGCCCCTACTCTACTTGCGCTACATTGATGACATCTTCATCATCTGGACCCATGGAGAAGAAGCCCTTGAGGAATTCCACCATGATTTCAACAATTTTCATCCCACCATCAACCTCAGCCTGGACCAGTCCACACAAGAGATCCACTTCCTGGACACTACAGTGCTAATAAGCGATGGTCACATAAACACCACCCTATACCAGAAACCTACTGACCGCTATACTTACCTACATGCCTCCAGCTTTCATCCAGACCACACCACACGATCCATTGTCTACAGCCAAGCTGTACGATACAGCCACATTTGCTCTAACCACTCAGACAGAGACAAATACCTACAAGATTTCTATCAAGTGTTCTTAAAACTACAATACCCACCTGCTGAAGTGAAGAAACAGATTGACAGAGCCAGACGAGTACCCAGAAGTTACCTACTACAGGACAGGCCCAACAAAGAAAATAACAGAATGCCACTAGCCATCACCTTCAGCCCCCAACTAAAACCACTCCAACGCATCATCAAGGATATACAACCTATCCTGAAGGATGACCCATCACTCTCACAGATCTTGGGAGACAGGCCAGTCCTTGCTTATAGACAGCCCCCCGACCTGAAGCAAATACTCACTAGCAACCACACACAACACAACAAAAACACTAACCCAGGAACCTATCCTTGCAACAAAGCCCATTGCCAACTGTGTCCACATATATATTCAGAGGACTCCATCATAGGGCCTAATCACATCAGCCACACTATCAGAGGCTTGTTCACCTGCATATCTACCAATGCGATATATGCCATCATGTGCCAGCAATGCCCCTCTGCCGTGTACATTGATCAAACTGGACAGTCTCTACGTAAAAGAATAAATGGACACAAATCAGACGTCAAGAATTATAACATTCAAAAACCAGTCGGAGAACATTTCAATCTCTCTGGTCACTTGATTACAGACCTAAAAGTGGCAATTCTTCACCAAAAAGCTTCAAAAACAGACTCCAACAAGAGACTGCTGAATTGGAATTAATTTGCAAACTGGACACCATTCATTTAGGTTTAAATAAAGATTGGGAGTGGATGTGTCATTACACAAAGTAAGGTTTCAGAGTAACAGCCGTGTTAGTCTGTATTCGCAAAAAGAAAAGGAGGACTTGTGGCACCTTAGAGACTAACCAATTTATTAGAGCATAAGCTTTCGTGAGCTACAGCTCACTTCCTCAGATGCATATCGTGGAAACTGCAGCAGGCTTTATATATACACAGAGAATATGAAACAATACCTCCTCCCACCCCACTGTCCTGCTGGTAATAGCTTATCTAAAGTGATCATCAGGTGGGCCATTTCCAGCACAAATCCAGGTTTTCTCACCCTTGTGCTGGAAATGGCCCACCTGATGATCACTTTAGATAAGCTAAAAGAAAAGGAGTACTTGTGGCTTCACGAAAGCTTATGCTCTAATAAATTGGTTAGTCTCTAAGGTGCCACAAGTACTCCTTTTCTTTTTGCGAATACAGACTAACACGGCTGTTACTCTGAAACCTGTCTTTAGATAAGCTATTACCAGCAGGACAGTGGGGTGGGAGGAGGTATTGTTTCATATTCTCTGTGTATATATAAAGCCTGCTGCAGTTTCCACGATATGCATCTGAGGAAGTGAGCTGTAGCTCACGAAAGCTTATGCTCTAATAAATTGGTTAGTCTCTAAGGTGCCACAAGTACTCCTTTTCTTTTTACACAAAGTAAAACTATTTCCCCATGTTTATCTCCCCCCCCCCCACACACACACACACACAGTTCCTCACACGTTCTTGTCAACTGCTGGAAATGGCCCATCTTGATTATCACTACAAAATTTTTTTTTTTTTCTCTCCTGCTGGTAATAGCTCACCTTACCTGACCACTCTTGTTACAGTTTGTATGGTAACACCCATTGTTTCATGTTCTCTGTATATGTATATAAAATCTTGTATATATCATGTATATAAAATCTTCCCTCTGTATTTTCCACAGCATGCATTCGATGAGGTGAGCTGTAGCTCACGAAAGCTTATGCTCAACTAAATTTGTTCGTCTCTAAGATGCCACAAGTACTCCTTTTCTTTTTGCGGATACAGACTAACACGGCTGCTACTCTGAAACCAAGTTTTAGGTGTCCCTAAGATAGCCCTTGCGGTTAAATGAAAGGGAAACACTTCTATCCATCTGCACCATGCTAACTTAACTTACTCTCATTAAAAATATGTTTAGTACTATCCAAAAAAACAAGGTAAAAAGAACATCAAGCACTCAAAAGACAAGCAATTGTGAAAGTAAAGATTGAAACCTTAGATATATATGTCTGGCCTCTGATTGTTGTGGGTACTACTCCTCTGTTTTACTCAGACAACTGGAATCACGAGTGTCATTTATATGGAAATAAACATATAAATTATTACATCCAAGGCATAAAGCATAGAGTAATATTAAAAAATGTACTGCAGCATACATTCAACAAACTACATGTGCAATATATTTGCATGCTAAGTGCATACTTTACACCTCTTTGTCACCTTTTGTGAATTTGGCTCCATGTTTACTTAATAGCATGGTTTCATAAGTCTTTTCAAACCTCATCTTTCATTCCTTTTCTTTCAAAAAATCCTTTTAGTTGTCATCCGATATGTTAGAATAGGCATTTCCAGATCTTAATGTGAACAGCCAAAAGACTGTAAATAGAAGAGGAATTGCACATAACATTTGCAGAAAAACAATGGGATTATATGTTATGCTTTTTTCATGAGACAGTAAGAGAAGCTAAATTCCATCTTGGACAATACAAAAACTATTTGCTGTGCATACTGGTCAATCTTCTAAACTGAAACAATATGGATTAAAGGGAGGGCATAGATGCCAGAAGTATAAAGAAACTAAATCTGACATAGGGCAAGGATTTTGATTTTGTCCACATTAAAAACAGTTTAGTATAGTATAATGTAAATAAAGGGGAGATGCATCAGATTTCCAAATTTACTTTGCTACATGAATTCAGTGTTATACTATTTGTGAATATGCATTGGGAAAAAGGTGGATTGCAACTGCAAAACTGTGTAAAATATATTTTTCTACAACGATGGACAAACTCATTGCTGCTAACCTTGAAAGATTGTTTTATATCTGGGTAGGACATTGTTTGTTTGGAAAAGATGATACACAGAATACATTACATCTTTTCTAAGTACAGAGATATCTGCTATGATTTCTACAATATGCTAGACCAATGGTTCCCAAACTTGTTCCGCCGCTTGTGCAGGGAAAGCCCCTGGTGGGCCGGACCGGTTTGTTTACCTGCCGCGTCCGCAGGTTAGGCCGATCGCAGCTCCCAGTGGCCACGGTTCGCTGCTCCAGGCCAATACGTCCCTGGGCCCGCGCCGCTTCCAGCAGCCCCCATTGGTCTGGAACAGCGAATCGCGGCCACTGGGAACCGCAATTGGCCAAACCTGCGGACACGGCAGATAAACAAACCGGCCCAGCCCACCAGGGGCTTTCCCTGAACAAGTGGCGGAAAAAGTTCGGGAACAACTGTGATAGACTGTAAGGATGATTCAGATTGGATTGAAGCAGCTGAGTTAGTGTTTGCTTACTGAAGTGTCTGGTGGAGCATTCCCTTTGTACTTACTTACTGTTTGTAAGTTATTTATTTTATTTCTGACTAGTAGCAATACTTTATCTGTTTCTCCTTCTGAACTCTTCTTTTGTTCTCTTTACTTTTCCTTACTCTGTAATCTGTTATGATAACTTCTCAGATACCATCAAACCAACATCTTTGGAATTTGCTTTACTCATTTTTTAGGGTTTGATTTAATGGTACTCTGTGGGCTACTATTATGATATGTTTTCAGTTCAATTTTTGTTTCAGAACTGCTGAATCATTCATTGATTGCCTAGTTTTGCTAGGGTTGTGATTATGCCTGCTGTTTCCTCTTTCATGTACAATGGAGCAAATCTGATTTACATCAATTGCAATGCCATCAACTTCAATGGGAATGGACGGGGTGCAAAATTTTCTCCCTTATTTTATTCTTTCAAAACTTAAAAAAACAAATAATCAAAAGAAAAAAAAAGAGGGATAAAACACTCACCCAATCTTTATTATGGGTGAAATTCTCCTCTTTGCAGAGAGCTAGAACAAAGCTTAATTCTCATTTAAGAACTCCAGAAAAGGCTTAATGATACATTGACCATGTGCTGGCTTCTGCACAGGGGTGAATTTCACCCTATGGTAATAAAAGCAATAGTAATAATGGTAACTGAGAACACGGCCATTGGGCTGCATCTAGCCAGTATGTGGGACAGTTTCAGGACAGTTGCGATGGCACAACTGAAATCATTGAGAAGGAAGTTGCATAGTAGGTTTCTGCTATATCTTTTAATTACTGATAATGGAAATCTCTTTCTCTCATGTATTTCTAGGGTGACGTATCACTGCAGTGAGGATGTTTAAGGTAGAAGCTATCATGAAAGCATTATTTTAACAAAAAATGCAGGCAACAGACTATTAAGATGCACCTCATACAGGCCAGTGTTACAGAACCCTTCAGCCTATATACAATTTTGACAACAGAAAGATCAAGATAGTGGTAAGATACCATCTCAGCAAAGCTTGTCACAGAGTGCTTGGAAGGGATTTTTAAGAAGCTGAAGTCTGCAGCCTGTGGTCTGGTCTCTCCTATAGAAAGACGGTCAGATTTTTAAACACTGATGCGAGGAACTGAAAAGGGAAAAGTCTTTTAAAATACAATTTAAACATTGGATTACTGACAGAGGAATTGACATGCCCATAGGGACCAACCTTGCATGTAGGCAATAATTGTTCGCATCTTTCCTTCCTTCTACCTCACCATCCTGTGTGCACCTATTTGACAGTCTAATTGGCCAAAAGTGAGTTTATTTTCTGGAGAACTGAGAGAAAAAATGAACTGTTTTACCATGCAGTTAGACATGACAGTTATTAACAGACCAGTGCCTATGCCAAATAATGATGTCACTGCTTCTAATAATGTCAGTACATTTGACAGAATTTAGAATATGATTGACTTTCAAAATTCATAGAAGTGTAGGACTGGAAGGGACTTTGAGGCGTCTTCAAATCCAATCTCCTGCACTCAAGGCAGGACTAAGTATTACCTAGACCATCCCTGAGAGGTGTTTGTCTATCCTGCTCCTAAAAACCTCCAGTGATGGAGGTTTCATAACCTCCCTAGATAGTTTATTCCAATGCTTAACTACCTTGATAATTAGGAAATTTTTCTCATGTCATTAAGTAACAGGCCTACCCTGTCGTTGGTTTTCCTCTTGCTTCTAATGTGTTTGTAGAATGTTTTCTTGTTGTCCTTTATGTCTCTAGCTAGTTTAATCTAGTTTTGTGCCTTGGCCTTTCTAATTTTGTCCATACACTTTTATGTTGTTTGTTTATAACACAAAATTAATCTGTTATATCCTCCATTAGCTCCATGTTGTCCAAGGCAAGGGTTTTTGTTCTGTTTTCACTTGCAACAGTTTGTTTGTGATGATTTGTTTGATCCATTTCACAGTCACAATTCCAGGCTGATGAAGAATTCAGAGATACATCAGCAGTTCCTTCTCTGACAACAGAATATGAAAATGAGGTCACAGGTACTAAGTTATCAGAAGTTTTATCATTAAAACTAAAGATATCCAGTGTTCCTTGGTTTTGAATGACTAATGCAAGACTTAAACTCCATTGTTTGTGCAAGAGACAGCTTCCTGCAGAGCTAGTCCAAGAATGTGCAGTGTGCTCCCACAGGAACTACGGATGATCAGAAACCTCACCACTTTCCACTCCAAGTGCAAGGACTACTTCTTCAACCTTGCTTTCTCACGTAGCAAAAAAACCCAAACAAAAAACCCACCAAAACAAAACACTACACTGTATACAATTCTCCCATTGGAGATGATACTGGAGAAATTCCATTTTGTATTCCTAACCTCTATTTTGTTTCTCTGGTTTCCTTCTTGAATAAGTGGGAGTCACTTTACCAGCTGAAAGCTGAAGGTCACTTTCCATTGGACACTAAAAGTCGCATGTCGGAAGTTGTGCGTAAAATGAGGTATGGCCACAAAGTAGCTCAGATCTAGAGTATGGGCAGTAGAGTCGAACGAAGTAATCATAACACTGAGGTAAACAATAGCTGTGAGCATGTGCAAGATTATTAGTATTGAACAAGTCTGAGCATGTCTGGACATTCCCAAGAATGAATGTTAGCACAAGCATGTGCAAAGCTAGTCGTGTCTCTTAATGCACCATTGGAAGATTGCTATGGTGATGAGGTTGGCATAAGATACTACACAGAACAGAATAGAATAGTTGTTTAGAAAGAGACCACAAGATCAGCCTCATGATCATGCAGATAAAGAGGCATCTGCCTTGAGGGGCTAATGCAGATAAAGATTCAGAGGAGTTTCTGCAGAAATTAAAGCCCCATCTCGAGAAGTTAGTGACAGCAGAGAAGTTAATATAGTTAACTATTTCAGTCTTATTGCAGTAATGTACTGTTCAGCTTCCAAGCAATTGTTTCTGTGCCTGTATATTACTCCCAAACCTCTCTTCCACTGAAAGTGCAACATTTGCAAATATGTATTATTATTATTATTTATTTATAGGCAGCAGCGTGTGTACATGGTGCTTTAAAAGAATAATACAATTGTATGATTCAACAAGGTGCCCCCCTCAAATCGCACAGCGGTGAAATCATTACAGATAAAAGCAAGCAGTTGTCTCATTGGGTTGAACACTATTCAGAGCTACACACACGAGAAAGAAACATCACCAGCAAATCATTGGACCAAATACCAATTGATTTGCTATCAAGTGACAAGGCTCCTGTAAAACATGGCATCCCAGTGGAAATCCTCAAATGCCGGAAAGACAGCCTATTACCATATCTTCATCAGCTGCTACTTAAATGCTGGAAAGAGGGTGAGGTATCACAAGAGATGCATGACAAAACATCACTTTGTATGAAAATAAAGGTGAAAAGGGATACTGCAACAACTACAGGGGTATCTCACTAGTAAGTGTAGCTGGAAAAGCTTTTGCAAAAGTCATCTTAGTGCGCCTACAACAGCTGGCAAATCGTGTCTACCCTGAATCACAATGCGGATTCAGGGCTGGAAGATCAACTATAGACATGATCTTTTCTCTGCGTCAACTCCAAGAAAAATGCAGCGAGCAAAACTAACCATTGTACATCGCCTTTGTGGAAACTAACCAAGGCATTCAACACAGTCAGCAGAGCAGGGCTATACTACAAAAGATAGGATGCCCACCAACCCTTAGTCTTATATGTTAATTCCACAACAACATGAGAGCAACTGTCCAGTTTGACGGGGCCACTTTGGGCAGTTTTGAGATGAAAAGTGGAGTGAAGCAAAGATGTGTTCTTGCCCCTACACTATATGGAATCATCTTCTTGGTACTCTTGAACTGTGTGTTTAAGGACATGAAAGATGGAGTGTACTCTTCAATCTGTCCCAATGTAAGTCAAAGATCAAAGTCAAAAAGGTGCTAATCAGGGAACTTCTATTCACTGATGTTGCTGCCCTCATAGCCCACAGTGAAGAACTGCAACAAGAACCCATGGACCGCCTTTCAAGTGCCTGTCAGACATTTGCTCTCACCATCAGTATAAAAAAAAATGGTTGTATTAGGACAGGGGACTCCACAAGATCCTTCAACTACCTTAAATGCAAACCAGCTAGAAGTAGTCCAACAGTTCAGGTATTTAGGTTCTACAGTGACCACCAACCTCTCACTGGATGAAGAACTAAATATTCACATTGGAAAGACTGGCACCACCTTTAGCAGACTGATTAAAAGAGCATGGAACAACTGACAGCTTACCATCAAGACCAAAATGCCAGTGTACCAAGCTTTCATCCTCAGCACTCTCATGTATGAAGGAAAAACATGGACAACTTATGCTCATCAGGAGAAAAGGTTAAACAGTGTCCACCTACATTGCTTATGCTGCATACTCAACACCAAATGGCAGGATAAAGTCACCAACTCAGAGGTTCTTCAAAGGGCAAATTTACCAAGTGTGACAGTGCTGCTCAAGCAAAGATGACTGCCCTGGCTGGACCACCTCAGTAGGTTGGAAGACGGATGCATACCAAGGACATGCTGTACGGGGAGCTATCAGAGGGAACAAGAACAACAGGACATCCCAACTTCACTATAAAGACACTGCAAGCGAAATATGAAAGAATTTGGAATTGTTCTTGACCAAAGGGAAATCTTGGCAAGTGATCGTAGCAAGTGGTGCCATCATCTCCATCAGGGTATCAAAGTCCATGACAGAAGTTGGCACCTACACTTTGAAGGAAGCAAGCATCTCCCAAGCAAGATACAAACATTTGCAATAACTGCCAAAATCATGCTAATCTCAGATTGAACTATTCAGTCATAAGAGACATTGCAAACCATCTACATCATAGGCTGCAATTCCGACCATCGCTCACAATCAAAAGGATGCCAACAGTAATTGTAGAGAGACAAGGTGGGTGAGGTAATATCTTTTATAGGCCCAACAGAATTTCTGTAGGGCCAATAAAAAATATTACCTCACCCACATTGTCTAATATCTTGGGACTGACATGACTATAACAACACTGCATAATACAATCATAGAAATGTAGGGCTGACAGGTGATTATCTAACTAGTTCTTAAAACCCTTCAGTGACAGAGTTTCTACAACTTCCTTGGAAGCCTATTCCTGTGCTTAATTATCTTATCATTAGAAAATTTTTCCTAATATCTAACCTAAATTTCCCAAGCTGCAGAATATGCCCATTACTTCTTGTCCTACCTTCAGTGGAAATGGAGGACAATTGATCACCATCCTCTTTATAACAGCCCTTAACATATTTGAAGACTATCATAAGGTCCCCCCCTCAGTCTTCTTTTCTCAAGACTAAACATGACCACATTTTTAAACTATTCCTCCAAGGTCAGGGTTTTTTTTAACCCTTTTATCATTTTTGTTGTTTTCCCTCTGAATTCTCTCCAGTTCCTTTCCTAAAGTGTGGTGACCAAATGCACACAGTACACCACCTCAGGCCTCACTAGTGCTGAGTAGAGCAGGACATACAACACTCCTGTTAAGACACCCCAGAAATTTTTACAACTACTTCCCACTGTTAGTTCATATTCAGTTTGTTATACACTATACCCCAGATCCTTTTCATCAGCACTACTGCCTAGCCAAGTATCCCCTATTTTGTAGTTGTGCATTTGATTTTTCCTTCACAAGTGTATTAATTTACACTTCTTTATTGAATTTCATCTAGTTGCTTTCAGACCAATTCTCCAATTTGTCAAGGTAGTTTTGGAATTCTAATCTGTGCTCCCAAGTGCTAGCAACCTCTTCCAGCTTGGTGTCTTCTGCAAATTTTATAAGCATACTCACCACTCCATTATGCAAGTCATTAATAAAATATTGACTAGTAATGGATCTAGGATGGACTCTTGTGGGATCCCACAACATACATCCTCCCAGTTAAACAGCAAACCATCGATAACTACTTGCTGAGTATATTTCTTCAACCAGCTGTGCATCTAACTTGTAGTAATTTCATCTAGACCTATTTCCCTACTTTGCTTATGAGAATGTCATGTAAGATATTTAAAAGTCTGATGTCAAGATATATCACATCTATGGATTCTGCCTTATCTACTAGGTCAGTAACCTGGTCAAGGAAGGAAATAGGTTGGTCTGGCATGATTTATTCTTTACCAGTCTATGATGGTTATTACTTATTGCCCTATTATCCTCTATGTGCTTACAAATTTCTTGTTTAATGATTTGTTCCAATATCTTTCCAGGTATCAACATTAATTTGAATGATCTATGGTTCCCTGGGTTCTCTTTGTTCACTTTTTAAAGATAGGTACTATGTTGGCCCTTCTCCAGTCATCTGAGACCTCACCATCCTCCATGAGTTCTTGAAGATAATTGCTAATGGTTCAGAGATTGCTTCAGCTAGTTCCTTAAATGCACAAGGATGAATTTCATCAGGCCCTGCTGACTTGAATACATCTAAATTATCTAAATAGTCTTGTGACATTGCACCCCATTATGCTTTATAGAAATATGTTCATGAGTGTAAATATGACATAACTGGAATATGTTTTATGCTAGATATGCCATGTAACATATCTTTGCCAAGGTTATGATCTACTGAATATATTAATCCTATTTGTATGCATACATCATTTTTATATCTGAAGTTATTGGCTCTATGCTTGTATTAAAAGTGTTTGCTATAAGAAGCACATAAGGCAGATTTGGTCAACAGAGTGTGAAGGGTTTATTCAAGTAATTGGGAGTACTTACCTAACAATGGACTTTGGAGGACACCAATCCACATCTGAGCTTTCCTGGGAACATTCAAACTAACATGTAAACAATGGCGTCGGCCTGAAAAAAGCAGACTCATCCATAGACATGTGACTTGCCCAAGTTGCTACAGACTCCATCTTGTTGCTGTGAACTTGCACAGGAGAACAGAGGTGTTTCTGCACACAAGAGAGAATATAAAAGGCCCTGGAAACCCCTCCATTTTGTGTTCAGCTGGCTCAAAAGGTAGCCTCTCCACCCCAAAGAGATGCCTGAAAGAAACTGGAACAAAGGACAGTAACTACGGGGGGGGGGGGGGGTGAGTGATTTCTGGACCCAGACTAGGAAGGAGTTTAGTCTGTGAAATAAGCTTATTGGAACATTTCTGAGGTGAGATTTACCTGCATTTAGTTTCCTATTGTATAAGGCATAGACTTGCATGTTTTTGTTTTATTTTGCTTGGTAATTTACTTTGTTCTGTCTGTTATTACTTGGAACCACTTAAATGCTACTTTTTATACTTAATAAAATCACTTTTTGCTTATTACTGAACCCAGAGTTAGTGACTAATACCTGGTGGAGCAAACAGCTGGGCATATCTCTCTATCAGGGTTATAGAGGGTGGACGCTTTATGAGTTTACCCTGTATAAGCTTTATATAGAGTAAAATGGATTTATTTGTGGTTTGGACCCCATTGGGAATTGGGTATCTGGGTGCTAGAAACAGGAACACTCCTTAAGCTGTTTTCAGTTAAGCCTGCAGCTTGTTGGGGGATGTGGTTCAGACCTGGCTCTGTGTTTGTAGCAGGCTAGAGTGTCTGGCTCAACAAGGCAGGGTACTGAAGTCCCAAGCTGCCAGGGAAAACGGGCTCAGAGATAGTCTCAGCACATCAGGTGGCAGCCCCAAGGGTCTGCCTTTCACTTTCTTCTGGATCTTGTGACAAGAGTACATATTCTTGTTGTATAATGCAACACCTCCTCCCTTTTTTCTCTGCCTGTCCTTTCTTAACATGCTATCCCCCTCTGTAGCACTATTTGACTCATGATATATATCCCACCAAATCCAGATTAGTTTATGTACTAATAGTTCCAGTTCTTCCTGTTTATTCCTAATACTTCTGGCATTTGTGTATAGACCTCTAAGATGTTGAGCAGATTTCCCCACTGTTTTCCCTCTGTTGCTCCTATGCCTCTAGAGTAATTTACTGTTTCTTCCTCCCTCCCCCACATCTAACCTTCTCTTAGGATCACCTTTTTTACACCAACGTGTGGGCTCTTTTCACCTGACTTCTTTGAACCTGGTTTATAATTCTCCTCGGTGATTCAGTGTGAGAAGATGCTCTTCCCCTTCTTGGTCAGTGGGCCCCATCTCTTCCCAGCAGTCCTCTTTCCTGACACAGCATCCCATGCTTAAGGAAACCAGAGCCCTCCTGTTGATACCATCTGTGCAGCCATGCATTCATCTTCAGGATGCACGTGTCCCTGACTGGACCCTTTTTATCAACAAGGAACTAACATACAAGAAAAAGTCCTTGCCCTGATCAGTTTCCAGATCAAATCACAGAGCTTCCAAGTTGCATACAAATACATGTAAAATGTACTCCCAGGAGAATTCTGCACCAAAAAATTAAAAATTCTGCACACAATATTGTAAAATTCTGCAAATTTTATTTGTCAAAATAACACTATATAATCACACCAGTTTCAATTATTTTGGTAATTTATTTCAAAATACCTGTCAGCAAGTATGTCTGTATAAATTCCCCCAGAAGTAGAGAGTTAAAGAAATCCCTATGACAACCCAGTTCCTGTTTCTCTGCTCCCTCCTCAGCATAGCCCAGCCTGGGAGGAGGGGCAGACACTCACACCTCCTCCCCTCCAGGGTTCACCGTGCCCCCCCACCCAGACACTCACACCCTCTACCGTCCAGAGACAGCTTCAGGCCCCCGCCCCCGACCGAGACACCTGCACCACTGCCGCCTCTTTCCTTCAGGGCATGCTAGGAACTGCAGATGCTGGGGACCCTCCAGTTGACTTCCCCTCCCCTTGGCCTTGTCTTCTACTTGTGAGTGGAGCGCTGTGGGTTCAGCAGCCCCTAGTGGCAGTCAACATCTCTGCAGCCCGTTTCTGTGGGGAAAAAAGAAATTCTGTATGCACAACATTGATTTCTGCAAAATTCTGCATTGCGCAGTGGTACAGTAAACATGGCCTGCCTAACTGGTAATTGAAAATTAGGAGTGATCAAAATGTTTTCAATGGAGTATGTTGTTGAAAAATGCAGTTCTGCTGGAAATTTTTGTTGTGGAATTTTTTCAGTTTTTGACTGAATTTCAAATGACTTTTTTCAATCAATGTTTTTTATGTAAAGTAAAGAAAGTAAAATAAAGTGGGAAAACCTGAACGTTCTAACTGGATATGAAATATTTTCAATTGGAAGGGGGGAAATCATGAAAATTTTCATATGAAATAGAATCTGTTCACTTTTGGGGATATTCTTTATTAGAAACAACAAATTTAGACCAGCTCTGTTTCTGGTAGTGACAAGCCAAACACAAGTATAGAATGCATGCAAATCTAGGGCATGTACTATGACTTAATGGGTAATAAGAGTAATTATGCATGTGATGTGATTTTGTCATACAAATGTTAATATGCCGTTCTGAAAATCTGAGCCAAATGCCCAAACATGCAATCTTTTTCAGGCAACACGTTTTGAACAGACCTTAACTAAGATAATAAAAACAATATATTTGACAGTTGCTCATGCCTAAGAAGGCCTGTAGATATTATTGGTAAACAGATCAATGTAGAAAGATTTCAAAAAAGGAATTTGAACAAAGAGAGGGATTTTCCATCAAAGCCATTACATTTTCCTCCTTCACATCTCTCCTTAAAACTTACCTATGCCATGAAGTCTACAAAACACTCCACAATAACTAGACAGTTGCTGTGCTGTGATCACTGCTTTTATTATTAATTATTATTAACTATTATTATTATTTGTATAGCTGTATCACCTAGGAGCCCTAGTCATGAACCAGGTCCCCATTGTGCTAGGCATTATTGCCATAGTCAAAATTGACTATTACCTGTTGCTCCCCAGTATTGTCTGTTGTATCCTGTGCTCCCTCATCTTAGGCCTGGTCTACACCTACAACTTAGGTCAACCTGACTACATTTCTCTGGGCTGTGAAAACTTTCATGCCCTCTGCTACTTAGTTAGATCAACCCAACCCCCCCGCTGTAGATACCATTAGGTCGACAGAATAATTTTTCTGTTGACTTAACTATGGTGTCTCGAGGGGTAGAATTACTAAAGTGATGGAAAAATCTCTTTCGTATCTGTAGCAAGTGTCTACACTATAGTGCTTCAGCAGCTTCAATGCTCCAGCTGTAGCCCTTGTAGTGTAAACATGCTCCCATACTTAGGCCCTAATCCCACAAAGACCTATTCGCAGTGCATAAAGCGAAGGACATGCATAAAGCTTTGTAAGATCAGGGCCTTAGAGTTTAAAATATTTAAGGCAAGGAGTGTATTTTCATTATGTGCTTGTACAGGATGTAGTTCATTTGGTCCTAAGTCCTGGGAGGGGTCTGGAGTCACTACTGAAATACCGATAGTAATTGATGATAATTTTCAAAATGTATGGAGCAGCATGAAAGATGATATGGAGCTGATAGCAGAAGGAGACAAAAGAATCAGGAGGAAGACAGGGCTTTATTGTTGACTGCATCCCAATACGGCGTTACACTGAATACCCACACAGTTTGAAACCGCGTAAACCAACTGCAACCAGGCCTGTATTCTTTATTTTGAAAGTTATTGTCCTCTTAAATTTCTGTATTCAGGAAGTCACATATAGCACAAAAGAGTTGTAGCCTATGAAGTCATGGAATATTTTAATCACTGCTGGCAAGAGAGATTTCAAAAGGAGAATGTTATATTGGAGTTTTCTTAATGTCTTCAAGCAAAAAAGTAAAATTGAGAAAGAACAAGGAAGTCTGAGAACTTACCTTATTTAATTAAAATAATGTAAATATCATTTTATTTTGAATTTGTATTTTTTGACATAAATATGTTTATTCAGTAACTTAAATTTCAAGAATTATTCAAAGCATATTCAAAGAACCTCTCCTCAAACAATGAATTAAATCAGAAAATTTGGTGACCATCAAAGGGAACTGGATGCTGTAACATATTACGAAATATTGCATGTGAATTGTTTCATGCTGCTTCTTACATTTGAAGGAGGGTTTCTGCTAACTAGTGTTTCTTGGAATAAGTTCAAATCAGTATCTGCACTTCTTGGCATTGAAACATTCTGTCTGATGAGTAATGCAGTTTCAAAGGTCAGAAAAATATGTTAAGGATACCTATACAACTGGAACCACATTAATATGCAAAGATATGGCATATCATTCAAGTCAAGTATTAGCAATAATTGCAGTTATTTGCACAATGTATGAAAGGTGGTAAAAACTTTAACCAAAAGGGGGAACAGAAATAATCAATATACAAGAAAAAAGTATAAATGAAAAACAGATCTAAAGCATCTTCTAAAATGATGGGTCTGTGAAGGAAGTACAATACAAATAAAACATCAATTTAACTATCTATTTCTGTCTCTCTTTTAAAACATAGGATAAATATAAGATTTTCCCAGCATGGACCAGTAAGATTTTTCAGTGTTCTAATTAATGTGTACCCATAGAGTGGTCAAATATTGCAAGAGCCACAGAGCTTGATTTCATTTACATCAATTGTCACTTACCTGGGTTTTACAGTAGTGTAAATCCATTGACTTTAGGGCGATTGACTCCAATTTACACAGTTCTAAGTCAAATTGGAATGGGACCCAGTCTCATTATAGGCAAGGCTGGTAGAACCACTCATTATTAAGTAGACCTTGTAGGGAATTTTCCAACAGAAAACTGTTCCATCTCAAAATGCTGATTCAATGAAATCAAAATATTTCACAGGAACATATCAAATGTGGTTAAAATTTTGCAAGAAATTATCAAAACATTTTGTTAATCAGAAAAAAATTCAATATCAAATACATGTAAGGAAGTGGGGATCTGTATGTTGACTTGTCATGAAAAGAAGTTGAAATTCACTGCATACATGATTTACAAATTATTCACCCGCTCCATTTATGACCCTTTTTGACCTTTTCATCCTTGCTTTCTTCCCCTCCAATCGAAGAGTGTGATGCTGATAATTCTGTATGAGTATGCAAGAGAGCAAAGGGCTCAAGAAGCTTTCTTCCTGATGCAAGGCATAGTGTGCTTAGATAGTGGAGGTGTTATTCCAGATTAGTGCCACCAGCAACCCCATTCTTCCAGATTATGCGAGAAGGAGCTAGAGGTCTCTACATTGCAGTAATCCCTGAAAGAACTCTCTGGAAGAGAGAGAAAGGGAATTGTAAGCATGGAGGCCATTCATCCCCACTACTGCACACCCCTTCTGCATTGCCCCTGATCTGTTTAGGATTGGTTAGCCCACTTTCAAAGCTAATTTACACAGAAGTAAAGACCTCATACCCATATAACAAGACTTGGTCCTATTAAGGACTGTGGTATTTCTCCTAATGTTTGTCAAATGGATGAGGAAAGTCATATAGGAGGACAAAAATCCACAGTGTCTTACTGAAGTGCCTGAAGACCTGTTGTAATAATTGGGTGTACAAACCTACCCTAATTGTCAGCTCAGCTGGGGGAAGTGAATAAAAATTTATAAAATGCCACAATAATCCACAACAACAAAATGTATATGGGAAAAAGGGAGACAGAAAGACTGAATTAGTCTAAATAAGAAGGTCTACTGATATAACTCAAGGACTATGTTAAAATCATGTCAGGTAAACAAGAGTTGTGTGGGACTGGAAATCAGTGGACCAACATTGATGTGTTGGAAACTAGGTCTAAATGGTGAGGGGATGGGATATTCTACCCACCACTCCCCTTTTGGGGTGCTCAAAAAGAGATTTGTGGGGGGAAAACTGACCATCACAGATGCTGGCTGACTGAAAGCAAAAGAAAAGGAGTAAGTTTACTATAGTACAAAGCAAACCAAAGTCTCTGTTTACCAAATCATAGAATCATAGAATCATAGAATATCAGGGTTGGAAGGGACCCCAGAAGGTCATCTAGTCCAACCCCCTGCTCAAAGCAGGACCAATTCCCAGTTAAATCATCCCAGCCAGGGCTTTGTCAAGCCTGACCTTAAAAACCTCTAAGGAAGGAGATTCTACCACCTCCCTAGGTAACGCATTCCAGTGTTTCACCACCCTCTTAGTGAAAAAGTTTTTCCTAATATCCAATCTAAACCTCCCCCACTGCAACTTGAGACCATTACTCCTTGTTCTGTCATCTGCTACCATTGAGAACAGTCTAGAGCCATCCTCTTTGGAACCCCCTTTCAGGTAGTTGAAAGCAGCTATCAGATCCCCCCTCATTCTTCTCTTCTGCAGGCTAAACAATCCCAGCTCCCTCAGCCTCTCCTCATAACTCATGTGTTCCAGTCCCCTAAATCCCACATCTTATTTAATACTGGACAATTTCAGGGTCACTTTAATACCTTTGACTCTTTGGGCCCAAATATGCCATCAAAATTAACAAAATAGACAACTTATGAGATTCGGACCTTATTGTTCGAGGCACTCTACAAAGTGAGAGACAGTCCCAGACAAGAACAATCTAAATAGTCATGATAATAGAGTGGCGGGGAAAACACTCTACAAGAAATAATTAAAATTGTCTGCTTAACTTTTCCACTGCAGAAAATAATTCATTAAACAAACAACAACAGCAAATCCTTGAAAATGTAAACCACTCCTTATTCCTAAATCCTATTTAATAAAATAGCACTCCATGCTTCTTACTTTATTTCCTGCCCACATATTACGTGTTTTCTATCTAGGGCTCTCCTGGATTTGTAACATACGACAGAGCATCAGCATTAAAGAGCCCATTATGCATCATTAAAATATGTAAATAGTGCCTGTCTTAGTAAAACAACATAACATAAAATTCAATAAATTATTAATACCTCAGGTTTACAGAAGGGGATTAGCTTGATCCGTCTTCATCCCTAGAGATTTAGGAAACTTCATATTATGATAGCCCTATATGCCCCATGTTAATAAAGCCAAGTTTCTCAGCATTCCCAGAAGTTTTGTGATACAATATTATATAAGTCAGGACAGTTATGAGTATTTCTTTTGTTACCTGATATAAATAATTCTACAAATGATGGGAAAGATTCAAACTTTTCCCTTTACATTCAGAGGTCTTTTTTTAAATAAAGTTTACTCATAGTTCAAGTGTCAGAGTTAATGCCACATGTCACTTTTATATTGAGAGAGGTGACCATTTGTCCTATAACTATCTAGTAGATTTTTCAGCTAGAGTATTAGGTGTTAAATTACAAATTGTGTATTCAGCATTCAGATGGGAAACTAAGTAGTGATACCGTGATGATGGGTGACTTTGTATATACTAGGTGGGCGCATAAATAGATAATAAATACAGAGAAAGCAAAAGTACTAAAGGGTTCAACAATGAATTCACTGTTGAATTATAAATTAATAAAAGAAAAATATCCTGAGTTATTTTATTCTTTTAAAAAAAATCCTCTACATAGATGTGCATGTTTTTATGCATTTAATTTGCTTTATATTCTGGGGAGAAAATCAAAATACCATATCTGAGTGTACAAATCAACTGTGCAAAGCAGTGAGCTGAGTCAAAGAGAATTCATAATGACTAATGGTCACACTATCATTTAAATGAGGATTAAATTATGATAAATTATAGTGGAAAACACCTGGCTAGCAGATTCATACATCACTATCACTGTCATGCCTATTAATTTCTACAGAATAATGGGGCACATCCTAATAATGGGACGCTTCAGTTGTTACCTAAATAATAATCTATAAATATTGGGGCTAACTCTGCCCTGTTTGGTGCTACAAGTGGGAGCCAAGATGCTGATAGATGTATCCTTTACTCCAGAAATCTTGCTGGCTCTAGCAGTTTTGCATCAAGGAGAGTTGGGGAGATGGACAGTGGGGAACACTTTATTACTATTTCAATAGCAATAGTGTCAATCTCTGATTAGTTTCAGAGTAACAGCCGTGTTAGTCTGTATTCGCAAAAAGAAAAGGAGTACTTGTGGCACCTTAGAGACTAACCAATTTATTAGAGCATAAGCTTTCGTGAGCTACAGCTCACTTCATCAGATGCATATTGTGGAAACTGCAGCAGACTTTATATATACACAGAGAATATGAACCAATACCTCCTCCCACCCCACTGTCCTGCTGGTAATAGCTTATCTAAAATGATCATCAGGTGGGCCATTTCCAGCACAAATCCAGGTTTTCTCACCCTCCACCCCCCCACACACAAATTCACTCTCCTGCTGGTGATAGCCCATCCAAAGTGACAACTCTTTACACAATGTGCATGACAATCAAGTTGGGCTATTTCCTGCACAAATCCAGGTTTTCTCACATCCCCCCCACCCCCATACACACACAAACTCACTCTCCTGCTGGTAATAGCTCATCCAAACTGACCACTCTTCAAGTTTAAATCCAAGTTAAACCAGAACATCTGGGGGGGGGGGTAGGAAAAAACAAGAGGAAACAGGCTACCTTGCATAATGACTTAGCCACTCCAAGTCTCTATTTAAGCCTAAATTAATAGTATCCAATTTGCAAATGAATTCCAATTCGGGACACCATCACAGGGCCTAATAACATCAGCCACACTATCAGAGGCTCGTATACCTGCACATCCACCAATGTGATATATGCCATCATGTGCCAGCAATGCCCCTCTGCCATGTACATTGGTCAAACTGGACAGTCTCTACGTAAAGAATAAATGGACACAAATCAGATGTCAAGAATTATAACATTCATAAACCAGTCGGAGAACACTTCAATCTCTCTGGTCACGCAATCACAGACATGAAGGTCGCTATCTTAAAACAAAAAAACTTCAAATCCAGACTCCAGCGAGAAACTGCTGAATTGGAATTCATTTGCAAATTGGATACTATTATTCTAGGCTTAAATAGAGACTTGGAGTGGCTAAGTCATTATGCAAGGTAGCCTGTTTCCTCTTGTTTTTTCCTACCCCCCCCCCAGATGTTCTGGTTTAACTTGGATTTAAACTTGAAGAGTGGTCAGTTTGGATGAGCTATTACCAGCAGCAGAGTGAGTTTGTGTGTGTATGGGGGTGGGGGGGATGTGAGAAAACCTGGATTTGTGCAGGAAATAGCCCAACTTGATTGTCATGCACATTGTGTAAAGAGTTGTCACTTTGGATGGGCTATCACCAGCAGGAGAGTGAATTTGTGTGGGGGGGTGGAGGGTGAGAAAACCTGGATTTGTGCTGGAAATGGCCCACCTGATGATCACTTTAGATAAGCTATTACCAGCAGGACAGTGGGGTGGGAGGAGGTATTGGTTCATATTCTCTGTGTATATATAAAGTCTGCTGCAGTTTCCACGATATGCATCTGATGAAGTGAGCTGTAGCTCACGAAAGCTTATGCTCTAATAAATTGGTTAGTCTCTAAGGTGCCACAAGTACTCCTTTTCTTTTTGAGAATCTCTGATTAGTGTGTGCTGCTGACAGCACCACACATCCTGAGGGGACTGGACACCTCTTCTAAGGAGCAAACAAAGGCAACCATAATGTGTAGGGTCACTACAATATGTATGCATCCCTTTCCTATTGTTCTCTTGAGTGCTAACATGCTTGACTTGTTGGGTACCCATTCAAGTGACTAGCCTGAGCCACCACCCTTGCTGCTATGCTGACAAACCCATTCAGAGAGCTCCTCCCCTGCTGCTTGCAGAAGAAAAACCTCCCACCCCTCTCCTCATGCAGTAAATGACTACAGCAGAGGGAAGGATCTAGCCCATCGTTTAGTAACCATGTAAACTAAGAAAAGTACACAATTATATATGTTATGAACATACTTGATAAGTCTTATACTTCTAGATTGTTTTTTAACTACTACCTCATAGCTAAGCAGTGCTCATTTGAGCTTTGTGTGTATGTGTGGGTGTGTGTGCTTGGATTCTATTTACCTTCTTTCTAGCAACATGCAAACCCAGGAGGGTTTAGACAAACATCTGGGCCAGGTGTAGCCCAGCACAGTTCCTGTTTACACCAGTTGAAAATCTGACCCATCTGCATCCTTATTTGCCCTGAGGCCAAATAAAAAAAAAATCAGGCTAAAAAAAAAAAAATCTTACACCCAAGTTTTCTTGTTAAATTTCTGGTACCTACCGGCTCTAGTCACCAACTGAGTGCCACATGATCTGCCTCCGTGGTGCTTCAGCTCTGTGCTCAGATGAAAGCAGGAACTACACACAAACAAAAACATGAAAAATACAAACAACCCAGAACCCTGCAACCCATTGAACTCAAGCAGACACCTGTGCTAGAATCCCATTGAAATCCACAGGGCTCAATGCAGATGCAAGAACTCTCCTGTGCACAAATTGCAGCATCATGACCAGAGTCTATCAAACCCTTTCCAAGCTCAAAAGAGATACAAATGAGATTTGCCTTCAGCTCTGGGTAAAGAAAGGACCAAAACCAATTTCTGGATGAGAACACGCATGCTGAGGGGGAGTTTTGGAATCTGAATTCAGACCTGCATCTGAATACTGCAGCAGCTCCATCCTCTTTCAGTGTAATGATCTGAACTGGATGCCAACATCCGAGAACTTCAGAGTTTTGAAATAGAGATTTGAATCCACATTTTGTGGTTTAGGACTATTTCTAATTTTGAGTCTAGCTTTGGTTCTCTTCTTATTTTCCAGAGATCTATTGACCTGTTTTAAGGTCTTTCCCTCTCCCTTCCCACTGATCTACTTTCCACTTCTTCCTTTTAATTGCAGCAGAGGCTTGTGACCTATTTTACACACCCATGCAGGGAAATAAGGGGGCATAAGATGCTCCTTTATGCCTTTGCATGAGCTACTCATATCACAGGTCACAGCAGGAGGGAAGAAGCATCCATGGGGCACCTACTCTCCCTTCAACATAGGCAGAGCAGGACTTTGTTAGCATGAGTGGGGAGCAGGCAGAGCCAATGCAGCAACCTGTAAAAATGAGCTGGCAGAGAGGTATTAGGAGCCTATGCCACAGCCAGTACAGACTACATCCCCTTCAAACAAGGAGGAATTAAGGATCATACACTGACTCTTTGAATCATAATATAGTACCTGGCACAGCACATGCATGTGTTGTCCCTTATTCAGAGCTTGTGGCAAAGCTACAATCTAGCCTTAAATTCTGCCTTATTTTACACATTTAATTTTTGAGAGACAAAGTGCATGAGGTAATATCTTTTATTGGACCAACTTCTGCTGGTGAGTGAGACAAGCTTTCCAGCTACACAGAGCTCTTCTTCAGGCCTGGGAAAGGTACTCAGAGTGCCACTGAATGCATCCGAAAGCTTATGCTCAGGAAAGCTTATGGTCAAATAAATTGGTTAGTCTCTAAGGTGCCACTAGTACTCCTTTTCTTTCTGCAAATACAGAGTAACAGGGCTGCTACTCCTAAACAGCTAAATACAAGATCAAATAGGCAGTTTAGCATAAGTAGTTAGCACATATTCTAAAGGGACCATTCAAGGTTAAGAGGCCCATTAACACCCCTGTAGTCATAGGACAAAAATGGGGATTAGTGGGTTAATGATTGTTGTAATAAGCCATTGTGGCTTTTGTCATAAACAGTCAACATGTCTCTACTAAAATTGTTCAAAATGGGGCATTTTTTCCACATAACATTTTGGCAGAATTTGCATCCGATGAAGTGAGCTGTAGCTCACGAAAGCTCATGCTCAAATAAATTGGTTAGTCTCTAAGGTGCCACAAGTACTCCTTTTCTTTTTGCGAATACAGACTAACACGGCTGTTACTCTGAAACGAAGCATTTTAGGTTATGGCTGAAATATTTCATTTTTGGTCAAAATATTTGAGGTTTTAGGGATTCAGATTTTTGACAAAAAAAAATAAATTTTCAGTGGCAAGCAGACACTTCTCAAACTTTTTCATTTAGTCATTTAATTTTTCACCAGGCCTCATCTCTACCTTAGATTGTGAAAAACGTGTTAAACATGGACAATAATGTGCCACTTCACTATATTCCTGTAGCGCAAGTAGAGAAGTGCTGTGATTGGGTGATTTATCCCTGATACAACATTATAATACTTTTTCTCTAATGGTATATGCATGTTGCAACATGTAATTGAATTGCCAAATTTTATTTCACATTATTAAAAACAAAATTTGATGATAAAATTTGACAACCTCAAAGTACTACCAATTTGCTGTCTCCTCGTGCTAAGTAATTCCATGACATGTTAGCAACTTATTTATCATACCATTGTTAACCCCGTTCATTAATATGATGTGACATTCACTAATTTGATTTTGTGCTACACTATCTGATATCTTATTATTGAATTTCAGATGTTATTAGCATTGTCGGTCTTTGTTAACTCAGAGGAGTATTTTGAATATGGCCAGGTGGTAACTTTTGACCTGATTTTGGTAAGCGGTGAGTTTCAACAATTTGTTTAAAAATATATACACATACATATACATACACAAAAACAAAATATTTTAAAAGCAGAATAATGTCAAAATAAGGCATTTTGAGTTAACTGAGAAATTGCCAAAACACAGTGCAAAGATTGGCTTTTTAAAACTTTAATAGTCAAGCAAATATATGCAAAAGGATGATGATGTTTTTGTATTATGCATTATTATTTGGATAGCACCAGCATCATGCTAGTTACCAAAGACAGGTAATAAGACTAGTTCCTTTCCTCAAATACTTACAATCTAAGGCCCCAATCTTGTAAGTTGAAATTCATGACCTAAGTGATTGCATGGAGTTCCACTTATTTAAATTTGGTTCCATGTGGATGCAGGAGTCTGCCTGAACATTCATTTGTACATATCAGGGCCTAAGTAGAGAGAACATACAAACCAAGACTCCATTGCTACATATTCTTGGGTTTATGTACATTTTTTTCCCATATGAAGCTCATTGACTTCAGTAGGCTTCAGCAAACATACAGCAGTCTGTCCATGCACAAGAAGTTGTCACATCAGAACTCCAGGTAGGGAATGCAAAGAGTGAAATGGGAATGACAAATATGCAAGACACACATTTAAATGTAGGATGACGGAAATATTGATGTTTTTCTTCCCTTGCTCACCTGCCAGCCTATCCCCCACAAAATCCATGTGACTGTTTTTCAGAATGAAGATTTTGACTATTTTTGTACAAATTCAGGAGAATTGTTGCCAGGAAGGTTTTTAGGTTTCAGAGTAGCAGCCACGTTAGTCTGTATCCTCAAAAAGAAAAGGAGTACTTGTGTCACCTTAGAGACTAACAAATTTATTTGAGCACAAGCTTTTGTGAGCTACAGCTCACTTCATCAGATGCATGCAGTGGAAAATACAGTGGGGAAATTTTATATACACAGAGAACATGAAACAATGGCTGTTACTATACACACTGTAACGAGAGTGATCAGGTAAGGTGAGCTATTACCAGCAGGAGAGAAAAAAAAAAAAACCCTTTTGTAGTGATAATCAAGGTGGGCCATTTCCAGCGGTTGACAAGAACGTGTGAGAAACTGTGTGTGTGTGTGGGGGGGGGATAAACATGGGGAAATAGTTTTACTTTGTGTAATGACACATCCACTCCCAGTCTTTATTCAAGCCTAATTTAATGGTGTCCAGTTTGCAAATTAATTTCCATTCAGCAGTCTCTCGTTGGAGTCTGTTTTTGAAGTTTTTTTTGTTGAAGAATTGCCACTTTTAGGTCTGTAATCGACTGACCAGAGAGATTGAAGTGTTCTCCGACTGGTTTTTGAATGTTATAATTCTTGAAGTCTTATTTGTGTCCATTTATTCTTTTACGTAGAGACTGTCCAGTTTGGCCAATGTACATGGCAGAAGGGCATTGCTGGCATATATCACATTGGAAGAGGTGCAGTTGAACGAGCCTCTGATAATGTAGCTGATGTGATTAGGCCCTATGATGGTGTCCCCTAAATAGATATGTGGACACAGTTGGCAACGGGCTTTGTTGCAAGGATAGGTTCCTGGGTTAGTGGTTTTGTTGTGTGGTGTGTGGTTGCTGGTCAGTATTTGCTTCAGGTTGGGGGGCTGTCTGTAAGCAAGGACTGGCCTGTCTCCCAAGATCTGTGAGAGTGATGGGTCGTCCTTCAGGATAGGTTGTAGATCCTTGATGATGTTCTGGAGAGGTTTTAGTTGAGGGCTGAAGGTGATGGCTAGTGGCGTTCTGTTATTTTCTTTGTTGGGCCTGTCCTGTAGTAGGTAACTTCTGGGTACTCTTCTGGCTCTGTCAATCAGCTCACCTTACCTGATCACTCTCGTTACAGTGTGTATGGTAACACCCATTGTTTCATGTTCTCTGTGTATATAAAATCTCCCCGCTGTATTTTCCACTGCATGCATCTGATGAAGTGAGCTGTAGTTCACAAAAGTTTTTGCTTAAATAAATTTGTTAGTCTCTAAGGTGCCACAAGTACTCCTTTTCTTTTTGTGAAATTTTTTAGAGAGACAAGGTGGGTGAGGTAATATCTTTTATTGGATCAATGTCTGTTGGTGAGAGTGAGAAAAGTTTTTGAGCTACACAGAGCTCTTCTTCAGGTCGGGGAAAGGTACTATGAGTGTCAGAGCTAAATACGAGGTCAAACAGGTTGTTTAGCATAGAATATGTGCTAACTATTTATGTTAAACTACCTATTCAACCTTGTATTTAGCTATGACACTCTTAGTACCTTTTCCAGACCTAATGGAGAGCTCCGTATAGCTCAAATGAATCAGTGGAATTTGAATGTTTGAAGGCTCAAAAAGGTACATTTTTGGTGCAAAGTATAATCTGAAGATGCACAGTCAGTATTTTATAAGTAATAACATTTGGCGACTACACTGAGATTAATATAGTGGATACTTTCTAAAGATGTTAGGGAGGTTGTTAAATAATGCAACTGAATATAGAGAGGGATTACAAGGAGATCCTCCTTTGTATCATTTCACTATGCAGCATATTTTATAACCCTTATCCTGTATATGTGAGTAGTGGAGGGTGGATTTGGATTTCTGTAAGGAATTTCTAAATGCAGGTTTTAATACCTGATCATCAACTTCACCACAGGAGGATGTTGCACAGATTGAAGTGGTCTCCTTGGGACTTTTAATAAGAGACTGAGTGCTGCCAACTCCAGATTGCCTTGTTACCAAATGGAATGCAGAGAAGTTTTCCTTTTTCTGTAAAATGTTTTTCACTAGACACAAAGTTTTACCACAAGACATGGGACATGACTGAGAGTGACCTTTGATTCCCTAAAGTGCTTCCAGACTATATTTTGTTTAAGGCGACATTACTTGGAAGCAATTAGATGGGTTTGCAAAATGAGATGTTTTTATTCAAATGATAGCTTGTTTTGTTAGACAGGAAGTTGTTTATGTGATCCATACTGGGATGCTGTGAGCTGTTTACTCCTGTTCTCAGAAAGACATGTGTAGATTACCTGATTCTTATTTGCATAGTGTATAAACAGAGAGGGTGTTCTACAGAAAACATGGGTCCTATCATAAAGAGTTGACTAACTCATGACCAAATCCTGCTAGGTGCTGAAAAATCTCAGCTCCCCCTGAAGTCACTCAGCAGTTGCATTGTACTATGGGCTCAACACCTCATAAGATTAGATTGTAAAACAGGCCCTCCTATGGCCAATGCTAGACTACTACAGCAGTGCAACAATCTGGCTATGTTTACCACTCTGCCTGCAGCACCAACAGTGATATAATACAAAAGGGGCTATGTGCTGAGCTCCAGCCGCTGCCCATCCCCCTGGCCTCTTATCTTTCTGCCTGACCCTGATGAGACAGATGGAAGGAGGAAGATGGAGCAGTGGAGATGCTGTTAGCAGAATGAGAAAAGAGCAGGAAGGGTAGGGAACCTCCATATTCCCAGATCCTCAGCAGGGCACTCTCTAGTGGTGATGCTGGGGGAGTATATTATGGTCAATGTCTCCATCTAAAAATCACTCCCCTTTCTCTATATGCTTAGAGCCATTTGCCTGGACAGTCACTTATCTGGTATCAGAGGGGCATGGAGGCAGCATACAGAACCAATGGATTTTTCCCCATGGTGGCACTCCTTACCTCAAAGCAGCACCTTGGTGTTAGGATATAGATATTCAGGCCTGTCTGTAAAGGCCCATACTCTAAGAATGTAGGTGTATTCTTATCACTTGGCTAGTGATAGAGGTACAAAAGAAAGAATCAAAATCACTGTCTGCTGGTGTAAGGGCCTTCTCTTACTGTGGCAGTCTGAGGCCCTATTCTTAGGCTAAGGCCTTTGGCTAAGCAGCAGAGGCAGCCATAAGCTAGGAAGCGAACGGTCACATTCTCACATTCCAAACTAGTCACACTGAAATAAGGTGCTATTCGGCTGTTAGGAATACAATCCTGTCCTGATAGTTCCTATCACCTCCAGAGAAAGGGAAGTGCCTAGAAAATGTAAAAGGAAACTTAATTTGATAGCATCCTGTCTGGCAAGAACTCACTTATCAATAGCTGGGATGTGAAATCCTCGCTTCTGTGTTGTCTTATCATTGTAGTTCCCACTTTGCTATTGTTTGTCTGTATAATCTCTGTCTCGTTCTGTGATTGTTCCTGTCTGCTGTATAATTAATTTTGCTGGGTGTAAACTAATTAAGGTGGTGGGATATAATTTGTTACATAATCATGTTACAATATGTTAGGATTGGTTAGTTAAATTTCAGGAAAATGATTGGTTAAGGTATAGCTAAGCAGAACTCAAGTTTTACTATAAAATCTGTAGTCAATGAGGAAGTGACTGGGTGTGGGTGGGGGTGGGCATGGGCATGTGGGTGTGTGAGATGGGAACAGGGAATGGGGGTAAGAAAATTGGAATCATGTTTTGCTAAAGGGGGAAATGGGAACAGGGAATGGGAGTAAGGAAGTTGGAATCATGTTTGGCTAAGGGTAAGGGAGATGGGAACAGGGACACAGGTGTAAGGCTCTGTGGTGTCAGAGCTGGGAAGGAGGATACTAAGGAAGGAAACTGGAATCGTGCTTGCTGGAAGTTCACCCCAATAAACATCAAATTGTTTGCACCTTTGGACTTCGGGTATTGTTGCTCTCTGTTCATGCGAGAAGGACCAGGGAAGTAAGTGGGTGAAGGAATAAGCCCCCTAACACTTGGAACCCCCCATATCCACCCATCATATAATTACGGTATATTTCATACAAAGCATGCCATGTACGATATCATATAAAGGGGTCATGATCTGCTGAAACCCATTGTTCTGTCCAAATATGTATATCATTGGTGTGTATGAAGTTATGAGATTTTGCTGTATGGTTGTTACTGAAATATGTTGTAAGTTTGAGAGTCTCTACTGCTATGTGGTGATCCACGCCCCGGAGGTTGTTCAGTGACCATTAATCAGCAGGGGAGTTGTAAACAAGGGATTTATAATACTGTAAGAGGGCTGTACAAGCATCACACAATGGGGGATTGCTCAGCTCTGTGACTCAGCAAAGCCCACCATGACATGTCTGGGCTAGTGTTTCCCAGGCACATGGATTGAGGGTACAAAATAGGCAACAGTGGCATCATGCCTTGGCCTTTCCCCTCCCCCACCTATACTGGAAGCAACAAGTATGCTGGGAAGCCAAAGACTTGAACTAAGGAAACTGATCCCTGGCTTAAAAGAAGAAGCCTGTGTATTAAGAACTATAACATCTAGTGGAATGAGAAAACTGCATGATCCAAATACTGCCCAGTCTAATAAGGTTTAAGATTTAGACTGTGCAATTACCTTTTATTTTTTTGGCAACTGTCTCTGACCTTTTGTGCCTATCACTTGTAATCACTTAAAATCTTTCTGTAGTTAATAAATCTGTTTTATGTTACCTAAAACAGTGTGTTTTGGTTGAAGTGCTTGGGAAACATCAGCACAGTTTACAAAGACGTTTGTGTGCTCTCCACATTGAGGGAGGGGCAGACTGAGTAATAAACGTACACTAGTCAGGCTTCTGATCAGGGCAAGATATTATATTCTGGGGGTGCAAGGCTGGGGGGTTGTGATATTTGCTGGTGCCTTTTTCTGTGTGATTCATGAGTGGCTCAGGGAGCATTCATGCAATTTAACTGGGTGTGGGGCTCCACATGTTTTTTTGCTAAGTGATGACAGAGCCCAGAGGGGTTTGCTACTTGGCACTAGCAAAGCATTGTGAGAGAGAGCCCAGGCTGGAGTGTTAAGGGGGCACAGTGATACCCCAATTTTGGTTGTACCCTGGGGATCCCATCACACCCAACTCCCTCTTGAAATGGATTCTTCTGGCAAGTGAACTTGCACTAACAGACTCCCTTACACCAACTCTGTTGATGTATAATGTTATTGAAATGAGTTTCTCTTACACACTGAGGAGAGAAGAAGATGTAAGAAAATGTGAATAAAAATAGGGTGGGATCTGCAACTTACACATCACCTCTGAACTTGGCCCATTTGATTCTCCAGATTTCTAAAGCATAGATAACAATATTTGGAAATAGAAAATATATATATGAGTTTTCTATCCTGAGTTTCCAGCTATAAGGACATGAGAGAGTGACAGCAACATACGAACGTTCCTATGCAAAGCTCACACTGAGCATTGTAAAACTATTTGAGTCCTTTTCTGTTTCATTGAGAAAAAACTATATATTAAAACAGTGTCCAAATAGCATTGTTATTTAAGGACTTGATTCAGCAAGGTACTTGAGTACCTGTGTAACTTTAAGTACATGAGTATAAACTACAACAGGACAACTCACATGCTTAAAGCATGTGCTTAAATATCTTCTTGATGGACCTAAACCCTGTTCTTAAAAAAATGTATGTCCCCATTTGGGTATAAGAAATCTTTTTTCCCAATTATTTTTCCCTCTCTTTATGACTTGTTTTCATACACTCATTAAAATTCAGTGAAAAGAGATTCAATTCAGCCTCCATTTATACACAAATCTTTCCATATGTAAATTATTTGCCTAAGTAAGGCTAGGTTAGTTTAAACTTTAGTTGTGTCTACATAGACCCACCTGGGTAGCAGGTTGTACAAAGGCACACCCTGGTACAACACTCTTGTATAACCTGCTGCCCTGCATACAAAAGCATGCAAGATCTGTTAGTAAGGGGCTTAAGAGGGTTGTGTAGGCACTTGCAGAGGCTCTTTATACTTGGTGGACTTTTATAAACGTATCACCTTGCCTGTGATTTCACTTATATGACGTGGGGAAGTGTAAATGCAACATGGATTCCATATCTCAGAATACCTCATATCTATTATCTTTTTATCTCACACTTTGCATAGACCGGTAGATATACACTTTGGGGCAGATTCTGTGATCTGCTAGGAGAAACACAAAGTGGACAGATTCCAGCCAGCATAGACTCTCACTTACACAGGAGAATACTCTGTTGGCAAAAGGCTGGAGGAGGTAATGGAGCTGGCGCCTGCAACACATGTCCACCCTCTGACGTAAGAGGAGTGGAGGGGATAAACAGGGACCATTCCAGGAATGGGGTAATGAGGGGTCATGACAGAGCTTCACCACAGCTATCCTGGACGTTGCAAATAAGTTAGAGCAGGCTCATGTTGTTTGAACTTGTATAATGCTGGGCATACATCATCAGAAAGCTACAACTGCCTCCTTGCATATGAACAGAGCTTGGATGCACTGGAGAATTGAGGCCTTCATATAGTATGGTATTTTATGTTTTGATTATCTATTGATTGCAATGAAATGTCCATTTCAACTGACAGCACTATAATATGCATAAGGCTCTCAGGGGTTATCACATAAGACTTCCGCTAAAAAACCTGTAGGTTACATGTGGCTTTTTTCTATAGAAAGAGAAGGATTTGTTTTCAAGCTAACTAAAGACTGAAATAGATGTTTTCTGCCATTTTTGCAGATGCATACAACTTTCAAATCTGTTGGGCATTGTGGTAGATGCATAATGGGTCTTACGGAATGCTGCTTTTGCAGTTTATGAGCAGCATCTTATTAATGGTGGATAATAATGAGTGGTTTCCATTACATATATTTTTTTTTTTAAAAATCAATGTCAACTCTTTTAAAAGAAAAGGAAACATTGCTTAACTTACAGAAGTAGTCTTCAGCTTTCGTGTGATTGCTTCATGTGGAAACACCTGTGGTTCAATCATTTCTTTTAAACAAAAGTAGAGTGCAGAGAAAAGATTGTAGATAATCACTCCATAATAAAATAGTGATGATACAACATACCAATCCTTTCTCTGACATCACGTTCCCTTTTGGACTTACTCCAAAGAAACCTTTTAATAGGGTGGAAAAAGGAATCAGATATCAGATGTCAACATCTGGGAAAATGAGTAGCCAACTTAAAGGCCCATGCATTCCACAGGGCTTTCTTAGGAGGTCTAGTGTTGTAAATAATGCCTACGCTTCCATAGTTTTCCACTCTATCTGCAACTTTTCTTACATTCCACTGTTATCTTAGTTGAAGGTCTAAGACGTATGTTACCATTAATATCCAATGCACCTTACCATACTCATCAATCAGATAGGACTGCCCATTGCATTGTATAAACATGGCCCAGCCGGCTTCTGGGTAATCACAACTCTTCTTTAGATGGTCTTGCTACAAATCACCCAAGAAAGGCAGATCTTTTGTGAACAAGTACTGTATTACAAACACACACACACACACACCATTTTGCAGCTGCAGCCACAGGGGACAGTGAGACTGCTTGGCTGTGAGCATCTTCACTCAGGAAAACTCATCTAAATTATTGAGACTGAAAGAAACAGACCCTCCATGAGCTGCCACATGCCGAAAGTAGCCACTTTAAAAATCTATGACACAAAATGTAAAGGCAAGTGATAAGTACAAAGCATCAGGAATATAAAATGTACAAAAAGCAAAATATATTAGTCTTGTATTATTTGCCCCTGCTTTTGCACAAGACAGCGTTTTCACATTTATTTTTGCAGGAATCCCCAAGACTATTTAATACTCAAAACTCAAAGATTATTGAAATGTACCTCTAAATGATAAGATATTTGGTTCTTATTTGGGTATACTCACCAGGCAGCTTAAGATTTCTACATTATAAATAGCATATTTCAAATGATATCTTTGGTTTGGTTCGTTTTGTTACAATGTATAAAAAATGACAGTGTAAACTGCAAATGCTTCAACGTTTCTTGTCATGTATTACATACTTATTACTGAATATCCATGTCTTTTTATGTTAGACATTGTTCTTTCACCTCAGAAACCAACATAAGATCTTGGATTGAACTAATCACATTAAGAATTAGTCTGCCTCCTCCAGAGGAAAAAAATGCATATTCTTCTGTGAACACCTGTGAGCTGTTGAGTTTAATTGCACTAGAGTCTGGTAATACCATATGAAGGGAGTGAGGTTTCATTGACTAACTGATTGCCTTTAAATTTCATTTCATTTTCTTTTCTCTTCCCATTATGGTTATGAAGAACTATGGGTTAGAGGAATTAGGGACCTCAGAGGCAGAGAAATCTTATTGTCAGCTGAGCAAGATATGGTTCTTCCTGAACAATGTTGCTGTTGGTTTTATGTTTTTGTTTGTTTGGGGGTTTTTTTGTATCAAAGATATGCTGTAGAAATTATTTTGGGTAAATTCTATGGCCTGTGTTACAGAGGAGTCCAGACTTGGTGATCAAAATGGTTCCTTCTGGCCTCGAATGTATGAATGAATAAAACAAAGACATTCAGGACAAATTTATACCTTCAGTTAAAGAGCATCTCAAGAGAAAGGTTTCTGAGAAATTAATTGGATTGATAGATCCATAAATGGGAAATTTAGAAAGACAAAGCCAAGAGCAGGAAGGTCTTCAGAACCTGTCTTAGACTGACAGGTTTCAGAGCTGTAGCCGTGTTAGCCTGTATCAGCAAAAACAACAAGGAGTTAGAGACCTTAGAGACTAACAAATTTATTTGGGCATAAGCTTTTGTGGGCTAAAACCCACTTCATCAGATGCATGGAGTGGGAAATACAGTAGGAAGATATCTATATAGTACATGAAAAGATGGAGTTGCTTTACCAATTCTAATGAGACAATTCAATTAAAGTGGGCTATTATCAACAGGCGGAAAAATGACTTTTGTAGTGGTAATCAGGGTGTTCCATTTCAAACAGTTGACAAGAAGGTGTGAGTAACAGTAGGGGGAAATTAGCATGGGGAAATTAGTTTTTAGTTCTTGTAGTGACCCATCCACTCCCAGTCTTTATTCAGGCCTAATTTGATGGTGTCCAGTTTGCAAATTAATTCCAGTTATGCAGTTTCTCGTTGGAGTCTGTTTTTGAAGTTTTTTTGTTGAAGAATTGCCACTTTTAAGTCTGTTATTGAGTGACCAGGGAGACTGAAGTGTTCTCCAACTGGTTTCTGAATGTTATAATTCTTGACGTCTGATTTGTGTCCATTTATTCTTTTGCGTAGAGACTGTCCACTTTGGCCAATGTACATGGCAGAGGGGCATTGCTGGCACATGATGGCATATATCACACTGGTAGACGTGCAGGTGAATGAGCCTCTGATGGTGTGGCTGATGTGGTTAGGTCCTATGATGGTGTCCCTTAAATATATATGTGGATAGAGTTGGCAACGAGGTTTGTTGCAAGGATAGGTTCCTGGGTTAGTGTTTTTGTTGTGTGGTGTGTAGTCGCTGGTGAATATTTGCTTCAGGTTGGGGGGATGTCTGTAAGCAAGGACTGGCCTGTCTCCCAAGGTCTGCGAGAGTGAAGGATCGTCCTTCAGGATAGGTTGTAGATCCTTGATGATGCGATGGAGAGGTTTCAGTTGGGGGCTGAAGGTGACGACAAGTAGCATTCTGTTATTTTCTTTGTTGGGCCTGTCTTGTAGTAGGTGACTTCTGCGTACCCTTCTGGCTCTGTCAATCTGTTTCTTCACTTCAGCAGGTGGGTACTGTAGTTTTATATAGGCTCAGATCAACAAGCTCAGGTTGCTCTTATGGGGTTCCATTGTGACATCAGAAGTAACTCAGCCACTCTCCACCCTTCTATACAGCTAATTTGCATGCAACAATTCTATTGGTTGTAATAATTCAGCAGTATGAGGGAGACTGGAGAGATATGTCAACAATTGTCATTAGGAGCTAATTTGACCCAACTGTCAGTCACTTGGCCCAGGGCTTCCAGGAGCCTAGGAAGCCCTGAGAACATATATCATTTCAGAAATATCAAAACATACCCACTATGGTAACAACAATTCAGTATTTCTGAAATTAAATGTTGTGAATTCTGCAAAAAAAATCAAACTTTTGATCTTGTCATATTGCTTTGGGATGATATCTTTTACAAAAACATGAAAGTTTACATGGAAGTGAAAATCAGATCACAGCCAACTTTACACTATACTCAGTTTGAAAGAAGTGATTCTGGATATTTTATTTCTTAGAGATCAGGTGTACTTTTTAAAAAATTATTTTATGGTACTTCATTGTGGAAGTGCCCAGAATCAGAGAATATGGCCACTCTAAGCAAAAAGTGATTCTTTAATACAATGGAAATTGTCATTTACTCTTTAATCCACATAGCTAAATGTTAAAAGGGATTAAGTGAATTGGGAAGAATATTGTTTCAAATCCTAGTCAGTTTATATATAACTTAAATGGTAGACATGATCTGCTCTCTTATTAATTTACATATACTGCAAACTGTATCGTATAATTCTTTATTTGGTTAAAAACCACCATCACATACAAACTGACACTATTGTTGAAAGTCTTTGCAGGCAGACATCAGATTGAATTGATGTGCTATCCTCAGATCTACAGAGTTTGTTGCTCCAAAACCAGGTTGATGCATATTGGCATGAAGCAGAAATTCTAGTTTCATACATTTGTAATTTATAACACCAGAAGGGACCCTAATAATCATCTGACCTGAACCTCCTGTATAACACATGCCATAGGACTTCCATGTATTAATTCCTGTTTGAAGCAGAGCATCTCTTTTTAAAAACAAAAATCCAAAATTGATTTAAAAATTACCAGTGATGTATAATCTACCAGAGCCCTTGGTAAATTGTTCTAGTGGTTTATTACCCTCTCTATTTAAAAAATCATGCCTTATTTCCAGACTGAATTTGTCCAGCTTCAACTTTCATCTATTAAATCTTGTTATACCTTTGTCTACCAGACTGAAGAGCCCATTAACAATTTTTTGTTCCCCTTGTATTTACTTACAGACTGTGATCTAATCACCCCTTAAAATCCTCTTTCTTAAGATGAATAGATTGAGTTCCTGGAGTCTTTCACTATAAGGCATGTCTTCCAATCTTTTAATCATTCTCATGGCTCTTGTCTGCACCCTCTCCAATTTATCACCATCCTTGAACTGTGAATATTAGAACTAGACATCCTATTCTAGTAATGGGTACTACTTAACATGTCATTAATATTAATAGATTTGCTTTCCACAGCAAATGGGATTGAATTCTCCGTTGTGGTTCACATGTGCTACCACTTTGGGATGCATTGATGTGCTGAGCTAAGAAAGGGTCAAACTTAACGATTAGCCAAGATAATTGCCATTGTGTTTTGATACAACAGTCTCAACTGAGCCACAGAATGGCAGACCACGCTCAGCAAGAAAAACTGTGGTTTCAATTATGCATCTGAGAACATTCTTCCAATAAGCACAAGCTTCCAAAAACTAGTTTTCCATTTGGGTATCAATTCTGCCACTAACTTTCTTTTGGGCATGGTAGCTGCTAACAAACAATGTATGCTGCTCACTCATTGCATGATTAGTAATGTATGCAGTATTCTTCCAATCACTGAAGCCTTAACAGAACATTCCCCACTTTTTGGTATCAGAAAACAGGCGGCAATAAAAACAGTACACTTTCGCCTTAGAAGGAGAATAGAGGAGCCATTCTCACTTGCCAATCTGTTTGTTAGGCTTCACATATTCAAACATTGATTCGGTCAGATAATGATTCTGACTGGTGTACTCTCGCTTTGTCAGTGAAAAGTCAGCGCCTAGATTCTGGCATTTTTGTGGGCCCTTCTCAGTCCAATATGCAATGAGATCTTGAGAAGTCATGTCCCACTCGCCTGGATCATTGGAGAAGGGTATTTTTGTATTACTATTACTGGGAAAGTCTTCAGAGGAGTGCGGTGAGACTGCAGCTAGAGAAGTCACAGGAGGCTGCTCCTTTTCATCAGGCACAGGCACAGCAGGTTCACTCGGGCTGATATTCGCCTGGACTTCCTCACCACCAGACACAGTAGGAGGAAAAAGCGTTAGGAGAGAAAGAGTGCCTTTCAGCACTACATCTTGTCTTTGCCTTCTTTCTTTGGCCTCCTTCAATTTCTGCCATCGTCCTTTCTTCAACCTGGTTTCTATTGTCCAGTGTAGGCCTCCTGTGTACAAAGTTCAATATTGCTTGGGCCCACAAACACTTACTTAGCCCACAAAGACAAAATCACAACCACCATAAGTTGAATTCACAATCTTTATGGATTAATTTGTACAAAGCAATATCTAATGAGACATTTCCGATGGCTCAGCTGTTACATGAATATGGAATGGAGGGCCTACAGCAGGGCCCCAAAATAAAAGGGCCTAAGGCTATAGCCTTATTAGGCTATGGGTTAAACCAGCCCTGAGGACAGAGGCAAGACTGGGTGCAAGGCAGAAGCAGCAGAAACAAGGTAACATAGCATCTGGCACAGTGGTGGGTAATGAGCATTGAGAAACCAGCAAGCTACTGCTGGTTCTGGCTTAAGAACTTCTGCAGCCAATCAGGTTGTGTGCTAATCAGGCAGCATGCTGCAAGCCAATTGCACTGATGTGACTGCCCAGAGACGAGTTGTGCTGCAGGCCCTGATTCCTGAAAATTACAGTATATGAAAATGAGCCTCTATGAGATGGTACTTAGTGTGTGTGTAAATTAAGAGCAATATTGTATTTCATAATTATGTCCAGCATAATCAAAAGTGTTACATACACATTTTGTTTACCTTCCTTAATAGTATTTTCCTTGTGATTTGGCTCTATGATGCTATACTTTTTTACTTTCCGTATAGTTAATACAAGCACTATTTGAAGAATTTGTGATATAATACTGTAAAATTTTATAGCTGCTTTTGAACAGTTCCTATAAATTTGATCTCTATAGGATTTGAGGTCTGTAAATTGATTTAATAATTTAAGGCAATAGTAGCCTAAGAGAAGTTTAGTTAACTTATTCTTAATTACAGTGATTTGAAAAAGACAAGAAAACCCTGGAGGCCCTTTGAAACACACAGGAAGAGACTGTGTGCTCTTCAATGCTGTGGTTTTGCTAATGTGATTTATGGTTATATTATTAGTAATTAGGAAGCCTGGTTTATATAGGCCAGCTTTTTTATTCCCATTATTTACCCTACATTTTAGAAAATTATTAGACCTCCCAGAAAAGTCGGGAAAGGATTTAATGACAAAATTCAAAATTTCAAAGTTGTTTTGATTTTGTCTATTTTGAAATTGACCCATTGTCCTTTTTTGGATATGTTTTACCAGCATTATTTCTGAAATGTATCATTTGCCAAAACCAGAGATCAGTAGGTGAAAACCAAACAAACAATCCATAATGTTTTGATAATGATTTTGGTAAATATTTCAGTAAAAAAAAAAAAATCATAGAAAACTTGGCCAAAAGTTGAAAAATTAAATTTTTCAAAAAAAGGCAACTTTTTGCCAAAAATAGTATTGAGCAAAAATTTTCAACCAACCCTAGAAGAAACATTGTATTGGTATTTTATAGGGCTTAACTGTATAATGGAGCTGTTTGTTTTTTAGTAGAGCAATAAAGAAATGCCAGATCTCTAAATGTCAAATTTTCAAGGGACCATAACCCAAATTTAAAAAGAAAGCCACATACATAATTTTGCATGTGCATACAGATTTGGTACTATGGGTTACTAACTTTAGGCACAGCCTTAAAGAAGGGGTAGTGGTTAAACTGCATTAACAGAGAATTTTGACTCAGACACGTCCCTTGTTGATTTTATCCATGCTTCTGGAGGGTAGTAATATATTCCGAGCCCATGTTATCAGTAACCTACTATTCTTTCCAACCACTACACTTTCCAACTGCTGTACTGACCCCTAACCATTTGAGTTGCTCTTCTCTATACTTTTTTCCAATTCTAACGTATCTTTTTTGAGATGTTATCAGAACTCCACACAGTATTCAAGGTATGGGCATACCATAGATTTATATAGAGGCATTATGATATTTTGAATTATTTCTTATCTATATTCTAATGCTTCCTAACATTCTGTTACCTTTTTGACTGCTGCTGCACATTGAGCAGATGTTATCAGAGAACTATCCATAAGGACTCCAAGATCTCTGAGTGGCAACAGCTAATTTAGACATAATCATTTTACATGTAAAGTTGGGATTATTTTTTCCCTGAACATACATAACTTTATATTTATCAACATTGACTTTCATCTTACATTTTCTTGCCTACTCCTCCAGTTTTATGAGATCCCTTTGTAACTCTTCACAGTCAATTTTGGACTTGACTATCTTAAATAATTTTGTATCATCTGCAAACTTTGCCACCTCACTGTTTACCCTTTTTGCAGAGCATTTGTGAATATGTTGAACAGCACCAGTCCCAGTACTGCTCCTTGGTGGACCCATATATTTATCTCTCTCCACTGTGAAAACTGACCATTTATTTCTACCCCTTGTTTCCTATCTTTTAACCAATTACTGAACCATAAGAGGACTTTCTTCTTATCCCAGGGCTCCTTACTTTGCTTAAGAGCCTTTGGTAAAAGACCTTGTCAAAGGCTTTCTGAAAGTCCAACTACACTATTTCCACAGGAACACACTTGTCCACATGTTTGTTGACCTCCTCAAAGAATTCTGATAGATTGGTGAGACATGATTTCCTTTTGCAAAGGCTTAGTTGATTCCTCCCCAACAAATCATGTTCAACTATGTCTCTGATAATTCTGTTCTTTTCTATAGTTGCAACCAGTTTGCCTGGTACTGAAGTTAGGTTTACTAGCCTATAATTGCCAGGATCATCTTTGGAGCCTTTAAAAAAAAAAAGGTGTTGCATTAGCTATCCTCCAGATATTGGATACAGAAGCAATTTATGTGACAGTTTACATACCACAGGTAGTAGTTCTGCAATTTCATAGTTGAGTTCTTTTAGAACTATTGGGTGAATAACATCTGGTGCTGGTGACTGATGACTGTTTAATTTATCAACTTGTTTCAAAACCTCTTTTACTTGACATCTCAGTCTGGGAGTTTCTAAGATTTGTCATCTAAAAGGAATGATTCAGGTATGGAATCTCCTTCACATCCTTTGCAATAAAGATCCATAGAAAGAATTAATTTAGCTTTTCCAGAATGGCCTTGTCTTCCTTGAGTGTTCCTTTAGCACCTTGATCAACCAGTGGTCCCACTGATTGTTTGGTAGGCTTCCTGATTCTGATTTACTTTAAAAAATTGTTGTAAGTTTGTGTATCTTTTTGCTATTCAAATTCATTTTTGGCCTGCCTACTTGCACTTGACTTGGCAGAGTTTATGCTTTTTATTTTCCTCAGTATGATTTGACTTCCAATTTTTAAAGGATGTCTTTTTGCTTCTAACCACCTTTGTTACTCTGTTGTTTGACCATGATGGCATTTTGATCCTCTTACATTTTTTTATTTGGGGGTATACATTTAGTTTGAGCCTCTATTGTAGTGCTTTTAAATAGTTTCCATGCAGTTTGCAGGCATTTCATTCTTGTGACTGTTCTTTTTCATTTCTGCTTAACTAGCTTCCACATGTTTGTGTAGTTCTCCTTTTTGAAGTTAAATGCTACTGTGGTGGGTCTCTTTGGGATTTCCTCCCTACAAGACTGCTAAATTTAATGATATTGTCATCACTATAACAAGCAGTTCAACTATATTCACCTTTTGGACTGGATCCTGTGTGCCACTTAGAACTAAAGCAAAAATTGCCTCTCCCCCTGTGGGTTCCAGGACTAGCTGCTCCAAAAAGCATATTCCTATGCACCCAGACCTAATATGTGATTAGTCTTAGTAGGGGTGAAAGGGAAGCTCTTATTCCCCTGTACCAAAATCCCGATCAACTCCAGCAACTTGCACATAATAATTATAGATTGAAAAGAGCGCACATTTAGTGCAAATATGGGCTAACAGGGTTTGTGCATATCCATCCACATCCTTTGTATGCACAGATGATGGAACATATTTTGCATATCAGTGATAACTGTCATATTCAAGGTGTTCAAGTAGTGGGGAAGATGGCAAGTAGGTTTTGAAATCTAAGGTTTAAATGCATTTCTGTAAATGGACTACACTATATCAGTGTTATTCTTTCCCCTTCAGAAACTTGAGCTTTGTTTTAGCATTTGATCTTTTCATACACAGCATGAACTGTTTTTTAAAAAATGTTCTTGTAATTTTTGAAAATTACCCTTTCCACCTCCTTTTCTCCCTCCCTCGTCTAGAGAGAGAGAGAGAGAGAGAGAGCGCACGCATATACTCAGATGAAAATTCTGCTTTCATATAATTCACATATGTAACTCTACTGGAGTCAAAGAAGTTGCACATGTGTAACCAAGAGCTAAATTTGATCTCATGTCTATAGCAGGTGCACATGGCCCTACAAGAATAAACTTTATTCTTTGATTCTCCTTTCAAAGGTGAACATAAACAACAAAGTAAATTTAAGTCCTGAGGCAACTTCATTGTGCTAGGTAGGAATGTAGTTGTGTAATGCTCATGAAAATTGAATGTGATATATCAGTCTCGCTTTGAGTGTCTTTTCCTCCCCTAGCCCTCTATTTGCACTTTTAATCGCCTTAAATAGGAAGGGACATGTTTCATTCCAAAGGTTTTCACATATGGTAGAAACTAATTAATTAGTTATGATATATGAATTCTGCACTGCATTGTCAGTGCAATCACCCAGATGGAAAAAAAGAAGTGTTGATGAAGCTGAAGGTTTTATTTGGATCTTTCCTTCCTGCAAAGTTCAGAGGGCTGATATTTTCATCAGTTTAACCAGACATATCATGGATAAAATATATCCTCTCTGATGATCTAGGATTCAACACGGTCATATTCATCCTCATACAATCATGCTGTTGATTTTATTTATGAGATGCACTTGCAAATATCTGGATTTATTATTACATGTCTTTTCAATTTTAACGGAGCTAAAGCCCAAACCACCATGACCAAGTACTCCCATTGACATGATCTGACAATGTAATTAGCAGTTTTAGAAATTCATTCAAAGCTCCCCTTAGTCTCTCTAGTCTTTAAATAGATTGTTGCAAGGGGGGTAAAATGGTGATACTTTAGACCAACACAGCCTGAATTGCAGGGTTCATGCCATGTAGGGAGCCAAGAGAGACTAGCCAGAGGTTGCAGATAAACTGTCAATTGTTCTCCAGAATCTCAACTTTCATTTTAAAAGAATTTAGCTGCCATAGCTATGAAGAAAACACTGAATATAGGACTTCAGTTTAACAGATGCAGTGATGCCTGACAGAAGTAGGCGAGAGCCTGACACAATACCTGTAAGGTAAAAACTGCCTATTCATTTCAATAGATATTAATGTGGATGCCAGTGTTGATATTTTTAATTATTGGGGTTACTTTGTATTCTAAGCCACTAGGGTGCCAGCAGCATGCCAGAGATTAAGCACTGGAATAAATTGCTTAGAGAGGTTGTGGAATCTCCATCATTGGAGATTTTTAAGAGCAGTTTGACAAACACCTGTCAGGGATGGTCTAGATAATACTTAGTCCTACCATGAGTGCAGGGGACTGGACTAGTTTTGAGGTCCCTTCCAGTCCTATAATTCTATGTATCACACTTTGGAGGCAAGCACTGTAGGTGTTTCCATAGCTAGATCTTGTCAGTTCTAGGCAGTTATTTTACAAGCTTCTGAGAGGAAAGAGAAAGGTTGCAAATACACTAGATACAGAGACATAGTTACAGTTCAACCTGAGAAATAATGTTTCTTCTTTGGCTCCTTGCAACAGCCCAGTTGAGAGTTCAGGGGTTGTCTTCAGATCTATTGTCTGGGGGGCCCTTTCCAGTCAAGTCTTTATTTAAGCTCTTAGAGGCTTGCAGGATTCCAAGCCAGGCTCAGTTAGCGTCTCCTAGTGGGGCCCCTCTGCACTGGCTCCATGCCCAGCTGCTGCTGCTCACTCATAAGTCCCACACTGACTTGCACTTGGCTATAATATCCAGCAGTCCCAGCCTTTTCCATTTGCGGCTCTAAATCCACTCCTGCCTGCAGCTTCTCTCCCGCTCTGCTTGCCACTGCTTCAGCTTCCCTGCAGCTCCTGGTTTACCATGCAGCTGCCAGTCCCAAACAGATTCCAGCCACTTGCTGGTTTGGGAGCTTTCCTCTTCCATAGGTACAGGAAAGCGTCGTGAAGTGGAGGCTCATGGGAGTTGTAGTCCCCTGTTTTTGCAGAGCCAACACACATTAACTATTTCACTGATCAAAGAATGTAAGGACAGGATCAGATTATGTAGCTCTACACAAACTACTTTGGTTAGGCCTTTAACATTAGTACTTTTAAGCTAGTGTTGCAGTAACATCCACAAGGCAACCAGCTCTAGGTCTGATTGTGCTAGGTTCTGTACAGACACAATAAATTACAATTCGTTCCCTAAAAAGGTTACAATGTGAAATCTAGACTGTAGGCTGGGACCTATCACCAGCCATGGCAAAACAATTGACCACACCTAGTTCATTTTATAGCCCTTACGCCAGGTTCCTGTTTATTCTTCAGCACACAAAAAGGAAACATGGAACAACAACAACAACATAAATTAAATGCCATTCCCAACCAAGACTATGGGGCCCTCTGACCTCCAGTAGTTGATTGGTCATAATATTCCCCAGCTGGCGGGGGAAGAGGTAGTCTACAAAGCCTGCTCAAACTCTTAGTTTTCCACTGTAGTCACAGGAGACTAATCCCAGCATTCTCTAGGTCTGGCCCAGGCTCCCTTGTGGAACTGGGACACTCATTTAATATCCACTAGATGGGAATCATATGATCCAATAACTTGATGGTATCCAGTTCAGTCAGATGACTCCTGGCACTGTTCTGCTGCACATCTCTCCAGAACAGGGCTGGCTGCTCCACAGCCCTCATTGCCCCTAAAAGGGGCAGATCACCCTATTGCAGAGACAAATGGAGGAGACAAATAGGTGCATTGGGCAGGAGCAAAGAAGAAGTTGGGTTGTGCACAATTCATAGCTACTTAGAAGCAATAAGAATATGACAAGGCTGGGGGGAGTGTGTTCGGTTTCAATATTCTGAAATGGATCTCAATTTTCAAGAGATTGGAAAAAATGGTATATACATAAAGATTGTTTGCACATCACTTATCAAATAATTAGATATAAAGGGATGGACTAGTTGTTGGTAATCGTGGTGGCATTTCTTGGTCTAATCAAATCTAATCTACCATCATCATATCTTAAAACCTATGGCCTGTATCATTTTGAGAATGACAATAATTGAGAATGATTGATTTCAGTTTCTTTACCCAAATAGAATTTTACACATCGGGGATTATCCTACTCAATACAATGCTCTCCACACATTTCCTGACTCTTGGATGAAAAGGCCATACAGTTCCTGCCAAGTTTGCATGCCTCACTGTGCAGATTTTAGCTTTTACTCTATTTCTTTTGGCATGTGTCCATTATACTACCCCACAACATCTTCAATTGCCATTAAATCAATAAAAGTAAGGAAATGTTTAAAATACATCATGTGCCTTTTCAATATAACCTGTAAATTTTTAGTCTGTTCATAGTTCTTGTCCTTTCCCAGATATTAAAGTACAAACAATTCACTGTTAATGTGATTTCCTAGAATTTGAAAAAAGATAACCAGCTCTTCCGGGGGGTGGGGGGTAAGGGGGGAGAGAGCCACAAGGAAGCAAATTGCAAACTGATACAGCAAAAGCAACAACAGAAGTAATTTCTGTTTAATAAGCATTGGTAACATTTTTCAAGCAAAGTATGTTTCCAGTAAGGGGGTGGGGAAATCAGCACATGAACCAGCTTGACACTAGTTTCTTTCTGGTGTGTATTTCCTCCCCTCCCTCCCACACACTTTCCAATCACACGCTCAGATTCAAAAGTTTGGAGCTGTTCAGAGTTTTTTGGATTGGCCCATTTTTAAATTAGGGATCAAATGCATATGTTTCAGATTTTTAAAATCAATTCAGATTTATTTCTTCATTTAGAACTATTAAAGGTATGAGAAACATAACAGGATGTTACTTATGCGTGGTAAAAAACAGTAAAATATTTCACAAAAATTTGAAATTTCAATGAAAGATTTAGAGGGCAGGTGCTAGTTCCATCAACATTTGAATTTTCAATGAACAACTTCAGCAAAAAAAGTCATAATTGGAAAAATTGACAAGATTTACCTATGATATTTACAGTCAAAGTTAAGTAAAAAAAAATACAGCAAAAAGCACTTATATGTTGGAAAATTCAAACACCTCTTAAGTGTTTAGATTCTCAGATAACTAAGCAGAGAAGAGGAATGCCAGGTAAAAATATATATGTTGGGGAAAAATCAACACCAATTTTAAATCATAGAGCAGGTCCTCAAAAGCTCTAACTGCTGACACAGATTGATATTCCTTGTGGCACTCCAAAGATCCTTGAGAAGTGAGGGTGGCTAGTTTGAGAGAAGACTAATTTCGCTGGGTAAAACATCTTGTTGGGAGGAGAAAGATCTGTCTGTATAAAGGACTGATGAAAACAGCTAGGTATGGAAAAATTGAATACATCAAAGAAATGAGACGGAAGAGGTTTGGATCAGTTCTGTTTCATCCCTGATTCAAATTTATTCATTCCTGATTCAGTATACTCTTTATTATACTATATATTATATATGATATGATATATTATTGTTACATTCCCCTCTGGTGTTATCTGGACCAGTGATCTGCTAGGCCATTCCAATCCTTGACTCTGGGAGCCAGGCTCACCCTGCTCTGCTGTGAGAACCCCCACTCCTGAGCTGTTCACACACAGCCTCTAGCATGTGAGCTGCTCCCAGCTACCTGCAAGCAAATGACACTAGCCAATATCTCCTGTCCCAGAAACAACCCTAGGAACCTCTGTCTTGCAGTGTCCAGTTATGCCTGCTGGACACTGCAAGCTTACATAAGTTCATCAATTTAACAAAGAAATTGATATAGAATGTACCAGACTTGTTATCCCAAGGGGAGCCTCTGACACATTTCAAACCAAACACACTGCTTCAGGTAGAATAAACAAATTTCTTAACTATAAAGGTAGATTTTTAATTGATTATAAGTCAAAGCATAACACGTCAGATTTGGTTGAATGCAATAAAAGCAAATCACATTCTAAGCTGATCTTACCACTTTCAATGTCCTTACAAACTTAGACATTTCTCACCACAGACTGGCTGGTTACTTTTCAGTCAGGCTCTCCCCTTTGATCAGAGCTTCAATCGCTTGGTGGTGGTATTGTCTGTAGATGTAGGTGGACGAGAGGGAGCATGGCAAAATGTCTCTCCTTTTTATCATGTCCTTTCTTTCCTCTTGGCTTCCCCCCCACCCCCACGCCTTCAGAGTCAGGTGAGCATTACTTCATCACAGTCTCAAACTGACCAAAGGAAGGGGCTGACTCCCTCAAGGGTCTAACAGATCCTTTGTTGCTGCCTAAGCCAGTGTCCATTGTTCCTGTGAGGCTGGGCTGGGCTTGTCCCATCCATTCCCTGATGAGGTGTGAACTGCCTCTCTGTTCTTGGAGAGTTTTTGCATTGGCTTGCTTTAAGTCATGAGGATACATTTTCAGCCTCATAACTATATACATGAAATTATAACCTCTAAACTTACTATAACATTACTGTACAAATTACTATGACATCACTGGGCAGCACAGCATGGGGAGGAGGTGACCAGCCCTCTGTAGAGAAAGAAGTGGTTCGGGACTATTTAGAAAAGCTGGACGAGCACAAGTCCATGGGGCCGGATGTGCTGCATCTGAGAGTGCTGAAGGAGTTGGCGGATGTGATTGCAGAGCCATTGGCCATAATCTTTGAAAACTCATGGCAATCAGGGGAGGTCCTGGACGACTGGAAAAAGGCTAATGTAGTGCCCATCTTTAAAAAAAGGGATGAAGAAGGATCCTGGGAACTACAGGCCAGTCAGCCTCACCTCAGTCCCTGGAAAAATCATGGAGCAGGTCCTCAAGGAATCAATTCTGAAGCACTTAGAGGAGAGGAAAGTGATCAGGAACAGTCAGCATGGATTCACCAAGGGCAAGTCATGCCTGGCTAATCTAATTGCCTTCTATGACGAGATAACTGGCTCTGTGGATGAGGGGAAAGCGGTGGACGTGTTGTTCCTTGACTTTAGCAAAGCTTTTGACACGGTCTCCCACAGTATTCTTGCCAGCAAGTTAAAGAAGTATGGGCTGGAAGAATGGACTGTACGGTGGATAGAAAGCTGGCTAGATTGTCAGGCTCAACGGGTAGTGATCAATGGCTCCATGTCTAGCTGACAGCAGGTATCAAGCGGAGTGCCTCAAGGGTCGGTCCTGGGGCCGGTTTTGTTCAATATCTTCATTAATGATCTGGAGGATGGCATGGATTGCACCCTCAGCAAGTTTGCAGATGACACTAAACTGGGAGGAGAGGTAGATATGGTGGCAGGTAGGGATAGGATACAGAGGGACCTAGACAAATTAGAGGATTGGGCCAAAAGAAATCTGATGAGGTCCAACAAGGACAAGTGCAGAGTCCTCCCCTTAGGACGGAAGAACCCCATGCACCGCTACAGACTAGGGACCGAATGGCTCGGCAGCAGTTCTGCGGAAAAGGACCTATGGGTTACAGTGGACGAGAAGCTGGATACAAGTTAACAGTGTGCCCTTGTTGCCAAGAAGGCCAATGGCATTTTGGGCTGTATAAGTAGGGGCATTGCCAGCAGATTGAGGGACATAATCGTTCCCCTCTATTTGACATTGGTGAGGCCTCATCTGGAGTACTGTGTCCAGTTTTGTCTCCACAGTATAAGAAGGCTGTGAAAAAATTGAAACATGTCCAGCAGAGGGCAACAAAAAATGATTAGGGGACTGGAACCCATGACTTATGGGGAGAGGCTGAGGAAACTGTGATTGTTTAGTCTGCAGAAGCGAAGAATGAGGGAGGATTTGATAGCTGCTTTCAACTACCTGAAAGGGGGTTCCAAAGAGGATGGATCTAGACTGTTCTCAGTGGCAGCAGATGACAGAACGAGGAGTAATGGTCTCAAATTGTAGTGGGGGAGGTTTAGGTTGGATATTAGGAAAAACTTTTTCACTAGGAGGGTGGTGAAACACTGGAACGCGTTACCTAGGGAGGTGGTGGAATCTTCTTCCTTTCAAGTTTTTAAGGTCAGGCTTGACAAAGCCCTGGCTGGGATGATTTAGTTGGGGATTGGTCTTGCTTTGAGCAGGGGGTTGGACTTAGATGACCTCCTGAGGTCCCTTCCAACCCTGATATTCTATGATTCTATGTTCACTATAACAACCATGCTCAGTGCATTATGCGCCATCCAAAGACACCCAACATGACAAACTTTGCATTGGATACCACACAGTCATTTTATAAAGACGAACATGGGAGTGTAAGGTTTTCCCTGAGGTACAGAGCGTCACAACTATATATTATATACTATATAGTATAGTATTTGTTTATTATAGCTTTAGATCTGCGGTTTCTAGTCTATGCATGTGGAAACCAAAACTGTAGAATATGCCAGACTTGGTACATTCAAATTAGATTGAACTGACTCGTGTACCGAACCTCTTGACTTTCTAGAATGAATTAGATGAGTGAATACCGAATCTGTAATCAAACAGTTAAGAAATATGTAAAACTTGATTATGAAGGAATTCCCAATCCACCATTATATAAAAAATGAATGCTAAATGTTATGGTTCCAAGGAAGGGTGGCATCCTGTTACAATCTCAGCTGACTTCTGGTGCTAAAATCTAGTTTCCAGGATGACACTTTTTGGATAACACCCTCAGCAAAGCGATGTTGAAAGTCCCAGAATATGTTTGTGCTGAAATTAATGTTTAAAGGCAATCATTGCAGAACAAAGTCACTCATGAGAAACAGGGTATCTGAGTGTTAGCTGATAAAGAAGACTATGGGTTGTCAATCATACACACACAAAAAAAAGGACCTATGCCCTATTCCGATTGTGTGACCAAGCCAAGGCAATCTCCACACCCAACGCAAATACTTTCACATTCTACCCCTGATGAATCTGAGTGAACTTGCAAATCACCTCATGGTGCCCACTCTTTCCAGCTGCATCAGGAAGTTTTCCATACCTTAAGGTTGTTTGTCATGTACTTGATGGTATAAGCAAAACCATGAGATCTTCTGACCAACTGAGAATAGAAAGCCTAGGCAGGAGCAACAATTCTGCATGCTAGTTTCAGATGCCCCACTCAGTGATGGCAACTGGTGCTGTTTGGCTTTACACGTTTTGTATATATTTTAACTGTGACGGTAATTAACCATTGGAACAACTTATCTAGGTGTGATGGCTTCTCTATCACTTGGTCTTTAAATCACAATAGGATGTCTTTCAAAATGATCTGATTTAAAGTAGAGCATAAGTTTTGGGCTTGATGTAGAAATCAGTTTTCAAGTCATGTTGAAAATAGGCTAAAAGATACTTGATATGCTTCCTTAACTGAATAGCCCAGAGGGGAAAAATGTCAAAGGGACATAAGAATTGCCACCCAGCAACTGAACAGAGCTCAGACAAGTGTTGTAAGATGTTTCACAAAAAAAAACAAAACAAAAACAAAAACATTTACTGAACAAGAGATCTTTGAATGTTGAAATACTTTGAATTTAAACAGTCTCATTAGGGTTGCACCACAATGATGCATATGTATGTGAAAGCATCAGCAGTTGGCACAAGATTTAAATAATGTTTACCCTCTTACTATTCAAAGTAGTAGTATTAAATTTAAGGTAAATACACTTGCAACAGCAGAATATCTCAGAATCATAGTATTCAAGGAGCTAAAACAAGTGGTAGCACCAAAAGTGTGATATTAGATACAGAATATATGGGGACAGATACCATATGGACCCAGTCTGCAGTCATTAATCAACAAGACACACAAGGTGGGTGGGGTAATATCTTTTATTGGACCATGTTCTGTTGGTGAGAGAGACAAGATTTTAAGCTGTACAAAGCTCTTCTTCCCGTCTGGAAACTGTCAGTACCTTTCCCAGACCTGAAGAGCTTTGCGTAGCTCAAAAGCTGGTCTCTCTCACCAACAGTACTTAGTCCAATAAAAGATATTATCTCATCCTCCTCGTCTCTCTAATACCCTGGGACTGACACAGCTACAACACTGCATACTGAAATCAATAGACTGGGGCAAGGTCTGTCACACTGAGCCCCATGGAAGTTACTTGTCGTTAATGTCAGGTGACACAGATAAAGTGTTATTTCTTCCTAACACAGAAAAAGGAACTTTATTCAAAGTAGGATAATATTACTCTCTTTAGCCTTTTACATACAGAAATTTGTGTAGTTATATGTTCAATTCTAGTACCTTTTTGTTGTTTCTGTTTTTTAGAAGTATTGCTGATTCTAATAGTATTCTCCATTTTAAATATAAGAATCCCTCATACTGGTGTTTTTTATAATGGAAGAGCTTTTAAAGTGCAACCACCGTGTAATACACATTCGTTATTCAAATACATTACACATACTGGTATTTTCAAAAAGTTAGAAGGGTGCAAATATAGGCTCACAATTGCACATCTAATTTAGGCACACAAACCACCCAGTGTGTACATGCACGTCAAGTGTTTCTGTGGTTGTACCACTCACTGCTTGTCTGGTGCCTCCTGCTGCTCACTCTGGCGATTAGATCTCAAGGTCAACAACCCTTCCCATGGTCACATGCTGTCACATCATCACTCTTTCAGGTCTGTCTGTATCTCCTTTCTTGTCCCAGGAACCACAACATCCTCTTCATGACTCAGCCCTCTAATTAGGGTTACCAACTGTCTAATCGCACAAACCCAAACACCCTTGCCCTGCCCCCTGTCCCTTTCCCAAGGCCACAACCCTGACCTGCCCCTTCTCTGAGACCCTGTCCCCCGCTCACTCCATCCCTCCTCTCTCTGTTGCTTGCTCTCCCCCACCCTCACTCACTTTCACCAGGCTGGGGCACGGAGTTGGGATGAAGGAGGGTGTGTGAGCTCTGGGCTGGAGTCAAGGGGGTTCAAAGAGAGGGAGGGAGCTCCAAGCTGAGCCTGGGGCAGGGGTTTGGGTGCAGGAGGCAGTGAGTGGTGCAGGATCTGGCCAGGCAGCGCTTACCTCGGGTGGCTCCCGGAAGCAACCAGCATGTCCCTTTGGCTCCTAGGTGGAAGGGCGGCCATGCAGTTCTGCGTGCTTCCCCTGCTTGCAGGCACCACCCCCGTAGCTCCTACTGGCCGCAGTTCCTGATCAATGAGAGCTGTGGAGCCGATGCTCGGGGCAGGTGCAGCGTGCAGAGCCCCCATGAACCTAGAAGGCAGAGGGACGTACCAGTTACTTCCAGGAGCTGTGCAGAGCCAGGGGAGATAGGGAGCCTGCCTTAGCCCTACTGCACCGCCAACTGGACTTTTTAGCAGCCTATTAAAATCTCCCAGATTGGTTTCAGTATCCACTGGGAGATCGATTCCAATTCTAGGAGACTCCCAGACAATCCAGGAGGGTTGGCAATCCTACTCTAGCTACATCACTCAGAGGTTCCCTCTTCTGGGGTACAGTGCTTTAACTATCTGTCACTCCCACAGTGACCCAGGCAGTCTTCCAGATCACTGCCCTGCTAGTCTACCTTGGTGGCTAGTAAAGGAACCCAGGCCAACTCACTACTCTGGATTGTAGTCCAGGGACCTTGCACCCAGCAGCTCTAGGCTTTCCTCTCCCAGTCCTCACTGCTCCTTCCCTAGACTGCTGCCTTCAAATTTTGTTTCCCCTCCTTGCTCTGGATAAACCAGCTCCACACCCTTCTCTGAGGAAGTGACTGCAGCCTACACAACTCTATTATCTCCAAACACTTCTCCCTCTTCCCAAGGAAAGACTATCCTTTCCCAGCAGCAGCCCTTATCTGTTGCCTGGTGTTATAGACCGTGCCTGTTCCTGCCCAGCTGAACCTGCTTGCACTTTGCTCTCTGGCTTTTCCTCCAGGTGCAGCCTGTGGAGTTAATCGGTCTACCTGGTCACCTTAACTCTTTCCAGTCCTGTGTGGGGTGGACACCTCATCATAGTGGGAACTTAGGGTCTGAGCCTAATGAAGTCAATGAGAGTCTTTGATAGACTTCAGTGGGCTATCGATCAGGCTCAGGGTTTGTTAGGCAACTAACTGGCCATGTGCACATATAAATATCCAGACTTTATGAGAAAATGAAGTATTTCCACACATAATTAGACATGCACAAATGCATACACACATACCTAACTGAAAATTGACTTCAATGGGGATAATATTTCACCCCAATGTGAATTTTGCCAGTAACTTCAGTGGGGATAGGATTTCACCCTGGTCCACAATCTGCAGCTACAGATCCTCTGAAATATCCTTTTAATTCAAAACAAATAAACAAAGAAAAACCCCTCAAAGTGAAACTATGGCTACAGAATGTGTATGCTTGCCCTATTTTGTTAAAGACTACATGCAGTTCCTGCCAACTTACACAACACTGAATCACACACAAGGATCTTGTCTTTCAAAGTAAATGGACATTTTCAATGCAAATAGCATAAATTGGGTATAGGATAATTTCAGATGTTCTCCAAAGCTACATCTCTAATGAACTCTGCTCATGTGTCCAAGAGGTTTTGGTGTCTTAGCAAAAGTGCAACCTAATACCTTTATCCTAGTTTTTCTGTTTGGGGAAATGGATGGTAAATGACAAGAAGATACTAAACCTTCATAACACAAAGTCATGATATTTATTAATTCACCTCAAAGCTGCTGGTGTTTCCATACATAAGAGCTTTCAAGTAATAGGGAGAGTACACTACATTACTCACATTAAGGTTGTTGTTTTTTATTAAAAATTCAATGAAATATTTGTAACTCAGTTACAAATCCCTGATGCTTAGATGAATGCAGCCAAAGCATAGTGATTATCTAATACAAGTTAAAAAGAAAAAAAAAAGTTCATGTTTTTTTTTTCCTGGCAACTGAATGGGTTTTAATTTCAGATATATCAAAATTCTCAGGCCACCAGTTCCAAAGGGGCTACTTGGCTATTCTCAAATGTCCGTCTCCTTCTAGTGAAGTATGAAATTGAATAGCAAGGGAATCTCCTTAAGGGTCTTTTTAATATTCCCCTGTGAATTTAGAAATAATTACATTATCTCTTATAATGCAGCAATTTATAATAAAAGGAAAGTGAGACCCTATTAGATTAAAGCTCGAGGTGAGCTCTTTGCTTCCTAGTTACTATGTTTTAGTGCAGCTTCATTGTATGTTTATAAAAGCAAATGGTGGTATTCACTTAGATATCTGTATTAGAAAGAATGGGAGGAGTTTTCACACACGGTAAAGACATATGCCATGTGAAAAGAGTTATAATTGTAATGTACACTTAGCAGTTTTCCCCTCTCAACAAGGCATAGTTGGCTAGTTTGAGTATAGTTTTTAAATTGTTTAAATGCCTGTATCTCCCAACAAGTGCCTGCAAAGAACTTAGAGTTTTCACATGAATAGCTTTAAGTCTCTATAAAAACTAGAATACAAAAGTATTTCCCACCAGTTTTATCTTACAAGGAAAGCTGCCTGTCTGCACTGTGCAGGTATTCATTGGTATTATTAGCAGCATTTTTACATCTAGCCTATTTTTTACAGTAGATCAAGAAGGAACCAATAATCTGAAGTTATTTTTTTCAGTTGCTCTTTATTTCTTCTTGAAATTACTGTATGAACAGCAGGTGTCAGTTATTCAGGAGAGCACTACCAGTATGGAACCAGGAAAGGAAGGAACAAGCACTGGACAACCATATGTGTATATCTTATGTAGCTGGGTTGTCAGGCTTTTCAGGTTTTACACACACACAGTAATTTAGCTTGAGCCAAATTGATTCAATGCCTTAGTGTGAACACTCTTAAATCTGTTTAAGCTTGGCTTAAATTTAAGCTTGGCATTTTAGTAACTCTTTTTTCTCCATCTTACTTCTTGTTTTGTTCTTTTTTTTTTTTTTGTTGGAGGGGTGGGACAGAGAGGAGAAATTGTCTTGCTTAATGTTAACTGTTAAACAGAGTTTGGGGAAAAAATGTGTATCACAAATAGTGTATCACCAGAAAGGCAATTTTGGTCTACCCAAAACTATTCACAAATTTCACCTGATTGTTCTAGCATTATATTTTTTTCCAGGACTTAACTGTGCAAGGGCTTGCCAGAGCTGAGGCCCAGCACCTCTAGGCTTGCTACATCCCTTATGAATGTAAAAAAATTGCTTGAGCCCCAGCACCTCTTTCATGACAAATTAAGCACTGGTTTGTTCCCCCTTAATAATTTTTAGCCCAGTGCCTTAAAGGCACTCACCTGGGATGTAGGAGACCCTGGTTTTAATTCCCATGCTAGAACAGGGACTTTAACCCCTGGCAACTGAGTATTCTGGGATGGATTGCTCTCAGTCTTCTGTTGAAACTGTTCCATTTGTATAAATACTTAAATATTCATTTTACCAAAGATAGAGTGAAAAAAATCAATCTGCTACTTGATGATTAAGACACTCATCTGGGAGGTAAAAGATGTGAATTCAAAGCCCTCCTCTGAATTAGGCAGATGGAAGATTTGAATCTTTGTCTTACCTCTCAGGTGAGTGCCTTATTCACCAGGCTATAGAGTCATTTTCTCGCTTTGGCCTAATGAATACTTAAATATTTACACAGAGTGAAAGCAACTGTCCCTGGAATAGTTTACAGTCTGCTAGTTAGGTAGCTTACCTTGGAGGAGGAAAGGTCTGAGTTCACATTTCAGCTCTAGTATAGGGATTCAAACCTGGGTCTCCCACATCCCAGGCAAGTGTCTGGGAAAAAGATTATAAAGCACGGGATGGACAGATCACCAGACACCCACAGTTTGTTAGCCTAAAATGGACTTTTCCAATTTGCTGACAATTTTTAAGCATTTCTGGAGCTGAACCAAATACTTTCCCTGATTTTTTGGTTTGCTGGCTGAACCAAAACCAAACACACAAAACACCAATTATTCACCCGGGTCTGCTCTTAAACAATACCAATTAGACTTTTCCATACATTGATAGAAGGGGCCATTGTAGTCATCTAGTTTGACCTCTTGTATAACACAGATGTGAAGGCAAATACACACCAACTGGTGCCATCTAGTGCAGGATGTGGCAGATCAGTTTCCTCATGGGTATTTCCCTTTCTTACTACCATTCTGCCGTGAGTGGTCTGTCATTCCAGTGACTCAGCCCTCCAGCCAAGTCCCATTTTCAAGCCCACCCCTTTCCAGAGTCTAATAAAAGGGAAGTCTTCATGATTAAGCAAGAGATTCAGGCCTTCTCCCCTGGTCAGGGTCTCATGGTTCAGATACTTGGCATCCAACTAGATTCCTCACCAAGGGATAGACTTTCATAGTTGTCCTTCTTTACAGGTTGCTAGGGCCCTCTCCACCAGACTCCATCCAGGACCCATTGGTAAGCAGCTAGGTCCTGTACTTTGTGGTGATATGAAGCTGCTTCCCTAGATCAGTTCCTGTTAGTGACCTCTCCTCCCACTGGCTAAAGAAATAGACACCAAGATAAAGTCTCCAACCTTCAGAGTGTCTCAGGTCCCTTCTTTGTAGAGGTGATCAGGTCTACCCCAGGTAGTAGGTGTCAGTGTATTGTATAGACCAGGTCGGCTTGCCTCTACTGTCTACCTTCCTTTCAGCTACTTTGCTCCATTTTTTAAGCTCCTCCAGCCTGTGTAGGCTTTGCAGATGCAGTGAGGCAGGGCTGTCTGGGCCCAGAGAGTCTCTTAACCCTTTCCTTTCCAGTATGGAATTTGTATTCCCCATCAAAATAGGCTGTAGAACTTACTCAAATTAATTCCTAGAGCAAATCTTTTAATAAAACATTCAATCTTGATTTTTAAATGATCAGTGACAGATAATCTACCACAACACAAATTGTACCAACAGTTAATTATCCTCTTTGTTCAAAAACTGTATCTTATTTCCCGTCTGAATTTGTGTAGCTTCAGTTTCCAGCCATTTGAGTGGGTTGTACCTTCCTTTGCTAGATTAAAAGGCCCATCATCAAATATTTGTTCCCTATTTCCATACTTATAGACTATAATCAAATCATCCCTTAAAATTATCTTTGTTAAGCTAAATAGATTGAAGCTCCTTGAGTCCATTACTAAAGCCAGATTTTCTAATTGTTTAATCATTTTTGTGGATCTTCTCTGAACCATCTCCAATTTATCATCATCCTTCTTCAGTACTGGATACCAGAACTGGACAAAGTATTCTAGCAGTAATCATACCAGTGCCAAACACAGAGGTAAAACAAAACTCTCTACCCCTACTCAAGAGTCCTGTTTATGCTTCCAAGGATTGCATTAGCTTTTGTCCACAGCATCACACTGGAAGCCCATGTACAGCTAATTATCCACCCCTATCCCCCAATCTTTTTCTGAGTCAATGATAGACTCCCCTATCCTGTAAAGATGGGCTACATTCTTTGTTTCTAGATGTATACATTTACATTTATATTGAAACACATATTGTTTGCTTGCTCCCGGCTTATCAAACCATCTGGATCGCTTAGTATCAGTGACTTGTCCTCTTCATTATCTACCACTCCCTCTTTTCATCTGCATACTTCATCACTGATGATTGAGGATACTATTCTGTCGCAAGATCATGCATTCTGTGACTTTCTGGAACCTCCATGACTTCTTCCATTGCAGGGCTGGAGCAGCTATCAGTCCAGGAGCCACTGGAACAGCAGCCCCAGGGCTGAAGCAGCAGCTGGGTTTGGATCAGCCTCCCTCAGGCTGGAACAGGGCTGGAGCAGCTGTCGGCAGTCAGCCCCAGGGCTCCTGGAGCAGCAACTGGCGGTCAGCCCCGGGGCTGCCAGAGCAGCAGCCAGTCCTGGGGCCTCGACAGTGGCATCCAGCCCAGGGCCACCGGAGCAGCTGTCTGGTGGTTGGCCCCAGGGCCACTGGAGCAGAAGTGGCCAAGCCCACCAGAGCAGCAGTCCCCGGGGATGCTAAAAATATTTTTTCCTGACTCACATTCTTGCCCTTCCCCCACCTCCCCCCCCGACACAGAGAAAATATCTGGAAATTTTTCCTGGTGTTAAGACAGTTTTTATTGGAGGGCTTTACAATGTGTGGTTTAAGACTGTGAGCTACAGTCTGTGACATGTAACTGACCAATCAGCAGGTTGAAAGCAGCAAGGCTTTGAGGTTGGGCAAGGAAAATATACAGCTTTTCCACCCCTTCTGTGACATCATTAGGTTTGGCTAAAATCCAAGCAGATGCCCAGTGAGCATTGTCAAATAATATTTTTCTATACTTATAACGGGCTTAATAGTTGTTTTCTTGGTGCAGTTTCATTTTATTTTTTTTCCTGCTTTCCACTTCCCCTTTCTCGCTGTCATGGAATACAAACTGCATTGTTTTTAAGAGGTTATGAGTACATGTGAGGCTGTCATGGAGCAGTCCATCACAGAGAGCATTGGGGCTTCATATATAAGTTTATAAAAAGATTACACTGGAAATATATCTTATTTATTTTTAATTTCTTTATGTAGTCCTGAGTAGAGATTAAAGGGTAGAATGCCACTGCAGGGTTACTTTGCCCTTTCCTCTTTCTAATTGCTTTTAACCTGATGTAATAAAGATGTAGGTATTTTTACCTCAGAGTAATATAGTGTTGGATTATTTTTTTTTTCCAGCTGGGCAAAGCTGGTAGCTGTGAAACTCCAATTTGTGTCAGGTGGTGGAAGCCAATTGGTCAGAACACATCAAGGGTGCAGCTACAGGAATATAAAGCCTGTTTCTAGCCTCAGGGTTTCATTGAAGTTTAGGAGTACATTTTAGACAGAGGCCTGGTTTAGATTTTAGGAGTTGATTTCAGTTGGGGGTGGCTTGATTTAAGCAGGGCCTTGCTCCAACCTTTTGGAGTTCATTCTAGCTTGGAAACTTAATATAGCTCAGGAGCTAATTTCCATCTGGGAGGATAGCATAGCTCAGAAACTCATTTCACCTTAGAGGTGTGCTGTATCTCCTTTGTTTGTTTTAGCCTAGGTGTCTAGACAGCTCAGAAATACACTGTAGTGGTATGAGTTAACTCCAGACCTGAGATTAGGTAGATTTCCGTTAGAAACCTTCTTATCCCTAATGGGTGGAGAGGGGAAGGGGAATGAGTCTTATGAAGTTGCTAGTGGAACTCTGTAAATTACACTAACCTGATTTGCTTGGAATCTTAAATCTAAAAATCATTTATTTTTCTTCTTTCTTTTCACTGCACTGGCGTAAGTTGTAGGGCATAGAATGACTCGACACCTGCAGTATTACAGATGGGTAGCTCTATATCTAACTTTTTACCTGTAAATGACAGAATCAGATGTTCAGAAAGACACAGTGAGGGTATTTATTTCTTGTGATATATGCACCCCAAAGTATCTATCCAGAAACAACTCAGTTTTCTTTTGCTCTGTTTTTTCCTATGTACAAAATCAAAACACATTTTTCAGTGCAGTTTATTTTTCATAATCTAAAACAAAATAGAAAAGTACAACTATATAATATCTGTAAGAAAGAGAACATAGTGACTGGACTCTAACTGAAACATTCTGCATTTAAACTGGAATCCAAAATGGCACCTGTAAGAGACATAAGGCTGCTCAGTATTTAAAAGAACACTAAATAAACCAGAATGGAAATATCTCATTTTGGGTGCTAAACTACATATAGCACAATCCCCAGTCTATCACTGTACATTGTAAACTCCAGTTCAGGCCACACACTGGGTAATGCCGCAAACTATGCCAACACAGGGATTACCCCAAATAGGCATCTGAGATGAAATGGTGAGGATTAAAAACAGTTTTTTAAAGACTAAGTGCACTTTATTTGTCTGCAAATACTGTGATTCTGCCTGCAAAACAGATATTTGCACATCAGGTGTCCAAATGGTCATGTGAGCATGCAAAACCTCACTTTGTTCATACAATCATGGCAATGGGAGGAGAATTTCAAAGGCACAAATAGGATTTAGGTGATTTTCCCACTGATTTTCAATGGGAAGTAGGCTATTGTTTTTTTTATCATAGTACCTAGGAGCCCTAGTCATGGATCAGAATCCCATTGGGTGAGGTGCTATGCAAACACAGTACAAAAAGAAAGGCCCTGTCCCAAGGAGCTTACAATCTAAGTATAAGACAAGAGATGATAGATGAATACAGACCACTGTAGGAATACAAGTGAACAATGAGACAACACTGGTCAACATGACAGGCATGGGTATCTGACTGCTAGTAGCCTAATTGTTGTCAAGTTTTATGTAGGCATCATGACAAAGGAGAGTTTTGAGGGGGGATTAGAGGGTGGATAATGAGCTGGCTTCCCATTTTGCTTTTTGAAAAATCCCCCTCATCTACATTAGTTAGGCTTGTGGAATTTTTAATAATTTGTATAACTTTTTTATGAAGAACTATATGTGAACACATGAGAACAAGTGAGTTCCTCACGTAGTTTGTCTCAGAGCTGTGCTTCACTGTCATAAATGTTATTGTCCTAGGTGCTCACCGTCCCTGATCTTCTTTGATTCCACTACATTAATATAGTCATTCCTTCCCAAATTTACCTATTCACAGATTAGTTTTATACACAACAAATTAGTTAGAAAGTAAGATGGTCAAAACCAGTTTTGATGGAAATGGATTTGACTAAATGGAGTTTTGTCATGCAATTGTCTGCTTTCTGTAATATATGATATATATAAAACTTTAAATATTTCAGTTAAGATATGCTGCTGCACTTCAGGCTTGCTGCAGGGGGAGCATAATTAAAGGGAAAAGGAGTTCTGGAGAGCTGGCACTTTCCAAAAGAGATTAATTCTAAGGTACAACAGCAGACTATCCTGGTGGGGACGAAAGAGAGAAAGAATAACGAGAAACCAGTATGGCTCTTTAATTACTTAAAAATCAAAAATGAATTCTAGAAAAAGTGGAAACAAGGACAAATTGCTAAGGATGAGTATAAAAGAATAGCACAAGTATGAAGGAACAAAAACCGGCTGGGCACATAGTGTGTCATGACCAAGGGACATAAAAGATTATAAAAAGAGGTTCTATAAATACATTAGAAGTAAGAGAGCAAATAAAGGATGGCACAAAGGAGTCTAAGTTTTTAATGCCTTTTTTGTGTTAGTCTTCAAAAGGTTACTTGTGGCTAGATGCTTAACACAATTAATATTAACAAGGGAGAAGGATGGGGCCAAAATAGGGAAAGAATAGATTAAAGAATACTTAGATAAATTGGACGTAGTCACATCCACAGGACCTGATGAAATTCATCCCAGGGTATTTAAGGAATTAACAGAAGCAATCTCTGTTACCATTGGCAGTTATCTTTCAGAACACATGGAGGCCATGGAAAGTCCCAAGGACTGGAGAAGGGCAAACATAGCACCTATCTTCAAAAATGGGCAAAAGAAGACCTGTAGAATGATAGATTAATCAGCCTAACTTCAATGCCTGGTAAAATACTGGAACAAATTAATAAACAATCACTTTTCTCAAACCTAGAGTATAATGTGGTGATAAGGAATAGCCAACATGGATTTGTCAAGAACAAATCATGCCAAACCAACCTAATTTCTTATTTGACTGGATAACTCGCCTCCTGGATAGGTGTGTAAGGTCTGAGGCCTTTTTCTGCAACCACATTAAGAGAGCAGCAGCCAAGAAGCAGCAAGTCACATCCTCACATTCCATCTAAGTTACTTTAAAATAATGGAATATCGGGCTGTCCTAATAATACCCACCATCATCAGATAAAGAGACAGATCTTAAGATGTTTAAAGAAAAGTTTGTTTGACAGCATTCTATCTGGTAAGGAGTCACTTATCAACAGTTATGGGTACTTCTTTATTGTTTTGGGTGTATGGTCCGTACTTCTCTATTTATCAGTATGGTTTCTGCCTGGTTCTTTGATTGTTTCTGTCTGTTGCATAACTAATTTTACAAGATTTACATCAACTAAGGTGATGGGCTATGATTGGGTGAAGAATTGTTCTGCCATATGTTTGGATTGCTCCAAGAATTATTTTATAATACTTTAGTAAAAGAATTGATTAAGGCACAACTAAGCAGTACTCCAGTTTCACTATATAAACTGGGATCCAAAAGGAAGTTCTTTGGAACAATCTCCAGGACACAGCCAAAGATTGGAGCTGCCAGACCTCAACACCTTGCCAACTATATTGTGCAGGTGCTGGAGACCCCAAACAACCTGATCCCCACTGGCCAGCAGGAAAAGTTCATCTCCCTTCTTGGGAGTGGTGAGCATTGCATGCTTAGTGTGTGCATTCTATTTTGGTGATTCTTAATAAATAGAGGTTAAGAATATTACTGTGTAAGGCTCTTTCACTGGTAAAAGACCCTGCAAACCTGCAGAGTGTAAGGTTACACCTTGAGCCCTAGGAACTGGGTAAAGGTGGGTGCCCCTAGAGTGTGCGGCTAACAGGGGGAAGCAATGGACATGATATATATGAACTTTAGCAAGGCTTCTGACACAGTTGTACATGATATTCTCATTAGCAAGCAAAGGAAAAATAGATTAAATTACTAGATGGGCACATAACTGCATGAAAGACCGTTCCCAGAGAATAGTAATCAAATGAGGTTCTGCAGCTGTCTGTCTATCTGTCTGTCCTGGGCTTGGTATCAGTCAATATTTTCATTAATGATTTGGTTGATAGAGTAGAAAGTGTGCTTTATAAAACTTGTAGATGTCACCAAGAGGGAAGGGGTTGCAAGCACTTTGAAGGACAGAATTAGAATTCAGAATGATTTTGATAAATTGGAGAACTGGTCTGAAATCAATAAGAAGAAATTCAATAAAGACAAGTACTATACTTAGGAAGGAAAAAAATCAAATGTTCAAATACAGAATGAGAAATAATTGGCTAAGCACCAGTGCTTCATAAAAGGATCTGGGAGCTATTGTCGATCATAAAACGAACAGTGTCAACAGTGGTGATAGTGTTGAGAAAAAGGCTAATAACATTCTTGGATGTACTAAGAAGAGTGTCATATACAAGATACAGGAGGTAATTGTTCCCCTTTATTTGGCACTGGTGAGGCATCAGCTGCAGTACTGCGTCCAGTTTTGGGAACCACACTTTAAGAAATATAGGAACAAATTGGAGAAAGTCTCTAGAGGAAAACAACAATGATAACATGACCAGTGAGGAAAAGAAAGGAATTGAGTATGTTTAGTCTAGAGAAAAGAAGGCTAAGGGGTATATAAATAAAAGGTTGCTCTAAAGATCTCCAATCTCTGTGTCCACCAAGGGAAGGATAAGAAATAATTGACTTAGTTTATAGCAACGGAGAACTATGTTGGATATTTAGAAAACTTTCTAACTGTAGGGATAGTTAAGCACTGAAACAGATTACCTAGGGAGATTGTGGAATCCCAAACATGGGAGGTTTTTAAAAACATGTTAGGCAAACACTTGTCAGAGATGGTCTAGATCAGGGATCTCAAACTCAAATCACCACGAGGGCCACATGAGGACTAGTACATTGGCCTGAGGGCCGCATCACTGACACCCCCCCACTCTTCCCCCTGTCCCGCTCCCACTCTACCCCTTCCCTGCCCCCATTCCAACCCCTTCCCCAAAGTCCCCACCCCAACTCCGCCTCCTCCCTGCCCCTATTCCAGCCCCTTCCCCAAATCCTCGCCCCTGCCCCACCTCTTCTCCGCCTCCTCCCCTAAGCGCTCAGCTCCCTGCTCCTCCCTCCTGGAAAGCGCTAAGCACCACCAAAGAGCTGTTTGGGAGCGGGAAGTGCCTGGAGGTAGGCAGAGGAGTGGGGACATGGTGCGCTGGGGGGGCGGGGGAGGGGGGCTTGGCGGCCGAAGGAAATAACTCGGGGGGTGGGGGTGGGGAGAGCTTGGCAGGCTGCAGCAAATAACTCCACAGGCTGCATGTTAGAGACCCCTGGTCTAGATATACTTAATTCTACCTCAGGACAGGGAATGGATTAGATGACCTCTTGAGGTCTCTTCCAGCCCTACATTTCTATGATCTTATGACCTCCTCTCATCAAGAGGAGAAACTGGTGTCTCATGGGAGATGTAACCTGACCAGAGAGCTTGGCCTATGGAGGAGAACGGAAGCATGAGGTGTCCAAACTATATCTCTCATGAGGAAGGCTAAGACTTTCTCTCAGTTATTTTTAGTAAAAGTCTGGGACAGGGTCATGGGCAAGAAACAAAAATTCACGGGGCCAGTAACTTTTACTAAAAATAACCCTACAAGCTGCTGCAGAGGCGCACAGCCCCAGCTGCACCGCCTACCACAGGGCAGGGGCGCAGGGGTCCAGTAGCAGCCCCAGCTCCAAACTACAGGGCAGGCCACGGGGCCGGGGTACACAGCTCTGGCGGCAGCCCCCATTGCAGAACTACGTGTGGACCATAGCCCCGGCTCCAACCCCAGCCATGGCTTAAGCTGTTGACAGCTGAAGCTGAAGAAGTCAGGGAGGTCCAATGAAGTCACGGAATCCGTGACTGCTGTGACCTCCATGACTAAATCATAGCCTTACTGAATAGGTATCACAGTTCCATTTCCAAATCAAAATATTTTGCTTGTTAGCAAAAAGTTTAACTTTCTGTAGAAAGAAATCCTCTTTTCTGACCAGCTCTGAGACCATCGGTATATACCATTGCCACAGCATCTGATTCCCTCATAATATTTCAATATGTTTATTCTGTCTCTCACACACACTAACACATTCAGGAAAGGACTATTATCCCCATTTTAAAGGGGAAATTGAGTCACAGAGAGACTAAGTGACTTGCCCAAGTCACCCGTTATTTTGACCTAAGAAAAGAGGAAAATTCCCTCAAATATTAACTTTACTGAGTACTCCAGAAACTCTCAGATCTTTATAGTCTCAAACACTGAAATAATCAAGCATTAAATCACACTTTCCTGCACTTGAGATCTCATGGTTTCTTCAGTTTTCATTCTGTTCTATTCACTGTTTTGCTAATCACTGCCATAGGCTATAACATGTGTGTAGCTATTATTGTTTTGTTTCATTATGCAGCCTAATCCTGGTAATTTTCTGTACTTAACATTTTATCTTAAAGCTACAGCTACATTCAGATGGTAATTTAAAAACTTTATAGAAGCTGAACTTTTCCAATGCTCATTTACCACCTCTTTGAAAGTGAGTCTTCCAGAAATGATATTTCATTACTTAAAATGCCAGTTAGTTGTCATTCAAATGATACTGAGACTTGATAGACAAAAGTGCACTGAATCCAGCTTCACTCAATAAGCTTTCACAAATGGCACCATCAGTTTCACGGCATGTGTTGAGAGTTTTCAGGATATTCATTCTTGACAGTGAACCAGAACTCTGGGAGTGAAAGTTGAGCATACGTTCCTCACAAGAACCAATCAAGGGTAACTTCGATGAGCTGTTTGATTTCAGCTGCTGGCAAATCCATAGCATCAGGCTTGAACTGAAAGGAGTTTGACACCCAGTCATACTTTCACATCCAAGTTGGGGGGGGGGGGGAGTTGAAAACTGTTCCTGCAGCCAGCTGAGATGCTCAGCCATCACTTGACAATTTCATTGTCAGGCAGGAACTTGAGAAGGATTCGTAGTTGGTCTTGAATAGATTGTTCTTTCAAAAAACTTTTTGTTTTTGCATGACTCCTATGCTTTGATCATTCAGCTGAAGGATGTGGGTGTTCTTTCCTTGCAGACCTACATCCAATTTATTGAATTTTCCAAATATGTCTCTGACATAAGCAAGAGGCACATCTTCCTCTGGTGACATAGAAAATCAATCAATTCATTTTTTGCAGTCCATTGAATAGGCACACAGCTCGTCTCTCTCAGATCACAAATCGTCCCAGTACTTTTGCTCTCAAGAGCCAGCAAGGTTTAGTGTGGAACAAGACTTCATGATCGGACCATTTCCTCGCACAGTTTTGCAAACAGACATGTGTGAAGAGGGTAAGTCTTGATGCAGTTCACAATAGATTAAACCTCCTGCAAAACTTTACTTAGCTCTGGACTTTGAGCTTTAGATAACAGTTGTTCTATGAACCATGCCGTGAGTCCACACAGCGGATGGAGCAACTTTCTTTACTGAGGGATGCAGACCTGCTTTGTGGCCTGCCATAAATAGAGTGCCATCTGTGCAAAAGGCCACCATGCAATCACACTATATTTTTGTCTGGCAAGTAGCCATGTAGCACACTGAACGTTACTTGTGTCGTCTAGTATCTGGGAAGAGGGAGACAGAACAGAATGTCTTTGAGAACTGCCCCCTTCCATGTGTATTTCACAAAAGCCAAGAAATGTGCATCACAACCCTCAGTGATCACATCAGCTGGAAGAGCAAAAACGTCTGTGGCTTTTCATACCCTCCACCAGTGTGTTTTACTAATATGCGATTGTCTCAATCCTTTGCTTCATTGAGGTATTGGAGAATGGTAAGGCTTTGCAGTTCTTTGCCACAGTTTCCCTACACATCATGTTCACCATACCAGTTTCAGCTGGCAAAATCAAAGTGTCTCTCCAATTGTGTGAGGCTTCTTGGCCTGTTTGTTCTGGTAACTCACCTCAAATTATTTCTTTTCAGGTTGGTCAGAGATGGACATGGCTTTCCTGAATTGCAGTTGTTGACATTAAAGTTCTTCTTTCCAAATCTGGAAAAGTGACCTTGGTTTTCCTATGCTTTCCGTGTGAAGGGTTTCCAGGTGTCCTTTACGTTTGTAAGGCTTCATGCTTTCACTGAATAACATTGTATGACACAGCAAGCATTTTGGCTTTTCTTTGTTCTTGACCAAAACACTGCAAAGTCATATTCAAAGAAAGCCATGTCATAACTGCATGCATGTTTCTTGGAATCTCTGACATAGATGATCTCATTTGCATGAGCACACCCATGCCGCCTAGCATGATGGGACTGCTTGCCAAAATGGTCACTTTGTCTGCTGTGGGATCCCCAGTCTCTTTGTTATTGGGGGAGGAGTAATAAAGTGTTGTTATACTGGTTATGTGAATCAAGGACAGTAGAACAGTACCTGGCATTTTATGATGGAGGGCATTTTATGATGCCCTTAACTAAGTAGCACTAGGCAAGGGACCTGGGTTCTGGAACCCAGAGAGTTGAGAGAGAGGCTGGGGACAGGTATGTGTACCTAGCACCTTCTGAGGGTGCTAAACACCAATTTCACCCCCTTCTCTCCTACTCTCTCCACTGTGTAATATCAGAGCTAATTTTGATTCCATTAGGAGTCCGGTTACAGGCTGCTGAGCTGAATTGCTTTGAGCTAATGTTGCACCAGTACTGAGGCTCCCCTACTATGAGCTGAAATCACTAAAGAGCTAAAATTACTAAGAGCTAAAATCACTGAGTGCTATTAAGTAGTGGGGAGGCCTGAAGATATATTGGGAAGTCGCTAGCGGGATGCCTGTTGGAGATGAGCGGCTCTTGGGACAGTTGGTGAGGTGGAGCAGTGCGGCTTGCAGGACGGCTGGTGGAGCAGAGCGGCTTGTGGTGAAGGCTGCAGCAGACCCCTGCGGAAAGGCAGGGCAGTCACCCATTGACATGAGCAGCGGAGCATGTAAGGTGCCCCCATACCTCCCCCCTTTTTCACCCAGGCTGGAAGGTAAACTCTGCAGATGAACTTTTGAACTCTGGGGCTGCGCTGGACTTTTGGGACTCTGGGTGACTTTTGGGTTGCTGGGCTTTTGGGACTTTGAGTGACTTTTGAGTTGCTGGATTCAAGAACCAAAGGGAAAGACACAGCCCAATCTGCTTGGGGGTGAGTCTTCTGGTTCATGGTTTTTGTTTATGAACCCTAGTTGTGGTGTTTCCCCAACATAATGCCTCATTGTTTCCCTCCTTTATTAAAAGGTGTTGGGTTTTTTTTGCTACACTCAGACTCTGTGCTTGTGAGAGGGGAAGTATTGCCTCTTAGAGGCACCCAGGGGGGTGGTATGTAATTGTCCCAGGTCACTGGGTGGGGGCTCGAGCTGGTTTTGCATTGTGTTATTGAAACAGAACCCCTAGATACTGAACCCAGCCCTTGTTGCTGCCAACTCTGACGGGCAGAAGGGTTATGTAGCAAAGAAGGCACATTCATAACTGCATCACTAGACTCACTGCTGGAGGTTGAAGCATATATTCTACATAAAAATGAGCCCATTGTACCTTTTATTACAAATCAGAAGGAGGAATTCACTGTTAGGCAAATGAGGCCAGGACTTAGGAAGGCCTTATGTGCTGATACTCAGCACAGAGCCAGTGACTTACAATGATTCTTTATCGAGTGCCAACAGAGCACTCAGGGTGGCATGAAAGAAGATGTGGGTTCTGCCTTAAGAAGTTTACAAGCTACAGCAGAGTCCAGTCTCAGAAAAGGGTATTACAGACTCATACGAGCTTCAACAGAGAGGATGTTCTGTTGATAAGGCTGTGGCCTACAGGAAAGGATCTTCTAGATTCAAGTCCCTCAACTGGATGCTTGTACATCTAGATTGTGCAAATGGACAAACTGGCATCTGCACAGCCACCTCGACACAGCCAACGTATCTGGACCTGCTCCACAAAGGCCATACCAGGAGGCCACTGTTTAGATCTACAAAGTGGCAGCCTCTCAGCATGATTTCACATGCACCACTCAGACCAGCAACAACAAGACAGTCCTCCAGAGGATTAGCAGGGCCAGCAGGAAATATTGACCTATCAAGAACCAGCAGGCCAGACAAGAAGGCTTTCCAGTGTTTGCTCAGGGGCAGAATTGGGTGAGACTGGGACAGAGAAGTTGTTCTTCAGAACCCAAGGCCTTGCCCTAAGCATTGCAACTAAGCACTTGCAGTTGAAGGTTTATTTGTTTGCTTGCTTCCCCGCTTCCCCTGCCCTTTGTTTAAAGGCACAGACAGCCGAGTTCTTGATTGTTTAGAGATTGATGCCAAGCTTAAAGCACAGGCTACCTTGCACCATGCAGGTGGCCAAACCTTGCAGACTGAGACAGGGAGCCACTGCAGTACCACATGTGACCCTGAAGGGGCACTAATGAGCAGCCCAACTCCCACAAGTATAACAGATGCACAGGGACTATTTTAGGAAAATAAGAATTTTTTTGAAGGAAACAAAAGTATTCTTTTTTTAAATAAACTATACTGTCCATGTCCAGAACTTTCTATCTGAACATGACATTTTACAGTGATGTTTGTGCCAAAGGAGTATTTTTTTTTCCATTTGCAGAGTCAAAAAATTGGTTCAGTTCCTGTTCAGTTCAGACAAATTTTTGGAAAACAACAAAACAAAATTAGATATAGAAAGCATATTTTTAGCATGCAGTAACTCATTCAAAGAACAGATGTAAAAACTTCCAGGCAAAACAGAAGGCCATAAAGTAAGATTCCAGTATTCAGTGTTCCAGCATCATGGAGCAGTCACAGCAGCAACGATAGATAATCTATATTAAAAACCACTGAACAAAAAATAAATAACTTTATAACACAAAGCCACCTCTACATCTTATATGGTAAAACTTAAACCAAATATGTAAATCATTCCATAGGGAAACTTACATATTGATCCTTGAAGAATAGTGCAGAGCAAAGACTTAATGTCGAGTGCTGACAACAGCAGAGGAAATCAATAACAGCCAAGGAGCTGAATGCAAAAAGCTGCTAAAACAATGATACCGTTAAACCAACTATCATCAGCTAATGTTCACAATTTATTGATGAGGCCATAAGGAATAAATACCGCGTGGCTCTGGCTAACTTAGTTCCTGGTTTCTATATTATCTCCACCAATAAAACTCAAATGTGTCACAAGTAAAATATGCAAAATAGAAGCAAACAATGTGAGCATTTAACTTGAAAGATGTATGTCCTCCTTCCCAATTTACACTTCAGCAATACAAAACAAGATTGCATAGTCCCTGAGGAAGAGAGGATAGTTCATGAGTAATATTATGCCTTCAAACAATCTTTTTGTATACAAGCAGGGTTGAATAACCTCTTAAGAGAGTCAGTTCTCTCCAGGTAGAACCAGAGAATGAGCAGTGCTTGGTATGTCCTTAGGAAATGGTGTGGAGGAGGGGGGAACCAGTCAGTAGGATCACATGTTCTTGGCTCATGCACTTAGCTGAAATGACCTAACCCAAAGGGGTGCGGAGGGAAGTCTGTGAATCTAAAGAATGCAGACAGTTATTTACTCCTATCAGTAAGAGGTATTTGGCTTTGCATAGCCTAGAATGTATATAAAATATCTGTACATCACTGTAAGAAATTCATTGGCTTGAAAGGAATAGAGACTAGAACTGTGGGTGCGATGGGGAAAAATCTGAGACTGTGTCCCATTTTCAATTCCATAGCTCTTTCACATGGACCTTCTGTGAACACTTAAGGGTTGAGCTCTGCTAGTGTGAATACTCCTAGAAAGATTGTTGTGCCTCAGATGCTTTGTCAGTCACTGAAAGCAGTTTTTTGATGTTTGTTTACTTGTAATATTCAGAACTTGCAATCTGTGCTCTGACTGGAAAATTAACCAACCCACCACAAATTGCGAATATTACAGTCAAACTGAAATTTGAAATACACCGCATAGTTACATAATCTACTTCTGTGAGCTATGGTTAGACAAAATACTGATAATGGTATGTAAATTAGTTATGGCCAGCAGGATTCTGAAAATCTAAATTATGCAAATCAACTTAATTGTCCCTCTTCTGGGCCTACTTTCTTTTTCCTCTTACTCCCCACTTCCCAAGAAAAATGTTACTTTATGATGGAGCTGTTTTTACTCTGTGCTGGTTTCAGAATGAAGCCTCCAGAAAACATAGAGGATAAAGAGGGAAATACAAAAGGGCAATAATATATGTTAAATCTCATGTTCAGATGGGACTAGATCCAAAGCCCATTAAAGTCAATAGGATTTTTTTTTTCAGTTCACATAGTCTGACCAATGAAGAATACACACACTTGGCGTACTGTACAAACAAAATTAAAGAACAAGGCCTAAACTGTGACAACTGAGCACTGCCCAATGTGGGGTTCAGTGCTGAGTTACACCATCTCTATAGGCAACTAGAGCAGGCTGCATGACCCTTTCGAGTTCTGAGTGTAGGAGTAGGGTAGAGTGGCACAAACAATAAGATACAATTTTTATTTTTGCAAAAATTGTCATGAGAATCTCATCCCTTTTTTCATCAGTTTAGATTTTTATAACTGATTGAAAAGCAAGATAAAATGTGTGCCCATCTTTCTTATCCAAATTTGAAATATAAATGAAACTTTCATTTAAATTGTGAATTTTAAAACATTTTTGTCCATTGATTTGTTCTTCCTTCTGGCCCAGGCAAAGACTAGGCACAAACTGTCCCCAACACCTAACAAGATAAATTTTGCACTTTCATCAGAATAAGTACATTTTCATTGCACTTCCTTGTTGGGGAGCGAGAATTGCAGCACAAAATTGTTCTGTTCACCAGTAAAAACTAATACTTTTAAACAGGAAAAAATTAAAAATAAAATATTGAGAATTAATTTTGCATGAATTATGATAAGGAAAAATCTAGAAGTTTTGGCATGTGCAACTGTTATAACTATCTTTTAAAAAGATAAGAGGAGAGCAACATCCTCATTATACCTCAGAAAAATTATTTCCTGTGATTTGGAATTCGGCTAGCTATCTCAAAGAAAGATTTAGCCAATAAAAATGATCTGTGGTACAGAACAGTAGCATTGACAAAAAACTGCACAAACCAAGACTAATAACAGCAGAGTTTTAAGTTAAGGCATGTTATATTTCCAGGAATGTTGTCCATTTTGATTTTATCCAGTGGCAAGCAACCCTACTTTTAAAAACTTTTTTGCATCACTAATATACGGGAAACCATATTTTAATGGGATTTTTGGTGCAAGCTACCTTGGACTACGGGTAGATAACTTAATATTCATTCTTTATCTAGCGTTGGCAAAGAAAATGCTTTTGTGACAAATTTCTGAGGTATGGTGCAGTGAGGTGTGGGCTGGGTGCCAGTGAGGTGAGGATACTCTAAATGTCCCCAGTAGAAATCATGGTGGCAGATTTTTTTTTTATGTCCACAGATCTACCTTAAAGAAAATATTGAGCTGTGCAGTACGCTTGTGCTAGTCAGTTCATTCTGCTTGAACTGCTGTTTTCTGCCACAGTAAAAGATACATTAGATGAGAATGTTTACACCCTATATTGCTCTGCTCCTTCATGTGATAAAACTATATCCCACCCTATCAGGCTATGCAACAGTTTAGTTGAACCAAGTGATCTTCTTCAATTTGTCTTGTGGCCCATTTCAATTGGAATAATATGAAGTCAAAAAGGTAGATGGTCCTTGCTGTTTTCAGTATCTCCTTTCTGAAGAGATGACCTTTCCATTAGACATGGTGTAGCGACCTGCACTGTGGGAAGCCTTTCAAAGACAGTTGGTTTGCGATTTACCAAATGGATTTGTTTGCCTGGAAACCAAATCATTAGCTGTCTATAAGTCAGTGCTGCTACATTCCTATCAAAAGCTTCAAGCTTCTTGAAATGTTGGAAATCAGCCAGCTAGGATTTTATGTTGGCATACAAATTCTATTTCAGAGCTGAGGCCTCAATTCTTTATGGAGGGGTTACGGATATCTCAAATTCTGTCTCTGTGGGGGTAAAACTCTAGTCTATTCCAAGGGAAGGGAGGGAGGAGGTGATCCTAACAGAGATTAACCATCTCATTTCATAATAAATTGGAGTCTTATATCACCATATTCACTTAAATGAGACCATTTTAACTGCCTCATAGCTTTATCACTCCTTGTCTTTAGTCTCTCTTTCAAGGTCCCTTTTTTAAACTGGATTCTAGATAATTATAAAGATTTTCTACATAAAATGCTTCAGGGTGTTTAATTTTTCCTGTTACCATTGATTTCCTGCCTTCCTCTTGCTCTTACACTGACTGAGAATTTTAATAACTTGTTAATTCCTCCTATTCATATTCTTAATTTCACAAAACTAAAAGGATCATTCGTGTGTAGAGAGGTGGGAAAGAGCCCCTGAAAAATTCACAGAGTGGCTGTAGAACTACTAATGGTAACGATTCACCATCCCTTTGCACTGGTGTATATGACTGCACACAGAGCATAGTGATGGATATTTTCAAAGTGCTATACAAACAAATAGTTACAATACCCCAGTGAGGTAAACTGATGGTGGCTAGCTGACTTTGTTTTGCCTAGCCCTGAGAAGTTAGAACAGCCTAGGGCCTGATAACTTAACTAGTTCTGTTCTGCTCCACCTCTTCTTCACTTCTGACACACACACCCTGTCATAGCCCCTGTTTCAGTGTGAGGGGAACTGTGAGCTTTACTCCAGTGGGAAGTTTCCCTCTGCAAGGAGAATTCTCCACTGCCATTTACATCCGTGATCTGGCCATTTCCGGAACAGGGCAAAGTGGCTAGAATAGAACCAAGGATCTGGCCTTAGGAGATGTCTAATATTTAAGAACATAAGAATGGCCATACTGGGTCAGACCAAAGGTCCATCTAGATCAGTATCCTGTCTTCCGAAAGTGGCAAATGCTAGCTGCCCCAGAGGGAATGAACAGAACAGGTAATCATCAAGTGATCCATTTCCTGACACCCATTCCTAGCTTCTGGCAAACAGAGGCTAGGGACACCTTCCCTTCCCATCCTAGCTAATAGCCATTAATGGACCTAGCCTCTATGAATGTATCTAGTTCTTTTTTGAACCCTGTTATAGTCTTGGCCTTCAAAACATCCTCTGGCAAAGAGTTCCACAGGTTGACTGTGTGTTGTGTGAAGAAATACTTCCTTTTATTTGTTTTAAACCTGCTGCCTATTAATTTCATTTGGTGACCCCTAGTTCTTGTGGTATGAGAAGGAGTAAATAACACTTCCTTATTTAATTTCCCCATATCAGTCATGATTTTATAGACCTTTATCATATTCCCCCCTTACTCGTCTCTTTTCCAAGCTGAAAAGTCACAGTCTTATTAATCTCTTATCATATGGAAGTCGTTCCATACCCCTAATAATTTTTGTTGCCCTTTTCTGAACCTTTTCCAATTCCAATATACCTTTTTTGAGACGGGGCAACCACATCTGCACACATTATTCAAGAGGTGGGCGTTCCATGGATTTATATAGAGATAATATAATATTTTCTGTCTTATTGTCTATTCCTTTAATGATGCCCAACATTCTGTTTGCTTTTTAGACTGCCACAGCACATTGAGTGGATGTTTCAGAGAACTATTCACAATTACTCCAAGATCTTTCTTAAGTCGTAACAGCAAATTTAGACCCCATCATTTTATATCTATAGTTGGAATTATGTTTTCCAATGTGCACTACTTTGAATTATTCAACAAGGAATTTCATCTGCCCTTTTGTTGCCCAGTCACGCAGTTTTGAGAGATCCTTTTGTAGCTCTTCACAGTCTGCCTGGGACTTAACTATCTTGAGTAGTTTTGTATCATCTGCCAATTTTGCCACCTCACTATTTGCCCCTTTTTCCAGTTCATTTATGAGTGTGTTGAGTAGGACTGGTCCCAGAACAGACCCCTCTACTGGTCTAAATGGTATTCTAAAGGTCTAAATGGTATTCTTATATTTTAGGGAAAAATAAATAGATACATATCTCATTAATACACGTTACTGTACATGTGTCTCTCACTAACCTTAAAGGAAAAAGGGTTTACTGTATTCAGATGCAAAGGGTGGGATTATGTAATATTGCCACAAAATAAGTGTGAACAATATTGTATCTCCAACATGGAAATCAATTTGCTAAATCCATTCTTTTCATGTTCTTAAGTATTTTCACTTTTAGAAATACCAAGATTAATTAGCCTCATTTACCCTCCATGTGGCAGCATGCAGAACTTCAAATATATATACATTTTTCAGTTGGAGTACAATCATTTCTTCACAGTGAGTTTGGAACTCCTCCTGGCATTGAGGGTATATTCTTAAATAACAGAACTGTGCAAAAAAATTGTTTTAAAAAAAGAATGTAATAAAAGTAAGAGCATAAGGTTACATTCTTTATTTACTGAATTTAAAAACTTACATAATTATGTTAGCAGAATCCCTGTGATGTAGCTGCACTATGAAATTGTTCAGGCAACTTTGAAAGGTTTTGAGAATGATAGTATTTGCTTACAGTTCTGAAATTGAGATCACAGAATTTCTAAAATACCACAATGTAGTAACCATTGACTTTTCATTTGCAATCTGTGCAATAGTACGTGGATACTGGAACATAACTAGTAATGTGATTTTGCATTTTAGTTGTGTGGAAGTCTGTACAGTACGATAGTTCCCATGCACTGGGGATCCAGATATTTTGGTTCACTAACCTTTCACTTCTGGTGCTATGGGTTTAATTCTCTGTTAGCTCACATATAGAAATTATCATAGTGGTTTTATCTTACTGGATGTTTATCTTCCTAAAATGCCATTCATTTTAGCATCATTCTTAATCTCTGCTCTAAAAAAGACCTAGCACTGGAATATGTGGTATTACCAAAACCATCAATAGGGGCAAGAATGAAAGATCATTTAAAAAGTCAATATTTATGAAGTCATGATTATGATATCATCATTTTCCATCTCTGTCCTATTCATCAGCACTTCTAAATTATCAATCACCAGGCTATCTAGCAACCATATATCAGGCTACAGAGAGAGCTGTCCAGAAGAGACAGCCAATTCTTCATCCTACTCTTTTGTTTATTAGTTTCTTCTTCTGAGCTCACTGCTGTTTTTCGTTCTGCACAGGGTCTTTGGGAATAATTTGGCCAAGAAGTGTCTTACAATATGAAGTGAAGCATGTAAGGGTTTGGCTTTTCCTGATCAATTTTGAGAGCATTGTCCAAAGGTTTAAACCTGTTCAAAATATTCTACTTCCCACTCCATCACTATGCAAGGACTCTCATATTTGAGTGGGCTGGCTAATCATAGGTATTGTGGCACATTCTGGAAGAAGAATCAGTGTAAGATATATAATGGGTTGGTCCTCTTAATGACTTTTTAGAGTCCAGAGACTCGATCATCTGTAGATTCCTTGGTAATTTCTTATTGAGACTCAAAATGTATTGTAATAGCCGAGCATAGAGGTAAAGAATGCATGAACTACTATACCCAGGTCATTGTGTGTGAGGACTGGACAGAGTTGTCCTGCTAGCCAGAAACAGAGGAATACACTTTGTCCCAGACACCACAAGAAGAAAGACAAGGAACCAGGAATGACTTAACTTAATAAGCAAATTTATTAAGTAACACATCAGTCCGTGAAGTATCCAGTAATAACTCATCCACTGCAGATCATCCTTCCTTTGCAATCCATACCACGTGGCATAAAGCTGCCTTTCAGGGGGAACTGACCGCTTTCCTGTGGGCCACATGCCCAAATACTGTGATTATACATCAAGATGCCAACTCCTGTGACCCAGTCTCTTGATTCCAAAGGAACAGATAAAAGAAAAAGTTTAGCATAGGTACACCACTAAATTATCATCCCTGACAGGGGATCTCCATTCCCATGTATTCTGGATACCACTCTGACAGCCAGAACTTCTTGGGCTCCAATACCTAGCTATGCTGTTGATGTAGCCACTCAAATCCTGCAAAAATGGGAGCCAATTCACCAGAGGAACCTCAAGAATATGCACTCTTTGACATCACCATGAACTGAGATTCTCTATTTTTGAGGTACTCCCTTCCCCATGAAGAGTGCCCTGGCACCAACAGGCCTTCTCAGTACACCAGACTGGGCCAATCTCCCCACTCTTGTAGTACTAGGACTCACTTCTCAGAGAAAGGGTGACAGATCTCTCCCCCAAAACATATTGCAGATCCCTAAACTCCAAAGCCCTATCTGAAGCCTCTGTTGCTGATCCCTTAATAGCCCTGATCAAGACCACCCCTTCAGCAACCTAACTAAACCCTGCTGTCAAGGTTCTTTCTGATAACTTCTTATCCTCGTGCAAAATGTGTTGCTCAATAAGTGACCCAAAATAGCATATGATGCCAGCCCAGGGCATATCCATGACACCTGACTCTGAAATAAGTGAAGTTCTGAGAGGGCTCACCCCTGCCATAAACTGGAATTGAGCATATTCCTCAACACCACCAATATAAAACTGAACGTGCATGGCACTAGTCGATTTCTACTAAAACAAAATTGGTCAGGAACCAAGGTTCCAGAGGTCTAGCTGCACCTGAATGAGTTCTTCGCTGACTCCCAACACCCAGTCTCAAAATCTGCCCACCTTAAACTCAGCGCTTAAAGAACCTGCAGATATGAGCATTGATCACCACCTGGCTTTTACTTCAGAATCTTCTCTTTGTTGCTCTTAATCTCATCCCTGAGGTCATTGCCACTAGGATGGGAAAGAACTCCCAGAGACTTAGGTCTTTTACTATCCCCTTTGAGATCCATTCACCACTACCTGACTTGGTGGAAACCTCAGACGCAATGCCCCTCACCACTACCACCCCCCCACACACACATACACAATACATCCAAATTAGCTCAGATCTGACTCTGGCATCCAATCTTCCCTTCAGAAAGAAATACTATTGAACTCATTCAGGAACTGTCCCACACTCAACAAATACTTAATTTCTTGATTTGCCCTTAATAAAAATTGGTGCCTGCCTATCCTTGAGGAGGCAGCTGACTGCCAAGTGCAATATGTCCATCCCAAGTGGATCAAAGTAATCTTCCTGGATGCCCCAGACCTCCTAGTAAGTAGAGATACCTATCTCTGTATCTAATTCAGGCCCCAGCCTAGGGAGGAGGGCTTTTTGTTTTCTAACCTGCTAGCCAACCTTAAGTTGGTCCAGCAAGTTTGTGTACTATCTTGCTGAAAATATTTTTTTTATCCATGTGGCCCACCACCCGCAAGTCACAAACCTGATCTGTGCACCACTATCCACTCAGACACTGTACTGAACCTTAAAGACTGAGCACAATAATGAGCATCCATGGGGTTGGTCTGTGCACATGACTTGACTCTTGAGATAAAAACCCATAAATTAAAGTATAAGGCGTGTCGAGAATAGCCAGAAAGATTCTCAGTATTGCTCCTAATCTGTAAACCCTCATCATGTTTACAGCAGGGTAAGGGGAGAATAAGAGATTGTTATTCTAGGTCTTTCCCATCATTCACTAAATTTTGCCACATCAAAGGCTCAAGTGATATTCCCCAGGGACCTCAGGCACCCACCTCAAAAGACACATTTACAGGGTAGTTATCTTGAAATGCCCTGTTACTTTTATTGCTTATTATTAAATCTTAGCTCTTGCTCTATGATGTAAATCTTCTAAGGACTTAAATTTGGAAACAGTCTATCAAATCTACCCTTTTATATGATCACTTTAATCCTACTGAATACCTTTCCCCACTGCTCTACCTTCTCATGGGAATCCCACAGGAGAACCCTTATCCCTTTAAGTTCAACTGGGGATGAAGCCACCCGCATACTCCCACTGCTGATTCAGTACTTTTCTGGAGCAGCATCTCTTGTTTAAGCCTGTGTCACTGATAGATTGGGACTCAGTACACTGTATGTCCCCTGCAATGCACACCCTCTTTCAGTTGCATTCAAAGGTGTTTGATCTGTAACCTTCTTCCTGATTAAAGGACCCATGTCCTCAAAAGTTTATGGGCACCATAGCTTCAGGGCCATCCACCAAGTTCCCTGAGAAGGAGCCTCCTGCTCTGTAACAGATCAGTGTTTTCATCCCATGGGAAATCCCTTCCTCTCCTCCATATCACCTTCCTGCCCCTCACAGCACTGAGGAAAGTGGGTGAAGAGCACAGCCAGCATATGCAACCACCCTGCTCCACCAAGGCCCACCCTCCCACCCTTGGCTAAAGAGAGAGCTCCACCAGAGGCAACACCCACGCTCACAGCCATTCTCCTCTGCATCTCCCTGGGAGGTTCATGTCACCACTCCCACAAAAGAAAAGTTCTGTGTCCTCCTGTGTGTTAGGTAACCAGCCACTGTGCCAACACCCCCATAAATATTCTCCATTCCTGCTTCTCCTGCACCCCAGGTGTGATTTCAAGCCTGTCCTTGCTGGAAATTCACTGGTCACTGATGCTCCTGGGGATCCCCTTCCCATAAGGGTGGGGAAGCCCCATAACCATGTGTTACCATAATAGGTTCCACTGCAGCTTACCTGTGTTGTCTGATCTATTGGTTGATTATTAATTTAGTGCCCCCAGTTAACAATCTGAAATTTGGTTGGTTCTTCATCCAAGATCAGGCCCAGTATTATCAGAGTTACTGCTTTGGGAACCCCATGGGGCATGGCAGTGACAAACAACACTTAACCTCAGGGAAGACCTTCTGTAACTAAAAGTTTTATTATGACAGTGATTAGTCCAATTAAGCAAAGCAATCCAAACAAGTAAAATGATATAACACTGTAAGAGTAACAGACATCATTACATCTATATACTCTCTCTGTCCTTGGGGAGAGTTCTAAAAGTTGACACAGATCCTAATCCAACTCTGTCATGCCAGTGAAGAACTCCAATGGGTGTACCTGAGACCAGATGTTTTATAGGTCTCAATGTTCCCCTTGCATATGTATTCATAGCTCTTCCCTCCTTTACCATATCTTAACTTCCTTTCCCTCATAATATTAGTGTGTCCTTATCCTATAAGTTAGTATATCAATTACTTTAAACTCATTAATATATACATCAATTGAATTACTATGGTTAACTGCAATTAGACGTCTGTTGATGTTCCCTTCCACAAATACTCTAACTGGTACAAACTGCTTTCTTGCAACACTTGTGCTTTTTGCAAAATAATAAACAAAGCCTTGTGCCATCTTGTGACTTTAAGGTCACTATTAGTTTATTTACTTATGCTAACTTATTGAGCAACTACTCCTATAAGGCTATAATGCCTTATACTTAAGCTATTCTTATAGGTCTAGGCTTATAGTTCTCTTGCATTTCAGGATCAGTTTCTTACCCCTTACGGTTTTTACATGGCTACATCTGCTAGCCCCAGCTTTTCCTCAAAATGTGGAATGGCACCACAGGCAGAAGGAAGGGTTTATAAACTCTCTCTTGGGTATGTGGGAGCCAATAGGCTTATGTTTCACCCTTCTGTCCAGTCAATCAGCCATAGAGCCTCCTTCCTCAAGTCTATAAGGAGGCTGATTGCCCATGAGGAGGGAAAGGGGGAGACTCCTTAAAGAAGCCAACAGTTTGCTTTTCCCTCCTGGCCCATTGTGAGGCAAAGTCTGCCCACCTGTGAAACTCGGGGAGATATGGGAATGCATTTTGTTACTGACATTATTTGAGAATCAAGAATGAATGGTGAATCCAGCATGACCCTAAAATAACAAAAACTCCTTGCACAATGCACGTACATGATCTATCACTAATCCTACTGCATCTCTACTGCAAAATTTGGAAAAGATTTGAACTCTGGCAAAATGCAATTAATAAGCTATTTAATACGTTAATCTTATTCGTTCATCTCATGGAGCTACTCAGCTGAGAAACTGGCACATTCATAAGTTATGTTTTAGTAATTAAATAATTCACTTGAGTATATGTGTAAATCAAATTAACTATAGCAAATTTATAGGATATCATGTATTTCTTTGCCTAATAATAGCTGTATTAAAATGAATATCTTGTGATATGAAAATAATGGGTCACATTTGAGTTCTTATTGTACACTGAAGGGAAGTTACCTTTCAGGTGACTTAACTGCATGGCAAGTTCTTCCATACCAGATAGTCTAGTGGGCATTCAAAGATGACCATTAATATTATACACTGAATATTTCAAATGTATATAAATTATATGATTCATAAATAGATCTGATCAGCCCAGATTTATTTCACCTTTTAACCACTGAAGGTTTTGAAGGCTAGGCAGTCAGAGAGGGTCATTTATTTTGGACTATATTATGAGAGAACTCCTCAACGGTGACAAAGAAATGGATTCTGCATTACCAGTGTCTCTCCCCGTGATATAAAAAATGTGTAGAGATACATGGAGATGCTGTAAAATTTAAAAACTATGTACTGACTTTTTGGGAACATGTGAATTAAAAAACAAACAAAAAACCCAACCAAACCTCTGACCTATGGAATGTAATAAAAAGACCTAAAGTGTGTAGGGAATTCAACTGCAAGTGGATGCATGTTACTGCTGCTTAGAGTGACCAGAGAGCAAGTGTGAAAAATTGGGATGGAGGTGCAGGGTAATAGGCACCTATATAAGACAAAAGTCCTGAATATCAGGACTGTCCCTATAAAATCGGGACATCCAATCACCCTACTGTTGCTTCTTTTCCAGATTTACTGTTCATCAAAGCAGGTAGCATATTAACACTAATGGATAGACATGTAGGCTGCAGGAGAGATAAAGTGCTCAGTGTTTCCTGGCCTGCTGCCTAGGCACTTGTTACACGTCCTGACTCTATCTAGAGTTTTTCTTTTTATGTCCCACATGCAAAATTCAAATAAGACTAAATTTCTTCTTGTCTTCCTGTGGAAAATACATGTTTCTTAACATTTAATGCACCTCAACTTATCCAACTGATGGCTTGTTTCTTTAATTGTCAGTACATGTATGTTTTGTACAAATGGGAAGTTTCAATATTCCTTTAACAGAACAGGGCAATTTCAAGTGATCCATCCCCTGTTGCCCATTCCCAGCTTCTGGCAAACAGAGGCTAGGGACACCATCCCTGCCCATCCAGGCTAATCAGCCATTGATGGGCCTATCCTCCATGAACTTATCTAGTTCTTTTTTGAACCCGTTATCTTCTTGGCCTTCAGAACTTTCTTTAGCAAATAGTTCCACGGGTTGACTATGTGTAGTGTGAAGAAATACTTCCTTTTGTTTGTTTTAAACCTGCTTCCTATTAATTTCATTTGGTGACCCCTCATTCTTGTGTTATGAGAAGGAGTAAATAACACTTCCTTATTTACTTGCTCCACACCAGTCATGATTTTATAGACCTCTATCATATCCCCGCTTAGTCCTCTTTTTTCCAAGCTGAGACGTCCCAGTCTCATACGGAAGCCACTCCATACCCCTAATAATTTTTGTTGCCCTTTTCTGAACCTTTTCCAATTCCAATATATCTTTTTTTAAGAGGGGGCAACCACAACTGCATGCATTATTCAAGAGGTGGGTGTACCATGGATTTATATAGAGGAAATATATGATATTTTCTGTCTTCTTATCTATCCCGTGCTTAATGATTCCCAAACTTCTGTTTGATTTTGTGACTGCTGCTGCACATCGAGTGGATGTTTTAAAAGAATTATCCACAATGACTCCAAGATCTCTTTCTTGAGTGGTAACAGCTAATTTAGACCCCCATCATTTTATATGTATGTTTGGGATTATGTTTTCCAATGGGCATTACTTTGCATTTATCAACAATACATTTCATCTGCCATTTTGTTGCCCAGTCACCCAGTTTTGCGAGATCCTTTTGTAGCTCCTCGCAGTCTGCTTGGGACTTATCTATCTTGAATAGTTTTGTCTGATCTGCAAATTGTACCACCTCACTGTTTACCCCTTTTTCCAGATCATTTATGAATGTGTTGAATAGGAATGGTCCCAGTACAGACCCCTGGAGGATACCACTATTTACCTCTCTCCATTCTGAAAACTGACCATTTATTCCTACCCTTTGTGTCCTATCTTTTAAACAGTTATCGATCCATGAAAGGACCTTCCCTCTTATCCCATGACAGCTTACTTTGCTTAAGAGCCTTTGGTGAAAATCTAAGTACACTAGATCCACTGGATCTCCCTTGTCCACATGCTTGTTGACCCCCTCAAAGAATTCTAGTAGATTGGTGTGGCATGATTTCCCTTTACAAAAAACATGTTGACTCCTCTCCAACAAATTATGTTCATCTCTGTGTCTGACAATTTTGTTCTTTCCTATAGTTTCAACCAGTTTGCCCAGTACTGAAGTCAGGCTTACCGCCTTTTAATTGCCAGGATCACCTCTGGAGCTCTTTTTCAAAATTGGCGTCACATTAGCTATCCTCCAGTCATTTGGTACAGAAGCTGATTTAAATGATAGGTTACAGACTACGGTTAGTAGTTCGGCAATTTCACAAAACTCTTGGGTGAATACCATCTGGTCCTGGTGACTTATTACTATTTAGTTTATCAATTTGTTCCAAAACCTCCTCTAATAACACCTGAATCTGGGACAGTTCCTCAGATTTGTCACCTAAAAAGAATGGCTCAGGTTTGGGAATCTCCCTCACATCCTCATCTATGAAGACCAATGCAAAAAATTAATTTACTTTCTCTGCAATGGCCTTAGCATGCTTGCGTGCTCCTTTAACATCTTGATTGTCCAGTGGCTCCATTGGTTGTTTAGCAGGCTTCCTGCTTCCGATGTACTTAAAAACAAAATTTGCTATTACTTTTTGAGTCTTTGGCTAGCTGTTCTTAAATTGTTTTGTTTTTTTTTGGGGGGGGGGCCTTCCTAATTATATTTTTACACTTCATTTGCCAGAGTTCATGCTCCTTTCTATTTTTCTCACTAGGATTTAACTTCCACTTTTTAAAGGATGCCCTTTTGTCTCTCACTGCTTCTTTTACTTTGTTGTTTAGCCACGGTGGCACTTTTTTGGATGTGTTACTATGTTTTTTAATTTGGGGTATACATTTAAGTTGAGTGTCTATTATTGTGTCTTTAAAAAGTTTCCATGCAGTTTGCAGGGATTTCACTTTTGGCACTATATCTTTTAATTTCTGTTTAACTAACTTCCTCATTTTTGTGTAGTCCCCCTTTCTGAAATTAAATGCTACAGTGTTGGACTGCTGTGGTTTTCCCTGCCACAGGGATGTTAAATTTAATTATATTGTGGTCACTATTACCAAGCAGTCATCAATAGTCACCTCTTGGACCAGATCCTGTGCTCCACTTAGGACTAAATCAAGAATTGCCTCTCCTCTTGTGAGTTCCGGGTCTACCTGCTCCAAGAAGCAGTCATTTAATGTGTCAAGAAACTTTATCTCTGCCTCCTGTCCTGAGGTGATGTGTACCCAGTAAATATGGTGATAGTTGAAATCCCCCATTATTATTGAGGGTTTTTTTTTATTTTTATAGCCTCTCTAATCTCCCTGAGCATTTCACAGTCACTATCACCATCCTGGTCAGGAGGTTGGTAATATATCCCCAGCGCTATATTCTTATTATTAGAGTATTATTACATACAGAGTATAATAATACTGTTATTATTATTATATTAGACATCATATTATTATGATGTCCCATGAAAAAGCCTCATGCAGTCCTAGAATGCATCAAGTGAGGTATTTCCAGTAGAACAGGGAAGTGTTAGTACCATTATACAGGCACTGGTGAGATCTCATCTGGAATACTATGTGCAATTCAAACCGGAACAGGTGCAGCGAAGGGCAACTAGAATGATCCAAGGAATTGAAAACCTACTGTATGAAAGGAGACTCAAAGAGCTTGCCTTGTTTAGTCTAACCAAAAGAAGGCTATGTGGAGATGTGATTGCTCTGTATGATCAGAGGGATAAATACAAGGGGGGAGAGGAGTTATTTAAATTAAGCATCAATGTGGACATATGAACAAATGGGTATAAATTGGCCATCAACAAGTTTAGGCTTGAAATTAGGTGAAGGTTTGTAACCGTTAGAAGAGTGAAGTTCTGGAACAGCCTTCCAAGGGGAGCAGTGGGGGGCAAAAAACCTAACTGGCTTCAAGACTGAGATTGATAAGTTTATGGAGGGGCTGGTATGATGAGATTGCCTACAATGGCATGTGGCCCATTGGTGACTGCCAGTAGCAAAAATCCCCGACTTCTGGAGATGGGACACTAGATGGGGGTTGGAGAGCTCTGAGTTACTACAGAGAGATCTTTCCCAGGTATCTGCCTGGTGGTTCTTGTCTACATGCTAAGGATCTAACTGATCACCATACTAGGGGTAAGGAAGGAATTTTCCCCCGGGTCAGATTGGCAGAGACTCTGGGATTTTTTTTTTGCCTTCCTCTGCAGCACGAGGCATGGGTCACTTGCAAGTTTAAACTCGTGTAAATGGTGAATTCTCTGTAATGTGAACTCTTTAAACTATGATTTGAGGACTTCAGGAAATTAAGGCAGAAGTTAGGGGTCTATTTCATGAGTGGGTGGGTGATGTTCTGTGGCCTGCAATGTGCATGAGGTCAGACTAGATGATCACTATGGTCCCTCCTGACCTTAAAGTCTATGAGTCTTAAGCATTGGCACTATAGTCATCCTTATAGCTATATATCTATATAGATATCTATGAACTAAGAAGTGGACTGAGACTACAAATTCCCTTTTCACACAGGCCACTGAATAGCTATCAGATGGTAAGTACTTCTGGTTACTATCAATTCAGACTACCTTTTAGTGTGAGTGTTTTAAATCTATACAGGATTAGTGAAACTGAGAGTAAGATCCTTCAAATAAAAATGTCCCTGATGATAAGCCTCTTCAAAAAACAAAACATGTTTGGTGTCTGTGCTATTTTTGTTATTGTCTTATTCTGGCACTAGAAAGCCCTTTTAGCTGAGAAAACATTAGGGAATTAAAAAGAAAGGGAAGACACTGTAACATAAATAATACAATGTCTCTGATTATGACTGTTGAAAAATGGGCACCATATTGACTTGAATGACCTGCAAAGAAAATGCAATCTCCCTAGCAATCAGTTTTGTAAATACTTGCAGATTAGAAACTGTAATTTCAAAAAAATAATTTGGCTCTTATCTTATTCCCAAGAAACCTGTCTCAGTATCCTAGTTGAAATGTAGTTACAGTTCAGCTGTATATTAATATGGCCTCAAATTCAGCTCAACCTTTATTAGATTTGAAAAAAACAAATGGAGACATAGGCACAAAACCATTTTTATCCCCTAAAGAATGGCATAACAGGTAATGAAAACATCATAGCACAAATAAATGTGTCTCTGACTTAAAGTTCTTTGTATTTTTGGTCACTACAAGTCATAGGGACTCCTGTCAAGAAGTGGATAGATAGCTTATCAAAATCTAATTAGATATTAAATGTGACTGCTCACATCACACAGGTCAGGGTAAGTGATGTCAGGCAGGGGTCTGTTGCCCTTATCCCTCTAAATTGTCCATTTACTCTACCCTTGCATTTGGATCACAACCAAAACGTTAGAGACAAGACAGACCGTAGCCTAAATTCTAATACCTGTTCAACTATTGTAAATTCAGAATAACTCCCAAGACTTCATTCATTCAACTAAGATCAAGATCTGACCCATTGAGTTTATCTGTATTAGTACGCTAGTCAACTGGTATTACAAAAACAGTTTTAATAAAAGCACAAACATGTTGAGAACAGCAGACATCAAAATTACTCATCAGTGGATAAAGTCATCTCACTTCAATGTCAGCCATTTAATACATGTACCCAAACAGGTTAGACATTTTAAGTAAGATACAAATTATCCTAAATTAAATGGTAGGATTTTCAAGAGTGACCAGTGATGACCTTACTCTTATTTTTGAGGTCTGTGCTCCCAATTAACTTAATTGAGAGCAAACCTAACAGAATGCTGCACAGTTATGAAAATCCCATCAACAAAGGCTGGGAATGTCAAGCAGTAGGAGATGACAGGGGCCTTGCATATTGGTTTCAGTGGAGGAGAGATCAGTAATGTGGAGTCTGGTTATAGTCAAAGTGTCATTTATTTTATTTACTCATGTACACCAGTCCTGGAACAGAGGTGGTCACAAACAGAATGGAGGGCTGCCTCTTCTTTCAAAAATCACAGCTCTACACCAATGCCCAGGGTCTAAGGAGCACTCTATCTGAAGAATTGATTCCAATCAGAACCCAAGTCAGAGAGCAAACTCTACAGCTGATTGAATCACTCCCTCCATGCAGAACTTTGCATAACAACACTAACAACACCAGTGTGCCTTTCCCAGGCTAAAAATTTGCGTGCACATTAAGAAAAAGAACTTGAACAACAACATGTAATAGCAACACCTGGTGATTTCTTCCTTAACAATACTTCTAATAACAAATTGTGTAATATGTTATCCTTTTATTTACTATAATCTATTATTATATATTTAGTATAATTAGGCATCCCACCTTTCCTCTTCCCTCTTATTTGAATCACATAAATACTCAATAAAACATTTTAAAATTTAAGTACTAGTATGATTATCGTATTGATCTGAAGTAGAAGATACAGCCCATCCAGATTTAATTTCAAGTGAGCAGAAAAGTTTATCTGAGGCCATCATAAATGCAATTCATTTAACTTAGCTTTATTAACTTACTTATTTATCCATAGCCATGTTTATGTCCCTAGCTTTTGAGTGCTGTAATTTGTTAATAAAGGGCCCCATCATGCAAAGTGCTGAGTGCTCTCAATTCCCACTTAACACCTTGCAAGATCAAGACCAAATGTTGAATTTGTAGTGATGAGTAGTGAGTTAAAGGTGGTAATTATTTGACATAAGCATGGCAAACAGCATTTGATTTCTGGGTTGAATTCTGAAATGGACTTTGGGAACCAAGGTAACCAGTAAGAAAGCATGTGGAGTCTAAAGGAAGGACAGTATATTCTCCAGTGATCCCTAAAATCCAGCAGGATCCAGCAATCTCTAACAATGTATCACTGCAGGTCCTCCAGCCCGTCAGTAGAAAAGACCTCACCTCAACTTGGATGATTTGGTCCGCAGTGGAGATGTGTTCATTCTACCTCAAATATTCATTCACATACTGTCTCCACTGGCATATGAGTAGAACCAGTAACCACCTGACAGAGGCCCATGGCTCTCATGTGGGCTGTGAAGCTCTGGGCCAATGAACTAGGCTCATCTACATGTATGTTGCAGTTTCCCAAGATAGTCAGTTTTAATTCCAGTACCATCCCAGCTATCTCAGTCAGGATATCTATGGAGTACTAATATGGCTAGTAAACCACTGAGATTCAGATATTAGCTTTACCCAAGGGCTCACATGGTAGGTGGAGATACTCAAAGGAATTAATTTTTTGGAATAGGCATCTACATTTGTGGTCAAATGCAAAAAAGCCTGGCCTCTTTCCCTCTTCAACCTCCCTAGGCTCACTCTGCACCAAGCAGCTAGCTGGAAACAGCTGAATTAACACCAGTCCACTGGACTCATCCTGACACATCCACAGTGATGCAAACAAGACTAGGTCCCTTGTACGCAGTCAAATCACAGATATATTGCTGTTCTTAAGAATGACTGACCTGGTATTCATCAACCTGAACCAGAGTTTGAATATATGCAGATTACAAAAGAAATAGACATTTATCCAAGTAAAAATAATTCTAGAATGAGTATGTTTAATAATATACAAACATATTAGGCAGATGATTACAAATGTTATACACAGGCTATAAAAATGTAGGCTTTATGGATGAAACACACTCCCTGAGTGGCATATCTCACATTATCAGATTCATGAAATGAAATTTACAGGAAAAAACATTTTACCTTTAATTAACTCTAATTTCTTTAATTGAGTTGCCAGTTAGTGTTGAAAAAGCATAGATTAACAGCACAATATTATTTCATTTATCTTAAAATCATTCTCCCTCTAGGCAGCTTACATGAAAGTGATCATGAAATGGTAGAGTTAATGATTCTAAGGAATGGTAAGAGCAAAAACAGCACAATAAAGATAATGGATTTCAAGAAGGCAGACTTTAGCAAACTTAGGGAGCTAGAAGGTAAGATCCTATGAGAAGCAATTCTGAGGAGTATAACAATTCAAGAGAGTTGGCAGTTTTCCAAAGAGACATTATTCAGATCACAAGAGCAAACTATCCCACTGGAAATGCAGAAGTGCTAAATGACTTTTTTGTTTTGGTTTTCACCAAAAACCTTAGTACCAATTGCACGTTTAACATAGTGAATGCCAATGAAAATGAGGTAGGATCAGAGACTAAATTAGGGAAAGAAGAAGTTAAAAATTACTTAGACAAGTTTGATGTCTTCAGGTCACCAGGGCCTGATGAAATACATCCTAGAATATTCAAGGAGCTGACTGAGGAGATCTGAGCCACTAGCAAATATCTTTTAAAAGTCATGGAAGATGGGAGAGACTGCAGAGGACTGAAAAAGGGCAATTATAGTGCCAATCTATAAAAAGGGAAATAAGGACAACCCCGGAAATTACAAACCAGTCAGTTTAACTTCAGTACCCGTAAAGATAATGGAGCAAATAATTAAGCAATCAATTTGAGAACAACTAGAAGAGAATAAGGTGATAAGTAACAGTCAGCATAGATTTGTTAAAAACAAATCATGTCAAACTAACCTGATAGCTTTCTTTGACAAGGTAACAAGACTTGTGGATAAGGGGGAAGTGGTAGATGTGGCATATCTTGACTTTTGTAAGGCTTTTGATGCTGTCTTGCATAACCGTCTCATAAACAAACTAGGGAAATATAACCTAGATGGAGCTACTATAAGGTGGGTACAGGACTTGTTGGAGAACGATTCCCAGAGAGTAGTTATCAGTGGTTCATAGTCAAGTTGGAAGGACATATCATGTGGGGCCCTGCAGGGATCAGTTCTGGGTCTGGTTCTGTTTAATATCTTCATCAATGATTTAAATAATGGCATAGAGAGTACATTTATAAAGTTTGCAAACAATACCAAGCTGGGAGGGGTTGCAAGTGCTTTTGAGGATAGAAATAAAATTCAAAATGACCTGGACAAACTGGAGAAATGGTCTGAAATAAATAGGATGAAATTCAATAAGGACAAATGCAAAGTACTCCACTTAGGAAGGAACAATTAATTAGTTACACAATTACAAAATAGGAAATGACTGCATAGGAAGCAGTACTACAGAAAGGAATCTGGGGGTCATAGTGGATCACAAGCTAAATATGAGTCAACAGTGTAACAATATTGCAAAAAAAGCGAACATCATTCTGGGATGTATTAGCAGGAGTGTTGTAAGCAAGACATAAGTAATAATTATTCTAGTCTACTCCATGCTGATTAGGCCTCCACTGGAGTACTCTGTCAAGTTCTGGGCACCACATTTCAGGAAAGATGTGAACAAGCTGGAGAAAGTCTGGAGAAGATCAGCAAAAATGATTAAAGGTCTAGAAAACATGGCCTATGACAGAAGATTGAAAAAAATGGGTTTGTTTAGTCTGGAAAAGAGAAGAGTGAGAGGAGACACAATTAAGGCTATGTTTATGTCACAGGGGTCATGGAAGTCACAGAATCCATGACTTCCAGAGACCTGCATGACATTCTTTGCTTCAGCCCCAGGGATTGCGGGACTCTGGAGCTGTCAGCCAGCGGGGCCCTGGCAGGGTTCTGGCTACAGCAGTGACAGGAGACCCCATGCAAGGTTCCAGAGGTTGGTGATAGATTCCTGAGGGAGCCCTCCTCAGGGTTCCAGCAAGAGGTGACAGCCTCATGCAGGGGGGTGAGGGGAATGTCTCGGGAGAGCGGCTGCGGGTGTCCCATTTTCTCTTTGGGAAATATGGTCACCCTGCAGCTCCCATCCGCCATAGGGGAACCCAGTCACAGAGGGGGAACCCCACAGCTCCCAGCCACCACAGTGGGAGGAGGAACCATGGAGTCACAGCAGCAAAAGTCATAGACAGGTCACGGATTCCATGAATTTTTGTTTATTGCCTGTGACCTCTCTGTGACTTTTACTGAAAATAACCATGACAAAATCTTAGCCTTAGGCATAACAGTTTTCAAGTACATAAAAGGCTGTTACAAGAACTAGCAAGAAAAATTGTTTTTCTTAACCTCTGAGGATAGGTCAAGAAGCAATGGGCTTAAATTGCAGCAAGGGCAGTTTAGGCTGCACATTAGGAAAAACTTCCTGTCAGGGTGGTTAAGCATTGGAATAAATTGCCTAGGGAGGTTGTGGATCTCCACCATTGGCAATTTTTAAGAGCAGGTTAGACAAATGCCTGTCAGGGATGGTCTAGATAATATTTAGTCCTGCCATAAGTGCAGGGGATTGGACTGGATGGATCTAGTCCTATGATTTTATGACTCTAATATAGTATGAGGAACTAATTTATATACTGAGTGGTTTTTTAATATTTTTTATCTGCAGAGACAATGTAAATAATCCTAATACCTTCCAGGTTTTTTTGGTTCCCCTCATGTCCACAGTAAACCTTACTAGCCCTTCTGTATTACTTTTTGCAGAGGGTGCTTACAGTGTCCTTCATACCCTACATTCAGCAGTTCTAAATCCAAGGCAGAGCTGTGGTGCTACCTCCTTCCTCTAAAGCAAGTCCTTGCCCCGAGTCCTGACTTGGCATTTGCCCATTGCAAGGTTTTGTAAGCCAAGAAGAGCATCATGTTGTCATCTGTTGCTTTCCTTGTTGTCCAACTTCAGCAAAATATTGGATCCCTAACAGTGCCTTATTGAAGTTCAGCTGCCAAAGACAAGTATAGTTTCCTTCCAAACCCACTTCAATAACCCTCAAAAGAATATAAAATAAAAGCAACCTATCAGTGCAATCCGATCTCAAGCAGGAGTCCAAAGATCTCTCCTTCACGCACAAGCAGGCTATGGGGTAATTCTCTTCAGTGACTGACTCCTCTCTCATTTCCAACATGTCTTGTTTAAGGTAAAATATTTTGCCATCCTGGAAAGCTGAGGGCCTGGATAAGGCAAATCATCACCAAACAAAGAAAATTTTGGGATACACTCCTCACTAAATTCTTTATCAGTACTACTCCTATGTAAATCCCATGCCAATTTGATCATCTTACTTCTAGTGTCATTTGAAATTCCGGTGAGAAAGATCATAATTTCATACAAATTACTCTATTAAAATATATTTTATGGGTATTAAGAGTATGTTAACACCGCATATTTTCTGGCAAGCCGTGGAATGTCTGATGCATGCCAATTATAATTTGCTAGCCAAAGTGGTTTGAAATAGTGTCATTAATTTCTTCATCGTTAAAGTAAATTATTAACAAGGTTTTCAAATGCTCAAAATGTATTTAATATGATTACTCCGAACAGTTTTGTGTGAACTACAGTTTAATACTGTTGCCCTTACAAAGATAATCTTTATTATAAGAATAATCTGCCCACCCTTCTTTGTTGATTAAACTATCCTGAGTTCATATTTCCTATATTATTAACAGTGCATCTCAGTGGGAGCTAAATTGGCAGACACAAACAACACAAGTGTTTCTTGACTAATTTCCTTCCCCTTCCCAGAACCATTTGTGTGTCTTTTTATTTAGATACTTAGATATTTAGGTAAAGCTTTTTTTTTTAAGTTAGGCAAATGTGAAAGTTAATTCTCTGCTGCAATGTTACTACTGGAACATTCCAGCTAACTCCTAACCAATGGTGACATTAGCAATGAGAAAGCTATGGCAAAGATATGAGACTTGTGTTTTGTCTTGAAGATGTCACCTCTTTGTTAAAGGATTTCCAGAGGTGTGGAGAAGATGCTAAGAAAGCTGTGCTCATGCTTTGCTGTTTTTATTTAGATGTACTAAAAAGGGACCCAGAGAATCAAAGGTATTAACATAACTGAGTCACTGTTCAACATCAAGCAGTGTTAACAGGGTTTGGGGTTTCGGATACAGAGACATCCGCCTGCTTAGTACCATGGAAAGTACACCATTGAACATCATTTTAACCTTTTATTAAAGATACAGAAAGAAGGAAAAACAGTTAAAGCATTTGAAATGTGAAGTATTAATTAAGGCTTTCATTTGAACAACATCCCTTGTACCCTTTCCCTTTAGCTGTAGAGTTTTCTTAGATGGAAACCTCTCACCCCTTGTTTGACAGTCTCCTTGACGATATTAAAGATGGTAATAACTGTCCTTTCTGGAGAAAAGAGAAGTTAGTTGAAATGGGCTGGGGCTATCATTGCTGCTGCTGTTAAAATCTGATTCTGTTTCACAGAAGACAAGACAAGTTGAATACATACACAAGCTGTGCCAGCACTAGGCATAATTGCTTAGGGCCCTGAGCAGCTCAAGGGAACCCTCATTTGCTTTTTTAGTATGTGTTGTGTGGAGGGGGGTGGCCTCAAAAATATTCCTGCATAGGGCCCCCAGTAGGCTATACCACCTCTGTGTGACACAAGGGAACAGAAAAGAACAGCAAAGACAGAAAATGCAGTGCCTATCTTTGATGTTGACTCTCAGTTGCAACCTCTCTGTTGGAAAAACACAGTCATGGCAGATGATCTTATCAGTCACTCCAAGACCTGTCAAACTTGTACAAGCACCACAGTCTTTAGGGCATTGCATTTAGCTGCCTCCTTCTGGTCACAGGCTTATAACAGCATTACAAAAGATATAGTCTTAACTGGCTAAGCCAGACTCTTTCTAGACAGATGGCAAAAAGAGAGAGAGAGAAAAGCAAAGAAATAACATGAGGAAGGAAAAGGACCCATGGTGGTAGTTGCAACAGGAGGGCCAACAAGACAGTCTCACATCCCAGGTGGTGTTGGGATTAAGACAGAGCTGGCAGAGGTGTCAGTGTCCCTCTCTCTGGCCCAGTCTGGTTAGAAAATCTCTCAGAATCATGATAGAGAAGGTCTGTGGTCCCAGGAGATGGTCAGGGTGGCAGCCATGATGGTGAAGTTTGCTCCAGTAGTAATTTTTTCTCTCCAAATCTCTTTCTTGAAAGACCCCAAAAGGGAATTATGGCTGGAATATCCCATCACCTCATTATGTTGTCCACCAATCAGCCTAATTTCTGACACACCCATTTTGGTTCATTGATTTTTGATCTCACACTATTCTTGTTTACCAGGGATGATCTTATCATAGTCCTGGAATTATATCAATAGGCCTTTTTTGTTTGGACTAATTCAGTCTGTCTGTCTCTCCCTGTCATGCCCTTTTCTCAACAACATTTTTTATAGATTATTGTGATATTTTATGAACTTCCACTCGCTCCTTACAGTTAAACTCACTATTAGGGTAAAATTGTAGGCCCAGTTATCACAACAGCTCTCATGAGTCTCACCCTTGAAGTTTATAATTTCATAATCTCTGAGGAGTACAAGTGTCTGGAAAAGTTCCCTCATACTGAGAGGCAGTCCAAGAGAGCCTCAGGGCCATTTTTTGAGAGCTTTGAAGTTTAAGACTATGACAGTGAATTTGATGCATTATGCAAGAGGGGAAGCAGTCTAGTGTATGGAGCACTATCGTGCTGAACCCTCCAAAAGGTTTTTTGGATATGCTGAATATGGAGGAAGAGAGGAAAGTGATCAGGAACAGCCAGCATGGATTCACCAAGGGAAGGTCATGCCTGACTAATCTAATTGCCTTTTATGATGAGATTACTGGTTCTGTGGATGAAGGGAAAGCAGTGGATGTATTGTATCTTGACTTTAGCAAAGCTTTTGACACGGTCTCCCACAGTATTCTTGTCAGCAAGTTAAGGAAGTATGGGCTGGATGAATGCACTATAAGGTGGGTAGAAAGCTGGCTAGATTGTCAGGCTCAACGGGTAGTGATCAATGGCTCCATGTCTAGTTGGCAGCCGGTATCAAGTGGAGTGCCCCAACGGTCGGTCCTGGGGCCGGTTTTGTTCAATATCTTCATAAATGATCTGGAGGATGGTGTGGATTGCACTCTCAGCAAATTTGCGGATGATACTAAACTGGGAGGAGTGGTAGATATGCTGGAGGGGAGGGATAGGATACAGAAGGACCTAGACAAATTGGAGGATTGGGCCAAAAGAAATCTGATGAGGTTCAATAAGGATAAGTGCAGGGTCCTGCACTTAGGATGGAAGAATCCAATGCACCGCTACAGACTAGGGACCGAATGGCTAGGCAGCAGTTCTGCGGAAAAGGACCTAGGGGTGACAGTGGACGAGAAGCTGGATATGAGTCAGCAGTGTGCCCTTGTTGCCAAGAAGGCCAATGGCATTTTGGGCTGTATAAGTAGGGGCATAGCGAGCAGATCGAGGGACGTGATCGTTCCCCTCTATTCGACATTGGTGAGGCCTCATCTGGAGTACTGTGTCCAGTTTTGGGCCCCACACTACAAGAAGGATGTGGATAAATTGGAGAGAGTCCAGCGAAGGGCAACAAAAATGATTAGGGGTCTAGAACACATGAGTTATGAGGAGAGGCTGAGGGAGCTGGGATTGTTTAGCCTGCAGAAGAGAAGAATGAGGGGGGATTTGATAGCTGCTTTCAACTACCTGAAAGGGGGTTCCAAAGAGGATGGCTCTAGACTGTTCTCCATGGTAGCAGATGACAGAACGAGGAGTAATGGTCTCAAGTTACAGTGGGGGAGGTTTAGATTGGATATTAGGAAAAACTTTTTCACTAAGAGGGTGGTGAAACACTGGAATGCGTTACCTAGGGAGGTGGTAGAATCTCCTTCCTTAGAGGTTTTTAAGGTCAGGCTTGACAAAGCCCTGGCTGGGATGATTTAACTGGGAATTGGTCCTGCTTCGAGCAGGGGGTTGGACTAGATGACCTTCAGGGGTCCCTTCCAACCTTGATATTCTATGATTCTATGAGGATAGAGCATTGAGAAACTCTCTGTGACTACTTCATGAAGTAGAGGTTCAGTCGCCCAACAAGACTCTCTGGGATCATTCCTAAAGGAAGGATCTGAACCAACTCATTGCAGTTCCACTCTCACCTGCCACATCTATGAGGCATGATAACATATTATGGCTGAATCATACTGAGGAATCCAGCAGTAAAAATATGTGTGTTTGCCCATTGTCCATTGCCAGAAATGAATTATCCATTAGTGTGACCAGACCATGAGATGTTTCATCTCTGTGAAACATCCCGTCCTAAAACTCGGGAGGCATGAGTGCAAAACACTGACAGATGTCAATTGTAGTTGGAGAGAGTTCTTTGTCAATTATTCGATCATCTTACTTTAGACATTAGAAGGTACATTTCAAGGTTGGTTGCACTAAATAATGTTTTCCTAACTATTTGTCAGATTATTGCATACTGTAGGGGGGCGGGGGGGGAAGACTGTTTTCCTAAAAGGAAGTGTTAACAGAGATGTGATAAAGTGAGTTTAGATGAGATATATGTGCTTGGTCAGCAATCTAACTGCTCCTGGGAGTCAATTTTAAGTCATATCTGAAAGGATTCCAGCAATATAATTGAATTTTTTGGATTAATATATGTTAAACAAGAGTACAAGACACTTGTAGAACAACAGGCCACCCACTTTTAGCTTCATGGAAAGCAAAGGAATTGGATTATCAGCATTATACTCTTTAGTTGGTTTTGTCTGCAAAGTCTTCCTGTGTTCAAAAAACTATTTGTCTTCATATGTTAGCTGTACAAAGCAGCATTGGCTAGCTTTTTATGTTCATTATATTTATTTTCTTTATGCTTGGCTGCTCTATACAATGCCATTCCCTATAATACAGAGCAATCTGGCTTGCAATTCTAAAAAACATCATTCACTGTAAATAAATGTATCTGTCAGATCTGAGAAATACAAATGTGCTATGTTCTCTATGAAAGATATAGTATAGAAAAACTCCCCAAAGTAACTTTCCCTCAAGTCCATCATATACACATATCTAACAGGCTTTTTGGCCAAGATTATTGTAGTTGGGGTTCGAATTTTTGTAATACTAGTTCCACTTGGTGTATATAGGAAATAAATTTGTCAGGTCAATGGTATGAACTTTGCATCAAAATATACTGTGTACCTGGCATGCACATGCAATGTCTTTCCTTTGCAGCACAAATTCCAAATCTCCCTGACCACACTTTTAAAGCAAGTGCACAAAAGTGACTTAGTTCCATGTACACAATGCCCTTTATATGTACTGTACCAATTTGAGTCCTTTGTTCCTGCCTGCAAACGACTGTAGGGGAAAAACCCCTACAATTATGGGTTCATTATTTATTAAAACAGGCATAAAGTAGAATTCAAGTTATCTCTATCTTCCTCCCTCCTTCACCTACCACCAAGTGAAAAGGGAACATTAGTTTAAAGTGAATTATATACTTTCAGTAAGAAAGTCCCCTAACATGAAAAATGCCCACATAGCAGGGCAGGACATTCTGGGCTGCATTGTGTCATTGATTGTTAATCAGAAATCTTCACTGATTTCAACAGGGAAATTTGGTTTAAAAACTGATAGCAAATATTGTCCTTTGGCAGTCCCCATTCATGGACTTTCCACCATATTGTTCCGCTGAGTGAGCTGGGCTTTGCTCCTGTGAAACAGGCTGGGGATTCAACACCAAAATCTCATGGCAGTTTATGTGGAGGCTGGACTCTGGCTTCTACTTTTCCCTGACCACTGCCTCAAGCAGAGGGAAACAGCAAGTAGGTTTATACTTCCTTTGTGTTACTGGAGGGGATGGAAAGTAGCTCTCCCCAAAGCATTCCCATACCCATTCACAGAGCTCAGTTCACCCAGAAAACTGACAGACATGATTCTGTCAATCCAAGGGAAAAGGTGGTACTTCTTTCCTCACCCTCTACTCTAGATCTTCTATATATGACAGGATGCACATGCTGCCTTCAGAGAGGGTGCAGGGTACTCCTCACTTTGCATCAAGCCAATGCTGCAGACCAGATACAGAAGTAAGCCCTGTTTTCACCCTTCTCAGGCCCTTTTTTGGATAACTGGTATCCTCAGTGTGCTAGGAGTGTTCAGGGACTGCTTTCCCCCATCAGATTCTGGCCAATCCCTGCAGAGGAGCAGACATCACATTGTGTCCTCTCCCATTATCTGTCTAGTTGCTCACTTGACTTGTATCATCATAGTACCTGAACACCTTGCAAAGGGTAATGGATTTAGTCTCACAACACCCTTCTGAGGCTGGGATTGGAAGTAGTATTATCCCTGTTTTACAGATGGGGCTGTGACCCACAGAGAGATGAAAGCCCAGATTTAGTGAACCACTGAAGCACATATTCAGCTTTAACCATGTGAGTAGTCCCACTGACAAGCTTAATGTAAAGCAAATGCTGTGCAGGATCTGTGTGGAAATTACTTGCTGAGGGTCGTGCAAAATTTGTGGCAGAGCTAAGAGCTGAAACCAAAGCTCATAAATTTTGGTGAAGTGCCTTAACCACAAGATCACCCTCTCTTTGCATATCTGTATAGAAAGGGCCAGGATGTGGCTCTATAAGACTGAAACTTTATCCTAAAACTCTTTTAATGTCCATTGACTAGATTGTCTGTGGGGAGAGGATCATTTTTATGTTCTAAGTGAATAGCCTCATTGCTATTTTAAGCCAAATCTAAAATTACCTGGCTGAGACTAATCATTAAAGACTATTGCTTAGAGCAATGCCCTCCTGGTTGGCAGTGTTCACATTTACAAGTACAATGCCTACACCTTTCATTGTTTCCAGTGTTAGGGAGTGTGTATTCAGCCTGTATGTTAACAGAAAGGACTTTCTCAAGATCATTTTCCCTTTATTCTTTTCTTATAAAAAAATTAAATTCTGCAGAAGAATAAAAAGAAATTATTCTCTTCATTTTTAAATAAAACATCAGAGTAAAGGTAAAACCTGCAGGGATTCAAATGTACTTGAAAGGCTACTTTTAACCACATTTGATCTAAGCAATCTAAGGGGATTTGGAGAATTAATGAATAGTGGATTTCAGACTGGGTCAGATAAGGTAGTTCTGTCCCTCTTCCCTTCATACCCAATGCCAAATAAATAAATATAAATCCAACCTAAGTTACAAATTAATCATTTTTTAAAAAAACTTAGTCCCAAATTGTTTAGTTTTAATACATTTGTTATAAATGTTTGTTTTCTATTTATTACAATCTATATTAAAATAAGGAAATGTGTAAAAATAAAGTAGTTCTTAGTTAAAGCAATAAATCTATTCTTTGTTTTGAGCACAGGCCTAGTTTCTTATTCAGGCAAAACTCCCACTGGACCAAACTCTAGCCTAGCAACCTCCATTGCTAACAGGACCTCCAAGTAGCTTCCATTGATCCTGACTGAATCACTACCACTGTTGCCCCTCTGCCAAGAGGTCACAGATATCAGAGATATCTCCTCCTTCCCACTGGAGGAGAAATCCATAATATGGAATTTGGGTATATTCTTACTACAACTTGTTTTATATACACCAGTCCTTGAACAGAGGTGCTCACAAACAGCACAAAGGCAGTCCCCACTTTCAGTGATCTTAGCCCAAATACCAATGTCCTAGTCTCAAAAGATAGTTGTTCAAGAATTAACTCTGTATAGGTTAAGGCAAAGAACAAATTCCCTTGCTGCTTACTACAGCATTCCCATAGAAAGGACATCAGAAAACCATGCACACAGTATTTCCTTGTAAGACTAAAAACATGCTCATACTTAGAAAAAAAACTTGTAAGACTATGTATAAGAGTGTCATCTGATGACTCCTGTTATTATCATACCTATACCACTTGTCCTATCCTTTCTAATTTGTTCATACACACATTTTTCTATTTTTGACTGTTATACTACACCTTTCACCATGGTATCTGGGCACCAGCCATCTCAAAATCCCCTAGCAGAGCATGAGTTTGTGGATGATTTGCACTGTTGTGATCCACACTACAGACTGCCTTTCTGCTGCTGAGATCCTCTCAAGCCAGGCTCCACCATTGGAGCAATGAACCCAGGGTTTGTAGAAATATATATTTTATGTTCTTTGCTCTTAAAGTTTAACCAAATATATCAAAACAATAATGACTGGAGAAAATATTTACTTATTTTCTGAAATGTAAAGGTGTTAGTGATTTTTACATGTAAGTGTCGAGAGAGTTACAGAGATTTTTTTTTCTTATTTTGGGACATTTTTATTAAGACGAAATATTTAACAAAAAAAACTTATTAAAATTCACAGTAACATGAGCTGTAAAGTGTTTTCTTTTGCTGGGGAATATTAGAAGTTGAACTACTGAATATAATAAGCTGTGTATAAAGAGAGACTGTTAAATATAGTAGTTTAGGCCAAAAAGTGTGACCTAGTTTAAGAAATGTCAAAATCTGATAGGAATTTTGCAGTAGATTCTAAATATCCAATTCCATGCTTTACACTTTTTCTTTTAAGTACTTTACAAGAGGCAGAGCAACAGAAAGTCCAATAAACATCCATCACCATTGAAATCCATTGAAATCTCTGTGGATTGCAAGGTGGTTAGCCCCATAGATTGTTTCCTCTGAGGGTTTCTTGGAGTTCCCCCACCACTGTTGCCTGGCACCAGTGCAATTTCCACTGGTTCTAGCAAAGCTTGGAATAGCAGTGTAGACTTCCACAGATATTCTTGCCTGCTCTTAACAGGTTGGACCAACAACATGAGAGTTCCCTAAGGTGAGAATTTATCCATACTGAGGATTTTAGGCAATTCTTTAGCATTGACCTAGCACTGGTATTAGCAATAGTGCATTCTCACAGTAGGTACAAATGACGCTGGAGTAAAAACACCTGCAGACAGTCTACACCAATGTTCCAACCAGTTGTACGAGAGTACTGGTGTTACAACGGTGCTATACTGGTGCTTGACCATGGCAGGTGGTGAGGAGAATTTCTTACAATGCGTAGTGTCAGTGTAGCCTGTTGGGAAGGTTTATGGCAGTGAGGAGGAGTGAAGGGTAGCTCAGTGATCTATGGAGAAATTGGTCTCTAATACTATGGCTCTTGAGCTCTCTGAAAGGACAGCCAATTTTCTACAGTGCTACCCCCCAACCCACCTCTATGAAGGGTTGACCAAAAGGGGATAAAAACCATGGAGAAAGACAGTCACTATTACTTCCAAAAATCACTGATGTCTGAGGGGACCATACTTCTGCATGCCTGTTCCCTGTCTGCACTTGCCTTAGCTGCTTTTCTTTGCATGGAGATGTGTTGTGGGCCCTGGAGGAGTGAAACCGCACTGCAGAAACTTTGCTTCTGCCACCCCTTCCACTGCTTTTCTGACACTTCCATTTTAATGTCATTTGTTCCCCTCTGCCATGGAGCAGAGGGCCCAATGTGTACACATTATGAGCTGGGTATGCAGAAACATTTAACTGCTTAACTTCAAGCCAATGCCCAGCCCCTGCGTGGTGACAGTGATGTTCATTACATTTGCACTTCCAAATGAGATACCAAGTATGTGACATATCTTATTCATTATGCAGCATGGAATTTATTAATATAATAATGCTCTGATCCTGCAACAAGCTCCGTTTGTGCACCGGGATCTTAAAGAAGTAGGGTAAGATGCATTTTTCCCAGAACTATATTCCTGCTGCACAGACCCAGATGCCTCTGTTTTTTAATTTTAAAAAAAGAGAGTGGACGAGGAGATAAACATTAGTTTGCTACAGTAAATGAAATACATATAATCAGAGGCAAAAACATTCTGGTATGAAGAGGCTATAAACAATGGGTAAAATAAGCATATTGTACATATACCCAGTATATAAATAATAGTTGACATGCAATCTTAAGAAGTTATTTGTACTTCAAACTGACCTACAGTAAAACGGTTGCAGTAAATTTAAGAAATGATGAAGAAGTACAGTTGTAAAGAGTTACAAAAAGTCAGCAAATAGAACTGAGTCAACATTCATATCCACTTGTAATTTTGGTGGATCGGATGCAACTAACACCATGTTTCAATCTGACTTCTTTATCATTTCCATATTTTTCAGAAGTTTACCCTTCATGATGCTTCACCACATTATATTACACATTCCCCTGTCACAGAAGATTTAATTCTCATTTATACCACCCTGGTAGGGCATAGGAGCCTTAAATTTGAGTAAATTCAATATTCACCCACTTTAAGGGTCCACTACCAGTGCAGGTCTCAGGGCAAAAGGGCCCATTGTAAATGAGAAATAACAATAATTACCTAGAAATAATGCTAAAACTGGAGCTAATAACGTTCTGCCATCACAGATGATAAAAAAATGTGTTATGGTATTTCTTTAAGGTGATCATATAGAATCAAAGAAAACAATATATATTATATCTGTGTGTAATATAGTTGTAATATACTATATGCAGGAAACAGCTAATAACAAAATTGTGTCCCAGGTTTTTTTAGAGAAACATAGGGCCTGCCTTTGTTATTCTACTCCTGTGCTTGGCTCAGGGATACAGGGAGAAGAGAGCTAAGCTGGTTTTAAATTGCCCTTGCACTTCACGAGGTTGTGCAGTCCCCAGTGTACATGAGAGCAGACATGCTCTAATTATACTCTGCTTCCCGCAGCCCTGGAAAAATGTGAATAACTGTAGTTACAGTGCACTCTATCAATGTTCCCAGCGTACCTTGGCACGTCCTTGTCTGCACTTATGCCAGAGGCAGGGATCAGGGACAGTGTAGAGCCCTTAAGATAGTGCTGCACAAGTCAGCATGGCCCTGTGCACCCAGAATGGTGTAAAGGGACCTTAGTATAATTGAGAAGCAAACCAAAATGAAAAAACAGCTATTTCAGACACGAGGACCCATCCTGGAAAAACGTAAAGGTTTTTTTCTAGCCCCTTCCTACAAGTACCTTTCTACATGTATCTGTTCACTACTGAAACTCCTGTGTGTAGGGGTAATTCTTTGTGGTAACCTTTTCCCCAGCATACTTTTCTGCTCTCTGCCTCTATACATTTGGCAGAAGCAGCTGCACCCCTAAAGAGGCTATTTGGCAGCTGGCTTTTGCTTTGTACCACTTGCTCCCTTTCAGTTAGTAAATATTTCTACTATGTTTTCCCCTTCATCATCACTGTGGAAGTGACACAGGCTTACCTTTTGGAAACCATTATTAGGTGCATTTCTATAGCACTTCTCACTATAGTAGCTCTTGCTGAAGAGCCAATTACTATTCTGTATTTGTGCCATCCTCTGTCTGGTAGCTGGCAATCTAGAAACAGTAAAATATCTAATGGATATTTAATTTATAATCTGTGTGTTCCAAAGGTGCCCTTGTTTATGCATAGTGTGATATGTTATCATAGTTATTATGTCATTACATTGGCTATGTCTTTTGTTTCCCCTCAGACTACGCAGAGAAATTATCCAAATGAGATAGCACAGCTTTGATTCAAAGGTGAATGATTAGTGAAAAGTGTGAAAAGATGATAATGCAAAATAATTACCGTTAAAAAATTAACATCTGTCCTGCAGCACAGCAGTAAAACCATGTGCAGCATCATGACATGGTGGATGTTGGCTACTCATGGTCATGACATATTTTGAGCAGCTCACATGCTACTATTAGTCTCTAGGGATTTCCTTCACTTCCAAAAAAAAAAAAAAGTTTCCATTTGTGGCCTGGGAGCTATCATATAATGCAGCATGAAAAGACAACAAGATTGCTATATTCAGACTGATCTCAAAGATCTTTGTTTTTATCTGGAGGCAAATTGTATGTCTGTTGCATGGGGTTTGTAATTTTTTCATCTTAAACCAAAATGACATCATTAGCTTTAGTGCTCCCAAACACAATCGTTCAAGTCACAATCCTTACCCAAGTGTACTTAAACCATGGAGTTGCACGAATCATAAAGTGGAACAATTTACCAGTTCATTTAAATAAAAACTATTAATATGAATATAAATTATTTTGTAGCAAAACACCCAGTCTTTTGGTAGAATTCCAAAGGAGTCCAGTGCAAGAACTTTGTCTACAAGCTGTATTTAATAAGTAAAAGTAGATGCAAACAAGCAAGTCTGTGGAGCCCCAGTAGATCCTCTCTCATTATCTGAATGTCTTGGACAGCATCTGTAACTTCCCGGTAACTGGTATGAATTTGACATAATCTGGGCTCAGAAAATCTGCCTTTATGTGTATAGCTTAAACATTCCTGAAGAGTATTGAGCCAAATGCCAGCACGGATCCATTGTATATTAAGACCCAAAAGTTCCTCAGGTTTAGTGGGCTAGAGTGCTACAGTAAATCTGCAGTGGGACTAAAACCCTGTCATTTTCAGTATTTTGTACGTAATAGTGATTAATTTTAGATTTAACCCAATTAACCCACACGTCACAGGGCAGCACAAGTTTCCTTCCCCTCGTCCCTGCGCCCTGTGCTTGGGCTGGCAAAAGAAAGGGTCTCAGATGCCTCTTGCAAGTGCTTCACTTGTGTTTTTTTTATTTACAGTAGCTGTACAGTCTCAATTCCCCCAACACCGGTCCCTGCTCCAACCCCTAACGGGGTCCTCTGGCCTTTGAGGCTTGTATCAGCCGGCAGAGACAGAGCTACAACCCTCCTATCCTCCTGCCTGGCTAGCCTCCCCACACTGAGCTCCTCCCTAAGTTTATATTTCTTCCCAGTCATCAGCCCAGCTGGTTCTACTTGGCTCAGCAGATTACACTGAGCCTGCCCTCGTTAGGGCCTGCAGCTGGGCTCCCGGCTAAGGGTCTTGGCCCATGTACACGGCCACCCTACAGGGAAGCTGGGTCTTTAGCATGACAGCCAAAGGTGTTATACCTCTGTCCTGCGACACCACATTAACCCCAAAAGCAGTCAAATTAATATGTCAAAAGCTAAAAATCTATAGACTAGTTCAGCCCTGGTGTAAATGGGTGAAACTCCACTGAAGATAGTAGAACTACACCTGCTTACACCAGGTATGAATTTGGCACCTAGTTTATAAACAAAGGGACTGATTTACATTGGTATAAATGAGAGCAGAATCAGGCCAGGCCAAGATCTTATGTTCTGTTTTGTGCAGGAAGTCAGACAGGTAGTCATATTGGTTTCTTCTGATCTTGAAATCTGTGAATCTATCTTTCAGCCTTACCAGCTAAATTGCATTATTGTTCTTATGTAAATATTGTGTTAAATTCCATGGAAATGTATTCATATTTTTTCGACAGACTAGATGGCCACAATTATTAAGAGAAAGTGTACTCAGATACAGCTGAATATTTCATCCATCTTGGTGGGAAAATTTGATTCAGCTCAAGCTCTAAACTCTACTTTAATAGAGACGCATGGGATGAAATCCCAGCCCCAATGAAATCAATGGCAAAATTTCTATTGATTTCACTGGTTCAGGACTTCACCTGTGTTAATATTGAACCTAATTCATGGTTTAAAGCTTGGAACTACCTTTCCTCTCTATTCTTCTGATAAAAAATTTCATCTCTTTGGCTTGTTTTAGGGGATAAAGTTGACTGAGGCAAACCTATGACAATATTTGTTCCAAAAGGGCTATAAGAAAGAGCAGGGAATATGTTCTCCATTGGAATTCAGGCAAGCATCTATGCAGTAAAGATGGTCCTTGTTTCACCTACTACCCTAGCAGAGATTGCTACAAATGCTGAGGACTTAGCACACATCAGCAAGGCTACAGGGATTTGAGGAGGAAAAGGAAGCATGAGGGAACCAAATTATGACAGGAATCACCAGGTTCAATCTGCATCGCTTGTCCTATATTTGGAAGAAGTTGGGGAGGATAGGAATTAGGATACAAAAGGAAAATAGGGGTCAATGGTACACTATGAAAAAGGTGCAGGGGAGAACTGAGATTTGAATCACCCCGTTTTTCCTGTCTAGTTAATTCATCCATTGTTGGAAGTCTGATATGAACCTAACAGAACAATGCATCCTCCCAAATGCCTGGTTCAAAGACACAAAATAATTTTTTACTGTGATACTATTAATGCCCACAAACCATTTCAGCTATACTTCCTCCTTTATTCCTAGGTTATTTCTAAATTTCTCTCTTGATAAGAGCCAGCTTACCAAGGAGATTTCCTACTCATATTGTTAAATCTTTCCTGGTAATTCTATAGACCATTAAGTGTCCCACAGTTATTTTCTCAGATTTTTTTTTTTCAGTTCCAGGCTACTTAAACTTATTTCTACCTAAATCCAAGCTCAGTCATTCAGCCCATTGACAAGATAAGGATGTGGAGCAAATAATCCGAGCTAATGATCCCAAAGAGCAAGTGAACAGCTTGGAATACATCTCAATAAGCTACTGTTTTGTATTTTAGATATTTCTTTGCAAGATATCTTTATAGCTGATCATAAATTTGAAATAAATTACAACAAAAATATTGTCTGTTTTCCAACTGGCTGTATTAGTTATATATATTAGTGACACTCCATAGTAGTTGCTATTGTATGAGTATACATTGTATGTATCTGGGCAAGTGTGTGTATACCCTTTGAGTATTATGAGAATTTTCTGCCCCTTGTGATTCATGTGAAGTGTCATATTCTGAATTCCCATAAAGGTGTGCACTGAGGTTTTAGCTCATGCAAATGGCAAGAAGTCACAGCAACAGGGATATAGTAAAAGCTTAGTGCCAGAATGCTCTGCTGAGCTTTGGCTTGTTTACGTAACACTGAGTTTCCTTCAAAGAACTCAGATGTATAAACAAGGAAGCTCTTAATATATAATTCATTTGTTTTCTAATTAAATAGTAACCAAATATGTTGTCACATTTCAATTAGGAGAATGGAAAATAACAAATTATCTAAATAGTTCATGTGAGCATGTCAATTAACCTGCAGCTTCAACAACTGAAAAATGGTTCTGGACCAGATTCTGAGTGCACACCATTTTTTACATTGGTATAACTCCATTTGTTTCAATGCAGTTTTCCTGATTTACACAGCAGTAACTGAGAGAAGAATTTAGACCAGTTGTTTCCAACTAATTTTGCAAACTAATTTTGTATAGCCCATTTTATTTCAATCTGTAATAGTTCTGTCTGTAAAAAGCTTGGCTGTTTTATTTTCAGACCCATATGGCAAAAGACTCTACGGCATAAAACCCTGTTATTAAATATAACTTTTCTGGCATTAAGTTTTCATATTAAACTATATGATCTGGGCATGTAATTAACACATCCCAGATTTCTGAGCTAAATAGAGCCCTGAAATTAGTAGGCACAATTTTTTGAAATCTTGGAATTGAACTTTCTGATTCCAGACCTGATTTTTAGCTTTCTAAGACTCAGTCCTCTATGGACTTTGGACACTATGATGCACTCAGGACAGTTGTGAGCCACGCCACCAGGAGAAGTGGGAAGCATGCTCGTGGAGCTCAGCCACTGCTGTATGCCTTCACTGCACCTGGTCATTGCACTTCTGGTTTGCTAGAAAAACATCCTGGCCTTTCCCTATCTTGGGTGTTAATAGAGAGCACTTCCTACCTTCCTGAGAGAATGGAGATGGCAGTTGTGGCTACCCCTGAATGGAAGCCCAGGAAAAGAAGGATGGGAAGCGTGAAGTCTACTTGCACCTCTTTTCTCTGAACATCTATGCCAAACACAATCTAACCCTCTTTATGAAAATAGGTCTGAATTTTGTTCCTTGAAAATTGGTATTCCTAGACAGATGTGACTGCCTGCCCTTTCCTGGTTACTGTGTACAGCCAGTCAGCAGCCAGATTAGTAAAGTTAAAATAGAACATCCAAATACAGTTAAAAGAATATATATATTCTTTTTGTGTGTGTGTATATATATACAAACACACACACAAAAAAACTATAAAACAATAGATAAATGAATAAAATATTGGATGGAAATAGAAATAACCATTAGAGACAAAAAGTACAGTCAGCTAATGCTCCATGGATTTTTTTTAAAAAAACAAGATAAGATATGGAGTAAAAAGCAGTCACTACGAATGGAAGAACCAACAGAATGAGGTTCCACAAATTCTATGTGTCACTAAAAATAACCGTCATGTCAGACGTGGATTACAGAGCCACTGAACATAGATTTTTGTCTTTAAATTTTTTAGCTCTTTCCATAGCCAAAAGTTTCAGTAATTCATCATTTTCCTTCACTTCATTTTACCTGAGACCTAAGTACAAAGCCATGATAGGAGACAATGTTACATCCAGAGATCTTTATCTCCTCCTCCAGTTCAAAGTAGTAATCCACCTTTTCCCTATGGGATGCCTCTCTACTCCCAGCATTGTTTTAAACTGGGAGTGCTAAATCCTGATCGAGTGTGGAAGGCTAACCACATAGGACTCAGATAAAATCTTTCTGTGATCTGGATATCTCCTTGGGGAAGCACTGGGGGAGATGGCATGCAGCAGAACTGTGGAAATAGGAATGCTTACAATATTTGCTACATATGACCCTTATGGCTGTACTTTTATGTATAATGGTAATGTGCTTTGCCCGTTTCTTTCTATGGGATATTTTAAATAAAATAGTCTACCCTTATATGAGCTGCTGTTTTGTGGGTTTTCCTCAGAATTCAGTACAGCAGATGTAAAATTATTTGTATAACCAGTCTCAAACACATATGGATCCTCAAACATATCTAAATACTTTACATAAAAGCTGAATTTAGTTGCATCCAACTGTTTAAAAAAAAAACTTTGCCACTACTGATATAACCCTGATCCTTCATTAAGTTTCCTCATCTCAATATAAGAGATCATATTCCTTCATCTTGACCACCTCACTCTAGAAGAAGTTCCTCATGGAAGGGACCTGAAACCACAGTACTCCCCAACATATTTTACACTGTCAGCTGAGACATCAGAGACAGCAGCGGAGGCATTTCTGAACAACTCCAGCACCAATCTGGTATAAATAAAATTATTATTCAAATCTCCAAGAAACTGAAAGATGTAATCCTTACTGGGGAAAGCTATCCATTGCCGGGGGAAACACCCAGACCTGGAAGAGGCTACTCTTGCCAGGGGGACAGATGCATGGACCTGCCCCTCTCAATTCCACCCCAAACTAGGTGGGGTTCGTCCTCCACACTCAGCCCAGCAATCAACACCAGTTACCAACTCTTACAATGAGGATATGGCGGTAGGACTTGCCACACAGAGGCTTTCCTCACAGAAGGGTCCTTGCCAGCTATCTGTCAAGTCTTAATGAGAAGGTGGAAGAGGGCTTGCATCATCGGAGGAGTGCCCCTATTTGGCCAGCCTTCCGCCTCACCCTTCCACACCAATTACCTAGTCCACCATGCTCTGCAGCAAATTATGAGGGGAAAAGTGACCTTTGGATGTCCCGCTCATTGCATGTTAAGGTATCAAAGTGTTTCCTTCAGTAAAATACATGGACTCTGCAATATTTTCACAATGCAACATAGATTGTATAATGAGCTAGAAGAAGGGAACAGGGATCAGTGGAAGCTCCCCTTGTGAATCTCTGAAAACAGAGGTACAGTAGTTGTAGTTTGAAGTCATCAGCCTCTGAAATCTGAAATTGTAGGCGGAGGATTTCATAAAAGCTGAGCTTAGGCTACTATACCTATTCCCCATTTACTATGTATAACAAGTGTTAACAGTTTATGGCTTGATAATATCTACTTTAAAATCATTATAGAAAAATTCTTTGGGACCAGGACAGATAAGCGTTTTCCCAACACATAAAGTCTAACAATATTAATTATAAATGCCACCTTAAATAATAGTCATAATAATGGTAAACAGACTAGTATATAATATGGTTTTGTGCTTTAACTGAGCATAATATCTTAGTAAATAAGTTACAGCCTTTCATAGTCACTTAATATTGAGCAAGGTTTAAAAGTGTTCTGAAACTAAAGTAATTACCCCCAATTTTAGTGCAGCCACAGTAACTGAATTTACACAATAGTTTAAAGTTGATATATTATGAACTGTCCAGCCCTCCTTTTATGTCATACCAATTTACTATAGAAAAACCTACATCCAAGAGTGGCTGAGTGCATGTGGGATTTTTCTGCATATCGTACAAGTCTTATTTCCCAGTGCGTAATACTGATCAGTGTAGCACAAGACATAACCTGTTATGCTTGACTTCCTCTACAAGTTTTTTTAGCTTTTCATTGCATGACTGGATAGAATGTGAAAATTATAACTTGCAACAGATTGTTCTCAGGGAATAAAATTCCTATTGCAGCATGCAGTTAAACAGTAGACGTAATGTAGATAATGCCATTGAACCTCCTGCCATTATAGAATTCATGCATCACCTGGTGTCATGTTGTAGTGGAGGATGGTGTGATAGAAGGTTTGGAAGAAGGAGGAATAGTTCTTTAACTACACCTGCAAGAATTACTATTATGAAGGCCTGAGTACACACTTTGTTCTCAGGGGGAGTAAAAATGTCCAGCATCTTATGGTAAGAAGCTCTTTGCCTTTGAGTGCATAAGCCAAGCTCCAACCACAAAGTTTCCTTGTGGTAGGGTATTCCATAGCTCACTATTGCAGGGTCAGCCACTGTCAGAGACAAGATACTGGACTAGGTAGATCAGCAGTCTGTCACAGTATGAAAACTCCTATCTTCCTAATATTACTTTAATTCAATTATTAAACATGGATCTGTCATATCTCATTGCAAAGATGACAGCACTTAGTTTCAATGAATCTAAAGGGAATCTTTTAATTTGGGCACCAGATACCAATACTGCCCTCTATAGTCTCAGTGCCTGTCAACTAGTGTCTTGGGGCCAGATTTTTAAGTACCTAAAAGCATCTAAGCACCTAACTCCCATTAATTGTACCTAGATGCTTTGGAAAATCTCACTAGGTGTCTATCTCCATCTTTAGGCACCTAAATATCTTTTTAAAAACAAAAGCAGTCATGGAAGGGACTTTCTGGCTGTACTACATGATCAAGAAAGTTTGTAAGAAACTGACAATTCCTCAGTATAGCTGAGAGTATGGAAAGCCTGGTGAAAAGAATCTGAAGAGATTCTGAAGGTTTTATCATTTTAAATTCATTTAGCATTCATTGTAAAATCACTAATACATCTTTATTGTTCTCATGGATCTTGTTCAATGTTCAGTTATAGTACAATAGGCTAAATGGCACCAGTGTGTGATTACTACTTATCCCTACACATTAGAAACTGTTAAGCTTTATATCCAGGAAATGAACAAGATTTAATGTAAACTTTTTACAGTATGTAAAACGACAGCATCTTCTCTTTCTAACCAATTTCTTTCATAAAGTTGGAAAAGAAAAATGAAGGCAGGAGGTTAACTTTCACCTCCAGAGAAGCAGCATGACTTTGTCACACCCCTGCCAGGAGTAATTATGAGTGTACTTAATTCTTAGATGTTCAGCCCTTTGAACTGTTATTCAGTCTACAAGGTTAGTGCTCAGAAGGTGGGAAAAAAAATCAATGAACAACATTTTACAGAGTACTTAAAACTTGATATTTACTTGCCATTTTTATGCCATTGTCAGGAAGGTCCACTCGAATATTTAAAGCCAAAACTTTCCTATCATGCGACAGCATGCTTTGGGGAAGGATGCAGGTGGGGGGAGGAGGAGGGGAGGAGAGAGCTGATATTGTCCACCTTCCTGTTGGCAACAACTTGTAAGATCTAAGGATATGTTTCAAAATGATTACTGTTCACTTTTTATCAGCATGCTCTGTTTCATCTGTATCATATATAATTTATAAAATCTCCTATATCTGCATAATCTACTACATTGATCTGACCATACCAGGTGAGAGGTAATATAATCGGAGTGTGGTTGTATCCTGACCCCTACGTTGAGGGTATTGGGAGGAGGGGAGGTAGCATGGAGGGTAAAAGTTCCTTGAATCCTCCCCTCTCCCTCGCATACCCACACAGATCCCAGATGCAATCTGGCCCTCTCTATGAATACTAAATTCTCAAACGAGGCTAATTTTTGGCTCATTTCACTACAGTAATTGGGGTCCACTTGGCACACTGACCACATAGTCTTGTAATTCATTTCTGTTGTGTCTATAAAACAGTAATTGGATAACCCTTCCCCCCACCATACTCTCCCACCTCCTTCATTAACATGCAGCAGTTAGCCCAGCAAATCCTTTGGCCTTTTCATATACTCTTACTCTCCTGTCAAGAACTTTTTTTAAAAAATATATTGCATTTAACATTATAATACACTTTCAGTTTATTTTTAGTTTCAAGTTACTTCAGAATAACACTTTATCCACTACCATATAGGAACTTTGATATCATAACTCAAAAAGCTTGGCACTCAACTAAATATTAACCTGTCCATGATTCAACAATGTATGTTCTACTTCAGTAAACATACCTTTTCAGTAGTGCTGAATGTACCCAGTATCACGATGTCTCATATGTTCAAACAGACAATCCACAGGGTACTGCCAATACAACACAGGAGCTTTCTAATAGCAGTAAGAAACCCTTTATAAATAAACTTTAAGTAGTAAACAATCTGGGAAAGGAATTTATTTCACTCCCTAGGCCAGTTCCTCTGTTGGTATAAATAGGTCAGTTTACACCAGATGAGGATCTGGCTTACTGTGTTTATTTTGAAGTTTGTATCATATGTACTTAGTGTTATATCTGCATATACATACAAATATTAGAAACAATGGGAAAGAGAGAGGCCCATCCTCATCATTACCAGACCCTGCCCACATACCTTCCTAGCCATTGACCCTAATAGGAAAAGCTAGATAAAACGTACTCCTAAGGGTTACAGAATTCAGCCTTTAGTTTATTCCTACAAGAAGGAGTGAATCCTAGAGCAAATAATCATCCTTGAGATTGATCTCCAGCCCAACCTCCAGGAAATCAACTTGAGATAGCAAGATTTGTTAACAAGAGAATTCAAGCAAATCACAACAGCATATAGGATGCAGTCAGTATACCTGAGACAGCCAGATTTGGTCCTACTTAAGGTTTTATAGATGGTACTCAACAGCTGGAAGTGAAATTAGAGCACTGTTGTTGTGTGCACAGATCAGCTTCTCCTATTTAAAGGGCCATGAGAAGTTATTACAATTAAGTCTGAAAACAATGCTACATGTTTTCAAACCAGTGAAATATTCAAATAAGTGGACTGTAAGATTTTTAAGGGGCTCACTATGGTGAAATACAGTCTTCAGCTATCCATCCATTTAGCTGATCTCCTGGTTACCTAAGTGATCTATGGAATCAATCTTCAGGTTTGATATTAAGAGTTGAGTACTGAGAATCTGGACCAAATCTACTGAAACAATAAAAATATCAAAGTCCTTCTGTAGCTTGGAGCTGAATGAAAGGATAATCCAGATTATTGTCCAGATTATTTTTAGTACCTCTCTTTTCCACAGCTAAATGCTGTCCACCTGCCTTCTCATTTTCCACATTAAAATCACAGTTCTCTTCACTCTGTTCCATCTTCAGCAATAAGCAACCAATTAACCAAATCCCAAAGGATAGTAACACAGTCCCTTTTATTTGCTTGTATCTGGAGTACAATTATAGCCTAGCCTAGCCTGTTATTTTTCTCTTCCCTTTGTGCTCGCATATGTGGAAGGACTGGGACTGTAGTCATGAAGACTCTGAAGCAAGGTTTGTCTTTCCTCCTGAGCTTGTTTTCTCTCTGTTTACTACATTACTAGTTAGCTTTTTCTCGATTACTTTATTTCCAGTTTTTGAAGAAACCAAGTTTGCAGAATCATTAAGTGCTCTTTAGGACACACATTTGTGAACGAGCTAGTGTAGGAAAAAACTGTTCTATCCTAAAGACTTCCTGATACCTGAATGCTGAGGGTACTTCAGACTAGTGTATTGAAAGTAAAAAGTGTATTGAGATCCTTAACCTTTCAACTAAAAGGGCACAATGAAACTAAATTGCTGGGGGTACTACCAATGTATCATCACAGTCACATACTTCTGAACTGGGCTGTCTATCAGCATAGAAATTCAGGAGTACTGGCATAGCCAATTATAGGGACCTGGATAATGATGCCCATCCAAATGGCTAGTGGCAGACCAGAACAACCATCTTCAAGACTTGTGAAAAACATGAAGTTATGAGCAGGAGGGCCTTTTAGGTAGAGACGTTTTGTGCTTGTGCAAATGTTCTTGGGCAAACACAGCAGGATGCAGAACTGTTCAGTGCACTATAAGGTGGGTAGAAAGCTGGCTAGATTGTCAGGCTCAACGGGTAGTGATCAATGGCTCCATGTCTAGTTGGCAGCCGGTATCAAGTGGAGTGCCCCAAGGGTCGGTCCTGGGGCCGATTTTATTCAATATCTTCATAAATGATCTGGAGGATGGTGTGGATTGCACTCTCAGCAAATTTGCGGATGATACTAAACTGGGAGGAGTGGTAGATACGCTGGAGGGGAGGGATAGGATACAGAAGGACCTAGACCAATTGGAAGATTGGGCCAAAAGGAATCTGATGAGGTTCAATAAGGATAAGTGCAGGGTCCTGCACTTAGGACGGAAGAACCCAATGCACAGCTACAGACTAGGGACCGAATGGCTAGGCAGCAGTTCTGCGGAAAAGGACCTAGGGGTGACAGTGGACGAGAAGCTGGATATGAGTCAGCAGTGTGCCCTTGTTGTCAAGAAGGCCAATGGCATTTTGGGATGTATAAGTAGGGGCATAGCGAGCAGATCGAGGGACGTGATCGTTCCCCTCTATTCGACATTGGTGAGGCCTCATCTGGAGTACTGTGTCCAGTTTTGGGCCCCACACTTCAAGAAGGATGTGGATAAATTGGAGAGAGTCCAGCGAAGGGCAACAAAAATGATTAGGGGACTGGAACACATGAGTTATGAGGAGAGGCTGAGGGAGCTGGGATTGTTTAGTCTGCAGAAGAGAAGAATGAGGGGGGATTTGATAGCTGCTTTCAACTACCTGAAAGGAGGTTCCAAAGAGGATGGCTCTAGACTGTTCTCAATGGTAGCAGATGACAGAACGAGGAGTAATGGTCTCAAGTTGCAGTGGGGGAGGTTTAGATTGGATATTAGGAAAAACTTTTTCACTAAGAGGATGGTGAAACACTGGAATGCGTTACCTAAGGAGGTGGTAGAATCTCCTTCCTTAGAGGTTTTTAAGGTCAGGCTTGACAAAGCCCTGGCTGGGATTATTTAACTGGGAATTGGTCCTGCTTTGAGCAGGGGGTTGGACTAGATGACCTTCTGGGGTCCCTTCCAACCCTGATATTCTATGATTCTATGATTCTATATCTGGAGAAGAGAATTCCTTTGAGGATGATGACTAGAGCTGGTCAGGATGTTTTCATCAAAAGGTTTTTTGTGTCAGAAAATGCTAATTCATTCAAATTGAAATTGTTCACAGGAGCTAGACAGTTTTAACAAAATCCTGGTTCATATTTTTTTTGTGAAAAAAGTTTGGGAGTTGTTTAAAAGTCAGATTTTCATTTCTGAAATTTTGCTTTGGTTCAAAATGACATTTTGTTTAGAAAACTAAGCTAATCATATTGTAGCCTTCCTACCTCACAGGGTCAGCATGCCCCCTCAAATGGTACTGGGGAGTTGATATACCTGGAGGACATTTTGTTGGGACCACCTAGCACGCAGCTGTGCCATTGTCCAAATAGCAGTTCAAACTTCCAAAGGAGCATTAAACAAACAACCAGTCAGCCGGTAGCCCAGATCTGCTGGATGGGGTGAACAGTAATAGGGTGGCCTAAGCAATTAAACAGTCCCTGGCCTCAACTTCCTGGCTGGGGCAAATAGCAATAAGCTACAGCTCAGGCTTCTGGACAATGGCCAAGCAAATAAATAGTCTATATTGCTGGCCTTCTGGCCTAAATGTTAGCACACAACAAGTGGTGGGTGATCTCCTGATGGGGTTGCGGGGAAAATGTGCAGTCACTGCCTCGCACCCCAGCAGCACAACCACACCAAAGTCTTGTTTCCCTGGGCAACTTCCTACTGGGTTCCTGCTGGCACTGTTCAGTTGCCATTGGGACCTGGATCTCAGTCTTGCAGTCAGTCGACACTGTCTCTCCTTGGGGCCATCCGTCTTCTGGAGCAGTTGTTTGCCTTTTTTCCCCTGCTTCTGGTCACGGACTCAGCTGAGCGCTCAGTTTCCTGCCTCCTTCCCTGGTCCAGCCACAACTGAGCTGCAGGGCCCTGTTCTTATACTTCCTGCTTCACCTCTGCACTTCTTGTGGAGGGGCTGGGGTGCAGTTAGCTGTGCCTACCAGGGAGAATTAACCCCTTCTGTACTGGAGGGAGGCCACTCTGCTTCACTGCAATAGCTTAACAAAACATTTAATAATGTTTAAATGAAATATTTCAATTGACCTGAACTGTTTTTGGGGGGGGGGGTTGTTTGTTTGTTTTCTTGGATTGTCAGTTCATGAAAAATTTCAAGATTTCAACTCTTGGTCATGATTCAGAATGGGTACATTTTTCAAAATCTTGAAAATTATCCCAGGAGAAGAAAACCACTTCCTGCTCAGCTCTGATCATCATAGAATCATAGGACTGGAAGACTTGAGAGGTCTCCTAGTCCAGTTCCCTGCATTCATGGCAGGATTAAATATTATCTTGACCATTCCTGGCAGGTGTTTAACTAGCCTGCTCTTTAAAATCTCTAGTGATGGAGATAGTGAAATCATGACCAATCATGACAAAATTTTCAAAGTTGTGATGTTGAGAATTCCATTTAACCTAAAGTTTTATGTTACCCAACAACAATGATCAAAATGTCCTTGCCTTGTCCCCTACCACCACTATTAAACCTTGCTGAGATTTTAACTTTCTATTTCAGAATGCCTCGGTGATGCAAATCTGAAATTTAGACCACTAAGTTTTGCTCTTCCAAAGTAACATACCAAATGCAGTTTCAGAATGAAGATTCCTCTGGGCTTTATGCTTTCTTCAATGAGGAACACCAGTTGTTCACATGGCTGCTACATTCTACTGCTGCTGTACATAATGTACTTCATGTAGAGATCATTTCGTTTTTTAGGAGCCAGTTATAGATTTTCTGTACCTCCTCACGCTTTTCTTGAATAAAATTCACAGTGGAATCATTCACCTTTGCATGTGTCTTCTTACACTAACCCTTTCTCCTCAATCAGCAGGTATCATTGGTAGCTCTCCACATGCATCTTCTGCAGCACTAAGCTGATACCAAAGAATAATACAGTACAATGCCTAATCACTAAGGCTGTCCTGAGATGGCCTAACTTTTCAGCTTTAAATCCTATTATCTCTCCCGCTCTGGCTCTCTCATTCACACACTTTAAAAATCCCTGTGAGATACATCTCTGTGGCCATGTGAAGAATACTCAAAAATGTGCACCTCTTCTCCACTCCATCTAAGTCTGTTCTGTTCTGTTCATCATTCTGTTATGTTCAGGGTTTTATATTACGCCTATCACCCTGGTATCTGATCACCTACAAATGTTTAAATTCATTTAATTAGGCATATATTTTCATATTTATCCACCTATAAAGCTCTGAAGATCCCAGCCGTTTTTTTTCTTTTTAACTAAAATTAAACACAAGTCTTAGCTATAGTTACATGCAGAACTATTTGGAAATAATTTGGTTTGTTGGCCATCTTGCACCCAACAATAAAATGGTAATTCTCCAATGCTATATATTAGAAATGAATGACAAAACAAAGATTATTTCATAGACAGTGTGCAGTTACTTTAATTATTCAGAAATGTATTAACTTTGACCACTTCACAGCTGGTCTGGGTTAAGACTAATACCATAACAAACCCCACATTGGCTTAAAGTTAAGTGGACCACCCATATGTCTGTTCCCTTTCTTAATCAGAGATTAAGGAGTTGCTGAAACTGGCTCATTCAAACAAAGACTCTGGGGCAGAGCTAAGAATAAAAGCTCTGAATTATTTACATGGAATAATATTACATTGTTAATTTTGTACAATTAAAATAACATCAGTTATGAGACCAAATGTAGTACATGAAAAAATAGCTTATTCTTAATATATGTAGAATTCTAACCTCTATTAGAATCCATATGAAGCAAATTATATTTTTCTTTCCTGGACTTTTGATTTGTTCCCCACACCATATTAGATTCAAATGAAGTTGGTGCATGTCCTCTTATGTAGTTTTAACAGAGAAACTATGCTATTTAAAAATATATATATTGGTACTATTTTTTAAATATCCAATTGCCTGAAAAGCCAGGCTCCACCAGTATCATAAGCCCAGCTGGTCAGACTTTGAAAAGCCAGGAAAACCTCTAAACATTATTAAATTATCTTATTTTCAAAATGTCATAATATTAAAGTCCAATATCTTTGAATCTACACATGCTTATAATAAATGACTATCCCACTGGAAAGGGATGGATCGCTTTCTAATGGTGTAAAGAACACTCTTTTCGTGTTTAGATGTCTCAAGCTCTTGGACCTTTTACTTACTAGACCTCAGTATAATAGTGGAGGGAAAAAGATGGGATATTCCATATTTCTATTTGGTTTTTATGTGATGGCTGATTGAAGCTGCTTAGTGGTATGGAATGTTAGAAGAAGTCTCAGAGATTGATCAGGGTGTAAAGTGTAGACGAGGTGATCAAAGATACATGAAATATATAATGTACCACAAGGGTCTGTGGTGCATCACATGGATATCAACACCAGATATGCATATGCAGCAAAATGTATATCGAGAATAATGCATGTTATGCTTTCCATAATCACAGTACTAACACATACTTTCTCTGAAATTCAGAATTCTTTCTAAAAAAAAATACACAGTTGTATGTTGATAACTTAATTTTCCTATATTTTTAGAGCCCAGTCTTTATAACAATTATGATAATTATTCCAGCCTTAAAAAACTCCATAGGAGAAAGGACGTGTTTGATGCAAAGGAAAGCTGGCATGTCTGATGTGTACTGCCATTTGGACTTTGCTGTTGGGAAACACAGGCAAAGGGGACTTGGAGGGCTGATAAGAAAAAAGAAAATTTGAATCATTTGGATGCATTTCTCACTTTCAGCATGCAAACTTTCTATCACTCTAGCTCTGACTTGTAGAAAGGGCACATAGAATTTCATTGTATAGAGCGCAGTCTGAACTTTCCGTTCAGCATCCAGTTTTTATGAACCGTACTTCCTGAGTCAATTATTGTTTAAAATCCATACATTTTGAGATGTGATGTTAAATGATATACCACCTCCCGTATAGGGAAAATGCTAGTGTACAATCCAGAAATGGGAACGCTAATTTTTCAACTAATTACTTTTCCTCCTTCTCTAGATCTCTCAGCATGATTACTTTATGACTAAGTCCCATTTTACAGCAAGACGCCTTGCTAGAAATTCATGTCACCTGCACTCTGGCAGCTTGACTCAGAAGCTTGGTGCTACCATTGCTGATATCCTTAGATATTTTTAAGGTCAGACTTGACAAAGCCCTGGCTGGGATGATTTAGTTGGGGATTGGTCCTGCTTTGAGCAGGGGGTTGCACTAGATGACCTCCTGAGGTCCCTTCCAACCCTGATATTCTATGATTCTATGATGAAGGCCATCTCTGAAGAAATAGCAATACTGTATGTGTGATAGGGCTTGATTCAGAAAAAAATATGAACAGGACCAAATCCAGCTGTCGCCCAAGAAGACACAGCTTCTTCTGATTTCAATGGGAGTTGTACCATCATATGTGAAGGCTGAATTTCTAGCATATAAGAATATCTTCCTGGTTCTTTGGCATGGTGAACCTTGAATTCTTGACAGACAATATTATTTAAGAGCCCGATCCAGAATACACTTACGTAACTACTCACAGGAGTGAAGTGCCTCATGCATAATTATTTGTAGAATCACATCCTAAAGACACACTGGGTGAAATCCTGACCCCGCTCAAGTCAGTGGCAAAACTCCTATTGACTTCCATTGGGGCAAGATTTCACCTACTCAGTTTATGATTTAAATGAAAATGCCTTTTAGATTTCTATCCTGCAAGGTGCTGAGTGTCCATGACTCCAGCTAAAATCAGCATGTGACAGGAGTGCTCAGCACCTTTCAGGATCAAGCCCTTACTGCAGAATTCACACATAGGTTTGGTGAAAAACACACTTTGTTCACAGAAGAAGTCTGAGAGCTAGAAAATGCCCTATGTAAAGCTAAACCAGTGACACTTATCTTTCTATTTTCAAAGAATGGAGGGAGTAAAAATGAAAAGGAATTCCCTTACATCTTTCCATGATTTAGCTATAAAATCTAAAGCAGTTTTTGACAATTAACATGATCTTTCATTAGCAGTCTGGACTGTGGGTAGAAAGAGGGAGGAAGAAGATAGTCAAAGTTCAAACTGTTCACTGTGTCACTTGGTCTGAAAGTTTCTCACATGATCATTAGCCTTAAGCTGATGGCTATACACATGATTAACACCAATCTTTTAAAATAGGTTGACCCTTATGAGGGAGGAAGGTGTCAAAGCGTTCAATGAAATCTCAGAATCAAATTGCTTTCTTATCGTTCAGTCTTCCCCTCCTCCCCCCACCATCATTTGATTGGTTGCTGAGACTCAGTGCACTGCTCCCCGGGATAAATGAAATTTGCCTTCACCATGGACAATCATATGACACTTGGCTCATGGAAAACATATAAAGAACATATTGATCACAGGCAATAGACTTAAGGCCTGATTTTCAGCTTAGAACTACTCCAATTCACACCACTTGTGAATCTAACACTTTTTGTCTGCCTATGTTAACTCATTTAATACAAGGAGATACATTTGGAATAGAGTGATCTTTCAACCTACATAATTCACTAGTGTACAAAGCATTCACTAGTAATTCCTATGTAGGATTTGTTTATTTGAACAGTACCCATCTGAGTTTGCCCAGGACCAAACTTAAAATTCACAAGACTGAATTAATCTCATTCCAATGCTTATTTCCACCACTCACTGCCTTGCAGTTATAATGTAAGTGCCCCAAACTTTTATCCTAATATAACAACAAATAATCCCTTTAAAGATCAGCCAGCTCCCTCCCCAAATGCATAAGGAAAAAAAAATCTTTATAGTGTGGTTGAAAAGTTATCTAATCAGGGATCTGATGGACCAATAGGAGCACCTTATTCCAGGGTTCAAAGACTTTTCACCAAGAACAGTCTGCTGGCAGCCCCCGCTCTTACAGAAAGATCTGCAGTTTGAGCCATCTGCTGATATCAAATGGGGTTGCCACAAGAAGAGGTGGATTCAAAGGTACTCCAGAGTCAAAGTCTTTAGGACTTTAAAAGGTTAATACCTTGAATTCCACTCTGAAGCCACTTGGAGTCTTGCCTGAGAATGGGCTGACTGCTATTTTCAGCCCAACTTTATTTCACAGTGTTCCAACTCCTTGCTTCTCTACTCTAACACCAAAGAGAATAATCAATTCATTATCTACCTTTTAAAAGATAAAATTGCTTAGAGATTTTCTTTTGTGATTACACTAGGCATTTTGCTGGATGAAAAGGTAAAGATGTAGGATTTAATCCAAAGAAAATACATAAGGAGAGGGGAACAATTTCTAGAATAATTAAAAGGAGAAATGGGGGAATTGAACACCAAATTGCTTAATGCAAAGCCCCAAAATTTCAGATTAGGAGGATAGGGAAAGTTGCAAAAATAGGGTTATATTCTGATCTTACTTAAACTAGTATAAATCTAAATGAATTCCACTGACTTTAATGGAATTGATCCAGATATACACTAACGTGAATGAGATCAGAATTTGGATCATAGCATCATTGTGGCAGCAACTCTGCCATGATGAATCCATGATTTAACTAGTCGATATGGACACAACTTGTCACCATGTGGAAGTTATCATGTTCTCTCGCAGCACCTTCAGTAGTAAATAGTTTCACTGATATAGCATAGGTGTGCAAAGAGGTACAGCCAAAAAATAAAGAGAACCAGTTGTTGTTTTACTAATGGCCTGATTCTGAATATACTTAGCAGTCAGAATTTAGCAGAACAGCACTGAGGTTTTTTGTTAAGTATCTCCATTGATTAGTTTTAGGTGGCCTGAGGGAAGGCATGCTTTTAGCCCATTACAAATTGTGGCTATAAAGTACCAATTTACACCAGCTGACGAGATGGCGCTTTATCTTCAATGACTCAGCTCCCAGGGGGAGGATCACCTTGCACCCTCTCAATCCTGGGCTGTGCTGGGGGGGCAGAGAGGCCTTAGAAGTAACTTAGATGGCTCTTTACAGCATGCCACAAACACCCCTAGCCCCACTCCTGGCACATCCCCGATGCCAGGGCTTATAATAGGGTTTTAGATAGGCATCTTCATGGCTGTCTCCATACTTCTTGCACTAGGGGAATCTACCTTCAACCTAAACCAAGGCTTTTAGAGCCCTTTAGGTGTAGCTAGAGACCTGTTATGTTGTATAAAGGGCCTTGGAGTGGAAATGAGGATCTTAGCCCATAGCTTTCCTTCAGATAAGAAAGATTTACATGACCATAGTTTTATTTCAAGTGCTGTTGGTGTTGATGTGTGTCCACACAGTATAAAGAAAAGGAGTACTTGTGGCACCTTAGAGACTAACCAATTTATTTGAGCATAAGCTTTCGTGAGCTACAGCTCACTTCATCGGATGCATACTGTGGAAACTGATTAGTTTCCACAGTATGCATCCGATGAAGTGAGCTGTAGCTCACGAAAGCTTATGCTCAAATAGATTAGTTTCCACAGTATGCATCCGATGAAGTGAGCTGTAGCTCACGAAAGCTTATGCTCAAATAAATTGGTTAGTCTCTAAGGTGCCACAAGTACTCCTTTTCTTTTTGAGAATACAGACTAACACGGCTGTTACTCTGAAACACATAGTATAAGCAACTCCATGTCCCTAACATATTGGAGGAATAGAGCTTTGTTTTTTATAGAATTGTTCCTACAGTGCTTTAAAGTTAAGTACAAGGCAATGCTCTTCTATAAAGCTTTGAAACTAGACACAATCCTTATCGCATTCCACTCTTGTATATTTTACTGTGCCTTTTGCTTTTCTCCTAATGTAATGAGGTACAGATGGAGGAATATATTCTCATCACAATGTAAATGAAGTTCAGTTCACATCTCTACACCTCAAGATAAGAATGTATCCCAGAGAATCAGCTTTTGGTTTGAATTTCTTGGCTTTTGTTGATTTGTCTCACAACCTTAACCTTATTCCAGTGTCTTTTCTTCTATGTAGCTTCCAGTCTGATTTCTGTCATTTCAAGTTTGATTTCCATGGTGCTGTAGTTTAAAAAAAAGAGAGAAAAATATTTCATAGTTTATTAAATGCATAGGGACGTGTATCCCTGAATAAATATGCAGTAAATTGTTTCAATACAGCGGTCAGCATTTTCAGACTTGCCTAAAATAAAATTAGGCACCTAAATAAAAAGAAATGAACTGATTTTTCAGAGCTGAGTATCAATAAGTCATGCTAACTTTAGTATATCCTTCACATTTATTATGCAGTTGGAGTTGTGGGCACTCAGCACCTCTAAAACCGGGCACTTTTATATAGGTGGTTAAATATGATCTGTTGTGGTGTGGTAGGAGTGTAATTTGAAGTTTGACAATTTTGGCCAGGAATGTTTTTCACTAATGAAATTGAATTTCAGTTAGTGATATTAAAGAGAAATTCTAAAATGTATATAGTAAACCCATAGAGGCATATGTGCATGTAAAAATAATGTCTAAAGTCATCATGTATTTTGATTGTTAATGACCCAGTAGACCATAAGTATACTACACTCTAGCATGTTGATGCATAGTCTTGCACAAGTACTAATGCTGACAGAACAGATTTTTACCCATTCAACTAAAAGCTTTCATGCCAGCAGTTACTCTAAGGCCCTGATCATGCAAATAATTATACATGTGAATACATTTACATACCTGGTCTGGTACCTACTGAAATCAATGAGGGCCTTTCAGTATACTTCAATCAGTGTTGGATAAATTATCCCATTGACTTTAATGGCATTACTCAGTTGAGCAAAGTCACTCATGCACATAAGTATTTCAGGATCAGGGCCTAAGTAAGGAGTATCACATTCTGGTGCATGATGAAAGGCAAGATTTTAACCAAATACACTGAAACAACATCTTTAGATGATGAAAGGCAGGAAGGCACTAAATAATTAGCTACCTTTTTTTCTTTCTTGGACCATAATTCCTAGAATCATAGTGTTAAGGCCAGAAGGGACAACCAGATCATCTAGCCTGACCTCCTGCACATTGTTGTCCACTAAACACCTCCTTTTACCCCTTCACTGAACCCAACTTTCTAAGGAAAGAAGACCTTTCTTCCTCTAGTGAAGAGTAGAACATTTGGTGACAGTGAGACTACTGAACAGACTTGAACACATTCCAAATAGATAAAAACAAAAAAATTGGTGTTAAAAATGTTTAGTGCCCTACACTTCATGGCATTTCAGTATTTTAAGACATAAAAGATCATGTTGGCTTTTAAGTACAATTCTCAAATATCAGCCTAAAAGATTTTGTCATAACTTGAAATATGGTCTGATAAAAGTACACTGAGTAACTTGGACAAGGGAGGTGTTTCTCTAATATGTGGAAAGAGAATTGGGTAAAAAGGATTTTTTGGTCCTGGTACAACTTGAATGAATGATTGGTAAGTCTGGCCCATCAAGGATGATTGATTCTAGTTTAAGTAAGAAAGGAACTATTCCCTGCCATTTCTTAGTATTCACAAGCTTTAATTTTTGCACTCAGGTGTCTCTCTATGGGGGACTAAGGGCATTGTTCTGACTCTTATCCCTCATTCAGCAAAGCAGGTAAGCATGTGCTTAAGGTCCTGTAGACTTCAGTAGTTAAGTGCTTAAAGTTAAACAAATGCTTTGTTGAATAGGGATGAAGTTATAAACATATACTTGTGGGTTTTTTTTCTTTAGAAATGAGGCTTAAACGGAATGCTGTAGCCCACCTCACTTTCTGATAGCAAATTGTGGGGGGAGGGGGGAAAGGATGGGGTTGTGTGTGGCTACAGTTCCAACAGCTTTCTTCCCTCATTTCTCTTGCAAAAGCTACCCTAGTATTTTCAAGCACTTGCCTTTTGTACAGTATCTTCCAGTGATGGACTTGTGTTTTTATCCATCAAAGTTGGAGACTACAATTTATCTAGAAACCAAATACAACATTGACTTTTAAATCTGATATCCTGAAATGAGCTTTTCATCATTAGTGTTTTTTGGTCATATTCCAACTACATAGGACAATAATTCATAGAAGGTTTTGTGGTCTGAACAAAATAATGTTTTATTAACAATTAGCCATTTAAATTCTTGTAAGATAGGAGATACCCACAGGCCAAACTCTGCTTCCTTTATAGCCTCTTTCCTAGGATGATATGACCTTTCCTTACTTTTCAGTGCTATGGATCTTGATGATTAAGAACATTAAATCCCAACTACTACACATTACTGCAGCTTGAAACATTAATCCTGTCTCAGTTCAGCCATTCACCAATGAAACAGCATAGCACAAATGTAATGATTTATTAAGAATTATCTATTTTGTTTTCCTTTGAGTACAGTACCTTATGCATTAGTGGGCTACAAATCCAAAATAACTCTTCCTTCAAGGAATAGTGCCCTCAATAAACATGCAAACTCGTTTGACTCTACTTTCTTCCACACACATGAATAGGCATTGGATGTAGATTGGGCATAGTGGATTATGCTGGACTGGGACTCAAGACCTGGGTTCTATTCCTAGCTCTACAACTAATTGCTGGGTGATTTGGGGCAAGACATTTAATCTTTCTGTGTATCGTTTTCCCAATCAGCAAAACGGGAGGAAAGATACTGACTCCCTTTGTACAGCGCTTTGAGATCTACTGAGGAAAAGTGCTATATATAACAGCTACATATTATATTAAGTCATAAATAGGAATGTTAACAATGGCATTAAGCTATAATTGTCCTCCTCCTTAACTCTTACTCTTAATTTTCCTTTACCCATTCAAAACTTATCATTTCCTCAGGGGCTCCAACTACAATTGCAGCCCCATTGTGCTAAAGTAAGAATTAGGTATATACATAGTAAGGGATAGTCCATGCATCTATGATCTTACAATTTACATAAATAAGGCAGTGGAACGATGGAAGACAGCTGATGTAATTATTTCTATTTTGCAGATGGGGAACTAAAACATTAATTGATTTGGCCAAGAGTGCACAGGCAGTCTCTGACAGAGACAGGAATGGGGTCTAGATCTCAGTAGGCCTCTATCTTAGCCATAGGACCGTTCTTCCTCTGGACTAGTCACCTATCTCTTTCTCCAGGGACATACAATACCTTTTGTCCAGCAACAGCTGGAACCCACTATTCTAGTATCTCCCCTGTCTTAAGAAATGAGGTGACAGGATTCTTAATTATGTAACACTAAAAGCTTCAGTGATTTAATCCACACCAGTCATTTTATTTACCAGCTAGAGGACAAAATGGTGGTATGAACAATAACCCTATGGAGGGGAAAGACTGATGTTGCAACCAATTTGATGGACAATACACTAGCAACTTTGAAAGGAGATTTTTGGAGAAAATATATTAAGGAATCAGGTGAATTTACTGCCTTCCAACTGCAACTCAAATACTATTTCTGTCTCTTTTCCTGTGGCCATGAGGCTATTGTTGGACATCACACACACCTTCACATTGACATAGATGCCAATTGCATATCATTTATAATTAGCGGGAAGCAACAGAACCCTCAAGGGGAGGTAGAAGAAGACAACTGAAAGTTGTAAAAGACTCTCAGCAGGGGGAACTTTTGTCCAGCATGCAACTCTACCACAGCTTCACCTCAGTTTGGACAGTCTGTTGATCTGTCATAACATCTAAATTTGCTATGTAATAAAACCAGTTATGTTTCTATTAACAACCAATTTCTTATTTTTGCACATCCGGTTGGATATTTTGCTAACTTCTGTAATTTTTTGAGAGGAAGAAATTGAAAGATCCTTTTATACAAATATTATCCTACTTTGCTTGCATTAAGCACCAGCCATCAGTTATCATATTTACCCATTTTTTGTAATATTTGCCACACTGATTACTACTGCCAGCTTTCTGGCCATTACAAAATGGTCTGAGTGCTTCGTCTTTGACTTTCAGTGTTCTCCCAACCAATCACACATCTTACAGTAAATAAATAAATATAAATGAAGAGAGAAAAAGCTTTGTTTACTCTTGATTTGCATGTATATGATTCAGACACAATTGCAACAGTTATTGTGGTACTAAACTGATACGCATGCGACTTTCAAGTCCTTGCTTGGCCACAGATTTCCTGTGTGACTTCAGGCAATTCATTTAATCTCTCCATACTTCATGTTCCTGTCTCTAAAATTGAGATGATAGCACTTCTCTACCTCTGAGGTATTGTGAAGATAAATATATTAAAGACTCATAGGGGCTGATATACAGTGGTAATAGGGTTGATAGATACTTTAGATATTTTTCACTTATATCATGCTGCTAAAGTTCCTCCAACTTTTTCAGTTACATTTTTTCCAACTTTCCCTTATACCCTAGTATCATCACCAAGTCCACAGTGAACTGAGTTTGTTGTCCATTAGGCCAAACTTTGGCACCCTGCTCTTAGCTTTACCTATTCCTTGCAACAGAGAGAATGTGAAAGTTTAATTGAAATTTACAGCTGATGCTCACCTGTTTCATTTGAATTCCTATGAATCCTCAACAATCAAGGATAAGCTTTGTCTAAGTAGGGCACGGCACTATTTAAGGCACAGCTGAATCTATAGGCAGATCGCTTTCCCTTTAATAAATGAATGATAGGTACACTTGAGCAGGTCTAACTGTCGCCCTCAAGTAGCTGGCCTACTAAGCCGAATTATTGCTGCAGTTAAGAGCAATTTTCCATTAGTTCAAGTGATAGAGACTTATGTTTTAGAAACTGATGATCCTGGGTTCTCTCCCAGATGTCCCATGTGTGGAGACTAGCTGACAACTTTGTTATCTGGATATCTGCAGTTCATATGTATGTTGGGGGGAGGGGTGCTGTTATAAGGACACATATCTCACTTTTTGAAGTGTTTAGTAGACCTAACCAGATCTTTCTATCCTCCCTTAAACTCTGAGTAGCACCTCTCATTACTACTCAATACAACTTTTTTTTTTTTTTTTGGCTGGGATCCTCCAGCTCTCTTGGTTTCCAGAAATATCTGACTTTCTCAGTTTTACTCATCTTTTCCCTGGCCACAGAATATGGCTCTCAGCTGCTCTTAGTTGTTGTTATGCCTCCTTGTCCTGCAAGATAAAATCCTTTCCTAGTGCTTCTTGGATGTAGCCTGAAGGGGCTTTTTTCTTCTACTAGTAACATATAAATGGAATGAATTCAGGACACTAACCAGTACTGTGCCCTATGGCTCTTCTCATGTTCATGCTCCCTGCAGGAGAGGAAAAGGTGAAAAATCCACCCCACACAGCATAAATGGTCCAAAACACTACTTAAAAGAAGGCTTCCTTCCTTTATGAGATGCTGGGACTGCTTTAAACTTATATGTATTGAATACAAGCCCAAAACTGTTACCACATTGCATTTGTCCCACTCCTCTGCATGCTTAAACTTTACACATTTCACCTTCTTGGAAGAAACCACATTGAAAGTTTCTTTATATCCCCAAATTCCTTAATCTTTAATCTCATCTGGAATCAGGACCTTAATCTAGTTTAGTAGTGACAAGGATCCTGGGGATATAACAGAAAGATTATAGGGCAGGAAAAAGAACCTAATCATAGAAGCAATTCTGCAGTAAATAAGGGAGGAAGTACTGAATTCAGACAACTGCTAGGGACTGATAAGATCCAAATCTTCTACATACCAAAAACAAAGGAATTATACTCTGTGCATTATGACTGGATTAGCATCAGAGGAATTCTGCTGTGATATAAAGTGAAAATGCTAGTTGACCTATAGTAGGGTGAGTGACCTAAATCAAATCTAATTGTATGCACTTAGAAAAGCTTGACTCTAAATTATCTATGCTGCACTGCACCAAAAGGCATTTAAAATGGGTCAGAAGCATTTAGTTTTATTCTCCAACATTTTAAAACTACAGTTTGCATGTAAACCATTGCTGTGCATAATATCAGACAAGTGCAGCACTAAGTAGGAAGAAAAGAAAAAGGAATACATGGTTGTCTTATCTCACATAGGTGCTGTTAAATTAGGCTGAAACAGACACAAATGGCATTCTGTGATGACTAGCAGGTGATTTCCTGTAACATTCTTGGTTGCTGTTGTTGTTATTAAATTGAATAATAGTTCACAAGTGTCCTAGCACTTGATTTAATTTAATCATCACAGACTATAGACTCTAGAATGCTGTCATTGAGGGCATAATTCTAAATAATTTTTAAATCAGTGAGCCTATGTGCATGGATAATGCTACTCCCATGGAAAGTGTTTGTAGGATCCGGGCCTTCAGCGGCACTGCAGCCTCCCAGCCCGGGTTGGCAGACTTGCACTAGGTCAGCTTGAGACAGAGTGCTAAAAATAGCAGTGTGGACTTTGTGACAGTGGCAGAGGCTTGGGCTAGCCACGCAAGCTTGGCCCCAGGGTCTGAGGTGGATCTGAACTCAAATGGCTAGCCCAAGCATCCACCAGTAGCATAATATCCACACTTCTATTTTTAACACGTTAACTCGAGCTGACCTAGCATAAATTTGTCTACCCAAACTCGGTGGCATGCTCCCAGCTGCAGTGTACTTCTTCTTTCATATGTGTCACCAATGGATATCTAGGTACAGTATTTCAGCTATCTAACTGCTGCATCATCAAGGGTAGCAAGTCATTGTATTCCACCTTCCAATCTTCTAATTGCAAGCTCCTCCACCATATGTTTGACAATCTGCATTGCTGCCCTACAATCACACTGTGAAGATTGGACTAAGACAAATTTCTGCACTGTGGCAGCTGCTCTGGCCATTTCCTTCAGCAGCCTGTTCAGCCTAGTTCAGGGTCTGCATCCCACATTGCAAACAGGTGGATATAAGTTAGGGCTTCTGAAACGCTCCAGTATGCCTGTCTCTCTATCTCAGAGTTGCTCCCACTCTGCAAGGACACAGCTGTTGGCCCTAATATGCCATTGTTCAGCTAAGATTTGCTTTGGGCTGGCAGCACTGGGAATAAGTGCATGAATAGCTCCTGAAAGAGAATGTTGTGAAGCCATTTGTGGCAAGTCAGCAGGAACTGGAGGTGAAGGCGTTTTCTTCTGGAACCATGCAGATCTTCTTATAAGGAGCATGCTTTGCTTATTTGCACCTGTTGGAACCACTGTGTACTGCAGGTTGTTTTCCTCCATCATAGCCCTCCATGCAGTTTTAAGGGTGATGGCATCTCATCAAGTTTTGGGGTAGCTATGTGAGACATCACATATAAATTGGATGTTGATGTGTGGGTAATGCAACCAGTAGTGATGCAGGTGGCTGTTTTCAGCTCCGAATCAATGAGATGAGTATACCGACTTTTGCCCCAAACTGCTGCACATGATTCCACTGGAGCAAATACCAGTACCACAACTGAGGTTCAAAAAACACTTGCCTCTGGTCTCCAGGAATGTCCTGCTAGCCTCTGGATGAAGGCAGTGCAGGAGGTGATTTTTTTCTGTGTGTTCTAGATGGGACTAGTATCTTAGACTACAGTCCAGTTTGACTCCTAAATAAGTGACAACTGATTGGAAAGAGAGTGTAGGATCCTCAGTACAGACTGTAATGGATTAATCAGCCAGGAGACTGTTGAGATAGAAGGTTATGGCCAACATTTTACTAATTTAAGGTAAGTATCTGCTGACAAAGGTAAGTGGTCAAAGTATTCATGTCCTGACTGAGTGACCCTTCAATATTGTGTAGATCAGTGGTTCTCAGACTGTGGGTTGGGACCCCAAAGTGGTTCATGACTCCATTTGAATGGGGTTGCCAGGGCTGGCGTTAGACTTGCTGAGGCCCAGGGCCAAAACTGAAGCCTGAGCCCCACTGCCCAGGGCCAAAGTCTGAGCCCCAGGGACCAAAGCCAAAGCCCAAGCCCCACTGCCTGGGGCCAAAGGCCATAGGCTTCAGCTTTGGGTGGCAGGGCTCAGGTTACAGGTCCCCCACCTGGGACTGAAGCCCTTGGGCTTTGGCTTTGCCCCATTGCCCCCCCAACCATCTGGGGCATCTTTGGTCCTCCCTTTTGAGGTTGTGTGGTAATTTTTGTTGGCAGAAGAGGGTCTCAATGCAATGAAGTTTAAGAACCCCTGTTATAGATTATTACCCCATTGAGACAAATGTCATCTGTGTATATTTATTTATCAACCTTAGTTGTTTGTCAGTTATAAGTATACATGTTGAAAAGAAGAGGACTAGAATGGATCTTTGTGGGAGTCAGTTACAAAGATGTCTAAAGCCAGCTGACTGTCTCCAGCTTTAAAGATGAAGCTCTGATTAATCATTTCCACATGAACTGCACCATGGGCTTACAGGGAATACTCTGTGGCAACTTGGTGGCTAGCACACCTGCCAGACAAGTATCACATCCACCTGACAGATTCATCAGAACAGCACCAATTTTCTTCCCTCTTGAAGGCATCTTTAATGTTTTGTGTTAGGTGAATAACTTGAACCTGTGGACACCATCCTCATCTGAAGCAAGCCTGAGCAAAGGAAAGCTGTGGTTTGATTGATGCACATTGAGGCACATCAAAATCTGTCTCTACATAAACTCCGATGTGACACAAAGGAGAGAGATGGGTCAGTAGCTCTTGGGATCACCTAGCAGTTTTCCTGGTTTCAGAATGGCTATGAAATTTGTCCTGTGACAGATTTTTGGTATGCAGTTATCCTGGAGACATCAGATGAGGAACTGAAGTATCCAGTTTTTGGCTTTTGGAGCTAAGTGAAGTAGAAAATCCATATTGATATAATCCAGGCCTGGAGCCTTTCTTGTTTCATAAACTTTATGGCCTGATCCAGCTCTTTGTCTGAAAAAAAAAAGTGATCAAATTTGACTGTACACTAGGATCCTGCCAGCTCTTTGTAACCTAACTATGACCACAAGGCTGAAAGACTTATCCAAGTTCTGTGTACAGCCATTAGCTACTAGCTGGGGTGCGATAACATTTTCAGTGACTGGAAACTTTTTTTTTGCTGTTGCTGGAATCTCCATAAAGTCTTTTTTGTTGGTCTGCCAAGATTCCTGGCTAGAATGTGTAAAATCTATCTTTGTAAATGTCTCACTCCATCGATCGTGCTTGGTTTGGTCCAGCAGTTGAATAAGTTCCTTGCTCTTATTAGTGGTCTCCTCTTTGTTACCAGAAAATTTGAAGCTCTTCCTGGTACAGCTTAAGACAATCCAGGCATATCCTGTTGTTGGTAACCTCTAGGGTTCAGTTTCTTAGCAGCTGCCTGAACTAAGTTGCAGAAAGTTTGGTAGAAATCATTTATATGGATGGACATGTCAAGTCCAGTTCAACCAGTTTGCTGAAAGACATCTCTAGTTCTGCTTGAAAGACAGTTGATATCCACAGGCTCATGGTGATCAAAGATGGCCAATGCTGAGATTTCAGGAAAATTCAAGCACCTTCTGTTCTATGACCATTAGCACTAGTTGCATGGAAGATGAAAAGGTAATAGCAGTGAAATGCTGGTTGCCCACCTGCTACTGTGAAAGCTTTGTTTGCTTTTCATCATAGAGGTGTTATTGGTTAGCAACTGATGCCCAGTGCATTAGATTTTCTCTCCATCTATGTTGTTGTCCACTGCATTAAACCCTCTCCTTCTGTGTCGGGGCATCAGCATGTCCCCAATTAACACGGTGGGAACTGAAGTCACCCGGGGGCATGGAAGGACCTGAAAAGGTGGGCAGAGTGGGGATTGGCCAGTTAACTGATGGAGGCTGGTAGACATTAATCAGCTTAAACTCTTTCACCTATATTGCCTCCCATTCTGTGATGTCATTTGGACCAGATGTGCCAGCAGAGAGCCCTTCTGTAATTTAAGAAGCCATTCTATACTGCTTGTGATGGTGATGAACTATGATAGCATAGCCTGGAACTGAAAGTTGTTAAATTGCCCATTATTAAAAAGAGTAAATGAGATGACCCAGGTAATTATAAGCCTGTCAGCCCAATATCGATCCACGGAAAGATAATGAAGCAGCTGATATACGACTCGATTAATGAAGAATTAAAGGAGGGCAATGTAGTTAATTCAAACCAACATGGATTTATGGAAAATAGATCCTGTCAAACTAACTTGATCTCTCTTTTTTAATGCAATTACCAGTATGGTAGATAAAGGTAATAGTGCTGATGTAATATACTAGACTTCTGTAAGGCATTTGATTTGATACCACATTTCAATAAAAAAAACTAGAACAATATAAAATTAACATGGCACACATTAAGTTGATTAAAAACTGGCTAACTGATAGGTCTCAAAATGTTACTGCAAATAGGAAATCATCACTGATGTGTTTCCAGTGGGCCCCTCAAGCAATTAGTTCTTGACCCTTAGCTATTTAATATTTTTATCAATGACTTGGAAGAAAACAGAAAATCATCACTGATAAAGTTTGCAGATGACACAAAAAATGGGGAGTGGTAAACAATGAAGAGGACAGGTCACTGATTCACAGAGCTCTGGATAGATTGATAAACTGGGTGCAAGCAAACAATATGGGTTTTAATACTGCTAAATATATATAACCCTTCTGCCAGGTGGACCTAGCAGCAGTCAGGGCTGGGTTCAATATCTAGGGGTTCCTTTCCATTGATACAACACAGAACAAGCTCAAGCCCCAACCCAGTAACCTGGGAAATTTACACACCACCCCTGGGTGCCTCTGAGAGGCAATACTTCCCCACTCGCAAGCACAGAGTCTGAGTGTAGAAAAGAAACTTTTAATAAAAAGAGGGAAGTAACTTGGCATTAATTTGGGAAAACACCACAAACAGGGTTCATAAACATAACCCCTGAGTAAAAGACTCACCCCAAGTAGGTTGGGCAGTGTCCTTTTCCTCTCAGGTTCTTAAGTCCAGCAACCCAAAAGTCCCCTTCACATGCCCGACCCTTCTCTACACCCCACTCACAGTTGCTGTCCTTGGTCAGTGCAGACCCAGAGTTCAGAGGTGCCTCTGCAGAGTTCACCTCTCACCCTGGGTGGCGGGTAAAGTGGGGGTAAAAGGCATCTTACTTGCTCATTATGCCTCTCCACTGCTGCCCTGCTGGCCCACTGGCCGCCTGCTCTCTGCTCCCACCAGCCGCCCCTGCCGGTCAGCCTCTTAGTGATTTTATCTCTGTGCAGGAAACACAGTCCTGCCACAAGTGATTTCAGTTCTCAGTGATTTCCAGCTCTGGGCAGGCAGGGAAGAAAAATAGTCCTATCACAACTGGTTTCAGCTCTGATGGAGCAATTAAAATAACAAAAGAGGTTCCTAATGAAGCCCATTTAGCTTTATTTTTTGAACAGTGTGTGGGTCGGGAGAAACATGTTAAACCAGCCTAGGGAGGACCCTTGAGGGTGTGCAGCTCCTGGCTGGTATTCCTGCCCCCACCCCTTTTACTTTCACAAGGCTCGGACATTCGAGCCCTTGTTTCACCAAGGTTCTTTTAACTGAAAGTGACTCCTTCCTTTGGGACAGGTTAATCACAGTCCTTCTTTTCTGTATTCCCACAATAATTACAAACATTGGTAAACATATTTCACTACCCCTGCATTCAGTACTAACATAATTTGTGACCCAACACCAGCCAAGTTGATTACAATGAGCAAAAACTGCTCCATCAGCTGAATATCTAGCAAATCTAAGCAAAGCAAGAGAAAACTGTATTCAGATGCTTCTTACATATAAATGTATCCATCTAGGAACAAAGAATGTAGGCCTTCAGAAAGATTTGGGAGTCCTGGTGGATAATCCGCTGAACATGAGCTCCCAGTGGGGTGCTGTGGCCAAAAGAGCTAATGTGATCATGGGAGGCATGAACAGGGAATCTCAAGGAGGAGTAGAGAGTTATTTTACCTCTGCATTTGGCACTGGTGTGACTGATACTGGAATATTTTGTTCTGGTGCCCAAAATTCAAGAAGGATGTTGATAAATTGGAAAGTGTTCAGAGAAGAGTCACAAGTAAAAGATTAGAAAACATGCCTTACAGTGATAGATTCAAGGAGCTTGATTTATTTAGCTTAACAAAGAGAAAGCTAAGGGTGAGTTGATTACACTTTATAAGTATTTGCATGGGGAAAAATATTTAATAATGGTCTCCCCAGTTTAGCAGAGAAAGGTATAAAACAATCCAATTGCTGAAAGTAAAAGCTAGACAAATTCAGTTGGGAAATAAGGTGCAAATTTTTAATGGTAAGAGTAATTAACCATTGCAACAATTTACCAAGGGTTGAGGTAGATTCTCCATCGCTAACAGTTTTTAAATCAGTTGGATGTTTTTCTAAAAGATATCCTCTAGGAATTATTTTGCGTAAATTCTATGGCCTGTAATACAGGAGGTCATAGTAGATAATCAGAAAGGTCCCTTGTGGCCTTGGAATCTATGAAGTTGCTCATCAGTGGTACAGTGCATTTCCTGAAGAAACATTAGTTAGATTTGTAACTAGATGGAGGATTCCCTTTTCACTGACAATAGACGCTCAATGTTGAAATTCAGCATCTTGAGGACAAGACAGGATTTTTGGGCTGATTGTCACTTAGAATGCAAGTACGTGTTTCATATTTTGTGTAGTTTCATTTCACTTTACATTACAGGTAAAACCAGCTACAGAACAGACAAACCCTCAGAAAGTCCCTGAGAAACTTTAACACAACCTGTGAGTTGGTTGAGTTCAGGATCCTGACACAGGGAAGAAAGATAAGCAGCAGGATACGGACCCTGGACTTCAGGAAAGCAGACTTCGACTCCCTCAGGGAACGGATGGTAGGATCCCCTGGGGGACTAACATGAAGGGGAAAAGAGTCCAGGAGAGCTGGCTGTATTTCAAGGAATCCCTGTTGAGGTTACAGGGACAAACCATCCCGATGTGTCGAAAGAATAGTAAATATGGCAGGCGACCAGCTTGGCTTAACGGTGAAATCCTAGCGGATCTTAAACATAAAAAAGAAGCTTACAAGAAGTGGAAGGTTGGACATATGACCAGGGAAGAGTATAAAAATATTGCTCGGGCATGTAGGAATGAAATCAGGAGGGCCAAATCGCACCTGGAGCTAGCGAGAGATGTCAAGAGTAACAAGAAAGGTTTCTTCATGTATATTGGCAACAAGAAGAAAGCCAAGGAAAGTGTGGGCCCCTTACTGAATGAGGGAGGCAACCTAGTGACAGAGGATGTGGAAAAAGCTAATGTACTCAATGCTTTTTTTGCCTCTGTCTTCACGAACAAGGTCAGCTCCCAGACTGCTGCGCTGGCATCACAACACGGGGAATAGATGTCCAGCCCTCTGTGAAGAAAGAGGTGGTTAGGGACTATTTAGAAAAGCTGGACGTGCACAAGTCCATGGGGCTGGACGAGTTGCATCCGAGAGTGCTAAAGGAATTGGCAGCTGTGATCGCAGAGCCATTGGCCATTATCTTTGAAAACTCGTGGCGAATGGGGGAAGTCCCAGATGACTGGAAAAAGGCTAATGTAGTGCCAATCTTTAAAAAAGGGAAGAAGGAGGATCCTGGGAACTACAGGCCAGTCAGCCTCACCTCAGTCCCCGGAAAAATCATGGAGCAGGTCCTCAAAGAATCAATCCTGAAGCACTTACATGAGAGGAAAGTGATCAGGAACAGTCAGCCTGGATTCACCAAGGGAAGGTCATGCCTGACTAATCTAATCGCCTTTTATGATGAGATTACTGGTTCTGTGGATGAAGGGAAAGCAGTGGATGTATTGTTTCTTGACTTTAGCAAAGCTTTTGACACGGTCTCCCACAGTATTCTTGTCAGCAAGTTAAGGAAGTATGGGCTGGATGAATGCACTATAAGGTGGGTAGAAAGCTGGCTAGATTGTCAGGCTCAACGGGTAGTGATCAATGGCTCCATGTCTAGTTGGCAGCCGGTGTCAAGTGGAGTGCCCCAGGGGTCGGTCCTGGGGCCTGTTTTGTTCAATATCTTCATAAATGATCTGGAGGATGGTGTGGATTGCACTCTCAGCAAATTTGCGGATGATACTAAACTGGGAGGAGTGGTAGATACGCTGGAGGGGAGGGATAGGATACAGAGGGACCTAGACAAATTGGAGGATTGGGCCAAAAGAAATCTGATGAGGTTCAATAAGGATAAGTGCAGGGTCCTGCACTTAGGACGGAAGAACCCAATGTACAGCTACAGACTAGGGACCGAATGGCTAGGCAGCAGTTCTGCGGAAAAGGACCTAGGGGTGACAGTGGACAAGAAGCTGGATATGAGTCAGCAGTGTGCCCTTGTTGCCAAGAAGGCCAATGGCATTTTGGGATGTATAAGTAGGGGCATAGCGAGCAGATCGAGGGACGTGATCGTCCCCCTCTATTCGACATTGGTGAGCCTCATCTGGAGTACTGTGTCCAGTTTTGGGCCCCACACTACAAGAAGGATGTGAATACATTGGAGAGAGTCCAGCGAAGGGCAACAAAAATGATTAGGGGTCTGGAACACATGATTTATGAGGAGAGGCTGAGGGAACTGGGATTGTTTAGTCTGCAGAAGAGAAGAATGAGGGGGATTTGATAGCTGCTTTCAACTACCTGAGAGGTGGTTCCAAAGATGATGGTTCTAGACTATTCTCAGTGGTGGCAGATGACAGAACAAGGAGTAATGGTCTCAAGTTGCAGTGAGGGAGATTTAGGTTGGATATTAGGAAAAACTTTTTCACCAGGAGGGTGGTGAAACACTGGAATGCGTTACCTAGGGAGGTGGTAGAATCTCCTTCCTTAGAAGTTTTTAAGGTCAGGCTTGACAAAGCCCTGGCTGGGATGATTTAATTGGGGATTGGTCCTGCTTTGAGCAGGAGGTTGGACTAGATGACCTCCTGAGGTCCCTTCCAACCCTGATATTCTATGATTCTATGAAACAGGCTACTTGTGTGCCAGAATTTCGTTAGCCTCATAAAGTCCCCCTTGCTTAGGAAGTGCTTCTGAGTTTGCTTCCTCCAGGCACCTACAGGGGCACAAATCATGGCAAACAGGAAAGGAATACCTGGGCACTGTAGCCTGCACCTTTCTTCACTGGGCTGTTCAGGGAAGAACTTGCACCCCTGAGACATAGACCCTTCTTCAGGTTCATCTTGAGGCAGTACCACTCCATCTTTCCCTCAGATAAGAGCAGTGTCTGAATGGTACAGTCTTGTTTACATTTCCCAGGAGTATCCACGGTTGTGAGGCACCTTACTACCACTTGCCACTAGTGTAAGGAAGTCTGCCAAGGTCAGGTCCCTATCTCCACTGTCCCCAGGCAACACAAGCACTCCCATCTAGGCTTACACAGGCTCCACTGTCCCTTTGCAGGTAAGCTATAGGTACACTCCAACCCCCAAGCTCTCTGAGCATCCCCCAGGAGTCTCCAAGCCCTGTGTCACTGGACACTGTCAGAATTCACACATCCACCACCCTCAAAGGAATAGGACACACCTGTTTCCCCTCGGGATCACTGTTCCAGTTAACACAGCACTTGTTTTCACTGTAAACATATCCAAGTTTGTTATCAAAGAACAGAGATTCAAACTATAGCAAGTAGGTAGAAATATTGAGAACAACTGGTTACATGTAAAATAAAAACGTAGCATGCTTTCTAGAGCCCAGGCTTACGTAACAAGACTCTTTTCTGTGTAATGAAGCTTGGCTCACACAAAGTCTGCAGCGTTTTCCAACCCAGCAGGCTGGGATACAACAAGCTGGCAGTTTGTCTCCTCCATGAACGATGTCTCTTGGTATCCTTAGATTGCCAGGACAGTTCTTTGTTCTTTTTCATAAAACAGCACCCCCCTACCGATTGTTCTTTCCTGTGGTCTCCTTCTCTTGTCAGCCTTGCAATCTGTTAATCAGCATCAGGCTCCACATGTAGACATGCTTAGACTGTGAGACACACAAGGCACAATACACACCTGACCAGACCAAAAAAGTTGAGTGTCTTCTACTCACTGCCTGGAAAAAATCTGGTGGCCTGCTTTTAACTTCACGGCATTAAGAACATAATTTCCAGTCCAGGTACATAACTTCTTAAATATCATCCATACATACATCTTGCAATGTTTAGGAAGACCAGTGTTACACTGGTTGTTGGTAGAGACCTCACATGCCAGTCTTTGGTGCACTATTATGTAGACATCAGACCCAAGAGATCTCTGTAAACCCTTTGCATTCCTTATGGCCTCTGCCGGTTGGCACCAAGGGGTCCCTGGGTTACAGTCTAGTCCAAAAGGACCAATAGGAGTTACTGTACAGACACAAATAAATGAAAAATTAAATTGATGAGCACTTACACAAAGAAAATATTATAGGGTACAAACATTAGAACTACAGGGAAAGTAAAATGGATCAAGGTCAGTCAAAGAGCCCTTTCTTGTCCTGAAACATTGGGAATGTTGCTATAATGGAATAATCTGAATTTGTGATGTTGTCATATGGAATTCTAATGCCCAGAGTATTTAAAAATGAAGGGTTTGTATGTGAACCAAAACCCACCCCATTTCTTCCAGAGGTTGGGTGGAGGGATTATTCCTGCTTATCATTTTAATTTTTTTTAGGTATGCTGTGTCTGCCTTCAGAAGATAATAGTGTTTGTCACCACCACTATTTATAATAAGCTAATCATATTCATAAACATTTCAGAACACTTGTTATTTAATTGTAACACAAGAAAACATTTGATAGTTGCAATTAAAAACAGAGGCCCTACATTATTGTTTTGTGATTGCACAATGCAGCGTATCAAATAAAAGGTTGTAACATAATTATAGCTATGCAAACCTTTTTTTCTATGGATTACATCTACTCATAATCACATCGCCTGTGGAAAGTCCTTAATATGCACTTTAAGTGTGCAGGTCATTTGCTCCAGGATGAGTTTCATCCTAATTTATTTGCAGTGTTTTTTTCTAGTTTCCTATCTAAAAAAATAGCCAGGCCTATACACAGGAATGAATTTCACCCAGAGAGTGCAAAGTACATGTAAAACACTGCCATTTTAATCTGGTACTATTGTACACCCTTATTGCAGAGCTGTAAATGACTATGCAAGGTGCAGTGGAAAATTAAGCCCATTTTCTCTGATTCAGGATTATTAGCACTTGTGTACATTATAAAATTGCAAGGGGTTAACATAAATGTGTTTAATAATGTAATTAGTTTAACTGGTACAAAATCATGTGCAGATGCTCTTATTTCAGCTGAAGAGTAGTTTCTTTTAGTTTACTGTAAATCAGTCCGGCATCAACACAGTCTCTATAGGCTTTTACACCAGTTTAATTAAATCAGTTTAAACATGCCTTTAGTTAAACGGGTGAAAGTTTGTGTCTAGAAAAGACCTTACTTTCTAAGGGTAATTAAGTGAATGTCTACATGTGCAGAGTGCTTGCACCGTAAGTTTCACCAGTGATAGGGAACCGGTGAAAGTAAAGTAGTAGTTTGTACTCACTTAATTCCTCAGAAAGAAAAGGAGTACTTGTGGCACCTTAGAGACTAACCAATTTATTTGAGCATAAGCTTAAGATGCATCCGATGAAGTGAGCTGTAGCTCACGAAAGCTTATGCTCAAATAAATTGGTTAGTCTCTAAGGTGCCACAAGTACTCCTTTTCTTTTTGCGAATCCAGACTAACACGGCTGTTACTCTAAAACCTTAATTCCTCAGGCATCAGAAAGTGTTTACATTAGCAGCACTTCCATCACCCACTGATGAGAGCAGCACTCTATGGCAGCTATCCCACAGTGCAGCTCTCTTCACTTGGACAATGGGTCTTGTGGGAAGGGGGAGGGGGTGATCGCAGGTGATCCAGGGTCCCTGCACAGCACCCTCTCCCCAAACACTGATCAGCTCCAGTAGCTCAGTATTGCTCCAAGCAGGAGATCGTTGGATCCCTGGAGCAGCCGTTGTTACCTGGCCAGATGATCAGTGAGCACTTGCCAAGAAAACAGGAAGGGGAGTTTCAAAGTTCCCGGGGCTTTATAGGGAGAGGGGTGGATGTCTCTTTACCTGGCGTCAGAGCAGCAGAGCTGCTGGCCAGAGTGGTCACCTAGTCACTGTGGGATATCCTCCAGAGGCTAAAAGCTCTGTAAACAGGGAGAATATCTTCACTTGCACATCACTGCAAAAGCATCACCAGTAAGAGTTCTATGCCTCTCATGGAGGTGGTTTTCTCTTTGCAGTGAAACTTCTGACTTTCACCGCAAAAAGACATTGGCAAATGTAGACGCTCCCATGGTTTTTGCACATAAAAGGGACTTTTTCTGCTTTAAATGGCAAGTGTAGACATGCCCTAAGATATGTTTCTGGATCCAAAAAGGTAACCAGTTGCATGTTTATGATTACTTTCTTGTAGAAGTAATAGATCACAAGTATCTGATCGTATTTACAGGAGGCATGCAAATTATGCAGTGAAACTGTGGCCAAACTGAATGTCATGACTATGGTATCACTAATAATCACTCACACTCTGGCCAGGAATGCAAGATTGCCAGGAAAAGTATCTAAATAGATAGCATTACTTGTTGGTCTGCAACATAATTGGATTTGATTGCTTCTCAGGATTTGATTTGATTTGATTTGAGTAATGCATTAAGTAAGCCATTACTTAACAGTTAATTGATTACATGCATCTATTAGTTAATCTTGGTATAGTATTCTGAGGATTTGGAGTACTATGGCCACTAACTGGCAGGTGTCAGTCATTAGTAATTATTCTAATGGTTTACTTTAACACTCATCAATCTGAGCAATCATCATGCCCTTATAACAACGACTCTCTACCACATACTTTAAAGAGAGACCTTCTGGAACCCACCACACAGGCTGAGGGTGACCTCTAACTTTGTGGGACATTCCCAGATTGACATACAATTGTAGGATCTACTGTCGTGGATTGGCACCCCACCAAACCATATACAAACAGAGATGGCTGGAAAGGGATGAGAGAAAGGAGGAAACAAAGACTGAAAAGATTGTGTTTGGAGAAATGAGTGAAAAGTAATCAGAGAATGGGAGAGAGGGAGAGGTTATGGGGATAAGTCACCCTCCCAGTAATATCTTTCCTAGGGACTCCCCGATCCTAAAGCTATCCTTGCATTTATAATAAACTCCATAACGAAAGGAATCACTTCAGATTTACAGCTTTTGTTCAAATCAGCCTGTTCAGAATCTTAGGCTCAGTAAAATATCTGTCCTGCATCCCTCATATTTTCAACAGGCAGTATTTTGTTGAGAAGCAGTAATGATTTACGAAAGGCTTTACTTTTTTAGAATTTTCTTTCTTGAGATCCTTTGAATTCTTCCTTTCAACAGGCTTCAAAATGAAGAGCTAGTAAAGAAGGATCAAGGTAGTTTAACAAAGTGAAAAACTAATTGAATCATTAACTGGCCATTCAGATTCAAATATCTTCATTCCAACTACACCCACTGTTTACACTTCTACTTTACTCCTCCACATACCTCGTTATTTTGCCTTGTTTGTAAAACTTCTTAAGTTTTAGTCCTCACCCTGAAAAGGTCATGTGAAAATGCACATCAAACATGTCAGTGAAAGTCAAGGCTTTCTATGTTATTAGCTCTATAAATTTTTTTCACGAGGACTTTTGCTTTTGGTGATTGAAAACACACACCACCGGAAGGAATAAATAAATAAATAAATAAATAATCCCATTGGAGATTTTACAACTCTATTAATTCAGCCAACTTTTTCCTCCACACTTTCAATTAATAATGTGCCAATGCTGAGCAAAATGTATGATTAAACACAACATTCATTAGTACCAAACAAGCACATGATTGCGGTGTTGCAAATTAAAATTGTTCACTTTCAGTGTAAATTGGGTTCTTATCAATCATTTCAGTTTCTGTGATGATAAATTGCAGGGACTTTTTTTCTCTTTTTATTCCCCATCACTGCCTACCAAAATAGAAATTATATATACAGTTAGAGGGCCATGTTGTCAGAGTTGCAGTATGGATAGACAAGCATTTGGCTGTGTTTAAGGGCTGGACAACTTTTGAATCAAGTTTCAGTACTCCTGTTTGGATACCAACACCTGAAAAAAAGAAGCTTCCAGAGGTCCTATGCCATCTACATTTGTGTTTTGAAAGCCTGTGGTCAAAGACAAATTAGGTGGGATTTGCCAAACCCCACATTAAGGCTTGTTATACATGTAATACATGTATATTAATAGCAAATGTTGTGGCTAGAGATTAATGCTGAAGTAATGTGACCTTTATCAACTGTATATGCATAGGTTTCAGAGGGGTAGCCGTGTTAGTCTGTATCAGCAAAAACCAGCAAAAAAAAAATTCTATCAGGGTGGATGCAGCCCATTCCCAACAGTTGACGAGAATGTATTTATTATTTATTTATTTATTAATAAATGGACACAAATCAGAAATCAAGAATTGTAACATTCAAAAACCAGCAGGAGAGCACTACAATCTCCCTGGACACTCAATAACAGATCTAAAAGTGGCCATTCTTCTAAAAAAAAACTTCAAAAACAGACTTCAACGAGAAACCGCAGAACTTGCAAACTTGACACCATCAAATTAGGCCTGAATAAAGACTGGGAGTGGCTGGGTCACTACAAAAAGTAATTTTTCCTCTGCTGATACTCACATCTTCTTGTCAACTGTTGGGAATGGACCACATCCACCATGATTGAATTGGCCTGGTTAGCACTGACCCCCCACTTTTTAAGGCAACTCCCATCTTTTCATGTGCTGTATATTTATACCTGCCTACTGTATATTTCACTCCATGCATCTGAGGAAGCGGGTTATAGCCCATGAAAACTTATGCCCGAATAAATGTGTTAGTCTCAAAGGTGCACAAGGACTCCTTGTTGTTTTTGTATATGCATAGTCTAGTTGCCTATATTTTGTAAAGTACATCTGCCGTATCCCACAAAAATAATGATTTTTGGTTATTTATAGCATAGACATAAAAAGAGATACCAGTCTTTCACCAGCTCATTGTTTTATATTGTGAATAAATTCTCATAAAATCATAGTATCATGATATCTTTTCAGTTTAACTTGAAATTTTCCCCTTCAGCTCTGGTAAGATTTCAGAACCTCACATGTAACTGTTAAAACAAAAATATATTCCTTTCACAATGATGAGCGTACAGCTGTGTCATTAGTTGGCTGTGCTTTCATCTCAATATACTACTGAGATCTTTTGTTATTCCCCAAACATAACACTCAAAATTGAAGTCGACCATTACTTCTACCATTATTATAATGTTGAATTCTGTGTCATGGAGTATGGAATAATCCATCAGAACGTTCGTCTGACCCATTTTCTGGGTGTAATTTGTGGGGTACATTTCCTCCAACATAACAGATGTGTGAAGAATCATGACTGTAGCCTTAGCCTGGTAAGATATTACTCTTAAGCACTGGCAATGTGTCACATTTCATACATATTTTCAGCTATGCTCATCCTTACTCCTGGGACTGGGTAGTATTTGGCATTGGTTCTTTTAGCTGTCAGTGTTTTATAGGCAGGATCAGGCTCTTTACATAGTAGTGGTGCAGATTTGGAAATTCCACAGCCAGACTTAACCCAAATTCACAATTTTTTAAGTTAATACCTAGCAGCAAGCTCTGCATCCTTGATTTGTGCGGACGTGTGCCATATTTTTACTTTGTTATGTTTTATTTTCCTTTTTAAACAAAAGTCATGTTTTTTTATTCATAACAAAGCATGAGAAACTGCAACCCACTTTTATCAGGAGGGCCGATTTCTATCATTTATCTGGAAATCAACATATTCCTATTAACAAAATGATATAGCCATTAATAAAATGCAAATTCCATTTTACTCTATCAACATCAACAGTAATTAGTTATTTTTACCCAAGAAGAATGACCTTCGTCTATTGAATAAGTATTATTTAAATCAAAAGGAAACTTTTATTCCTACAACTAATTTCAATAATTAACTTCCCTCCTCTGTTGTTGGATTAACCTGCAATTAAAATTTGCTGTCCGCTCTTGTATGTAATTCAGATACATTCGTGCTGGGATTCACATGTTGATTTTTAGTTCCCCTTATAAAACTAGGTGATGGACAAGAAACCTTTATAGGGGAAATATTTTTTGTGGCAGTCTGAGATTGACAGCTGAGCATGTTAGAATTGTGGCCATGGTTAACACAAATGACTATGTGGAACTTGTAAGATATCTATCCTTCACAAGCAATTGAAACATGTTTTCAGTGCAGTACATGGCTCTCTGAGCTTGATTCTCAGTTACTATTGCAGGGATCCACACAGGTACTTCCATATCTATCTCCCAGATTGTTTTTTAAGCACCCTTGCAATTCACAAAACACTGGCTCAGCTGCTGCTAACCCTAGAGGCACCTAAACTTGCTCAGCACCTAAGTTTTTGCAGTAAAAGTTCTCAATGAGCCTACATTTTAGCCTATGGACAAGCTGCCTCACTCTAGGCATCTGGATGCCTATCTCCCACCTAACCCTCAGAGCAATCTGCAAACTGGAGGAAGTTAGCCTCCTCCTAATTTGGGAGGCTTGATGTGGTAGGTGAGCTCAGAGGCTGCCTAAGTCCACACAAAATGGACTTCTGCCAGTGGGCAAATTGTTAAAAAGTAGGCCCTTTCCCATCCCCCAGCTCTGTTTTTTTTTTTTTGTGTGTGGAGCTAGGCGGCCTCTGGGCACGCCTACCAGATTGGGTTCCACACAAGGATTAGAGGAATACCTATGTTTCCCAGTTTGTGGATTGCTAGCAAAGATAGGCGCCTTCCTGTACCTCAGTTTTAAGTGACTATCTCCATGAGAGTGGTGGGGCTTAGGACACACCCGCTTGTCAGCATCTCCTATTGGCTAGCTTAAACCAGGAGCTACCTACATGCTGGCCTTTTGTGGATCACATTCTTAAGGCACCTATCTCTCCCCATTCGTTGTATAGGAGCCTAGGTGCCTAACTCAGGCTTTGTGAACTGCAGTGTTCTTCCTGTGATTTTCTAGGTGCCTAAGCATTTGGCATTGCAAATCCTCAGTATTTGGGAGCAGAAAAGAAAGTGGAAAAGGGTGGGGAGCAGAGCTGGTCTGAAATTCGTTTTCTCCATGGAAATTTTTGGCTGAAATATTTTGATGAAGAACTGACATTTTTCAAGGAAAGCAGACACTTTCAATTAAAAATTTTGTTTCATTGAAACCCCAATTTTCTGTCAAAAAAACAATTACATGAAAATTTTTGACCAGCCTTATTGGTAGTATTAGGCAGCAAAATAAATGTTTTTCTTTCTCTGTTGCTCTCACTATCCCTCCTCATTTATCTAGCACAACAGAAAAATGGCAAAGATAATCACTATACTGATTCTGCTTGAAAATTTGTCAGTCACAAGTTGAAAGTGTTCTTCCGTACTTTATACATTTGGAAGCTAAAATTAACTATTTCCTATCATTTCAATTAAGAGATAAGATTTCAGGGATCTGAAAATTATTTTATATGACCAACATTTTCAAGTGAAGCTTTCAGGAAAATATTTCACTATTTTCCACACTGAAAGCTGTGCAGAAAGAGATAATATTCTACTGAAGTCAATGGGAGTTTTTCTTAAGTAAGGACTGCAAGATTGTTGCTATATTTTCAGTGCAGAAGCATCTAGAGGCCCCAGCCCCATTGTGCTAAGCCCTATATAGACATATAACAAAGAAACAGCTCCTGCCCCAAAAAGCTTACCTTCTCATAAGACTATAGACAGTAGATGGATATACGAACAGATGGGAGAGAATAAGGTAGCAATGAAATTATTATAATTATCATGATAAGCAGTGGTGCATACCAGCACACTGGCAGCCTAACCATTATCTATGTGTATGTGTGCATATGAAATTAGCATAAATAACATTTTTAATTATATTTACTAATTCAGAATATCTGATCTTGTTCATTTAGAACAATAAGAAACCCCACTTAATGTAGTGACTTCAGTGACCTTCCAGAGGCAATGCAAAATAATTCTGTTTAGGTTTTTGGGGAGGGCTGAAGGTATACTCCCTTGGCACTGAAGAGATGGAAAGGAATTCTTTTAGATGAGCTTCTGCAGAATTGATCATTTCACTGCTTCTGAGGCTTAAATTGTATTTTGTGTTAGGGCAGCTAGAGCTTTTAAAAAAATAAAAATAAATACATAATAAATATTTAAATTGGTATCTAGAATATGAGTCATACAATGAAGCACAGTTGAGAGAGCTTTTAGTTCACATTTGAGGGCAAATTCTGTTCTGTTACACAAGGGTATCAATAGAACAATTCTACTGAAGCCAACAGTGTTACCTTGGAAGACAGCAGAATATCTCTGGACAGAATTTGACCCATATTCTCTCTCATTAGCATTTCAAACATTGATTTCTACAAATATTCAGAAGGTGAACACAGGTGCTAAATAATATATGCCTCATTCACGTTGGTGGATAGGCACATGTCCAAGGTACCTAAAATATAAAACCAATAACACTACATACTTGTTTAGTTTGCCCTTGTTACATATAAATAACAGAAGCAATGACTTGCAGCCACCTTTAATCTCGTGACAGCTTTACTATCATTGGTTGGCTGAGCTTCAAGTAGAGTTATGACAGTGGCAAAGTTTGGCAAACTGCAGCACATATTTCTGTAATTAAGTAACTGATGGGAAACTACTTAGAAAAAGCATTAGTGAAATTATTTGCAAAACACCTCCGATGCAGAAGTAGATCATGTTCTTCCCAGTGCAGTATTTGAGGTATGATTTAAAGAGTATTCCGTTTACTGTTTTACCAATTCCCCCTCTCCCTCCTTCATGAAAAGCAATAGTTCTGGCTTGAAACAGATCTTATGATGAAGACACTGTATCTGCAATTTCAAGGGATGGGAGTGGGCAACGGGGGGGAGTTGTATTTTTAATTTTTTAACCCATTTTAAATCTGATTGCTTAAACAAGTGCATATCTCTTGTGGGAGCTTTTTGGCTGAGAGTATTAATGTATTGTATTAATTCATTCCTTTTCTTATATTAAGACCAGGTTTTCATTTTAAAAAAGAGGCTAAAAGGAAATTTATTCCTAATCCAACACAAACAAATTAACAGTTAACTTTTCAAAAAGGTTATGAATATTCTGCTGGTAATAGAATTCTAGTACTAAGACAGTATCATCCTCAAGATTCTTTATCCCAAAATATCGTTTCTTTCAAAGTGCCTCTCATTAGTTCTGAAATTTAGGGATTGCTGCATTTATTAAAGTTACCCTTATCACTAAGAAAAATAATCATTTCATCCCAAAAAATGTTGTTTAAAAGAAGTTTAATTTTAATAAGTAAAGAAGTCTCTATGACCGAATGTGATGAGAACATGTGAAATTCAATCCTGATTGAAGAAACAAGCATGTAAAAGGACCTGAATGTAAATGGCACGATCTTTCCTCTTTACAAAGGCAGATTAGAGTGTCTAGATTTCCTGCCAGCAATATTTGGCCACACTCTGCAAGGAAGTGGAGATCCTCATTTCTGTGACTTCTCCACAGACTCTTCATAGCAGCCACTTGAGGGAGGGTATTTTGGAAATGGTGTGACAGGGTGTATCAACAGCATACTGGAGAGGCAAGGGGTAAAGAGCAACTCTGGGTCCAAGAGGCCATGCCCCCTCACCTCTGCTGGGCATACTCCCAGTGGAGGGAGCATTTAAAAGGTAGCAACTCAATTTAGTCTGGGTTGACCGAGGAGGAGAGCAGTCGGGTGCAGCAGCTTTGTGCTGGGAAGCCGCCAGAGCTCCACACAGCCAGGATTGAGCTTTATAGCCAAGCTACTAGAAGTTCATAGACTGCAGGAGCCCAAGGTCATGACTCACTGTGACGAGTGGAAGAGACTCAGGAGATTAATCAGAGGGGAACACAGGATGGATCCCAAGTCCAACCCATGATGGTGTCATAGGGACTGGAACAAGGATAGGGAGTCATCCAGGGAGCATGCTAAGGAGTATCCTGCCCTGAGCTCTGTGCAAGGGCTACTGATTTGGAGGGCCCTGCTTCAGAACCCAGTGGAGTAGGGTGGGCATGGGTTCCCCTACCGCCCCCCTTGCCAGTAGGCAACATTACCCTGAACTATAGCTGCTAGGCAAAGCAGCTTTTGGACTCATGCCAGTGGATGACATTACCCTGAACTAGCCAACCCTGACAAGTGGACAAAAGATACTGTCATATTTGAACATTGTGATGCATAGCTTAATTTGGGTCAGAAGTCAGATCCACACTCTTCTGTAGTCTTCCATGGCATAGCAACCTTCTGTGTAGTCAGAGGTTAATGAAAAAAGTGTTACCCAAAGCACCCAGGTATTCACATCCTCCGCAGTATTGTGATAATCTTTGTACAAAATATGCTTTGTGAGGTATCATTTAAAAACAAATAATTCACTGGTCAACAATGTCATGGTGAAATGTATGTAGGAACATGAAATGTAAAGTTATGAAATACCCCTGTATGACATTACCAGAACATGTTCAAGAACAGACAGCCTTACCTAGGTAAAGGTGTTAAATAGCTCTGTCCTAAACAAAGGAATGTGGGTTTACCTCAATACATCTAAACAGTAAACAGAACCATCAAGACAGCAGTGGAAAGAGATTGCAGGAAATGGAACAATTTGCATTTTAGCAAACACTAGCAGGAGGAGGAGAGAACATGGAGGGTCAGCCACCACCTTGCTGGAAGACTGAAGGTGAGAAAAGCCATGCTGAACAAAGCCTGGACCTGGCTAGATTAAGTTTGAGACTTTTAGATGTGTTGTTTTATTTGTTTGTAACCCTTTCTAACTTCATCTCTTATACTTGATCTTACTTAAAATCCCATATTATTTTGTTAATAAACTTGTTTCACTTTGAATTTAAATCAACAGTGCTCAGTTTGAATTAAAGTGTTAGTTAATTCCAATTAAAGTAGCATGCTGGGTTTTTTTTTTGTGTCTTTAGAGGAGTAAACGGACCTTATAATTTCTTTGGGTGGTCCAGGAAAGGGTTGGACATTGCAGAGCACATGGTTGGGAGAAATTTAGGACTGGGAGTGTGTTGGGGTCCCTTTCTGGTTGTAACTAAGGCTTGTGGAAGCCAGAGTGGGGCTGTAGACAGGCTGCTGAGGTGAGAGTTGCTAAACCAGGGTAGGCTGCGTAGCACACAGCCATTCAGGGTATGAGCAGCGTGTTTGCTGCTGACTGTGAGCATCCCAGGCAGAGGGCTACAGTAGCAAAGCATTGTGAGGCACTCAGAGTTACAGGGTAAGAGGTGAAACAAATCCTCACTGGTCTGGATTGCACCCCAAAGTGTGACACCAGGGTCTCTACTGCAGTCTGCAATGTCATACATGATATATGTACCTTCCCATTACATTTATGAATGGTGCTTTAAGATTTTCACATTACTCATACCATAGGGGAATGAATTGGCCATTAGCAATATTGAAGTGAAAAGGGTATTAACTGGACCCATTTTCATAATACTTTGGCTGCTCTTTCACAGAAGTTAAATATTTATTCTTTCTGAGGTGCAACAGGCAAGCTCTCCAGGCTGATTTCTCAAATTTTGTAGGCCTGCACTAATTGCTTGTTGATTTTTAAAAAGGTCATCATTTATTTATGAATTAAAATGTACCCTTGTTCCTTAGTATTGCTTTGAAAATTTGCTCACCTAATTTTCCAGGCACTCTGCCCATTAATGACAGGTTATAATAATACTGAGATTTTAGCATCAGTAGATCTCAAAGAGCTTTACAGAGGAGGGCAGTATTATCAACATATTACAGCTTGGGAAACTGAGGCACAGAGCAGGGAAATGACTTGCCCAAGATCACTCAGGAGGCCAGTGTCAGAGCCAGGAGCCCATATCTCCTGTGTCCCTGATATAGTATTTTCTCCTCTAAACCAAGCTACCTTAGGATGGAAGTACCCAATCCAAATCAGAAGTATGAGTTGCCAACAGAATTCTCACCGAATGAGGTGGCCTTGGCCATTATTGCCTCAGTAATTAATACCACAGCTAAAGCATGGCAAAGAATGTGAACAGAAGAAAGAGCAAAGAGGCTGGCCTAAAATGCTTCAGTGTATATGTTTTTCCAGGGATGATATATGCAAAAGATAACAGTAGAGTGCCACCATTTCACTTCCAGCATGTGTTCCACCAATTTATTAATACTCATTGCTCAGAAAGATTGTTGCCCATCTATATACAAGAAAGTAAGGCACTGTGTCATACCTCTGGTTCCAGAGTGCAGGGACTAGGAGTCTCTGCAGAGCAGCTATTTCCTCGCCAGTGCGGATGGCTGGAGCGGGCAGGAAGAGAGCACATTCTTGACACCACCTCCCTTAGGGTTGCTGGAAGTGTAGCCATACCAGCATATTGGGGAGTGTACACTGCAACAGATATAGGACCCATTGCATCATACTCACCCCTGAAGCAGCAGGGAGATTGGGAAGAAAGCTGTGGCTGGGGAATTCATAATCTACCTCCTGTGCAGCACAACAATAGATTGTACTTAACAGTGGGTAGATCTTAATGTCACAATCTAACCTTTGGAAAGTGTGCAAAAGAATGGTATGCATACACAGCCGATGCTCCCTTCCTTTACTCCTTGCAGTATGCTTTTTGCTATTCTTTGATGCTGGTTACTGCTTTTTCAAGTTGCTGCATAGAGATTTAGCCTCTTGGTTCCTATTGGCTTTAATGGAAGTCAAACAGTGAAGTGCCTACATGCTGCTTTGTTTCCTAACAGTGCTATGGACTTTCTAAAATAAGCAGAACACAATGAATAATTCAGGTGCATACTTGTCAGGTAATTCATATGACAAATTTCACATTTTAAAATGAAAAATATTTTAATTATTATTTTATTATGCACCCACATCTAATAGCAAAAGTAGTCAAATCAAATTTCAGTTGCTATTTCACACTTTTTGAAACATTCCAATTAGCTCTATCGTTCAACAAAAAGCAAGGGGAAAATGTTGTCTTAAAAATCTTATCAAAATGTTTCCAAAATTTTTCTGCGTTGTTTTTTTTTTTTTTAAGCGTTGTTTGATTTTGTTTGTTTGTGGTTTTATTTTGCTTTGTTTTCTTTTTCAAATTTTGGAACATGACTTAAATGTTATCAAAAATTCAAAATTCAACAAAGTTTGACCAGTTCTACTCATCAGAAATTCCATGCTTTTTTTTAGTAGACACATGTACATACTATCTTTCTGTTTCCCATTTGCATGTGTCAGAGTAACAGCCGTGTTAGTCTGTATTCTCAAAAAGAAAAGGAGTACTTGTGGCACCTTAGAGACTAACCAATTTATTTGAGCATAAGTTTTTGTGAGCTACAGCTCACTTAATCGGATCCACACAGTATGCATCCGATGAAGTCCACAGTATGCATCCGATGAAGTGAGCTGTAGCTCACGGAAGCTTATGCTCAAATAAATTGGTTAGTCTCTAAGGTGCCACAAGTACTCATTTTCTATTTGCATGTGTGTAATTCTTAAAACCAGATTTCAGTTTAAATACTCTTGATTTTTAATTTTGAATGTGTTTTCTGTGTATCATTGCAATTTAGTGAATGTTTTAGTAAAATCCTTTGCTACAGTATTTATAGAAATCAAAGGTTTCCAGAAGCAGTCAGAATGCATAGTTTTAAAAATTCAAATAAAGATTAGTGATTGTTCCCCCCAAAATTCATCCAGTTCTATTCAATAGTAGGTTTCTTTTTCTTTTTTAGTCAGCACTAACTTTGCTGAGAGGTATCCTTTTGATCAACACTTGCCTTAGTGATGTAAGCCAGCGCAACAGTAGGGTTGGTAGCATGTTTCTCGAACACAGATTGGGCTGATAAGCCATTTTACAGACACTGTTAGAAGGAGCCCAGATGAGTACTTCTGAACATTGCATTTTCTCATGTTTTTTTCCCCCTTTTTCTTTTTCAGATTGACAAAATCACAGTGTGCAATAGACATACTTGATGGTATTGTGAATAGAGGTCAAAGACTGAATGGGCTGAGTCGCTCTCACCATGAAGGCTGAACTGTCCAGAGCAAGGTTGAAACACGCTGTCAGGAGTACTGCCTCTGCTCTATTAGTTCTATAATAGATGAAATTGGTTTCCAGGACTTTCAATTTAGCTTCTTTCACAAGGACTAAATTCACAATGCATATGCTTGGCTGGTGTAAATAGGTACCAGCTAAGGATCCAGCCCTACATTAAAAAAAAAAAGGAATGAGGAAATTGTTGTTACAAAATAGTGGGCTATAGCAGTGAGATGGGGCCATGAGATGTCATAAATTGCATTGTGATCATTTGGAACAACCCATCTGGCAAACAACTATAATATTTGTGTCCGATGTTTTCTGCTTTTCTTCCCAGTTCATCATCTCCTGTTACTGTATCCTGCAGTAATGTCAGAGATCTCATTTTTTCTCTCTTCTTGTTAAGTCAGGAAGAATTTTATTCATGAATCAGAATTTAATCTGGTATAACAGTTGAATTTGGCCTGTAATGCTAAATTGGTGACACCATATTCCTTTCCGTGGCTACACACTGCACTGGCAGGCATGTGATTATAACTAGATCTGGATGAATTAGTACAGAGCAAGGCAGCAATTAAAGCTACATTAGACCTGTCATCCACTCTCTACACTGACTTCCCATAGGATACACGTAAAAATTCAAGGCCTTATCTTTAAGGTCTTAAATGGGCTGGATCCAGGGTAGATAAAAGATCACCTAAGCTCCCAGACAAAGATAATTTTTGACAACTCCATTCCTCATGCGCAGTAGAACTGTCTGCCACAGTGATAAAACTCATCTGTGCAGAAGACAACTTTCTCGGGGCTGGTCTTATACTGGGGAACGAAGTCCCATATCAACTAAAACCACTTCAAAACTTTGGTCCCAGTTGCAAGGTGCTCTTCTTCAACCTTTCCTTTCCTTTGCAAATATAAATGCAGAGCAAGGCATAGGTATAATATATTTCATAAATGAAAAAAAAATATTCCCATGTAACTTGCACACATACAAAATGGGAAATGACTACCCAGTATGAAGTATTGTGGAAAGGGATCTGGGGGTCATAGTGGATCACAAGCTAAATATAAGTCAACAGTGTAACTCTTTGCAAAAAAGGCAAACACCATTCTGGGATGTATTAGCAGAAGGGTTGTAAGTAAGACTTGAGAAGTAATCCTTCTGTTCTACTCTGCACTGATTAGGCCTCAATTGGAGTTCTGTATCCAATTCTCAGAGCCACATTTGATGTGGACAAATTGGAGAAAATCCAGAGAAGAGCAACAAAAATTATTAAAGGTCTAGAAAACGTGACCTACGAGGGAAGATTGAAAAAAATGGGTCTGTTTAGTCTGAAGAAGAGAAGACTGAGAGGGGACATGATAACACTTTTCAAGTTCACAAAAGGTTGCTACAAAGAGGAGGGAGAAAAATTGTTCTTAAATGGCTTAAATTGCAGTAAGGGTGGTTTTGGTTGGATATTAGGAAAAACTTCCTAACTGAAAGGGTGGTTAAGCACTGGAATAAATTGCCAAGGGAGGTTATGGAATCTCTGTCATTGGAGATTTTTAAGAGCATTTTTAGACAAACACCTGTCAGAGATGGTCTACGTAATACTTAGTCCTGCCATGAGTGCAGGGGACTGGACCAAACCTTTTGAGGTCTCTTCCAGTCCTGTAATTCTATGATTTCTCGAGAGACGGATGGGGAAACAAAGAACCACACAAGACGTATGTTAGTGATATTGCTCAGTGCGCTAGTGGAAGGCGCTCAGATTCTATGTTGATGATGGCTGCATAAGAACCTGAAAAGAACAGAGAAGAAGAGAAGAGTATAGTTCCATTAAAATATCCAAATATCTGTGAACATCATCTATTTCTGAAGCAAACCCACTGTATTATATTTACCTGGATATTATCAAGTACAGCGACATAGAGAAAGAGCTCCTTTTGGGAGCTGGGACAATGTTTGGGGCTGGGATTAGGAGGAAGGGTAGGCCGTTCTCCTTCTGTCATAGAATCATAGAATCATAGAATATCAGGGTTGGAAGGGACCCCAGAAGGTCATCTAGTCCAACCCCCTGCTTAAAGCAGGACCAATTCCCAGTTAAATCATCCCAGCCAGGGCTTTGTCAAGCCTGACCTTAAAAACCTCTAAGGAAGGAGATTCTACCACCTCCCTAGGTAACTCATTCCAGTGTTTCACCACCCTCTTAGTGAAAAAGTTTTTCCTAATATCCAATCTAAACCTCCCCCACTGCAACTTGAGACCATTACTCCTCGTTCTGTCATCTGCTACCATTGAGAACAGTCTAGAGCCATCCTCTTTGGAACCCCCTTTCAGGTAGTTGAAAGCAGCTATCAAATCCCCCCTCATTCTTCTCTTCTGCAGGCTAAACAATCCCAGCTCCCTCAGCCTCTCCTCATAAGTCATGTGTTCCAGTCCCCTAATCATTTTTGTTGCCCTTCGCTGGACTCTCTCCAATTTATCCACATCCTTCTTGAAGTGTGGGGCCCAAAACTGGACACAGTACTCCAGATGAGGCCTCACCAATGTCGAATAGAGGGGAACGATCACGTCCCTCGATCTGCTCGCTATGCCCCTACTTATACATCCCAAAATGCCATTGGCCTTCTTGGCAACAAGGGCACACTGCTGACTCATATCCAGCTTCTCGTCCACTGTAACCCCTAGGTCCTTTTCCGCAGAACTGCTGCCTAGCCATTCGGTCCCTAGTCTGTAGCTGTGCATTGGGTTCTTCCATCCTAAGTGCAGGACCCTGCACTTATCCTTATTGAACCTCATCAGATTCCTTTTGGCCCAATCTTCCAATTGGTCTAGGTCCTTCTGTATCCTATCCCTCCCCTCCAGCGTATCTACCACTCCTCCCAGTTTAGTATCATCCGCAAATTTGCTGAGAGTGCAATCCACACCATCCTCCAGATCATTTATGAAGATATTGAATAAAACCGGCCCCAGGACCGACCCTTGGGGCACTCCACTTGATATCGGCTGCCAACTAGACATGGAGCCATTGATCACTACCCGTTGAGCCCGACAATCTAGCCAGCTTTCTACCCACCTTATAGTGCATTCATCCAGCCCATACTTCCTTAACTTGCTGACAAGAATACTATGGGAGACCGTGTCAAAAGCTTTGCTAAAGTCAAGAAACAATACATCCACTGCTTTCCCTTCATCCACAGAACCAGTAATCTCATCATAAAAGGCGATTAGATTAGTCAGGCATGACCTTCCCTTGGTGAATTCATGCTGGCTGTTCCTGATCACTTTCCTCTCATGCAAGTGCTTCAGGATTGATTCTTTGAGGACCTGCTCCATGATTTTTCCAGGGACTGAGGTGAGGCTGACTGGCCTGTAGTTCCCAGGATCTTCCTTCTTCCCTTTTTTAAAGATCAGCTTCTGTCAGCTTCTGTGTTCCATTTATAGTGTGCAATCTTCAAAACAGATGTCAAAAGTTTAGGAGTTTCAGTCCAGATAAGAATCAAAAATGTCCTCTGAGAGCCTTTGGAAGGCAGCAGGGCGCCAGCACCCTGTAAGGTGGGCCCACTGTGATCCTGTCCGATTGGGATGGTGGAAGCCAGAAGTCAGAGCAGTAGCTCTGGGAACAGAGGGGGGAACTGTCAGCTGGGAAAGGGAGAAAACCTGAAGAGGTTCTGATAAATCCTTTGAAAAATATCCAGACTTTTCAGTTTCTGAACCAAAACTTCAAGGCTTTTAATGTTTTCTCATTAGCTATTTTGACTGCAGCTTAGGATCTGGCAGAAGGTGATTCAGAGCTGTAAGTGCCAGTGATATTATTTGAGACATTTGTTTGACTAAAAGCTAAGGGAATATATATAAAATAGTATGTTACTTCTTGTATAACTTACAGTTATTTTTGCCCAGTGCAAAAGCTCTTCATTATGCAGTCTCCCCTCTAATCTATCTCAGCATTCTCTGGCAATCAGTTTGAGGTAGCCTTTAGGGGAGGGTGTATTTCTCTGTTCTTTAACATATCTTTCACCCTCCCTAAAATCAATATAAAACACACAAATCAAAGGGCTAAATAGTACTTAAAATATAGAAAGGAATTTTTTCATGGCAATAAACTGAATTTCTAAAGACACATTGCACATTAAGAATGCTAGTGTGCAGAAGCTCATTGAGAAGCAGGGTGCTAAGAAGCTTTGTGATCAACTCTATGCAGCTCTGGAGGATAGATGGTTCTCCACAGAATACATTGACCCCTTCCAGGCTCCAGAAGCTCATTCAAAAGTCTTAAGCATGTCTGTTTGGAAGTTCCTTCCCATAAATATAGCCTAGGAACTGAGGGGAAAAGGCAAGACCTCTTTGTCTCAGGCTTCAATGCACTTAGACTTACCACAATTATCCTACTATTTAGTTTGTTTGGTTCTTGGGTAGCTCAGTAGGTAAAGCCTTGGATTAAAAAGCAAGAAGGAAAATGAGAGGTGGTCTGAGTTAACTGAGCTGTAGTCTAAACAAGGAGAGAGTGACTGTGTATTATCTTCATGTGAATGGAGATTCCTGGGATAATGCTTATAGCTCTTAACAGGAAAAAAAAAAAAGACTTTGCCAATAGCCATCCATTGTTCTGCTTTTGTCAGGACTGAAATAAGAGGAGTCTTGCTTTTCAGGTTCAGTCTGTGAGGATGGCGGAGTGGAATGCAGTTGGATTCCAGCTGAGTGTTTGAAGTCTTCATTTTTGAGGCCTCTTCTGAAAGAGACCTGGCAGGAAAGTGTGGCCTTACATAGAGAAAGGGCAAGTCCTGAAGCAAGTAGCTTCCTTAGTAATGAGTAGACAGGCAAGTCTATTATAATAATTTGCTTTTATTGCCATGGTAGAGCTAATAGAGTTGTGGCGACTTCACACCTGCTGCAGCCTGGCAAAAAAAGAGAGAGAGAGAGAAAAAAAGTCACCATGAAATCTCCCAGAGGGCTATTGCTGTCTACAGGCAAGAGTGCAACTGACAGATAAAGTGCCTGACAATGACATATTGCTTTAGGACAACAATGAAATGACTAGAATTTTAAACTATAATCTCTACTCTCTCTCTCTCTTTCCAAAATAAGAAAATAGCATTGAACAGAGGCAGACAATTAAAAGGCTACCATTTATTTTACTGATTATTTGGGGGAATGCTAGTATTCCACCTGACAGGCATGTGAGACTCATCCATCTCTTCATAATTGTACATGCCAATGCCACTAAACACGTTTTTATTACAAAGGAACAGTTATGGTACTGTAGTTTATGATAGCTTTCACATGATCTTTTGTTTAAGAAAATGTTAAGATAAAGAAAAATCTTTCAGATAGCACAAGATCACTCTGTTCCTTTTCTTCAGATTCCACTGATAAACACAAGCTGGATTTCTTAAACAGCGAGATGCCATCTTTTTGACAGATACAATATGTAGTTATGTCACAGCATTATGCTAAACCTTATAGGGAAGACACAGCAGGGGCCAGAGAGATTCTACAGTCTCAGCACAGTTTCCATGAAAGGAATGTTTACATGACCCACAGCGCAAAGTTTAAATATATGCAGCAGTTTTGCTGTTAACTCCCTGAACTTGCTTGCTGGGCAAACTGTGGCCAGGAAAATTCTGCTTGACTTGTTGTTACATTGTTACTGTTAACATTTTCCTGTCCTGTCATCTGTTTGGACATCGGCTGTGCTCTATAAAATGTCTGCACAGGGTGGGTGGGTTTTTGTTTGGGCTGTCTGAGGGGGCTAAGGAACATAAATATTAGCCTGTCCTTCTATTTGTGTTGGTTGAGGGTGGATGAGAGAAGGGGGAAAATTCTGGACACCAAGCCAATGAAAATGAATAAGATTCTTGCCTGTCAGAGCTGTGTTTGGCTTTTGTGACTCCTTTTTCAAGTCTATAACATACATGTAAACTAAAGTCTGGCGTTCATATGACCTAATGTTTTGTTAGCAGGCAGTTTAACAAGACTGTTTCAGAACTCATTTTGGTAACTCAGGGTTTTCATAATCACACTCAGTACATTTTGGCTTATATGCAATTGCTTTATCCAACAGGAACCTAATATATACTAGAGAAATTAAAATGGTTACAATCCCTATAAGGTTTGTAGAACACTTTGCATCCACACACAAAAATTCCACAAACACCCATAAATATTCTAATAACTCGTTCAAACAGACTACCTTTATTCAGTTTTAGTCATTAGTTAAAGTTTAATTGGTTCATTCTTACCAGTTCATTGACATTTTGGAGGAAGATAAGTTGGAACTGTTTGACTCATTCTCCCATTTTTGTCCAACAGTGCATAAGTAGGCCTTTGAAATCTCCCAGAATGCACTGCTTCTGGGAACTGACCCAGGAATTGTGGGACAGTTACCCAGAGGGCACTGCAGTTGAAATGGTTTAGCACAGTCTTAGCGTACTTTCAGGACAATGCTTAAAACAAGCAAACAAGAGTAGTATAGCAAGGCTCGTATAGCAAAGCTAGTATATGTGCAATTAATGGTTTGTGCTTTAACTGGTTCAGTACAATTGGGTTCATTTACAAACAGTTCAGTTCAGCTGTGAAGACAAGGCCTGAAGTTCAGCAAGTAAAGTTCTTGAAGACCAGCAAAAATATAGGAGAATCTACCAGAAAAGTAACGCTTTACAGAATTGAGCTGCAGAAAGTGACCAGGGATAGAACATCAGAGTCCTGACTCTGGCCTCTGCCGTCGCCAATAGAGAGTATGTCCTTTCTAGGAATGATTAAAAACAAAACTGATTGCTTTCCTCTGGTGGTGGGCACTAAGTACACTCAATTATATGTACATTGGGCAACAATGAAAGATAAATATAGTAATCTAGAGCAAGTCCCTTTTATCCAGAACTTACTTCATTTTCCCAGTGTGGTTCTGGTTGAAGCTAGGACCCTAGAACAGACATCCCAGTAACCAGAGACTAATTCTGCACAACAGGTTAGACCTGAGGCTGAAAATAAACTACAAACAGTTTTGTTTGTCCCTGAACTTCAGATAATTTGATTTTTCTATGGACTAATTTTCAGCAATTGTTTTAAAAATTATTCTTAGCATTTTTCATGCATAAATCTCAAATCACATTTGAAAGAAGGTATCATTATCCCCATTTTACAGATGGGGAAACTGAGGCACAGAGCGATGACGTGATCACCCCAATGTCAACCACTAGGCTAGTGACAGAGCCTGGAATAGAATCTGAGTTTCTATCTCTCAGTACTCATTCAAGCATGCTATCTCCATAAAATCATTCTTCACAGTTGACATACGAAGGGTGCAAGTTTTTAAAGGTTTTCTGAACAAAACTCTCAGCTCTGGGGAACAGTTCCCCATAGCTCTAACTTTCTCATTGTTCAAGACTTTTAAGGTGAACTGAAAGAAAAACCCAGTAAAGATCACAAATAATAAACAGGATGTATTTGTAGATTAAAATACAATGGCCCTGATTTTTAAAAGGGGAATATAGATGTGCCCTTGTTTTGCCTGGGGGTGTTCTTTAATATTATTTATTTATTTATTGCCTTGCAATTCATTTCAAGCATCTCATAGCATTTAAACAGCTACTGAGATGGTTGTGCCTGAAAGTACAGTATTTAGATGCCTAAATGCCATGCATTGCGTCTGCAAAAATCAGGGCTGCTTTTCAAAATTTGGCTTCATTTACAGTTGAAAACGCAATGGTTTTTAGATCAATTTTTCCCCTGCACACTTATCTACAGCAGTCCAGGTTTCCTTCTGTCATTGTGGGCTGTATTTGAGATGGCTGGGATGTCATCATCTGCTGGATGAAAACTAAAATCCTTAACTCCAAACTAAGCTGTTCAGTGACGAAGAAAGTTATTTTTAAGGATTATTTTTTGTCTGCACATATATTCTGCCATTGATTTAGGGCCTTAAATGGTTTAAATAAAACAAAACTGTAATGACACACCTTTAACAAAAATATGGACTAACTCCAAATCTGAGGACATGAAAATTAAACAAATATTCATCCATCTGAATTCCAATTCTAAATTAATATCAATATGCATATTCATCCCCATAGTAAAAGTTTAAAGAGGACAAGATGTTTTGAAGAATTCAGCTGTCAAATCTGAGGTAAATGATGCAAGGGAAAATCTGTGTGATATATGCTGCAAGAATCAATTTATCAACGCAAGGGAGTGACTGGGTTTTCTTTATGACAAAAACACCAGAGATGGTCAAAGAACTGGTGTCAACAAAGGCTCTTATGGATAACACAACACAACACAACACAACAGAAGTGACACCAAAAACTACTGATTTTCCAGTTGCTGAAGGTAAATATAAATACTGAGATATAAATCACTTGCTCAGTCAGAAATCCTGCAATATTTCATGCTATAAACTTGACTGCCAAATTACCTGGATTCATTGTGTGCTTGTGGGACCTATAATCCTGGAAACCCACCAGGAATCTCAGGTTGTGATCCTTGCACCATTTGAGAATGTCCCACAGATGGATATGACAGCTGTTCACATCTGACAGATTAAATCTGGTAAGTGAACTTGCTGTGTGTGCATTCAGCGGGTCCTTGAATCAGAATCCTTGGGGTATATAGAAAGCTGGTTTACCAAGTGAGTCAAAAAGGAAGTCTTCCATTCACCAAACTAATAGCTGTTCCTATGCGTGTCTCAGTTGAAAGTCAGTTATTTCAAATATTACAGCAGTTCTTTGACAAGTAGTTTTTGTTTTGATTTGTTTTATTTTTTCAGCTTTACTAAACAAGAAATGGAGCTGATACTCTGAGGAGAGATCCTATACTTGGTTACATTCAAATAATGGGTCTATATATTTTATTACAACTGCTCGTTGCCATGAGTGATGTCATTAGTGCCTAAATTTAGAAGTATAACTTGTAACAGTTTTTTTTTCTCTTAATCAAATGGCCTCAATGGTTCAGGAGTCTAATAATGGGGCAAAGAATTGCTCTCTTTTTCATCAGATAAAATCACAGCCAGACTGGTAGAGACCCAAACTTTTCATGGGTGCATGTCATAAATGAAATGGATTGATGGACTCTATCCAGTTAAGGGCAAGTGTCGGGATCACAATTAATACGCTTATTTTCACTGGCACTGGGGCTAACAAGAAATGGATATTCATGAAGACTGAGCCTCCTGCTGATTCTTTGACATGGTCCCTCTGGGTCAGGTTTGAGGCATGCTGGCTGGATTGTAAGAGGAACCTGGCACTTCTGTTGCATGTTTTAGGCGGATAAGTGCAGATATATTGATCCAACACATTCTGTGGTGTATGCTGCTGGAGTCCCCATTCTGTTCTATGGAAAGGTTACTCCATTTTGTGTACATTCAGGCAGCTGATAAATCTAATAATATGAGCATGGAGACATGATTGTCCCTGTACTTTCATCTTATGGATGTAGCTGAACGTGATTGTAGGGTGAGCAAGATCACTGTCCCTCATCATCCCAATGAAGAGTCCTCTGGAATAAAGAGGGAAATTGGGAACTGATATTTTTAACAGAAAGTATGAGCAGAATAAAAAACAAATTAGGGGAAAATATCTTTGAAGCTACCTTTATCTAGTTTGAAGGTGTAATGCAGTGCAATATTTTTATGCTTTATAGTTCACTGACACAGGAGGTCCTGATCAGATGTAGCTGGATAGGGCATGGAGGCATAAAAAGATATTGCCCTGCAGAGAACGAGACAGAGATAATATACAGTGTATTTAGAAGTACAAACAGTTGGGTCAGACCTTTATCATTGATTGTATATAATCTAAAATCTAATTTAAGTACTTCGTTTGAGAAACAAAATATTTCTCTTACGATTGTGCTGTAAAATTTTCAAAAGAGCCTAAATGCCTTAAAAGCCAAAATCACTGGCTTCTAAACGATTTCAGCACTTGTGAAAATGTTTCCCAGAGATATACATAGGTGCCATTTCTATATGTATTATATGTGTTTGTGCAGCCTCTTTATAGTGCCTCATTGGGAGCCAAGTACTTAATAGTATAAACCTTTCCTTATTGAGAGGGCAATTATAGTGGGAACTGAATAGTACCTAGAAGCCAATATTTATATGTATGGAAGCATTAGAGAACATAGCTTTAGAGCAAAGGCAGCATGCTTTACATAATATATAAATCAAAAAAATTGTTGAGGCTTGAAGGGAAACTTTCTTTTGGCCATACAGTAAATTAAGCCTTCTTCTGAATCAGAAACAACAGTTAACAGTTCTCCTTCAGTAGCCTCCTGGTCACTTTTAAATACACCAACTTCTTGTCAGCACTTCAGCTGAACACCTTAATAATATCTGAAAATAGACCTAGTGATAAATGGTTGCTTACATGTCCTATCAAGGGGAAAATACCAACCACTTCTCAGCATCTGGGGTGAGGGACACAGAGGAATAATATGACTGTTGCCTGTTAATCATACTGGGCTGGAACTGGTGATAATAGATAGGTTCTTCTTCTGGTGTCTGTTTGGTTTTTCCCCTGATGATTTTGTTTGAAGGGATATTTCTTGTGAGGGGCATTGACTTAAGGGAATACACAGAAGTAATGTGACATTTTTCCTTCCTCCCTCCTGTAGAGGCACTGCCAGAAGTGTTGTGTCCTGCTTATGTCTCATACATGGACAACCGTTGACAACATACAGCAACATGTTTCTCTGCTACTTCTGATCCATGGTCATCACTGCACAAATGAATCGACAGATTCAGCTCGTATAAACCAAGAGAGTGCTATGGACACACAAAAAAATAATAATCATGGGCTAGAGAAAAGTTAAAGGCCAGTTCCTCAACTCATATAAGTTTGGGTACATCTATTGACTTCACTGGAGCATCTTCAAATTATAGCAGCTGTGGATCTGGCCCATACACTGTACTTTCATCTCCAAAATGGACTGATCTCATTTCCAGTATTTCAAGTGCGAGTGTGGATGAATTCCAGCCCTGGAAGGAAGTACATTTGAACTGGCAAAGAGTAAATGGCTGCCATCATGCTTAAGCACTTGTTATATCAAGGCTTTGGCACATTATTTAGGGAAGACGTATTCTAATGAATTCTATCCACACCTACCAGATGTGCAGTCCCGGGGTATGCCAGCTGAATACGTGATGTCCAATGCTATCATCAGTATAAAATTATATTCACTTTTAATGTTGCTAAATAAGGAATCTTTGTCTTAATCTTCTTGTGGGGACAGTGTTACATTAGACAATGAAAAAAGCAAGGTTTCACATGCTCTGCTGAAATGTTAGTGGAATATAAGTTGGTGCAGCCCTTATGCAAATACATGCCCTGCTACACACACAGCCAATGTGCATCTGCATAAATCCCTCTATTACTCATAATAATTAAAGCCACACACAGGAAATTCACAACACAATAGAGCACTTAACAAATGGTAAGGAAATCTGATTAGCTAGACAGAATGGAATCTTGTCTGTCTATCTAAAGATATTTGCAGAAACAAAAGGCCAGATTCTGATATTCTTAGTCACAATGACTACCGCACTACTCCATGAGTGATCCCATTAAAATCAATGGTCTCATTCGTGGAATAAGGTGCTTCTCAATAGGAGTAATAGTAGCAGAATCTATTACTAAGTAGTCTATTTTATTAGACCAAGGAAAACAGATTTTTTGTGGGACTCTGTCATCCTGGATTTAGGGCTTAATCATTCCTCACTTAAATCAATGACAGTTATTGTTATTGGCTTCACTGGAAGCAGGATTCTGCCTTTAGTTAGAGTGTGTTTCATTATTTCAGAGTTCATTGGTTTCATAGATCTGAGTATTTTAAAAAAGAGCTGATAGGAAATTTTCAGACAAAATGTTTTCTCCATTGGAAAATGCTGATTCATTGAAACCCAAACTGTTCATGAGAAAGAGTCAGTTTTGATGACTCTCCTGATTTGAAAAATGTCTGTGGAGAAAAAAGTTTTGACATTGTTAAAATATCTCATTTTGGCATTTTCAGACTGAAAAGTTTTGTTTTTCCATTTCAAGCAATTTTTCACTTTGAAACTTTAGCTATTTATACCCAAAAAGATAAAATATAAAGGTCAATATTCAAGTGAAATATTTTGAGATTATTGAAATAATGCAATTGATCAAATCCCAACGTAGGGGGTTATCAATTCATGAATATTTTCAAAATTTTTGTCTCAGTTCGGGATGAGGAAAATGTTAAAATCTCAAACTCTGGAAGGACAGGAAAACCATTTCCCACTAAGTTCTGTTCATAAATCAGTCATTTGCTGGTGAAAAATATATCCCATTCTTTTAGGATATATTTAATGCTGGGAGAACACCAAAATAATGGGCAGGAAGGAAAGCTAGAGATATTTCTTGAGCGGGATACACATTCTGCACTTACAAATCTTTGTGATAATCTCTTTTGGTTATATATCAAGTGACCCTTCACAAAGTCAGACACTGATATATCAGACTAGAAAGAGATGCATCAGCCTGGTAACAACTTTAATATATGTCTCTTTTTAAAGATTCCCAATAGTTTCTTGCAAAAAAATAGTTTGTTCTGTATGACTCTGGATAAGGAAAAAATGCAACCAACTCCCACAAGAATTTGTGTTGCATCAGAGAAAAGTAAGAACATGACATCAGTTCATTGTAATTTGAGAATCACAGAATTGTTCACTGTAGTAAAAGAGTTTTCTTTTTAAATGATCTGCCAAGCCTTTTAAATATCCCAGTACCTCCAAATCACCCAGCAAGTTAGGACCTCGATCCAGGAAAGCACATGGGCATGTGTATAACTTCAAGCATATGGCTGTTTTTTTTATTGGTTAGGTGAATATTCCAATACAGCTTTACCTGCATGCATGATATGTCATGGTCAGTATTCTTCCTGAGCATGTACTGCTAATAAGAAAGGGTTATTCTACCGCTGACACTACTGCACTGAAAATTCTAGTTGCTAAATCTACAGCATGTTATTCCTGGAAGTACAATATCACTCTGTGATGTAACAATAGGGCAGAGTGCCAGATACACATGTATTTTGGTCATTCACAGAATTATTCAGACAGTTATAAAATATTCATATTTCTACTTGTAGGCCATGTTTTGAATCGTATTTATTTTCTTAGTGGTCCTGATTCTGCATAAAGGGTTTAGTATGGGACCTTACATTTGCTGAATTTCTTCAGATTTAACACTGTGTGTTAATAAACAAAAACCTATAAAGTCTGTGAATACATATGTGTAAAAATGAGTACAGTATTGTCATATGAAAATTCCATCCATTGTCAAACTGAAACTTCTAATGCCTCTTTGAATGGGCTTACTCTATATTTGTTGACCTTTTCCCATTGCACTATGGCCCTGATCCAAACCGCATTGAAGTTAGTGGACTTTGGATCAGAGCCTATGACCAAAACCTTGCTAGTACAAGGATTGTGATAAAAGGATTTTTAACTATAAAAACTATGATTATAAGCAAACTTAATAACATAACTGATTCATTCATCTGAAAATTTAAACTACTGTATCACAATTTCTAGATGGAAAAAATTCGCATAATGTCCCCTTGTGCAGCACAAAGGTAGCTCCATTTCTGTGGTGATTAAATTGTTCCATTTGTACAATTTTTTGTAAAGCACTTTTGGGTTGAAATAAGGCATCAGTGATTGTAAGTCAGATAAGGATGTATACTGACCCTCCCTGCATAGGTGAGCAAGACACAGAAATCTTTTCTTTGCATTCCCTCAGGAAGCATCCAGAAATCCTGATGCTTGTAATAATTATTTCAAGATAATTGTAATTCTTGAAATGGTTTAATATTTTAAAACAATGTATTTAGCACTTAATATAGATATTGTTGTTTTAACGTGTATTGGAGTGATAGTTATATTTCCATTAATGGGAGCTGTCCCTTTAAGAACAGGAAGGGGCACTTGATTGTACAGTTCAAAGGAGGCCCAGAGGAGTATGTGAGGAAATTCTTGTTTGTGTTTTCAGAGACTGGAAAACTGCGGTACTGGGTGGAACGCCTACTGCCCTTCAAAACACAAAACAAAACAAAAAGGTGTAAGAGCCACTTCTCAGCAATACTAGACCCTGCAGCCACAGGGCCAATTTGACCTAGCTCCATCCACTGCAGGCCCAATGCACCTGAGAATTGCCACTGATGCAGTGCCTTTATACAAAGAGAAAGAGAGCATGCTCTGGCTTATAAAGTTACAATAAAATCCCATAATATTTTATTTATAACATTCTCTTCCCTTGTCCCTTGCCCTGTTCCTGCATACAGTAGCACACAAAGAATGGGCACAGGCACTGTAAATGTTTTATACAGACTTAAGGGAGACTCTGCCTTCCATAAAATGAAAGGAAAATTTGATAGAGAATGCATCCCTGTTGCCACTTAATACTTTCAATGCACAATTTATTATATAATGGCTCTGTAGCAGAGACAATACCTTGTATTTTTTGTATATCCTTTTATCATATTATGTGAGTGGGTTTTGGCTTTTTACAGGAAAAAATCTAGTATGGCAATTTATTTTTGTGATACTAAAGTTATACCTCCACTGTCTGTAATACAGACATATACACATTCATGGTCCTACAGTTATAGTACTGCCAGGGAGCTCAGTGTATAGAGACATGTAACTTTTTCTTAGTAATCAAACACGTATTTGAATTACCCTTAGACCCAGGGCAAAAGTAAATTAGAATTAGAGCTGGGCCAGCATTTTTCCATGAAAAGTTTTTTTCATTGAAACCAAAACTTTTCTCAGGAACATATCAACTAAAGTTTTGTCAGGAAAGGGTGTGGGTGTGCATCGGGTTGTGTGGGGGTAAGTCCAGAATAGCCAATATTCCTGTGGCTCTCACATGGGAGAGCCAGATTCAAGCCCTAGCTCTGAATAAAACAAAAACGGGAACTTGAAGCTGGGTCTCCCACTTCCCAGCTGAGTTCCCTATCCTACTGGTAGGATGGGTGGATCTCTTTGCTTTTTTTGTGAACAATTTAGAAAGGTCGATTTCATCTTGATGCGGGATGGGATTTTTTTTTTTTAAATCTCAAATTTTTGAAGGACAGGAAAACCATTTCCACCTAATTCTATTGAAGAGCCCTGTTCCCACTAAAAATCAATAGGACATAAGCGCTTTTGAAAATTTGACCCTCTGCCACAAGAGGAAAATATATTTTTGTCCTTAACTCTAATATCTTTATATAATGCAAATATTAACTAAAGGATGTTGCCTAGTTTAGAATTTGAGCCCTGCAAACCTGTCTTTTATTAATGAAACATTTCCCCCCTTCATTTCAAATCACTTACTATTTAGCTCATAGTTAAATGGGGTAGCTGATTTTGACACATGCTTATATGAAAATGTTGTTGAGCCACTCCAGTTTTGACTGGAAATTGCCACTGAAAATTATTATGAAGACACGCCTAGAGAGAGTTGAATTACTTGAAACACAGAATTCAATTTAGCAGTTAATATATTAATGTGCAAATGCATTTGATGAAAAGCATTTTTGCCTTTTCTGAAAGAAAAATGAATTATTCCAAATCTGCAGTCATTGAAAAGACCTCAATTCAATTTAATGCACTTAATTTCAGAGTTAAAGAACTAGACAGATTCCTTTGGAAAGGATCTATTCAGAGTTAAAAAACCTGTTTAGATTTAAAAAAAAAAAACATGAGCTTCCCTTTACAGGGAAAAAAGAGCCTGTGAAAAAGCCCAGACATACTACGGCATTATTCACCATTGTCTTAACACCAAAAAAGTAACCTCTGAATCCATTGAAGGATTCTATCCTGCACCACAAAAACTTGTTCACCAATCACCAGACATTGAAATGGAGGAAAACTAGCCCTTGTAATATCAGCTAAAAGGGTGTGAATCATTCCTCTTTTCATCTAACAGGCTTGTCTTGGACACAGACTGCAGAGATGGATCTCTCCTCTGGTTATTGAAAAATGGCACTGACCTGTGCCTTTACCTTTGGTACTGTTGCAAAAATGAGGGAAGTGAAGTCTGATCAGGTATCACACAGAACTGTCATCATTTCACCTCTTCCTGGATATTGCTGTGTGCATTGGATTTTGGAGAGCTCCAGCAATAATCAGTGCTTTTCTCTTAGGGTTTGTCTATATGGGGATGCTCAAGAAGGTTAGTAAAAGCTAATTAATTTAAGGTGTGAAGTTAAGATAAGAACCCAGCTTCTCATACTTTTATGTATATGATAAAGTCTAGTTTCTTATAACATTTTTATTTACTCATCTAGTGTGAAATAGCATACACCAATTTACCTCAACTGAGACTCTGGCCCTGAGTGTCTAGTTTAATTATTATATTGTCTATATACCACTAATCTGCATAAGGAGCAGCATTAAACTGTAGCATCCCAGGAGCGGGTAAGGAATTTCGCCCTTGCCCTTGAAGGTAGTATACCAGCCTCCTCCTCAGCATTGGCTCAGGTGTGCCGGCCAGCACACTGGAGGCTCAGAGCCAAGGCTACATCATTCCTCACCCATTTCTGGCCACTTCTCACCCACAGAGTGTTTGTGAGGGAAGTGCTAGGTGCACAGCTCCTGCTTTCTACCACACTACTGCAGCAGAAAAGCAGGGAGGCCAAGCAGGGATGTAAAGGGGGCGTGTCTACTCCACCTTATGCCCCTTTGTAGGCTGTACCACAATCTGGCCCTATGTCATTAGAATAAGTGAGTTCCATATGTCTACAAGTACACCATTATAATTGGCAAGAGAAGAAAAAAACTGCCTGATGCCAGTAGATGGGATATGGGGTGGGGGGGGTTATACTGTATATTATCTTGGCCTTAGTTCAGTTCCCTGCTGTTAAATTTCATCTCCTCTTCTTGAATGCTGAATGCATGTTTTCAGATAAAGACTGCTGTTGGCTCATTATCTGTCGCATTTTAGTTTAATCTTAAACTCAAGATTAGTCGCCCACACAAGCAGTCAAAAGCTCAATAAGGTCAAAGAATGAGGACAGAACAAAGGAATGATCATGCCCAGCATGTTACCTATTCATTTTGGTGTGTTGCAGTATCTTTTATGTGTCTTTTTCAAGTGTTCCAAATTTGATTCTATAGTTAAAGATTATTCATAAACACATCCAGACTTCAAAATACTTCTCAGGTGTATGGGCACAGTTAATGAAACCTGTTGAGCCTGGAAGCATATGTTTTTTTCTCTTCCAGCTTCTTGTGTTAGGAAAGGAAAATCTGAGAGGAAAATCTTCTAAGCTTTGACCAGAGTAGCCAATTTTGGGGTTTGGGTGAATAAAAGTATAAACTGAACACTATGTTTGCAATTAGATCTCTCATTTCAGCTGGAACTTTGACTGTGGGACCAATAAGGCCAATAAACAACTCCCTGTTACTAATCCAAGTTCTAATGATGTGGGTGCTTATTTTAAGTATAAAAAATTGTTTTCCTTCTTTATTTGATTTCCTTTTGCTTGCATGGTTTTGACATTCTCTGTTGGGGAAGAGGACAAAAACTGTTTTATTCAAGTCTTAGAAAAGATCATTTTGTTGTACTTCCTGGTCCTTCACCCCACAGGATTTATGGCCTAAATTACACTTTCATTCCCTATTCGAATAACAGAAGTAATAAAACAAATCTTAGTGTTAACCTTAAATTTACCATTAGTAAGATCCCCACAGGAAAAACACTCAGATGTCATGTTTTCTACAGATGTGAGTGCAGAGTTGGAAAAATCTTTAAAAATAGAAGCAAAAGGCAAGGGATAGATTTTGAGGAGGAGGGATAGAAATCGTGACAAAGTGAGAGACAGGGGGGAGAATATTTCTCTGTTGCTAGTTGCAGAGTCTCTATTTAGGTTAGAGAAGGACATGGTAACTAGGAGCCGGCAACTCCTAAGTTCCAATCGCGGATCTGAAATTATCTGCACTACAAAATGGAGCAAATTCACTTAGAGAGGTTAAGTTTCCTCATCTGTAACATGGAGATAAATGTTTCCTTGCCTCAGATAGGTGGCCTTAGAAAATAATAATAAATATATATATATACAAAACTTTGAAGATGAAATGTTAGGTATTTTTATTTTTAAATAGGATTTGTTTATTTTGTCGTCTTCTTCTTCAGCGTCGTACTGTAATTCGTATAAACATGGTTGTCCTGTCAGAATCTGATCCATAACTCTCTTATGAGAACTTTTAAATTAGCCATATGGGGATCAAACATTGTTTTCTGAAATACAGGAAAGTAATTAAAAAGCTGAATATAAGGGCTACACACCAGCTTCCCAGTTCATACCTGCATGCAACATTTCATGCAAATCAGATTATATTGTTTCACTTACATGTACTGGACCAGATTCTCAGCTGACAGAAGTCAATGGAGTGGACCTGATTTACACCAGATGTGGATCTGGTCCAGTACATTTGTTGAACTTATTCAATTTTTTAATAAAAGAAAAAAGAAATAGAATTTCCCCACATTTCTCCAGAAGCCAGGTCCCGTCTGTGTTTCTTTGTAAGTGATGTTAGCTGATGAGATCTATGCAAAATTACAAAAGGCTGGATTTTGACTTTAGGCACAACCCCGAGTAAGGAGTAGGATGTAAGCTGCCCCACTCCTGAAGTAGGGACTGTGACACAGAATCACAATTCTTTTCCTGCTTCCTTCTTGCTCCAGGGGAGGTAGTGATTTATTACTGGCCTATAGCAGCAGTAAATACCTATTCTGCAACTGCTTGCTGGCTCTGCTATTCTGCCAGGGAGGAGTGAAGACAGCCAGGGCACTGCCAACTCCCCAATCTTCCCTGTCCACTCTTCCAGATGCTCTGGGGAGGAATAAATAGGAAAGCAGCATCACTTTCACACCTTTCCCCAAGGACAGTTTAGCCTGAGGATGAATATAAGGGGAATTCTTACTCCTTCTCACTTCTTTGCAAAGAAACACACTGTAAGTCTGCGTGTAGCCCATTTGCTTAGATACCATGGTGATAGGTGAAAATTCTAAGCTGCTATAAATTAGTGTTGTTTCATTTACTTCAGTTGAACTATGCTGATTTACACTAGCTGAGAATCAGGCCCAAGTGGTGATAAAGTGTTATTGACTGGTATTTACCAGCTCCCCAGCAAGTGCTTCATCTAGCATTCCTTGTGCATCTCAAAATCCTATTGAATTCAATGGAAATTTGATCATGGGATTTTGGTATGAAATAGAAATGCAGAATCAAGATTCCAATTTGCATCTGTAATGGTAATTCTCTTTCTATCTTGTCTCGCATCATTACCTTGCCATTTAATTATCCAGATTTTTTGTTGGGAGGAGGGAATGAGATTAATATTATTCAGTTATGTGACGGAGGTAGCAAAATATCAGACCTTGGCTCCTGGCAAATAAATAAAATATATGTAGTTAACTGTTCATGAATTCTTAATTGACTACATGTAATATTGTGGGTTTGTTTGCTTTATTTTGCAGTGGGAGATTTTAATTATTAAATATTGTTCTTACTAAAATGTTTGTCAACCAAGTGTTCTTTTTTCCACCAGGAATGCAATATGGTGTCTTTTTATCCATGAATGTATATTCTTGTAGTTAGTGGGTAGGTATTGGCCCAATGAGCAATGATTGTCTTGTAGAACACTATGCAAGAGTGTTCTGGTTTTACTTCTATATATGCACCTGTCACAGATCCACAGGATGTGTGATACCCCCAAGCTTTTAAACAGTCCTTTGGTGGAACCCCTTCTCTGCCACAGATCTCCAAGGAGTCTCACTCTTCCATATGAGTGGGCCACACAGCCTCAAAACCTCTGAGGCTGAACCTCTGATCTCCAGTGCTCCTGCTTCACACTGTGAGCTCTGTCCAGTGAGTCCAATAGAGATAGAGACCAATGCACTTCAGCAAGTATTTGCAGTGATACCAAGAAGCCTTTTCAAAACAGAATAGGGTTTATTAGTCAATTAGAACTCAGCACGGGGAAGCCCTTAGGTTAACACAGAGATATAAAGGTTAAGTCACAGTCCATTCTGGCCAAGCCAGCATTCCATCCAACTACGCTGTTGTGGACTCCGCCACACTATCTGTTTCTGGCTCTGTCATTTTGTCAGTCCAAGGTGGGAGCACTGTGTTTCTCCAAAGAGAGTGCTTATCCCATCCACCTGACACCTTTTCCCTTGTTCTCCAGATAAGGCCTGTGCTCTGCTTCCCTGACTAGGGATGCGGGGTAATATAGGAACTGACTTTCAACTTTCCCCAGGGGCACTCCACCCCTGCTCCACCCTGAGGCCCCGCCCCCATTCCACCCCTTCCTGCCCTCGCTCCAGCTCTTTCCACCTCCACTCCACCCTCTCCCTTGAGGCCCCACCCCCATTCCACCTCTTCCCACCCCCACTCCGCCCCCTCCGTGATGCCCCTGCCCTCCCACTGGTCATTGCTCTCCACCCTCCGCGAGCCGCCAAACTGCTGTTGGGTGGCACCACCAATCATTTGTGGCTGGTGGATGCTGAGAACCCATCTATTTTTTCCCTGGGTTCTTCAGCCCCAGCACCCATGGGGGAAAATCATCTTCCTCTTGGTTGTTGGTTGGTAGGTGTGAATGTCCTGGCCACTGAGGTTCCCACTGTCTCTTTGGATTCAGGTCAGTTTCAGCCATTCCACTGCAGACAGCTAAATGACACAAACTCCTCCGGAATCTTGCTCTGCTCTGGGAGTAATTTTAACCCTTTTGCCCCTACTGTGTAGCAATGCAAAATACAGAGGGAAACTGAGGCATGCATAGGAATCAAAAATATAACAGAAAATTCCCACTTCATCACAACATCATAATAAAGACTTGTTTAAATTGCAGTGGTAAAAGTACACTTTCAGCCAAATCAGAGAACAGTGAAAAGTGAGAGGCTTGGCAAGACTATTTTTTTCAATAAATGACGAATAAAATGTTTATGGCACTGAACGTGCAGAAGGGCCTTATCAGGCTGCAAACCCACTGAAAGGGGATGCCAAGTGAAATAGAAACTGCTCTTTCAGGGATGAAGTGTGGTCTAGTGAGCTGAACATCAAATTGGGAGCCAGGAACTCCTTAATTCTAATCTGTGTTAACTTCAAGACACATGGCAGGAAATTCAAGGGACAAGTATCTGGCTAGATCCAAATACCAACTATGTTTCAGCTATGAAACTATGTTTCAGTCATACCTACTATGTATGGTCTCCTAGACTCCACCTGCCAGACTCAGATTAAAATCTCTCCAGCAGTGGCTAAGTAATATCTATTGTCCTCAACTAGACAACATCACATCTCCAGTAACCATGCCGCAAGATGCCCAGGATGCCTTTATATTCAGTTCCAGACAATTGTCTGTGAGGAAGTACTTTTTGCTTGTTGTCCTCTATCAAAAGGGATTGTGTTGACCGTGGACACTTCAGATATGTATGAGGCATTCTACATGAGCACTAGAATGGACAGCAATTTGCTTGCCCTTTAAGTAATTTTCCTCACATTGAAAATTGTGAAATATAAATACTAACATAAAATACCACTGCGGTATAACTGAACACAACAAATTGAATTTGCTCATGATTTCTGGGTCAAGTGGTGATTGAACTTTGAGTGGTGCACCAAGAATCAGGCATCAACTGTAACAATTCAGACGCAGCACTCAACATGAATGGTCTCTGAAGGACTCCATCGTTGCTTTGATAATTTTTAGGTGAGGGAAAAAACTAACAGACTGAGAGGCAAAATGGTCTTTTGATTAGGGTCTTGGATTGGGATGCAGAAAATGTGAGCCTAATTCCTGGTCCTGCTACACATTTCCTGTGAGCTGTTGGGCAAATCTCTTAATCTCTCTGTGCTTCAGTTCCCCATCTGTAAAATAGGAATAATATCTTTCTCTCGCTCTTTTTTTTTTCTGTTTAACTTGTAATCTTTTAGTGTCTTACTATGCATATGCATAAATTTTAACACAATGGAGTCATAATCTCACAGGAGGCGTATAAATGCTGCTATAATGCAAATAAATAATAATCTCAGTGTGATGAAGCTTGGATTGTAAATTTTCCGGAGTTCTCACTTAGACGGCTCTGAGAAGTTTAACAGAAGCCTACTGTAGAGTCTCTGGGTTTCTCCAAGGAAAGCTTATGTTTTGAAATGGAAAATATTTTTGTATGGATATCTGCTAAAATTGTACTTTCTTTTTCTCCTACAGTCCATGTTCTGTCACAGTATTTGCAGTCCTGCAAAAACTCAAGGTTGTCTTTAAGCAGAGAATTCATCAGACAGATGAATCATATGCCCCCAGTACACTCTGTTTTCACTCATCCAATTGCTAAAATGTTTCTGCAACATTCCTGCTCTACACATTTGTGAGCCTCCATTTTGATGGAACCTGTATTTGGTTCTGACAAAGATGATAAAAACTCTATTTAAACCTCTTGCACATCATGTTTAAGTCTCTTGTCCTTGAAGACGGTTTTCTTGTTGACAATCCCATCTACAAGAATAGTCAATGAGATGCCCTAATGCCTTATCCATCATATAAGGAGCGTCATATGTTAAGTCTTTCTTTGAATTCACATCTGAACATATAGATTTGTGAGGGCACAACTTTTCTGCAGGGTCTGAGCTAGCAGATGCATGTAAGGAATTCCCAGATCCCAGGAGGGCTGATCTATGCAGGCAGTCACTTTTAAGACTCACAATTACAATACACTAGCTTTCTCATTCAGGGTTGACAAACTAGCACTTTTCATCAGTACCACATTTTTAATTTTAATTAAGATGTTTTAAAATATGAAATCTCAGTGTCCTCATCCTTCCTATTTCTGTGTTATAATAATTGCATTTGCCTGCTTTGTCCCCATTTGTGTAGCATGCACAATATATTTTGTTAGTAATATAGAAAAGCTGGCTGGTTGATCCAGCTGCTACATCATGTCTACAATGTATCATAAACAGCCAAGAGATATAAAGCAAGAATCTAATTGACCTGTACTTGGACAGTGCGTGACATTATATAAGTGTTTTAGCTGGCTTTCTAACATCGCACAAATCTATAACTTCATACTTCATGAGTCAGAATCAATAAACCTGCCGCCACATGTCTACAAAATCAATCATGGCCCTACATACTCACACCACTTTTTAATGTCTTCCTCCGTACCTCCTACTTTTCAGCAAAATAAAGTAAACAATTTTGAGAGTTTTATAGGTTTGTGTGCTAATTTTAAAAAGCAGTTGAATTAAGCATGTTAATTCTTTGGACAAAACACACAAAACATGTTCATATGTATCATGAAAGTTTGTTGGGACAAAAGAAAGTTTATGAATGGGATGATATAACAGAATTACCTGTGATAGCAGTGGACTGGACTCAATAACCCAGGATGTCTGTTCCAGTCCTGTGTTCTTATGGAGTATAGACCTAGCACATAAATCAGCTTTGTGTGTATAATATATTATGATTGTCTCACAGGCTAGTAAAGGGAGAAATAGATGAGGAACATATGAGACCCAAAAGAGCAGTTTTTAGAATATTTTTCTCTTCTGTTAGACCTTTTATCACAGGAGGGCAAAGAGCTTTAAGAACATGAATTAAATCATCCTCAGCATCTCTGCTGCAGATGCATAAACTGAAGTCCAGAGAGATTTAGTGGTTTGTCCAAACTCTTACACTGAGTCAGTGGCAGAACTGGGAAATGGAAACCGTCAATCCTGACTAGGGAGATGTCCAAAGTATTCATAATGAAATGTAAAACTAATTGAAATTGTGGAGGTATATTTGTTGCACCCTTGAAATTGGACCCTTAATGGAACATTTCCTTAGGGGATGAAAATACTCTGAGGAAAATTGGGATAATTTTTCAGCAAAACATGGCTGTTTGGGGATGGAAGTAGGCCCTTGGAAATGGTTTGGCACTTTTTATGCAAATAAAGTCACATTATTGAAATTAAAAATAAAGCAAAAATGATGAGGCTATAAAATCATTCCAAATATACAAATGTTTCATGTAAAATTCCTCAAAAGCAAAATTGTGAATTTCTGCCAGCTCTAGGCCAGACTATGAATCCAGCTCTTGTAACCACTAGACTACATAGTTTTAAGTACAGATTTTTTTCCCCCAATAATTAGTACAAGTTGTTTTATATTAGCTGTGACCTCTTTGGAAAGAGAAAGGGTTTTGGAAGCAAGGGACCAAACTAAAACAACTCTGGATTTTAGAAATGTATTTATTTTCTTATATTGATAACAATCAGACCCAGATGAAGCCTTTGGTGAACTTAAAAGGAAAGTAGAACAGCATTTTATGTGCTTTATGATGTTTTTGTTCTTGGCAATGTATTTGGTTATATTATGTCTGGCAGTAGCAGGCATGCAGCTGACAACACAGCACAACAGTGACAGCAAGTCATTGTCTCTACTCTAACTGTGAACTGGGCAGGAATTCTTATTTTATGTACCCTCCCAGTTTGCTCTAGTAATGAACAAAAAAATCCGGCTAACCTTGTCACACACTGACATCAACAAAAGAATAATCATAAATAAACATTAGGTTCTTATTGGTTTTGGAAAGTTATCTGAGACGTTAGATGCACAGAGCAGATTTCTTGGTAATTGTGTGGGCTTGTCTAGCCAGAATGTCACGATCAGCAGAATACCCTGGCAACGTCTGCCTTAGTTGGGCAAAGATTTCATGATGTGACACTGCAAGCTACTGTACCACCTTGTCACTTTCACATATTTTCCTTGTTTCATATTCAGTGAAATTCCGTCACCTCAGATCAGTGCTATCTGGTGTTGGAACATAGCTGAGGGCCCAATCCAGCAGCCATTGAAATCAGCGGAATGATGGATCGGGGCCTTTGTGTGGAAGAAAGCTTGCTTGAGTCTTTCCCCTATAATACTCCAACCGACTGCCCCCTAACATATAGTATCTGCTGTTGGTTGACTGATAAACTCAAAATCACTCACCTATCTGATAGCGACAGACAACTGAACACGAGACAGTTCTGATCCACTTGCAGAACTTACCGAATGTAAGTTGTTTTACTTGAGTAGAGAAGGGGACTGAATTGAGAATTTTTTTCTTACTCTGTGTCTCTCTGTGTAACTATCTACTCATCACGACAGCATGTCTGATACTACATGCTCAAATAAATCTGTTAGTCTCTAAGGTGCCACAATTACTCCTTTTCTTTTTGTGGATACAGACTAACATGGCTGCTACTCTCATACATGTTGGAAGGGACTGGTGGGATATTACAAGTGACTCAAAGGAGCTTCGTTCCATAATAAGGTATGGGTATTTTTTCTGTCAGTATTTTTTTTGAAACATGAAACATGCTAATACAGCATAGAATTTTTCTCTTGGTTCTCTTTTCAGATATTCACTGTTTTCATCAGAGAAATGATTAAATAAAACTTCAGTTTGACAAAATTATAATAAGATTTTGATCTGATATTTTCTTTTCTCAATACCTAACGATCACAAATGTAATATTTTCTAAAATATAAGTAGTTTAAATTATTACGTATTAACATTAATACTAGCCTTAAACCCAACCCAAAACACATTAGCTAATATACAATAAAAATATGTATCAATCCAGCACATGATTATCTGCACAGTTGATTAAATCAGCGCAACTTCCTCTTAATAGGGCTCAGATCAGTCAGAAGCTGCAGCTCATGTAGAATGCAGTGTCCTGCTTCTTAAATAAAGTACACATTACACTAGAGCTACACTAGCCACTGATTGATTTCCATGTGCCATTTGAACTGTTCGTTTTGATCTTTTAAGTCGTAAGGGCCTGATAGTCAGAAGTGGTCAGTGCCCCAGCTTCCATTGACTTCAGCTGGCGCTGCCTTCTGACAAATCAGGCTTTAAACAGTTTGCATCAAAACTCTCTTGGAAAACGTCCTCTCTTCCCGTTTTACCAAAGTCATTGACGTGAACTTGAGAAGTTCAAGTTAACAACTCTTTCCAAATTCAAACTGAAGGGAGGCAGTAGCATGGAGTTCTTGGTCAGGACAAGGTGTGTGTCTTTGGCTCTGAAATTCAGATGTGGTATTGGTTAGGAAGAGTCTAGGCATTGAGTATATTACCAGAATTTCAAAACATACTGCTTGTTCTCCCAGGCATTTCCTGGAAAAATAGTATAGTGGTTTGGGGGAAGAGGCTGGCTGAAAGAAATAGTGAAGACTAGGTTGGTAAGATATTGTAGGAATTCTGAGTTTTGGGGTTTGTCTGGTTTTTGATTTATGGGGTATATTGTTTTTTTGGTTTGTTGTTTGAGGGCCGGGGGGGTATTTTTTTTTTTGGTCCATTGGCCCATACAACTGTTTGGGTGTCCTCTTCAAATATTTTAATAAAATATTTGTTAAAAGTAAGTTCTGTAAGAAGCTGGGGCCATGGAATAGAGTCAAGAATACGAATAAACTGTTAAATAAAATCCTCCATGTGTAAAATAGCCTGCAATTTTTGGGCTACCCAAAGACTTGATCCAAGACTTTTTCATTTTTACTCTTTTCTAATCCTAGTAGTTTGTATCCTTGTACTGATCAGAGTTCTACCAAAAGAGAATATATCCTTATTATAAATCTCAGTACCAACATACATAAGGGCCCCAGTTCTTCAAGTGAGTATATCTGGGTGGGCCCACTGCAGCCATATAAAGGTCCCGAACCACCCACGCCATTTTCCTTGAAGTGTTGAGGCACAGAGCTGTAATATGTTTCATATTGTTAAATAGATAAATACTTAGATTGTAAGCCTTTTGGGCAAAGACTATTTTTTATGATCGTGTTTGTACAGAACTTAACACATTAATATATATAATGTATATAAATTTTTATATATAAAACAAACAATAAAAAAATGGGATAAAACATGGCCAAATTAAAATTGCTGTAGGACACATATCTTCTGCATGTCCTTCCTTTTTTTAAAAATGTTAACATTGCTTTCACAGAGTTTTTACTTTCCTTTTCTTTGGTGGTTTGTTTAACAGAAAAATATTTTTTTAAAAAATACAAATGAGCCATATTTATTATTAGCCAAAGCAGCTTGAAAAAGGCTGACCTTTTTTGGTGAAAAAATGTTGGAAATTTTTCACTGAAATTTCAAAAACTCAGAACATTTCAACCAGTTGTAATGATAGCATGACCTTACTCCCATTGAAGGCAGTCGCAAAAACTTTCACAGACTGAAATAGGACTGAGCCCTTAAATGGTCTTAATCAGACTTTGAAGTTCATACCTCATTGAGGTGAGTAAGGTAACTGCTGAGGGAATGATTCATAAAGGTGAATCTGATTAAGTGACAGGTTGGGACAGTGCAGATGTACACGACAGTAAAAGGCATGTTTTCTTCCAAATTGATATTAATTTTGTTCAGTAAAGCGGTTTTCTATGAAGATGACTTTACACAGCCTTTTTTCATTTTCAGTTTTACCTCTGAGGTTGACTTGAAACTGACAAGCCGAACTTGAGTGATTGAGACTTTGAAACGTGAAATTCAGTGTGTTGCAATTTCTTTGTTCCTTTTTTTTCCTCCAACCATATACTGCAATGTCACGGCTATAATTATTTAGCATCAGTAATAATTGTTAACATTAATATTGTTAATAATAATTAGCAAAAATACTTCTACACCCCCGACAAAAAATAGGACTAGCTAAAAATACCAGCTAGGTCCTTGTTGGAGTCCTGATCAAACGAGCTTAATTATGACCTCCGGATAAAGAGACTGCCATTAAGGCATTAAATTATCACCAATAAGACAGAGCCTTTCACTCATTGTCTGATAATAAATCACAGCTAGGAAATCAGAGTTTAAACTGCTAATCCTTTTGAGATTTGTGATGAACACCAGTTGTCCTACTGTTTTGCATCTATTTATATTGCACTCAGAAACCCCAGATGGCCTCTGCTTATCTACAGCTGTAGATAATTTATGTTTTCTGGTGTGTCACCTCACTGTGGTGGCTGTTATCAGGAGTGAAGGGGGATTAGGATATCTGATCCACTGAAATGCTAATCCTCTGGAGATTACTGCACATAAACAAGTTTTCTTCATTGATTTACTTTTGTTTATTTGGAACTGGAGACTGATTAGTCCAATAACAAAATGATCAATTAATTTCTAGTGATATCTCTTTGGAAAGTAACTCATTTATAAAATATTCAAATTCAAAAGTCTTGATTTTTTTATTTGAATGTCAGTTATTAAATAGACTTGTAAATATTTTTATTTTCATGTCACGTGTAACTTGAAGCAGGTGAGTGGTCCCATTAACTTCAGTGGGACTATTCTTGTGCTTAAACTTATGCACATGCTTATGTGCTTTCCTGGATCATACCCTTGCAATCAGGGGTGGGCAAACTTTTTGACCTGAGGGTCACATCGGGGAATAGAAATTGTATGGTGGGCCATGAATGCTCACAAAATTGGGGTTGGAGTATGGGAGGGGGTGAGGGCTCTGGTTGGGGATGTGGGCTCTGGGGTGAGGCTGGGGATGAGGAGTTTGAGGTGTAGGAGGGTGCTCCGGGCTGGGACCAAGGGGTTCGGAGGGTGGGAGGGGGATCGGGGCTGAGGCAGGGGTGCAGGAAGGGGTGCATATTGTGACTGGGGATGCAGGCTGTGGAGTGGGGCTGGGGATGAGAGGTTTGGGGTGCAGGAGGATGCTGGGGGCTGGGTTCGAGGGGTTTGGAGAGCATGAGTGGGATCAGGGCTGGGCAGGGGCAGGCGGTTGGGGCATGGGAAGAGGCTCAGGGGTGCAGGCTCTGAGCGATGCTTACCTCAGGTAGCTCCCAGAAGAAGTGGCATGTCCCTTCTCCAGCTCCTATGCGTGGAGCGGCCCCTGACTCTGCTAGAGCACCGGAGCAGGGCCATGCAGCTGATTCCAGGAGCTGTGTGGTGCAGCCCCCAACCCTGCGCCCTGGAGCCGCTGCGCCCTGGCTACCGCTGAGGCAGGGCAGAGCCATATGGTGCATCCCCTGACCCAGCACTCCTGGCTGGAGTGCCGAAGCAGGGCAAGCCCCAGACCCCTCGGGCTGGCTTAAAACAGGCCGTAGTTTGCCCACCCCTGCTTGCAATGTTGGCTTTCTCTCTGATGCATTCTTAATTTAGGTTCTTATGTTGATACTTAATACTGAAATATGATTCTTGACTCAGAATTTCATTAAATACGTTTTGTTCATGTCCTAGTACTGTTCAACTTTTATGAAATCTTATCTTTTAGAATTTGATGAGGTTTTTTGGCTAGTAGCTAAATGTCTTACTTTTTAGTGCTGCGGAACATTCCTAAATGAATAACTACCAACCCCATAAAATTCACATACCTATTAGTATAATATAATGAAAGGTTGAACTGCAAGCTTATGCCACGGCTGAAGATAAGTGGACTAAGCACATACACATAAAATATTTCTGTTTACTTTTTTGCATTCCTTCTAAAGTTCAGTAGCTAGACTGGATGAGATCAAACCAACTGACATGATTGATTAGTAATTAGTCAAGATTTCTTATAGTAGGTATTGGTGCCAGTTATTGAGACATAGTAATAGATGATAAGGAAAGCTAAGAAATTAACTTGACCTTGAGATTTCATTACATTTAATAGCATCTGATATTTTTATTCCTGGTTGAATTCTCTCTCAAGCCCATTCCTATTGGTAGCCTCAATGGAAAAGAAAAATACCTGACTTTTAGAATTTATGCAGTATTTGCTCTGGGAATATTTCATTATGAAAATATAGATGAGGGTGAATATTTTGTGATTCTATGCTTCTTCTCCAGAGATAGAAGTGGGGAAAAATCAGAAGTTGTATTCAGATATAGAATGGCAAGAACGAAGATTATATCTCTTTGTGCTCATTTTTGCTTCAGCATTCCAGAAAACTACCTCCTCATTCATCATTAATATAAGGTTTCTGTATAATTTCAAAGGATAAGTAATTCCCTTACTCATGCTGAGAGTCTTATCCCATAAGCGGCCTATTGACTTATGGAACAATTGAAGAAGAAAGGCATTTTTAAAAAATCAGTAAAGTATTGGAAAGTAGTGGTCTTTTGGGAATCACCAATGACAAAAAAGAAAACCAGGCATGAGCATGTAACATGCATATGGCCAAAACTATAGAGATGAAAATGCTGGACTTGAATCAGAATAGCATTTGAAACCAGCTTAGTTTGAGTTTGATCTCCATTGAAATACCAGCAGTGGTTTGTAAGAATTATATGTCTCTCTGTCAAAACTTATTCCAAATTGCATCTGATTTGTAAATATATTTAAATTATACATACCCTCAGCACTGCATGGGTGCATTTTAAAATAACAAAATAAAAGGACTATTGGATAGCCATAGACAGTTTGAAGGCTGCTATTCACAGGAAAATTTTGAGATAGAACTGTGATTATTTGGATGCATTAACTAGAAATCAAGGTTGACCACGACACAATTCTAAAGTCTAAGTGAGTTATTAAGCAATTAACCTAAGGAAAATTAGATTTGGATTTTGTGTGACCACTGTTATAAAATATGAAGGTACACATACCAACACTGTACTTATACTCAACTCAGGGACTGTCACATAACATACTTAGCATATGATATTTGTTCTTTCCTTCCCCTGAATCTATGCTGGTGTAAAAAGAGGTTCTGAAACATGATTTTTAGGGGGTAAAGGAAGATTATCTTGTTGGAAAAGATGAGAAAGAGGAAGGATTTGATTCATGACAGCTTTCATTCTTCCGACAAAATTACAAAAGGAAGGAGAACAAAGTAGTCTGACACCTCAAGGAGAGATCAAATACAAGGACGTGGCTATTGTGTTTTATATATAGCTGTGTTGTCTCATCCTCTCCTGGTTGGTCATCATAAAATAAGCTTACTGTTACTGCCAGCTGAGAGATTATTATCCCTTTAGCTCAAGTGGTAGAAGCCTGAGCTTTTGGTTCTGATGATCTTAGGTTCTCTCACCACTGACGACACAGGAATTTGTTAAATATAGAAAATATTAAAAAATTTAGATAATCCAATCACTTGTGCCTTAAATGTGCATCTGTGCCCGCTCCTGTATTGTTGCAGGTGTGTTTTTGTTGCTGACAAAGGTAGCAGGGTTTTACATCGCTCAAAGGGATTCTGTGTGTGTGGTACTGTTAAAGGGGTACCCTGGGTTTAGGGATCCCACAGCCCTCCTTCTTGCTGCGCTAATTCAGCCTCCCTGGAATCTTAAACCAGCTCCTCCACAGCTGTCCTCCTTTGTCGTTCACTCCTTTTCCTTTCTGGGCTGAAGGAGCAGCTCAGCAGCCTTCCCCTGCTGGTGGTTCTCTTCCTATGAGAGAAGAGACTGGTTATAAGCCATCCTCCTTGTCAGGACTGATCCTGGTTGGCTGGAAGAGAGGGAAGCCTTGCCCCCACCCTACACCACAAGACTTCTGGTCCCAGGCCCTCAAAGTAATAGTAGCCCAGAAATACCCAGACACTATTTATCATCCTGTGACCACTTCCTCTCCCAACTATTGCTTCTGCCATTTCCTAGGCCTTCATTTGTTCCAGAATTCCTGGAGTGGGGTAACCTGCCCTCCCAGACTCTCCCGCCCCCTCTTTTAAAGAGCAAATATACCCTGTTACAGATACCTAAAAGCAGACCACTAAGTGGCAACTTCTTGCAATGTTCCCTGAGAGATACTGGGGCTGGAATGAATGGGATGATTGAAGGAATCGTCTTGTAACAGTTCATGATTATGTTACAGTTGAAGTCAAGAATAAGGAGGGGGAAAGCATTTAATGATAGTCCATCCAGCCATGCACTACTGTTTTCAAGGATCTCTTTTGGGAAACTGGATGTCCAGAATAAAGAAAATCCTTCAGCATATATCTGAAGAGGGTGACAGTGGTTCTTTTTCTGTTATTATCAAAATAATGCTGATAAAAAACCTCTCTATATTTGAACTGCTTATCTTGTATTTTCTTGATATATGAGTGAGATAAATGTACATGAGCAATAGTAATTAGAATTGTTATCAGTGAATAGCAGATTAACTACCACCTTATTTATTAGAGAGAAAATTAGTCTATATGGGGCTAGCTTTTGTTCACAAAAGCTGCATTTTTTCCATTTGGTGTAGAGGCATAATTATTTGAAGTTTGGCTTGTTTTCTGGATTTCATTCTCACTTCCTTTGTGCATTGCGCAACAAGAGATATAAGAATGGAATCATAGATAAGAATTATTTTCCCACATAGGCACAGAAAGAAATAAATCTCAACATAAGAAGGAATAATAATAGTCTTTGCAAGATAGGCACTAAATTGGGATACAGGAGACCTACGTTCAGTTTAGCTCTGCCACAGACTTCCTGCGTGACTTTAGGCAAGTTATTTAGTCTCTCTGTACCTCTGTTCCTCATCTGTATAATGGGACTATTACTTTCTTACCTCAGAAGGTCATTGTGAGGATAACTTCTGAGATTCATAAATGTGAAGGTCAGAAGGGATCATTAGCTTATCTTGTAGGACCTCCTGTATAATACAAGCCATACATTTTCTTACAGTCATCCTGTAGAAAGCCCAATAACCTTGTGTTTGGCTATAGTATATCTCCCAGAAAGGCATCTATTCATTCATCAATATTGTAAGGAGCTCAAATTCTATGGTGGGGAGGACCATATAGATAGACGCTTCAGTATTTAAGACCATATCTAATTAGTAGGCATTAAAATGGTCGGGGGGGGGGGGCATGATTATCCCACCTCTGAATTTCCTTGTACCATTTTCTGAACTCTTTGGTTTTGACCACCATCAGAGGCAGGATACTGAACTAGTTAGACCATTGATCTGTTCCATTGTGGCAATTCTTGTATTCCTATGACAGAAACATGTTAATGTGTTATACCTACATTAAACTGCTCTCCTCCAAACACTCAGCATTTAGTCTCTGCTTATTGTTTATACAAATTATGCTCGAACTGTGACTTTTTGATGGAAGTTAGTACTACAGCATGAAGTTTTCAAGAAGATATATCTATATATGATGTGTTCGATATTTTCACAGATTACTTGGCAAGTCTTTGACAGTTTAAATGTTCCAAAAAATTTAAATTTTCTGCAAGAGGTCTGTTGGCTCTGCCTTTTTGAATCAAATTATGAAAAAAATATTATTGCATTATTTATTCATGGGAATAGTAGCTTGAATACTGGGTCACAGAACAGTTTGAATTACTGTTATCCAAACTAATACTAATAGTGGTTGACAAGGGTGAATCCTCTTTTAGAGTTCCACAGCTGATCAAGTATTCGATGAAGCATAAAGCCAACCTTTAGAATTAATTAGCAATCCTGCCTCCAAGCCAGCCATCTCGATTTTTTTCTGGATATGCCAGCTTTCATAAAATAGCTAACCACTGGCTGAAGTTTCACATGTAATGTTAACAAAGTGAGGAGGGAGGTGGGGGAGAGGGAATCATGCCTTCTGTTTTCAGGGGTGCAGAAATATGTATGTGAATCTGTATGAGAGTGAGTGTAAGTTGCAACAAATCAACACCATGACTGTCAAAAGTAATTAGTGATTTTGGGCAACATAATTTTTGAATGCTCAACTTGTGGTACCTTGAAGAAGCCTAAACTGCAGAGGGCAGGTACTCAGGTCTTTAAAAAAAAAATACAGATCCCTTTAAAGTGTCTCAAGTTGGGCACCCAAAAATGGAGGCTCCCATAGTTGCTAGTAACTTTTGAAAATCGTGGCCCAAATGCACATCCCAGGAAATGCCAATAAACGTATTTGTTTTAGTAAACCTAGAAGAAAACAATTATTTCGTTTTCTTCAAAGATTGCATCACTTCATCAAAGCCATATTCTTGTAATCAAACAGTGAATTGAAAATTATGTTAATCTTTCAGTGACAGAGATACATTTCACACCTGAGTTGTAGGCAAGGTTATTTAGAATCTTATTCACTCAAAACACAGAAACTTGATACTAAGGGTACATAAATATCAATTTTATTGATCATTCTTGTACTGCACAAAGTTCCAAAGCTCACATGCAATACACACACAAGAGACAGACAGATTGATTCAGGTCTTCCTTTATTCTCAGACTCTCTCTCATCCTTCTCCCCCCCCCCTCTGTATTTTTATAGTTGCATTTATTTGCTGCTCTATTTATATGTACCACATTTAAAAGTGGGACGAACTTGATCGAACATAAGATTTAGAAGGAAAAGGAAAAGCAGAAGCGGTGTTCAGACTGAGACAATAAACTCCTATCATAAACTGAGGGGATACAAGATTGGTTTTGAACGTTGGAGTTACCCACACTTAAGCATTTATAACTATACACTTAAAAGATCATTAAGAGTTAAAAAAGGAAGGCACATGGCAGTTGGATGACCCATTAATCTGTAGGGTCATCAGTTTTTTGCACATTATTTTTCAGAGTTCAGTTGAATTCTAACAATGCATATAGATTGTAATGGAACAGACCAAAACTCATAATGCTTTTCAGAGTAACAGCCGTGTTAGTCTGTATTTGCAAAAAGAAAAGGAGTACTTGTGGCACCTTAGAGACTAACCAATTTATTTGAGCATAAGCTTTTGTGAGCTACACCTGTAAGCTTTCTTTTTTCATAATGCTTTGTCTAGCAAAGTCAAAGATTTTCCATGACAGCTAATCTTCTTTTGTTACAACCCAGTGAAGTTTTTGCAGCTCTTGAAATAATCATTTTTGTAACTAAGGGGAAATAGACCTACTACTACTTTTCTTCCTTTGCTTTTCAGTCTCGTAAAAGGAAAGGGTTTCTCTTCATTCCTCACATCAAATATCCCAAGACATAGCTCAGCACATTCCGAATGTCAGTCACCATCCACTTACATTCCCCACTATGTGAGTATTTTAAATATGTTGTTAATACAGCATGGGCTCTTATTACCTGTATGGACTTATGCGTTTTCAGATTTTGAATGTGGTAACTAGGGTAGCTGGGTATAATCTATTTAACTTGGAGTGCACAATTTGGTCTTGGACAATTACTACAGTGGTATTTCAGGGTAAATAAGATATTGGGTTAAGCTGATATGCCGAGTCAGGGTTTAACACCGTTTTCACCCTCTTTCATAGGTATATTAGCAAGGACTTTTCCTTAAAAAATAGAATAGTGTTCATCCATTAGGATAAGATGAGCAAACACATGATAAATTTCTTGTGATTGCGGGGAGCACATATTGGTAGACTTTGACCTCTTCAGTTTTTTTTTTTCTGTGTTGCATGTCACTAAATCTAGGCTCATAAAAATCAATGGAGAAACATTAACTGCAGTGAGAGTTAGATAAGGCTTTTAGTTTGAATATAGCAGAACACTACAAAAATATATGTCTGAGGAGATATAATGTGCTTTTTAATTGCATCCTCTTCCTGTGGTATGGACTCTAGTATGATGTGTATATATAAATATAAAACTTCTACCAGCTCTTCTAGTCCCTGCCCACAGTTCAACATTCCAGGTGAAGTCCTGTCGCCATTGAAGTCAGTAGGAATTTTGCCATTGACACGAATGAGGCCAGGATTTCTACCTTCATGTTTAAGTGCAGAGTTTTCCTACTTGAAAGTGTTATCAAAGATTCAATGGTAAGAACAGATGCTGTAGAACAACTGCATAATAAATAAAATAATAAAAATAATAATAATAATAATAATGGAGATCTCAGTACAAATAGAGAGGGAACCCACATTACTAAGTTTAATATATAGCAATAATGCTTAGCATTTATGTAGCACTGTAAATGTTCAAACACTGTACAGATATTATCTAATTAATCCTCAACACTCCTATGCGGTAAGTGAGTCAATATAGTTATCTACTCTTTTTCAGATGGGAAAACTGAGGCAGATGTAAAGTGACTTGCCCAAGGCGCAGGTGAGTCAGTGGAGGCAATATTATGCATTTCTTGCCTAAATATAATTGGTAGAAATGTTGAAAATATAATATTGCTTTATGCTAATTCTGTTATTCCAAGCATTGCAGGTATGTAGCTGATATGTTAATAGGTTCCTGTCAAGTCTATATAATTATTAACTGCATTATTGTGACATGTAATAACATTCCCGTGTCATCTTTTTTTTTCCAGGATATGTAGACTGTAATGTCCTTTTGGGTTACTGTGAACTGTAAGAGACAGGAATATAACTAAGGTAGATTTTGCAAAATGAGTATTCACCATATGGTTTAACTCTAATGACCTGGCTTGTTTCAACAATACAGTGGAGTCACATTTTACGCGGGGGTTAGGTTCTAAAGTCAGTGCGTAAGGCGAAAATCGCATATAGTCAAAATTACTGTTGAAAATCCCTTAAATCACCCATAAAGTACAGTATACTGTATGTGGTTTGGGTTTACAACCCTGTACAGTAATATGTATGAATGTATAATGTATACAGTAATGTACAGTATATAATAAAGAGAACGTATGCCAAATATAATTTTACAGTACTGTATTTTTGATTACAGGAGGTAATTACAGGGGGTAAGTACAGGGCTTGATGTTGATCCAGGAGATGGAGGTGACGGAGAGCTTGGGTGATGGAGAGCGAGTTGCAGATGAAGTGGTTGGCTCTGGTTCAGCTTGAGAAATTGATTGCGTAGACTCATCTGCTGGTTGTTTTTCCTTGAAAAACATGGTAATCGGCACCTGTCGCTGTTGTCTCTTGAGCTGCTCAAACTTTTTTTAATATCAAATCATCCATAATACTATATGTGATTTTGAGACATCGTTCCATAGAGGGATCATATTCAGAAATTAAATCATTCAAGTGTTGCGCTGCTTGGAACACTTCAGCAAATTTATGAGGATTCCAACTTGCTGGCTCTTCCTGTTTGTCGTCATCATCTTTGTCTTCTGAAGGCGATTTTATCAGTTCCTCTAACTCTTCATTAGTCAATGCTTCTCTATGGCTCTCAATTAATTCTTCAATTTCTTCCTCAAGGATGTCGACGAAGCCATCACCACCCACTTGCCTGGCCACCTGAACAATGCGTTTCACTTCTTTGTCAATAGTCGGGAAACCCTTAAAATCTTTCACACATTCTTTCCATAGGTTTCGCCAACATGCATTGAATGTTTCAGGCTTGATTGAATCCATTGCCTGTTTAATATAAGTGATGCAATCGGCAATGTTGAAGGACTTCCAACACTCCATCACATTAAGATTGGGATCAGCATCCATAGCGCTACATATCAGTGAGAACATAAGCCTCGTGTACATGGCCTTGAAACAGCGAATCACGCCTTGGTCAAGAGGTTGGAGTTTGGAGGTGGTATTGGGTGGGAGAAAGACAACTTCAATGTCATTATGAGCAAACCAGAGTGCCACAGGGTGGCCAGGAGCATTATCTACAATCAGCAACACTTTAAAGTCAAATCCTTTCTCTTCGAGATACCACTTGACCTCCAGAATGAAACTCTTGTGGAACCAATCCAGAAATAATGCTGCTGTCACCCAAGCCTTTTTATTTGATTGCCAGAACACAGGCAGGAGACTTTTGTTCTTGCCTTTTAGGGCATGGGGATTTGCAGTCCTGTAGAGCAAGCCCAGCTTTATTAAATGCCCAGCCAATTGCCACAGTCACACGGTCTTTAACTGCTTTGAAGCCAGGGGCTTGTCTTTCTGATTTCGAAGTTGTTATCAATATAAAGGAAAAGGTAACCACCTTTCTGTATACAGTGCTATAAAATCCCTCCTGGCCAGAGGCAAAATCCTTTCACCTGTAAAGGGTTAAGAAGCTAAGGTAACCCCGCCGGCACCTGACCCAAAATGGCCAATGAGGAGACGAGATTCTTTCAAATCTGGAGAGGGGGAACAAAGGGTTTGGTCTGTCTGTGTGATGCTTTTGCCAGGAACAGATCAGGAATGCAGCCTCACAACTCCTATTAAGTTAGTAAGTAATCTAGCTAGAAATGTGTTAGATTTCCTTTTGTTTAATGGCTGGTAAAATAAGCTGTGCTGGATGGAATGTATATTTCTGTTTTTGTGTTTTTTCTGTAACTTAAGGTTTTGCCTAGAGGGATTCTCTATGTTTTGAATCTAATTACCCTGTACCATCCTGATTTTACAGAGGTGATTCTTTTATCTTTTCTTTAATTAAAATTCTTCTTTTAAGAACCTGATTGATTTTTCATTGTTCTTAAGATCCAAGGATTTGGGTCTGTGTTCACCAGTTCACAAGTTCTTATCAAGACCTCCCCAGGAAAGTGGGTGTAGGTTTTGGGGGGATATTTTGGGGGAAGACGTCTCCAAGTGGGCTCTTTCCCTGTTCTTTGTTTAAACTCTTGGTGGTGGCAGCATACGGTTCAAGGACAACGCAAAGTTTGTACCTTGGGGAAGTTTTTAACCTAAGCTGGTAGGAATAAGCTTAGGGGGTCTATCATGCAGGTCCCTACATCTGTATCCTAGAGTTCAGAGTGGGGAAGGAACCCTGACAGAAGTGTAAGTGCGGTTGAACATTCTTTTCCCAGAAGAGCCAGTCTCGTCAGCATTAAAAACTTGTTCTGGAAGATAGCCTTTTTCTTCTATGATTTTCTTTAATTGTTTGGGGTAGGCTTGTGCTGCATCTTTATTGGCAGATGCAGCTTCACCAGTAGTCTGCATGTTTTTGAGGTTGAAGTGGTTCCGAAAACTGTTAAGCCAACCTTGACTGGCTTTGAATTCCTTCTCATCAGAAGGCTGTCCCTCTTTGGTGGGAGGTTTGAACAGCGCATAGAGGTTAAGAGCCTTTTCTCGCAATGTGTTGCCATCACTAGGCACACATTTATGGTTCATGTCTTCCAGCGGTAAGTTTTATTCCTTTTCAGTCTTCAGTAAAGTCTTATCATGCACGTGGCTAGTCACCGTAACAATTATTGGAGCACTTGATGCCATGGCTTGATGAATTTCTCTCTCTCGAATCTTGATGGAATGGATGCTAGATTCATTGCGGCCATATTTAAGCGCCACGTTGGAGACCAACATATCATCTCTCAATAGGTCCAACACAGCCAGTTTTTCCTCCAGCATTGGAACAGATCACTGTTTCTTCAGTTGAGAACCAGATGAAGTAGTTGCCTTGCGTTTAGGGGCCATGTTGTACAAAAAATACATACAGTATCTTCACAAAAAGAAAAGGAGTACTTGTGGCACCTTAGAGACTAACCAATTTATTTGAGCATAAGCTTTCGTGAGCTACAGCTCACTTCATCAGATTTGCATCCTATGAAGTGAGCTGTAGCTCACGAAAGCTTATGCTCAAATAAATTGGTTAGTCTCTAAGGTGCCACAAGTACTCCTTTTCTTTTTGCGAATACAGACTAACACGGCTGTTACTCTGAATACAGTATCTTGAAACACTAGAATCACACTCAGTGCAGCAAGATGCTCACACTATGAGAGTCACTCAGGAACTGAGACCAACTGAGGGAACAGCAGATTCACATCTCCCATCTCAGCCTTACTCTGGGGCATATGCTTATTGAGTGAACTGGTAGGCGGAATCACTTACACTATTTACAGGTATCTTGTTATTTTTCTTTTCTTTTTTTTCTGAGCATGTATAGTTGAATTTGTGTAAGTTAAAAGAGTGTAGGATGCAACTTACCTGTACTTTTTTGGAATGACTCTTGACTGAGGAAGTGGGTTTCTGTCTAGGGCCCTGGTCCTGCAGCACTACTGGGTGTTGTGCATACCTTCTGTATTTACTATCTATTAGCTTCAGTTCCTGCATAGTTTGAAGGTATGGGCCCTCATAAATCTCATTGCTGGAATCATACCCTGAGGTGACAAGAGCTTAGACAGCTATGCCAAAGTTCAAATAGCAGGGGATAAAAAGTGTTCTTGGCAGCTGCTGCTACCTGGGAATCCAATAAACCACCATTTTATGAAACCTTGAAACAAATGACAGAGAAAAACAGTCATTCGGGGTCAGAGGGTGGTATAATTTCAGCCATTTTTTTCACTTATTATCCTCAATATGTAAATATTAAGTGCTATCTGAACTGAGGTTCAGCCAGCCAGTCTCTATCTAAACCCTAATGTCCATTAGATAATGGATAAATTGTTCCACTGCTAGAAGATAAATAAGTTTAAAGATGGGCATCATCTGCATGAGGAAACATAGCCACCTATATCCCTCCTTCAGTCACCATATATACACGGAACAAGATGAGTGACACATACAATCCTTTGGAAGAAAAGAGCAGCTGCCCGAAAGTGCAATCTGGAAGTTCTGAGAAAGAAGACTGGAGCAATGCAAGTGACCTCATTGGCCTCTGCTAGGGTCCACAGAAGCATCAACACTTTGCAGTCAATACCAAAGGAATCTGTGACAGTTAACGGAGTCAGCATGGACACACATCCAGCATCAGAAATAGATCCTCAACCATCTAATCAGTGCAGTTTCCATACTATAACCACATCTAAAAACAATTTGATTCAGAAAAAGATGTGAGGATTACAAATATGTCTGGGAATATTTCACCATAAAATTCTCAGTCATTTTCCCCACCCAAAACAGGAGACTTGAGATGGGAAGGTAGAAGAGAAATTGTCTGTGACAGTAAATAGTTTATTGTGCAAAGGTCTAACAAATGCTTCTTTAAGAAGCTGGTCATTTACTGTTCCCAGGGGAGACATTGTCAATGGCGATCCCCTTCACCTGCCATATGAGCTGGGGGACAGATGCTTGATTGGGCTGGAAAAGAAAAGATAGCCCCTCAGATCGTGAAAGCATGGGAGAGGGATGGGCAGGCTTGACTGTTCTGGGGCTTGCTCATTTCTCCCCACAGGCCCCACAATGCTTATATTCTAAAATGGTAAAAAATATTCGGACAGAACAGTTTTCTATAGGAAAAGGCTGATTTGATTAAATCAAAGTGCTTTATGAGAGAGTATGATTTTGACAACATTTTTCAATAGCACATTTTTGAAACATTTTATTTGCATAAGGTTAAAATGTTTCATTTTGATATTATCATTTTACTTGTGTTATAAATTACATAGGAATAGCCATACTGGGTCAGCAAAATGGTCCATCTAGCCCAGTAGCCTGTCTAATGATGGTGGCCAATGCCAGGTGCTTCAAAGGCAATGACATAGGTGAGGTTTTTCGCAGGAGTGGGTGGGTGAGATTCTGTGGCCTGCGTTGTGCAGGAGGTCAGACTAGATGACCATAATGGTCCCGCCTGACCTTAGTATCTATGAACTGAACAGGGCAATCATCAAGTGAGCAGTCCCCTGTCAGCCACTCCTAGTATATGGCAGTCAGAGGATTAGAGATACCCAGAGCATGGAGTTGCATCCCTGACCATCTTGGCTAATTGGCTCATGGAGCACAAGTCCATCAATGGCTAATTCATTCTTTTTTTAATTCAGTTGTAGCCTTCAAAACATCTCGTGGAAATAAGTTCCACAGGTTGACTCTGTGCATTGTGTGAAGAAATACTTCCTTTTGTTTGTTTTAAACCTGCTGCCTATTAATTTCAGTGGGTAACCCCTGGTTTTGCGTTATTTAAAGGGATAAATAGCACTTCCTTATTCACGTTGTCCACACTAGTCATGATTTTATAGACTTCTACCATATCCCCCCCCTAATTTTTTTCGTTTCCAAGATGAGTAATCCCAGTCTTTTAAAATCTCTCCTCATACAGAAGCTGTTCCACACCCTGAGTCTACTTTCTGTTTCCTTTCTCTGTACCTTTTCTATTTCTAATATATCTTTTTTGAGATTGGGCTTTGATGGGTTTGGTCACAGAGACACCCTTGGGACTGTCACCTGACATGCTGAGATTACCTCTGAGCCTGTTTTTCCTGCCATCTTGGGACTCCAGAGCCCTGCCTTATTGAGCCAGACACGCTAGCTTGCTGCAACACACAGGCCTGACCCATGCCCCCAAAATTTCAGACTTTAGCCAAAAACTGCTCAGCACGTCTCCTATCTCCAGTACCCAGACACTCAGTTCCCATTGGGATCCATTTTAAATCCAATAAATCCATTTTACTCTGTATAAAGCTTATGCAGGGTAAACTCATAAATTGTCCTCCCTCTGTAACGCTGATAGAGAGATATGCACAGCTGTTTGCTCCCCAGGTATTAATCACTTACTGTGGCTTAATTGATATACAAAAGTGATTTTATTAAGTATGAAAAGTAAGATTTAAGTGGTTTCAAGTAATAACAGACAGAACAAAGCAAGTCACCAAGCAAAGTAAAGCAAAAACACGCAAGTCTAAGCCTAATACATTCAGAAACTGTTTACAGGTAAAATCTCACCCTCAGAGATGTTCCAATAAGCTTTTTTCACAGACTCGACCTCTTCTTAGTCTGGGCCCAATCCTTTCCCCGGTACAGTCCTTGTTAGTTCCAGCAGGCATCTTAGGTGAAAAGCAGGGGCTTTCTCATGACTGGGACCCTCTTTGTCCTGCTCCACCCTCTTTTATAGCTTTGGCACAAGACAGGACTCCTTTGATTAGCTGGGTCCCCACCCCTCCTTCTAAATGCAAAAGCACCAGGTTTAAGATGGATTACGGTATAATGTGACTCAGTCACAGGGCTGGCTCACACAAACACAGGAAGGCTTACAAGTAAACAGAGCCATTTACAACAAATTGTCCTAGTCAATGGGAGCCATCAAGATTCTAAACCACCATCAATGGCCTACACTTTGCATAATTACAATAGGACCTTAGAGTTATACTTTATATTTCTAGCTTCAGATATAAGTATGATACATACTGTTACAGGGTCAGGCCAAATGGCTACAGGAGAGTGATAGAAGACAGATATATTAGCCCCAAATTAAGCAGATCCCTTTTCCCTGCGTAAGGTAACAGGGGCGGTTCCAGAACAATCAGGACCTTGCTGGAACCAATTAAGGCAAGCAGGCTAATTAGGACACCTGGAGCCAATTAAGAAGCTGCTAGAATCAATTAAGACAGGCAGGCTAATCAGGGCACCTGATTTAAAAAGGACCTCAGTTCAGTCAGTGAGGGGTAAGCAAGGAGCTGAGAGTGAGATGGCATGCTGCTGGAAGTCTGAGGAGTACAAACACTATCTGGCATCAGGAGGAAGGTCCTGTGGTGATGATAAAGAAGGTGTTGGGAGGAGGCCATGGGGAAGTAACCCAGGGAGTTGTAGCTGTCACACAGCTGTTACAAGAAATACAGTAAACTGCTGTGATCCACAGGGCCCTGAGCTGGAACCCGGAGTAGAGGACGGGCCTGGGTTCCCCCCATCCACCTCCCCCCTATTGGATATAAGAGCAGTTGACCTTGACTGTGGGTCCCACCAGAAGGGAAGGTCCCTGGCCTGTCCCTCGACCCACTAGGTGGATCAGCAGAGACTGCAGAGATTGTTCTCCTTCCTTTTCCCCATGCTGGCCAGTGATGAGGTTAGCTGAGTGAATGACAGGTTTGAGCCACTAGCAAAAGTGGCCAAACTGAGGGCTGCTGTGAACCTCTGAGGCGAGCAAATCCGCCAATAAGTGCAGGACGCACCAAGGCAGAGGAGGAACTTTGTCACAATACATACAGATAGGAAGAATATATTCAGTAGGTTATAACCTTTGTTATACTTTACAAAAGTCCTTTTGCATAAAGCATATTCCAGTTACATCATATTTATACTCATAAGCATATTTCCATAAAACATATGGAGTGCAACATCACAGGGGCAACCAGAGCAGCAGACAGAATTCAAGGTGTGGGCACACCATGGATTTAAATAGTGGCATTTTGATCTTTACTTCCTATCTATCCCTTTCCTAATGGTTCTTAAGATTCTGTTAGATTTTCTGGCTCCTGCTGCACATTGTGTGGATGTTTTCAGAAAACTATCCATAATGACTCCAAGATCTCTTACTTGAGTGGTAGAAGCTAACCCATCATTTTGTATGGATAGTTGGGATTATGTTTTCTAATGTGTATTTCTTTGCTTTTATCAACCTTGAATTTCATCTGCCATTTTGTTGCTCAGTCACCCAGTTTTGTGAGATCACTTTGTAACTCTTCACAGTCTGCTTTGGACGTAACTATCTTGAGTAAAGTTGTATTTTCTGCAAATTTTGCCATCTCACTGTTTACTCTTTTTCTGGATCATTTATGAATATGTTGAAAAGCACCAGTCCACGTACAGATCTCTGGGGCACACCACTATTTACCTCTCCATTCTGTAAACTGACCATTTAATCGTACCCTTTGTTTGCTGACTTTTAACCAGTTACTGATCCATGAGAGGACCTTATGTCTTATCCCAGGACTGCTTACTTTGCTTAAGAACCTTTGGAGAGGGAACGGTCAAAGATTTTCTGAAAGTCCAAGTACGCTATATCCACTGGATCCCCTTCGTCCACATGCATGTTGACCCTGTCACAGAATGCTAATAGATTGATAAGGCATGATTTCCCTTTACAAAATCCATTTTGACTCTTGCCCAACATATTGTGTTCATCTATGTGCCTGATAATTCTGCTCTTTACTATAGTTTCAACCAATTTGCCTGTTACTGCAGTTAGGTTTATAGGCCTGTTATTGCCAGGATTGCCCCCAGAAACTTTTTTTAAAAATTGGTGTCAAATTAGCTATCCTCCAGTCCTATGATACAGAAGAGATAGGTTACATACCAGTTAGTAGTTTTGCCATTTCGTATGAATTCTTTCAGAGCTCTTGGGTGAATACCATCTGGTCCTGGTGACTTATTACTGTTTAATTTATCAATTTGTTCCAAAACCTCTTCTATTGGTCTATTGACATCTCTGTCTGGGACAGTTCCTCAGATATGTCACCTAAAAAGAATGGCTCAGGTGTGGGAATCTCCCCCACATCCCTGCAGTGAAGACTGATGCAAAGAGTTAATTTAGGTTGTCCACAACGGCTTTGTTTTCCTTGAATGTTCTTTTAGCACCTCAATAGCCCCACTGATTGCTTGCCAGGCTTCCTGCTTCTGATACACTTAACATTTTTGATGTTAGTTTTTTTGTCTTTTGCTAGTTGACTTCAAATTCTTTTTAGGCCTGCCTAATTATACTTGACTTAAAGCTCCTTTCCATTTTCGTCAGTAGGATTTGACTTCCAATTTTTAAAGGATGCCTTGTTTGCCTCTAACCACTTCTTATATTCTGTTGTTTCACCATAGTGGGAACTTTTTGGCCCTCTTACTATTGTTTTTAATTTGGGGTATACATTTAATTTGGGACTCTATTATGGTGTTTTAAAAAAAGTTTCCATGCATCTTACAGGCATTTCACTCTTGTGATTGTTCTTTTACTTTCCATTCAACTAGATTCCTCATTTTTGTGAAGTTCCCCTTTCTGAAGTTAAATTTTACTGTATTGGGATTTGCACCGAAAAGCATGTTAAATTTAATTATAATATGGTCACTGTTACGAAGTATTTCAGATATAATCACCTGTTGGACCAGATCCTGTGCTCCACTTAGACCCCTTGTGGGTTCCAGGTGTAGCTGCTCCAAGAAGCAGTCATTAATGGTGTCTAGAAATTTTATTTCTGCATCCTATTCAGTCAATATGGGGATAGTTGAAATCTCCCATTATTACTGAGTTTTCTATTTTTACAGCATCTCTAATCCCTCTGAGCATTTTCACAATCACCATTACCATACTGGTCAGGTGGTCAGTGGTATATTCCTGCTGCTATACTCTTATTATTCAGGCATGTAATTTTTATCCATAGAGATCCTATGGTACAATTTGATTAATTTAAGATTATTATATTTGACTCTATGCTTTCTTTCACATATAGTGCCACTCCCCCACCATCTATTCTGTCATCCCTATATATTTTGTACCTTGGTATTACAGTGTCCCATTAATTATCATTATTCCACCAAGCTTCTGTGATGCCTATTATATCAATATCCTTATTTAATATCAAGCACTCAAGTTCACCCATCTTTAGTCTTTAGACTTCTGGGATGTGTATACAAAGCACATATAAAATGTGTCTGTTTTTATTTAAAAACATAAGAATGGCCAACTGGGTCAGACCAAAGGTCCAAACAGCCCAGCATCCTGTCTGCCAACAGTGGCCAATGCCAGGTGCCCCAGAGGGAGTGAACTTAACAGGTAATGATCAAGTGGTGTCTTTCCTGCCATCCATCTCCATCCTCTGACAAACAGAGGCTAGGAACACAATGCCTTACCCATCCTGGCTAATAGCCATTAATGGACTTAACCTCCATGAATTTATCCAGTTCTCTTTTAAACCCTGTTACAATCCTAGCCTTCACAACCTCCTCAGGCAAGGAGTTCCACAGGTATACTGTGCACTGAGTGAAGAAGAACTTCCTTTTATTTGTTTTAAATCTGCTACCCATTAATTTCATTTTATGGCCCCTAGTTCTTATACTATGGGAACAAGTAAATAACTTTCTCCACACCACTCATGATTTTATATACCTCTATCATATTCCCCCTTAGTCTCCTCTTTTCCAAGCTGAAAAGTCCTAGCTTCTTTAATCTCTCCTCATATGGGACCCGTTCAAAACCCCTAATAATTTTAGTTGCCCTTTTCTGAACCTTTTCTAATGCCAGTATATCTTTTTTGAGATGAGGGGATCACATCTGTATGCGGTATTCAAGATGTGGGAGTACCATGCATTTATATAAGGGCAATAAGATATTCTCTGTCTTACTCTCTATCCCATTTTTAATGATTCCTAACATCCCGTTTGCTTTTTTGACTCCCCCTGCACACTGCGTGGATGTCTTCAGAGAACTATCCACGATGACTTCAAGATCTTTCTCCTGATTTGTTGTAGCTAAATTAGCCTCTATCATATTGTATGTATAGTTGGGGTTATTTTTTCCAATGTGCATTACTTTACATTTATCCACATTAAATTCATTTGCCATTTTGTTGCCCAATCACTTAGTTTTGTGAGATCTTTTTGAAGTTCTTCACAGTCTGCTTTGGTCTTAACTATCTTGAGCAGTTTAGTAACGTCTGCAGACTTTGCCACCTCACTGTTTACCCCTTTCTCCAGATCATTTATGAATAAGTTGAATAGAATTGGTCCTAGGACTGACCCTTGGGGAACACCACTAGTTACCCCTCTCCATTTTGAAACTTTACCATTTATTCCTACCCTTTGCTCCCTGTCTTTTAACCAGTTCTCAATCCATGAAAAGATCTTCCCTCTTATCCCATGACAACTTAATTTACATAAGAGCCTTTGGTGAGGGACCTTGTCAAAGGCTTTCTGGAAATCTAAGTACAATCTAAGTACAAAGATGGACTACAAGCTGTCAGGCACAGTATCCCCGATAATGTCATGGCAAACCTGGTGGCTGAACTTTGTGACTTTGTCCTCACCCATAACTATTTCATATTTGGGGACAATGTATACCTTCAAATTAGCGGCACTGCTATGGGTACCCGCATGGCCCCACAGTATGCCAACATTTTTATGGCTGAATGAGAACAACGCTTCCTCAGCTCTCGTCCCCTAATGCCCCTACTCTACTTGCGCTACATTGATGACATCCTCATCATCTGGACCCATGGAAAAGAAGCCCTGGAGGAATTCCACCATGAATTCAACAATTTCCATCCCACCATCAACCTCAGCCTGGACCAGTCCACACAAGAGATCCACTTCCTGGACACTACAGTGCTAATAAGCGATGGTCACATAAACACCACCCTATACCAGAAACCTACTGACCGCTATACTTACCTACATGCCTCCAGCTTTCATCCAGACCACAGCACATGATCCATTGTCTACAGCCAAGCTCTACGATACAATCACATTTGCTCCAACCCCTCAGACAGAGACAAACACCTACAAGATCTCTATCAAACGTTCTTACAACTACAATACCCACATGCTGAAGTGAAGAAACAGATAGAGCCAGAAGAGTACCCAGAAGTTACCTACTACAGGACAGGCCCAACAAAGAAAATAACAGAATGCCACTAGCCATCACCTTCAGCCCCCAACTAAAACCTCTCCAGCGCATCATCAAGAATCCACAACCTATCCTGAAGGACGACCCATCACTCTCACAGATCTTGGGAGACAGGCCAGTCCTTGCTTACAGACAGCCCCCCCAACCTGAAGCAAATACTCACCGGCAACCACACAGCACACAACAAAAAACACTAACCTAGGAACCTATCCTTGCAACAAAGCCTGTTGCCAACTCTGTTCACATATCTATTCAGGGGACATCATCATAGGGCCTAATCACATCAGCCACAATATCAGAGGCTCGTTCACCTGCACATCCACCAATGTGATGTATGCCATCATGTGGCAGCAGTGCCCCTCTGCCATGTACATTGGTCAAACTGGACGGTCTCTATGTAAAAGAATAAATGGACACAAATCAGACATCAAGAATTATAACATTCAAAAACCAGTCGGAGAACACTTCAATCTCTTTGGTCACTCGATTACAGACCTAAAAGTGGCAATTCTTCAACAAAAAACTTCAAAAACAGACTCCAACTAGAGACTGCTGAATTGGAATTAATTTGCAAACTGGATACAATTAGCTTGAATAAAGATTGGGAGTGGATGTGTCATTACACAAAGTAAAACTATTTCCCCATGTTTATTCCCCTCTCCCCACCACATACACACTGTTCCTCGCACGTTCTTGTCAACTGCTGGAAATGGCCCACCTTGATTATCACTACAAAAGGTTTTTCCCTCCCCCCACTCCCACCCCCTGCTCTCCTGCTGGTAATAGCTCACCTTACCTGATCACTCTTGTTACAGTGTGTATGGTAACACCCATTGTTTCATGTTCTCTGTGTATATAAATCTCCCCACTGTATTTTCCACTGCATGCATCCAATGAAGTGAGCTGTAGCTCACAAAAGCTTATACTCAAATAAATTGGTTAGTCTCTAAGGTGCCACAAGTACTCCTTTTCTTTTTGCAGATACAGACTAACATGGCGGCTACTCTTAAATCTAGTCACTGTACCTTTTAATTTGTGCATTTTTGCATAGTTCCCCTTTCTGAAATTAAATGCCACAATGTTGGGCTGTTGCGGTGTTCTTCCCACCACAGGAATGTTAAATGTTATTATATTATGGTCACTATTTCCAAGCGGTCCTGTTATAGTTCCCTCTTGGACCAGATCCTGCGCTCCACTCAGGACTAGATGGAGAGTTGCCTCTCTCCTTGTGGGTTCCTGTACCAGCTGCTCCATGAAGCAGTCATTTAAAGTATCGAGAAATTTTGTCTCTGCATTTCATCCTGAGGTGACATGTACGCAATCAATATGGGGATAATTGAAATCCCCCACTATTATTGAGTTTTTTGTTTTGATAACCTCTCTAATCTCCCTTAGCATTTCATCGTCACCATCACTGTCCTGGTCAGGTGGTCAATAATAGATCCCTACTGTTATATTCTTATTAGAGCATGTCTGCCTTCATGTGATGTAATTGAATGGAACTCTTTTTTCATTTGACTGTTTCTCTTTAGTTCCTACCTATCTTCTCTCCTATTTATTAGGATTTAAAGAATCCTCATTAATAAATCCTTCCCTACGGGTTGTCTCTGTCCAAACCATGTGTTCCTCTGCATGTTTAGGCTTTCTTCCAGCCCTTAATTTAATTTTTTTTCTATCATCTTTTTAATTTTACATGCCAGTAATCTGGTTCTGTTCTGATTTAGGTGGAGCTCATCCTTCCTGTTTAGGCTCCTTCCATTGCCAACTATTTATTTCCCAACTTTCTGTTCCTCCCTTCACACCCTTCTTCTACTTGCCTTTTGATCTCAATCATCCCCTTTAATACATAACCTGTATGCTTGAAACACACACCCAGACATTCACTGAGCCTCCAAAGAAAGCTTATGATCTTATGTTTGGTTTCAGAGTAACAGCCGTGTTAGTCTGTATTCGCAAAAAGAAAAGGAGTACTTGTGGCACCTTAGCGACTAACCAATTTATTTGAGCATGAGCTTTCGTGAGCTACAGCTCACTTCATCGGATGCATACCGTGGATGCGGTATGCATCCGATGAAGTGAGCTGTAGCTCACGAAAGCTCATGCTCAAATAAATTGGTTAGTCTCTAAGGTGACACAAGTACTCCTTTTCTTTTTTTGATCTTATGTTTGTAAATCTTGTTCTGTTGCCCCTTAGCTGCTTTCTTTGCCGTCATCTTCTGGCATCATGTTATCTCTATTTAGACTGTGAACTCCTCGGGAAATGGATCTGTGTGCATGTTTTGCAATGCACCTGGCATGGTTTTGGGTGCTGTCAAACAAACAAATAATAATAGATATGAAACTGACAGCCTGGCAGAATATTGATATCAGGAAGAAATAGGGGCAAATTACATTATTTCTGCCATTCTGTGTACATATTGCCACTCACCAACTTTGATAAATAAACCAAAATTTCATTAAAAGTTCTCATTGATTCACTGGATAAATATTGATAGAAACCAAAGATCCCCAAATAATTGACTCTAACTGGTATATTGTAAGGATTTTCGTTGTGTATCTTGAGTTAGACTTTAATGACTAAAATGGCTGAAATCTCACATGACACTTTGAATATTTGAAGTGAAGGATATCTATGAGGTTAGGAATGTTTTTCAAACATGTATTTCATAAAAAAAATGGGGAAATGTCTGCCTATTTACTGTGTAGTAACTAGGCTAGATCACACTTTAAAACACACACACTATTGGCATTTAGCAGTGCATATTTATCAAAAGGGCAACATCTCAATTTTCTTGAAGATGTGATCAGAAACTCCCAGTATCACTGAAGAGTGCTATCAAAAACCTTAGCCGACTGACTTGTCTCATCACTACATTATATCAGACAGTCTACGATCTTTTTAAACTGCTTACGTTGCCAAAAGAAACAAAAACCAAGAAAAGAAGCTGATTTTATTCTGCTTCTAGTGACAGGCCAGCCAAACATCTTTGAAACAATATAGCTCAAGAAGTGATGGATTCAGGCCAGGACTTAATAAAAAAAAAACAAAAAAAACATACATATGGTTAGCAATCCCCTAACTAAATTATTTGCAAATTCCTGAGAGAAAAGCAATTTATTACAGACTTTGAGACGAGCCAATGTAACACTAATACTAAAGAAAAATAAACCGGCAAAGGAATGTCCTCCACTTCCCCCTTCATCAGCCCAACCAATATGCTTAGGATTGTTTCCAAAGTATTGGTTGTCATTCTGGCTCACAGATTAGAAGATTATTTAACGGTGTGAATCAAAGGGAAGATCTTCATTCAAAAAAAGAAAAGAACATTATTAATATTCTATAACATGCTATACATCTCAATCACCAGATTGGACAAAAGAAAGCAGATGTTTCATTAGAAGTTCAGAAGAGAATTAATAGCCAAACATGTTTGAGGTTCAGCAACAGCCGTAGGAAGTGATCTGATGAAGAGAGAACTTTTATGTACCCAGGTGCCATAATTTCAATTAATTGTACATTAGAAGGCTGTAGCTAAGATAAATACCTCTTCTATTGTTTTGCACCGGCCCTTGAAATACTGGTAATATAGAAAATGAATTGGAGAAACGTGTGGCAAAGAAATCACAAACACAACATTGCCCCGACAGTGAGAGCTTTCTCTTTAGTTTGAAGGCAAACGAGTTACTCCTTGAATTAGTAAAGATGACTGATATATGCATTTATTCATATATAAGGATAAATGAGGCACTCAGATAGCATAGTGGTGGCCACAGGTATCAGAACAAAATTGAAAAAGTCATACTACTTTCTTTGAAACAAATGGAAACCACAGTTTGGAAAATATCAAAGGAAATGTAAAGATGTACAAAAGAGATGAACTAGGGGAACAGCTGTATAGGATATTACTTTTCTCGTATATAACTCTATTCTTCAGCTGTTGTGGGGATATTTGCATTTGAATAAATTTGCCCTCCCTGAGAGTCCCGTTTCTCCTTCTGTTTGTTACTTCATTACCCTCCTGAATTTGTAACACCAAGGTCTATTTACTTGGAAATAGCTGATAACACATGCAGAGAATGATGACTTCACTGCAAGAGCAGAAATTTGTCTAAGAAAATAATTCTGATTATAAGCAAAATTGAGGGGTGGAGGGGCAGGAATTAAAACAAGTGAGAAAGTAGATGTATTTGTTCAGTCTGATACATGGAAAAGTTTCTTTCAGTGAGAAAGACCCTCTTTAATGAACCCATACTTACACAGTTAAAATTGTCTTTTGTCTGGGTGCAGACATATCACTATGGGAGAGCTGTTACATCACACATGATCCCGTTAAAGTTACACTAACAGAGGGAAGTTTGGAAACTACATTTCTTGAGTCCATGCTGTACTAGCAGAGTAACCAAAGGGGAAATAAGCTGCAAGTCCAAGTGATTCTGAAGAATTCTTCTAATTTATACACTCTATACAAAAACAGTCTTTTGCCAGTTCTGAGCATATCCCTGATGAACTGGACAAAGAAGATCAACTTCCTTTTTATTGGCAGGGAAATTTAATTAAGAAACTCCCTAAAAATTCAGAGTATCTTATATGCTTCTAAGGCACAGTTAAAAACTAAGTCATCTGCAAAACATGTTTAGGTTTAGCTTTTTGATTATGGCTGTATAAAAAAGTGTATCAAGGGAAAAATTAACCAGTGTTGAGCTGCTCTGGAAGTGACTGCTGAAGCTAAGTCTCCTGATTCTATGCATTCTGGAACAGCTTGAGGGAATTCTGAAAGTCCTTTGTAGTTGGATTTTCAGTGCTGAAGGCATTTTGAAAATCCTATCCTTAATGTCTAACAGGCATAAATATTCTATATGCATTTTGATTTTTTGTAATGATATGGTGGTGCTGTGTTCCCAAAATGGATTAAATAGATGTCATTTTTTCCAGCCTGGCTCAGTCCACCTCTCTGCATAGACACAAATGCTGGATCCCAAGTGCTTATAACCCCTTGAGCTTGGGAAGTGTGTGGTCATTGTTCTTACCTCTGGATCTCTCAGGCACACTCTCGGTGTCTGACGCTTTTCTTGGGCAGCTGGATCCTGAAGTCTGGCTGCCTTAACCTCATACAATCATAGAATTGTCAGGGACTCAAGAGGTCATCTAATACAGTCCTGTGCACTCATGGCAGGACTAAGTATTATTTAGACCATCCCTGACAGGTGTTTGTCTAACCTGCTCTTAAAAATCTCCAATGACAGAGATTCCACAACCTCCCTGGGCAATTTATTTCAGTGCTTAACTACTCTGACAGTTAGAAAGTTTTTCCTAATGTCCAACCTAAACCTCCTTTGCTACAATTTAAGCCAATTACATCTTTTCCTATCCTTGGCAGTTTATAAGAACAATTTTTCTCCCTCCTCCTTGTAACAACCTTTTATGTACTTGTAAACTGTTATTATGTCCCCTCTCAGTCTTCTCTTTTCCAGACTAAACAAACCCAATTTTTTTAATCTTTCCTCCTAAGTCATGTTTTCTAGGCCTTTAATCATTTTTGTTGTTTTGCTCTGGACTTTCTCCAATTTGTCCACATCCTTATCCAGAACTGGACACAATACTCCAGTTGAGGCCTAATCATAGCAGAGTAGAGAAAAAAAATTCTTCTTGTGTCTTGCTTACAACACTCCTTCTAATACATCCCAGAATGGTGTTTGCTTTTTTTGCAACAGTGTTACACTCTTGACTTATATTTAGCTTGTGATCCACTATGACCCCAGATCCCTTTCCACAGTACTCCTTCCTAGGCAGTCATTTCCCATTTTGTATGTATGCAACTGATTATTCCTTTCTAAGTGGAGTACTTTGCATTTGTCCTTATTGAATGTCATTCAATTTACTTCAGACCATTTTTCCAGTTTGTCCAGATCATTTTGAATTTTAATCCTAACGTCCAAAGCACTTGCAAACTTTCCCAGCTTGATATCATCCACACACTTTATAAGTGTACTCTCTATGCCATTATCTAAATCACTGATGAAAATATTGAACAGAAACTGTCCCAGAACTGATCCTTGCAGGACCTCACTTGATATGTCCTTTGAGCTTGCCTGTGAACCACTGATGATTACTTTCTCGGAATGGTTTTCCAACTAGTTATGCACCCACCTTATAGTAGCTCCATCTAGGTTGTATTTCCCTAGTTTGTTTATGAGGTCATGTGAGACAGCATCAAAATCCTTACTAAAGTCAAGATATACTACATCTACCACTTCCCCCCTATCCACAGGGCTTGTTAGCCTCTCAAAGAAAGCTATCATGTTGGTCTGCATATTTTCCTTTTTATAGATTGGCACAATATTTGCCCTTTTCCAGTCCTCTGGAATCTTTCTCATCTTCCATGACTTTTTGAAGATCCAGTAATCACCCTAAATACACCAAGAAATCCGTTATCTTCAGTCAGGCACTCAAATACCACAGAATATGTTCCAAGGATATACACCTCAACACATTTTAAATCACCTTCACAAACAGGGACTTTCCATCAGAGAAGAAGATCACTTCATGGACAGGTCATCCATATATCAAGAGAGAATATTTCACTACAGAAATAAAACCACCTCTGACCACAGACCCCTAATTGCCACCTACCACCCCACACTGGAATCCATGTGGGGTATCACGCAGAGACCACAGTCTGAAAGTAACCTTTACTGACCCCCCCCCCCTTCTGGCCTTCACACAACCCCCAACCTCCCCAAGCTTATCAGAACCTCTCCGCAGATCAGGACACACCAACTAAAAATGGCACCAGACCCTGTCAGAACACATGCAAAACCTGCTGATATATCTCCATTGCTATGATGATCACCACACCCCACAACACACCTTTCAAGATACATGGGTTTTACACATGCCTGTCACAACATGTGGTTTACCTCATTCAGTGCACTAATTGCCCCAATAGCAACTATGTGGGTGAAATGACACAATCATTATGCTTTCAGATGAACTCACACAGAAATACGATACAAGACAAAAACACCATATCATCTTTGGTGAACAATATAAAGTCATCACTCTATATATGATCTCTCAGTCCTCATCCTCAAAGGAAACCTGCATAACGTCTTCAAAAGACAAGATTTGGAGCTCAACTTCATAACTTTGCTAGACACTAAAAATCATGGACTGAATAGAGACGCTGGATTCATGCCTTATTACAACAATATGTAACCCATGAACCAATGCCCCCGCCAGTTTTTATTTTCCTTCTTTCCCCACTATGACTGGCGAAGTATTAGCAGACCACTTCACCTTGAATGGTCCCTAGAAATATGTGTTAACTACTTATGTTAAGCAATGTGTTCTACTTTGTATTTAGCTGTGATACTATGAGTACATTTCCAAAACCTGAAGAACTCTTGTAAGCTCAAAAGCATCTCTCTCTCACCAACAGAACTTGTTCCAATGAAATATATTACCTCACCCTCCTCAGCTCTCCTTTATCTGAAAAGGTTATTTTCCCCCAGTTAAGACAAATTTTATTTATTCTCCATTTGTTAATACTACATACATAGACCTCAAGGCCAGAAGGGACCATCATGATCATCTTGTCTGACCTCCTGCATTTCTCGGGTCACACAACCTTACCCACTGACTCCTGTAATAGACCCATAACCTCTGGCTGAGTTACTGAAGTCCTCAAATAATTATTTAAAGACTTCAAGTTTCAGAGAATCTACCATTTAGTCAGCAAGTGGCCCGTGTCCCACTCTGCAAAGGAAGGTGAAAAACCCAAAGGGTCTCTGCCAATCTGACTGGGAAGAAAATTCCTTCCAAACCCCAAATATGGAGATCAGTTGAACCCTGAGCATTTCAGCAAGACCCAACAGCCAGACACCGGGAAAGAATTCTCTGTGCTAACTCAGTGCCCTCCCCATTTACTGCCTCATTTCTGATCATAGTAGATTTTTGCTACTATTGGTTGCAAATGGACAACATAACATTGTAGGCAGTCTCATCATACCACCCCCCCACCCCGAAAACGTATCAAGCTCACTCTTGCAGCCAATTAGCAATTTTTCCCTCACTGCTCCTCTGATTGTTAGAAATCTTCACCTAATTTTCCCTTTACTCCTCTGATTGTTAGAAATCTTCACCTAATTTTAAGCCTAAACTTGCTGATGACCAATTTATATCTTTCTGTTCTTGTGTCAACATTGGCATTTACTCTCCCTCCCTGGTATTTATCCCTCAGCCTTCGTTTGATTAGTCTAAACAAGTCAAGCTCCTCTTTTGAGGTAGGTTTTCTATTCCTCTATTTCTTCTCTGCATCTATTCCAGTTTGACTTCATCTTTCTTAAACAGAGACCAGAATTGCACACAGGATGAGGGCTCACCATTACCTTGTATAATGGTAATATCACTTCCCTATATCTACTGGAAATACCTCATTTGGTGCATCCTAGGATTGCATTAGCCTTTTTCACGGCCAGGTACTGAGTGCAATGGCTTACAGACAAATACACAAACCCTGAATTATTAAGTGGATATGACCAAGCTAAATTACCATGTCATCTTATTTGTGCAACCTTGAAACTTATACCCTGTTTTTGTAGTTCCCCTTGTAGTTCCCCAATTTATCCTGATCTAGGCAGCAAAGTCAGTGGGGCCTGGCATGGACACAAAGGTTTATGTAGTAGGACTGCAGAGCAGTACTGGGGCCAGAAATGCTGGACTTTGTGGGGCAGGGTGCAATCTTTCTTATGTATGATCTTGTTATATGTGGGGTGGGGCCAGAGGCTCTGTTGTTGTACTCTGGTTCTCACACCTAGAACCCCAGGATTCAGCGACTGGGCAGAAGTAACCTTCATGGAATGGCTCCACACTTAGAAGGAGAGGGTTCCACTGACCTCAGCCCCTGCACATCTGCTCAGCATGGAGACCAGTGACATGGATTGGATGTAGGGCTGAGGATTTTGATTCACAAAAGGACAATGAATATTATCTTAAATTATTAAAAATAATTTAAAAATAAAACAAGTAATAAATCAGGGCAGGGGGGGGGGGAATAACCAAAAACAGGAGAAGAAAGAGGATTAATACTACCTAATAATAACTTTTCCTCAGGAAGAACATGCTGAGATGGTTTCATGCCAGTCAAGGAATGTTACACAGGTATACATAATGACACAGGACTTCTGCTTTCCTCATATCTGAAGTTAAACACTGTGAGTTTAGAACTTGAAAAATCAGCCTTAAGCACCATACACACTTTCGAATGTGGAAGAGAAAATATAAAATATCCATCTGCCTAGGATTTTCCATTTAAATTATTTCACAATATCTTTAAAAAATTATCCAGGTTGACATGATCCTATTCCAAAATATTGGTATTAAGAGCAGCATTGGATTCTCTGCTGACTTATTTTATAATGATTTGCTCCTACGTTTTCCATAGTTATTAGGCGACTTTGATATCCATAGCGTATGGGCCTTTCTATAGATATCTTCATGCTAAAAATATAATTTTAGTGCAAACTGATTTTTCTTCAGAAAATAATTCAGAAAGAGATAGAGAGAGAGAGAGGTAGTTTCCATACAGTTTTCATTAATCTATCTACATATTCTGAAATGCATAAGCAATAAGTTTGTGATACTAGTGCAGGCCTAGAGAAAAAGGAGAGAGATTTTCCCCCTATTAAATTCAGCTACAAATGTGCTGATCTGCAATGTATAAAAACTAAAGAAAGTTAAATAAATAATCACCCCCACAATGTCTTGCTTTCTTCATTTCAGCCCTAACTGTAGTGAGATTGTTTTGATTGTGTTAAATAGTAACATTTTCAGATGGGGTGGTGGATTTGGGTATTATTTCTAAAGATGTCATATTATCTCATCTTATCAGAGCTCTTGTTCCTCTAAGAGTTCATTTACATTCATTGTGGTTTTAACCACTCAGTATTCAACCTGTTCTTGTCATTGTCTTCTCGTGTTGCCAATCTGCTAACTATTTCTGTTCCTAGTTAGGGCCATGCGATCCTTCCCTCCCCAGACACACACAAACATAGTGTTTGCATGGAATGGATGATGGACAAATATAGGGGTCCCAGGAGTAAGATTCCTCTTGTCCAGAGTCTATGGACATCCCACTGAAGGAAGCAGTCAGGTCTGGTGTTTTGCAGAGTGGCAGGGAATGGTTCCAAACACCAAACTCTCAAAAATTTTAACGCCATAGTGAGCAGCAGTATTAACTTCCATTGGGGAATTTCTATTTTCCATTACCATGGTTCCTATTCCTAGCCCTAGACCACAGGTTCTGTTGGGTAATTAATGCCAGCACTGTCACTCTGGGTAAAAGGAGGACGAGACAGTGGTGCAAAGAGTTTGTTGCCCTCATTATGGAGCCCAACAAAAAATATTTCAAGACCTAGAGGGATCCCAGATTATTGATTCAGCAGGAGAATCATAGAATCCATGGAAGGGATCTCAAAGCAGGACTAATCCCCAACTAAATCATCCCAGCCAGGGCTTTGTCAAGCCTGACCTTAAAAATATCTAAGGAAGGAGATTCCACCACCTCCTCAGGTAACGCATTCCAGTGTTTTACACCCTCATAGTGAAAAAGTTTTTTCTAATATCCAACCTAAACCTCCCCCACTGCAACTTGAGACCATTACTCCTTGTTCTGTCATCAGCTACCACTGAGAACAGTCTAGATCCATCCTCTTTGGAACCCCCTTTCAGGTAGTTGAAAGAAGCTATCAACTCCCCCCTCCTTCTTCTCTTCCGCAGACTAAACAATCCCAGTTCCCTCAGCCTCTCCTCATAAGTCATGTGTTCCAGTCCCCTAATCATTTTTGTTGCCCTCCACTGGACTCTTTCCAATTTTTCCACATCCTTCTTGTAGTGTGGGGCCCTACTCAGTTGGATGGCCATGCTCTTTGTCTTTTCCCTTGGAGGGGAACTCAAATTTAAACTCATAGGGCTAACATTCACTCCTCAGCGTGCAGAGTGGTGCAATTTTCATCTCCCTGCATCACCTCTATATGAGGACAGACACTGCAGCTCTTTCACATGCAACCTCAATGGGAGAGCAACTTTCATTTGCAACCATGGCACCAGTCGAATGCCATTGATGAAATCTAGCTGACAAATGAACGGAATCTCTGTGTCTTGTGGGCAACATCTCTCTAAGATAGTTCTATGGGTGCCATCAGCCTAGCATCTGAGTACCGCACAATCTTTAATGTATTTATTTTTATACCACTTCTGTAAGGTAGGGAAGTGATGCAATCCCCATTTCACAGACTGGAAACTTAGGCACAGAGAAGTTAAGTGATTTGCCCAAAACCAGCCAGACAATCAGTAGTAGAGCAAGGAATTGAACCCAGCTCTCTCAAGTTGTAAGCTTTAATGATTTAACCCCTGAAGCTGGGTCCCTGGTTGGCAGTAGTTACTTTCTTGTCGAACCAGGGGTTTGGTACCTTGAGCCAGTGAATCTTGTCTTCACATAGACTTACCTCAAAAGACGGCCTGTAGATAGTCCTGCAGTAAGCCAGTGGAAACCAGCATAATCCTAGGTTGAATAAACACTAGTTTCCTAAGTAACATATCTCCTTGCACAAAATGCTGCTCATTACAATATTCATGTTTCTTTCTTCCCCTCTGTTTACAGATCTCCTCTCTCCAGGCAAAATCTTGAAGACAATAGCAAAACTCCTGTTGAGTTCTATAGGAGCCATATTTTGCCCTGTGACTTAGGTTGGGTCTCTGGGACTGGGACCCTGCCTTTTAATGTATTAGGTAAAGTCAAATGTATATTTATAACTCTGAATATATTTGATTCAGAGCATTAGTGATTTCTTTAATGTGCTCTTCCCCCCTCCCCCCCACTTTAAGTATTTAATTATTTTATTGTTGACTAACCTGTAGCTCATGAAAGCTTATGCTCAAATAAATGGGTTAATCTTTAAGGTGCCACAAGTCCTCCTTTTCTTTTTGGGTATCTCTCTGGCGCACAACTAGACTAAAGCATCTGAGAGCTCTGACATTCTACTTTAATATCAGTGGCACAGGCAGGCCTTTGGCTATAACAGAGCTAACCACTGGATGTGTTTTCCCTTGTTAACCACATTATTGTAGATGACCCCTAAATTATTGCTTCTTATTCCTTACAAACGCTTACCTTTCTACAATCAGGTGCTCAGTTCAATTTAACATGGGCAGTTTGGTCCATAGATGACTATATTTGCCATTCTTGATTTAGCTTCTCAGGTTTTAGAAATTATGTTCCCTTGTCTTCATCCAATATACATTTGGCTGACTGGATTAGTCTGGCATGGCTATATCTCGTCTTATTCTATGACTGTGATTGACTCTTCCTTGACTTGGGGTTCTTTCCTGGTCTAATCAAGTCTAATCAAGAGTTCACTTTGCCCAATTTGCATACCATCAGTGCTGAAATCTGCCATCATTATACCAGTCAAAGAAAGCCATTCTAGATTCCTCTGAGAGGAAATATCATCATACTTCACATTTTACTTTCATGCCTTTAATGTAAAAATTTCCTTTCATGTGTTTTTCAAGTCTGCTTCAATGGGCTGTGTACTACCAGTTGCTTTCCCATCTGTCTCAATTTAGTTTCTTTGACAAATTCCAATCTGGCCTTCAGAAAAATCATAGTATTAAAAACACTCCACTCAAGGTTATTAGCCATATTTTATTAACTATGAGACTTTAAAAATAAATTTTGATGCTTCTTGGCCTCCCTGCAAGCTTTTGAAACTTGACATTATAGAACTCCACACCATTGTCACACATTCTAAACATCTTCACATTTCCCCCTGTTGTTGCACTCACTTTCTGGTTCCAGTCAAGTGCAGGACAAGGGTTTTGCTTTTTAATTTTTAATGCTTTTCATGATCTTACTGCACATAACCTACCAGGTCTCTTAATCTCATAAATTTCTAATAGTACCCATCACTCTTAAACTGTACACCATTTATCCGTCCTAAATGCCCAAACGCAGTTTCATGGGTATCACACATTCACTGTTGTGGCATTTAGGTTATGGAAGCCTGTACCTTAACACAGTGGCCCTCAATCTTTCCAGACTACTGTACCCCTTTCAGGAGTCTGATTTGTCTTGCATACCCCCAAGTTTCACCTCACTTAAAAACTACTTGCTTACAAAAATCAGACATAAAAATACAAAAGTGTCACAGCACACTACTACTGAAAAATTGCTAACTTTCTCATTTTTACCATACAATTATAAAATAAATCAATTGGACTATAAATATTGTACGTACATTTCAGTGTATGGTATATAGAGCAGTATAAACAAGTCATTGTCTGTATGGAATTTTAGTTTGTACTGACTTCACTACTGCTTTTTATGGACCCTATTTTAAAACTGGGCAAATATGTACCCCCCTGGTTGAGAATCGCTGCCTTAACATGTGTAAGCCACCCAACTTAACACATTTTAAATATATTCTTTAAAACAAAAGCAAAAACTATCTAGCTTGCTTACTGCTTCCATTCAGCTCTAGGATACAACGCATTTTTATTTCCGTCTTTTAATCTGGTATGTAATATCCTTCAGTAATTATACATGTTCTGCAAAGGACTATATAGAATGCAATACCAATAAGGACAGAAGAACCAAGTAATATTTTGGGTTTCATGACATTTATGGTCTCTTTTTTTGGTCATGTTTTTTGTACGTTCACCAACCTCTTATTTTTTTCCCCTTCAAACCACTGTTTTTCAAGGGAAATTTAATTTAAGTCTGTATATTCCTAAGTAGATGGAAGGCTGCACTGTTCAAGCAATAAATATTCTTGCTTGAAAGTAATTGTTGGCCAGACTTCTGATTCTTAGGGGAATAATGGGGAAAATATGCTGCTGCCCAGAATTTGAGTTTTACGGGAACTAAAATGATTCTAAAAGAGCTTGGCTTATTTAACTTACTAAAATGATAGCTGAGAAGGAATATGACTGCTCTCTATAAATACATCACAGAGGTAAACAGCAAGGAGGGACGCGAGCTATTTAAGATAAAGTACAATGTTGGCACAAGAACAGGTAAAATCTGGCCACAAATACATTTAGGTTGAAAATTAAAAGAAGGTTTCTAACTATCAGAGGAGTTAGATTTTGGAACAGTCTTCCAATAGCTGTGGGGGCAAAAAATCCAACTAGTTTTTGCCTGAAAAATGTATATACAAGATTTATGACCAGGTTGTCTGTGTTAGCAAGGGACTGGACTTGATGACCTAGGAGGTCCCTTCTGGTCCTATGTGCTACCTCAAAGCTCAGACATTTTGAGTTGTCTCCTAAATCCGGAATCTACCATCTTCAGGTAGCTACCAAATTTGATAAAAACAATTACTCTGTCACATTGTATCGGTTTTGTTTAACTCATCTGAGTACACACAATAACTTTCCTGGGCCAATCCCCTGAAACTGGAGTTTGGTATTACTGCAGCCTCAGCTTAGGTGTCAGAGTTATTGTAGGCAAGCATTTGTCTCACACATTTCTTATACCGGGATTTCTAACCTGGACCAGGGACCTGGCCTCTTCCCCTGCCTTCCATATATGCTCTATTTAAATAAATAATTTTGAAATAGAAAAACAACAGACATTTGTGAAAAGAGTTATATCATTTTTAACTTCAGAAATGGTATGGTTGGCTTTTAAAAAAAGGTAGGTTTTAACTTCTAACTTTTTGAGTATTCTTTTTTTTAAAAGTGAAGTGACAAAAGGACATACTCTTATTTTGGTTCAGTAACATCATACTCCGTGTTTACTGCCCATTATCTGATCCATTCTGTTTCTAAGAGGTAGAATGCCTGCTGAAACTCACCCTGGGCCAATGTACTTCTGCATCACTTCTAATTATGGGCTATGCATAAATGACACAAATCTACCCTAAATTAGTAATATAATTTGTTATACTGTAGTTATATTGCTATATATAAATCCTTTTGGAAGTTAAGGACAAATTCTGCTTATTTCAACTCTTACCTGACAAATATAAAGTAAAACTCATTCCCTACATTAAAGTAATAGTTTTTGTAACATTCCAAACACTGGGAAATTATTTTCTGTGAATTAGTAGTGGAGAAAAGCAAAATATAATTTAAAATAATTTCTTTAAACTAACTCAGTGGATGCCAAATGAATCCAGTTTAAACATATCAAAAACTAATTTTTAAATGGTGAATACAAACGGAGCTGAATTATTGAGATATTAAAAACAACATTCAAGTTTTAGATACATAAAAGCATTTTTTTCCTTCCTGGAGTTTTTTAACATGACCATGTCAGAGTTTCAGTTAAACATGATTTTATCCAAACAATAACTATCATATATGATCACATAGCCTCTTGAGTGAAGTTATATGTAAATGAACATTCCAATTTATTTTAGATGTTATAGAAGTGCAATTTACCAGTGGGACAGTTGGGTCTTTCACTGGAACATCAACACAATTAGAGCAATAAAGAATTAATATCCTACTTAACAATTGCAGGTAGATGATTCATTGCACATTGTTGGAAGCGACAAGTGTGTTTTAAGAAAATCTGGAAGATATTGGTGATGGAAGAGCTTATTTAGTTATAAAACGAAAATTTGGTTCATTCGGAAAAAATAACTTTCTAGCAGTCAAGCACACACAAGGAGAAATTCTAATCTGATTTACACCCTGTACAACGCCAGTGACTTCAATTTAGTTGGATGGGGTACAAGGCTAGAATTTGATCCGCGTGATTTGTTTCATTTTCTAAATAATTGGAAACTTTTTTTTTTAATTTCCACATTTTCTTCCACTGCTCGCCAAATGCTTGAGTCTCAATAGAAGATTCCAACCTTTTTCTGCCATTGTTTTCCTTACCCTGTTCCATCTCTCTTCAAACATAGAGAATTGAAAGCAACATTATAATGTTGATGCTTTGCCAGCTAAAAATTGGATATGCATACATATACTCCTAATTGCAATAATGTTCTAGCCAGAAAGATAGACTGGGTATTTGAATATTGATTGTGCTTTGAAGGTCTGTCCTGCCTTTTTCAAAGGCATACGAATATGTAGCAACTTTAAGGCAGTCAAGAGAGATAGATGATCAATGTTTTATCATCTATTCAAAGCATCTGACTTGGCTATGACCGTAAAGGGGAAAGATAAAGTGGACATAATCATTATTATGAGCCTCATTTTAAAATTTCTTTGCCTAAAGTTAAGATTTCAAACCTGCATTGATAAGTCCATGATGCCTAGCAACTCCTAAAGGTGCAGAGTGGCCCTCAACTCTTATTAAAAAGGAATAGCATTGCATCTTGCATGATCGAGCCCCTGAACCCAAACGTTTTCAAAAGTGGGTGCTTGAAGTTCAACTCCTAAATCCATAGTTAGGTACTTAAGTAAGTGGCTTGATATGGAAAATAATTGATCACCCTACAGCTTCTAAACTATGAGGCCCCAATATAGCAAGGCATTTAATCACATGTTAAGTTAACCCTTATTCAGCAAAGCACTTAAATATCTGCTCAAGGTTAAGCATGTGCCCAAGTCCCATGAAGGGTCTACAAAGTGAACCACATGATATCTTGCTGAGTCAAGGACTGAATGCTGGAGAAGGCTCAACACTTTTGAAAGTCAGACCACTTAGAACTTCTTCTTTCATACGGCTTGGCTAGGTAGCAATGATTACAAATTTGTATCTAGATTTGATAGCCAGCACATTGCTGCAGCAGTGAGCTGGTGAATGTATTTCAGGCCCTTGGTGAAAGAACAAAGGGGACACTCAGATATGATGTGTTTCATCGTTTGTGCCTCTTGAACACAGTCGCATACAGGTGTTTGCCTCATTTTCCATTTAAAGAGGGTTTGTCCACAACTCCCATGAGATGTGTATATTTAGAACTGGGGCTTTCAAAATGGCCTAGTGGAGTTAGGCACCCAAATTCCATTGCAATATGATGGGATGTGGGCAGCTGAGTACATTAGGCCCCTTTGAAAAGTCCAGCCTAGGTTCCTTATTGTAGATTTAGTGTCAAGATTTTCAAAACTGGCTGCCTACAACACAACACAATTGCTAACTTAAGTGCTGGAAGGTTTAGGTGCATTAGACTGAAAATTTGGGGTTGTGGTGCATTTTGTCTTCTAATATTAATAATTTTCTAAAAAAAAATTAACAGTAAAAAAAGCCTGCTGACTTATGTGTATGCAAATAACTTCATTTCTTCTGAGTTGATAATCTAATGGTAAAGAAGAATCTTCGCCGTTCTTTCTTATAGCCAAACCAGGCCATAAAGTATGCTTCTCAACATGACTGCAAAGGGTTGTGAATTGTATAAACGATCATATATGGACACTGAAAAATAATCCTTGTGAACATTGTGTTATAGTTCCAAAAATATATTTACAGTCTATTACAAAGATTACAAATGGAAGTGTCTATGTAACGGGATTATGCTAATTAAAAGCTTTTTACAGATTTTCTTCAACGAAGGCAGAAGGAGAAGAAAATTGGTATAATCAAAGTGATTTTTCTAATCAAACAAATAAATAAAATGGAAAATGTAACACTGTACAGCGATAAAAAAAGGGGTGGGGTGGAGGAAGGAATGATCCATTTGAGTTTTCTGTAGCTGTCTTTGGTCCTAAATGTGGGAAAACACATTATGTAGCACTGAAAATACATGTTCTTTTGTGACGCTCTGCAAGTAAAATAGAAAAATATAGTGCATTTTCAATGTATTCAGAGCTCACTACACAGAAATGTGTGTACAAAACAAGACAGTATAAATTAAATTTACAAGTTTTACAAAGGAACATTTACAGTTTTTTTGTGGATGCCCACATTATCAAACAAGACCAATTCATGACTGATCCCTGGGATCTTTCTCTATCAAAATCAACGGAAGCAGCCCAATTCTCTTTGGAAGTTCAGCATTTCACTGAAGGGGTAGTTCACAATTTTCATAATTTCTGAAAGCATCTCTCTGATGTGTATACATTCCTGCAATATCTGTAGCCACGCTTTCTTATTGCTTATGGTAGTTTAACATTTTAGTTAAATAAGGTACATATATAAATAAAAATGGTGTAAAAGTTTTTAATTGAGCAAGTACTTTTGCACTCAAGTTCCCAAATGAATGTGTGTGTGTGTGTATGGTGTTGGTGTTGAGAGCAATGAAAGCTAGTAAACAATGTGAAAATTCTGAACTGCCCCTTGCCTCATGCTCTACAGTTCTAATATCAAAGGTAAATTCTTATTCTCACAGCTGGACTGCACTCAACTGAAATGCATATAAAATATATGCCAGCCATTTCTCTCAGATTTGCTAATGCAGAGCATTGAAAAAAATGTGATGTGCTCAGATTAAAATAGGTAACACTGGAGAACTGCACCTGACTTCTGAGGCACTCCTATTATCATCCACTCCATAAAATACCTCAGTTGGTTTACAGTTATGGATCTACTCCTTAAAAAATCTCATCTTAAATCTAGTCCATTAAAATCATCTTGCAAACAATTTGTTAAAAGTGCCTTGGACTACTTAGGGGTCATTATTGCTTTTTTTTCTTTTTTTCTTTAAAAGATAATATATGTTTAACCTTAAAAAATTCTTTAAAAAATATCAGAGCTCTTAGCAACTTGCATTTTCTTGACTCCCTGCCAGTTAGCAAACCATGTCAATACAGTGTTGATTTAACAGAATAAAATGGCACAAAAAAGGATATCAATGTTTGGACAGATATATGTTGCTCAGTCATGCTTGTTACATTTCTAAAACTTCTAGTAACCTTTCAGAGGTACCCAGTGTAGTAATGTGTCATAGAATTAGCCCTAGAAAGGTCCAGAGATATAAACATCATACTAAAAGAAGGTCTTTATGAAGAATAAACACAAATGATTAAAAAAAGATTCTTAAATCAAGATTTAAGGAAAATATTTTGCTGAATTTAACAATAGTATCATGATTTTATCTGACAAATATACTCTTTTTTAAATTCTTTATGTACATTTTAAAAAGTCTATTAGATAAAAAGGAGGTTAGAGAGCTCAAGGTGTTTGTATGTGTTTCAGGTAGTACTTTGTTTATTGTCACTGCTGTTTTCCTTGCCATCAGTGGTGGATCCCAATTCCCTTTTAGTAACCTCTGGTGGCACTTAGGAGTTCAAGTCTGTAGGTGCTTCTTGTAGATCTTCTCTTCACTGCAGGAAGGACCCAGGAGATCAAGTGTCTTCCAGCAGCACTTCATGTATACTGAAGGCCAGTGCTGTTCTCTCAGTCCGTTACCTCCCTCATAAGGGAGAAATGTCTATCACACTTGGATGCCAGTGCCATGTAAATGTAGCATTTGTGCTCTCATAGTCTGAATGCTGCTCATAATTTTCTTTTGATGACCAACCAACGTGATCCCTAAACTCATCACATCACTGGGAAAGATAAATGTGTACAGTATTAATTATTCGATGTACAGTGCACTTATATGGGATAAAGGAGTCACTTAAAACTGAGTAGTACCCTGGGCACCCATGTTTGAATATACCAAAGCTATACTGGAGCCTCATATCAATATTGTGAATTGTGCCTAAAACCCTACTCGATCTTCTCATCAGAAATATACACATTTCCCTAGTTTTGGGAGTGAGATAACATTGTTTTGCATCACTTATCATGTGTAACTGTACCTACGAAGAAAACTCAGTGTAGGAAAACACTCCGACTGGGATGCTTTCAGGATAAAGTCACTGTATAAAAGGAAGATTACTGTGACCACATTGTGCCCTTTAGAGACATGCATGTAGGAAACCTCCGCTACCATATAGGTGGAAGGTAGGGTGGAGCTGTCTCTATAACGCCATCCCCACTACGTTCTGACCTGCAAAGCCTCTCTGGGAAGAGGGTGGAATGGGCAGGGCCTGCGGCTCTGCTTCATGAAAGCCAAGAAGACCTCTAAGAGACCACAGAGCCAATATAGAGGCACACTCGACCTCCAGCAAACCTTTGTGCTCATGCTAACCACCTGGTTCCTTTGCAAGGATGCAAATCCCTTTCTCCACAACACAGACAGCATGCAAAAAGGGTACCCACATGGCCCCTTAGTATGCCAACATTTTTACGGCTGACTTAGAACAATGCTTCCTCAGCTCTTATCCTCTTACACACCTACTCTACTTGCGCTACATTGATGACATCTTCATCATCTGGACCTATGGGAAGGAGGCCCTTGATGAATTCCACCAAGATTTCAACGATTTCCACCCTACCATCAACCTCAGCCTGGACCAGTCGACACAAGAGGTCCACTTCCTAGACACTACAGTTCTAATAAGTGATGGTCACATAAACACCACCCTATACCGGAAACCTACTGACCGCTATACTTACCTACATGCCTCCAGCTTTCATCCAGACCACATCACACGATCCATTGTCTATAGCCAAGCTCTAAGATACAACTGCATTTGCTCCGATCCCTCAGACAGAGACAAACACCTACAAGATCTCTATCAAGCATTCTTAAAACTGCAATACCCACCTGGTTACGTGAAGAAACAGACTGACAGAGCCAGAAGGGTACCAAGAAGTCACCTACTACAAGACAGGCCCAACAAAGAAAGTAACAGAATGCCACTAGCCATCACCTACAGCCCCCAACTAAAACCTCTCCAGCGCATCATCAAGGATCTACAACCTATCCTGAAGGACAATCCCTCACTTTCACAGACCTTGGGAGACAGGCCAGTCCTCGTTTATAGACAGCCCCCAAACCTGAAGCAAATACTCACCAGCAACTATATACCACACAACAAAAACACCAAACCCTGCTACAAACCCCGGTGCCAACTCTGTGCATGTATCTATTCAAGGGACACCATCATAGGACCTAACCACATCAGCGACACCATCAAGGGCTCATTCACCTGCACATCTACCAATGTGATATATGCCATTGTGCCAGCAATGCCCCTCTGCCATGTACATTGGTCAAACTGGATAGTCTCTACGCAAAAGAACAAATGGACACAAATCTGACATCAGGATCATAACAGTCAAAAACCAGTAGGAGAACACTTCAGTCTCTCTGGTCACTCAATAACAGACCTAAAAGATGCAATTCTTCAAGAAAAAACTTCAAAAACAGATTCCAATGTGAAGCTGCAGAACTGGAATTAATTTGAAAACTGGATATCATCAGGCCTGAATAGAGACTGGGAGTGGTTGCGTCATTACAAAAAGAAACTTAATTTCCCCAATACTAATTTCTACCTACTGTTGCTCACACCTTCTTGTCAAATGTCTGTAATGGACAGCTCTCTTATCACTTCAGAAGTTATTTTTCCTCCCTTGGTATCCTGCTGTTAATTGATTTATCTTGTTAGACTGACCTCACACTTGCTAAAGCAACCCCCATCCTTTCATGTATTTATACCTGCTCCTGTATTTTCACTCGATGTACCTGATGAAGTGGGTTCTAGCCCACAAAAGCTTATGCCCAAATAAATTTGTTAGTCTCTAAGGTGCCACAAGGACTCCTTGTTATTTTTTCAAAATCTTCCAGTCCTTGAGATATGGTCGTTAGCAGGGAGTGATCTGGGGGTGGTGGTGGGGTGATTTTCATATACATTAAAAAATGGGCTACAATCTTTCTGAGAGTCTGGTACATATGTACTACCCAGGTGGCCCAAAAATTCAAACACTGGCCATATCTGGGCAGCTGAGAATTCCCCCTTTTAGTGGGAGCTCTCAGCTGCCACGGCCAGCTTCTAAGCCTCCTGCCTCCTCAGCCCGAGCATAAGGACATGCCAGGGAGGAGAAGGGGGTTGTTCCTGTTCCACTGATGTCCTCTGCCAATTTTATGTTGGCAGACAGTCCTAAAATGACTGTTACTAACTGGAATAGGTTAGAGATGCTGCTGGGCTGCTCTAAACTACACTAATTGTGTAGGGCAGAGAATCAAGAAGACAGGATCTGCTCCCTGGACTCACTCTCCTGTGCTGAGTAAACCTCAGTGAGGACAGAATCTGGCCTTACGAACTGAGTTTGTACTATTTGGGTCTAGTATTTTGCAACTTAATATTATTTGGCTTTTACCTAGAAGGTTGCTAAATGTAGGTCAAACATGCCCAGTGCCAACTTACTCAATAGTCATCCTGGCTACTGATTCAAGAGAGTTGTAGCCTGCTGCTGTGAAGTTATCCTTATATCTTTCCATCTTAATAGCTTGTAACCATTCTCCTACAGAGCAGAACGTGGTGAAATCGGGAGTGTTCTGGTCCAGAAGAGGGCTAATTGGTCTAGGCAGAAGAAAACAGTAACATAAATTGTTTCCTAAAATACTAAACCATAACAGAGTATTTGGCAGAGTCAGAGAAGGTGGAGGATAGAAATAGGAATAGAAAAATATAGGGTCAAATATGCAATTTCACCTGTTCTGTTAATTGTTTGCTATGGCTAGCAATCACGTATGTAAGAGTATTTTGCAGCTTTTGGTAACGTTCCCCTTAGCATATTGTAATGCATGACAAAAGTTCATTAAGAGTGAAGTCAACCTGATGGGCTACTGTTATCCACTGGAAATCAACATTCTTTTTTATTATCTGTAGGGCTGTCAAGTGATTAACAAAAATAATCGCAATTAACTGCACTGTTAAACAATAGAATACCATTTATTTAAATATTTGTGGATGTTTTCTACATTTTAAAATATATTGATTTCAATTACAACACAGCAAACACAGATTACAGTGCTCACTTTATATTTGTTTTTGATTACAAGTATTTGGACTGTAAAAAAGAAGAAAATAAATAGTATTTTTCAATTCACTTAATACAAGTACTGTATTGAAATCTCTTTATCAGGAAAGTTGAACTTCCAAAGGTAGAATTATGTACAAAAAAACCTGCATTTAAAAATAAAACAGTGTAAAACTTCAGAGCCTGCAAGTCCACTCAGTCCTACTTGTTCAGCCAATTGCTCAGACAAACAAGTGAGAATAGGTGTTCTCATGGCACTGTTGCAGTCAGCATTGTAAGATATTTACGTGCCAGATGTGCTAAAGATTCATATGTCCCTTCATGCTTCAATGCCATTCTAGGGGACATGCGTCCATGCTGACGACAGGTTCTGCTCGATGACCATCCAAAGAAGTGCAGACTGATGCATGTTCATTTTCATTACCTGAGTCAGATGCCATCAGCAGAAGGTTGATTTTCTTTTTTGGTGGTTCAGGTTCAGTAGGTTCTGCATCAGAATGTTACTCTTTTAAGACTTCTGAAAGCATGCTCCACACCTCATCCCTCTCAGATTTTGGAAGGCACTTCAGATTCTTAAACCTTGGGTTGAGTGCTGTAGTTATCTTTAGAAATCTCACATTAGTACCTTCTTTGCGTTTTGTCAATCTGAAGCAAAAGTGTTCTTAAAATTTTTACTTCTGGAGGAATTCTGCGTCACTGCGTGTGCGCAGAATTCATGACCCCAGCAGATTTCTTTGCTTTCCCCCCAGAAAAATGACTTCTGACAGGGAAGCAAAAGGAAGCCGCAAGAGTGGTCACACACCCTTTTCCGGAAGCGCAGGCAGGTTGGTTCAGGCACCGGAGCAGCCAATAGAGATGTAAATCACCGCAGTCGTGTGTGTGAGAGAGAGAGACACTTTGTCCCTCTCGCTCGCTTTTGCAGCATGCTTGGCATGGAGGGGCAGGGTTTCGGGGTGTTTCTGAGGAGGTAGGCATGGGACAAACACTGTCCTTTCAGGCGGAGCAGAACATAGCAGCCTGCCTGCTTAATGAATTGTTCCCATTCTCTTTGCGAATTCCCCCAGGAGTAAAATAGGTGTAAAAGTTTTAAAGCTCCTTTACATTGCCAGAGTGGTATAAAGGACAGTATGGCCTTATAAATGCTTATGGTGCTTTAGTGATCAGAATTGGTCTAAATTTTTGGACTAAATTTTGAGTTTGGTTCCTCAGCCCTCACTTGGTCTTCAATTGGCTATGATGCAACACTGAGCGTGTGGCTGCATATATCTGTTGACTAATAACTAAAAATAAAGATCAAACCTATGTACATTACTATTAGGCAAGGGGGTTTGGGAATTTTCTCTAATGCTCCCCACCTCAATTCTCTATCCATTTTATAATAGTTTAAATAAATTACCAAAATAATTGAAACCAGAGTGATTATATTGCATTATTTTGACAAATAAAGAAAGCAAAATTTTATAATATCATGCACCAATTTTTTAAGTTTCTGCTGCAGAATTATTAGTTTTTTGGCGCAGAATTCCCCCATGAGTAGCTATAATATGAAATATATGGCAGAATGCAGGTAAAACAGAGCAGAACACATACAATTCTCCCCCACAGAGTTCAGTCACAAATTTAATTAACGCATTATTTTTTTAATGAGTGTCATCAGCATGGACGCATTATATCCTGTAAATATAAACAAACTTGTTTGTCTTAGCGATTGGCTGAACAAGAAGTAGGACTGAGTGGACTTGTAGGCTCTGAAGTTTTACATTGTTTCATTTTTGAGTGCAGTTATGTAACAAAAAAACCCTATATTTGTAAGTTGCACTTTCACGATAAAGAGAGTGCACTACAGTACTTGTATGAGGTGAATTGAAAAATACAATTTCTTTTGTTTATCATTTTTACAGTGCAAAAATTTGTAATGAAAATAATATGAAATATATGACAGAAAATATACACTTTAATTTCAGTTAACACCAAATACAATATATAGGAAAATGTAGAAAAATATCCAACATATTTAATAAATTTCAATTTGTATTCTATTAACAGTGCGATTAAAACTGCGATTATTTTTTTTAAAATCACGATTAATTTTTTTGAGTTAATCGTGTGAGTTAACCAATTAATCAACAATCCTAATTATTTGTATTATAGTAGCACCAAACAAGATCAGGGCCCCATTGCCCTGGACCCTGTACAAGAACATCATCAAAAACAGAATCCCCGCCCCAAATTGCTTGCGATTCAAATAGATAAAACAGACAAAGGATGGAGGGAAACAGAAAGAGAGAAAGATGCAGTGACTTTCCTCAGGTCACACATGAGGTCAGTCTCAGAGCTGGGATCTGAACATGGGACTCCTGACACAAGATAACTGTGACTGAGTAACTCATGGGAGCAGGCAAGTTATAAGAAGAAAACATTGAAGTCATACCAAAAAATTAAGTAAGATCAAATGGCTGAATGGAATTAAAAATAGAGTCATGAGGGTAAACAGGAGAGGTCACTCTGCAGCACAGTATAAAAAGGGTGGCTATATAGACACTGTATTTAAGCTTGGCAGAATTTGATTCTTTTTTATATTTTTGACAGAAAACAATGTTTATTTTTAAGAAAATTGTATTGATTACATTTTCACAGTTCTGGGAAATCTGGGGCGGGGGGAGGGGGCGGGCTCAGACAATGGTAGGATCGGACAATAATTATTTAATGACAGCCGACATTGAGATTCAAAAAGTTAAAGCTTTTTAACCACTGAAACAAAAATTTTCAACATCACATGTCAAAATAAATATCTTTAAATCAAACTCTAATTAAGTTCTCAAGCAGCCTTTTTCTCACTTTGCATTTGTAAACGTTGATTATTATTGATGGAAATATTTTGTCATCGGTTTGCGGGTAAGCACAGTGAAATTGAAGTTTCCCAATAAAAATCAAATTCTTCCGAGCTTAACTGTATTACTACTATTATTTTTATTGCAGCAGTGCATAGAGGCCAGGACCCCATCATGCAATCACAGAGACAATGATGGTCCCTGCCCTGAGGAATTTATAGTCTCAATAGACAAGGCATACAAAGGGAGGGGTGTGGAAATGGGATAGAACATACAAGCAGAGTGAACAGAGTTCATGGTTTGCCAACAGGAGGAACGTTAGTGGCAAGATTTTTTTCTTCTTTTACTTGGTATTTTTGATTTAGGTAAGTCATTTTTGGGTGGATTTTATTGTTACTGAATGGCATCTAGGGAAGAAATGGGGAGAGAAGGAACAAAAAGGGAAGGAAGAAAGGAGAGTAGCGGGAAGAGCAGCTGGAGGGAGCTGGATCCAGCAGCTAATCAGAACACATTCAGAGTCAATATATGTTCAGAGAATTATAAACCCTCACTGGCAGTTTTCTTACCTGCTGCAGGTTCCAAGAGGGGTTTTCAAACTATTAGGGTTCCGAATCATTTTGTCCAAAATACCAACTATCTGCTCAAACTTTGGCCTTTCACCACGTTCCTTTTGCCAACAGTCCAGCATGAGCTGGTGAAGACCTGCTGGGCAATCCATGGGTGCTGGCAAACGATAGCCTTCTTCAATTGCTTTTATAACCTAATGGCCAGAACAAGAGGATTTCATCAAGGGAGAAATATTTAGAGAATGAATTTTAATAACTGGGAAAGAAATCAAGCAACTAAATTAAACAGTCAAAGCATCATGAAAGCAGAGTCTGTTGTTTTGACACTAGAATTCTTGTTTTCATACAATACCCTTGATTTTTATCTTCTCTGATTATTGAACATATTACTCTATGATGTGCAGAACATAGTTGTATTACCTAGTCAAATCAGCAGCAGGGAGCAACAATTAAATTCACCTAGGGTGCAACAGATAAATGGATAGATAGAGATATTCTAGAAAGCAATATTATTTGCCCAAAGGCCTTTAAGAGAGAGGATGCAGTTGAAGCACTGATTTGTAAATGGATACGAGTCTGTGCATTTACCCACAAAATCCCCAAAGCCCCCAGACTTTAAAAAAAATCAGGAAATATTTAGTGGACAGAAATTATTAGGAAGAAAAAATTGCATATTATACCAATCCATGTTATTAGAGGCAAACAAGCAATCTGAATACAGTGTGATACGGGAAAGTGAGGCCTGGCTGAGTGATATCTTAATGTAACAGTCTAAAGCAAGGTCAGACTTAATATGAGAAGGTGGCACATGCTGATATGAGGGAGGACATAATGTCTGAAGCAAGAATTACACCCACTGTTTGACTTCCTCAGTCAAGTCCATTTGGATTTAAGAGAAAGATAGAAATGATAAAGGAAAAATCACAGGAAACTGCTATGCACCTTGCAGGCAGGATAAGAAAGCATGTCAGGAAGCAATGCAGATAAGAAAGGCTTGTAAAAAAGGACGAAAAAAACTGTTTGTGGGAGATTTCAAGTGCAGTGACATTGACTGACATAATTGTATTAGAATTGCTAAGGAAGGGTGTCGATTCTTGATGGGGAGTACACAGGACTGTTTCCTCTCAGTTTGTAGAAAAACCAAGACCAGGTCTAGGCTTAGCCCTATGAAATAAATCTGCCATGATAAATAAAAGTTGGTGAATATCCAAGGTTTAGTCAATACAATAACTTCATCTATAAAATACTCCATAGGATGTGTGAGAAAGTGCAAGAGCACTGGACTGCAAACTAAAGGCAACTGCAAAGAATGCAGAATGAACTTCAGAAAGTTGGTTGGAATCAATGGTTGTATCAGAATCTTTTACAGAGGGGAAGTGAAGCCCCAGGAAACATGGTCTAGTGCAGTGGTTCTCAAAGCCGGTCCGCCGCTTGTTCAGGAAAAGCCCCTGGCGCGCCGGGCCGGTTTGTTTACCTGCCGCGTCCACAGGTTCGGCCGATGGCGGCTCCCACTGGCCGCGGTTCTCTGCTCCAGACCAATGGCAGCTGTGGGAAGCAGCGCAGGCCAAGAGACGTGCTGGCCGCCCTTCCGCAGCCCCCATTGGCCCGGAGCGGCGAACCGTGGCAGTGGGAGCCGCAATCGACAGAACCTGTGGGTGCGGCAGGTAAACAAACCGGTCCGGCGCGCAAGGGGCTTTCCCTGAACACACGGCAGACTGGCTTTGAGAACCAGTGGTCTAGTTGAAATGGCTCTCATCAGAGACGGGTTCAATACCCTGCTCTGCCACAGATTTCCTTTCTGACATTGAGCAAGTCACCCAGCCCCAGTGTGCCTGCGTACTCTATCTGTAAAATAAAGAGTAGCACTTCCCTACCACACAAGGGTGTTGTGAGAATAAATACATTAAAAACTGTGAAGTTCTCAGCCCCTTCAGTAATGGGGGCTATATAAATACCTAAGATAGACAGTGACGAAGAATACTCAGAGATAGTACAAGTGCCACTCAGATAACAGGAGGGTGAGGGGACAAATAATGGATACTGTATACACACAGGAAAAATATTTTGAAGAGTGAGAGATAAGATCCGTTAGCAAGATTTATGGGGAAAACCCTCACATTTAAAAGAAACAATGATTCAAAATGAAAAAAACAAGTGCTATTCTGATATGCTAAAGAATGAATACAGGAATTACAGACAGAAGAAAAACACACATCAAAATCGTTTTTTGTATCTCTCATTATAAAAATATCAGTTTTAGGTCAAACTTGTAGAGACAATCAGTGAATAATAAAAATGCATCCAGACAACACCACCACAGTCATTAAAAGGTTAAAGGGATTTAAAAATGACAAGATTCCTAGGAATGACAACATACATTCAAAAGCTTTAGAGGAAGTGGCAAATGAAATGAGAGGCACATTAGCAAGTATTTTTACATGCTCACTGTGTTCTGGAGAGATCCCAGAAGATAGATAGGAAGGGACTATGATAATGACATTATTTTTAGAAAGGCCTTAGGGATGCAGCAGAACCAGTGTCTTTGACATCTGGTGTGAGCAAACAAGTCTGAAGGATCAAATTGGGAAACAAAAAAGAACGGATTTGGCTATAGCCAGAATGGTGGGAGTAGGAAGAAGGTGATTTCCAAAAGATTAAAAATATAGTCTATGCATGTTCAAGATTCAAAGAACCAAACTGACAGTTAATAGCTAAAATTTTTGGTGGCTTTAAAATATTACTATTATGTAAAGGGAAAAAAACAGTTCTAAACTAGATAACAAGCAGTAAATAAAAATGAAGGGATTTTTTCTATAAACTATAATCATATAGTTTATAGGAACAAATATAGCTAATCGAATACAGCAAGGATTCATGCTAATAGCACAGATTCATATCATTTACATTTGCCTCAATTCTCTGTTCCTCAATTTCTGTGCTTGGCCCATTGTTTCTTTTAGACACCTTTGTGCTTCCAAAATTTCCAGGCTGCCTGAGGACCTGCCTAGTCCAGGCTTAAGATAAGGAGCTACCAGCTCTGGGGATAGAGCTGTGTTAATTGGGTACTGTGATGCTTTGTTTGTTGTAACAGGTCACTGCCAGGGACGCTCCTTTTTTAAAATGCCACAACAGAAAACAGTTGAGTAACTGAAGGAAAATCATCATTTGCATGGCTACATCCTGCCCTATGAGGAACACAAATATGGAGAAAAGGGAGTGTAGTGAACTCCTCCTTCCACGTAAGTATGGGGACCAGTAGCCCTGTACAGGGCACACACCAAAGCTCTAATGGGTACCAGAGTAGAGTTATGCACAGTAGTTGAGCTAGTTAGTGACTACTGTTCACTAGTTTTGGCAGCGAGGGTTAGGAACGCATAGGCACTGTGCCTGCAGAAAGGCAGTGAGCAGGGTTCTGTGCCACTCACCCTGAGCCATCCTGCTGTGCAATTGCAGGATTGCTCTTGGGTTGAATGCTCAGCTAGTACTTCTCAACGCTGTATGGATATATCCACTGAGTACAGGAATGTGCTTAGACGGTCATGATTGCGTTGCTACGCGCAAATCTATCCAAAGGCACCAAAACTGTTAATATAGGATAAAACAGTATAGTAGAGAATAAAAAAAAACAACCTTCAAACTCAGAAAACTCAATGAGGCATATTTTTAAAGGAACAACAGCATGGCCTGTAATTCTGCATCCACACTCAATTGTAGGCACAAATGATGCTTTTAAGTGAACAAACTGCTGACAGCGTCTGCAAATCTGGTAAAGACACATTTTAAGTGTTGTCATTTCTGTCTGTGGTTCGTTGTAACTGTAATTCATTGTGGGTAATTAGAGGCAGTTTTTAAAATGTTGCCACATGGGTGAGTCTCCAGGGTTAGTTGGTGTGCGTGTGCGCAGTGTGTGCATATTTTACGGCACATCTGCATATCACAATACACATCAGTGTTTGAAATTATTTTACTAGGAATTTATAAATCCTTAATGTACATGCTAATTGGGATATAACTTGTCATTTCATTTCTTTTGTCATTGTAAGGATTTGAGATTAGTGTTTTTATGAACAAGGATAATTTACATGATTCCCTCAACTGTTTACAATACAAGGAAATAAATTTAAAAAAAATCAAAAATTCAGCAAGAAGATACTGGATTTTTTTTTCAGTTTTAAAGTTTTTCTTTACTCTTCCCTGAAAGATAGGTAAGCTTTGCCTTTGAGGCATCTTATATTCCTGTCAGACCCCTTTTATGTTTGACTCGAGTACAGAAGGAAGGTGTCAAAAGAAATGAAACTCTACTGGGCATCTAGGGAATGTAAATATTTCTTTTTCTTTGCCCCAAGGACTTGTTTGCCCATATTTTGACAGTCCATGAAATCTTTGACACTGAGACCTGTCAAATATTAACAACTTTGCACTCTGCCAAACTGACTCATCATTTACACTTTCATATGCTTTTTTTTTTATAACTCTGATGTCGAGCACTCAATAAAAAAAAAAAAAGAACAACTCGGAATGAGAATCATTCTGGCATATGTTTATGTATACAGTCGGTGTGAACAGATATCCTTGTAAGAAAGTCAAGATTAATACTATTCTGTGCTATTACTGATAACCTACTGCTTTAGGTCACATCTTATACAAACAAGAATATTGTTAAAATATAGTGAAATTGCTAGAGTATGTCATTAACTGTTGACTTGGACTTTGGACAACTTTTTCCACTCGACTAACCATAATTATGAGTTCAAGAAACTAAGAATTCGTGTTTGAATGAAAACATGTCATTCTTGCTAAGCTTAATGTAATAAAATAAGAAATACTTGTCTGTCTTATCATTTCTGGAGCCCCAATCCTGTTTCAGTCTCATGATATAAACCTAAAATCCATACTTGTGTCAAAGAAGATGATAATGTTGTTGGCTAGATAATCATATATTTATTTTTTCACTATATAAAAATCCTAGAATATTTTTACAAAAATTATTATGAGTTAAAACAAGTTGTGTGTGTAGAAAGAAAAAAATTGATATGAACATTTATTTATATGTACTCATGTATGCAATCATACAAATATAGCAAATGTATAGCTTACATCTTGATTTGACATGTCCCAGTAAGGCCGCTCTCCATAAGACATTACTTCCCACATAACTATTCCATAACTCCATACGTCACTTGCTGATGTAAATTTACGATATTGGATGGCTTCTGGAGCTGTCCACCGTACTGGAATTTTCCCACCCTATTTGAAAAAAAAGATTTGCTTATAAATAAAATGTCCATAGTGTTTTTCTTAGTGGCATTTTTACAATTATTTCCATTAACCCTGGCACCAAAATTATGCCATTCTCAAACGTTGATCGATGTTGGAATTTTCAGAGGAGTTTCAAATGAGTCTGACTCTCAGGGAATTAGGCATTCAAATCCCATTGAAATTTCTTAAGGCTCCTTCAAAATCCATGTCTGATCATGTAGGGCCAGATTGTCATTAGTATTAATGTGGCATAAGTGTCAGCTCTAGCATCCTGCATGTTCTCTCTGGATTGCTGTTCCAGTGAGGCATCAGGGATCAGCTCCATGAGGCAGCTATTATCTACACCATAAGTGAGCAGGGTTGAAGGTAGGGAGGAATGGGAAGTGGAGCTAGCTAGACAAAAGAACAGAGGAGTAAGATGTGTCCTATGAACAGCTATGGCAAAGTGATCCCAACTTGGAATAAGGGAAGATCCAGGGGGGAATTGTTACACCTTACATGGGAGTAGCAGCAATGTTTCAGTCATGCCTTACATTAGTTAGCTTTCAGGTGAGATTAATTCTCACTTCTGAAAAAGTAGTACCCCTGGATTTCCATGTAAATACTTTTACTGAGCTCAAAGAGGAGATAAACAGTTTTATAAATCAAACTTCCATATCCATTCATTCAGAAAATTATAAAGATATGAATGAGACACTAAAACCAGTAAAACCTTCCAAGAATTCTCCTCACTAGAGGATTATGTTATTAGACATTTACTGAAAGTTATTTAAAGCCAGGTTTCTGAAGACGACTTGTAATTCCCTTGGACTACTTAGCACCTCTCTGGCCATTAATGTATTTCCCTCAACCATATCTTCAAGAGGCTATTGCTTGGTTTGTAATAAGATCTCCTGACCCCTAAGAAATATTGTCAAATGGCTGTGTTTCTTACTGTAGTGGTGTAGACAGCTTCTGGATCATCTTCTATAACTCTGGACAGGCCAAAGTCTGACACTTTACAAACAAGGTTGCTGTTGACAAGAATATTGCGTGCTGCTAGGTCCCTGTGTACATATCCCATATCAGCCAAATATCTCATTCCGGCAGCAATTCCTCTCAACATTCCCACTAGCTGAATGACTGTAAATTGCCCATCATGTTTCTGAAGGGAAGACAGGAGCAGCACACTTGTTAATGCACTTGAGGGGGAAAAAGAAAATCAGGTTTGCAAACATTCTTCACTCTAGTCACTTCTTACCCCAAAGGCAATGCATCTCGGGGCAAAGAAAATCCATTTTAAACAAAACTGTATGGTTTTAGCCACAAAGCAGGACACATGGTTGAGAAAGGCCTGAATAGCTAAACTCTTAAAAGTAATGGAACCTGTTGAAAGTTATAAAAGCCTAATTAACCTGTGACATGATAGGTTTTTTTTTTTAAACTACTTTATATAGCATTGTTTGTAACTCACTTCCATGTTCTTCACCTTTTACAATGATCAATATATATAAAAAATAAACTGTATTACACTTTGGGGATCAAAGCCTCTGTTTATCCTAAATACTGATGATTTATTTACAGCACAGAATTTATCAAGGAAACATCATTATCTTTCTGCTTTCTCTACCATTTTGCAAGTCGTTCTACATTTTATAGCTTGTACATGTGGAATGCTAAAATGGTGAAGACATTGCTTGGCAGTTCTGAGCACTCACTCAGCAAATGCTAAATTGTCACAAAGTAGTTTTTTTTTTCCCTTCATTCTTCTCTGAAGCACTACTGTACTTCCTTTAGGGATTCCTGTGCAGGGACTTCGACCATGCTAAAAATAATAAATTATTCCTCTAAACAAATGCGTTAATATTATGACAGGGCTTCAGGTATCGTGGTATTAACCTCAATCTACGATGGTAATCAAAACCATGATTTCTGTACCACATTGGATCACTTAAATGCCAAGAAATGTATCAGTTTGATCCTGCCTGGTCTTCTGATTTCTAATCTGATTTTGCTGGGACAATTTAAAGATCTATTGGTGTTTGCCATGTTCACATTTCAGACTGAGAAAATGTTTTATTATGCTAAATTGGTAACATACATAATATATTTTGAATTACTGTAGATATTTCCCTTAGGTACTCACCCTAAGAAATGCATCTAGGGCCCCATTCTCCATGTATTCTATTACAATCATGACTGGTTTCCCTAAAGGAAAAGAAGGGACATTTTGTTTGAAAAACCATAATCTGAACTGAGTGCCTTTTTCTGATAAAACACATGTTGCTCCTATAAAAGGGCTGAATAGTTGAGACCAACATTCTTGAAGCCTCCAGCACTGTTACTGAGCTCTAAGTCTTTAAATGTCTGCATGGAGCATGGTCATGATTCGCAAAATTAAACTGTACAAATCAAAATGTCAGCGTGTTCTCCTGACTCCTGCTGTGTGACGAGGACTCTGAGAAAATGACACTTCAGATAATATGAAAAGACATAAGAAACCTTATCTTCCGGCATGGTCTTTGAGGCTAATTGAAAGTAGAAAAATAGTGTATTTCAAAGTACTCCATCTTTTAATCATGTGTGCATCTTAATTTTTTCCTCAGGTTGTAGCATAAAGTGAGTATTGTTTTAGTTAGTTATGCCTCAGGAGAAAATCCATTAAGAGTATGCAGTTCATTTCTAATTTGAATCTCTGACCGTAGACATATTATAGCAATTACTGCCAGTTAGCTTATTATCTGACTGAAACATCCAGCCACTACTTACCTCTGGTAACCACCCCTTCTAAATGAACAACATTGGGATGGTCAAATTGTCCCATGATGCTTGCTTCACACAGGAAATCTCTCCTTTGTTTCTCTGTATAGCCAACTTTCAGGGTTTTGATGGCTACTGAAACATCTCGCTTGCCTGGAAGTTTCAGACGCCCACTGCACACTTCACCAAACTCTCCTAAAATAAAGCAGATTGACTACAAATGACATTTCATTTATATAATGTCCTCTCTGGGGCCCTCATTCAACATGGCACTTAAGTACATGTCTAACTTTAATCCCATGAATAGTCACATTGATTTTAACTGAACTAGTCAAGAGCTTAAAGTTAGGTACGTGCTTTGAGTTCTTTGAGGAATTGGGCCTAAACAGCAAACATTTTATGTCAGCCCCTCCCCCTGCCCTGATATTTATGTCTTTATAAAATATCAGTAATATTTTCTATAAATATGTAAAATAAAATAAAATAGTTTTGTAAAGGATGATGGATTTCCTTGCTTTTTTTAGCCCTGATTCTTAACTCACACCTATTTTCGAGTTACTTCTAATTTATACTGGTATGAGGTCAGAATCAGACTGTAAAGGACTGTCAAAAATAGAATAATCACACTGAAGTTTATGAAATGGAAGATATTAATTTAATTAATCAATGAAATGGGTAAATTTTCGTTTCCATGCCCCAACATCAAAACCTTTCTAATGAAAGTTTCATAAAAACCAGAATGTTCTGTTTGATTACATGATGAAAGTGCATATTTGTACCAAACAGCTCTACCAGTCAGCACAACAGGAACACACGCACATATAATAAAACAGCATGGGCTGGCAAAGTCCAAACGACTTCACAAACACTGCTTGTCCAACCATAATGACTGCTAAAGTTGGTCATCTGGCATAGGCATTCAAGGCCATGCCCATAGATGGCCCCAGAAGATATGTCACAGAGTGTGTAATACTCACAGCCAAGCATCCACTGGCTCAGCATGTCACCAGGGAACTGGGTAGAAACAAAAGGCTATAGTGTAGAACAAAGACTCACCACAGTGGCACCAACTCCTGCATATAACAGGTGGCATCAGCAGGATGGCAATGACAAAGTTAGCAAGAAAAATCCCATAACCCTTGTGAAAATCAACAAACACATGCTCACAGAGCACTCATCCAAGACAGGCTCAGTATTCTATCCTACCAAAATGATTGAGGCACTCTCAGAATTCTATGCTGCTTTTCTGAATATCCCTAGCAGACGTTCTATAGTCGTTTTTGCTGTGGAGTATAGCAGTTCCTTTGTGTCTCTGTCAGCCTGCTGTAAGAGGTATACCTTCCCTTTCAATCTTGCTAGCTAATCGCATCCACTGATTTGGACCATAGCTAAACACAGCAAAAATGACACTTGCACCACAACGCTGCTTCTAATTTACATGCTCCCGAAAGCCCATTTTACACACTGAAAACAAACTCCTCTTGCTTATGTGTGTGCAAATCCAGAGTAACTCCAGGGATGCCAACAGTTATTCTGGATTTAACCTGTTGTAAGTGACAGCAGAACTGGATTTCTGTGTTAAATTCCACCTCGTTTACATGCGAGGTTTTTCAAGATTTCGCTCAAAGTGACTTGACAAATAGCATTTCAGCCTAATCAAAGGAGGAGCACAAGAGCCTTTTACTCTAAACTGTTGATGTGGTAGTCTCTCATCTCAAACAATGGATTAGCACACCAGCAAAGACCACGTTTACTGATTGTACTGTACCAATCTTGAATTTTAAAAGGGCAGCATGAAGAGTAATGCTGTATTGGAAGAAATACTGCTGTTCTAGTATCATGCTAAATGCCACTTACTTAGGGCTAGTCCACACTAGAAGTGCCACATCGGCGCAGATGCACATAAATCCACAAGGGACAGTAGCTATGTTGGCAGGAGAAGCCCTCCTGCTGACATAGTGCTGTCCACACTCGTGCTTAGGTCGGTGTAACTTACGTCACTTGGGGGGTGGCAGGGGAGGGCAGCTTATTCACAGCCCTGAGTGACATAAGTTACACTGAAGAAAGTGGTAGTGTAGACCCAGTCTAAGAACCTGACTTGGATGCCTTTACTCATTTTGAGTAGCAGCTTTCTGTGTAAGAAGTTCTATTAGTTTCAGTGGGGCTACACCTGAAGTAAGGTAACATTCATCATGTGTAAGGGTACCTAAGGAACATGATTCTGAAAGTGGAATATCAGCTAATTCTAAGTGCTGTCATTCCTTTTTATAGCCTAAAACTTAATATTTGTAGATTTTTTTTTACATAGCAATGCTACACATAATATACAGTGCTTGACAAACCATAGTAGGGTGATTTATAAAGTATTTTAACAATACATGATAAAAAGAACAGGAAGGCAATGGAATGTTTCTTCCAGGAATCCAAAGTATTTGATATTTTTCCTACCCATGGAAACTTAATTTCACTACATCGACTAGTGCAATAAAAATGTCACATATCTCATTAAAGCAAACAATGAAATTGCTTTCTTAGAGTATGAACACCACACTACTTAAGTAGGTGGTAGACAGTTCAAGAGGAAGAAAAACAATGTAATGCCAGTACAATTACAATCCAGCATGAGAGGTAAAACAAGAACTTTTTTGTACTAATAAAATATATTTATTTATTTTTTAAAAAGGTAGAATGGTTGCAACAAAAAGTTTTAAAAGAGGATTCTGTTCTATTAAAAAGACCTCATTAGACCATACATTACAGGCTGTATCCTGCCTTCTGAATGCATGGAAGTCAAGGGAACTACTTATGTGAGTAAAGCGAGCAGGATTTACACTAACATCCAACCTCTTTACTCCGACAATGAACAGGTAAAAAAATTACTTAAAAAAATGTTGTTTGCAATTGTTTTAAATGGCTCTGGAATTAGAAGCATACAAGCTTTTAATCCCACACAAGCCTCTTTATTTTTCTATAATTATTTTTTACATTTTATAAGCAAATGCAGCTTCATTGCTCTGTCCGCTCTGGTAAATGCAAAAAGTTCTATACTTGAGATAATTATTTGCCTGTCATTATGATGTATGAGCTTTGATCCCAGCTAAATGGAACAGTTGAATACAGAAGCCACAGCAGCCTTACCTGCACCAATCACACGCTCAATTTTAATACAGGAGGCATCTAGCTCCTTGGCGAATTGATGGACAGCTCTATTTGGGTCCTCGTAGGTTTCAGGGTCAATGTAGGTTTTGGTGCCTGGAAATTTAACTGTAATGATGTAAGAAAGCATGACTGTGATGAAGCAAAGCACTTATTGTGCAGTCAGCCCAGGAATTTCATTATGCAGAATGCTCCTTGGAACAGTGAACCTGCTTCCATGCCACCGGAATCAGAGCAGCTTTAAGAGACAACTTTAGTCTGAGGCATCATCTGTAAGCTTCCTCACACAAGGGCATGATCCTTTGTCATTAGCAACTATATCTGTGGCTGGAAGTGTGAAGTCTTTCATAAAAGTAATGAATATTAAATAGTTTTCAATGGGTAAAATGTAATCAGGAATTAAAGTAAGAGGGAACTGGGAGGAAGGAAGGGAAAGTTCCCCCCCAAAAAAGTAGAGGGGACCACCACCTCCTGTCCTGGCCTGGGTAAGCAGCACTCTCCCACAACTACCCCTTGTTGCTGGATTGGAGATGAGAGCTCCCGCTCCTTTTTCAATATACTTTAACAGAATTTAACAGTGTTTATAGGCTATGGTTACAGAAGCTAACCATCATTTCATAGGCCACATTAGAAGGCTGGCTACGCTCCTGAGCTGGTGTGCAAGGGGACAGAAGGAACGTCCTTACTCTCTGTGGGCTACCCACATCCATGGACGAAACACAGGATAGGAGAGCAGATTCTATGGGAAAAATACTTCCCTTCCCAAGCAAGGGAGGAAGTGGGTGGAACCTTGGCTCCTCCCCTCACCCCCTTATGCACCAACTATCTCAGCTGAGGAAGTAGGGGGCACCAGTTATATGGTGATGCAGTCTGCTTCCTTCCTGGAGCAGAGAGGTAACCAAGGGACAATCAGTTTCTGCTTTGCTCCTGGGGCAACACAACTACACGCTGCCCTTTGTTCAGGACTTGTGGTAAAGCCAAAATAAGTTTGAGGGTCCATACTAAAAGTCTGTTAACTAAATTATTGTTATAGAAGAAGTTTGGATCCCAACTATTACAATCATGGGCTGCCATCAAATCAGCATATTTAAAAAGATATAATAATTGTTCTCTATATGAAAATAAGAAAGAATGTTCTTATTTTAACAATACTGAATTGCTGAATTATTGAGATGTAGGAATTGGATCAGAAGTCAATACAAAACAGATAACTTAAGAGTGCCATGCAACCTCTTAGTTAGATGTGAATCTATTGCATATTTTGAAATGTAATTAATAATAGCTCAGTTAGTGGTATGCGTTAATAGGTTTCAAATAAAATAATTGGAAAAGAAATCATATAATGGAAAACAGGCAAAACCAGAGATAGGAAGTTTGAAGAGCCAAATGAATATACCAAATTCCTGTAGAAATAATTTAAGATTTCATCTAGAAGTTAATTTTTGCTATAATCTGTATTTTGACAGATTTATTTCTAATCTTAATTACATTCCAAGTTTCTGAGCAGATAAACATTTATTTGTCATTTAAATGAAACAAGAAGATCAGAAAAAGAAAGAAGAAAACAATAGGTTAACCTCCTATATTGTGCTTTCAGGCAGGCAGATGGAGAATGAACCATCCTCTTGAGTCTGTGATAAGGGCCTGGATTGGAGGTAACCTTGTGAATCTCAAATGGGGCTCTGATGGTTCTTTATTCAAGCTGTCATAAAACATTTTGACAGGCCAAAGCTATCTTGGCATACCAACCTGAAATAGTGCTGCTGTGGATTCGAACACATTGTTAAAAGAAATGGTAGGAGGAAACAAAATGTAAATTGGAATTGCTTGACAAAACTCCTCCATTGTGCTTATATCTTTAAATGTAGCACTTGGGGCCATGGAAAGTTGAGGAGGACTGAAATAAAAGATTGGACATTCCATTAAATGCAGTGGTCTAAAACTAGTTAAATGGTTGCTTTCAAGTTACTGTGAAAATTGAATCTGTGTCTTAGAACATAAGAAAATTGTCTGGATACTAAAGGAACAAAAGGACAACAAATTGTAAATAGCTGGTGACCACAGTGTTGTGTTTCATCTTACTGGGGATTTAGTCATCAAATCAAATTAAATACCAAACTTTCCATCAAAAACATTAAAAAGTAGCTTGGTAAAAAAATTATTTTTTAATATTTCATGCTACAGTATTAATAAAGGCAGTGTATGTTAACTGTTCTGACATATTTTCTAGTTATTGAATATTAGATAACTAGATTTCTAGAAAGAAAGAAAGAAAGAAAGAAAGAAAGAAAGAAAGAAAGAAAGAAAGAAAGAAAGAAAGAAAGAAAGAAAGAAAGAATTTCCTGACCAGCTGCTGAATATTAAGCACTAGCTTCCTCATCAACCTATTCACATTTTCACTGAAACTTAGAATCTGAAAATGATTCTAATTTACTCATTCATAATTTAGATTGGGGAAAGGAATTCTTTAGCTGGTATATTCTTTTGCCTTTACAGGCAAATAAAAGAAAATGCAATTGATTTCTCTCCTCCCTGATAAAAAAGAAGTGGATCTTTTGGAGATGTATAAAGCCTATATTGTAAACGAAAAGAGGCAATTTTCAAATCTGTAACCATCTAGCTACAGTTAAATAGCATCAGATTTCTGATGCAGTTTTTTTAAAATAAGCTAGAGTGCAGGCTATGTGATAATTAATCCTTCTCCCATTTCTATTTTCCACTTTTTATCTACAATATAATAGGTTGTCTGACTAAGGCGGTAATGATGTCACCATTTGATTTAATACACCCTGCACATAAATGAAGTGACTTAAGGCAGTGACACATCCAGAACTCAGGGAGTCCAGGCTGACCAAATATTGTCAGGCTAGAAAGGTCAGACAGAAATCTTGACACAACTTTGACCTCAGTCTTTGGTTAGCCTTACTAGAAGGTAAGGTTTGTGGTTAGTAACTGCCTCATCCACTATGAGATACCAGACCCTGATAAACTACTGACACCGTAACTTTAACACAAAGCAATACAAGATTAAAAAATGTATTTTTGTTGGCAGTCATTTGTAAAAATTAACCTATGGCTGCAGTGACAGTAAGTGATAAAGATAATTGGTGGCATGGTAAGAATCAACAGTGTATTCTATTGATATTTAAATTATAAGGTATGAGAGGATACTGGCATAGTCAGAACATTATTTTGTATCACAACTTAAAATTAGAGCTGGATAGGAAATGGTTTTTGCGTCCTGTGAAAAAATTTGAGATTTTTTTTTTTAAAAAAAATCCTGTCCTAAATTGTAACAAAAGGACAATCTTAAAAAAAGAAATTGTGAAATGAAAATAATAATCATAAAAAAATTCTGTTTGCATCAGTTGTAACATTTTCTTCCAATTCTGATCATTTTAAAAGTTTTTGAATTTATTTCTACTACAATTAGCTTATGTTTTTAAAATAAAAAGTCAATTCCAAAACTGGAATTTTTTGTTTAGAAAATGCTGAAACAAAACATTTGGACAATTTCAAAACTTCTTCAGATTTTTTGAGTTGAGACATTTGTTAGAACCATCTATGAAAAGTTTTGGTTTTGATAAACTGGCATTTTCCGATGGAAAAAAAATTGTCAAAAGATTCCTGGAGGCGCTACTGAAAAGCAATTATGCTGTATTTCATGATTTTATGTTACCTGTTTGAACTGATACAGATGGTCAAACTATTTTTGCACAGTTCTAATAAGTCTTATAATAATCTGCCTAATGACAAGTATGAGAAATGGGCAAAGAAACAAAATGTACTGAGTATCTATTACCCTTCTTGTTGTCTTGACAGCATTCCTTAATACTGGGTGAACAGGTATTAGGCCAATCTTTCACCACTGATTTCAGTTGGAGCAGTTTTTAGTGCTATTTTTGCAACTCAATGCAGAGATGGGAATTACAGAGATGAGCCTTTTCTCACATCATTTTATTTTATTTTCTATTAATATTATGATCTACAAATGTTGGTGATGCAAAGTTCACAGTAGCAGAAAACAATTCTTGACCAGAACAGTTTCACTATTGGGGTGACACAGTGACCCTTACTTTCTTAATCTGAAGCTTGCCTGAGGGAAAGCTCACACAGACACTTGGCCAAGGACCTATCAATTTACAGCATCTCCAGGGGGATCATTAGGATGGTGTGAAACAATTATTCAAAAGAAAAATTCAGAATGGGAACAACAGTATGTCGCACAAATGTACAGAAATAAAATGCATGGCATGAACAATGTTGATAATCTGTCTCCTTTTTTGTGTAGGTCATATATTTTTATGGTTTTTAACTTCACACTTGCTGTTTACACAGCATTTCAGATTTATTATAGCCCTTTCTTTATAGGTATGTGGTTTTGGTATTGTCTATATTCCAATACTGCCAGTCCAAATGTCTTATAATTGGTTTGGGAATTCCTGAGGGGTGGGAGGGGAAGCAAAACACTTACAATGAAAGTAAAGTTCTTCATCCCCTTCTTGATCAGCTTTGCTATACCCACAGTGCCTGAAAAAAATAAAATAAAAACAAGTCAGTTTTACAGGAAAATAATGATTTACTGCCTTATATTTAAAGTTCTACTAGATTGGAATTTTTGGAAGTTAGCAGCCTAACTCCAGCAGGCATTTAAAAATATCCCAGCTGTAATTCTTTCAATAACAGGTTTTAAAACAAAACACGAACAGTTCCAATCAAAAGGCTTTTGTATCTAATAATTGCTGGGAAGAGTCCTAAAGGCTTAAACAACAAAATTGGAGTCCTCATTAGAAACTTTCTGTGATGCTATGAGCAAAATAGCCTAAAGATTAAAGAGTCTGAAGGAGTGACAAGGCTGGTATTTTTGACATGATGCTGCTCTTAAATTTACTTCTCTGGCTCTTGTCCCCAAATGCAAGTGTTATTTGAATGGCTGAATAGGTAAAATGTCAAGCTTCTCCATGTGTGAACAATTCAACAGAAATAGCACACTTCAAGGAAAAAGATCAGAGAAGCTACAAATATTTAGAAGACACCTAATATAAGACACAAAGCATTTCTTAAGCTAACAGAGTCCTTCCAAATGTAAAGTAAGTGGGCTAATTTGTCATCCTATAATGACATTTAGATCTAAATTGTCCATATTAGATTATACATTACTTTTGTTTCCATTTACAGATTCTAAGATACAGGCTGGTATAATTCCAAGGAATCTACAACAGTGGGGCCAGAAATGCCAACAGCTACACAATGTACAGTACCTTCGTCCAATGATGAATCCGAACACCATGAAGACCAGAATGATGGTGCCTGCCACAGCAACCACAGCTATGATAATGACAGGATTCTGCTCACTGGAAACGGCTGTGGCTACAAACAGAGCAAAGAGCTAAAGATTAACTCAAAATATACTGTAGAAAGGAACTGCAAAGGTTAAATAAACCCTCATAAATCACAGACAGATAGTTTACCTCTTCTGTAATCTGAAACTTTGTACAGACATTAAATGTTACGATAATGTTGGTCTAAAAGAAAGGCATCTATCCTAAGTTCATCAGAAATGTTGGGTGAGTTAATGAGTATCCAAGGGGAACAGGACTTTAGAAGTGAGGTGTTTTAGTTGAAAACATACAATAACTATTTTCTAGGACTGGATCCAACCTAAAGGAGCCCTATGTGCATCAATTTCTGAATCATCACGTTTTTCTCCCATCTTGATCATTTTCATCTCTATAATTATTGTTACTATTATTTATCATTTGTTTCCAGATGCACCCACCGTGCTAGGTGCTTTCCAAATGCAAGAGAAAACACAATCCTTGCTTCAAAGGACTTACATTCCAAGAAATCTGCACATTATTCCACTATTTTTTTACGCAGTGACTCTACTATTGTTAATATATATGTCACATTAATGTAAACTGAGGATATAAGCACCCTACTTGAGGAACCTCTCTTTGAAATGTATGTAGCTTGCTTGCCATATATTGAGGGGGCCACGTGCTCAGAAAGGGTAAATCAACAGAGGTCTACTGAAGTCAATGGAGTTGTGCTGATTTACACCACTGAGGATCTGGCCCATGAACTTTAGACTCAAGTAACAGATGTCAGGCAACATTGTCGAAAAAAACATTCTGGAAGTGAGTCATTTGGAGGCAGTGGAGGGATAAGAGCAAGAAAGTGTGGCACTGGCTCATTAAATACATCTGAGGTGGTATTGTTATATGATTAAGACTTTGTATTGTTAACTAAAAAAGAATGGCTGGAGTCAGGGCCCTGTGAGTTCCACAGATCTGGGGCCACTGAAATAACCTCAAAATCAGGTTCCTGTTCCAGAATTCCCATGGAAACAAAACTCACATATTCTTTGCTCTGTTTGGCAGCAGGCGAGCCGATCAGCATGATTCCTCTGCTTCTTACAGTGGCCAGTACTAGTTGCTTCAAAAGAAGGTGCAAGAAACCACTCAGTAGGCAGTTATGGAATAAACTGCCAATAAGGGAACTTTCTTCCTAACCCTCTTAAGTTTGGAGAATGTTTATTCCCCAAACAATGAGGATACAACTATATTTTTCAAACTTCCTATCTCATATAACTGTGGAAGATCTCATTATTTATATACGTGTCCACTCTTTAATGGAATACTCACATGAAATATCTGTTGCACAGTGCATAACTTTTAAAGAGAGGAAATGACTCCTCATGTTGGGAGCACTGCTCTGGAACTGAGGAAACCTGGTTTCATAGAATATCAGGGTTGGAAGGGACCTCAGGAGGTCATCTAGTCCAACCCCCTGCTCAAAGCAGGACCAATCCCCAACTAAATCATCCCAGCCAGGGCTTTGTCAAGCCTGACCTTAAAAATATCTAAGGAAGGAGATTCCACCACCTCCCTAGGTAATGCATTCCAGTGTTTCACCACCCTCCTAGTGAAAAAGTTTTTTCCTAATATCCAACCTAAACCTCCCCCACTGCAACTTGAGACCATTACTCCTTGTTCTGTCATCAGCTACCACTGAGAACAGTCTAGATCCATCCTCTTTGGAACCCCCTTTCAGGTAGTTGAAAGCAGCTATCAAATCCCCCCTCATTCTTCTCTTCCACAGACTAAACAATCCCAGTTCCCTCAGCTTCTCCTCATAAGTCATGTGTTCCAGTTCCCTAATCATTTTTGTTGCCCTCCGCTGGACTCTTTCCAATTTTTCCACATCCTTCTTGTAGTGTGGGGCCCAAAACTGGACACAGTACTCCAGATGAGGCCTCACCAATGTTGAATAGAGGGGAACGATCACGTCCCTCGATCTGCTGGCAATGCCCCTACTTATACAGCCCAAAATGCCATTGGCCTTCTTGGCAACAAGGGCACACTGTTGACTCATATTCAGCTTCTCGTCCACTGTAACCCCTAGGTCCTTTTCCGCAGAACTGCTGTCTAGCCATTCGGTCCCTAGTCTGTAGCGGTGCATGGGATTCTTCCGTCCTAAGGGCAGGATTCTGCACTTGTCCTTGTTTAACCTCATCAGATTTCTTTTGGCCCAATCCTCTAATTTCTCTAGGGCCCTCTGTATCCTATTCCCTACCCTCCAGCATATCTACCTCTTCTCCCAGTTTAGTGTTCTATTCCTGGCTCTACCCCTGCCCTGTTGGGAGACCTTGAGCAAGTCATTTCAACTCTCTGGGTTTCCCTTTCCCCACCTGTAAAATGGGGATAATGATACTAACCTGCTTTGTAAAGCACTTTCAGATCTACTGATAAAAAGTGCTAAATAAGGATGAGATGTTATTAAAGGTAGTCATGGGTAACTATGATTTGGGTAAGCTTTGACAAGTCAAAGGGTTGAAAAGTTATGGAGATGCCTAATGGACTACCCCTGTAGTGGATAACAGGAATATATGGAGATAGACTTAAACTTCTAACTGCCAATTATGGAGTAGTTATTTGCATTAACCACTCCTTGATTGCCACAGTTATGGCAGATGATAGAGTTTCCTATCAAAGCCCATAATTTTGAAATGCTAATTCTAGACCAAATATATTCCACTTTGCATGCTTGTGAGATAGGTAACTCATTCCAAACTACATTTAGATCCCTGGAATATTAAATAATTGATTCTGATCCCAGTTCATCCCCCCCTTTCTCTCCACACACAGTGGAATCGTGTGTAAGAAGGGTTAAAACAGGCTCCTCACAAAATCTTTCTTTGATACTGAAGTCTTCAAGTGTGTATATCCCCATCTAAGAACAGACATCCCTGTCTAATGCTCTATCTGTGGTGAAAGATCCCTCAAACAGTGTGTGGTCTGATAAAAGCAGGACGGTTGTAGCTCTACTTCACAGATGTCTGCATACTTTCACAAATATTTTGTTTCTTTTTTTCCTATCAAAATTTTGATAAAAATACCAATATATCCAGTTTTTCAACCAGCTCACTACATACTTCTGTTTGAACTCAAGAGTACAATTCAGGAGCACAATAACCCCTTATTATATACTTATTGGAATAAATAGTGCACATGAACCTCTTCAGATCCGCTGGCTGTAATTGATTTAAACCATCTTTCAAATAAATCCAACAAATCAAAAGACAAAATGATAATTTGAGGGACATCGTGTAGATTTATAATACTCCCCTGGGGACTTGTATCTCTACAAACCAATGTATAATGATTCATACACTTTGATCTGTGACATGCAGAATACACATATCTTGCTTTACAGATAATCTTAAACTTTTTTTATACAAATATGTACAGCATAAAAATTTGTGTGTGTTTACTATACAAAGAGCCTCCTTCTCCCAGCACTGAAATGCTGCCATCCAGAAGGGAAGATAATATCTGTTTTAGTGAGTACAGCACCACTGCTCACACAACAGTTTGGGATAATAAGTGAAAACACATTTGAAACTTGATAGAAAATTTAGGTGGGCAAAATATATTTATCTGAATGTGGATGCTGAACACCAGGGTTATCATCATCACTATTTCAAAAATGTCATTCACGGGATCTGATCTCTTCAGCCAGATCCAAGAACCAGCTCCAGAAATCATGTGGAAGACGGCACCTACAGCATTAGAGTGGCTAGGGTGACCAGATAGGAAGTGTGAAAAATCAGGGACACTTTTTTTTCGGGAAGAGGGTATAATTGCCTATACAGGAAAAAGCCCCTAATATTGGGAAGTCCAGGCACCCTGACAGTGGTCCACCACCACTACTACAGAACACTGTGTGCTTCTCGCTTTGATGGGAGTCACATACAAAATTATCTACTCAGCTCCCTGAAGCATTGTGAGTTTTCTTGGAGGTCTCTCTTCTAAATGCTGCCAAAGCCTCAATTAGATTAAAGTATGAAATAGAGTCAGAGTTTAAAGCCAGAAGGGACCACAAGAATACGTCTGCCCTTCTGTACATCACAGGCCACCAACTTCACCCAGCACCCGCACACTAAACCCAACAACAGAAGCAAAACTGAAGTGCTACAACCCACAGGAGACTAGACTTTTCTGTCCATAGGCAGAGAACAGGAGGGACTGAGGGGCACGTTGCCCGAGGCCCCAGCAATGGCAGGGAAATGATAAAGTAAGATATACTCAGATAATCCTTGAAAGTGACCCATACCCACATGCTGCAGAGGAAGGCAACCCCTACTCACCAAGGTCACTGTCAATCTAACCTGGGGAAAATTCCTTCCAGAACCCACATATGGCAAACGGTCAGACCCTGATCATGTGAACAAGAACCTGCCAGCTAAGCACCTGATAGAAAGAATGCTCAATGCCACTTCAGAGCCCTGGCCCACCCCACCCAATGTCCCATGTTCACACATGGCTATCCCTGATGTTTCAGAGAAAGGACATAAATAAACCCTAAATGCATCGGGGGAGAAAAAATCCCTCTCAAAGTGAAAACCAATTTTTTTAAAATTGAGGAATGAGGCAGCTTATGTGGTATGTCACAACAGAAAGCTACCTTGTGACATGTTTTTGCCCAGCCTAATTTCAAAGTTTTTCAGTGCGTACTCGACTGTTAGTCTGTCTGAAATTTCTCATTATAAGAGTCAAAAATGGGATACATTAAGAAGCCTATGGAATATTTGCACTATTGTTTTTCCTGGTCTGTCAAATGTTGGTATACATCAGCGGTTCTCAACATGTGGCCCACTGGCTGCATGTGGCCCCATTATCACACAGCTGCAGCCCAGCTCAGCTACATGCTAAAGGCAGGCCCCGCATGGAGGGAGAAGTCCAGGGCAGCCAGCCAGCCAGTTGGCTGGCATTGCACAGCGGAAGGAGTCTGGGCTGCTGCTGCCCTGTCACCCGGCTCCTGCGACAAATGTGGCCCACAATGATAAATAGAGAACCACTGGCATACTTACTGGTACTTGTAGATCCTGTCAAAAATGTTGAATCCTAAAATAATCTATGCTTACTCTCAGTGACTATTCCGGTCTACAACATGGACTATAAACATGGAGAACCTCTTCTTGATTGGTCAACCAAAATGAAACAGATTACAGACACTAAATTAGAGACATTGATAATTAGAACTTAAATACCAAAGTGATGGGTGCCTAAAACAGAGAGAATCATAAATAAGGACTAAACATTTAATTTATTTGCCAAAAATATATTCAAAGCAGAGTCTATCAACAGACTGCCTAAAATGGAAAGAATATGATGTGTTATAATTTGCACTGAACTTCATTTTCACAGTCTTCCATTTTTTCAAACAAATAAAGGTCAGCAGCAAGACCTAACTATAAACTTCCTCTGTCTCATGGTTGTAATACCTAAATACAATTAAAGTCAGGCACTGAATGTGTATCTTGGTACAGAAATTCTGCAAAGCATAAAGAAATACCACATTTAACATACTAAATCCATGGCCTTTTCACCTTGCAAGCAATGGCAGGCTACATATTCTGGCTCCATGAGGCTGACCTGTTTGGTAGAAAGATCCACCTGAAACAGATGACCCAAAACAGGGAAACCTTTGCTTTAGAGGCAGCAGAATTGTGGAGCTGTCAGGTAGGTAGTTTGTGTAAGGGATCTCACTGTTTCTAGAGCTCAGTGACTAACATTCTCAGGCTCCTGACTCTTCTGCTTCTTTTCCCATCTGGTCCCACAAAAAGTGCAAGAATTGCTGTAGTCCCACAGTCCTCATTATATGTAGCTATGTGGTGGTGAGGGTTTAGGAGGAAAAGAAGGCTATGTACTTCTTAGAAAAAATTAAATGATCTGGCAAAGTGTGAGTAGAGACACACTCCCTATTATTGGAAAGTCCTGTGGGGTCCTCCATCTTTCCACCAATCTCCTTTTATGTGGGGAGAGCAAAGGGTAGTATTTGGGCCAAACATCCCTTCTCTCTATAGAATGGGGCCATCAGACAGGGATAGCCCAATAACTTACAATTCTTCCCTGGCTATCTATAGCACTATAATTACTTGTATTATGATAAAACACAATAGGCAGCTCATCACCCATACCAAAATACAATGGTAGTAATTCATGTCTTCCCAAAGTATAAGATTTCATCCACAGAAAAATGCTACATTAGCACAAACTCCATCCTTTCTAGTTCAGATAACACTATAGTATATCATTTTTTCCTACTAAAAATGTTAATTGCCTTCAAACGTGAATACATTTTACCTGTGGCTTCCTCTAATGTGGCAACATCTAGTCTGGGACTATAATTTCCATAACCAGCAGCAGTAAAAGCACGAATCTGGAAAACGTACACTGTTCCTGGTTTCAAATTATTAATGGAAGCTGAAGTGGACTTGGTTTTTACTGTTGAATAAGTCCTCTCTCTTTGATCCTAGAAACAATAAGACAAAGGATGAAGTTATATTTCCAGGTCAGATTTCATTATTGTTGCACACAAACAACTGACAACTGGTCCTGGCAGTTTATTTCAACTTGCTGTGGTTTTTTTCCCCCTTATAAAGAATGTAGCACACTCTGTGGAGCATTACAACACAGTGTCATTTCATTCAGGGGTTCTTAAAATGACATAAAATTTAAATGGGAAGCACATGCTGTTAGTCATAAAAATCCAGAGATAAAATGATTGCCTTTGTGCCTCATTGAGGAACAGTTTGATCATCAGTGAACTCCAAAGAAGTTCTCTGTTGGTTGAGGAACAACATTAAAATGGTATCTTCACAACTCAGCTCCTACATTTAATGAAAACAATTTCTCGAATTGTTCCACAGTAAATAGTCTTTATCCTGAACCCCTTATTCAGACAACTCTGACTGTCCTCAAAAGAGATAGGGAGCGCTCCATTTTCATCAGAGCAGTGCTACTTGCTTTCTTTTCTACAGCTTTCTACATCTATTTTAGTGCCAATAGTGATCTACCAGATACTGGACCAAACATGGAGGTCCTTGACTATTAACACAGATTTCACTCAGGCAAATTGACATTGATTCCATTTCATAAGGTAAAACAGATTAAAAACCGAATAAGGAGTTCAGGATTTGGCCCAGAAAAAAATAAAAATAGCAATATCTATACATAATTATTCATTTTTTAAATGCTACACAAGCTGTATCAGAAACTATAAAATAATTCAGATAGCAACCCATACAAGGCATTTGCTGGGCCAAATTCTCTTTCCGTGTAGATATGGGCAACTCCGTTGATTTCAATGGCATTTTGCCCAACTATACCAGTGGAGAATTCTGTCCACTGTATTTCAGTATAACAACAAAGCCCTTGTGTTGAAATATAGCTTTTCATATGATGTGTCAGATTTCTTGTACAAGATGTGATAATGCCTTCTCCCATGGTTTGTCCACCCTATCTTTTGAGTGAACATGTCAGATAGTGTAGAAATATTTTTTCGTATCTTCCCCAAGAGGAAATCAATCATTTATAAACATGGTTAGGGATGGTGAAATGTGTGTGTATGTGGGGGAAGGAGAGGAAAGGGGATGCGGAAGGAGAAGGAAGCAGAAATACCAGGAAATGGTGAATAGTACTGTAAATGTCAGCAGAACTTCAGAGTTTGGGTTCGAATACATAAACTAAGCTTATTTGAACTTTGAAAACCTCTTGAATTTGGGGGGGAAAACTGGGCTAGAAATCTCACAAGAACAGGCTTACCTGTGAGATTTCTGGCACTTCCAGTTCCAGCCCTAGCCAGAAATCAGACACGAAGAAACACTTATCAGAACATGTCAGAACCTTTGAAACTTTTGTTTGGTTCTAAAACAAGGTGAAAGTTCAGGAAGTTATATAACTGTGTGACTCTTCCTGTAAGCAAGAGTCAGACACACATTTCAAATTAAAATACATTTGCTTGTACATGCATGTGAGCAGTCCCACTGAATTCAAAAGACTACTCCCAGCTGCAAAGTTTAGTTTCTGAGTGAATATTTGCAAGATCAGATCCTTAGTCTTGAATTCTCATTAATTAATTTAATTTTAATTTATGACGGGCAGATATTTCTCTTATAGCAATGATTTAATACATTTATTACCAATCTCCTGTTTGCACAACTCACTAAAACAACACAAATATATTGAATAAATTATAAAAATCATATTCTCATGAGTCCTATTCACAAAAAGCTAAATGTTTTGTGATTTCATCGAGCATTTTCAGTGTTTTACAAAGACCAATGATGATTTTTACAGGCAAGAAACTATTTAGGATATGTAAAAAATAACATTGTTTAGTCATTGGTAAACATTTGAAGACTTGGAATTTATCCCAAGATAGAATTTCACTGTTGTGGGTCTGTGAAAAAATGAATTAACTTGTACAAACAGTAAAATTTATCTTGCAAGCTATAAAAATTGAGGTATGCAGCTCTCTGACAAGTGTTGTAATAAGAGAAATTAAACCAAGTAACTCAGAGTTACGATCATTATAAACTATCTACCTTTTTACTCTCCTTTCTAACCCATGTAAAAATAATCAGATAAGTATATTTGTGTTATTCAGCACAGAAAACTAGATGAGACATTTGATATTGGATACAATGTGGTTTCAATTTAATTGTATGTTACCTAGAAACTTGACATACTCAGCTCTGAAATAAATATAATGATTAGCTTAGATATGGAGTTAAAATACATCCTCAACAGTGATCACAGAAGAGCTCCTTCCTTTATTATATCTTAATTCAGCCTTTTTTTAGAAGCTTTGAGCATTAATTAATATCTTGCATGTATCGAGCATTTTTTTAACAGAGATTAAAATCCTGGCCTCAGTGATGTCAATGGCAAAACAACCCTCATCTTCACTGGGCCCAGGAGTTCACGCTACATATACAAGGATAACTTCACCTACCATGGAAATGCAACCACTTTCTACCAACACATTATTGAGAGCTTTTAGGGGAGCAAGTGAAAAATAATTCATCCAGCTGATATTTCAGGGAAAATGGATGAAGATTTGAGACATCAGGTCTAACATGCCCAACTCTGCAAAAGTGCCATAGGTTATTTTATTACCAAAAATGATCTGGAGCTTTGTTTTATGTCTGATCTCAACAGCACATTTCCAACAGCCTAGAAGTATTAAAAAAAAGGGATAAGAGACAGAAAAGTCACAAGTCTCTTGCAAAAACATTCACAGTCCTGTTTATTGTAATCATATAAAAACAAGCAAGATAAGCATGCTATCGAGTGGATGTTTTCATTTGTGTAATATACAAATACAATATACAGAACCTATCATGATAATAAATTAATGGGATAGGAAGACGGTTATTAAAAATCAACTACAACCTGAAATGACACCAACAGATAATAGCTGGTATAATTACTATGGCATTAAAATTTGCCCATGGAAGAGTGGGATGACATGATGCAAACAGCAAATTGTTGTGCATTTCACATACACTTACTTTCTCGTAATACTTGATTTCATATTCAGTGATGACTCCATTAGGATGTTCTGGTTCCTGCCAGGAAAGCTCCACGCTCCTTTGCAGCACTCGCTCTTTCATTACTTCGCTAACTTGCGAGGGAGCTGTTTGGACGAGATGTGTCAATAAACCATGAGCAAATTTGCTGGATGTCTCAAATCAAATGTCACTACTGATCAGTCCCATGCTGTGCCACTTTCATTAAGGTAAAGAAAAGCACCTTTTCATAGCTCACAATTCAAAAGTTAATGAATATTCAAGCAGAACCTTATTACTGTTCATAAACCATAATAGAAATCTAAATTAAAGTGCAAACAGCAACAAGATAGCATTGTTCAAGCTAGTGCAAAACTGGAATTGATAGGATCAGAAGGACAATTAAGCAAATGAATTCTAATTAAGCCAGGAAAGTAGGTTTTCAGATTAATCTCTTGTGGTAAATTAAGAGTCCAAATATCTATTACATGTGTTTTGACAACACTTATAAAAAAAAAGAAAAGAAAAATTAAGAGAAAGAAACAAAAAGACTATCATATTCAGGCTGATTTCAAAAGGCTGCTTCCAGATCCAGTTCAAACAATTACCAGCAAAGTTCTTTCATGACTGAATTTGCTTGGTAGTGAAAACTACATAGTAAACATCACAAACCTGTTTCAGTTATAATCCTTTGTTTTCACTCATTCAAAACATTCTGAAACATTCTTCCTTTTGGGGTGAAATTTTCAAGACTTGATCTCAGTGCTTTAGGAACGTTTGACAAATTAATTAATACAGTATGTTCTTGTGGAGTGAAGAGGTAAAACAAAACAAAAATGAACCAAACCCCCCCAAACAAGCAAACCAAAAAACCCCCAAACCCCCATACTCTATGTTTTTTCTACTGCACCATTCTTTCGATAAACATATTACAAAAACCAGGTGAATTTTGGAACTTGAAGCATGGTGTGCAAATAGTGTGACACCACAGTCTCATTTGAAAATATACTGGTCAGGTAATAAAGTGATAATTAAGTTATAAGTGATTGAAAAGGTTTTTGCACAAGTCATTTTGATTTCTCTTACAACAGATCCAAGTTCTGGGTAAAAATAATTTATGGGTAATCCTGTCTAATGATACTGAAAGGTGGCAGATTTTCTTATTTATTATTAAGTGGATCTAGTGACAGAAGTGAGCTGTAGCTCACGAAAGCTTATGCTCAAATAAATCTGTTAGTCTCTAAAGTGCCACAAGTCCTCCTTTTCTTCATCTCACTAATGGGTACTTCCAAACGTGTGGAGAAAAATAATTACAATGTGGAATAGAAAACTACCCAAATATGACCATTTTGCAAATGTCAGTTGTATGACATTTTAGCCCTGTTTGATGTTACGTCTTGTCCTTACAACATTCCCATGGTATACCAAGCACAATCAGAGTTGGATCCTACTACCGTTAAAGTCAATGGAAAGGCTCCCATTAACTCTAATGGTGCAGGATCAAGTTCATGTAGAGTAGGTTTATTAAGAGGGTCTAATACTCCTCCCACTGAAATCAACGGTGAGATTCCCACTGTTGTTCATGAGAGTTGGATCAGATCCAGAAAATCTATTCAGAGTAATGGATCCATACATTATAGAAGAAATCAAAATTAGAAATAAAATTGATTTTACCTTTGTCAGACATAGGATCCACTGCTCTGGTCAGATGTCATAATTCATGAGAAGCGACCAACTATATATGGAAAATAATAAAATAGCAAACACCCACAAAAATAATCACTACCAACAAAGGTAACAGGTGGCTCTGGGGCACAGAAAAAGAATCATTTAGTAATGCTTTCAGAAGATGGAAATAGTCTGAAATTTAAAAGATGCAGTAAAGACTATTTAAGTAGTTCTGAAACTAAAAAAAATATTGTTTCCCAGAAGAATCCCTGCCCCCGCTTTTTTATGCATAAAATTACATAATATGTAAATTTCATTCCTTCTTTAAATATCACAAATTTTCAACCTGCAATCAAGGCACTTAGAAAAGACTGAAGGATCTAACATCTAGTATTTGCATCCAAAGAAACTAGCAACTCAGTTTTGCCATTGTTAGAAAAAGCATATATTGACAACCAGGCTTAAAATGTTACCCACCCAAGATGTTGCATATGCCTGTCAGAATAAGCCTCAAATGGGAGTTTAAAATAACTTTGTGAAAGAAGATAAGAATGAGGAAGATGTAGTTAGTATGCTAACAGGCAGGAGGAATTCCTAATTCCTAAAAAAAGGAATTCTGCTTCCATTCATTTGAGCTGGACAGTAATACCCATGAATTATGACACTCTTCCAAAGGAGTGAGAACAAAGGAGAAAATCCCTTCTGAGCATGCTCCTTGGCATCTTAGTTTTTTTTTTTAAGAAGATCCCAATGAAACCCACACCTTTTATGATATCATAAAGTTTCTCTTCTCTTATAGGAGAAGGGGCTGCTGCACAGGGGAAATGGTAAAATTCTCACAGAAATGCACAAAACTCAAGCCTTAAAAAATGACTGCTTAATATCAGCAACAGGAGAAAATCATCAGTGAAAAAAAATATTGTGGATCCCATGATTTTTAGGAGTTTTCCACAAGTTCTCCTGAATTCTCTAAGATTCTGAAAGTCATAACCCGTTAGTCAGGGAAAAAAAGTTAGCTTAGTTTTCAGGTATGCAGATAGTGCATCATTTCACACTGTGATGGCTGTATCTCTAGACAACTAATAGGCCTGATCCTACTGATGTCACTGGATTCAGTCTCTATCCATAAGGAACCCAGAGAAGATCTGGGGCCTTTTGCTGCAGCAAATGGGCAAACTCTGCTTTCTTTACCCAAAGCCTAATTTGAACCGCTTCCATTCCAATATTAAACATGGGCATTTTTCTTCTCTTAATTTAAAGAATACGCAAGTGAAACTCTAACATTTATGTTAATTCAAAATTAAATGTTGTATAAATATAACGAAAAAGCCAAAATATCCACAGCATGACCAAGTTAATGTTGCTCTAGGAAACTCAATTCCTGCGTTTCCTAATCTCTTTTAATTTTATTGTGCATTAGTATACCTTTTAAAATGTAACCTATTTATGTTTCATTAAAGGGCTCAGAGAATCCAGGGAAACAAAGGATTCAAGGCATGCCTGATAATTTTCATTATAACCTATTATGTCATTAGTCAATATAATCAAAGTTGAAGTCCCTTAACATAGGCTGCTGAACTGATAAAATCTTATAACTGTATCACAAACTTCATGGTTTAGTAGAAGCATTCCAAACCTCTCTCTCTCTCTCTCTCTTTCTCTCTCTCGATAACTGCATGCTTGGAGTATTTTCACTCTAATTAGTGGTATATATTCCTTTGGTAGCTAAGTCTCTGGAATGCAGCAAACCAATTTACTCTGTCTAATTTTCTTTGTGATGATTAACTAGTTGTCTTCTTTGTCTAAATGAGTAGCAACAGCATACTGGCTGAATTTCAGAGGAATCCTTGTGTTCCATGTATCATATTCTATTTCATCCAGTAAAATGTTTTCAGGCTGTTAATTTAACATTTTAGATGTCCAAAATTGTTAATGTTCATACTTATTCTAATACAATTATACAGTACTGAGGTCATCTGAAATTGTTCCCAATGTTCACTCCCTTTGGTTTTATCTGATTTAATTTTTTCATTCCATTGGTCATCCTATTTATTCTTCTTTTAACCAAGGAAGCAATATGAACTACCCCCTTTGGGATTAGTTAACCTTGCTTATCTGGGGATATTGGGAAAGTAGTGTGTGCCATGCACGGCTCCCACTTAACCTCTGGACAAAGTGTACAACAAAAAAGGGATTATTTCATCTTTTCCTTTAGAGAAAACAAATTAAGAGGAGGAAAATTAGATTATTTTGCAAACCTTCCAAGTTATATTGTAGGTGTGCAAAAGTAGTTTGAGTTGGGAACCTTATTTCCTGTTAACTGGCAGCCCTACTTTCTCCTAAGACAGATTTGATTTAAAAGCAAAATAAAATATGTTTTTTTTCTAGTTAAAGGGAAGACTGTGCTGTGTACTAGTGCTAAAAAAAAGCCACAATCAGTAATTCCCTTGGTGCAAAGTGGTTCCCAGATTGGTGTAGGCGGCCCCAAGACACATTGTAGCTCTGCCTGAAGCCCCTGACATAGAGTAGGGGGAGGTGGGAGGGACGTTGGTAAGGGACTGACTAACCAGAGCGTTCTACCCTGGCTATTCTGGGCTGGCTGGTTCACTGGTGCCTCTAGGAAAACCACTATAAGTTAGAGCAACAACGTGGGCTGCTCCAACTTTGTCTGGGTGCTGGTCCCAAAATTCAACAGGCACAGAGGTGACTTTAAGCCACCTTTACCTGGCCTCTTGGGCTGCATTTTCTGAGCTCCTTGTGAGAGGTGCAGCTCAGAATCAGGGCCTCTGTATTTTTTATTCCCATTACAATTTTTCTCTCTTGTTCTCTATGGTCATTTTCCCCATAGTCTCTCTCTTTTAATACTATCTGTTTTGCATTCAAGTTTTCATTGATTCCCCCCCACCTCTTTCTGGCTTCTTTCTGATCCTTAAACCCATACCCAGACACCTCCCCACAGTCTCTCCTGAAGGATGTGAACATTCATTAACAAACCAATAGAATTTTTTAATCCACATTTCTGTGAGTTGAAAATTTGTCAAAGCATGTTAATCCATCCCTGACAGCACTCCCAGTCAGTTAGGAACCTGATGGTAGGGCTTTGTGCTGTGCACTCTTCAACTCCCCATGCACCATTGCTCCCAAGAGTCACCATTTCTCAGAATCCAGCTAATTATTTCGATGATGTGCTCCACACGGTCTGCTACCAACTTTCTTTCTGACGTTCCTCAACTCCCGTTTCCTTCCTTTGTGCTGACACAACAACCAGTTCATCAAACTCTCATAGCCTACCAGGGCTGACAGGTGGATGTCCCTACACACGCTGCAGAAGAAAACATTGCTAGCATGACAGGCACTCAGCACACCCCTTCACCATTTTTTAAGTGCTTCAAATACACCATTCAGAACAAGAAAAAATTGATTTTTCACTGGTTTTCAACATCTTAGCCATAGAGAAATATAACTTTGCTGGGCTTTGCTGATAAAGCCTTCAAGTTATATGGATTTCAAGCTGGTCATCATTTTCAGATCAGGTTGTAGTAAAAATTAAAACTGAAGTGTCAAAAGGAGCAGGGTATTCCAAGGAAATACTCTGCTATGGAGAGAACATTGCATTCGGTAGGGCAACATGTTACAACCATCTCCCTAAACCAATCACGTGACACGTTATTAATAATATATATGAATACTTATAGATAGAAAACTGCAACAACAGTGTTAGAAACTAATCCTTTACACTCAACTTTTTTTTAACACATGCTACTTGCCCAGGCCTTTAACCTACATCCTGAGCTAAATAAATGTACTTAGTCTCTACAGTTCTCAGTCCTAGAATTTTCCTCAATACAATGTGATAACATTTCCAAAGCACAGTGACTGATGTGAAATGAAATGCTTTCCTCTTTATATTAACCTGAAACCAGAATAAAAAAAAAAACAAAACAACCAAAACGATGTCAGCTGAAAAACTGAAAGTATGGGAAGTTGGAGCTTGCTGTGTATCAGCAAGTAAGGTATTGCATGAGCACTTTTAGCACAAAGTCAACTGAAATGCAGCTTTCATAAAAATACTTTGCAAAAGACAGCTACTCAGCCATTTCTCCAAGATTTGTTAGACTTCAAGTTCTGTACATCAATGCACTGCAATTACACCCAGCAACATCAGTCATGGAAACTTTTCATTTGATGTGCTTTGTGAGAAATCTGTCTTGAAATAACATTTCCAGGCAACAAATATACATGTAGAAGTGGAGTTTGCATTAAACAAAATTGCTCAAATTCTTAAGGAAAGAGGGGTTCAATTCTGCAGCTATGGATTATGTGAAGAAATCCTGTTGAATTGATGACAATAAATACTGCAAAACTGGGGGATCCCTATTACAAAACGATAGTGGAACTATGGATGCAACTGGGCTTTCCTTATCAGTGTTGCCATAATAAGTAAGTGAACAGAGTTGACTATTTGTAATATATCCCTTTATTTTATGACAAAAATAAGACACTTAGGACAATTAGGACTTGATGCTAGACTCATTGAGGTCAGTCAGAAAACTCCCATTCGCTTTAATGGTACAGCATCCTAACACAATTTCTTGTGTGGCTTTTGGCCTTGTACTTTTTTCCATCCCCAATGTATGCTGCAATTATTCAGAAATGGTAGATTTTTCGTAATGCAGTGTTCAGATCTGCTTTTATATCACTGCAAAGATTTATTTTAGGCTACAATAAAATTACATGAAATATTTACACCACTTTTCTATAAGGACATGTTGTACCAATTGATGAAGCATTCAGTATTCAGGTATCAGTCCTAAAAATGCAAATCATAAATGGAAGTACCAATCATACCATTACCGATATTTATTTAAATAATGTCTCTTTCAAAAATATATTACCTATCTGTTTTCTGTGCAGATTATTGTAGACTGGAATTGCTCTGAATTTATACCCGTTTTATCTGAGCTCGGTATGTGGCCCATTCTAAACAGTGCATGCAAAGGTCTACGTAGAAAGAAACTGAAATAGAAAAATATTAGGACAGGACTAGATTAGTGGCTCTCAGCCTTTTCAGACTACTGGACCCCTTTCAGGAATCTGATTTGTCTTGCATACCGCCAAGTTTCACCTCACTGAAAAATTACTTGCTTACAACATCAGACATAAAAATACAAAAGTGCCACAGCACACTGCTACTGAAAAATTGCTTTCTTTTGCATTTTTACCATAGAATTGTAAAATCAATCAATTGGAATATAAATATTGTACTTACATTTCATTATATAGAGAAGTACAAACAAGTCATTGTCTGTATGAAATTTTAGTTTGTATTGACTTCACTGGTGCTTTTAATGTAGCCTGTTGTACAACTAGGCATGTATCTAGATGAGTTGATGTACCCCCTGGAAGACCTCTGTGTGCCCCCAGCTGAGAACCACTGGACTAGATTATCGTTAGTCCTTTTGTGGCTGTTCAAGGAGAGAATAAACATCTCCCCATTTCTCCATTATCAGTCCTGTGTAAGGACTGTAGCAAATTACTGTCCCCCCCAATGCAACTAGGTAATTTTGGAAGATGGTGCAGCTCCACACCATATCTTATGCTAGACTGTAGCTAAATGCCACAATTTAACCCAAAAAGAAAAGGAGTACTTGTGGCACCTTAGAGACTAACCAATTTATTTGAGCATGAGCTTTCATGAGCTACAGCTCACTTCATCCGATGCATTTAACCCAGGGAGGATATGCCAACACTCACTTTACAGTCTCTCTGGGTTTACACAGACATAGCTAAAATCAAATCTTGCCCCATGTGTGCGTCAATTGTATAATTTTATTGGTGTAAGTATTTCCCTTATTTGTTTATTAAATTTCCCACAAACATGCAAAGCATTTTCAGGAACAAAGCAAAATAGCCCATGCTCCAGTATGGCACTGATGCTCAGCTTCTGACAGTGATTTGGTCTACCTCTCTTCCTAAGAATGTTTGGCTGTTTTGAAACATTTGTGTATATTCGTCTTCATGTTTGTGCTAACGTGCCAAAATCACACAGTAATACATACAAAAGTGGCAGCAGAAACCATGGCAGCTCTTAAACTGAATATTTTTAAATAGACAAAAATTTACAGCACTCTCACTTTTGTTACAGAGTATATCTCTGGCCCTCGGTTAAGTCTCCACATGACAAAGCAGCCTGTGATAAAAGGTTATTGAGTACCACTGTATTATGCCATTAGTACCTATTGCTCTGGATCAATGACAGAGAAATTCCCCACTGTGTTTACAAGCTGCACCATACAGAAACATATCCAAATAAATCAGTTATTTTACACTAACAACATCCTACAGAGAAGCCACTTTAACTTCTCCTCAGACACACTTTGCTTTCTGGCTCATAAATATAACACTGTGTGCTTACAATGCTCTGTAAGCTGTGGGCAGAGAGGCAACCAGCTCATTGAACCACTTGGGGATTTTTAAGTAGTAGATGCTAAAAGGCAACAAACTCAAGTAATAGCTGACTGCACTACTCCATTACAGCTTTTTCTCATTGTTTTTGTGGTTGAAAAGCTCCTAAATTACCTGCTGATCTATGGGGAGCAACAGTAAGAATGGCTGTTTGAATATATCTGCAAATCAATTAAGGAAAAGCTAGGAGTCAGAAATAGATTAAAAGGAATCTACATTCCGACTGAATGGCTTCAATTCCCCTTCCACCTCACATATTAGCTAAATATGATCATATTCACACCGTTCTTACTAAAATTATGCAGTTTAAAATTTGCAAGAAATGCCCTTATTTAGTATTGGATGTGCAATAATTTAGTAAATTCCCATCTGTTTGTTATTGCTGATGTATTCAGAATAATTAAAGAGGTTAAATGCTAATTCCTATTATCAAATTCTGTAAGTCAGCCCTGGGATCAGTTATGTGTGCTGTCTACAGTGACATAATTGTGGGACAGAAACCAATAAGGACCAAAGAACAAACAAAACAAAAACTCCAACTTGCAAAAAGACATAAAACAAACAAACAAAAAACAGTTTATGACGATAAGAGCTGAATGTTTGTCAAGTATTTCTGGCCAGAATCTGCTCCAAGACCTGTTGTATGAACTTCCCTGTTTCTTTTGCCTAACATCTGGTACAAATACCATTGGCATCTGTGTGTCCCGTTTTTTTCAAAACTGCTGACATGGGTATCAATCAGCACCAAACTGATGCTGACTTATGTAACAAGTGACAATATCAACTCCCAAGACATCCACAACTTTTGCTTCCCGAATGAGTTTTGACGTGTCGGGAACAAAGTGGATTCTTACAAATGCGTTAGAATAATAAACTAGCCTTACAACTAACACAAAGAGGCTTTTGTTCTTTAGCAGTGTTTGTTTTCTTCCACAGAAGAAATATTTTTCTATTAATTAGGTTTTTTATTTTTGTTCTGCCTTTTTTTGAGATTCAGCTATTATACTGACTCTTCAAAAGCAAAACATCTGCCTCTGGATTAAAACCCTGACCCAAAGGTCCTGCAATTTATAAAAGTCTCCCAAACACAGAGACATTGTTTTCCCAGTGGGCTACTCATCTACTTTATGTTTTCTTTCTCTTGCTATTCATCTCTAGTGACAAGTGTCAATTATGGACAAAAGATTGATGGGATGAAAAAATAAAGCACAATTTACAAATCACTTCCTGTGGAAGTGGATAGGTGTAATGACAGAGACTGTTTGCTGTAATTGAATTCCTTGCTGCTCTCTACTCAGTCACTAGAAGATGTCAACTTCAAGGATGTTAGTCCTGGAAAAATATCTTAATATATGTTGACTTTTACTGTATAGTTGGTAATACCATTCAAGCTTAACTTGTCCACAAACAAGAATAATATTTCTGTAGGGAAATATGATGCCTGACGAATAAAACAATGGTTTCAGAGGCCTGCACACTGGTATGATTATGTTTATTAGAGTAGGATGTCCAAGCGATATTTGAATACATTCCAATTTCAGAAAAACCATTTTGTTTCAGACACAGCCAACAAAACCCTGGAGATGAGTGCCATTAAAAAAAAAATCACTGATCAAATATTAACTGCAAAATGTTTAAATATTCCATAAAGATGTCAATGGAAAACAATAATTAGTACCGTGGCACATTCAAGGACATAATTGTATGTTTGGAGAAAAAAAAAGTTTTCTTTGCTAGCACTCCTAAAATGTGTACAATTTCTGTTTCATCTTTCCAAATTCATTTGAAATGCATTATAATAGCACTGCTAACAGTGAGTACATTTATGCAAGCAAAGCAGGTGGCAGTCCCAGAGATTGCAGTGAGAGTTCCTGGAACAGAGGGCTTGCAAGTACACACTATGGACCTGATTCTCTTCTCCTTTATAAATCAGAAGTAACTCTGCTGAACTTAATGAAGCTACACAGCCATAAAACTGGTGTAAATGAAGCCAGACTGTGAACTCCTTACTGACAAAGATGCAAAGTTAATCACAACAGTAGTCCCATTAATGAAAGTGAGATTACCGTTCTGAGTAATTGCTCTCTAGTGTGAATAAGGTGATCAGCATCTGGCCTTATGTCTATGAATGTAGAAACATCCTGACCATTGATAGAAATTCCATTTGATACAATGTTACTTTGATGTATCCTTAAAACAAAATGTTAAATGAAAGTCATTTCGAGCATGAGAATCTTTTTTCCATAAACTATTCCATAAATTAGATCTGGCAAACCGAGACAGAGAAAATGCATTCAATCTTAAAAAGGAATCTCTATTTATAAAGAGAATAATAGATATTTCAAAGAGAGAATATATGTATTCCTTTAATAAAGTCATGCCCAAAAGATATGCAAATACTTGAAGTTTATTATACTGTCTCGGTTTCCTACAGATCATGTTCAACCAATTATACTGATAAAAATAACACATTTCCCAAGTTTATGTAACTTTACAAAGGGCTAGTTTATACATTTATACATATATACAGTGGTGTAATGCACACTACGGTGGGGAAGGAGGGGACTTATAAAATATACTAATGTGTTGTGCATTAATTGATCTGTGTAGACATTGCTAGTGAGCACAAAGACTACATCTATACTACGAGATAGGGGTGTTATCCCAGTCTGCATACACATACTCTCACCAGTCCTCATTGCCTGAGGACCAACAGCAGTGTAGGCAAGGTTGTACTGGCAAGGGCAGCATAGCTTAGCTGTGCTGAGTATGTACCCAGCTTGGCTACAGTACTATTTATATTTGAGCTGGCTGTATGAGAGTTAGTGCGAGTATGTGCACATAAGCTGGGAATCACAACCCTACCTCACCCCTAGTTTCAAACAGCCCTACATGGAAGTGCACTAGGGAACCTTCAGTGCACACGAGAAGGGTCTACATGGGTCAGTTAATGCATTTTAGAAATCATACTACAGTAATGTGCATTGCTGCACTGTGTAGACAAGCCCTAAGAATTTATCTAGCATAATTTTAAAAGATACTCTTACTGTCAGTGTATCCGACCTTCCTCTTGCATAGACAATACACTACTACTATCTTCAAAAATTCTTAGGTCTCATTGACTTTCAATGGCTCCTGAGTCACTTAGGTGCTTTTGAAAATGTTACCTTATATCATTTCAGTGTACACAGAAGTCTGTTCCCTTTCCCATTTCCGCTTATAACAGAAGTTTACACATGCACTTGCATGATGTAAAAGCATGTACGATTGGGCAGAAATCAGTCATGCCATGAAAGACTTAACTAAATGATTTTAGGGTACTAGAAAATTTTAAAAGTTACACACCTCTTATTGGTTACATTTTCCTATGCACTACTGTAGTCTATCATGGATCTGAGAGGAAGATAAGCTTACTGCCCAAAGGGTAAGTATTTTCTGCAGTTACTCCCCATCAAAGTTGCTGCTGATATACATTACAAAATGTCAGTTGTGCAAATTATAAATCATTTTTCTTTTTTGATTAGTTCCACTCTTAGCAGAGACAGATTCTGATCTCACCTCGATTATAGACTAGTTCAGTTGTATTGATTTCAATTAAGTTACTCTTCATTTACACCACTGTAAACAAGATCAGATTCAGGCCCCAGAAGTGAAATGACGCTTTATTGCATGAGTTGCATTTTTTACAATGAATGAAATATGAAGCATTTCCATGCCATTAAAAATTTAATTATTGCCACTGATCATGAACCTAGATGCATCACTAATCAGCTAGTCTCTCATTTTTCACAACCAGATTAAAATGTCCTTGTGAATTCTGTCAAGGTATGATTATGTTATTATTCTAGTAAGTAGTTTTCTCTACAACCTTCACCTATTATCTAGGATTCCCTGCCCTCCTTCCGTACAGAAGATGTTTTTCTGTGTAGACTGTATAGGGACAACAGCTTTCCAGTTACCAACTTTTCACAGAGAGGCCCCAAGTTTACAAAACAGTAATATGTCTAAAGATACAAAAAAATATGTCACAAAAAGTTTGTGTTTACCAGTCATATCAACCAAACAGTATTTAATGCTTCCATAATTCTCATCCACAGATTTCAATACGCTTTATGTGGGTGGGCATAACAAACATTATTGTCCACATTTAACAGAACTAGAAGCCAGAAAGGTTAAGTATCTTTTTCAAGGTCACACTGTAACTCACAGAAGAGTCAGAAATAGAACCCATGCTGTCTGACTGCTAATCCTGTGTTCTGTCTATGTGACCACACTTCAATGGAATTCCTTTTTTTCACACCAATGTAAGTGAGATCAGGCCCTATATCATAACGAATGCACACACGTTATGTGGGTAGACTTAAAGTTGCATGGTCAACTATAACTTATTTCCTGAATTTGAAATTAAAGTATCAAACTTAATGTTTTCACTGCTTCTCTTTGTATAAAATGGAAAGATAAATTATGATTCCCCATGCAACACAGACTGGCAATAAATATAGTGCATGTTAATTCTTTTCACTTGGATACATATGTAAAAACCCTGCTTAGAATGTTGCTATGCCAAAACACTTCTCTGGCTACTCAGTGATTAAAATGTTCATTGACTCATTACCTCAGGGTGCAGTTTTCTACTGAGGCCATCTCTAGCTTTTGCATGAGTCCTGCTGGATTCAGAATTAGAGAGACAGTTATTCAACCACTCATTGAAAGCTTCACTGCATTCAAGGATCGGAAATAATAAAAGAAGCAAAAGAATTCACCTTCTGTTCCAATTAACCATCAGTGGCTCAATTAATCATAAAATATAACCGGTGAGGATAAGGACAAATCTTATTTTAAATCACTTCAAGGGTTTTTTTTTACCCTGTATCCATCCTTTCCTAGGTGAATTAAGGGTTTTGTGAAAAGGTGCATCTGGAGTCTGATAATATTGGAGCATGAAGTACTTTGTTCAAAAATAAAACAGGTACCTCCTGGGTAACAACAAAGAGAGCTTCTTACAAATAGGATGTGGGCACACTACCTGGGGTTGAAATATCTGCAGAACTTCCTTTCAGCTTTGGGAAGTTGAGGCACAGCCCAATGTGGCCAGAATATCCGGGAACCCAGTGGGGAATGGGAGGGAGGCAGCAAACTGAAGTGCTGGTACCTCCTCGTGGCAGATGTCCAGGGCAGGTAATTGTTATGGAAGGGATACGATTATTGGAGAAAATGGATTGGAAAAGAATTTAAAAGAAAACATTCCTTAAGGGAGCTTACGAAGTGTGGTTCTGGGCTCCCACCTCTGGTACAGCACGGAGCCATCCCCCGTCCTTTTCTAGCCCTCTTAACCTCCTATGAGGGGAGGGCGGCTGGTGCCAAGCCAAGGGATGGCTGGGACCAGGTTGGGGATTGTGTGGAAATGATTAAGGACATGATAACCATCAGCACTGTACAATTTATTGCAAGATACGCCCAGCTATTTTAAGTGAATAATGTTGTGGCCCAATTAAACCAAATCTATTGCCTCCTGCCTGTCTTCTGGCATAGATGGACAATGTCACTTTATTCATTCTGCCTTCACTCAAGCCTCTACTTTGATTTTTTCTCTCTGAGGTCTCTGGAAACAATTCTCATCCCTTATACACTAAAACACCCAAAGCCCTGAAAACCATAGGATTTTTAAAAATATATGTGCCATAGTATTGTGATTACTGCAGCTTTGTGAGATATAATGCAAAAAAGCCAAATAATCAGCATAACTAGAACACATTATCAATTAATATAGGTTAGACTGCAGAAACTCTCCTTACCCCTATAGTGCTGATATTTATCAGAGGAACCTTGCCTATGACTCAAGTGCTAACAAGTCAAATCGCGCACAAACATGATCAATAAAGGACTTCTTTAAAGCTCTAATATTATATAATGGAAATGTCTTTTGAAGAGCTGGCTGTATATGTCCATGAAGGGTTAGGAAACTATCCCTGCAGGCACTGGTAACATTCAGCAGCGTGTAATACAGTATTTCACTCAAAGTAGATCTGACTCATTCTATTGGCACAAACATCACATGTTGAGCATTAACAATTTTTACAATCTATTTTATAAATACTATGTTTTGTTTTCCTTTCCAGAGCTGTCTTCTCCTTCCCTTTGTTGTGAACATTTTGCTTGTCATCTTAGTCTGTGACAGTTTGATGGTTATTACAGTAAGACTCTGCAGGTGTTTTTTAGTGCTTTTCAGGGACCAATCTAATTACCTAAAGCATTTAACACATTAACAGAAGTTAATTTCCAAGGTTAACCACAAAGGAATAAAGTCCCCAGGGTGAAAACGTCAATAAAAACAAATGGCATACTAGTGTATTTAAAATTCTTTTTAAATTGCAGTAATATAATTTTAGAAAGATGAAATAAAGAATAATTTAATCAATAGAACTTTAAAACTATGGTATTGTAACAAATAAATAAATGGAACAAACTGAGAGTCTATTTATTACTGAAATGACAGGTGGATCAACTGTGTTACCATTTCTTGCAGTCCAGATTGCCCGGCTGTCACTAATTATCCATGCAGTGGCATAATTTCAGGAATGCTGTTTATGACTAGAGCGGCACCCTTTGCTCCACTCATTCTTGTTAAAAGAGTAAATCTCTTTTTCTCTTTTCCCTCTCTGATTAATTTCAAATAAGAACCAACTTCATAGCTTCAAGATTAAAATGTCACTAAGGGCCTGATGCTGGACACTGAGAGTTAGTCCACTGACTTCCACTGGTGTTGTATGAGGATGTTCATCTTTCCCCCTCCCCAGAAAAATGAGAACAAGATGGAAGAAGATATTGACATAGCTCCTACTCTCTCTCTCTCCTCCCTTTCCTCTCTAATAGGACGCTTCTGGATTCCTTGCAACTCTATAAGTCCATCCTTGATCCCATCCCTGTTTACTTTTCCTTTACTGAATTGCATGTATTATTTCTAGCCACCTCTGTGTGGTTCTTGACCCTGTGACCACCTGAGCATGTGAAATTTAAGTTGTCTGCATGTTGCACTCTGAGATTTAACAGCAGAGAGCATGGAATTTCAATTAGGTGACAGTAGGGCCCAGCTGAGAGTCTGAATCCCACCGATGCCATTACATGAAGTGAGAAGAAAGATCTTAGGCTTCACCCCTGTTGAGGAATTGTCAAGGGGGGGCGGTGTAGCAGGGTGGACACCTGCTCGGGCCCAGAGGGCCCAGAAAGGCAGTGGGGCTGACTGGGGAAGCAAACTCAACTGGGGGCCAACTCCCCAATCAGGGCCCAGCAGGCTCTATAAAAGCTGTGAGCCAGAAGCCCAGAGAAAGTCTCTCTCTGCCTTGAGAGAGAGAAGGGCCTGGCTGCAGGGGCTTAACCAAGGATCTGGAGGGAAGCAGGGCTGGGGATAGGCCAATGGAGCTGGGGAGCTCCGGCCTAGGAAAGCCCCAGGCTGCGGGCCTGGTAAGGCCTATTAGATATGGGCGTTGCAGGGGCAGCCATGGGTAGGCAGAGGCAGCAGGTCTAAACCTTGACTGTGATGAGTGGCTCATACTGCAGCCTGCCCCAGAGCACGGGGGCTAGCTGGTGACTGGCAGGAGCCTACAACTGAGGCGAGGTAGGGATAGTGGGTGGGGGGTTCCCCTGGGAGGGGGAGACCCAGAACTGTGGGGTACTGCCAGGGGGCAGCACCCAGTGAAAGGGGCACCAGGGTCCTGGGAAGGACATGGGAGCCAGCAGCAAGGCGAGACACAGGCCTGAAGAGGGCGCTCTGGAGGCTGGAACGCTAATTCCCTGAGACAACCAGCAGGAGGAACCACCGGTGCGTCTGCACCCGGTTACAGTGGCAAAAGAGAGTCATGAGTCCCTGCTCTATCAAGGTAACTCTAGAGAGAAAGGAGGCCTTTGCCCTAAGCCACACTGACTGCAAGAAGGGGAAGAGGAGGCCCAAGTTACAGTATCAAACAGAGAAGTGGAAAAGTATAGTCCTGGTTCTCCTCCAGTCCCACTGCAGAAGAGAAAGGCAATGAGCCTATCCCCTGGAAGTGAGAGAAGAGTGCAGAAGTCAAGCCAAATGAGAACAGGCAGCCAGCGCTGCTGGGCAGGTCATTGCAGAGAGGGTTTCCAAAAGAGACTAATTCACACAGCCTCCATCCAAACTGAACTCTATCATTGTTTTTTACCTGCTCTCACTTGAGCTCATCATTTCCATTTAAAGTCTCACTGCACTCCTCAAAGCCTGGGAACCATCCATTCAGTAACTGCAATATCATTCTGAGCCTAGCCACTCGGAGGTGGTCTAGGGCAGTGTTTCTCAATCTTTTTGATACCAGGGACCAGCTTGCTGCCTTCCCAAACTGTGTCAGGAAGATCTCAGGGACCGGTGCCTGTCCACAGACCAGTCATTGAGAGACACAGGAGGTATATGCCAGCATTCCAGAAGGAAAATGAAGATAGTGTGTATTGGTGAAAAGGAGGCAAGCTCTGAGGCAGGAGTCTCTGCCAAGGGCTGAAAAACAAATTCTGGTCTTTTAATCATTGGAATCAGCCAACCCAGCCTTAAACCATCGATTGAAAAGGCTGGATTTTGCATATGGTATGAAATGATAATCCTAAAAAAATTGAATTCTGTATCCCTTCTTGTTTGCCCGTCTGTCCCATCTCTCAGTTTGTTCTATGCTGAAACTCTGTCTTTTCTTCATTTTTTTTTTTTTCAGTCTCAAAGGCTTTTGTTTTTTCTGGCAAAAGTAATCACAGCTACTAATGACTTTGTGCTTTGGTAACAAAGAAAATGGTGTAAAACTAATAATCTTTTTAGTCCTTACATCCTTGTTGAAATAATGACAAAATAGTTTATTTGTAAGGGTTGCCTGACATCTCTATTGCCAAGGCTTTGATTTCACCAATTAACAAGAGAAGATCTGTGGTTCCGACATCCTGGGAAACATCACTAGCTTTCTGAGGTGGAAGATTGTGTGTCTGTTGCACAGTAGGGACATTTCTTAGGAGAATTCATGATAGGATCTGCCCCCATCCCACTCAGGTAGTGCCAATTGGGTGAACCTGCAGAACATGCTCTACCTGGAGAAGTGGTGCTTAAAAAGGTGAAGCTAGCCACAGAGTGGGGGAGATAGTCCTTAAGAAAGGGCACTCTGGCAAGTGGACCTGAAGAAAACAAACTGTCAGGACTATAATCTGTCATTGACTTCTACAACCTTGTCCCTACAAGTCCATTCAAAATGCAGATGAATCTTTGTTACTCTTCATCCTGACAGTGACATCCTTCTCTTTGCGTCCCTTCATTGGCTCCCCCTTTTTCAACATATCAAACACAATACTCATCTTTGCCTTGGTGATTAAAGACTCTACTTTACCTTCCTTGACAGTGTCTAAAGAATCTCGTTACTACAAGAAGAAGATAAAGTTACCCTAGGACCCATTTCGTTATGAATAGAACAATGGTCAATATTAACCATTCAATTATTATCCTCAGTTGTCACACAAGGTTATTCTTGTTATTTCCTATTAAAGACACAATCCTGCTCCCAATGAAGTCACTGGCAGTTTTGACAAGTGTAGGAAAACAGTGATGAGATATCTCTGATATCTGTGTGGTAACTGTGTAAATAGCATCTGTTGATGGCAACCATTATAATTCCCTGTATTAGTCAAAAAAGAAGGCACTGTCTTTTGATTCCATATGAATTGGATGCCCTAGGGAGTAAGGGAAGGTGATCTGGGATGTGGTCTCTGCTACTTATCTGCTTATATTAGGATGGTTGGGTTGACTGTGGCCCTTCTTGTACTCTTGCCTTTTCCATTATGCAGACTTAAAGAGAACCTCAGTTGGTGTAAATAGCTCCAGTAAGTACTATACATTAATTTACATATATGTATTCATAATGTGTGTGAAAGACTGATCTATTTTAAGTACAGGAGCCAAATTCTGTTCTGTTATACTAGTGCAACTTTACTGACAGACTAACTGAGACCAGAATGTTGCTCCACCCCAGACAGATACTGTGATTAAGAGAGTTTTTTTCTTCATTATAATTTCAATTAGAATACAAAAAAATATCCATTTAGGTGTCCTTCATCTCTTTGAATTTAATCCAGTTTCTCATCATTAACAATATATGTGATAAATACATATGCTGAAATGTTAAAGTGGTCTTTGAAAGGAGCAGAGCTACATTAATGGATCTGTATTCTTCCATAACCACTAAGAAAAAAGTCAATTGCTAAATAAATTTTTTAAAAGTTACCCATAAGCTATAAGGGCATTATTCTATTTTAGAAGAAAACCATATATTGATAATTAAAGCAAGATAAAATATAAAACAAGAGTATTGTCATAATAAACTTGCATAACACTGACACTGACAAATGGGTTAACAAGTGTCAAATCTTTATAAATACTATTTAAATATTTCCTGTTTTAGCCAAAAATAGAGATACAAGCAATGATACCACTGCATTTCTTGTAATAAACTTGTTTGTGGAAAAATTATGAATCATTGTTATGAATATTTATCTGGCAATTATTACTGCTCACTGTATCCAGAAATCTCAAAATAGGTCACCAATCAGAACAGTTAACAGCAGTAACTCTACTAGAAAAGACAAGTATATTTCTGTGGTCTTGTCTATGATGATGTTATCCTCCAGGCTGGTAAATGCATCAGTTTAAATCCTCCAGATAAACGACATTTTCACTTTCCTAGTTCTAGGTGGATATGTTAAATTAAACATTTCTGACCCACAATGCTTCACATCACAGATATGTGATATGTGACAAAGTTCCTCCTCTGCCTTGGTGGGTCCTGCGCTTTTTGGCAGATTTGCTCACCTCAGAGGTCCACGGCAGCCCTCAGTTTGGACGCTTCTGGTAGAGGCTCAAACCTGCTGTTCATTCATTTAACCTAATAACTGGCCAGCATGGGGGAAATGGAGAACAATCTCCATAATCTCTGTTGTCCCACTTAGTGGGTCGGGGACAGGCCAGATCCCTTTCCAAATTAGATGTTCCCTTCTGGTGTTGCTCAAAGACCAGGTCAACTCCTCCTGTGTCCGATCAGGAGCTGGAGGGATGGTGGGAACCCTGGCCCACCCTTTACACCAGGTTCCAGCTCAGGGCCCTGTGGATTGCAGCTGTCTACATCTCCTGTATCAGCTGCATTACAGCTACAACTCCCTGGGCTACTTCCCCATGGCCTCCCCCACAACATCTTCTTTATCCTCACCGCAGGATCTTCCTCCTGAAGCCTGATCACGCTTGTACTCCTCAGTCCTCCAGCAGCATGCCTTCTCACTCCCTGCTCCGTGCACGCCCTCCACTAACTGATGGGAGGTCCTTTTTTAAATGAGGTGTCCTGATTAGTCTGCCTGCCATAACTGATTCTAGTATGTTCTTAATTGGCTCCAGGTGTCTTAATTAGTTTCCCTGTCTTAATTGGTTCTAGCAGATTCCTGATTGCTCTAGTGCAGCCCCTACTCTGGTCACTCAGGGAACAGAAAACTATTCATCCAGTGGCCAGCATATTTGCTTTCTACCAGACTCCTGTACCCCACTAGTCTGGATCTGTCACAGATGATAAGGGTGATCAAGGCTAGTTCAAGTAAATCAGTGACTACGTGGAAAGCCATTTGATTTGGGCTCCCCGCAGTAAGGTCTAAAATTTGTTGTGACACCTTCTCAATCTCACCGACTCCAATTTCTCTGCTGTATATGCTGAAGGGAATCAGTACCATGGAAAAGAATAAGAAAGAAGGCAATATGTACTTAACTATGGGATGGAGATTTCCTTTTAAAATGGTGGAAGTAAAAATGGGGAACTTATGGTGTGCCCCAGACAGTGCCATAACAGAGGGACATATCCTAATTACTCAGGGAACTCAAGAAATAAGAAGCATAAAGCTCATCTTCCCCATGCATCATGAGCAGTAAATAAGACACTCGCACTTCAACATGTCCCTGGTGAGGGATGGCACTGTTACTTAGTCTTACTATCTTTGGGTCAGATATCTTTTTATTATTACTATGTTGCTTATATGTCTACACAATGCCTGGCATAATGAGGTCTGGAACCCGACAGAAGACTCAACAACACAAGCAACATATATCCAATAACTAATAATGAAGGATGCCTAATCATGAACTTGGATTCTCCCTCTATGCAAGACTGGCAGAGTGGTCTGATTTGGCCTTGCAGACGTGTGATATTTTCATTGGCACTTCCAAATGCAAGGTGAAGAAGTTACTTTGCAAACCACATTTCCATGGATTTAAAGAGGCACATTCAAAGCAGAGTAAGTAACAGACTTAAACAAATCTATTTATTTTTACCAGTTTTACCAGACTACTCTTCTTCCCACTTAGTCAATTTATCAAGGATATCTGTGCTGAAACAAGACAGTCTACATCTCTTCCCATCTTTTTAAGCAGGACCTGAGCCTGCAGTGCAATCTCTATCCTGATTTGTGATATTACATTAATTTTCATAGCAAGAGACCACCACGAAAACTTGATTCTCACTATCTTGAAGGATCAGTCAGTAGGAGATGGGTTGTGGGAGGAAAAGCACTTATTCAAACAAAAATACCTGAAATAAGGAGTGGAGAAAAGGACAATTATTAGTCAGTTGAAATGGGTTCCAATACAAGTGTGCTTTTCTAAATTTTACACCCCTACGAAAGATTCTTTAAACTGTTATGCCTTTGGGATAAATCTGCCATATGTTTGCTTTTGGTATAAATAGGCAAAACAATTATGTAACAGACTCTACTAGTATACTTTCCTATCTTACTCCACCATCAGCAAAAACAGGTGTCCAACAACATAGGTGGTAACCTAGAGCCAAATATTGGTCTGATTATTATTAATAATGGTTATTTGTTTCTAGCAGATCTTACGTGCTATGCATTGTACAAACAAAAAAGAAGGTAAGGTCCTACCACATGTGTACTATTTATTACTATTTACAAGTCTATGTATGCCAGACAGAGTCCATGAATGTCAACATAAGCGGTGAATAAAGTAGGGCTCCACAAAAGGTATTCCACATGAATTACATGGAGTTTACAAAGGCTCATGACTCTGCCAAATCAAAGAAAAATTTCACCAAAATAATCATGGATATGTCACCTTAGTCGTGGTTATTTTCCAGACCAATTTCAACTTTCTATCACCAAGTAATTGTGGTGCCAGAGCTACTCAAATAATATTGTAAGATTATTTTTTTAAAGCGGAAAAGTATATTTTTCCTCACCCACTCTTTTTATATCTCCAAATAGCTGAAACATTTTCCCTTAAACAGTCAAGTCCCTTCTTTCTTAAAGAAACAAACACATAAAAACTTACCTTTGGTCAGAGACCTGGTCTGGAAATTACAGCCGTAAAAGTTTATTGAGGAAAATTATTAATTTTAATTATTACATACATATAAACAATAACACTGTAAATAAACAATGTATGTTTCCTTTTCATTTTAGTGTAAACAAACTGTAGTGACAGAAATCCCTAGCAATATGCACTCAAAGAAATGCTTCAAGATCTTTGAAACCAAACTGTTTGACTGGAGAATGCAGTTGCACCCAGGACTGTGTCGCGGCCCACCTTTGGGCCAAACCCCACAACTTGCCCTAGCATAGCCATGGAACCAAACACGTTTCAGACAGGTGTGGCTTTATACAGTTGTTGTTTATGATCAGCTTAGTTATGAGTCTACATTTTGGGGTCTGATCCTGCAGCACTTACTCAAAGCTTGTCCCATTGACTTCATCTGAGTCATGGCTGGATTAGGCCTCTGTTTTTTATTATATTCCTTTATTACTTTATTTTATTCCTTCTGTACTAAATAACTAGATTTCTTATTGGCTATTAATCAAATGACAAAACTGTCTAAAAATTATGGGTTTCTTAGTTGACGAGCTTTATTTGTTAATATGAAAGGTCACTGAAAGGAAGGGGTTAAAGTAAAACAGGAGCCATCCACACACTGCAAGGCAAAATAACCAATCTTAAAAACACAGAGCATTTCTTGTTAAAAATGGATGATTCTCTTCATGATAGTATGGGGAGATTTCAATCTTAGGCACAGCCCTGAGCAGGGGGTAGTGTGTAAACTGCAGCCCTCAAGAAGTAGACCTACAAGGCAGTGTTACTCAGACAAATCCCTCTGCGTCACAACTTCTCTCTGCTTTCTCCTAGCTCAGAGGTGGAGGTTGTAAGATTTACTTCTGGCCCACACAAACAATAAATTACTAACCACACTGGTGTGATTTTAGGCACACTATATTCATACCCTACACCCTGCTGCAATAATATTTGTGCAAAATATTCCTTATGGTGTATATGAACAATAACACCACACTGCTTATTAATATCCTTGTAAAATGTATGTGTTAACATTATATGTGAAGTTTTGAATTCTGTCTCTATGACGTTTATGTTTAAGAACAGCCTAGCCTAGGTAAAGGTGATGAACAGGTCTGTCCTAGTCAAAGGAATAGTAGTTTACCCCAATTTACATATTAGCCATAAATAAAGCCATCAAGCTAACCTGGCAAGTGTTATTCTGATCCTCAACTGGAGAAACAGAGAATTACCATGGCTCCTGCACCCCAGAGAGACACAGGAGACTGAGTCCCCAGGAGGCCTTCCTGACCTGTAAGACAAAGAATATAAGGAACACAGAGAATCTCCAGCTTGCTCCTTTACCTTGTGAGACAAAGGAACCAAGTGACTTGATCTCCGTGATGCGTCAAGGCCAGGCTGGTTAGCAAATGCTGGGAAAGACTGTGGATGAGAGAAACCCTCTTGAACGAACTGTATCTTGCTAGATTAAGGCTTAGTCTTTTAGATGCGTTTTCGCTTTGATTTGCTTGTAACCATTTCTATCTTTGTCCCCTTTACTTGGTGTAATTAATTCATGTTCTTTTGTTAATGAATTTGTTTTGCTTTCATTATAAATCATCATCACTGTGTAAGTTCAGTAAAGTGTGAGCTTCAGAAAGCTGACAGCATGGCGAGTTATACTGTCTTTGTAAAGGCAGCGAACCTAATATTTTCTTTGTGAGGGTCCAGTGAGAGAGACAGGTCCTTGCAGTAGGATGATTTTGGGATGAATTTGGGGCAGGAAGTGTACTAAAGTCAGCTGCAAGGAGTAACCAGATTGGGCAAAGCCAAGGTGAGGCTTATGAGGCGCTGGGGTCAGAGATCTGGCCTGAAGGTGCACAGCCACAAGACACCCAAGGTTACAAGGCAGATGGTGACCAAACCCCTTACTGGCCTGCGTGAACCCCAAACATCACAGTTGTTCCCACCTGCAACTACCCTGCTTTGGCCCAGCAGCATGGGGCAGTGAGTGGAGTGGGGTGGAGTACAGAGTAGAGGCTCCTCCCATTCCCTGCCCTACTGCACCCACCTGTCCCAGGAAGGGCATAAGTAAGTGTGTGGCCTAAATGCACAAGACACAGATAGCCTGTATAGGGGGCCTAAAATGAATGGTTCTTCCCTCTTACTTTCTGGCCTGGGCATGTCATGTAAGTCACAATATACCCTTAAAAATACAGCGGGCTATAACTCAGCAAAAGCATTCTCCTGTTTTCACTTCATTCACACACATGAATTGTTTTACATTTTCATTATTTCTCCTAGCCCTCCATAATACAAACAGTACTGTAAGGGAGGGGAGTCTGATGCAATGTACATTTTCAGCATGGAATAATAACTAAAAAATACTGAAACACATTATGTCCATCTTCTGTTTATTCTGTGCTCCTCCCATGGGATCACACTAACCAACTTGAGCAAATAGTGCACAATTATGATTTAGGCTGACTCCTGTAAAAATATATCCACAGTGTTGACTAGTTTTATGGTGCCTGTCTTCAATGAGATCATAATTTCTATCTTGTTGATTTATATACTTTGAGATGAAGGGAATGGAAGAGGATTTGAAAAGAGGGAGAGGACACTATTCTCAGGAAAATACTGAAACCCTCTCCTTAGCTCTAGAATTTCAATATTACTTTCTTATGAATATGGACTTTTTGGTAGGCTCTCATACCATGGAATATAAAAGGATAGAGTGAGACAGAAGCCTTCTAATTGCATTGTTTTAAAAGACAGATGAGAAAACAAGATCGGTGGCACAGTAAAAACTGAAGGGGTCCTAGTAAGACAATGTATTCTTTCTGTCTTGTGAACTGATTACTGTTTGGAAACCTTTGAGGCTTAATCACTATTGAGTGATGTGCTACTTGATAACTCAAAGCTCCATCTCAGGCTCTAACCAAACCGAACCTTTATTGCTTCTGAAAACTACAACATATTTCTCAATGGCTCGCTGAACTGAGCTCACATAGTTCCTTCATCACCTGCTCTGGCAAGTGCAAGAGGTTTCAATAAACCCAACGAAAGACCTGTCAAAGGATTGCCCTTTATTAGCAGCATGCTTTCGAAAGAAAAATGTGGCTTCCAATCCCCCTCCAAACTAAATCAAAACTAATCTACCTTTAAAAAATAAAAAAGCTGCAGCAAAACTCACAGCTGGTGGAATGTTGGGCTATGGATTAATCGAGCCTAATCTGCAATTAATTCAGGATGTGATCCATTCCGACCTCATCAATGAAATCAGTTTGAATACTACTTTATAAATCAGTCATTCTTTAACAGGATGAACGTTTGGCAAGATCCTTTCCCTCCCTTCCTCCTGGAAGAGATTACATTTAGAAAAAACTATAATTTCTGAAATTCCTCAATATGCTAAAACGCCGGCTGCTCAGAAAAGCAGCTTTAGCTCTGCATTTCAACAAATGAAGTGAGAGTAGGAGAACATACAGAGAGGATGACATTTACACTCACTGTCTCTCCCAGAAAACACTATTTTATGCACAAACATTCTCTTATTTTTATTGAAATGCTAATTCTGAAACAAAAATAATTAAAAAATCATAAAAGTAATACTAAAGTATTACTACTTAAAGCAATGATACTTTCTATCTGCAGCACACTTGGCCAAATTCATCTCTGGTAGAACTCTGAGTTGCACTAGGAATGACTTTGGACCTGGTGTCTACACAAACAATTTACCTGTACAAAATAACTAGTCAAGAGCAAGTGCTATTATTATTTTGGTTCACTTCTGTAAAATATTTGGATGACAATTCAACAGTTAGTTTTCCAACACTAAATCTTATCTCATTCTCCTTGCTAATTCTGAAATCACTGTATTTGTACAAAGTACTTGATGATCACTTTAGATAAGCTATTACCAGCAGGACAGTGGGGTGGGAGGAGGTATTGTTTCATGGTCTCTGTGTGTATATAATGTCTTCTGCAGTTTCCACGGTATGCATCCGATGAAGTGAGCTGTAGCTCATGAAAGCTCATGCTCAAATAAATTGGTTAGTCTCTAAGGTGCCACAAGTACTCCTTTTCTTTTTGCGAATACAGACTAACACGGCTGTTACTCTGAAACCTGTATTTGTACAGGAATGAGAGACAAATGAGGTTCAAAGCAAACTTGTTTGATTATGACTGCAGCCCTCTGGTATTTCTGAATGACATTCAAGATATTATTAGATGTCAAATTAGTTTGCAGTGATACTTAATGGTAAAAAAATACATATTAACTAAATGTGCTTTAAAAGCAGAAAAGCAGTAGGATGCACAGAAAATGTCTGTTAAATACCTTACACTGATGCTAAAATCAAATCTTTATTTAAGACTTCCCTTCAATTTTTAATTGTTTTTATTAATTATAGTTTGGTTTGGTACACAGAAAATAGATTTTAACATATCTATTCCTTTCATATATCAATTTTCTGTTTTGAGTCACATTTGATGCCCAGCGTTCATACCTCTGGTGGCTTTATTACTTCTGTCACAAATGTATATAAAATATGTATTTTCATGTTTTTGAATAGTTTTGTTTTGATGTTTGATATATCTGTTTTTTTACAAGAACTAAAATAGCATTAATCTAATTGGAAGCAGGGATCACTTTGCGAAATTCTATGGCCTGTGCACAAGTCAAATGAAATCATCATATTGTTTCCTTCTATGAATGTTACTGTTACCAGTGAACAGGTTAAATTTAGGAACCTACTATGGCCTTTGATGTTAAGAAACTTCTTCTACATTTAGGATATGAGATGATCAGAGAAACAGTGACTCTTCTTTGGTCAATTTTAATGCATTAAAACAAAAACTTAGAAAGTGCTTTAAACAGGACCCTAAATATCATATTCTTCTTCTAGCGGGGAAGATGCTACAGAACTGGTTTCCAGAATTTAAGATTTCATTTTCAAAACAATTGTTATTTAGTCCTGATGGCAAAGGAAAATGTTCAAATATGAAAAACATGCAAATCAATGCAGTGGTGTCTTCTTGCATCTGCAGAAACTCTGAAACTGTAGTTCTAAGATGTGTGAACTTCTTCTATTCATTTCAGTGTACTATTAATTCTGAAACTTTATAACATTTCTTCAAAGTCCACATTATTAATTATTCACAACTACATATTAAGAAGAAACATCCAACAATGTGCTTGTAAGGACAGTAGAACTTTTGCCATTGACTTCACTAGGTGCCCATTCAAAGCCCATTATTACATATATTCCACTCTGAAATTACTGTACTTTTGCATGAAACTAATTATTTCCTGAATCTTCCTTGTTATGAGGAATAGTTCTTCTTCTGGCATTCTGACCTTCTGTGGGACCTAAAGAAACACTCTGCCTTTTGTATTCTACTCCATCATGGTATTGCCAACTTCAAATCTGACCTCCAAAAAAATGCATGAGTCAGGCCACAAAAAATCATGAGATTTAAAAAAATAAAATAAATTTAGGATTGTTTTTCTTCTGATTGCTGAGCCAGCAGGGTGCACCTGCTTTAGGTTTTCAAGCTTTTCTCCATGGCCATGAGGGCTAGAAAATAACGGTTACCTACCTCTAATAACTGTTGTTCTTCAAGATGTGTGCTCATGTCCATGCCATGATAGCTATGAGTGTGCCTATGTAACATGGAATCGACATGAGCAAGCACTCGAAGAAGAATTACTATTTCTTTTTAATGAAAAATTAGATTCTCATACAATCTCTTGATTCCAGCAGCTGGGGCTTTAAGGGAAAAAAACCACTAAATATTGTAAGACTCACAGTCATATTGCAAAAGTTGTCAACACTACCATTTTTGAAAGCAAACCCGGTTGTTTTATCTGGCAACTTTATCCAGAGTTTTTCACACTAATCTAGGCCTTGGACGGATTTTTTGCATTTTCACAGCTAGAAATGGGAGGACCTGGTTCCACAATCCATGGATGGAAAGGGAATTTACTGCTAAAAAGTTTTTAAAGTAAATCATGCTATGCTTAACACATTTACTCAAGATGTCCATCCTCTGCCCTCAGCCTTGTCCTTACCTGCTTGAACAACTATTAGCCTTTCACTTTGAAGAGTCATATATATTGTGTATTACAGCTCAGTGTGCTAACACTACACCACCATAAAAGAAAGTTGTAATTGAAGGCTCAGACTATTATGAAATCACCCCAATATATCACTGTGTGGGGAGGGCGAAATCAGCATTCACTAGCCCAAAGGATATTTCATCACTTGCCAGCAATAAGGTGATTAGGCATCAATATATGGCACAGGGGAACACATTTAAAATCTCTTAAAGGGCTTATTCATTTCATGCAATGTAAAAAACACACACTCCACTTTGTCACTTGTCAGTAGCAACTTTCTTGCTTTCTTCATGATATTTAAAAGGAGAGAAACAAGACTTTTAAAATGGCAGTGGTTTCATTTGGAGAACACAGAGAAGTCAAAGACTAGACCAAAAACTAAAATAAATGCAAACTGCTCAGAAGAAGGGCCAAACTTATTAAAATAACTTAGATTCTGACAGTCTCCCAAACCACACAGCAAAGCATATTATAAACCAGCCACTGGTTTACCTTTATAAGCCAGTGAAAACTGTTAAGGCAGCAGTGTACATTAATCCCAGCCTCCACTTGCCCATCTCCTTTATGTTCAATAGGGGTAGGATCAGTCTCTAATAGCTTTGAAAAAAAATGGAGGATATAGAAACAACAAGAGTGGTGCCAAGGCTTGATCAATAAGAGAAAAAGTGGTGGTTTTTACTGGTTTTTACATCTAAAAATTGACTTAGGGTTTTTAGTTTGTAGATCTGTTTCTCTTTTTCCACTCATACATACATTGGGCTGATCCAGGTATGCTGGATTACTCCCTGGAATTTTGACAATACTCCATAATGGTGGCTGGTCATACATACATAAAAGGAAAATAAATCAAGTCAAGAATTTTAGTTAAATTCATAGCATCCTTTGAAATGATGAATTTTATGTAAAGCCCTTCTTTTTTTCTTAGAACATATTTATATTAATTTATTTTAGGGCTGTTGATTAATCGCAGTTAACTGACATGATTAACTAAAAAAAATTAATCGTGATTAAAAAAATAAATTTGCTATTAATTGCAGTTTTAATCACACTGTTAAACAACAGAATACCAATTGAAATGTATTAAATATTTTTGATTCTCTATATTTTCAAATATATTGATTTAAATTACAACACAGAATACAAAGTGTATAGTGTTCACTTTATATTATTATTTTACTAAAAATATTTGCACCATAAAAATGATAAACAAAAGAAATAGTATTTTTCAATTCACCTCATACAAGTCCCATAATGCAATCTCTTTATTGTGAAAGTGCAACTTAAAAATGTAGATTTTTTTTGTTACATAACTGCACTCAAAAACAAAACTTTAGAACCTACAAGTCCACTCACTTCTTATTCAGCCAATTGCTAAGAGAAACAAGTTTGTTTACATTTACAGGAGATAATGCTGCCCTCTTCTTATTTACAACGTCACCTGAAAGTGAAAACAGGCATTCACATGGCACTTTTGTAACTGGCATTGCAAGGTATTTGCACGCCATATATGCTAAACATTTGTATGCCCCTTCATGCTTCGGTCACCATTCCAGAAGACATGCTTCCATGCTGATGACGCTCATTAAAAAAATAACGTGTTAATTTAATTTTGACTGAACTCCTTGGGGGAGAATAGTATGTCTCCTCCTCTGTTTTACCCACGTTCTGCCATATATTTCATGTTATAGGAGTGTCGGATGATGACTCAGCACATGTTGTTCGTGCAGATTTCACTGCTGATATGACAAAATGCAAAGATGGTACCAATGTGAGATTTCTAAAGATAGCTACAGAACTCAACCCAAGGTTTAAGAATCTGAAGTGCCTTCCAAAATCTGAGAGGGATGAGGTGTGGAGCATGCTTGCAGAAGTCTTAAGAGATCAACACTCTGATGCGGAAATTACAGAACCCGAACCACTAAAAAAGAAAACCAGCCTTCTGCTGGTGGCATCTGACTCAGATGATGAAAGTAACATGCATCGGTCTGTACTGGTTTGGATCGTTATCAAGCAGAATCTGTCATCAGCATGGATGCATGTCCTCTGAAATGGTGGTTGAAGCACGAAGGGACACATGAATCTTTAGCGCATCTGGCACGTAAATATCTAGCGATGCCATCTACAACAGTGCCATGTGAACGTCTGTTCTCACTTTCAGGTGACATTGTAAACAAGCAGAGGGCAGCATTGTCTCCTGCAAATGTAAGCAAACTTGTTTGTCTGAGTGACTGGCTGAACAAGTAGGACTGAATGGACTTGTAGGGGCTAAAGTCTGAGATTGTTTTATTTTTGAATGCAGTTATTTTTTGTACCTAATTCTACATTTGTAAATTCAACTTTCATGATAAAGAGATTGTATTACGGTACCTGAATGAGGTGAATTGAAAAATACTATTTCTTTTGTTTTTTAGAGCACAAATATTTATAATCAAAAATAAATATAAAGTGAGCACTGTACACTTTGTGTTCTGTGTTGTAATTGAAATCAATATATTTTAAAATGTAGAAAACATCCAAAAATATTTAAATAAATGTTATTCTATTATTGTCTAACAGTGCGATTAATCGCGATTAATTTTTTTAATCGCGATTAATTTTTTTAATCGCTTGACAACCCTAATTTATTTATGTATTGCCGATTAAGTTTTAATCTTCAATTCCTAATAACAACAAATGGATTATGAAGGGCCTTTTATTGTCTCTTTGTTTATAAGGGCCAAACTTTCCACCATGCCAGTCCATTTTTCTCACCTACAATCATGGATTACAAACTATTAAGTGAAATACAGGCTTTGTCCTAATTGGAATAATTCTTCTTATCCTTACTACACACTACACTTTAGCATACTCTTTTTCTTCTGATCTCTTATAGTAACAGCCAAATCCTGCTGACCGTCACCATGCAAAACTCCCATTAAGAAAGCCAGGCTAGCAAGATCTGGCCCTAAATCTCAACATTTTGTTATATATTTTGACTTCAGTACTCATCACCAGCTGTTAGTGTAAAGCAGCATCTGGATTTAACCCAAGTTCCGTCTGCTGAGTTCAACTTGATGTACGCTGCAAACTGCCATCAAAATAAAATAAGAGATGCATCCTGAGAGTGGGAAATAAATATTTTTTTCACACCTGCACGTGTTTTTTTGCTCAACACTGGCTTATTAAATGCTTATTTTCATTGGAAAAGAGAAATGAGGGTGTTTTTAACATACCACAGTTTTTAGTGGAAGCGCTTATTGAGCAGACCCATTTGTGCATTTTTTCCTCCTTGAAAAGAGCCTTCTGGAAGGTGAACATTATGTTACTATGATATACAATGTGGCTGGAGACCAGTTATATTGGTTTGCTTTAAAATAACATGACCATTAGGACACACAGCATTTTAGTGCAAGTTTGTTACACAGGGGAGAAACATAACTCTCTTTACTTTATTATGAAACTTACATTGTGGAACATCTAACGGTGCCATATCTGCAATATATTCTTTCTTCTATTTTCTCAACAAAAAAAATATAATCTGGATACAATTAAGAGTATATTACCAAAACTGAAAAATAAAAATGCGGGATATTCCTTTTCATTTATCCATAATATACTAAATTACATAAGTATTAGTCTGAAATATAATTTGGCCAAGTTCATATTTAAAGCTTGCATATTTGTGCTAATGTTTAGTTGCTCTGGAGCCAGCATGGCCCAACACAATTAGTGAAGCTCAGAGACAACATTAAAAAGCTAAAAGGCACGATAAGAATAAGCTTACTGGAACTCATGTTACGAAAGAATCTGGATTTCCATTCAGCACAGTCTCATTTTTAAAGGGTCCCACATGTTCCTGAATACAAGTAACTGTGTTCATGTTCTATGGAAAGAGTAGAAGTTTGAATATATTAAACGTAGCCATTGCCTTATAAAATATCATGGCTATTTACATCATAAAGTATTATCTCACCATCATTTGACTTGCATAATTATAACTTAACTGTATGGAATTGCCCAGTACTGTTGGAGGAGTGTGTCTGATGCATAGTCCTTAAAAGGGACATTGTCAGTTTGAATTATTTGAATCTGACTAATTTTTAAAAATTTCTAGTACAGAAATAGAATGACTTAACCTTTTCAGTTTTTAAATGTTCATAAGGGCTTTTCTACTGCCCTGTAGATATTTTTTATAAAGGACTTTTCAACAGAGAATCAAAGGCATGTTAAGCTTCACATGCTTAACTTTTTAAGAAATGGGAAATGGGGCTGTCAAGGTGGCTTTAAGCTACCACTGCACCCTCCCATTCCTAGACTATTCCAGGGGCTAGAGAGGTCCCGAGTGTAACTTTGACAGCTCTGGGGGTCTGTCTAAGTTATAGCAGCCTCCCAGGTCTGGCCTATGAACTGCAGTGCTGTCTGGAATCTCCCCAGAGCTGTGTGCTGCAACCTGCCCTTCTCCACCAGCATGCCCCCCACACTTCCAAGCAGTCCTCAGAGGGCAGAACAGTGCCTGCACTGGGGCTTTTAGGACTCCTTTTTTATGCTGCTCTGGCCCTTTCCCAGTATAAAGGGCCCAGAGGATCTCACCATGCTTTTTATGTTAACTTATCTCAATGACAATAATGAAAGGCCAAGTCTCGGCAGCCCCAGCTCTGCTACCTTTGTACCAAATATATAAAATAATCAGCTCCTGGTTTTCAGATTTTTTGTTGTTTGGTTATTGAGGGCACCGTCACATTTTAATGTCACATCCATGAGACAGAAAGTTTACTCATCACCAAAGAGGGAACAAGCATCGGTGTGCAGTGAGTAGGAGTAATTTAGTGCTATGGTTCAGGTTGAGAGAGCAGAACTGTCTCAACTCAGTCATCTATAATGTTGCCACTTCAGATGGCCAGAGAGACACTTGTCTCTGCTACTTGTGCTACTGGCAACAAGTAAAGTAGTATATTCTGGAACTTCTCGTGTAAAAAAGAAGAAAAAAAAAAAAGGAAATTAGCACTGCAGTCTATAGGATGGAAGGATAAGAGGAACAGATCTCAATTGCAATACAGAACTCCTTAGACATAGAAATTATAAGGAATTGTCTTGTACAAAATAGCACTATGTAACACAATCCTGTACCATTTTAACATTCTGGAATATTGTATCTAATAGAGACCAGGAAAACTAATGCACCTGTCAGAACTTTCTTATGTTTGCAGAGGACCCAAAGGAAAAGAAACAGCACAGAAAGAATAATTATGTCTGGAAGAAAGAAAGTATGCTTGATCTGGTCATTCTGAGTACAGTATTATTCCTGTAATACTGCCAAAGTCAGTGGTCCAAATTTGGACTAATAGATGGGTGTAACTTTGGCTTGACCAGTTCTAGCCATATTTGCACCTGGTTTGGATTTAGCCTGGGGTACATAAACTTAATTTTTCTGTCACTTGTATATCTTACATTTGACTTAGGAGCTTTCAGTTGTATACACAATTTGTAAGTAAGTTTTCAATTCACGTATCTGTCTTCTTTATTTAGATTATAAACTCTTTGGGACAATGGAGCACCAATTGTGGTTGAGGCCTTTAAGCACTATTGTCTTACTACTAATAGTGATAGTAATTTATTTGCAATTGTTCAGTTCCTATTCCTCTCTGGTCATGCATCCCTTCTTCAGCTCCATCTAAATACTCTGCTGTATAATAAGATATCATACATATTCTGTATTCTGCATGCAGAACATACATGATAATTAAACATTTGCAGATGCATGTTGTCATAAATATAAAGGGAAGGGTAAACCCCTTTGACATCCCTCCTGGCCAGGGGAAAGCTCCTCTCACCTGTAAAGGGTTAAGAAGCTAAAGGTAACCTCGCTGGCACCTGACCAAAATGACCAATGAGGAGACAAGATACTTTCAAAAGCTGGGAGGAGGGAGAGAAACAAAGGGTCTGTGTCTGTCTGTAGTCGTCTTGGCCAGGGACAGAACAGGAATGGAGTCTTAGAACTTTTAGTAAGTAATCTAGCTAGGTATGTGTTAGATTATGATTTCTTTAAATGGCTGAGAAAAGAATTGTGCTGAATAGAATGACTATTTCTGTCTGTGTATCTTTTTTGTAACTTAAGGTTTTGCCTAGAGGGGTTCTCTATGTTTTTGAATCTAATTACCCTGTAAGATATCTACCATCCTGATTTTACAGGGGGGATTTCTTTATTTCTATTTACTTCTATTTTTTATTAAAAGTCTTCTTGTAAAACACTGAATGCTTTTTCATTGTTCTCAGATCCAAGGGTTTGGGTCTGTGGTCACCTATGCAAATTGGTGAGGCTTTTTATCCAACATTTCCCAGGAAAGGGTGGGTGCAAGTGTTGGGAGGATTGTTCTTAAGATCCAAGGGTCTGGATCTGTAGTCACCTAGGCAAATTGGTGAGGCTTTTTACCAAACCTTGTCCAGGAAGTGGGGTGCAAGGTTTTGGGAAGTATTTTGGGGGGAAGGACGCGTCCAAACAGCTCTTCCCCAGTAACCAGTATTAGTTTGGTGGTGGTAGCGGCCAGTCCAAGGTGTAATATTTTGTACCTTGGGGAAGTTTTGACCTAAGCTGGTAAAGATAAGCTTAGGAGGTTTTTCATGCAGGTCCCCACATCTGTACCCTAGAGTTCAGAGTGGGGGAGGAACCGTGACACATGTTATTCGTCACTTAAGCCTTCAATTTCAGTGTACCTAAGGTTATGATCTGAATGTCCCCAGCTACTTATTAAAACATAGTTAGAGTATCTAAATATTTTATTTGATATATTTTTCTATTTTATTTTTAAATTTAAAACTTCTCCAGATTGAAACTATTCCTCTGAGGCCGGAGTGCTGAAAATTAAAGAATTTTACTCCTAACTGATCAAATAAAGTATCATCTAAGCTTCCAATCACTGCTGCATTTTAGCTTCTTTTAGCTTGATATCAGTTTTGGATACAGCTAAATGCCAGCTACCCTGATAAACATGTACACTACCAGCTGTAGCTCCATCTGCTACGCTAAACATTTTCACACCAAATCTGCTGAGGGAAAAAAAAACACACTGGTTTTGGAGTTAGTTTGTAACAACGAAATATTAAAATCTTCACTCCAGGTGGCTCTTCAGTTTTCTGTTCTTCTGATGAATATATTTAGCAAAAGCAACAAGCTATTTATGTAGCAATAACAGCCAGCCTTAAACTATCAAAATTCAAGGAACTATATGGGGAGAAGCTTGATGCAAGTATGAGCGGATGTGCAAATCTAGAACTCTAGAGCTGATGAAATCTTTTTCAGGCTGTCTCTTCTTAGGCCTCAAGCCTGTATATACATATTTGCTTAACTTTATTATCATGAAAATCCCACTGACTTTAATAGGGCAAATCTCAGTAGTCATATTAACCATGTGCATAAGTGTTTGAAGGATTAGGGTCTAAATCACTAGTCCTAGTATTCATTCTTTTGGCATTTTTACTTTATATTTTACTGTGCAAAGAAATTCACCGATAAAAATGTCCATTTTTCCTTTTCCCTTGACAAACTAATTTCTTGTTTTCAAGTTCCTGAAAGCTCAGAACCATGAACTTGGCTTCAGTTTGTTTGAATACTGAAAGTTATGTAATCAAGCAAAGCCCCACCACAATAATGAGGGCTCCCTTAGAGCCATAGTTGTGAATATTTTGGAGTGACAAAGTCGGTTAACCACGTGTTAGCAAGAGCTAACACCTAACTTGTACCAGCTAGTACCCATGACTTTCTATTCAGCTGTGCACGCACTAACCCACCATTAAGGTATGTAACAGGCCAAATGACCACATCACACCTGAAGCCGGGGGCTGTTGTCCGGGCTTCCGGAGGAAGGGTAGCAGTTATGGGTAGTGTGTGTGTCAAGCGGGGGAGAGAGGGGGAAGGGAGGAAAGGAGGTCAGAAGCTGC